>NW_028124000.1:0-2515341 GCF_965194805.1 Balaenoptera borealis | reverse complement strand
TGTACGGAACAGGAGGTAAAAGGTGCTGATGCTCCAAGTAGGGAGATTGCTAGTAAAGCAGCTGGAAAGGCGAACCCGGGCACAAGGAGATGAGAAATGAGGTGCGTTTTAGAAACCTTTCCCCATCACACGGTGTACCATCTTCTGGGTTTCTCATGCATGTTTTCGATGTAGGAAGATGCCCTTGAAGCTGGAGATTTGGGACCCATGCGACGGGTACCACGCAGTATTACTTTAAAGGGTCTGCGTTTGCTCACCCAACCTCACCAAACCTCTCAGCCCCAAGAGTGTCCACCCTTATGTCTCATCCAGCTGTGGGTCTAGATATGGTCAATCCAGGTTGCATCACAGCCCCTGAACGCATTGTGTAAGAATTTCTCTCTCTTTCATTGTCGTTGTTTCATGGGTTTTTCAAAGTAATTTATTTTCATAATGGGGTTTAGCTGCTTTTCACTGCTGTGTTTATGCCGCTTTACACCCACTTGACACACTAACAGAGAGATATCAATACATAGGTTTTAAGATTATTACTAGTCAGATATATTCTTGTGCGGTGAATAGGGCGTGTTGAGTCCAGTTCTCTGAGCAAGGAGTAGGTCTTGTCTATTACATATTGGGTTTATGGAATGGTATCTGAGCTAATTTGATACCCTTGTTTTATGTATCACCCCACCTCACCTTTCCCGTTAAGCAGCCATAGTGTGTTTTCTGCATGTGTGACTCTGTTCTGTTTTGTAATTCAGTTCAAGTGTAACGGTTTTTACATTCCCTCTAAAAGTGATACCTTATGAGAAGTGTCCTTTTCTGTGTGACTTATTTCACTTAGAATCGTCGTACCTAAATCCACTCATCATGCTGCTACTAACCTTATGACATTGATTTCATGGCTGAGTGATATTCCATTGTACATAAGGACCACAACTTCTTTATCCATTTTTCTCTTTCCTGGGATATTTAAGGTGGAATGAAGTGGAGGTCCTTGTCAACAGAGCAGCCCTCAACTTTGGGGTGCTTGTGTCTTGCTGATTTTTAATTTTCCCAATTTATACCCCCATGAGTGGAAGTGCCCTATGCTCTCTAAGCTGTGTTTTTCAGATATTTCAGGACACACCGTTCACTTCTCTAGAGTGGCTGTTGGCAATTTACATCCCGCCCATCAGTGTAGCAAGGCTCCCATTTCTCCATGGCCTGTCCTGCATTTCTGGTTTTGACACTTTTTTCAGCATGGCCCTTTTGACCGATGGGAAGCGAGACTTCTCTGTAGCGCTGACTTGCTTTTCCAGGTTGCTTGGTTGGCCAAAAAGGGCGTATGCGTTTTTTCCTGAATATATTCAGGAAAAAACGCATACGCCCTTTTTGGCCAAGGGCATCATTGTCAACGTTTTGCCGCTTTTCATGTGCTTTAAAGGCGATTCGTATCTACCTCCTGAAATCTGTTTCGTGCAATTCTGCCTTGATTTCAAATCCTCTTCTTTGCCTTCCCTCAATATATTTGTGGACGAGAGTTATCATTTATAACTCTGCAGGTTTGTGAATTGCAGTGCCCTGAACCTCCATTTTACAACTCGCTTTTTTGGGAGCTGGCCGCAAAAGCGCCAGATGGCTTCAGGGCCTGTTCTGGTTCCGGGGGGCAGGCTGAGCCTGTGGTTAATTCTTCTTCCTGATGGGAAAATAGAGTGACCTGTGCCTGTCCCGACACCAAGAGCTAGTCTCTCGTTGGTTCCCCGTCTTCCCGTTCATCCTCAGGACAAATTGCAACCTGTACGGAACAGGAGGTAAAAGGTGCTGATGCTCCAAGTAGGGAGATTGCTAGTAAAGCGGCTGGAAAGGCGAACCCGGGCACAAGGAGATGAGAAATGAGGTGCGTTTTAGAAACCTTTCCCCATCACACGGTGTACCATCTTCTGGGTTTCTCATGCATGTTTTCGATGTAGGAAGATGCCCTTGAAGCTGGAGATTTGGGACCCATGCGACGGGTACCACGAAGTATTACTTTAAAGGGTCTGCGTTTGCTCACCCAACCTCACCAAACCTCTCAGCCCCAAGAGTGTCCACCCTTATGTCTCATCCAGCTGTGGGTCTAGATATGGTCAATCCAGGTTGCATCACAGCCCCTGAACTCATTGTGTAAGAATTTCTCTCTCTTTCACTGTCGTTGTTTCATGGGTTTTTCAAAGTAATTTATTTTCATAATGGGGTTTAGCTGCTTTTCACTGCTGTGTTTATGCCGCTTTACACCCACTTGACACACTAACAGAGAGATATCAATACATAGGTTTTAAGATTATTACTAGTCAGATATATTCTTGTGCGGTGAATAGGGCGTGTTGAGTCCAGTTCTCTGAGCAAGGAGTAGGTCTTGTCTATTACATATTGGGTTTATGGAACGGTATCTGAGCTAATTTGATACCCTTGTTTTATGCATCACCCCACCTCACCTTTCCCGTTAAGCAGCCATAGTCTGTTTTCTGCATGTGTGACTCTGTTCTGTTTTGTAATTCAGTTCAAGTGTAACGGTTTTTACATTCCCTCTATCAGTGATACCTTATGAGAAGTGTCCTTTTCTGTGTGACTTATTTCACTTAGAATCGTCGTACCTAAATCCACTCATCATGCTGCTACTAACCTTATGACATTGATTTCATGGCTGAGTGATATTCCATTGTACATAAGGACCACAACTTCTTTATCCATTTTTCTCTTTCCTGGGATATTGAAGGTGGAATGAAGTGGAGGTCCTTGTCAACAGAGCAGCCCTCAACTTTGGGATGCTTGTGTCTTGCTGATTTTTAATTTTCCCAATTTATACCCCCATGAGTGGAAGTGCCCTATGCTCTCTAAGCTGTGTTTTTCAGATGTTTCAGGACACACCGTACACTTCTCCAGAGTGGCTGTTGGCAATTTACATCCCGCCCATCAGTGTAGCAAGGCTCCCATTTCTCCATGGCCTGTCCTGCATTTCTGGTTTTGACACTTTTTTCAGCATGGCCCTTTTGACCGATGGGAAGCGAGACTTCTCTGTAGCGCTGATTTGCCTTTCCAGGTTGCTTGCTTGGCCAAAAAGGGCGTATGCGTTTTTTCCCGAATATATTCAGGAAAAAACGCATACGCCCTTTTTGGCCAAGGGCATCATTGTCAACGTTTTGCCGCTTTTCATGTGCTTTAAAGGCGATTCGTATCTACCTCCTGAAATCTGTTTCGTGCAATTCTGCCTTGATTTCAAATCCTCTTCTTTGCCTTCCCTCAATATATTTGTGGACGAGAGTTATCATTTATAACTCTGCAGGTTTGTGAATTGCAGTGCCCTGAACCTCCATTTTACAACTCGCTTTTTTGGGAGCTGGCCGCAAAAGCGCCAGATGGTTTCAGGCCCTGTTCTGGTTCCGGGGGGCAGGCTGAGCCTGTGGTTAATTCTTCTTCCTGATGGGAAAATAGAGTGACCTGTGCCTGTCCCGACACCAAGAGCTAGTCTCTCGTTGGTTCCCAGTCTTCCCGTTCATCCTCAGGACAAATTGCAACCTGTACGGAACAGGAGGTAAAAGGTGCTGATGCTCCAAGTAGGGAGATTGCTAGTAAAGCAGCTGGAAAGGCGAACCCGGGCACAAGGAGATGAGAAATGAGGTGCGTTTTAGAAACCTTTCCCCATCACACGGTGTACCATCTTCTGGGTTTCTCATGCATGTTTTCGATGTAGGAAGATGCCCTTGAAGCTGGAGATTTGGGACCCATGCGACGGGTACCACGCAGTATTACTTTAAAGGGTCTGCGTTTGCTCACCCAACCTCACCAAACCTCTCAGCCCCAAGAGTGTCCACCCTTATGTCTCATCCAGCTGTGGGTCTAGATATGGTCAATCCAGGTTGCATCACAGCCCCTGAACGCATTGTGTAAGAATTTCTCTCTCTTTCATTGTCGTTGTTTCATGGGTTTTTCAAAGTAATTTATTTTCATAATGGGGTTTAGCTGCTTTTCACTGCTGTGTTTATGCCGCTTTACACCCACTTGACACACTAACAGAGAGATATCAATACATAGGTTTTAAGATTATTACTAGTCAGATATATTCTTGTGCGGTGAATAGGGCGTGTTGAGTCCAGTTCTCTGAGCAAGGAGTAGGTCTTGTCTATTACATATTGGGTTTATGGAATGGTATCTGAGCTAATTTGATACCCTTGTTTTATGTATCACCCCACCTCACCTTTCCCGTTAAGCAGCCATAGTGTGTTTTCTGCATGTGTGACTCTGTTCTGTTTTGTAATTCAGTTCAAGTGTAACGGTTTTTACATTCCCTCTAAAAGTGATACCTTATGAGAAGTGTCCTTTTCTGTGTGACTTATTTCACTTAGAATCGTCGTACCTAAATCCACTCATCATGCTGCTACTAACCTTATGACATTGATTTCATGGCTGAGTGATATTCCATTGTACATAAGGACCACAACTTCTTTATCCATTTTTCTCTTTCCTGGGATATTTAAGGTGGAATGAAGTGGAGGTCCTTGTCAACAGAGCAGCCCTCAACTTTGGGGTGCTTGTGTCTTGCTGATTTTTAATTTTCCCAATTTATACCCCCATGAGTGGAAGTGCCCTATGCTCTCTAAGCTGTGTTTTTCAGATATTTCAGGACACACCGTTCACTTCTCTAGAGTGGCTGTTGGCAATTTACATCCCGCCCATCAGTGTAGCAAGGCTCCCATTTCTCCATGGCCTGTCCTGCATTTCTGGTTTTGACACTTTTTTCAGCATGGCCCTTTTGACCGATGGGAAGCGAGACTTCTCTGTAGCGCTGACTTGCTTTTCCAGGTTGCTTGGTTGGCCAAAAAGGGCGTATGCGTTTTTTCCTGAATATATTCAGGAAAAAACGCATACGCCCTTTTTGGCCAAGGGCATCATTGTCAACGTTTTGCCGCTTTTCATGTGCTTTAAAGGCGATTCGTATCTACCTCCTGAAATCTGTTTCGTGCAATTCTGCCTTGATTTCAAATCCTCTTCTTTGCCTTCCCTCAATATATTTGTGGACGAGAGTTATCATTTATAACTCTGCACGTTTGTGAATTGCAGTGCCCTGAACCTCCATTTTACAACTCGCTTTTTTGGGAGCTGGCCGCAAAAGCGCCAGATGGCTTCAGGCCCTGTTCTGGTTCCGGGGGGCAGGCTGAGCCTGTGGTTAATTCTTCTTCCTGATGGGAAAATAGAGTGACCTGTGCCTGTCCCGACACCAAGAGCTAGTCTCTCGTTGGTTCCCCGTCTTCCCGTTCATCCTCAGGACAAATTGCAACCTGTACGGAACAGGAGGTAAAAGGTGCTGATGCTCCAAGTAGGGAGATTGCTAGTAAAGCGGCTGGAAAGGCGAACCCGGGCACAAGGAGATGAGAAATGAGGTGCGTTTTAGAAACCTTTCCCCATCACACGGTGTACCATCTTCTGGGTTTCTCATGCATGTTTTCGATGTAGGAAGATGCCCTTGAAGCTGGAGATTTGGGACCCATGCGACGGGTACCACGAAGTATTACTTTAAAGGGTCTGCGTTTGCTCACCCAACCTCACCAAACCTCTCAGCCCCAAGAGTGTCCACCCTTATGTCTCATCCAGCTGTGGGTCTAGATATGGTCAATCCAGGTTGCATCACAGCCCCTGAACTCATTGTGTAAGAATTTCTCTCTCTTTCACTGTCGTTGTTTCATGGGTTTTTCAAAGTAATTTATTTTCATAATGGGGTTTAGCTGCTTTTCACTGCTGTGTTTATGCCGCTTTACACCCACTTGACACACTAACAGAGAGATATCAATACATAGGTTTTAAGATTATTACTAGTCAGATATATTCTTGTGCGGTGAATAGGGCGTGTTGAGTCCAGTTCTCTGAGCAAGGAGTAGGTCTTGTCTATTACATATTGGGTTTATGGAACGGTATCTGAGCTAATTTGATACCCTTGTTTTATGCATCACCCCACCTCACCTTTCCCGTTAAGCAGCCATAGTCTGTTTTCTGCATGTGTGACTCTGTTCTGTTTTGTAATTCAGTTCAAGTGTAACGGTTTTTACATTCCCTCTATCAGTGATACCTTATGAGAAGTGTCCTTTTCTGTGTGACTTATTTCACTTAGAATCGTCGTACCTAAATCCACTCATCATGCTGCTACTAACCTTATGACATTGATTTCATGGCTGAGTGATATTCCATTGTACATAAGGACCACAACTTCTTTATCCATTTTTCTCTTTCCTGGGATATTGAAGGTGGAATGAAGTGGAGGTCCTTGTCAACAGAGCAGCCCTCAACTTTGGGATGCTTGTGTCTTGCTGATTTTTAATTTTCCCAATTTATACCCCCATGAGTGGAAGTGCCCTATGCTCTCTAAGCTGTGTTTTTCAGATGTTTCAGGACACACCGTACACTTCTCCAGAGTGGCTGTTGGCAATTTACATCCCGCCCATCAGTGTAGCAAGGCTCCCATTTCTCCATGGCCTGTCCTGCATTTCTGGTTTTGACACTTTTTTCAGCATGGCCCTTTTGACCGATGGGAAGCGAGACTTCTCTGTAGCGCTGATTTGCCTTTCCAGGTTGCTTGCTTGGCCAAAAAGGGCGTATGCGTTTTTTCCCGAATATATTCAGGAAAAAACGCATACGCCCTTTTTGGCCAAGGGCATCATTGTCAACGTTTTGCCGCTTTTCATGTGCTTTAAAGGCGATTCGTATCTACCTCCTGAAATCTGTTTCGTGCAATTCTGCCTTGATTTCAAATCCTCTTCTTTGCCTTCCCTCAATATATTTGTGGACGAGAGTTATCATTTATAACTCTGCAGGTTTGTGAATTGCAGTGCCCTGAACCTCCATTTTACAACTCGCTTTTTTGGGAGCTGGCCGCAAAAGCGCCAGATGGTTTCAGGCCCTGTTCTGGTTCCGGGGGGCAGGCTGAGCCTGTGGTTAATTCTTCTTCCTGATGGGAAAATAGAGTGACCTGTGCCTGTCCCGACACCAAGAGCTAGTCTCTCGTTGGTTCCCAGTCTTCCCGTTCATCCTCAGGACAAATTGCAACCTGTACGGAACAGGAGGTAAAAGGTGCTGATGCTCCAAGTAGGGAGATTGCTAGTAAAGCAGCTGGAAAGGCGAACCCGGGCACAAGGAGATGAGAAATGAGGTGCGTTTTAGAAACCTTTCCCCATCACACGGTGTACCATCTTCTGGGTTTCTCATGCATGTTTTCGATGTAGGAAGATGCCCTTGAAGCTGGAGATTTGGGACCCATGCGACGGGTACCACGCAGTATTACTTTAAAGGGTCTGCGTTTGCTCACCCAACCTCACCAAACCTCTCAGCCCCAAGAGTGTCCACCCTTATGTCTCATCCAGCTGTGGGTCTAGATATGGTCAATCCAGGTTGCATCACAGCCCCTGAACGCATTGTGTAAGAATTTCTCTCTCTTTCATTGTCGTTGTTTCATGGGTTTTTCAAAGTAATTTATTTTCATAATGGGGTTTAGCTGCTTTTCACTGCTGTGTTTATGCCGCTTTACACCCACTTGACACACTAACAGAGAGATATCAATACATAGGTTTTAAGATTATTACTAGTCAGATATATTCTTGTGCGGTGAATAGGGCGTGTTGAGTCCAGTTCTCTGAGCAAGGAGTAGGTCTTGTCTATTACATATTGGGTTTATGGAATGGTATCTGAGCTAATTTGATACCCTTGTTTTATGTATCACCCCACCTCACCTTTCCCGTTAAGCAGCCATAGTGTGTTTTCTGCATGTGTGACTCTGTTCTGTTTTGTAATTCAGTTCAAGTGTAACGGTTTTTACATTCCCTCTAAAAGTGATACCTTATGAGAAGTGTCCTTTTCTGTGTGACTTATTTCACTTAGAATCGTCGTACCTAAATCCACTCATCATGCTGCTACTAACCTTATGACATTGATTTCATGGCTGAGTGATATTCCATTGTACATAAGGACCACAACTTCTTTATCCATTTTTCTCTTTCCTGGGATATTTAAGGTGGAATGAAGTGGAGGTCCTTGTCAACAGAGCAGCCCTCAACTTTGGGGTGCTTGTGTCTTGCTGATTTTTAATTTTCCCAATTTATACCCCCATGAGTGGAAGTGCCCTATGCTCTCTAAGCTGTGTTTTTCAGATATTTCAGGACACACCGTTCACTTCTCTAGAGTGGCTGTTGGCAATTTACATCCCGCCCATCAGTGTAGCAAGGCTCCCATTTCTCCATGGCCTGTCCTGCATTTCTGGTTTTGACACTTTTTTCAGCATGGCCCTTTTGACCGATGGGAAGCGAGACTTCTCTGTAGCGCTGACTTGCTTTTCCAGGTTGCTTGGTTGGCCAAAAAGGGCGTATGCGTTTTTTCCTGAATATATTCAGGAAAAAACGCATACGCCCTTTTTGGCCAAGGGCATCATTGTCAACGTTTTGCCGCTTTTCATGTGCTTTAAAGGCGATTCGTATCTACCTCCTGAAATCTGTTTCGTGCAATTCTGCCTTGATTTCAAATCCTCTTCTTTGCCTTCCCTCAATATATTTGTGGACGAGAGTTATCATTTATAACTCTGCACGTTTGTGAATTGCAGTGCCCTGAACCTCCATTTTACAACTCGCTTTTTTGGGAGCTGGCCGCAAAAGCGCCAGATGGCTTCAGGCCCTGTTCTGGTTCCGGGGGGCAGGCTGAGCCTGTGGTTAATTCTTCTTCCTGATGGGAAAATAGAGTGACCTGTGCCTGTCCCGACACCAAGAGCTAGTCTCTCGTTGGTTCCCCGTCTTCCCGTTCATCCTCAGGACAAATTGCAACCTGTACGGAACAGGAGGTAAAAGGTGCTGATGCTCCAAGTAGGGAGATTGCTAGTAAAGCGGCTGGAAAGGCGAACCCGGGCACAAGGAGATGAGAAATGAGGTGCGTTTTAGAAACCTTTCCCCATCACACGGTGTACCATCTTCTGGGTTTCTCATGCATGTTTTCGATGTAGGAAGATGCCCTTGAAGCTGGAGATTTGGGACCCATGCGACGGGTACCACGAAGTATTACTTTAAAGGGTCTGCGTTTGCTCACCCAACCTCACCAAACCTCTCAGCCCCAAGAGTGTCCACCCTTATGTCTCATCCACCTGTGGGTCTAGATATGGTCAATCCAGGTTGCATCACAGCCCCTGAACGCATTGTGTAAGAATTTCTCTCTCTTTCACTGTCGTTGTTTCATGGGTTTTTCAAAGTAATTTATTTTCATAATGGGGTTTAGCTGCTTTTCACTGCTGTGTTTATGCCGCTTTACACCCACTTGACACACTAACAGAGAGATATCAATACATAGGTTTTAAGATTATTACTAGTCAGATATATTCTTGTGCGGTGAATAGGGCGTGTTGAGTCCAGTTCTCTGAGCAAGGAGTAGGTCTTGTCTATTACATATTGGGTTTATGGAACGGTATCTGAGCTAATTTGATACCCTTGTTTTATGCATCACCCCACCTCACCTTTCCCGTTAAGCAGCCATAGTCTGTTTTCTGCATGTGTGACTCTGTTCTGTTTTGTAATTCAGTTCAAGTGTAACGGTTTTTACATTCCCTCTATCAGTGATACCTTATGAGAAGTGTCCTTTTCTGTGTGACTTATTTCACTTAGAATCGTCGTACCTAAATCCACTCATCATGCTGCTACTAACCTTATGACATTGATTTCATGGCTGAGTGATATTCCATTGTACATAAGGACCACAACTTCTTTATCCATTTTTCTCTTTCCTGGGATATTGAAGGTGGAATGAAGTGGAGGTCCTTGTCAACAGAGCAGCCCTCAACTTTGGGATGCTTGTGTCTTGCTGATTTTTAATTTTCCCAATTTATACCCCCATGAGTGGAAGTGCCCTATGCTCTCTAAGCTGTGTTTTTCAGATGTTTCAGGACACACCGTACACTTCTCCAGAGTGGCTGTTGGCAATTTACATCACGCCCATCAGTGTAGCAAGGCTCCCATTTCTCCATGGCCTGTCCTGCATTTCTGGTTTTGACACTTTTTTCAGCATGGCCCTTTTGACCGATGGGAAGCGAGACTTCTCTGTAGCGCTGATTTGCCTTTCCAGGTTGCTTGCTTGGCCAAAAAGGGCGTATGCGTTTTTTCCCGAATATATTCAGGAAAAAACGCATACGCCCTTTTTGGCCAAGGGCATCATTGTCAACGTTTTGCCGCTTTTCATGTGCTTTAAAGGCGATTCGTATCTACCTCCTGAAATCTATTTCGTGCAATTCTGCCTTGAATTCAAATCCTCTTCTTTGCCTTCCCTCAATATATTTGTGGACGAGAGTTATCATTTATAACTCTGCAGGTTTGTGAATTGCAGTGCCCTGAACCTCCATTTTACAACTCGCTTTTTTGGGAGCTGGCCGCAAAAGCGCAGGATGGCTTCAGGCCCTGTTCTGGTTCCGGGGGGCAGGCTGAGCCTGTGGTTAATTCTTCTTCCTGATGGGAAAATAGAGTGACCTGTGCCTGTCCCGACACCAAGAGCTAGTCTCTCGTTGGTTCCCCGTCTTCCCGTTCATCCTCAGGACAAATTGCAACCTGTACGGAACAGGAGGTTAAAGGTGCTGATGCTCCAAGTAGGGAGATTGCTAGTAAAGCGGCTGGAAAGGCGAACCCGGGCACAAGGAGATGAGAAATTAGGTGCGTTTTAGAAACCTTTCCCCATCACACGGTGTACCATCTTCTGGGTTTCTCATGCATGTTTTCGATGTAGGAAGATGCCCTTGAACCTGGAGATTTGGGACCCATGCGATGGGTACCACGCAGTATTACTTTAAAGGGTCTGCGTTTGCTCACCCAACCTCACCAAACCTCTCAGCCCCTAGAGTGTCCACCCTTATGTCTCATCCAGCTGTGGGTCTAGATATGGTCAATCCAGGTTGCATCACAGCCCCTGAACGCATTGTGTAAGAATTTCTATCTCTTTCACTGTCGTTGTTTCATGGGTGTTTCAAAGTAGTTTATTTTCATAATGGGGTTTAGCTGCTTTTCACGGCTGTGTTTATGCCGCTTTACACCCACTTGACACACTAACAGAGAGATATCAATACATAGGTTTTAAGATTATTACTAGTCAGATATATTCTTGTGCGGTGAATAGGGCGTGTTGAGTCCAGTTCTCTGAGCAAGGAGTAGGTCTTGTCTACTACATATTGGGTTTATGGAACGGTATCTGAGCTAATTTGATACCCTTGTTTTATGTATCACCCCACCTCACCTTTCCCGTTAAGCAGCCATAGTGTGTTTTCTGCATGTGTGACTCTGTTCTGTTTTGTAATTCAGTTCAAGTGTAACGGTTTTTACATTCCCTCTATCAGTGATACCTCATGAGAAGTGTCCTTTTCTGTGTGACTTATTTCACTTAGAATCGTCGTACCTAAATCCACTCATCATGCTGCTACTAACCTTATGACATTGATTTCATGGCTGAGTGATATTCCATTGTACATAAGGGCCACAACTTCTTTATCCATTTTTCTCTTTCCTGGGATATTGAAGGTGGAATGAAGTGGAGGTCCTTGTCAACAGAGCAGCCCTCAACTTTGGGGTGCTTGTGTCTTGCTGATTTTTAATTTTCCCAATTTATACCCCCATGAGTGGAAGTGCCCTATGCTCTCTAAGCTGTGTTTTTCAGATGTTTCAGGACACACCGTACACTTCTCCAGAGTGGCTGTTGGCAATTTACATCCCGCCCATCAGTGTAGCAAGGCTCCCATTTCTCCATGGCCTGTCCTGCATTTCTGGTTTTGACACTTTTTTCAGCATGGCCCTTTTGACCGATGGGAAGCGAGACTTCTCTGTAGCGCTGATTTGCCTTTCCAGGTTGCTTGGTTGGCCAAAAAGGGCGTATGCGTTTTTTCCTGAATATATTCAGGAAAAAACGCATACGCCCTTTTTGGCCAAGGGCATCATTGTCAACGTTTTGCCGCTTTTCATGTGCTTTAAAGGCGATTCGTATCTACCTCCTGAAATCTGTTTCGTGCAATTCTGCCTTGATTTCAAATCCTCTTCTTTGCCTTCCCTCAATATATTTGTGGACGAGAGTTATCATTTATAACTCTGCACGTTTGTGAATTGCAGTGCCCTGAACCTCCATTTTACAACTCGCTTTTTTGGGAGCTGGCCGCAAAAGCGCCAGATGGCTTCAGGCCCTGTTCTGGTTCCGGGGGGCAGGCTGAGCCTGTGGTTAATTCTTCTTCCTGATGGGAAAATAGAGTGACCTGTGCCTGTCCCGACACCAAGAGCTACTCTCTCGTTGGTTCCCCGTCTTCCCGTTCATCCTCAGGACAAATTGCAACCTGTACGGAACAGGAGGTAAAAGGTGCTGATGCTCCAAGTAGGGAGATTGCTAGTAAAGCGGCTGGAAAGGCGAACCCGGGCACAAGGAGATGAGAAATGAGGTGCGTTTTAGAAACCTTTCCCCATCACACGGTGTACCATCTTCTGGGTTTCTCATGCATGTTTTCGATGTAGGAAGATGCCCTTGAAGCTGGAGATTTGGGACCCATGCGACGGGTACCACGAAGTATTACTTTAAAGGGTCTGCGTTTGCTCACCCAACCTCACCAAACCTCTCAGCCCCAAGAGTGTCCACCCTTATGTCTCATCCAGCTGTGGGTCTAGATATGGTCAATCCAGGTTGCATCACAGCCCCTGAACTCATTGTGTAAGAATTTCTCTCTCTTTCACTGTCGTTGTTTCATGGGTTTTTCAAAGTAATTTATTTTCATAATGGGGTTTAGCTGCTTTTCACTGCTGTGTTTATGCCGCTTTACACCCACTTGACACACTAACAGAGAGATATCAATACATAGGTTTTAAGATTATTACTAGTCAGATATATTCTTGTGCGGTGAATAGGGCGTGTTGAGTCCAGTTCTCTGAGCAAGGAGTAGGTCTTGTCTATTACATATTGGGTTTATGGAACGGTATCTGAGCTAATTTGATACCCTTGTTTTATGCATCACCCCACCTCACCTTTCCCGTTAAGCAGCCATAGTCTGTTTTCTGCATGTGTGACTCTGTTCTGTTTTGTAATTCAGTTCAAGTGTAACGGTTTTTACATTCCCTCTATCAGTGATACCTTATGAGAAGTGTCCTTTTCTGTGTGACTTATTTCACTTAGAATCGTCGTACCTAAATCCACTCATCATGCTGCTACTAACCTTATGACATTGATTTCATGGCTGAGTGATATTCCATTGTACATAAGGACCACAACTTCTTTATCCATTTTTCTCTTTCCTGGGATATTGAAGGTGGAATGAAGTGGAGGTCCTTGTCAACAGAGCAGCCCTCAACTTTGGGATGCTTGTGTCTTGCTGATTTTTAATTTTCCCAATTTATACCCCCATGAGTGGAAGTGCCCTATGCTCTCTAAGCTGTGTTTTTCAGATGTTTCAGGACACACCGTACACTTCTCCAGAGTGGCTGTTGGCAATTTACATCCCGCCCATCAGTGTAGCAAGGCTCCCATTTCTCCATGGCCTGTCCTGCATTTCTGGTTTTGACACTTTTTTCAGCATGGCCCTTTTGACCGATGGGAAGCGAGACTTCTCTGTAGCGCTGATTTGCCTTTCCAGGTTGCTTGCTTGGCCAAAAAGGGCGTATGCGTTTTTTCCCGAATATATTCAGGAAAAAACGCATACGCCCTTTTTGGCCAAGGGCATCATTGTCAACGTTTTGCCGCTTTTCATGTGCTTTAAAGGCGATTCGTATCTACCTCCTGAAATCTGTTTCGTGCAATTCTGCCTTGATTTCAAATCCTCTTCTTTGCCTTCCCTCAATATATTTGTGGACGAGAGTTATCATTTATAACTCTGCAGGTTTGTGAATTGCAGTGCCCTGAACCTCCATTTTACAACTCGCTTTTTTGGGAGCTGGCCGCAAAAGCGCAGGATGGCTTCAGGCCCTGTTCTGGTTCCGGGGGGCAGGCTGAGCCTGTGGTTAATTCTTCTTCCTGATGGGAAAATAGAGTGACCTGTGCCTGTCCCGACACCAAGAGCTAGTCTCTCGTTGGTTCCCCGTCTTCCCGTTCATCCTCAGGACAAATTGCAACCTGTACGGAACAGGAGGTTAAAGGTGCTGATGCTCCAAGTAGGGAGCTTGCTAGTAAAGCGGCTGGAATGGCGAACCCGGGCACAAGGAGATGAGAAATGAGGTGCGTTTTAGAAACCTTTCCCCATCACACGGTGTACCATCTTCTGGGTTTCTCATGCATGTTTTCGATGTAGGAAGATGCCCTTGAAGCTGGAGATTTGGGACCCATGCGACGGGTACCACGCAGTATTACTTTAAAGGGTCTGCGTTTGCTCACCCAACCTCACCAAACCTCTCAGCCCCAAGAGTGTCCACCCTTATGTCTCATCCAGCTGTGGGTCTAGATATGGTCAATCCAGGTTGCATCACAGCCCCTGAACGCATTGTGTAAGAATTTCTCTCTCTTTCATTGTCGTTGTTTCATGGGTTTTTCAAAGTAATTTATTTTCATAATGGGGTTTAGCTGCTTTTCACTGCTGTGTTTATGCCGCTTTACACCCACTTGACACACTAACAGAGAGATATCAATACATAGGTTTTAAGATTATTACTAGTCAGATATATTCTTGTGCGGTGAATAGGGCGTGTTGAGTCCAGGTCTCTGAGCAAGGAGTAGGTCTTGTCTATTACATATTGGGTTTATGGAATGGTATCTGAGCTAATTTGATACCCTTGTTTTATGTATCACCCCACCTCACCTTTCCCGTTAAGCAGCCATAGTGTGTTTTCTGCATGTGTGACTCTGTTCTGTTTTGTAATTCAGTTCAAGTGTAACGGTTTTTACATTCCCTCTAAAAGTGATACCTTATGAGAAGTGTCCTTTTCTGTGTGACTTATTTCACTTAGAATCGTCGTACCTAAATCCACTCATCATGCTGCTACTAACCTTATGACATTGATTTCATGGCTGAGTGATATTCCATTGTACATAAGGACCACAACTTCTTTATCCATTTTTCTCTTTCCTGGGATATTTAAGGTGGAATGAAGTGGAGGTCCTTGTCAACAGAGCAGCCCTCAACTTTGGGGTGCTTGTGTCTTGCTGATTTTTAATTTTCCCAATTTATACCCCCATGAGTGGAAGTGCCCTATGCTCTCTAAGCTGTGTTTTTCAGATATTTCAGGACACACCGTTCACTTCTCTAGAGTGGCTGTTGGCAATTTACATCCCGCCCATCAGTGTAGCAAGGCTCCCATTTCTCCATGGCCTGTCCTGCATTTCTGGTTTTGACACTTTTTTCAGCATGGCCCTTTTGACCGATGGGAAGCGAGACTTCTCTGTAGCGCTGACTTGCTTTTCCAGGTTGCTTGGTTGGCCAAAAAGGGCGTATGCGTTTTTTCCTGAATATATTCAGGAAAAAACGCATACGCCCTTTTTGGCCAAGGGCATCATTGTCAACGTTTTGCCGCTTTTCATGTGCTTTAAAGGCGATTCGTATCTACCTCCTGAAATCTGTTTCGTGCAATTCTGCCTTGATTTCAAATCCTCTTCTTTGCCTTCCCTCAATATATTTGTGGACGAGAGTTATCATTTATAACTCTGCACGTTTGTGAATTGCAGTGCCCTGAACCTCCATTTTACAACTCGCTTTTTTGGGAGCTGGCCGCAAAAGCGCCAGATGGCTTCAGGCCCTGTTCTGGTTCCGGGGGGCAGGCTGAGCCTGTGGTTAATTCTTCTTCCTGATGGGAAAATAGAGTGACCTGTGCCTGTCCCGACACCAAGAGCTAGTCTCTCGTTGGTTCCCCGTCTTCCCGTTCATCCTCAGGACAAATTGCAACCTGTACGGAACAGGAGGTAAAAGGTGCTGATGCTCCAAGTAGGGAGATTGCTAGTAAAGCGGCTGGAAAGGCGAACCCGGGCACAAGGAGATGAGAAATGAGGTGCGTTTTAGAAACCTTTCCCCATCACACGGTGTACCATCTTCTGGGTTTCTCATGCATGTTTTCGATGTAGGAAGATGCCCTTGAAGCTGGAGATTTGGGACCCATGCGACGGGTACCACGAAGTATTACTTTAAAGGGTCTGCGTTTGCTCACCCAACCTCACCAAACCTCTCAGCCCCAAGAGTGTCCACCCTTATGTCTCATCCACCTGTGGGTCTAGATATGGTCAATCCAGGTTGCATCACAGCCCCTGAACGCATTGTGTAAGAATTTCTCTCTCTTTCACTGTCGTTGTTTCATGGGTTTTTCAAAGTAATTTATTTTCATAATGGGGTTTAGCTGCTTTTCACTGCTGTGTTTATGCCGCTTTACACCCACTTGACACACTAACAGAGAGATATCAATACATAGGTTTTAAGATTATTACTAGTCAGATATATTCTTGTGCGGTGAATAGGGCGTGTTGAGTCCAGTTCTCTGAGCAAGGAGTAGGTCTTGTCTATTACATATTGGGTTTATGGAACGGTATCTGAGCTAATTTGATACCCTTGTTTTATGCATCACCCCACCTCACCTTTCCCGTTAAGCAGCCATAGTCTGTTTTCTGCATGTGTGACTCTGTTCTGTTTTGTAATTCAGTTCAAGTGTAACGGTTTTTACATTCCCTCTATCAGTGATACCTTATGAGAAGTGTCCTTTTCTGTGTGACTTATTTCACTTAGAATCGTCGTACCTAAATCCACTCATCATGCTGCTACTAACCTTATGACATTGATTTCATGGCTGAGTGATATTCCATTGTACATAAGGACCACAACTTCTTTATCCATTTTTCTCTTTCCTGGGATATTGAAGGTGGAATGAAGTGGAGGTCCTTGTCAACAGAGCAGCCCTCAACTTTGGGATGCTTGTGTCTTGCTGATTTTTAATTTTCCCAATTTATACCCCCATGAGTGGAAGTGCCCTATGCTCTCTAAGCTGTGTTTTTCAGATGTTTCAGGACACACCGTACACTTCTCCAGAGTGGCTGTTGGCAATTTACATCACGCCCATCAGTGTAGCAAGGCTCCCATTTCTCCATGGCCTGTCCTGCATTTCTGGTTTTGACACTTTTTTCAGCATGGCCCTTTTGACCGATGGGAAGCGAGACTTCTCTGTAGCGCTGATTTGCCTTTCCAGGTTGCTTGCTTGGCCAAAAAGGGCGTATGCGTTTTTTCCCGAATATATTCAGGAAAAAACGCATACGCCCTTTTTGGCCAAGGGCATCATTGTCAACGTTTTGCCGCTTTTCATGTGCTTTAAAGGCGATTCGTATCTACCTCCTGAAATCTATTTCGTGCAATTCTGCCTTGAATTCAAATCCTCTTCTTTGCCTTCCCTCAATATATTTGTGGACGAGAGTTATCATTTATAACTCTGCAGGTTTGTGAATTGCAGTGCCCTGAACCTCCATTTTACAACTCGCTTTTTTGGGAGCTGGCCGCAAAAGCGCAGGATGGCTTCAGGCCCTGTTCTGGTTCCGGGGGGCAGGCTGAGCCTGTGGTTAATTCTTCTTCCTGATGGGAAAATAGAGTGACCTGTGCCTGTCCCGACACCAAGAGCTAGTCTCTCGTTGGTTCCCCGTCTTCCCGTTCATCCTCAGGACAAATTGCAACCTGTACGGAACAGGAGGTTAAAGGTGCTGATGCTCCAAGTAGGGAGATTGCTAGTAAAGCGGCTGGAAAGGCGAACCCGGGCACAAGGAGATGAGAAATTAGGTGCGTTTTAGAAACCTTTCCCCATCACACGGTGTACCATCTTCTGGGTTTCTCATGCATGTTTTCGATGTAGGAAGATGCCCTTGAACCTGGAGATTTGGGACCCATGCGATGGGTACCACGCAGTATTACTTTAAAGGGTCTGCGTTTGCTCACCCAACCTCACCAAACCTCTCAGCCCCTAGAGTGTCCACCCTTATGTCTCATCCAGCTGTGGGTCTAGATATGGTCAATCCAGGTTGCATCACAGCCCCTGAACGCATTGTGTAAGAATTTCTATCTCTTTCACTGTCGTTGTTTCATGGGTGTTTCAAAGTAGTTTATTTTCATAATGGGGTTTAGCTGCTTTTCACGGCTGTGTTTATGCCGCTTTACACCCACTTGACACACTAACAGAGAGATATCAATACATAGGTTTTAAGATTATTACTAGTCAGATATATTCTTGTGCGGTGAATAGGGCGTGTTGAGTCCAGTTCTCTGAGCAAGGAGTAGGTCTTGTCTACTACATATTGGGTTTATGGAACGGTATCTGAGCTAATTTGATACCCTTGTTTTATGTATCACCCCACCTCACCTTTCCCGTTAAGCAGCCATAGTGTGTTTTCTGCATGTGTGACTCTGTTCTGTTTTGTAATTCAGTTCAAGTGTAACGGTTTTTACATTCCCTCTATCAGTGATACCTCATGAGAAGTGTCCTTTTCTGTGTGACTTATTTCACTTAGAATCGTCGTACCTAAATCCACTCATCATGCTGCTACTAACCTTATGACATTGATTTCATGGCTGAGTGATATTCCATTGTACATAAGGGCCACAACTTCTTTATCCATTTTTCTCTTTCCTGGGATATTGAAGGTGGAATGAAGTGGAGGTCCTTGTCAACAGAGCAGCCCTCAACTTTGGGGTGCTTGTGTCTTGCTGATTTTTAATTTTCCCAATTTATACCCCCATGAGTGGAAGTGCCCTATGCTCTCTAAGCTGTGTTTTTCAGATGTTTCAGGACACACCGTACACTTCTCCAGAGTGGCTGTTGGCAATTTACATCCCGCCCATCAGTGTAGCAAGGCTCCCATTTCTCCATGGCCTGTCCTGCATTTCTGGTTTTGACACTTTTTTCAGCATGGCCCTTTTGACCGATGGGAAGCGAGACTTCTCTGTAGCGCTGATTTGCCTTTCCAGGTTGCTTGGTTGGCCAAAAAGGGCGTATGCGTTTTTTCCTGAATATATTCAGGAAAAAACGCATACGCCCTTTTTGGCCAAGGGCATCATTGTCAACGTTTTGCCGCTTTTCATGTGCTTTAAAGGCGATTCGTATCTACCTCCTGAAATCTGTTTCGTGCAATTCTGCCTTGATTTCAAATCCTCTTCTTTGCCTTCCCTCAATATATTTGTGGACGAGAGTTATCATTTATAACTCTGCACGTTTGTGAATTGCAGTGCCCTGAACCTCCATTTTACAACTCGCTTTTTTGGGAGCTGGCCGCAAAAGCGCCAGATGGCTTCAGGCCCTGTTCTGGTTCCGGGGGGCAGGCTGAGCCTGTGGTTAATTCTTCTTCCTGATGGGAAAATAGAGTGACCTGTGCCTGTCCCGACACCAAGAGCTACTCTCTCGTTGGTTCCCCGTCTTCCCGTTCATCCTCAGGACAAATTGCAACCTGTACGGAACAGGAGGTAAAAGGTGCTGATGCTCCAAGTAGGGAGATTGCTAGTAAAGCGGCTGGAAAGGCGAACCCGGGCACAAGGAGATGAGAAATGAGGTGCGTTTTAGAAACCTTTCCCCATCACACGGTGTACCATCTTCTGGGTTTCTCATGCATGTTTTCGATGTAGGAAGATGCCCTTGAAGCTGGAGATTTGGGACCCATGCGACGGGTACCACGAAGTATTACTTTAAAGGGTCTGCGTTTGCTCACCCAACCTCACCAAACCTCTCAGCCCCAAGAGTGTCCACCCTTATGTCTCATCCAGCTGTGGGTCTAGATATGGTCAATCCAGGTTGCATCACAGCCCCTGAACTCATTGTGTAAGAATTTCTCTCTCTTTCACTGTCGTTGTTTCATGGGTTTTTCAAAGTAATTTATTTTCATAATGGGGTTTAGCTGCTTTTCACTGCTGTGTTTATGCCGCTTTACACCCACTTGACACACTAACAGAGAGATATCAATACATAGGTTTTAAGATTATTACTAGTCAGATATATTCTTGTGCGGTGAATAGGGCGTGTTGAGTCCAGTTCTCTGAGCAAGGAGTAGGTCTTGTCTATTACATATTGGGTTTATGGAACGGTATCTGAGCTAATTTGATACCCTTGTTTTATGCATCACCCCACCTCACCTTTCCCGTTAAGCAGCCATAGTCTGTTTTCTGCATGTGTGACTCTGTTCTGTTTTGTAATTCAGTTCAAGTGTAACGGTTTTTACATTCCCTCTATCAGTGATACCTTATGAGAAGTGTCCTTTTCTGTGTGACTTATTTCACTTAGAATCGTCGTACCTAAATCCACTCATCATGCTGCTACTAACCTTATGACATTGATTTCATGGCTGAGTGATATTCCATTGTACATAAGGACCACAACTTCTTTATCCATTTTTCTCTTTCCTGGGATATTGAAGGTGGAATGAAGTGGAGGTCCTTGTCAACAGAGCAGCCCTCAACTTTGGGATGCTTGTGTCTTGCTGATTTTTAATTTTCCCAATTTATACCCCCATGAGTGGAAGTGCCCTATGCTCTCTAAGCTGTGTTTTTCAGATGTTTCAGGACACACCGTACACTTCTCCAGAGTGGCTGTTGGCAATTTACATCCCGCCCATCAGTGTAGCAAGGCTCCCATTTCTCCATGGCCTGTCCTGCATTTCTGGTTTTGACACTTTTTTCAGCATGGCCCTTTTGACCGATGGGAAGCGAGACTTCTCTGTAGCGCTGATTTGCCTTTCCAGGTTGCTTGCTTGGCCAAAAAGGGCGTATGCGTTTTTTCCCGAATATATTCAGGAAAAAACGCATACGCCCTTTTTGGCCAAGGGCATCATTGTCAACGTTTTGCCGCTTTTCATGTGCTTTAAAGGCGATTCGTATCTACCTCCTGAAATCTGTTTCGTGCAATTCTGCCTTGATTTCAAATCCTCTTCTTTGCCTTCCCTCAATATATTTGTGGACGAGAGTTATCATTTATAACTCTGCAGGTTTGTGAATTGCAGTGCCCTGAACCTCCATTTTACAACTCGCTTTTTTGGGAGCTGGCCGCAAAAGCGCAGGATGGCTTCAGGCCCTGTTCTGGTTCCGGGGGGCAGGCTGAGCCTGTGGTTAATTCTTCTTCCTGATGGGAAAATAGAGTGACCTGTGCCTGTCCCGACACCAAGAGCTAGTCTCTCGTTGGTTCCCCGTCTTCCCGTTCATCCTCAGGACAAATTGCAACCTGTACGGAACAGGAGGTTAAAGGTGCTGATGCTCCAAGTAGGGAGCTTGCTAGTAAAGCGGCTGGAATGGCGAACCCGGGCACAAGGAGATGAGAAATGAGGTGCGTTTTAGAAACCTTTCCCCATCACACGGTGTACCATCTTCTGGGTTTCTCATGCATGTTTTCGATGTAGGAAGATGCCCTTGAAGCTGGAGATTTGGGACCCATGTGATGGGTACCACGCAGTATTACTTTAAAGGGTCTGCGTTTGCTCACCCAACCTCACCAAACCTCTCAGCCCCAAGAGTGTCCACCCTTATGTCTCATCCAGCTGTGGGTCTAGATATGGTCAATCCAGGTTGCATCACAGCCCCTGAACGCATTGTGTACGAATTTCTCTCTCTTTCACTGTCGTTGTTTCATGGGTTTTTCAAAGTAATTTATTTTCATAATGGGGTTTAGCTGCTTTTCACGGCTGTGTTTATGCCGCTTTACACCCACTTGACACACTAACAGAGAGATATCAATACATAGGTTTTAAGATTATTACTAGTCAGATATATTCTTGTGCGGTGAATAGGGCGTGTTGAGTCCAGTTCTCTGAGCAAGGAGTAGGTCTTGTCTACTACATATTGGGTTTATGGAACGGTATCTGAGCTAATTTGATACCCTTGTTTTATGTATCACCCCACCTCACCTTTCCCGTTAAGCAGCCATAGTGTGTTTTCTGCATGTGTGACTCTGTTCTGTTTTGTAATTCAGTTCAAGTGTAACGGTTTTTACATTCCCTCTATCAGTGATACCTTATGAGAAGTGTCCTTTTCTGTGTGACTTATTTCACTTAGAATCGTCGTACCTAAATCCACTCATCATGCTGCTACTAACCTTATGACATTGATTTCATGGCTGAGTGATATTCCATTGTACATAAGGACCACAACTTCTTTATCCATTTTTCTCTTTCCTGGGATATTTAAGGTGGAATGAAGTGGAGGTCCTTGTCAACAGAGCAGCCCTCAACTTTGGGGTGCTTGTGTCTTGCTGATTTTTAATTTTCCCACTTTATACCCCCATGAGTGGAAGTGCCCTATGCTCTCTAAACTGTGTTTTTCAGATATTTCAGGACACACCGTACACTTCTCTAGAGTGGCTGTTGGCAATTTACATCCCGCCCATCATTGTAGCAAGGCTCCCATTTCTCCATGGCCTGTCCTGCATTTCTGGTTTTGACACTTTTTTCAGCATGGCCCTTTTGACCGATGGGAAGCGAGACTTCTCTGAAGCGCTGACTTGCTTTTCCAGGTTGCTAGGTTGGCCAAAAAGGGCGTAGGCGTTTTTTCCTGAATATATTCAGGAAAAAACGCATACGCCCTTTTTGGCCAAGGGCATCATTGTCAACGTTTTGCCGCTTTTCATGTGCTTTAAAGGCGATTCGTATCTACCTCCTGAAATCTATTTCGTGCAATTCTGCCTTGAATTCAAATCCTCTTCTTTGCCTTCCCTCAATATATTTGTGGACGAGAGTTATCATTTATAACTCTGCAGGTTTGTGAATTGCAGTGCCCTGAACCTCCATTTTACAACTCGCTTTTTTGGGAGCTGGCCGCAAAAGCGCAGGATGGCTTCAGGCCCTGTTCTGGTTCCGGGGGGCAGGCTGAGCCTGTGGTTAATTCTTCTTCCTGATGGGAAAATAGAGTGACCTGTGCCTGTCCCGACACCAAGAGCTACTCTCTCGTTGGTTCCCCGTCTTCCCGTTCATCCTCAGGACAAATTGCAACCTGTACGGAACAGGAGGTTAAAGGTGCTGATGCTCCAAGTAGGGAGATTGCTAGTAAAGCTGCTGGAAAGGCGAACCCGGGCACAAGGAGATGAGACATGAGGTGCGTTTTAGAAACCTTTCCCCATCACACGGTGTACCATCTTCTGGGTTTCTCATGCATGTTTTCGATGTAGGAAGATGCCCTTGAACCTGGAGATTTGGGACCCATGCGATGGGTACCACGCAGTATTACTTTAAAGGGTCTGCGTTTGCTCACCCAACCTCACCAAACCTCTCAGCCCCTAGAGTGTCCACCCTTATGTCTCATCCAGCTGTGGGTCTAGATATGGTCAATCCAGGTTGCATCACAGCCCCTGAACTCATTGTGTAAGAATTTCTATCTCTTTCACTGTCGTTGTTTCATGGGTGTTTCAAAGTAATTTATTTTCATAATGGGGTTTAGCTGCTTTTCACGGCTGTGTTTATGCCGCTTTACACCCACTTGACACACTAACAGAGAGATATCAATACATAGGTTTTAAGATTCTTACTAGTCAGATATATTCTTGTGCGGTGAATAGGGCGTGTTGAGTCCAGTTCTCTGAGCAAGGAGTAGGTCTTGTCTACTACATATTGGGTTTATGGAACGGTATCTGAGCTAATTTGATACCCTTGTTTTATGTATCACCCCACCTCACCTTTCCCGTTAAGCAGCCATAGTGTGTTTTCTGCATGTGTGACTCTGTTCTGTTTTGTAATTCAGTTCAAGTGTAACGGTTTTTACATTCCCTCTATCAGTGATACCTTATGAGAAGTGTCCTTTTCTGTGTGACTTATTTCACTTAGAATCGTCGTACCTAAATCCACTCATCATGCTGCTACTAACCTTATGACATTGATTTCATGGCTGAGTGATATTCCATTGTACATAAGGACCACAACTTCTTTATCCATTTTTCTCTTTCCTGGGATATTGAAGGTGGAATGAAGTGGAGGTCCTTGTCAACAGAGCAGCCCTCAACTTTGGGGTGCTTGTGTCTTGCTGATTTTTCATTTTCCCAATTTATACCCCCATGAGTGGAAGTGCCCTATGCTCTCTAAGCTGTGTTTTTCAGATGTTTCAGGACACACCGTACACTTCTCCAGAGTGGCTGTTGGCAATTTACATCCCGCCCATCAGTGTAGCAAGGCTCCCATTTCTCCATGGCCTGTCCTGCATTTCTGGTTTTGACACTTTTTTCAGCATGGCCCTTTTGACCGATGGGAAGCGAGACTTCTCTGTAGCGCTGATTTGCCTTTCCAGGTTGCTTGGTTGGCCAAAAAGGGCGTATGCGTTTTTTCCTGAATATATTCAGGAAAAAACGCATACGCCCTTTTTGGCCAAGGGCATCATTGTCAACGTTTTGCCGCTTTTCATGTGCTTTAAAGGCGATTCGTATCTACCTCCTGAAATCTGTTTCGTGCAATTCTGCCTTGATTTCAAATCCTCTTCTTTGCCTTCCCTCAATATATTTGTGGACGAGAGTTATCATTTATAACTCTGCAGGTTTGTGAATTGCAGTGCCCTGAACCTCCATTTTACAACTCGCTTTTTTGGGAGCTGGCCGCAAAAGCGCAGGATGGCTTCAGGCCCTGTTCTGGTTCCGGGGGGCAGGCTGAGCCTGTGGTTAATTCTTCTTCCTGATGGGAAAATAGAGTGACCTGTGCCTGTCCCGACACCAAGAGCTAGTCTCTCGTTGGTTCCCCGTCTTCCCGTTCATCCTCAGGACAAATTGCAACCTGTCTGGAACAGGAGGTTAAAGGTGCTGATGCTCCAAGTAGGGAGATTGCTAGTAAAGCAGCTGGAATGGCGAACCCGGGCACAAGGAGATGAGAAATGAGGTGCGTTTTAGAAACCTTTCCCCATCACACGGTGTACTATCTTATGGGTTTCTCATGCATGTTTTCGATGTAGGAAGATGCCCTTGAAGCTGGAGATTTGGGACCCATGTGATGGGTACCACGCAGTATTACTTTAAAGGGTCTGCGTTTGCTCACCCAACCTCACCAAACCTCTCAGCCCCAAGAGTGTCCACCCTTATGTCTCATCCAGCTGTGGGTCTAGATATGGTCAATCCAGGTTGCATCACAGCCCCTGAACGCAGTGTGTAAGAATTTCTCTCTCTTTCACTGTCGTTGTTTCATGGGTTTTTCAAAGTAATTTATTTTCATAATGGGGTTTAGCTGCTTTTCACTGCTGTGTTTATGCCGCTTTACACCCACTTGACACACTAACAGAGAGATATCAATACATAGGTTTTAAGTTTATTACTAGTCAGATATATTCTTGTGCGGTGAATAGGGCGTGTTGAGTCCAGTTCTCTGAGCAAGGAGTAGGTCTTGTCTACTACATATTGGGTTTATGGAACGGTATCTGAGCTAATTTGATACCCTTGTTTTATGTATCACCCCACCTCACCTTTCCCGTTAAGCAGCCATAGTGTGTTTTCTGCATGTGTGACTCTGTTCTGTTTTGTAATTCAGTTCAAGTGTAACGGTTTTTACATTCCCTCTATCAGTGATACCTCATGAGAAGTGTCCTTTTCTGTGTGACTTATTTCACTTAGAATCGTCGTACCTAAATCCACTCATCATGCTGCTACTAACCTTATGACATTGATTTCATGGCTGAGTGATATTCCATTGTACATAAGGACCACAACTTCTTTATCCATTTTTCTCTTTCCTGGGATATTGAAGGTGGAATGAAGTGGAGGTCCTTGTCAACAGAGCAGCCCTCAACTTTGGGGTGCTTGTGTCTTGCTGATTTTTAATTTTCCCAATTTATACCCCCATGAGTGGAAGTGCCCTATGCTCTCTAAGCTGTGTTTTTCAGATGTTTCAGGACACACCGTACACTTCTCCAGAGTGGCTGTTGGCAATTTACATCCCGCCCATCAGTGTAGCAAGGCTCCCATTTCTCCATGGCCTGTCCTGCATTTCTGGTTTTGACACTTTTTTCAGCATGGCCCTTTTGACCGATGGGAAGCGAGACTTCTCTGTAGCGCTGATTTGCCTTTCCAGGTTGCTTGGTTGGCCAAAAAGGGCGTATGCGTTTTTTCCTGAATATATTCAGGAAAAAACGCATACGCCCTTTTTGGCCAAGGGCATCATTGTCAACGTTTTGCCGCTTTTCATGTGCTTTAAAGGCGATTCGTATCTACCTCCTGAAATCTGTTTCGTGCAATTCTGCCTTGATTTCAAATCCTCTTCTTTGCCTTCCCTCAATATATTTGTGGACGAGAGTTATCATTTATAACTCTGCACGTTTGTGAATTGCAGTGCCCTGAACCTCCATTTTACAACTCGCTTTTTTGGGAGCTGGCCGCAAAAGCGCCGGATGGCTTCAGGCCCTGTTCTGGTTCCGGGGGGCAGGCTGAGCCTGTGGTTAATTCTTCTTCCTGATGGGAAAATAGAGTGACCTGTGCCTGTCCCGACACCAAGAGCTAGTCTCTCGTTGGTTCCCCGTCTTCCCGTTCATCCTCAGGACAAATTGCAACCTGTACGGAACAGGAGGTAAAAGGTGCTGATGCTCCAAGTAGGGAGATTGCTAGTAAAGCGGCTGGAAAGGCGAACCCGGGCACAAGGAGATGAGAAATGAGGTGCGTTTTAGAAACCTTTCCCCATCACACGGTGTACCATCTTCTGGGTTTCTCATGCATGTTTTCGATGTAGGAAGATGCCCTTGAAGCTGGAGATTTGGGCCCCATGCGACGGGTACCACGAAGTATTACTTTAAAGGGTCTGCGTTTGCTCACCCAACCTCACCAAACCTCTCAGCCCCAAGAGTGTCCACCCTTATGTCTCATCCAGCTGTGGGTCTAGATATGGTCAATCCAGGTTGCATCACAGCCCCTGAACGCATTGTGTAAGAATTTCTCTCTCTTTCACTGTCGTTGTTTCATGGGTTTTTCAAAGTAATTTATTTTCATAATGGGGTTTAGCTGCTTTTCACTGCTGTGTTTATGCCGCTTTACACCCACTTGACACACTAACAGAGAGATATCAATACATAGGTTTTAAGATTATTACTAGTCAGATATATTCTTGTGCGGTGAATAGGGCGTGTTGAGTCCAGTTCTCTGAGCAAGGAGTAGGTCTTGTCTATTACATATTGGGTTTATGGAACGGTATCTGAGCTAATTTGATACCCTTGTTTTATGCATCACCCCACCTCACCTTTCCCGTTAAGCAGCCATAGTCTGTTTTCTGCATGTGTGACTCTGTTCTGTTTTGTAATTCAGTTCAAGTGTAACGGTTTTTACATTCCCTCTATCAGTGATACCTTATGAGAAGTGTCCTTTTCTGTGTGACTTATTTCACTTAGAATCGTCGTACCTAAATCCACTCATCATGCTGCTACTAACCTTATGACATTGATTTCATGGCTGAGTGATATTCCATTGTACATAAGGACCACAACTTCTTTATCCATTTTTCTCTTTCCTGGGATATTGAAGGTGGAATGAAGTGGAGGTCCTTGTCAACAGAGCAGCCCTCAACTTTGGGATGCTTGTGTCTTGCTGATTTTTAATTTTCCCAATTTATACCCCCATGAGTGGAAGTGCCCTATGCTCTCTAAGCTGTGTTTTTCAGATGTTTCAGGACACACCGTACACTTCTCCAGAGTGGCTGTTGGCAATTTACATCACGCCCATCAGTGTAGCAAGGCTCCCATTTCTCCATGGCCTGTCCTGCATTTCTGGTTTTGACACTTTTTTCAGCATGGCCCTTTTGACCGATGGGAAGCGAGACTTCTCTGTAGCGCTGATTTGCCTTTCCAGGTTGCTTGCTTGGCCAAAAAGGGCGTATGCGTTTTTTCCCGAATATATTCAGGAAAAAACGCATACGCCCTTTTTGGCCAAGGGCATCATTGTCAACGTTTTGCCGCTTTTCATGTGCTTTAAAGGCGATTCGTATCTACCTCCTGAAATCTGTTTCGTGCAATTCTGCCTTGATTTCAAATCCTCTTCTTTGCCTTCCCTCAATATATTTGTGGACGAGAGTTATCATTTATAACTCTGCAGGTTTGTGAATTGCAGTGCCCTGAACCTCCATTTTACAACTCGCTTTTTTGGGAGCTGGCCGCAAAAGCGCAGGATGGCTTCAGGCCCTGTTCTGGTTCCGGGGGGCAGGCTGAGCCTGTGGTTAATTCTTCTTCCTGATGGGAAAATAGAGTGACCTGTGCCTGTCCCGACACCAAGAGCTAGTCTCTCGTTGGTTCCCCGTCTTCCCGTTCATCCTCAGGACAAATTGCAACCTGTACGGAACAGGAGGTTAAAGGTGCTGATGCTCCAAGTAGGGAGCTTGCTAGTAAAGCGGCTGGAATGGCGAACCCGGGCACAAGGAGATGAGAAATGAGGTGCGTTTTAGAAACCTTTCCCCATCACACGGTGTACCATCTTCTGGGTTTCTCATGCATGTTTTCGATGTAGGAAGATGCCCTTGAAGCTGGAGATTTGGGACCCATGTGATGGGTACCACGCAGTATTACTTTAAAGGGTCTGCGTTTGCTCACCCAACCTCACCAAACCTGTCAGCCCCAAGAGTGTCCACCCTTATGTCTCATCCAGCTGTGGGTCTAGATATGGTCAATCCAGGTTGCATCACAGCCCCTGAACGCATTGTGTACGAATTTCTCTCTCTTTCACTGTCGTTGTTTCATGGGTTTTTCAAAGTAATTTATTTTCATAATGGGGTTTAGCTGCTTTTCACTGCTGTGTTTATGCCGCTTTACACCCACTTGACACACTAACAGAGAGATATCAATACATAGGTTTTAAGATTATTACTAGTCAGATATATTCTTGTGCGGTGAATAGGGCTTGTTGAGTCCAGTTCTCTGAGCAAGGAGTAGGTCTTGTCTACTACATATTGGGTTTATGGAACGGTATCTGAGCTAATTTGATACCCTTGTTTTATGTATCACCCCACCTCACCTTTCCCGTTAAGCAGCCATAGTGTGTTTTCTGCATGTGTGACTCTGTTCTGTTTTGTAATTCAGTTCAAGTGTAACGGTTTTTACATTCCCTCTATCAGTGATACCTTATGAGAAGTGTCCTTTTCTGTGTGACTTATTTCACTTAGAATCGTCGTACCTAAATCCACTCATCATGCTGCTACTAACCTTATGACATTGATTTCATGGCTGAGTGATATTCCATTGTACATAAGGACCACAACTTCTTTATCCATTTTTCTCTTTCCTGGGATATTTAAGGTGGAATGAAGTGGAGGTCCTTGTCAACAGAGCAGCCCTCAACTTTGGGGTGCTTGTGTCTTGCTGATTTTTAATTTTCCCACTTTATACCCCCATGAGTGGAAGTGCCCTATGCTCTCTAAACTGTGTTTTTCAGATATTTCAGGACACACCGTACACTTCTCTAGAGTGGCTGTTGGCAATTTACATCCCGCCCATCAGTGTAGCAAGGCTCCCATTTCTCCATGGCCTGTCCTGCATTTCTGGTTTTGACACTTTTTTCAGCATGGCCCTTTTGACCGATGGGAAGCGAGACTTCTCTGTAGCGCTGACTTGCTTTTCCAGGTTGCTAGGTTGGCCAAAAAGGGCGTAGGCGTTTTTTCCTGAATATATTCAGGAAAAAACGCATACGCCCTTTTTGGCCAAGGGCATCATTGTCAACGTTTTGCCGCTTTTCATGTGCTTTAAAGGCGATTCGTATCTACCTCCTGAAATCTATTTCGTGCAATTCTGCCTTGAATTCAAATCCTCTTCTTTGCCTTCCCTCAATATATTTGTGGACGAGAGTTATCATTTATAACTCTGCAGGTTTGTGAATTGCAGTGCCCTGAACCTCCATTTTACAACTCGCTTTTTTGGGAGCTGGCCGCAAAAGCGCAGGATGGCTTCAGGCCCTGTTCTGGTTCCGGGGGGCAGGCTGAGCCTGTGGTTAATTCTTCTTCCTGATGGGAAAATAGAGTGACCTGTGCCTGTCCCGAACCAAGAGCTACTCTCTCATTGGTTCCCCATCTTCCCGTTCATCCTCAGGACAAATTGCAACCTGTACGGAACAGGAGGTTAAAGGTGCTGATGCTCCAAGTAGGGAGATTTCTAGTAAAGCGGCTGGAAAGGCGAACCCGGGCACAAGGAGATGAGAAATGAGGTGCGTTTTAGAAACCTTTCCCCATCACACGGTGTACCATCTTCTGGGTTTCTCATGCATGTTTTCGATGTAGGAAGATGCCCTTGAACCTGGAGATTTGGGACCCATGCGATGGGTACCACGCAGTATTACTTTAAAGGGTCTGCGTTTGCTCACCCAACCTCACCAAACCTCTCAGCCCCTAGAGTGTCCACCCTTATGTCTCATCCAGCTTTGGGTCTAGATATGGTCAATCCAGGTTGCATCACAGCCCCTGAACTCATTGTGTAAGAATTTCTATCTCTTTCACTGTCGTTGTTTCATGGGTGTTTCAAAGTAATTTATTTTCATAATGGGGTTTAGCTGCTTTTCACGACTGTGTTTATGCCGCTTTACACCCACTTGACACACTAACAGAGAGATATCAATACATAGGTTTTAAGATTATTACTAGTCAGATATATTCTTGTGCGGTGAATAGGGCGTGTTGAGTCCAGTTCTCTGAGCAAGGAGTAGGTCTTGTCTACTACATATTGGGTTTATGGAACGGTATCTGAGCTAATTTGATACCATTGTTTTATGTATCACCCCACCTCACCTTTCCCGTTAAGCAGCCATAGTGTGTTTTCTGCATGTGTGACTCTGTTCTGTTTTGTAATTCAGTTCAAGTGTAACGGTTTTTACATTCCCTCTATCAGTGATACCTCATGAGAAGTGTCCTTTTCTGTGTGACTTATTTCACTTAGAATCGTCCTACCTAAATCCACTCATCATGCTGCTACTAACCTTATGACATTGATTTCATGGCTGAGTGATATTCCATTGTACATAAGGACCACAACTTCTTTATCCATTTTTCTCTTTCCTGGGATATTGAAGGTGGAATGAAGTGGAGGTCCTTGTCAACAGAGCAGCCCTCAACTTTGGGGTGGTTGTGTCTTGCTGATTTTTAATTTTCCCAATTTATACCCCCATGAGTGGAAGTGCCCTATGCTCTCTAAGCTGTGTTTTTCAGATGTTTCAGGACACACCGTACACTTCTCCAGAGTGGCTGTTGGCAATTTACATCCCGCCCATCAGTGTAGCAAGGCTCCCATTTCTCCATGGCCTGTCCTGCATTTCTGGGTTTGACACTTTTTTCAGCATGGCCCTTTTGACCGATGGGAAGCGAGACTTCTCTGTAGCGCTGATTTGCCTTTCCAGGTTGCTTGGTTGGCCAAAAAGGGCGTATGCGTTTTTTCCTGAACATATTCAGGAAAAAACGCATACGCCCTTTTTGGCCAAGGGCATCATTGTCAACGTTTTGCCGCTTTTCATGTGCTTTAAAGGCGATTCGTATCTTCCTCCTGAAATCTGTTTCGTGCAATTCTGCCTTGATTTCAAATCCTCTTCTTTGCCTTCCCTCAATATATTTGTGGACGAGAGTTATCATTTATAACTCTGCAGGTTTGTGAATTGCAGTGCCCTGAACCTCCATTTTACAACTCGCTTTTTTGGGAGCTGGCCGCAAAAGCGCAGGATGGCTTCAGGCCCTGTTCTGGTTCCGGGGGGCAGGCTGAGCCTGTGGTTAATTCTTCTTCCTGATGGGAAAATAGAGTGACCTGTGCCTGTCCCGACACCAAGAGCTAGTCTCTCTTTGGTTCCCCGTCTTCCCGTTCATCCTCAGGACAAATTGCAACCTGTACGGAACAGGAGGTTAAAGGTGCTGATGCTCCAAGTAGGGAGATTGCTAGTAAAGCGGCTGGAATGGCGAACCCGGGCACAAGGAGATGAGAAATGAGGTGCGTTTTAGAAACCTTTCCCCATCACACAGTGTACCATCTTCTGGGTTTCTCATGCATGTTTTTGATGTAGGAAGATTCCCTTGAACCTGGAGATTTGGGACCCATGCGATGGGTACCACGCAGTATTACTTTAAAGGGTCTGCGTTTGCTCACCCAACCTCACCAAACCTCTCAGCCCCAAGAGTGTCCACCCTTATGTCTCATCCAGCTGTGGGTCTAGATATGGTCAATCCAGGTTGCATCACAGCCCCTGAACTCATTGTGTAAGAATTTCTATCTCTTTCACTGTCGTTGTTTCATGGGTTTTTCAAAGTAATTTATTTTCATAATGGGGTTTAGCTGCTTTTTACGGCTGTGTTTATGCCGCTTTACACCCACTTGACACACTAACAGAGAGATATCAATACATAGGTTTTAAGATTATTACTAATCAGATATATTCTTGTGCGGTGAATAGGGCTTGTTGAGTCCAGTTCTGTGAGCAAGGAGTAGGTCTTGTCTACTACATATTGGGTTTATGGAACGGTATCTGAGCTAATTTGATACCCTTGTTTTATGTATCACCCCACCTCACCTTTCCCGTTAAGCAGCCATAGTCTGTTTTCTGCATGTGTGACTCTGTTCTGTTTTGTAATTCAGTTCAAGTGTAACGGTTTTTACATTCCCTCTAAAAGTGATACCTTATGAGAAGTGTCCTTTTCTGTGTGACTTATTTCACTTAGAATCGTCATACCTAAATCAACTCATCATGCTGCTAATAACCTTATGACATTGATTTCATGGCTGAGTGATATTCCATTGTACATAAGGACCACAACTTCTTTATCCATTTTTCTCTTTCCTTGGATATTTAAGGTGGAATGAAGTGGAGGTCCTTGTCAACAGAGCAGCCCTAAACTTTGGGGTGCTTGTGTCTTGCTGATTTTTCATTTTCCCAATTTATACCCCCATGAGTGGAAGTGCCCTATGCTCTCTAAGCTGTGTTTTTCAGATGTTTCAGGACACACCGTACACTTCTCCAGAGTGGCTGTTGGCAATTTACATCCCGCCCATCAGTGTAGCAAGGCTCTCATTTCTCCATGGCCTGTCCTGCATTTCTGGTTTTGACACATTTTTCAGCATGGCCCTTTTGACCGATGGGAAGTGAGACTTCTTTGTGGCGCTGATTTGCCTTTCCAGGTTGCTTGGTTGGCCAAAAAGGGCGTATGCGTTTTTTCCTGAATATATTCAGGAAAAAACGCATACGCCCTTTTTGGCCAAGGGCATCATTGTCAACATTTTGCCGCTTTTCATGTGCTTTAAAGGCGATTCGAATCTACCTCCTGAAATCTGTTTCCTGCAATTCTGCCTTGATTTCAAATCCTCTTCTTTGCCTTCCCTCAATATATTTGTGGACGAGAGTTATCATTTATAACTATGCAGGTTTGTGAATTGCAGTGCCCTGAACCTCCATTTTACAACTCGCTTTTTTGGGAGCTGGCCGCAAAAGTGAAGGATGGCTTCAGGCCCTGTTCTGGTTCCGGGGGGCAGGCTGAGCCTGTGGTTAATTCTTTTTCCTGATGGGAAAATAGAGTGACCTGTGCCTGTCCCAACACCAAGAGCTAGTCTCTCGTTGGTTCCCCGTCTTCCCGTTCATCCTCAGGACAAATTGCAACCTGTATGGAACAGGAGGTTAAAGGTGCTGATGCTCCAAGTAGGGAGATTGCTAGTAAAGCAGCTGGAATGGCGAACCCGGGCACAAGGAGATGAGAAATGAGGTGCGTTTTAGAAACCTTTCCCCATCACACGGTGTACTATCTTCTGGGTTTCTCATGCATGTTTTCGATGTAGGAAGATGCCCTTGAAGCTGGAGATTTGGGACCCATGTGATGGGTACCACGCAGTATTACTTTAAAGGGTCTGCGTTTGCTCACCCAACCTCACCAAACCTCTCAGCCCCAAGAGTGTCCACCCTTATGTCTCATCCAGCTGTGGGTCTAGATATGGTCAATCCAGGTTGCATCACAGCCCCTGAACGCAGTGTGTAAGAATTTCTCTCTCTTTCACTGTCGTTGTTTCATGGGTTTTTCAAAGTAATTTATTTTCATAATGGGGTTTAGCTGCTTTTCACTGCTGTGTTTATGCCGCTTTACACCCACTTGACACACTAACAGAGAGATATCAATACATAGGTTTTAAGTTTATTACTAGTCAGATATATTCTTGTGTGGTGAATAGGGCGTGTTGAGTCCAGTTCTCTGAGCAAGGAGTAGGTCTTGTCTACTACATATTGGGTTTATGGAACGGTATCTGAGCTAATTTGATACCCTTGTTTTATGTATCACCCCACCTCACCTTTCCCGTTAAGCAGCCATAGTGTGTTTTCTGCATGTGTGACTCTGTTCTGTTTTGTAATTCAGTTCAAGTGTAACGGTTTTTACATTCCCTCTATCAGTGATACCTCATGAGAAGTGTCCTTTTCTGTGTGACTTATTTCACTTAGAATCGTCGTACCTAAATCCACTCATCATGCTGCTACTAACCTTACGGCATTGATTTCATGGCTGAGTGATATTCCATTGTACATAAGGACCACAACTTCTTTATCCATTTTTCTCTTTCCTGGGATATTGAAGGTGGAATGAAGTGGAGGTCTTTGTCAACAGAGCAGCCCTCAACTTTGGGGTGCTTGTGTCTTGCTGATTTTTAATTTTCCCAATTTATACCCCCATGAGTGGAAGTGCCCTATGCTCTCTAAGCTGTGTTTTTCAGATGTTTCAGGACACACCGTACACTTCTCCAGAGTGGCTGTTGGCAATTTACATCCCGCCCATCAGTGTAGCAAGGCTCCCATTTCTCCATGGCCTGTCCTGCATTTCTGGTTTTGACACTTTTTTCAGCATGGCCCTTTTGACCGATGGGAAGCGAGACTTCTCTGTAGCGCTGATTTGCCTTTCCAGGTTGCTTGGTTGGCCAAAAAGGGCGTATGCGTTTTTTCCTGAATATATTCAGGAAAAAACGCATACGCCCTTTTTGGCCAAGGGCATCATTGTCAACGTTTTGCCGCTTTTCATGTGCTTTAAAGGCGATTCGTATCTACCTCCTGAAATCTGTTTCGTGCAATTCTGCCTTGATTTCAAATCCTCTTCTTTGCCTTCCCTCAATATATTTGTGGACGAGAGTTATCATTTATAACTCTGCACGTTTGTGAATTGCAGTGCCCTGAACCTCCATTTTACAACTCGCTTTTTTGGGAGCTGGCCGCAAAAGCGCAGGATGGCTTCAGGCCCTGTTCTGGTTCCGGGGGGCAGGCCTAGCCTGTGGTTAATTCTTCTTCCTGATGGGAAAATAGAGTGACCTGTGCCTGTCCCGACACCAAGAGCTAGTCTCTCGTTGGTTCCCCGTCTTCCCGTTCATCCTCAGGACAAATTGCAGCCTGTACGGAACAGGAGGTTAAAGGTGCTGATGCTCCAAGTAGGGAGATTGCTAGTAAAGCGGCTGGAATGGCGAACCCGGGCACAAGGAGATGAGAAATGAGGTGCGTTTTAGAAACCTTTCCCCATCACACGGTGTACCATCTTCTGGGTTTCTCATGCATGTTTTTGATGTAGGAAGATGCCCTTGAACCTGGAGATTTGGGACCCATGCGATGGGTACCACGCAGTATTACTTTAAAGGGTCTGCGTTTGCTCACCCAACCTCACCAAACCTCTCAGCCCCAAGAGTGTCCACCCTTATGTCTCATCCAGCTGTGGGTCTAGATATGGTCAATCCAGGTTGCATCACAGCCCCTGAACTCATTGTGTAAGAATTTCTATCTCTTTCACTGTCGTTGTTTCATGGGTTTTTCAAAGTAATTTATTTTCATAATGGGGTTTAGCTGCTTTTCACGGCTGTGTTTATGCCGCTTTACACCCACTTGACACACTAACAGAGAGATATCAATACATAGGTTTTAAGATTATTACTAGTCAGATATATTCTTGTGCGGTGAATAGGGCGTGTTGAGTCCAGTTCTCTGAGCAAGGAGTAGGTCTTGTCTACTACATATTGGGTTTATGGAACGGTATCTGAGCTAATTTGATACCCTTGTTTTATGTATCACCCCACCTCACCTTTCCCGTTAAGCAGCCATAGTCTGTTTTCTGCATGTGTGACTCTGTTCTGTTTTGTAATTCAGTTCAAGTGTAACGGTTTTTACATTCCCTCTAAAAGTGATACCTTATGAGAAGTTTCCTTTTCTGTGTGACTTATTTCACTTAGAATCGTCGTACCTAAATCAACTCATCATGCTGCTACTAACCTTATGACATTGATTTCATGGCTGAGTGATATTCCATTGTATATAAGGACCACAACTTCTTTATCCATTTTTCTCTTTCCTTGGATATTTAAGGTGGAATGAAGTGGAGGTCCTTGTCAACAGAGCAGCCCTAAACTTTGGGGTGCTTGTGTCTTGCTGATTTTTCATTTTCCCAATTTATACCCCCATGAATGGAAGTGCCCTATGCTCTCTAAGCTGTGTTTTTCAGATGTTTCAGGACACACCGTACACTTCTCCAGAGTGGCTGTTGGCAATTTACATCCCGCCCATCAGTGTAGCAAGGCTCTCATTTCTCCATGGCCTGTCCTGCATTTCTGGTTTTGACACATTTTTCAGCATGGCCCTTTTGACCGATGGGAAGTGAGACTTCTTTGTGGCGCTGATTTGCCTTTCCAGGTTGCTTGGTTGGCCAAAAAGGGCGTATGCGTTTTTTCCTGAATATATTCAGGAAAAAACGCATACGCCCTTTTTGGCCAAGGGCATCATTGTCAACATTTTGCCGCTTTTCATGTGCTTTAAAGGCGATTCGAATCTACCTCCTGAAATCTGTTTCCTGCAATTCTGCCTTGATTTCAAATCCTCTTCTTTGCCTTCCCTCAATATATTTGTGGACGAGAGTTATCATTTATAACTCTGCAGGTTTGTGAATTGCAGTGCCCTGAACCTCCATTTTACAACTCGCTTTTTTGGGAGCTGGCCGCAAAAGTGCAGGATGGCTTCAGGCCCTGTTCTGGTTCCGGGGGGCAGGCTGAGCCTGTGGTTAATTCTTTTTCCTGATGGGAAAATAGAGTGACCTGTGCCTGTCCCAACACCAAGAGCTAGTCTCTCGTTGGTTCCCCGTCTTCCCGTTCATCCTCAGGACAAATTGCAACCTGTATGGAACAGGAGGTTAAAGGTGCTGATGCTCCAAGTAGGGAGATTGCTAGTAAAGCGGCTGGAATGGCGAACCCGGGCACAAGGAGATGAGAAATGAGGTGCGTTTTAGAAACCTTTCCCCATCACACGGTGTACTATCTTCTGGGTTTCTCATGCATGTTTTCGATGTAGGAAGATGCCCTTGAAGCTGGAGATTTGGGACCCATGTGATGGGTACCACGCAGTATTACTTTAAAGGGTCTGCGTTTGCTCACCCAACCTCACCAAAACTCTCAGCCCCAAGAGTGTCCACCCTTATGTCTCATCCAGCTGTGGGTTTACATATGGTCAATCCAGGTTGCATCACAGCCCCTGAACGCATTGTGTAAGAATTTCTCTCTCTTTCACTGTCGTTGTTTCATGGGTTTTTCAAAGTAATTTATTTTCATAATGGGGTTTAGCTGCTTTTCACTGCTGTGTTTATGCCGCTTTACACCCACTTGACACACTAACAGAGAGATATCAATACATAGGTTTTAAGTTTATTACTAGTCAGATATATTCTTGTGCGGTGAATAGGGCGTGTTGAGTCCAGTTCTCTGAGCAAGGAGTAGGTCTTGTCTACTACATATTGGGTTTATGGAACGGTATCTGAGCTAATTTGATACCCTTGTTTTATGTATCACCCCACCTCACCTTTCCCGTTAAGCAGCCATAGTGTGTTTTCTGCATGTGTGACTCTGTTCTGTTTTGTAATTCAGTTCAAGTGTAACGGTTTTTACATTCCCTCTATCAGTGATACCTTATGAGAAGTGTCCTTTTCTGTGTGACTTATTTCACTTAGAATCGTCGTACCTAAATCCACTCATCATGCTGCTACTAACCTTATGACATTGATTTCATGGCTGAGTGATATTCCATTGTACATAAGGACCACAACTTCTTTATCCATTTTTCTCTTTCCTTGGATATTTCAGGTGGAATGAAGTGGAGGTCCTTGTCAACAGAGCAGCCCTAAACTTTGGGGTGCTTGTGTCTTGCTGATTTTTCATTTTCCCAATTTATACCCCCATGAGTGGAAGTGCCCTATGCTCTCTAAGCTGTGTTTTTCAGATGTTTCAGGACACACTGTACACTTCTCCAGAGTGGCTGTTGGCAATTTACATCCCGCCCATCAGTGTAGCAAGGCTCCCATTTCTCCATGGCCTGTCCTGCATTTCTGGTTTTGACACTTTTTTCAGCATGGCCCTTTTGACCGATGGGAAGCGAGACTTCTCTGTAGCGCTGATTTCCCTTTCCAGGTTGCTTGGTTGGCCAAAAAGGGCGTATGCGTTTTTTCCTGAATATATTCAGGAAAAAACGCATACGCCCTTTTTGGCCAAGGGCATCATTGTCAACGTTTTGCCGCTTTTCATGTGCTTTAAAGGCGATTCGTATCTACCTCCTGAAATCTGTTTCATGCAATTCTGTCTTGATTTCAAATCCTCTTCTTTGCCTTCCCTCAATATATTTGTGGACGAGAGTTATCATTTATAACTCTGCAGGTTTGTGAATTGCAGTGCCCTGAACCTCCATTTTACAACTCGCTTTTTTGGGAGCTGGCCGCAAAAGCGCAGGATGGCTTCAGGCCCTGTTCTGGTTCCGGGGGGCAGGCTGAGCCTGTGGTTAATTCTTCTTCCTGATGGGAAAATAGAGTGACCCGTGTCTGTCCCGACACCAAGAGCTAGTCTCTCGTTGGTTCCCCGTCTTCCCGTTCATCCTCAGGACAAATTGCAACCTGTACGGAACAGGAGGTTAAAGGTGCTGATGCTCCAAGTAGGGAGATTGCTAGTAAAGCGGCTGGAATGGCGAACCCGGGCACAAGGAGATGAGAAATGAGGTGCATTTTAGAAACCTTTCCCCATCACACGGTGTACCATCTTCTGGGTTTCTCATGCATGTTTTCGATGAAGGAAGATGCCCTTGAACCTGGAGATTTGGGACCCATGCGATGGGTACCACGCAGTATTACTTTAAAGGGTCTGCGTTTGCTCACCCAACCTCACCAAAACTCTCAGCCCCAAGAGTGTCCACCCTTATGTCTCATCCAGCTGTGGGTCTAGATATGGTCAATCCAGGTTGCATCACAGCCCCTGAACTCATTGTGTAAGAATTTCTATCTCTTTCACTGTCGTTGTTTCATGGGTTTTTCAAAGTAATTTATTTTCATAATGGGGTTTAGCTGCTTTTCACGGCTGTGTTTATGCCGCTTTACACCCACTTGACACACTAACAGAGAGATATCAATACATAGGTTTTAAGATTCTTACTAGTCAGATATATTCTTGTGCGGTGAATAGGGCGTGTTGAGTCCAGTTCTCTGAGCAAGGAGTAGGTCTTGTCTACTACATATTGGGTTTATGGAATGGTATCTGAGCTAATTTGATACCCTTGGTTTATGTATCATCCCACCTCACCTTTCCCGTTAAGCAGCCATAGTGTGTTTTCTGCATGTGTGACTCTGTTCTGTTTTGTAATTCAGTTCAAGTGTAACGGTTTTTACATTCCCTCTATCAGTGATACCTTATGAGAAGTGTCCTTTTCTGTGTGACTTATTTCACTTAGAATCGTCGTACCTAAATCCACTCATCATGCTGCTACTAACCTTATGACATTGATTTCATGGCTGAGTGATATTCCATTGTACATAAGGACCACAACTTCTTTATCCATTTTTCTCTTTCCTGGGATATTTAAGGTGGAATGAAGTGGAGGTCCTTGTCAACAGAGCAGCCCTCAACTTTGGGGTGCTTGTGTCTTGCTGATTTTTAATTTTCCCAATTTATACCCCCATGAGTGGAAGTGCCCTATGCTCTCTAAGCTGTGTTTTTCAGATGTTTCAGGACACACTGTACACTTCTCCAGAGTGGCTGTTGGCAATTTACATCCCGCCCATCAGTGTAGCAAGGCTCCCATTTCTCCATGGCCTGTCCTGCATTTCTGGTTTTGACACTTTTTTCAGCATGGCCCTTTTGACCGATGGGAAGCGAGACTTCTCTGTAGCGCTGATTTGCCTTTCCAGGTTGCTTGGTTGGCCAAAAAGGGCGTATGCGTTTTTTCCTGAATATATTCAGGAAAAAACGCATACGCCCTTTTTGGCCAAGGGCATCATTGTCAACGTTTTGCCGCTTTTCATGTGCTTTAAAGGCGATTCGTATCTACCTCCTGAAATCTGTTTCGTGCAATTCTGCCTTGATTTCAAATCCTCTTCTTTGCCTTCCCTCAATATATTGGTGGACGAGAGTTATCATTTATAACTCTGCAGGTTTGTGAATTGCAGTGCCCTGAACCTCCATTTTACAACTCGCTTTTTTGGGAGCTGGCCGCAAAAGCGCAGGATGGCTTCAGGCCCTGTTCTGGTTCCGGGGGGCAGGCTGAGCCTGTGGTTAATTCTTCTTCCTGATGGGAAAATAGAGTGACCTGTGCCTGTCCCGACACCAAGAGCTAGTCTCTCGTTGGATCCCCGTCTTCCCGTTCATCCTCAGGACAAATTGCAACCTGTACGGAACAGGAGGTTAAAGGTGCTGATGCTCCAAGTAGGGAGATTGCTAGTAAAGCGGCTGGAATGGCGAACCCGGGCACAAGGAGATGAGAAATGAGGTGCATTTTAGAAACCTTTCCCCATCACACGGTGTACCATCTTCTGGGTTTCTCATGCATGTTTTCGATGGAGGAAGATGCCCTTGAACCTGGAGATTTGGGACCCATGCGATGGGTACCACGCAGTATTACTTTAAAGGGTCTGCGTTTGTTCACCCAACCTCACCAAACCTCTCAGCCCCAAGAGTGTCCACCCTTATGTCTCATCCAGCTGTGAGTCTAGATATGGTCAATCCAGGTTGCATCACAGCCCCTGAACTCATTGTGTAAGAATTTCCATCTCTTTCACTGTCGTTGTTTCATGGGTTTTTCAAAGTAATTTATTTTCATAATGGGGTTTAGCTGCTTTTCACGGCTGTGTTTATGCCGCTTTACACCCACTTGACACACTAACAGAGAGATATCAATACATAGGTTTTAAGATTCTTACTAGTCAGATATATTCTTGTGCGGTGAATAGGGCGTCTTGAGTCCAGTTCTCTGAGCAAGGAGTAGGTCTTGTCTACTACATATTTGGTTTATGGAACGGTATCTGAGCTAATTTGATACCCTTGGTTTATGTATCACCGCACCTCACCTTTCCCGTTAAGCAGCCATTGTCTGTTTTCTGCATGTGTGACTCTGTTCTGTTTTGTAATTCAGTTCAAGTGTAACGGTTTTTACATTCCCTCTATCAGTGATACCTTATGAGAAGTGTCCTTTTCTGTGTGACTTATTTCACTTAGAATCGTCGTACCTAAATCCACTCATCATGCTGCTACTAACCTTATGACATTGATTTCATGGCTGAGTGATATTCCATTGTACATAAGGACCACAACTTCTTTATCCATTTTTCTCTTTCCTTGGATATTTAAGGTGGAATGAAGTGGAGGTCCTTGTCAACAGAGCAGCCCTCAACTTTGGGGTGCTTGTGTCTTGCTGATTTTTAATTTTCCCAATTTATACCCCCATGAGTGGAAGTGCCCTATGCTCTCTAAGCTGTGTTTTTCAGATGTTTCAGGACACACTGTACACTTCTCCAGAGTGGCTGTTGGCAATTTACATCCCGCCCATCAGTGTAGCAAGGCTCCCATTTCTCCATGGCCTGTCCTGCATTTCTGGTTTTGACACTTTTTTCAGCATGGCCCTTTTGACCGATGGGAAGCGAGACTTCTCTGTAGCGCTGATTTGCCTTTCCAGGTTGCTTGGTTGGCCAAAAAGGGCGTATGCGTTTTTTCCTGAATATATTCAGGAAAAAACGCATACGCCCTTTTTGGCCAAGGGCATCATTGTCAACGTTTTGCCGCTTTTCATGTGCTTTAAAGGCGATTCGTATCTACCTCCTGAAATCTGTTTCGTGCAATTCTGCCTTGATTTCAAATCCTCTTCTTTGCCTTCCCTCAATATATTGGTGGACGAGAGTTATCATTTATAACTCTGCAGGTTTGTGAATTGCAGTGCCCTGAACCTCCATTTTACAACTCGCTTTTTTGGGAGCTGGCCGCAAAAGCGCAGGATGGCTTCAGGCCCTGTTCTGGTTCCGGGGGGCAGGCTGAGCCTGTGGTTAATTCTTCTTCCTGATGGGAAAATAGAGTGACCTGTGCCTGTCCCGACACCAAGAGCTAGTCTCTCGTTGGTTCCCCGTCTTCCCGTTCATCCTCAGGACAAATTGCAACCTGTACGGAACAGGAGGTTAAAGGTGCTGATGCTCCAAGTAGGGAGATTGCTAGTAAAGCGGCTGGAATGGCGAACCCGGGCACAAGGAGATGAGAAATGAGGTGCATTTTAGAAACCTTTCCCCATCACACGGTGTACCATCTTCTGGGTTTCTCATGCATGTTTTCGATGGAGGAAGATGCCCTTGAACCTGGAGATTTGGGACCCATGCGATGGGTACCACGCAGTATTACTTTAAAGGGTCTGCGTTTGTTCACCCAACCTCACCAAACCTCTCAGCCCCAAGAGTGTCCACCCTTATGTCTCATCCAGCTGTGAGTCTAGATATGGTCAATCCAGGTTGCATCACAGCCCCTGAACTCATTGTGTAAGAATTTCCATCTCTTTCACTGTCGTTGTTTCATGGGTTTTTCAAAGTAATTTATTTTCATAATGGGGTTTAGCTGCTTTTCACGGCTGTGTTTATGCCGCTTTACACCCACTTGACACACTAACAGAGAGATATCAATACATAGGTTTTAAGATTCTTACTAGTCAGATATATTCTTGTGCGGTGAATAGGGCGTCTTGAGTCCAGTTCTCTGAGCAAGGAGTAGGTCTTGTCTACTACATATTGGGTTTATGGAACGGTATCTGAGCTAATTTGATACCCTTGGTTTATGTATCACCGCACCTCACCTTTCCCGTTAAGCAGCCATTGTCTGTTTTCTGCATGTGTGACTCTGTTCTGTTTTGTAATTCAGTTCAAGTGTAACGGTTTTTACATTCCCTCTAAAAGTGATACCTTATGAGAAGTGTCCTTTTCTGTGTGACTTATTTCACTTAGAATCGTCGTACCTAAATCCACTCATCATGCTGCTACTAACCTTATGACATTGATTTCATGGCTGAGTGATATTCCATTGTACATAAGGACCACAACTTCTTTATCCATTTTTCTCTTTCCTTGGATATTTAAGGTGGAATGAAGTGGAGGTCCTTGTCAACAGAGCAGCCCTAAACTTTGGGGTGCTTGTGTCTTGCTGATTTTTAATTTTCCCAATTTATACCCCCATGAGTGGAAGTGCCCTATGCTCTCTAAGCTGTGTTTTTCAGATGTTTCAGGACACACCGTACACTTCTCCAGAGTGGCTGTTGGCAATTTACATCCCGCCCATCAGTGTAGCAAGGCTCTCATTTCTCCATGGCCTGTCCTGCATTTCTGGTTTTGACACATTTTTCAGCATGGCCCTTTTGACCGATGGGAAGTGAGACTTCTTTGTAGCGCTGATTTGCCTTTCCAGTTTGCTTGGTTGGCCAAAAGGGCGTATGCGTTTTTTCCTGAATATATTCAGGAAAAAACGCATACGCCCTTTTTGGCCAAGGGCATCATTGTCAACATTTTGCCGCTTTTCATGTGCTTTAAAGGCGATTCGAATCTACCTCCTGAAATCTGTTTCCTGCAATTCTGCCTTGATTTCAAATCCTCTTCTTTGCCTTCCCTCAATATATTTGTGGACAAGAGTTATCATTTATAACTCTGCAGGTTTGTGAATTGCAGTGCCCTGAACCTCCATTTTACAACTCGCTTTTTTGGGGGCTGGCCGCAAAAGCGCAGGATGGCTTCAGGCCCTGTTCTGGTTCCGGGGGGCAGGCTGAGCCTGTGGTTAATTCTTCTTCCTGATGGGAAAATAGAGTGACCTGTGCCTGTCCCAACACCAAGAGCTAGTCTCTCGTTGGTTCCCCGTCTTCCCGTTCATCCTCAGGACAAATTGCAACCTGTACGGAACAGGAGGTTAAAGGTGCTGATGCTCCAAGTAGGGAGATTGCTAGTAAAGCGGCTGGAATGGCGAACCCGGGCACAAGGAGATGAGAAATGAGGTGCGTTTTAGAAACCTTTCCCCATCACACGGTGTACTATCTTCTGGGTTTCTCATGCATGTTTTCGATGTAGGAAGATACCCTTGAAGCTGGAGATTTGGGACCCATGCGATGGGTACCACGCAGTATTACTTTAAAGGGTCTGCGTTTGCTCACCCAACCTCACCAAACCTCTCAGCCCCAAGAGTGTCCACCCTTATGTCTCATCCAGCTGTGGGTCTAGATATGGTCAATCCAGGTTGCATCACAGTCCCTGAACGCATTGTGTAAGAATTTCCCTCTCTTTCACTGTCGTTGTTTCATGGGTTTTTCAAAGTAATTTATTTTCATAATGGGGTTTAGCTGCTTTTCACTGCTGTGTTTATGCCGCTTTACACCCACTTGACACACTAACAGAGAGATATCAATACATAGGTTTTAAGATTATTACTAGTCAGATATATTCTTGTGCGGTGAATAGGGCGTGTTGAGTCCAGTTCTCTGAGCAAGGAGTAGGTCTTGTCTATTACATATTGGGTTTATGGAACGGTATCTGAGCTAATTTGATACCCTTGTTTTATGTATCACCCCACCTCACCTTTCCCGTTAAGCAGCCATAGTGTGTTTTCTGCATGTGTGACTCTGTTCTGTTTTGTAATTCAGTTCAAGTGTAACGGTTTTTACATTCCCTCTATCAGTGATACCTTATGAGAAGTGTCCTTTTCTGTGTGACTTATTTCACTTAGAATCGTCGTACCTAAATCCACTCATCATGCTGCTACTAACATTATGACATTGATTTCATGGCTGAGTGATATTCCATTGTACATAAAGACCACAACTTCTTTATCCATTTTTCTCTTTCCTGGGATATTTAAGGTGGAATGAAGTGGAGGTCCTTATCAACAGAGCAGCCCTCAACTTTGGGGTGCTTGTGTCTTGCTGATTTTTCATTTTCCCAATTTATACCCCCATGAGTGGAAGTGCCCTATGCTCTCTAAGCTGTGTTTTTCAGATGTTTCAGGACACACCGTACACTTCTCCAGAGTGGCTGTTGGCAATTTACATCCCGCCCATCAGTGTAGCAAGGCTCCCATTTCTCCATGGCCTGTCCTGCATTTCTGGTTTTGACACTTTTTTCAGCATGGCCCTTTTGACCGATGGGAAGCGAGATATCTTTGTAGCACTGATTTGCCTTTCCAGGTTGCTTGGTTGGCCACAAAGGGCCTATGGGATTTTTCCTGAATTCATTCAGAAAAAAACGCATATGCTCTTTTTGGCCAAGTGCATCATTTTCGACGTTTTGCCGCTTTTCATGTGCTTTAAAGGCGATTCGTATCTACCTCCTGAAATCTGTTTCTTGCAATTCTGCCTTGATTTCAAATCCTCTTCGTTGCTTTCCCTCAATATATTTTTGGATGAGAGTTATCATTTATAACTCTGCTGGTTTGTGAATTGCAATGCCCCTGAGCTCCATTTTTCAACTCGCTTTCTTGGGAGCTGTCCGCAAAAGCGCAGGATGGCCTCAGGCACTATTCTTGTTCTGGGCGGCAGGCTGAGCCTGTGGTTAATTCTTCTTCCTGATGGGAAAATAGAGTGACCTGTGCCTGTCCCGACACCAAGAGCTTGTCTCTCGTTGGTTCCCCGTCTTCCCGTTCATCCTCAGGACAAATTGCAACCTGTACGGAACAGGAGATTAAAGGTGCTGATGCTCCAAGTAGGGAGATTGCTAGTAAAGCGGCTGGAATGGCGAACCCGGGCACAAGGAGATGAGAAATGAGGTGCATTTTAGAAACCTTTCCCCATCACACGGTGTACCATCTTCTGGGTTTCTCATGCATGTTTTCGATGTAGGAAGATGCCCTTGAACCTGGAGATTTGGGACCCATGCGATGGGTACCACGCAGTATTACTTTAAAGGGTCTGCGTTTGCTCACCCAACCTCACCAAACCTCTCAGCCCCAAGAGTGTCCACCCTTATGTCTCATCCAGCTGTGGGTCTAGATATGGTCAATCCAGGTTGCATCACAGCCCCTGAACTCATTGTGTAAGAATTTCTATCTCTTTCACTGTCGTTGTTTCATGGGTTTTTCAAAGTAATTTATTTTCATAATGGGGTTTAGCTGCTTTTCACGGCTGTGTTTATGCCGCTTTACACCCACTTGACACACTAACAGAGAGATATCAATACATAGGTTTTAAGATTATTACTAGTCAGATATATTCTTGTGCGGTGAATAGGGCGTGTTGAGTCCAGTTCTCTGAGCAAGGAGTAGGTCTTGTCTACTACATATTGGGTTTATGGAACGGTATCTGAGCTAATTTGATACCCTTGTTTTATGTATCATCCCACCTCACCTTTCCCGTTAAGCAGCCATAGTGTGTTTTCTGCATGTGTGACTCTGTTCTGTTTTGTAATTCAGTTCAAGTGTAACGGTTTTTACATTCCCTCTATCAGTGATACCTTATGAGAAGTGTCCTTTTCTGTGTGACTTATTTCACTTAGAATCGTCGTACCTAAATCCACTCATCATGCTGCTACTAACCTTATGACATTGATTTCATGGCTGAGTGATATTCCATTGTACATAAGGACCACAACTTCTTTATCCATTTTTCTCTTTCCTGGGATATTTAAGGTGGAATGAAGTGGAGGTCCTTGTCAACAGAGCAGCCCTCAACTTTGGGGTGCTTGTGTCTTGCTGATTTTTAATTTTCCCAATTTATACCCCCATGAGTGGAAGTGCCCTATGCTCTCTAAGCTGTGTTTTTCAGATGTTTCAGGACACACCGTACACTTCTCCAGAGTGGCTGTTGGCAATTTACATCCCGCCCATCAGTGTAGCAAGGCTCCCATTTCTCCATGGCCTGTCCTGCATTTCTGGATTTGACACTTTTTTCAGCATGGCCCTTTTGACCGATGGGAAGCGAGACTTCTCTGTAGCGCTGATTTGCCTTTCCAGGTTGCTTGGTTGGCCATAAAGGGCGTATGCGTTTTTTCCTGAATATATTCAGGAAAAAAACGCATACGCCCTTTTTGGCCAAGGGCATCATTGTCAACGTTTTGCCGCTTTTCATGTGCTTTAAAGGCGATTCGTATCTACCTCCTGAAATCTGTTTCGTGCAATTCTGCCTTGATTTCAAATCCTCTTCTTTGCCTTCCCTCAATATATTGGTGGACGAGAGTTATCATTTATAACTCTGCAGGTTTGTGAATTGCAGTGCCCTGAACCTCCATTTTACAACTCGCTTTTTTGGGAGCTGGCCGCAAAAGCGCAGGATGGCTTCAGGCCCTGTTCTGGTTCCGGGGGGCAGGCTGAGCCTGTGGTTAATTCTTCTTCCTGATGGGAAAATAGAGTGACCTGTGCCTGTCCCGACACCGAGAGCTAGTCTCTCGTTGGTTCCCCGTCTTCCCGTTCATCCTCAGGACAAATTGCAACCTGTACGGAACAGGAGGTTAAAGGTGCTGATGCTCCAAGTAGGGAGATTGCTAGTAAAGCGGCTGGAATGGCGAACCCGGGCACAAGGAGATGAGAAATGAGGTGCATTTTAGAAACCTTTCCCCATCACACGGTGTACCATCTTCTGGGTTTCTCATGCATGTTTTCGATGGAGGAAGATGCCCTTGAACCTGGAGATTTGGGACCCATGCGATGGGTACCACGCAGTATTACTTTAAAGGGTCTGCGTTTGTTCACCCAACCTCACCAAACCTCTCAGCCCCAAGAGTGTCCACCCTTATGTCTCATCCAGCTGTGGGTCTAGATATGGTCAATCCAGGTTGCATCACAGCCCCTGAACTCATTGTGTAAGAATTTCCATCTCTTTCACTGTCGTTGTTTCATGGGTTTTTCAAAGTAATTTATTTTCATAATGGGGTTTAGCTGCTTTTCACGGCTGTGTTTATGCCGCTTTACACCCACTTGACACACTAACAGAGAGATATCAATACATAGGTTTTAAGATTATTACTAGTCAGATATATTCTTGTGCGGTGAATAGGGCGTCTTGAGTCCAGTTCTCTGAGCAAGGAGTAGGTCTTGTCTACTACATATTGGGTTTATGGAACGGTATCTGAGCTAATTTGATACCCTTGGTTTATGTATCACCCCACCTCACCTTTCCCGTTAAGCAGCCATTGTCTGTTTTCTGCATGTGTGACTCTGTTCTGTTTTGTAATTCAGTTCAAGTGTAACGGTTTTTACATTCCCTCTAAAAGTGATACCTTATGAGAAGTGTCCTTTTCTGTGTGACTTATTTCACTTAGAATCGTCGTACCTAAATCCACTCATCATGCTGCTACTAACCTTATGACATTGATTTCATGGCTGAGTGATATTCCATTGTACATAAGGACCACAACTTCTTTATCCATTTTTCTCTTTCCTTGGATATTTAAGGTGGAATGAAGTGGAGGTCCTTGTCAACATAGCAGCCCTAAACTTTGGGGTGCTTGTGTCTTGCTGATTTTTCATTTTCCCAATTTATACCCCCATGAGTGGAAGTGCCCTATGCTCTCTAAGCTGTGTTTTTCAGATGTTTCAGGACACACCGTACACTTCTCCAGAGTGGCTGTTGGCAATTTACATCCCGCCCATCAGTGTAGCAAGGCTCTCATTTCTCCATGGCCTGTCCTGCATTTCTGGTTTTGACACATTTTTCAGCATGGCCCTTTTGACCGATGGGAAGTGAGACTTCTTTGTAGCGCTGATTTGCCTTTCCAGTTTGCTTGGTTGGCCAAAAAGGGCGTATGCGTTTTTTCCTGAATATATTCAGGAAAAAACGCATACGCCCTTTTTGGCCAAGGGCATCATTGTCAACATTTTGCCGCTTTTCATGTGCTTTAAAGGCGATTCGAATCTACCTCCTGAAATCTGTTTCGTGCAATTCTGCCTTGATTTCAAATCCTCTTCTTTGCCTTCCCTCAATATATTTGTGGACAAGAGTTATCATTTATAACTCTGCAGGTTTGTGAATTGCAGTGCCCTGAACCTCCATTTTACAACTCGCTTTTTTGGGGGCTGGCCGCAAAAGCGCAGGATGGCTTCAGGCCCTGTTCTGGTTACGGGGGGGAGGATGAGCCTGTGGTTAATTCTTCTTCCTGATGGGAAAATAGAGTGACCTGTGCCTGTCCCAACACCAAGAGCTAGTCTCTCGTTGGTTCCCCGTCTTCCCGTTCATCCTCAGGACAAATTGCAACCTGTACGGAACAGGAGGTTAAAGGTGCTGATGCTCCAAGTAGGGAGATTGCTAGTAAAGCGGCTGGAATGGCGAACCCGGGCACAAGGAGATGAGAAATGAGGTGCGTTTTAGAAACCTTTCCCCATCACATGGTGTACTATCTTCTGGGTTTCTCATGCATGTTTTCGATGTAGGAAGATGCACTTGAAGCTGGAGATTTGGGACCCATGCGATGGGTACCACGCAGTATTACTTTAAAGGGTCTGCGTTTGCTCACCCAACCTCACCAAACCTCTCAGCCCCAAGAGTGTCCACCCTTATGTCTCATCCAGCTGTGGGTCTAGATATGGTCAATCCAGGTTGCATCACAGTCCCTGAACGCATTGTGTAAGAATTTCCCTCTCTTTCACTGTCGTTGTTTCATGGGTTTTTCAAAGTAATTTATTTTCATAATGGGGTTTAGCTGCTTTTCACTGCTGTGTTTATGCCGCTTTACACCCACTCGACACACTAACAGAGAGATATCAATACATAGGTTTTAAGATTATTACTAGTCAGATATATTCTTGTGCGGTGAATAGGGCGTGTTGAGTCCAGTTCTCTGAGCAAGGAGTAGGTCTTGTCTATTACATATTGGGTTCATGGAACGGTATCTGAGCTAATTTGATACCCTTGTTTTATGTATCACCCCACCTCACCTTTCCCGTTAAGCAGCCATAGTGTGTTTTCTGCATGTGTGACTCTGTTCTGTTTTGTAATTCAGTTCAAGTGTAACGGTTTTTACATTCCCTCTATCAGTGATACCTTATGAGAAGTGTCCTTTTCTGTGTGACTTATTTCACTTAGAATCGTCGTACCTAAATCCACTCATCATGCTGCTACTAACATTACGACATTGATTTCATGGCTGAGTGATATTCCATTGTACATAAAGACCACAACTTCTTTATCCATTTTTCTCTTTCCTGGGATATTTAAGGTGGAATGAAGTGGAGGTCCTTGTCAACAGAGCAGCCCTCACCTTTGGGGTGCTTGTGTCTTGCTGATTTTTCATTTTCCCAATTTATACCCCCATGAGTGGAAGTGCCCTATGCTCTCTAAGCTGTGTTTTTCAGATGTTTCAGGACACACCGTACACTTCTCCAGAGTGGCTGTTGGCAATTTACATCCCGCCCATCAGTGTAGCAAGGCTCCCATTTCTCCATGGCCTGTCCTGCATTTCTGGTTTTGACACTTTTTTCAGCATGGCCCTTTTGACCGATGGGAAGCGAGATATCTTTGTAGCACTGATTTGCCTTTCCAGGTTGCTTGGTTGGCCACAAAGGGCCTATGGGATTTTTCCTGAATTCATTCAGAAAAAAACGCATATGCTCTTTTTGGCCAAGTGCATCATTTTCGACGTTTTGCCGCTTTTCATGTGCTTTAAAGGCGATTCGTATCTACCTCCTGAAATCTGTTTCTTGCAATTCTGCCTTGATTTCAAATCCTCTTCGTTGCCTTCCCTCAATATATTTTTGGACGAGAGTTATCATTTATAACTCTGCTGGTTTGTGAATTGCAATGCCCCTGAGCTCCATTTTTCAACTCGCTTTTTTGGGAGCTGTCCGCAAAAGCGCAGGATGGCCTCAGGCACTATTCTTGTTCTGGGCGGCAGGCTGAGCCTGTGGTTAATTCTTCTTCCTGATGGGAAAATAGAGTGACCTGTGCCTGTCCCGACACCAAGAGCTTGTCTCTCGTTGGTTCCCCGTCTTCCCGTTCATCCTCAGGACAAATTGCAACCTGTACGGAACAGGAGGTTAAAGGTGCTGATGCTCCAAGTAGGGAGATTGCTAGTAAAGCGGCTGGAATGGCGAACCCGGGCACAAGGAGATGAGAAATGAGGTGCGTTTTAGAAACCTTTCCCTATCACACGGTGTACCATCTTCTGGATTTCTCATGCATGTTTTCTATGTAGGAAGATGCCCTTGAACCTGGAGATTTGGGACCCATGCGATGGGTACCACGCAGTATTACTTTAAAGGTTCTGCGTTTGCTCACCCAACCTCACCAAACCTCTCAGCCCCAAGAGTGTCCACCCTTATGTCTCATCCAGCTGTGGGTCTAGATATGGTCAATCCAGGTTGCATCACAGCCCCTGAACTCATTGTGTAAGAATTTCTATCTCTTTCACTGTCGTTGTTTCATGGGTTTTTCAAAGTAATTTATTTTCATAATGGGGTTTAGCTGCTTTTCACTGCTGTGTTTATGCCGCTTTACACCCACTTGACACACTAACAGAGAGATATCAATACATAGGTTTTAAGATTATTACTAGTCAGATATATTCTTGTGCGGTGAATAGGGCGTGTTGAGTCCAGTTCTCTGAGCAAGGAGTAGGTCTTGTCTACTACATATTGGGTTTATGGAACGGTATCTGAGCTAATTTGATACCCTTGTTTCATGTATCACCCCACGTCACCTTTCCCGTTAAGCAGCCATAGTGTGTTTTCTGCATGTGTGACTCTGTTCTGTTTTGTAATTCAGTTCAAGTGTAACGGTTTTTACATTCCCTCTATCAGTGATACCTTATGAGAAGTGTCCTTTTCTGTGTGACTTATTTCACTTAGAATCGTCGTACCTAAATCCACTCATCATGCTGCTACTAACCTTATGACATTGATTTCATGGCTGAGTGATATTCCATTGTACATAAGGACCACAACTTCTTTATCCATTTTTCTCTTTCCTGGGATATTTAAGGTGGAATGAAGTGGAGGTCCTTGTCAACAGAGCAGCCCTCAACTTTGGGGTGCTTGTGTCTTGCTGATTTTTCATTTTCCCAATTTATACCCCCATGAGTGGAAGTGCCCTATGCTCTCTAAGCTGTGTTTTTCAGATGTTTCAGGACACACCGGACACTTCTCCAGAGTGGCTGTTGGCAATTTACATCCCGCCCATCAGTGTAGCAAGGCTCCCATTTCTCCATGGCCTGTCCTGCATTTCTGGTTTTGACACTTTTTTCAGCATGGCCCTTTTGACCGATGGGAAGCGAGACTTCTCTGTAGCGCTGATTTGCCTTTCCAGGTTGCTTGGTTGGCCAAAAAGGGCGTATGCGTTTTTTCCTGAATATATTCAGGAAAAAACGCATACGCCCTTTTTGGCCAAGGGCATCATTGTCAACGTTTTGCCGCTTTTCATGTGCTTTAAAGGCGATTCGTATCTACCTCCTGAAATCTGTTTCGTGCAATTCTGCCTTGATTTCAAATCCTCTTCTTTGCCTTCCCTCAATATATTGGTGGACGAGAGTTATCATTTATAACTCTGCAGGTTTGTGAATTGCAGTGCCCTGAACCTCCATTTTACAACTCGCTTTTTTGGGAGCTGGCCGCAAAAGCGCAGGATGGCTTCAGGCCCTGTTCTGGTTCCGGGGGGCAGGCTGAGCCTGTGGTTAATTCTTCTTCCTGATGGGAAAATAGAGTGACCTGTGCCTGTCCCGACACCAAGAGCTAGTCTCTCGTTGGTTCCCCGTCTTCCCGTTCATCCTCAGGACAAATTGCAACCTGTACGGAACAGGAGGTTAAAGGTGCTGATGCTCCAAGTAGGGAGATTGCTAGTAAAGCGGCTGGAATGGCGAACCTGGGCACAAGGAGATGAGAAATGAGGTGCGTTTTAGAAACCTTTCCCTATCACACGGTGTACCATCTTCTGGGTTTCTCATGCATGTTTTCGATGTAGGAAGATGCCCTTGAACCTGGAGATTTGGGACCCATGCGATGGGTACCATGTAGTATTACTTTAAAGGGTCTGCGTTTGCTCACCCAACCTCACCAAACCTCTCAGCCCCAAGAGTGTCCACCCTTATGTCTCATCCAGCTGTGGGTCTAGATATGGTCAATCCAGGTTGCATCACAGCCCCTGAACTCATTGTGTAAGAATTTCTATCTCTTTCACTGTTGTTGTTTCATTGGTTTTTCAAAGTAATTTATTTTCATAATGGGGTTTAGCTGCTTTTCACTGCTGTGTTTATGCCGCTTTACACCCACTTGACACACTAACAGAGAGATATCAATACATAGGTTTTAAGATTATTACTAGTAAGGTATATTCTTGTGCGGTGAATAGGGCGTGTTGAGTCCAGTTCTCTGAGCAAGGAGTAGATCTTGTCTACTACATATTGGGTTTATGGAACGGTATCTGAGCTAATTTGATACCCTTGTTTTATGTATCACCCCCACCACACTTTTCCCGTTAATCAGCCATAGTCTGTTTTCTGCATGTGTGACTCTGTTCTGTTTTGTAATTCAGTTCAAGTGTAACGGTTTTTACATTCCCTCTATCAGTGATACCTTATGAGAAGTGTCCTTTTCTGTGTGACTTATTTCACTTAGAATCGTCGTACCTAAATCCACTCATCATGCTGCTACTAACCTTATGACATTGATTTCATGGCTGAGTGATATTCCATTGTACATAAGGACCACAACTTCTTTATCCTTTTTTCTCTTTCCTGGGATATTTAAGGTGGAATGAAGTGGAGGTCCTTGTCAACAGAGCAGCCCTCAACTTTGGGGTGCTTGTGTCTTGCTGATATTTCATTTTCCCAATTTATACCCCCATGAGTGGAAGTGCCCTATGCTCTCTAAGCTGTGTTTTTCAGATGTTTCAGGACTCACCGTACACTTCTCCAGAGTGGCTGTTGGCAATTTACATCCCGCCCATCAGTGTAGCAAGGCTCTCATTTCTCCATGGCCTGTCCTGCATTTCTGGTTTTGACACTTTTTTCAGCATGGCCCTTTTGACCAATTGGAAGCGAGACTTCTTTGTAGCGCTGATTTGCCTTTCCAGGTTGCTTGGTTGGCCAAAAAGGGCGTATGCGTTTTCTCCTGAATATATTCAGGAAAAAACGCATACGCCCTTTTTGGCCAAGGGCATCATTGTCAACATTTTGCCGCTTTTCATGTGCTTTAACGGCGATTCGAATCTACCTCCTGAAATCTGTTTTCTGCAATTCTGCCTTGATTTCAAATCTTCTTCTTTGCCTTCCCTCAATATATTTGTGGACGAGAGTTATCATTTATAACTCTGCAGGTTTGTGAATTGCAGTGCCCTGAACCTCCATTTTACAACTCGTTTTTGGGGGCTGGCCGCAAAAGCGCAGGATGGCTTCAGGCCCTGTTCTGGTTCCGGGGGGCAGGCTGAGCCTGTGGTTAATTCTTCTTCCTGATGGGAAAATAGAGTGACCTGTGCCTGTCCCAACACCAAGAGCTAGTCTCTCGTTGGTTCCCCGTCTTCCCGTTCATCCTCAGGACAAATTGCAACCTGTACGGAACAGGAGGTTAAAGGTGCTGATGCTCCAAGTAGGGAGATTGCTAGTAAAGCGGCTGGAATGGCGAACCCGGGCACAAGGAGATGAGAAATGAGGTGCGTTTTAGAAACCTTTCCCCATCACACGGTGTACTATCTTCTGGGTTTCTCATGCATGTTTTCGATGTAGGAAGATACCCTTGAAGCTGGAGATTTGGGACCCATGCGATGGGTACCACGCAGTATTACTTTAAAGGTTCTGCGTTTGCTCACCCAACCTCACCAAACCTCTCAGCCCCAAGAGTGTCCACCCTTATGTCTCATCCAGCTGTGGGTCTAGATATGGTCAATCCAGGTTGCATCACAGCCCCTGAACGCATTGTGTAAGAATTTCCCTCTCTTTCACTGTCGTTGTTTCATGGGTTTTTCAAAGTAATTTATTTTCATAATGGGGTTTAGCTGCTTTTCACTGCTGTGTTTATGCCGCTTTACACCCACTTGACACACTAACAGAGAGATATCAATACATAGGTTTTAAGATTATTACTAGTCAGATATATTCTTGTGCGGTGAATAGGGCGTGTTGAGTCCAGTTCTCTGAGCAAGGAGTAGGTCTTGTCTATTACATATTGGGTTTATGGAACGGTATCTGAGCTAATTTGATACCCTTGTTTTATGTATCACCCCACCTCACCTTTCCCGTTAAGCAGCCATAGTGTGTTTTCTGCATGTATGACTCTGTTCTGTTTTGTAATTCAGTTCAAGTGTAACGGTTTTTACATTCCCTCTATCAGTGATACCTTATGAGAAGTGTCCTTTTCTGTGTGACTTATTTCACTTAGAATCGTCGTACCTAAATCCACTCATCATGCTGCTACTAACATTATCACATTGATTTCATGGCTGAGTGATATTCCGTTGTACATAAAGACCACAACTTCTTTATCCATTTTTCTCTTTCCTGGGATATTTAAGGTGGAATGAAGTGGAGGTCCTTATCAACAGAGCAGCCCTCAACTTTGGGGTGCTTGTGTCTTGCTGATTTTTCATTTTCCCAATTTATACCCCCATGAGTGGAAGTGCCCTATGCTCTCTAAGCTGTGTTTTTCAGATGTTTCAGGACACACCGTACACTTCTCCAGAGTGGCTGTTGGCAATTTACATCCCGCCCATCAGTGTAGCAAGGCTCCCATTTCTCCATGGCCTGTCCTGCATTTCTGGTTTTGACACTTTTTTCAGCATGGCCCTTTTGACCGATGGGAAGCGAGATATCTTTGTAGCACTGATTTGCCTTTCCAGGTTGCTTGGTTGGCCACAAAGGGCCTATGGGATTTTTCCTGAATTCATTCAGAAAAAAACGCATATGCTCTTTTTGGCCAAGTGCATCATTTTCGACGTTTTGCCGCTTTTCATGTGCTTTAAAGGCGATTCGTATCTACCTCCTGAAATCTGTTTCTTGCAATTCTGCCTTGATTTCAAATCCTCTTCGTTGCCTTCCCTCAATATATTTTTGGACGAGAGTTATCATTTATAACTCTGCTGGTTTGTGAATTGCAATGCCCCTGAGCTCCATTTTTCAACTCGCTTTTTTGGGAGCTGTCCGCAAAAGCGCAGGATGGCCTCAGGCACTATTCTTGTTCTGGGCGGCAGGCTGAGCCTGTGGTTAATTCTTCTTCCTGATGGGAAAATAGAGTGACCTGTGCCTGTCCCGACACCAAGAGCTTGTCTCTCGTTGGTTCCCCGTCTTCCCGTTCATCCTCAGGACAAATTGCAACCTGTACGGAACAGGAGGTTAAAGGTGCTGATGCTCCAAGTAGGGAGATTGCTAGTAAAGCGGCTGGAATGGCGAACCCGGGCACAAGGAGATGAGAAATGAGGTGCGTTTTAGAAACCTTTCCCTATCACACGGTGTACCATCTTCTGGATTTCTCATGCATGTTTTCGATGTAGGAAGATGCCCTTGAACCTGGAGATTTGGGACCCATGCGATGGGTACCACGCAGTATTACTTTAAAGGGTCTGCGTTTGCTCACCCAACCTCACCAAACCTCTCAGCCCCAAGAGTGTCCACCCTTATGTCTCATCCAGCTGTGGGTCTAGATATGGTCAATCCAGGTTGCATCACAGCCCCTGAACTCATTGTGTAAGAATTTCTATCTCTTTCACTGTCGTTGTTTCATGGGTTTTTCAAAGTAATTTATTTTCATAATGGGGTTTAGCTGCTTTTCACTGCTGTGTTTATGCCGCTTTACACCCACTTGACACACTAACAGAGAGATATCAATACATAGGTTTTAAGATTATTAATAGTCAGATATATTCTTGTGCGGTGAATAGGGCGTGTTGAGTCCAGTTCTCTGAGCAAGGAGTAGGTCTTGTCTACTACATATTGGGTTTATGGAACGGTATCTGAGCTAATTTGATACCCTTGTTTCATGTATCACCCCACGTCACCTTTCCCGTTAAGCAGCCATAGTGTGTTTTCTGCATGTGTGACTCTGTTCTGTTTTGTAATTCAGTTCAAGTGTAACGGTTTTTACATTCCCTCTATCAGTGATACCTTATGAGAAGTGTCCTTTTCTGTGTGACTTATTTCACTTAGAATCGTCGTACCTAAATCCACTCATCATGCTGCTACTAACCTTATGACATTGATTTCATGGCTGAGTGATATTCCATTGTACATAAGGACCACAACTTCTTTATCCATTTTTCTCTTTCCTGGGATATTTAAGGTGGAATGAAGTGGAGGTCCTTGTCAACAGAGCAGCCCTCAACTTTGGGGTGCTTGTGTCTTGCTGATTTTTCATTTTCCCAATTTATACCCCCATGAGTGGAAGTGCCCTATGCTCTCTAAGCTGTGTTTTTCAGATGTTTCAGGACACACCGTACACTTCTCCAGAGTGGCTGTTGGCAATTTACATCCCGCCCATCAGTGTAGCAAGGCTCCCATTTCTCCATGGCCTGTCCTGCATTTCTGGTTTTGACACTTTTTTCAGCATGGCCCCTTTGACCGATGGGAAGCGAGACTTCTCTGTAGCGCTGATTTGCCTTTCCAGGTTGCTTGGTTGGCCAAAAAGGGCGTATGCGTTTTTTCCTGAATATATTCAGGAAAAAACGCATACGCCCTTTTTGGCCAAGGGCATCATTGTCAACGTTTTGCCGCTTTTCATGTGCTTTAAAGGCGATTCGTATCTACCTCCTGAAATCTGTTTCGTGCAATTCTGCCTTGATTTCAAATCCTCTTCTTTGCCTTCCCTCAATATATTGGTGGACGAGAGTTATCATTTATAACTCTGCAGGTTTGTGAATTGCAGTGCCCTGAACCTCCATTTTACAACTCGCTTTTTTGGGAGCTGGCCGCAAAAGCGCAGGATGGCTTCAGGCCCTGTTCTGGTTCCGGGGGGCAGGCTGAGCCTGTGGTTAATTCTTCTTCCTGATGGGAAAATAGAGTGACCTGTGCCTGTCCCGACACCAAGAGCTAGTCTCTCGTTGGTTCCCCGTCTTCCCGTTCATCCTCAGGACAAATTGCAACCTGTACGGAACAGGAGGTTAAAGGTGCTGATGCTCCAAGTAGGGAGATTGCTAGTAAAGCGGCTGGAATGGCGAACCTGGGCACAAGGAGATGAGAAATGAGGTGCGTTTTAGAAACCTTTCCCTATCACACGGTGTACCATCTTCTGGGTTTCTCATGCATGTTTTCGATGTAGGAAGATGCCCTTGAACCTGGAGATTTGGGACCCATGCGATGGGTACCATGTAGTATTACTTTAAAGGGTCTGCGTTTGCTCACCCAACCTCACCAAACCTCTCAGCCCCAAGAGTGTCCACCCTTATGTCTCATCCAGCTGTGGGTCTAGATATGGTCAATCCAGGTTGCATCACAGCCCCTGAACTCATTGTGTAAGAATTTCTATCTCTTTCACTGTTGTTGTTTCATGGGTTTTTCAAAGTAATTTATTTTCATAATGGGGTTTAGCTGCTTTTCACTGCTGTGTTTATGCCGCTTTACACCCACTTGACACACTAACAGAGAGATATCAATACATAGGTTTTAAGATTATTACTAGTAAGGTATATTCTTGTGCGGTGAATAGGGCGTGTTGAGTCCAGTTCTCTGAGCAAGGAGTAGATCTTGTCTACTACATATTGGGTTTATGGAACGGTATCTGAGCTAATTTGATACCCTTGTTTTATGTATCACCCCCACCACACCTTTCCCGTTAATCAGCCATAGTCTGTTTTCTGCATGTGTGACTCTGTTCTGTTTTGTAATTCAGTTCAAGTGTAACGGTTTTTACATTCCCTCTATCAGTGATACCTTATGAGAAGTGTCCTTTTCTGTGTGACTTATTTCACTTAGAATCGTCGTACCTAAATCCACTCATCATGCTGCTACTAACCTTATGACATTGATTTCATGGCTGAGTGATATTCCATTGTACATAAGGACCACAACTTCTTTATCCATTTTTCTCTTTCCTGGGATATTTAAGGTGGAATGAAGTGGAGGTCTTTGTCAACAGAGCAGCCCTCAACTTTGGGGTGCTTGTGTCTTGCTGATTTTTAATTTTCCCAATTTATACCCCCATGAGTGGAAGTGCCCTATGCTCTCTAAGCTGTGTTTTTCAGATGTTTCAGGACACACCGTACACTTCTCCAGAGTGGCTGTTGGCAATTTACATCCCGCCCATCAGTGTAGCAAGGCTCCCATTTCTCCATGGCCTGTCCTGCATTTCTGGTTTTGACACTTTTTTCAGCATGGCCCTTTTGACCGATGGGAAGCGAGATATCTTTGTAGCACTGATTTGCCTTTCCAGGTTGCTTGGTTGGCCACAAAGGGCCTATGGGATTTTTCCTGAATTCATTCAGAAAAAAACGCATATGCTCTTTTTGGCCAAGTGCATCATTTTCGACGTTTTGCCGCTTTTCATGTGCTTTAAAGGCGATTCGTATCTACCTCCTGAAATCTGTTTCTTGCAATTCTGCCTTGATTTCAAATCCTCTTCGTTGCCTTCCCTCAATATATTTTTGGACGAGAGTTATCATTTATAACTCTGCTGGTTTGTGAATTGCAATGCCCCTGAGCTCCATTTTTCAACTCGCTTTTTTGGGAGCTGTCCGCAAAAGCGCAGGATGGCCTCAGGCACTATTCTTGTTCTGGGCGGCAGGCTGAGCCTGTGGTTAATTCTTCTTCCTGATGGGAAAATAGAGTGACCTGTGCCTGTCCCAACACCAAGAGCTAATCTCTCATTGGCTCCCCGTCTTTCCGTTCATCCTCAGGACAAATTGCAAGCTGTATGGAACAGGAGGTTAAAGGTGCTGATTCTCCATGGAGGGCGATTGCTACTAAAGCAGCTGGAATGGCGAACCCGAGCACAAGGAGAGGAGAAATGAGGTGCGTTTTAGAAACCTTTCCCGATCACACAGTGTACCACCTTCTGGGTTTCTCATGCATGTTTTCGATGTAGGAAGATGCCCTTGAACCTGGAGATTTGGAACCCATGGGATGGGTAACAGGCAGTATTACTTTAAAGGCTCTGCGTTTGCTCCCCCAGCCTCACCAAGCCTCTCAGCCCCGAGAGTGTCCACCCTTATGTCTCATCCAGCTGTGGGTCTAGATATGGTCAATCCAGGTGGCATCACAGCCCCTGAACGAATTTTGTAAGAATTTCTCTCTTTCACTGTCTTTGTTTCACGGGTTTTTAAAAGTAATTTATTTTTATAATGGGGTTTAGCTGCTTTTCACGGCTGTGTTTATGCCGCTTTACACCCACTTGACTCACTTCCAGAGAGATATCAATACACAGGTTTTACGATTCTTACTAGTCATATATGTTTTTGAGCGGTGAATAGGGGGTGTTGAGTCCAGTTCACTGAGCAAGGAGTAGGTCTTGTCTATTACATATTGGATTTATGGAACGTTATCTGAGCTAATTTGAAATCCTTGTTTTATGCATCACCCCACCTCACATTTCCCGTTAAGCAACCATAGTGTGTTTTCTTAATGTGTGAATCTGTTCTGTTTTGTAATTCCGTTCAAGTGTAGCAGTTTTTACATTCCCTCTGTTAGTGATATCTTATGATGAGTGTCTTTTTCTGTGTGACTTATTTCACTTAGAATAGTCCTACCTAAATCCACTCATCATGCTGCTACCAGCCTTATAATATTTATCTCACACCTGAGTGATATACAATTGTACATATGGACCACAACTTCTTTATCCATTTTTCTCTTTCCTTGGATATTTAAGGTGGAATTAAGTGGAGGTTTTTGTCTACAGAGCAGCCCTAATGTTTGGGGTGCCTGTGTCTTGCTGATTTTTAGTTTTCCCAATTTATACGCCCATGAGTGGATGTGCCCCTTTCTGTCTAGCTGTGTTTTTTAGATGTTTTAGGAAACACCATACCCTTCTCCAGACTCATCATTGGCAATTTATACCCCACCCATCAGTGTAAGAAGGCTCCCTTTCCTCCCTGGCCTCTCCTGCATTTCTTGTTTTTACACTTTTTTAGCAAGGCCATTTTGACCGATGGGAAGTCAGACTTCTTTGTAGTGCTGAATTGCATTTCCGGCTTGCTTGGTTGGCCACAAAGGGCCTATGGGTTTTTTCCTGAATTCATTCAGAAAAAAACGCATATGCTCTTTTTGGCCAAGTGCATCATTGTCGACGTTTTGCCGCTTTTCATGTGCTTTAGGGGTGATTCGAATCTAACTCCTGAAATCTGTTTCCTGCAATTCTGCCTTGATTTCAAATCCTCTTCGTTGCCTTCCCTCAATATATTTGTGGACGATAGTTATCATTTATAACTCTGCAGATTTGTGAATTGCAGTGCCCCTGAGCTCCATTTTTCAACTCGCTTTTTTGGGAGCTTTCCACAGAAACTCTCATTTGCTTCTGGCCCTACTCTGGTTCCCGGTGGCAGGCTAAACCTTTTCTTAATTCTTCTTCCTGACTGGAAAGTAGAGTGACATGTGCCTCTCCGAACATCTAGGGCTTGGCTCTCCTTGTTTCTCCTCCTTCCCCTTCTTCCTTTGGACAAATTCCAATTTCTGTGCAACTGGATGTTGAAGGTGCTGACATCCTCAAGTGGGGAGATTTTAAGGAAAAAGGCTGGAGAGGTGAACCCAACAACCAGGAAATTAGGAGTTTTGGTGCCTTTTCCAAAATCTTCCTGATCCAACCGTGTTCCATCTTCTGGGTGTCACAGGCATGTTTTAGCTGTAGGAAAGGTCCCGTGTATGTAAGGAGAACACAAGGGATTTTTCCAAATCAGTGTCTCCCCGAACTCCAATCTGGGGAATTTTTAAGCTACTGGTACATGTGTGTTCATTAAGGGACTTGGGCCGTGGGCAGAGTCCGAACTTTAGATGATTGAAGTCTTCAGGTTCAGAAACGCTCACCATCGGCCTCCTTTAGTTTCCATTTTATCTGTAGTTGATAGATGATGTCGATATAGATATCTATTGTTTTTCAGATTATTTCCCCTCAGGGGTCATTACAAAATATTGAGTATAGTTCCCTGTGCTATACAGTAGTTCCTTGTTGATGATATATTTTATACATAGCAGTGTGTATATGTTAATCTGAAACTGTTAATTTATCCCTCCTCCCACCTTTCCCCTTTGGTAATAAAAAATATAAGATTTTATACTTCTCAGAAATCTAGGAGCTGAAAGAGAGGTATCATTTTCAATGGAAAATCATTCCAAACAAGGTTGAAACTTCAACCAAGATTATTAGATGTACATCCTTGGAAAGAAATCACTGCATTTCTCTACTCTTGACCTGACAAATAAGACAAACCCCTCCACTGAACTTGCTTATAATAAAGTGATGGAAATATCAAATGGAAGTGTTAGAAACATCTTATTTTACACGAGCCTTATACACTGCTCTATGTTAATTACAGTTTGGCTCACACATCTGTTCATTGAAGTTACAATGTTCTCAAATTCTGTTACTGATCCTGCAGAGTGGGCCCCAACAAGGGTCTCCCTGCCCAGTGTCATTGGAGCCAACAGATCGAGACTGACTTTGGTTCAGAAGCAAAGGAAAACTTTATATTTTGATCAGAGAATGGAGAGGTGAGAGTGTGTGCTCCCCTGCGGGTTGTGGGCCGGGCTGCTGTGTAGGGATCCTGTCAGCATCAGCGGGAGGGAGGGGGCGGAGCTCTCGAGGGCCAGGTTGGCTGGAGCTCAGGCTCTATGTCGCAGAGTCTGCACGGGGCCCCACGAGCTGAGGTGTCGGCCCAGCCATTTTGCACGAGGAAATCGGGTCTGAAGTGTCGGGTGTGGGACCTCTGCATGTGGAAACCTAGGAGCAAGTGAAATTAGACAAAGCACAAAGGAAAAAATGGTTAGACTTTATTTTATTGCCCAGATTCTATTTTTATCTCCCAGGAATTTTTAATGGGCTTTGCCAGTGACAAAGCCCTCCTCTGCCTTTTGTCCCATTCCTCATTCTTGGGGCGCTGAGGGTGCAGACACGTCTTCTGTAAATGCTTCATGCTGAGTTGGGTGTCCTCATACCCGGGGGGAGGGGCAGGACTTCTCCCCAGCAGCCTCCAGGTGAGGTTGATTGTCCGCAGGCCTCCTCCCTCACTGCTCGTCTGCCTGAGCACCAGCATTGGAAGTTTTATAGATTCTAATGACCTTTAAGGGTCCAGGAAAGAGATGTGCAGAGACGCTGGGGGGGTGGGCGGTTTTACCCTGCTCCACATTGGTTCGGCCCCCTTAGGCTGATGGTTTCTGCCAGCCTAGATGCTCTGACCAGTAGTCTGTGCTTTCTTTAGTTAGGCCACTGAATTAACGTACAAACAGCACCAGGTGTCAGAGCCCTGCTTGCTCAACTCCCAGACAGTCCAGGGCCGGTGGTGATCCAGGACCATGACGGCCACTCAGTCAACGGCCTTTTGAAGTAGCCAGGAGTACAGCCGGTCTCATTGGCCGCCGTCACTGCGGTGTCTGTAGGCTTTTCTATGGTGGCAGCGTTATTTACGGTTCCCCTGCCAAGTTTATTAGCTCCGCTCTGGGTGCAGTAAGTCCTGTAAGCAATAGTCTGCTCTTTGGGGGCACACTCTTGTTGTTTTCTGAGAGAAGCTCCAGGTCAAGTGATGGTCACACGAGTCGTCATGGGGGCCCATTGCCCCAGGTTGTCTCTCTGGAGGTTGGTGTTGGAGGGCCTCCTCACTCGAGGTCATTGTGCCCACGGAGCAATCCCTGCAACTTCAGGGCATGGTGGGTGGTTAGGATCACCAAGTGGCGTCCTTTTCCCTTAGGAGGGAGCTGGCCTTGCGGGCTGCTGATTTCCAGGTTTTTAGATACCCCCAGTATCCTGGTCGGATGGGGTGGCTGGCCAATGCCTGGAGGGCATTCTTACATTGTTCCATTTCAAGTGGTCCCAGTTTTTGCACTAATACTCCAAGGGCGATTCGCCTTGGACCAGGAATGTAAAGGTCAAAGGGTTTAGCTAACTTAGGGAGGTCCAGGGCCAGGGTCTGAATTGACTGCTCTTTCCATTCTTGAAAGGCCGCTTCTGGATTCTATTCAAAAGGATCATCATCTTTTCCTTTCAGTGTTTCATATAGAGGCCCAGCTATTAGACTGTAGTTAGGGATCCAGATGCAGCAAACCCCGGTCTCCCCAGGAACCCCTAAGCTGTCTTCTAGTTTCAGGAAAGGTGAGGCTGCAAATGGCTTCTTCCCTTTCCTGGGGTGGGCTTCTCCGACCTTCTGTGCGAATGAAGCCCAGGAAGGCCACCTTAGTTTGTGATATTTGAGCCTTTTCCTTGGACACCTTCTATCTTTTATTGGCTAGGTAGTTCAGAGGCCTCCTTAGTCGGGCTGGTGATCAGAATGTCATCTGCATATTGAAGGAGGGTTCCCTTCTCCAGAGGTAGATCTTTTAGGTCTTTAGCTAACGTTTCCCCAAAGATAGTGTGGGAATTTTTGAACCCCTGGGGCAGGACGGCCCAGCAGTATTGTTTTTGTTGTAGGTTGAGTCCTGCCACTCACAGCCAAAATTTCTTGTGACTCTGGGACTAATGGAATACAGAAGAAGGCATCATTGAAGTCTAATACAGAATGCCATGTCCTGGTGGATGGTAGAATGACCAGCAGGGTGTAGGAATTAGGAACTACTAGATGTATATCCTCTGTGGCTTCACTGACTGTCCTGGCGTCCTCTACCAGGTCCCCAGCAGCCCACGGGGCTCTTGTGGTCAGGCCCCTCCCAGGATATGGAGCTCACCTGGGCAGGTACGCAGCAGCCCACGGGGCTCTCGTGGGCAGGCCCCTCCCTGGATATGGAGCTCCCGTGGACAGGTACCCCGGCAGGGCTGGGCACACAGGAACCGTGCACGTAGCCCTCATTGCAGAGCACCCCCAGCACCCCTGTCACTCAGAGCTGACACAGAGCACCTCAGAGCAGAGCTTGAACTAACAAACAGCAGCTCCAACAGGTCTGTGACCCTAGGCTTCACTCTGTGCGGCCTCCCTCTGCCTGGTCTTCCAGGGGCTTCCACTGCAGCCGGGGCACCAGGCCTCTGTCTCCACCCACCACCCCTCCTCTCCCTGACTCCTGGGTTCCTCTCATTAGCAGAGGGTCTTCTTGAAGTTGTCTCCCACTCATGGACCAGATAAAATGATTCGAAAACAAGCCAGGGCTGCCGCCCCTTATCTATCCTGACTCTCGGGACCCTACACCTGTTCCTTGGATCTGGCCGGTGCAGCAAGGCCCATTTTCTGCAACTCTGAGCCCCTGAGGGGCGAGGATTGGCTGACCTGGGCAGCCTGACCCGGCCGGCCAGCCCTTCCCAGGTGTGCCTGGGTTGAGGTCAATATAAACACCCCTCCAGGCAGCAAAAGCCTCTGCAGCTGTGCCTGACGCCATATTCTCTGCCCCGTCAGCAGTCTCGGGGTTGGGCTGGTGGGAGGGAGTAGGGCCCACGGCTCTATGAGTGGCCCAGTGTGACTGGGGCTCTGCTGGACTTTCTGCAGGAGTTGCCGGGCTGCCACCTGCTAAAGAAGAGGATGTGTCACCCATACTTGCTGCTGGAATTTCTCCCCGGGCAGAGGTGAGGAAGGAAAAAAGCAGTGGGGGCCGGGACAGGAGGGGTACCTCAGGCAGGGAAATGGAAAGCTTCCAGACGAGCGCCTGGGGCCAGGACCATCCTGGCTGGCCTGCAGGCACCAAGTCGGCCTGCGTGCTGTCGCTGGTGTGACTCCAAGCCCCTTCCTCTAGTTTTTAAAGTCTTTGCACACATTCAGGTGTTTTACCTGGGAAGGGTGGGAAAAGTTCAGCAGCAGCTGGCCTGGGGCTCAGCTCACGTTTACTCAGAGATGCCTCCTCACGGTCCCCCAGCTTTGCAATGAGGACGCTCCTCGTGTGGGGGCTGCTGGCTGCATGGGAGATGATTCCCCACCTGTGACCAACTTCAGAATTGTTTACCCCTGGAGCAAGTGCCCTGATAGGGTTTTCCTCTGTATGACCAGTGGGTTCTGTTTTTTTTTTTTTTTTCTTTTTTGGTTCAAGGTAAGTTTTATTCCTCTTTTTGTATTTATGGATATAAGCATGGAAATAATTCATTCATATAAATACGTCTATGGGAAGGACAGAACTTTTTTTCTGTTTTATTTTTTTAAGTATTACTTATTTTTTAATTTTTGAATTTATTTTATTCATTTTTTTATACAGCAGGCTCTTATTGGTAACCTATTTTATACATATAAGTGTATATATGTCAATCCCAGGCTCGCAATTCATCCCACCACCACCACCCTGCCACTTTCCCCCCTTGGTGTCCATACATTTGTTCTCTACATCTGTGTCTCTATTTGTGCCTTGCAAACCGGTTCATCTTTACCATTTTTCTAGGTTCCACATGTATGCGTTAATATACGATATTTGTTTTTCTCTTTCTGACTTACTTCACTCTGTATGACAGTCTCTAGATCTATCCACGTCTCTACAAATGACCCAATTTCATTCCTTTTTATGGCTGAGTAATATTCCATTTTATATATGTAGCACATCTTTTCTGTTCGTCTGTCTATGGGCATTTAGGTTGCTTCCATGACCTGGCTATTGTAAATAGTGCTGCAATGAATATTGTGGTGAATATGTCTTTTTGAATTATGGTTTTCTCTGGGTATATGGCCAGTAGTGGGATTGCTGGGTCATATGGTAATTCTATTTTTAGTTTCTTAAGGAACCTCCATACTGTTCTCCATCGTGACTGTATCAATTTACATTCCCACAAATAGTGTAAGAGGGTTCCCTTTTCTCCACACCCTCTCCAGCATTTGTTGCTTGTAGATTTTCTGATGATGCCCATTCTAACTCGTGTGAGGCGATACCTCATTGTAGTTTTGGTTTATATTTCTCTAATAATTAGTGATGTTGAGCAACTTTTCATGTGCTTCTTGGTCATCTGTATGTCTTCTTGGGACAAATGTCTATTTACGTCATCTGCCCATTTTTGGATTGGGTTGTTTGTTTTTTTACTGTTGAGCTGCATGAGCTGTTTATATACATTGGAGATTAATCCTTTGTCCATTGATTCGTTTGCAAATATTTTCTCCCATTGTGAGGGTTGTCTTTTCGTCTTGTTTGTAGTTTCCTTTGCTTTGCAAAAGCTTTTAGGTTTCATTTGCTCCCATATGTTTATTTTTTTTTATTCCATTACTCTAGGAGGTGGATCAAAAAAGATCTTGCTGTGATTTATGTCAAAGAGTATTCTTCCTATGTTTTCCTCTAAGAGTTTTATAGTGTCCGGTCTTACATTTCGGTCTCTAATCCATTTTGAGTTTATTTTTTGTGTATGGTGTTAGGGAGTGTTCTAATTTCATTCTTTTACATGTAGCTGTCCATTTTTCCCAGCACCACTTATTGAAGAGACTGTCTTTTCTCCTTTGTATACCCTTGCCTCCTTTGTCATAGATTAGTGGGCCATAGGTGTGTAGGTTTATCTCTGGGCTTTTTTTTTTTCTTTTACATCTTTATTGGAGTATAATTGCTTTACAATTGTGTGTTAGTTTCTGCTGTATAAAAAAGTGAATCAGCTGTGCGTATACATATAACACCATATCCCCTCCCTCTTGCAACTCCCTCTCACTCCCTTATCCCACCCTTTTAGGTGGTCACAAAGCACAGCGCTGATCTCCCTGTGCTATGTGGCTGCTTCCCAGTAGCTATCAATTTTACATTTGGTAGTGTATATATGTCCATACCACTCTCTCACTTTGTCCCAGCTTACCCTTCCCTCTCCCCATGTCCTCAAGTCCTTTCTCTACGTCTGTGTCCTTAATCCTTTCCTGCCCCTAGGTTCTTCATAAACTTTTTTTTTTAAGATTCCATATATATGTGTTAGCATACGGTATTTGTTTTTCTCTTTCTGACTTACTTCACTCTGTAGGACAGACTCTAGATCCATCCACCTCACTAAAAGTAACTCAATTTCGTTTCTTTTTATGGCTGAATAATGTTCCATTGTATATTTGTGCCACATCTTCCTTATCCATTTATCTGTTGATGGACACTTAGGTTGCTTCCATGTCCTGGCTATTGTAAATAGAGCTACAGTGAACATTGTGGTACATGACTCTTTTTGAATTATGGTTTTCTCAGGGTAAATGTCCAGGAGTGGGTTTGCTGGGTTGTATGGTAGTTCTATTTTTAGTTTTTAAGGAACCCCCATACCGTTCTCCCTAGTGGCTATATCAATTTACATTCCCACCAACAGTGCAAGAGGGTTCCCTTTGCTCCAATAAATGCCTCTCCAGCATTTATTGTTGGTAGATTTTTTGATGATGGCCATTCTGACTGGTGTGAGGTGATACCTCACTGTAGTTTTGATTTGCATTTCTCTAATGATTAGTGATGTTCAGCATCCTTTCATGTGTTTGTTGGCAACCTGTATATCTTCTTTGGAGAAATGTCTATTTAGGTCTTCTGCCCATTTTTGGATTGGATTGTTTGGTTTTGTGATATTGAGCTACATGAGCTGCTTTTTGGAGATTAATCCTTTGCCATTTGCTTCATTTGAAAATATTTTCTCCCATTCTGATGGTTGTCTTTTCATCTTGCTTATGTTTTCCTTTGCTGTGCAAAAGAATTTATGTTTCATTCGGTCCCATTTTTTTATTTTTGTTTTTATTTCCATTTCTCTAGGAGGTGGGTCAAAAAGGATCTTGCTGTGATTTATGTCATAGACTGTTCTGCTTATGTTTTCCTCTAAGAGTTTTATAGTGGCTGGTCTTATATTTAGGTCTCTAATCCATTTTGAGTTTATTTTTGTGTATGGTGTTAGGGTGTGTACTAATTTCATTCTTTTACATGTAACTGTCCAGTTTTCCCAGCACCACTTGCTGAAGACACTGTCTTTTCTCCATTGTATACCCTTGCCTCCTTTGTCATAGATTAGTGAACCATAGGTACGTGGGTTTATCTCTGTGCTTTCTATCCTGCTCTATTGACCTATATTTCTGTTCTTGTGTCAGTACCATATTATCTTGATTACTGTAGCTTTGCAATATAGTCTGAAGTCTGGAAGTCTGATTCCTCCAGCTCTTTTTTTTCCCCCCTCAAGACTGCTTTGGCTATCCAGGGTCTTTTGTGTCTCCCTACAAATTTTAAGATTTTTTTTTTTTCTTGTTCTGTAGAAAATGCCAAAGGTATTTTGATCGGGATTGCATTGAATCTGTAGATTGCTTTGGGTAGTATAGTCATTTTCACAATATTGATTCTTCTAATCCGAGAACATGGTATATGTCTCCATCTGTTTATATCATCTTTGATTTCTTTCATCAGTGTCTTATAGTTTTCTGAGTACAGGTCTTTTACTTCCTTAGGTAGGTTTATTCCTAGGTATTTTATTCTTTTTGTTGCAGTGGTAATGGGATTGTTTCCTTAATTTCTCTTTCTGATCTTTCATTGTTAGTGTATAGGAATGCAAGCAATTTCTGTGCATTAATTTTGTATCCTGCAACTTTACCAAATTCATTGATTAGCTCCAGTGGTTTTCTGGTGGCATCTTTAGGATTCTCTATCTATGATATCATGTCATCTGCAAACAGTGACAATTTTACTTCTTCTTTTCCTTTTTGTATTCCTTTTATTTCTTTTTCTTCTCTGATTGCCATGGCTAGGACTTCCAAAACTATGTTGAATAGCAGTGGTGAGAGTGGACATCCTCGTCTTGTTCCTGATCTTAGAGGAAACGCTTTCAGTTTTTCACCATTGAGAATGTTGTTTGCTGTGGGTTTGTCATATATGGCCTTTATTATGTTGAGGTAGTTTCCCTCTATGCCCACACTCTGCAGAGTTTTTATCGTAAATGAGTGTTGAATTTTCTCAAAATCTTTTCCTTCATCTATTGAGATGATCATATGCTTTTATTCTACAATTTGTTAATATGGTGTATCACATTGATTTGTGTATATTGAAGAATCCTCGCATCCCTGGGATAAACCCCACTTGATCATGGTGTATGATCCTTTTCATGTGTTGTTCGATTCTGTTTGCTAGTATTTTGTTGAGGATTTTTACATCTATATTCATCAGTGATATTGGTCTATAATTTTCTTTCCTTGTAGTATCTCTGTCTGATTTTGGTATCAGGGTGATGGTGGTCTCATAGAATGAGTTTGGGAGTGTTCCTTCCGCTGCAATTGTTTTGAAGAATTTGAGAAGGTTGGGTGTTAGCTCTGCTCTAAATGTTTGATAGAATTCACCTGTGATGCCATCTGGTTCTGGACTTTTGTTTGTTGGAAGATTTTTAATCACAGTTTCAATTTCATTGCTTGTGATAGGTTTGTTCATATTTTCTATTTCTTCCTGGTTCAGTCTTAGAAGGTTATCCCTTTCTAAGAATTTGTCCATTTCTTCCAGATTGTCCATTTTATTGGCCTAGAGTTGCTTGTAGTAGTCTCTTAGGATGCTTTGTATTCCTGTGGTGTCTGTTATAACTTCTGCTTTTTCACTTCTAATTTTGTTGATTTGCGTCCTCTCCCTCTTTTTCTGGAGTCCGGCTAAAGGTTGATCATTTTTGCTTATCTTCTCAAAGAACCAGCTTTTAGTTTTATTGATCTTTGCTTTCGTTTTCTTTGTTTCTATTTCATTTATTTCTGCTCTGATCTTTATGATTTCTTTCCTTCTACTAACTTTGGGTTTTGTTCTTCTTTCTCTAGTTCCTCTAGGTGTAAGGTTAGATTGTTTATTTGAGATTTTTCTTGTTTCTTGAGGTAGGCTTGTATTGCTATAAACTTCCCTCTTAGAACTCCTTTTGCTGCATCCCATAGGTTTTGGATCATCGTGTTTTTGTTGTCATTTGTCTCTAGGTAGTTTTTGATTTCCTCTTTGATTTCTTCAGTGATCTCTTGGTTATTTAGTAACGTATTGTTTAGCCTCCATGTGTTTGTGTTTTTTACGGTTTTTTCCGTGTAATTGATTTCTAATCTCATAGCATTGTGGTCGGAACAGCTGCTTGATATGATTTCAGTTTTCTTAAATTTACTGAGGCTTTATCTGTGACCCAAGATGTGATCTATCCTGGAGAATGTTCCGTGTGCAGTTGAGAAGAACGTGTAATCTGCTGTTTTTGGATGGAATGTCCTATAAATATCAATTAACTCTATCTGGTCTATTGTGTCATTTAAAGCTTGTGTTTCCTTATTAATTTTCTGTCTGGCTGATCTCCACTGGTGTAAGTGAGCTGTTAAAGTCCCCCGCTATTATTGTGTTACTGTCGATTTCCTCTTTTATAGCTGTTAGCAGTTGCCTTATACATTGAGCTGCTCCTATTTTGGGTACATATATATTTATAATTGTTATATCTTCTTCTTGGATTGATCCCCTGACCATTATGTAGTGCCTTTCCTTGTCTCTTGTAACATTCTTTATTTTAAAGTCTATTTTATCTGATATGAGTATTGCTACTCCAGCTTTCTTTTGATTTTCATTTGCATAGAATATATTTTTCCATCGCCTCACTTTGAGTCTGTATGTGTCCCTAGGTCTGAAATGGATCTCTTGTAGACAGCATATATATGGGTCTTGTTTTTGTATCCATTCAGCGAGCCTGTGTCTTTTGGTTGGAACATGTAGTGCATTCACGTTTAAGGTAATTATCGATATGTATGTTCCTACTACTATTTTCTTAATTGTTATGGGTTTGTCTTGGTGGGTCCTTTTCTTCTCTTGTGTTTCCCACTTAGAGAAGTTCCTTTAGCATTTGGTGTAGAGCTGGTTTCATGGTGCTGAATTCTCTTAGCTTTTGCTTGTCTGTAAGGCTTTTGATTTCTCCATCAAATCTGAATGAGCTCTTTGCAGGGTGGAGTACTCTTGGTTGTAGGTTCTTCCCTTTCATCACTTTAAATTTATCATGCCACTTCCTTCTGGCTTGTAGATTTTCTGCTGAGAAATCAGTTGTTATCCTTATGGGAGTTCCCTTGTATGTTATTTGTCATTTTTCCCTTGCTGCTTTCAATCATTTTTCTTTGTCGTTAATTTTTGTCAATTTGATTACTATGTGTCTTGTCATTTTTCTCCTTTGGTTTATCCTGCCTGGGACACTCTGTGCTTCTGGACTTGGGTGGCTATTTCTTTTCCCATGCTAGGGAAGTTTTTGACCATTATCTCTTTAAATATATTCTCGGGTCCTTTCTCTCTCTCTTCTCCTTCTGGGACCCCTATAATGCGAATGTTGTTGCGTTTAATGTTGTCCCAGAGGACTCTTGGGGTGTCTTCGTTTATTTTCATTCTTTTTCTTTATTCTGTTCCATGGCAGTGATTTCCACCTTTCTGTCTTCCAGGTCACTTATCCGTTCTTCTGCCACAGTTATTCTGCTACTGATTCCTTCTAGTGTATTTTTCATTTCAGTTATTCCATTGTTCACCTCTGTTTGTTTGTTCTTTAATTCTTCTAGGTGTTTGTTCCTTAATTCTTCTAGGTCTTTGTTAAACATTTCTTGCATCTTCTCGATCTTTGCCTCCTTTCTTTTTCCAAGGTCTTGGCTCAACTTCACTATCATTATTCTGAATTTTTTTCTGGAAGGTTCCCTATCTCCACCTCATTTTGTTTTTTTTTCTGGGGTTTTATCTTGTTCCTTGATCTGGTATAAAGTCCTCTGCCTTTTCATTTTGTCTATCTTTCTGTGAATGTGGTTTTCCTTCCACAGGCTGCAGAATTGTAGTTCTTCTTGCTTCTGCTGTCTGCTCTCCGGTGGATGAGTCTATCTTAGAGGCTTGTGCAAGCTTCCTGATGGGAAGGACTGGTGGTGGGTAGAGCTGGGTGTTGCTTTGGTGGGCAGAGCTTTAATCCGCTTGTCTACGGATTAAATAAAACTTTAATAAAAAGTTTAATCCGCTTGTCTGCTGATGCATGGGGCTGGGTTCCCTCCATGTTGGTTGTTTGGCCTGAGGCGACCCAGCCCTGGAGCCTACCTTGCTCTTGGTGGGGCTAATGGCGGACTCTGGGAGGGCTCACACCGAGGAGTATTTCCCAGAACTTCTGCTGCCAGTGTCGTTGTCCTCACGGTGAGCCACAGCCACAGCCACCACCTGCCTCTGCAGGAGACCCTCTAAAAGTAGCAGGTAGTTCTGGTCATTCTCCTACAGGGTCACTGCTCCTTCCCCTGGGTCCTGATGTGCACACTACTTTGTGTGTGCCCTCCAAGAGTGGAGTATCTGAGTGGAGTTGAGACTCTGAGACTCTGTGTGGAGTTGCACAGACTCTGGGTCCTGTGAAGCTTCGATGTTTTGTGATTCTAGAAATCCTATAGGAGACGGTCCACAGCAGGTGACGCTAATGTTGTCAGTAGAGGTGTTGAAGCCAAAGATCTGCAGTTCCAACTAGAGGTGCCGATGTACATACAGGACAAAATCATCTCGTGTGAATGTAGTTCAGGCATGTTTAAGATGAATGCAGTCATGTTAATGTCTACCATATTCTATCTTGAGCCTCTCCTCAGGGACCCCCTCCTCAGTTCCTGAGGCTCCTGTAAGTCATGTACAGGGGACTGGAGAGTGGGCTCTGTCCAGTCTGAGCCCTGAGTTACCCTGTGTGTATCTTAGGATACTTTGTATTTCTGTGGTGTCCGTTGTAACATCATCTCTTTCATTTCAGATTTATTTGGGCCCTCTCTTTTTAAAAAAACATACTACTGTTGTCTTTTATTCTTTACAGAAGTTTAATAAGTGTTTGATCTACTATCCTTACCCTATGTATACTTTTTGCAGTGAGATTTTTACTTTTCTTTGTTTCCTTGTTACTATCAATAATTAGTGAGACTTCTTTTAAGCTACCTTCAACATTGCTTATAAAGCTGCTTTATTAGTGATGACAGAGCCTTAATGGAAGTCATGTTCTGGTTGTAAATTAGAATGCAATGTGCCAGCAAATAGCCCCTTAAGTTTATGTCTCATTACTTCTTGTTCTTTTTTTAATTTAATTTTTATTTTTTGTCAGAGCAAATTTAATTAAAATGTTTTGTTTCTTCTAGGTGTGAAAGATGTGGTTCTTTTAAACATATACATATATCTATTCTTCTTTGGATCATTTTCCCATGTAGGTTATGACACGATGTTGAGTAGTCTTGTCTTGGTATTACGTAGGTCTTTGGTGATTACATATTTCACATGTGTTTCTATATCTATCTTAACCCCAATATCCTAATGTATCCAATCCTCACACCTTTCCATTTGGTGAACCATAAGTTTGTTTAATGAATCTGTGATTGCATTTCTCTGTGGAAATATCTTCATTGGTATCAATTTTTAGCTAAGACCTATAAGTGATATTATAGGATATGTGTCTTTTGCTTTCTGACTTAGTACAATTTGCCTGATTACCTCAAGAATCATACATGGTGCTGCAAATGGCATTGTTTCATTTTTTTCCCTGGCTAATATTCCATCTGTACGTGTACCAGTTCTTCTTTGGCCACGCACCTCTTGATGGACTTTCTGGTTGCCTCCATGTCTTGGCTATTGTAATACTGCTGCAATGCACATTTGCTTGCCTGTGTCTTTCCAGTTATATCTTCTTATGTTATAGGCCAAGGAGTGGGCTTGCTGTATCATATGGTAGCTCAGTGTGTATGTTTTAAAGGCACCACCATTCAGTTCTCATTAGTGGCTCTTTCCAGGTTACGTCCCACTTAAAATTGAGGGTATGCATTTCTCCAAAACACCTTCAATATTTATTGTTTGTAGTTTTCTTGCTGATGGTTATTCTAACAGGTGCGAGCTGATACCTATCTGTGGTTGAATTTGCATGTGTCCCATAATCTGTTGAAATTGAGCTTTAAAGCATGCCCTTTTTATTTATCAAACTGTGATTACAGCTTAGTTCTTCAAAGTGTTTTCTTAAAGTAAGTGTCACATTTTGAAAATTTTTGGCCATTACCTCCCTCAAGACATTTTGAGGGCACGTTTCATTTACAGCCCTGAAGTACTTGTTCATATGAAGTGACCATTAGCACAGGTTTTAAAGTTGCTTTTGCAGGTAACGGCCAGAGGGTGGCAGCCTTTCTACGTTCCCAATCTGGTAAATAGGGAAAGAGACCTTCAGCCCCAAGAGTGTCCAGCTTTATTTCTCATCCAGCTGTGGGTCTAGATATGGTCACACCAGGTTGCATCACAGCCCCGGAACGAATTATGTAAAAATTTCTCCCTCTATCACTGTCTTTGTTTTTTGGGATTTTAAAGTAATTTATTTTTATAATGGGGTTTACCTGATTTTCACTGCTGTGTTTATGCCCCTTTACACCCACTTGATTCACTTACAGAGAGAAATCAATACATAGGTTTTAAGATTTTTACTAGTCAGATATATTCTTGTTCGTTGAATAGGGGGTGTTGCATCCACTTCACTGAGCAAGGAGTAGGTCTTGTCTATTACATATTGGGTTTATGGAACGGTATCTCAGATAATTTGAAACCCTTGTTTTATGCATCACCCCACCTCACCTTTCCCGTTAACCAGCCATAGTGTGTTTTCTAAACGTGTGACTCTGTTCTGCTTTGTAATTCAGTTCAAGTGTAGCGGTTTTTACATTCCCTCTATAAGTGATAGCTTATGATACGTGTCTTTTTCTGTGTGACTAATTTCACTTAGAATCGTCGTACCTAAATCCACTCATCATGCTGCTACTAGCCTTATGACATTGATTTCATGGCTGAGTGATATTCCATTGTACATAAGGACCACAACTTCTTTACCCATTTTTCTCTTTCCTGGGATATTGAAGGTGGAATGAAGTGGAGGTCCTGGTCAACAGAGCAGCCCTCAACTTTGGGGTGCTTGTGTCTTGCTGATTTTTAATTTTCCCAATTTATACCCCCATGAGTGGAAGTGCCCTATGCTCTCTAAGCTGTGTTTTTCAGATGTTTCAGGACTCACCGGACACTTCTCCAGAGTGGCTCTTGGCAATTTACATCCCGCCCATCGGTGTAGCAAGGCTCCCATTTCTCCATGGCCTGTCCTGCATTTCTGGTTTTGACACTTTTTTCAGCATGGCCCTTTTGACCGATGGGCAGTGAGACTTCTTTGTAGCACTGATTTGCCTTTCCAGGTTGCTTGGTTGGCCAAAAAGGGCGTATGCGTTTTTTCCTGAATATATTCAGGAAAAAACGCATACGCCCTTTTTGGCCAAGGGCATCATTGTCAACGTTTTGCCGCTTTTCATGTGCTTTAAAGGCGATTCGAATCTACCTCCTGAAATCTGTTTCCTGCAATTCTGCCTTGATTTCAAATCCTCTTCTTTGCCTTCCCTCAATATATTTGTGGACAAGACTTATCATTTATAACTCTGCAGGTTTGTGAATTGCAGTGCCCTGAACCTCCATTTTACAACTCGTTTTTATGGGAGCTGGCCGCAAAATCGCAGAATGGCTTCAGGCCCTGTTCTGGTTCCGGGGGGCAGGCTGAGCCTGTGGTTAATTCTTCTTTCTGATGGGAAAATAGAGTGACCTGTGCCTGTCCCAACACCAAGAGCTAGTCTCTCGTTGGTTCCACGTCTTCCCGTTTATCCTCCGGACAAATTGCAACCTCTACGGAACAGGAGGTTAAAGGTGCTGATGCTCCAAGTAGGGAGCTTGCTAGTAAAGCGGCTGGAATGGCGAACCCGGGCACAAGGAGATGAGAAATGAGGTGCGTTTTAGAAACCTTTCCCCATCACACGGTGTACCATCTTCTGGGTTTCTCATGCATGTTTTTGATGTAGGAAGATGCCGTTGAACCTGGAGATTTGGGACCCATGCGATGGGTACCATGCAGTATTTCTTTAAAGGGTCTGCGTTTGCTCACCCAACCTCACCAAACCTCTCAGCCCCAAGAGTGTCCACCCTTATGTCTCATCCAGCTGTGGGTCTAGATATGGTCAATCCAGTTTGCATCACAGCCCCTGAACGCATTGCGTAAGAATTCCTCTCTCTTTCACTGTCTTTGTTTCATGGGTTTTTCAAAGTAATTTATTTTCATAATGGGATTTAGCTGCTTTTCACTGCTGTGTTTATGCCGCTTTACACCCACTTGACACACTAACAGAGAGATATCAATACATAGGCTTTACGATTATTACTAGTCAGATATATTCTTGTGCGGTGAATAGGGCGTGTTGAGTCCAGTTCTCTGAGCAAGGAGTAGGTCTTGTCTATTACATATTGGGTTTATGGAACGGTATCTGAGCTAATTTGAAACCCTTGTTTTATGTATCACCCCACCTCACATTTCCCGTTAAGCAGCCATAGTGTGTTTTCTGCATGTGTGACTCTGTTCTGTTTTGTAATTCAGTTCAAGTGTAACGGTTTTTACATTCCCTCTATCAGTGATACCTTATGAGAAGTGTCCTTTTCTGTGTGACTTATTTCACTTAGAATCGTCGTACCTAAATCCACTCATCATGCTGCTACTAGCCTTATGACATTGATTTCATGGCTGAGTGATATTCCATTGTACATAAGGACCACAACTTCTTTATCCATTTTTCTCTTTCCTGGGATATTTAAGGTGGAATGAAGTGGAGGTCCTTGTCAACAGAGCAGCCCTAAACTTTGGGGTGCTTGTGTCTTGCTGATTTTTAATTTTCCCAATTTATACCCCCATGAGTGGAAGTGCCCTATGCTCTATAAGCTGTGTTTTTCAGATGTTTCAGGACTCACTGGACACTTCTCCAGAGTGGCTCTTGGCAATTTACATCCCGCCCATCAGTGTAGCAAGGCTCCCATTTCTCCATGGCCTGTCCTGCATTTCTGGTTTTGACACTTTTTTCAGCATGGCCCTTTTGACCGATGGGAAGCGAGACTTCTTTGTAGCGCTGATTTGCCTTTCCAGGTTGCTTGGTTGGCCAAAAAGGGCGTATGCGTTTTTTCCTGAATATATTCAGGAAAAAACGCATACGCCCTTTTTGGCCAAGGGCATCATTGTCAACGTTTTGCCGCTTTTCATGTGCCTTAAAGGCGATTCGAATCTACCTCCTGAAATCTCTTTCCTGCAATTCTGCCTTGATTTCAAATCCTCTTCTTTGCCTTCCCTCAATATATTTGTGGACGAGAGTTATCATTTATAACTCTGCAGGTTTGTGAATTGCAGTGCCCTGAACCTCCATTTTACAACTCGTTTTTATGGGAGCTGGCGGCAAAATCGCAGAATGGCTTCAGGCCCTGTTCTGGTTCCGGGGGGCAGGCTGAGCCTGTGGTTAATTCTTCTTTCTGATGGGAAAATAGAGTGACCTCTGCCTGTCCCAACACCAAGAGCTAGTCTCTCGTTGGTTCCACGTCTTCCCGTTTATCCTCAGGACAAATTGCAACCTGTACGGAACAGGAGGTTAAAGGTGCTGATGCTCCAAGTAGGGAGCTTGCTAGTAAAGCGGCTGGAATGGCGAACCCGGGCACAAGGCGATGAGAAATGAGGTGCGTTTTAGAAACCTTTCCCCATCACACGGTGTACCATCTTCTGGGTTTCTCATGCATGTTTTTGATGTAGGAAGATACCCTTGAACCTGGAGATTTGGGACCCATGCGATGGGTACCATGCAGTATTACTTTAAAGGGTCTGCGTTTGCTCACCCAACCTCACCAAACCTCTCAGCCCCAAGAGTGTCCACTCTTATGTCTGATCCAGCTGTGAATCTAGATATGGTCAATCCAGGTTGCATCACAGCCCCTGAACGCATTGTGTAAGAATTTCTCTCTCTTTCACTGTCTTTGTTTCATGGGTGTTCCAAAGTAATTTATTTTTATAATGGGGTTTAGCTGCTTTTCACTGCTGTGTTTATGCCGCTTTACACCCACTTGACACACTAACAGAGAGATATCAATACATAGGTTTTACGATTATTATTAGTCAGATATATTCTTGTGCGGTGAATAGGGCGTGTTGAGTCCAGTTCTCTGAGCAAGGAGTAGGTCTTGTCTATTACATATTGGGTTTATGGAATGGTGTCTGAGCTAATTTGATACCCTTGTTTTATGTATCACCCCACCTCACCTTTCCCGTTAAGCAGCCATAATGTTTTTTCTGCATGTGTGACTCTGTTCTGTTTTTTAATTCAGTTCAAGTGTAACGGTTTTTACATTCCCCCTATCAGTGATACCTTATGAGAAGTGTCCTTTTCTGTGTGACTTATTTCACTTAGAATCGTCCTACCTAAATCCACTCATCATGCTGCTACTAGCCTTATGACATTGATTTCATGGCTGAGTGATATTCCATTGTACATAAGGACCACAACTTCTTTACCCATTTTTCTCTTTCCTGGGATATTTAAGGTGGAATGAAGTGGAGGACCTTGTCAACAGAGCAGCCCTAAACTTTGGGGTGCTTGTGTCTTGCTGATTTTTCATTTTCCCAATTCATACCCCCATGAATGGAAGTGCCCTATGCTCTCTAAGCTGTGTTTTTCAGATGTTTCAGGACTCACCGGACACTTCTCCAGAGTGGCTGTTGGCAATTTACATCCCGCCCATCAGTGTAGCAAGGCTCCCATTTCTCCATGGCCTGTCCTCCATTTCTGGTTTTGACACTTTTTTCAGCATGGCCCTTTTGACCGATGGGAAGCGAGACTTCTTTGTAGCGCTGATTTGCCTTTCCAAGTTGCTTGGTTGGCCAAAAAGGGCGTATGCGTTTTTTCCTGAATATATTCAGGAAAAAACGCATACGCCCTTTTTGGCCAAGGGCATCATTGTCAACGTTTTGCCGCTTTTCATGTGCTTTAAAGGCGATTCGTATCTACCTCCTGAAATCTGTTTCCTGCAATTCTGCCTTGATTTCAAATCCTCTTCTTTGCCTTCCCTCAATATATTTGTGGACGAGAGTTATCATTAATAACTCTGCAGGTTTGTGAATTGCAGTGCCCTGAACCTCCATTTTACAACTCGTTTTTATGGGAGCTGGCCGCAAAATCGCAGAATGGCTTCAGGCCCTGTTCTGGTTCCGGGGGTCAGGCTGAGCCTGTGGTTAATTCTTCTTTCTGATGGGAAAATAGAGTGACCTGTGCCTGTCCCAACACCAAGAGCTAGTCTCTCGTTGGTTCCACGTCTTCCCGTTTATCCTCAGGACAAATTGCAACGTCTACGGAACAGGAGGTTAAAGGTGCTGATGCTCCAAGTAGGGAGATTGCTAGTAAAGCGGCTGGAATGGCGAACCCGGGCACAAGGAGATGAGAAATGAGGTGCGTTTTAGAAACCTTTCCCCATCACACGGTGTACCATCTTCTGGGTTTCTCATGCATGTTTTTGATGTAGGAAGATGCCCTTGAACCTGGAGATTTGGGACCCATGCGATGGGTACCATGCAGTATTACTTTAAAGGGTCTGCGTTTGCTCACCCAACCTCACCAAACCTCTCAGCCCCAAGAGTGTCCACCCTTATGCCTCATCCAACTGTGGGTCTAGATATGGTCAATCCAGGTTGCATCACAGCCCCTGAACGCATTGTGTAAGAATTTCTCTCTCTTTCACTGTCTTTGTTTCATGGGTTTTTCAAAGTAATTTATTTTTATAATGGGGTTTAGCTGCTTTTCACTGCTGTGTTTATGCCGCTTTATACCCACTTGACACACTAACAGAGAGATATCAATACATAGGTTTTACGATTATTATTAGTCAGATATATTCTTGTGCGGTGAATAGGGCGTGTTGAGTCCAGTTCTCTGAGCAAGGAGTAGGTCTTGTCTATTACATATTGGGTTTATGGAACGATATCTGAGCTAATTTGAAACCCTTGTTTTATGTATCACCCCACCTCACCTTTCCCTTTAAGCAGCCATAGTGTGTTTTCTGCATGTGTGACTCTGTTCTGTTTTGTAATTCAGTTCAAGTGTAACGGTTTTTACATTCCCCCTATCAGTGATACCTTATGAGAAGTGTCCTTTTCTGTGTGACTTATTTCACTTAGAATCGTCGTACCTAAATCCACTCATCATGCTGCTACTAACCTTACGACATTGATTTCATGGCTGAGTGATATTCCATTGTACATAAGGACCACAACTTCTTTATCCATTTTTCTCTTTCCTGGGATATTTAAGGTGGAATGAAGTGGAGGTCCTGGTCAACAGAGCAGCCCTAAACTTTGGGGTGCTTGTGTCTTGCTGATTTTTAATTTTCCCAATTTATACCCCCATGAGTGGAAGTGCCCTATGCTCTCTGAGCTGTGTTTTTCAGATGTTTCAGGACTCACCGGACACTTCTCCAGAGTGGCTCTTGGCAATTTACATCCCGCCCATCAGTGTAGCAAGGCTCCCATTTCTCCATGGCCTGTCCTGCATTTCCGGTTTTGACACTTTTTTCAGCATGGCCCTTTTGACCGATGGGAAGCGAGACTTCTTTGTAGCGCTGATTTGCCTTTCCAGGTTGCTTGGTTGGCCAAAAAGGGCGTATGCGTTTTTTCCTGAATATATTCAGGAAAAAACGCATACGCCCTTTTTGGCCAAGGGCATCATTGTCAACGTTTTGCCGCTTTTCATGTGCTTTAAAGGCGATTCGTATCTACCTCCTGAAATCTGTTTCCTGCAATTCTGCCTTGATTTCAAATCCTCTTCTTTGCCTTCCCTCAATATATTTGTGGACAAGACTTATCATTTATAACTCTGCAGGTTTGTGAATTGCAGTGCCCTGAACCTCCATTTTACAACTCGTTTTTATGGGAGCTGGCCGCAAAATTGCAGAATGGCTTCAGGCCCTGTTCTGGTTCCGGGGGGCAGGCTGAGCCTGTGGTTAATTCTTCTTTCTGATGGGAAAATAGAGTGACCTGTGCCTGTCCCAACACCAAGAGCTAGTCTCTCGTTGGTTCCACGTCTTCCCGTTTATCCTCAGGACAAATTGCAACCTGTACGGAACAGGAGGTTAAAGGTGCTGATGCTCCAAGTAGGGAGCTTGCTAGTAAAGCGGCTGGAATGGCGTACCCGGGCACAAGGAAATGAGAAATGAGGTGCGTTTTAGAAACCTTTCCCCATCACACGGTGTACCATCTTCTGGGTTTCTCATGCATGTTTTTGATGTAGGAAGATGCCCTTGAACCTGGAGATTTGGGACCCATGCGATGGGTACCACGCAGTATTCCTTTAAAGGGTCTGCGTTTGCTCACCCAACCTCACCAAACCTCTCAGCCCCAAGAGTGTCCACCCTTATGTCTCATCCAGCTGTGCGTCTAGATATGGTCAATCCAGGTTGCATCACAGCCCCTGAACGCATTGTGTAAGAATTTCTCTCTCTTTCACTGTCTTTGTTTCATGGGTGTTTCAAAGTAATTTATTTTTATAATGGGGTTTAGCTGCTTTTCACTGCTGTGTTTATGCCGCTTTACACCCACTTGACACACTAACAGAGAGATATCAATACATAGGTTTTACGATTATTATTAGTCAGATATATTCTTGTGCGGTGAATAGGGCGTGTTGAGTCCAGTTCTCTGAGCAAGGAGTAGGTCTTGTCTATTACATATTGGGTTTATGGAACGGTATCTGAGTTAATTTGATACCCTTGTTCTATGTATCACCCCACCTCACCTTTCCCGTTAAGCAGCCATAGTGTGTTTTCTGCATGTGTGACTCTGTTCTGTTTTGTAATTCAGTTCAAGTGTAACGGTTTTTACATTCCCTCTATCAGTGATACCTTATGAGAAGTGTCCTTTTCTGTGTGACTTATTTCACTTAGAATCGTCATACCTAAATCCACTCATCATGCTGCTACTAACCTTACGACATTGATTTCATGGCTGAGTGATATTCCATTGTACATAAGGACCACAACTTCTTTATCCATTTTTCTCTTTCCTGGGATATTGAAGGTGGAATGAAGTGGAGGTCCTGGTCAACAGAGCAGCCCTAAACTTTGGGGTGCTTGTGTCTTGCTGATTTTTAATTTTCCCAATTTATACCCCCATGAGTGGAAGTGCCCTATGCTCTCTAAGCTGTGTTTTTCAGATGTTTCAGGACTCACCGGACACTTCTCCAGAGTGGCTCTTGGCAATTTACATCCCGCCCATCAGTGTAGCAAGGCTCCCATTTCTCCATGGCCTGTCCTGCATTTCTGGTTTTGACACTTTTTTCAGCATGGCCCTTTTGACCGATGGGAAGCGAGACTTCTTTGTAGCGCTGATTTGCCTTTCCAGGTTGCTTGGTTGGCCAAAAAGGGCGTATGCGTTTTTTCCTGAATATATTCAGGAAAAAACGCATACGCCTTTTTGGCCAAGGGCATCATTGTCAACGTTTTGCCGCTTTTCATGTGCTTTAAAGGCGATTCGAATCTACCTCCTGAAATCTGTTTCCTGCAATTCTGCCTTGATTTCAAATCCTCTTCTTTGCCTTCCCTCAATATATTTGTGGACGAGAGTTATCATTTATAACTCTGCAGGTTTGTGAATTGCAGTGCCCTGAACCTCCATTTTACAACTCGTTTTTATGGAAGCTGGCCGCAAAATCGCAGAACGGCTTCAGGCCCTGTTCTGGTTCCGGGGGCCAGGCTGAACCTGTGGTTAATTCTTCTTTCTGATGGGAAAATAGAGTGACCTGTGCCTGTCCCAACACCAAGAGCTAGTCTCTCGTTGGTTCCACGTCTTCCCGTTTATCCTCAGGACAAATTGCAACCTATATGGAACAGGAGGTTAAAGGTGCTGATGCTCCAAGTAGGGAGCTTGCTAGTAAAGTGGCTGGAATGGTGAACCCGGGCACAAGGAGATGAGAAATGAGGTGCGTTTTAGAAACCTTTCCCCATCACACGGTGTACCATCTTCTGGGTTTCTCATGCATGTTTTTGATGTAGGAAGATGCCCTTGAACCTGGAGATTTGGGACCCATTCGATGGGTACCAGGCAGTATTACATTAAAGGGTCTGCGTTTGCTCACCCAACCTCACCAAACCTCTCAGCCCCAAGAGTGTCCACCCTTATGTCTCATCCAGCTGTGCATCTAGATATGGTCAATCCAGGTTGCATCACAGCCCCTGAACGCATTGTGTAATAATTTCTCTCTCTTTCACTGTCTTTGTTTCATGGGTGTTTCAAAGTAATTTATTTTTATAATGGGGTTTAGCTGCTTTTCACTGCTGTGTTTATGCCGCTTTACACCCACTTGACACACTAACAGAGAGATATCAATACATAGGTTTTACGATTATTATTAGTCAGATATATTCTTGTTCGGTGAATAGGGCGTGTTGAGTCCAGTTCTCTGAGCAAGGAGTAGGTCTTGTCTATTACATATTGGGTTTACGGAACGGTATCTGAGCTAATTTGATACCCTTGTTTTATGTATCACCCCACCTCACCTTTCCCGTTAAGCAGCCATAGTGTGTTTTCTACATGTGTGACTCTGTTCTGTTTTGTAATTCAGTTCAAGTGTAACGGTTTTTACATTCCCTCTATCAGTGATACCTTATGAGAAGTGTCCTTTTCTGTGTGACTTATTTCACTTAGAATCGTCCTACCTAAATCCACTCATCATGCTGCTACTAACCTTACGACATTGATTTCATGGCTGAGTGGTATTCCATTGTACATAAGGACCACAACTTCTTTATCCATTTTTCTCTTTCCTGGGATATTTAAGGTGGAATGAAGTGGAGGTCCTGGTCAACAGAGCAGCCCTAAACTTTGGGGTGCTTGTGTTTTGCTGATTTTTAATTTTCCCAATTTATACCCCCATGAGTGGAAGTGCCCTATGCTCTCTGAGCTGTGTTTTTCAGATGTTTCAGGACTCACCGGACACTTCTCCAGAGTGGCTCTTGGCAATTTACATCCCGCCCATCAGTGTAGCAAGGCTCCCATTTCTCCATGGCCTGTCCTGCATTTCTGGTTTTGACACATTTTTCAGCATGGCCCTTTTGACCGATGGGAAGCGAGACTTCTTTGTAGCGCTGATTTGCCTTTCCAGGTTGCTTGGTTGGCCAAAAAGGGCTTATGCGTTTTTTCCTGAATATATTCAGGAAAAAACGCATACGCCCTTTTTGGCCAAGGGCATCATTGTCAACGTTTTGCCGCTTTTCATGTGCTTTAAAGGCGATTCGTATCTACCTCCTGAAATCTGTTTCCTGCAATTCTGCCTTGATTTCAAATCCTCTTCTTTGCCTTCCCTCAATATATTTGTGGACGGGAGTTATCATTTATAACTCTGCAGGTTTGTGAATTGCAGTGCCCTGAACCTCCATTTTACAACTCGTTTTTATGGGAGCTGGCCGCAAAATCGCAGAATGGCTTCAGGCCCTGTTCTGGTTCCGGGGGGCAGGCTGAGCCTGTGGTTAATTCTTCTTTCTGATGGGAAAATAGAGTGACCTGTGCCTGTCCCAACACCAAGAGCTAGTCTCTCGTTGGTTCCACGTCTTCCCGTTTATCCTCCGGACAAATTGCAACCTGTACGGAACAGGAGGTTAAAGGTGCTGATGCTCCAAGTAGGGAGCTTGCTAGTAAAGTGGCTGGAATGGCGAACCCAGGCACAAGGAGATGAGAAATGAGGTGCGTTTTAGAAACCTTTCCCCATCACACGGTGTACCATCTTCTGGGTTTCTCATGCATGTTTTTGATGTAGGAAGATGCCCTTGAACCTGGAGATTTGGGACCCATGCGATGGGTACCACGCAGTATTACTTTAAAGGGTCTGCGTTTGCTCACCCAACCTCACCAAACCTCTCAGCCCCAAGAGTGTCCACCCTTATGTCTCATCCAGCTGTGGGTCTAGATATGGTCAATCCAGGTTGCATCACAGCCCCTGAACGCATTATGTAAGAATTTCTCTCTCTTTCACTGTCTTTGTTTCATGGGTGTTTCAAAGTAATTTATTTTTATAATGGGGTTTAGCTGCTTTTCACTGCTGTGTTTATGCCGCTTTACACCCACTTGACACACTAACAGAGAGATATCAATACATAGGTTTTACGATTATTATTAGTCAGATATATTCTAGTGTGGTTAATAGGGCGTGTTGAGTCCAGTTCTCTGAGCAAGGAGTAGGTCTTGTCTATTACATATTGGGTTTATGGAACGGTATCTGAGCTAATTTGATACCCTTGTTTTATGTATCACCCCACCTCACCTTTCCCGTTAAGCAGCCATAGTGTGTTTTCTGCATGTGTGACTCTGTTCTGTTTTGTAATTCAGTTCAAGTGTAACGGTTTTTACATTCCCTCTATCAGTGATACCTTATGAGAAGTGTCCTTTTCTGTGTTACTTATTTCACTTAGAATCGTCGTACCTAAATCCACTCATCATGCTGCTACTAACCTTACGACATTGATTTCATGGCTGAGTGATATTCCATTGTACATAAGGACCACAACTTCTTTATCCATTTTTCTCTTTCCTGGGATATTTGAGGTGGAATGAAGTGGAGGTCCTGGTCAACAGAGCAGCCCTAAACTTTGGGGTGCTTGTGTCTTGCTGATTTTCCCAATTTATACCCCCATGAGTGGAAGTGCCCTATGCTCTCTAAGCTGTGTTTTTCAGATGTTTCAGGACTCACCGGACAGTTCTCCGGAGTGGCTCTTGGCAATTTACATCCCGCCCATCAGTGTAGCAAGGCTCCCATTTCTCCATGGCCTGTCCTGCATTTCTGGTTTTGACACTTTTTTCAGCATGGCCCTTTTGACCGATGGGAAGCGAGACTTCTTTGTAGCGCTGATTTGCCTTTCCAGGTTGCTTGGTTGGCCAAAAAGGGCGTATGCGTTTTTTCCTGAATATATTCAGGAAAAAACGCATACGCCCTTTTTGGCCAAGGGCATCATTGTCAACGTTTTGCCGCTTCTCATGTGCTTTAAAGGCGATTCGTATCTACCTCCTGAAATCTGTTTCCTGCAATTCTGCCTTGATTTCAAATCGTCTTCTTTGCCTTCCCTCAATATATTTGTGGACGAGAGTTATCATTAATAACTCTGCAGGTTTGTGAATTGCAGTGCCCTGAACCTCCATTTTACAACTCGTTTTTATGGGAGCTGGCCGCAAAATCGCAGAATGGCTTCAGGCCCTGTTCTGGTTCCGGGCGGCAGGCTGAGCCTGTGGTTAATTCTTCTTTCTGATGGGAAAATAGAGTGACCTGTGCCTGTCCCAACACCAAGAGCTAGTCTCTCGTTGGTTCCACGTCTTCCCGTTTATCCTCAGGACAAATTGCAACCTGCATGGAACAGGAGGTTAAAGGTGCTGATGCTCCAAGTAGGGAGCTTGCTAGTAAAGCGGCTGGAATGGCGAACCCGGGCACAAGGAGATGAGAAATGAGGTGCGTTTTAGAAACCTTTCCCCATCACACGGTGTACCATCTTCTGGGTTTCTCATGCATGTTTTTGATGTAGGAAGATGCCCTTGAACCTGGAGATTTGGGACCCATGCGATGGGTACCACGCAGTATTACTTTAAAGGGTCTGCGTTTGCTCACCCAACCTCACCAAACCTCTCAGCCCCAAGAGTGTCCACCCTTATGTCTCATCCAGCTGTGCGTCTAGATATGGTCAATCCAGGTTGCATCACAGCCCCTGAACGCATTGTGTAAGAATTTCTCTCTCTTTCACTGTCTTTGTTTCATGGGTGTTTCAAAGTAATTTATTTTTATAATGGGGTTTAGCTGCTTTTCACTGCTGTGTTTATGCCGCTTTACACCCACTTGACACAATAACAGAGAGATATCAATACATAGGTTTTACGATTATTATTAGTCAGATATATTCTTGTGCGGTGAATAGGGCGTGTTGAGTCCAGTTCTCTGAGCAAGGAGTAGGTCTTGTCTATTACATATTGGGTTTATGGAACGGTATCTGAGCTAATTTGATACCCTTGTTTTATGTATCACCCCACCTCACCTTTCCCGTTAAGCAGCCATAGTGTGTTTTCTGCATGTGTGACTCTGTTCTGTTTTGTAATTCAGTTCAAGTGTAACGGTTTTTACATTCCCTCTATCAGTGATACCTTATGAGAAGTGTCCTTTTCTGTGTGACTTATTTCACTTAGAATCGTCGTACCTAAATCCACTCATCATGCTGCTACTAACCTTACGACATTGATTTCATGGCTGAGTGGTATTCCATTGTACATAAGGACCACAACTTCTTTATCCATTTTTCTCTTTCCTGGGATATTTAAGGTGGAATGAAGTGGAGGTCCTGGTCAACAGAGCAGCCCTAAACTTTGGGGTGCTTGTGTCTTGCTGATTTTTCATTTTCCCAATTTATACCCCCATGAGTGGAAGTGCCCTATGCTCTCTAAGCTGTGTTTTTCAGATGTTTCAGGACTCACCGGACACTTCTCCGGAGTGGCTTTTGGCAATTTACATCCCGCCCATCAGTGTAGCAAGGCTCCCATTTCTCCATGGCCTGTCCTGCATTTCTGGTTTTGACACTTTTTTCAGCATGGCCCTTTTGACCGATGGGAAGCGAGACTTCTTTGTAGCGCTGATTTGCCTTTCCAGGTTGCTTGGTTGGCCAAAAAGGGCGTATGCGATTTTTCCTGAATATATTCAGGAAAAAACGCATACGCCCTTTTTGGCCAAGGGCATCATTGTCAACGTTTTGCCGCTTTTCATGTGCTTTAAAGGCGATTCGTATCTACCTCCTGAAATCTGTTTCCTGCAATTCTGCCTTGATTTCAAATCCTCTTCTTTGCCTTCCCTCAATATATTTGTGGACGAGAGTTATCATTAATAACTCTGCAGGTTTGTGAATTGCAGTGCCCTGAACCTCCATTTTACAACTCGTTTTTATGGGAGCTGGCGGCAAAATCGCAGAATGGCTTCAGGCCCTGTTCTGGTTCCGGGGGGCAGGCTGAGCCTGTGGTTAATTCTTCTTTCTGATGGGAAAATAGAGTGACCTGTGCCTGTCCCAACACCAAGAGCTAGTCTCTCGTTGGTTCCACGTCTTCCCGTTTATCCTCAGGACAAATTGCAACCTGTATGGAACAGGAGGTTAAAGGTGCTGATGCTCCAAGTAGGGAGCTTGCTAGTAAAGCGGCTGGAATGGCGAACCCGGGCACAAGGAGATGAGAAATGAGGTGCGTTTTAGAAACCTTTCCCCATCACACGGTGTACCATCTTCTGGGTTTCTCATGCATGTTTTTGATGTAGGAAGATGCCCTTGAACCTGGAGATTTGGGACCCATGCGATGGGTACCACGCAGTATTCCTTTAAAGGGTCTGCGTTTGCTCACCCAACCTCACCAAACCTCTCAGCCCCAAGAGTGTCCACCCTTATGTCTCATCCAGCTGTGCGTCTAGATATGGTCAATCCAGGTTGCATCACAGCCCCTGAACGCATTGTGTAAGAATTTCTCTCTCTTTCACTGTCTTTGTTTCATGGGTGTTTCAAAGTAATTTATTTTTATAATGGGGTTTAGCTGCTTTTCACTGCTGTGTTTATGCCGCTTTACACCCACTTGACACACTAACAGAGAGATATCAATACATAGGTTTTACGATTATTATTAGTCAGATATATTCTTGTGCGGTGAATAGGGCGTGTTGAGTCCAGTTCTCTGAGCAAGGAGTAGGTCTTGTCTATTACATATTGGGTTTATGGAACGGTATCTGAGCTAATTTGATACCCTTGTTTTATGTATCACCCCACCTCACCTTTCCCGTTAAGCAGCCATAGTGTGTTTTCTGCATGTGTGACTCTGTTCTGTTTTGTAATTCAGTTCAAGTGTAACGGTTTTTACATTCCCTCTATCAGTGATACCTTATGAGAAGTGTCCTTTTCTGTGTGACTTATTTCACTTAGAATCGTCGTACCTAAATCCACTCATCATGCTGCTACTAACCTTACGACATTGATTTCATGGCTGAGTGGTATTCCATTGTACATAAGGACCACAACTTCTTTATCCATTTTTCTCTTTCCTGGGATATTTAAGGTGGAATGAAGTGGAGGTCCTGGTCAACAGAGCAGCCCTAAACTTTGGGGTGCTTGTGTCTTGCTGATTTTTAATTTTCCCAATTTATACCCCCATGAGTGGAAGTGCCCTATGCTCTCTAAGCTGTGTTTTTCAGATGTTTCAGGACTCACCGGACACTTCTCCGGAGTGGCTCTTGGCAATTTACATCCCGCCCATCAGTGTAGCAAGGCTCCCATTTCTCCATGGCCTGTTCTGCATTTCTGGTTTTGACACTTTTTTCAGCATGGCCCTTTTGACCGATGGGAAGCGAGACTTCTTTGTAGCGCTGATTTGCCTTTCCAGGTTGCTTGGTTGGCCAAAAAGGGCGTATGCGTTTTTTCCTGAATATATTCAGGAAAAAACGCATACGCCCTTTTTGGCCAAGGGCATCATTGTCAACGTTTTGCCGCTTCTCATGTGCTTTAAAGGCGATTCGTATCTACCTCCTGAAATCTGTTTCCTGCAATTCTTCCTTCATTTCAAATCCGCTTCTTTGCCTTCCCTCAATATATTTGTGGACGAGAGTTATCATTTATAACTCTGCAGGTTTGTGAATTGCAGTGCCCTGAACCTCCATTTTACAACTCGTTTTTATGGGAGCTGGCCGCAAAATTGCAGAATGGCTTCAGGCCCTGTTCTGGTTCCGGGGGGCAGGCTGAGCCTGTGGTTAATTCTTCTTTCTGATGGGAAAATAGAGTGACCTGTGCCTGTCCCAACACCAAGAGCTAGTCTCTCGTTGGTTCCACGTCTTCCCGTTTATCCTCAGGACAAATTGCAACCTGTATGGAACAGGAGGTTAAAGGTGCTGATGCTCCAAGTAGGGAGCTTGCTAGTAAAGCAGCTGGAATGGCGAACCCGGGCACAAGGAGATGAGAAATGAGGTGCGTTTTAGAAACCTTTCCCCATCACACGGTGTACCATCTTCTGGGTTTCTCATGCATGTTTTTGATGTAGGAAGATGCCCTTGAACCTGGAGATTTGGGACCCATGCGATGGGTACCACGCAGTATTACTTTAAAGGGTCTGCGTTTGCTCACCCAACCTCACCAAACCTCTCAGCCCCAAGAGTGTCCACCCTTATGTCTCATCCAGCTGTGCGTCCAGATATGGTCAATCCAGGTTGCATCACAGCCCCTGAACGCATTGTGTAAGAATTTCTCTCTCTTTCACTGTCTTTGTTTCATGGGTGTTTCAAAGTAATTTATTTTTATAATGGGGTTTAGCTGCTTTTCACTGCTGTGTTTATGCCGCTTTACACCCACTTGACACACTAACAGAGAGATATCAATACATAGGTTTTACGATTATTATTAGTCAGATATATTCTTGTGCGGTGAATAGGGCGTGTTGAGTCCAGTTCTCTGAGCAAGGAGTAGGTCTTGTCTATTACATATTGGGTTTATGGAACGGTATCTGAGCTAATTTGATACCCTTGTTTTATGAATCAACCCACCTCACCTTTCCCGTTAAGCAGCCATAGTGTGTTTTCTGCATGTGTGACTCTGTTCTGTTTTGTAATTCAGTTCAAGTGTAACGGTTTTTACATTCCCTCTATCAGTGATACCTTATGAGAAGTGTCCTTTTCTGTGTGACTTATTTCACTTAGAATCGTCGTACCTAAATCCACTCATCATGCTGCTACTAACCTTACGACATTGATTTCATGGCTGAGTGGTATTCCATTGTACATAAGGACCACAACTTCTTTATCCATTTTTCTCTTTCCTGGGATATTTAAGGTGGAATGAAGTGGAGATCCTGGTCAACAGAGCAGCCCTAAACTTTGGGGTGCTTGTGTCTTGCTGATTTTTAATTTTCCCAATTTATACCCCCATGAGTGGAAGTGCCCTATGCTCTCTAAGCTGTGTTTTTCAGATGTTTCAGGACTCACCGGACACTTCTCCGGAGTGGCTTTTGGCAATTTACATCCCGCCCATCAGTGTAGCAAGGCTCCCATTTCTCCATGGCCTGTCCTGCATTTCTGGTTTTGACACTTTTTTCAGCATGGCCCTTTTGACCGATGGGAAGCGAGACTTATTTGTAGCGCTGATTTGCCTTTCCAGGTTGCTTGGTTGGCCAAAAAGGGCGTATGCGTTTTTTCCTGAATATATTCAGGAAAAAACGCATACGCCCTTTTTGGCCAAGGGCATCATTGTCAACGTTTTGCCGCTTTTCATGTGCTTTAAAGGCGATTCGTATCTACCTCCTGAAATCTGTTTCCTGCAATTCTGCCTTGATTTCAAATCCTCTTCTTTGCCTTCCCTCAATATATTTGTGGACGAGAGTTATCATTAATAACTCTGCAGGTTTGTGAATTGCAGTGCCCTGAACCTCCATTTTACAACTCGTTTTTATGGGAGCTGGCCGCAAAATCGCAGAATGGCTTCAGGCCCTGTTCTGGTTCCGGGCGGCAGGCTGAGCCTGTGGTTAATTCTTCTTTCTGATGGGAAAATAGAGTGACCTGTGCCTGTCCCAACACCAAGAGCTAGTCTCTCGTTGGTTCCACGTCTTCCCGTTTATCCTCAGGACAAATTGCAACCTGCATGGAACAGGAGGTTAAAGGTGCTGATGCTCCAAGTAGGGAGCTTGCTAGTAAAGCGGCTGGAATGGCGAACCCGGGCACAAGGAGATTTGAAATGAGGTGCGTTTTACAAACCTTTCCCCATCACACGGTGTACCATCTTCTGGGTTTCTCATGCATGTTTTTGATGTAGGAAGATGCCCTTGAACCTGGAGATTTGGGACCCATGCGATGGGTACCACGCAGTATTACTTTAAAGGGTCTGCGTTTGCTCACCCAACCTCACCAAACCTCTCAGCCCCAAGAGTGTCCACCCTTATGTCTCATCCAGCTGTGCGTCTAGATATGGTCAATCCAGGTTGCATCACAGCCCCTGAACGCATTGTGTAAGAATTTCTCTCTCTTTCACTGTCTTTGTTTCATGGGTGTTTCAAAGTAATTTATTTTTATAATGGGGTTTAGCTGCTTTTCACTGCTGTGTTTATGCCGCTTTACACCCACTTGACACACTAACAGAGAGATATCAATACATAGGTTTTACGATTATTATTAGTCAGATATATTCTTGTGCGGTGAATAGGGCGTGTTGAGTCCAGTTCTCTGAGCAAGGAGTAGGTCTTGTCTATTACATATTGGGTTTATGGAACGGTATCTGAGCTAATTTGATACCCTTGTTTTATGTATCACCCCACCTCACCTTTCCCGTTAAGCAGCCATAGTGTGTTTTCTGCATGTGTGACTCTGTTCTGTTTTGTAATTCAGTTCAAGTGTAACGGTTTTTACATTCCCTCTATCAGTGATACCTTATGAGAAGTGTCCTTTTCTGTGTGACTTATTTCACTTAGAATCGTCGTACCTAAATCCACTCATCATGCTGCTACTAACCTTATGACATTGATTTCATGGCTGAGTGGTATTCCATTGTACATAAGGACCACAACTTCTTTATCCATTTTTCTCTTTCCTGGGATATTTAAGGTGGAATGAAGTGGAGGTCCTGGTCAACAGAGCAGCCCTAAACTTTGGGGTGCTTGTGTCTTGCTGATTTTTAATTTTCCCAATTTATACCCCCATGAGTGGAAGTGCCCTATGCTCTCTAAGCTGTGTTTTTCAGATGTTTCAGGACTCACCGGACACTTCTCCGGAGTGGCTCTTGGCAATTTACATCCCGCCCATCAGTGTAGCAAGGCTCCCATTTCTCCATGGCCTGTCCTGCATTTCTGGTTTTGACACTTTTTTCAGCATGGCCCTTTTGACCGATGGGAAGCGAGACTTATTTGTAGCACTGATTTGCCTTTCCAGGTTGCTTGGTTGGCCAAAAAGGGCGTATGCGTTTTTTCCTGAATATATTCAGGAAAAAACGCATACGCCCTTTTTGGCCAAGGGCATCATTGTCAACGTTTTGCCGCTTCTCATGTGCTTTAAAGGCGATTCGTATCTACCTCCTGAAATCTGTTTCCTGCAATTCTGCCTTGATTTCAAATCCGCTTCTTTGCCTTCCCTCAATATATTTGTGGACGAGAGTTATCATTTATAACTCTGCAGGTTTGTGAATTGCAGTGCCCTGAACCTCCATTTTACAACTCGTTTTTATGGGAGCTGGCCGCAAAATTGCAGAATGGCTTCAGGCCCTGTTCTGGTTCCGGGGGGCAGGCTGAGCCTGTGGTTAATTCTTCTTCCTGATGGGAAAATAGAGTGACCTGTGCCTGTCCCAACACCAAGAGCTAGTCTCTCGTTGGTTCCACGTCTTCCCGTTTATCCTCAGGACAAATTGCAACCTGTATGGAACAGGAGGTTAAAGGTGCTGATGCTCCAAGTAGGGAGCTTGCTAGTAAAGCAGCTGGAATGGCGAACCCGGGCACAAGGAGATGAGAAATGAGGTGCGTTTTAGAAACCTTTCCCCATCACACGGTGTACCATCTTCTGGGTTTCTCATGCATGTTTTTGATGTAGGAAGATGCCCTTGAACCTGGAGATTTGGGACCCATGCGATGGGTACCACGCAGTATTACTTTAAAGGGTCTGCGTTTGCTCACCCAACCTCACCAAACCTCTCAGCCCCAAGAGTGTCCACCCTTATGTCTCATCCAGCTGTGCGTCCAGATATGGTCAATCCAGGTTGCATCACAGCCCCTGAACGCATTGTGTAAGAATTTCTCTCTCTTTCACTGTCTTTGTTTCATGGGTGTTTCAAAGTAATTTATTTTTATAATGGGGTTTAGCTGCTTTTCACTGCTGTGTTTATGCCGCTTTACACCCACTTGACACACTAACAGAGAGATATCAATACATAGGTATAACGATTATTATTAGTCAGATATATTCTTGTGCGGTGAATAGGGCGTGTTGAGTCCAGTTCTCTGAGCAAGGAGTAGGTCTTGTCTATTACATATTGGGTTTATGGAACGGTATCTGAGCTAATTTGATACCCTTGTTTTATGTATCAACCCACCTCACCTTTCCCGTTAAGCAGCCATAGTGTGTTTTCTGCATGTGTGACTCTGTTCTGTTTTATAATTCAGTTCAAGTGTAACGGTTTTTACATTCCCTCTATCAGTGATACCTTATGAGAAGTGTCCTTTTCTGTGAGACTTATTTCACTTAGAATCGTCGTACCTAAATCCACTCATCATGCTGCTACTAACCTTACGACATTGATTTCATGGCTGAGTGGTATTCCATTGTACATAAGGACCACAACTTCTTTATCCATTTTTCTCTTTCCTGGGATATTTAAGGTGGAATGAAGTGGAGATCCTGGTCAACAGAGCAGCCCTAAACTTTGGGGTGCTTGTGTCTTGCTGATTTTTAATTTTCCCAATTTATACCCCCATGAGTGGAAGTGCCCTATGCTCTCTAAGCTGTGTTTTTCAGATGTTTCAGGACTCACCGGACACTTCTCCGGAGTGGCTTTTGGCAATTTACATCCCGCCCATCAGTGTAGCAAGGCTCCCATTTCTCCATGGCCTGTCCTGCATTTCTGGTTTTGACACTTTTTTCAGCATGGCCCTTTTGACCGATGGGAAGCGAGACTTCTTTGTAGCGCTGATTTGCCTTTCCAGGTTGCTTGGTTGGCCAAAAAGGGCGTATGCGTTTTTTCCTGAATATATTCAGGAAAAAACGCATACGCCCTTTTTGGCCAAGGGCATCATTGTCAACGTTTTGCCGCTTCTCATGTGCTTTAAAGGCGATTCGTATCTACCTCCTGAAATCTGTTTCCTGCAATTCTTCCTTCATTTCAAATCCGCTTCTTTGCCTTCCCTCAATATATTTGTGGACGAGAGTTATCATTTATAACTCTGCAGGTTTGTGAATTGCAGTGCCCTGAACCTCCATTTTACAACTCGTTTTTATGGGAGCTGGCCGCAAAATTGCAGAATGGCTTCAGGCCCTGTTCTGGTTCCGGGGGGCAGGCTGAGCCTGTGGTTAATTCTTCTTTCTGATGGGAAAATAGAGTGACCTGTGCCTGTCCCAACACCAAGAGCTAGTCTCTCGTTGGTTCCACGTCTTCCCGTTTATCCTCAGGACAAATTGCAACCTGTATGGAACAGGAGGTTAAAGGTGCTGATGCTCCAAGTAGGGAGCTTGCTAGTAAAGCAGCTGGAATGGCGAACCCGGGCACAAGGAGATGAGAAATGAGGTGCGTTTTAGAAACCTTTCCCCATCACACGGTGTACCATCTTCTGGGTTTCTCATGCATGTTTTTGATGTAGGAAGATGCCCTTGAACCTGGAGATTTGGGACCCATGCGATGGGTACCACGCAGTATTACTTTAAAGGGTCTGCGTTTGCTCACCCAACCTCACCAAACCTCTCAGCCCCAAGAGTGTCCACCCTTATGTCTCATCCAGCTGTGCGTCTAGATATGGTCAATCCAGGTTGCATCACAGCCCCTGAACGCATTGTGTAAGAATTTCTCTCTCTTTCACTGTCTTTGTTTCATGGGTGTTTCAAAGTAATTTATTTTTATAATGGGGTTTAGCTGCTTTTCACTGCTGTGTTTATGCCGCTTTACACCCACTTGACACAATAACAGAGAGATATCAATACATAGGTTTTACGATTATTATTAGTCAGATATATTCTTGTGCGGTGAATAGGGCGTGTTGAGTCCAGTTCTCTGAGCAAGGAGTAGGTCTTGTCTATTACATATTGGGTTTATGGAACGGTATCTGAGCTAATTTGATACCCTTGTTTTATGTATCACCCCACCTCACCTTTCCCGTTAAGCAGCCATAGTGTGTTTTCTGCATGTGTGACTCTGTTCTGTTTTGTAATTCAGTTCAAGTGTAACGGTTTTTACATTCCCTCTATCAGTGATACCTTATGAGAAGTGTCCTTTTCTGTGTGACTTATTTCACTTAGAATCGTCCTACCTAAATCCACTCATCATGCTGCTACTAACCTTACGACATTGATTTCATGGCTGAGTGGTATTCCATTGTACATAAGGACCACAACTTCTTTATCCATTTTTCTCTTTCCTGGGATATTTAAGGTGGAATGAAGTGGAGGTCCTGGTCAACAGAGCAGCCCTAAACTTTGGGGTGCTTGTGTCTTGCTGATTTTTCATTTTCCCAATTTATACCCCCATGAGTGGAAGTGCCCTATGCTCTCTAAGCTGTGTTTTTCAGATGTTTCAGGACTCACCGGACACTTCTCCGGAGTGGCTTTTGGCAATTTACATCCCGCCCATCAGTGTAGCAAGGCTCCCATTTCTCCATGGCCTGTCCTGCATTTCTGGTTTTGACACTTTTTTCAGCATGGCCCTTTTGACCGATGGGAAGCGAGACTTCTTTGTAGCGCTGATTTGCCTTTCCAGGTTGCTTGGTTGGCCAAAAAGGGCGTATGCGATTTTTCCTGAATATATTCAGGAAAAAACGCATACGCCCTTTTTGGCCAAGGGCATCATTGTCAACGTTTTGCCGCTTTTCATGTGCTTTAAAGGCGATTCGTATCTACCTCCTGAAATCTGTTTCCTGCAATTCTGCCTTGATTTCAAATCCTCTTCTTTGCCTTCCCTCAATATATTTGTGGACGAGAGTTATCATTAATAACTCTGAAGGTTTGTGAATTGCAGTGCCCTGAACCTCCATTTTACAACTCGTTTTTATGGGAGCTGGCGGCAAAATCGCAGAATGGCTTCAGGCCCTGTTCTGGTTCCGGGGGGCAGGCTGAGCCTGTGGTTAATTCTTCTTTCTGATGGGAAAATAGAGTGACCTGTGCCTGTCCCAACACCAAGAGCTAGTCTCTCGTTGGTTCCACGTCTTCCCGTTTATCCTCAGGACAAATTGCAACCTGTATGGAACAGGAGGTTAAAGGTGCTGATGCTCCAAGTAGGGAGATTGTTAGTAAAGCGGCTGGAATGGCGACCCCGGGCACAAGGAGATGAGAAATGAGGTGCGTTTTAGAAACCTTTCCCCATCACACGGTGTACCATCTTCTGGGTTTCTCATGCATGTTTTTGATGTAGGAAGATGCCCTTGAACCTGGAGATTTGGGACCCATGCGATGGGTACCACGCAGTATTCCTTTAAAGGGTCTGCGTTTGCTCACCCAACCTCACCAAACCTCTCAGCCCTAAGAGTGTCCACCCTTATGTCTCATCCAGCTGTGCGTCTAGATATGGTCAATCCAGGTTGCATCACAGCCCCTGAACGCATTGTGTAAGAATTTCTCTCTCTTTCACTGTCTTTGTTTCATGGGTGTTTCAAAGTAATTTATTTTTATAATGGGGTTTAGCTGCTTTTCACTGCTGTGTTTATGCCGCTTTACACCCACTTGACACACTAACAGAGAGATATCAATACATAGGTTTTACGATTATTATTAGTCAGATATATTCTTGTGCGGTGAATAGGGCGTGTTGAGTCCAGTTCTCTGAGCAAGGAGTAGGTCTTGTCTATTACATATTGGGTTTATGGAACGGTATCTGAGCTAATTTGATACCCTTGTTTTATGTATCACCCCACCTCACCTTTCCCGTTAAGCAGCCATAGTGTGTTTTCTGCATGTGTGACTCTGTTCTGTTTTGTAATTCAGTTCAAGTGTAACGGTTTTTACATTCCCTCTATCAGTGATACCTTATGAGAAGTGTCCTTTTCTGTGTGACTTATTTCACTTAGAATCGTCGTACCTAAATCCACTCATCATGCTGCTACTAACCTTACGACATTGATTTCATGGCTGAGTGGTATTCCATTGTACATAAGGACCACAACTTCTTTATCCATTTTTCTCTTTCCTGGGATATTTAAGGTGGAATGAAGTGGAGGTCCTGGTCAACAGAGCAGCCCTAAACTTTGGGGTGCTTGTGTCTTGCTGATTTTTAATTTTCCCAATTTATACCCCCATGAGTGGAAGTGCCCTATGCTCTCTAAGCTGTGTTTTTCAGATGTTTCAGGACTCACCGGACACTTCTCCGGAGTGGCTCTTGGCAATTTACATCCCGCCCATCAGTGTAGCAAGGCTCCCATTTCTCCATGGCCTGTCCTGCATTTCTGGTTTTGACACATTTTTCAGCATGGCCCTTTTGACCGATGGGAAGCGAGACTTATTTGTAGCGCTGATTTGCCTTTCCAGGTTGCTTGGTTGGCCAAAAAGGGCGTATGCGTTTTTTCCTGAATATATTCAGGAAAAAACGCATACGCCCTTTTTGGCCAAGGGCATCATTGTCAACGTTTTGCCGCTTCTCATGTGCTTTAAAGGCGATTCGTATCTACCTCCTGAAATCTGTTTCCTGCAATTCTTCCTTCATTTCAAATCCGCTTCTTTGCCTTCCCTCAATATATTTGTGGACGAGAGTTATCATTTATAACTCTGCAGGTTTGTGAATTGCAGTGCCCTGAACCTCCATTTTACAACTCGTTTTTATGGGAGCTGGCTGCAAAATTGCAGAATGGCTTCAGGCCCTGTTCTGGTTCCGGGGGGCAGGCTGAGCCTGTGGTTAATTCTTCTTTCTGATGGGAAAATAGAGTGACCTGTGCCTGTCCCAACACCAAGAGCTAGTCTCTCGTTGGTTCCACGTCTTCCCGTTTATCCTCAGGACAAATTGCAACCTGTATGGAACAGGAGGTTAAAGGTGCTGATGCTCCAAGTAGGGAGCTTGCTGGTAAAGCAGCTGGAATGGCGAACCCGGGCACAAGGAGATGAGAAATGAGGTGCGTTTTAGAAACCTTTCCCCATCACACGGTGTACCATCTTCTGGGTTTCTCATGCATGTTTTTGATGTAGGAAGATGCCCTTGAACCTGGAGATTTGGGACCCATGCGATGGGTACCACGCAGTATTACTTTAAAGGGTCTGCGTTTGCTCACCCAACCTCACCAAACCTCTCAGCCCCAAGAGTGTCCACCCTTATGTCTCATCCAGCTGTGCGTCCAGATATGGTCAATCCAGGTTGCATCACAGCCCCTGAACGCATTGTGTAAGAATTTCTCTCTCTTTCACTGTCTTTGTTTCATGGGTGTTTCAAAGTAATTTATTTTTATAATGGGGTTTAGCTGCTTTTCACTGCTGTGTTTATGCCGCTTTACACCCACTTGACACACTAACAGAGAGATATCAATACATAGGTTTTACGATTATTATTAGTCAGATATATTCTTGTGCGGTGAATAGGGCGTGTTGAGTCCAGTTCTCTGAGCAAGGAGTAGGTCTTGTCTATTACATATTGGGTTTATGGAACGGTATCTGAGCTAATTTGATACCCTTGTTTTATGTATCAACCCACCTCACCTTTCCCGTTAAGCAGCCATAGTGTGTTTTCTGCATGTGTGACTCTGTTCTGTTTTGTAATTCAGTTCAAGTGTAACGGTTTTTACATTCCCTCTATCAGTGATACCTTATGAGAAGTGTCCTTTTCTGTGTGACTTATTTCACTTAGAATCGTCCTACCTAAATCCACTCATCATGCTGCTACTAACCTTACGACATTGATTTCATGGCTGAGTGGTATTCCATTGTACATAAGGACCACAACTTCTTTATCCATTTTTCTCTTTCCTGGGATATTTAAGGTGGAATGAAGTGGAGATCCTGGTCAACAGAGCAGCCCTAAACTTTGGGGTGCTTGTGTGTTGCTGATTTTTAATTTTCCCAATTTATACCCCCATGAGTGGAAGTGCCCTATGCTCTCTAAGCTGTGTTTTTCAGATGTTTCAGGACTCACCGGACACTTCTCCGGAGTGGCTTTTGGCAATTTACATCCCGCCCATCAGTGTAGCAAGGCTCCCATTTCTCCATGGCCTGTCCTGCATTTCTGGTTTTGACACTTTTTTCAGCATGGCCCTTTTGACCGATGGGAAGCGAGACTTATTTGTAGCGCTGATTTGCCTTTCCAGGTTGCTTGGTTGGCCAAAAAGGGCGTATGCGTTTTTTCCTGAATATATTCAGGAAAAAACGCATACGCCCTTTTTGGCCAAGGGCATCATTGTCAACGTTTTGCCGCTTTTCATGTGCTTTAAAGGCGATTCGTATCTACCTCCTGAAATCTGTTTCCTGCAATTCTGCCTTGATTTCAAATCCTCTTCTTTGCCTTCCCTCAATATATTTGTGGACGAGAGTTATCATTAATAACTCTGCAGGTTTGTGAATTGCAGTGCCCTGAACCTCCATTTTACAACTCGTTTTTATGGGAGCTGGCCGCAAAATCGCAGAATGGCTTCAGGCCCTGTTCTGGTTCCGGGCGGCAGGCTGAGCCTGTGGTTAATTCTTCTTTCTGATGGGAAAATAGAGTGACCTGTGCCTGTCCCAACACCAAGAGCTAGTCTCTCGTTGGTTCCACGTCTTCCCGTTTATCCTCAGGACAAATTGCAACCTGCATGGAACAGGAGGTTAAAGGTGCTGATGCTCCAAGTAGGGAGCTTGCTAGTAAAGCGGCTGGAATGGCGAACCCGGGCACAAGGAGATGAGAAATGAGGTGCGTTTTAGAAACCTTTCCCCATCACACGGTGTACCATCTTCTGGGTTTCTCATGCATGTTTTTGATGTAGGAAGATGCCCTTGAACCTGGAGATTTGGGACCCATGCGATGGGTACCACGCAGTATTCCTTTAAAGGGTCTGCGTTTGCTCACCCAACCTCACCAAACCTCTCAGCCCTAAGAGTGTCCACCCTTATGTCTCATCCAGCTGTGCGTCTAGATATGGTCAATCCAGGTTGCATCACAGCCCCTGAACGCATTGTGTAAGAATTTCTCTCTCTTTCACTGTCTTTGTTTCATGGGTGTTTCAAAGTAATTTATTTTTATAATGGGGTTTAGCTGCTTTTCACTGCTGTGTTTATGCCGCTTTACACCCACTTGACACACTAACAGAGAGATATCAATACATAGGTTTTACGATTATTATTAGTCAGATATATTCTTGTGCGGTGAATAGGGCGTGTTGAGTCCAGTTCTCTGAGCAAGGAGTAGGTCTTGTCTATTACATATTGGGTTTATGGAACGGTATCTGAGCTAATTTGATACCCTTGTTTTATGTATCACCCCACCTCACCTTTCCCGTTAAGCAGCCATAGTGTGTTTTCTGCATGTGTGACTCTGTTCTGTTTTGTAATTCAGTTCAAGTGTAACGGTTTTTACATTCCCTCTATCAGTGATACCTTATGAGAAGTGTCCTTTTCTGTGTGACTTATTTCACTTAGAATCGTCCTACCTAAATCCACTCATCATGCTGCTACTAACCTTACGACATTGATTTCATGGCTGAGTGGTATTCCATTGTACATAAGGACCACAACTTCTTTATCCATTTTTCTCTTTCCTGGGATATTTAAGGTGGAATGAAGTGGAGGTCCTGGTCAACAGAGCAGCCCTAAACTTTGGGGTGCTTGTGTCTTGCTGATTTTTAATTTTCCCAATTTATACCCCCATGAGTGGAAGTGCCCTATGCTCTCTAAGCTGTGTTTTTCAGATGTTTCAGGACTCACCGGACACTTCTCCGGAGTGGCTTTTGGCAATTTACATCCCGCCCATCAGTGTAGCAAGGCTCCCATTTCTCCATGGCCTGTCCTGCATTTCTGGTTTTGACACTTTTTTCAGCATGGCCCTTTTGACCGATGGGAAGCGAGACTTCTTTGTAGCGCTGATTTGCCTTTCCAGGTTGCTTGGTTGGCCAAAAAGGGCGTATGCGTTTTTTCCTGAATATATTCAGGAAAAAACGCATACGCCCTTTTTGGCCAAGGGCATCATTGTCAACGTTTTGCCGCTTCTCATGTGCTTTAAAGGCGATTCGTATCTACCTCCTGAAATCTGTTTCCTGCAATTCTTCCTTCATTTCAAATCCGCTTCTTTGCCTTCCCTCAATATATTTGTGGACGAGAGTTATCATTTATAACTCTGCAGGTTTGTGAATTGCAGTGCCCTGAACCTCCATTTTACAACTCGTTTTTATGGGAGCTGGCCGCAAAATTGCAGAATGGCTTCAGGCCCTGTTCTGGTTCCGGGGGGCAGGCTGAGCCTGTGGTTAATTCTTCTTTCTGATGGGAAAATAGAGTGACCTGTGCCTGTCCCAACACCAAGAGCTAGTCTCTCGTTGGTTCCACGTCTTCCCGTTTATCCTCAGGACAAATTGCAACCTGTATGGAACAGGAGGTTAAAGGTGCTGATGCTCCAAGTAGGGAGCTTGCTAGTAAAGCAGCTGGAATGGCGAACCCGGGCACAAGGAGATGAGAAATGAGGTGCGTTTTAGAAACCTTTCCCCATCACACGGTGTACCATCTTCTGGGTTTCTCATGCATGTTTTTGATGTAGGAAGATGCCCTTGAACCTGGAGATTTGGGACCCATGCGATGGGTACCACGCAGTATTACTTTAAAGGGTCTGCGTTTGCTCACCCAACCTCACCAAACCTCTCAGCCCCAAGAGTGTCCACCCTTATGTCTCATCCAGCTGTGCGTCTAGATATGGTCAATCCAGGTTGCATCACAGCCCCTGAACGCATTGTGTAAGAATTTCTCTCTCTTTCACTGTCTTTGTTTCATGGGTGTTTCAAAGTAATTTATTTTTATAATGGGGTTTAGCTGCTTTTCACTGCTGTGTTTATGCCGCTTTACACCCACTTGACACACTAACAGAGAGATATCAATACATAGGTTTTACGATTATTATTAGTCAGATATATTCTTGTGCGGTGAATAGGGCGTGTTGAGTCCAGTTCTCTGAGCAAGGAGTAGGTCTTGTCTATTACATATTGGGTTTATGGAACGGTATCTGAGCTAATTTGATACCCTTGTTTTATGTATCACCCCACCTCACCTTTCCCGTTAAGCAGCCATAGTGTGTTTTCTGCATGTGTGACTCTGTTCTGTTTTGTAATTCAGTTCAAGTGTAACGGTTTTTACATTCCCTCTATCAGTGATACCTTATGAGAAGTGTCCTTTTCTGTGTGACTTATTTCACTTAGAATCGTCCTACCTAAATCCACTCATCATGCTGCTACTAACCTTACGACATTGATTTCATGGCTGAGTGGTATTCCATTGTACATAAGGACCACAACTTCTTTATCCATTTTTCTCTTTCCTGGGATATTTAAGGTGGAATGAAGTGGAGGTCCTGGTCAACAGAGCAGCCCTAAACTTTGGGGTGCTTGTGTCTTGCTGATTTTTCATTTTCCCAATTTATACCCCCATGAGTGGAAGTGCCCTATGCTCTCTAAGCTGTGTTTTTCAGATGTTTCAGGACTCACCGGACACTTCTCCGGAGTGGCTTTTGGCAATTTACATCCCGCCCATCAGTGTAGCAAGGCTCCCATTTCTCCATGGCCTGTCCTGCATTTCTGGTTTTGACACTTTTTTCAGCATGGCCCTTTTGACCGATGGGAAGCGAGACTTCTTTGTAGCGCTGATTTGCCTTTCCAGGTTGCTTGGTTGGCCAAAAAGGGCGTATGCGATTTTTCCTGAATATATTCAGGAAAAAACGCATACGCCCTTTTTGGCCAAGGGCATCATTGTCAACGTTTTGCCGCTTTTCATGTGCTTTAAAGGCGATTCGTATCTACCTCCTGAAATCTGTTTCCTGCAATTCTGCCTTGATTTCAAATCCTCTTCTTTGCCTTCCCTCAATATATTTGTGGACGAGAGTTATCATTAATAACTCTGCAGGTTTGTGAATTGCAGTGCCCTGAACCTCCATTTTACAACTCGTTTTTATGGGAGCTGGCGGCAAAATCGCAGAATGGCTTCAGGCCCTGTTCTGGTTCCGGGGGGCAGGCTGAGCCTGTGGTTAATTCTTCTTTCTGATGGGAAAATAGAGTGACCTGTGCCTGTCCCAACACCAAGAGCTAGTCTCTCGTTGGTTCCACGTCTTCCCGTTTATCCTCAGGACAAATTGCAACCTGTATGGAACAGGAGGTTAAAGGTGCTGATGCTCCAAGTAGGGAGCTTGCTAGTAAAGCGGCTGGAATGGCGAACCCGGGCACAAGGAGATGAGAAATGAGGTGCGTTTTAGAAACCTTTCCCCATCACACGGTGTACCATCTTCTGGGTTTCTCATGCATGTTTTTGATGTAGGAAGATGCCCTTGAACCTGGAGATTTGGGACCCATGCGATGGGTACCACGCAGTATTCCTTTAAAGGGTCTGCGTTTGCTCACCCAACCTCACCAAACCTCTCAGCCCTAAGAGTGTCCACCCTTATGTCTCATCCAGCTGTGCGTCTAGATATGGTCAATCCAGGTTGCATCACAGCCCCTGAACGCATTGTGTAAGAATTTCTCTCTCTTTCACTGTCTTTGTTTCATGGGTGTTTCAAAGTAATTTATTTTTATAATGGGGTTTAGCTGCTTTTCACTGCTGTGTTTATGCCGCTTTACACCCACTTGACACACTAACAGAGAGATATCAATACATAGGTTTTACGATTATTATTAGTCAGATATATTCTTGTGCGGTGAATAGGGCGTGTTGAGTCCAGTTCTCTGAGCAAGGAGTAGGTCTTGTCTATTACATATTGGGTTTATGGAACGGTATCTGAGCTAATTTGATACCCTTGTTTTATGTATCACCCCACCTCACCTTTCCCGTTAAGCAGCCATAGTGTGTTTTCTGCATGTGTGACTCTGTTCTGTTTTGTAATTCAGTTCAAGTGTAACGGTTTTTACATTCCCTCTATCAGTGATACCTTATGAGAAGTGTCCTTTTCTGTGTGACTTATTTCACTTAGAATCGTCCTACCTAAATCCACTCATCATGCTGCTACTAACCTTACGACATTGATTTCATGGCTGAGTGGTATTCCATTGTACATAAGGACCACAACTTCTTTATCCATTTTTCTCTTTCCTGGGATATTTAAGGTGGAATGAAGTGGAGGTCCTGGTCAACAGAGCAGCCCTAAACTTTGGGGTGCTTGTGTCTTGCTGATTTTTAATTTTCCCAATTTATACCCCCATGAGTGGAAGTGCCCTATGCTCTCTAAGCTGTGTTTTTCAGATGTTTCAGGACTCACCGGACACTTCTCCGGAGTGGCTTTTGGCAATTTACATCCCGCCCATCAGTGTAGCAAGGCTCCCATTTCTCCATGGCCTGTCCTGCATTTCTGGTTTTGACACTTTTTTCAGCATGGCCCTTTTGACCGATGGGAAGCGAGACTTCTTTGTAGCGCTGATTTGCCTTTCCAGGTTGCTTGGTTGGCCAAAAAGGGCGTATGCGTTTTTTCCTGAATATATTCAGGAAAAAACGCATACGCCCTTTTTGGCCAAGGGCATCATTGTCAACGTTTTGCCGCTTCTCATGTGCTTTAAAGGCGATTCGTATCTACCTCCTGAAATCTGTTTCCTGCAATTCTTCCTTCATTTCAAATCCGCTTCTTTGCCTTCCCTCAATATATTTGTGGACGAGAGTTATCATTTATAACTCTGCAGGTTTGTGAATTGCAGTGCCCTGAACCTCCATTTTACAACTCGTTTTTATGGGAGCTGGCCGCAAAATTGCAGAATGGCTTCAGGCCCTGTTCTGGTTCCAGGGGGCAGGCTGAGCCTGTGGTTAATTCTTCTTTCTGATGGGAAAATAGAGTGACCTGTGCCTGTCCCAACACCAAGAGCTAGTCTCTCGTTGGTTCCACGTCTTCCCGTTTATCCTCAGGACAAATTGCAACCTGTATGGAACAGGAGGTTAAAGGTGCTGATGCTCCAAGTAGGGAGCTTGCTAGTAAAGCAGCTGGAATGGCGAACCCGGGCACAAGGAGATGAGAAATGAGGTGCGTTTTAGAAACCTTTCCCCATCACACGGTGTACCATCTTCTGGGTTTCTCATGCATGTTTTTGATGTAGGAAGATGCCCTTGAACCTGGAGATTTGGGACCCATGCGATGGGTACCACGCAGTATTACTTTAAAGGGTCTGCGTTTGCTCACCCAACCTCACCAAACCTCTCAGCCCCAAGAGTGTCCACCCTTATGTCTCATCCAGCTGTGCGTCTAGATATGGTCAATCCAGGTTGCATCTCAGCCCCTGAACGCATTGTGTAAGAATTTCTCTCTCTTTCACTGTCTTTGTTTCATGGGTGTTTCAAAGTAATTTATTTTTATAATGGGGTTTAGCTGCTTTTCACTGCTGTGTTTATGCCGCTTTACACCCACTTGACACACTAACAGAGAGATATCAATACATAGGTTTTACGATTATTATTAGTCAGATATATTCTTGTGCGGTGAATAGGGCGTGTTGAGTCCAGTTCTCTGAGCAAGGAGTAGGTCTTGTCTATTACATATTGGGTTTATGGAACGGTATCTGAGCTAATTTGATACCCTTGTTTTATGTATCACCCCACCTCACCTTTCCCGTTAAGCAGCCATAGTGTGTTTTCTGCATGTGTGACTCTGTTCTGTTTTGTAATTCAGTTCAAGTGTAACGGTTTTTACATTCCCTCTATCAGTGATACCTTATGAGAAGTGTCCTTTTCTGTGTGACTTATTTCACTTAGAATCGTCCTACCTAAATCCACTCATCATGCTGCTACTAACCTTACGACATTGATTTCATGGCTGAGTGGTATTCCATTGTACATAAGGACCACAACTTCTTTATCCATTTTTCTCTTTCCTGGGATATTTAAGGTGGAATGAAGTGGAGGTCCTGGTCAACAGAGCAGCCCTAAACTTTGGGGTGCTTGTGTCTTGCTGATTTTTCATTTTCCCAATTTATACCCCCATGAGTGGAAGTGCCCTATGCTCTCTAAGCTGTGTTTTTCAGATGTTTCAGGACTCACCGGACACTTCTCCGGAGTGGCTTTTGGCAATTTACATCCCGCCCATCAGTGTAGCAAGGCTCCCATTTCTCCATGGCCTGTCCTGCATTTCTGGTTTTGACACTTTTTTCAGCATGGCCCTTTTGACCGATGGGAAGCGAGACTTCTTTGTAGCGCTGATTTGCCTTTCCAGGTTGCTTCGTTGGCCAAAAAGGGCGTATGCGATTTTTCCTGAATATATTCAGGAAAAAACGCATACGCCCTTTTTGGCCAAGGGCATCATTGTCAACGTTTTGCCGCTTTTCATGTGCTTTAAAGGCGATTCGTATCTACCTCCTGAAATCTGTTTCCTGCAATTCTGCCTTGATTTCAAATCCTCTTCTTTGCCTTCCCTCAATATATTTGTGGACGAGAGTTATCATTAATAACTCTGAAGGTTTGTGAATTGCAGTGCCCTGAACCTCCATTTTACAACTCGTTTTTATGGGAGCTGGCGGCAAAATCGCAGAATGGCTTCAGGCCCTGTTCTGGTTCCGGGGGGCAGGCTGAGCCTGTGGTTAATTCTTCTTTCTGATGGGAAAATAGAGTGACCTGTGCCTGTCCCAACACCAAGAGCTAGTCTCTCGTTGGTTCCACGTCTTCCCGTTTATCCTCAGGACAAATTGCAACCTGTATGGAACAGGAGGTTAAAGGTGCTGATGCTCCAAGTAGGGAGCTTGCTAGTAAAGCGGCTGGAATGGCGAACCCGGGCACAAGGAGATGAGAAATGAGGTGCGTTTTAGAAACCTTTCCCCATCACACGGTGTACCATCTTCTGGGTTTCTCATGCATGTTTTTGATGTAGGAAGATGCCCTTGAACCTGGAGATTTGGGACCCATGCGATGGGTACCACGCAGTATTCCTTTAAAGGGTCTGCGTTTGCTCACCCAACCTCACCAAACCTCTCAGCCCTAAGAGTGTCCACCCTTATGTCTCATCCAGCTGTGCGTCTAGATATGGTCAATCCAGGTTGCATCACAGCCCCTGAACGCATTGTGTAAGAATTTCTCTCTCTTTCACTGTCTTTGTTTCATGGGTGTTTCAAAGTAATTTATTTTTATAATGGGGTTTAGCTGCTTTTCACTGCTGTGTTTATGCCGCTTTACACCCACTTGACACAATAACAGAGAGATATCAATACATAGGTTTTACGATTATTATTAGTCAGATATATTCTTGTGCGGTGAATAGGGCGTGTTGAGTCCAGTTCTCTGAGCAAGGAGTAGGTCTTGTCTATTACATATTGGGTTTATGGAACGGTATCTGAGCTAATTTGATACCCTTGTTTTATGTATCACCCCACCTCACCTTTCCCGTTAAGCAGCCATAGTGTGTTTTCTGCATGTGTGACTCTGTTCTGTTTTGTAATTCAGTTCAAGTGTAACGGTTTTTACATTCCCTCTATCAGTGATACCTTATGAGAAGTGTCCTTTTCTGTGTGACTTATTTCACTTAGAATCGTCCTACCTAAATCCACTCATCATGCTGCTACTAACCTTACGACATTGATTTCATGGCTGAGTGGTATTCCATTGTACATAAGGACCACAACTTCTTTATCCATTTTTCTCTTTCCTGGGATATTTAAGGTGGAATGAAGTGGAGGTCCTGGTCAACAGAGCAGCCCTAAACTTTGGGGTGCTTGTGTCTTGCTGATTTTTAATTTTCCCAATTTATACCCCCATGAGTGGAAGTGCCCTATGCTCTCTAAGCTGTGTTTTTCAGATGTTTCAGGACTCACCGGACACTTCTCCGGAGTGGCTTTTGGCAATTTACATCCCGCCCATCAGTGTAGCAAGGCTCCCATTTCTCCATGGCCTGTCCTGCATTTCTGGTTTTGACACTTTTTTCAGCATGGCCCTTTTGACCGATGGGAAGCGAGACTTCTTTGTAGCGCTGATTTGCCTTTCCAGGTTGCTTGGTTGGCCAAAAAGGGCGTATGCGTTTTTTCCTGAATATATTCAGGAAAAAACGCATACGCCCTTTTTGGCCAAGGGCATCATTGTCAACGTTTTGCCGCTTCTCATGTGCTTTAAAGGCGATTCGTATCTACCTCCTGAAATCTGTTTCCTGCAATTCTTCCTTCATTTCAAATCCGCTTCTTTGCCTTCCCTCAATATATTTGTGGACGAGAGTTATCATTTATAACTCTGCAGGTTTGTGAATTGCAGTGCCCTGAACCTCCATTTTACAACTCGTTTTTATGGGAGCTGGCCGCAAAATTGCAGAATGGCTTCAGGCCCTGTTCTGGTTCCGGGGGGCAGGCTGAGCCTGTGGTTAATTCTTCTTTCTGATGGGAAAATAGAGTGACCTGTGCCTGTCCCAACACCAAGAGCTAGTCTCTCGTTGGTTCCACGTCTTCCCGTTTATCCTCAGGACAAATTGCAACCTGTATGGAACAGGAGGTTAAAGGTGCTGATGCTCCAAGTAGGGAGCTTGCTAGTAAAGCGGCTGGAATGGCGAACCCGGGCACAAGGAGATGAGAAATGAGGTGCGTTTTAGAAACCTTTCCCCATCACACGGTGTACCATCTTCTGGGTTTCTCATGCATGTTTTTGATGTAGGAAGATGCCCTTGAACCTGGAGATTTGGGACCCATGCGATGGGTACCACGCAGTATTACTTTAAAGGGTCTGCGTTTGCTCACCCAACCTCACCAAACCTCTCAGCCCCAAGAGTGTCCACCCTTATGTCTCATCCAGCTGTGCGTCTAGATATGGTCAATCCAGGTTGCATCACAGCCCCTGAACGCATTGTGTAAGAATTTCTCTCTCTTTCACTGTCTCTGTTTCATGGGTGTTTCAAAGTAATTTATTTTTATAATGGGGTTTAGCTGCTTTTCACTGCTGTGTTTATGCCGCTTTACACCCACTTGACACAATAACAGAGAGATATCAATACATAGGTTTTACGATTATTATTAGTCAGATATATTCTTGTGCGGTGAATAGGGCGTGTTGAGTCCAGTTCTCTGAGCAAGGAGTAGGTCTTGTCTATTACATATTGGGTTTATGGAACGGTATCTGAGCTAATTTGATACCCTTGTTTTATGTATCACCCCACCTCACCTTTCCCGTTAAGCAGCCATAGTGTGTTTTCTGCATGTGTGACTCTGTTCTGTTTTGTAATTCAGTTCAAGTGTAACGGTTTTTACATTCCCTCTATCAGTGATACCTTATGAGAAGTGTCCTTTTCTGTGTGACTTATTTCACTTAGAATCGTCCTACCTAAATCCACTCATCATGCTGCTACTAACCTTACGACATTGATTTCATGGCTGAGTGGTGTTCCATTGTACATAAGGACCACAACTTCTTTATCCATTTTTCTCTTTCCTGGGATATTTAAGGTGGAATGAAGTGGAGGTCCTGGTCAACAGAGCAGCCCTAAACTTTGGGGTGCTTGTGTCTTGCTGATTTTTCATTTTCCCAATTTATACCCCCATGAGTGGAAGTGCCCTATGCTCTCTAAGCTGTGTTTTTCAGATGTTTCAGGACTCACCGGACACTTCTCCGGAGTGGCTTTTGGCAATTTACATCCCGCCCATCAGTGTAGCAAGGCTCCCATTTCTCCATGGCCTGTCCTGCATTTCTGGTTTTGACACTTTTTTCAGCATGGCCCTTTTGACCGATGGGAAGCGAGACTTCTTTGTAGCGCTGATTTGCCTTTCCAGGTTGCTTGGTTGGCCAAAAAGGGCGTATGCGATTTTTCCTGAATATATTCAGGAAAAAACGCATACGCCCTTTTTGGCCAAGGGCATCATTGTCAACGTTTTGCCGCTTTTCATGTGCTTTAAAGGCGATTCGTATCTACCTCCTGAAATCTGTTTCCTGCAATTCTGCCTTGATTTCAAATCCTCTTCTTTGCCTTCCCTCAATATATTTGTGGACGAGAGTTATCATTAATAACTCTGAAGGTTTGTGAATTGCAGTGCCCTGAACCTCCATTTTACAACTCGTTTTTATGGGAGCTGGCGGCAAAATCGCAGAATGGCTTCAGGCCCTGTTCTGGTTCCGGGGGGCAGGCTGAGCCTGTGGTTAATTCTTCTTTCTGATGGGAAAATAGAGTGACCTGTGCCTGTCCCAACACCAAGAGCTAGTCTCTCGTTGGTTCCACGTCTTCCCGTTTATCCTCAGGACAAATTGCAACCTGTATGGAACAGGAGGTTAAAGGTGCTGATGCTCCAAGTAGGGAGCTTGCTAGTAAAGCGGCTGGAATGGCGAACCCGGGCACAAGGAGATGAGAAATGAGGTGCGTTTTAGAAACCTTTCCCCATCACACGGTGTACCATCTTCTGGGTTTCTCATGCATGTTTTTGATGTAGGAAGATGCCCTTGAACCTGGAGATTTGGGACCCATGCGATGGGTACCACGCAGTATTCCTTTAAAGGGTCTGCGTTTGCTCACCCAACCTCACCAAACCTCTCAGCCCTAAGAGTGTCCACCCTTATGTCTCATCCAGCTGTGCGTCTAGATATGGTCAATCCAGGTTGCATCACAGCCCCTGAACGCATTGTGTAAGAATTTCTCTCTCTTTCACTGTCTTTGTTTCATGGGTGTTTCAAAGTAATTTATTTTTATAATGGGGTTTAGCTGCTTTTCACTGCTGTGTTTATGCCGCTTTACACCCACTTGACACACTAACAGAGAGATATCAATACATAGGTTTTACGATTATTATTAGTCAGATATATTCTTGTGCGGTGAATAGGGCGTGTTGAGTCCAGTTCTCTGAGCAAGGAGTAGGTCTTGTCTATTACATATTGGGTTTATGGAACGGTATCTGAGCTAATTTGATACCCTTGTTTTATGTATCACCCCACCTCACCTTTCCCGTTAAGCAGCCATAGTGTGTTTTCTGCATGTGTGACTCTGTTCTGTTTTGTAATTCAGTTCAAGTGTAACGGTTTTTACATTCCCTCTATCAGTGATACCTTATGAGAAGTGTCCTTTTCTGTGTGACTTATTTCACTTAGAATCGTCCTACCTAAATCCACTCATCATGCTGCTACTAACCTTACGACATTGATTTCATGGCTGAGTGGTATTCCATTGTACATAAGGACCACAACTTCTTTATCCATTTTTCTCTTTCCTGGGATATTTAAGGTGGAATGAAGTGGAGGTCCTGGTCAACAGAGCAGCCCTAAACTTTGGGGTGCTTGTGTCTTGCTGATTTTTAATTTTCCCAATTTATACCCCCATGAGTGGAAGTGCCCTATGCTCTCTAAGCTGTGTTTTTCAGATGTTTCAGGACTCACCGGACACTTCTCCGGAGTGGCTCTTGGCAATTTACATCCCGCCCATCAGTGTAGCAAGGCTCCCATTTCTCCATGGCCTGTCCTGCATTTCTGGTTTTGACACTTTTTTCAGCATGGCCCTTTTGACCGATGGGAAGCGAGACTTATTTGTAGCGCTGATTTGCCTTTCCAGGTTGCTTGGTTGGCCAAAAAGGGCGTATGCGTTTTTTCCTGAATATATTCAGGAAAAAACGCATACGCCCTTTTTGGCCAAGGGCATCATTGTCAACGTTTTGCCGCTTCTCATGTGCTTTAAAGGCGATTCGTATCTACCTCCTGAAATCTGTTTCCTGCAATTCTTCCTTCATTTCAAATCCGCTTCTTTGCCTTCCCTCAATATATTTGTGGACGAGAGTTATCATTTATAACTCTGCAGGTTTGTGAATTGCAGTGCCCTGAACCTCCATTTTACAACTCGTTTTTATGAGAGCTGGCCGCAAAATTGCAGAATGGCTTCAGGCCCTGTTCTGGTTCCGGGGGGCAGGCTGAGCCTGTGGTTAATTCTTCTTTCTGATGGGAAAATAGAGTGACCTGTGCCTGTCCCAACACCAAGAGCTAGTCTCTCGTTGGTTCCACGTCTTCCCGTTTATCCTCAGGACAAATTGCAACCTGTATGGAACAGGAGGTTAAAGGTGCTGATGCTCCAAGTAGGGAGCTTGCTAGTAAAGCAGCTGGAATGGCGAACCCGGGCACAAGGAGATGAGAAATGAGGTGCGTTTTAGAAACCTTTCCCCATCACACGGTGTACCATCTTCTGGGTTTCTCATGCATGTTTTTGATGTAGGAAGATGCCCTTGAACCTGGAGATTTGGGACCCATGCGATGGGTACCACGCAGTATTACTTTAAAGGGTCTGCGTTTGCTCACCCAACCTCACCAAACCTCTCAGCCCCAAGAGTGTCCACCCTTATGTCTCATCCAGCTGTGCGTCTAGATATGGTCAATCCAGGTTGCATCACAGCCCCTGAACGCATTGTGTAAGAATTTCTCTCTCTTTCACTGTCTTTGTTTCATGGGTGTTTCAAAGTAATTTATTTTTATAATGGGGTTTAGCTGCTTTTCACTGCTGTGTTTATGCCGCTTTACACCCACTTGACACACTAACAGAGAGATATCAATACATAGGTTTTACGATTATTATTAGTCAGATATATTCTTGTGCGGTGAATAGGGCGTGTTGAGTCCAGTTCTCTGAGCAAGGAGTAGGTCTTGTCTATTACATATTGGGTTTATGGAACGGTATGTGAGCTAATTTGATACCCTTGTTTTATGTATCACCCCACCTCACCTTTCCCGTTAAGCAGCCATAGTGTGTTTTCTGCATGTGTGACTCTGTTCTGTTTTGTAATTCAGTTCAAGTGTAACGGTTTTTACATTCCCTCTATCAGTGATACCTTATGAGAAGTGTCCTTTTCTGTGTGACTTATTTCACTTAGAATCGTCGTACCTAAATCCACTCATCATGCTGCTACTAACCTTACGACATTGATTTCATGGCTGAGTGGTATTCCATTGTACATAAGGACCACAACTTCTTTATCCATTTTTCTCTTTCCTGGGATATTTAAGGTGGAATGAAGTGGAGGTCCTGGTCAACAGAGCAGCCCTAAACTTTGGGGTGCTTGTGTCTTGCTGATTTTTCATTTTCCCAATTTATACCCCCATGAGTGGAAGTGCCCTATGCTCTCTAAGCTGTGTTTTTCAGATGTTTCAGGACTCACCGGACACTTCTCCGGAGTGGCTTTTGGCAATTTACATCCCGCCCATCAGTGTAGCAAGGCTCCCATTTCTCCATGGCCTGTCCTGCATTTCTGGTTTTGACACTTTTTTCAGCATGGCCCTTTTGACCGATGGGAAGCGAGACTTATTTGTAGCGCTGATTTGCCTTTCCAGGTTGCTTGGTTGGCCAAAAAGGGCGTATGCGTTTTTTCCTGAATATATTCAGGAAAAAACGCATACGCCCTTTTTGGCCAAGGGCATCATTGTCAACGTTTTGCCGCTTTTCATGTGCTTTAAAGGCGATTCGTATCTACCTCCTGAAATCTGTTTCCTGCAATTCTGCCTTGATTTCAAATCCTCTTCTTTGCCTTCCCTCAATATATTTGTGGACGAGAGTTATCATTAATAACTCTGCAGGTTTGTGAATTGCAGTGCCCTGAACCTCCATTTTACAACTCGTTTTTATGGGAGCTGGCCGCAAAATCGCAGAATGGCTTCAGGCCCTGTTCTGGTTCCGGGCGGCAGGCTGAGCCTGTGGTTAATTCTTCTTTCTGATGGGAAAATAGAGTGACCTGTGCCTGTCCCAACACCAAGAGCTAGTCTCTCGTTGGTTCCACGTCTTCCCGTTTATCCTCAGGACAAATTGCAACCTGCATGGAACAGGAGGTTAAAGGTGCTGATGCTCCAAGTAGGGAGCTTGCTAGTAAAGCGGCTGGAATGGCGAACCCGGGCACAAGGAGATGAGAAATGAGGTGCGTTTTAGAAACCTTTCCCCATCACACGGTGTACCATCTTCTGGGTTTCTCATGCATGTTTTTGATGCAGGAAGATGCCCTTGAACCTGGAGATTTGGGACCCATGCGATGGGTACCATGCAGTATTACTTTAAAGGGTCTGCGTTTGCTCACCCAACCTCACCAAACCTCTCAGCCCCAAGAGTGTCCACCCTTATGTCTCATCCAGCTGTGCGTCTAGATATGGTCAATCCAGGTTGCATCACAGCCCCTGAACGCATTGTGTAAGAATTTCTCTCTCTTTCACTGTCTTTGTTTCATGGGTGTTTCAAAGTAATTTATTTTTATAATGGGGTTTAGCTGCTTTTCACTGCTGTGTTTATGCCGCTTTACACCCACTTGACACAATAACAGAGAGATATCAATACATAGGTTTTACGATTATTATTAGTCAGATATATTCTTGTGCGGTGAATAGGGCGTGTTGAGTCCAGTTCTCTGAGCAAGGAGTAGGTCTTGTCTATTACATATTGGGTTTATGGAACGGTATCTGAGCTAATTTGATACCCTTGTTTTATGTATCACCCCACCTCACCTTTCCCGTTAAGCAGCCATAGTGTGTTTTCTGCATGTGTGACTCTGTTCTGTTTTGTAATTCAGTTCAAGTGTAACGGTTTTTACATTCCCTCTATCAGTGATACCTTATGAGAAGTGTCCTTTTCTGTGTGACTTATTTCACTTAGAATCGTCGTACCTAAATCCACTCATCATGCTGCTACTAACCTTACGACATTGATTTCCTGGCTGAGTGATATTCCATTGTACATAAGGACCACAACTTCTTTATCCATTTTTCTCTTTCCTGGGATATTTAAGGTGGAATGAAGTGGAGGTCCTGGTCAACAGAGCAGCCCTAAACTTTGGGGTGCTTGTGTCTTGCTGATTTTCCCAATTTATACCCCCATGAGTGGAAGTGCCCTATGCTCTCTAAGCTGTGTTTTTCAGATGTTTCAGGACTCACCGGACAGTTCTCCGGAGTGGCTCTTGGCAATTTACATCCCGCCCATCAGTGTAGCAAGGCTCCCATTTCTCCATGGCCTGTCCTGCATTTCTGGTTTTGACACTTTTTTCAGCATGGCCCTTTTGACCGATGGGAAGCGTGACTTCTTTGTAGTGCTGATTTGCCTTTCCAGGTTGCTTGGTTGGCCAAAAAGGGCGTATGCGTTTTTTCCTGAATATATTCAGGAAAAAACGCATACGCCCTTTTTGGCCAAGGGCATCATTGTCAACGTTTTGCCGCTTCTCATGTGCTTTAAAGGCGATTCGTATCTACCTCCTGAAATCTGTTTCCTGCAATTCTGCCTTGATTTCAAATCCTCTTCTTTGCCTTCCCTCAATATATTTGTGGACGAGAGTTATCATTAATAACTCTGCAGGTTTGTGAATTGCAGTGCCCTGAACCTCCATTTTACAACTCGTTTTTATGGGAGCTGGCGGCAAAATCGCAGAATGGCTTCAGGCCCTGTTCTGGTTCCGGGGGGCAGGCTGAGCCTGTGGTTAATTCTTCTTTCTGATGGGAAAATAGAGTGACCTGTGCCTGTCCCAACACCAAGAGCTAGTCTCTCGTTGGTTCCACGTCTTCCCGTTTATCCTCAGGACAAATTGCAACCTGTACGGAACAGGAGGTTAAAGGTGCTGATGCTCCAAGTAGGGAGCTTGCTAGTAAAGCGGCTGGAATGGCGAACCCGGGCACAAGGAGATGAGAAATGAGGTGCGTTTTAGAAACCTTTCCCCATCACACGGTGTACCATCTTCTGGGTTTCTCATGCATGTTTTTGATGTAGGAAGATGCCCTTGAACCTGGAGATTTGGGACCCATGCGATGGGTACCACGCAGTATTCCTTTAAAGGGTCTGCGTTTGCTCACCCAACCTCACCAAACCTCTCAGCCCTAAGAGTGTCCACCCTTATGTCTCATCCAGCTGTGCGTCTAGATATGGTCAATCCAGGTTGCATCACAGCCCCTGAACGCATTGTGTAAGAATTTCTCTCTCTTTCACTGTCTTTGTTTCATGGGTGTTTCAAAGTAATTTATTTTTATAATGGGGTTTAGCTGCTTTTCACTGCTGTGTTTATGCCGCTTTACACCCACTTGACACACTAACAGAGAGATATCAATACATAGGTTTTACGATTATTATTAGTCAGATATATTCTTGTGCGGTGAATAGGGCGTGTTGAGTCCAGTTCTCTGAGCAAGGAGTAGGTCTTGTCTATTACATATTGGGTTTATGGAACGGTATCTGAGCTAATTTGATACCCTTGTTTTATGTATCACCCCACCTCACCTTTCCCGTTAAGCAGCCATAGTGTGTTTTCTGCATGTGTGACTCTGTTCTGTTTTGTAATTCAGTTCAAGTGTAACGGTTTTTACATTCCCTCTATCAGTGATACCTTATGAGAAGTGTCCTTTTCTGTGTGACTTATTTCACTTAGAATCGTCCTACCTAAATCCACTCATCATGCTGCTACTAACCTTACGACATTGATTTCATGGCTGAGTGGTATTCCATTGTACATAAGGACCACAACTTCTTTATCCATTTTTCTCTTTCCTGGGATATTTAAGGTGGAATGAAGTGGAGGTCCTGGTCAACAGAGCAGCCCTAAACTTTGGGGTGCTTGTGTCTTGCTGATTTTTCATTTTCCCAATTTATACCCCCATGAGTGGAAGTGCCCTATGCTCTCTAAGCTGTGTTTTTCAGATGTTTCAGGACTCACCGGACACTTCTCCGGAGTGGCTTTTGGCAATTTACATCCCGCCCATCAGTGTAGCAAGGCTCCCATTTCTCCATGGCCTGTCCTGCATTTCTGGTTTTGACACTTTTTTCAGCATGGCCCTTTTGACCGATGGGAAGCGAGACTTCTTTGTAGCGCTGATTTGCCTTTCCAGGTTGCTTGGTTGGCCAAAAAGGGCGTATGAGTTTTTTCCTGAATATATTCAGGAAAAAACGCATACGCCCTTTTTGGCCAAGGGCATCATTGTCAACGTTTTGCCGCTTCTCATGTGCTTTAAAGGCGATTCGTATCTACCTCCTGAAATCTGTTTCCTGCAATTCTTCCTTCATTTCAAATCCGCTTCTTTGCCTTCCCTCAATATATTTGTGGACGAGAGTTATCATTTATAACTCTGCAGGTTTGTGAATTGCAGTGCCCTGAACCTCCATTTTACAACTCGTTTTTATGGGAGCTGGCCGCAAAATCGCAGAATGGCTTCAGGCCCTGTTCTGGTTCCGGGGGGCAGGCTGAGCCTGTGGTTAATTCTTCTTTCTGATGGGAAAATAGAGTGACCTGTGCCTGTCTCAACACCAAGAGCTAGTCTCTCGTTGGTTCCACGTCTTCCCGTTTATCCTCAGGACAAATTGCAACCTGTATGGAACAGGAGGTTAAAGGTGCTGATGCTCCAAGTAGGGAGCTTGCTAGTAAAGCGGCTGGAATGGCGAACCCGGGCACAAGGAGATGAGAAATGAGGTGCGTTTTAGAAACCTTTCCCCATCACACGGTGTACCATCTTCTGGGTTTCTCATGCATGTTTTTGATGTAGGAAGATGCCCTTGAACCTGGAGATTTGGGACCCATGCGATGGGTACCACGCAGTATTCCTTTAAAGGGTCTGCGTTTGCTCACCAACCTCACCAAACCTCTCAGCCCCAAGAGTGTCCGCCCTTATGTCTGATCCAGCTGTGGGTCTAGATATGGTCAATCCAGGTTGCATCACAGCCCCTGAACGCATTGTGTAAGAATTTCTCTCTCTTTCACTGTCTTTGTTTCATGGGTGTTTCAAAGTAATTTATTTTTATAATGGGGTTTAGCTGCTTTTCACTGCTGTGTTTATGCCGCTTTACACCCACTTGACACACTAACAGAGAGATATCAATACATAGGTTTTACGATTATTATTAGTCAGATATATTCTTGTGCGGTGAATAGGGCATGTTGAGTCCAGTTCTCTGAGCAAGGAGTAGGTCTTGTCTATTACATATTGGGTTTATGGAACGGTATCTGAGCTAATTTGATACCCTTGTTTTATGTATCACCCCACCTCACCTTTCCCGTTAAGCAGCCATAGTGTGTTTTCTGCATGTGTGACTCTGTTCTGTTTTGTAATTCAGTTCAAGTGTAACGGTTTTTACATTCCCTCTATCAGTGATACCTTATGAGAAGTGTCCTTTTCTGTGTGACTTATTTCACTTAGAATCGTCGTACCTAAATCCACTCATCATGCTGCTACTAACCTTACGACATTGATTTCATGGCTGAGTGATATTCCATTGTACATAAGGACCACAACTTCTTTATCCATTTTTCTCTTTCCTGGGATATTTAAGGTGGAATGAAGTGGAGGTCCTGGTCAACAGAGCAGCCCTAAACTTTGGGGTGCTTGTGTCTTGCTGATTTTTAATTTTCCCAATTTATACCCCCATGAGTGGAAGTGCCCTATGCTCTCTAAGCTGTGTTTTTCAGATGTTTCAGGACTCACCGGACACTTCTCCGGAGTGGCTCTTGGCAATTTACATCCCGCCCATCAGTGTAGCAAGGCTCCCATTTCTCCATGGCCTGTCCTGCATTTCTGGTTTTGACACTTTTTTCAGCATGGCCCTTTTGACCGATGGGAAGCGAGACTTATTTGTAGCGCTGATTTGCCTTTCCAGGTTGCTTGGTTGGCCAAAAAGGGCGTATGCGTTTTTTCCTGAATATATTCAGGAAAAAACGCATACGCCCTTTTTGGCCAAGGGCATCATTGTCAACGTTTTGCCGCTTCTCATGTGCTTTAAAGGCGATTCGTATCTACCTCCTGAAATCTGTTTCCTGCAATTCTTCCTTCATTTCAAATCCGCTTCTTTGCCTTCCCTCAATATATTTGTGGACGAGAGTTATCATTTATAACTCTGCAGGTTTGTGAATTGCAGTGCCCTGAACCTCCATTTTACAACTCGTTTTTATGAGAGCTGGCCGCAAAATTGCAGAATGGCTTCAGGCCCTGTTCTGGTTCCGGGGGGCAGGCTGAGCCTGTGGTTAATTCTTCTTTCTGATGGGAAAATAGAGTGACCTGTGCCTGTCCCAACACCAAGAGCTAGTCTCTCGTTGGTTCCACGTCTTCCCGTTTATCCTCAGGACAAATTGCAACCTGTATGGAACAGGAGGTTAAAGGTGCTGATGCTCCAAGTAGGGAGCTTGCTAGTAAAGCAGCTGGAATGGCGAACCCGGGCACAAGGAGATGAGAAATGAGGTGCGTTTTAGAAACCTTTCCCCATCACACGGTGTACCATCTTCTGGGTTTCTCATGCATGTTTTTGATGTAGGAAGATGCCCTTGAACCTGGAGATTTGGGACCCATGCGATGGGTACCACGCAGTATTACTTTAAAGGGTCTGCGTTTGCTCACCCAACCTCACCAAACCTCTCAGCCCCAAGAGTGTCCACCCTTATGTCTCATCCAGCTGTGCGTCTAGATATGGTCAATCCAGGTTGCATCACAGCCCCTGAACGCATTGTGTAAGAATTTCTCTCTCTTTCACTGTCTTTGTTTCATGGGTGTTTCAAAGTAATTTATTTTTATAATGGGGTTTAGCTGCTTTTCACTGCTGTGTTTATGCCGCTTTACACCCACTTGACACACTAACAGAGAGATATCAATACATAGGTTTTACGATTATTATTAGTCAGATATATTCTTGTGCGGTGAATAGGGCGTGTTGAGTCCAGTTCTCTGAGCAAGGAGTAGGTCTTGTCTATTACATATTGGGTTTATGGAACGGTATGTGAGCTAATTTGATACCCTTGTTTTATGTATCACCCCACCTCACCTTTCCCGTTAAGCAGCCATAGTGTGTTTTCTGCATGTGTGACTCTGTTCTGTTTTGTAATTCAGTTCAAGTGTAACGGTTTTTACATTCCCTCTATCAGTGATACCTTATGAGAAGTGTCCTTTTCTGTGTGACTTATTTCACTTAGAATCGTCGTACCTAAATCCACTCATCATGCTGCTACTAACCTTACGACATTGATTTCATGGCTGAGTGGTATTCCATTGTACATAAGGACCACAACTTCTTTATCCATTTTTCTCTTTCCTGGGATATTTAAGGTGGAATGAAGTGGAGGTCCTGGTCAACAGAGCAGCCCTAAACTTTGGGGTGCTTGTGTCTTGCTGATTTTTCATTTTCCCAATTTATACCCCCATGAGTGGAAGTGCCCTATGCTCTCTAAGCTGTGTTTTTCAGATGTTTCAGGACTCACCGGACACTTCTCCGGAGTGGCTTTTGGCAATTTACATCCCGCCCATCAGTGTAGCAAGGCTCCCATTTCTCCATGGCCTGTCCTGCATTTCTGGTTTTGACACTTTTTTCAGCATGGCCCTTTTGACCGATGGGAAGCGAGACTTATTTGTAGCGCTGATTTGCCTTTCCAGGTTGCTTGGTTGGCCAAAAAGGGCGTATGCGTTTTTTCCTGAATATATTCAGGAAAAAACGCATACGCCCTTTTTGGCCAAGGGCATCATTGTCAACGTTTTGCCGCTTTTCATGTGCTTTAAAGGCGATTCGTATCTACCTCCTGAAATCTGTTTCCTGCAATTCTGCCTTGATTTCAAATCCTCTTCTTTGCCTTCCCTCAATATATTTGTGGACGAGAGTTATCATTAATAACTCTGCAGGTTTGTGAATTGCAGTGCCCTGAACCTCCATTTTACAACTCGTTTTTATGGGAGCTGGCCGCAAAATCGCAGAATGGCTTCAGGCCCTGTTCTGGTTCCGGGCGGCAGGCTGAGCCTGTGGTTAATTCTTCTTTCTGATGGGAAAATAGAGTGACCTGTGCCTGTCCCAACACCAAGAGCTAGTCTCTCGTTGGTTCCACGTCTTCCCGTTTATCCTCAGGACAAATTGCAACCTGCATGGAACAGGAGGTTAAAGGTGCTGATGCTCCAAGTAGGGAGCTTGCTAGTAAAGCGGCTGGAATGGCGAACCCGGGCACAAGGAGATGAGAAATGAGGTGCGTTTTAGAAACCTTTCCCCATCACACGGTGTACCATCTTCTGGGTTTCTCATGCATGTTTTTGATGCAGGAAGATGCCCTTGAACCTGGAGATTTGGGACCCATGCGATGGGTACCATGCAGTATTACTTTAAAGGGTCTGCGTTTGCTCACCCAACCTCACCAAACCTCTCAGCCCCAAGAGTGTCCACCCTTATGTCTCATCCAGCTGTGCGTCTAGATATGGTCAATCCAGGTTGCATCACAGCCCCTGAACGCATTGTGTAAGAATTTCTCTCTCTTTCACTGTCTTTGTTTCATGGGTGTTTCAAAGTAATTTATTTTTATAATGGGGTTTAGCTGCTTTTCACTGCTGTGTTTATGCCGCTTTACACCCACTTGACACAATAACAGAGAGATATCAATACATAGGTTTTACGATTATTATTAGTCAGATATATTCTTGTGCGGTGAATAGGGCGTGTTGAGTCCAGTTCTCTGAGCAAGGAGTAGGTCTTGTCTATTACATATTGAGTTTATGGAACGGTATCTGAGCTAATTTGATACCCTTGTTTTATGTATCACCCCACCTCACCTTTCCCGTTAAGCAGCCATAGTGTGTTTTCTGCATGTGTGACTCTGTTCTGTTTTGTAATTCAGTTCAAGTGTAACGGTTTTTACATTCCCTCTATCAGTGATACCTTATGAGAAGTGTCCTTTTCTGTGTGACTTATTTCACTTAGAATCGTCGTACCTAAATCCACTCATCATGCTGCTACTAACCTTACGACATTGATTTCCTGGCTGAGTGATATTCCATTGTACATAAGGACCACAACTTCTTTATCCATTTTTCTCTTTCCTGGGATATTTAAGGTGGAATGAAGTGGAGGTCCTGGTCAACAGAGCAGCCCTAAACTTTGGGGTGCTTGTGTCTTGCTGATTTTTCATTTTCCCAATTTATACCCCCATGAGTGGAAGTGCCCTATGCTCTCTAAGCTGTGTTTTTCAGATGTTTCAGGACTCACCGGACACTTCTCCGGAGTGGCTTTTGGCAATTTACATCCCGCCCATCAGTGTAGCAAGGCTCCCATTTCTCCATGGCCTGTCCTGCATTTCTGGTTTTGACACTTTTTTCAGCATGGCCCTTTTGACCGATGGGAAGCGAGACTTGTTTGTAGCGCTGATTTGCCTTTCCAGGTTGCTTGGTTGGCCAAAAAGGGCGTATGCGTTTTTTCCTGAATATATTCAGGAAAAAACGCATACGCCCTTTTTGGCCAAGGGCATCATTGTCAACGTTTTGCCGCTTCTCATGTGCTTTAAAGGCGATTCGTATCTACCTCCTGAAATCTGTTTCCTGCAATTCTGCCTTGATTTCAAATCCGCTTCTTTGCCTTCCCTCAATATATTTGTGGACGAGAGTTATCATTTATAACTCTGCAGGTTTGTGAATTGCAGTGCCCTGAACCTCCATTTTACAACTCGTTTTTATGGGAGCTGGCCGCAAAATTGCAGAATGGCTTCAGGCCCTGTTCTGGTTCCGGGGGGCAGGCTGAGCCTGTGGTTAATTCTTCTTTCTGATGGGAAAATAGAGTGACCTGTGCCTGTCCCAACACCAAGAGCTAGTCTCTCGTTGGTTCCACGTCTTCCCGTTTATCCTCAGGACAAATTGCAACCTGCATGGAACAGGAGGTTAAAGGTGCTGATGCTCCAAGTAGGGAGCTTGCTAGTAAAGCGGCTGGAATGGCGAACCCGGGCACAAGGAGATGAGAAATGAGGTGCGTTTTAGAAACCTTTCCCCATCACACGGTGTACCATCTTCTGGATTTCTCATGCATGTTTTCGATGTAGGAAGATGTCCTTGAACCTGGAGATTTGGGACCCATGCGATGGGTACCACGCAGTATTCCTTTAAAGGGTCTGCGTTTGCTCACCCAACCTCACCAAACCTCTCAGCCCCAAGAGTGTCCACCCTTATGTCTCATCCAGCTGTGCGTCTAGATATGGTCAATCCAGGTTGCATCACAGCCCCTGAACGCATTGTGTAAGAATTTCTCTCTCTTTCACTGTCTTTGTTTCATGGGTGTTTCAAAGTAATTTATTTTTATAATGGGGTTTAGCTGCTTTTCACTGCTGTGTTTATGCCGCTTTACACCCACTTGACACAATAACGGAGAGATATCAATACATAGGTTTTACGATTATTATTAGTCAGATATATTCTTGTGCGGTGAATAGGGCGTGTTGAGTCCAGTTCTCTGAGCCAGGAGTAGGTCTTGTCTATTACATATTGGGTTTATGGAACGGTATCTGAGCTAATTTGATACCCTTGTTTTATGTATCACCCCACCTCACCTTTCCCGTTAAGCAGCCATAGTGTGTTTTCTGCATGTGTGACTCTGTTCTGTTTTGTAATTCAGTTCAAGTGTAACGGTTTTTACATTCCCTCTATCAGTGATACCTTATGAGAAGTGTCCTTTTCTGTGTGACTTATTTCACTTAGAATCGTCGTACCTAAATCCACTCATCATGCTGCTACTAACCTTACGACATTGATTTCATGGCTGAGTGGTATTCCATTGTACATAAGGACCACAACTTCTTTATCCATTTTTCTCTTTCCTGGGATATTTAAGGTGGAATGAAGTGGAGGTCCTGGTCAACAGAGCAGCCCTAAACTTTGGGGTGCTTGTGTCTTGCTGATTTTTCATTTTCCCAATTTATACCCCCATGAGTGGAAGTGCCCTATGCTCTCTAAGCTGTGTTTTTCAGATGTTTCAGGACTCACCGGACACTTCTCCGGAGTGGCTTTTGGCAATTTACATCCCGCCCATCAGTGTAGCAAGGCTCCCATTTCTCCATGGCCTGTCCTGCATTTCTGGTTTTGACACTTTTTTCAGCATGGCCCTTTTGACCGATGGGAAGCGAGACTTCTTTGTAGCGCTGATTTGCCTTTCCAGGTTGCTTGGTTGGCCAAAAAGGGCGTATGCGATTTTTCCTGAATATATTCAGGAAAAAACGCATACGCCCTTTTTGGCCAAGGGCATCATTGTCAACGTTTTGCCGCTTTTCATGTGCTTTAAAGGCGATTCGTATCTACCTCCTGAAATCTGTTTCCTGCAATTCTGCCTTGATTTCAAATCCTCTTCTTTGCCTTCCCTCAATATATTTGTGGACGAGAGTTATCATTAATAACTCTGCAGGTTTGTGAATTGCAGTGCCCTGAACCTCCATTTTACAACTCGTTTTTATGGGAGCTGGCCGCAAAATCGCAGAATGGCTTCAGGCCCTGTTCTGGTTCCGGGGGGCAGGCTGAGCCTGTGGTTAATTCTTCTTTCTGATGGGAAAATAGAGTGACCTGTGCCTGTCCCAACACCAAGAGCTAGTCTCTCGTTGGTTCCACGTCTTCCCGTTTATCCTCAGGACAAATTGCAACCTGTATGGAACAGGAGGTTAAAGGTGCTGATGCTCCAAGTAGGGAGCTTGCTAGTAAAGCAGCTGGAATGGCGAACCCGGGCACAAGGAGATGAGAAATGAGGTGCGTTTTAGAAACCTTTCCCCATCACACGGTGTACCATCTTCTGGGTTTCTCATGCATGTTTTTGATGTAGGAAGATGCCCTTGAACCTGGAGATTTGGGACCCATGCGATGGGTACCACGCAGTGTTACTTTAAAGGGTCTGCGTTTGCTCACCCAACCTCACCAAACCTCTCAGCCCCAAGAGTGTCCACCCTTATGTCTCATCCAGCTGTGCGTCCAGATATGGTCAATCCAGGTTGCATCACAGCCCCTGAACGCATTGTGTAAGAATTTCTCTCTCTTTCACTGTCTTTGTTTCATGGGTGTTTCAAAGTAATTTATTTTTATAATGGGGTTTAGCTGCTTTTCACTGCTGTGTTTATGCCGCTTTACACCCACTTGACACACTAACAGAGAGATATCAATACATAGGTTTTACGATTATTATTAGTCAGATATATTCTTGTGCGGTGAATAGGGCGTGTTGAGTCCAGTTCTCTGAGCAAGGAGTAGGTCTTGTCTATTACATATTGGGTTTATGGAACGGTATCTGAGCTAATTTGATACCCTTGTTTTATGTATCACCCCACCTCACCTTTCCCGTTAAGCAGCCATAGTGTGTTTTCTGCATGTGTGACTCTGTTCTGTTTTGTAATTCAGTTCAAGTGTAACGGTTTTTACATTCCCTCTATCAGTGATACCTTATGAGAAGTGTCCTTTTCTGTGTGACTTATTTCACTTAGAATCGTCGTACCTAAATCCACTCATCATGCTGCTACTAACCTTACGACATTGATTTCATGGCTGAGTGATATTCCATTGTACATAAGGACCACAACTTCTTTATCCATTTTTCTCTTTCCTGGGATATTTAAGGTGGAATGAAGTGGAGGTCCTGGTCAACAGAGCAGCCCTAAACTTTGGGGTGCTTGTGTCTTGCTGATTTTTCATTTTCCCAATTTATACCCCCATGAGTGGAAGTGCCCTATGCTCTCTAAGCTGTGTTTTTCAGATGTTTCAGGACTCACCGGACACTTCTCCGGAGTGGCTTTTGGCAATTTACATCCCGCCCATCAGTGTAGCAAGGCTCCCATTTCTCCATGGCCTGTCCTGCATTTCTGGTTTTGACACTTTTTTCAGCATGGCCCTTTTGACCGATGGGAAGCGAGACTTGTTTGTAGCGCTGATTTGCCTTTCCAGGTTGCTTGGTTGGCCAAAAAGGGCGTATGCGTTTTTTCCTGAATATATTCAGGAAAAAACGCATACGCCCTTTTTGGCCAAGGGCATCATTGTCAACGTTTTGCCGCTTCTCATGTGCTTTAAAGGCGATTCGTATCTACCTCCTGAAATCTGTTTCCTGCAATTCTGCCTTGATTTCAAATCCGCTTCTTTGCCTTCCCTCAATATATTTGTGGACGAGAGTTATCATTTATAACTCTGCAGGTTTGTGAATTGCAGTGCCCTGAACCTCCATTTTACAACTCGTTTTTATGGGAGCTGGCCACAAAATTGCAGAATGGCTTCAGGCCCTGTTCTGGTTCCGGGGGGCAGGCTGAGCCTGTGGTTAATTCTTCTTTCTGATGGGAAAATAGAGTGACCTGTGCCTGTCCCAACACCAAGAGCTAGTCTCTCGTTGGTTCCACGTCTTCCCGTTTATCCTCAGGACAAATTGCAACCTGCATGGAACAGGAGGTTAAAGGTGCTGATGCTCCAAGTAGGGAGCTTGCTAGTAAAGCGGCTGGAATGGCGAACCCGGGCACAAGGAGATGAGAAATGAGGTGCGTTTTAGAAACCTTTCCCCATCACACGGTGTACCATCTTCTGGGTTTCTCATGCATGTTTTTGATGTAGGAAGATGCCCTTGAACCTGGAGATTTGGGACCCATGCGATGGGTACCACGCAGTATTCCTTTAAAGGGTCTGCGTTTGCTCACCCAACCTCACCAAACCTCTCAGCCCCAAGAGTGTCCACCCTTATGTCTCATCCAGCTGTGCGTCTAGATATGGTCAATCCAGGTTGCATCACAGCCCCTGAACGCATTGTGTAAGAATTTCTCTCTCTTTCACTGTCTTTGTTTCATGGGTGTTTCAAAGTAATTTATTTTTATAATGGGGTTTAGCTGCTTTTCACTGCTGTGTTTATGCCGCTTTACACCCACTTGACACACTAACAGAGAGATATCAATACATAGGTTTTACGATTATTATTAGTCAGATATATTCTTGTGTGGTGAATAGGGCGTGTTGAGTCCAGTTCTCTGAGCAAGGAGTAGGTCTTGTCTATTACATATTGGGTTTATGGAACGGTATCTGAGCTAATTTGATACCCTTGTTTTATGTATCACCCCACCTCACCTTTCCCGTTAAGCAGCCATAGTGTGTTTTCTGCATGTGTGACTCTGTTCTGTTTTGTAATTCAGTTCAAGTGTAACGGTTTTTACATTCCCTCTATCAGTGATACCTTATGAGAAGTGTCCTTTTCTGTGTGACTTATTTCACTTAGAATCGTCGTACCTAAATCCACTCATCATGCTGCTACTAACCTTACGACATTGATTTCATGGCTGAGTGGTATTCCATTGTACATAAGGACCACAACTTCTTTATCCATTTTTCTCTTTCCTGGGATATTTAAGGTGGAATGAAGTGGAGGTCCTGGTCAACAGAGCAGCCCTAAACTTTGGGGTGCTTGTGTCTTGCTGATTTTTCATTTTCCCAATTTATACCCCCATGAGTGGAAGTGCCCTATGCTCTCTAAGCTGTGTTTTTCAGATGTTTCAGGACTCACCGGACACTTCTCCGGAGTGGCTTTTGGCAATTTACATCCCGCCCATCAGTGTAGCAAGGCTCCCATTTCTCCATGGCCTGTCCTGCATTTCTGGTTTTGACACTTTTTTCAGCATGGCCCTTTTGACCGATGGGAAGCGAGACTTCTTTGTAGCGCTGATTTGCCTTTCCAGGTTGCTTGGTTGGCCAAAAAGGGCGTATGCGATTTTTCCTGAATATATTCAGGAAAAAACGCATACGCCCTTTTTGGCCAAGGGCATCATTGTCAACGTTTTGCCGCTTTTCATGTGCTTTAAAGGCGATTCGTATCTACCTCCTGAAATCTGTTTCCTGCAATTCTGCCTTGATTTCAAATCCTCTTCTTTGCCTTCCCTCAATATATTTGTGGACGAGAGTTATCATTAATAACTCTGCAGGTTTGTGAATTGCAGTGCCCTGAACCTCCATTTTACAACTCGTTTTTATGGGAGCTGGCCGCAAAATCGCAGAATGGCTTCAGGCCCTGTTCTGGTTCTGGGGGGCAGGCTGAGCCTGTGGTTAATTCTTCTTTCTGATGGGAAAATAGAGTGACCTGTGCCTGTCCCAACACCAAGAGCTAGTCTCTCGTTGGTTCCACGTCTTCCCGTTTATCCTCAGGACAAATTGCAACCTGTATGGAACAGGAGGTTAAAGGTGCTGATGCTCCAAGTAGGGAGCTTGCTAGTAAAGCAGCTGGAATGGCGAACCCGGGCACAAGGAGATGAGAAATGAGGTGCGTTTTAGAAACCTTTCCCCATCACACGGTGTACCATCTTCTGGGTTTCTCATGCATGTTTTTGATGTAGGAAGATGCCCTTGAACCTGGAGATTTGGGACCCATGCGATGGGTACCACGCAGTGTTACTTTAAAGGGTCTGCGTTTGCTCACCCAACCTCACCAAACCTCTCAGCCCCAAGAGTGTCCACCCTTATGTCTCATCCAGCTGTGCGTCCAGATATGGTCAATCCAGGTTGCATCACAGCCCCTGAACGCATTGTGTAAGAATTTCTCTCTCTTTCACTGTCTTTGTTTCATGGGTGTTTCAAAGTAATTTATTTTTATAATGGGGTTTAGCTGCTTTTCACTGCTGTGTTTATGCCGCTTTACACCCACTTGACACACTAACAGAGAGATATCAATACATAGGTTTTACGATTATTATTAGTCAGATATATTCTTGTGCGGTGAATAGGGCGTGTTGAGTCCAGTTCTCTGAGCAAGGAGTAGGTCTTGTCTATTACATATTGGGTTTATGGAACGGTATCTGAGCTAATTTGATACCCTTGTTTTATGTATCACCCCACCTCACCTTTCCCGTTAAGCAGCCATAGTGTGTTTTCTGCATGTGTGACTCTGTTCTGTTTTGTAATTCAGTTCAAGTGTAACGGTTTTTACATTCCCTCTATCAGTGATACCTTATGAGAAGTGTCCTTTTCTGTGTGACTTATTTCACTTAGAATCGTCGTACCTAAATCCACTCATCATGCTGCTACTAACCTTACGACATTGATTTCATGGCTGAGTGATATTCCATTGTACATAAGGACCACAACTTCTTTATCCATTTTTCTCTTTCCTGGGATATTTAAGGTGGAATGAAGTGGAGGTCCTGGTCAACAGAGCAGCCCTAAACTTTGGGGTGCTTGTGTCTTGCTGATTTTTCATTTTCCCAATTTATACCCCCATGAGTGGAAGTGCCCTATGCTCTCTAAGCTGTGTTTTTCAGATGTTTCAGGACTCACCGGACACTTCTCCGGAGTGGCTTTTGGCAATTTACATCCCGCCCATCAGTGTAGCAAGGCTCCCATTTCTCCATGGCCTGTCCTGCATTTCTGGTTTTGACACTTTTTTCAGCATGGCCCTTTTGACCGATGGGAAGCGAGACTTGTTTGTAGCGCTGATTTGCCTTTCCAGGTTGCTTGGTTGGCCAAAAAGGGCGTATGCGTTTTTTCCTGAATATATTCAGGAAAAAACGCATACGCCCTTTTTGGCCAAGGGCATCATTGTCAACGTTTTGCCGCTTCTCATGTGCTTTAAAGGCGATTCGTATCTACCTCCTGAAATCTGTTTCCTGCAATTCTGCCTTGATTTCAAATCCGCTTCTTTGCCTTCCCTCAATATATTTGTGGACGAGAGTTATCATTTATAACTCTGCAGGTTTGTGAATTGCAGTGCCCTGAACCTCCATTTTACAACTCGTTTTTATGGGAGCTGGCCGCAAAATTGCAGAATGGCTTCAGGCCCTGTTCTGGTTCCGGGGGGCAGGCTGAGCCTGTGGTTAATTCTTCTTTCTGATGGGAAAATAGAGTGACCTGTGCCTGTCCCAACACCAAGAGCTAGTCTCTCGTTGGTTCCACGTCTTCCCGTTTATCCTCAGGACAAATTGCAACCTGCATGGAACAGGAGGTTAAAGGTGCTGATGCTCCAAGTAGGGAGCTTGCTAGTAAAGCGGCTGGAATGGCGAACCCGGGCACAAGGAGATGAGAAATGAGGTGCGTTTTAGAAACCTTTCCCCATCACACGGTGTACCATCTTCTGGGTTTCTCATGCATGTTTTCGATGTAGGAAGATGTCCTTGAACCTGGAGATTTGGGACCCATGCGATGGGTACCACGCAGTATTCCTTTAAAGGGTCTGCGTTTGCTCACCCAACCTCACCAAACCTCTCAGCCCCAAGAGTGTCCACCCTTATGTCTCATCCAGGTGTGCGTCTAGATATGGTCAATCCAGGTTGCATCACAGCCCCTGAACGCATTGTGTAAGAATTTCTCTCTCTTTCACTGTCTTTGTTTCATGGGTGTTTCAAAGTAATTTATTTTTATAATGGGGTTTAGCTGCTTTTCACTGCTGTGTTTATGCCGCTTTACACCCACTTGACACAATAACAGAGAGATATCAATACATAGGTTTTACGATTATTATTAGTCAGATATATTCTTGTGCGGTGAATAGGGCGTGTTGAGTCCAGTTCTCTGAGCAAGGAGTAGGTCTTGTCTATTACATATTGGGTTTATGGAACGGTATCTGAGCTAATTTGATACCCTTGTTTTATGTATCACCCCACCTCACCTTTCCCGTTAAGCAGCCATAGTGTGTTTTCTGCATGTGTGACTCTGTTCTGTTTTGTAATTCAGTTCAAGTGTAACGGTTTTTACATTCCCTCTATCAGTGATACCTTATGAGAAGTGTCCTTTTCTGTGTGACTTATTTCACTTAGAATCGTCCTACCTAAATCCACTCATCATGCTGCTACTAACCTTACGACATTGATTTCATGGCTGAGTGGTATTCCATTGTACATAAGGACCACAACTTCTTTATCCATTTTTCTCTTTCCTGGGATATTTAAGGTGGAATGAAGTGGAGGTCCTGGTCAACAGAGCAGCCCTAAACTTTGGGGTGCTTGTGTCTTGCTGATTTTTAATTTTCCCAATTTATACCCCCATGAGTGGAAGTGCCCTATGCTCTCTAAGCTGTGTTTTTCAGATGTTTCAGGACTCACCGGACACTTCTCCGGAGTGGCTTTTGGCAATTTACATCCCGCCCATCAGTGTAGCAAGGCTCCCATTTCTCCATGGCCTGTCCTGCATTTCTGGTTTTGACACTTTTTTCAGCATGGCCCTTTTGACCGATGGGAAGCGAGACTTCTTTGTAGCGCTGATTTGCCTTTCCAGGTTGCTTGGTTGGCCAAAAAGGGCGTATGCGTTTTTTCCTGAATATATTCAGGAAAAAACGCATACGCCCTTTTTGGCCAAGGGCATCATTGTCAACGTTTTGCCGCTTCTCATGTGCTTTAAAGGCGATTCGTATCTACCTCCTGAAATCTGTTTCCTGCAATTCTTCCTTCATTTCAAATCCGCTTCTTTGCCTTCCCTCAATATATTTGTGGACGAGAGTTATCATTTATAACTCTGCAGGTTTGTGAATTGCAGTGCCCTGAACCTCCATTTTACAACTCGTTTTTATGGGAGCTGGCCACAAAATTGCAGAATGGCTTCAGGCCCTGTTCTGGTTCCGGGGGGCAGGCTGAGCCTGTGGTTAATTCTTCTTTCTGATGGGAAAATAGAGTGACCTGTGCCTGTCCCAACACCAAGAGCTAGTCTCTCGTTGGTTCCACGTCTTCCCGTTTATCCTCAGGACAAATTGCAACCTGCATGGAACAGGAGGTTAAAGGTGCTGATGCTCCAAGTAGGGAGCTTGCTAGTAAAGCGGCTGGAATGGCGAACCCGGGCACAAGGAGATGAGAAATGAGGTGCGTTTTAGAAACCTTTCCCCATCACACGGTGTACCATCTTCTGGGTTTCTCATGCATGTTTTTGATGTAGGAAGATGCCCTTGAACCTGGAGATTTGGGACCCATGCGATGGGTACCACGCAGTATTCCTTTAAAGGGTCTGCGTTTGCTCACCCAACCTCACCAAACCTCTCAGCCCCAAGAGTGTCCACCCTTATGTCTCATCCAGCTGTGCCTCTAGATATGGTCAATCCAGGTTGCATCACAGCCCCTGAACGCATTGTGTAAGAATTTCTCTCTCTTTCACTGTCTTTGTTTCATGGGTGTTTCAAAGTAATTTATTTTTATAATGGGGTTTAGCTGCTTTTCACTGCTGTGTTTATGCCGCTTTACACCCACTTGACACACTAACAGAGAGATATCAATACATAGGTTTTACGATTATTATTAGTCAGATATATTCTTGTGTGGTGAATAGGGCGTGTTGAGTCCAGTTCTCTGAGCAAGGAGTAGGTCTTGTCTATTACATATTGGGTTTATGGAACGGTATCTGAGCTAATTTGATACCCTTGTTTTATGTATCACCCCACCTCACCTTTCCCGTTAAGCAGCCATAGTGTGTTTTCTGCATGTGTGACTCTGTTCTGTTTTGTAATTCAGTTCAAGTGTAACGGTTTTTACATTCCCTCTATCAGTGATACCTTATGAGAAGTGTCCTTTTCTGTGTGACTTATTTCACTTAGAATCGTCGTACCTAAATCCACTCATCATGCTGCTACTAACCTTACGACATTGATTTCATGGCTGAGTGGTATTCCATTGTACATAAGGACCACAACTTCTTTATCCATTTTTCTCTTTCCTGGGATATTTAAGGTGGAATGAAGTGGAGGTCCTGGTCAACAGAGCAGCCCTAAACTTTGGGGTGCTTGTGTCTTGCTGATTTTTAATTTTCCCAATTTATACCCCCATGAGTGGAAGTGCCCTATGCTCTCTAAGCTGTGTTTTTCAGATGTTTCAGGACTCACCGGACACTTCTCCGGAGTGGCTTTTGGCAATTTACATCCCGCCCATCAGTGTAGCAAGGCTCCCATTTCTCCATGGCCTGTCCTGCATTTCTGGTTTTGACACTTTTTTCAGCATGGCCCTTTTGACCGATGGGAAGCGAGACTTCTTTGTAGCGCTGATTTGCCTTTCCAGGTTGCTTGGTTGGCCAAAAAGGGCGTATGCGTTTTTTCCTGAATATATTCAGGAAAAAACGCATACGCCCTTTTTGGCCAAGGGCATCATTGTCAACGTTTTGCCGCTTCTCATGTGCTTTAAAGGCGATTCGTATCTACCTCCTGAAATCTGTTTCCTGCAATTCTTCCTTCATTTCAAATCCGCTTCTTTGCCTTCCCTCAATATATTTGTGGACGAGAGTTATCATTTATAACTCTGCAGGTTTGTGAATTGCAGTGCCCTGAACCTCCATTTTACAACTCGTTTTTATGGGAGCTGGCCACAAAATTGCAGAATGGCTTCAGGCCCTGTTCTGGTTCCGGGGGGCAGGCTGAGCCTGTGGTTAATTCTTCTTTCTGATGGGAAAATAGAGTGACCTGTGCCTGTCCCAACACCAAGAGCTAGTCTCTCGTTGGTTCCACGTCTTCCCGTTTATCCTCAGGACAAATTGCAACCTGCATGGAACAGGAGGTTAAAGGTGCTGATGCTCCAAGTAGGGAGCTTGCTAGTAAAGCGGCTGGAATGGCGAACCCGGGCACAAGGAGATGAGAAATGAGGTGCGTTTTAGAAACCTTTCCCCATCACACGGTGTACCATCTTCTGGGTTTCTCATGCATGTTTTTGATGTAGGAAGATGCCCTTGAACCTGGAGATTTGGGACCCATGCGATGGGTACCACGCAGTATTCCTTTAAAGGGTCTGCGTTTGCTCACCCAACCTCACCAAACCTCTCAGCCCCAAGAGTGTCCACCCTTATGTCTCATCCAGCTGTGCGTCTAGATATGGTCAATCCAGGTTGCATCACAGCCCCTGAACGCATTGTGTAAGAATTTCTCTCTCTTTCACTGTCTTTGTTTCATGGGTGTTTCAAAGTAATTTATTTTTATAATGGGGTTTAGCTGCTTTTCACTGCTGTGTTTATGCCGCTTTACACCCACTTGACACACTAACAGAGAGATATCAATACATAGGTTTTACGATTATTATTAGTCAGATATATTCTTGTGTGGTGAATAGGGCGTGTTGAGTCCAGTTCTCTGAGCAAGGAGTAGGTCTTGTCTATTACATATTGGGTTTATGGAACGGTATCTGAGCTAATTTGATACCCTTGTTTTATGTATCACCCCACCTCACCTTTCCCGTTAAGCAGCCATAGTGTGTTTTCTGCATGTGTGACTCTGTTCTGTTTTGTAATTCAGTTCAAGTGTAACGGTTTTTACATTCCCTCTATCAGTGATACCTTATGAGAAGTGTCCTTTTCTGTGTGACTTATTTCACTTAGAATCGTCGTACCTAAATCCACTCATCATGCTGCTACTAACCTTACGACATTGATTTCATGGCTGAGTGGTATTCCATTGTACATAAGGACCACAACTTCTTTATCCATTTTTCTCTTTCCTGGGATATTTAAGGTGGAATGAAGTGGAGGTCCTGGTCAACAGAGCAGCCCTAAACTTTGGGGTGCTTGTGTCTTGCTGATTTTTAATTTTCCCAATTTATACCCCCATGAGTGGAAGTGCCCTATGCTCTCTAAGCTGTGTTTTTCAGATGTTTCAGGACTCACCGGACACTTCTCCGGAGTGGCTTTTGGCAATTTACATCCCGCCCATCAGTGTAGCAAGGCTCCCATTTCTCCATGGCCTGTCCTGCATTTCTGGTTTTGACACTTTTTTCAGCATGGCCCTTTTGACCGATGGGAAGCGAGACTTGTTTGTAGCGCTGATTTGCCTTTCCAGGTTGCTTGGTTGGCCAAAAAGGGCGTATGCGTTTTTTCCTGAATATATTCAGGAAAAAACGCATACGCCCTTTTTGGCCAAGGGCATCATTGTCAACGTTTTGCCGCTTCTCATGTGCTTTAAAGGCGATTCGTATCTACCTCCTGAAATCTGTTTCCTGCAATTCTGCCTTGATTTCAAATCCGCTTCTTTGCCTTCCCTCAATATATTTGTGGACGAGAGTTATCATTTATAACTCTGCAGGTTTGTGAATTGCAGTGCCCTGAACCTCCATTTTACAACTCGTTTTTATGGGAGCTGGCCGCAAAATTGCAGAATGGCTTCAGGCCCTGTTCTGGTTCCGGGGGGCAGGCTGAGCCTGTGGTTAATTCTTCTTTCTGATGGGAAAATAGAGTGACCTGTGCCTGTCCCAACACCAAGAGCTAGTCTCTCGTTGGTTCCACGTCTTCCCGTTTATCCTCAGGACAAATTGCAACCTGCATGGAACAGGAGGTTAAAGGTGCTGATGCTCCAAGTAGGGAGATTGCTAGTAAAGCGGCTGGAATGGCGAACCCGGGCACAAGGAGATGAGAAATGAGGTGCGTTTTAGAAACCTTTCCCCATCACACGGTGTACCATCTTCTGGGTTTCTCATGCATGTTTTCGATGTAGGAAGATGTCCTTGAACCTGGAGATTTGGGACCCATGCGATGGGTACCACGCAGTATTCCTTTAAAGGGTCTGCGTTTGCTCACCCAACCTCACCAAACCTCTCAGCCCCAAGAGTGTCCACCCTTATGTCTCATCCAGGTGTGCGTCTAGATATGGTCAATCCAGGTTGCATCACAGCCCCTGAACGCATTGTGTAAGAATTTCTCTCTCTTTCACTGTCTTTGTTTCATGGGTGTTTCAAAGTAATTTATTTTTATAATGGGGTTTAGCTGCTTTTCACTGCTGTGTTTATGCCGCTTTACACCCACTTGACACAATAACAGAGAGATATCAATACATAGGTTTTACGATTATTATTAGTCAGATATATTCTTGTGCGGTGAATAGGGCGTGTTGAGTCCAGTTCTCTGAGCAAGGAGTAGGTCTTGTCTATTACATATTGGGTTTATGGAACGGTATCTGAGCTAATTTGATACCCTTGTTTTATGTATCACCCCACCTCACCTTTCCCGTTAAGCAGCCATAGTGTGTTTTCTGCATGTGTGACTCTGTTCTGTTTTGTAATTCAGTTCAAGTGTAACGGTTTTTACATTCCCTCTATCAGTGATACCTTATGAGAAGTGTCCTTTTCTGTGTGACTTATTTCACTTAGAATCGTCGTACCTAAATCCACTCATCATGCTGCTACTAACCTTACGACATTGATTTCATGGCTGAGTGGTATTCCATTGTACATAAGGACCACAACTTCTTTATCCATTTTTCTCTTTCCTGGGATATTTAAGGTGGAATGAAGTGGAGGTCCTGGTCAACAGAGCAGCCCTAAACTTTGGGGTGCTTGTGTCTTGCTGATTTTTCATTTTCCCAATTTATACCCCCATGAGTGGAAGTGCCCTATGCTCTCTAAGCTGTGTTTTTCAGATGTTTCAGGACTCACCGGACACTTCTCCGGAGTGGCTTTTGGCAATTTACATCCCGCCCATCAGTGTAGCAAGGCTCCCATTTCTCCATGGCCTGTCCTGCATTTCTGGTTTTGACACTTTTTTCAGCATGGCCCTTTTGACCGATGGGAAGCGAGACTTATTTGTAGCGCTGATTTGCCTTTCCAGGTTGCTTGGTTGGCCAAAAAGGGCGTATGCGTTTTTTCCTGAATATATTCAGGAAAAAACGCATACGCCCTTTTTGGCCAAGGGCATCATTGTCAACGTTTTGCCGCTTTTCATGTGCTTTAAAGGCGATTCGTATCTACCTCCTGAAATCTGTTTCCTGCAATTCTGCCTTGATTTCAAATCCTCTTCTTTGCCTTCCCTCAATATATTTGTGGACGAGAGTTATCATTAATAACTCTGCAGGTTTGTGAATTGCAGTGCCCTGAACCTCCATTTTACAACTCGTTTTTATGGGAGCTGGCCGCAAAATCGCAGAATGGCTTCAGGCCCTGTTCTGGTTCCGGGCGGCAGGCTGAGCCTGTGGTTAATTCTTCTTTCTGATGGGAAAATAGAGTGACCTGTGCCTGTCCCAACACCAAGAGCTAGTCTCTCGTTGGTTCCACGTCTTCCCGTTTATCCTCAGGACAAATTGCAACCTGCATGGAACAGGAGGTTAAAGGTGCTGATGCTCCAAGTAGGGAGCTTGCTAGTAAAGCGGCTGGAATGGCGAACCCGGGCACAAGGAGATGAGAAATGAGGTGCGTTTTAGAAACCTTTCCCCATCACACGGTGTACCATCTTCTGGGTTTCTCATGCATGTTTTTGATGTAGGAAGATGCCCTTGAACCTGGAGATTTGGGACCCATGCGATGGGTACCACGCAGTATTACTTTAAAGGGTCTGCGTTTGCTCACCCAACCTCACCAAACCTCTCAGCCCCAAGAGTGTCCACCCTTATGTCTCATCCAGCTGTGCGTCTAGATATGGTCAATCCAGGTTGCATCACAGCCCCTGAACGCATTGTGTAAGAATTTCTCTCTCTTTCACTGTCTTTGTTTCATGGGTGTTTCAAAGTAATTTATTTTTATAATGGGGTTTAGCTGCTTTTCACTGCTGTGTTTATGCCGCTTTACACCCACTTGACACAATAACGGAGAGATATCAATACATAGGTTTTACGATTATTATTAGTCAGATATATTCTTGTGCGGTGAATAGGGCGTGTTGAGTCCAGTTCTCTGAGCCAGGAGTAGGTCTTGTCTATTACATATTGGGTTTATGGAACGGTATCTGAGCTAATTTGATACCCTTGTTTTATGTATCACCCCACCTCACCTTTCCCGTTAAGCAGCCATAGTGTGTTTTCTGCATGTGTGACTCTGTTCTGTTTTGTAATTCAGTTCAAGTGTAACGGTTTTTACATTCCCTCTATCAGTGATACCTTATGAGAAGTGTCCTTTTCTGTGTGACTTATTTCACTTAGAATCGTCGTACCTAAATCCACTCATCATGCTGCTACTAACCTTACGACATTGATTTCATGGCTGAGTGGTATTCCATTGTACATAAGGACCACAACTTCTTTATCCATTTTTCTCTTTCCTGGGATATTTAAGGTGGAATGAAGTGGAGGTCCTGGTCAACAGAGCAGCCCTAAACTTTGGGGTGCTTGTGTCTTGCTGATTTTTCATTTTCCCAATTTATACCCCCATGAGTGGAAGTGCCCTATGCTCTCTAAGCTGTGTTTTTCAGATGTTTCAGGACTCACCGGACACTTCTCCGGAGTGGCTTTTGGCAATTTACATCCCGCCCATCAGTGTAGCAAGGCTCCCATTTCTCCATGGCCTGTCCTGCATTTCTGGTTTTGACACTTTTTTCAGCATGGCCCTTTTGACCGATGGGAAGCGAGACTTCTTTGTAGCGCTGATTTGCCTTTCCAGGTTGCTTGGTTGGCCAAAAAGGGCGTATGCGATTTTTCCTGAATATATTCAGGAAAAAACGCATACGCCCTTTTTGGCCAAGGGCATCATTGTCAACGTTTTGCCGCTTTTCATGTGCTTTAAAGGCGATTCGTATCTACCTCCTGAAATCTGTTTCCTGCAATTCTGCCTTGATTTCAAATCCTCTTCTTTGCCTTCCCTCAATATATTTGTGGACGAGAGTTATCATTAATAACTCTGCAGGTTTGTGAATTGCAGTGCCCTGAACCTCCATTTTACAACTCGTTTTTATGGGAGCTGGCCGCAAAATCGCAGAATGGCTTCAGGCCCTGTTCTGGTTCCGGGGGGCAGGCTGAGCCTGTGGTTAATTCTTCTTTCTGATGGGAAAATAGAGTGACCTGTGCCTGTCCCAACACCAAGAGCTAGTCTCTCGTTGGTTCCACGTCTTCCCGTTTATCCTCAGGACAAATTGCAACCTGTATGGAACAGGAGGTTAAAGGTGCTGATGCTCCAAGTAGGGAGCTTGCTAGTAAAGCAGCTGGAATGGCGAACCCGGGCACAAGGAGATGAGAAATGAGGTGCGTTTTAGAAACCTTTCCCCATCACACGGTGTACCATCTTCTGGGTTTCTCATGCATGTTTTTGATGTAGGAAGATGCCCTTGAACCTGGAGATTTGGGACCCATGCGATGGGTACCACGCAGTATTACTTTAAAGGGTCTGCGTTTGCTCACCCAACCTCACCAAACCTCTCAGCCCCAAGAGTGTCCACCCTTATGTCTCATCCAGCTGTGCGTCCAGATATGGTCAATCCAGGTTGCATCACAGCCCCTGAACGCATTGTGTAAGAATTTCTCTCTCTTTCACTGTCTTTGTTTCATGGGTGTTTCAAAGTAATTTATTTTTATAATGGGGTTTAGCTGCTTTTCACTGCTGTGTTTATGCCGCTTTACACCCACTTGACACACTAACAGAGAGATATCAATACATAGGTTTTACGATTATTATTAGTCAGATATATTCTTGTGCGGTGAATAGGGCGTGTTGAGTCCAGTTCTCTGAGCAAGGAGTAGGTCTTGTCTATTACATATTGGGTTTATGGAACGGTATCTGAGCTAATTTGATACCCTTGTTTTATGTATCACCCCACCTCACCTTTCCCGTTAAGCAGCCATAGTGTGTTTTCTGCATGTGTGACTCTGTTCTGTTTTGTAATTCAGTTCAAGTGTAACGGTTTTTACATTCCCTCTATCAGTGATACCTTATGAGAAGTGTCCTTTTCTGTGTGACTTATTTCACTTAGAATCGTCGTACCTAAATCCACTCATCATGCTGCTACTAACCTTACGACATTGATTTCATGGCTGAGTGATATTCCATTGTACATAAGGACCACAACTTCTTTATCCATTTTTCTCTTTCCTGGGATATTTAAGGTGGAATGAAGTGGAGGTCCTGGTCAACAGAGCAGCCCTAAACTTTGGGGTGCTTGTGTCTTGCTGATTTTTCATTTTCCCAATTTATACCCCCATGAGTGGAAGTGCCCTATGCTCTCTAAGCTGTGTTTTTCAGATGTTTCAGGACTCACCGGACACTTCTCCGGAGTGGCTTTTGGCAATTTACATCCCGCCCATCAGTGTAGCAAGGCTCCCATTTCTCCATGGCCTGTCCTGCATTTCTGGTTTTGACACTTTTTTCAGCATGGCCCTTTTGACCGATGGGAAGCGAGACTTGTTTGTAGCGCTGATTTGCCTTTCCAGGTTGCTTGGTTGGCCAAAAAGGGCGTATGCGTTTTTTCCTGAATATATTCAGGAAAAAACGCATACGCCCTTTTTGGCCAAGGGCATCATTGTCAACGTTTTGCCGCTTCTCATGTGCTTTAAAGGCGATTCGTATCTACCTCCTGAAATCTGTTTCCTGCAATTCTGCCTTGATTTCAAATCCGCTTCTTTGCCTTCCCTCAATATATTTGTGGACGAGAGTTATCATTTATAACTCTGCAGGTTTGTGAATTGCAGTGCCCTGAACCTCCATTTTACAACTCGTTTTTATGGGAGCTGGCCGCAAAATTGCAGAATGGCTTCAGGCCCTGTTCTGGTTCCGGGGGGCAGGCTGAGCCTGTGGTTAATTCTTCTTTCTGATGGGAAAATAGAGTGACCTGTGCCTGTCCCAACACCAAGAGCTAGTCTCTCGTTGGTTCCACGTCTTCCCGTTTATCCTCAGGACAAATTGCAACCTGCATGGAACAGGAGGTTAAAGGTGCTGATGCTCCAAGTAGGGAGCTTGCTAGTAAAGCGGCTGGAATGGCGAACCCGGGCACAAGGAGATGAGAAATGAGGTGCGTTTTAGAAACCTTTCCCCATCACACGGTGTACCATCTTCTGGGTTTCTCATGCATGTTTTCGATGTAGGAAGATGTCCTTGAACCTGGAGATTTGGGACCCATGCGATGGGTACCACGCAGTATTCCTTTAAAGGGTCTGCGTTTGCTCACCCAACCTCACCAAACCTCTCAGCCCCAAGAGTGTCCACCCTTATGTCTCATCCAGGTGTGCGTCTAGATATGGTCAATCCAGGTTGCATCACAGCCCCTGAACGCATTGTGTAAGAATTTCTCTCTCTTTCACTGTCTTTGTTTCATGGGTGTTTCAAAGTAATTTATTTTTATAATGGGGTTTAGCTGCTTTTCACTGCTGTGTTTATGCCGCTTTACACCCACTTGACACAATAACAGAGAGATATCAATACATAGGTTTTACGATTATTATTAGTCAGATATATTCTTGTGCGGTGAATAGGGCGTGTTGAGTCCAGTTCTCTGAGCAAGGAGTAGGTCTTGTCTATTACATATTGGGTTTATGGAACGGTATCTGAGCTAATTTGATACCCTTGTTTTATGTATCACCCCACCTCACCTTTCCCGTTAAGCAGCCATAGTGTGTTTTCTGCATGTGTGACTCTGTTCTGTTTTGTAATTCAGTTCAAGTGTAACGGTTTTTACATTCCCTCTATCAGTGATACCTTATGAGAAGTGTCCTTTTCTGTGTGACTTATTTCACTTAGAATCGTCGTACCTAAATCCACTCATCATGCTGCTACTAACCTTACGACATTGATTTCATGGCTGAGTGGTATTCCATTGTACATAAGGACCACAACTTCTTTATCCATTTTTCTCTTTCCTGGGATATTTAAGGTGGAATGAAGTGGAGGTCCTGGTCAACAGAGCAGCCCTAAACTTTGGGGTGCTTGTGTCTTGCTGATTTTTCATTTTCCCAATTTATACCCCCATGAGTGGAAGTGCCCTATGCTCTCTAAGCTGTGTTTTTCAGATGTTTCAGGACTCACCGGACACTTCTCCGGAGTGGCTTTTGGCAATTTACATCCCGCCCATCAGTGTAGCAAGGCTCCCATTTCTCCATGGCCTGTCCTGCATTTCTGGTTTTGACACTTTTTTCAGCATGGCCCTTTTGACCGATGGGAAGCGAGACTTCTTTGTAGCGCTGATTTGCCTTTCCAGGTTGCTTGGTTGGCCAAAAAGGGCGTATGCGTTTTTTCCTGAATATATTCAGGAAAAAACGCATACGCCCTTTTTGGCCAAGGGCATCATTGTCAACGTTTTGCCGCTTTTCATGTGCTTTAAAGGCGATTCGTATCTACCTCCTGAAATCTGTTTCCTGCAATTCTGCCTTGATTTCAAATCCTCTTCTTTGCCTTCCCTCAATATATTTGTGGACGAGAGTTATCATTAATAACTCTGCAGGTTTGTGAATTGCAGTGCCCTGAACCTCCATTTTACAACTCGTTTTTATGGGAGCTGGCCGCAAAATCGCAGAATGGCTTCAGGCCCTGTTCTGGTTCCGGGCGGCAGGCTGAGCCTGTGGTTAATTCTTCTTTCTGATGGGAAAATAGAGTGACCTGTGCCTGTCCCAACACCAAGAGCTAGTCTCTCGTTGGTTCCACGTCTTCCCGTTTATCCTCAGGACAAATTGCAACCTGCATGGAACAGGAGGTTAAAGGTGCTGATGCTCCAAGTAGGGAGCTTGCTAGTAAAGCGGCTGGAATGGCGAACCCGGGCACAAGGAGATGAGAAATGAGGTGCGTTTTAGAAACCTTTCCCCATCACACGGTGTACCATCTTCTGGGTTTCTCATGCATGTTTTTGATGTAGGAAGATGCCCTTGAACCTGGAGATTTGGGACCCATGCGATGGGTACCACGCAGTATTACTTTAAAGGGTCTGCGTTTGCTCACCCAACCTCACCAAACCTCTCAGCCCCAAGAGTGTCCACCCTTATGTCTCATCCAGCTGTGCGTCTAGATATGGTCAATCCAGGTTGCATCACAGCCCCTGAACGCATTGTGTAAGAATTTCTCTCTCTTTCACTGTCTTTGTTTCATGGGTGTTTCAAAGTAATTTATTTTTATAATGGGGTTTAGCTGCTTTTCACTGCTGTGTTTATGCCGCTTTACACCCACTTGACACAATAACGGAGAGATATCAATACATAGGTTTTACGATTATTATTAGTCAGATATATTCTTGTGCGGTGAATAGGGCGTGTTGAGTCCAGTTCTCTGAGCAAGGAGTAGGTCTTGTCTATTACATATTGGGTTTATGGAACGGTATCTGAGCTAATTTGATACCCTTGTTTTATGTATCACCCCACCTCACCTTTCCCGTTAAGCAGCCATAGTGTGTTTTCTGCATGTGTGACTCTGTTCTGTTTTGTAATTCAGTTCAAGTGTAACGGTTTTTACATTCCCTCTATCAGTGATACCTTATGAGAAGTGTCCTTTTCTGTGTGACTTATTTCACTTAGAATCGTCGTACCTAAATCCACTCATCATGCTGCTACTAACCTTACGACATTGATTTCATGGCTGAGTGGTATTCCATTGTACATAAGGACCACAACTTCTTTATCCATTTTTCTCTTTCCTGGGATATTTAAGGTGGAATGAAGTGGAGGTCCTGGTCAACAGAGCAGCCCTAAACTTTGGGGTGCTTGTGTCTTGCTGATTTTTCATTTTCCCAATTTATACCCCCATGAGTGGAAGTGCCCTATGCTCTCTAAGCTGTGTTTTTCAGATGTTTCAGGACTCACCGGACACTTCTCCGGAGTGGCTTTTGGCAATTTACATCCCGCCCATCAGTGTAGCAAGGCTCCCATTTCTCCATGGCCTGTCCTGCATTTCTGGTTTTGACACTTTTTTCAGCATGGCCCTTTTGACCGATGGGAAGCGAGACTTCTTTGTAGCGCTGATTTGCCTTTCCAGGTTGCTTGGTTGGCCAAAAAGGGCGTATGCGATTTTTCCTGAATATATTCAGGAAAAAACGCATACGCCCTTTTTGGCCAAGGGCATCATTGTCAACGTTTTGCCGCTTTTCATGTGCTTTAAAGGCGATTCGTATCTACCTCCTGAAATCTGTTTCCTGCAATTCTGCCTTGATTTCAAATCCTCTTCTTTGCCTTCCCTCAATATATTTGTGGACGAGAGTTATCATTAATAACTCTGCAGGTTTGTGAATTGCAGTGCCCTGAACCTCCATTTTACAACTCGTTTTTATGGGAGCTGGCCGCAAAATCGCAGAATGGCTTCAGGCCCTGTTCTGGTTCCGGGGGGCAGGCTGAGCCTGTGGTTAATTCTTCTTTCTGATGGGAAAATAGAGTGACCTGTGCCTGTCCCAACACCAAGAGCTAGTCTCTCGTTGGTTCCACGTCTTCCCGTTTATCCTCAGGACAAATTGCAACCTGTATGGAACAGGAGGTTAAAGGTGCTGATGCTCCAAGTAGGGAGCTTGCTAGTAAAGCAGCTGGAATGGCGAACCCGGGCACAAGGAGATGAGAAATGAGGTGCGTTTTAGAAACCTTTCCCCATCACACGGTGTACCATCTTCTGGGTTTCTCATGCATGTTTTTGATGTAGGAAGATGCCCTTGAACCTGGAGATTTGGGACCCATGCGATGGGTACCACGCAGTATTACTTTAAAGGGTCTGCGTTTGCTCACCCAACCTCACCAAACCTCTCAGCCCCAAGAGTGTCCACCCTTATGTCTCATCCAGCTGTGCGTCCAGATATGGTCAATCCAGGTTGCATCACAGCCCCTGAACGCATTGTGTAAGAATTTCTCTCTCTTTCACTGTCTTTGTTTCATGGGTGTTTCAAAGTAATTTATTTTTATAATGGGGTTTAGCTGCTTTTCACTGCTGTGTTTATGCCGCTTTACACCCACTTGACACACTAACAGAGAGATATCAATACATAGGTTTTACGATTATTATTAGTCAGATATATTCTTGTGCGGTGAATAGGGCGTGTTGAGTCCAGTTCTCTGAGCAAGGAGTAGGTCTTGTCTATTACATATTGGGTTTATGGAACGGTATCTGAGCTAATTTGATACCCTTGTTTTATGTATCACCCCACCTCACCTTTCCCGTTAAGCAGCCATAGTGTGTTTTCTGCATGTGTGACTCTGTTCTGTTTTGTAATTCAGTTCAAGTGTAACGGTTTTTACATTCCCTCTATCAGTGATACCTTATGAGAAGTGTCCTTTTCTGTGTGACTTATTTCACTTAGAATCGTCGTACCTAAATCCACTCATCATGCTGCTACTAACCTTACGACATTGATTTCATGGCTGAGTGATATTCCATTGTACATAAGGACCACAACTTCTTTATCCATTTTTCTCTTTCCTGGGATATTTAAGGTGGAATGAAGTGGAGGTCCTGGTCAACAGAGCAGCCCTAAACTTTGGGGTGCTTGTGTCTTGCTGATTTTTCATTTTCCCAATTTATACCCCCATGAGTGGAAGTGCCCTATGCTCTCTAAGCTGTGTTTTTCAGATGTTTCAGGACTCACCGGACACTTCTCCGGAGTGGCTTTTGGCAATTTACATCCCGCCCATCAGTGTAGCAAGGCTCCCATTTCTCCATGGCCTGTCCTGCATTTCTGGTTTTGACACTTTTTTCAGCATGGCCCTTTTGACCGATGGGAAGCGAGACTTGTTTGTAGCGCTGATTTGCCTTTCCAGGTTGCTTGGTTGGCCAAAAAGGGCGTATGCGTTTTTTCCTGAATATATTCAGGAAAAAACGCATACGCCCTTTTTGGCCAAGGGCATCATTGTCAACGTTTTGCCGCTTCTCATGTGCTTTAAAGGCGATTCGTATCTACCTCCTGAAATCTGTTTCCTGCAATTCTGCCTTGATTTCAAATCCGCTTCTTTGCCTTCCCTCAATATATTTGTGGACGAGAGTTATCATTTATAACTCTGCAGGTTTGTGAATTGCAGTGCCCTGAACCTCCATTTTACAACTCGTTTTTATGGGAGCTGGCCGCAAAATTGCAGAATGGCTTCAGGCCCTGTTCTGGTTCCGGGGGGCAGGCTGAGCCTGTGGTTAATTCTTCTTTCTGATGGGAAAATAGAGTGACCTGTGCCTGTCCCAACACCAAGAGCTAGTCTCTCGTTGGTTCCACGTCTTCCCGTTTATCCTCAGGACAAATTGCAACCTGCATGGAACAGGAGGTTAAAGGTGCTGATGCTCCAAGTAGGGAGCTTGCTAGTAAAGCGGCTGGAATGGCGAACCCGGGCACAAGGAGATGAGAAATGAGGTGCGTTTTAGAAACCTTTCCCCATCACACGGTGTACCATCTTCTGGGTTTCTCATGCATGTTTTTGATGTAGGAAGATGCCCTTGAACCTGGAGATTTGGGACCCATGCGATGGGTACCACGCAGTATTACTTTAAAGGGTCTGCGTTTGCTCACCCAACCTCACCAAACCTCTCAGCCCCAAGAGTGTCCACCCTTATGTCTCATCCAGCTGTGCGTCTAGATATGGTCAATCCAGGTTGCATCACAGCCCCTGAACGCATTGTGTAAGAATTTCTCTCTCTTTCACTGTCTTTGTTTCATGGGTGTTTCAAAGTAATTTATTTTTATAATGGGGTTTAGCTGCTTTTCACTGCTGTGTTTATGCCGCTTTACACCCACTTGACACAATAACGGAGAGATATCAATACATAGGTTTTACGATTATTATTAGTCAGATATATTCTTGTGCGGTGAATAGGGCGTGTTGAGTCCAGTTCTCTGAGCAAGGAGTAGGTCTTGTCTATTACATATTGGGTTTATGGAACGGTATCTGAGCTAATTTGATACCCTTGTTTTATGTATCACCCCACCTCACCTTTCCCGTTAAGCAGCCATAGTGTGTTTTCTGCATGTGTGACTCTGTTCTGTTTTGTAATTCAGTTCAAGTGTAACGGTTTTTACATTCCCTCTATCAGTGATACCTTATGAGAAGTGTCCTTTTCTGTGTGACTTATTTCACTTAGAATCGTCGTACCTAAATCCACTCATCATGCTGCTACTAACCTTACGACATTGATTTCATGGCTGAGTGGTATTCCATTGTACATAAGGACCACAACTTCTTTATCCATTTTTCTCTTTCCTGGGATATTTAAGGTGGAATGAAGTGGAGGTCCTGGTCAACAGAGCAGCCCTAAACTTTGGGGTGCTTGTGTCTTGCTGATTTTTCATTTTCCCAATTTATACCCCCATGAGTGGAAGTGCCCTATGCTCTCTAAGCTGTGTTTTTCAGATGTTTCAGGACTCACCGGACACTTCTCCGGAGTGGCTTTTGGCAATTTACATCCCGCCCATCAGTGTAGCAAGGCTCCCATTTCTCCATGGCCTGTCCTGCATTTCTGGTTTTGACACTTTTTTCAGCATGGCCCTTTTGACCGATGGGAAGCGAGACTTCTTTGTAGCGCTGATTTGCCTTTCCAGGTTGCTTGGTTGGCCAAAAAGGGCGTATGCGATTTTTCCTGAATATATTCAGGAAAAAACGCATACGCCCTTTTTGGCCAAGGGCATCATTGTCAACGTTTTGCCGCTTTTCATGTGCTTTAAAGGCGATTCGTATCTACCTCCTGAAATCTGTTTCCTGCAATTCTGCCTTGATTTCAAATCCTCTTCTTTGCCTTCCCTCAATATATTTGTGGACGAGAGTTATCATTAATAACTCTGCAGGTTTGTGAATTGCAGTGCCCTGAACCTCCATTTTACAACTCGTTTTTATGGGAGCTGGCCGCAAAATCGCAGAATGGCTTCAGGCCCTGTTCTGGTTCCGGGGGGCAGGCTGAGCCTGTGGTTAATTCTTCTTTCTGATGGGAAAATAGAGTGACCTGTGCCTGTCCCAACACCAAGAGCTAGTCTCTCGTTGGTTCCACGTCTTCCCGTTTATCCTCAGGACAAATTGCAACCTGTATGGAACAGGAGGTTAAAGGTGCTGATGCTCCAAGTAGGGAGCTTGCTAGTAAAGCAGCTGGAATGGCGAACCCGGGCACAAGGAGATGAGAAATGAGGTGCGTTTTAGAAACCTTTCCCCATCACACGGTGTACCATCTTCTGGGTTTCTCATGCATGTTTTTGATGTAGGAAGATGCCCTTGAACCTGGAGATTTGGGACCCATGCGATGGGTACCACGCAGTATTACTTTAAAGGGTCTGCGTTTGCTCACCCAACCTCACCAAACCTCTCAGCCCCAAGAGTGTCCACCCTTATGTCTCATCCAGCTGTGCGTCCAGATATGGTCAATCCAGGTTGCATCACAGCCCCTGAACGCATTGTGTAAGAATTTCTCTCTCTTTCACTGTCTTTGTTTCATGGGTGTTTCAAAGTAATTTATTTTTATAATGGGGTTTAGCTGCTTTTCACTGCTGTGTTTATGCCGCTTTACACCCACTTGACACACTAACAGAGAGATATCAATACATAGGTTTTACGATTATTATTAGTCAGATATATTCTTGTGCGGTGAATAGGGCGTGTTGAGTCCAGTTCTCTGAGCAAGGAGTAGGTCTTGTCTATTACATATTGGGTTTATGGAACGGTATCTGAGCTAATTTGATACCCTTGTTTTATGTATCACCCCACCTCACCTTTCCCGTTAAGCAGCCATAGTGTGTTTTCTGCATGTGTGACTCTGTTCTGTTTTGTAATTCAGTTCAAGTGTAACGGTTTTTACATTCCCTCTATCAGTGATACCTTATGAGAAGTGTCCTTTTCTGTGTGACTTATTTCACTTAGAATCGTCGTACCTAAATCCACTCATCATGCTGCTACTAACCTTACGACATTGATTTCATGGCTGAGTGGTATTCCATTGTACATAAGGACCACAACTTCTTTATCCATTTTTCTCTTTCCTGGGATATTTAAGGTGGAATGAAGTGGAGGTCCTGGTCAACAGAGCAGCCCTAAACTTTGGGGTGCTTGTGTCTTGCTGATTTTTCATTTTCCCAATTTATACCCCCATGAGTGGAAGTGCCCTATGCTCTCTAAGCTGTGTTTTTCAGATGTTTCAGGACTCACCGGACACTTCTCCGGAGTGGCTCTTGGCAATTTACATCCCGCCCATCAGTGTAGCAAGGCTCCCATTTCTCCATGGCCTGTCCTGCATTTCTGGTTTTGACACTTTTTTCAGCATGGCCCTTTTGACCGATGGGAAGCGAGACTTCTTTGTAGCGCTGATTTGCCTTTCCAGGTTGCTTGGTTGGCCAAAAAGGGCGTATGCGATTTTTCCTGAATATATTCAGGAAAAAACGCATACGCCCTTTTTGGCCAAGGGCATCATTGTCAACGTTTTGCCGCTTTTCATGTGCTTTAAAGGCGATTCGTATCTACCTCCTGAAATCTGTTTCCTGCAATTCTGCCTTGATTTCAAATCCTCTTCTTTGCCTTCCCTCAATATATTTGTGGACGAGAGTTATCATTAATAACTCTGAAGGTTTGTGAATTGCAGTGCCCTGAACCTCCATTTTACAACTCGTTTTTATGGGAGCTGGCGGCAAAATCGCAGAATGGCTTCAGGCCCTGTTCTGGTTCCGGGGGGCAGGCTGAGCCTGTGGTTAATTCTTCTTTCTGATGGGAAAATAGAGTGACCTGTGCCTGTCCCAACACCAAGAGCTAGTCTCTCGTTGGTTCCACGTCTTCCCGTTTATCCTCAGGACAAATTGCAACCTGTATGGAACAGGAGGTTAAAGGTGCTGATGCTCCAAGTAGGGAGCTTGCTAGTAAAGCGGCTGGAATGGCGAACCCGGGCACAAGGAGATGAGAAATGAGGTGCGTTTTAGAAACCTTTCCCCATCACACGGTGTACCATCTTCTGGGTTTCTCATGCATGTTTTTGATGTAGGAAGATGCCCTTGAACCTGGAGATTTGGGACCCATGCGATGGGTACCACGCAGTATTCCTTTAAAGGGTCTGCGTTTGCTCACCCAACCTCACCAAACCTCTCAGCCCCAAGAGTGTCCACCCTTATGTCTCATCCAGCTGTGCGTCTAGATATGGTCAATCCAGGTTGCATCACAGCCCCTGAACGCATTGTGTAAGAATTTCTCTCTCTTTCACTGTCTTTGTTTCATGGGTGTTTCAAAGTAATTTATTTTTATAAGGGGGTTTAGCTGCTTTTCACTGCTGTGTTTATGCCGCTTTACACCCACTTGACACACTAACAGAGAGATATCAATACATAGGTTTTACGATTATTATTAGTCAGATATATTCTTGTGCAGTGAATAGGGCGTGTTGAGTCCAGTTCTCTGAGCAAGGAGTAGGTCTTGTCTATTACATATTGGGTTTATGGAACGGTATCTGAGCTAATTTGATACCCTTGTTTTATGTATCACCCCACCTCACCTTTCCCGTTAAGCAGCCATAGTGTGTTTTCTGCATGTGTGACTCTGTTCTGTTTTGTAATTCAGTTCAAGTGTAACGGTTTTTACATTCCCTCTATCAGTGATACCTTATGAGAAGTGTCCTTTTCTGTGTGACTTATTTCACTTAGAATCGTCGTACCTAAATCCACTCATCATGCTGCTACTAACCTTACGACATTGATTTCATGGCTGAGTGGTATTCCATTGTACATAAGGACCACAACTTCTTTGTCCATTTTTCTCTTTCCTGGGATATTTAAGGTGGAATGAAGTGGAGGTCCTGGTCAACAGAGCAGCCCTAAACTTTGGGGTGCTTGTGTCTTGCTGATTTTTAATTTTCCCAATTTATACCCCCATGAGTGGAAGTGCCCTATGCTCTCTAAGCTGTGTTTTTCAGATGTTTCAGGACTCACCGGACACTTCTCCGGAGTGGCTTTTGGCAATTTACATCTCGCCCATCAGTGTAGCAAGGCTCCCATTTCTCCATGGCCTGTCCTGCATTTCTGGTTTTGACACTTTTTTCAGCATGGCCCTTTTGACCGATGGGAAGCGAGACTTATTTGTAGCGCTGATTTGCCTTTCCAGGTTGCTTGGTTGGCCAAAAAGGGCGTATGCGTTTTTTCCTGAATATATTCAGGAAAAAACGCATACGCCCTTTTTGGCCAAGGGCATCATTGACAACGTTTTGCCGCTTCTCATGTGCTTTAAAGGCGATTCGTATCTACCTCCTGAAATCTGTTTCCTGCAATTCTGCCTTGATTTCAAATCCTCTTCTTTGCCTTCCCTCAATATATTTGTGGACGAGAGTTATCATTAATAACTCTGCAGGTTTGTGAATTGCAGTGCCCTGAACCTCCATTTTACAACTCGTTTTTATGGGAGCTGGCCGCAAAATCGCAGAATGGCTTCAGGCTGTGTTCTGGTTCCGGGCGGCAGGCTGAGCCTGTGGTTAATTCTTCTTTCTGATGGGAAAATAGAGTGACCTGTGCCTGTCCCAACACCAAGAGCTAGTCTCTCGTTGGTTCCACGTCTTCCCGTTTATCCTCAGGACAAATTGCAACCTGCATGGAACAGGAGGTTAAAGGTGCTGATGCTCCAAGTAGGGAGCTTGCTAGTAAAGCGGCTGGAATGGCGAACCCGGGCACAAGGAGATGAGAAATGAGGTGCGTTTTAGAAACCTTTCCCCATCACACGGTGTACCATCTTCTGGGTTTCTCATGCATGTTTTCGATGTAGGAAGATGCCCTTGAACCTGGAGATTTGGGACCCATGCGATGGGTACCACGCAGTATTACTTTAAAGGGTCTGCGTTTGCTCACCCAACCTCACCAAACCTCTCAGCCCCAAGAGTGTCCACCCTTATGTCTCATCCAGCTGTGCGTCTAGATATGGTCAATCCAGGTTGCATCACAGCCCCTGAACGCATTGTGTAAGAATTTCTCTCTCTTTCACTGTCTTTGTTTCATGGGTGTTTCAAAGTAATTTATTTTTATAATGGGGTTTAGCTGCTTTTCACTGCTGTGTTTATGCCGCTTTACACCCACTTGACACAATAACAGAGAGATATCAATACATAGGTTTTACGATTATTATTAGTCAGATATATTCTTGTGCGGTGAATAGGGCGTGTTGAGTCCAGTTCTCTGAGCAAGGAGTAGGTCTTGTCTATTACATATTGGGTTTATGGAACGGTATCTGAACTAATTTGATACCCTTGTTTTATGTATCAACCCACCTCACCTTTCCCGTTAAGCAGCCATAGTGTGTTTTCTGCATGTGTGACTCTGTTCTGTTTTGTAATTCAGTTCAAGTGTAACGGTTTTTACATTCCCTCTATCAGTGATACCTTATGAGAAGTGTCCTTTTCTGTGTGACTTATTTCACTTAGAATCGTCCTACCTAAATCCACTCATCATGCTGCTACTAACCTTACGACATTGATTTCATGGCTGAGTGGTATTCCATTGTACATAAGGACCACAACTTCTTTATCCATTTTTCTCTTTCCTGGGATATTTAAGGTGGAATGAAGTGGAGGTCCTGGTCAACAGAGCAGCCCTAAACTTTGGGGTGCTTGTGTCTTGCTGATTTTTCATTTTCCCAATTTATACCCCCATGAGTGGAAGTGCCCTATGCTCTCTAAGCTGTGTTTTTCAGATGTTTCAGGACTCACCGGACACTTCTCCGGAGTGGCTTTTGGCAATTTACATCCCGCCCATCAGTGTAGCAAGGCTCCCATTTCTCCATGGCCTGTCCTGCATTTCTGGTTTTGACACTTTTTTCAGCATGGCCCTTTTGACCGATGGGAAGCGAGACTTCTTTGTAGCGCTGATTTGCCTTTCCAGGTTGCTTGGTTGGCCAAAAAGGGCGTATGCGATTTTTCCTGAATATATTCAGGAAAAAACGCATACGCCCTTTTTGGCCAAGGGCATCATTGTCAACGTTTTGCCGCTTTTCATGTGCTTTAAAGGCGATTCGTATCTACCTCCTGAAATCTGTTTCCTGCAATTCTGCCTTGATTTCAAATCCTCTTCTTTGCCTTCCCTCAATATATTTGTGGACGAGAGTTATCATTAATAACTCTGAAGGTTTGTGAATTGCAGTGCCCTGAACCTCCATTTTACAACTCGTTTTTATGGGAGCTGGAGGCAAAATCGCAGAATGGCTTCAGGCCCTGTTCTGGTTCCGGGGGGCAGGCTGAGCCTTTGGTTAATTCTTCTTTCTGATGGGAAAATAGAGTGACCTGTGCCTGTCCCAACACCAAGAGCTAGTCTCTCGTTGGTTCCACGTCTTCCCGTTTATCCTCAGGACAAATTGCAACCTGTATGGAACAGTAGGTTAAAGGTGCTGATGCTCCAAGTAGGGAGCTTGCTAGTAAAGCGGCTGGAATGGCGAACCCGGGCACAAGGAGATGAGAAATGAGGTGCGTTTTAGAAACCTTTCCCCATCACACGGTGTACCATCTTCTGGGTTTCTCATGCATGTTTTTGATGTAGGAAGATGCCCTTGAACCTGGAGATTTGGGACCCATGCGATGGGTACCACGCAGTATTCCTTTAAAGGGTCTGCGTTTGCTCACCCAACCTCACCAAACCTCTCAGCCCCAAGAGTGTCCACCCTTATGTCTCATCCAGCTGTGCGTCTAGATATGGTCAATCCAGGTTGCATCACAGCCCCTGAACGCATTGTGTAAGAATTTCTCTCTCTTTCACTGTCTTTGTTTCATGGGTGTTTCAAAGTAATTTATTTTTATAATGGGGTTTAGCTGCTTTTCACTGCTGTGTTTATGCCGCTTTACACCCACTTGACACACTAACAGAGAGATATCAATACATAGGTTTTACGATTATTATTAGTCAGATATATTCTTGTGCGGTGAATAGGGCGTGTTGAGTCCAGTTCTCTGAGCCAGGAGTAGGTCTTGTCTATTACATATTGGGTTTATGGAACGGTATCTGAGCTAATTTGATACCCTTGTTTTATGTATCACCCCACCTCACCTTTCCCGTTAAGCAGCCATAGTGTGTTTTCTGCATGTGTGACTCTGTTCTGTTTTGTAATTCAGTTCAAGTGTAACGGTTTTTACATTCCCTCTATCAGTGATACCTTATGAGAAGTGTCCTTTTCTGTGTGACTTATTTCACTTAGAATCGTCGTACCTAAATCCACTCATCATGCTGCTACTAACCTTACGACATTGATTTCATGGCTGAGTGGTATTCCATTGTACATAAGGACCACAACTTCTTTATCCATTTTTCTCTTTCCTGGGATATTTAAGGTGGAATGAAGTGGAGGTCCTGGTCAACAGAGCAGCCCTAAACTTTGGGGTGCTTGTGTCTTGCTGATTTTTAATTTTCCCAATTTATACCCCCATGAGTGGAAGTGCCCTATGCTCTCTAAGCTGTGTTTTTCAGATGTTTCAGGACTCACCGGACAGTTCTCCGGAGTGGCTCTTGGCAATTTACATCCCGCCCATCAGTGTAGCAAGGCTCCCATTTCTCCATGGCCTGTCCTGCATTTCTGGTTTTGACACTTTTTTCAGCATGGCCCTTTTGACCGATGGGAAGCGTGACTTCTTTGTAGTGCTGATTTGCCTTTCCAGGTTGCTTGATTGGCCAAAAAGGGCGTATGCGTTTTTTCCTGAATATATTCAGGAAAAAACGCATACGCCCTTTTTGGCCAAGGGCATCATTGTCAACGTTTTGCCGCTTCTCATGTGCTTTAAAGGCGATTCGTATCTACCTCCTGAAATCTGTTTCCTGCAATTCTGCCTTGATTTCAAATCCTCTTCTTTGCCTTCCCTCAATATATTTGTGGACAAGAGTTATCATTAATAACTCTGCAGGTTTGTGAATTGCAGTGCCCTGAACCTCCATTTTACAACTCGTTTTTATGGGAGCTGGCCGCAAAATCGCAGAATGGCTTCAGGCCCTGTTCTGGTTCCGGGGGGCAGGCTGAGCCTGTGGTTAATTCTTCTTTCTGATGGGAAAATAGAGTGACCTGTGCCTGTCCCAACACCAAGAGCTAGTCTCTCGTTGGTTCCACGTCTTCCCGTTTATCCTCAGGACAAATTGCAACCTGCATGGAACAGTAGGTTAAAGGTGCTGATGCTCCAAGTAGGGAGCTTGCTAGTAAAGCGGCTGGAATGGCGAACCCGGGCACAAGGAGATGAGAAATGAGGTGCGTTTTAGAAACCTTTCCCCATCACACGGTGTACCATCTTCTGGGTTTCTCATGCATGTTTTCGATGTAGGAAGATGTCCTTGAACCTGGAGATTTGGGACCCATGCGATGGGTACCACGCAGTATTCCTTTAAAGGGTCTGCGTTTGCTCACCCAACCTCACCAAACCTCTCAGCCCCAAGAGTGTCCACCCTTATGTCTCATCCAGCTGTGCGTCTAGATATGGTCAATCCAGGTTGCATCACAGCCCCTGAACGCATTGTGTAAGAATTTCTCTCTCTTTCACTGTCTTTGTTTCATGGGTGTTTCAAAGTAATTTATTTTTATAAGGGGGTTTAGCTGCTTTTCACTGCTGTGTTTATGCCGCTTTACACCCACTTGACACACTAACAGAGAGATATCAATACATAGGTTTTACGATTATTATTAGTCAGATATATTCTTGTGCGGTGAATAGGGCGTGTTGAGTCCAGTTCTCTGAGCCAGGAGTAGGTCTTGTCTATTACATATTGGGTTTATGGAACGGTATCTGAGCTAATTTGATACCCTTGTTTTATGTATCACCCCACCTCACCTTTCCCGTTAAGCAGCCATAGTGTGTTTTCTGCATGTGTGACTCTGTTCTGTTTTGTAATTCAGTTCAAGTGTAACGGTTTTTACATTCCCTCTATCAGTGATACCTTATGAGAAGTGTCCTTTTCTGTGTGACTTATTTCACTTAGAATCGTCGTACCTAAATCCACTCATCATGCTGCTACTAACCTTACGACATTGATTTCATGGCTGAGTGGTATTCCATTGTACATAAGGACCACAACTTCTTTATCCATTTTTCTCTTTCCTGGGATATTTAAGGTGGAATGAAGTGGAGGTCCTGGTCAACAGAGCAGCCCTAAACTTTGGGGTGCTTGTGTCTTGCTGATTTTTCATTTTCCCAATTTATACCCCCATGAGTGGAAGTGCCCTATGCTCTCTAAGCTGTGTTTTTCAGATGTTTCAGGACTCACCGGACACTTCTCCGGAGTGGCTTTTGGCAATTTACATCCCGCCCATCAGTGTAGCAAGGCTCCCATTTCTCCATGGCCTGTCCTGCATTTCTGGTTTTGACACTTTTTTCAGCATGGCCCTTTTGACCGATGGGAAGCGAGACTTCTTTGTAGCGCTGATTTGCCTTTCCAGGTTGCTTGGTTGGCCAAAAAGGGCGTATGCGATTTTTCCTGAATATATTCAGGAAAAAACGCATACGCCCTTTTTGGCCAAGGGCATCATTGTCAACGTTTTGCCGCTTTTCATGTGCTTTAAAGGCGATTCGTATCTACCTCCTGAAATCTGTTTCCTGCAATTCTGCCTTGATTTCAAATCCTCTTCTTTGCCTTCCCTCAATATATTTGTGGACGAGAGTTATCATTAATAACTCTGCAGGTTTGTGAATTGCAGTGCCCTGAACCTCCATTTTACAACTCGTTTTTATGGGAGCTGGCCGCAAAATCGCAGAATGGCTTCAGGCCCTGTTCTGGTTCCGGGGGGCAGGCTGAGCCTGTGGTTAATTCTTCTTTCTGATGGGAAAATAGAGTGACCTGTGCCTGTCCCAACACCAAGAGCTAGTCTCTCGTTGGTTCCACGTCTTCCCGTTTATCCTCAGGACAAATTGCAACCTGCATGGAACAGGAGGTTAAAGGTGCTGATGCTCCAAGTAGGGAGCTTGCTAGTAAAGCGGCTGGAATGGCGAACCCGGGCACAAGGAGATGAGAAATGAGGTGCGTTTTAGAAACCTTTCCCCATCACACGGTGTACCATCTTCTGGGTTTCTCATGCATGTTTTCGATGTAGGAAGATGTCCTTGAACCTGGAGATTTGGGACCCATGCGATGGGTACCACGCAGTATTACTTTAAAGGGTCTGCGTTTGCTCACCCAACCTCACCAAACCTCTCAGCCCCAAGAGTGTCCACCCTTATGTCTCATCCAGCTGTGCGTCTAGATATGGTCAATCCAGGTTGCATCACAGCCCCTGAACGCATTGTGTAAGAATTTCTCTCTCTTTCACTGTCTTTGTTTCATGGGTGTTTCAAAGTAATTTATTTTTATAATGGGGTTTAGCTGCTTTTCACTGCTGTGTTTATGCCGCTTTACACCCACTTGACACAATAACGGAGAGATATCAATACATAGGTTTTACGATTATTATTAGTCAGATATATTCTTGTGCGGTGAATAGGGCGTGTTGAGTCCAGTTCTCTGAGCAAGGAGTAGGTCTTGTCTATTACATATTGGGTTTATGGAACGGTATCTGAGCTAATTTGATACCCTTGTTTTATGTATCACCCCACCTCACCTTTCCCGTTAAGCAGCCATAGTGTGTTTTCTGCATGTGTGACTCTGTTCTGTTTTGTAATTCAGTTCAAGTGTAACGGTTTTTACATTCCCTCTATCAGTGATACCTTATGTGAAGTGTCCTTTTCTGTGTGACTTATTTCACTTAGAATCGTCCTACCTAAATCCACTCATCATGCTGCTACTAACCTTACGACATTGATTTCATGGCTGAGTGGTATTCCATTGTACATAAGGACCACAACTTCTTTATCCATTTTTCTCTTTCCTGGGATATTTAAGGTGGAATGAAGTGGAGGTCCTGGTCAACAGAGCAGCCCTAAACTTTGGGGTGCTTGTGTCTTGCTGATTTTTCATTTTCCCAATTTATACCCCCATGAGTGGAAGTGCCCTATGCTCTCTAAGCTGTGTTTTTCAGATGTTTCAGGACTCACCGGACACTTCTCCGGAGTGGCTTTTGGCAATTTACATCCCGCCCATCAGTGTAGCAAGGCTCCCATTTCTCCATGGCCTGTCCTGCATTTCTGGTTTTGACACTTTTTTCAGCATGGCCCTTTTGACCGATGGGAAGCGAGACTTCTTTGTAGCGCTGATTTGCCTTTCCAGGTTGCTTGGTTGGCCAAAAAGGGCGTATGCGATTTTTCCTGAATATATTCAGGAAAAAACGCATACGCCCTTTTTGGCCAAGGGCATCATTGCCAACGTTTTGCCGCTTTTCATGTGCTTTAAAGGCGATTCGTATCTACCTCCTGAAATCTGTTTCCTGCAATTCTGCCTTGATTTCAAATCCTCTTCTTTGCCTTCCCTCAATATATTTGTGGACGAGAGTTATCATTAATAACTCTGAAGGTTTGTGAATTGCAGTGCCCTGAACCTCCATTTTACAACTCGTTTTTATGGGAGCTGGCGGCAAAATCGCAGAATGGCTTCAGGCCCTGTTCTGGTTCCGGGGGGCAGGCTGAGCCTGTGGTTAATTCTTCTTTCTGATGGGAAAATAGAGTGACCTGTGCCTGTCCCAACACCAAGAGCTAGTCTCTCGTTGGTTCCACGTCTTCCCGTTTATCCTCAGGACAAATTGCAACCTGTATGGAACAGGAGGTTAAAGGTGCTGATGCTCCAAGTAGGGAGCTTGCTAGTAAAGCGGCTGGAATGGCGAACCCGGGCACAAGGAGATGAGAAATGAGGTGCGTTTTAGAAACCTTTCCCCATCACACGGTGTACCATCTTCTGGGTTTCTCATGCATGTTTTTGATGTAGGAAGATACCCTTGAACCTGGAGATTTGGGACCCATGCGATGGGTACCACGCAGTATTACTTTAAAGGGTCTGCGTTTGCTCACCCAACCTCACCAAACCTCTCAGCCCCAAGAGTGTCCACCCTTATGTCTCATCCAGCTGTGCGTCTAGATATGGTCAATCCAGGTTGCATCACAGCCCCTGAACGCATTGTGTAAGAATTTCTCTCTCTTTCACTGTCTTTGTTTCATGGGTGTTTCAAAGTAATTTATTTTTATAATGGGGTTTAGCTGCTTTTCACTGCTGTGTTTATGCCGCTTTACACCCACTTGACACACTAACAGAGAGATATCAATACATAGGTTTTACGATTATTATTAGTCAGATATATTCTTGTGCGGTGAATAGGGCGTGTTGAGTCCAGTTCTCTGAGCAAGGAGTAGGTCTTGTCTATTACATATTGGGTTTATGGAACGGTATCTGAGCTAATTTGATACCCTTGTTTTATGTATCACCCCACCTCACCTTTCCCGTTAAGCAGCCATAGTGTGTTTTCTGCATGTGTGACTCTGTTCTGTTTTGTAATTCAGTTCAAGTGTAACGGTTTTTACATTCCCTCTATCAGTGATACCTTATGAGAAGTGTCCTTTTCTGTGTGACTTATTTCACTTAGAATCGTCGTACCTAAATCCACTCATCATGCTGCTACTAACCTTACGACATTGATTTCATGGCTGAGTGGTATTCCATTGTACATAAGGACCACAACTTCTTTATCCATTTTTCTCTTTCCTGGGATATTTAAGGTGGAATGAAGTGGAGGTCCTGGTCAACAGAGCAGCCCTAAACTTTGGGGTGCTTGTGTCTTGCTGATTTTTCATTTTCCCAATTTATACCCCCATGAGTGGAAGTGCCCTATGCTCTCTAAGCTGTGTTTTTCAGATGTTTCAGGACTCACCGGACACTTCTCCGGAGTGGCTTTTAGCAATTTACATCCCGCCCATCAGTGTAGCAAGGCTCCCATTTCTCCATGGCCTGTCCTGCATTTCTGGTTTTGACACTTTTTTCAGCATGGCCCTTTTGACCGATGGGAAGCGAGACTTATTTGTAGCGCTGATTTGCCTTTCCAGGTTGCTTGGTTGGCCAAAAAGGGCGTATGCGTTTTTTCCTGAATATATTCAGGAAAAAACGCGTACGCCCTTTTTGGCCAAGGGCATCATTGTCAACGTTTTGCCGCTTTTCATGTGCTTTAAAGGCGATTCGTATCTACCTCCTGAAATCTGTTTCCTGCAATTCTGCCTTGATTTCAAATCCTCTTCTTTGCCTTCCCTCAATATATTTGTGGACGAGAGTTATCATTAATAACTCTGCAGGTTTGTGAATTGCAGTGCCCTGAACCTCCATTTTACAACTCGTTTTTATGGGAGCTGGCCGCAAAATCGCAGAATGGCTTCAGGCCCTGTTCTGGTTCCGGGCGGCAGGCTGAGCCTGTGGTTAATTCTTCTTTCTGATGGGAAAATAGAGTGACCTGTGCCTGTCCCAACACCAAGAGCTAGTCTCTCGTTGGTTCCACGTCTTCCCGTTTATCCTCAGGACAAATTGCAACCTGCATGGAACAGGAGGTTAAAGGTGCTGAGGCTCCAAGTAGGGAGCTTGCTAGTAAAGCGGCTGGAATGGCGAACCCGGGCACAAGGAGATGAGAAATGAGGTGCGTTTTAGAAACCTTTCCCCATCACACGGTGTATCATCTTCTGGGTTTCTCATGCATGTTTTTGATGTAGGAAGATGCCCTTGAACCTGGAGATTTGGGACCCATGCGATGGGTACCACGCAGTATTACTTTAAAGGGTCTGCGTTTGCTCACCCAACCTCACCAAACCTCTCAGCCCCAAGAGTGTCCACCCTTATGTCTCATCCAGCTGTGCGTCTAGATATGGTCAATCCAGGTTGCATCACAGCCCCTGAACGCATTGTGTAAGAATTTCTCTCTCTTTCACTGTCTTTGTTTCATGGGTGTTTCAAAGTAATTTATTTTTATAATGGGGTTTAGCTGCTTTTCACTGCTGTGTTTATGCCGCTTTACACCCACTTGACACAATAACGGAGAGATATCAATACATAGGTTTTACGATTATTATTAGTCAGATATATTCTTGTGCGGTGAATAGGGCGTGTTGAGTCCAGTTCTCTGAGCAAGGAGTAGGTCTTGTCTATTACATATTGGGTTTATGGAACGGTATCTGAGCTAATTTGATACCCTTGTTTTATGTATCACCCCACCTCACCTTTCCCGTTAAGCAGCCATAGTGTGTTTTCTGCATGTGTGACTCTGTTCTGTTTTGTAATTCAGTTCAAGTGTAACGGTTTTTACATTCCCTCTATCAGTGATACCTTATGTGAAGTGTCCTTTTCTGTGTGACTTATTTCACTTAGAATCGTCCTACCTAAATCCACTCATCATGCTGCTACTAACCTTACGACATTGATTTCATGGCTGAGTGGTATTCCATTGTACATAAGGACCACAACTTCTTTATCCATTTTTCTCTTTCCTGGGATATTTAAGGTGGAATGAAGTGGAGGTCCTGGTCAACAGAGCAGCCCTAAACTTTGGGGTGCTTGTGTCTTGCTGATTTTTCATTTTCCCAATTTATACCCCCATGAGTGGAAGTGCCCTATGCTCTCTAAGCTGTGTTTTTCAGATGTTTCAGGACTCACCGGACACTTCTCCGGAGTGGCTTTTGGCAATTTACATCCCGCCCATCAGTGTAGCAAGGCTCCCATTTCTCCATGGCCTGTCCTGCATTTCTGGTTTTGACACTTTTTTCAGCATGGCCCTTTTGACCGATGGGAAGCGAGACTTCTTTGTAGCGCTGATTTGCCTTTCCAGGTTGCTTGGTTGGCCAAAAAGGGCGTATGCGATTTTTCCTGAATATATTCAGGAAAAAACGCATACGCCCTTTTTGGCCAAGGGCATCATTGTCAACGTTTTGCCGCTTTTCATGTGCTTTAAAGGCGATTCGTATCTACCTCCTGAAATCTGTTTCCTGCAATTCTGCCTTGATTTCAAATCCTCTTCTTTGCCTTCCCTCAATATATTTGTGGACGAGAGTTATCATTAATAACTCTGAAGGTTTGTGAATTGCAGTGCCCTGAACCTCCATTTTACAACTCGTTTTTATGGGAGCTGGCGGCAAAATCGCAGAATGGCTTCAGGCCCTGTTCTGGTTCCGGGGGGCAGGCTGAGCCTGTGGTTAATTCTTCTTTCTGATGGGAAAATAGAGTGACCTGTGCCTGTCCCAACACCAAGAGCTAGTCTCTCGTTGGTTCCACGTCTTCCCGTTTATCCTCAGGACAAATTGCAACCTGTATGGAACAGGAGGTTAAAGGTGCTGATGCTCCAAGTAGGGAGCTTGCTAGTAAAGTGGCTGGAATGGCGAACCCGGGCACAAGGAGATGAGAAATGAGGTGCGTTTTAGAAACCTTTCCCCATCACACGGTGTACCATCTTCTGGGTTTCTCATGCATGTTTTTGATGTAGGAAGATACCCTTGAACCTGGAGATTTGGGACCCATGCGATGGGTACCACGCAGTATTCCTTTAAAGGGTCTGCGTTTGCTCACCCAACCTCACCAAACCTCTCAGCCCCAAGAGTGTCCACCCTTATGTCTCATCCAGCTGTGCGTCTAGATATGGTCAATCCAGGTTGCATCACAGCCCCTGAACGCATTGTGTAAGAATTTCTCTCTCTTTCACTGTCTTTGTTTCATGGGTGTTTCAAAGTAATTTATTTTTATAATGGGGTTTAGCTGCTTTTCACTGCTGTGTTTATGCCGCTTTACACCCACTTGACACACTAACAGAGAGATATCAATACATAGGTTTTACGATTATTATTAGTCAGATATATTCTTGTGCGGTGAATAGGGCGTGTTGAGTCCAGTTCTCTGAGCAAGGAGTAGGTCTTGTCTATTACATATTGGGTTTATGGAACGGTATCTGAGCTAATTTGATACCCTTGTTTTATGTATCACCCCACCTCACCTTTCCCGTTAAGCAGCCATAGTGTGTTTTCTGCATGTGTGACTCTGTTCTGTTTTGTAATTCAGTTCAAGTGTAACGGTTTTTACATTCCCTCTATCAGTGATACCTTATGAGAAGTGTCCTTTTCTGTGTGACTTATTTCACTTAGAATCGTCGTACCTAAATCCACTCATCATGCTGCTACTAACCTTACGACATTGATTTCATGGCTGAGTGGTATTCCATTGTACATAAGGACCACAACTTCTTTATCCATTTTTCTCTTTCCTGGGATATTTAAGGTGGAATGAAGTGGAGGTCCTGGTCAACAGAGCAGCCCTAAACTTTGGGGTGCTTGTGTCTTGCTGATTTTTAATTTTCCCAATTTATACCCCCATGAGTGGAAGTGCCCTATGCTCTCTAAGCTGTGTTTTTCAGATGTTTCAGGACTCACCGGACACTTCTCCGGAGTGGCTTTTGGCAATTTACATCCCGCCCATCAGTGTAGCAAGGCTCCCATTTCTCCATGGCCTGTCCTGCATTTCTGGTTTTGACACTTTTTTCAGCATGGCCCTTTTGACCGATGGGAAGCGAGACTTATTTGTAGCGCTGATTTGCCTTTCCAGGTTGCTTGGTTGGCCAAAAAGGGCGTATGCGTTTTTTCCTGAATATATTCAGGAAAAAACGCATACGCCCTTTTTGGCCAAGGGCATCATTGTCAACGTTTTGCCGCTTCTCATGTGCTTTAAAGGCGATTCGTATCTACCTCCTGAAATCTGTTTCCTGCAATTCTTCCTTCATTTCAAATCCGCTTCTTTGCCTTCCCTCAATATATTTGTGGACGAGAGTTATCATTTATAACTCTGCAGGTTTGTGAATTGCAGTGCCCTGAACCTCCATTTTACAACTCGTTTTTATGGGAGCTGGCCGCAAAATTGCAGAATGGCTTCAGGCCCTTTTCTGGTTCCGGGGGGCAGGCTGAGCCTGTGGTTAATTCTTCTTTCTGATGGGAAAATAGAGTGACCTGTGCCTGTCCCAACACCAAGAGCTAGTCTCTCGTTGGTTCCACGTCTTCCCGTTTATCCTCAGGACAAATTGCAACCTGTATGGAACAGGAGGTTAAAGGTGCTGATGCTCCAAGTAGGGAGCTTGCTAGTAAAGCAGCTGGAATGGCGAACCCGGGCACAAGGAGATGAGAAATGAGGTGCGTTTTAGAAACCTTTCCCCATCACACGGTGTACCATCTTCTGGGTTTCTCATGCATGTTTTTGATGTAGGAAGATGCCCTTGAACCTGGAGATTTGGGACCCATGCGATGGGTACCACGCAGTATTCCTTTAAAGGGTCTGCGTTTGCTCACCCAACCTCACCAAACCTCTCAGCCCCAAGAGTGTCCACCCTTATGTCTCATCCAGCTGTGCGTCTAGATATGGTCAATCCAGGTTGCATCACAGCCCCTGAACGCATTGTGTAAGAATTTCTCTCTCTTTCACTGTCTTTGTTTCATGGGTGTTTCAAAGTAATTTATTTTTATAAGGGGGTTTAGCTGCTTTTCACTGCTGTGTTTATGCCGCTTTACACCCACTTGACACACTAACAGAGAGATATCAATACATAGGTTTTACGATTATTATTAGTCAGATATATTCTTGTGCGGTGAATAGGGCGTGTTGAGTCCAGTTCTCTGAGCAAGGAGTAGGTCTTGTCTATTACATATTGGGTTTATGGAACGGTATCTGAGCTAATTTGATACCCTTGTTTTATGTATCACCCCACCTCACCTTTCCCGTTAAGCAGCCATAGTGTGTTTTCTGCATGTGTGACTCTGTTCTGTTTTGTAATTCAGTTCAAGTGTAACGGTTTTTACATTCCCTCTATCAGTGATACCTTATGAGAAGTGTCCTTTTCTGTGTGACTTATTTCACTTAGAATCGTCGTACCTAAATCCACTCATCATGCTGCTACTAACCTTACGACATTGATTTCATGGCTGAGTGGTATTCCATTGTACATAAGGACCACAACTTCTTTATCCATTTTTCTCTTTCCTGGGATATTTAAGGTGGAATGAAGTGGAGGTCCTGGTCAACAGAGCAGCCCTAAACTTTGGGGTGCTTGTGTCTTGCTGATTTTTCATTTTCCCAATTTATACCCCCATGAGTGGAAGTGCCCTATGCTCTCTAAGCTGTGTTTTTCAGATGTTTCAGGACTCACCGGACACTTCTCCGGAGTGGCTTTTGGCAATTTACATCCCGCCCATCAGTGTAGCAAGGCTCCCATTTCTCCATGGCCTGTCCTGCATTTCTGGTTTTGACACTTTTTTCAGCATGGCCCTTTTGACCGATGGGAAGCGAGACTTATTTGTAGCGCTGATTTGCCTTTCCAGGTTGCTTGGTTGGCCAAAAAGGGCGTATGCGTTTTTTCCTGAATATATTCAGGAAAAAACGCATACGCCCTTTTTGGCCAAGGGCATCATTGTCAACGTTTTGCCGCTTCTCATGTGCTTTAAAGGCGATTCGTATCTACCTCCTGAAATCTGTTTCCTGCAATTCTGCCTTGATTTCAAATCCTCTTCTTTGCCTTCCCTCAATATATTTGTGGACGAGGGTTATCATTAATAACTCTGCAGGTTTGTGAATTGCAGTGCCCTGAACCTCCATTTTACAACTCGTTTTTATGGGAGCTGGCCGCAAAATCGCAGAATGGCTTCAGGCCCTGTTCTGGTTCCGGGGGGCAGGCTGAGCCTGTGGTTAATTCTTCTTTCTGATGGGAAAATAGAGTGACCTGTGCCTGTCCCAACACCAAGAGCTAGTCTCTCGTTGGTTCCACGTCTTCCCGTTTATCCTCAGGACAAATTGCAACCTGCATGGAACAGGAGGTTAAAGGTGCTGATGCTCCAAGTAGGGAGCTTGCTAGTAAAGCGGCTGGAATGGCGAACCCGGGCACAAGGAGATGAGAAATGAGGTGCGTTTTAGAAACCTTTCCCCATCACACGGTGTACCATCTTCTGGGTTTCTCATGCATGTTTTCGATGTAGGAAGATGTCCTTGAACCTGGAGATTTGGGACCCATGCGATGGGTACCACGCAGTATTACTTTAAAGGGTCTGCGTTTGCTCACCCAACCTCACCAAACCTCTCAGCCCCAAGAGTGTCCACCCTTATGTCTCATCCAGCTGTGCGTCTAGATATGGTCAATCCAGGTTGCATCACAGCCCCTGAACGCATTGTGTAAGAATTTCTCTCTCTTTCACTGTCTTTGTTTCATGGGTGTTTCAAAGTAATTTATTTTTATAATGGGGTTTAGCTGCTTTTCACTGCTGTGTTTATGCCGCTTTACACCCACTTGACACAATAACGGAGAGATATCAATACATAGGTTTTACGATTATTATTAGTCAGATATATTCTTGTGCGGTGAATAGGGCGTGTTGAGTCCAGTTCTCTGAGCAAGGAGTAGGTCTTGTCTATTACATATTGGGTTTATGGAACGGTATCTGAGCTAATTTGATACCCTTGTTTTATGTATCACCCCACCTCACCTTTCCCGTTAAGCAGCCATAGTGTGTTTTCTGCATGTGTGACTCTGTTCTGTTTTGTAATTCAGTTCAAGTGTAACGGTTTTTACATTCCCTCTATCAGTGATACCTTATGTGAAGTGTCCTTTTCTGTGTGACTTATTTCACTTAGAATCGTCCTACCTAAATCCACTCATCATGCTGCTACTAACCTTACGACATTGATTTCATGGCTGAGTGGTATTCCATTGTACATAAGGACCACAACTTCTTTATCCATTTTTCTCTTTCCTGGGATATTTAAGGTGGAATGAAGTGGAGGTCCTGGTCAACAGAGCAGCCCTAAACTTTGGGGTGCTTGTGTCTTGCTGATTTTTCATTTTCCCAATTTATACCCCCATGAGTGGAAGTGCCCTATGCTCTCTAAGCTGTGTTTTTCAGATGTTTCAGGACTCACCGGACACTTCTCCGGAGTGGCTTTTGGCAATTTACATCCCGCCCATCAGTGTAGCAAGGCTCCCATTTCTCCATGGCCTGTCCTGCATTTCTGGTTTTGACACTTTTTTCAGCATGGCCCTTTTGACCGATGGGAAGCGAGACTTCTTTGTAGCGCTGATTTGCCTTTCCAGGTTGCTTGGTTGGCCAAAAAGGGCGTATGCGATTTTTCCTGAATATATTCAGGAAAAAACGCATACGCCCTTTTTGGCCAAGGGCATCATTGCCAACGTTTTGCCGCTTTTCATGTGCTTTAAAGGCGATTCGTATCTACCTCCTGAAATCTGTTTCCTGCAATTCTGCCTTGATTTCAAATCCTCTTCTTTGCCTTCCCTCAATATATTTGTGGACGAGAGTTATCATTAATAACTCTGAAGGTCTGTGAATTGCAGTGCCCTGAACCTCCATTTTACAACTCGTTTTTATGGGAGCTGGCGGCAAAATCGCAGAATGGCTTCAGGCCCTGTTCTGGTTCCGGGGGGCAGGCTGAGCCTGTGGTTAATTCTTCTTTCTGATGGGAAAATAGAGTGACCTGTGCCTGTCCCAACACCAAGAGCTAGTCTCTCGTTGGTTCCACGTCTTCCCGTTTATCCTCAGGACAAATTGCAACCTGTATGGAACAGGAGGTTAAAGGTGCTGATGCTCCAAGTAGGGAGCTTGCTAGTAAAGCGGCTGGAATGGCGAACCCGGGCACAAGGAGATGAGAAATGAGGTGCGTTTTAGAAACCTTTCCCCATCACACGGTGTACCATCTTCTGGGTTTCTCATGCATGTTTTTGATGTAGGAAGATACCCTTGAACCTGGAGATTTGGGACCCATGCGATGGGTACCACGCAGTATTACTTTAAAGGGTCTGCGTTTGCTCACCCAACCTCACCAAACCTCTCAGCCCCAAGAGTGTCCACCCTTATGTCTCATCCAGCTGTGCGTCTAGATATGGTCAATCCAGGTTGCATCACAGCCCCTGAACGCATTGTGTAAGAATTTCTCTCTCTTTCACTGTCTTTGTTTCATGGGTGTTTCAAAGTAATTTATTTTTATAATGGGGTTTAGCTGCTTTTCACTGCTGTGTTTATGCCGCTTTACACCCACTTGACACACTAACAGAGAGATATCAATACATAGGTTTTACGATTATTATTAGTCAGATATATTCTTGTGCGGTGAATAGGGCGTGTTGAGTCCAGTTCTCTGAGCAAGGAGTAGGTCTTGTCTATTACATATTGGGTTTATGGAACGGTATCTGAGCTAATTTGATACCCTTGTTTTATGTATCACCCCACCTCACCTTTCCCGTTAAGCAGCCATAGTGTGTTTTCTGCATGTGTGACTCTGTTCTGTTTTGTAATTCAGTTCAAGTGTAACGGTTTTTACATTCCCTCTATCAGTGATACCTTATGAGAAGTGTCCTTTTCTGTGTGACTTATTTCACTTAGAATCGTCGTACCTAAATCCACTCATCATGCTGCTACTAACCTTACGACATTGATTTCATGGCTGAGTGGTATTCCATTGTACATAAGGACCACAACTTCTTTATCCATTTTTCTCTTTCCTGGGATATTTAAGGTGGAATGAAGTGGAGGTCCTGGTCAACAGAGCAGCCCTAAACTTTGGGGTGCTTGTGTCTTGCTGATTTTTCATTTTCCCAATTTATACCCCCATGAGTGGAAGTGCCCTATGCTCTCTAAGCTGTGTTTTTCAGATGTTTCAGGACTCACCGGACACTTCTCCGGAGTGGCTTTTAGCAATTTACATCCCGCCCATCAGTGTAGCAAGGCTCCCATTTCTCCATGGCCTGTCCTGCATTTCTGGTTTTGACACTTTTTTCAGCATGGCCCTTTTGACCGATGGGAAGCGAGACTTATTTGTAGCGCTGATTTGCCTTTCCAGGTTGCTTGGTTGGCCAAAAAGGGCGTATGCGTTTTTTCCTGAATATATTCAGGAAAAAACGCGTACGCCCTTTTTGGCCAAGGGCATCATTGTCAACGTTTTGCCGCTTTTCATGTGCTTTAAAGGCGATTCGTATCTACCTCCTGAAATCTGTTTCCTGCAATTCTGCCTTGATTTCAAATCCTCTTCTTTGCCTTCCCTCAATATATTTGTGGACGAGAGTTATCATTAATAACTCTGCAGGTTTGTGAATTGCAGTGCCCTGAACCTCCATTTTACAACTCGTTTTTATGGGAGCTGGCCGCAAAATCGCAGAATGGCTTCAGGCCCTGTTCTGGTTCCGGGCGGCAGGCTGAGCCTGTGGTTAATTCTTCTTTCTGATGGGAAAATAGAGTGACCTGTGCCTGTCCCAACACCAAGAGCTAGTCTCTCGTTGGTTCCACGTCTTCCCGTTTATCCTCAGGACAAATTGCAACCTGCATGGAACAGGAGGTTAAAGGTGCTGAGGCTCCAAGTAGGGAGCTTGCTAGTAAAGCGGCTGGAATGGCGAACCCGGGAACAAGGAGATGAGAAATGAGGTGCGTTTTAGAAACCTTTCCCCATCACACGGTGTATCATCTTCTGGGTTTCTCATGCATGTTTTTGATGTAGGAAGATGCCCTTGAACCTGGAGATTTGGGACCCATGCGATGGGTACCACGCAGTATTACTTTAAAGGGTCTGCGTTTGCTCACCCAACCTCACCAAACCTCTCAGCCCCAAGAGTGTCCACCCTTATGTCTCATCCAGCTGTGCGTCTAGATATGGTCAATCCAGGTTGCATCACAGCCCCTGAACGCATTGTGTAAGAATTTCTCTCTCTTTCACTGTCTTTGTTTCATGGGTGTTTCAAAGTAATTTATTTTTATAATGGGGTTTAGCTGCTTTTCACTGCTGTGTTTATGCCGCTTTACACCCACTTGACACAATAACGGAGAGATATCAATACATAGGTTTTACGATTATTATTAGTCAGATATATTCTTGTGCGGTGAATAGGGCGTGTTGAGTCCAGTTCTCTGAGCAAGGAGTAGGTCTTGTCTATTACATATTGGGTTTATGGAACGGTATCTGAGCTAATTTGATACCCTTGTTTTATGTATCACCCCACCTCACCTTTCCCGTTAAGCAGCCATAGTGTGTTTTCTGCATGTGTGACTCTGTTCTGTTTTGTAATTCAGTTCAAGTGTAACGGTTTTTACATTCCCTCTATCAGTGATACCTTATGTGAAGTGTCCTTTTCTGTGTGACTTATTTCACTTAGAATCGTCCTACCTAAATCCACTCATCATGCTGCTACTAACCTTACGACATTGATTTCATGGCTGAGTGGTATTCCATTGTACATAAGGACCACAACTTCTTTATCCATTTTTCTCTTTCCTGGGATATTTAAGGTGGAATGAAGTGGAGGTCCTGGTCAACAGAGCAGCACTAAACTTTGGGGTGCTTGTGTCTTGCTGATTTTTCATTTTCCCAATTTATACCCCCATGAGTGGAAGTGCCCTATGCTCTCTAAGCTGTGTTTTTCAGATGTTTCAGGACTCACCGGACACTTCTCCGGAGTGGCTTTTGGCAATTTACATCCCGCCCATCAGTGTAGCAAGGCTCCCATTTCTCCATGGCCTGTCCTGCATTTCTGGTTTTGACACTTTTTTCAGCATGGCCCTTTTGACCGATGGGAAGCGAGACTTCTTTGTAGCGCTGATTTGCCTTTCCAGGTTGCTTGGTTGGCCAAAAAGGGCGTATGCGATTTTTCCTGAATATATTCAGGAAAAAACGCATACGCCCTTTTTGGCCAAGGGCATCATTGTCAACGTTTTGCCGCTTTTCATGTGCTTTAAAGGCGATTCGTATCTACCTCCTGAAATCTGTTTCCTGCAATTCTGCCTTGATTTCAAATCCTCTTCTTTGCCTTCCCTCAATATATTTGTGGACGAGAGTTATCATTAATAACTCTGAAGGTTTGTGAATTGCAGTGCCCTGAACCTCCATTTTACAACTCGTTTTTATGGGAGCTGGCGGCAAAATCGCAGAATGGCTTCAGGCCCTGTTCTGGTTCCGGGGGGCAGGCTGAGCCTGTGGTTAATTCTTCTTTCTGATGGGAAAATAGAGTGACCTGTGCCTGTCCCAACACCAAGAGCTAGTCTCTCGTTGGTTCCACGTCTTCCCGTTTATCCTCAGGACAAATTGCAACCTGTATGGAACAGGAGGTTAAAGGTGCTGATGCTCCAAGTAGGGAGCTTGCTAGTAAAGCGGCTGGAATGGCGAACCCGGGCACAAGGAGATGAGAAATGAGGTGCGTTTTAGAAACCTTTCCCCATCACACGGTGTACCATCTTCTGGGTTTCTCATGCATGTTTTTGATGTAGGAAGATACCCTTGAACCTGGAGATTTGGGACCCATGCGATGGGTACCACGCAGTATTCCTTTAAAGGGTCTGCGTTTGCTCACCCAACCTCACCAAACCTCTCAGCCCCAAGAGTGTCCACCCTTATGTCTCATCCAGCTGTGCGTCTAGATATGGTCAATCCAGGTTGCATCACAGCCCCTGAACGCATTGTGTAAGAATTTCTCTCTCTTTCACTGTCTTTGTTTCATGGGTGTTTCAAAGTAATTTATTTTTATAATGGGGTTTAGCTGCTTTTCACTGCTGTGTTTATGCCGCTTTACACCCACTTGACACACTAACAGAGAGATATCAATACATAGGTTTTACGATTATTATTAGTCAGATATATTCTTGTGCGGTGAATAGGGCGTGTTGAGTCCAGTTCTCTGAGCAAGGAGTAGGTCTTGTCTATTACATATTGGGTTTATGGAACGGTATCTGAGCTAATTTGATACCCTTGTTTTATGTATCACCCCACCTCACCTTTCCCGTTAAGCAGCCATAGTGTGTTTTCTGCATGTGTGACTCTGTTCTGTTTTGTAATTCAGTTCAAGTGTAACGGTTTTTACATTCCCTCTATCAGTGATACCTTATGAGAAGTGTCCTTTTCTGTGTGACTTATTTCACTTAGAATCGTCGTACCTAAATCCACTCATCATGCTGCTACTAACCTTACGACATTGATTTCATGGCTGAGTGGTATTCCATTGTACATAAGGACCACAACTTCTTTATCCATTTTTCTCTTTCCTGGGATATTTAAGGTGGAATGAAGTGGAGGTCCTGGTCAACAGAGCAGCCCTAAACTTTGGGGTGCTTGTGTCTTGCTGATTTTTCATTTTCCCAATTTATACCCCCATGAGTGGAAGTGCCCTATGCTCTCTAAGCTGTGTTTTTCAGATGTTTCAGGACTCACCGGACACTTCTCCGGAGTGGCTTTTGGCAATTTACATCCCGCCCATCAGTGTAGCAAGGCTCCCATTTCTCCATGGCCTGTCCTGCATTTCTGGTTTTGACACTTTTTTCAGCATGGCCCTTTTGACCGATGGGAAGCGAGACTTATTTGTAGCGCTGATTTGCCTTTCCAGGTTGCTTGGTTGGCCAAAAAGGGCGTATGCGTTTTTTCCTGAATATATTCAGGAAAAAACGCATACGCCCTTTTTGGCCAAGGGCATCATTGTCAACGTTTTGCCGCTTCTCATGTGCTTTAAAGGCGATTCGTATCTACCTCCTGAAATCTGTTTCCTGCAATTCTTCCTTCATTTCAAATCCGCTTCTTTGCCTTCCCTCAATATATTTGTGGACGAGAGTTATCATTTATAACTCTGCAGGTTTGTGAATTGCAGTGCCCTGAACCTCCATTTTACAACTCGTTTTTATGGGAGCTGGCCGCAAAATTGCAGAATGGCTTCAGGCCCTGTTCTGGTTCCGGGGGGCAGGCTGAGCCTGTGGTTAATTCTTCTTTCTGATGGGAAAATAGAGTGACCTGTGCCTGTCCCAACACCAAGAGCTAGTCTCTCGTTGGTTCCACGTCTTCCCGTTTATCCTCAGGACAAATTGCAACCTGTATGGAACAGGAGGTTAAAGGTGCTGATGCTCCAAGTAGGGAGCTTGCTAGTAAAGCAGCTGGAATGGCGAACCCGGGCACAAGGAGATGAGAAATGAGGTGCGTTTTAGAAACCTTTCCCCATCACACGGTGTACCATCTTCTGGGTTTCTCATGCATGTTTTTGATGTAGGAAGATGCCCTTGAACCTGGAGATTTGGGACCCATGCGATGGGTACCACGCAGTATTCCTTTAAAGGGTCTGCGTTTGCTCACCCAACCTCACCAAACCTCTCAGCCCCAAGAGTGTCCACCCTTATGTCTCATCCAGCTGTGCGTCTAGATATGGTCAATCCAGGTTGCATCACAGCCCCTGAACGCATTGTGTAAGAATTTCTCTCTCTTTCACTGTCTTTGTTTCATGGGTGTTTCAAAGTAATTTATTTTTATAAGGGGGTTTAGCTGCTTTTCACTGCTGTGTTTATGCCGCTTTACACCCACTTGACACACTAACAGAGAGATATCAATACATAGGTTTTACGATTATTATTAGTCAGATATATTCTTGTGCGGTGAATAGGGCGTGTTGAGTCCAGTTCTCTGAGCAAGGAGTAGGTCTTGTCTATTACATATTGGGTTTATGGAACGGTATCTGAGCTAATTTGATACCCTTGTTTTATGTATCACCCCACCTCACCTTTCCCGTTAAGCAGCCATAGTGTGTTTTCTGCATGTGTGACTCTGTTCTGTTTTGTAATTCAGTTCAAGTGTAACGGTTTTTACATTCCCTCTATCAGTGATACCTTATGAGAAGTGTCCTTTTCTGTGTGACTTATTTCACTTAGAATCGTCGTACCTAAATCCACTCATCATGCTGCTACTAACCTTACGACATTGATTTCATGGCTGAGTGGTATTCCATTGTACATAAGGACCACAACTTCTTTATCCATTTTTCTCTTTCCTGGGATATTTAAGGTGGAATGAAGTGGAGGTCCTGGTCAACAGAGCAGCCCTAAACTTTGGGGTGCTTGTGTCTTGCTGATTTTTCATTTTCCCAATTTATACCCCCATGAGTGGAAGTGCCCTATGCTCTCTAAGCTGTGTTTTTCAGATGTTTCAGGACTCACCGGACACTTCTCCGGAGTGGCTTTTGGCAATTTACATCCCGCCCATCAGTGTAGCAAGGCTCCCATTTCTCCATGGCCTGTCCTGCATTTCTGGTTTTGACACTTTTTTCAGCATGGCCCTTTTGACCGATGGGAAGCGAGACTTATTTGTAGCGCTGATTTGCCTTTCCAGGTTGCTTGGTTGGCCAAAAAGGGCGTATGCGTTTTTTCCTGAATATATTCAGGAAAAAACGCATACGCCCTTTTTGGCCAAGGGCATCATTGTCAACGTTTTGCCGCTTCTCATGTGCTTTAAAGGCGATTCGTATCTACCTCCTGAAATCTGTTTCCTGCAATTCTGCCTTGATTTCAAATCCTCTTCTTTGCCTTCCCTCAATATATTTGTGGACGAGAGTTATCATTAATAACTCTGCAGGTTTGTGAATTGCAGTGCCCTGAACCTCCATTTTACAACTCGTTTTTATGGGAGCTGGCCGCAAAATCGCAGAATGGCTTCAGGCCCTGTTCTGGTTCCGGGCGGCAGGCTGAGCCTGTGGTTAATTCTTCTTTCTGATGGGAAAATAGAGTGACCTGTACCTGTCCCAACACCAAGAGCTAGTCTCTCGTTGGTTCCACGTCTTCCCGTTTATCCTCAGGACAAATTGCAACCTGCATGGAACAGGAGGTTAAAGGTGCTGATGCTCCAAGTAGGGAGCTTGCTAGTAAAGCGGCTGGAAAGGCGAACCCGGGCACAAGGAGATGAGAAATGAGGTGCGTTTTAGAAACCTTTCCCCATCACACGGTGTACCATCTTCTGGGTTTCTCATGCATGTTTTTGATGTAGGAAGATGCCCTTGAACCTGGAGATTTGGGACCCATGCGATGGGTACCATGCAGTATTACTTTAAAGGGTCTGCGTTTGCTCACCCAACCTCACCAAACCTCTCAGCCCCAAGAGTGTCCACCCTTATGTCTCATCCAGCTGTGCGTCTAGATATGGTCAATCCAGGTTGCATCACAGCCCCTGAACGCATTGTGTAAGAATTTCTCTCTCTTTCACTGTCTTTGTTTCATGGGTGTTTCAAAGTAATTTATTTTTATAATGGGGTTTAGCTGCTTTTCACTGCTGTGTTTATGCCGCTTTACACCCACTTGACACAATAACAGAGAGATATCAATACATAGGTTTTACGATTATTATTAGTCAGATATATTCTTGTGCGGTGAATAGGGCGTGTTGAGTCCAGTTCTCTGAGCAAGGAGTAGGTCTTGTCTATTACATATTGGGTTTATGGAACGGTATCTGAGCTAATTTGATACCCTTGTTTTATGTATCAACCCACCTCACCTTTCCCGTTAAGCAGCCATAGTGTGTTTTCTGCATGTGTGACTCTGTTCTGTTTTGTAATTCAGTTCAAGTGTAACGGTTTTTACATTCCCTCTATCAGTGATACCTTATGAGAAGTGTCCTTTTCTGTGTGACTTATTTCACTTAGAATCGTCCTACCTAAATCCACTCATCATGCTGCTACTAACCTTACGACATTGATTTCATGGCTGAGTGGTATTCCATTGTACATAAGGACCACAACTTCTTTATCCATTTTTCTCTTTCCTGGGATATTTAAGGTGGAATGAAGTGGAGGTCCTGGTCAACAGAGCAGCCCTAAACTTTGGGGTGCTTGTGTCTTGCTGATTTTTCATTTTCCCAATTTATACCCCCATGAGTGGAAGTGCCCTATGCTCTCTAAGCTGTGTTTTTCAGATGTTTCAGGACTCACCGGACACTTCTCCGGAGTGGCTTTTGGCAATTTACATCCCGCCCATCAGTGTAGCAAGGCTCCCATTTCTCCATGGCCTGTCCTGCATTTCTGGTTTTGACACTTTTTTCAGCATGGCCCTTTTGACCGATGGGAAGCGAGACTTCTTTGTAGCGCTGATTTGCCTTTCCAGGTTGCTTGGTTGGCCAAAAAGGGCGTATGCGATTTTTCCTGAATATATTCAGGAAAAAACGCATACGCCCTTTTTGGCCAAGGGCATCATTGTCAACGTTTTGCCGCTTTTCATGTGCTTTAAAGGCGATTCGTATCTACCTCCTGAAATCTGTTTTCTGCAATTCTGCCTTGATTTCAAATCCTCTTCTTTGCCTTCCCTCAATATATTTGTGGACGAGAGTTATCATTAATAACTCTGAAGGTTTGTGAATTGCAGTGCCCTGAACCTCCATTTTACAACTCGTTTTTATGGGAGCTGGAGGCAAAATCGCAGAATGGCTTCAGGCCCTGTTCTGGTTCCGGGGGGCAGGCTGAGCCTTTGGTTAATTCTTCTTTCTGATGGGAAAATAGAGTGACCTGTGCCTGTCCCAACACCAAGAGCTAGTCTCTCGTTGGTTCCACGTCTTCCCGTTTATCCTCAGGACAAATTGCAACCTGTATGGAACAGGAGGTTAAAGGTGCTGATGCTCCAAGTAGGGAGCTTGCTAGTAAAGCGGCTGGAATGGCGAACCCGGGCACAAGGAGATGAGAAATGAGGTGCGTTTTAGAAACCTTTCCCCATCACACGGTGTACCATCTTCTGGGTTTCTCATGCATGTTTTTGATGTAGGAAGATGCCCTTGAACCTGGAGATTTGGGACCCATGCGATGGATACCACGCAGTATTCCTTTAAAGGGTCTGCGTTTGCTCACCCAACCTCACCAAACCTCTCAGCCCCAAGAGTGTCCACCCTTATGTCTCATCCAGCTGTGCGTCTAGATATGGTCAATCCAGGTTGCATCACAGCCCCTGAACGCATTGTGTAAGAATTTCTCTCTCTTTCACTGTCTTTGTTTCATGGGTGTTTCAAAGTAATTTATTTTTATAATGGGGTTTAGCTGCTTTTCACTGCTGTGTTTATGCCGCTTTACACCCACTTGACACACTAACAGAGAGATATCAATACATAGGTTTTACGATTATTATTAGTCAGATATATTCTTGTGCGGTGAATAGGGCGTGTTGAGTCCAGTTCTCTGAGCCAGGAGTAGGTCTTGTCTATTACATATTGGGTTTATGGAACGGTATCTGAGCTAATTTGATACCCTTGTTTTATGTATCACCCCACCTCACCTTTCCCGTTAAGCAGCCATAGTGTGTTTTCTGCATGTGTGACTCTGTTCTGTTTTGTAATTCAGTTCAAGTGTAACGGTTTTTACATTCCCTCTATCAGTGATACCTTATGAGAAGTGTCCTTTTCTGTGTGACTTATTTCACTTAGAATCGTCGTACCTAAATCCACTCATCATGCTGCTACTAACCTTACGACATTGATTTCATGGCTGAGTGGTATTCCATTGTACATAAGGACCACAACTTCTTTATCCATTTTTCTCTTTCCTGGGATATTTAAGGTGGAATGAAGTGGAGGTCCTGGTCAACAGAGCAGCCCTAAACTTTGGGGTGCTTGTGTCTTGCTGATTTTTAATTTTCCCAATTTATACCCCCATGAGTGGAAGTGCCCTATGCTCTCTAAGCTGTGTTTTTCAGATGTTTCAGGACTCACCGGACACTTCTCCGGAGTGGCTTTTGGCAATTTACATCCCGCCCATCAGTGTAGCAAGGCTCCCATTTCTCCATGGCCTGTCCTGCATTTCTGGTTTTGACACTTTTTTCAGCATGGCCCTTTTGACCGATGGGAAGCGAGACTTCTTTGTAGCGCTGATTTGCCTTTCCAGGTGGCTTGGTTGGCCAAAAAGGGCGTATGCGTTTTTTCCTGAATATATTCAGGAAAAAACGCATACGCCCTTTTTGGCCAAGGGCATCATTGTCAACGTTTTGCCGCTTTTCATGTGCTTTAAAGGCGATTCGTATCTACCTCCTGAAATATGTTTCCTGCAATTCTGCCTTGATTTCAAATCCTCTTCTTTGCCTTCCCTCAATATATTTGTGAACGGGAGTTATCATTTATAACTCTGCAGGTTTGTGAATTGCAGTGCCCTGAACCTCCATTTTACAACTCGTTTTTATGGGAGCTGGCCGCAAAATCGCAGAATGGCTTCAGGCCCTGTTCTGGTTCCGGGGGGCAGGCTGAGCCTGTGGTTATTTCTTCTTTCTGATGGAAAAATAGAGTGACCTGTGCCTGTCCCAACACCAAGAGCTAGTCTATCGTTGGTTCCACGTCTTCCCGTTTATCCTCAGGACAAATTGCAACCTGCATGGAACAGGAGGTTAAAGGTGCTGATGCTCCAAGTAGGGAGCTTGCTAGTAAAGCGGCTGGAATGGCGAACCCGGGCACAAGGAGATGAGAAATGAGGTGCGTTTTAGAAACCTTTCCCCATCACACGGTGTACCATCTTCTGGGTTTCTCATGCATGTTTTTGATGTAGGAAGATGCCCTTGAACCTCGAGATTTGGGACCCATGCGATGGGTACCACGCAGTATTCCTTTAAAGGGTCTGCGTTTGCTCACCCAACCTCACCAAACCTCTCAGCCCCAAGAGTGTCCACCCTTATGTCTCATCCAGCTGTGCGTCTAGATATGGTCAATCCAGGTTGCATCACAGCCCCTGAATGCATTGTGTAAGAATTTCTCTCTCTTTCACTGTCTTTGTTTCATGGGTGTTTCAAAGTAATTTATTTTTATAATGGGGTTTAGCTGCTTTTCACTGCTGTGTTTATGCCGCTTTACACCCACTTGACACACTAACAGAGAGATATCAATACATAGGTTTTACGATTATTATTAGTCAGATATATTCTTGTGCGGTGAATAGGGCGTGTTGAGTCCAGTTCTCTGAGCCAGGAGTAGGTCTTGTCTATTACATATTGGGTTTATGGAACGGTATCTGAGCTAATTTGATACCCTTGTTTTATGTATCACCCCACCTCACCTTTCCCGTTAAGCAGCCATAGTGTGTTTTCTGCATGTGTGACTCTGTTCTGTTTTGTAATTCAGTTCAAGTGTAACGGTTTTTACATTCCCTCTATCAGTGATACCTTATGAGAAGTGTCCTTTTCTGTGTGACTTATTTCACTTAGAATCGTCGTACCTAAATCCACTCATCATGCTGCTACTAACCTTACGACATTGATTTCATGGCTGAGTGATATTCCATTGTACATAAGGACCACAACTTCTTTATCCATTTTTCTCTTTCCTGGGATATTTAAGGTGGAATGAAGTGGAGGTCCTGGTCAACAGAGCAGCCCTCAACTTTGGGGTGCTTGTGTCTTGCTGATTTTTAATTTTCCCAATTTATACCCCCATGAGTGGAAGTGCCCTATGCTCTCTAAGCTGTGTTTTTCAGATGTTTCAGGACTCACCGGACACTTCTCCGGAGTGGCTCTTGGCAATTTACATCCCGCCCATCAGTGTAGCAAGGCTCCCATTTCTCCATGGCCTGTCCTGCATTTCTGGTTTTGACACTTTTTTCAGCATGGCCCTTTTGACCGATGGGAAGCGAGACTTCTTTGTAGCGCTGATTTGCCTTTCCAGGTTGCTTGGTTGGCCAAAAAGGGCGTATGCGTTTTTTCCTGAATATATTCAGGAAAAAACGCATACGCCCTTTTTGGCCAAGGGCATCATTGTCAACGTTTTGCCGCTTTTCATGTGCTTTAAAGGTGATTCGTATCTACCTCCTGAAATCTGTTTCCTGCAATTCTGCCTTGATTTCAAATCCTCTTCTTTGCCTTCCCTCAATATATTTGTGGACGAGAGTTATCATTTATAACTCTGCAGGTTTGTGAATTGCAGTGCCCTGAACCTCCATTTTACAACTCGTTTTTATGGGAGCTGGCCGCAAAATCGCAGAATGGCTTCAGGCCCTGTTCTGGTTCCGGGGGGCAGGCTGAGCCTGTGGTTAATTCTTCTTTCTGATGGGAAAATAGAGTGACCTGTGCCTGTCCCAACACCAAGAGCTAGTCTCTCGTTGGTTCCACGTCTTCCCGTTTATCCTCAGGACAAATTGCAACCTGTATGGAACAGGAGGTTAAAGGTGCTGATGCTCCAAGTAGGGAGCTTGCTAGTAAAGCAGCTGGAATGGCGAACCCGGGCACAAGGAGATGAGAAATGAGGTGCGTTTTAGAAACCTTTCCCCATCACACGGTGTATCATCTTCTGGGTTTCTCATGCATGTTTTTGATGTAGGAAGATGCCCTTGAACCTGGAGATTTGGGACCCATGCGATGGGTACCACGCAGTATTACTTTAAAGGGTCTGCGTTTGCTCACCCAACCTCACCAAACCTCTCAGCCCCAAGAGTGTCCACCCTTATGTCTCATCCAGCTGTGCGTCTAGATATGGTCAATCCAGGTTGCATCACAGCCCCTGAACGCATTGTGTAAGAATTTCTCTCTCTTTCACTGTCTTTGTTTCATGGGTGTTTCAAAGTAATTTATTTTTATAATGGGGTTTAGCTGCTTTTCACTGCTGTGTTTATGCCGCTTTACACCCACTTGACACAATAACGGAGAGATATCAATACATAGGTTTTACGATTATTATTAGTCAGATATATTCTTGTGCGGTGAATAGGGCGTGTTGAGTCCAGTTCTCTGAGCAAGGAGTAGGTCTTGTCTATTACATATTGGGTTTATGGAACGGTATCTGAGCTAATTTGATACCCTTGTTTTATGTATCACCCCACCTCACCTTTCCCGTTAAGCAGCCATAGTGTGTTTTCTGCATGTGTGACTCTGTTCTGTTTTGTAATTCAGTTCAAGTGTAACGGTTTTTACATTCCCTCTATCAGTGATACCTTATGTGAAGTGTCCTTTTCTGTGTGACTTATTTCACTTAGAATCGTCCTACCTAAATCCACTCATCATGCTGCTACTAACCTTACGACATTGATTTCATGGCTGAGTGGTATTCCATTGTACATAAGGACCACAACTTCTTTATCCATTTTTCTCTTTCCTGGGATATTGAAGGTGGAATGAAGTGGAGGTCCTGGTCAACAGAGCAGCCCTAAACTTTGGGGTGCTTGTGTCTTGCTGATTTTTCATTTTCCCAATTTATACCCCCATGAGTGGAAGTGCCCTATGCTCTCTAAGCTGTGTTTTTCAGATGTTTCAGGACTCACCGGACACTTCTCCGGAGTGGCTTTTGGCAATTTACATCCCGCCCATCAGTGTAGCAAGGCTCCCATTTCTCCATGGCCTGTCCTGCATTTCTGGTTTTGACACTTTTTTCAGCATGGCCCTTTTGACCGATGGGAAGCGAGACTTCTTTGTAGCGCTGATTTGCCTTTCCAGGTTGCTTGGTTGGCCAAAAAGGGCGTATGCGATTTTTCCTGAATATATTCAGGAAAAAACGCATACGCCCTTTTTGGCCAAGGGCATCATTGTCAACGTTTTGCCGCTTTTCATGTGCTTTAAAGGCGATTCGTATCTACCTCCTGAAATCTGTTTCCTGCAATTCTGCCTTGATTTCAAATCCTCTTCTTTGCCTTCCCTCAATATATTTGTGGACGAGAGTTATCATTAATAACTCTGAAGGTTTGTGAATTGCAGTGCCCTGAACCTCCATTTTACAACTCGTTTTTATGGGAGCTGGCGGCAAAATCGCAGAATGGCTTCAGGCCCTGTTCTGGTTCCGGGGGGCAGGCTGAGCCTGTGGTTAATTCTTCTTTCTGATGGGAAAATAGAGTGACCTGTGCCTGTCCCAACACCAAGAGCTAGTCTCTCGTTGGTTCCACGTCTTCCCGTTTATCCTCAGGACAAATTGCAACCTGCATGGAACAGGAGGTTAAAGGTGCTGAGGCTCCAAGTAGGGAGCTTGCTAGTAAAGCGGCTGGAATGGCGAACCCGGGCACAAGGAGATGAGAAATGAGGTGCGTTTTAGAAACCTTTCCCCATCACACGGTGTACCATCTTCTGGGTTTCTCATGCATGTTTTTGATGTAGGAAGATGCCCTTGAACCTGGAGATTTGGGACCCATGCGATGGGTACCACGCAGTATTACTTTAAAGGGTCTGCGTTTGCTCACCCAACCTCACCAAACCTCTCAGCCCCAAGAGTGTCCACCCTTATGTCTCATCCAGCTGTGCGTCTAGATATGGTCAATCCAGGTTGCATCACAGCCCCTGAACGCATTGTGTAAGAATTTCTCTCTCTTTCACTGTCTTTGTTTCATGGGTGTTTCAAAGTAATTTATTTTTATAATGGGGTTTAGCTGCTTTTCACTGCTGTGTTTATGCCGCTTTACACCCACTTGACACAATAACGGAGAGATATCAATACATAGGTTTTACGATTATTATTAGTCAGATATATTCTTGTGCGGTGAATAGGGCGTGTTGAGTCCAGTTCTCTGAGCAAGGAGTAGGTCTTGTCTATTACATATTGGGTTTATGGAACGGTATCTGAGCTAATTTGATACCCTTGTTTTATGTATCACCCCACCTCACCTTTCCCGTTAAGCAGCCATAGTGTGTTTTCTGCATGTGTGACTCTGTTCTGTTTTGTAATTCAGTTCAAGTGTAACGGTTTTTACATTCCCTCTATCAGTGATACCTTATGTGAAGTGTCCTTTTCTGTGTGACTTATTTCACTTAGAATCGTCCTACCTAAATCCACTCATCATGCTGCTACTAACCTTACGACATTGATTTCATGGCTGAGTGGTATTCCATTGTACATAAGGACCACAACTTCTTTATCCATTTTTCTCTTTCCTGGGATATTTAAGGTGGAATGAAGTGGAGGTCCTGGTCAACAGAGCAGCCCTAAACTTTGGGGTGCTTGTGTCTTGCGGATTTTTCATTTTCCCAATTTATACCCCCATGAGTGGAAGTGCCCTATGCTCTCTAAGCTGTGTTTTTCAGATGTTTCAGGACTCACCGGACACTTCTCCGGAGTGGCTTTTGGCAATTTACATCCCGCCCATCAGTGTAGCAAGGCTCCCATTTCTCCATGGCCTGTCCTGCATTTCTGGTTTTGACACTTTTTTCAGCATGGCCCTTTTGACCGATGGGAAGCGAGACTTCTTTGTAGCGCTGATTTGCCTTTCCAGGTTGCTTGGTTGGCCAAAAAGGGCGTATGCGATTTTTCCTGAATATATTCAGGAAAAAACGCATACGCCCTTTTTGGCCAAGGGCATCATTGTCAACGTTTTGCCGCTTTTCATGTGCTTTAAAGGCGATTCGTATCTACCTCCTGAAATCTGTTTCCTGCAATTCTGCCTTGATTTCAAATCCTCTTCTTTGCCTTCCCTCAATATATTTGTGGACGAGAGTTATCATTAATAACTCTGAAGGTTTGTGAATTGCAGTGCCCTGAACCTCCATTTTACAACTCGTTTTTATGGGAGCTGGCGGCAAAATCGCAGAATGGCTTCAGGCCCTGTTCTGGTTCCGGGGGGCAGGCTGAGCCTGTGGTTAATTCTTCTTTCTGATGGGAAAATAGAGTGACCTGTGCCTGTCCCAACACCAAGAGCTAGTCTCTCGTTGGATCCACGTCTTCCCGTTTATCCTCAGGACAAATTGCAACCTGTATGGAACAGGAGGTTAAAGGTGCTGATGCTCCAAGTAGGGAGCTTGCTAGTAAAGCGGCTGGAATGGCGAACCCGGGCACAAGGAGATGAGAAATGAGGTGCGTTTTAGAAACCTTTCCCCATCACACGGTGTACCATCTTCTGGGTTTCTCATGCATGTTTTTGATGTAGGAAGATACCCTTGAACCTGGAGATTTGGGACCCATGCGATGGGTACCACGCAGTATTCCTTTAAAGGGTCTGCGTTTGCTCACCCAACCTCACCAAACCTCTCAGCCCCAAGAGTGTCCACCCTTATGTCTCATCCAGCTGTGCGTCTAGATATGGTCAATCCAGGTTGCATCACAGCCCCTGAACGCATTGTGTAAGAATTTCTCTCTCTTTCACTGTCTTTGTTTCATGGGTGTTTCAAAGTAATTTATTTTTATAATGGGGTTTAGCTGCTTTTCACTGCTGTGTTTATGCCGCTTTACACCCACTTGACACACTAACAGAGAGATATCAATACATAGGTTTTACGATTATTATTAGTCAGATATATTCTTGTGCGGTGAATAGGGCGTGTTGAGTCCAGTTCTCTGAGCAAGGAGTAGGTCTTGTCTATTACATATTGGGTTTATGGAACGGTATCTGAGCTAATTTGATACCCTTGTTTTATGTATCACCCCACCTCACCTTTCCCGTTAAGCAGCCATAGTGTGTTTTCTGCATGTGTGACTCTGTTCTGTTTTGTAATTCAGTTCAAGTGTAACGGTTTTTACATTCCCTCTATCAGTGATACCTTATGAGAAGTGTCCTTTTCTGTGTGACTTATTTCACTTAGAATCGTCGTACCTAAATCCACTCATCATGCTGCTACTAACCTTACGACATTGATTTCATGGCTGAGTGGTATTCCATTGTACATAAGGACCACAACTTCTTTATCCATTTTTCTCTTTCCTGGGATATTTAAGGTGGAATGAAGTGGAGGTCCTGGTCAACAGAGCAGCCCTAAACTTTGGGGTGCTTGTGTCTTGCTGATTTTTAATTTTCCCAATTTATACCCCCATGAGTGGAAGTGCCCTATGCTCTCTAAGCTGTGTTTTTCAGATGTTTCAGGACTCACCGGACACTTCTCCGGAGTGGCTTTTGGCAATTTACATCCCGCCCATCAGTGTAGCAAGGCTCCCATTTCTCCATGGCCTGTCCTGCATTTCTGGTTTTGACACTTTTTTCAGCATGGCCCTTTTGACCGATGGGAAGCGAGACTTATTTGTAGCGCTGATTTGCCTTTCCAGGTTGCTTGGTTGGCCAAAAAGGGCGTATGCGTTTTTTCCTGAATATATTCAGGAAAAAACGCATACGCCCTTTTTGGCCAAGGGCATCATTGTCAACGTTTTGCCGCTTCTCATGTGCTTTAAAGGCGATTCGTATCTACCTCCTGAAATCTGTTTCCTGCAATTCTTCCTTCATTTCAAATCCGCTTCTTTGCCTTCCCTCAATATATTTGTGGACGAGAGTTATCATTTATAACTCTGCAGGTTTGTGAATTGCAGTGCCCTGAACCTCCATTTTACAACTCGTTTTTATGGGAGCTGGCCGCAAAATTGCAGAATGGCTTCAGGCCCTGTTCTGGTTCCGGGGGGCAGGCTGAGCCTGTGGTTATTTCTTCTTTCTGATGGAAAAATAGAGTGACCTGTGCCTGTCCCAACACCAAGAGCTAGTCTATCGTTGGTTCCACGTCTTCCCGTTTATCCTCAGGACAAATTGCAACCTGCATGGAACAGGAGGTTAAAGGTGCTGATGCTCCAAGTAGGGAGCTTGCTAGTAAAGCGGCTGGAATGGCGAACCCGGGCACAAGGAGATGAGAAATGAGGTGCGTTTTAGAAACCTTTCCCCATCACACGGTGTACCATCTTCTGGGTTTCTCATGCATGTTTTTGATGTAGGAAGATGCCCTTGAACCTCGAGATTTGGGACCCATGCGATGGGTACCACGCAGTATTCCTTTAAAGGGTCTGCGTTTGCTCACCCAACCTCACCAAACCTCTCAGCCCCAAGAGTGTCCACCCTTATGTCTCATCCAGCTGTGCGTCTAGATATGGTCAATCCAGGTTGCATCACAGCCCCTGAATGCATTGTGTAAGAATTTCTCTCTCTTTCACTGTCTTTGTTTCATGGGTGTTTCAAAGTAATTTATTTTTATAATGGGGTTTAGCTGCTTTTCACTGCTGTGTTTATGCCGCTTTACACCCACTTGACACACTAACAGAGAGATATCAATACATAGGTTTTACGATTATTATTAGTCAGATATATTCTTGTGCGGTGAATAGGGCGTGTTGAGTCCAGTTCTCTGAGCCAGGAGTAGGTCTTGTCTATTACATATTGGGTTTATGGAACGGTATCTGAGCTAATTTGATACCCTTGTTTTATGTATCACCCCACCTCACCTTTCCCGTTAAGCAGCCATAGTGTGTTTTCTGCATGTGTGACTCTGTTCTGTTTTGTAATTCAGTTCAAGTGTAACGGTTTTTACATTCCCTCTATCAGTGATACCTTATGAGAAGTGTCCTTTTCTGTGTGACTTATTTCACTTAGAATCGTCGTACCTAAATCCACTCATCATGCTGCTACTAACCTTACGACATTGATTTCATGGCTGAGTGATATTCCATTGTACATAAGGACCACAACTTCTTTATCCATTTTTCTCTTTCCTGGGATATTTAAGGTGGAATGAAGTGGAGGTCCTGGTCAACAGAGCAGCCCTCAACTTTGGGGTGCTTGTGTCTTGCTGATTTTTAATTTTCCCAATTTATACCCCCATGAGTGGAAGTGCCCTATGCTCTCTAAGCTGTGTTTTTCAGATGTTTCAGGACTCACCGGACACTTCTCCGGAGTGGCTCTTGGCAATTTACATCCCGCCCATCAGTGTAGCAAGGCTCCCATTTCTCCATGGCCTGTCCTGCATTTCTGGTTTTGACACTTTTTTCAGCATGGCCCTTTTGACCGATGGGAAGCGAGACTTCTTTGTAGCGCTGATTTGCCTTTCCAGGTTGCTTGGTTGGCCAAAAAGGGCGTATGCGTTTTTTCCTGAATATATTCAGGAAAAAACGCATACGCCCTTTTTGGCCAAGGGCATCATTGTCAACGTTTTGCCGCTTTTCATGTGCTTTAAAGGTGATTCGTATCTACCTCCTGAAATCTGTTTCCTGCAATTCTGCCTTGATTTCAAATCCTCTTCTTTGCCTTCCCTCAATATATTTGTGGACGAGAGTTATCATTTATAACTCTGCAGGTTTGTGAATTGCAGTGCCCTGAACCTCCATTTTACAACTCGTTTTTATGGGAGCTGGCCGCAAAATCGCAGAATGGCTTCAGGCCCTGTTCTGGTTCCGGGGGGCAGGCTGAGCCTGTGGTTAATTCTTCTTTCTGATGGGAAAATAGAGTGACCTGTGCCTGTCCCAACACCAAGAGCTAGTCTCTCGTTGGTTCCACGTCTTCCCGTTTATCCTCAGGACAAATTGCAACCTGTATGGAACAGGAGGTTAAAGGTGCTGATGCTCCAAGTAGGGAGCTTGCTAGTAAAGCAGCTGGAATGGCGAACCCGGGCACAAGGAGATGAGAAATGAGGTGCGTTTTAGAAACCTTTCCCCATCACACGGTGTATCATCTTCTGGGTTTCTCATGCATGTTTTTGATGTAGGAAGATGCCCTTGAACCTGGAGATTTGGGACCCATGCGATGGGTACCACGCAGTATTACTTTAAAGGGTCTGCGTTTGCTCACCCAACCTCACCAAACCTCTCAGCCCCAAGAGTGTCCACCCTTATGTCTCATCCAGCTGTGCGTCTAGATATGGTCAATCCAGGTTGCATCACAGCCCCTGAACGCATTGTGTAAGAATTTCTCTCTCTTTCACTGTCTTTGTTTCATGGGTGTTTCAAAGTAATTTATTTTTATAATGGGGTTTAGCTGCTTTTCACTGCTGTGTTTATGCCGCTTTACACCCACTTGACACAATAACGGAGAGATATCAATACATAGGTTTTACGATTATTATTAGTCAGATATATTCTTGTGCGGTGAATAGGGCGTGTTGAGTCCAGTTCTCTGAGCAAGGAGTAGGTCTTGTCTATTACATATTGGGTTTATGGAACGGTATCTGAGCTAATTTGATACCCTTGTTTTATGTATCACCCCACCTCACCTTTCCCGTTAAGCAGCCATAGTGTGTTTTCTGCATGTGTGACTCTGTTCTGTTTTGTAATTCAGTTCAAGTGTAACGGTTTTTACATTCCCTCTATCAGTGATACCTTATGTGAAGTGTCCTTTTCTGTGTGACTTATTTCACTTAGAATCGTCCTACCTAAATCCACTCATCATGCTGCTACTAACCTTACGACATTGATTTCATGGCTGAGTGGTATTCCATTGTACATAAGGACCACAACTTCTTTATCCATTTTTCTCTTTCCTGGGATATTGAAGGTGGAATGAAGTGGAGGTCCTGGTCAACAGAGCAGCCCTAAACTTTGGGGTGCTTGTGTCTTGCTGATTTTTCATTTTCCCAATTTATACCCCCATGAGTGGAAGTGCCCTATGCTCTCTAAGCTGTGTTTTTCAGATGTTTCAGGACTCACCGGACACTTCTCCGGAGTGGCTTTTGGCAATTTACATCCCGCCCATCAGTGTAGCAAGGCTCCCATTTCTCCATGGCCTGTCCTGCATTTCTGGTTTTGACACTTTTTTCAGCATGGCCCTTTTGACCGATGGGAAGCGAGACTTCTTTGTAGCGCTGATTTGCCTTTCCAGGTTGCTTGGTTGGCCAAAAAGGGCGTATGCGATTTTTCCTGAATATATTCAGGAAAAAACGCATACGCCCTTTTTGGCCAAGGGCATCATTGTCAACGTTTTGCCGCTTTTCATGTGCTTTAAAGGCGATTCGTATCTACCTCCTGAAATCTGTTTCCTGCAATTCTGCCTTGATTTCAAATCCTCTTCTTTGCCTTCCCTCAATATATTTGTGGACGAGAGTTATCATTAATAACTCTGAAGGTTTGTGAATTGCAGTGCCCTGAACCTCCATTTTACAACTCGTTTTTATGGGAGCTGGCGGCAAAATCGCAGAATGGCTTCAGGCCCTGTTCTGGTTCCGGGGGGCAGGCTGAGCCTGTGGTTAATTCTTCTTTCTGATGGGAAAATAGAGTGACCTGTGCCTGTCCCAACACCAAGAGCTAGTCTCTCGTTGGTTCCACGTCTTCCCGTTTATCCTCAGGACAAATTGCAACCTGCATGGAACAGGAGGTTAAAGGTGCTGAGGCTCCAAGTAGGGAGCTTGCTAGTAAAGCGGCTGGAATGGCGAACCCGGGCACAAGGAGATGAGAAATGAGGTGCGTTTTAGAAACCTTTCCCCATCACACGGTGTACCATCTTCTGGGTTTCTCATGCATGTTTTTGATGTAGGAAGATGCCCTTGAACCTGGAGATTTGGGACCCATGCGATGGGTACCACGCAGTATTACTTTAAAGGGTCTGCGTTTGCTCACCCAACCTCACCAAACCTCTCAGCCCCAAGAGTGTCCACCCTTATGTCTCATCCAGCTGTGCGTCTAGATATGGTCAATCCAGGTTGCATCACAGCCCCTGAACGCATTGTGTAAGAATTTCTCTCTCTTTCACTGTCTTTGTTTCATGGGTGTTTCAAAGTAATTTATTTTTATAATGGGGTTTAGCTGCTTTTCACTGCTGTGTTTATGCCGCTTTACACCCACTTGACACAATAACGGAGAGATATCAATACATAGGTTTTACGATTATTATTAGTCAGATATATTCTTGTGCGGTGAATAGGGCGTGTTGAGTCCAGTTCTCTGAGCAAGGAGTAGGTCTTGTCTATTACATATTGGGTTTATGGAACGGTATCTGAGCTAATTTGATACCCTTGTTTTATGTATCACCCCACCTCACCTTTCCCGTTAAGCAGCCATAGTGTGTTTTCTGCATGTGTGACTCTGTTCTGTTTTGTAATTCAGTTCAAGTGTAACGGTTTTTACATTCCCTCTATCAGTGATACCTTATGTGAAGTGTCCTTTTCTGTGTGACTTATTTCACTTAGAATCGTCCTACCTAAATCCACTCATCATGCTGCTACTAACCTTACGACATTGATTTCATGGCTGAGTGGTATTCCATTGTACATAAGGACCACAACTTCTTTATCCATTTTTCTCTTTCCTGGGATATTTAAGGTGGAATGAAGTGGAGGTCCTGGTCAACAGAGCAGCCCTAAACTTTGGGGTGCTTGTGTCTTGCGGATTTTTCATTTTCCCAATTTATACCCCCATGAGTGGAAGTGCCCTATGCTCTCTAAGCTGTGTTTTTCAGATGTTTCAGGACTCACCGGACACTTCTCCGGAGTGGCTTTTGGCAATTTACATCCCGCCCATCAGTGTAGCAAGGCTCCCATTTCTCCATGGCCTGTCCTGCATTTCTGGTTTTGACACTTTTTTCAGCATGGCCCTTTTGACCGATGGGAAGCGAGACTTCTTTGTAGCGCTGATTTGCCTTTCCAGGTTGCTTGGTTGGCCAAAAAGGGCGTATGCGATTTTTCCTGAATATATTCAGGAAAAAACGCATACGCCCTTTTTGGCCAAGGGCATCATTGTCAACGTTTTGCCGCTTTTCATGTGCTTTAAAGGCGATTCGTATCTACCTCCTGAAATCTGTTTCCTGCAATTCTGCCTTGATTTCAAATCCTCTTCTTTGCCTTCCCTCAATATATTTGTGGACGAGAGTTATCATTAATAACTCTGAAGGTTTGTGAATTGCAGTGCCCTGAACCTCCATTTTACAACTCGTTTTTATGGGAGCTGGCGGCAAAATCGCAGAATGGCTTCAGGCCCTGTTCTGGTTCCGGGGGGCAGGCTGAGCCTGTGGTTAATTCTTCTTTCTGATGGGAAAATAGAGTGACCTGTGCCTGTCCCAACACCAAGAGCTAGTCTCTCGTTGGATCCACGTCTTCCCGTTTATCCTCAGGACAAATTGCAACCTGTATGGAACAGGAGGTTAAAGGTGCTGATGCTCCAAGTAGGGAGCTTGCTAGTAAAGCGGCTGGAATGGCGAACCCGGGCACAAGGAGATGAGAAATGAGGTGCGTTTTAGAAACCTTTCCCCATCACACGGTGTACCATCTTCTGGGTTTCTCATGCATGTTTTTGATGTAGGAAGATACCCTTGAACCTGGAGATTTGGGACCCATGCGATGGGTACCACGCAGTATTCCTTTAAAGGGTCTGCGTTTGCTCACCCAACCTCACCAAACCTCTCAGCCCCAAGAGTGTCCACCCTTATGTCTCATCCAGCTGTGCGTCTAGATATGGTCAATCCAGGTTGCATCACAGCCCCTGAACGCATTGTGTAAGAATTTCTCTCTCTTTCACTGTCTTTGTTTCATGGGTGTTTCAAAGTAATTTATTTTTATAATGGGGTTTAGCTGCTTTTCACTGCTGTGTTTATGCCGCTTTACACCCACTTGACACACTAACAGAGAGATATCAATACATAGGTTTTACGATTATTATTAGTCAGATATATTCTTGTGCGGTGAATAGGGCGTGTTGAGTCCAGTTCTCTGAGCAAGGAGTAGGTCTTGTCTATTACATATTGGGTTTATGGAACGGTATCTGAGCTAATTTGATACCCTTGTTTTATGTATCACCCCACCTCACCTTTCCCGTTAAGCAGCCATAGTGTGTTTTCTGCATGTGTGACTCTGTTCTGTTTTGTAATTCAGTTCAAGTGTAACGGTTTTTACATTCCCTCTATCAGTGATACCTTATGAGAAGTGTCCTTTTCTGTGTGACTTATTTCACTTAGAATCGTCGTACCTAAATCCACTCATCATGCTGCTACTAACCTTACGACATTGATTTCATGGCTGAGTGGTATTCCATTGTACATAAGGACCACAACTTCTTTATCCATTTTTCTCTTTCCTGGGATATTTAAGGTGGAATGAAGTGGAGGTCCTGGTCAACAGAGCAGCCCTAAACTTTGGGGTGCTTGTGTCTTGCTGATTTTTAATTTTCCCAATTTATACCCCCATGAGTGGAAGTGCCCTATGCTCTCTAAGCTGTGTTTTTCAGATGTTTCAGGACTCACCGGACACTTCTCCGGAGTGGCTTTTGGCAATTTACATCCCGCCCATCAGTGTAGCAAGGCTCCCATTTCTCCATGGCCTGTCCTGCATTTCTGGTTTTGACACTTTTTTCAGCATGGCCCTTTTGACCGATGGGAAGCGAGACTTATTTGTAGCGCTGATTTGCCTTTCCAGGTTGCTTGGTTGGCCAAAAAGGGCGTATGCGTTTTTTCCTGAATATATTCAGGAAAAAACGCATACGCCCTTTTTGGCCAAGGGCATCATTGTCAACGTTTTGCCGCTTCTCATGTGCTTTAAAGGCGATTCGTATCTACCTCCTGAAATCTGTTTCCTGCAATTCTTCCTTCATTTCAAATCCGCTTCTTTGCCTTCCCTCAATATATTTGTGGACGAGAGTTATCATTTATAACTCTGCAGGTTTGTGAATTGCAGTGCCCTGAACCTCCATTTTACAACTCGTTTTTATGGGAGCTGGCCGCAAAATTGCAGAATGGCTTCAGGCCCTGTTCTGGTTCCGGGGGGCAGGCTGAGCCTGTGGTTAATTCTTCTTTCTGATGGGAAAATAGAGTGACCTGTGCCTGTCCCAACACCAAGAGCTAGTCTCTCGTTGGTTCCACGTCTTCCCGTTTATCCTCAGGACAAATTGCAACCTGTATGGAACAGGAGGTTAAAGGTGCTGATGCTCCAAGTAGGGAGCTTGCTAGTAAAGCAGCTGGAATGGCGAACCCGGGCACAAGGAGATGAGAAATGAGGTGCGTTTTAGAAACCTTTCCCCATCACACGGTGTACCATCTTCTGGGTTTCTCATGCATGTTTTTGATGTAGGAAGATGCCCTTGAACCTGGAGATTTGGGACCCATGCGATGGGTACCACGCAGTATTCCTTTAAAGGGTCTGCGTTTGCTCACCCAACCTCACCAAACCTCTCAGCCCCAAGAGTGTCCACCCTTATGTCTCATCCAGCTGTGCGTCTAGATATGGTCAATCCAGGTTGCATCACAGCCCCTGAACGCATTGTGTAAGAATTTCTCTCTCTTTCACTGTCTTTGTTTCATGGGTGTTTCAAAGTAATTTATTTTTATAAGGGGGTTTAGCTGCTTTTCACTGCTGTGTTTATGCCGCTTTACACCCACTTGACACACTAACAGAGAGATATCAATACATAGGTTTTACGATTATTATTAGTCAGATATATTCTTGTGCGGTGAATAGGGCGTGTTGAGTCCAGTTCTCTGAGCAAGGAGTAGGTCTTGTCTATTACATATTGGGTTTATGGAACGGTATCTGAGCTAATTTGATACCCTTGTTTTATGTATCACCCCACCTCACCTTTCCCGTTAAGCAGCCATAGTGTGTTTTCTGCATGTGTGACTCTGTTCTGTTTTGTAATTCAGTTCAAGTGTAACGGTTTTTACATTCCCTCTATCAGTGATACCTTATGAGAAGTGTCCTTTTCTGTGTGACTTATTTCACTTAGAATCGTCGTACCTAAATCCACTCATCATGCTGCTACTAACCTTACGACATTGATTTCATGGCTGAGTGGTATTCCATTGTACATAAGGACCACAACTTCTTTATCCATTTTTCTCTTTCCTGGGATATTTAAGGTGGAATGAAGTGGAGGTCCTGGTCAACAGAGCAGCCCTAAACTTTGGGGTGCTTGTGTCTTGCTGATTTTTCATTTTCCCAATTTATACCCCCATGAGTGGAAGTGCCCTATGCTCTCTAAGCTGTGTTTTTCAGATGTTTCAGGACTCACCGGACACTTCTCCGGAGTGGCTTTTGGCAATTTACATCCCGCCCATCAGTGTAGCAAGGCTCCCATTTCTCCATGGCCTGTCCTGCATTTCTGGTTTTGACACTTTTTTCAGCATGGCCCTTTTGACCGATGGGAAGCGAGACTTATTTGTAGCGCTGATTTGCCTTTCCAGGTTGCTTGGTTGGCCAAAAAGTGCGTATGCGTTTTTTCCTGAATATATTCAGGAAAAAACGCATACGCCCTTTTTGGCCAAGGGCATCATTGTCAACGTTTTGCCGCTTCTCATGTGCTTTAAAGGCGATTCGTATCTACCTCCTGAAATCTGTTTCCTGCAATTCTTCCTTCATTTCAAATCCGCTTCTTTGCCTTCCCTCAATATATTTGTGGACGAGAGTTATCATTTATAACTCTGCAGGTTTGTGAATTGCAGTGCCCTGAACCTCCATTTTACAACTCGTTTTTATGGGAGCTGGCCGCAAAATTGCAGAATGGCTTCAGGCCCTGTTCTGGTTCCGGGGGGCAGGCTGAGCCTGTGGTTAATTCTTCTTTCTGATGGGAAAATAGAGTGACCTGTGCCTGTCCCAACACCAAGAGCTAGTCTCTCGTTGGTTCCACGTCTTCCCGTTTATCCTCAGGACAAATTGCAACCTGTATGGAACAGGAGGTTAAAGGTGCTGATGCTCCAAGTAGGGAGCTTGCTAGTAAAGCAGCTGGAATGGCGAACCCGGGAACAAGGAGATGAGAAATGAGGTGCGTTTTAGAAACCTTTCCCCATCACACGGTGTACCATCTTCTGGGTTTCTCATGCATGTTTTTGATGTAGGAAGATGCCCTTGAACCTGGAGATTTGGGACCCATGCGATGGGTACCACGCAGTATTCCTTTAAAGGGTCTGCGTTTGCTCACCCAACCTCACCAAATCTCTCAGCCCCAAGAGTGTCCACCCTTATGTCTCATCCAGCTGTGCGTCTAGATATGGTCAATCCAGGTTGCATCACAGCCCCTGAACGCATTGTGTAAGAATTTCTCTCTCTTTCACTGTCTTTGTTTCATGGGTGTTTCAAAGTAATTTATTTTTATAAGGGGGTTTAGCTGCTTTTCACTGCTGTGTTTATGCCGCTTTACACCCACTTGACACACTAACAGAGAGATATCAATACATAGGTTTTACGATTATTATTAGTCAGATATATTCTTGTGCGGTGAATAGGGCGTGTTGAGTCCAGTTCTCTGAGCAAGGAGTAGGTCTTGTCTATTACATATTGGGTTTATGGAACGGTATCTGAGCTAATTTGATACCCTTGTTTTATGTATCACCCCACCTCACCTTTCCCGTTAAGCAGCCATAGTGTGTTTTCTGCATGTGTGACTCTGTTCTGTTTTGTAATTCAGTTCAAGTGTAACGGTTTTTACATTCCCTCTATCAGTGATACCTTATGAGAAGTGTCCTTTTCTGTGTGACTTATTTCACTTAGAATCGTCGTACCTAAATCCACTCATCATGCTGCTACTAACCTTACGACATTGATTTCATGGCTGAGTGGTATTCCATTGTACATAAGGACCACAACTTCTTTATCCATTTTTCTCTTTCCTGGGATATTTAAGGTGGAATGAAGTGGAGGTCCTGGTCAACAGAGCAGCCCTAAACTTTGGGGTGCTTGTGTCTTGCTGATTTTTCATTTTCCCAATTTATACCCCCATGAGTGGAAGTGCCCTATGCTCTCTAAGCTGTGTTTTTCAGATGTTTCAGGACTCACCGGACACTTCTCCGGAGTGGCTTTTGGCAATTTACATCCCGCCCATCAGTGTAGCAAGGCTCCCATTTCTCCATGGCCTGTCCTGCATTTCTGGTTTTGACACTTTTTTCAGCATGGCCCTTTTGACCGATGGGAAGCGAGACTTATTTGTAGCGCTGATTTGCCTTTCCAGGTTGCTTGGTTGGCCAAAAAGGGCGTATGCGTTTTTTCCTGAATATATTCAGGAAAAAACGCATACGCCCTTTTTGGCCAAGGGCATCATTGTCAACGTTTTGCCGCTTTTCATGTGCTTTAAAGGCGATTCGTATCTACCTCCTGAAATCTGTTTCCTGCAATTCTGCCTTGATTTCAAATCCTCTTCTTTGCCTTCCCTCAATATATTTGTGGACGAGAGTTATCATTAATAACTCTGCAGGTTTGTGAATTGCAGTGCCCTGAACCTCCATTTTACAACTCGTTTTTATGGGAGCTGGCCGCAAAATCGCAGAATGGCTTCAGGCCCTGTTCTGGTTCCGGGCGGCAGGCTGAGCCTGTGGTTAATTCTTCTTTCTGATGGGAAAATAGAGTGACCTGTACCTGTCCCAACACCAAGAGCTAGTCTCTCGTTGGTTCCACGTCTTCCCGTTTATCCTCAGGACAAATTGCAACCTGCATGGAACAGGAGGTTAAAGGTGCTGATGCTCCAAGTAGGGAGCTTGCTAGTAAAGCGGCTGGAAAGGCGAACCCGGGCACAAGGAGATGAGAAATGAGGTGCGTTTTAGAAACCTTTCCCCATCACACGGTGTACCATCTTCTGGGTTTCTCATGCATGTTTTTGATGTAGGAAGATGCCCTTGAACCTGGAGATTTGGGACCCATGCGATGGGTACCATGCAGTATTACTTTAAAGGGTCTGCGTTTGCTCACCCAACCTCACCAAACCTCTCAGCCCCAAGAGTGTCCACCCTTATGTCTCATCCAGCTGTGCGTCTAGATATGGTCAATCCAGGTTGCATCACAGCCCCTGAACGCATTGTGTAAGAATTTCTCTCTCTTTCACTGTCTTTGTTTCATCGGTGTTTCAAAGTAATTTATTTTTATAATGGGGTTTAGCTGCTTTTCACTGCTGTGTTTATGCCGCTTTACACCCACTTGACACAATAACAGAGAGATATCAATACATAGGTTTTACGATTATTATTAGTCAGATATATTCTTGTGCGGTGAATAGGGCGTGTTGAGTCCAGTTCTCTGAGCAAGGAGTAGGTCTTGTCTATTACATATTGGGTTTATGGAACGGTATCTGAGCTAATTTGATACCCTTGTTTTATGTATCAACCCACCTCACCTTTCCCGTTAAGCAGCCATAGTGTGTTTTCTGCATGTGTGACTCTGTTCTGTTTTGTAATTCAGTTCAAGTGTAACGGTTTTTACATTCCCTCTATCAGTGATACCTTATGAGAAGTGTCCTTTTCTGTGTGACTTATTTCACTTAGAATCGTCCTACCTAAATCCACTCATCATGCTGCTACTAACCTTACGACATTGATTTCATGGCTGAGTGGTATTCCATTGTACATAAGGACCACAACTTCTTTATCCATTTTTCTCTTTCCTGGGATATTTAAGGTGGAATGAAGTGGAGGTCCTGGTCAACAGAGCAGCCCTAAACTTTGGGGTGCTTGTGTCTTGCTGATTTTTCATTTTCCCAATTTATACCCCCATGAGTGGAAGTGCCCTATGCTCTCTAAGCTGTGTTTTTCAGATGTTTCAGGACTCACCGGACACTTCTCCGGAGTGGCTTTTGGCAATTTACATCCCGCCCATCAGTGTAGCAAGGCTCCCATTTCTCCATGGCCTGTCCTGCATTTCTGGTTTTGACACTTTTTTCAGCATGGCCCTTTTGACCGATGGGAAGCGAGACTTCTTTGTAGCGCTGATTTGCCTTTCCAGGTTGCTTGGTTGGCCAAAAAGGGCGTATGCGATTTTTCCTGAATATATTCAGGAAAAAACGCATACGCCCTTTTTGGCCAAGGGCATCATTGTCAACGTTTTGCCGCTTTTCATGTGCTTTAAAGGCGATTCGTATCTACCTCCTGAAATCTGTTTTCTGCAATTCTGCCTTGATTTCAAATCCTCTTCTTTGCCTTCCCTCAATATATTTGTGGACGAGAGTTATCATTAATAACTCTGAAGGTTTGTGAATTGCAGTGCCCTGAACCTCCATTTTACAACTCGTTTTTATGGGAGCTGGAGGCAAAATCGCAGAATGGCTTCAGGCCCTGTTCTGGTTCCGGGGGGCAGGCTGAGCCTTTGGTTAATTCTTCTTTCTGATGGGAAAATAGAGTGACCTGTGCCTGTCCCAACACCAAGAGCTAGTCTCTCGTTGGTTCCACGTCTTCCCGTTTATCCTCAGGACAAATTGCAACCTGTATGGAACAGGAGGTTAAAGGTGCTGATGCTCCAAGTAGGGAGCTTGCTAGTAAAGCGGCTGGAATGGCGAACCCGGGCACAAGGAGATGAGAAATGAGGTGCGTTTTAGAAACCTTTCCCCATCACACGGTGTACCATCTTCTGGGTTTCTCATGCATGTTTTTGATGTAGGAAGATGCCCTTGAACCTGGAGATTTGGGACCCATGCGATGGGTACCACGCAGTATTCCTTTAAAGGGTCTGCGTTTGCTCACCCAACCTCACCAAACCTCTCAGCCCCAAGAGTGTCCACCCTTATGTCTCATCCAGCTGTGCGTCTAGATATGGTCAATCCAGGTTGCATCACAGCCCCTGAACGCATTGTGTAAGAATTTCTCTCTCTTTCACTGTCTTTGTTTCATGGGTGTTTCAAAGTAATTTATTTTTATAATGGGGTTTAGCTGCTTTTCACTGCTGTGTTTATGCCGCTTTACACCCACTTGACACACTAACAGAGAGATATCAATACATAGGTTTTACGATTATTATTAGTCAGATATATTCTTGTGCGGTGAATAGGGCGTGTTGAGTCCAGTTCTCTGAGCCAGGAGTAGGTCTTGTCTATTACATATTGGGTTTATGGAACGGTATCTGAGCTAATTTGATACCCTTGTTTTATGTATCACCCCACCTCACCTTTCCCGTTAAGCAGCCATAGTGTGTTTTCTGCATGTGTGACTCTGTTCTGTTTTGTAATTCAGTTCAAGTGTAACGGTTTTTACATTCCCTCTATCAGTGATACCTTATGAGAAGTGTCCTTTTCTGTGTGACTTATTTCACTTAGAATCGTCGTACCTAAATCCACTCATCATGCTGCTACTAACCTTACGACATTGATTTCATGGCTGAGTGGTATTCCATTGTACATAAGGACCACAACTTCTTTATCCATTTTTTCTCTTTCCTGGGATATTTAAGGTGGAATGAAGTGGAGGTCCTGGTCAACAGAGCAGCCCTAAACTTTGGGGTGCTTGTGTCTTGCTGATTTTTAATTTTCCCAATTTATACCCCCATGAGTGGAAGTGCCCTATGCTCTCTAAGCTGTGTTTTTCAGATGTTTCAGGACTCACCGGACACTTCTCCGGAGTGGCTCTTGGCAATTTACATCCCGCCCATCAGTGTAGCAAGGCTCCCATTTCTCCATGGCCTGTCCTGCATTTCTGGTTTTGACACTTTTTTCAGCATGGCCCTTTTGACCGATGGGAAGCGAGACTTCTTTGTAGCACTGATTTGCCTTTCCAGGTGGCTTGGTTGGCCAAAAAGGGCGTATGCGTTTTTTCCTGAATATATTCAGGAAAAAACGCATACGCCCTTTTTGGCAAAGGGCATCATTGTCAACGTTTTGCCGCTTTTCATGTGCTTTAAAGGCGATTCGTATCTACCTCCTGAAATATGTTTCCTGCAATTCTGCCTTGATTTCAAATCCTCTTCTTTGCCTTCCCTCAATATATTTGTGAACGGGAGTTATCATTTATAACTCTGCAGGTTTGTGAATTGCAGTGCCCTGAACCTCCATTTTACAACTCGTTTTTATGGGAGCTGGCCGCAAAATCGCAGAATGGCTTCAGGCCCTGTTCTGGTTCCGGGGGGCAGGCTGAGCCTGTGGTTATTTCTTCTTTCTGATGGAAAAATAGAGTGACCTGTGCCTGTCCCAACACCAAGAGCTAGTCTCTCGTTGGTTCCACGTCTTCCCGTTTATCCTCAGGACAAATTGCAACCTGTATGGAACAGGAGGTTAAAGGTGCTGATGCTCCAAGTAGGGAGCTTGCTAGTAAAGCAGCTGGAATGGCGAACCCGGGCACAAGGAGATGAGAAATGAGGTGCGTTTTAGAAACCTTTCCCCATCACACGGTGTATCATCTTCTGGGTTTCTCATGCATGTTTTTGATGTAGGAAGATGCCCTTGAACCTGGAGATTTGGGACCCATGCGATGGTACCACGCAGTATTACTTTAAAGGGTCTGCGTTTGCTCACCCAACCTCACCAAACCTCTCAGCCCCAAGAGTGTCCACCCTTATGTCTCATCCAGCTGTGCGTCTAGATATGGTCAATCCAGGTTGCATCACAGCCCCTGAACGCATTGTTTAAGAATTTCTCTCTCTTTCACTGTCTTTGTTTCATGGGTGTTTCAAAGTAATTTATTTTTATAATGGGGTTTAGCTGCTTTTCACTGCTGTGTTTATGCCGCTTTACACCCACTTGACACACTAACAGAGAGATATCAATACATAGGTTTTACGATTATTATTAGTCAGATATATTCTTGTGCGGTGAATAGGGCGTGTTGAGTCCAGTTCTCTGAGCAAGGAGTAGGTCTTGTCTATTACATATTGGGTTTATGGAACGGTATCTGAGCTAATTTGATACCCTTGTTTTATGTATCACCCCACCTCACCTTTCCCGTTAAGCAGCCATAGTGTGTTTTCTGCATGTGTGACTCTGTTCTGTTTTGTAATTCAGTTCAAGTGTAACGGTTTTTACATTCCCTCTATCAGTGATACCTTATGAGAAGTGTCCTTTTCTGTGTGACTTATTTCACTTAGAATCGTCGTATCTAAATCCTCTCATCATGCTGCTACTAACCTTACGACATTGATTTCATGGCTGAGTGATATTCCATTGTACATAAGGATCACAACTTCTTTATCCATTTCTCTCTTTCCTGGGATATTTAAGGTGGAATGAAGTGGAGGTCCTGGTCAACAGAGCAGCCCTCAACTTTGGGGTGCTTGTGTCTTGCTGATTTTTAATTTTCCCAATTTATACCCCCATGAGTGGAAGTGCCCTATGCTCTCTAAGCTGTGTTTTTCAGATGTTTCAGGACTCACCGGATACTTCTCCGGAGTGGCTCTTGGCAATTTACATCCCGCCCATCAGTGTAGCAAGTCTCCCATTTCTCCATGGCCTGTCCTGCATTTCTGGTTTTGACACTTTTTTCAGCATGACCCTTTTGACCGATGGGATGCGAGACTTCTTTGTAGCGCTGATTTGCCTTTCCAGGTTGCTTGGTTGGCCAAAAAGGGCGTATGCGTTTTTTCCTGAATATATTCAGGAAAAAACGCATACGCCCTTTTTGGCCAAGGGCATCATTGTCAACGTTTTGCCGCTTTTCATGTGCTTTAAAGGCGATTCGTATCTACCTCCTGAAATCTGTTTCCTGCAATTCTGCCTTGATTTCAAATCCTCTTCTTTGCCTTCCCTCAATATATTTGTGGACGAGGGTTATCATTAATAACTCTGCAGGTTTGTGAATTGCAGTGCCCTGAACCTCCATTTTACAACTCGTTTTTATGGGAGCTGGCCGCAAAATCGCAGAATGGCTTCAGGCCCTGTTCTGGTTCCGGGGGGCAGGCTGAGCCTGTGGTTAATTCTTCTTTCTGATGGGAAAATAGAGTGACCTGTGCCTGTCCCAACACCAAGAGCTAGTCTCTCGTTGGTTCCACGTCTTCCCGTTTATCCTCAGGACAAATTGCAACCTGTACGGAACAGGAGGTTAAAGGTGCTGATGCTCCAAGTAGGGAGCTTGCTAGTAAAGCGGCTGGAATGGCGAACCCGGGCACAAGGAGATGAGAAATGAGGTGCGTTTTAGAAACCTTTCCCCATCACACGGTGTACCATCTTCTGGGTTTCTCATGTATGTTTTTGATGTAGGAAGATGCCCTTGAACCTGGAGATTTGGGACCCATGCGATGGGTACCACGCAGTATTCCTTTAAAGGGTCTGCATTTGCTCACCCAACCTCACCAAACCTCTCAGCCCCAAGAGTGTCCACCCTTATGTCTCATCCAGCTGTGCGTCTAGATATGGTCAATCCAGGTTGCATCACAGCCCCTGAACGCATTGTGTAAGAATTTCTCTCTCTTTCACTGTCTTTGTTTCATGGGTGTTTCAAAGTAATTTATTTTTATAATGGGGTTTAGCTGCTTTTCACTGCTGTGTTTATGCCGCTTTACACCCACTTGACACACTAACAGAGAGATATCAATACATAGGTTTTACGATTATTATTAGTCAGATATATTCTTGTGCGGTGAATAGGGCGTGTTGAGTCCAGTTCTCTGAGCCAGGAGTAGGTCTTGTCTATTACATATTGGGTTTATGGAACGGTATCTGAGCTAATTTGATACCCTTGTTTTATGTATCACCCCACCTCACCTTTCCCGTTAAGCAGCCATAGTGTGTTTTCTGCATGTGTGACTCTGTTCTGTTTTGTAATTCAGTTCAAGTGTAACGGTTTTTACATTCCCTCTATCAGTGATACCTTATGAGAAGTGTCCTTTTCTGTGTGACTTATTTCACTTAGAATCGTCGTACCTAAATCCACTCATCATGCTGCTACTAACCTTACGGCATTGATTTCATGGCTGAGTGATATTCCATTGTACATAACATCCACAGCTTCTTTATCCATTTTTCTCTTTCCTGGGATATTTAAGGTGGAATGAAGTGGAGGTCCTGGTCAACAGAGCAGCCCTAAACTTTGGGGTGCTTGTGTCTTGCTGATTTTTAATTTTCCCAATTTATACCCCCATGAGTGGAAGTGCCCTATGCTCTCTAAGCTGTGTTTTTCAGATGTTTCAGGACTCACCGGACACTTCTCCGGAGTGCTCTTGGCAATTTACATCCCGCCCATCAGTGTAGCAAGGCTCCCATTTCTCCATGGCCTGTCCTGCATTTCTGGTTTTGACACTTTTTTCAGCATGGCCCTTTTGACCGATGGGAAGCGAGACTTCTTTGTAACGCTGATTTGCCTTTCCAGGTTGCTTGGTTGGCCAAAAAGGGCGTATGCGTTTTTTCCTGAATATATTCAGGAAAAAACGCATACGCCCTTTTTGGCCAAGGGCATCATTGTCAACGTTTTGCCGCTTTTCATGTGCTTTAAAGGCGATTCGTATCTACCTCCTGAAATCTGTTTCCTGCAATTCTGCCTTGATTTCAAATCCTCTTCTTTGCCTTCCCTCAATATATTTGTGGACGAGAGTTCTCATTTATAACTCTGCAGGTTTGTGAATTGCAGTGCCCTGAACCTCCATTTTACAACTCGTTTTTATGGGAGCTGGCCGCAAAATCGCAGAATGGCTTCAGGCCCTGTTCTGGTTCCGGGGGTCAGGCTGAGCCTGTGGTTAATTCTTCTTTCTGATGGGAAAATAGAGTGACCTGTGCCTGTCCCAACACCAAGAGCTAGTCTCTCGTTGGTTCCACGTCTTCCCGTTTATCCTCAGGACAAATTGCAACCCGCATGGAACAGGAGGTTAAAGGTGCTGATGCTCCAAGTAGGGAGCTTGCTAGTAAAGCGGCTGGAATGGCGAACCCGGGCACAAGGAGTTGAGAAATGAGGTGCGTTTTAGAAACCTTTCCCCATCACACGGTGTACCATCTTCTGGGTTTCTCATGCATGTTTTAGATGTAGGAAGATGCCCTTGAACCTGGAGATTTGGGACCCATGCGATGGGTACCACGCAGTATTACTTTAAAGGGTCTGCATTTGCTCACCCAACCTCACCAAACCTCTCAGCCCCAAGAGTGTCCACCCTTATGTCTCATCCAGCTGTGCGTCTAGATATGGTCAATCCAGGTTGCATCACAGCCCCTGAACGCATTGTGTAAGAATTTCTCTCTCTTTCACTGTCTTTGTTTCATGGGTGTTTCAAAGTAATTTATTTTTATAATGGGGTTTAGCTGCTTTTCACTGCTGTGTTTATGCCGCTTTACACCCACTTGACACACTAACAGAGAGATATCAATACATAGGTTTTACGATTATTATTAGTCAGATATATTCTTGTGCGGTGAATAGGGCGTGTTGAGTCCAGTTCTCTGAGCCAGGAGTAGGTCTTGTCTATTACATATTGGGTTTATGGAACGGTATCTGAGCTAATTTGATACCCTTGTTTTATGTATCACCCCACCTCACCTTTCCCGTTAAGCAGCCATAGTGTGTTTTCTGCATGTGTGACTCTGTTCTGTTTTGTAATTCAGTTCAAGTGTAACGGTTTTTACATTCCCTCTATCAGTGATACCTTATGAGAAGTGTCCTTTTCTGTGTGACTTATTTCACTTAGAATCGTCGTACCTAAATCCACTCATCATGCTGCTACTAACCTTACGACATTGATTTCATGGCTGAGTGATATTCCATTGTACATAAGGACCACAACTTCTTTATCCATTTTTCTCTTTCCTGGGATATTTAAGGTGGAATGAAGTGGAGGTCCTGGTCAACAGAGCAGCCCTCAACTTTGGGGTGCTTGTGTCTTGCTGATTTTTAATTTTCCCAATTTATACCCCCATGAGTGGAAGTGCCCTATGCTCTCTAAGCTGTGTTTTTCAGATGTTTCAGGACTCACCGGACACTTCTCCGGAGTGGCTCTTGGCAATTTACATCCCGCCCATCAGTGTAGCAAGGCTCCCATTTCTCCATGGCCTGTCCTGCATTTCTGGTTTTGACACTTTTTTCAGCATGGCCCTTTTGACCGATGGGAAGCGAGACTTCTTTGTAGCGCTGATTTGCCTTTCCAGGTTGCTTGGTTGGCCAAAAAGGGCGTATGCGTTTTTTCCTGAATATATTCAGGAAAAAACGCATACGCCCTTTTTGGCCAAGGGCATCATTGTCAACGTTTTGCCGCTTTTCATGTGCTTTAAAGGTGATTCGTATCTACCTCCTGAAATCTGTTTCCTGCAATTCTGCCTTGATTTCAAATCCTCTTCTTTGCCTTCCCTCAATATATTTGTGGACGAGAGTTATCATTTATAACTCTGCAGGTTTGTGAATTGCAGTGCCCTGAACCTCCATTTTACAACTCGTTTTTATGGGAGCTGGCCGCAAAATCGCAGAATGGCTTCAGGCCCTGTTCTGGTTCCGGGGGGCAGGCTGAGCCTGTGGTTAATTCTTCTTTCTGATGGGAAAATAGAGTGACCTGTGCCTGTCCCAACACCAAGAGCTAGTCTCTCGTTGGTTCCACGTCTTCCCGTTTATCCTCAGGACAAATTGCAACCTGTATGGAACAGGAGGTTAAAGGTGCTGATGCTCCAAGTAGGGAGCTTGCTAGTAAAGCAGCTGGAATGGCGAACCCGGGCACAAGGAGATGAGAAATGAGGTGCGTTTTAGAAACCTTTCCCCATCACACGGTGTATCATCTTCTGGGTTTCTCATGCATGTTTTTGATGTAGGAAGATGCCCTTGAACCTGGAGATTTGGGACCCATGCGATGGTACCACGCAGTATTACTTTAAAGGGTCTGCGTTTGCTCACCCAACCTCACCAAACCTCTCAGCCCCAAGAGTGTCCACCCTTATGTCTCATCCAGCTGTGCGTCTAGATATGGTCAATCCAGGTTGCATCACAGCCCCTGAACGCATTGTTTAAGAATTTCTCTCTCTTTCACTGTCTTTGTTTCATGGGTGTTTCAAAGTAATTTATTTTTATAATGGGGTTTAGCTGCTTTTCACTGCTGTGTTTATGCCGCTTTACACCCACTTGACACACTAACAGAGAGATATCAATACATAGGTTTTACGATTATTATTAGTCAGATATATTCTTGTGCGGTGAATAGGGCGTGTTGAGTCCAGTTCTCTGAGCAAGGAGTAGGTCTTGTCTATTACATATTGGGTTTATGGAACGGTATCTGAGCTAATTTGATACCCTTGTTTTATGTATCACCCCACCTCACCTTTCCCGTTAAGCAGCCATAGTGTGTTTTCTGCATGTGTGACTCTGTTCTGTTTTGTAATTCAGTTCAAGTGTAACGGTTTTTACATTCCCTCTATCAGTGATACCTTATGAGAAGTGTCCTTTTCTGTGTGACTTATTTCACTTAGAATCGTCGTATCTAAATCCTCTCATCATGCTGCTACTAACCTTACGACATTGATTTCATGGCTGAGTGATATTCCATTGTACATAAGGATCACAACTTCTTTATCCATTTCTCTCTTTCCTGGGATATTTAAGGTGGAATGAAGTGGAGGTCCTGGTCAACAGAGCAGCCCTAAACTTTGGGGTGCTTGTGTCTTGCTGATTTTTAATTTTCCCAATTTATACCCCCATGAGTGGAAGTGCCCTATGCTCTCTAAGCTGTGTTTTTCAGATGTTTCAGGACTCACCGGATACTTCTCCGGAGTGGCTCTTGGCAATTTACATCCCGCCCATCAGTGTAGCAAGTCTCCCATTTCTCCATGGCCTGTCCTGCATTTCTGGTTTTGACACTTTTTTCAGCATGACCCTTTTGACCGATGGGATGCGAGACTTCTTTGTAGCGCTGATTTGCCTTTCCAGGTTGCTTGGTTGGCCAAAAAGGGCGTATGCGTTTTTTCCTGAATATATTCAGGAAAAAACGCATACGCCCTTTTTGGCCAAGGGCATCATTGTCAACGTTTTGCCGCTTTTCATGTGCTTTAAAGGCGATTCGTATCTACCTCCTGAAATCTGTTTCCTGCAATTCTGCCTTGATTTCAAATCCTCTTCTTTGCCTTCCCTCAATATATTTGTGGACGAGGGTTATCATTAATAACTCTGCAGGTTTGTGAATTGCAGTGCCCTGAACCTCCATTTTACAACTCGTTTTTATGGGAGCTGGCCGCAAAATCGCAGAATGGCTTCAGGCCCTGTTCTGGTTCCGGGGGGCAGGCTGAGCCTGTGGTTAATTCTTCTTTCTGATGGGAAAATAGAGTGACCTGTGCCTGTCCCAACACCAAGAGCTAGTCTCTCGTTGGTTCCACGTCTTCCCGTTTATCCTCAGGACAAATTGCAACCTGTACGGAACAGGAGGTTAAAGGTGCTGATGCTCCAAGTAGGGAGCTTGCTAGTAAAGCGGCTGGAATGGCGAACCCGGGCACAAGGAGATGAGAAATGAGGTGCGTTTTAGAAACCTTTCCCCATCACACGGTGTACCATCTTCTGGGTTTCTCATGTATGTTTTTGATGTAGGAAGATGCCCTTGAACCTGGAGATTTGGGACCCATGCGATGGGTACCACGCAGTATTCCTTTAAAGGGTCTGCATTTGCTCACCCAACCTCACCAAACCTCTCAGCCCCAAGAGTGTCCACCCTTATGTCTCATCCAGCTGTGCGTCTAGATATGGTCAATCCAGGTTGCATCACAGCCCCTGAACGCATTGTGTAAGAATTTCTCTCTCTTTCACTGTCTTTGTTTCATGGGTGTTTCAAAGTAATTTATTTTTATAATGGGGTTTAGCTGCTTTTCACTGCTGTGTTTATGCCGCTTTACACCCACTTGACACACTAACAGAGAGATATCAATACATAGGTTTTACGATTATTATTAGTCAGATATATTCTTGTGCGGTGAATAGGGCGTGTTGAGTCCAGTTCTCTGAGCCAGGAGTAGGTCTTGTCTATTACATATTGGGTTTATGGAACGGTATCTGAGCTAATTTGATACCCTTGTTTTATGTATCACCCCACCTCACCTTTCCCGTTAAGCAGCCATAGTGTGTTTTCTGCATGTGTGACTCTGTTCTGTTTTGTAATTCAGTTCAAGTGTAACGGTTTTTACATTCCCTCTATCAGTGATACCTTATGAGAAGTGTCCTTTTCTGTGTGACTTATTTCACTTAGAATCGTCGTACCTAAATCCACTCATCATGCTGCTACTAACCTTACGGCATTGATTTCATGGCTGAGTGATATTCCATTGTACATAACATCCACAACTTCTTTATCCATTTTTCTCTTTCCTGGGATATTTAAGGTGGAATGAAGTGGAGGTCCTGGTCAACAGAGCAGCCCTAAACTTTGGGGTGCTTGTGTCTTGCTGATTTTTAATTTTCCCAATTTATACCCCCATGAGTGGAAGTGCCCTATGCTCTCTAAGCTGTGTTTTTCAGATGTTTCAGGACTCACCGGACACTTCTCCGGAGTGCTCTTGGCAATTTACATCCCGCCCATCAGTGTAGCAAGGCTCCCATTTCTCCATGGCCTGTCCTGCATTTCTGGTTTTGACACTTTTTTCAGCATGGCCCTTTTGACCGATGGGAAGCGAGACTTCTTTGTAACGCTGATTTGCCTTTCCAGGTTGCTTGGTTGGCCAAAAAGGGCGTATGCGTTTTTTCCTGAATATATTCAGGAAAAAACGCATACGCCCTTTTTGGCCAAGGGCATCATTGTCAACGTTTTGCCGCTTTTCATGTGCTTTAAAGGCGATTCGTATCTACCTCCTGAAATCTGTTTCCTGCAATTCTGCCTTGATTTCAAATCCTCTTCTTTGCCTTCCCTCAATATATTTGTGGACGAGAGTTCTCATTTATAACTCTGCAGGTTTGTGAATTGCAGTGCCCTGAACCTCCATTTTACAACTCGTTTTTATGGGAGCTGGCCGCAAAATCGCAGAATGGCTTCAGGCCCTGTTCTGGTTCCGGGGGTCAGGCTGAGCCTGTGGTTAATTCTTCTTTCTGATGGGAAAATAGAGTGACCTGTGCCTGTCCCAACACCAAGAGCTAGTCTCTCGTTGGTTCCACGTCTTCCCGTTTATCCTCAGGACAAATTGCAACCCGCATGGAACAGGAGGTTAAAGGTGCTGATGCTCCAAGTAGGGAGCTTGCTAGTAAAGCGGCTGGAATGGCGAACCCGGGCACAAGGAGTTGAGAAATGAGGTGCGTTTTAGAAACCTTTCCCCATCACACGGTGTACCATCTTCTGGGTTTCTCATGCATGTTTTAGATGTAGGAAGATGCCCTTGAACCTGGAGATTTGGGACCCATGCGATGGGTACCACGCAGTATTACTTTAAAGGGTCTGCATTTGCTCACCCAACCTCACCAAACCTCTCAGCCCCAAGAGTGTCCACCCTTATGTCTCATCCAGCTGTGCGTCTAGATATGGTCAATCCAGGTTGCATCACAGCCCCTGAACGCATTGTGTAAGAATTTCTCTCTCTTTCACTGTCTTTGTTTCATGGGTGTTTCAAAGTAATTTATTTTTATAATGGGGTTTAGCTGCTTTTCACTGCTGTGTTTATGCCGCTTTACACCCACTTGACACACTAACAGAGAGATATCAATACATAGGTTTTACGATTATTATTAGTCAGATATATTCTTGTGCGGTGAATAGGGCGTGTTGAGTCCAGTTCTCTGAGCAAGGAGTAGGTCTTGTCTATTACATATTGGGTTTATGGAACGGTATCTGAGCTAATTTGATACCCTTGTTTTATGTATCACCCCACCTCACCTTTCCCGTTAAGCAGCCATAGTGTGTTTTCTGCATGTGTGACTCTGTTCTGTTTTGTAATTCAGTTCAAGTGTAACGGTTTTTACATTCCCTCTATCAGTGATACCTTATGAGAAGTGTCCTTTTCTGTGTGACTTATTTCACTTAGAATCGTTGTACCTAAATCCTCTCATCATGCTGCTACTAACATTACGACATTGATTTCATGGCTGAGTGATATTCCATTGTACATAAGGATCACAACTTCTTTATCCATTTTTCTCTTTCCTGGGATATTTAAGGTGGAATGAAGTGGAGGTCCTGGTCAACAGAGCAGCCCTAAACTTTGGGGTGCTTGTGTCTTGCTGATTTTTAATTTTCCCAATTTATACCCCCATGATTGGAAGTGCCCTATGCTCTCTAAGCTGTGTTTTTCAGATGTTTCAGGACTCACCGGACAGTTCTCCGGAGTGGCTCTTGGCAATTTACATCCCGCCCATCAGTGTAGCAAGGCTCCCATTTCTCCATGGCCTGTCCTGCATTTCTGGTTTTGACACTTTTTTCAGCATGACCCTTTTGACCGATGGGAAGCGAGACTTCTTTGTAGCGCTGATTTGCCTTTCCAGGTTGCTTGGTTGGCCAAAAAGGGCGTATGCGTTTTTTCCTGAATATATTCAGGAAAAAACGCATACGCCCTTTTTGGCCAAGGGCATCATTGTCAACGTTTTGCCGCTTTTCATGTGCTTTAAAGGCGATTCGTATCTACCTCCTGAAATCTGTTTCGTGCAATTCTGCCTTGATTTCAAATCCTCTTCTTTGCCTTCCCTCAATATATTTGTGGACGAGAGTTATCATTAATAACTCTGCAGGTTTGTGAATTGCAGTGCCCTGAACCTCCATTTTACAACTCGTTTTTATGGGAGCTGGCCGCAAAATCGCAGAATGGCTTCAGGCCCTGTTCTGGTTCCGGGGGGCAGGCTGAGCCTGTGGTTAATTCTTCTTTCTGATGGGAAAATAGAGTGACCTGTGCCTGTCCCAACACCAAGATCTAGTCTCTCGTTGGTTCCACGTCTTCCCGTTTATCCTCAGGACAAATTGCAACCTGTATGGAACAGGAGGTTAAAGGTGCTGATGCTCCAAGTAGGGAACTTGCTAGTAAAGCGGCTGGAATGGCGAACCCGGGCACAAGGAGATGAGAAATGAGGTGCGTTTTAGAAACCTTTCCCCATCACACGGTGTACCATCTTCTGGGTTTCTCATGTATGTTTTTGATGTAGGAAGATGCCCTTGAACCTGGAGATTTGGGACCCATGCGATGGGTACCACGCAGTATTCCTTTAAAGGGTCTGCGTTTGCTCACCCAACCTCACCAAACCTCTCAGCCCCAAGAGTGTCCACCCTTATGTCTCATCCAGCTGTGCGTCTAGATATGGTCAATCCAGGTTGCATCACAGCCCCTGAACGCATTGTGTAAGAATTTCTCTCTCTTTCACTGTCTTTGTTTCATGGGTGTTTCAAAGTAATTTATTTTTATAATGGGGTTTAGCTGCTTTTCACTGCTGTGTTTATGCCGCTTTACACCCACTTGACACACTAACAGACAGATATCAATACATAGGTTTTACGATTATTATTAGTCAGATATATTCTTGTGCGGTGAATAGGGCGTGCTGAGTCCAGTTCTCTGAGCAAGGAGTAGGTCTTGTCTATTACATATTGGGTTTATGGAACGGTATCTGAGCTAATTTGATACCCTTGTTTTATGTATGACCCCACCTCACCTTTCCCGTTAAGCAGCCATAGTGTGTTTTCTGCATGTGTGACTCTGTTCTGTTTTGTAATTCAGTTCAAGTGTAACGGTTTTTACATTCCCTCTATCAGTGATACCTTATGAGAAGTGTCCTTTTCTGTGTGACTTATTTCACTTAGAATCGTCGTACCTAAATCCACTCATCATGCTGCTACTAACCTTACGACATTGATTTCCTGGCTGAGTGATATTCCATTGTACATAAGGACCACAACTTCTTTATCCATTTTTCTCTTTCCTGGGATATTTAAGGTGGAATGAAGTGGAGGTCCTGGTCAACAGAGCAGCCCTAAACTTTGGGGTGCTTGTGTCTTGCTGATTTTTAATTTTCCCAATTTATACCCCCATGAGTGGAAGTGCCCTATGCTCTCTAAGCTGTGTTTTTCAGATGTTTCAGGACTCACCGGACACTTCTCCGGAGTGGCTCTTGGCAATTTACATCCCGCCCATCAGTGTAGCAAGGCTCCCATTTCTCCATGGCCTGTCCTGCATTTCTGGTTTTGACACTTTTTTCAGCATGGCCCTTTTGACCGATGGGAAGCGAGACTTCTTTGTAGCGCTGATTTGCCTTTCCAGGTTGCTTGGTTGGCCAAAAAGGGCGTATGCGTTTTTTCCTGAATATATTCAGGAAAAAACGCATACGCCCTTTTTGGCCAAGGGCATCATTGTCAACGTTTTGCCGCTTTTCATGTGCTTTAAAGGCGATTCGTATCTACCTCATGAAATCTGTTTCCTGCAATTCTGCCTTGATTTCAAATCCTCTTCTTTGCCTTCCCTCAATATATTTGTGGACGAGAGATATCATTTATAACTCTGCAGGTTTGTGAATTGCAGTGCCCTGAACCTCCATTTTACAACTCGTTTTTATGGGAGCTGGCCGCAAAATCGCAGAATGGCTTCAGGCCCTGTTCTGGTTCCGGGGGGCAGGCTGAGCCTGTGGTTAATTCTTCTTTCTGATGGGAAAATAGAGTGACCTGTGCCTGTCCCAACACCAAGAGCTAGTCTCTCGTTGGTTCCACGTCTTCCCGTTTATCCTCAGGACAAATTGCAACCTGTATGGAACAGGAGGTTAAAGGTGCTGATGCTCCAAGTAGGGAGCTTGCTAGTAAAGCAGCTGGAATGGCGAACCCGGGCACAAGGAGATGAGAAATGAGGTGCGTTTTAGAAACCTTTCCCCATCACACGGTGTACCATCTTCTGGGTTTCTCATGCATGTTTTTGATGTAGGAAGATGCCCTTGAACCTGGAGATTTGGGACCCATGCGATGGGTACCACGCAGTATTCCTTTAAAGGGTCTGCGTTTGCTCACCCAACCTCACCAAACCTCTCAGCCCCAAGAGTGTCCACCCTTTTGTCTCATCCAGCTGTGCGTCTAGATATGGTCAATCCAGGTTGCATCACAGCCCCTGAACGCATTGTGTAAGAATTTCTCTCTCTTTCACTGTCTTTGTTTCATGGGTGTTTCAAAGTAATTTATTTTTATAATGGGGTTTAGCTGCTTTTCACTGCTGTGTTTATGCCGCTTTACACCCACTTGACACACTAACAGAGAGATATCAATACATAGGTTTTACGATTATTATTAGTCAGATATATTCTTGTGCGGTGAATAGGGCGTGTTGAGTCCAGTTCTCTGAGCAAGGAGTAGGTCTTGTCTATTACATATTGGGTTTATGGAACGGTATCTGAGCTAATTTGATACCCTTGTTTTATGTATCACCCCACCTCACCTTTCCCGTTAAGCAGCCATAGTGTGTTTTCTGCATGTGTGACTCTGTTCTGTTTTGTAATTCAGTTCAAGTGTAACGGTTTTTACATTCCCTCTATCAGTGATACCTTATGAGAAGTGTCCTTTTCTGTGTGACTTATTTCACTTAGAATCGTCGTACCTAAATCCACTCATCATGCTGCTACTAACCTTACGACATTGATTTCCTGGCTGAGTGATATTCCAATGTACATAAGGACCACAACTTCTTTATCCATTTTTCTCTTTCCTGGGATATTTAAGGTGGAATGAAGTGGAGGTCCTGGTCAACAGAGCAGCCCTAAACTTTGGGGTGCTTGTGTCTTGCTGATTTTTAATTTTCCCAATTTATACCCCCATGAGTGGAAGTGCCCTATGCTCTCTAAGCTGTGTTTTTCAGATGTTTCAGGACTCTCCGGACACTTCTCCAGAGTGGCTCTTGGCAATTTACATCCCGCCCATCAGTGTAGCAAGGCTCCCATTTCTCCATGGCCTGTCCTGCATTTCTGGTTTTGACACTTTTTTCAGCATGGCCCTTTTGACCGATGGGAAGCGAGACTTCTTTGTAGCGCTGATTTGCCTTTCCAGGTGGCTTGGTTGGCCAAAAAGGGCGTATGCGTTTTTTCCTGAATATATTCAGGAAAAAACGCATACGCCCTTTTTGGCCAAGGGCATCATTGTCAACGTTTTGCCGCTTTTCATGTGCTTTAAAGGCGATTCGTATCTACCTCCTGAAATCTGTTTCCTGCAATTCTGCCTTGATTTCAAATCCTCTTCTTTGCCTTCCCTCAATATATTTGTGGACGACAGTTATCATTTATAACTCTGCAGGTTTGTGAATTGCAGTGCCCTGAACCTCCATTTTACAACTCGTTTTTATGGGAGCTGGCCGCAAAATCGCAGAATGGCTTCAGGCCCTGTTCTGGTTCCGGGGGGCAGGCTGAGCCTGTGGTTAATTCTTCTTTCTGATGGGAAAATAGAGTGACCTGTGCCTGTCCCAACACCAAGAGCTAGTCTCTCGTTGGTTCCACGTCTTCCCGTTTATCCTCAGGACAAATTGCAACCTGCATGGAACAGGAGGTTAAAGGTGCTGATGCTCCAAGTAGGGAGCTTGCTAGTAAAGCGGCTGGAATGGCGAACCCGGGCACAAGGAGTTGAGAAATGAGGTGCGTTTTAGAAACCTTTCCCCATCACACGGTGTACCATCTTCTGGGTTTCTCATGCATGTTTTTGATGTAGGAAGATGCCCTTGAACCTGGAGATTTGGGACCCATGCGATGGGTACCACGCAGTATTCCTTTAAAGGGTCTGCGTTTGCTCACCCAACCTCACCAAACCTCTCAGCCCCAAGAGTGTCCACCCTTATGTCTCATCCAGCTGTGCATCTAGATATGGTCAATCCAGGTTGCATCACAGCCCCTGAACGCATTGTGTAAGAATTTCTCTCTCTTTCACTGTCTTTGTTTCATGGGTGTTTCAAAGTAATTTATTTTTATAATGGGGTTTAGCTGCTTTTCACTGCTGTGTTTATGCCGCTTTACACCCACTTGACACACTAACAGAGAGATATCAATACATAGGTTTTACGATTATTATTAGTCAGATATATTCTTGTGCGGTGAATAGGGCGTGTTGAGTCCAGTTCTCTGAGCAAGGAGTAGGTCTTGTCTATTACATATTGGGTTTATGGAACGGTATCTGAGCTAATTTGATACCCTTGTTTTATGTATCACCCCACCTCACCTTTCCCGTTAAGCAGCCATAGTGTGTTTTCTGCATGTGTGACTCTGTTCTGTTTTGTAATTCATTTCAAGTGTAACGGTTTTTACATTCCCTCTATCAGTGATACCTTATGAGAAGTGTCCTTTTCTGTGTGACTTATTTCACTTAGAATCGTCGTACCTAAATCCTCTCATCATGCTGCTACTAACATTACGACATTGATTTCATGGCTGAGTGATATTCCATTGTACATAAGGATCACAACTTCTTTATCCATTTTTCTCTTTCCTGGGATATTTAAGGTGGAATGAAGTGGAGGTCCTGGTCAACAGAGCAGCCCTAAACTTTGGGGTGCTTGTGTCTTGCTGATTTTTAATTTTCCCAATTTATACCCCCATGATTGGAAGTGCCCTATGCTCTCTAAGCTGTGTTTTTCAGATGTTTCAGGACTCACCGGACAGTTCTCCGGAGTGGCTCTTGGCAATTTACATCCCGCCCATCAGTGTAGCAAGGCTCCCATTTCTCCATGGCCTGTCCTGCATTTCTGGTTTTGACACTTTTTTCAGCATGACCCTTTTGACCGATGGGAAGCGAGACTTCTTTGTAGCGCTGATTTGCCTTTCCAGGTTGCTTGGTTGGCCAAAAAGGGCGTATGCGTTTTTTCCTGAATATATTCAGGAAAAAACGCATACGCCCTTTTTGGCCAAGGGCATCATTGTCAACGTTTTGCCGCTTTTCATGTGCTTTAAAGGCGATTCGTATCTACCTCCTGAAATCTGTTTCGTGCAATTCTGCCTTGATTTCAAATCCTCTTCTTTGCCTTCCCTCAATATATTTGTGGACGAGAGTTATCATTAATAACTCTGCAGGTTTGTGAATTGCAGTGCCCTGAACCTCCATTTTACAACTCGTTTTTATGGGAGCTGGCCGCAAAATCGCAGAATGGCTTCAGGCCCTGTTCTGGTTCCGGGGGGCAGGCTGAGCCTGTGGTTAATTCTTCTTTCTGATGGGAAAATAGAGTGACCTGTGCCTGTCCCAACACCAAGATCTAGTCTCTCGTTGGTTCCACGTCTTCCCGTTTATCCTCAGGACAAATTGCAACCTGTATGGAACAGGAGGTTAAAGGTGCTGATGCTCCAAGTAGGGAGCTTGCTAGTAAAGCGGCTGGAATGGCGAACCCGGGCACAAGGAGATGAGAAATGAGGTGCGTTTTAGAAACCTTTCCCCATCACACGGTGTACCATCTTCTGGGTTTCTCATGTATGTTTTTGATGTAGGAAGATGCCCTTGAACCTGGAGATTTGGGACCCATGCGATGGGTACCACGCAGTATTCCTTTAAAGGGTCTGCGTTTGCTCACCCAACCTCACCAAACCTCTCAGCCCCAAGAGTGTCCACCCTTATGTCTCATCCAGCTGTGCGTCTAGATATGGTCAATCCAGGTTGCATCACAGCCCCTGAACGCATTGTGTAAGAATTTCTCTCTCTTTCACTGTCTTTGTTTCATGGGTGTTTCAAAGTAATTTATTTTTATAATGGGGTTTAGCTGCTTTTCACTGCTGTGTTTATGCCGCTTTACACCCACTTGACACACTAACAGAGAGATATCAATACATAGGTTTTACGATTATTATTAGTCAGATATATTCTTGTGCGGTGAATAGGGCGTGTTGAGTCCAGTTCTCTGAGCAAGGAGTAGGTCTTGTCTATTACATATTGGGTTTATGGAACGGTATCTGAGCTAATTTGATACCCTTGTTTTATGTATCACCCCACCTCACCTTTCCCGTTAAGCAGCCATAGTGTGTTTTCTGCATGTGTGACTCTGTTCTGTTTTGTAATTCAGTTCAAGTGTAACGGTTTTTACATTCCCTCTATCAGTGATACCTTATGAGAAGTGTCCTTTTCTGTGTGACTTATTTCACTTAGAATCGTCGTACCTAAATCCACTCATCATGCTGCTACTAACCTTACGACATTGATTTCATGGCTGAGTGGTATTCCATTGTACATAAGGACCACAACTTCTTTATCCATTTTTCTCTTTCCTGGGATATTTAAGGTGGAATGAAGTGGAGGTCCTGGTCAACAGAGCAGCCCTAAACTTTGGGGTGCTTGTGTCTTGCTGATTTTTAATTTTCCCAATTTATACCCCCATGAGTGGAAGTGCCCTATGCTCTCTAAGCTGTGTTTTTCAGATGTTTCAGGACTCACCGGACACTTCTCCGGAGTGGCTTTTGGCAATTTACATCCCGCCCATCAGTGTAGCAAGGCTCCCATTTCTCCATGGCCTGTCCTGCATTTCTGGTTTTGACACTTTTTTCAGCATGGCCCTTTTGACCGATGGGAAGCGAGACTTATTTGTAGCGCTGATTTGCCTTTCCAGGTTGCTTGGTTGGCCAAAAAGGGCGTATGCGTTTTTTCCTGAATATATTCAGGAAAAAACGCATACGCCCTTTTTGGCCAAGGGCATCATTGTCAACGTTTTGCCGCTTCTCATGTGCTTTAAAGGCGATTCGTATCTACCTCCTGAAATCTGTTTCCTGCAATTCTTCCTTCATTTCAAATCCGCTTCTTTGCCTTCCCTCAATATATTTGTGGACGAGAGTTATCATTTATAACTCTGCAGGTTTGTGAATTGCAGTGCCCTGAACCTCCATTTTACAACTCGTTTTTATGGGAGCTGGCCGCAAAATTGCAGAATGGCTTCAGGCCCTGTTCTGGTTCCGGGGGGCAGGCTGAGCCTGTGGTTAATTCTTCTTTCTGATGGGAAAATAGAGTGACCTGTGCCTGTCCCAACACCAAGAGCTAGTCTCTCGTTGGTTCCACGTCTTCCCGTTTATCCTCAGGACAAATTGCAACCTGTATGGAACAGGAGGTTAAAGGTGCTGATGCTCCAAGTAGGGAGCTTGCTAGTAAAGCAGCTGGAATGGCGAACCCGGGCACAAGGAGATGAGAAATGAGGTGCGTTTTAGAAACCTTTCCCCATCACACGGTGTACCATCTTCTGGGTTTCTCATGCATGTTTTTGATGTAGGAAGATGCCCTTGAACCTGGAGATTTGGGACCCATGCGATGGGTACCACGCAGTATTCCTTTAAAGGGTCTGCGTTTGCTCACCCAACCTCACCAAACCTCTCAGCCCCAAGAGTGTCCACCCTTATGTCTCATCCAGCTGTGCGTCTAGATATGGTCAATCCAGGTTGCATCACAGCCCCTGAACGCATTGTGTAAGAATTTCTCTCTCTTTCACTGTCTTTGTTTCATGGGTGTTTCAAAGTAATTTATTTTTATAAGGGGGTTTAGCTGCTTTTCACTGCTGTGTTTATGCCGCTTTACACCCACTTGACACACTAACAGAGAGATATCAATACATAGGTTTTACGATTATTATTAGTCAGATATATTCTTGTGCGGTGAATAGGGCGTGTTGAGTCCAGTTCTCTGAGCAAGGAGTAGGTCTTGTCTATTACATATTGGGTTTATGGAACGGTATCTGAGCTAATTTGATACCCTTGTTTTATGTATCACCCCACCTCACCTTTCCCGTTAAGCAGCCATAGTGTGTTTTCTGCATGTGTGACTCTGTTCTGTTTTGTAATTCAGTTCAAGTGTAACGGTTTTTACATTCCCTCTATCAGTGATACCTTATGAGAAGTGTCCTTTTCTGTGTGACTTATTTCACTTAGAATCGTCGTACCTAAATCCACTCATCATGCTGCTACTAACCTTACGACATTGATTTCATGGCTGAGTGGTATTCCATTGTACATAAGGACCACAACTTCTTTATCCATTTTTCTCTTTCCTGGGATATTTAAGGTGGAATGAAGTGGAGGTCCTGGTCAACAGAGCAGCCCTAAACTTTGGGGTGCTTGTGTCTTGCTGATTTTTCATTTTCCCAATTTATACCCCCATGAGTGGAAGTGCCCTATGCTCTCTAAGCTGTGTTTTTCAGATGTTTCAGGACTCACCGGACACTTCTCCGGAGTGGCTTTTGGCAATTTACATCCCGCCCATCAGTGTAGCAAGGCTCCCATTTCTCCATGGCCTGTCCTGCATTTCTGGTTTTGACACTTTTTTCAGCATGGCCCTTTTGACCGATGGGAAGCGAGACTTATTTGTAGCGCTGATTTGCCTTTCCAGGTTGCTTGGTTGGCCAAAAAGTGCGTATGCGTTTTTTCCTGAATATATTCAGGAAAAAACGCATACGCCCTTTTTGGCCAAGGGCATCATTGTCAACGTTTTGCCGCTTCTCATGTGCTTTAAAGGCGATTCGTATCTACCTCCTGAAATCTGTTTCCTGCAATTCTTCCTTCATTTCAAATCCGCTTCTTTGCCTTCCCTCAATATATTTGTGGACGAGAGTTATCATTTATAACTCTGCAGGTTTGTGAATTGCAGTGCCCTGAACCTCCATTTTACAACTCGTTTTTATGGGAGCTGGCCGCAAAATTGCAGAATGGCTTCAGGCCCTGTTCTGGTTCCGGGGGGCAGGCTGAGCCTGTGGTTAATTCTTCTTTCTGATGGGAAAATAGAGTGACCTGTGCCTGTCCCAACACCAAGAGCTAGTCTCTCGTTGGTTCCACGTCTTCCCGTTTATCCTCAGGACAAATTGCAACCTGTATGGAACAGGAGGTTAAAGGTGCTGATGCTCCAAGTAGGGAGCTTGCTAGTAAAGCAGCTGGAATGGCGAACCCGGGAACAAGGAGATGAGAAATGAGGTGCGTTTTAGAAACCTTTCCCCATCACACGGTGTACCATCTTCTGGGTTTCTCATGCATGTTTTTGATGTAGGAAGATGCCCTTGAACCTGGAGATTTGGGACCCATGCGATGGGTACCACGCAGTATTCCTTTAAAGGGTCTGCGTTTGCTCACCCAACCTCACCAAATCTCTCAGCCCCAAGAGTGTCCACCCTTATGTCTCATCCAGCTGTGCGTCTAGATATGGTCAATCCAGGTTGCATCACAGCCCCTGAACGCATTGTGTAAGAATTTCTCTCTCTTTCACTGTCTTTGTTTCATGGGTGTTTCAAAGTAATTTATTTTTATAAGGGGGTTTAGCTGCTTTTCACTGCTGTGTTTATGCCGCTTTACACCCACTTGACACACTAACAGAGAGATATCAATACATAGGTTTTACGATTATTATTAGTCAGATATATTCTTGTGCGGTGAATAGGGCGTGTTGAGTCCAGTTCTCTGAGCAAGGAGTAGGTCTTGTCTATTACATATTGGGTTTATGGAACGGTATCTGAGCTAATTTGATACCCTTGTTTTATGTATCACCCCACCTCACCTTTCCCGTTAAGCAGCCATAGTGTGTTTTCTGCATGTGTGACTCTGTTCTGTTTTGTAATTCAGTTCAAGTGTAACGGTTTTTACATTCCCTCTATCAGTGATACCTTATGAGAAGTGTCCTTTTCTGTGTGACTTATTTCACTTAGAATCGTCGTACCTAAATCCACTCATCATGCTGCTACTAACCTTACGACATTGATTTCATGGCTGAGTGGTATTCCATTGTACATAAGGACCACAACTTCTTTATCCATTTTTCTCTTTCCTGGGATATTTAAGGTGGAATGAAGTGGAGGTCCTGGTCAACAGAGCAGCCCTAAACTTTGGGGTGCTTGTGTCTTGCTGATTTTTCATTTTCCCAATTTATACCCCCATGAGTGGAAGTGCCCTATGCTCTCTAAGCTGTGTTTTTCAGATGTTTCAGGACTCACCGGACACTTCTCCGGAGTGGCTTTTGGCAATTTACATCCCGCCCATCAGTGTAGCAAGGCTCCCATTTCTCCATGGCCTGTCCTGCATTTCTGGTTTTGACACTTTTTTCAGCATGGCCCTTTTGACCGATGGGAAGCGAGACTTATTTGTAGCGCTGATTTGCCTTTCCAGGTTGCTTGGTTGGCCAAAAAGGGCGTATGCGTTTTTTCCTGAATATATTCAGGAAAAAACGCATACGCCCTTTTTGGCCAAGGGCATCATTGTCAACGTTTTGCCGCTTTTCATGTGCTTTAAAGGCGATTCGTATCTACCTCCTGAAATCTGTTTCCTGCAATTCTGCCTTGATTTCAAATCCTCTTCTTTGCCTTCCCTCAATATATTTGTGGACGAGAGTTATCATTAATAACTCTGCAGGTTTGTGAATTGCAGTGCCCTGAACCTCCATTTTACAACTCGTTTTTATGGGAGCTGGCCGCAAAATCGCAGAATGGCTTCAGGCCCTGTTCTGGTTCCGGGCGGCAGGCTGAGCCTGTGGTTAATTCTTCTTTCTGATGGGAAAATAGAGTGACCTGTACCTGTCCCAACACCAAGAGCTAGTCTCTCGTTGGTTCCACGTCTTCCCGTTTATCCTCAGGACAAATTGCAACCTGCATGGAACAGGAGGTTAAAGGTGCTGATGCTCCAAGTAGGGAGCTTGCTAGTAAAGCGGCTGGAAAGGCGAACCCGGGCACAAGGAGATGAGAAATGAGGTGCGTTTTAGAAACCTTTCCCCATCACACGGTGTACCATCTTCTGGGTTTCTCATGCATGTTTTTGATGTAGGAAGATGCCCTTGAACCTGGAGATTTGGGACCCATGCGATGGGTACCATGCAGTATTACTTTAAAGGGTCTGCGTTTGCTCACCCAACCTCACCAAACCTCTCAGCCCCAAGAGTGTCCACCCTTATGTCTCATCCAGCTGTGCGTCTAGATATGGTCAATCCAGGTTGCATCACAGCCCCTGAACGCATTGTGTAAGAATTTCTCTCTCTTTCACTGTCTTTGTTTCATCGGTGTTTCAAAGTAATTTATTTTTATAATGGGGTTTAGCTGCTTTTCACTGCTGTGTTTATGCCGCTTTACACCCACTTGACACAATAACAGAGAGATATCAATACATAGGTTTTACGATTATTATTAGTCAGATATATTCTTGTGCGGTGAATAGGGCGTGTTGAGTCCAGTTCTCTGAGCAAGGAGTAGGTCTTGTCTATTACATATTGGGTTTATGGAACGGTATCTGAGCTAATTTGATACCCTTGTTTTATGTATCAACCCACCTCACCTTTCCCGTTAAGCAGCCATAGTGTGTTTTCTGCATGTGTGACTCTGTTCTGTTTTGTAATTCAGTTCAAGTGTAACGGTTTTTACATTCCCTCTATCAGTGATACCTTATGAGAAGTGTCCTTTTCTGTGTGACTTATTTCACTTAGAATCGTCCTACCTAAATCCACTCATCATGCTGCTACTAACCTTACGACATTGATTTCATGGCTGAGTGGTATTCCATTGTACATAAGGACCACAACTTCTTTATCCATTTTTCTCTTTCCTGGGATATTTAAGGTGGAATGAAGTGGAGGTCCTGGTCAACAGAGCAGCCCTAAACTTTGGGGTGCTTGTGTCTTGCTGATTTTTCATTTTCCCAATTTATACCCCCATGAGTGGAAGTGCCCTATGCTCTCTAAGCTGTGTTTTTCAGATGTTTCAGGACTCACCGGACACTTCTCCGGAGTGGCTTTTGGCAATTTACATCCCGCCCATCAGTGTAGCAAGGCTCCCATTTCTCCATGGCCTGTCCTGCATTTCTGGTTTTGACACTTTTTTCAGCATGGCCCTTTTGACCGATGGGAAGCGAGACTTCTTTGTAGCGCTGATTTGCCTTTCCAGGTTGCTTGGTTGGCCAAAAAGGGCGTATGCGATTTTTCCTGAATATATTCAGGAAAAAACGCATACGCCCTTTTTGGCCAAGGGCATCATTGTCAACGTTTTGCCGCTTTTCATGTGCTTTAAAGGCGATTCGTATCTACCTCCTGAAATCTGTTTTCTGCAATTCTGCCTTGATTTCAAATCCTCTTCTTTGCCTTCCCTCAATATATTTGTGGACGAGAGTTATCATTAATAACTCTGAAGGTTTGTGAATTGCAGTGCCCTGAACCTCCATTTTACAACTCGTTTTTATGGGAGCTGGAGGCAAAATCGCAGAATGGCTTCAGGCCCTGTTCTGGTTCCGGGGGGCAGGCTGAGCCTTTGGTTAATTCTTCTTTCTGATGGGAAAATAGAGTGACCTGTGCCTGTCCCAACACCAAGAGCTAGTCTCTCGTTGGTTCCACGTCTTCCCGTTTATCCTCAGGACAAATTGCAACCTGTATGGAACAGGAGGTTAAAGGTGCTGATGCTCCAAGTAGGGAGCTTGCTAGTAAAGCGGCTGGAATGGCGAACCCGGGCACAAGGAGATGAGAAATGAGGTGCGTTTTAGAAACCTTTCCCCATCACACGGTGTACCATCTTCTGGGTTTCTCATGCATGTTTTTGATGTAGGAAGATGCCCTTGAACCTGGAGATTTGGGACCCATGCGATGGGTACCACGCAGTATTCCTTTAAAGGGTCTGCGTTTGCTCACCCAACCTCACCAAACCTCTCAGCCCCAAGAGTGTCCACCCTTATGTCTCATCCAGCTGTGCGTCTAGATATGGTCAATCCAGGTTGCATCACAGCCCCTGAACGCATTGTGTAAGAATTTCTCTCTCTTTCACTGTCTTTGTTTCATGGGTGTTTCAAAGTAATTTATTTTTATAATGGGGTTTAGCTGCTTTTCACTGCTGTGTTTATGCCGCTTTACACCCACTTGACACACTAACAGAGAGATATCAATACATAGGTTTTACGATTATTATTAGTCAGATATATTCTTGTGCGGTGAATAGGGCGTGTTGAGTCCAGTTCTCTGAGCCAGGAGTAGGTCTTGTCTATTACATATTGGGTTTATGGAACGGTATCTGAGCTAATTTGATACCCTTGTTTTATGTATCACCCCACCTCACCTTTCCCGTTAAGCAGCCATAGTGTGTTTTCTGCATGTGTGACTCTGTTCTGTTTTGTAATTCAGTTCAAGTGTAACGGTTTTTACATTCCCTCTATCAGTGATACCTTATGAGAAGTGTCCTTTTCTGTGTGACTTATTTCACTTAGAATCGTCGTACCTAAATCCACTCATCATGCTGCTACTAACCTTACGACATTGATTTCATGGCTGAGTGGTATTCCATTGTACATAAGGACCACAACTTCTTTATCCATTTTTTCTCTTTCCTGGGATATTTAAGGTGGAATGAAGTGGAGGTCCTGGTCAACAGAGCAGCCCTAAACTTTGGGGTGCTTGTGTCTTGCTGATTTTTAATTTTCCCAATTTATACCCCCATGAGTGGAAGTGCCCTATGCTCTCTAAGCTGTGTTTTTCAGATGTTTCAGGACTCACCGGACACTTCTCCGGAGTGGCTCTTGGCAATTTACATCCCGCCCATCAGTGTAGCAAGGCTCCCATTTCTCCATGGCCTGTCCTGCATTTCTGGTTTTGACACTTTTTTCAGCATGGCCCTTTTGACCGATGGGAAGCGAGACTTCTTTGTAGCACTGATTTGCCTTTCCAGGTGGCTTGGTTGGCCAAAAAGGGCGTATGCGTTTTTTCCTGAATATATTCAGGAAAAAACGCATACGCCCTTTTTGGCAAAGGGCATCATTGTCAACGTTTTGCCGCTTTTCATGTGCTTTAAAGGCGATTCGTATCTACCTCCTGAAATATGTTTCCTGCAATTCTGCCTTGATTTCAAATCCTCTTCTTTGCCTTCCCTCAATATATTTGTGAACGGGAGTTATCATTTATAACTCTGCAGGTTTGTGAATTGCAGTGCCCTGAACCTCCATTTTACAACTCGTTTTTATGGGAGCTGGCCGCAAAATCGCAGAATGGCTTCAGGCCCTGTTCTGGTTCCGGGGGGCAGGCTGAGCCTGTGGTTATTTCTTCTTTCTGATGGAAAAATAGAGTGACCTGTGCCTGTCCCAACACCAAGAGCTAGTCTCTCGTTGGTTCCACGTCTTCCCGTTTATCCTCAGGACAAATTGCAACCTGTATGGAACAGGAGGTTAAAGGTGCTGATGCTCCAAGTAGGGAGCTTGCTAGTAAAGCAGCTGGAATGGCGAACCCGGGCACAAGGAGATGAGAAATGAGGTGCGTTTTAGAAACCTTTCCCCATCACACGGTGTATCATCTTCTGGGTTTCTCATGCATGTTTTTGATGTAGGAAGATGCCCTTGAACCTGGAGATTTGGGACCCATGCGATGGTACCACGCAGTATTACTTTAAAGGGTCTGCGTTTGCTCACCCAACCTCACCAAACCTCTCAGCCCCAAGAGTGTCCACCCTTATGTCTCATCCAGCTGTGCGTCTAGATATGGTCAATCCAGGTTGCATCACAGCCCCTGAACGCATTGTTTAAGAATTTCTCTCTCTTTCACTGTCTTTGTTTCATGGGTGTTTCAAAGTAATTTATTTTTATAATGGGGTTTAGCTGCTTTTCACTGCTGTGTTTATGCCGCTTTACACCCACTTGACACACTAACAGAGAGATATCAATACATAGGTTTTACGATTATTATTAGTCAGATATATTCTTGTGCGGTGAATAGGGCGTGTTGAGTCCAGTTCTCTGAGCAAGGAGTAGGTCTTGTCTATTACATATTGGGTTTATGGAACGGTATCTGAGCTAATTTGATACCCTTGTTTTATGTATCACCCCACCTCACCTTTCCCGTTAAGCAGCCATAGTGTGTTTTCTGCATGTGTGACTCTGTTCTGTTTTGTAATTCAGTTCAAGTGTAACGGTTTTTACATTCCCTCTATCAGTGATACCTTATGAGAAGTGTCCTTTTCTGTGTGACTTATTTCACTTAGAATCGTCGTATCTAAATCCTCTCATCATGCTGCTACTAACCTTACGACATTGATTTCATGGCTGAGTGATATTCCATTGTACATAAGGATCACAACTTCTTTATCCATTTCTCTCTTTCCTGGGATATTTAAGGTGGAATGAAGTGGAGGTCCTGGTCAACAGAGCAGCCCTCAACTTTGGGGTGCTTGTGTCTTGCTGATTTTTAATTTTCCCAATTTATACCCCCATGAGTGGAAGTGCCCTATGCTCTCTAAGCTGTGTTTTTCAGATGTTTCAGGACTCACCGGATACTTCTCCGGAGTGGCTCTTGGCAATTTACATCCCGCCCATCAGTGTAGCAAGTCTCCCATTTCTCCATGGCCTGTCCTGCATTTCTGGTTTTGACACTTTTTTCAGCATGACCCTTTTGACCGATGGGATGCGAGACTTCTTTGTAGCGCTGATTTGCCTTTCCAGGTTGCTTGGTTGGCCAAAAAGGGCGTATGCGTTTTTTCCTGAATATATTCAGGAAAAAACGCATACGCCCTTTTTGGCCAAGGGCATCATTGTCAACGTTTTGCCGCTTTTCATGTGCTTTAAAGGCGATTCGTATCTACCTCCTGAAATCTGTTTCCTGCAATTCTGCCTTGATTTCAAATCCTCTTCTTTGCCTTCCCTCAATATATTTGTGGACGAGGGTTATCATTAATAACTCTGCAGGTTTGTGAATTGCAGTGCCCTGAACCTCCATTTTACAACTCGTTTTTATGGGAGCTGGCCGCAAAATCGCAGAATGGCTTCAGGCCCTGTTCTGGTTCCGGGGGGCAGGCTGAGCCTGTGGTTAATTCTTCTTTCTGATGGGAAAATAGAGTGACCTGTGCCTGTCCCAACACCAAGAGCTAGTCTCTCGTTGGTTCCACGTCTTCCCGTTTATCCTCAGGACAAATTGCAACCTGTACGGAACAGGAGGTTAAAGGTGCTGATGCTCCAAGTAGGGAGCTTGCTAGTAAAGCGGCTGGAATGGCGAACCCGGGCACAAGGAGATGAGAAATGAGGTGCGTTTTAGAAACCTTTCCCCATCACACGGTGTACCATCTTCTGGGTTTCTCATGTATGTTTTTGATGTAGGAAGATGCCCTTGAACCTGGAGATTTGGGACCCATGCGATGGGTACCACGCAGTATTCCTTTAAAGGGTCTGCATTTGCTCACCCAACCTCACCAAACCTCTCAGCCCCAAGAGTGTCCACCCTTATGTCTCATCCAGCTGTGCGTCTAGATATGGTCAATCCAGGTTGCATCACAGCCCCTGAACGCATTGTGTAAGAATTTCTCTCTCTTTCACTGTCTTTGTTTCATGGGTGTTTCAAAGTAATTTATTTTTATAATGGGGTTTAGCTGCTTTTCACTGCTGTGTTTATGCCGCTTTACACCCACTTGACACACTAACAGAGAGATATCAATACATAGGTTTTACGATTATTATTAGTCAGATATATTCTTGTGCGGTGAATAGGGCGTGTTGAGTCCAGTTCTCTGAGCCAGGAGTAGGTCTTGTCTATTACATATTGGGTTTATGGAACGGTATCTGAGCTAATTTGATACCCTTGTTTTATGTATCACCCCACCTCACCTTTCCCGTTAAGCAGCCATAGTGTGTTTTCTGCATGTGTGACTCTGTTCTGTTTTGTAATTCAGTTCAAGTGTAACGGTTTTTACATTCCCTCTATCAGTGATACCTTATGAGAAGTGTCCTTTTCTGTGTGACTTATTTCACTTAGAATCGTCGTACCTAAATCCACTCATCATGCTGCTACTAACCTTACGGCATTGATTTCATGGCTGAGTGATATTCCATTGTACATAACATCCACAGCTTCTTTATCCATTTTTCTCTTTCCTGGGATATTTAAGGTGGAATGAAGTGGAGGTCCTGGTCAACAGAGCAGCCCTAAACTTTGGGGTGCTTGTGTCTTGCTGATTTTTAATTTTCCCAATTTATACCCCCATGAGTGGAAGTGCCCTATGCTCTCTAAGCTGTGTTTTTCAGATGTTTCAGGACTCACCGGACACTTCTCCGGAGTGCTCTTGGCAATTTACATCCCGCCCATCAGTGTAGCAAGGCTCCCATTTCTCCATGGCCTGTCCTGCATTTCTGGTTTTGACACTTTTTTCAGCATGGCCCTTTTGACCGATGGGAAGCGAGACTTCTTTGTAACGCTGATTTGCCTTTCCAGGTTGCTTGGTTGGCCAAAAAGGGCGTATGCGTTTTTTCCTGAATATATTCAGGAAAAAACGCATACGCCCTTTTTGGCCAAGGGCATCATTGTCAACGTTTTGCCGCTTTTCATGTGCTTTAAAGGCGATTCGTATCTACCTCCTGAAATCTGTTTCCTGCAATTCTGCCTTGATTTCAAATCCTCTTCTTTGCCTTCCCTCAATATATTTGTGGACGAGAGTTCTCATTTATAACTCTGCAGGTTTGTGAATTGCAGTGCCCTGAACCTCCATTTTACAACTCGTTTTTATGGGAGCTGGCCGCAAAATCGCAGAATGGCTTCAGGCCCTGTTCTGGTTCCGGGGGTCAGGCTGAGCCTGTGGTTAATTCTTCTTTCTGATGGGAAAATAGAGTGACCTGTGCCTGTCCCAACACCAAGAGCTAGTCTCTCGTTGGTTCCACGTCTTCCCGTTTATCCTCAGGACAAATTGCAACCCGCATGGAACAGGAGGTTAAAGGTGCTGATGCTCCAAGTAGGGAGCTTGCTAGTAAAGCGGCTGGAATGGCGAACCCGGGCACAAGGAGTTGAGAAATGAGGTGCGTTTTAGAAACCTTTCCCCATCACACGGTGTACCATCTTCTGGGTTTCTCATGCATGTTTTAGATGTAGGAAGATGCCCTTGAACCTGGAGATTTGGGACCCATGCGATGGGTACCACGCAGTATTACTTTAAAGGGTCTGCATTTGCTCACCCAACCTCACCAAACCTCTCAGCCCCAAGAGTGTCCACCCTTATGTCTCATCCAGCTGTGCGTCTAGATATGGTCAATCCAGGTTGCATCACAGCCCCTGAACGCATTGTGTAAGAATTTCTCTCTCTTTCACTGTCTTTGTTTCATGGGTGTTTCAAAGTAATTTATTTTTATAATGGGGTTTAGCTGCTTTTCACTGCTGTGTTTATGCCGCTTTACACCCACTTGACACACTAACAGAGAGATATCAATACATAGGTTTTACGATTATTATTAGTCAGATATATTCTTGTGCGGTGAATAGGGCGTGTTGAGTCCAGTTCTCTGAGCCAGGAGTAGGTCTTGTCTATTACATATTGGGTTTATGGAACGGTATCTGAGCTAATTTGATACCCTTGTTTTATGTATCACCCCACCTCACCTTTCCCGTTAAGCAGCCATAGTGTGTTTTCTGCATGTGTGACTCTGTTCTGTTTTGTAATTCAGTTCAAGTGTAACGGTTTTTACATTCCCTCTATCAGTGATACCTTATGAGAAGTGTCCTTTTCTGTGTGACTTATTTCACTTAGAATCGTCGTACCTAAATCCACTCATCATGCTGCTACTAACCTTACGACATTGATTTCATGGCTGAGTGATATTCCATTGTACATAAGGACCACAACTTCTTTATCCATTTTTCTCTTTCCTGGGATATTTAAGGTGGAATGAAGTGGAGGTCCTGGTCAACAGAGCAGCCCTCAACTTTGGGGTGCTTGTGTCTTGCTGATTTTTAATTTTCCCAATTTATACCCCCATGAGTGGAAGTGCCCTATGCTCTCTAAGCTGTGTTTTTCAGATGTTTCAGGACTCACCGGACACTTCTCCGGAGTGGCTCTTGGCAATTTACATCCCGCCCATCAGTGTAGCAAGGCTCCCATTTCTCCATGGCCTGTCCTGCATTTCTGGTTTTGACACTTTTTTCAGCATGGCCCTTTTGACCGATGGGAAGCGAGACTTCTTTGTAGCGCTGATTTGCCTTTCCAGGTTGCTTGGTTGGCCAAAAAGGGCGTATGCGTTTTTTCCTGAATATATTCAGGAAAAAACGCATACGCCCTTTTTGGCCAAGGGCATCATTGTCAACGTTTTGCCGCTTTTCATGTGCTTTAAAGGTGATTCGTATCTACCTCCTGAAATCTGTTTCCTGCAATTCTGCCTTGATTTCAAATCCTCTTCTTTGCCTTCCCTCAATATATTTGTGGACGAGAGTTATCATTTATAACTCTGCAGGTTTGTGAATTGCAGTGCCCTGAACCTCCATTTTACAACTCGTTTTTATGGGAGCTGGCCGCAAAATCGCAGAATGGCTTCAGGCCCTGTTCTGGTTCCGGGGGGCAGGCTGAGCCTGTGGTTAATTCTTCTTTCTGATGGGAAAATAGAGTGACCTGTGCCTGTCCCAACACCAAGAGCTAGTCTCTCGTTGGTTCCACGTCTTCCCGTTTATCCTCAGGACAAATTGCAACCTGTATGGAACAGGAGGTTAAAGGTGCTGATGCTCCAAGTAGGGAGCTTGCTAGTAAAGCAGCTGGAATGGCGAACCCGGGCACAAGGAGATGAGAAATGAGGTGCGTTTTAGAAACCTTTCCCCATCACACGGTGTATCATCTTCTGGGTTTCTCATGCATGTTTTTGATGTAGGAAGATGCCCTTGAACCTGGAGATTTGGGACCCATGCGATGGTACCACGCAGTATTACTTTAAAGGGTCTGCGTTTGCTCACCCAACCTCACCAAACCTCTCAGCCCCAAGAGTGTCCACCCTTATGTCTCATCCAGCTGTGCGTCTAGATATGGTCAATCCAGGTTGCATCACAGCCCCTGAACGCATTGTTTAAGAATTTCTCTCTCTTTCACTGTCTTTGTTTCATGGGTGTTTCAAAGTAATTTATTTTTATAATGGGGTTTAGCTGCTTTTCACTGCTGTGTTTATGCCGCTTTACACCCACTTGACACACTAACAGAGAGATATCAATACATAGGTTTTACGATTATTATTAGTCAGATATATTCTTGTGCGGTGAATAGGGCGTGTTGAGTCCAGTTCTCTGAGCAAGGAGTAGGTCTTGTCTATTACATATTGGGTTTATGGAACGGTATCTGAGCTAATTTGATACCCTTGTTTTATGTATCACCCCACCTCACCTTTCCCGTTAAGCAGCCATAGTGTGTTTTCTGCATGTGTGACTCTGTTCTGTTTTGTAATTCAGTTCAAGTGTAACGGTTTTTACATTCCCTCTATCAGTGATACCTTATGAGAAGTGTCCTTTTCTGTGTGACTTATTTCACTTAGAATCGTCGTATCTAAATCCTCTCATCATGCTGCTACTAACCTTACGACATTGATTTCATGGCTGAGTGATATTCCATTGTACATAAGGATCACAACTTCTTTATCCATTTCTCTCTTTCCTGGGATATTTAAGGTGGAATGAAGTGGAGGTCCTGGTCAACAGAGCAGCCCTAAACTTTGGGGTGCTTGTGTCTTGCTGATTTTTAATTTTCCCAATTTATACCCCCATGAGTGGAAGTGCCCTATGCTCTCTAAGCTGTGTTTTTCAGATGTTTCAGGACTCACCGGATACTTCTCCGGAGTGGCTCTTGGCAATTTACATCCCGCCCATCAGTGTAGCAAGTCTCCCATTTCTCCATGGCCTGTCCTGCATTTCTGGTTTTGACACTTTTTTCAGCATGACCCTTTTGACCGATGGGATGCGAGACTTCTTTGTAGCGCTGATTTGCCTTTCCAGGTTGCTTGGTTGGCCAAAAAGGGCGTATGCGTTTTTTCCTGAATATATTCAGGAAAAAACGCATACGCCCTTTTTGGCCAAGGGCATCATTGTCAACGTTTTGCCGCTTTTCATGTGCTTTAAAGGCGATTCGTATCTACCTCCTGAAATCTGTTTCCTGCAATTCTGCCTTGATTTCAAATCCTCTTCTTTGCCTTCCCTCAATATATTTGTGGACGAGGGTTATCATTAATAACTCTGCAGGTTTGTGAATTGCAGTGCCCTGAACCTCCATTTTACAACTCGTTTTTATGGGAGCTGGCCGCAAAATCGCAGAATGGCTTCAGGCCCTGTTCTGGTTCCGGGGGGCAGGCTGAGCCTGTGGTTAATTCTTCTTTCTGATGGGAAAATAGAGTGACCTGTGCCTGTCCCAACACCAAGAGCTAGTCTCTCGTTGGTTCCACGTCTTCCCGTTTATCCTCAGGACAAATTGCAACCTGTACGGAACAGGAGGTTAAAGGTGCTGATGCTCCAAGTAGGGAGCTTGCTAGTAAAGCGGCTGGAATGGCGAACCCGGGCACAAGGAGATGAGAAATGAGGTGCGTTTTAGAAACCTTTCCCCATCACACGGTGTACCATCTTCTGGGTTTCTCATGTATGTTTTTGATGTAGGAAGATGCCCTTGAACCTGGAGATTTGGGACCCATGCGATGGGTACCACGCAGTATTCCTTTAAAGGGTCTGCATTTGCTCACCCAACCTCACCAAACCTCTCAGCCCCAAGAGTGTCCACCCTTATGTCTCATCCAGCTGTGCGTCTAGATATGGTCAATCCAGGTTGCATCACAGCCCCTGAACGCATTGTGTAAGAATTTCTCTCTCTTTCACTGTCTTTGTTTCATGGGTGTTTCAAAGTAATTTATTTTTATAATGGGGTTTAGCTGCTTTTCACTGCTGTGTTTATGCCGCTTTACACCCACTTGACACACTAACAGAGAGATATCAATACATAGGTTTTACGATTATTATTAGTCAGATATATTCTTGTGCGGTGAATAGGGCGTGTTGAGTCCAGTTCTCTGAGCCAGGAGTAGGTCTTGTCTATTACATATTGGGTTTATGGAACGGTATCTGAGCTAATTTGATACCCTTGTTTTATGTATCACCCCACCTCACCTTTCCCGTTAAGCAGCCATAGTGTGTTTTCTGCATGTGTGACTCTGTTCTGTTTTGTAATTCAGTTCAAGTGTAACGGTTTTTACATTCCCTCTATCAGTGATACCTTATGAGAAGTGTCCTTTTCTGTGTGACTTATTTCACTTAGAATCGTCGTACCTAAATCCACTCATCATGCTGCTACTAACCTTACGGCATTGATTTCATGGCTGAGTGATATTCCATTGTACATAACATCCACAACTTCTTTATCCATTTTTCTCTTTCCTGGGATATTTAAGGTGGAATGAAGTGGAGGTCCTGGTCAACAGAGCAGCCCTAAACTTTGGGGTGCTTGTGTCTTGCTGATTTTTAATTTTCCCAATTTATACCCCCATGAGTGGAAGTGCCCTATGCTCTCTAAGCTGTGTTTTTCAGATGTTTCAGGACTCACCGGACACTTCTCCGGAGTGCTCTTGGCAATTTACATCCCGCCCATCAGTGTAGCAAGGCTCCCATTTCTCCATGGCCTGTCCTGCATTTCTGGTTTTGACACTTTTTTCAGCATGGCCCTTTTGACCGATGGGAAGCGAGACTTCTTTGTAACGCTGATTTGCCTTTCCAGGTTGCTTGGTTGGCCAAAAAGGGCGTATGCGTTTTTTCCTGAATATATTCAGGAAAAAACGCATACGCCCTTTTTGGCCAAGGGCATCATTGTCAACGTTTTGCCGCTTTTCATGTGCTTTAAAGGCGATTCGTATCTACCTCCTGAAATCTGTTTCCTGCAATTCTGCCTTGATTTCAAATCCTCTTCTTTGCCTTCCCTCAATATATTTGTGGACGAGAGTTCTCATTTATAACTCTGCAGGTTTGTGAATTGCAGTGCCCTGAACCTCCATTTTACAACTCGTTTTTATGGGAGCTGGCCGCAAAATCGCAGAATGGCTTCAGGCCCTGTTCTGGTTCCGGGGGTCAGGCTGAGCCTGTGGTTAATTCTTCTTTCTGATGGGAAAATAGAGTGACCTGTGCCTGTCCCAACACCAAGAGCTAGTCTCTCGTTGGTTCCACGTCTTCCCGTTTATCCTCAGGACAAATTGCAACCCGCATGGAACAGGAGGTTAAAGGTGCTGATGCTCCAAGTAGGGAGCTTGCTAGTAAAGCGGCTGGAATGGCGAACCCGGGCACAAGGAGTTGAGAAATGAGGTGCGTTTTAGAAACCTTTCCCCATCACACGGTGTACCATCTTCTGGGTTTCTCATGCATGTTTTAGATGTAGGAAGATGCCCTTGAACCTGGAGATTTGGGACCCATGCGATGGGTACCACGCAGTATTACTTTAAAGGGTCTGCATTTGCTCACCCAACCTCACCAAACCTCTCAGCCCCAAGAGTGTCCACCCTTATGTCTCATCCAGCTGTGCGTCTAGATATGGTCAATCCAGGTTGCATCACAGCCCCTGAACGCATTGTGTAAGAATTTCTCTCTCTTTCACTGTCTTTGTTTCATGGGTGTTTCAAAGTAATTTATTTTTATAATGGGGTTTAGCTGCTTTTCACTGCTGTGTTTATGCCGCTTTACACCCACTTGACACACTAACAGAGAGATATCAATACATAGGTTTTACGATTATTATTAGTCAGATATATTCTTGTGCGGTGAATAGGGCGTGTTGAGTCCAGTTCTCTGAGCAAGGAGTAGGTCTTGTCTATTACATATTGGGTTTATGGAACGGTATCTGAGCTAATTTGATACCCTTGTTTTATGTATCACCCCACCTCACCTTTCCCGTTAAGCAGCCATAGTGTGTTTTCTGCATGTGTGACTCTGTTCTGTTTTGTAATTCAGTTCAAGTGTAACGGTTTTTACATTCCCTCTATCAGTGATACCTTATGAGAAGTGTCCTTTTCTGTGTGACTTATTTCACTTAGAATCGTTGTACCTAAATCCTCTCATCATGCTGCTACTAACATTACGACATTGATTTCATGGCTGAGTGATATTCCATTGTACATAAGGATCACAACTTCTTTATCCATTTTTCTCTTTCCTGGGATATTTAAGGTGGAATGAAGTGGAGGTCCTGGTCAACAGAGCAGCCCTAAACTTTGGGGTGCTTGTGTCTTGCTGATTTTTAATTTTCCCAATTTATACCCCCATGATTGGAAGTGCCCTATGCTCTCTAAGCTGTGTTTTTCAGATGTTTCAGGACTCACCGGACAGTTCTCCGGAGTGGCTCTTGGCAATTTACATCCCGCCCATCAGTGTAGCAAGGCTCCCATTTCTCCATGGCCTGTCCTGCATTTCTGGTTTTGACACTTTTTTCAGCATGACCCTTTTGACCGATGGGAAGCGAGACTTCTTTGTAGCGCTGATTTGCCTTTCCAGGTTGCTTGGTTGGCCAAAAAGGGCGTATGCGTTTTTTCCTGAATATATTCAGGAAAAAACGCATACGCCCTTTTTGGCCAAGGGCATCATTGTCAACGTTTTGCCGCTTTTCATGTGCTTTAAAGGCGATTCGTATCTACCTCCTGAAATCTGTTTCGTGCAATTCTGCCTTGATTTCAAATCCTCTTCTTTGCCTTCCCTCAATATATTTGTGGACGAGAGTTATCATTAATAACTCTGCAGGTTTGTGAATTGCAGTGCCCTGAACCTCCATTTTACAACTCGTTTTTATGGGAGCTGGCCGCAAAATCGCAGAATGGCTTCAGGCCCTGTTCTGGTTCCGGGGGGCAGGCTGAGCCTGTGGTTAATTCTTCTTTCTGATGGGAAAATAGAGTGACCTGTGCCTGTCCCAACACCAAGATCTAGTCTCTCGTTGGTTCCACGTCTTCCCGTTTATCCTCAGGACAAATTGCAACCTGTATGGAACAGGAGGTTAAAGGTGCTGATGCTCCAAGTAGGGAACTTGCTAGTAAAGCGGCTGGAATGGCGAACCCGGGCACAAGGAGATGAGAAATGAGGTGCGTTTTAGAAACCTTTCCCCATCACACGGTGTACCATCTTCTGGGTTTCTCATGTATGTTTTTGATGTAGGAAGATGCCCTTGAACCTGGAGATTTGGGACCCATGCGATGGGTACCACGCAGTATTCCTTTAAAGGGTCTGCGTTTGCTCACCCAACCTCACCAAACCTCTCAGCCCCAAGAGTGTCCACCCTTATGTCTCATCCAGCTGTGCGTCTAGATATGGTCAATCCAGGTTGCATCACAGCCCCTGAACGCATTGTGTAAGAATTTCTCTCTCTTTCACTGTCTTTGTTTCATGGGTGTTTCAAAGTAATTTATTTTTATAATGGGGTTTAGCTGCTTTTCACTGCTGTGTTTATGCCGCTTTACACCCACTTGACACACTAACAGACAGATATCAATACATAGGTTTTACGATTATTATTAGTCAGATATATTCTTGTGCGGTGAATAGGGCGTGCTGAGTCCAGTTCTCTGAGCAAGGAGTAGGTCTTGTCTATTACATATTGGGTTTATGGAACGGTATCTGAGCTAATTTGATACCCTTGTTTTATGTATGACCCCACCTCACCTTTCCCGTTAAGCAGCCATAGTGTGTTTTCTGCATGTGTGACTCTGTTCTGTTTTGTAATTCAGTTCAAGTGTAACGGTTTTTACATTCCCTCTATCAGTGATACCTTATGAGAAGTGTCCTTTTCTGTGTGACTTATTTCACTTAGAATCGTCGTACCTAAATCCACTCATCATGCTGCTACTAACCTTACGACATTGATTTCCTGGCTGAGTGATATTCCATTGTACATAAGGACCACAACTTCTTTATCCATTTTTCTCTTTCCTGGGATATTTAAGGTGGAATGAAGTGGAGGTCCTGGTCAACAGAGCAGCCCTAAACTTTGGGGTGCTTGTGTCTTGCTGATTTTTAATTTTCCCAATTTATACCCCCATGAGTGGAAGTGCCCTATGCTCTCTAAGCTGTGTTTTTCAGATGTTTCAGGACTCACCGGACACTTCTCCGGAGTGGCTCTTGGCAATTTACATCCCGCCCATCAGTGTAGCAAGGCTCCCATTTCTCCATGGCCTGTCCTGCATTTCTGGTTTTGACACTTTTTTCAGCATGGCCCTTTTGACCGATGGGAAGCGAGACTTCTTTGTAGCGCTGATTTGCCTTTCCAGGTTGCTTGGTTGGCCAAAAAGGGCGTATGCGTTTTTTCCTGAATATATTCAGGAAAAAACGCATACGCCCTTTTTGGCCAAGGGCATCATTGTCAACGTTTTGCCGCTTTTCATGTGCTTTAAAGGCGATTCGTATCTACCTCATGAAATCTGTTTCCTGCAATTCTGCCTTGATTTCAAATCCTCTTCTTTGCCTTCCCTCAATATATTTGTGGACGAGAGATATCATTTATAACTCTGCAGGTTTGTGAATTGCAGTGCCCTGAACCTCCATTTTACAACTCGTTTTTATGGGAGCTGGCCGCAAAATCGCAGAATGGCTTCAGGCCCTGTTCTGGTTCCGGGGGGCAGGCTGAGCCTGTGGTTAATTCTTCTTTCTGATGGGAAAATAGAGTGACCTGTGCCTGTCCCAACACCAAGAGCTAGTCTCTCGTTGGTTCCACGTCTTCCCGTTTATCCTCAGGACAAATTGCAACCTGTATGGAACAGGAGGTTAAAGGTGCTGATGCTCCAAGTAGGGAGCTTGCTAGTAAAGCAGCTGGAATGGCGAACCCGGGCACAAGGAGATGAGAAATGAGGTGCGTTTTAGAAACCTTTCCCCATCACACGGTGTACCATCTTCTGGGTTTCTCATGCATGTTTTTGATGTAGGAAGATGCCCTTGAACCTGGAGATTTGGGACCCATGCGATGGGTACCACGCAGTATTCCTTTAAAGGGTCTGCGTTTGCTCACCCAACCTCACCAAACCTCTCAGCCCCAAGAGTGTCCACCCTTTTGTCTCATCCAGCTGTGCGTCTAGATATGGTCAATCCAGGTTGCATCACAGCCCCTGAACGCATTGTGTAAGAATTTCTCTCTCTTTCACTGTCTTTGTTTCATGGGTGTTTCAAAGTAATTTATTTTTATAATGGGGTTTAGCTGCTTTTCACTGCTGTGTTTATGCCGCTTTACACCCACTTGACACACTAACAGAGAGATATCAATACATAGGTTTTACGATTATTATTAGTCAGATATATTCTTGTGCGGTGAATAGGGCGTGTTGAGTCCAGTTCTCTGAGCAAGGAGTAGGTCTTGTCTATTACATATTGGGTTTATGGAACGGTATCTGAGCTAATTTGATACCCTTGTTTTATGTATCACCCCACCTCACCTTTCCCGTTAAGCAGCCATAGTGTGTTTTCTGCATGTGTGACTCTGTTCTGTTTTGTAATTCAGTTCAAGTGTAACGGTTTTTACATTCCCTCTATCAGTGATACCTTATGAGAAGTGTCCTTTTCTGTGTGACTTATTTCACTTAGAATCGTCGTACCTAAATCCACTCATCATGCTGCTACTAACCTTACGACATTGATTTCCTGGCTGAGTGATATTCCAATGTACATAAGGACCACAACTTCTTTATCCATTTTTCTCTTTCCTGGGATATTTAAGGTGGAATGAAGTGGAGGTCCTGGTCAACAGAGCAGCCCTAAACTTTGGGGTGCTTGTGTCTTGCTGATTTTTAATTTTCCCAATTTATACCCCCATGAGTGGAAGTGCCCTATGCTCTCTAAGCTGTGTTTTTCAGATGTTTCAGGACTCTCCGGACACTTCTCCAGAGTGGCTCTTGGCAATTTACATCCCGCCCATCAGTGTAGCAAGGCTCCCATTTCTCCATGGCCTGTCCTGCATTTCTGGTTTTGACACTTTTTTCAGCATGGCCCTTTTGACCGATGGGAAGCGAGACTTCTTTGTAGCGCTGATTTGCCTTTCCAGGTGGCTTGGTTGGCCAAAAAGGGCGTATGCGTTTTTTCCTGAATATATTCAGGAAAAAACGCATACGCCCTTTTTGGCCAAGGGCATCATTGTCAACGTTTTGCCGCTTTTCATGTGCTTTAAAGGCGATTCGTATCTACCTCCTGAAATCTGTTTCCTGCAATTCTGCCTTGATTTCAAATCCTCTTCTTTGCCTTCCCTCAATATATTTGTGGACGACAGTTATCATTTATAACTCTGCAGGTTTGTGAATTGCAGTGCCCTGAACCTCCATTTTACAACTCGTTTTTATGGGAGCTGGCCGCAAAATCGCAGAATGGCTTCAGGCCCTGTTCTGGTTCCGGGGGGCAGGCTGAGCCTGTGGTTAATTCTTCTTTCTGATGGGAAAATAGAGTGACCTGTGCCTGTCCCAACACCAAGAGCTAGTCTCTCGTTGGTTCCACGTCTTCCCGTTTATCCTCAGGACAAATTGCAACCTGCATGGAACAGGAGGTTAAAGGTGCTGATGCTCCAAGTAGGGAGCTTGCTAGTAAAGCGGCTGGAATGGCGAACCCGGGCACAAGGAGTTGAGAAATGAGGTGCGTTTTAGAAACCTTTCCCCATCACACGGTGTACCATCTTCTGGGTTTCTCATGCATGTTTTTGATGTAGGAAGATGCCCTTGAACCTGGAGATTTGGGACCCATGCGATGGGTACCACGCAGTATTCCTTTAAAGGGTCTGCGTTTGCTCACCCAACCTCACCAAACCTCTCAGCCCCAAGAGTGTCCACCCTTATGTCTCATCCAGCTGTGCATCTAGATATGGTCAATCCAGGTTGCATCACAGCCCCTGAACGCATTGTGTAAGAATTTCTCTCTCTTTCACTGTCTTTGTTTCATGGGTGTTTCAAAGTAATTTATTTTTATAATGGGGTTTAGCTGCTTTTCACTGCTGTGTTTATGCCGCTTTACACCCACTTGACACACTAACAGAGAGATATCAATACATAGGTTTTACGATTATTATTAGTCAGATATATTCTTGTGCGGTGAATAGGGCGTGTTGAGTCCAGTTCTCTGAGCAAGGAGTAGGTCTTGTCTATTACATATTGGGTTTATGGAACGGTATCTGAGCTAATTTGATACCCTTGTTTTATGTATCACCCCACCTCACCTTTCCCGTTAAGCAGCCATAGTGTGTTTTCTGCATGTGTGACTCTGTTCTGTTTTGTAATTCATTTCAAGTGTAACGGTTTTTACATTCCCTCTATCAGTGATACCTTATGAGAAGTGTCCTTTTCTGTGTGACTTATTTCACTTAGAATCGTCGTACCTAAATCCTCTCATCATGCTGCTACTAACATTACGACATTGATTTCATGGCTGAGTGATATTCCATTGTACATAAGGATCACAACTTCTTTATCCATTTTTCTCTTTCCTGGGATATTTAAGGTGGAATGAAGTGGAGGTCCTGGTCAACAGAGCAGCCCTAAACTTTGGGGTGCTTGTGTCTTGCTGATTTTTAATTTTCCCAATTTATACCCCCATGATTGGAAGTGCCCTATGCTCTCTAAGCTGTGTTTTTCAGATGTTTCAGGACTCACCGGACAGTTCTCCGGAGTGGCTCTTGGCAATTTACATCCCGCCCATCAGTGTAGCAAGGCTCCCATTTCTCCATGGCCTGTCCTGCATTTCTGGTTTTGACACTTTTTTCAGCATGACCCTTTTGACCGATGGGAAGCGAGACTTCTTTGTAGCGCTGATTTGCCTTTCCAGGTTGCTTGGTTGGCCAAAAAGGGCGTATGCGTTTTTTCCTGAATATATTCAGGAAAAAACGCATACGCCCTTTTTGGCCAAGGGCATCATTGTCAACGTTTTGCCGCTTTTCATGTGCTTTAAAGGCGATTCGTATCTACCTCCTGAAATCTGTTTCGTGCAATTCTGCCTTGATTTCAAATCCTCTTCTTTGCCTTCCCTCAATATATTTGTGGACGAGAGTTATCATTAATAACTCTGCAGGTTTGTGAATTGCAGTGCCCTGAACCTCCATTTTACAACTCGTTTTTATGGGAGCTGGCCGCAAAATCGCAGAATGGCTTCAGGCCCTGTTCTGGTTCCGGGGGGCAGGCTGAGCCTGTGGTTAATTCTTCTTTCTGATGGGAAAATAGAGTGACCTGTGCCTGTCCCAACACCAAGATCTAGTCTCTCGTTGGTTCCACGTCTTCCCGTTTATCCTCAGGACAAATTGCAACCTGTATGGAACAGGAGGTTAAAGGTGCTGATGCTCCAAGTAGGGAGCTTGCTAGTAAAGCGGCTGGAATGGCGAACCCGGGCACAAGGAGATGAGAAATGAGGTGCGTTTTAGAAACCTTTCCCCATCACACGGTGTACCATCTTCTGGGTTTCTCATGTATGTTTTTGATGTAGGAAGATGCCCTTGAACCTGGAGATTTGGGACCCATGCGATGGGTACCACGCAGTATTCCTTTAAAGGGTCTGCGTTTGCTCACCCAACCTCACCAAACCTCTCAGCCCCAAGAGTGTCCACCCTTATGTCTCATCCAGCTGTGCGTCTAGATATGGTCAATCCAGGTTGCATCACAGCCCCTGAACGCATTGTGTAAGAATTTCTCTCTCTTTCACTGTCTTTGTTTCATGGGTGTTTCAAAGTAATTTATTTTTATAATGGGGTTTAGCTGCTTTTCACTGCTGTGTTTATGCCGCTTTACACCCACTTGACACACTAACAGAGAGATATCAATACATAGGTTTTACGATTATTATTAGTCAGATATATTCTTGTGCGGTGAATAGGGCGTGTTGAGTCCAGTTCTCTGAGCCAGGAGTAGGTCTTGTCTATTACATATTGGGTTTATGGAACGGTATCTGAGCTAATTTGATACCCTTGTTTTATGTATCACCCCACCTCACCTTTCCCGTTAAGCAGCCATAGTGTGTTTTCTGCATGTGTGACTCTGTTCTGTTTTGTAATTCAGTTCAAGTGTAACGGTTTTTACATTCCCTCTATCAGTGATACCTTATGAGAAGTGTCCTTTTCTGTGTGACTTATTTCACTTAGAATCGTCGTACCTAAATCCACTCATCATGCTGCTACTAACCTTACGACATTGATTTCCTGGCTGAGTGATATTCCATTGTACATAAGGACCACAACTTCTTTATCCATTTTTCTCTTTCCTGGGATATTTAAGGTGGAATGAAGTGGAGGTCCTGGTCAACAGAGCAGCCCTAAACTTTGGGGTGCTTGTGTCTTGCTGATTTTTCATTTTCCCAATTTATACCCCCATGAGTGGAAGTGCCCTATGCTCTCTAAGCTGTGTTTTTCAGATGTTTCAGGACTCACCGGACACTTCTCCGGAGTGGCTCTTGGCAATTTACATCCCGCCCATCAGTGTAGCAAGGCTCCCATTTCTCCATGGCCTGTCCTGCATTTCTGGTTTTGACACTTTTTTCAGCATGGCCCTTTTGACCGATGGGAAGCGAGACTTCTTTGTAGCGCTGATTTGCCTTTCCAGGTTGCTTGGTTGGCCAAAAAGGGCGTATGCGTTTTTTCCTGAATATATTCAGGAAAAAACGCATACGCCCTTTTTGGCCAAGGGCATCATTGTCAACGTTTTGCCGCTTTTCATGTGCTTTAAAGGCGATTCGTATCTACCTCCTGAAATCTGTTTCCTGCAATTCTGCCTTGATTTCAAATCCTCTTCTTTGCCTTCCCTCAATATATTTGTGGACGAGAGTTATCATTTATAACTCTGCAGGTTTGTGAATTGCAGTGCCCCGAACCTCCATTTTACAACTCGTTTTTATGGCAGCTGGCCGCAAAATCGCAGAATGGCTTCAGGCCCTGTTCTGGTTCCGGGGGGCAGGCTGAGCCTGTGGTTAATTCTTCTTTCTGATGGGAAAATAGAGTGACCTGTGCCTGTCCCAACACCAAGAGCTAGTCTCTCGTTGGTTCCACGTCTTCCCGTTTATCCTCAGGACAAATTGCAACCTGTATGGAACAGGAGGTTAAAGGTGCTGATGCTCCAAGTAGGGAGCTTGCTAGTAAAGCGGCTGGAATGGCGAACCCGGGCACAAGGAGATGAGAAATGAGGTGCGTTTTAGAAACCTTTCCCCATCACACGGTGTACCATCTTCTGGGTTTCTCATGCATGTTTTTGATGTAGGAAGATGCCCTTGAACCTGGAGATTTGGGACCCATGCGATGGGTACCACGCCGTATTCCTTTAAAGGGTCTGCGTTTGCTCACCCAACCTCACCAAACCTCTCAGCCCCAAGAGTGTCCACCCTTATGTCTCATCCAGCTGTGCGTCTAGATATGGTCAATCCAGGTTGCATCACAGCCCCTGAACGCATTGTGTAAGAATTTCTCTCTCTTTCACTGTCTTTGTTTCATGGGTGTTTCAAAGTAATTTATTTTTATAATGGGGTTTAGCTGCTTTTCACTGCTGTGTTTATGCCGCTTTACACCCACTTGACACACTAACAGAGAGATATCAATACATAGGTTTTACGATTATTATTAGTCAGATATATTCTTGTGCGGTGAATAGGGCGTGTTGAGTCCAGTTCTCTGAGCAAGGAGTAGGTCTTGTCTATTACATATTGGGTTTATGGAACGGTATCTGAGCTAATTTGAAACCCTTGTTTTATGTATCACCCCACCTCACCTTTCCCGTTAAGCAGCCATAGTGTGTTTTCTGCATGTGTGACTCTGTTCTGTTTTGTAATTCAGTTCAAGTGTAACGGTTTTTACATTCCCTCTATCAGTGATACCTTATGAGAAGTGTCCTTTTCTGTGTGACTTATTTCACTTAGAATCGTCGTACCTAAATCCACTCATCATGCTGCTACTAACCTTACGACATTGATTTCCTGGCTGAGTGATATTCCATTGTACATAACATCCACAACTTCTTTATCCATTTTTCTCTTTCCTGGGATATTTAAGGTGGAATGAAGTGGAGGTCCTGGTCAACAGAGCAGCCCTAAACTTTGGGGTGCTTGTGTCTTGCTGATTTTTAATTTTCCCAATTTATACCCCCATGAGTGGAAGTGCCCTATGCTCTCTAAGCTGTGTTTTTCAGATGTTTCAGGACTCACCGGACACTTCTCCAGAGTGGCTCTTGGCAATTTACATCCCGCCCATCAGTGTAGCAAGGCTCCCATTTCTCCATGGCCTGTCCTGCATTTCTGGTTTTGACACTTTTTTCAGCATGGCCCTTTTGACCGATGGGAAGCGAGACTTCTTTGTAGCGCTGATTTGCCTTTCCAGGTGGCTTGGTTGGCCAAAAAGGGCGTATGCGTTTTTTCCTGAATATATTCAGGAAAAAACGCATACGCCCTTTTTGGCCAAGGGCATCATTGTCAACGTTTTGCCGCTTTTCATGTGCTTTAAAGGCGATTCGTATCTACCTCCTGAAATCTGTTTCCTGCAATTCTGCCTTGATTTCAAATCCTCTTCTTTGCCTTCCCTCAATATATTTGTGGACGACAGTTATCATTTATAACTCTGCAGGTTTGTGAATTGCAGTGCCCTGAACCTCCATTTTACAACTCGTTTTTATGGGAGCTGGCCGCAAAATCGCAGAATGGCTTCAGGCCCTGTTCTGGTTCCGGGGGGCAGGCTGAGCCTTTGGTTAATTCTTCTTTCTGATGGGAAAATAGAGTGACCTGTGCCTGTCCCAACACCAAGAGCTAGTCTCTCGTTGGTTCCACGTCTTCCCGTTTATCCTCAGGACAAATTGCAACCTGTATGGAACAGGAGGTTAAAGGTGCTGATGCTCCAAGTAGGGAGCTTGCTAGTAAAGCGGCTGGAATGGCGAACCCGGGCACAAGGAGATGAGAAATGAGGTGCGTTTTAGAAACCTTTCCCCATCACACGGTGTACCATCTTCTGGGTTTCTCATGCATGTTTTTGATGTAGGAAGATGCCCTTGAACCTGGAGATTTGGGACCCATGCGATGGGTACCACGCAGTATTCCTTTAAAGGGTCTGCGTTTGCTCACCCAACCTCACCAAACCTCTCAGCCCCAAGAGTGTCCACCCTTATGTCTCATCCAGCTGTGCGTCTAGATATGGTCAATCCAGGTTGCATCACAGCCCCTGAACGCATTGTGTAAGAATTTCTCTCTCTTTCACTGTCTTTGTTTCATGGGTGTTTCAAAGTAATTTATTTTTATAATGGGGTTTAGCTGCTTTTCACTGCTGTGTTTATGCCGCTTTACACCCACTTGACACACTAACAGAGAGATATCAATACATAGGTTTTACGATTATTATTAGTCAGATATATTCTTGTGCGGTGAATAGGGCGTGTTGAGTCCAGTTCTCTGAGCCAGGAGTAGGTCTTGTCTATTACATATTGGGTTTATGGAACGGTATCTGAGCTAATTTGATACCCTTGTTTTATGTATCACCCCACCTCACCTTTCCCGTTAAGCAGCCATAGTGTGTTTTCTGCATGTGTGACTCTGTTCTGTTTTGTAATTCAGTTCAAGTGTAACGGTTTTTACATTCCCTCTATCAGTGATACCTTATGAGAAGTGTCCTTTTCTGTGTGACTTATTTCACTTAGAATCGTCGTACCTAAATCCACTCATCATGCTGCTACTAACCTTACGACATTGATTTCATGGCTGAGTGGTATTCCATTGTACATAAGGACCACAACTTCTTTATCCATTTTTCTCTTTCCTGGGATATTTAAGGTGGAATGAAGTGGAGGTCCTGGTCAACAGAGCAGCCCTCAACTTTGGGGTGCTTGTGTCTTGCTGATTTTTAATTTTCCCAATTTATACCCCCATGAGTGGAAGTGCCCTATGCTCACTAAGCTGTGTTTTTCAGATGTTTCAGGACTCACCGGACACTTCTCCGGAGTGGCTCTTGGCAATTTACATCCCGCCCATCAGTGTAGCAAGGCTCCCATTTCTCCATGGCCTGTCCTGCATTTCTGGTTTTGACACTTTTTTCAGCATGGCCCTTTTGACCGATGGGAAGCGAGACTTCTTTGTAGCGCTGATTTGCCTTTCCAGGTTGCTTGGTTGGCCAAAAAGGGCGTATGCGTTTTTTCCTGAATATATTCAGGAAAAAACGCATACGCCCTTTTTGGCCAAGGGCATCATTGTCAACGTTTTGCCGCTTTTCATGTGCTTTAAAGGTGATTCGTATCTACCTCCTGAAATCTGTTTCCTGCAATTCTGCCTTGATTTCAAATCCTCTCCTTTGCCTTCCCTCAATATATTTGTGAACGGGAGTTATCATTTATAACTCTGCAGGTTTGTGAATTGCAGTGCCCTGAACCTCCATTTTACAACTCGTTTTTATGGGAGCTGGCCGCAAAATCGCAGAATGGCTTCAGGCCCTGTTCTGGTTCCGGGGGGCAGGCTGAGCCTGTGGTTATTTCTTCTTTCTGATGGAAAAATAGAGTGACCTGTGCCTGTCCCAACACCAAGAGCTAGTCTCTCGTTGGTTCCACGTCTTCCCGTTTATCCTCAGGACAAATTGCAACCTGTATGGAACAGGAGGTTAAAGGTGCTGATGCTCCAAGTAGGGAGCTTGCTAGTAAAGCAGCTGGAATGGCGAACCCGGGCACAAGGAGATGAGAAATGAGGTGCGTTTTAGAAACCTTTCCCCATCACACGGTGTATCATCTTCTGGGTTTCTCATGCATGTTTTTGATGTAGGAAGATGCCCTTGAACCTGGAGATTTGGGACCCATGCGATGGTACCACGCAGTATTACTTTAAAGGGTCTGCGTTTGCTCACCAAACCTCACCAAACCTCTCAGCCCTAAGAGTGTCCACCCTTATGTCTCATCCAGCTGTGCGTCTAGATATGGTCAATCCAGGTTGCATCACAGCCCCTGAACGCATTGTTTAAGAATTTCTCTCTCTTTCACTGTCTTTGTTTCATGGGTGTTTCAAAGTAATTTATTTTTATAATGGGGTTTAGCTGCTTTTCACTGCTGTGTTTATGCCGCTTTACACCCACTTGACACACTAACAGAGAGATATCAATACATAGGTTTTACGATTATTATTAGTCAGATATATTCTTGTGCGGTGAATAGGGCGTGTTGAGTCCAGTTCTCTGAGCAAGGAGTAGGTCTTGTCTATTACATATTGGGTTTATGGAACGGTATCTGAGCTAATTTGATACCCTTGTTTTATGTATCACCCCACCTCACCTTTCCCGTTAAGCAGCCATAGTGTGTTTTCTGCATGTGTGACTCTGTTCTGTTTTGTAATTCAGTTCAAGTGTAACGGTTTTTACATTCCCTCTATCAGTGATACCTTATGAGAAGTGTCCTTTTCTGTGTGACTTATTTCACTTAGAATCGTCGTATCTAAATCCTCTCATCATGCTGCTACTAACCTTACGACATTGATTTCATGGCTGAGTGATATTCCATTGTACATAAGGATCACAACTTCTTTATCCATTTCTCTCTTTCCTGGGATATTTAAGGTGGAATGAAGTGGAGGTCCTGGTCAACAGAGCAGCCCTCAACTTTGGGGTGCTTGTGTCTTGCTGATTTTTAATTTTCCCAATTTATACCCCCATGAGTGGAAGTGCCCTATGCTCTCTAAGCTGTGTTTTTCAGATGTTTCAGGACTCACCGGATACTTCTCCGGAGTGGCTCTTGGCAATTTACATCCCGCCCATCAGTGTAGCAAGTCTCCCATTTCTCCATGGCCTGTCCTGCATTTCTGGTTTTGACACTTTTTTCAGCATGACCCTTTTGACCGATGGGATGCGAGACTTCTTTGTAGCGCTGATTTGCCTTTCCAGGTGGCTTGGTTGGCCAAAAAGGGCGTATGCGTTTTTTCCTGAATATATTCAGGAAAAAACGCATACGCCCTTTTTGGCCAAGGGCATCATTGTCAACGTTTTGCCGCTTTTCATGTGCTTTAAAGGCGATTCGTATCTACCTCCTGAAATCTGTTTCCTGCAATTCTGCCTTGATTTCAAATCCTCTTCTTTGCCTTCCCTCAATATATTTGTGGACGAGGGTTATCATTAATAACTCTGCAGGTTTGTGAATTGCAGTGCCCTGAACCTCCATTTTACAACTCGTTTTTATGGGAGCTGGCCGCAAAATCGCAGAATGGCTTCAGGCCCTGTTCTGGTTCCGGGGGGCAGGCTGAGCCTGTGGTTAATTCTTCTTTCTGATGGGAAAATAGAGTGACCTGTGCCTGTCCCAACACCAAGAGCTAGTCTCTCGTTGGTTCCACGTCTTCCCGTTTATCCTCAGGACAAATTGCAACCTGTACGGAACAGGAGGTTAAAGGTGCTGATGATCCAAGTAGGGAGCTTGCTAGTAAAGCGGCTGGAATGGCGAACCCGGGCACAAGGAGATGAGAAATGAGGTACGTTTTAGAAACCTTTCCCCATCACACGGTGTACCATCTTCTGGGTTTCTCATGTATGTTTTTGATGTAGGAAGATGCCCTTGAACCTGGAGATTTGGGACCCATGCGATGGGTACCACGCAGTATTCCTTTAAAGGGTCTGCATTTGCTCACCCAACCTCACCAAACCTCTCAGCCCCAAGAGTGTCCACCCTTATGTCTCATCCAGCTGTGCGTCTAGATATGGTCAATCCAGGTTGCATCACAGCCCCTGAACGCATTGTGTAAGAATTTCTCTCTCTTTCACTGTCTTTGTTTCATGGGTGTTTCAAAGTAATTTATTTTTATAATGGGGTTTAGCTGCTTTTCACTGCTGTGTTTATGCCGCTTTACACCCACTTGACACACTAACAGAGAGATATCAATACATAGGTTTTACGATTATTATTAGTCAGATATATTCTTGTGCGGTGAATAGGGCGTGTTGAGTCCAGTTCTCTGAGCCAGGAGTAGGTCTTGTCTATTACATATTGGGTTTATGGAACGGTATCTGAGCTAATTTGATACCCTTGTTTTATGTATCACCCCACCTCACCTTTCCCGTTAAGCAGCCATAGTGTGTTTTCTGCATGTGTGACTCTGTTCTGTTTTATAATTCAGTTCAAGTGTAACGGTTTTTACATTCCCTCTATCAGTGATACCTTATGAGAAGTGTCCTTTTCTGTGTGACTTATTTCACTTAGAATCGTCGTACCTAAATCCACTCATCATGCTGCTACTAACCTTACGGCATTGATTTCATGGCTGAGTGATATTCCATTGTACATAACATCCACAACTTCTTTATCCATTTTTCTCTTTCCTGGGATATTTAAGGTGGAATGAAGTGGAGGTCCTGGTCAACAGAGCAGCCCTAAACTTTGGGGTGCTTGTGTCTTGCTGATTTTTAATTTTCCCAATTTATACCCCCATGAGTTGAAGTGCCCTATGCTCTCTAAGCTGTGTTTTTCAGATGTTTCAGGACTCACCGGACACTTCTCCGGAGTGGCTTTTGGCAATTTACATCCCGCCCATCAGTGTAGCAAGGCTCCCATTTCTCCATGGCCTGTCCTGCATTTCTGGTTTTGACACTTTTTTCAGCATGGCCCTTTTGACCGATGGGAAGCGAGACTTCTTTGTAACGCTGATTTGCCTTTCCAGGTTGCTTGGTTGGCCAAAAAGGGCGTATGCGTTTTTTCCTGAATATATTCAGGAAAAAACGCATACGCCCTTTTTGGCCAAGGGCATCATTGTCAACGTTTTGCCGCTTTTCATGTGCTTTAAAGGCGATTCGTATCTACCTCCTGAAATCTGTTTCCTGCAATTCTGCCTTGATTTCAAATCCTCTTCTTTGCCTTCCCTCAATATATTTGTGGACGAGAGTTCTCATTTATAACTCTGCAGGTTTGTGAATTGCAGTGCCCTGAACCTCCATTTTACAACTCGTTTTTATGGGAGCTGGCCGCAAAATCGCAGAATGGCTTCAGGCCCTGTTCTGGTTCCGGGGGTCAGGCTGAGCCTGTGGTTAATTCTTCTTTCTGATGGGAAAATAGAGTGACCTGTGCCTGTCCCAACACCAAGAGCTAGTCTCTCGTTGGTTCCACGTCTTCCCGTTTATCCTCAGGACAAATTGCAACCCGCATGGAACAGGAGGTTAAAGGTGCTGATGCTCCAAGTAGGGAGCTTGCTAGTAAAGCGGCTGGAATGGCGAACCCGGGCACAAGGAGTTGAGAAATGAGGTGCGTTTTAGAAACCTTTCCCCATCACACGGTGTACCATCTTCTGGGTTTCTCATGCATGTTTTAGATGTAGGAAGATGCCCTTGAACCTGGAGATTTGGGACCCATGCGATGGGTACCACGCAGTATTACTTTAAAGGGTCTGCATTTGCTCACCCAACCTCACCAAACCTCTCAGCCCCAAGAGTGTCCACCCTTATGTCTCATCCAGCTGTGCGTCTAGATATGGTCAATCCAGGTTGCATCACAGCCCCTGAACGCATTGTGTAAGAATTTCTCTCTCTTTCACTGTCTTTGTTTCATGGGTGTTTCAAAGTAATTTATTTTTATAATGGGGTTTAGCTGCTTTTCACTGCTGTGTTTATGCCGCTTTACACCCACTTGACACACTAACAGAGAGATATCAATACATAGGTTTTACGATTATTATTAGTCAGATATATTCTTGTGCGGTGAATAGGGCGTGTTGAGTCCAGTTCTCTGAGCAAGGAGTAGGTCTTGTCTATTACATATTGGGTTTATGGAACGGTATCTGAGCTAATTTGATACCCTTGTTTTATGTATCACCCCACCTCACCTTTCCCGTTAAGCAGCCATAGTGTGTTTTCTGCATGTGTGACTCTGTTCTGTTTTGTAATTCAGTTCAAGTGTAACGGTTTTTACATTCCCTCTATCAGTGATACCTTATGAGAAGTGTCCTTTTCTGTGTGACTTATTTCACTTAGAATCGTTGTACCTAAATCCTCTCATCATGCTGCTACTAACATTACGACATTGATTTCATGGCTGAGTGATATTCCATTGTACATAAGGATCACAACTTCTTTATCCATTTTTCTCTTTCCTGGGATATTTAAGGTGGAATGAAGTGGAGGTCCTGGTCAACAGAGCAGCCCTAAACTTTGGGGTGCTTGTGTCTTGCTGATTTTTAATTTTCCCAATTTATACCCCCATGATTGGAAGTGCCCTATGCTCTCTAAGCTGTGTTTTTCAGATGTTTCAGGACTCACCGGACAGTTCTCCGGAGTGGCTCTTGGCAATTTACATCCCGCCCATCAGTGTAGCAAGGCTCCCATTTCTCCATGGCCTGTCCTGCATTTCTGGTTTTGACACTTTTTTCAGCATGACCCTTTTGACCGATGGGAAGCGAGACTTCTTTGTAGCGCTGATTTGCCTTTCCAGGTTGCTTGGTTGGCCAAAAAGGGCGTATGCGTTTTTTCCTGAATATATTCAGGAAAAAACGCATACGCCCTTTTTGGCCAAGGGCATCATTGTCAACGTTTTGCCGCTTTTCATGTGCTTTAAAGGCGATTCGTATCTACCTCCTGAAATCTGTTTCGTGCAATTCTGCCTTGATTTCAAATCCTCTTCTTTGCCTTCCCTCAATATATTTGTGGACGAGAGTTATCATTAATAACTCTGCAGGTTTGTGAATTGCAGTGCCCTGAACCTCCATTTTACAACTCGTTTTTATGGGAGCTGGCCGCAAAATCGCAGAATGGCTTCAGGCCCTGTTCTGGTTCCGGGGGGCAGGCTGAGCCTGTGGTTAATTCTTCTTTCTGATGGGAAAATAGAGTGACCTGTGCCTGTCCCAACACCAAGAGCTAGTCTCTCGTTGGTTCCACGTCTTCCCGTTTATCCTCAGGACAAATTGCAACCTGTATGGAACAGGAGGTTAAAGGTGCTGATGCTCCAAGTAGGGAACTTGCTAGTAAAGCGGCTGGAATGGCGAACCCGGGCACAAGGAGATGAGAAATGAGGTGCGTTTTAGAAACCTTTCCCCATCACACGGTGTACCATCTTCTGGGTTTCTCATGTATGTTTTTGATGTAGGAAGATGCCCTTGAACCTGGAGATTTGGGACCCATGCGATGGGTACCATGCAGTATTACTTTAAAGGGTCTGCGTTTGCTCACCCAACCTCACCAAACCTCTCAGCCCCAAGAGTGTCCACCCTTATGTCTCATCCAGCTGTGCGTCTAGATATGGTCAATCCAGGTTGCATCACAGCCCCTGAACGCATTGTGTAAGAATTTCTCTCTCTTTCACTGTCTTTGTTTCATGGGTGTTTCAAAGTAATTTATTTTTATAATGGGGTTTAGCTGCTTTTCACTGCTGTGTTTATGCCGCTTTACACCCACTTGACACACTAACAGACAGATATCAATACATAGGTTTTACGATTATTATTAGTCAGATATATTCTTGTGCGGTGAATAGGGCGTGCTGAGTCCAGTTCTCTGAGCAAGGAGTAGGTCTTGTCTATTACATATTGGGTTTATGGAACGGTATCTGAGCTAATTTGATACCCTTGTTTTATGTATCACCCCACCTCACCTTTCCCGTTAAGCAGCCATAGTGTGTTTTCTGCATGTGTGACTCTGTTCTGTTTTGTAATTCAGTTCAAGTGTAACGGTTTTTACATTCCCTCTATCAGTGATACCTTATGAGAAGTGTCCTTTTCTGTGTGACTTATTTCACTTAGAATCGTCGTACCTAAATCCACTCATCATGCTGCTACTAACCTTACGACATTGATTTCCTGGCTGAGTGATATTCCATTGTACATAAGGACCACAACTTCTTTATCCATTTTTCTCTTTCCTGGGATATTTAAGGTGGAATGAAGTGGAGGTCCTGGTCAACAGAGCAGCCCTAAACTTTGGGGTGCTTGTGTCTTGCTGATTTTTCATTTTCCCAATTTATACCCCCATGAGTGGAAGTGCCCTATGCTCTCTAAGCTGTGTTTTTCAGATGTTTCAGGACTCACCGGACACTTCTCCGGAGTGGCTCTTGGCAATTTACATCCCGCCCATCAGTGTAGCAAGGCTCCCATTTCTCCATGGCCTGTCCTGCATTTCTGGTTTTGACACTTTTTTCAGCATGGCCCTTTTGACCGATGGGAAGCGAGACTTCTTTGTAGCGCTGATTTGCCTTTCCAGGTTGCTTGGTTGGCCAAAAAGGGCGTATGCGTTTTTTCCTGAATATATTCAGGAAAAAACGCATACGCCCTTTTTGGCCAAGGGCATCATTGTCAACGTTTTGCCGCTTTTCATGTGCTTTAAAGGCGATTCGTATCTACCTCCTGAAATCTGTTTCCTGCAATTCTGCCTTGATTTCAAATCCTCTTCTTTGCCTTCCCTCAATATATTTGTGGACGAGAGATATCATTTATAACTCTGCAGGTTTGTGAATTGCAGTGCCCTGAACCTCCATTTTACAACTCGTTTTTATGGGAGCTGGCCGCAAAATCGCAGAATGGCTTCAGGCCCTGTTCTGGTTCCGGGGGGCAGGCTGAGCCTGTGGTTAATTCTTCTTTCTGATGGGAAAATAGAGTGACCTGTGCCTGTCCCAACACCAAGAGCTAGTCTCTCGTTGGTTCCACGTCTTCCCGTTTATCCTCAGGACAAATTGCAACCTGTATGGAACAGGAGGTTAAAGGTGCTGATGCTCCAAGTAGGGAGCTTGCTAGTAAAGCGGCTGGAATGGCGAACCCGGGCACAAGGAGATGAGAAATGAGGTGCGTTTTAGAAACCTTTCCCCATCACACGGTGTACCATCTTCTGGGTTTCTCATGCATGTTTTTGATGTAGGAAGATGCCCTTGAACCTGGAGATTTGGGACCCATGCGATGGGTACCACGCAGTATTCCTTTAAAGGGTCTGCGTTTGCTCACCCAACCTCACCAAACCTCTCAGCCCCAAGAGTGTCCACCCTTTTGTCTCATCCAGCTGTGCGTCTTGATATGGTCAATCCAGGTTGCATCACAGCCCCTGAACGCATTGTGTAAGAATTTCTCTCTCTTTCACTGTCTTTGTTTCATGGGTGTTTCAAAGTAATTTATTTTTATAATGGGGTTTAGCTGCTTTTCACTGCTGTGTTTATGCCGCTTTACACCCACTTGACACACTAACAGAGAGATATCAATACATAGGTTTTACGATTATTATTAGTCAGATATATTCTTGTGCGGTGAATAGGGCGTGTTGAGTCCAGTTCTCTGAGCAAGGAGTAGGTCTTGTCTATTACATATTGGGTTTATGGAACGGTATCTGAGCTAATTTGATACCCTTGTTTTATGTATCACCCCACCTCACCTTTCCCGTTAAGCAGCCATAGTGTGTTTTCTGCATGTGTGACTCTGTTCTGTTTTGTAATTCAGTTCAAGTGTAACGGTTTTTACATTCCCTCTATCAGTGATACCTTATGAGAAGTGTCCTTTTCTGTGTGACTTATTTCACTTAGAATCGTCGTACCTAAATCCACTCATCATGCTGCTACTAACCTTACGACATTGATTTCCTGGCTGAGTGATATTCCAATGTACATAAGGACCACAACTTCTTTATCCATTTTTCTCTTTCCTGGGATATTTAAGGTGGAATGAAGTGGAGGTCCTGGTCAACAGAGCAGCCCTAAACTTTGGGGTGCTTGTGTCTTGCTGATTTTTAATTTTCCCAATTTATACCCCCATGAGTGGAAGTGCCCTATGCTCTCTAAGCTGTGTTTTTCAGATGTTTCAGGACTCTCCGGACACTTCTCCAGAGTGGCTCTTGGCAATTTACATCCCGCCCATCAGTGTAGCAAGGCTCCCATTTCTCCATGGCCTGTCCTGCATTTCTGGTTTTGACACTTTTTTCAGCATGGCCCTTTTGACCGATGGGAAGCGAGACTTCTTTGTAGCGCTGATTTGCCTTTCCAGGTTGCTTGGTTGGCCAAAAAGGGCGTATGCGTTTTTTCCTGAATATATTCAGGAAAAAACGCATACGCCCTTTTTGGCCAAGGGCATCATTGTCAACGTTTTGCCGCTTTTCATGTGCTTTAAAGGCGATTCGTATCTACCTCCTGAAATCTGTTTCCTGCAATTCTGCCTTGATTTCAAATCCTCTTCTTTGCCTTCCCTCAATATATTTGTGGACGAGAGTTATCATTTATAACTCTGCAGGTTTGTGAATTGCAGTGCCCTGAACCTCCATTTTACAACTCGTTTTTATGGCAGCTGGCCGCAAAATCGCAAAATGGCTTCAGGCCCTGTTCTGGTTCCGGGGGGCAGGCTGAGCCTGTGGTTAATTCTTCTTTCTGATGGGAAAATAGAGTGACCTGTGCCTGTCCCAACACCAAGAGCTAGTCTCTCGTTGGTTCCACGTCTTCCCGTTTATCCTCAGGACAAATTGCAACCTGTATGGAACAGGAGGTTAAAGGTGCTGATGCTCCAAGTAGGGAGCTTGCTAGTAAAGCGGCTGGAATGGCGAACCCGGGCACAAGGAGATGAGAAATGAGGTGCGTTTTAGAAACCTTTCCCCATCACACGGTGTACCATCTTCTGGGTTTCTCATGCATGTTTTTGATGTAGGAAGATGCCCTTGAACCTGGAGATTTGGGACCCATGCGATGGGTACCACGCCGTATTCCTTTAAAGGGTCTGCGTTTGCTCACCCAACCTCACCAAACCTCTCAGCCCCAAGAGTGTCCACCCTTATGTCTCATCCAGCTGTGCGTCTAGATATGGTCAATCCAGGTTGCATCACAGCCCCTGAACGCATTGTGTAAGAATTTCTCTCTCTTTCACTGTCTTTGTTTCATGGGTGTTTCAAAGTAATTTATTTTTATAATGGGGTTTAGCTGCTTTTCACTGCTGTGTTTATGCCGCTTTACACCCACTTGACACACTAACAGAGAGATATCAATACATAGGTTTTACGATTATTATTAGTCAGATATATTCTTGTGCGGTGAATAGGGCGTGTTGAGTCCAGTTCTCTGAGCAAGGAGTAGGTCTTGTCTATTACATATTGGGTTTATGGAACGGTATCTGAGCTAATTTGACACCCTTGTTTTATGTATCACCCCACCTCACCTTTCCCGTTAAGCAGCCATAGTGTGTTTTCTGCATGTGTGACTCTGTTCTGTTTTGTAATTCAGTTCAAGTGTAACGGTTTTTACATTCCCTCTATCAGTGATACCTTATGAGAAGTGTCCTTTTCTGTGTGACTTATTTCACTTAGAATCGTCGTACCTAAATCCACTCATCATGCTGCTACTAACCTTACGACATTGATTTCCTGGCTGAGTGATATTCCATTGTACATAACATCCACAACTTCTTTATCCATTTTTCTCTTTCCTGGGATATTTAAGGTGGAATGAAGTGGAGGTCCTGGTCAACAGAGCAGCCCTAAACTTTGGGGTGCTTGTGTCTTGCTGATTTTTAATTTTCCCAATTTATACCCCCATGAGTGGAAGTGCCCTATGCTCTCTAAGCTGTGTTTTTCAGATGTTTCAGGACTCACCGGACACTTCTCCAGAGTGGCTCTTGGCAATTTACATCCCGCCCATCAGTGTAGCAAGGCTCCCATTTCTCCATGGCCTGTCCTGCATTTCTGGTTTTGACACTTTTTTCAGCATGGCCCTTTTGACCGATGGGAAGCGAGACTTCTTTGTAGCGCTGATTTGCCTTTCCAGGTGGCTTGGTTGGCCAAAAAGGGCGTATGCGTTTTTTCCTGAATATATTCAGGAAAAAACGCATACGCCCTTTTTGGCCAAGGGCATCATTGTCAACGTTTTGCCGCTTTTCATGTGCTTTAAAGGCGATTCGTATCTACCTCCTGAAATCTGTTTCCTGCAATTCTGCCTTGATTTCAAATCCTCTTCTTTGCCTTCCCTCAATATATTTGTGGACGAGAGTTATCATTTATAACTCTGCAGGTTTGTGAATTGCAGTGCCCTGAACCTCCATTTTACAACTCGTTTTTATGGGAGCTGGCCGCAAAATCGCAGAATGGCTTCAGGCCCTGTTCTGGTTCCGGGGGGCAGGCTGAGCCTGTGGTTAATTCTTCTTTCTGATGGGAAAATAGAGTGACCTGTGCCTGTCCCAACACCAAGAGCTAGTCTCTCGTTGGTTCCACGTCTTCCCGTTTATCCTCAGGACAAATTGCAACCTGTATGGAACAGGAGGTTAAAGGTGCTGATGCTCCAAGTAGGGAGCTTGCTAGTAAAGCGGCTGGAATGGCGAACCCGGGCACAAGGCGATGAGAAATGAGGTGCGTTTTAGAAACCTTTCCCCATCACACGGTGTACCATCTTCTGGGTTTCTCATGCATGTTTTTGATGTAGGAAGATGCCCTTGAACCTGGAGATTTGGGACCCATGCGATGGGTACCACGCAGTATTCCTTTAAAGGGTCTGCATTTGCTCACCCAACCTCACCAAACCTCTCAGCCCCAAGAGTGTCCACCCTTATGTCTCATCCAGCTGTGCGTCTAGATATGGTCAATCCAGGTTGCATCACAGCCCCTGAACGCATTGTGTAAGAATTTCTCTCTCTTTCACTGTCTTTGTTTCATGGGTGTTTCAAAGTAATTTATTTTTATAATGGGGTTTAGCTGCTTTTCACTGCTGTGTTTATGCCGCTTTACACCCACTTGACACACTAACAGAGAGATATCAATACATAGGTTTTACGATTATTATTAGTCAGATATATTCTTGTGCGGTGAATAGGGCGTGTTGAGTCCAGTTCTCTGAGCAAGGAGTAGGTCTTGTCTATTACATATTGGGTTTATGGAACGGTATCTGAGCTAATTTGATACCCTTGTTTTATGTATCACCCCACCTCACCTTTCCCGTTAAGCAGCCATAGTGTGTTTTCTGCATGTGTGACTCTGTTCTGTTTTGTAATTCAGTTCAAGTGTAACGGTTTTTACATTCCCTCTATCAGTGATACCTTATGAGAAGTGTCCTTTTCTGTGTGACTTATTTCACTTAGAATCGTCGTACCTAAATCCACTCATCATGCTGCTACTAACCTTACGACATTGATTTCCTGGCTGAGTGATATTCCAATGTACATAAGGACCACAACTTCTTTATCCATTTTTCTCTTTCCTGGGATATTTAAGGTGGAATGAAGTGGAGGTCCTGGTCAACAGAGCAGCCCTAAACTTTGGGGTGCTTTTGTCTTGCTGATTTTTAATTTTCCCAATTTATACCCCCATGAGTGGAAGTGCCCTATGCTCTCTAAGCTGTGTTTTTCAGATGTTTCAGGACTCACCGGACACTTCTCCAGAGTGGCTCTTGGCAATTTACATCCCGCCCATCAGTGTAGCAAGGCTCCCATTTCTCCATGGCCTGTCCTGCATTTCTGGTTTTGACACTTTTTTCAGCATGGCCCTTTTGACCGATGGGAAGCGAGACTTCTTTGTAGCGCTGATTTGCCTTTCCAGGTGGCTTGGTTGGCCAAAAAGGGCGTATGCGTTTTTTCCTGAATATATTCAGGAAAAAACGCATACGCCCTTTTTGACCAAGGGCATCATTGTCAACGTTTTGCCGCTTTTCATGTGCTTTAAAGGCGATTCGAATCTACCTCCTGAAATCTGTTTCCTGCAATTCTGCCTTGATTTCAAATCCTCTTCTTTGCCTTCCCTCAATATATTTGTGGACGAGAGTTATCATTAATAACTCTGCAGGTTTGTGAATTGCAGTGCCCTGAACCTCCATTTTACAACTCGTTTTTATGGGAGCTGGCCGCAAAATCGCAGAATGGCTTCAGGCCCTGTTCTGGTTCTGGGGGGCAGGCTGAGCCTGTGGTTAATTCTTCTTTCTGATGGGAAAATAGAGTGACCTGTGCCTGTCCCAACACCAAGAGCTAGTCTCTCGTTGGTTCCACGTTTTCCCGTTTATCCTCAGGACAAATTGCAACCTGTATGGAACAGGAGGTTAAAGGTGCTGATGCTCCAAGTAGGGAGCTTGCTAGTAAAGCGGCTGGAATGGCGAACCCGGGCACAAGGAGATGAGAAATGAGGTGCGTTTTAGAAACCTTTCCCCATCACATGGTGTACCATCTTCTGGGTTTCTCATGTATGTTTTTGATGTAGGAAGATGCCCTTGAACCTGGAAATTTGGGACCCATGCGATGGGTACCACGCAGTATTCCTTTAAAGGGTCTGCGTTTGCTCACCCAACCTCACCAAACCTCTCAGCCCCAAGAGTGTCCACCCTTATGTCTCATCCAGCTGTGCGTCTAGATATGGTCAATCCAGGTTGCATCACAGCCCCTGAACGCATTGTGTAAGAATTTCTCTCTCTTTCACTGTCTTTGTTTCATGGGTGTTTCAAAGTAATTTATTTTTATAATGGGGTTTAGCTGCTTTTCACTGCTGTGTTTATGCCGCTTTACACCCACTTGACACACTAACAGAGAGATATCAATACATAGGTTTTACGATTATTATTAGTCAGATATATTCTTGTGCGGTGAATAGGGCGTGTTGAGTCCAGTTCTCTGAGCAAGGAGTAGGTCTTGTCTATTACATATTGGGTTTATGGAACGGTATCTGAGCTAATTTGATACCCTTGTTTTATGTATCACCCCACCTCACCTTTCCCGTTAAGCAGCCATAGTGTGTTTTCTGCATGTGTGACGCTGTTCTGTTTTGTAATTCAGTTCAAGTGTAACGGTTTTTACATTCCCTCTATCAGTGATACCTTATGAGAAGTGTCCTTTTCTGTGTGACTTATTTCACTTAGAATCGTCGTACCTAAATCCACTCATCATGCTGCTACTAACCTTATGACATTGATTTCATGGCTGAGTGATATTCCATTGTACATAAGGACCACAACTTCTTTATCCATTTTTCTCTTTCCTGGGATATTTAAGGTGGAATGAAGTGGAGGTCCTGGTCAACAGAGCAGCCCTAAACTTTGGGGTGCTTGTGTCTTGCTGATTTTTAATTTTCCCAATTTATACCCCCATGAGTGGAAGTGCCCTATGCTCTCTAAGCTGTGTTTTTCAGATGTTTCAGGACTCACCGGACACTTCTCCAGAGTGGCTCTTGGCAATTTACATCCCGCCCATCAGTGTAGCAAGGCTCCCATTTCTCCATGGCCTGTCCTGCATTTCTGGTTTTGACACTTTTTTCAGCATGGCCCTTTTGACCGATGGGAAGCGAGACTTCTTTGTAGCGCTGATTTGCCTTTCCAGGTGGCTTGGTTGGCCAAAAAGGGCGTATGCGTTTTTTCCTGAATATATTCAGGAAAAAACGCATACGCCCTTTTTGGCCAAGGGCATCATTGTCAACGTTTTGCCGCTTTTCATGTGCTTTAAAGGCGATTCGTATCTACCTCCTGAAATCTGTTTCCTGCAATTCTGCCTTGATTTCAAATCCTCTTCTTTGCCTTCCCTCAATATATTTGTGGACGAGAGTTATCATTTATAACTCTGCAGGTTTGTGAATTGCAGTGCCCTGAACCTCCATTTTACAACTCGTTTTTATGGGAGCTGGCCGCAAAATCGCAGAATGGCTTCAGGCCCTGTTCTGGTTCCGGGGGGCAGGCTGAGCCTGTGGTTAATTCTTCTTTCTGATGGGAAAATAGAGTGACCTGTGCCTGTCCCAACACCAAGAGCTAGTCTCTCGTTGGTTCCACGTCTTCCCGTTTATCCTCAGGACAAATTGCAACCTGTATGGAACAGGAGGTTAAAGGTGCTGATGCTCCAAGTAGGGAGCTTGCTAGTAAAGCGGCTGGAATGGCGAACCCGGGCACAAGGCGATGAGAAATGAGGTGCGTTTTAGAAACCTTTCCCCATCACACGGTGTACCATCTTCTGGGTTTCTCATGCATGTTTTTGATGTAGGAAGATGCCCTTGAACCTGGAGATTTGGGACCCATGCGATGGGTACCACGCAGTATTCCTTTAAAGGGTCTGCATTTGCTCACCCAACCTCACCAAACCTCTCAGCCCCAAGAGTGTCCACCCTTATGTCTCATCCAGCTGTGCGTCTAGATATGGTCAATCCAGGTTGCATCACAGCCCCTGAACGCATTGTGTAAGAATTTCTCTCTCTTTCACTGTCTTTGTTTCATGGGTGTTTCAAAGTAATTTATTTTTATAATGGGGTTTAGCTGCTTTTCACTGCTGTGTTTATGCCGCTTTACACCCACTTGACACACTAACAGAGAGATATCAATACATAGGTTTTACGATTATTATTAGTCAGATATATTCTTGTGCGGTGAATAGGGCGTGTTGAGTCCAGTTCTCTGAGCAAGGAGTAGGTCTTGTCTATTACATATTGGGTTTATGGAACGGTATCTGAGCTAATTTGATACCCTTGTTTTATGTATCACCCCACCTCACCTTTCCCGTTAAGCAGCCATAGTGTGTTTTCTGCATGTGTGACTCTGTTCTGTTTTGTAATTCAGTTCAAGTGTAACGGTTTTTACATTCCCTCTATCAGTGATACCTTATGAGAAGTGTCCTTTTCTGTGTGACTTATTTCACTTAGAATCGTCGTACCTAAATCCTCTCATCATGCTGCTACTAACATTACGACATTGATTTCATGGCTGAGTGATATTCCATTGTACATAAGGATCACAACTTCTTTATCCATTTTTCTCTTTCCTGGGATATTTAAGGTGGAATGAAGTGGAGGTCCTGGTCAACAGAGCAGCCCTAAACTTTGGGGTGCTTGTGTCTTGCTGATTTTTCATTTTCCCAATTTATACCCCCATGAGTGGAAGTGCCCTATGCTCTCTAAGCTGTGTTTTTCAGATGTTTCAGGACTCACCGGACACTTCTCCGGAGTGGCTCTTGGCAATTTACATCCCGCCCATCAGTGTAGCAAGGCTCCCATTTCTCCATGGCCTGTCCTGCATTTCTGGTTTTGACACTTTTTTCAGCATGGCCCTTTTGACCGATGGGAAGCGAGACTTCTTTGTAGCGCTGATTTGCCTTTCCAGGTTGCTTGGTTGGCCAAAAAGGGCGTATGCGTTTTTTCCTGAATATATTCAGGAAAAAACGCATACGCCCTTTTTGGCCAAGGGCATCATTGTCAACGTTTTGCCGCTTTTCATGTGCTTTAAAGGCGATTCGTATCTACCTCCTGAAATCTGTTTCCTGCAATTCTGCCTTGATTTCAAATCCTCTTCTTTGCCTTCCCTCAATATATTTGTGGACGAGAGTTATCATTTATAACTCTGCAGGTTTGTGAATTGCAGTGCCCTGAACCTCCATTTTACAACTCGTTTTTATGGCAGCTGGCCGCAAAATCGCAGAATGGCTTCAGGCCCTGTTCTGGTTCCGGGGGGCAGGCTGAGCCTGTGGTTAATTCTTCTTTCTGATGGGAAAATAGAGTGACCTGTGCCTGTCCCAACACCAAGAGCTAGTCTCTCGTTGGTTCCACGTCTTCCCGTTTATCCTCAGGACAAATTGCAACCTGTATGGAACAGGAGGTTAAAGGTGCTGATGCTCCAAGTAGGGAGCTTGCTAGTAAAGCGGCTGGAATGGCGAACCCGGGCACAAGGAGATGAGAAATGAGGTGCGTTTTAGAAACCTTTCCCCATCACACGGTGTACCATCTTCTGGGTTTCTCATGCATGTTTTTGATGTAGGAAGATGCCCTTGAACCTGGAGATTTGGGACCCATGCGATGGGTACCACGCCGTATTCCTTTAAAGGGTCTGCGTTTGCTCACCCAACCTCACCAAACCTCTCAGCCCCAAGAGTGTCCACCCTTATGTCTCATCCAGCTGTGCGTCTAGATATGGTCAATCCAGGTTGCATCACAGCCCCTGAACGCATTGTGTAAGAATTTCTCTCTCTTTCACTGTCTTTGTTTCATGGGTGTTTCAAAGTAATTTATTTTTATAATGGGGTTTAGCTGCTTTTCACTGCTGTGTTTATGCCGCTTTACACCCACTTGACACACTAACAGAGAGATATCAATACATAGGTTTTACGATTATTATTAGTCAGATATATTCTTGTGCGGTGAATAGGGCGTGTTGAGTCCAGTTCTCTGAGCAAGGAGTAGGTCTTGTCTATTACATATTGGGTTTATGGAACGGTATCTGAGCTAATTTGACACCCTTGTTTTATGTATCACCCCACCTCACCTTTCCCGTTAAGCAGCCATAGTGTGTTTTCTGCATGTGTGACTCTGTTCTGTTTTGTAATTCAGTTCAAGTGTAACGGTTTTTACATTCCCTCTATCAGTGATACCTTATGAGAAGTGTCCTTTTCTGTGTGACTTATTTCACTTAGAATCGTCGTACCTAAATCCACTCATCATGCTGCTACTAACCTTACGACATTGATTTCCTGGCTGAGTGATATTCCATTGTACATAACATCCACAACTTCTTTATCCATTTTTCTCTTTCCTGGGATATTTAAGGTGGAATGAAGTGGAGGTCCTGGTCAACAGAGCAGCCCTAAACTTTGGGGTGCTTGTGTCTTGCTGATTTTTAATTTTCCCAATTTATACCCCCATGAGTGGAAGTGCCCTATGCTCTCTAAGCTGTGTTTTTCAGATGTTTCAGGACTCACCGGACACTTCTCCAGAGTGGCTCTTGGCAATTTACATCCCGCCCATCAGTGTAGCAAGGCTCCCATTTCTCCATGGCCTGTCCTGCATTTCTGGTTTTGACACTTTTTTCAGCATGGCCCTTTTGACCGATGGGAAGCGAGACTTCTTTGTAGCGCTGATTTGCCTTTCCAGGTGGCTTGGTTGGCCAAAAAGGGCGTATGCGTTTTTTCCTGAATATATTCAGGAAAAAACGCATACGCCCTTTTTGGCCAAGGGCATCATTGTCAACGTTTTGCCGCTTTTCATGTGCTTTAAAGGCGATTCGTATCTACCTCCTGAAATCTGTTTCCTGCAATTCTGCCTTGATTTCAAATCCTCTTCTTTGCCTTCCCTCAATATATTTGTGGACGAGAGTTATCATTTATAACTCTGCAGGTTTGTGAATTGCAGTGCCCTGAACCTCCATTTTACAACTCGTTTTTATGGGAGCTGGCCGCAAAATCGCAGAATGGCTTCAGGCCCTGTTCTGGTTCCGGGGGGCAGGCTGAGCCTGTGGTTAATTCTTCTTTCTGATGGGAAAATAGAGTGACCTGTGCCTGTCCCAACACCAAGAGCTAGTCTCTCGTTGGTTCCACGTCTTCCCGTTTATCCTCAGGACAAATTGCAACCTGTATGGAACAGGAGGTTAAAGGTGCTGATGCTCCAAGTAGGGAGCTTGCTAGTAAAGCGGCTGGAATGGCGAACCCGGGCACAAGGCGATGAGAAATGAGGTGCGTTTTAGAAACCTTTCCCCATCACACGGTGTACCATCTTCTGGGTTTCTCATGCATGTTTTTGATGTAGGAAGATGCCCTTGAACCTGGAGATTTGGGACCCATGCGATGGGTACCACGCAGTATTCCTTTAAAGGGTCTGCATTTGCTCACCCAACCTCACCAAACCTCTCAGCCCCAAGAGTGTCCACCCTTATGTCTCATCCAGCTGTGCGTCTAGATATGGTCAATCCAGGTTGCATCACAGCCCCTGAACGCATTGTGTAAGAATTTCTCTCTCTTTCACTGTCTTTGTTTCATGGGTGTTTCAAAGTAATTTATTTTTATAATGGGGTTTAGCTGCTTTTCACTGCTGTGTTTATGCCGCTTTACACCCACTTGACACACTAACAGAGAGATATCAATACATAGGTTTTACGATTATTATTAGTCAGATATATTCTTGTGCGGTGAATAGGGCGTGTTGAGTCCAGTTCTCTGAGCAAGGAGTAGGTCTTGTCTATTACATATTGGGTTTATGGAACGGTATCTGAGCTAATTTGATACCCTTGTTTTATGTATCACCCCACCTCACCTTTCCCGTTAAGCAGCCATAGTGTGTTTTCTGCATGTGTGACTCTGTTCTGTTTTGTAATTCAGTTCAAGTGTAACGGTTTTTACATTCCCTCTATCAGTGATACCTTATGAGAAGTGTCCTTTTCTGTGTGACTTATTTCACTTAGAATCGTCGTACCTAAATCCACTCATCATGCTGCTACTAACCTTACGACATTGATTTCCTGGCTGAGTGATATTCCAATGTACATAAGGACCACAACTTCTTTATCCATTTTTCTCTTTCCTGGGATATTTAAGGTGGAATGAAGTGGAGGTCCTGGTCAACAGAGCAGCCCTAAACTTTGGGGTGCTTTTGTCTTGCTGATTTTTAATTTTCCCAATTTATACCCCCATGAGTGGAAGTGCCCTATGCTCTCTAAGCTGTGTTTTTCAGATGTTTCAGGACTCACCGGACACTTCTCCAGAGTGGCTCTTGGCAATTTACATCCCGCCCATCAGTGTAGCAAGGCTCCCATTTCTCCATGGCCTGTCCTGCATTTCTGGTTTTGACACTTTTTTCAGCATGGCCCTTTTGACCGATGGGAAGCGAGACTTCTTTGTAGCGCTGATTTGCCTTTCCAGGTGGCTTGGTTGGCCAAAAAGGGCGTATGCGTTTTTTCCTGAATATATTCAGGAAAAAACGCATACGCCCTTTTTGACCAAGGGCATCATTGTCAACGTTTTGCCGCTTTTCATGTGCTTTAAAGGCGATTCGAATCTACCTCCTGAAATCTGTTTCCTGCAATTCTGCCTTGATTTCAAATCCTCTTCTTTGCCTTCCCTCAATATATTTGTGGACGAGAGTTATCATTAATAACTCTGCAGGTTTGTGAATTGCAGTGCCCTGAACCTCCATTTTACAACTCGTTTTTATGGGAGCTGGCCGCAAAATCGCAGAATGGCTTCAGGCCCTGTTCTGGTTCTGGGGGGCAGGCTGAGCCTGTGGTTAATTCTTCTTTCTGATGGGAAAATAGAGTGACCTGTGCCTGTCCCAACACCAAGAGCTAGTCTCTCGTTGGTTCCACGTTTTCCCGTTTATCCTCAGGACAAATTGCAACCTGTATGGAACAGGAGGTTAAAGGTGCTGATGCTCCAAGTAGGGAGCTTGCTAGTAAAGCGGCTGGAATGGCGAACCCGGGCACAAGGAGATGAGAAATGAGGTGCGTTTTAGAAACCTTTCCCCATCACACGGTGTACCATCTTCTGGGTTTCTCATGTATGTTTTTGATGTAGGAAGATGCCCTTGAACCTGGAAATTTGGGACCCATGCGATGGGTACCACGCAGTATTCCTTTAAAGGGTCTGCGTTTGCTCACCCAACCTCACCAAACCTCTCAGCCCCAAGAGTGTCCACCCTTATGTCTCATCCAGCTGTGCGTCTAGATATGGTCAATCCAGGTTGCATCACAGCCCCTGAACGCATTGTGTAAGAATTTCTCTCTCTTTCACTGTCTTTGTTTCATGGGTGTTTCAAAGTAATTTATTTTTATAATGGGGTTTAGCTGCTTTTCACTGCTGTGTTTATGCCGCTTTACACCCACTTGACACACTAACAGAGAGATATCAATACATAGGTTTTACGATTATTATTAGTCAGATATATTCTTGTGCGGTGAATAGGGCGTGTTGAGTCCAGTTCTCTGAGCAAGGAGTAGGTCTTGTCTATTACATATTGGGTTTATGGAACGGTATCTGAGCTAATTTGATACCCTTGTTTTATGTATCACCCCACCTCACCTTTCCCGTTAAGCAGCCATAGTGTGTTTTCTGCATGTGTGACTCTGTTCTGTTTTGTAATTCAGTTCAAGTGTAACGGTTTTTACATTCCCTCTATCAGTGATACCTTATGAGAAGTGTCCTTTTCTGTGTGACTTATTTCACTTAGAATCGTCGTACCTAAATCCACTCATCATGCTGCTACTAACCTTATGACATTGATTTCATGGCTGAGTGATATTCCATTGTACATAAGGACCACAACTTCTTTATCCATTTTTCTCTTTCCTGGGATATTTAAGGTGGAATGAAGTGGAGGTCCTGGTCAACAGAGCAGCCCTAAACTTTGGGGTGCTTGTGTCTTGCTGATTTTTAATTTTCCCAATTTATACCCCCATGAGTGGAAGTGCCCTATGCTCTCTAAGCTGTGTTTTTCAGATGTTTCAGGACTCACCGGACACTTCTCCAGAGTGGCTCCTGGCAATTTACATCCCGCCCATCAGTGTAGCAAGGCTCCCATTTCTCCATGGCCTGTCCTGCATTTCTGGTTTTGACACTTTTTTCAGCATGGCCCTTTTGACCGATGGGAAGCGAGACTTCTTTGTAGCGTTGATTTGCCTTTCCAGGTGGCTTGGTTGGCCAAAAAGGGCGTATGCGTTTTTTCCTGAATATATTCAGGAAAAAACGCATACGCCCTTTTTGACCAAGGGCATCATTGTCAACGTTTTGCCGCTTTTCATGTGCTTTAAAGGCGATTCGAATCTACCTCCTGAAATCTGTTTCCTGCAATTCTGCCTTGATTTCAAATCCTCTTCTTTGCCTTCCCTCAATATATTTGTGGACGAGAGTTATCATTAATAACTCTGCAGGTTTGTGAATTGCAGTGCCCTGAACCTCCATTTTACAACTCGTTTTTATGGGAGCTGGCCGCAAAATCGCAGAATGGCTTCAGGCCCTGTTCTGGTTCTGGGGGGCAGGCTGAGCCTGTGGTTAATTCTTCTTTCTGATGGGAAAATAGAGTGACCTGTGCCTGTCCCAACACCAAGAGCTAGTCTCTCGTTGGTTCCACGTTTTCCCGTTTATCCTCAGGACAAATTGCAACCTGTATGGAACAGGAGGTTAAAGGTGCTGATGCTCCAAGTAGGGAGCTTGCTAGTAAAGCGGCTGGAATGGCGAACCCGGGCACAAGGAGATGAGAAATGAGGTGCGTTTTAGAAACCTTTCCCCATCACACGGTGTACCATCTTCTGGGTTTCTCATGTATGTTTTTGATGTAGGAAGATGCCCTTGAACCTGGAGATTTGGGACCCATGCGATGGGTACCACGCCGTATTCCTTTAAAGGGTCTGCGTTTGCTCACCCAACCTCACCAAACCTCTCAGCCCCAAGAGTGTCCACCCTTATGTCTCATCCAGCTGTGCGTCTAGATATGGTCAATCCAGGTTGCATCACAGCCCCTGAACGCATTGTGTAAGAATTTCTCTCTCTTTCACTGTCTTTGTTTCATGGGTGTTTCAAAGTAATTTATTTTTATAATGGGGTTTAGCTGCTTTTCACTGCTGTGTTTATGCCGCTTTACACCCACTTGACACACTAACAGAGAGATATCAATACATAGGTTTTACGATTATTATTAGTCAGATATATTCTTGTGCGGTGAATAGGGCGTGTTGTGTCCAGTTCTCTGAGCAAGGAGTAGGTCTTGTCTATTACATATTGGGTTTATGGAACGGTATCTGAGCTAATTTGACACCCTTGTTTTATGTATCACCCCACCTCACCTTTCCCGTTAAGCAGCCATAGTGTGTTTTCTGCATGTGTGACTCTGTTCTGTTTTGTAATTCAGTTCAAGTGTAACGGTTTTTACATTCCCTCTATCAGTGATACCTTATGAGAAGTGTCCTTTTCTGTGTGACTTATTTCACTTAGAATCGTCGTACCTAAATCCACTCATCATGCTGCTACTAACCTTACGACATTGATTTCCTGGCTGAGTGATATTCCATTGTACATAACATCCACAACTTCTTTATCCATTTTTCTCTTTCCTGGGATATTTAAGGTGGAATGAAGTGGAGGTCCTGGTCAACAGAGCAGCCCTAAACTTTGGGGTGCTTGTGTCTTGCTGATTTTTAATTTTCCCAATTTATACCCCCATGAGTGGAAGTGCCCTATGCTCTCTAAGCTGTGTTTTTCAGATGTTTCAGGACTCACCGGACACTTCTCCAGAGTGGCTCTTGGCAATTTACATCCCGCCCATCAGTGTAGCAAGGCTCCCATTTCTCCATGGCCTGTCCTGCATTTCTGGTTTTGACACTTTTTTCAGCATGGCCCTTTTGACCGATGGGAAGTGAGACTTCTTTGTAGCGCTGATTTACCTTTCCAGGTGGCTTGGTTGGCCAAAAAGGGCGTATGCGTTTTTTCCTGAATATATTCAGGAAAAAACGCATACGCCCTTTTTGGCCAAGGGCATCATTGTCAACGTTTTGCCGCTTTTCATGTGCTTTAAAGGCGATTCGTATCTACCTCCTGAAATCTGTTTCCTGCAATTCTGCCTTGATTTCAAATCCTCTTCTTTGCCTTCCCTCAATATATTTGTGGACGAGAGTTATCATTTATAACTCTGCAGGTTTGTGAATTGCAGTGCCCTGAACCTCCATTTTACAACTCGTTTTTATGGGAGCTGGCCGCAAAATCGCAGAATGGCTTCAGGCCCTGTTCTGGTTCCGGGGGGCAGGCTGAGCCTGTGGTTAATTCTTCTTTCTGATGGGAAAATAGAGTGACCTGTGCCTGTCCCAACACCAAGAGCTAGTCTCTCGTTGGTTCCACGTCTTCCCGTTTATCCTCAGGACAAATTGCAACCTGTATGGAACAGGAGGTTAAAGGTGCTGATGCTCCAAGTAGGGAGCTTGCTAGTAAAGCGGCTGGAATGGCGAACCCGGGCACAAGGCGATGAGAAATGAGGTGCGTTTTAGAAACCTTTCCCCATCACACGGTGTACCATCTTCTGGGTTTCTCATGCATGTTTTTGATGTAGGAAGATGCCCTTGAACCTGGAGATTTGGGACCCATGCGATGGGTACCACGCAGTATTCCTTTAAAGGGTCTGCATTTGCTCACCCAACCTCACCAAACCTCTCAGCCCCAAGAGTGTCCACCCTTATGTCTCATCCAGCTGTGCGTCTAGATATGGTCAATCCAGGTTGCATCACAGCCCCTGAACGCATTGTGTAAGAATTTCTCTCTCTTTCACTGTCTTTGTTTCATGGGTGTTTCAAAGTAATTTATTTTTATAATGGGGTTTAGCTGCTTTTCACTGCTGTGTTTATGCCGCTTTACACCCACTTGACACACTAACAGAGAGATATCAATACATAGGTTTTACGATTATTATTAGTCAGATATATTCTTGTGCGGTGAATAGGGCGTGTTGAGTCCAGTTCTCTGAGCAAGGAGTAGGTCTTGTCTATTACATATTGGGTTTATGGAACGGTATCTGAGCTAATTTGATACCCTTGTTTTATGTATCACCCCACCTCACCTTTCCCGTTAAGCAGCCATAGTGTGTTTTCTGCATGTGTGACTCTGTTCTGTTTTGTAATTCAGTTCAAGTGTAACGGTTTTTACATTCCCTCTATCAGTGATACCTTATGAGAAGTGTCCTTTTCTGTGTGACTTATTTCACTTAGAATCGTCGTACCTAAATCCACTCATCATGCTGCTACTAACCTTACGACATTGATTTCCTGGCTGAGTGATATTCCAATGTACATAAGGACCACAACTTCTTTATCCATTTTTCTCTTTCCTGGGATATTTAAGGTGGAATGAAGTGGAGGTCCTGGTCAACAGAGCAGCCCTAAACTTTGGGGTGCTTTTGTCTTGCTGATTTTTAATTTTCCCAATTTATACCCCCATGAGTGGAAGTGCCCTATGCTCTCTAAGCTGTGTTTTTCAGATGTTTCAGGACTCACCGGACACTTCTCCAGAGTGGCTCTTGGCAATTTACATCCCGCCCATCAGTGTAGCAAGGCTCCCATTTCTCCATGGCCTGTCCTGCATTTCTGGTTTTGACACTTTTTTCAGCATGGCCCTTTTGACCGATGGGAAGCGAGACTTCTTTGTAGCGCTGATTTGCCTTTCCAGGTGGCTTGGTTGGCCAAAAAGGGCGTATGCGTTTTTTCCTGAATATATTCAGGAAAAAACGCATACGCCCTTTTTGACCAAGGGCATCATTGTCAACGTTTTGCCGCTTTTCATGTGCTTTAAAGGCGATTCGTATCTACCTCCTGAAATCTGTTTCCTGCAATTCTGCCTTGATTTCAAATCCTCTTCTTTGCCTTCCCTCAATATATTTGTGGACGAGAGTTATCATTTATAACTCTGCAGGTTTGTGAATTGCAGTGCCCTGAACCTCCATTTTACAACTCGTTTTTATGGGAGCTGGCCGCAAAATCGCAGAATGGCTTCAGGCCCTGTTCTGGTTCCGGGGGGCAGGCTGAGCCTGTGGTTAATTCTTCTTTCTGATGGGAAAATAGAGTGACCTGTGCCTGTCCCAACACCAAGAGCTAGTCTCTCGTTGGTTCCACGTCTTCCCGTTTATCCTCAGGACAAATTGCAACCTGTATGGAACAGGAGGTTAAAGGTGCTGATGCTCCAAGTAGGGAGCTTGCTAGTAAAGCGGCTGGAATGGCGAACCCGGGCACAAGGCGATGAGAAATGAGGTGCGTTTTAGAAACCTTTCCCCATCACACGGTGTACCATCTTCTGGGTTTCTCATGCATGTTTTTGATGTAGGAAGATGCCCTTGAACCTGGAGATTTGGGACCCATGCGATGGGTACCACGCAGTATTCCTTTAAAGGGTCTGCATTTGCTCACCCAACCTCACCAAACCTCTCAGCCCCAAGAGTGTCCACCCTTATGTCTCATCCAGCTGTGCGTCTAGATATGGTCAATCCAGGTTGCATCACAGCCCCTGAACGCATTGTGTAAGAATTTCTCTCTCTTTCACTGTCTTTGTTTCATGGGTGTTTCAAAGTAATTTATTTTTATAATGGGGTTTAGCTGCTTTTCACTGCTGTGTTTATGCCGCTTTACACCCACTTGACACACTAACAGAGAGATATCAATACATAGGTTTTACGATTATTATTAGTCAGATATATTCTTGTGCGGTGAATAGGGCGTGTTGAGTCCAGTTCTCTGAGCAAGGAGTAGGTCTTGTCTATTACATATTGGGTTTATGGAACGGTATCTGAGCTAATTTGATACCCTTGTTTTATGTATCACCCCACCTCACCTTTCCCGTTAAGCAGCCATAGTGTGTTTTCTGCATGTGTGACTCTGTTCTGTTTTGTAATTCAGTTCAAGTGTAACGGTTTTTACATTCCCTCTATCAGTGATACCTTATGAGAAGTGTCCTTTTCTGTGTGACTTATTTCACTTAGAATCGTCGTACCTAAATCCACTCATCATGCTGCTACTAACCTTACGACATTGATTTCCTGGCTGAGTGATATTCCAATGTACATAAGGACCACAACTTCTTTATCCATTTTTCTCTTTCCTGGGATATTTAAGGTGGAATGAAGTGGAGGTCCTGGTCAACAGAGCAGCCCTAAACTTTGGGGTGCTTTTGTCTTGCTGATTTTTAATTTTCCCAATTTATACCCCCATGAGTGGAAGTGCCCTATGCTCTCTAAGCTGTGTTTTTCAGATGTTTCAGGACTCACCGGACACTTCTCCAGAGTGGCTCTTGGCAATTTACATCCCGCCCATCAGTGTAGCAAGGCTCCCATTTCTCCATGGCCTGTCCTGCATTTCTGGTTTTGACACTTTTTTCAGCATGGCCCTTTTGACCGATGGGAAGCGAGACTTCTTTGTAGCGCTGATTTGCCTTTCCAGGTGGCTTGGTTGGCCAAAAAGGGCGTATGCGTTTTTTCCTGAATATATTCAGGAAAAAACGCATACGCCCTTTTTGACCAAGGGCATCATTGTCAACGTTTTGCCGCTTTTCATGTGCTTTAAAGGCGATTCGAATCTACCTCCTGAAATCTGTTTCCTGCAATTCTGCCTTGATTTCAAATCCTCTTCTTTGCCTTCCCTCAATATATTTGTGGACGAGAGTTATCATTAATAACTCTGCAGGTTTGTGAATTGCAGTGCCCTGAACCTCCATTTTACAACTCGTTTTTATGGGAGCTGGCCGCAAAATCGCAGAATGGCTTCAGGCCCTGTTCTGGTTCTGGGGGGCAGGCTGAGCCTGTGGTTAATTCTTCTTTCTGATGGGAAAATAGAGTGACCTGTGCCTGTCCCAACACCAAGAGCTAGTCTCTCGTTGGTTCCACGTTTTCCCGTTTATCCTCAGGACAAATTGCAACCTGTATGGAACAGGAGGTTAAAGGTGCTGATGCTCCAAGTAGGGAGCTTGCTAGTAAAGCGGCTGGAATGGCGAACCCGGGCACAAGGAGATGAGAAATGAGGTGCGTTTTAGAAACCTTTCCCCATCACACGGTGTACCATCTTCTGGGTTTCTCATGTATGTTTTTGATGTAGGAAGATGCCCTTGAACCTGGAGATTTGGGACCCATGCGATGGGTACCACGCCGTATTCCTTTAAAGGGTCTGCGTTTGCTCACCCAACCTCACCAAACCTCTCAGCCCCAAGAGTGTCCACCCTTATGTCTCATCCAGCTGTGCGTCTAGATATGGTCAATCCAGGTTGCATCACAGCCCCTGAACGCATTGTGTAAGAATTTCTCTCTCTTTCACTGTCTTTGTTTCATGGGTGTTTCAAAGTAATTTATTTTTATAATGGGGTTTAGCTGCTTTTCACTGCTGTGTTTATGCCGCTTTACACCCACTTGACACACTAACAGAGAGATATCAATACATAGGTTTTACGATTATTATTAGTCAGATATATTCTTGTGCGGTGAATAGGGCGTGTTGTGTCCAGTTCTCTGAGCAAGGAGTAGGTCTTGTCTATTACATATTGGGTTTATGGAACGGTATCTGAGCTAATTTGACACCCTTGTTTTATGTATCACCCCACCTCACCTTTCCCGTTAAGCAGCCATAGTGTGTTTTCTGCATGTGTGACTCTGTTCTGTTTTGTAATTCAGTTCAAGTGTAACGGTTTTTACATTCCCTCTATCAGTGATACCTTATGAGAAGTGTCCTTTTCTGTGTGACTTATTTCACTTAGAATCGTCGTACCTAAATCCACTCATCATGCTGCTACTAACCTTACGACATTGATTTCCTGGCTGAGTGATATTCCATTGTACATAACATCCACAACTTCTTTATCCATTTTTCTCTTTCCTGGGATATTTAAGGTGGAATGAAGTGGAGGTCCTGGTCAACAGAGCAGCCCTAAACTTTGGGGTGCTTGTGTCTTGCTGATTTTTAATTTTCCCAATTTATACCCCCATGAGTGGAAGTGCCCTATGCTCTCTAAGCTGTGTTTTTCAGATGTTTCAGGACTCACCGGACACTTCTCCAGAGTGGCTCTTGGCAATTTACATCCCGCCCATCAGTGTAGCAAGGCTCCCATTTCTCCATGGCCTGTCCTGCATTTCTGGTTTTGACACTTTTTTCAGCATGGCCCTTTTGACCGATGGGAAGCGAGACTTCTTTGTAGCGCTGATTTGCCTTTCCAGGTGGCTTGGTTGGCCAAAAAGGGCGTATGCGTTTTTTCCTGAATATATTCAGGAAAAAACGCATACGCCCTTTTTGGCCAAGGGCATCATTGTCAACGTTTTGCCGCTTTTCATGTGCTTTAAAGGCGATTCGTATCTACCTCCTGAAATCTGTTTCGTGCAATTCTGCCTTGATTTCAAATCCTCTTCTTTGCCTTCCCTCAATATATTTGTGGACGAGAGTTATCATTTATAACTCTGCAGGTTTGTGAATTGCAGTGCCCTGAACCTCCATTTTACAACTCGTTTTTATGGGAGCTGGCCGCAAAATCGCAGAATGGCTTCAGGCCCTGTTCTGGTTCCGGGGGGCAGGCTGAGCCTGTGGTTAATTCTTCTTTCTGATGGGAAAATAGAGTGACCTGTGCCTGTCCCAACACCAAGAGCTAGTCTCTCGTTGGTTCCACGTCTTCCCGTTTATCCTCAGGACAAATTGCAACCTGTATGGAACAGGAGGTTAAAGGTGCTGATGCTCCAAGTAGGGAGCTTGCTAGTAAAGCGGCTGGAATGGCGAACCCGGGCACAAGGCGATGAGAAATGAGGTGCGTTTTAGAAACCTTTCCCCATCACACGGTGTACCATCTTCTGGGTTTCTCATGCATGTTTTTGATGTAGGAAGATGCCCTTGAACCTGGAGATTTGGGACCCATGCGATGGGTACCACGCAGTATTCCTTTAAAGGGTCTGCATTTGCTCACCCAACCTCACCAAACCTCTCAGCCCCAAGAGTGTCCACCCTTATGTCTCATCCAGCTGTGCGTCTAGATATGGTCAATCCAGGTTGCATCACAGCCCCTGAACGCATTGTGTAAGAATTTCTCTCTCTTTCACTGTCTTTGTTTCATGGGTGTTTCAAAGTAATTTATTTTTATAATGGGGTTTAGCTGCTTTTCACTGCTGTGTTTATGCCGCTTTACACCCACTTGACACACTAACAGAGAGATATCAATACATAGGTTTTACGATTATTATTAGTCAGATATATTCTTGTGCGGTGAATAGGGCGTGTTGAGTCCAGTTCTCTGAGCAAGGAGTAGGTCTTGTCTATTACATATTGGGTTTATGGAACGGTATCTGAGCTAATTTGATACCCTTGTTTTATGTATCACCCCACCTCACCTTTCCCGTTAAGCAGCCATAGTGTGTTTTCTGCATGTGTGACTCTGTTCTGTTTTGTAATTCAGTTCAAGTGTAACGGTTTTTACATTCCCTCTATCAGTGATACCTTATGAGAAGTGTCCTTTTCTGTGTGACTTATTTCACTTAGAATCGTCGTACCTAAATCCACTCATCATGCTGCTACTAACCTTACGACATTGATTTCCTGGCTGAGTGATATTCCAATGTACATAAGGACCACAACTTCTTTATCCATTTTTCTCTTTCCTGGGATATTTAAGGTGGAATGAAGTGGAGGTCCTGGTCAACAGAGCAGCCCTAAACTTTGGGGTGCTTTTGTCTTGCTGATTTTTAATTTTCCCAATTTATACCCCCATGAGTGGAAGTGCCCTATGCTCTCTAAGCTGTGTTTTTCAGATGTTTCAGGACTCACCGGACACTTCTCCAGAGTGGCTCTTGGCAATTTACATCCCGCCCATCAGTGTAGCAAGGCTCCCATTTCTCCATGGCCTGTCCTGCATTTCTGGTTTTGACACTTTTTTCAGCATGGCCCTTTTGACCGATGGGAAGCGAGACTTCTTTGTAGCGCTGATTTGCCTTTCCAGGTGGCTTGGTTGGCCAAAAAGGGCGTATGCGTTTTTTCCTGAATATATTCAGGAAAAAACGCATACGCCCTTTTTGACCAAGGGCATCATTGTCAACGTTTTGCCGCTTTTCATGTGCTTTAAAGGCGATTCGTATCTACCTCCTGAAATCTGTTTCCTGCAATTCTGCCTTGATTTCAAATCCTCTTCTTTGCCTTCCCTCAATATATTTGTGGACGAGAGTTATCATTTATAACTCTGCAGGTTTGTGAATTGCAGTGCCCTGAACCTCCATTTTACAACTCGTTTTTATGGGAGCTGGCCGCAAAATCGCAGAATGGCTTCAGGCCCTGTTCTGGTTCCGGGGGGCAGGCTGAGCCTGTGGTTAATTCTTCTTTCTGATGGGAAAATAGAGTGACCTGTGCCTGTCCCAACACCAAGAGCTAGTCTCTCGTTGGTTCCACGTCTTCCCGTTTATCCTCAGGACAAATTGCAACCTGTATGGAACAGGAGGTTAAAGGTGCTGATGCTCCAAGTAGGGAGCTTGCTAGTAAAGCGGCTGGAATGGCGAACCCGGGCACAAGGCGATGAGAAATGAGGTGCGTTTTAGAAACCTTTCCCCATCACACGGTGTACCATCTTCTGGGTTTCTCATGCATGTTTTTGATGTAGGAAGATGCCCTTGAACCTGGAGATTTGGGACCCATGCGATGGGTACCACGCAGTATTCCTTTAAAGGGTCTGCATTTGCTCACCCAACCTCACCAAACCTCTCAGCCCCAAGAGTGTCCACCCTTATGTCTCATCCAGCTGTGCGTCTAGATATGGTCAATCCAGGTTGCATCACAGCCCCTGAACGCATTGTGTAAGAATTTCTCTCTCTTTCACTGTCTTTGTTTCATGGGTGTTTCAAAGTAATTTATTTTTATAATGGGGTTTAGCTGCTTTTCACTGCTGTGTTTATGCCGCTTTACACCCACTTGACACACTAACAGAGAGATATCAATACATAGGTTTTACGATTATTATTAGTCAGATATATTCTTGTGCGGTGAATAGGGCGTGTTGAGTCCAGTTCTCTGAGCAAGGAGTAGGTCTTGTCTATTACATATTGGGTTTATGGAACGGTATCTGAGCTAATTTGATACCCTTGTTTTATGTATCACCCCACCTCACCTTTCCCGTTAAGCAGCCATAGTGTGTTTTCTGCATGTGTGACTCTGTTCTGTTTTGTAATTCAGTTCAAGTGTAACGGTTTTTACATTCCCTCTATCAGTGATACCTTATGAGAAGTGTCCTTTTCTGTGTGACTTATTTCACTTAGAATCGTCGTACCTAAATCCACTCATCATGCTGCTACTAACCTTACGACATTGATTTCCTGGCTGAGTGATATTCCAATGTACATAAGGACCACAACTTCTTTATCCATTTTTCTCTTTCCTGGGATATTTAAGGTGGAATGAAGTGGAGGTCCTGGTCAACAGAGCAGCCCTAAACTTTGGGGTGCTTTTGTCTTGCTGATTTTTAATTTTCCCAATTTATACCCCCATGAGTGGAAGTGCCCTATGCTCTCTAAGCTGTGTTTTTCAGATGTTTCAGGACTCACCGGACACTTCTCCAGAGTGGCTCTTGGCAATTTACATCCCGCCCATCAGTGTAGCAAGGCTCCCATTTCTCCATGGCCTGTCCTGCATTTCTGGTTTTGACACTTTTTTCAGCATGGCCCTTTTGACCGATGGGAAGCGAGACTTCTTTGTAGCGCTGATTTGCCTTTCCAGGTGGCTTGGTTGGCCAAAAAGGGCGTATGCGTTTTTTCCTGAATATATTCAGGAAAAAACGCATACGCCCTTTTTGACCAAGGGCATCATTGTCAACGTTTTGCCGCTTTTCATGTGCTTTAAAGGCGATTCGTATCTACCTCCTGAAATCTGTTTCCTGCAATTCTGCCTTGATTTCAAATCCTCTTCTTTGCCTTCCCTCAATATATTTGTGGACGAGAGTTATCATTTATAACTCTGCAGGTTTGTGAATTGCAGTGCCCTGAACCTCCATTTTACAACTCGTTTTTATGGGAGCTGGCCGCAAAATCGCAGAATGGCTTCAGGCCCTGTTCTGGTTCCGGGGGGCAGGCTGAGCCTGTGGTTAATTCTTCTTTCTGATGGGAAAATAGAGTGACCTGTGCCTGTCCCAACACCAAGAGCTAGTCTCTCGTTGGTTCCACGTCTTCCCGTTTATCCTCAGGACAAATTGCAACCTGTATGGAACAGGAGGTTAAAGGTGCTGATGCTCCAAGTAGGGAGCTTGCTAGTAAAGCGGCTGGAATGGCGAACCCGGGCACAAGGCGATGAGAAATGAGGTGCGTTTTAGAAACCTTTCCCCATCACACGGTGTACCATCTTCTGGGTTTCTCATGCATGTTTTTGATGTAGGAAGATGCCCTTGAACCTGGAGATTTGGGACCCATGCGATGGGTACCACGCAGTATTCCTTTAAAGGGTCTGCATTTGCTCACCCAACCTCACCAAACCTCTCAGCCCCAAGAGTGTCCACCCTTATGTCTCATCCAGCTGTGCGTCTAGATATGGTCAATCCAGGTTGCATCACAGCCCCTGAACGCATTGTGTAAGAATTTCTCTCTCTTTCACTGTCTTTGTTTCATGGGTGTTTCAAAGTAATTTATTTTTATAATGGGGTTTAGCTGCTTTTCACTGCTGTGTTTATGCCGCTTTACACCCACTTGACACACTAACAGAGAGATATCAATACATAGGTTTTACGATTATTATTAGTCAGATATATTCTTGTGCGGTGAATAGGGCGTGTTGAGTCCAGTTCTCTGAGCAAGGAGTAGGTCTTGTCTATTACATATTGGGTTTATGGAACGGTATCTGAGCTAATTTGATACCCTTGTTTTATGTATCACCCCACCTCACCTTTCCCGTTAAGCAGCCATAGTGTGTTTTCTGCATGTGTGACTCTGTTCTGTTTTGTAATTCAGTTCAAGTGTAACGGTTTTTACATTCCCTCTATCAGTGATACCTTATGAGAAGTGTCCTTTTCTGTGTGACTTATTTCACTTAGAATCGTCGTACCTAAATCCACTCATCATGCTGCTACTAACCTTACGACATTGATTTCCTGGCTGAGTGATATTCCAATGTACATAAGGACCACAACTTCTTTATCCATTTTTCTCTTTCCTGGGATATTTAAGGTGGAATGAAGTGGAGGTCCTGGTCAACAGAGCAGCCCTAAACTTTGGGGTGCTTTTGTCTTGCTGATTTTTAATTTTCCCAATTTATACCCCCATGAGTGGAAGTGCCCTATGCTCTCTAAGCTGTGTTTTTCAGATGTTTCAGGACTCACCGGACACTTCTCCAGAGTGGCTCTTGGCAATTTACATCCCGCCCATCAGTGTAGCAAGGCTCCCATTTCTCCATGGCCTGTCCTGCATTTCTGGTTTTGACACTTTTTTCAGCATGGCCCTTTTGACCGATGGGAAGCGAGACTTCTTTGTAGCGCTGATTTGCCTTTCCAGGTGGCTTGGTTGGCCAAAAAGGGCGTATGCGTTTTTTCCTGAATATATTCAGGAAAAAACGCATACGCCCTTTTTGACCAAGGGCATCATTGTCAACGTTTTGCCGCTTTTCATGTGCTTTAAAGGCGATTCGAATCTACCTCCTGAAATCTGTTTCCTGCAATTCTGCCTTGATTTCAAATCCTCTTCTTTGCCTTCCCTCAATATATTTGTGGACGAGAGTTATCATTAATAACTCTGCAGGTTTGTGAATTGCAGTGCCCTGAACCTCCATTTTACAACTCGTTTTTATGGGAGCTGGCCGCAAAATCGCAGAATGGCTTCAGGCCCTGTTCTGGTTCTGGGGGGCAGGCTGAGCCTGTGGTTAATTCTTCTTTCTGATGGGAAAATAGAGTGACCTGTGCCTGTCCCAACACCAAGAGCTAGTCTCTCGTTGGTTCCACGTTTTCCCGTTTATCCTCAGGACAAATTGCAACCTGTATGGAACAGGAGGTTAAAGGTGCTGATGCTCCAAGTAGGGAGCTTGCTAGTAAAGCGGCTGGAATGGCGAACCCGGGCACAAGGAGATGAGAAATGAGGTGCGTTTTAGAAACCTTTCCCCATCACACGGTGTACCATCTTCTGGGTTTCTCATGTATGTTTTTGATGTAGGAAGATGCCCTTGAACCTGGAGATTTGGGACCCATGCGATGGGTACCACGCCGTATTCCTTTAAAGGGTCTGCGTTTGCTCACCCAACCTCACCAAACCTCTCAGCCCCAAGAGTGTCCACCCTTATGTCTCATCCAGCTGTGCGTCTAGATATGGTCAATCCAGGTTGCATCACAGCCCCTGAACGCATTGTGTAAGAATTTCTCTCTCTTTCACTGTCTTTGTTTCATGGGTGTTTCAAAGTAATTTATTTTTATAATGGGGTTTAGCTGCTTTTCACTGCTGTGTTTATGCCGCTTTACACCCACTTGACACACTAACAGAGAGATATCAATACATAGGTTTTACGATTATTATTAGTCAGATATATTCTTGTGCGGTGAATAGGGCGTGTTGTGTCCAGTTCTCTGAGCAAGGAGTAGGTCTTGTCTATTACATATTGGGTTTATGGAACGGTATCTGAGCTAATTTGACACCCTTGTTTTATGTATCACCCCACCTCACCTTTCCCGTTAAGCAGCCATAGTGTGTTTTCTGCATGTGTGACTCTGTTCTGTTTTGTAATTCAGTTCAAGTGTAACGGTTTTTACATTCCCTCTATCAGTGATACCTTATGAGAAGTGTCCTTTTCTGTGTGACTTATTTCACTTAGAATCGTCGTACCTAAATCCACTCATCATGCTGCTACTAACCTTACGACATTGATTTCCTGGCTGAGTGATATTCCATTGTACATAACATCCACAACTTCTTTATCCATTTTTCTCTTTCCTGGGATATTTAAGGTGGAATGAAGTGGAGGTCCTGGTCAACAGAGCAGCCCTAAACTTTGGGGTGCTTGTGTCTTGCTGATTTTTAATTTTCCCAATTTATACCCCCATGAGTGGAAGTGCCCTATGCTCTCTAAGCTGTGTTTTTCAGATGTTTCAGGACTCACCGGACACTTCTCCAGAGTGGCTCTTGGCAATTTACATCCCGCCCATCAGTGTAGCAAGGCTCCCATTTCTCCATGGCCTGTCCTGCATTTCTGGTTTTGACACTTTTTTCAGCATGGCCCTTTTGACCGATGGGAAGCGAGACTTCTTTGTAGCGCTGATTTGCCTTTCCAGGTGGCTTGGTTGGCCAAAAAGGGCGTATGCGTTTTTTCCTGAATATATTCAGGAAAAAACGCATACGCCCTTTTTGGCCAAGGGCATCATTGTCAACGTTTTGCCGCTTTTCATGTGCTTTAAAGGCGATTCGTATCTACCTCCTGAAATCTGTTTCGTGCAATTCTGCCTTGATTTCAAATCCTCTTCTTTGCCTTCCCTCAATATATTTGTGGACGAGAGTTATCATTTATAACTCTGCAGGTTTGTGAATTGCAGTGCCCTGAACCTCCATTTTACAACTCGTTTTTATGGGAGCTGGCCGCAAAATCGCAGAATGGCTTCAGGCCCTGTTCTGGTTCCGGGGGGCAGGCTGAGCCTGTGGTTAATTCTTCTTTCTGATGGGAAAATAGAGTGACCTGTGCCTGTCCCAACACCAAGAGCTAGTCTCTCGTTGGTTCCACGTCTTCCCGTTTATCCTCAGGACAAATTGCAACCTGTATGGAACAGGAGGTTAAAGGTGCTGATGCTCCAAGTAGGGAGCTTGCTAGTAAAGCGGCTGGAATGGCGAACCCGGGCACAAGGCGATGAGAAATGAGGTGCGTTTTAGAAACCTTTCCCCATCACACGGTGTACCATCTTCTGGGTTTCTCATGCATGTTTTTGATGTAGGAAGATGCCCTTGAACCTGGAGATTTGGGACCCATGCGATGGGTACCACGCAGTATTCCTTTAAAGGGTCTGCATTTGCTCACCCAACCTCACCAAACCTCTCAGCCCCAAGAGTGTCCACCCTTATGTCTCATCCAGCTGTGCGTCTAGATATGGTCAATCCAGGTTGCATCACAGCCCCTGAACGCATTGTGTAAGAATTTCTCTCTCTTTCACTGTCTTTGTTTCATGGGTGTTTCAAAGTAATTTATTTTTATAATGGGGTTTAGCTGCTTTTCACTGCTGTGTTTATGCCGCTTTACACCCACTTGACACACTAACAGAGAGATATCAATACATAGGTTTTACGATTATTATTAGTCAGATATATTCTTGTGCGGTGAATAGGGCGTGTTGAGTCCAGTTCTCTGAGCAAGGAGTAGGTCTTGTCTATTACATATTGGGTTTATGGAACGGTATCTGAGCTAATTTGATACCCTTGTTTTATGTATCACCCCACCTCACCTTTCCCGTTAAGCAGCCATAGTGTGTTTTCTGCATGTGTGACTCTGTTCTGTTTTGTAATTCAGTTCAAGTGTAACGGTTTTTACATTCCCTCTATCAGTGATACCTTATGAGAAGTGTCCTTTTCTGTGTGACTTATTTCACTTAGAATCGTCGTACCTAAATCCACTCATCATGCTGCTACTAACCTTACGACATTGATTTCCTGGCTGAGTGATATTCCAATGTACATAAGGACCACAACTTCTTTATCCATTTTTCTCTTTCCTGGGATATTTAAGGTGGAATGAAGTGGAGGTCCTGGTCAACAGAGCAGCCCTAAACTTTGGGGTGCTTTTGTCTTGCTGATTTTTAATTTTCCCAATTTATACCCCCATGAGTGGAAGTGCCCTATGCTCTCTAAGCTGTGTTTTTCAGATGTTTCAGGACTCACCGGACACTTCTCCAGAGTGGCTCTTGGCAATTTACATCCCGCCCATCAGTGTAGCAAGGCTCCCATTTCTCCATGGCCTGTCCTGCATTTCTGGTTTTGACACTTTTTTCAGCATGGCCCTTTTGACCGATGGGAAGCGAGACTTCTTTGTAGCGCTGATTTGCCTTTCCAGGTGGCTTGGTTGGCCAAAAAGGGCGTATGCGTTTTTTCCTGAATATATTCAGGAAAAAACGCATACGCCCTTTTTGACCAAGGGCATCATTGTCAACGTTTTGCCGCTTTTCATGTGCTTTAAAGGCGATTCGTATCTACCTCCTGAAATCTGTTTCCTGCAATTCTGCCTTGATTTCAAATCCTCTTCTTTGCCTTCCCTCAATATATTTGTGGACGAGAGTTATCATTTATAACTCTGCAGGTTTGTGAATTGCAGTGCCCTGAACCTCCATTTTACAACTCGTTTTTATGGGAGCTGGCCGCAAAATCGCAGAATGGCTTCAGGCCCTGTTCTGGTTCCGGGGGGCAGGCTGAGCCTGTGGTTAATTCTTCTTTCTGATGGGAAAATAGAGTGACCTGTGCCTGTCCCAACACCAAGAGCTAGTCTCTCGTTGGTTCCACGTCTTCCCGTTTATCCTCAGGACAAATTGCAACCTGTATGGAACAGGAGGTTAAAGGTGCTGATGCTCCAAGTAGGGAGCTTGCTAGTAAAGCGGCTGGAATGGCGAACCCGGGCACAAGGCGATGAGAAATGAGGTGCGTTTTAGAAACCTTTCCCCATCACACGGTGTACCATCTTCTGGGTTTCTCATGCATGTTTTTGATGTAGGAAGATGCCCTTGAACCTGGAGATTTGGGACCCATGCGATGGGTACCACGCAGTATTCCTTTAAAGGGTCTGCATTTGCTCACCCAACCTCACCAAACCTCTCAGCCCCAAGAGTGTCCACCCTTATGTCTCATCCAGCTGTGCGTCTAGATATGGTCAATCCAGGTTGCATCACAGCCCCTGAACGCATTGTGTAAGAATTTCTCTCTCTTTCACTGTCTTTGTTTCATGGGTGTTTCAAAGTAATTTATTTTTATAATGGGGTTTAGCTGCTTTTCACTGCTGTGTTTATGCCGCTTTACACCCACTTGACACACTAACAGAGAGATATCAATACATAGGTTTTACGATTATTATTAGTCAGATATATTCTTGTGCGGTGAATAGGGCGTGTTGAGTCCAGTTCTCTGAGCAAGGAGTAGGTCTTGTCTATTACATATTGGGTTTATGGAACGGTATCTGAGCTAATTTGATACCCTTGTTTTATGTATCACCCCACCTCACCTTTCCCGTTAAGCAGCCATAGTGTGTTTTCTGCATGTGTGACTCTGTTCTGTTTTGTAATTCAGTTCAAGTGTAACGGTTTTTACATTCCCTCTATCAGTGATACCTTATGAGAAGTGTCCTTTTCTGTGTGACTTATTTCACTTAGAATCGTCGTACCTAAATCCACTCATCATGCTGCTACTAACCTTACGACATTGATTTCCTGGCTGAGTGATATTCCAATGTACATAAGGACCACAACTTCTTTATCCATTTTTCTCTTTCCTGGGATATTTAAGGTGGAATGAAGTGGAGGTCCTGGTCAACAGAGCAGCCCTAAACTTTGGGGTGCTTTTGTCTTGCTGATTTTTAATTTTCCCAATTTATACCCCCATGAGTGGAAGTGCCCTATGCTCTCTAAGCTGTGTTTTTCAGATGTTTCAGGACTCACCGGACACTTCTCCAGAGTGGCTCTTGGCAATTTACATCCCGCCCATCAGTGTAGCAAGGCTCCCATTTCTCCATGGCCTGTCCTGCATTTCTGGTTTTGACACTTTTTTCAGCATGGCCCTTTTGACCGATGGGAAGCGAGACTTCTTTGTAGCGCTGATTTGCCTTTCCAGGTGGCTTGGTTGGCCAAAAAGGGCGTATGCGTTTTTTCCTGAATATATTCAGGAAAAAACGCATACGCCCTTTTTGACCAAGGGCATCATTGTCAACGTTTTGCCGCTTTTCATGTGCTTTAAAGGCGATTCGAATCTACCTCCTGAAATCTGTTTCCTGCAATTCTGCCTTGATTTCAAATCCTCTTCTTTGCCTTCCCTCAATATATTTGTGGACGAGAGTTATCATTAATAACTCTGCAGGTTTGTGAATTGCAGTGCCCTGAACCTCCATTTTACAACTCGTTTTTATGGGAGCTGGCCGCAAAATCGCAGAATGGCTTCAGGCCCTGTTCTGGTTCTGGGGGGCAGGCTGAGCCTGTGGTTAATTCTTCTTTCTGATGGGAAAATAGAGTGACCTGTGCCTGTCCCAACACCAAGAGCTAGTCTCTCGTTGGTTCCACGTTTTCCCGTTTATCCTCAGGACAAATTGCAACCTGTATGGAACAGGAGGTTAAAGGTGCTGATGCTCCAAGTAGGGAGCTTGCTAGTAAAGCGGCTGGAATGGCGAACCCGGGCACAAGGAGATGAGAAATGAGGTGCGTTTTAGAAACCTTTCCCCATCACACGGTGTACCATCTTCTGGGTTTCTCATGTATGTTTTTGATGTAGGAAGATGCCCTTGAACCTGGAAATTTGGGACCCATGCGATGGGTACCACGCAGTATTCCTTTAAAGGGTCTGCGTTTGCTCACCCAACCTCACCAAACCTCTCAGCCCCAAGAGTGTCCACCCTTATGTCTCATCCAGCTGTGCGTCTAGATATGGTCAATCCAGGTTGCATCACAGCCCCTGAACGCATTGTGTAAGAATTTCTCTCTCTTTCACTGTCTTTGTTTCATGGGTGTTTCAAAGTAATTTATTTTTATAATGGGGTTTAGCTGCTTTTCACTGCTGTGTTTATGCCGCTTTACACCCACTTGACACACTAACAGAGAGATATCAATACATAGGTTTTACGATTATTATTAGTCAGATATATTCTTGTGCGGTGAATAGGGCGTGTTGAGTCCAGTTCTCTGAGCAAGGAGTAGGTCTTGTCTATTACATATTGGGTTTATGGAACGGTATCTGAGCTAATTTGATACCCTTGTTTTATGTATCACCCCACCTCACCTTTCCCGTTAAGCAGCCATAGTGTGTTTTCTGCATGTGTGACTCTGTTCTGTTTTGTAATTCAGTTCAAGTGTAACGGTTTTTACATTCCCTCTATCAGTGATACCTTATGAGAAGTGTCCTTTTCTGTGTGACTTATTTCACTTAGAATCGTCGTACCTAAATCCACTCATCATGCTGCTACTAACCTTATGACATTGATTTCATGGCTGAGTGATATTCCATTGTACATAAGGACCACAACTTCTTTATCCATTTTTCTCTTTCCTGGGATATTTAAGGTGGAATGAAGTGGAGGTCCTGGTCAACAGAGCAGCCCTAAACTTTGGGGTGCTTGTGTCTTGCTGATTTTTAATTTTCCCAATTTATACCCCCATGAGTGGAAGTGCCCTATGCTCTCTAAGCTGTGTTTTTCAGATGTTTCAGGACTCACCGGACACTTCTCCAGAGTGGCTCCTGGCAATTTACATCCCGCCCATCAGTGTAGCAAGGCTCCCATTTCTCCATGGCCTGTCCTGCATTTCTGGTTTTGACACTTTTTTCAGCATGGCCCTTTTGACCGATGGGAAGCGAGACTTCTTTGTAGCGTTGATTTGCCTTTCCAGGTGGCTTGGTTGGCCAAAAAGGGCGTATGCGTTTTTTCCTGAATATATTCAGGAAAAAACGCATACGCCCTTTTTGACCAAGGGCATCATTGTCAACGTTTTGCCGCTTTTCATGTGCTTTAAAGGCGATTCGAATCTACCTCCTGAAATCTGTTTCCTGCAATTCTGCCTTGATTTCAAATCCTCTTCTTTGCCTTCCCTCAATATATTTGTGGACGAGAGTTATCATTAATAACTCTGCAGGTTTGTGAATTGCAGTGCCCTGAACCTCCATTTTACAACTCGTTTTTATGGGAGCTGGCCGCAAAATCGCAGAATGGCTTCAGGCCCTGTTCTGGTTCTGGGGGGCAGGCTGAGCCTGTGGTTAATTCTTCTTTCTGATGGGAAAATAGAGTGACCTGTGCCTGTCCCAACACCAAGAGCTAGTCTCTCGTTGGTTCCACGTTTTCCCGTTTATCCTCAGGACAAATTGCAACCTGTATGGAACAGGAGGTTAAAGGTGCTGATGCTCCAAGTAGGGAGCTTGCTAGTAAAGCGGCTGGAATGGCGAACCCGGGCACAAGGAGATGAGAAATGAGGTGCGTTTTAGAAACCTTTCCCCATCACACGGTGTACCATCTTCTGGGTTTCTCATGTATGTTTTTGATGTAGGAAGATGCCCTTGAACCTGGAGATTTGGGACCCATGCGATGGGTACCACGCCGTATTCCTTTAAAGGGTCTGCGTTTGCTCACCCAACCTCACCAAACCTCTCAGCCCCAAGAGTGTCCACCCTTATGTCTCATCCAGCTGTGCGTCTAGATATGGTCAATCCAGGTTGCATCACAGCCCCTGAACGCATTGTGTAAGAATTTCTCTCTCTTTCACTGTCTTTGTTTCATGGGTGTTTCAAAGTAATTTATTTTTATAATGGGGTTTAGCTGCTTTTCACTGCTGTGTTTATGCCGCTTTACACCCACTTGACACACTAACAGAGAGATATCAATACATAGGTTTTACGATTATTATTAGTCAGATATATTCTTGTGCGGTGAATAGGGCGTGTTGAGTCCAGTTCTCTGAGCAAGGAGTAGGTCTTGTCTATTACATATTGGGTTTATGGAACGGTATCTGAGCTAATTTGACACCCTTGTTTTATGTATCACCCCACCTCACCTTTCCCGTTAAGCAGCCATAGTGTGTTTTCTGCATGTGTGACTCTGTTCTGTTTTGTAATTCAGTTCAAGTGTAACGGTTTTTACATTCCCTCTATCAGTGATACCTTATGAGAAGTGTCCTTTTCTGTGTGACTTATTTCACTTAGAATCGTCGTACCTAAATCCACTCATCATGCTGCTACTAACCTTACGACATTGATTTCCTGGCTGAGTGATATTCCATTGTACATAACATCCACAACTTCTTTATCCATTTTTCTCTTTCCTGGGATATTTAAGGTGGAATGAAGTGGAGGTCCTGGTCAACAGAGCAGCCCTAAACTTTGGGGTGCTTGTGTCTTGCTGATTTTTAATTTTCCCAATTTATACCCCCATGAGTGGAAGTGCCCTATGCTCTCTAAGCTGTGTTTTTCAGATGTTTCAGGACTCACCGGACACTTCTCCAGAGTGGCTCTTGGCAATTTACATCCCGCCCATCAGTGTAGCAAGGCTCCCATTTCTCCATGGCCTGTCCTGCATTTCTGGTTTTGACACTTTTTTCAGCATGGCCCTTTTGACCGATGGGAAGCGAGACTTCTTTGTAGCGCTGATTTGCCTTTCCAGGTGGCTTGGTTGGCCAAAAAGGGCGTATGCGTTTTTTCCTGAATATATTCAGGAAAAAACGCATACGCCCTTTTTGGCCAAGGGCATCATTGTCAACGTTTTGCCGCTTTTCATGTGCTTTAAAGGCGATTCGTATCTACCTCCTGAAATCTGTTTCCTGCAATTCTGCCTTGATTTCAAATCCTCTTCTTTGCCTTCCCTCAATATATTTGTGGACGAGAGTTATCATTTATAACTCTGCAGGTTTGTGAATTGCAGTGCCCTGAACCTCCATTTTACAACTCGTTTTTATGGGAGCTGGCCGCAAAATCGCAGAATGGCTTCAGGCCCTGTTCTGGTTCCGGGGGGCAGGCTGAGCCTGTGGTTAATTCTTCTTTCTGATGGGAAAATAGAGTGACCTGTGCCTGTCCCAACACCAAGAGCTAGTCTCTCGTTGGTTCCACGTCTTCCCGTTTATCCTCAGGACAAATTGCAACCTGTATGGAACAGGAGGTTAAAGGTGCTGATGCTCCAAGTAGGGAGCTTGCTAGTAAAGCGGCTGGAATGGCGAACCCGGGCACAAGGCGATGAGAAATGAGGTGCGTTTTAGAAACCTTTCCCCATCACACGGTGTACCATCTTCTGGGTTTCTCATGCATGTTTTTGATGTAGGAAGATGCCCTTGAACCTGGAGATTTGGGACCCATGCGATGGGTACCACGCAGTATTCCTTTAAAGGGTCTGCATTTGCTCACCCAACCTCACCAAACCTCTCAGCCCCAAGAGTGTCCACCCTTATGTCTCATCCAGCTGTGCGTCTAGATATGGTCAATCCAGGTTGCATCACAGCCCCTGAACGCATTGTGTAAGAATTTCTCTCTCTTTCACTGTCTTTGTTTCATGGGTGTTTCAAAGTAATTTATTTTTATAATGGGGTTTAGCTGCTTTTCACTGCTGTGTTTATGCCGCTTTACACCCACTTGACACACTAACAGAGAGATATCAATACATAGGTTTTACGATTATTATTAGTCAGATATATTCTTGTGCGGTGAATAGGGCGTGTTGAGTCCAGTTCTCTGAGCAAGGAGTAGGTCTTGTCTATTACATATTGGGTTTATGGAACGGTATCTGAGCTAATTTGATACCCTTGTTTTATGTATCACCCCACCTCACCTTTCCCGTTAAGCAGCCATAGTGTGTTTTCTGCATGTGTGACTCTGTTCTGTTTTGTAATTCAGTTCAAGTGTAACGGTTTTTACATTCCCTCTATCAGTGATACCTTATGAGAAGTGTCCTTTTCTGTGTGACTTATTTCACTTAGAATCGTCGTACCTAAATCCACTCATCATGCTGCTACTAACCTTATGACATTGATTTCATGGCTGAGTGATATTCCATTGTACATAAGGACCACAACTTCTTTATCCATTTTTCTCTTTCCTGGGATATTTAAGGTGGAATGAAGTGGAGGTCCTTGTCAACAGAGCAGCCCTAAACTTTGGGGTGCTTGTGTCTTGCTGATTTTTAATTTTCCCAATTTATACCCCCATGAGTGGAAGTGCCCTATGCTCTCTAAGCTGTGTTTTTCAGATGTTTCAGGACTCACCGGACACTTCTCCAGAGTGGCTCCTGGCAATTTACATCCCGCCCATCAGTGTAGCAAGGCTCCCATTTCTCCATGGCCTGTCCTGCATTTCTGGTTTTGACACTTTTTTCAGCATGGCCCTTTTGACCGATGGGAAGCGAGACTTCTTTGTAGCGCTGATTTGCCTTTCCAGGTGGCTTGGTTGGCCAAAAAGGGCGTATGCGTTTTTTCCTGAATATATTCAGGAAAAAACGCATACGCCCTTTTTGACCAAGGGCATCATTGTCAACGTTTTGCCGCTTTTCATGTGCTTTAAAGGCGATTCGTATCTACCTCCTGAAATCTGTTTCCTGCAATTCTGCCTTGATTTCAAATCCTCTTCTTTGCCTTCCCTCAATATATTTGTGGACGAGAGTTATCATTTATAACTCTGCAGGTTTGTGAATTGCAGTGCCCTGAACCTCCATTTTACAACTCGTTTTTATGGGAGCTGGCCGCAAAATCGCAGAATGGCTTCAGGCCCTGTTCTGGTTCCGGGGGGCAGGCTGAGCCTGTGGTTAATTCTTCTTTCTGATGGGAAAATAGAGTGACCTGTGCCTGTCCCAACACCAAGAGCTAGTCTCTCGTTGGTTCCACGTCTTCCCGTTTATCCTCAGGACAAATTGCAACCTGTATGGAACAGGAGGTTAAAGGTGCTGATGCTCCAAGTAGGGAGCTTGCTAGTAAAGCGGCTGGAATGGCGAACCCGGGCACAAGGCGATGAGAAATGAGGTGCGTTTTAGAAACCTTTCCCCATCACACGGTGTACCATCTTCTGGGTTTCTCATGCATGTTTTTGATGTAGGAAGATGCCCTTGAACCTGGAGATTTGGGACCCATGCGATGGGTACCACGCAGTATTCCTTTAAAGGGTCTGCATTTGCTCACCCAACCTCACCAAACCTCTCAGCCCCAAGAGTGTCCACCCTTATGTCTCATCCAGCTGTGCGTCTAGATATGGTCAATCCAGGTTGCATCACAGCCCCTGAACGCATTGTGTAAGAATTTCTCTCTCTTTCACTGTCTTTGTTTCATGGGTGTTTCAAAGTAATTTATTTTTATAATGGGGTTTAGCTGCTTTTCACTGCTGTGTTTATGCCGCTTTACACCCACTTGACACACTAACAGAGAGATATCAATACATAGGTTTTACGATTATTATTAGTCAGATATATTCTTGTGCGGTGAATAGGGCGTGTTGAGTCCAGTTCTCTGAGCAAGGAGTAGGTCTTGTCTATTACATATTGGGTTTATGGAACGGTATCTGAGCTAATTTGATACCCTTGTTTTATGTATCACCCCACCTCACCTTTCCCGTTAAGCAGCCATAGTGTGTTTTCTGCATGTGTGACTCTGTTCTGTTTTGTAATTCAGTTCAAGTGTAACGGTTTTTACATTCCCTCTATCAGTGATACCTTATGAGAAGTGTCCTTTTCTGTGTGACTTATTTCACTTAGAATCGTCGTACCTAAATCCACTCATCATGCTGCTACTAACCTTACGACATTGATTTCCTGGCTGAGTGATATTCCAATGTACATAAGGACCACAACTTCTTTATCCATTTTTCTCTTTCCTGGGATATTTAAGGTGGAATGAAGTGGAGGTCCTGGTCAACAGAGCAGCCCTAAACTTTGGGGTGCTTTTGTCTTGCTGATTTTTAATTTTCCCAATTTATACCCCCATGAGTGGAAGTGCCCTATGCTCTCTAAGCTGTGTTTTTCAGATGTTTCAGGACTCACCGGACACTTCTCCAGAGTGGCTCTTGGCAATTTACATCCCGCCCATCAGTGTAGCAAGGCTCCCATTTCTCCATGGCCTGTCCTGCATTTCTGGTTTTGACACTTTTTTCAGCATGGCCCTTTTGACCGATGGGAAGCGAGACTTCTTTGTAGCGCTGATTTGCCTTTCCAGGTGGCTTGGTTGGCCAAAAAGGGCGTATGCGTTTTTTCCTGAATATATTCAGGAAAAAACGCATACGCCCTTTTTGACCAAGGGCATCATTGTCAACGTTTTGCCGCTTTTCATGTGCTTTAAAGGCGATTCGAATCTACCTCCTGAAATCTGTTTCCTGCAATTCTGCCTTGATTTCAAATCCTCTTCTTTGCCTTCCCTCAATATATTTGTGGACGAGAGTTATCATTAATAACTCTGCAGGTTTGTGAATTGCAGTGCCCTGAACCTCCATTTTACAACTCGTTTTTATGGGAGCTGGCCGCAAAATCGCAGAATGGCTTCAGGCCCTGTTCTGGTTCTGGGGGGCAGGCTGAGCCTGTGGTTAATTCTTCTTTCTGATGGGAAAATAGAGTGACCTGTGCCTGTCCCAACACCAAGAGCTAGTCTCTCGTTGGTTCCACGTTTTCCCGTTTATCCTCAGGACAAATTGCAACCTGTATGGAACAGGAGGTTAAAGGTGCTGATGCTCCAAGTAGGGAGCTTGCTAGTAAAGCGGCTGGAATGGCGAACCCGGGCACAAGGAGATGAGAAATGAGGTGCGTTTTAGAAACCTTTCCCCATCACACGGTGTACCATCTTCTGGGTTTCTCATGTATGTTTTTGATGTAGGAAGATGCCCTTGAACCTGGAGATTTGGGACCCATGCGATGGGTACCACGCCGTATTCCTTTAAAGGGTCTGCGTTTGCTCACCCAACCTCACCAAACCTCTCAGCCCCAAGAGTGTCCACCCTTATGTCTCATCCAGCTGTGCGTCTAGATATGGTCAATCCAGGTTGCATCACAGCCCCTGAACGCATTGTGTAAGAATTTCTCTCTCTTTCACTGTCTTTGTTTCATGGGTGTTTCAAAGTAATTTATTTTTATAATGGGGTTTAGCTGCTTTTCACTGCTGTGTTTATGCCGCTTTACACCCACTTGACACACTAACAGAGAGATATCAATACATAGGTTTTACGATTATTATTAGTCAGATATATTCTTGTGCGGTGAATAGGGCGTGTTGTGTCCAGTTCTCTGAGCAAGGAGTAGGTCTTGTCTATTACATATTGGGTTTATGGAACGGTATCTGAGCTAATTTGACACCCTTGTTTTATGTATCACCCCACCTCACCTTTCCCGTTAAGCAGCCATAGTGTGTTTTCTGCATGTGTGACTCTGTTCTGTTTTGTAATTCAGTTCAAGTGTAACGGTTTTTACATTCCCTCTATCAGTGATACCTTATGAGAAGTGTCCTTTTCTGTGTGACTTATTTCACTTAGAATCGTCGTACCTAAATCCACTCATCATGCTGCTACTAACCTTACGACATTGATTTCCTGGCTGAGTGATATTCCATTGTACATAACATCCACAACTTCTTTATCCATTTTTCTCTTTCCTGGGATATTTAAGGTGGAATGAAGTGGAGGTCCTGGTCAACAGAGCAGCCCTAAACTTTGGGGTGCTTGTGTCTTGCTGATTTTTAATTTTCCCAATTTATACCCCCATGAGTGGAAGTGCCCTATGCTCTCTAAGCTGTGTTTTTCAGATGTTTCAGGACTCACCGGACACTTCTCCAGAGTGGCTCTTGGCAATTTACATCCCGCCCATCAGTGTAGCAAGGCTCCCATTTCTCCATGGCCTGTCCTGCATTTCTGGTTTTGACACTTTTTTCAGCATGGCCCTTTTGACCGATGGGAAGCGAGACTTCTTTGTAGCGCTGATTTGCCTTTCCAGGTGGCTTGGTTGGCCAAAAAGGGCGTATGCGTTTTTTCCTGAATATATTCAGGAAAAAACGCATACGCCCTTTTTGGCCAAGGGCATCATTGTCAACGTTTTGCCGCTTTTCATGTGCTTTAAAGGCGATTCGTATCTACCTCCTGAAATCTGTTTCGTGCAATTCTGCCTTGATTTCAAATCCTCTTCTTTGCCTTCCCTCAATATATTTGTGGACGAGAGTTATCATTTATAACTCTGCAGGTTTGTGAATTGCAGTGCCCTGAACCTCCATTTTACAACTCGTTTTTATGGGAGCTGGCCGCAAAATCGCAGAATGGCTTCAGGCCCTGTTCTGGTTCCGGGGGGCAGGCTGAGCCTGTGGTTAATTCTTCTTTCTGATGGGAAAATAGAGTGACCTGTGCCTGTCCCAACACCAAGAGCTAGTCTCTCGTTGGTTCCACGTCTTCCCGTTTATCCTCAGGACAAATTGCAACCTGTATGGAACAGGAGGTTAAAGGTGCTGATGCTCCAAGTAGGGAGCTTGCTAGTAAAGCGGCTGGAATGGCGAACCCGGGCACAAGGCGATGAGAAATGAGGTGCGTTTTAGAAACCTTTCCCCATCACACGGTGTACCATCTTCTGGGTTTCTCATGCATGTTTTTGATGTAGGAAGATGCCCTTGAACCTGGAGATTTGGGACCCATGCGATGGGTACCACGCAGTATTCCTTTAAAGGGTCTGCATTTGCTCACCCAACCTCACCAAACCTCTCAGCCCCAAGAGTGTCCACCCTTATGTCTCATCCAGCTGTGCGTCTAGATATGGTCAATCCAGGTTGCATCACAGCCCCTGAACGCATTGTGTAAGAATTTCTCTCTCTTTCACTGTCTTTGTTTCATGGGTGTTTCAAAGTAATTTATTTTTATAATGGGGTTTAGCTGCTTTTCACTGCTGTGTTTATGCCGCTTTACACCCACTTGACACACTAACAGAGAGATATCAATACATAGGTTTTACGATTATTATTAGTCAGATATATTCTTGTGCGGTGAATAGGGCGTGTTGAGTCCAGTTCTCTGAGCAAGGAGTAGGTCTTGTCTATTACATATTGGGTTTATGGAACGGTATCTGAGCTAATTTGATACCCTTGTTTTATGTATCACCCCACCTCACCTTTCCCGTTAAGCAGCCATAGTGTGTTTTCTGCATGTGTGACTCTGTTCTGTTTTGTAATTCAGTTCAAGTGTAACGGTTTTTACATTCCCTCTATCAGTGATACCTTATGAGAAGTGTCCTTTTCTGTGTGACTTATTTCACTTAGAATCGTCGTACCTAAATCCACTCATCATGCTGCTACTAACCTTACGACATTGATTTCCTGGCTGAGTGATATTCCAATGTACATAAGGACCACAACTTCTTTATCCATTTTTCTCTTTCCTGGGATATTTAAGGTGGAATGAAGTGGAGGTCCTGGTCAACAGAGCAGCCCTAAACTTTGGGGTGCTTTTGTCTTGCTGATTTTTAATTTTCCCAATTTATACCCCCATGAGTGGAAGTGCCCTATGCTCTCTAAGCTGTGTTTTTCAGATGTTTCAGGACTCACCGGACACTTCTCCAGAGTGGCTCTTGGCAATTTACATCCCGCCCATCAGTGTAGCAAGGCTCCCATTTCTCCATGGCCTGTCCTGCATTTCTGGTTTTGACACTTTTTTCAGCATGGCCCTTTTGACCGATGGGAAGCGAGACTTCTTTGTAGCGCTGATTTGCCTTTCCAGGTGGCTTGGTTGGCCAAAAAGGGCGTATGCGTTTTTTCCTGAATATATTCAGGAAAAAACGCATACGCCCTTTTTGACCAAGGGCATCATTGTCAACGTTTTGCCGCTTTTCATGTGCTTTAAAGGCGATTCGTATCTACCTCCTGAAATCTGTTTCCTGCAATTCTGCCTTGATTTCAAATCCTCTTCTTTGCCTTCCCTCAATATATTTGTGGACGAGAGTTATCATTTATAACTCTGCAGGTTTGTGAATTGCAGTGCCCTGAACCTCCATTTTACAACTCGTTTTTATGGGAGCTGGCCGCAAAATCGCAGAATGGCTTCAGGCCCTGTTCTGGTTCCGGGGGGCAGGCTGAGCCTGTGGTTAATTCTTCTTTCTGATGGGAAAATAGAGTGACCTGTGCCTGTCCCAACACCAAGAGCTAGTCTCTCGTTGGTTCCACGTCTTCCCGTTTATCCTCAGGACAAATTGCAACCTGTATGGAACAGGAGGTTAAAGGTGCTGATGCTCCAAGTAGGGAGCTTGCTAGTAAAGCGGCTGGAATGGCGAACCCGGGCACAAGGCGATGAGAAATGAGGTGCGTTTTAGAAACCTTTCCCCATCACACGGTGTACCATCTTCTGGGTTTCTCATGCATGTTTTTGATGTAGGAAGATGCCCTTGAACCTGGAGATTTGGGACCCATGCGATGGGTACCACGCAGTATTCCTTTAAAGGGTCTGCATTTGCTCACCCAACCTCACCAAACCTCTCAGCCCCAAGAGTGTCCACCCTTATGTCTCATCCAGCTGTGCGTCTAGATATGGTCAATCCAGGTTGCATCACAGCCCCTGAACGCATTGTGTAAGAATTTCTCTCTCTTTCACTGTCTTTGTTTCATGGGTGTTTCAAAGTAATTTATTTTTATAATGGGGTTTAGCTGCTTTTCACTGCTGTGTTTATGCCGCTTTACACCCACTTGACACACTAACAGAGAGATATCAATACATAGGTTTTACGATTATTATTAGTCAGATATATTCTTGTGCGGTGAATAGGGCGTGTTGAGTCCAGTTCTCTGAGCAAGGAGTAGGTCTTGTCTATTACATATTGGGTTTATGGAACGGTATCTGAGCTAATTTGATACCCTTGTTTTATGTATCACCCCACCTCACCTTTCCCGTTAAGCAGCCATAGTGTGTTTTCTGCATGTGTGACTCTGTTCTGTTTTGTAATTCAGTTCAAGTGTAACGGTTTTTACATTCCCTCTATCAGTGATACCTTATGAGAAGTGTCCTTTTCTGTGTGACTTATTTCACTTAGAATCGTCGTACCTAAATCCACTCATCATGCTGCTACTAACCTTACGACATTGATTTCCTGGCTGAGTGATATTCCAATGTACATAAGGACCACAACTTCTTTATCCATTTTTCTCTTTCCTGGGATATTTAAGGTGGAATGAAGTGGAGGTCCTGGTCAACAGAGCAGCCCTAAACTTTGGGGTGCTTTTGTCTTGCTGATTTTTAATTTTCCCAATTTATACCCCCATGAGTGGAAGTGCCCTATGCTCTCTAAGCTGTGTTTTTCAGATGTTTCAGGACTCACCGGACACTTCTCCAGAGTGGCTCTTGGCAATTTACATCCCGCCCATCAGTGTAGCAAGGCTCCCATTTCTCCATGGCCTGTCCTGCATTTCTGGTTTTGACACTTTTTTCAGCATGGCCCTTTTGACCGATGGGAAGCGAGACTTCTTTGTAGCGCTGATTTGCCTTTCCAGGTGGCTTGGTTGGCCAAAAAGGGCGTATGCGTTTTTTCCTGAATATATTCAGGAAAAAACGCATACGCCCTTTTTGACCAAGGGCATCATTGTCAACGTTTTGCCGCTTTTCATGTGCTTTAAAGGCGATTCGAATCTACCTCCTGAAATCTGTTTCCTGCAATTCTGCCTTGATTTCAAATCCTCTTCTTTGCCTTCCCTCAATATATTTGTGGACGAGAGTTATCATTAATAACTCTGCAGGTTTGTGAATTGCAGTGCCCTGAACCTCCATTTTACAACTCGTTTTTATGGGAGCTGGCCGCAAAATCGCAGAATGGCTTCAGGCCCTGTTCTGGTTCTGGGGGGCAGGCTGAGCCTGTGGTTAATTCTTCTTTCTGATGGGAAAATAGAGTGACCTGTGCCTGTCCCAACACCAAGAGCTAGTCTCTCGTTGGTTCCACGTTTTCCCGTTTATCCTCAGGACAAATTGCAACCTGTATGGAACAGGAGGTTAAAGGTGCTGATGCTCCAAGTAGGGAGCTTGCTAGTAAAGCGGCTGGAATGGCGAACCCGGGCACAAGGAGATGAGAAATGAGGTGCGTTTTAGAAACCTTTCCCCATCACACGGTGTACCATCTTCTGGGTTTCTCATGTATGTTTTTGATGTAGGAAGATGCCCTTGAACCTGGAAATTTGGGACCCATGCGATGGGTACCACGCAGTATTCCTTTAAAGGGTCTGCGTTTGCTCACCCAACCTCACCAAACCTCTCAGCCCCAAGAGTGTCCACCCTTATGTCTCATCCAGCTGTGCGTCTAGATATGGTCAATCCAGGTTGCATCACAGCCCCTGAACGCATTGTGTAAGAATTTCTCTCTCTTTCACTGTCTTTGTTTCATGGGTGTTTCAAAGTAATTTATTTTTATAATGGGGTTTAGCTGCTTTTCACTGCTGTGTTTATGCCGCTTTACACCCACTTGACACACTAACAGAGAGATATCAATACATAGGTTTTACGATTATTATTAGTCAGATATATTCTTGTGCGGTGAATAGGGCGTGTTGAGTCCAGTTCTCTGAGCAAGGAGTAGGTCTTGTCTATTACATATTGGGTTTATGGAACGGTATCTGAGCTAATTTGATACCCTTGTTTTATGTATCACCCCACCTCACCTTTCCCGTTAAGCAGCCATAGTGTGTTTTCTGCATGTGTGACTCTGTTCTGTTTTGTAATTCAGTTCAAGTGTAACGGTTTTTACATTCCCTCTATCAGTGATACCTTATGAGAAGTGTCCTTTTCTGTGTGACTTATTTCACTTAGAATCGTCGTACCTAAATCCACTCATCATGCTGCTACTAACCTTATGACATTGATTTCATGGCTGAGTGATATTCCATTGTACATAAGGACCACAACTTCTTTATCCATTTTTCTCTTTCCTGGGATATTTAAGGTGGAATGAAGTGGAGGTCCTGGTCAACAGAGCAGCCCTAAACTTTGGGGTGCTTGTGTCTTGCTGATTTTTAATTTTCCCAATTTATACCCCCATGAGTGGAAGTGCCCTATGCTCTCTAAGCTGTGTTTTTCAGATGTTTCAGGACTCACCGGACACTTCTCCAGAGTGGCTCCTGGCAATTTACATCCCGCCCATCAGTGTAGCAAGGCTCCCATTTCTCCATGGCCTGTCCTGCATTTCTGGTTTTGACACTTTTTTCAGCATGGCCCTTTTGACCGATGGGAAGCGAGACTTCTTTGTAGCGTTGATTTGCCTTTCCAGGTGGCTTGGTTGGCCAAAAAGGGCGTATGCGTTTTTTCCTGAATATATTCAGGAAAAAACGCATACGCCCTTTTTGACCAAGGGCATCATTGTCAACGTTTTGCCGCTTTTCATGTGCTTTAAAGGCGATTCGAATCTACCTCCTGAAATCTGTTTCCTGCAATTCTGCCTTGATTTCAAATCCTCTTCTTTGCCTTCCCTCAATATATTTGTGGACGAGAGTTATCATTAATAACTCTGCAGGTTTGTGAATTGCAGTGCCCTGAACCTCCATTTTACAACTCGTTTTTATGGGAGCTGGCCGCAAAATCGCAGAATGGCTTCAGGCCCTGTTCTGGTTCTGGGGGGCAGGCTGAGCCTGTGGTTAATTCTTCTTTCTGATGGGAAAATAGAGTGACCTGTGCCTGTCCCAACACCAAGAGCTAGTCTCTCGTTGGTTCCACGTTTTCCCGTTTATCCTCAGGACAAATTGCAACCTGTATGGAACAGGAGGTTAAAGGTGCTGATGCTCCAAGTAGGGAGCTTGCTAGTAAAGCGGCTGGAATGGCGAACCCGGGCACAAGGAGATGAGAAATGAGGTGCGTTTTAGAAACCTTTCCCCATCACACGGTGTACCATCTTCTGGGTTTCTCATGTATGTTTTTGATGTAGGAAGATGCCCTTGAACCTGGAGATTTGGGACCCATGCGATGGGTACCACGCCGTATTCCTTTAAAGGGTCTGCGTTTGCTCACCCAACCTCACCAAACCTCTCAGCCCCAAGAGTGTCCACCCTTATGTCTCATCCAGCTGTGCGTCTAGATATGGTCAATCCAGGTTGCATCACAGCCCCTGAACGCATTGTGTAAGAATTTCTCTCTCTTTCACTGTCTTTGTTTCATGGGTGTTTCAAAGTAATTTATTTTTATAATGGGGTTTAGCTGCTTTTCACTGCTGTGTTTATGCCGCTTTACACCCACTTGACACACTAACAGAGAGATATCAATACATAGGTTTTACGATTATTATTAGTCAGATATATTCTTGTGCGGTGAATAGGGCGTGTTGAGTCCAGTTCTCTGAGCAAGGAGTAGGTCTTGTCTATTACATATTGGGTTTATGGAACGGTATCTGAGCTAATTTGACACCCTTGTTTTATGTATCACCCCACCTCACCTTTCCCGTTAAGCAGCCATAGTGTGTTTTCTGCATGTGTGACTCTGTTCTGTTTTGTAATTCAGTTCAAGTGTAACGGTTTTTACATTCCCTCTATCAGTGATACCTTATGAGAAGTGTCCTTTTCTGTGTGACTTATTTCACTTAGAATCGTCGTACCTAAATCCACTCATCATGCTGCTACTAACCTTACGACATTGATTTCCTGGCTGAGTGATATTCCATTGTACATAACATCCACAACTTCTTTATCCATTTTTCTCTTTCCTGGGATATTTAAGGTGGAATGAAGTGGAGGTCCTGGTCAACAGAGCAGCCCTAAACTTTGGGGTGCTTGTGTCTTGCTGATTTTTAATTTTCCCAATTTATACCCCCATGAGTGGAAGTGCCCTATGCTCTCTAAGCTGTGTTTTTCAGATGTTTCAGGACTCACCGGACACTTCTCCAGAGTGGCTCTTGGCAATTTACATCCCGCCCATCAGTGTAGCAAGGCTCCCATTTCTCCATGGCCTGTCCTGCATTTCTGGTTTTGACACTTTTTTCAGCATGGCCCTTTTGACCGATGGGAAGCGAGACTTCTTTGTAGCGCTGATTTGCCTTTCCAGGTGGCTTGGTTGGCCAAAAAGGGCGTATGCGTTTTTTCCTGAATATATTCAGGAAAAAACGCATACGCCCTTTTTGGCCAAGGGCATCATTGTCAACGTTTTGCCGCTTTTCATGTGCTTTAAAGGCGATTCGTATCTACCTCCTGAAATCTGTTTCCTGCAATTCTGCCTTGATTTCAAATCCTCTTCTTTGCCTTCCCTCAATATATTTGTGGACGAGAGTTATCATTTATAACTCTGCAGGTTTGTGAATTGCAGTGCCCTGAACCTCCATTTTACAACTCGTTTTTATGGGAGCTGGCCGCAAAATCGCAGAATGGCTTCAGGCCCTGTTCTGGTTCCGGGGGGCAGGCTGAGCCTGTGGTTAATTCTTCTTTCTGATGGGAAAATAGAGTGACCTGTGCCTGTCCCAACACCAAGAGCTAGTCTCTCGTTGGTTCCACGTCTTCCCGTTTATCCTCAGGACAAATTGCAACCTGTATGGAACAGGAGGTTAAAGGTGCTGATGCTCCAAGTAGGGAGCTTGCTAGTAAAGCGGCTGGAATGGCGAACCCGGGCACAAGGCGATGAGAAATGAGGTGCGTTTTAGAAACCTTTCCCCATCACACGGTGTACCATCTTCTGGGTTTCTCATGCATGTTTTTGATGTAGGAAGATGCCCTTGAACCTGGAGATTTGGGACCCATGCGATGGGTACCACGCAGTATTCCTTTAAAGGGTCTGCATTTGCTCACCCAACCTCACCAAACCTCTCAGCCCCAAGAGTGTCCACCCTTATGTCTCATCCAGCTGTGCGTCTAGATATGGTCAATCCAGGTTGCATCACAGCCCCTGAACGCATTGTGTAAGAATTTCTCTCTCTTTCACTGTCTTTGTTTCATGGGTGTTTCAAAGTAATTTATTTTTATAATGGGGTTTAGCTGCTTTTCACTGCTGTGTTTATGCCGCTTTACACCCACTTGACACACTAACAGAGAGATATCAATACATAGGTTTTACGATTATTATTAGTCAGATATATTCTTGTGCGGTGAATAGGGCGTGTTGAGTCCAGTTCTCTGAGCAAGGAGTAGGTCTTGTCTATTACATATTGGGTTTATGGAACGGTATCTGAGCTAATTTGATACCCTTGTTTTATGTATCACCCCACCTCACCTTTCCCGTTAAGCAGCCATAGTGTGTTTTCTGCATGTGTGACTCTGTTCTGTTTTGTAATTCAGTTCAAGTGTAACGGTTTTTACATTCCCTCTATCAGTGATACCTTATGAGAAGTGTCCTTTTCTGTGTGACTTATTTCACTTAGAATCGTCGTACCTAAATCCACTCATCATGCTGCTACTAACCTTATGACATTGATTTCATGGCTGAGTGATATTCCATTGTACATAAGGACCACAACTTCTTTATCCATTTTTCTCTTTCCTGGGATATTTAAGGTGGAATGAAGTGGAGGTCCTTGTCAACAGAGCAGCCCTAAACTTTGGGGTGCTTGTGTCTTGCTGATTTTTAATTTTCCCAATTTATACCCCCATGAGTGGAAGTGCCCTATGCTCTCTAAGCTGTGTTTTTCAGATGTTTCAGGACTCACCGGACACTTCTCCAGAGTGGCTCCTGGCAATTTACATCCCGCCCATCAGTGTAGCAAGGCTCCCATTTCTCCATGGCCTGTCCTGCATTTCTGGTTTTGACACTTTTTTCAGCATGGCCCTTTTGACCGATGGGAAGCGAGACTTCTTTGTAGCGTTGATTTGCGTTTCCAGGTGGCTTGGTTGGCCAAAAAGGGCGTATGCGTTTTTTCCTGAATATATTCAGGAAAAAACGCATACGCCCTTTTTGGCCAAGGGCATCATTGTCAACGTTTTGCCGCTTTTCATGTGCTTTAAAGGCGATTCGTATCTACCTCCTGAAATCTGTTTCCTGCAATTCTGCCTTGATTTCAAATCCTCTTCTTTGCCTTCCCTCAATATATTTGTGGACGGGAGTTATCATTTATAACTCTGCAGGTTTGTGAATTGCAGTGCCCTGAACCTCCATTTTACAACTCGTTTTTATGGGAGCTGGCCGCAAAATCGCAGAATGGCTTCAGGCCCTGTTCTGGTTCCGGGGGGCAGGCTGAGCCTGTGGTTAATTCTTCTTTCTGATGGGAAAATAGAGTGACCTGTGCCTGTCCCAACACCAAGAGCTAGTCTCTCGTTGGTTCCACGTCTTCCCGTTTATCCTGAGGACAAATTGCAACCTGCATGGAACAGGAGGTTAAAGGTGCTGATGCTCCAAGTAGGGAGCTTGCTAGTAAAGCGGCTGGAATGGCGAACCCGGGCACAAGGAGTTGAGAAATGAGGTGCGTTTTAGAAACCTTTCCCCATCACACGGTGTACCATCTTCTGGGTTTCTCATGCATGTTTTTGATGTAGGAAGATGCCCTTGAACCTGGAGATTTGGGACCCATGCGATGGGTACCACGCTGTATTCCTTTAAAGGGTCTGCGTTTGCTCACCCAACCTCACCAAACCTCTCAGCCCCAAGAGTGTCCACCCTTATGTCTCATCCAGCTGTGCGTCTAGATATGGTCAATCCAGGTTGCATCACAGCCCCTGAACGCATTGTGTAAGAATTTCTCTCTCTTTCACTGTCTTTGTTTCATGGGTGTTTCAAAGTAATTTATTTTTATAATGGGGTTTAGCTGCTTTTCACTGCTGTGTTTATGCCGCTTTACACCCACTTGACACACTAACAGAGAGATATCAATACATAGGTTTTACGATTATTATTAGTCAGATATATTCTTGTGCGGTGAATAGGGCGTGTTGAGTCCAGTTCTCTGAGCAAGGAGTAGGTCTTGTCTATTACATATTGGGTTTATGGAACGGTATCTGAGCTAATTTGATACCCTTGTTTTATGTATCACCCCACCTCACCTTTCCCGTTAAGCAGCCATAGTGTGTTTTCTGCATGTGTGACTCTGTTCTGTTTTGTAATTCAGTTCAAGTGTAACGGTTTTTACATTCCCTCTATCAGTGATACCTTATGAGAAGTGTCCTTTTCTGTGTGACTTATTTCACTTAGAATCGTCGTACCTAAATCCACTCATCATGCTGCTACTAACCTTACGACATTGATTTCATGGCTGAGTGATATTCCATTGTACATAAGGACCACAACTTCTTTATCCATTTTTCTCTTTCCTGGGATATTTAAGGTGGAATGAAGTGGAGGTCCTGGTCAACAGAGCAGCCCTAAACTTTGGGGTGCTTGTGTCTTGCTGATTTTTAATTTTCCCAATTTATACCCCCATGAGTGGAAGTGCCCTATGCTCTCTAAGCTGTGTTTTTCAGATGTTTCAGGACTCACCGGACACTTCTCCGGAGTGGCTCTTGGCAATTTACATCCCGCCCATCAGTGTAGCAAGGCTCCCATTTCTCCATGGCCTGTCCTGCATTTCTGGTTTTGACACTTTTTTCAGCATGGCCCTTTTGACCGATGGGAAGCGAGACTTCTTTGTAGCGCTGATTTGCCTTTCCAGGTTGCTTGGTTGGCCAAAAAGGGCGTATGCGTTTTTTCCTGAATATATTCAGGAAAAAACGCATACGCCCTTTTTGGCCAAGGGCATCATTGTCAACGTTTTGCCGCTTTTCATGTGCTTTAAAGGCGATTCGTATCTACCTCCTGAAATCTGTTTCCTGCAATTCTGCCTTGATTTCAAATCCTCTTCTTTGCCTTCCCTCAATATATTTGTGGACGAGAGTTATCATTTATAACTCTGCAGGTTTGTGAATTGCAGTGCCCTGAACCTCCATTTTACAACTCGTTTTTATGGGAGCTGGCGGCAAAATCGCAGAATGGCTTCAGGCCCTGTTCTGGTTCCGGGGGGCAGGCTGAGCCTGTGGTTAATTCTTCTTTCTGATGGGAAAATAGAGTGACCTGTGCCTGTCCCAACACCAAGAGCTAGTCTCTCGTTGGTTCCACGTCTTCCCGTTTATCCTCAGGACAAATTGCAACCTGTATGGAACAGGAGGTTAAAGGTGCTGATGCTCCAAGTAGGGAGCTTGCTAGTAAAGCGGCTGGAATGGCGAACCCGGGCACAAGGAGATGAGAAATGAGGTGCGTTTTAGAAACCTTTCCCCATCACACGGTGTACCATCTTCTGGGTTTCTCATGCATGTTTTTGATGTAGGAAGATGCCCTTGAACCTGGAGATTTGGGACCCATGCGATGGGTACCACGCAGTATTCCTTTAAAGGGTCTGCGTTTGCTCACCCAACCTCACCAAACCTCTCAGCCCCAAGAGTGTCCACCCTTATGTCTCATCCAGCTGTGCGTCTAGATATGGTCAATCCAGGTTGCATCACAGCCCCTGAACGCATTGTGTAAGAATTTCTCTCTCTTTCACTGTCTTTGTTTCATGGGTGTTTCAAAGTAATTTATTTTTATAATGGGGTTTAGCTGCTTTTCACTGCTGTGTTTATGCCGCTTTACACCCACTTGACACACTAACAGAGAGATATCAATACATAGGTTTTACGATTATTATTAGTCAGATATATTCTTGTGCGGTGAATAGGGCGTGTTGAGTCCAGTTCTCTGAGCAAGGAGTAGGTCTTGTCTATTACATATTGGGTTTATGGAACGGTATCTGAGCTAATTTGACACCCTTGTTTTATGTATCACCCCACCTCACCTTTCCCGTTAAGCAGCCATAGTGTGTTTTCTGCATGTGTGACTCTGTTCTGTTTTGTAATTCAGTTCAAGTGTAACGGTTTTTATATTCCCTCTATCAGTGATACCTTATGAGAAGTGTCCTTTTCTGTGTGACTTATTTCACTTAGAATCATCGTACCTAAATCCACTCATCATGCTGCTACTAACCTTACGACATTGATTTCCTGGCTGAGTGATATTCCATTGTACATAACATCCACAACTTCTTTATCCATTTTTCTCTTTCCTGGGATATTTAAGGTGGAATGAAGTGGAGGTCCTGGTCAACAGAGCAGCCCTAAACTTTGGGGTGCTTGTGTCTTGCTGATTTTTAATTTTCCCAATTTATACCCCCATGAGTGGAAGTGCCCTATGCTCTCTAAGCTGTGTTTTTCAGATGTTTCAGGACTCACCGGACACTTCTCCAGAGTGGCTCTTGGCAATTTACATCCCGCCCATCAGTGTAGCAAGGCTCCCATTTCTCCATGGCCTGTCCTGCATTTCTGGTTTTGACACTTTTTTCAGCATGGCCCTTTTGACCGATGGGAAGCGAGACTTCTTTGTAGCGCTGATTTGCCTTTCCAGGTGGCTTGGTTGGCCAAAAAGGGCGTATGCGTTTTTTCCTGAATATATTCAGGAAAAAACGCATACGCCCTTTTTGGCCAAGGGCATCATTGTCAACGTTTTGCCGCTTTTCATGTGCTTTAAAGGCGATTCGTATCTACCTCCTGAAATCTGTTTCCTGCAATTCTGCCTTGATTTCAAATCCTCTTCTTTGCCTTCCCTCAATATATTTGTGGACGAGAGTTATCATTAATAACTCTGCAGGTTTGTGAATTGCAGTGCCCTGAACCTCCATTTTACAACTCGTTTTTATGGGAGCTGGCCGCAAAATCGCAGAATGGCTTCAGGCCCTGTTCTGGTTCTGGGGGGCAGGCTGAGCCTGTGGTTAATTCTTCTTTCTGATGGGAAAATAGAGTGACCTGTGCCTGTCCCAACACCAAGAGCTAGTCTCTCGTTGGTTCCACGTTTTCCCGTTTATCCTCAGGACAAATTGCAACCTGTATGGAACAGGAGGTTAAAGGTGCTGATGCTCCAAGTAGGGAGCTTGCTAGTAAAGCGGCTGGAATGGCGAACCCGGGCACAAGGAGATGAGAAATGAGGTGCGTTTTAGAAACCTTTCCCCATCACACGGTGTACCATCTTCTGGGTTTCTCATGTATGTTTTTGATGTAGGAAGATGCCCTTGAACCTGGAGATTTGGGACCCATGCGATGGGTACCACGCCGTATTCCTTTAAAGGGTCTGCGTTTGCTCACCCAACCTCACCAAACCTCTCAGCCCCAAGAGTGTCCACCCTTATGTCTCATCCAGCTGTGCGTCTAGATATGGTCAATCCAGGTTGCATCACAGCCCCTGAACGCATTGTGTAAGAATTTCTCTCTCTTTCACTGTCTTTGTTTCATGGGTGTTTCAAAGTAATTTATTTTTATAATGGGGTTTAGCTGCTTTTCACTGCTGTGTTTATGCCGCTTTACACCCACTTGACACACTAACAGAGAGATATCAATACATAGGTTTTACGATTATTATTAGTCAGATATATTCTTGTGCGGTGAATAGGGCGTGTTGAGTCCAGTTCTCTGAGCAAGGAGTAGGTCTTGTCTATTACATATTGGGTTTATGGAACGGTATCTGAGCTAATTTGACACCCTTGTTTTATGTATCACCCCACCTCACCTTTCCCGTTAAGCAGCCATAGTGTGTTTTCTGCATGTGTGACTCTGTTCTGTTTTGTAATTCAGTTCAAGTGTAACGGTTTTTACATTCCCTCTATCAGTGATACCTTATGAGAAGTGTCCTTTTCTGTGTGACTTATTTCACTTAGAATCATCGTACCTAAATCCACTCATCATGCTGCTACTAACCTTACGACATTGATTTCCTGGCTGAGTGATATTCCATTGTACATAACATCCACAACTTCTTTATCCATTTTTCTCTTTCCTGGGATATTTAAGGTGGAATGAAGTGGAGGTCCTGGTCAACAGAGCAGCCCTAAACTTTGGGGTGCTTGTGTCTTGCTGATTTTTAATTTTCCCAATTTATACCCCCATGAGTGGAAGTGCCCTATGCTCTCTAAGCTGTGTTTTTCAGATGTTTCAGGACTCACCGGACACTTCTCCAGAGTGGCTCTTGGCAATTTACATCCCGCCCATCAGTGTAGCAAGGCTCCCATTTCTCCATGGCCTGTCCTGCATTTCTGGTTTTGACACTTTTTTCAGCATGGCCCTTTTGACCGATGGGAAGCGAGACTTCTTTGTAGCGCTGATTTGCCTTTCCAGGTGGCTTGGTTGGCCAAAAAGGGCGTATGCGTTTTTTCCTGAATATATTCAGGAAAAAACGCATACGCCCTTTTTGGCCAAGGGCATCATTGTCAACGTTTTGCCGCTTTTCATGTGCTTTAAAGGCGATTCGTATCTACCTCCTGAAATCTGTTTCCTGCAATTCTGCCTTGATTTCAAATCCTCTTCTTTGCCTTCCCTCAATATATTTGTGGACGAGAGTTATCATTTATAACTCTGCAGGTTTGTGAATTGCAGTGCCCTGAACCTCCATTTTACAACTCGTTTTTATGGGAGCTGGCCGCAAAATCGCAGAATGGCTTCAGGCCCTGTTCTGGTTCCGGGGGGCAGGCTGAGCCTGTGGTTAATTCTTCTTTCTGATGGGAAAATAGAGTGACCTGTGCCTGTCCCAACACCAAGAGCTAGTCTCTCGTTGGTTCCACGTCTTCCCGTTTATCCTCAGGACAAATTGCAACCTGTATGGAACAGGAGGTTAAAGGTGCTGATGCTCCAAGTAGGGAGCTTGCTAGTAAAGCGGCTGGAATGGCGAACCCGGGCACAAGGCGATGAGAAATGAGGTGCGTTTTAGAAACCTTTCCCCATCACACGGTGTACCATCTTCTGGGTTTCTCATGCATGTTTTTGATGTAGGAAGATGCCCTTGAACCTGGAGATTTGGGACCCATGCGATGGGTACCACGCAGTATTCCTTTAAAGGGTCTGCATTTGCTCACCCAACCTCACCAAACCTCTCAGCCCCAAGAGTGTCCACCCTTATGTCTCATCCAGCTGTGCGTCTAGATATGGTCAATCCAGGTTGCATCACAGCCCCTGAACGCATTGTGTAAGAATTTCTCTCTCTTTCACTGTCTTTGTTTCATGGGTGTTTCAAAGTAATTTATTTTTATAATGGGGTTTAGCTGCTTTTCACTGCTGTGTTTATGCCGCTTTACACCCACTTGACACACTAACAGAGAGATATCAATACATAGGTTTTACGATTATTATTAGTCAGATATATTCTTGTGCGGTGAATAGGGCGTGTTGAGTCCAGTTCTCTGAGCAAGGAGTAGGTCTTGTCTATTACATATTGGGTTTATGGAACGGTATCTGAGCTAATTTGATACCCTTGTTTTATGTATCACCCCACCTCACCTTTCCCGTTAAGCAGCCATAGTGTGTTTTCTGCATGTGTGACTCTGTTCTGTTTTGTAATTCAGTTCAAGTGTAACGGTTTTTACATTCCCTCTATCAGTGATACCTTATGAGAAGTGTCCTTTTCTGTGTGACTTATTTCACTTAGAATCGTCGTACCTAAATCCACTCATCATGCTGCTACTAACCTTATGACATTGATTTCATGGCTGAGTGATATTCCATTGTACATAAGGACCACAACTTCTTTATCCATTTTTCTCTTTCCTGGGATATTTAAGGTGGAATGAAGTGGAGGTCCTTGTCAACAGAGCAGCCCTAAACTTTGGGGTGCTTGTGTCTTGCTGATTTTTAATTTTCCCAATTTATACCCCCATGAGTGGAAGTGCCCTATGCTCTCTAAGCTGTGTTTTTCAGATGTTTCAGGACTCACCGGACACTTCTCCAGAGTGGCTCCTGGCAATTTACATCCCGCCCATCAGTGTAGCAAGGCTCCCATTTCTCCATGGCCTGTCCTGCATTTCTGGTTTTGACACTTTTTTCAGCATGGCCCTTTTGACCGATGGGAAGCGAGACTTCTTTGTAGCGTTGATTTGCGTTTCCAGGTGGCTTGGTTGGCCAAAAAGGGCGTATGCGTTTTTTCCTGAATATATTCAGGAAAAAACGCATACGCCCTTTTTGGCCAAGGGCATCATTGTCAACGTTTTGCCGCTTTTCATGTGCTTTAAAGGCGATTCGTATCTACCTCCTGAAATCTGTTTCCTGCAATTCTGCCTTGATTTCAAATCCTCTTCTTTGCCTTCCCTCAATATATTTGTGGACGGGAGTTATCATTTATAACTCTGCAGGTTTGTGAATTGCAGTGCCCTGAACCTCCATTTTACAACTCGTTTTTATGGGAGCTGGCCGCAAAATCGCAGAATGGCTTCAGGCCCTGTTCTGGTTCCGGGGGGCAGGCTGAGCCTGTGGTTAATTCTTCTTTCTGATGGGAAAATAGAGTGACCTGTGCCTGTCCCAACACCAAGAGCTAGTCTCTCGTTGGTTCCACGTCTTCCCGTTTATCCTGAGGACAAATTGCAACCTGCATGGAACAGGAGGTTAAAGGTGCTGATGCTCCAAGTAGGGAGCTTGCTAGTAAAGCGGCTGGAATGGCGAACCCGGGCACAAGGAGTTGAGAAATGAGGTGCGTTTTAGAAACCTTTCCCCATCACACGGTGTACCATCTTCTGGGTTTCTCATGCATGTTTTTGATGTAGGAAGATGCCCTTGAACCTGGAGATTTGGGACCCATGCGATGGGTACCACGCTGTATTCCTTTAAAGGGTCTGCGTTTGCTCACCCAACCTCACCAAACCTCTCAGCCCCAAGAGTGTCCACCCTTATGTCTCATCCAGCTGTGCGTCTAGATATGGTCAATCCAGGTTGCATCACAGCCCCTGAACGCATTGTGTAAGAATTTCTCTCTCTTTCACTGTCTTTGTTTCATGGGTGTTTCAAAGTAATTTATTTTTATAATGGGGTTTAGCTGCTTTTCACTGCTGTGTTTATGCCGCTTTACACCCACTTGACACACTAACAGAGAGATATCAATACATAGGTTTTACGATTATTATTAGTCAGATATATTCTTGTGCGGTGAATAGGGCGTGTTGAGTCCAGTTCTCTGAGCAAGGAGTAGGTCTTGTCTATTACATATTGGGTTTATGGAACGGTATCTGAGCTAATTTGATACCCTTGTTTTATGTATCACCCCACCTCACCTTTCCCGTTAAGCAGCCATAGTGTGTTTTCTGCATGTGTGACTCTGTTCTGTTTTGTAATTCAGTTCAAGTGTAACGGTTTTTACATTCCCTCTATCAGTGATACCTTATGAGAAGTGTCCTTTTCTGTGTGACTTATTTCACTTAGAATCGTCGTACCTAAATCCACTCATCATGCTGCTACTAACCTTACGACATTGATTTCATGGCTGAGTGATATTCCATTGTACATAAGGACCACAACTTCTTTATCCATTTTTCTCTTTCCTGGGATATTTAAGGTGGAATGAAGTGGAGGTCCTGGTCAACAGAGCAGCCCTAAACTTTGGGGTGCTTGTGTCTTGCTGATTTTTAATTTTCCCAATTTATACCCCCATGAGTGGAAGTGCCCTATGCTCTCTAAGCTGTGTTTTTCAGATGTTTCAGGACTCACCGGACACTTCTCCGGAGTGGCTCTTGGCAATTTACATCCCGCCCATCAGTGTAGCAAGGCTCCCATTTCTCCATGGCCTGTCCTGCATTTCTGGTTTTGACACTTTTTTCAGCATGGCCCTTTTGACCGATGGGAAGCGAGACTTCTTTGTAGCGCTGATTTGCCTTTCCAGGTTGCTTGGTTGGCCAAAAAGGGCGTATGCGTTTTTTCCTGAATATATTCAGGAAAAAACGCATACGCCCTTTTTGGCCAAGGGCATCATTGTCAACGTTTTGCCGCTTTTCATGTGCTTTAAAGGCGATTCGTATCTACCTCCTGAAATCTGTTTCCTGCAATTCTGCCTTGATTTCAAATCCTCTTCTTTGCCTTCCCTCAATATATTTGTGGACGAGAGTTATCATTTATAACTCTGCAGGTTTGTGAATTGCAGTGCCCTGAACCTCCATTTTACAACTCGTTTTTATGGGAGCTGGCGGCAAAATCGCAGAATGGCTTCAGGCCCTGTTCTGGTTCCGGGGGGCAGGCTGAGCCTGTGGTTAATTCTTCTTTCTGATGGGAAAATAGAGTGACCTGTGCCTGTCCCAACACCAAGAGCTAGTCTCTCGTTGGTTCCACGTCTTCCCGTTTATCCTCAGGACAAATTGCAACCTGTATGGAACAGGAGGTTAAAGGTGCTGATGCTCCAAGTAGGGAGCTTGCTAGTAAAGCGGCTGGAATGGCGAACCCGGGCACAAGGAGATGAGAAATGAGGTGCGTTTTAGAAACCTTTCCCCATCACACGGTGTACCATCTTCTGGGTTTCTCATGCATGTTTTTGATGTAGGAAGATGCCCTTGAACCTGGAGATTTGGGACCCATGCGATGGGTACCACGCAGTATTCCTTTAAAGGGTCTGCGTTTGCTCACCCAACCTCACCAAACCTCTCAGCCCCAAGAGTGTCCACCCTTATGTCTCATCCAGCTGTGCGTCTAGATATGGTCAATCCAGGTTGCATCACAGCCCCTGAACGCATTGTGTAAGAATTTCTCTCTCTTTCACTGTCTTTGTTTCATGGGTGTTTCAAAGTAATTTATTTTTATAATGGGGTTTAGCTGCTTTTCACTGCTGTGTTTATGCCGCTTTACACCCACTTGACACACTAACAGAGAGATATCAATACATAGGTTTTACGATTATTATTAGTCAGATATATTCTTGTGCGGTGAATAGGGCGTGTTGAGTCCAGTTCTCTGAGCAAGGAGTAGGTCTTGTCTATTACATATTGGGTTTATGGAACGGTATCTGAGCTAATTTGACACCCTTGTTTTATGTATCACCCCACCTCACCTTTCCCGTTAAGCAGCCATAGTGTGTTTTCTGCATGTGTGACTCTGTTCTGTTTTGTAATTCAGTTCAAGTGTAACGGTTTTTATATTCCCTCTATCAGTGATACCTTATGAGAAGTGTCCTTTTCTGTGTGACTTATTTCACTTAGAATCATCGTACCTAAATCCACTCATCATGCTGCTACTAACCTTACGACATTGATTTCCTGGCTGAGTGATATTCCATTGTACATAACATCCACAACTTCTTTATCCATTTTTCTCTTTCCTGGGATATTTAAGGTGGAATGAAGTGGAGGTCCTGGTCAACAGAGCAGCCCTAAACTTTGGGGTGCTTGTGTCTTGCTGATTTTTAATTTTCCCAATTTATACCCCCATGAGTGGAAGTGCCCTATGCTCTCTAAGCTGTGTTTTTCAGATGTTTCAGGACTCACCGGACACTTCTCCAGAGTGGCTCTTGGCAATTTACATCCCGCCCATCAGTGTAGCAAGGCTCCCATTTCTCCATGGCCTGTCCTGCATTTCTGGTTTTGACACTTTTTTCAGCATGGCCCTTTTGACCGATGGGAAGCGAGACTTCTTTGTAGCGCTGATTTGCCTTTCCAGGTGGCTTGGTTGGCCAAAAAGGGCGTATGCGTTTTTTCCTGAATATATTCAGGAAAAAACGCATACGCCCTTTTTGGCCAAGGGCATCATTGTCAACGTTTTGCCGCTTTTCATGTGCTTTAAAGGCGATTCGTATCTACCTCCTGAAATCTGTTTCCTGCAATTCTGCCTTGATTTCAAATCCTCTTCTTTGCCTTCCCTCAATATATTTGTGGACGAGAGTTATCATTTATAACTCTGCAGGTTTGTGAATTGCAGTGCCCTGAACCTCCATTTTACAACTCGTTTTTATGGGAGCTGGCCGCAAAATCGCAGAATGGCTTCAGGCCCTGTTCTGGTTCCGGGGGGCAGGCTGAGCCTGTGGTTAATTCTTCTTTCTGATGGGAAAATAGAGTGACCTGTGCCTGTCCCAACACCAAGAGCTAGTCTCTCGTTGGTTCCACGTCTTCCCGTTTATCCTCAGGACAAATTGCAACCTGTATGGAACAGGAGGTTAAAGGTGCTGATGCTCCAAGTAGGGAGCTTGCTAGTAAAGCGGCTGGAATGGCGAACCCGGGCACAAGGCGATGAGAAATGAGGTGCGTTTTAGAAACCTTTCCCCATCACACGGTGTACCATCTTCTGGGTTTCTCATGCATGTTTTTGATGTAGGAAGATGCCCTTGAACCTGGAGATTTGGGACCCATGCGATGGGTACCACGCAGTATTCCTTTAAAGGGTCTGCATTTGCTCACCCAACCTCACCAAACCTCTCAGCCCCAAGAGTGTCCACCCTTATGTCTCATCCAGCTGTGCGTCTAGATATGGTCAATCCAGGTTGCATCACAGCCCCTGAACGCATTGTGTAAGAATTTCTCTCTCTTTCACTGTCTTTGTTTCATGGGTGTTTCAAAGTAATTTATTTTTATAATGGGGTTTAGCTGCTTTTCACTGCTGTGTTTATGCCGCTTTACACCCACTTGACACACTAACAGAGAGATATCAATACATAGGTTTTACGATTATTATTAGTCAGATATATTCTTGTGCGGTGAATAGGGCGTGTTGAGTCCAGTTCTCTGAGCAAGGAGTAGGTCTTGTCTATTACATATTGGGTTTATGGAACGGTATCTGAGCTAATTTGATACCCTTGTTTTATGTATCACCCCACCTCACCTTTCCCGTTAAGCAGCCATAGTGTGTTTTCTGCATGTGTGACTCTGTTCTGTTTTGTAATTCAGTTCAAGTGTAACGGTTTTTACATTCCCTCTATCAGTGATACCTTATGAGAAGTGTCCTTTTCTGTGTGACTTATTTCACTTAGAATCGTCGTACCTAAATCCACTCATCATGCTGCTACTAACCTTACGACATTGATTTCCTGGCTGAGTGATATTCCAATGTACATAAGGACCACAACTTCTTTATCCATTTTTCTCTTTCCTGGGATATTTAAGGTGGAATGAAGTGGAGGTCCTGGTCAACAGAGCAGCCCTAAACTTTGGGGTGCTTTTGTCTTGCTGATTTTTAATTTTCCCAATTTATACCCCCATGAGTGGAAGTGCCCTATGCTCTCTAAGCTGTGTTTTTCAGATGTTTCAGGACTCACCGGACACTTCTCCAGAGTGGCTCTTGGCAATTTACATCCCGCCCATCAGTGTAGCAAGGCTCCCATTTCTCCTTGGCCTGTCCTGCATTTCTGGTTTTGACACTTTTTTCAGCATGGCCCTTTTGACCGATGGGAAGCGAGACTTCTTTGTAGCGCTGATTTGCCTTTCCAGGTGGCTTGGTTGGCCAAAAAGGGCGTATGCGTTTTTTCCTGAATATATTCAGGAAAAAACGCATACGCACTTTTTGGCCAAGGGCATCATTGTCAACGTTTTGCCGCTTTTCATGTGCTTTAAAGGCGATTCGAATCTACCTCCTGAAATCTGTTTCCTGCAATTCTGCCTTGATTTCAAATCCTCTTCTTTGCCTTCCCTCAATATATTTGTGGACGAGAGTTATCATTAATAACTCTGCAGGTTTGTGAATTGCAGTGCCCTGAACCTCCATTTTACAACTCGTTTTTATGGGAGCTGGCCGCAAAATCGCAGAATGGCTTCAGGCCCTGTTCTGGTTCTGGGGGGCAGGCTGAGCCTGTGGTTAATTCTTCTTTCTGATGGGAAAATAGAGTGACCTGTGCCTGTCCCAACACCAAGAGCTAGTCTCTCGTTGGTTCCACGTCTTCCCGTTTATCCTCAGGACAAATTGCAACCTGTACGGAACAGGAGGTTAAAGGTGCTGATGCTCCAAGTAGGGAGCTTGCTAGTAAAGCGGCTGGAATGGCGAACCCGGGCACAAGGAGATGAGAAATGAGGTGCGTTTTAGAAACCTTTCCCCATCACACGGTGTACCATCTTCTGGGTTTCTCATGTATGTTTTTGATGTAGGAAGATGCCCTTGAACCTGGAAATTTGGGACCCATGCGATGGGTACCACGCAGTATTCCTTTAAAGGGTCTGCGTTTGCTCACCCAACCTCACCAAAACTCTCAGCCCCAAGAGTGTCCACCCTTATGTCTCATCCAGCTGTGCGTCTAGATATGGTCAATCCAGGTTGCATCACAGCCCCTGAACGCATTGTGTAAGAATTTCTCTCTCTTTCACTGTCTTTGTTTCATGGGTGTTTCAAAGTAATTTATTTTTATAATGGGGTTTAGCTGCTTTTCACTGCTGTGTTTATGCCGCTTTACACCCACTTGACACACTAACAGAGAGATATCAATACATAGGTTTTACGATTATTATTAGTCAGATATATTCTTGTGCGGTGAATAGGGCGTGTTGAGTCCAGTTCTCTGAGCAAGGAGTAGGTCTTGTCTATTACATATTGGGTTTATGGAACGGTATCTGAGCTAATTTGATACCCTTGTTTTATGTATCACCCCACCTCACCTTTCCCGTTAAGCAGCCATAGTGTGTTTTCTGCATGTGTGACTCTGTTCTGTTTTGTAATTCAGTTCAAGTGTAACGGTTTTTACATTCCCTCTATCAGTGATACCTTATGAGAAGTGTCCTTTTCTGTGTGACTTATTTCACTTAGAATCGTCGTACCTAAATCCACTCATCATGCTGCTACTAACCTTATGACATTGATTTCATGGCTGAGTGATATTCCATTGTACATAAGGACCACAACTTCTTTATCCATTTTTCTCTTTCCTGGGATATTTAAGGTGGAATGAAGTGGAGGTCCTGGTCAACAGAGCAGCCCTAAACTTTGGGGTGCTTGTGTCTTGCTGATTTTTAATTTTCCCAATTTATACCCCCATGAGTGGAAGTGCCCTATGCTCTCTAAGCTGTGTTTTTCAGATGTTTCAGGACTCACCGGACACTTCTCCGGAGTGGCTCTTGGCAATTTACATCCCGCCCATCAGTGTAGCAAGGCTCCCATTTCTCCATGGCCTGTCCTGCATTTCTGGTTTTGACACTTTTTTCAGCATGGCCCTTTTGACCGATGGGAAGCGAGACTTCTTTGTAGCGCTGATTTGCCTTTCCAGGTTGCTTGGTTGGCCAAAAAGGGCGTATGCGTTTTTTCCTGAATATATTCAGGAAAAAACGCATACGCCCTTTTTGGCCAAGGGCATCATTGTCAACGTTTTGCCGCTTTTCATGTGCTTTAAAGGCGATTCGTATCTACCTCCTGAAATCTGTTTCCTGCAATTCTGCCTTGATTTCAAATCCTCTTCTTTGCCTTCCCTCAATATATTTGTGGACGAGAGTTATCATTTATAACTCTGCAGGTTTGTGAATTGCAGTGCCCTGAACCTCCATTTTACAACTCGTTTTTATGGGAGCTGGCGGCAAAATCGCAGAATGGCTTCAGGCCCTGTTCTGGTTCCGGGGGGCAGGCTGAGCCTGTGGTTAATTCTTCTTTCTGATGGGAAAATAGAGTGACCTGTGCCTGTCCCAACACCAAGAGCTAGTCTCTCGTTGGTTCCACGTCTTCCCGTTTATCCTCAGGACAAATTGCAACCTGTATGGAACAGGAGGTTAAAGGTGCTGATGCTCCAAGTAGGGAGCTTGCTAGTAAAGCGGCTGGAATGGCGAACCCGGGCACAAGGAGATGAGAAATGAGGTGCGTTTTAGAAACCTTTCCCCATCACACGGTGTACCATCTTCTGGGTTTCTCATGCATGTTTTTGATGTAGGAAGATGCCCTTGAACCTGGAGATTTGGGACCCATGCGATGGGTACCACGCAGTATTCCTTTAAAGGGTCTGCGTTTGCTCACCCAACCTCACCAAACCTCTCAGCCCCAAGAGTGTCCACCCTTATGTCTCATCCAGCTGTGCGTCTAGATATGGTCAATCCAGGTTGCATCACAGCCCCTGAACGCATTGTGTAAGAATTTCTCTCTCTTTCACTGTCTTTGTTTCATGGGTGTTTCAAAGTAATTTATTTTTATAATGGGGTTTAGCTGCTTTTCACTGCTGTGTTTATGCCGCTTTACACCCACTTGACACACTAACAGAGAGATATCAATACATAGGTTTTACGATTATTATTAGTCAGATATATTCTTGTGCGGTGAATAGGGCGTGTTGAGTCCAGTTCTCTGAGCAAGGAGTAGGTCTTGTCTATTACATATTGGGTTTATGGAACGGTATCTGAGCTAATTTGACACCCTTGTTTTATGTATCACCCCACCTCACCTTTCCCGTTAAGCAGCCATAGTGTGTTTTCTGCATGTGTGACTCTGTTCTGTTTTGTAATTCAGTTCAAGTGTAACGGTTTTTATATTCCCTCTATCAGTGATACCTTATGAGAAGTGTCCTTTTCTGTGTGACTTATTTCACTTAGAATCATCGTACCTAAATCCACTCATCATGCTGCTACTAACCTTACGACATTGATTTCCTGGCTGAGTGATATTCCATTGTACATAACATCCACAACTTCTTTATCCATTTTTCTCTTTCCTGGGATATTTAAGGTGGAATGAAGTGGAGGTCCTGGTCAACAGAGCAGCCCTAAACTTTGGGGTGCTTGTGTCTTGCTGATTTTTAATTTTCCCAATTTATACCCCCATGAGTGGAAGTGCCCTATGCTCTCTAAGCTGTGTTTTTCAGATGTTTCAGGACTCACCGGACACTTCTCCAGAGTGGCTCTTGGCAATTTACATCCCGCCCATCAGTGTAGCAAGGCTCCCATTTCTCCATGGCCTGTCCTGCATTTCTGGTTTTGACACTTTTTTCAGCATGGCCCTTTTGACCGATGGGAAGCGAGACTTCTTTGTAGCGCTGATTTGCCTTTCCAGGTGGCTTGGTTGGCCAAAAAGGGCGTATGCGTTTTTTCCTGAATATATTCAGGAAAAAACGCATACGCCCTTTTTGGCCAAGGGCATCATTGTCAACGTTTTGCCGCTTTTCATGTGCTTTAAAGGCGATTCGTATCTACCTCCTGAAATCTGTTTCCTGCAATTCTGCCTTGATTTCAAATCCTCTTCTTTGCCTTCCCTCAATATATTTGTGGACGAGAGTTATCATTAATAACTCTGCAGGTTTGTGAATTGCAGTGCCCTGAACCTCCATTTTACAACTCGTTTTTATGGGAGCTGGCCGCAAAATCGCAGAATGGCTTCAGGCCCTGTTCTGGTTCTGGGGGGCAGGCTGAGCCTGTGGTTAATTCTTCTTTCTGATGGGAAAATAGAGTGACCTGTGCCTGTCCCAACACCAAGAGCTAGTCTCTCGTTGGTTCCACGTTTTCCCGTTTATCCTCAGGACAAATTGCAACCTGTATGGAACAGGAGGTTAAAGGTGCTGATGCTCCAAGTAGGGAGCTTGCTAGTAAAGCGGCTGGAATGGCGAACCCGGGCACAAGGAGATGAGAAATGAGGTGCGTTTTAGAAACCTTTCCCCATCACACGGTGTACCATCTTCTGGGTTTCTCATGTATGTTTTTGATGTAGGAAGATGCCCTTGAACCTGGAGATTTGGGACCCATGCGATGGGTACCACGCCGTATTCCTTTAAAGGGTCTGCGTTTGCTCACCCAACCTCACCAAACCTCTCAGCCCCAAGAGTGTCCACCCTTATGTCTCATCCAGCTGTGCGTCTAGATATGGTCAATCCAGGTTGCATCACAGCCCCTGAACGCATTGTGTAAGAATTTCTCTCTCTTTCACTGTCTTTGTTTCATGGGTGTTTCAAAGTAATTTATTTTTATAATGGGGTTTAGCTGCTTTTCACTGCTGTGTTTATGCCGCTTTACACCCACTTGACACACTAACAGAGAGATATCAATACATAGGTTTTACGATTATTATTAGTCAGATATATTCTTGTGCGGTGAATAGGGCGTGTTGAGTCCAGTTCTCTGAGCAAGGAGTAGGTCTTGTCTATTACATATTGGGTTTATGGAACGGTATCTGAGCTAATTTGACACCCTTGTTTTATGTATCACCCCACCTCACCTTTCCCGTTAAGCAGCCATAGTGTGTTTTCTGCATGTGTGACTCTGTTCTGTTTTGTAATTCAGTTCAAGTGTAACGGTTTTTACATTCCCTCTATCAGTGATACCTTATGAGAAGTGTCCTTTTCTGTGTGACTTATTTCACTTAGAATCATCGTACCTAAATCCACTCATCATGCTGCTACTAACCTTACGACATTGATTTCCTGGCTGAGTGATATTCCATTGTACATAACATCCACAACTTCTTTATCCATTTTTCTCTTTCCTGGGATATTTAAGGTGGAATGAAGTGGAGGTCCTGGTCAACAGAGCAGCCCTAAACTTTGGGGTGCTTGTGTCTTGCTGATTTTTAATTTTCCCAATTTATACCCCCATGAGTGGAAGTGCCCTATGCTCTCTAAGCTGTGTTTTTCAGATGTTTCAGGACTCACCGGACACTTCTCCAGAGTGGCTCTTGGCAATTTACATCCCGCCCATCAGTGTAGCAAGGCTCCCATTTCTCCATGGCCTGTCCTGCATTTCTGGTTTTGACACTTTTTTCAGCATGGCCCTTTTGACCGATGGGAAGCGAGACTTCTTTGTAGCGCTGATTTGCCTTTCCAGGTGGCTTGGTTGGCCAAAAAGGGCGTATGCGTTTTTTCCTGAATATATTCAGGAAAAAACGCATACGCCCTTTTTGGCCAAGGGCATCATTGTCAACGTTTTGCCGCTTTTCATGTGCTTTAAAGGCGATTCGTATCTACCTCCTGAAATCTGTTTCCTGCAATTCTGCCTTGATTTCAAATCCTCTTCTTTGCCTTCCCTCAATATATTTGTGGACGAGAGTTATCATTTATAACTCTGCAGGTTTGTGAATTGCAGTGCCCTGAACCTCCATTTTACAACTCGTTTTTATGGGAGCTGGCCGCAAAATCGCAGAATGGCTTCAGGCCCTGTTCTGGTTCCGGGGGGCAGGCTGAGCCTGTGGTTAATTCTTCTTTCTGATGGGAAAATAGAGTGACCTGTGCCTGTCCCAACACCAAGAGCTAGTCTCTCGTTGGTTCCACGTCTTCCCGTTTATCCTCAGGACAAATTGCAACCTGTATGGAACAGGAGGTTAAAGGTGCTGATGCTCCAAGTAGGGAGCTTGCTAGTAAAGCGGCTGGAATGGCGAACCCGGGCACAAGGCGATGAGAAATGAGGTGCGTTTTAGAAACCTTTCCCCATCACACGGTGTACCATCTTCTGGGTTTCTCATGCATGTTTTTGATGTAGGAAGATGCCCTTGAACCTGGAGATTTGGGACCCATGCGATGGGTACCACGCAGTATTCCTTTAAAGGGTCTGCATTTGCTCACCCAACCTCACCAAACCTCTCAGCCCCAAGAGTGTCCACCCTTATGTCTCATCCAGCTGTGCGTCTAGATATGGTCAATCCAGGTTGCATCACAGCCCCTGAACGCATTGTGTAAGAATTTCTCTCTCTTTCACTGTCTTTGTTTCATGGGTGTTTCAAAGTAATTTATTTTTATAATGGGGTTTAGCTGCTTTTCACTGCTGTGTTTATGCCGCTTTACACCCACTTGACACACTAACAGAGAGATATCAATACATAGGTTTTACGATTATTATTAGTCAGATATATTCTTGTGCGGTGAATAGGGCGTGTTGAGTCCAGTTCTCTGAGCAAGGAGTAGGTCTTGTCTATTACATATTGGGTTTATGGAACGGTATCTGAGCTAATTTGATACCCTTGTTTTATGTATCACCCCACCTCACCTTTCCCGTTAAGCAGCCATAGTGTGTTTTCTGCATGTGTGACTCTGTTCTGTTTTGTAATTCAGTTCAAGTGTAACGGTTTTTACATTCCCTCTATCAGTGATACCTTATGAGAAGTGTCCTTTTCTGTGTGACTTATTTCACTTAGAATCGTCGTACCTAAATCCACTCATCATGCTGCTACTAACCTTATGACATTGATTTCATGGCTGAGTGATATTCCATTGTACATAAGGACCACAACTTCTTTATCCATTTTTCTCTTTCCTGGGATATTTAAGGTGGAATGAAGTGGAGGTCCTTGTCAACAGAGCAGCCCTAAACTTTGGGGTGCTTGTGTCTTGCTGATTTTTAATTTTCCCAATTTATACCCCCATGAGTGGAAGTGCCCTATGCTCTCTAAGCTGTGTTTTTCAGATGTTTCAGGACTCACCGGACACTTCTCCAGAGTGGCTCCTGGCAATTTACATCCCGCCCATCAGTGTAGCAAGGCTCCCATTTCTCCATGGCCTGTCCTGCATTTCTGGTTTTGACACTTTTTTCAGCATGGCCCTTTTGACCGATGGGAAGCGAGACTTCTTTGTAGCGTTGATTTGCGTTTCCAGGTGGCTTGGTTGGCCAAAAAGGGCGTATGCGTTTTTTCCTGAATATATTCAGGAAAAAACGCATACGCCCTTTTTGGCCAAGGGCATCATTGTCAACGTTTTGCCGCTTTTCATGTGCTTTAAAGGCGATTCGTATCTACCTCCTGAAATCTGTTTCCTGCAATTCTGCCTTGATTTCAAATCCTCTTCTTTGCCTTCCCTCAATATATTTGTGGACGGGAGTTATCATTTATAACTCTGCAGGTTTGTGAATTGCAGTGCCCTGAACCTCCATTTTACAACTCGTTTTTATGGGAGCTGGCCGCAAAATCGCAGAATGGCTTCAGGCCCTGTTCTGGTTCCGGGGGGCAGGCTGAGCCTGTGGTTAATTCTTCTTTCTGATGGGAAAATAGAGTGACCTGTGCCTGTCCCAACACCAAGAGCTAGTCTCTCGTTGGTTCCACGTCTTCCCGTTTATCCTGAGGACAAATTGCAACCTGCATGGAACAGGAGGTTAAAGGTGCTGATGCTCCAAGTAGGGAGCTTGCTAGTAAAGCGGCTGGAATGGCGAACCCGGGCACAAGGAGTTGAGAAATGAGGTGCGTTTTAGAAACCTTTCCCCATCACACGGTGTACCATCTTCTGGGTTTCTCATGCATGTTTTTGATGTAGGAAGATGCCCTTGAACCTGGAGATTTGGGACCCATGCGATGGGTACCACGCTGTATTCCTTTAAAGGGTCTGCGTTTGCTCACCCAACCTCACCAAACCTCTCAGCCCCAAGAGTGTCCACCCTTATGTCTCATCCAGCTGTGCGTCTAGATATGGTCAATCCAGGTTGCATCACAGCCCCTGAACGCATTGTGTAAGAATTTCTCTCTCTTTCACTGTCTTTGTTTCATGGGTGTTTCAAAGTAATTTATTTTTATAATGGGGTTTAGCTGCTTTTCACTGCTGTGTTTATGCCGCTTTACACCCACTTGACACACTAACAGAGAGATATCAATACATAGGTTTTACGATTATTATTAGTCAGATATATTCTTGTGCGGTGAATAGGGCGTGTTGAGTCCAGTTCTCTGAGCAAGGAGTAGGTCTTGTCTATTACATATTGGGTTTATGGAACGGTATCTGAGCTAATTTGATACCCTTGTTTTATGTATCACCCCACCTCACCTTTCCCGTTAAGCAGCCATAGTGTGTTTTCTGCATGTGTGACTCTGTTCTGTTTTGTAATTCAGTTCAAGTGTAACGGTTTTTACATTCCCTCTATCAGTGATACCTTATGAGAAGTGTCCTTTTCTGTGTGACTTATTTCACTTAGAATCGTCGTACCTAAATCCACTCATCATGCTGCTACTAACCTTACGACATTGATTTCATGGCTGAGTGATATTCCATTGTACATAAGGACCACAACTTCTTTATCCATTTTTCTCTTTCCTGGGATATTTAAGGTGGAATGAAGTGGAGGTCCTGGTCAACAGAGCAGCCCTAAACTTTGGGGTGCTTGTGTCTTGCTGATTTTTAATTTTCCCAATTTATACCCCCATGAGTGGAAGTGCCCTATGCTCTCTAAGCTGTGTTTTTCAGATGTTTCAGGACTCACCGGACACTTCTCCGGAGTGGCTCTTGGCAATTTACATCCCGCCCATCAGTGTAGCAAGGCTCCCATTTCTCCATGGCCTGTCCTGCATTTCTGGTTTTGACACTTTTTTCAGCATGGCCCTTTTGACCGATGGGAAGCGAGACTTCTTTGTAGCGCTGATTTGCCTTTCCAGGTTGCTTGGTTGGCCAAAAAGGGCGTATGCGTTTTTTCCTGAATATATTCAGGAAAAAACGCATACGCCCTTTTTGGCCAAGGGCATCATTGTCAACGTTTTGCCGCTTTTCATGTGCTTTAAAGGCGATTCGTATCTACCTCCTGAAATCTGTTTCCTGCAATTCTGCCTTGATTTCAAATCCTCTTCTTTGCCTTCCCTCAATATATTTGTGGACGGGAGTTATCATTTATAACTCTGCAGGTTTGTGAATTGCAGTGCCCTGAACCTCCATTTTACAACTCGTTTTTATGGGAGCTGGCCGCAAAATCGCAGAATGGCTTCAGGCCCTGTTCTGGTTCCGGGGGGCAGGCTGAGCCTGTGGTTAATTCTTCTTTCTGATGGGAAAATAGAGTGACCTGTGCCTGTCCCAACACCAAGAGCTAGTCTCTCGTTGGTTCCACGTCTTCCCGTTTATCCTGAGGACAAATTGCAACCTGCATGGAACAGGAGGTTAAAGGTGCTGATGCTCCAAGTAGGGAGCTTGCTAGTAAAGCGGCTGGAATGGCGAACCCGGGCACAAGGAGTTGAGAAATGAGGTGCGTTTTAGAAACCTTTCCCCATCACACGGTGTACCATCTTCTGGGTTTCTCATGCATGTTTTTGATGTAGGAAGATGCCCTTGAACCTGGAGATTTGGGACCCATGCGATGGGTACCACGCTGTATTCCTTTAAAGGGTCTGCGTTTGCTCACCCAACCTCACCAAACCTCTCAGCCCCAAGAGTGTCCACCCTTATGTCTCATCCAGCTGTGCGTCTAGATATGGTCAATCCAGGTTGCATCACAGCCCCTGAACGCATTGTGTAAGAATTTCTCTCTCTTTCACTGTCTTTGTTTCATGGGTGTTTCAAAGTAATTTATTTTTATAATGGGGTTTAGCTGCTTTTCACTGCTGTGTTTATGCCGCTTTACACCCACTTGACACACTAACAGAGAGATATCAATACATAGGTTTTACGATTATTATTAGTCAGATATATTCTTGTGCGGTGAATAGGGCGTGTTGAGTCCAGTTCTCTGAGCAAGGAGTAGGTCTTGTCTATTACATATTGGGTTTATGGAACGGTATCTGAGCTAATTTGATACCCTTGTTTTATGTATCACCCCACCTCACCTTTCCCGTTAAGCAGCCATAGTGTGTTTTCTGCATGTGTGACTCTGTTCTGTTTTGTAATTCAGTTCAAGTGTAACGGTTTTTACATTCCCTCTATCAGTGATACCTTATGAGAAGTGTCCTTTTCTGTGTGACTTATTTCACTTAGAATCGTCGTACCTAAATCCACTCATCATGCTGCTACTAACCTTACGACATTGATTTCATGGCTGAGTGATATTCCATTGTACATAAGGACCACAACTTCTTTATCCATTTTTCTCTTTCCTGGGATATTTAAGGTGGAATGAAGTGGAGGTCCTGGTCAACAGAGCAGCCCTAAACTTTGGGGTGCTTGTGTCTTGCTGATTTTTAATTTTCCCAATTTATACCCCCATGAGTGGAAGTGCCCTATGCTCTCTAAGCTGTGTTTTTCAGATGTTTCAGGACTCACCGGACACTTCTCCGGAGTGGCTCTTGGCAATTTACATCCCGCCCATCAGTGTAGCAAGGCTCCCATTTCTCCATGGCCTGTCCTGCATTTCTGGTTTTGACACTTTTTTCAGCATGGCCCTTTTGACCGATGGGAAGCGAGACTTCTTTGTAGCGCTGATTTGCCTTTCCAGGTTGCTTGGTTGGCCAAAAAGGGCGTATGCGTTTTTTCCTGAATATATTCAGGAAAAAACGCATACGCCCTTTTTGGCCAAGGGCATCATTGTCAACGTTTTGCCGCTTTTCATGTGCTTTAAAGGCGATTCGTATCTACCTCCTGAAATCTGTTTCCTGCAATTCTGCCTTGATTTCAAATCCTCTTCTTTGCCTTCCCTCAATATATTTGTGGACGAGAGTTATCATTTATAACTCTGCAGGTTTGTGAATTGCAGTGCCCTGAACCTCCATTTTACAACTCGTTTTTATGGGAGCTGGCGGCAAAATCGCAGAATGGCTTCAGGCCCTGTTCTGGTTCCGGGGGGCAGGCTGAGCCTGTGGTTAATTCTTCTTTCTGATGGGAAAATAGAGTGACCTGTGCCTGTCCCAACACCAAGAGCTAGTCTCTCGTTGGTTCCACGTCTTCCCGTTTATCCTCAGGACAAATTGCAACCTGTATGGAACAGGAGGTTAAAGGTGCTGATGCTCCAAGTAGGGAGCTTGCTAGTAAAGCGGCTGGAATGGCGAACCCGGGCACAAGGAGATGAGAAATGAGGTGCGTTTTAGAAACCTTTCCCCATCACACGGTGTACCATCTTCTGGGTTTCTCATGCATGTTTTTGATGTAGGAAGATGCCCTTGAACCTGGAGATTTGGGACCCATGCGATGGGTACCACGCAGTATTCCTTTAAAGGGTCTGCGTTTGCTCACCCAACCTCACCAAACCTCTCAGCCCCAAGAGTGTCCACCCTTATGTCTCATCCAGCTGTGCGTCTAGATATGGTCAATCCAGGTTGCATCACAGCCCCTGAACGCATTGTGTAAGAATTTCTCTCTCTTTCACTGTCTTTGTTTCATGGGTGTTTCAAAGTAATTTATTTTTATAATGGGGTTTAGCTGCTTTTCACTGCTGTGTTTATGCCGCTTTACACCCACTTGACACACTAACAGAGAGATATCAATACATAGGTTTTACGATTATTATTAGTCAGATATATTCTTGTGCGGTGAATAGGGCGTGTTGAGTCCAGTTCTCTGAGCAAGGAGTAGGTCTTGTCTATTACATATTGGGTTTATGGAACGGTATCTGAGCTAATTTGACACCCTTGTTTTATGTATCACCCCACCTCACCTTTCCCGTTAAGCAGCCATAGTGTGTTTTCTGCATGTGTGACTCTGTTCTGTTTTGTAATTCAGTTCAAGTGTAACGGTTTTTATATTCCCTCTATCAGTGATACCTTATGAGAAGTGTCCTTTTCTGTGTGACTTATTTCACTTAGAATCATCGTACCTAAATCCACTCATCATGCTGCTACTAACCTTACGACATTGATTTCCTGGCTGAGTGATATTCCATTGTACATAACATCCACAACTTCTTTATCCATTTTTCTCTTTCCTGGGATATTTAAGGTGGAATGAAGTGGAGGTCCTGGTCAACAGAGCAGCCCTAAACTTTGGGGTGCTTGTGTCTTGCTGATTTTTAATTTTCCCAATTTATACCCCCATGAGTGGAAGTGCCCTATGCTCTCTAAGCTGTGTTTTTCAGATGTTTCAGGACTCACCGGACACTTCTCCAGAGTGGCTCTTGGCAATTTACATCCCGCCCATCAGTGTAGCAAGGCTCCCATTTCTCCATGGCCTGTCCTGCATTTCTGGTTTTGACACTTTTTTCAGCATGGCCCTTTTGACCGATGGGAAGCGAGACTTCTTTGTAGCGCTGATTTGCCTTTCCAGGTGGCTTGGTTGGCCAAAAAGGGCGTATGCGTTTTTTCCTGAATATATTCAGGAAAAAACGCATACGCCCTTTTTGGCCAAGGGCATCATTGTCAACGTTTTGCCGCTTTTCATGTGCTTTAAAGGCGATTCGTATCTACCTCCTGAAATCTGTTTCCTGCAATTCTGCCTTGATTTCAAATCCTCTTCTTTGCCTTCCCTCAATATATTTGTGGACGAGAGTTATCATTTATAACTCTGCAGGTTTGTGAATTGCAGTGCCCTGAACCTCCATTTTACAACTCGTTTTTATGGGAGCTGGCCGCAAAATCGCAGAATGGCTTCAGGCCCTGTTCTGGTTCCGGGGGGCAGGCTGAGCCTGTGGTTAATTCTTCTTTCTGATGGGAAAATAGAGTGACCTGTGCCTGTCCCAACACCAAGAGCTAGTCTCTCGTTGGTTCCACGTCTTCCCGTTTATCCTCAGGACAAATTGCAACCTGTATGGAACAGGAGGTTAAAGGTGCTGATGCTCCAAGTAGGGAGCTTGCTAGTAAAGCGGCTGGAATGGCGAACCCGGGCACAAGGCGATGAGAAATGAGGTGCGTTTTAGAAACCTTTCCCCATCACACGGTGTACCATCTTCTGGGTTTCTCATGCATGTTTTTGATGTAGGAAGATGCCCTTGAACCTGGAGATTTGGGACCCATGCGATGGGTACCACGCAGTATTCCTTTAAAGGGTCTGCATTTGCTCACCCAACCTCACCAAACCTCTCAGCCCCAAGAGTGTCCACCCTTATGTCTCATCCAGCTGTGCGTCTAGATATGGTCAATCCAGGTTGCATCACAGCCCCTGAACGCATTGTGTAAGAATTTCTCTCTCTTTCACTGTCTTTGTTTCATGGGTGTTTCAAAGTAATTTATTTTTATAATGGGGTTTAGCTGCTTTTCACTGCTGTGTTTATGCCGCTTTACACCCACTTGACACACTAACAGAGAGATATCAATACATAGGTTTTACGATTATTATTAGTCAGATATATTCTTGTGCGGTGAATAGGGCGTGTTGAGTCCAGTTCTCTGAGCAAGGAGTAGGTCTTGTCTATTACATATTGGGTTTATGGAACGGTATCTGAGCTAATTTGATACCCTTGTTTTATGTATCACCCCACCTCACCTTTCCCGTTAAGCAGCCATAGTGTGTTTTCTGCATGTGTGACTCTGTTCTGTTTTGTAATTCAGTTCAAGTGTAACGGTTTTTACATTCCCTCTATCAGTGATACCTTATGAGAAGTGTCCTTTTCTGTGTGACTTATTTCACTTAGAATCGTCGTACCTAAATCCACTCATCATGCTGCTACTAACCTTACGACATTGATTTCCTGGCTGAGTGATATTCCAATGTACATAAGGACCACAACTTCTTTATCCATTTTTCTCTTTCCTGGGATATTTAAGGTGGAATGAAGTGGAGGTCCTGGTCAACAGAGCAGCCCTAAACTTTGGGGTGCTTTTGTCTTGCTGATTTTTAATTTTCCCAATTTATACCCCCATGAGTGGAAGTGCCCTATGCTCTCTAAGCTGTGTTTTTCAGATGTTTCAGGACTCACCGGACACTTCTCCAGAGTGGCTCTTGGCAATTTACATCCCGCCCATCAGTGTAGCAAGGCTCCCATTTCTCCTTGGCCTGTCCTGCATTTCTGGTTTTGACACTTTTTTCAGCATGGCCCTTTTGACCGATGGGAAGCGAGACTTCTTTGTAGCGCTGATTTGCCTTTCCAGGTGGCTTGGTTGGCCAAAAAGGGCGTATGCGTTTTTTCCTGAATATATTCAGGAAAAAACGCATACGCACTTTTTGGCCAAGGGCATCATTGTCAACGTTTTGCCGCTTTTCATGTGCTTTAAAGGCGATTCGAATCTACCTCCTGAAATCTGTTTCCTGCAATTCTGCCTTGATTTCAAATCCTCTTCTTTGCCTTCCCTCAATATATTTGTGGACGAGAGTTATCATTAATAACTCTGCAGGTTTGTGAATTGCAGTGCCCTGAACCTCCATTTTACAACTCGTTTTTATGGGAGCTGGCCGCAAAATCGCAGAATGGCTTCAGGCCCTGTTCTGGTTCTGGGGGGCAGGCTGAGCCTGTGGTTAATTCTTCTTTCTGATGGGAAAATAGAGTGACCTGTGCCTGTCCCAACACCAAGAGCTAGTCTCTCGTTGGTTCCACGTCTTCCCGTTTATCCTCAGGACAAATTGCAACCTGTACGGAACAGGAGGTTAAAGGTGCTGATGCTCCAAGTAGGGAGCTTGCTAGTAAAGCGGCTGGAATGGCGAACCCGGGCACAAGGAGATGAGAAATGAGGTGCGTTTTAGAAACCTTTCCCCATCACACGGTGTACCATCTTCTGGGTTTCTCATGTATGTTTTTGATGTAGGAAGATGCCCTTGAACCTGGAAATTTGGGACCCATGCGATGGGTACCACGCAGTATTCCTTTAAAGGGTCTGCGTTTGCTCACCCAACCTCACCAAAACTCTCAGCCCCAAGAGTGTCCACCCTTATGTCTCATCCAGCTGTGCGTCTAGATATGGTCAATCCAGGTTGCATCACAGCCCCTGAACGCATTGTGTAAGAATTTCTCTCTCTTTCACTGTCTTTGTTTCATGGGTGTTTCAAAGTAATTTATTTTTATAATGGGGTTTAGCTGCTTTTCACTGCTGTGTTTATGCCGCTTTACACCCACTTGACACACTAACAGAGAGATATCAATACATAGGTTTTACGATTATTATTAGTCAGATATATTCTTGTGCGGTGAATAGGGCGTGTTGAGTCCAGTTCTCTGAGCAAGGAGTAGGTCTTGTCTATTACATATTGGGTTTATGGAACGGTATCTGAGCTAATTTGATACCCTTGTTTTATGTATCACCCCACCTCACCTTTCCCGTTAAGCAGCCATAGTGTGTTTTCTGCATGTGTGACTCTGTTCTGTTTTGTAATTCAGTTCAAGTGTAACGGTTTTTACATTCCCTCTATCAGTGATACCTTATGAGAAGTGTCCTTTTCTGTGTGACTTATTTCACTTAGAATCGTCGTACCTAAATCCACTCATCATGCTGCTACTAACCTTATGACATTGATTTCATGGCTGAGTGATATTCCATTGTACATAAGGACCACAACTTCTTTATCCATTTTTCTCTTTCCTGGGATATTTAAGGTGGAATGAAGTGGAGGTCCTGGTCAACAGAGCAGCCCTAAACTTTGGGGTGCTTGTGTCTTGCTGATTTTTAATTTTCCCAATTTATACCCCCATGAGTGGAAGTGCCCTATGCTCTCTAAGCTGTGTTTTTCAGATGTTTCAGGACTCACCGGACACTTCTCCAGAGTGGCTCCTGGCAATTTACATCCCGCCCATCAGTGTAGCAAGGCTCCCATTTCTCCATGGCCTGTCCTGCATTTCTGGTTTTGACACTTTTTTCAGCATGGCCCTTTTGACCGATGGGAAGCGAGACTTCTTTGTAGCGTTGATTTGCCTTTCCAGGTGGCTTGGTTGGCCAAAAAGGGCGTATGCGTTTTTTCCTGAATATATTCAGGAAAAAACGCATACGCCCTTTTTGGCCAAGGGCATCATTGTCAACGTTTTGCCGCTTTTCATGTGCTTTAAAGGCGATTCGTATCTACCTCCTGAAATCTGTTTCCTGCAATTCTGCCTTGATTTCAAATCCTCTTCTTTGCCTTCCCTCCATATATTTGTGGACGGGAGTTATCATTTATAACTCTGCAGGTTTGTGAATTGCAGTGCCCTGAACCTCCATTTTACAACTCGTTTTTATGGGAGCTGGCCGCAAAATCGCAGAATGGCTTCAGGCCCTGTTCTGGTTCCGGGGGGCAGGCTGAGCCTGTGGTTAATTCTTCTTTCTGATGGGAAAATAGAGTGACCTGTGCCTGTCCCAACACCAAGAGCTAGTCTCTCGTTGGTTCCACGTCTTCCCGTTTATCCTCAGGACAAATTGCAACCTGCATGGAACAGGAGGTTAAAGGTGCTGATGCTCCAAGTAGGGAGCTTGCTAGTAAAGCGGCTGGAATGGCGAACCCGGGCACAAGGAGTTGAGAAATGAGGTGCGTTTTAGAAACCTTTCCCCATCACACGGTGTACCATCTTCTGGGTTTCTCATGCATGTTTTTGATGTAGGAAGATGCCCTTGAACCTGGAGATTTGGGACCCATGCGATGGGTACCACGCAGTATTCCTTTAAAGGGTCTGCGTTTGCTCACCCAACCTCACCAAACCTCTCAGCCCCAAGAGTGTCCACCCTTATGTCTCATCCAGCTGTGCGTCTAGATATGGTCAATCCAGGTTGCATCACAGCCCCTGAACGCATTGTGTAAGAATTTCTCTCTCTTTCACTGTCTTTGTTTCATGGGTGTTTCAAAGTAATTTATTTTTATAATGGGGTTTAGCTGCTTTTCACTGCTGTGTTTATGCCGCTTTACACCCACTTGACACACTAACAGAGAGATATCAATACATAGGTTTTACGATTATTATTAGTCAGATATATTCTTGTGCGGTGAATAGGGCGTGTTGAGTCCAGTTCTCTGAGCAAGGAGTAGGTCTTGTCTATTACATATTGGGTTTATGGAACGGTATCTGAGCTAATTTGATACCCTTGTTTTATGTATCACCCCACCTCACCTTTCCCGTTAAGCAGCCATAGTGTGTTTTCTGCATGTGTGACTCTGTTCTGTTTTGTAATTCAGTTCAAGTGTAACGGTTTTTACATTCCCTCTATCAGTGATACCTTATGAGAAGTGTCCTTTTCTGTGTGACTTATTTCACTTAGAATCGTCGTACCTAAATCCACTCATCATGCTGCTACTAACCTTACGACATTGATTTCATGGCTGAGTGATATTCCATTGTACATAAGGACCACAACTTCTTTATCCATTTTTCTCTTTCCTGGGATATTTAAGGTGGAATGAAGTGGAGGTCCTGGTCAACAGAGCAGCCCTAAACTTTGGGGTGCTTGTGTCTTGCTGATTTTTAATTTTCCCAATTTATACCCCCATGAGTGGAAGTGCCCTATGCTCTCTAAGCTGTGTTTTTCAGATGTTTCAGGACTCACCGGACACTTCTCCAGAGTGGCTCCTGGCAATTTACATCCCGCCCATCAGTGTAGCAAGGCTCCCATTTCTCCATGGCCTGTCCTGCATTTCTGGTTTTGACACTTTTTTCAGCATGGCCCTTTTGACCGATGGGAAGCGAGACTTCTTTGTAGCGTTGATTTGCCTTTCCAGGTGGCTTGGTTGGCCAAAAAGGGCGTATGCGTTTTTTCCTGAATATATTCAGGAAAAAACGCATACGCCCTTTTTGACCAAGGGCATCATTGTCAACGTTTTGCCGCTTTTCATGTGCTTTACAGGCGATTCGAATCTACCTCCTGAAATCTGATTCCTGCAATTCTGCCTTGATTTCAAATCCTCTTCTTTGCCTTCCCTCAATATATTTGTGGACGAGAGTTATCATTAATAACTCTGCAGGTTTGTGAATTGCAGTGCCCTGAACCTCCATTTTACAACTCGTTTTTATGGGAGCTGGCCGCAAAATCGCAGAATGGCTTCAGGCCCTGTTCTGGTTCTGGGGGGCAGGCTGAGCCTGTGGTTAATTCTTCTTTCTGATGGGAAAATAGAGTGACCTGTGCCTGTCCCAACACCAAGAGCTAGTCTCTCGTTGGTTCCACGTTTTCCCGTTTATCCTCAGGACAAATTGCAACCTGTATGGAACAGGAGGTTAAAGGTGCTGATGCTCCAAGTAGGGAGCTTGCTAGTAAAGCGGCTGGAATGGCGAACCCGGGCACAAGGAGATGAGAAATGAGGTGCGTTTTAGAAACCTTTCCCCATCACACGGTGTACCATCTTCTGGGTTTCTCATGTATGTTTTTGATGTAGGAAGATGCCCTTGAACCTGGAAATTTGGGACCCATGCGATGGGTACCACGCAGTATTCCTTTAAAGGGTCTGCGTTTGCTCACCCAACCTCACCAAACCTCTCAGCCCCAAGAGTGTCCACCCTTATGTCTCATCCAGCTGTGCGTCTAGATATGGTCAATCCAGGTTGCATCACAGCCCCTGAACGCATTGTGTAAGAATTTCTCTCTCTTTCACTGTCTTTGTTTCATGGGTGTTTCAAAGTAATTTATTTTTATAATGGGGTTTAGCTGCTTTTCACTGCTGTGTTTATGCCGCTTTACACCCACTTGACACACTAACAGACAGATATCAATACATAGGTTTTACGATTATTATTAGTCAGATATATTCTTGTGCGGTGAATAGGGCGTGTTGAGTCCAGTTCTCTGAGCAAGGAGTAGGTCTTGTCTATTACATATTGGGTTTATGGAACGGTATCTGAGCTAATTTGATACCCTTGTTTTATGTATCACCCCACCTCACCTTTCCCGTTAAGCAGCCATAGTGTGTTTTCTGCATGTGTGACTCTGTTCTGTTTTGTAATTCAGTTCAAGTGTAACGGTTTTTACATTCCCTCTATCAGTGATACCTTATGAGAAGTGTCCTTTTCTGTGTGACTTATTTCACTTAGAATCGTCGTACCTAAATCCACTCATCATGCTGCTACTAACCTTATGACATTGATTTCATGGCTGAGTGATATTCCATTGTACATAAGGACCACAACTTCTTTATCCATTTTTCTCTTTCCTGGGATATTTAAGGTGGAATGAAGTGGAGGTCCTGGTCAACAGAGCAGCCCTAAACTTTGGGGTGCTTGTGTCTTGCTGATTTTTCATTTTCCCAATTTATACCCCCATGAGTGGAAGTGCCCTATGCTCTCTAAGCTGTGTTTTTCAGATGTTTCAGGACTCACCGGACACTTCTCCAGAGTGGCTCCTGGCAATTTACATCCCGCCCATCAGTGTAGCAAGGCTCCCATTTCTCCATGGCCTGTCCTGCATTTCTGGTTTTGACACTTTTTTCAGCATGGCCCTTTTGACCGATGGGAAGCGAGACTTCTTTGTAGCGTTGATTTGCGTTTCCAGGTGGCTTGGTTGGCCAAAAAGGGCGTATGCGTTTTTTCCTGAATATATTCAGGAAAAAACGCATACGCCCTTTTTGGCCAAGGGCATCATTGTCAACGTTTTGCCGCTTTTCATGTGCTTTAAAGGCGATTCGTATCTACCTCCTGAAATCTGTTTCGTGCAATTCTGCCTTGATTTCAAATCCTCTTCTTTGCCTTCCCTCAATATATTTGTGGACGGGAGTTATCATTTATAACTCTGCAGGTTTGTGAATTGCAGTGCCCTGAACCTCCATTTTACAACTCGTTTTTATGGGAGCTGGCCGCAAAATCGCAGAATGGCTTCAGGCCCTGTTCTGGTTCCGGGGGGCAGGCTGAGCCTGTGGTTAATTCTTCTTTCTGATGGGAAAATAGAGTGACCTGTGCCTGTCCCAACACCAAGAGCTAGTCTCTCGTTGGTTCCACGTCTTCCCGTTTATCCTGAGGACAAATTGCAACCTGCATGGAACAGGAGGTTAAAGGTGCTGATGCTCCAAGTAGGGAGCTTGCTAGTAAAGCGGCTGGAATGGCGAACCCGGGCACAAGGAGTTGAGAAATGAGGTGCGTTTTAGAAACCTTTCCCCATCACACGGTGTACCATCTTCTGGGTTTCTCATGCATGTTTTTGATGTAGGAAGATGCCCTTGAACCTGGAGATTTGGGACCCATGCGATGGGTACCACGCTGTATTCCTTTAAAGGGTCTGCGTTTGCTCACCCAACCTCACCAAACCTCTCAGCCCCAAGAGTGTCCACCCTTATGTCTCATCCAGCTGTGCGTCTAGATATGGTCAATCCAGGTTGCATCACAGCCCCTGAACGCATTGTGTAAGAATTTCTCTCTCTTTCACTGTCTTTGTTTCATGGGTGTTTCAAAGTAATTTATTTTTATAATGGGGTTTAGCTGCTTTTCACTGCTGTGTTTATGCCGCTTTACACCCACTTGACACACTAACAGAGAGATATCAATACATAGGTTTTACGATTATTATTAGTCAGATATATTCTTGTGCGGTGAATAGGGCGTGTTGAGTCCAGTTCTCTGAGCAAGGAGTAGGTCTTGTCTATTACATATTGGGTTTATGGAACGGTATCTGAGCTAATTTGATACCCTTGTTTTATGTATCACCCCACCTCACCTTTCCCGTTAAGCAGCCATAGTGTGTTTTCTGCATGTGTGACTCTGTTCTGTTTTGTAATTCAGTTCAAGTGTAACGGTTTTTACATTCCCTCTATCAGTGATACCTTATGAGAAGTGTCCTTTTCTGTGTGACTTATTTCACTTAGAATCGTCGTACCTAAATCCACTCATCATGCTGCTACTAACCTTACGACATTGATTTCATGGCTGAGTGATATTCCATTGTACATGAGGACCACAACTTCTTTATCCATTTTTCTCTTTCCTGGGATATTTAAGGTGGAATGAAGTGGAGGTCCTGGTCAACAGAGCAGCCCTAAACTTTGGGGTGCTTGTGTCTTGCTGATTTTTAATTTTCCCAATTTATACCCCCATGAGTGGAAGTGCCCTATGCTCTCTAAGCTGTGTTTTTCAGATGTTTCAGGACTCACCGGACACTTCTCCGGAGTGGCTCTTGGCAATTTACATCCCGCCCATCAGTGTAGCAAGGCTCCCATTTCTCCATGGCCTGTCCTGCATTTCTGGTTTTGACACTTTTTTCAGCATGGCCCTTTTGACCGATGGGAAGCGAGACTTCTTTGTAGCGCTGATTTGCCTTTCCAGGTTGCTTGGTTGGCCAAAAAGGGCGTATGCGTTTTTTCCTGAATATATTCAGGAAAAAACGCATACGCCCTTTTTGGCCAAGGGCATCATTGTCAACGTTTTGCCGCTTTTCATGTGCTTTAAAGGCGATTCGTATCTACCTCCTGAAATCTGTTTCCTGCAATTCTGCCTTGATTTCAAATCCTCTTCTTTGCCTTCCCTCAATATATTTGTGGACGAGAGTTATCATTTATAACTCTGCAGGTTTGTGAATTGCAGTGCCCTGAACCTCCATTTTACAACTCGTTTTTATGGGAGCTGGCGGCAAAATCGCAGAATGGCTTCAGGCCCTGTTCTGGTTCCGGGGGGCAGGCTGAGCCTGTGGTTAATTCTTCTTTCTGATGGGAAAATAGAGTGACCTGTGCCTGTCCCAACACCAAGAGCTAGTCTCTCGTTGGTTCCACGTCTTCCCGTTTATCCTCAGGACAAATTGCAACCTGTATGGAACAGGAGGTTAAAGGTGCTGATGCTCCAAGTAGGGAGCTTGCTAGTAAAGCGGCTGGAATGGCGAACCCGGGCACAAGGAGATGAGAAATGAGGTGCGTTTTAGAAACCTTTCCCCATCACACGGTGTACCATCTTCTGGGTTTCTCATGCATGTTTTTGATGTAGGAAGATGCCCTTGAACCTGGAGATTTGGGACCCATGCGATGGGTACCACGCAGTATTCCTTTAAAGGGTCTGCGTTTGCTCACCCAACCTCACCAAACCTCTCAGCCCCAAGAGTGTCCACCCTTATGTCTCATCCAGCTGTGCGTCTAGATATGGTCAATCCAGGTTGCATCACAGCCCCTGAACGCATTGTGTAAGAATTTCTCTCTCTTTCACTGTCTTTGTTTCATGGGTGTTTCAAAGTAATTTATTTTTATAATGGGGTTTAGCTGCTTTTCACTGCTGTGTTTATGCCGCTTTACACCCACTTGACACACTAACAGAGAGATATCAATACATAGGTTTTACGATTATTATTAGTCAGATATATTCTTGTGCGGTGAATAGGGCGTGTTGAGTCCAGTTCTCTGAGCAAGGAGTAGGTCTTGTCTATTACATATTGGGTTTATGGAACGGTATCTGAGCTAATTTGACACCCTTGTTTTATGTATCACCCCACCTCACCTTTCCCGTTAAGCAGCCATAGTGTGTTTTCTGCATGTGTGACTCTGTTCTGTTTTGTAATTCAGTTCAAGTGTAACGGTTTTTATATTCCCTCTATCAGTGATACCTTATGAGAAGTGTCCTTTTCTGTGTGACTTATTTCACTTAGAATCATCGTACCTAAATCCACTCATCATGCTGCTACTAACCTTACGACATTGATTTCCTGGCTGAGTGATATTCCATTGTACATAACATCCACAACTTCTTTATCCATTTTTCTCTTTCCTGGGATATTTAAGGTGGAATGAAGTGGAGGTCCTGGTCAACAGAGCAGCCCTAAACTTTGGGGTGCTTGTGTCTTGCTGATTTTTAATTTTCCCAATTTATACCCCCATGAGTGGAAGTGCCCTATGCTCTCTAAGCTGTGTTTTTCAGATGTTTCAGGACTCACCGGACACTTCTCCAGAGTGGCTCTTGGCAATTTACATCCCGCCCATCAGTGTAGCAAGGCTCCCATTTCTCCATGGCCTGTCCTGCATTTCTGGTTTTGACACTTTTTTCAGCATGGCCCTTTTGACCGATGGGAAGCGAGACTTCTTTGTAGCGCTGATTTGCCTTTCCAGGTGGCTTGGTTGGCCAAAAAGGGCGTATGCGTTTTTTCCTGAATATATTCAGGAAAAAACGCATACGCCCTTTTTGGCCAAGGGCATCATTGTCAACGTTTTGCCGCTTTTCATGTGCTTTAAAGGCGATTCGTATCTACCTCCTGAAATCTGTTTCCTGCAATTCTGCCTTGATTTCAAATCCTCTTCTTTGCCTTCCCTCAATATATTTGTGGACGAGAGTTATCATTTATAACTCTGCAGGTTTGTGAATTGCAGTGCCCTGAACCTCCATTTTACAACTCGTTTTTATGGGAGCTGGCCGCAAAATCGCAGAATGGCTTCAGGCCCTGTTCTGGTTCCGGGGGGCAGGCTGAGCCTGTGGTTAATTCTTCTTTCTGATGGGAAAATAGAGTGACCTGTGCCTGTCCCAACACCAAGAGCTAGTCTCTCGTTGGTTCCACGTCTTCCCGTTTATCCTCAGGACAAATTGCAACCTGTATGGAACAGGAGGTTAAAGGTGCTGATGCTCCAAGTAGGGAGCTTGCTAGTAAAGCGGCTGGAATGGCGAACCCGGGCACAAGGCGATGAGAAATGAGGTGCGTTTTAGAAACCTTTCCCCATCACACGGTGTACCATCTTCTGGGTTTCTCATGCATGTTTTTGATGTAGGAAGATGCCCTTGAACCTGGAGATTTGGGACCCATGCGATGGGTACCACGCAGTATTCCTTTAAAGGGTCTGCATTTGCTCACCCAACCTCACCAAACCTCTCAGCCCCAAGAGTGTCCACCCTTATGTCTCATCCAGCTGTGCGTCTAGATATGGTCAATCCAGGTTGCATCACAGCCCCTGAACGCATTGTGTAAGAATTTCTCTCTCTTTCACTGTCTTTGTTTCATGGGTGTTTCAAAGTAATTTATTTTTATAATGGGGTTTAGCTGCTTTTCACTGCTGTGTTTATGCCGCTTTACACCCACTTGACACACTAACAGAGAGATATCAATACATAGGTTTTACGATTATTATTAGTCAGATATATTCTTGTGCGGTGAATAGGGCGTGTTGAGTCCAGTTCTCTGAGCAAGGAGTAGGTCTTGTCTATTACATATTGGGTTTATGGAACGGTATCTGAGCTAATTTGATACCCTTGTTTTATGTATCACCCCACCTCACCTTTCCCGTTAAGCAGCCATAGTGTGTTTTCTGCATGTGTGACTCTGTTCTGTTTTGTAATTCAGTTCAAGTGTAACGGTTTTTACATTCCCTCTATCAGTGATACCTTATGAGAAGTGTCCTTTTCTGTGTGACTTATTTCACTTAGAATCGTCGTACCTAAATCCACTCATCATGCTGCTACTAACCTTACGACATTGATTTCCTGGCTGAGTGATATTCCAATGTACATAAGGACCACAACTTCTTTATCCATTTTTCTCTTTCCTGGGATATTTAAGGTGGAATGAAGTGGAGGTCCTGGTCAACAGAGCAGCCCTAAACTTTGGGGTGCTTTTGTCTTGCTGATTTTTAATTTTCCCAATTTATACCCCCATGAGTGGAAGTGCCCTATGCTCTCTAAGCTGTGTTTTTCAGATGTTTCAGGACTCACCGGACACTTCTCCAGAGTGGCTCTTGGCAATTTACATCCCGCCCATCAGTGTAGCAAGGCTCCCATTTCTCCTTGGCCTGTCCTGCATTTCTGGTTTTGACACTTTTTTCAGCATGGCCCTTTTGACCGATGGGAAGCGAGACTTCTTTGTAGCGCTGATTTGCCTTTCCAGGTGGCTTGGTTGGCCAAAAAGGGCGTATGCGTTTTTTCCTGAATATATTCAGGAAAAAACGCATACGCCCTTTTTGGCCAAGGGCATCATTGTCAACGTTTTGCCGCTTTTCATGTGCTTTAAAGGCGATTCGAATCTACCTCCTGAAATCTGTTTCCTGCAATTCTGCCTTGATTTCAAATCCTCTTCTTTGCCTTCCCTCAATATATTTGTGGACGAGAGTTATCATTAATAACTCTGCAGGTTTGTGAATTGCAGTGCCCTGAACCTCCATTTTACAACTCGTTTTTATGGGAGCTGGCCGCAAAATCGCAGAATGGCTTCAGGCCCTGTTCTGGTTCTGGGGGGCAGGCTGAGCCTGTGGTTAATTCTTCTTTCTGATGGGAAAATAGAGTGACCTGTGCCTGTCCCAACACCAAGAGCTAGTCTCTCGTTGGTTCCACGTCTTCCCGTTTATCCTCAGGACAAATTGCAACCTGTATGGAACAGGAGGTTAAAGGTGCTGATGCTCCAAGTAGGGAGCTTGCTAGTAAAGCGGCTGGAATGGCGAACCCGGGCACAAGGAGATGAGAAATGAGGTGCGTTTTAGAAACCTTTCCCCATCACACGGTGTACCATCTTCTGGGTTTCTCATGTATGTTTTTGATGTAGGAAGATGCCCTTGAACCTGGAAATTTGGGACCCATGCGATGGGTACCACGCAGTATTCCTTTAAAGGGTCTGCGTTTGCTCACCCAACCTCACCAAAACTCTCAGCCCCAAGAGTGTCCACCCTTATGTCTCATCCAGCTGTGCGTCTAGATATGGTCAATCCAGGTTGCATCACAGCCCCTGAACGCATTGTGTAAGAATTTCTCTCTCTTTCACTGTCTTTGTTTCATGGGTGTTTCAAAGTAATTTATTTTTATAATGGGGTTTAGCTGCTTTTCACTGCTGTGTTTATGCCGCTTTACACCCACTTGACACACTAACAGAGAGATATCAATACATAGGTTTTACGATTATTATTAGTCAGATATATTCTTGTGCGGTGAATAGGGCGTGTTGAGTCCAGTTCTCTGAGCAAGGAGTAGGTCTTGTCTATTACATATTGGGTTTATGGAACGGTATCTGAGCTAATTTGATACCCTTGTTTTATGTATCACCCCACCTCACCTTTCCCGTTAAGCAGCCATAGTGTGTTTTCTGCATGTGTGACTCTGTTCTGTTTTGTAATTCAGTTCAAGTGTAACGGTTTTTACATTCCCTCTATCAGTGATACCTTATGAGAAGTGTCCTTTTCTGTGTGACTTATTTCACTTAGAATCGTCGTACCTAAATCCACTCATCATGCTGCTACTAACCTTATGACATTGATTTCATGGCTGAGTGATATTCCATTGTACATAAGGACCACAACTTCTTTATCCATTTTTCTCTTTCCTGGGATATTTAAGGTGGAATGAAGTGGAGGTCCTGGTCAACAGAGCAGCCCTAAACTTTGGGGTGCTTGTGTCTTGCTGATTTTTAATTTTCCCAATTTATACCCCCATGAGTGGAAGTGCCCTATGCTCTCTAAGCTGTGTTTTTCAGATGTTTCAGGACTCACCGGACACTTCTCCAGAGTGGCTCCTGGCAATTTACATCCCGCCCATCAGTGTAGCAAGGCTCCCATTTCTCCATGGCCTGTCCTGCATTTCTGGTTTTGACACTTTTTTCAGCATGGCCCTTTTGACCGATGGGAAGCGAGACTTCTTTGTAGCGTTGATTTGCCTTTCCAGGTGGCTTGGTTGGCCAAAAAGGGCGTATGCGTTTTTTCCTGAATATATTCAGGAAAAAACGCATACGCCCTTTTTGGCCAAGGGCATCATTGTCAACGTTTTGCCGCTTTTCATGTGCTTTAAAGGCGATTCGTATCTACCTCCTGAAATCTGTTTCCTGCAATTCTGCCTTGATTTCAAATCCTCTTCTTTGCCTTCCCTCAATATATTTGTGGACGGGAGTTATCATTTATAACTCTGCAGGTTTGTGAATTGCAGTGCCCTGAACCTCCATTTTACAACTCGTTTTTATGGGAGCTGGCCGCAAAATCGCAGAATGGCTTCAGGCCCTGTTCTGGTTCCGGGGGGCAGGCTGAGCCTGTGGTTAATTCTTCTTTCTGATGGGAAAATAGAGTGACCTGTGCCTGTCCCAACACCAAGAGCTAGTCTCTCGTTGGTTCCACGTCTTCCCGTTTATCCTCAGGACAAATTGCAACCTGCATGGAACAGGAGGTTAAAGGTGCTGATGCTCCAAGTAGGGAGCTTGCTAGTAAAGCGGCTGGAATGGCGAACCCGGGCACAAGGAGTTGAGAAATGAGGTGCGTTTTAGAAACCTTTCCCCATCACACGGTGTACCATCTTCTGGGTTTCTCATGCATGTTTTTGATGTAGGAAGATGCCCTTGAACCTGGAGATTTGGGACCCATGCGATGGGTACCACGCAGTATTCCTTTAAAGGGTCTGCGTTTGCTCACCCAACCTCACCAAACCTCTCAGCCCCAAGAGTGTCCACCCTTATGTCTCATCCAGCTGTGCGTCTAGATATGGTCAATCCAGGTTGCATCACAGCCCCTGAACGCATTGTGTAAGAATTTCTCTCTCTTTCACTGTCTTTGTTTCATGGGTGTTTCAAAGTAATTTATTTTTATAATGGGGTTTAGCTGCTTTTCACTGCTGTGTTTATGCCGCTTTACACCCACTTGACACACTAACAGAGAGATATCAATACATAGGTTTTACGATTATTATTAGTCAGATATATTCTTGTGCGGTGAATAGGGCGTGTTGAGTCCAGTTCTCTGAGCAAGGAGTAGGTCTTGTCTATTACATATTGGGTTTATGGAACGGTATCTGAGCTAATTTGATACCCTTGTTTTATGTATCACCCCACCTCACCTTTCCCGTTAAGCAGCCATAGTGTGTTTTCTGCATGTGTGACTCTGTTCTGTTTTGTAATTCAGTTCAAGTGTAACGGTTTTTACATTCCCTCTATCAGTGATACCTTATGAGAAGTGTCCTTTTCTGTGTGACTTATTTCACTTAGAATCATCGTACCTAAATCCACTCATCATGCTGCTACTAACCTTACGACATTGATTTCCTGGCTGAGTGATATTCCATTGTACATAACATCCACAACTTCTTTATCCATTTTTCTCTTTCCTGGGATATTTAAGGTGGAATGAAGTGGAGGTCCTGGTCAACAGAGCAGCCCTAAACTTTGGGGTGCTTGTGTCTTGCTGATTTTTAATTTTCCCAATTTATACCCCCATGAGTGGAAGTGCCCTATGCTCTCTAAGCTGTGTTTTTCAGATGTTTCAGGACTCACCGGACACTTCTCCAGAGTGGCTGTTGGCAATTTACATCCCGCCCATCAGTGTAGCAAGGCTCCCATTTCTCCATGGCCTGTCCTGCATTTCTGGTTTTGACACTTTTTTCAGCATGGCCCTTTTGACCGATGGGAAGCGAGACTTATTTGTAGCGCTGATTTGCCTTTCCAGGTTGCTTGGTTGGCCAAAAAGGGCGTATGCGTTTTTTCCTGAATATATTCAGGAAAAAACGCATACGCCCTTTTTGGCCAAGGGCATCATTGTCAACGTTTTGCCGCTTTTCATGTGCTTTAAAGGCGATTCGTATCTACCTCCTGAAATCTGTTTCCTGCAATTCTGCCTTGATTTCAAATCCTCTTCTTTGCCTTCCCTCAATATATTTGTGGACGAGAGTTATCATTAATAACTCTGCAGGTTTGTGAATTGCAGTGCCCTGAACCTCCATTTTACAACTCGTTTTTATGGGAGCTGGCCGCAAAATCGCAGAATGGCTTCAGGCCCTGTTCTGGTTCCGGGCGGCAGGCTGAGCCTGTGGTTAATTCTTCTTTCTGATGGGAAAATAGAGTGACCTGTGCCTGTCCCAACACCAAGAGCTAGTCTCTCGTTGGTTCCACGTCTTCCCGTTTATCCTCAGGACAAATTGCAACCTGCATGGAACAGGAGGTTAAAGGTGCTGATGCTCCAAGTAGGGAGCTTGCTAGTAAAGCGGCTGGAATGGCGAACCCGGGCACAAGGAGATGAGAAATGAGGTGCGTTTTAGAAACCTTTCCCCATCACACGGTGTACCATCTTCTGGGTTTCTCATGCATGTTTTTGATGTAGGAAGATGCCCTTGAACCTGGAGATTTGGGACCCATGCGATGGGTACCACGCAGTATTCCTTTAAAGGGTCTGCATTTGCTCACCCAACCTCACCAAACCTCTCAGCCCCAAGAGTGTCCACCCTTATGTCTCATCCAGCTGTGCGTCTAGATATGGTCAATCCAGGTTGCATCACAGCCCCTGAACGCATTGTGTAAGAATTTCTCTCTCTTTCACTGTCTTTGTTTCATGGGTGTTTCAAAGTAATTTATTTTTATAATGGGGTTTAGCTGCTTTTCACTGCTGTGTTTATGCCGCTTTACACCCACTTGACACACTAACAGAGAGATATCAATACATAGGTTTTACGATTATTATTAGTCAGATATATTCTTGTGCGGTGAATAGGGCGTGTTGAGTCCAGTTCTCTGAGCAAGGAGTAGGTCTTGTCTATTACATATTGGGTTTATGGAACGGTATCTGAGCTAATTTGATACCCTTGTTTTATGTATCACCCCACCTCACCTTTCCCGTTAAGCAGCCATAGTGTGTTTTCTGCATGTGTGACTCTGTTCTGTTTTGTAATTCAGTTCAAGTGTAACGGTTTTTACATTCCCTCTATCAGTGATACCTTATGAGAAGTGTCCTTTTCTGTGTGACTTATTTCACTTAGAATCGTCGTACCTAAATCCACTCATCATGCTGCTACTAACCTTACGACATTGATTTCCTGGCTGAGTGATATTCCAATGTACATAAGGACCACAACTTCTTTATCCATTTTTCTCTTTCCTGGGATATTTAAGGTGGAATGAAGTGGAGGTCCTGGTCAACAGAGCAGCCCTAAACTTTGGGGTGCTTTTGTCTTGCTGATTTTTAATTTTCCCAATTTATACCCCCATGAGTGGAAGTGCCCTATGCTCTCTAAGCTGTGTTTTTCAGATGTTTCAGGACTCACCGGACACTTCTCCAGAGTGGCTCTTGGCAATTTACATCCCGCCCATCAGTGTAGCAAGGCTCCCATTTCTCCTTGGCCTGTCCTGCATTTCTGGTTTTGACACTTTTTTCAGCATGGCCCTTTTGACCGATGGGAAGCGAGACTTCTTTGTAGCGCTGATTTGCCTTTCCAGGTGGCTTGGTTGGCCAAAAAGGGCGTATGCGTTTTTTCCTGAATATATTCAGGAAAAAACGCATACGCCCTTTTTGGCCAAGGGCATCATTGTCAACGTTTTGCCGCTTTTCATGTGCTTTAAAGGCGATTCGAATCTACCTCCTGAAATCTGTTTCCTGCAATTCTGCCTTGATTTCAAATCCTCTTCTTTGCCTTCCCTCAATATATTTGTGGACGAGAGTTATCATTAATAACTCTGCAGGTTTGTGAATTGCAGTGCCCTGAACCTCCATTTTACAACTCGTTTTTATGGGAGCTGGCCGCAAAATCGCAGAATGGCTTCAGGCCCTGTTCTGGTTCTGGGGGGCAGGCTGAGCCTGTGGTTAATTCTTCTTTCTGATGGGAAAATAGAGTGACCTGTGCCTGTCCCAACACCAAGAGCTAGTCTCTCGTTGGTTCCACGTCTTCCCGTTTATCCTCAGGACAAATTGCAACCTGTATGGAACAGGAGGTTAAAGGTGCTGATGCTCCAAGTAGGGAGCTTGCTAGTAAAGCGGCTGGAATGGCGAACCCGGGCACAAGGAGATGAGAAATGAGGTGCGTTTTAGAAACCTTTCCCCATCACACGGTGTACCATCTTCTGGGTTTCTCATGTATGTTTTTGATGTAGGAAGATGCCCTTGAACCTGGAAATTTGGGACCCATGCGATGGGTACCACGCAGTATTCCTTTAAAGGGTCTGCGTTTGCTCACCCAACCTCACCAAAACTCTCAGCCCCAAGAGTGTCCACCCTTATGTCTCATCCAGCTGTGCGTCTAGATATGGTCAATCCAGGTTGCATCACAGCCCCTGAACGCATTGTGTAAGAATTTCTCTCTCTTTCACTGTCTTTGTTTCATGGGTGTTTCAAAGTAATTTATTTTTATAATGGGGTTTAGCTGCTTTTCACTGCTGTGTTTATGCCGCTTTACACCCACTTGACACACTAACAGAGAGATATCAATACATAGGTTTTACGATTATTATTAGTCAGATATATTCTTGTGCGGTGAATAGGGCGTGTTGAGTCCAGTTCTCTGAGCAAGGAGTAGGTCTTGTCTATTACATATTGGGTTTATGGAACGGTATCTGAGCTAATTTGATACCCTTGTTTTATGTATCACCCCACCTCACCTTTCCCGTTAAGCAGCCATAGTGTGTTTTCTGCATGTGTGACTCTGTTCTGTTTTGTAATTCAGTTCAAGTGTAACGGTTTTTACATTCCCTCTATCAGTGATACCTTATGAGAAGTGTCCTTTTCTGTGTGACTTATTTCACTTAGAATCGTCGTACCTAAATCCACTCATCATGCTGCTACTAACCTTATGACATTGATTTCATGGCTGAGTGATATTCCATTGTACATAAGGACCACAACTTCTTTATCCATTTTTCTCTTTCCTGGGATATTTAAGGTGGAATGAAGTGGAGGTCCTGGTCAACAGAGCAGCCCTAAACTTTGGGGTGCTTGTGTCTTGCTGATTTTTAATTTTCCCAATTTATACCCCCATGAGTGGAAGTGCCCTATGCTCTCTAAGCTGTGTTTTTCAGATGTTTCAGGACTCACCGGACACTTCTCCAGAGTGGCTCCTGGCAATTTACATCCCGCCCATCAGTGTAGCAAGGCTCCCATTTCTCCATGGCCTGTCCTGCATTTCTGGTTTTGACACTTTTTTCAGCATGGCCCTTTTGACCGATGGGAAGCGAGACTTCTTTGTAGCGTTGATTTGCCTTTCCAGGTGGCTTGGTTGGCCAAAAAGGGCGTATGCGTTTTTTCCTGAATATATTCAGGAAAAAACGCATACGCCCTTTTTGGCCAAGGGCATCATTGTCAACGTTTTGCCGCTTTTCATGTGCTTTAAAGGCGATTCGTATCTACCTCCTGAAATCTGTTTCCTGCAATTCTGCCTTGATTTCAAATCCTCTTCTTTGCCTTCCCTCAATATATTTGTGGACGGGAGTTATCATTTATAACTCTGCAGGTTTGTGAATTGCAGTGCCCTGAACCTCCATTTTACAACTCGTTTTTATGGGAGCTGGCCGCAAAATCGCAGAATGGCTTCAGGCCCTGTTCTGGTTCCGGGGGGCAGGCTGAGCCTGTGGTTAATTCTTCTTTCTGATGGGAAAATAGAGTGACCTGTGCCTGTCCCAACACCAAGAGCTAGTCTCTCGTTGGTTCCACGTCTTCCCGTTTATCCTCAGGACAAATTGCAACCTGCATGGAACAGGAGGTTAAAGGTGCTGATGCTCCAAGTAGGGAGCTTGCTAGTAAAGCGGCTGGAATGGCGAACCCGGGCACAAGGAGTTGAGAAATGAGGTGCGTTTTAGAAACCTTTCCCCATCACACGGTGTACCATCTTCTGGGTTTCTCATGCATGTTTTTGATGTAGGAAGATGCCCTTGAACCTGGAGATTTGGGACCCATGCGATGGGTACCACGCAGTATTCCTTTAAAGGGTCTGCGTTTGCTCACCCAACCTCACCAAACCTCTCAGCCCCAAGAGTGTCCACCCTTATGTCTCATCCAGCTGTGCGTCTAGATATGGTCAATCCAGGTTGCATCACAGCCCCTGAACGCATTGTGTAAGAATTTCTCTCTCTTTCACTGTCTTTGTTTCATGGGTGTTTCAAAGTAATTTATTTTTATAATGGGGTTTAGCTGCTTTTCACTGCTGTGTTTATGCCGCTTTACACCCACTTGACACACTAACAGAGAGATATCAATACATAGGTTTTACGATTATTATTAGTCAGATATATTCTTGTGCGGTGAATAGGGCGTGTTGAGTCCAGTTCTCTGAGCAAGGAGTAGGTCTTGTCTATTACATATTGGGTTTATGGAACGGTATCTGAGCTAATTTGATACCCTTGTTTTATGTATCACCCCACCTCACCTTTCCCGTTAAGCAGCCATAGTGTGTTTTCTGCATGTGTGACTCTGTTCTGTTTTGTAATTCAGTTCAAGTGTAACGGTTTTTACATTCCCTCTATCAGTGATACCTTATGAGAAGTGTCCTTTTCTGTGTGACTTATTTCACTTAGAATCGTCCTACCTAAATCCACTCATCATGCTGCTACTAACCTTACGACATTGATTTCATGGCTGAGTGGTATTCCATTGTACATAAGGACCACAACTTCTTTATCCATTTTTCTCTTTCCTGGGATATTTAAGGTGGAATGAAGTGGAGGTCCTGGTCAACAGAGCAGCCCTAAACTTTGGGGTGCTTGTGTCTTGCTGATTTTTCATTTTCCCAATTTATACCCCCATGAGTGGAAGTGCCCTATGCTCTCTAAGCTGTGTTTTTCAGATGTTTCAGGACTCACCGGACACTTCTCCGGAGTGGCTTTTGGCAATTTACATCCCGCCCATCAGTGTAGCAAGGCTCCCATTTCTCCATGGCCTGTCCTGCATTTCTGGTTTTGACACTTTTTTCAGCATGGCCCTTTTGACCGATGGGAAGCGAGACTTCTTTGTAGCACTGATTTGCCTTTCCAGGTTGCTTGGTTGGCCAAAAAGGGCGTATGCGATTTTTCCTGAATATATTCAGGAAAAAACGCATACGCCCTTTTTGGCCAAGGGCATCATTGTCAACGTTTTGCCGCTTTTCATGTGCTTTAAAGGCGATTCGTATCTACCTCCTGAAATCTGTTTCCTGCAATTCTGCCTTGATTTCAAATCCTCTTCTTTGCCTTCCCTCAATATATTTGTGGACGAGAGTTATCATTAATAACTCTGAAGGTTTGTGAATTGCAGTGCCCTGAACCTCCATTTTACAACTCGTTTTTATGGGAGCTGGCGGCAAAATCGCAGAATGGCTTCAGGCCCTGTTCTGGTTCCGGGGGGCAGGCTGAGCCTGTGGTTAATTCTTCTTTCTGATGGGAAAATAGAGTGACCTGTGCCTGTCCCAACACCAAGAGCTAGTCTCTCGTTGGTTCCACGTCTTCCCGTTTATCCTCAGGACAAATTGCAACCTGTATGGAACAGGAGGTTAAAGGTGCTGATGCTCCAAGTAGGGAGCTTGCTAGTAAAGCGGCTGGAATGGCGAACCCGGGCACAAGGAGATGAGAAATGAGGTGCGTTTTAGAAACCTTTCCCCATCACACGGTGTACCATCTTCTGGGTTTCTCATGTATGTTTTTGATGTAGGAAGATGCCCTTGAACCTGGAGATTTGGGACCCATGCGATGGGTACCACGCAGTATTACTTTAAAGGGTCTGCGTTTGCTCACCCAACCTCACCAAACCTCTCAGCCCCAAGAGTGTCCACCCTTATGTCTCATCCAGCTGTGCGTCTAGATATGGTCAATCCAGGTTGCATCACAGCCCCTGAACGCATTGTGTAAGAATTTCTCTCTCTTTCACTGTCTTTGTTTCATGGGTGTTTCAAAGTAATTTATTTTTATAATGGGGTTTAGCTGCTTTTCACTGCTGTGTTTATGCCGCTTTACACCCACTTGACACACTAACAGACAGATATCAATACATAGGTTTTACGATTATTATTAGTCAGATATATTCTTGTGCGGTGAATAGGGCGTGCTGAGTCCAGTTCTCTGAGCAAGGAGTAGGTCTTGTCTATTACATATTGGGTTTATGGAACGGTATCTGAGCTAATTTGATACCCTTGTTTTATGTATCACCCCACCTCACCTTTCCCGTTAAGCAGCCATAGTGTGTTTTCTGCATGTGTGACTCTGTTCTGTTTTGTAATTCAGTTCAAGTGTAACGGTTTTTACATTCCCTCTATCAGTGATACCTTATGAGAAGTGTCCTTTTCTGTGTGACTTATTTCACTTAGAATCGTCGTACCTAAATCCACTCATCATGCTGCTACTAACCTTACGACATTGATTTCCTGGCTGAGTGATATTCCATTGTACATAAGGACCACAACTTCTTTATCCATTTTTCTCTTTCCTGGGATATTTAAGGTGGAATGAAGTGGAGGTCCTGGTCAACAGAGCAGCCCTAAACTTTGGGGTGCTTGTGTCTTGCTGATTTTTCATTTTCCCAATTTATACCCCCATGAGTGGAAGTGCCCTATGCTCTCTAAGCTGTGTTTTTCAGATGTTTCAGGACTCACCGGACACTTCTCCGGAGTGGCTCTTCGCAATTTACATCCCGCCCATCAGTGTAGCAAGGCTCCCATTTCTCCATGGCCTGTCCTGCATTTCTGGTTTTGACACTTTTTTCAGCATGGCCCTTTTGACCGATGGGAAGCGAGACTTCTTTGTAGCGCTGATTTGCCTTTCCAGGTGGCTTGGTTGGCCAAAAAGGGCGTATGCGTTTTTTCCTGAATATATTCAGGAAAAAACGCATACGCCCTTTTTGGCCAAGGGCATCATTGTCAACGTTTTGCCGCTTTTCATGTGCTTTAAAGGCGATTCGTATCTACCTCCTGAAATCTGTTTCCTGCAATTCTGCCTTGATTTCAAATCCTCTTCTTTGCCTTCCCTCAATATATTTGTGGACGAGAGTTATCATTTATAACTCTGCAGGTTTGTGAATTGCAGTGCCCTGAACCTCCATTTTACAACTCGTTTTTATGGGAGCTGGCGGCAAAATCGCAGAATGGCTTCAGGCCCTGTTCTGGTTCCGGGGGGCAGGCTGAGCCTGTGGTTAATTCTTCTTTCTGATGGGAAAATAGAGTGACCTGTGCCTGTCCCAACACCAAGAGCTAGTCTCTCGTTGGTTCCACGTCTTCCCGTTTATCCTCAGGACAAATTGCAACCTGTATGGAACAGGAGGTTAAAGGTGCTGATGCTCCAAGTAGGGAGCTTGCTAGTAAAGCGGCTGGAATGGCGAACCCGGGCACAAGGCGATGAGAAATGAGGTGCGTTTTAGAAACCTTTCCCCATCACACGGTGTACCATCTTCTGGGTTTCTCATGCATGTTTTTGATGTAGGAAGATGCCCTTGAACCTGGAGATTTGGGACCCATGCGATGGGTACCACGCAGTATTCCTTTAAAGGGTCTGCATTTGCTCACCCAACCTCACCAAACCTCTCAGCCCCAAGAGTGTCCACCCTTATGTCTCATCCAGCTGTGCGTCTAGATATGGTCAATCCAGGTTGCATCACAGCCCCTGAACGCATTGTGTAAGAATTTCTCTCTCTTTCACTGTCTTTGTTTCATGGGTGTTTCAAAGTAATTTATTTTTATAATGGGGTTTAGCTGCTTTTCACTGCTGTGTTTATGCCGCTTTACACCCACTTGACACACTAACAGAGAGATATCAATACATAGGTTTTACGATTATTATTAGTCAGATATATTCTTGTGCGGTGAATAGGGCGTGTTGAGTCCAGTTCTCTGAGCAAGGAGTAGGTCTTGTCTATTACATATTGGGTTTATGGAACGGTATCTGAGCTAATTTGATACCCTTGTTTTATGTATCACCCCACCTCACCTTTCCCGTTAAGCAGCCATAGTGTGTTTTCTGCATGTGTGACTCTGTTCTGTTTTGTAATTCAGTTCAAGTGTAACGGTTTTTACATTCCCTCTATCAGTGATACCTTATGAGAAGTGTCCTTTTCTGTGTGACTTATTTCACTTAGAATCGTCGTACCTAAATCCACTCATCATGCTGCTACTAACCTTACGACATTGATTTCCTGGCTGAGTGATATTCCAATGTACATAAGGACCACAACTTCTTTATCCATTTTTCTCTTTCCTGGGATATTTAAGGTGGAATGAAGTGGAGGTCCTGGTCAACAGAGCAGCCCTAAACTTTGGGGTGCTTTTGTCTTGCTGATTTTTAATTTTCCCAATTTATACCCCCATGAGTGGAAGTGCCCTATGCTCTCTAAGCTGTGTTTTTCAGATGTTTCAGGACTCACCGGACACTTCTCCAGAGTGGCTCTTGGCAATTTACATCCCGCCCATCAGTGTAGCAAGGCTCCCATTTCTCCTTGGCCTGTCCTGCATTTCTGGTTTTGACACTTTTTTCAGCATGGCCCTTTTGACCGATGGGAAGCGAGACTTCTTTGTAGCGCTGATTTGCCTTTCCAGGTGGCTTGGTTGGCCAAAAAGGGCGTATGCGTTTTTTCCTGAATATATTCAGGAAAAAACGCATACGCCCTTTTTGGCCAAGGGCATCATTGTCAACGTTTTGCCGCTTTTCATGTGCTTTAAAGGCGATTCGAATCTACCTCCTGAAATCTGTTTCCTGCAATTCTGCCTTGATTTCAAATCCTCTTCTTTGCCTTCCCTCAATATATTTGTGGACGAGAGTTATCATTAATAACTCTGCAGGTTTGTGAATTGCAGTGCCCTGAACCTCCATTTTACAACTCGTTTTTATGGGAGCTGGCCGCAAAATCGCAGAATGGCTTCAGGCCCTGTTCTGGTTCTGGGGGGCAGGCTGAGCCTGTGGTTAATTCTTCTTTCTGATGGGAAAATAGAGTGACCTGTGCCTGTCCCAACACCAAGAGCTAGTCTCTCGTTGGTTCCACGTCTTCCCGTTTATCCTCAGGACAAATTGCAACCTGTATGGAACAGGAGGTTAAAGGTGCTGATGCTCCAAGTAGGGAGCTTGCTAGTAAAGCGGCTGGAATGGCGAACCCGGGCACAAGGAGATGAGAAATGAGGTGCGTTTTAGAAACCTTTCCCCATCACACGGTGTACCATCTTCTGGGTTTCTCATGTATGTTTTTGATGTAGGAAGATGCCCTTGAACCTGGAAATTTGGGACCCATGCGATGGGTACCACGCAGTATTCCTTTAAAGGGTCTGCGTTTGCTCACCCAACCTCACCAAAACTCTCAGCCCCAAGAGTGTCCACCCTTATGTCTCATCCAGCTGTGCGTCTAGATATGGTCAATCCAGGTTGCATCACAGCCCCTGAACGCATTGTGTAAGAATTTCTCTCTCTTTCACTGTCTTTGTTTCATGGGTGTTTCAAAGTAATTTATTTTTATAATGGGGTTTAGCTGCTTTTCACTGCTGTGTTTATGCCGCTTTACACCCACTTGACACACTAACAGAGAGATATCAATACATAGGTTTTACGATTATTATTAGTCAGATATATTCTTGTGCGGTGAATAGGGCGTGTTGAGTCCAGTTCTCTGAGCAAGGAGTAGGTCTTGTCTATTACATATTGGGTTTATGGAACGGTATCTGAGCTAATTTGATACCCTTGTTTTATGTATCACCCCACCTCACCTTTCCCGTTAAGCAGCCATAGTGTGTTTTCTGCATGTGTGACTCTGTTCTGTTTTGTAATTCAGTTCAAGTGTAACGGTTTTTACATTCCCTCTATCAGTGATACCTTATGAGAAGTGTCCTTTTCTGTGTGACTTATTTCACTTAGAATCGTCGTACCTAAATCCACTCATCATGCTGCTACTAACCTTATGACATTGATTTCATGGCTGAGTGATATTCCATTGTACATAAGGACCACAACTTCTTTATCCATTTTTCTCTTTCCTGGGATATTTAAGGTGGAATGAAGTGGAGGTCCTGGTCAACAGAGCAGCCCTAAACTTTGGGGTGCTTGTGTCTTGCTGATTTTTAATTTTCCCAATTTATACCCCCATGAGTGGAAGTGCCCTATGCTCTCTAAGCTGTGTTTTTCAGATGTTTCAGGACTCACCGGACACTTCTCCAGAGTGGCTCCTGGCAATTTACATCCCGCCCATCAGTGTAGCAAGGCTCCCATTTCTCCATGGCCTGTCCTGCATTTCTGGTTTTGACACTTTTTTCAGCATGGCCCTTTTGACCGATGGGAAGCGAGACTTCTTTGTAGCGTTGATTTGCCTTTCCAGGTGGCTTGGTTGGCCAAAAAGGGCGTATGCGTTTTTTCCTGAATATATTCAGGAAAAAACGCATACGCCCTTTTTGGCCAAGGGCATCATTGTCAACGTTTTGCCGCTTTTCATGTGCTTTAAAGGCGATTCGTATCTACCTCCTGAAATCTGTTTCCTGCAATTCTGCCTTGATTTCAAATCCTCTTCTTTGCCTTCCCTCAATATATTTGTGGACGGGAGTTATCATTTATAACTCTGCAGGTTTGTGAATTGCAGTGCCCTGAACCTCCATTTTACAACTCGTTTTTATGGGAGCTGGCCGCAAAATCGCAGAATGGCTTCAGGCCCTGTTCTGGTTCCGGGGGGCAGGCTGAGCCTGTGGTTAATTCTTCTTTCTGATGGGAAAATAGAGTGACCTGTGCCTGTCCCAACACCAAGAGCTAGTCTCTCGTTGGTTCCACGTCTTCCCGTTTATCCTCAGGACAAATTGCAACCTGCATGGAACAGGAGGTTAAAGGTGCTGATGCTCCAAGTAGGGAGCTTGCTAGTAAAGCGGCTGGAATGGCGAACCCGGGCACAAGGAGTTGAGAAATGAGGTGCGTTTTAGAAACCTTTCCCCATCACACGGTGTACCATCTTCTGGGTTTCTCATGCATGTTTTTGATGTAGGAAGATGCCCTTGAACCTGGAGATTTGGGACCCATGCGATGGGTACCACGCAGTATTCCTTTAAAGGGTCTGCGTTTGCTCACCCAACCTCACCAAACCTCTCAGCCCCAAGAGTGTCCACCCTTATGTCTCATCCAGCTGTGCGTCTAGATATGGTCAATCCAGGTTGCATCACAGCCCCTGAACGCATTGTGTAAGAATTTCTCTCTCTTTCACTGTCTTTGTTTCATGGGTGTTTCAAAGTAATTTATTTTTATAATGGGGTTTAGCTGCTTTTCACTGCTGTGTTTATGCCGCTTTACACCCACTTGACACACTAACAGAGAGATATCAATACATAGGTTTTACGATTATTATTAGTCAGATATATTCTTGTGCGGTGAATAGGGCGTGTTGAGTCCAGTTCTCTGAGCAAGGAGTAGGTCTTGTCTATTACATATTGGGTTTATGGAACGGTATCTGAGCTAATTTGATACCCTTGTTTTATGTATCACCCCACCTCACCTTTCCCGTTAAGCAGCCATAGTGTGTTTTCTGCATGTGTGACTCTGTTCTGTTTTGTAATTCAGTTCAAGTGTAACGGTTTTTACATTCCCTCTATCAGTGATACCTTATGAGAAGTGTCCTTTTCTGTGTGACTTATTTCACTTAGAATCGTCCTACCTAAATCCACTCATCATGCTGCTACTAACCTTACGACATTGATTTCATGGCTGAGTGGTATTCCATTGTACATAAGGACCACAACTTCTTTATCCATTTTTCTCTTTCCTGGGATATTTAAGGTGGAATGAAGTGGAGGTCCTGGTCAACAGAGCAGCCCTAAACTTTGGGGTGCTTGTGTCTTGCTGATTTTTCATTTTCCCAATTTATACCCCCATGAGTGGAAGTGCCCTATGCTCTCTAAGCTGTGTTTTTCAGATGTTTCAGGACTCACCGGACACTTCTCCGGAGTGGCTTTTGGCAATTTACATCCCGCCCATCAGTGTAGCAAGGCTCCCATTTCTCCATGGCCTGTCCTGCATTTCTGGTTTTGACACTTTTTTCAGCATGGCCCTTTTGACCGATGGGAAGCGAGACTTCTTTGTAGCACTGATTTGCCTTTCCAGGTTGCTTGGTTGGCCAAAAAGGGCGTATGCGATTTTTCCTGAATATATTCAGGAAAAAACGCATACGCCCTTTTTGGCCAAGGGCATCATTGTCAACGTTTTGCCGCTTTTCATGTGCTTTAAAGGCGATTCGTATCTACCTCCTGAAATCTGTTTCCTGCAATTCTGCCTTGATTTCAAATCCTCTTCTTTGCCTTCCCTCAATATATTTGTGGACGAGAGTTATCATTAATAACTCTGAAGGTTTGTGAATTGCAGTGCCCTGAACCTCCATTTTACAACTCGTTTTTATGGGAGCTGGCGGCAAAATCGCAGAATGGCTTCAGGCCCTGTTCTGGTTCCGGGGGGCAGGCTGAGCCTGTGGTTAATTCTTCTTTCTGATGGGAAAATAGAGTGACCTGTGCCTGTCCCAACACCAAGAGCTAGTCTCTCGTTGGTTCCACGTCTTCCCGTTTATCCTCAGGACAAATTGCAACCTGTATGGAACAGGAGGTTAAAGGTGCTGATGCTCCAAGTAGGGAGCTTGCTAGTAAAGCGGCTGGAATGGCGAACCCGGGCACAAGGAGATGAGAAATGAGGTGCGTTTTAGAAACCTTTCCCCATCACACGGTGTACCATCTTCTGGGTTTCTCATGTATGTTTTTGATGTAGGAAGATGCCCTTGAACCTGGAGATTTGGGACCCATGCGATGGGTACCACGCAGTATTACTTTAAAGGGTCTGCGTTTGCTCACCCAACCTCACCAAACCTCTCAGCCCCAAGAGTGTCCACCCTTATGTCTCATCCAGCTGTGCGTCTAGATATGGTCAATCCAGGTTGCATCACAGCCCCTGAACGCATTGTGTAAGAATTTCTCTCTCTTTCACTGTCTTTGTTTCATGGGTGTTTCAAAGTAATTTATTTTTATAATGGGGTTTAGCTGCTTTTCACTGCTGTGTTTATGCCGCTTTACACCCACTTGACACACTAACAGACAGATATCAATACATAGGTTTTACGATTATTATTAGTCAGATATATTCTTGTGCGGTGAATAGGGCGTGCTGAGTCCAGTTCTCTGAGCAAGGAGTAGGTCTTGTCTATTACATATTGGGTTTATGGAACGGTATCTGAGCTAATTTGATACCCTTGTTTTATGTATCACCCCACCTCACCTTTCCCGTTAAGCAGCCATAGTGTGTTTTCTGCATGTGTGACTCTGTTCTGTTTTGTAATTCAGTTCAAGTGTAACGGTTTTTACATTCCCTCTATCAGTGATACCTTATGAGAAGTGTCCTTTTCTGTGTGACTTATTTCACTTAGAATCGTCGTACCTAAATCCACTCATCATGCTGCTACTAACCTTACGACATTGATTTCCTGGCTGAGTGATATTCCATTGTACATAAGGACCACAACTTCTTTATCCATTTTTCTCTTTCCTGGGATATTTAAGGTGGAATGAAGTGGAGGTCCTGGTCAACAGAGCAGCCCTAAACTTTGGGGTGCTTGTGTCTTGCTGATTTTTCATTTTCCCAATTTATACCCCCATGAGTGGAAGTGCCCTATGCTCTCTAAGCTGTGTTTTTCAGATGTTTCAGGACTCACCGGACACTTCTCCGGAGTGGCTCTTCGCAATTTACATCCCGCCCATCAGTGTAGCAAGGCTCCCATTTCTCCATGGCCTGTCCTGCATTTCTGGTTTTGACACTTTTTTCAGCATGGCCCTTTTGACCGATGGGAAGCGAGACTTCTTTGTAGCGCTGATTTGCCTTTCCAGGTTGCTTGGTTGGCCAAAAAGGGCGTATGCGTTTTTTCCTGAATATATTCAGGAAAAAACGCATACGCCCTTTTTGGCCAAGGGCATCATTGTCAACGTTTTGCCGCTTTTCATGTGCTTTAAAGGCGATTCGTATCTACCTCATGAAATCTGTTTCCTGCAATTCTGCCTTGATTTCAAATCCTCTTCTTTGCCTTCCCTCAATATATTTGTGGACGAGAGATATCATTTATAACTCTGCAGGTTTGTGAATTGCAGTGCCCTGAACCTCCATTTTACAACTCGTTTTTATGGGAGCTGGCCGCAAAATCGCAGAATGGCTTCAGGCCCTGTTCTGGTTCCGGGGGGCAGGCTGAGCCTGTGGTTAATTCTTCTTTCTGATGGGAAAATAGAGTGACCTGTGCCTGTCCCAACACCAAGAGCTAGTCTCTCGTTGGTTCCACGTCTTCCCGTTTATCCTCAGGACAAATTGCAACCTGTATGGAACAGGAGGTTAAAGGTGCTGATGCTCCAAGTAGGGAGCTTGCTAGTAAAGCGGCTGGAATGGCGAACCCGGGCACAAGGAGATGAGAAATGAGGTGCGTTTTAGAAACCTTTCCCCATCACACGGTGTACCATCTTCTGGGTTTCTCATGCATGTTTTTGATGTAGGAAGATGCCCTTGAACCTGGAGATTTGGGACCCATGCGATGGGTACCACGCAGTATTCCTTTAAAGGGTCTGCGTTTGCTCACCCAACCTCACCAAACCTCTCAGCCCCAAGAGTGTCCACCCTTTTGTCTCATCCAGCTGTGCGTCTAGATATGGTCAATCCAGGTTGCATCACAGCCCCTGAACGCATTGTGTAAGAATTTCTCTCTCTTTCACTGTCTTTGTTTCATGGGTGTTTCAAAGTAATTTATTTTTATAATGGGGTTTAGCTGCTTTTCACTGCTGTGTTTATGCCGCTTTACACCCACTTGACACACTAACAGAGAGATATCAATACATAGGTTTTACGATTATTATTAGTCAGATATATTCTTGTGCGGTGAATAGGGCGTGTTGAGTCCAGTTCTCTGAGCAAGGAGTAGGTCTTGTCTATTACATATTGGGTTTATGGAACGGTATCTGAGCTAATTTGATACCCTTGTTTTATGTATCACCCCACCTCACCTTTCCCGTTAAGCAGCCATAGTGTGTTTTCTGCATGTGTGACTCTGTTCTGTTTTGTAATTCAGTTCAAGTGTAACGGTTTTTACATTCCCTCTATCAGTGATACCTTATGAGAAGTGTCCTTTTCTGTGTGACTTATTTCACTTAGAATCGTCGTACCTAAATCCACTCATCATGCTGCTACTAACCTTACGACATTGATTTCCTGGCTGAGTGATATTCCAATGTACATAAGGACCACAACTTCTTTATCCATTTTTCTCTTTCCTGGGATATTTAAGGTGGAATGAAGTGGAGGTCCTGGTCAACAGAGCAGCCCTAAACTTTGGGGTGCTTGTGTCTTGCTGATTTTTAATTTTCCCAATTTATACCCCCATGAGTGGAAGTGCCCTATGCTCTCTAAGCTGTGTTTTTCAGATGTTTCAGGACTCTCCGGACACTTCTCCAGAGTGGCTCTTGGCAATTTACATCCCGCCCATCAGTGTAGCAAGGCTCCCATTTCTCCATGGCCTGTCCTGCATTTCTGGTTTTGACACTTTTTTCAGCATGGCCCTTTTGACCGATGGGAAGCGAGACTTCTTTGTAGCGCTGATTTGCCTTTCCAGGTGGCTTGGTTGGCCAAAAAGGGCGTATGCGTTTTTTCCTGAATATATTCAGGAAAAAACGCATACGCCCTTTTTGGCCAAGGGCATCATTGTCAACGTTTTGCCGCTTTTCATGTGCTTTAAAGGCGATTCGTATCTACCTCCTGAAATCTGTTTCCTGCAATTCTGCCTTGATTTCAAATCCTCTTCTTTGCCTTCCCTCAATGTATTTGTGGACGACAGTTATCATTTATAACTCTGCAGGTTTGTGAATTGCAGTGCCCTGAACCTCCATTTTACAACTCGTTTTTATGGGAGCTGGCCGCAAAATCGCAGAATGGCTTCAGGCCCTGTTCTGGTTCCGGGGGGCAGGCTGAGCCTGTGGTTAATTCTTCTTTCTGATGGGAAAATAGAGTGACCTGTGCCTGTCCCAACACCAAGAGCTAGTCTCTCGTTGGTTCCACGTCTTCCCGTTTATCCTCAGGACAAATTGCAACCTGCATGGAACAGGAGGTTAAAGGTGCTGATGCTCCAAGTAGGGAGCTTGCTAGTAAAGCGGCTGGAATGGCGAACCCGGGCACAAGGAGTTGAGAAATGAGGTGCGTTTTAGAAACCTTTCCCCATCACACGGTGTACCATCTTCTGGGTTTCTCATGCATGTTTTTGATGTAGGAAGATGCCCTTGAACCTGGAGATTTGGGACCCATGCGATGGGTACCACGCAGTATTCCTTTAAAGGGTCTGCGTTTGCTCACCCAACCTCACCAAACCTCTCAGCCCCAAGAGTGTCCACCCTTATGTCTCATCCAGCTGTGCGTCTAGATATGGTCAATCCAGGTTGCATCACAGCCCCTGAACGCATTGTGTAAGAATTTCTCTCTCTTTCACTGTCTTTGTTTCATGGGTGTTTCAAAGTAATTTATTTTTATAATGGGGTTTAGCTGCTTTTCACTGCTGTGTTTATGCCGCTTTACACCCACTTGACACACTAACAGAGAGATATCAATACATAGGTTTTACGATTATTATTAGTCAGATATATTCTTGTGCGGTGAATAGGGCGTGTTGAGTCCAGTTCTCTGAGCAAGGAGTAGGTCTTGTCTATTACATATTGGGTTTATGGAACGGTATCTGAGCTAATTTGATACCCTTGTTTTATGTATCACCCCACCTCACCTTTCCCGTTAAGCAGCCATAGTGTGTTTTCTGCATGTGTGACTCTGTTCTGTTTTGTAATTCAGTTCAAGTGTAACGGTTTTTACATTCCCTCTATCAGTGATACCTTATGAGAAGTGTCCTTTTCTGTGTGACTTATTTCACTTAGAATCGTCGTACCTAAATCCACTCATCATGCTGCTACTAACCTTACGACATTGATTTCATGGCTGAGTGGTATTCCATTGTACATAAGGACCACAACTTCTTTATCCATTTTTCTCTTTCCTGGGATATTTAAGGTGGAATGAAGTGGAGGTCCTGGTCAACAGAGCAGCCCTAAACTTTGGGGTGCTTGTGTCTTGCTGATTTTTAATTTTCCCAATTTATACCCCCATGAGTGGAAGTGCCCTATGCTCTCTAAGCTGTGTTTTTCAGATGTTTCAGGACTCACCGGACACTTCTCCGGAGTGGCTCTTGGCAATTTACATCCCGCCCATCAGTGTAGCAAGGCTCCCATTTCTCCATGGCCTGTCCTGCATTTCTGGTTTTGACACTTTTTTCAGCATGGCCCTTTTGACCGATGGGAAGCGAGACTTATTTGTAGCGCTGATTTGCCTTTCCAGGTTGCTTGGTTGGCCAAAAAGGGCGTATGCGTTTTTTCCTGAATATATTCAGGAAAAAACGCATACGCCCTTTTTGGACAAGGGCATCATTGTCAACGTTTTGCCGCTTCTCATGTGCTTTAAAGGCGATTCGTATCTACCTCCTGAAATCTGTTTCCTGCAATTCTTCCTTCATTTCAAATCCGCTTCTTTGCCTTCCCTCAATATATTTGTGGACGAGAGTTATCATTTATAACTCTGCAGGTTTGTGAATTGCAGTGCCCTGAACCTCCATTTTACAACTCGTTTTTATGGGAGCTGGCCGCAAAATTGCAGAATGGCTTCAGGCCCTGTTCTGGTTCCGGGGGGCAGGCTTAGCCTGTGGTTAATTCTTCTTTCTGATGGGAAAATAGAGTGACCTGTGCCTGTCCCAACACCAAGAGCTAGTCTCTCGTTGGTTCCACGTCTTCCCGTTTATCCTCAGGACAAATTGCAACCTGTATGGAACAGGAGGTTAAAGGTGCTGATGCTCCAAGTAGGGAGCTTGCTAGTAAAGCAGCTGGAATGGCGAACCCGGGCACAAGGAGATGAGAAATGAGGTGCGTTTTAGAAACCTTTCCCCATCACACGGTGTACCATCTTCTGGGTTTCTCATGCATGTTTTTGATGTAGGAAGATGCCCTTGAACCTGGAGATTTGGGACCCATGCGATGGGTACCACGCAGTATTACTTTAAAGGGTCTGCGTTTGCTCACCCAACCTCACCAAACCTCTCAGCCCCAAGAGTGTCCACCCTTATGTCTCATCCAGCTGTGCGTCCAGATATGGTCAATCCAGGTTGCATCACAGCCCCTGAACGCATTGTGTAAGAATTTCTCTCTCTTTCACTGTCTTTGTTTCATGGGTGTTTCAAAGTAATTTATTTTTATAATGGGGTTTAGCTGCTTTTCACTGCTGTGTTTATGCCGCTTTACACCCACTTGACACACTAACAGAGAGATATCAATACATAGGTTTTACGATTATTATTAGTCAGATATATTCTTGTGCGGTGAATAGGGCGTGTTGAGTCCAGTTCTCTGAGCAAGGAGTAGGTCTTGTCTATTACATATTGGGTTTATGGAACGGTATCTGAGCTAATTTGATACCCTTGTTTTATGTATCACCCCACCTCACCTTTCCCGTTAAGCAGCCATAGTGTGTTTTCTGCATGTGTGACTCTGTTCTGTTTTGTAATTCAGTTCAAGTGTAACGGTTTTTACATTCCCTCTATCAGTGATACCTTATGAGAAGTGTCCTTTTCTGTGTGACTTATTTCACTTAGAATCGTCCTACCTAAATCCACTCATCATGCTGCTACTAACCTTACGACATTGATTTCATGGCTGAGTGGTATTCCATTGTACATAAGGACCACAACTTCTTTATCCATTTTTCTCTTTCCTGGGATATTTAAGGTGGAATGAAGTGGAGATCCTGGTCAACAGAGCAGCCCTAAACTTTGGGGTGCTTGTGTCTTGCTGATTTTTCATTTTCCCAATTTATACCCCCATGAGTGGAAGTGCCCTATGCTCTCTAAGCTGTGTTTTTCAGATGTTTCAGGACTCACCGGACACTTCTCAGGAGTGGCTTTTGGCAATTTACATCCCGCCCATCAGTGTAGCAAGGCTCCCATTTCTCCATGGCCTGTCCTGCATTTCTGGTTTTGACACTTTTTTCAGCATGGCCCTTTTGACCGATGGGAAGCGAGACTTCTTTGTAGCGCTGATTTGCCTTTCCAGGTTGCTTGGTTGGCCAAAAAGGGCGTATGCGATTTTTCCTGAATATATTCAGGAAAAAACGCATACGCCCTTTTTGGCCAAGGGCATCATTGTCAACGTTTTGCCGCTTTTCATGTGCTTTAAAGGCGATTCGTATCTACCTCCTGAAATCTGTTTCCTGCAATTCTGCCTTGATTTCAAATCCTCTTCTTTGCCTTCCCTCAATATATTTGTGGACGAGAGTTATCATTAATAACTCTGAAGGTTTGTGAATTGCAGTGCCCTGAACCTCCATTTTACAACTCGTTTTTATGGGAGCTGGCGGCAAAATCGCAGAATGGCTTCAGGCCCTGTTCTGGTTCCGGGGGGCAGGCTGAGCCTGTGGTTAATTCTTCTTTCTGATGGGAAAATAGAGTGACCTGTGCCTGTCCCAACACCAAGAGCTAGTCTCTCGTTGGTTCCACGTCTTCCCGTTTATCCTCAGGACAAATTGCAACCTGTATGGAACAGGAGGTTAAAGGTGCTGATGCTCCAAGTAGGGAGCTTGCTAGTAAAGCGGCTGGAATGGCGAACCCGGGCACAAGGAGATGAGAAATGAGGTGCGTTTTAGAAACCTTTCCCCATCACACGGTGTACCATCTTCTGGGTTTCTCATGCATGTTTTTGATGTAGGAAGATGCCCTTGAACCTGGAGATTTGGGACCCATGCGATGGGTACCACGCAGTATTCCTTTAAAGGGTCTGCGTTTGCTCACCCAACCTCACCAAACCTCTCAGCCCTAAGAGTGTCCACCCTTATGTCTCATCCAGCTGTGCGTCTAGATATGGTCAATCCAGGTTGCATCACAGCCCCTGAACGCATTGTGTAAGAATTTCTCTCTCTTTCACTGTCTTTGTTTCATGGGTGTTTCAAAGTAATTTATTTTTATAATGGGGTTTAGCTGCTTTTCACTGCTGTGTTTATGCCGCTTTACACCCACTTGACACACTAACAGAGAGATATCAATACATAGGTTTTACGATTATTATTAGTCAGATATATTCTTGTGCGGTGAATAGGGCGTGTTGAGTCCAGTTCTCTGAGCAAGGAGTAGGTCTTGTCTATTACATATTGGGTTTATGGAACGGTATCTGAGCTAATTTGATACCCTTGTTTTATGTATCACCCCACCTCACCTTTCCCGTTAAGCAGCCATAGTGTGTTTTCTGCATGTGTGACTCTGTTCTGTTTTGTAATTCAGTTCAAGTGTAACGGTTTTTACATTCCCTCTATCAGTGATACCTTATGAGAAGTGTCCTTTTCTGTGTGACTTATTTCACTTAGAATCGTCGTACCTAAATCCACTCATCATGCTGCTACTAACCTTACGACATTGATTTCATGGCTGAGTGGTATTCCATTGTACATAAGGACCACAACTTCTTTATCCATTTTTCTCTTTCCTGGGATATTTAAGGTGGAATGAAGTGGAGGTCCTGGTCAACAGAGCAGCCCTAAACTTTGGGGTGCTTGTGTCTTGCTGATTTTTCATTTTCCCAATTTATACCCCCATGAGTGGAAGTGCCCTATGCTCTCTAAGCTGTGTTTTTCAGATGTTTCAGGACTCACCGGACACTTCTCCGGAGTGGCTCTTGGCTATTTACATCCCGCCCATCAGTGTAGCAAGGCTCCCATTTCTCCATGGCCTGTCCTGCATTTCTGGTTTTGACACTTTTTTCAGCATGGCCCTTTTGACCGATGGGAAGCGAGACTTATTTGTAGCGCTGATTTGCCTTTCCAGGTTGCTTGGTTGGCCAAAAAGGGCGTATGCGTTTTTTCCTGAATATATTCAGGAAAAAACGCATACGCCCTTCTTAGCCAAGGGCATCATTGTCAACGTTTTGCCGCTTCTCATGTGCTTTAAAGGCGATTCGTATCTACCTCCTGAAATCTGTTTCCTGCAATTCTTCCTTCATTTCAAATCCGCTTCTTTGCCTTCCCTCAATATATTTGTGGACGAGAGTTATCATTTATAACTCTGCAGGTTTGTGAATTGCAGTGCCCTGAACCTCCATTTTACAACTCGTTTTTATGGGAGCTGGCCGCAAAATTGCAGAATGGCTTCAGGCCCTGTTCTGGTTCCGGGGGGCAGGCTGAGCCTGTGGTTAATTCTTCTTTCTGATGGGAAAATAGAGTGACCTGTGCCTGTCCCAACACCAAGAGCTAGTCTCTCGTTGGTTCCACGTCTTCCCGTTTATCCTCAGGACAAATTGCAACCTGTATGGAACAGGAGGTTAAAGGTGCTGATGCTCCAAGTAGGGAGCTTGCTAGTAAAGCAGCTGGAATGGCGAACCCGGGCACAAGGAGATGAGAAATGAGGTGCGTTTTAGAAACCTTTCCCCATCACACGGTGTACCATCTTCTGGGTTTCTCATGCATGTTTTTGATGTAGGAAGATGCCCTTGAACCTGGAGATTTGGGACCCATGCGATGGGTACCACGCAGTATTCCTTTAAAGGGTCTGCGTTTGCTCACCCAACCTCACCAAACCTCTCAGCCCCAAGAGTGTCCACCCTTATGTCTCATCCAGCTGTGCGTCTAGATATGGTCAATCCAGGTTGCATCACAGCCCCTGAACGCATTGTGTAAGAATTTCTCTCTCTTTCACTGTCTTTGTTTCATGGGTGTTTCAAAGTAATTTATTTTTATAATGGGGTTTAGCTGCTTTTCACTGCTGTGTTTATGCCGCTTTACACCCACTTGACACACTAACAGAGAGATATCAATACATAGGTTTTACGATTATTATTAATCAGATATATTCTTGTGCGGTGAATAGGGCGTGTTGAGTCCAGTTCTCTGAGCAAGGAGTAGGTCTTGTCTATTACATATTGGGTTTATGGAACGGTATCTGAGCTAATTTGATACCCTTGTTTTATGTATCACCCCACCTCACCTTTCCCGTTAAGCAGCCATAGTGTGTTTTCTGCATGTGTGACTCTGTTCTGTTTTGTAATTCAGTTCAAGTGTAACGGTTTTTACATTCCCTCTATCAGTGATACCTTATGAGAAGTGTCCTTTTCTGTGTGACTTATTTCACTTAGAATCGTCGTACCTAAATCCACTCATCATGCTGCTACTAACCTTACGACATTGATTTCATGGCTGAGTGGTATTCCATTGTACATAAGGACCACAACTTCTTTATCCATTTTTCTCTTTCCTGGGATATTTAAGGTGGAATGAAGTGGAGGTCCTGGTCAACAGAGCAGCCCTAAACTTTGGGGTGCTTGTGTCTTGCTGATTTTTCATTTTCCCAATTTATACCCCCATGAGTGGAAGTGCCCTATGCTCTCTAAGCTGTGTTTTTCAGATGTTTCAGGACTCACCGGACACTTCTCCGGAGTGGCTTTTGGCAATTTACATCCCGCCCATCAGTGTAGCAAGGCTCCCATTTCTCCATGGCCTGTCCTGCATTTCTGGTTTTGACACTTTTTTCAGCATGGCCCTTTTGACCGATGGGAAGCGAGACTTATTTGTAGCGCTGATTTGCCTTTCCAGGTTGCTTGGTTGGCCAAAAAGGGCGTATGCGTTTTTTCCTGAATATATTCAGGAAAAAACGCATACGCCCTTTTGGCCAAGGGCATCATTGTCAACGTTTTGCCGCTTTTCATGTGCTTTAAAGGCGATTCGTATCTACCTCCTGAAATCTGTTTCCTGCAATTCTGCCTTGATTTCAAATCCTCTTCTTTGCCTTCCCTCAATATATTTGTGGACGAGAGTTATCATTAATAACTCTGCAGGTTTGTGAATTGCAGTGCCCTGAACCTCCATTTTACAACTCGTTTTTATGGGAGCTGGCCGCAAAATCGCAGAATGGCTTCAGGCCCTGTTCTGGTTCCGGGCGGCAGGCTGAGCCTGTGGTTAATTCTTCTTTCTGATGGGAAAATAGAGTGACCTGTGCCTGTCCCAACACCAAGAGCTAGTCTCTCGTTGGTTCCACGTCTTCCCGTTTATCCTCAGGACAAATTGCAACCTGCATGGAACAGGAGGTTAAAGGTGCTGATGCTCCAAGTAGGGAGCTTGCTAGTAAAGCGGCTGGAATGGCGAACCCGGGCACAAGGAGATGAGAAATGAGGTGCGTTTTAGAAACCTTTCCCCATCACACGGTGTACCATCTTCTGGGTTTCTCATGCATGTTTTTGATGCAGGAAGATGCCCTTGAACCTGGAGATTTGGGACCCATGCGATGGGTACCATGCAGTATTACTTTAAAGGGTCTGCGTTTGCTCACCCAACCTCACCAAACCTCTCAGCCCCAAGAGTGTCCACCCTTATGTCTCATCCAGCTGTGCGTCTAGATATGGTCAATCCAGGTTGCATCACAGCCCCTGAACGCATTGTGTAAGAATTTCTCTCTCTTTCACTGTCTTTGTTTCATGGGTGTTTCAAAGTAATTTATTTTTATAATGGGGTTTAGCTGCTTTTCACTGCTGTGTTTATGCCGCTTTACACCCACTTGACACAATAACAGAGAGATATCAATACATAGGTTTTACGATTATTATTAGTCAGATATATTCTTGTGCGGTGAATAGGGCGTGTTGAGTCCAGTTCTCTGAGCAAGGAGTAGGTCTTGTCTATTACATATTGAGTTTATGGAACGGTATCTGAGCTAATTTGATACCCTTGTTTTATGTATCACCCCACCTCACCTTTCCCGTTAAGCAGCCATAGTGTGTTTTCTGCATGTGTGACTCTGTTCTGTTTTGTAATTCAGTTCAAGTGTAACGGTTTTTACATTCCCTCTATCAGTGATACCTTATGAGAAGTGTCCTTTTCTGTGTGACTTATTTCACTTAGAATCGTCGTACCTAAATCCACTCATCATGCTGCTACTAACCTTACGACATTGATTTCCTGGCTGAGTGATATTCCATTGTACATAAGGACCACAACTTCTTTATCCATTTTTCTCTTTCCTGGGATATTTAAGGTGGAATGAAGTGGAGGTCCTGGTCAACAGAGCAGCCCTAAACTTTGGGGTGCTTGTGTCTTGCTGATTTTCCCAATTTATACCCCCATGAGTGGAAGTGCCCTATGCTCTCTAAGCTGTGTTTTTCAGATGTTTCAGGACTCACCGGACAGTTCTCCGGAGTGGCTCTTGGCAATTTACATCCCGCCCATCAGTGTAGCAAGGCTCCCATTTCTCCATGGCCTGTCCTGCATTTCTGGTTTTGACACTTTTTTCAGCATGGCCCTTTTGACCGATGGGAAGCGTGACTTCTTTGTAGTGCTGATTAGCCTTTCCAGGTTGCTTGGTTGGCCAAAAAGGGCGTATGCGTTTTTTCCTGAATATATTCAGGAAAAAACGCATACGCCCTTTTTGGCCAAGGGCATCATTGTCAACGTTTTGCCGCTTCTCATGTGCTTTAAAGGCGATTCGTATCTACCTCCTGAAATCTGTTTCCTGCAATTCTGCCTTGATTTCAAATCCTCTTCTTTGCCTTCCCTCAATATATTTGTGGACGAGAGTTATCATTAATAACTCTGCAGGTTTGTGAATTGCAGTGCCCTGAACCTCCATTTTACAACTCGTTTTTATGGGAGCTGGCCGCAAAATCGCAGAATGGCTTCAGGCCCTGTTCTGGTTCCGGGGGGCAGGCTGAGCCTGTGGTTAATTCTTCTTTCTGATGGGAAAATAGAGTGACTTGTGCCTGTCCCAACACCAAGAGCTAGTCTCTCGTTGGTTCCACGTCTTCCCGTTTATCCTCAGGACAAATTGCAACCTGTACGGAACAGGAGGTTAAAGGTGCTGATGCTCCAAGTAGGGAGCTTGCTAGTAAAGCGGCTGGAATGGCGAACCCGGGCACAAGGAGATGAGAAATGAGGTGCGTTTTAGAAACCTTTCCCCATCACACGGTGTACCATCTTCTGGGTTTCTCATGCATGTTTTTGATGTAGGAAGATGCCCTTGAACCTGGAGATTTGGGACCCATGCGATGGGTACCACGCAGTATTCCTTTAAAGGGTCTGCGTTTGCTCACCCAACCTCACCAAACCTCTCAGCCCTAAGAGTGTCCACCCTTATGTCTCATCCAGCTGTGCGTCTAGATATGGTCAATCCAGGTTGCATCACAGCCCCTGAACGCATTGTGTAAGAATTTCTCTCTCTTTCACTGTCTTTGTTTCATGGGTGTTTCAAAGTAATTTATTTTTATAATGGGGTTTAGCTGCTTTTCACTGCTGTGTTTATGCCGCTTTACACCCACTTGACACACTAACAGAGAGATATCAATACATAGGTTTTACGATTATTATTAGTCAGATATATTCTTGTGCGGTGAATAGGGCGTGTTGAGTCCAGTTCTCTGAGCAAGGAGTAGGTCTTGTCTATTACATATTGGGTTTATGGAACGGTATCTGAGCTAATTTGATACCCTTGTTTTATGTATCACCCCACCTCACCTTTCCCGTTAAGCAGCCATAGTGTGTTTTCTGCATGTGTGACTCTGTTCTGTTTTGTAATTCAGTTCAAGTGTAACGGTTTTTACATTCCCTCTATCAGTGATACCTTATGAGAAGTGTCCTTTTCTGTGTGACTTATTTCACTTAGAATCGTCGTACCTAAATCCACTCATCATGCTGCTACTAACCTTACGACATTGATTTCATGGCTGAGTGGTATTCCATTGTACATAAGGACCACAACTTCTTTATCCATTTTTCTCTTTCCTGGGATATTTAAGGTGGAATGAAGTGGAGGTCCTGGTCAACAGAGCAGCCCTAAACTTTGGGGTGCTTGTGTCTTGCTGATTTTTAATTTTCCCAATTTATACCCCCATGAGTGGAAGTGCCCTATGCTCTCTAAGCTGTGTTTTTCAGATGTTTCAGGACTCACCGGACACTTCTCCGGAGTGGCTTTTGGCAATTTACATCCCGCCCATCAGTGTAGCAAGGCTCCCATTTCTCCATGGCCTGTCCTGCATTTCTGGTTTTGACACTTTTTTCAGCATGGCCCTTTTGACCGATGGGAAGCGAGACTTCTTTGTAGCGCTGATTTGCCTTTCCAGGTGGCTTGGTTGGCCAAAAAGGGCGTATGCGTTTTTTCCTGAATATATTCAGGAAAAAACGCATACGCCCTTTTTGGCCAAGGGCATCATTGTCAACGTTTTGCCGCTTCTCATGTGCTTTAAAGGCGATTCGTATCTACCTCCTGAAATCTGTTTCCTGCAATTCTTCCTTCATTTCAAATCCGCTTCTTTGTCTTCCCTCAATATATTTGTGGACGAGAGTTATCATTAATAACTCTGAAGGTTTGTGAATTGCAGTGCCCTGAACCTCCATTTTACAACTCGTTTTTATGGGAGCTGGCGGCAAAATCGCAGAATGGCTTCAGGCCCTGTTCTGGTTCCGGGGGGCAGGCTGAGCCTGTGGTTAATTCTTCTTTCTGATGGGAAAATAGAGTGACCTGTGCCTGTCCCAACACCAAGAGCTAGTCTCTCGTTGGTTCCACGTCTTCCCGTTTATCCTCAGGACAAATTGCAACCTGTATGGAACAGGAGGTTAAAGGTGCTGATGCTCCAAGTAGGGAGCTTGCTAGTAAAGCGGCTGGAATGGCGAACCCGGGCACAAGGAGATGAGAAATGAGGTGCGTTTTAGAAACCTTTCCCCATCACACGGTGTACCATCTTCTGGGTTTCTCATGCATGTTTTTGATGTAGGAAGATGCCCTTGAACCTGGAGATTTGGGACCCATGCGATGGGTACCACGCAGTATTCCTTTAAAGGGTCTGCGTTTGCTCACCCAACCTCACCAAACCTCTCAGCCCTAAGAGTGTCCACCCTTATGTCTCATCCAGCTGTGCGTCTAGATATGGTCAATCCAGGTTGCATCACAGCCCCTGAACGCATTGTGTAAGAATTTCTCTCTCTTTCACTGTCTTTGTTTCATGGGTGTTTCAAAGTAATTTATTTTTATAATGGGGTTTAGCTGCTTTTCACTGCTGTGTTTATGCCGCTTTACACCCACTTGACACACTAACAGAGAGATATCAATACATAGGTTTTACGATTATTATTAGTCAGATATATTCTTGTGCGGTGAATAGGGCGTGTTGAGTCCAGTTCTCTGAGCAAGGAGTAGGTCTTGTCTATTACATATTGGGTTTATGGAACGGTATCTGAGCTAATTTGATACCCTTGTTTTATGTATCACCCCACCTCACCTTTCCCGTTAAGCAGCCATAGTGTGTTTTCTGCATGTGTGACTCTGTTCTGTTTTGTAATTCAGTTCAAGTGTAACGGTTTTTACATTCCCTCTATCAGTGATACCTTATGAGAAGTGTCCTTTTCTGTGTGACTTATTTCACTTAGAATCGTCCTACCTAAATCCACTCATCATGCTGCTACTAACCTTACGACATTGATTTCATGGCTGAGTGGTATTCCATTGTACATAAGGACCACAACTTCTTTATCCATTTTTCTCTTTCCTGGGATATTTAAGGTGGAATGAAGTGGAGGTCCTGGTCAACAGAGCAGCCCTAAACTTTGGGGTGCTTGTGTCTTGCTGATTTTTAATTTTCCCAATTTATACCCCCATGAGTGGAAGTGCCCTATGCTCTCTAAGCTGTGTTTTTCAGATGTTTCAGGACTCACCGGACACTTCTCCGGAGTGGCTCTTGGCAATTTACATCCCGCCCATCAGTGTAGCAAGGCTCCCATTTCTCCATGGCCTGTCCTGCATTTCTGGTTTTGACACTTTTTTCAGCATGGCCCTTTTGACCGATGGGAAGCGAGACTTATTTGTAGCGCTGATTTGCCTTTCCAGGTTGCTTGGTTGGCCAAAAAGGGCGTATGCGTTTTTTCCTGAATATATTCAGGAAAAAACGCATACGCCCTTTTTGGCCAAGGGCATCATTGTCAACGTTTTGCCGCTTCTCATGTGCTTTAAAGGCGATTCGTATCTACCTCCTGAAATCTGTTTCCTGCAATTCTTCCTTCATTTCAAATCCGCTTCTTTGCCTTCCCTCAATATATTTGTGGACGAGAGTTATCATTTATAACTCTGCAGGTTTGTGAATTGCAGTGCCCTGAACCTCCATTTTACAACTCGTTTTTATGGGAGCTGGCCGCAAAATTGCAGAATGGCTTCAGGCCCTGTTCTGGTTCCGGGGGGCAGGCTGAGCCTGTGGTTAATTCTTCTTTCTGATGGGAAAATAGAGTGACCTGTGCCTGTCCCAACACCAAGAGCTAGTCTCTCGTTGGTTCCACGTCTTCCCGTTTATCCTCAGGACAAATTGCAACCTGTATGGAACAGGAGGTTAAAGGTGCTGATGCTCCAAGTAGGGAGCTTGCTAGTAAAGCAGCTGGAATGGCGAACCCGGGCACAAGGAGATGAGAAATGAGGTGCGTTTTAGAAACCTTTCCCCATCACACGGTGTACCATCTTCTGGGTTTCTCATGCATGTTTTTGATGTAGGAAGATGCCCTTGAACCTGGAGATTTGGGACCCATGCGATGGGTACCACGCAGTATTACTTTAAAGGGTCTGCGTTTGCTCACCCAACCTCACCAAACCTCTCAGCCCCAAGAGTGTCCACCCTTATGTCTCATCCAGCTGTGCGTCCAGATATGGTCAATCCAGGTTGCATCACAGCCCCTGAACGCATTGTGTAAGAATTTCTCTCTCTTTCACTGTCTTTGTTTCATGGGTGTTTCAAAGTAATTTATTTTTATAATGGGGTTTAGCTGCTTTTCACTGCTGTGTTTATGCCGCTTTACACCCACTTGACACACTAACAGAGAGATATCAATACATAGGTTTTACGATTATTATTAGTCAGATATATTCTTGTGCGGTGAATAGGGCGTGTTGAGTCCAGTTCTCTGAGCAAGGAGTAGGTCTTGTCTATTACATATTGGGTTTATGGAACGGTATCTGAGCTAATTTGATACCCTTGTTTTATGTATCACCCCACCTCACCTTTCCCGTTAAGCAGCCATAGTGTGTTTTCTGCATGTGTGACTCTGTTCTGTTTTGTAATTCAGTTCAAGTGTAACGGTTTTTACATTCCCTCTATCAGTGATACCTTATGAGAAGTGTCCTTTTCTGTGTGACTTATTTCACTTAGAATCGTCCTACCTAAATCCACTCATCATGCTGCTACTAACCTTACGACATTGATTTCATGGCTGAGTGGTATTCCATTGTACATAAGGACCACAACTTCTTTATCCATTTTTCTCTTTCCTGGGATATTTAAGGTGGAATGAAGTGGAGGTCCTGGTCAACAGAGCAGCCCTAAACTTTGGGGTGCTTGTGTCTTGCTGATTTTTAATTTTCCCAATTTATACCCCCATGAGTGGAAGTGCCCTATGCTCTCTAAGCTGTGTTTTTCAGATGTTTCAGGACTCACCGGACACTTCTCCGGAGTGGCTCTTGGCAATTTACATCCCGCCCATCAGTGTAGCAAGGCTCCCATTTCTCCATGGCCTGTCCTGCATTTCTGGTTTTGACACTTTTTTCAGCATGGCCCTTTTGACCGATGGGAAGCGAGACTTATTTGTAGCGCTGATTTGCCTTTCCAGGTTGCTTGGTTGGCCAAAAAGGGCGTATGCGTTTTTTCCTGAATATATTCAGGAAAAAACGCATACGCCCTTTTTGGCCAAGGGCATCATTGTCAACGTTTTGCCGCTTCTCATGTGCTTTAAAGGCGATTCGTATCTACCTCCTGAAATCTGTTTCCTGCAATTCTTCCTTCATTTCAAATCCGCTTCTTTGCCTTCCCTCAATATATTTGTGGACGAGAGTTATCATTTATAACTCTGCATGTCTGTGAATTGCAGTGCCCTGAACCTCCATTTTACAACTCGTTTTTATGGGAGCTGGCCACAAAATTGCAGAATGGCTTCAGGCCCTGTTCTGGTTCCGGGGGGCAGGCTGAGCCTGTGGTTAATTCTTCTTTCTGATGGGAAAATAGAGTGACCTGTGCCTGTCCCAACACCAAGAGCTAGTCTCTCGTTGGTTCCACGTCTTCCCGTTTATCCTCAGGACAAATTGCAACCTGTATGGAACAGGAGGTTAAAGGTGCTGATGCTCCAATTAGGGAGCTTGCTAGTAAAGCAGCTGGAATGGCGAACCCGGGCACAAGGAGATGAGAAATGAGGTGCGTTTTAGAAACCTTTCCCCATCACACGGTGTACCATCTTCTGGGTTTCTCATGCATGTTTTTGATGTAGGAAGATGCCCTTGAACCTGGAGATTTGGGACCCATGCGATGGGTACCACGCAGTATTACTTTAAAGGGTCTGCGTTTGCTCACCCAACCTCACCAAACCTCTCAGCCCCAAGAGTGTCCACCCTTATGTCTCATCCAGCTGTGCGTCTAGATATGGTCAATCCAGGTTGCATCACAGCCCCTGAACGCATTGTGTAAGAATTTCTCTCTCTTTCACTGTCTTTGTTTCATGGGTGTTTCAAAGTAATTTATTTTTATAATGGGGTTTAGCTGCTTTTCACTGCTGTGTTTATGCCGCTTTACACCCACTTGACACACTAACAGAGAGATATCAATACATAGGTTTTACGATTATTATTAGTCAGATATATTCTTGTGCGGTGAATAGGGCGTGTTGAGTCCAGTTCTCTGAGCAAGGAGTAGGTCTTGTCTATTACATATTGGGTTTATGGAACGGTATCTGAGCTAATTTGATACCCTTGTTTTATGTATCACCCCACCTCACCTTTCCCGTTAAGCAGCCATAGTGTGTTTTCTGCATGTGTGACTCTGTTCTGTTTTGTAATTCAGTTCAAGTGTAACAGTTTTTACATTCCCTCTATCAGTGATACCTTATGAGAAGTGTCCTTTTCTGTGTGACTTATTTCACTTAGAATCGTCGTACCTAAATCCACTCATCATTGTGCTACTAACCTTACGACATTGATTTCATGGCTGAGTGGTATTCCATTGTACATAAGGACCACAACTTCTTTATCCATTTTTCTCTTTCCTGGGATATTTAAGGTGGAATGAAGTGGAGGTCCTGGTCAACAGAGCAGCCCTAAACTTTGGGGTGCTTGTGTCTTGCTGATTTTTAATTTTCCCAATTTATACCCCCATGAGTGGAAGTGCCCTATGCTCTCTAAGCTGTGTTTTTCAGATGTTTCAGGACTCACCGGACACTTCTCCGGAGTGGCTTTTGGCAATTTACATCCCGCCCATCAGTGTAGCAAGGCTCCCATTTCTCCATGGCCTGTCCTGCATTTCTGGTTTTGACACTTTTTTCAGCATGGCCCTTTTGACCGATGGGAAGCGAGACTTCTTTGTAGCGCTGATTTGCCTTTCCAGGTTGCTTGGTTGGCCAAAAAGGGCGTATGCGTTTTTTCCTGAATATATTCAGGAAAAAACGCATACGCCCTTTTTGGCCAAGGGCATCATTGTCAACGTTTTGCCGCTTTTCATGTGCTTTAAAGGCGATTCGTATCTACCTCCTGAAATCTGTTTCCTGCAATTCTGCCTTGATTTCAAATCCTCTTCTTTGCCTTCCCTCAATATATTTGTGGACGAGAGTTATCATTAATAACTCTGCAGGTTTGTGAATTGCAGTGCCCTGAACCTCCATTTTACAACTCGTTTTTATGGGAGCTGGCCGCAAAATCGCAGAATGGCTTCAGGCCCTGTTCTGGTTCCGGGCGGCAGGCTGAGCCTGTGGTTAATTCTTCTTTCTGATGGGAAAATAGAGTGACCTGTGCCTGTCCCAACACCAAGAGCTAGTCTCTCGTTGGTTCCACGTCTTCCCGTTTATCCTCAGGACAAATTGCAACCTGTATGGAACAGGAGGTTAAAGGTGCTGATGCTCCAATTAGGGAGCTTGCTAGTAAAGCAGCTGGAATGGCGAACCCGGGCACAAGGAGATGAGAAATGAGGTGCGTTTTAGAAACCTTTCCCCATCACACGGTGTACCATCTTCTGGGTTTCTCATGCATGTTTTTGATGTAGGAAGATGCCCTTGAACCTGGAGATTTGGGACCCATGCGATGGGTACCACGCAGTATTACTTTAAAGGGTCTGCGTTTGCTCACCCAACCTCACCAAACCTCTCAGCCCCAAGAGTGTCCACCCTTATGTCTCATCCAGCTGTGCGTCTAGATATGGTCAATCCAGGTTGCATCACAGCCCCTGAACGCATTGTGTAAGAATTTCTCTCTCTTTCACTGTCTTTGTTTCATGGGTGTTTCAAAGTAATTTATTTTTATAATGGGGTTTAGCTGCTTTTCACTGCTGTGTTTATGCCGCTTTACACCCACTTGACACACTAACAGAGAGATATCAATACATAGGTTTTACGATTATTATTAGTCAGATATATTCTTGTGCGGTGAATAGGGCGTGTTGAGTCCAGTTCTCTGAGCAAGGAGTAGGTCTTGTCTATTACATATTGGGTTTATGGAACGGTATCTGAGCTAATTTGATACCCTTGTTTTATGTATCACCCCACCTCACCTTTCCCGTTAAGCAGCCATAGTGTGTTTTCTGCATGTGTGACTCTGTTCTGTTTTGTAATTCAGTTCAAGTGTAACGGTTTTTACATTCCCTCTATCAGTGATACCTTATGAGAAGTGTCCTTTTCTGTGTGACTTATTTCACTTAGAATCGTCCTACCTAAATCCACTCATCATGCTGCTACTAACCTTACGACATTGATTTCATGGCTGAGTGGTATTCCATTGTACATAAGGACCACAACTTCTTTATCCATTTTTCTCTTTCCTGGGATATTTAAGGTGGAATGAAGTGGAGGTCCTGGTCAACAGAGCAGCCCTAAACTTTGGGGTGCTTGTGTCTTGCTGATTTTTAATTTTCCCAATTTATACCCCCATGAGTGGAAGTGCCCTATGCTCTCTAAGCTGTGTTTTTCAGATGTTTCAGGACTCACCGGACACTTCTCCGGAGTGGCTTTTGGCAATTTACATCCCGCCCATCAGTGTAGCAAGGCTCCCATTTCTCCATGGCCTGTCCTGCATTTCTGGTTTTGACACTTTTTTCAGCATGGCCCTTTTGACCGATGGGAAGCGAGACTTATTTGTAGCGCTGATTTGCCTTTCCAGGTTGCTTGGTTGGCCAAAAAGGGCGTATGCGTTTTTTCCTGAATATATTCAGGAAAAAACGCATACGCCCTTTTTGGCCAAGGGCATCATTGTCAACGTTTTGCCGCTTTTCATGTGCTTTAAAGGCGATTCGTATCTACCTCCTGAAATCTGTTTCCTGCAATTCTGCCTTGATTTCAAATCCTCTTCTTTGCCTTCCCTCAATATATTTGTGGACGAGAGTTATCATTAATAACTCTGCAGGTTTGTGAATTGCAGTGCCCTGAACCTCCATTTTACAACTCGTTTTTATGGGAGCTGGCCGCAAAATCGCAGAATGGCTTCAGGCCCTGTTCTGGTTCCGGGCGGCAGGCTGAGCCTGTGGTTAATTCTTCTTTCTGATGGGAAAATAGAGTGACCTGTGCCTGTCCCAACACCAAGAGCTAGTCTCTCGTTGGTTCCACGTCTTCCCGTTTATCCTCAGGACAAATTGCAACCTGTATGGAACAGGAGGTTAAAGGTGCTGATGCTCCAACTAGGGAGCTTGCTAGTAAAGCAGCTGGAATGGCGAACCCGGGCACAAGGAGATGAGAAATGAGGTGCGTTTTAGAAACCTTTCCCCATCACACGGTGTACCATCTTCTGGGTTTCTCATGCATGTTTTTGATGTAGGAAGATGCCCTTGAACCTGGAGATTTGGGACCCATGCGATGGGTACCACGCAGTATTACTTTAAAGGGTCTGCGTTTGCTCACCCAACCTCACCAAACCTCTCAGCCCCAAGAGTGTCCACCCTTATGTCTCATCCAGCTGTGCGTCCAGATATGGTCAATCCAGGTTGCATCACAGCCCCTGAACGCATTGTGTAAGAATTTCTCTCTCTTTCACTGTCTTTGTTTCATGGGTGTTTCAAAGTAATTTATTTTTATAATGGGGTTTAGCTGCTTTTCACTGCTGTGTTTATGCCGCTTTACACCCACTTGACACACTAACAGAGAGATATCAATACATAGGTTTTACGATTATTATTAGTCAGATATATTCTTGTGCGGTGAATAGGGCGTGTTGAGTCCAGTTCTCTGAGCAAGGAGTAGGTCTTGTCTATTACATATTGGGTTTATGGAACGGTATCTGAGCTAATTTGATACCCTTGTTTTATGTATCACCCCACCTCACCTTTCCCGTTAAGCAGCCATAGTGTGTTTTCTGCATGTGTGACTCTGTTCTGTTTTGTAATTCAGTTCAAGTGTAACGGTTTTTACATTCCCTCTATCAGTGATACCTTATGAGAAGTGTCCTTTTCTGTGTGACTTATTTCACTTAGAATCGTCGTACCTAAATCCACTCATCATGCTGCTACTAACCTTACGACATTGATTTCATGGCTGAGTGGTATTCCATTGTACATAAGGACCACAACTTCTTTATCCATTTTTCTCTTTCCTGGGATATTTAAGGTGGAATGAAGTGGAGGTCCTGGTCAACAGAGCAGCCCTAAACTTTGGGGTGCTTGTGTCTTGCTGATTTTCCCAATTTATACCCCCATGAGTGGAAGTGCCCTATGCTCTCTAAGCTGTGTTTTTCAGATGTTTCAGGACTCACCGGACAGTTCTCCGGAGTGGCTCTTGGCAATTTACATCCCGCCCATCAGTGTAGCAAGGCTCCCATTTCTCCATGGCCTGTCCTGCATTTCTGGTTTTGACACTTTTTTCAGCATGGCCCTTTTGACCGATGGGAAGCGTGACTTCTTTGTAGTGCTGATTTGCCTTTCCAGGTTGCTTGGTTGGCCAAAAAGGGCGTATGCGTTTTTTCCTGAATATATTCAGGAAAAAACGCATACGCCCTTTTTGGCCAAGGGCATCATTGTCAACGTTTTGCCGCTTCTCATGTGCTTTAAAGGCGATTCGTATCTACCTCCTGAAATCTGTTTCCTGCAATTCTGCCTTGATTTCAAATCCTCTTCTTTGCCTTCCCTCAATATATTTGTGGACGAGAGTTATCATTAATAACTCTGCAGGTTTGTGAATTGCAGTGCCCTGAACCTCCATTTTACAACTCGTTTTTATGGGAGCTGGCCGCAAAATCGCAGAATGGCTTCAGGCCCTGTTCTGGTTCCGGGGGGCAGGCTGAGCCTGTGGTTAATTCTTCTTTCTGATGGGAAAATAGAGTGACCTGTGCCTGTCCCAACACCAAGAGCTAGTCTCTCGTTGGTTCCACGTCTTCCCGTTTATCCTCAGGACAAATTGCAACCTGTACGGAACAGGAGGTTAAAGGTGCTGATGCTCCAAGTAGGGAGCTTGCTAGTAAAGCGGCTGGAATGGCGAACCCGGGCACAAGGAGATGAGAAATGAGGTGCGTTTTAGAAACCTTTCCCCATCACACGGTGTACCATCTTCTGGGTTTCTCATGTATGTTTTTGATGTAGGAAGATGCCCTTGAACCTGGAGATTTGGGACCCATGCGATGGGTACCACGCAGTATTCCTTTAAAGGGTCTGCGTTTGCTCACCCAACCTCACCAAACCTCTCAGCCCCAAGAGTGTCCACCCTTATGTCTCATCCAGCTGTGCGTCTAGATATGGTCAATCCAGGTTGCATCACAGCCCCTGAACGCATTGTGTAAGAATTTCTCTCTCTTTCACTGTCTTTGTTTCATGGGTGTTTCAAAGTAATTTATTTTTATAATGGGGTTTAGCTGCTTTTCACTGCTGTGTTTATGCCGCTTTACACCCACTTGACACACTAACAGAGAGATATCAATACATAGGTTTTACGATTATTATTAGTCAGATATATTCTTGTGCGGTGAATATGGCGTGTTGAGTCCAGTTCTCTGAGCAAGGAGTAGGTCTTGTCTATTACATATTGAGTTTATGGAACGGTATCTGAGCTAATTTGATACCCTTGTTTTATGTATCACCCCACCTCACCTTTCCCGTTAAGCAGCCATAGTGTGTTTTCTGCATGTGTGACTCTGTTCTGTTTTGTAATTCAGTTCAAGTGTAACGGTTTTTACATTCCCTCTATCAGTGATACCTTATGAAAAGTGTCCTTTTCTGTGTGACTTATTTCACTTAGAATCGTCGTACCTAAATCCACTCATCATGCTGCTACTAACCTTACGACATTGATTTCATGGCTGAGTGATATTCCATTGTACATAAGGACCACAACTTCTTTATCCATTTTTCTCTTTCCTGGGATATTTAAGGTGGAATGAAGTGGAGGTCCTGGTCAACAGAGCAGCCCTAAACTTTGGGGTGCTTGTGTCTTGCTGATTTTTAATTTTCCCAATTTATACCCCCATGAGTGGAAGTGCCCTATGCTCTCTAAGCTGTGTTTTTCAGATGTTTCAGGACTCACCGGACACTTCTCCGGAGTGGCTTTTGGCAATTTACATCCCGCTCATCAGTGTAGCAAGGCTCCCATTTCTCCATGGCCTGTCCTGCATTTCTGGTTTTGACACTTTTTTCAGCATGGCCCTTTTGACCGATGGGAAGCGAGACTTGTTTGTAGCGCTGATTTGCCTTTCCAGGTTGCTTGGTTGGCCAAAAAGGGCGTATGCGTTTTTTCCTGAATATATTCAGGAAAAAACGCATACGCCCTTTTTGGCCAAGGGCATCATTGTCAACGTTTTGCCGCTTCTCATGTGCTTTAAAGGCGATTCGTATCTACCTCCTGAAATCTGTTTCCTGCAATTCTGCCTTGATTTCAAATCCGCTTCTTTGCCTTCCCTCAATATATTTGTGGACGAGAGTTATCATTTATAACTCTGCAGGTTTGTGAATTGCAGTGCCCTGAACCTCCATTTTACAACTCGTTTTTATGGGAGCTGGCCGCAAAATTGCAGAATGGCTTCAGGCCCTGTTCTGGTTCCGGGGGGCAGGCTGAGCCTGTGGTTAATTCTTCTTTCTGATGGGAAAATAGAGTGACCTGTGCCTGTCCCAACACCAAGAGCTAGTCTCTCGTTGGTTCCACGTCTTCCCGTTTATCCTCAGGACAAATTGCAACCTGCATGGAACAGGAGGTTAAAGGTGCTGATGCTCCAAGTAGGGAGCTTGCTAGTAAAGCGGCTGGAATGGCGAACCCGGGCACAAGGAGATGAGAAATGAGGTGCGTTTTAGAAACCTTTCCCCATCACACGGTGTACCATCTTCTGGGTTTCTCATGCATGTTTTCGATGTAGGAAGATGTCCTTGAACCTGGAGATTTGGGACCCATGCGATGGGTACCACGCAGTATTCCTTTAAAGGGTCTGCGTTTGCTCACCCAACCTCACCAAACCTCTCAGCCCCAAGAGTGTCCACCCTTATGTCTCATCCAGGTGTGCGTCTAGATATGGTCAATCCAGGTTGCATCACAGCCCCTGAACGCATTGTGTAAGAATTTCTCTCTCTTTCACTGTCTTTGTTTCATGGGTGTTTCAAAGTAATTTATTTTTATAATGGGGTTTAGCTGCTTTTCACTGCTGTGTTTATGCCGCTTTACACCCACTTGACACAATAACAGAGAGATATCAATACATAGGTTTTACGATTATTATTAGTCAGATATATTCTTGTGCGGTGAATAGGGCGTGTTGAGTCCAGTTCTCTGAGCAAGGAGTAGGTCTTGTCTATTACATATTGGGTTTATGGAACGGTATCTGAGCTAATTTGATACCCTTGTTTTATGTATCACCCCACCTCACCTTTCCCGTTAAGCAGCCATAGTGTGTTTTCTGCATGTGTGACTCTGTTCTGTTTTGTAATTCAGTTCAAGTGTAACGGTTTTTACATTCCCTCTATCAGTGATACCTTATGAGAAGTGTCCTTTTCTGTGTGACTTATTTCACTTAGAATCGTCGTACCTAAATCCACTCATCATGCTGCTACTAACCTTACGACATTGATTTCATGGCTGAGTGGTATTCCATTGTACATAAGGACCACAACTTCTTTATCCATTTTTCTCTTTCCTGGGATATTTAAGGTGGAATGAAGTGGAGGTCCTGGTCAACAGAGCAGCCCTAAACTTTGGGGTGCTTGTGTCTTGCTGATTTTTAATTTTCCCAATTTATACCCCCATGAGTGGAAGTGCCCTATGCTCTCTAAGCTGTGATTTTCAGATGTTTCAGGACTCACCGGACACTTCTCCGGAGTGGCTTTTGGCAATTTACATCCCGCCCATCAGTGTAGCAAGGCTCCCATTTCTCCATGGCCTGTCCTGCATTTCTGGTTTTGACACTTTTTTCAGCATGGCCCTTTTGACCGATGGGAAGCGAGACTTATTTGTAGCGCTGATTTGCCTTTCCAGGTTGCTTGGTTGGCCAAAAAGGGCGTATGCGTTTTTTCCTGAATATATTCAGGAAAAAACGCATACGCCCTTTTTGGCCAAGGGCATCATTGTCAACGTTTTGCCGCTTCTCATGTGCTTTAAAGGCGATTCGTATCTACCTCCTGAAATCTGTTTCCTGCAATTCTGCCTTGATTTCAAATCCGCTTCTTTGCCTTCCCTCAATATATTTGTGGACGAGAGTTATCATTTATAACTCTGCAGGTTTGTGAATTGCAGTGCCCTGAACCTCCATTTTACAACTCGTTTTTATGGGAGCTGGCCGCAAAATTGCAGAATGGCTTCAGGCCCTGTTCTGGTTCCGGGGGGCAGGCTGAGCCTGTGGTTAATTCTTCTTTCTGATGGGAAAATAGAGTGACCTGTGCCTGTCCCAACACCAAGAGCTAGTCTCTCGTTGGTTCCACGTCTTCCCGTTTATCCTCAGGACAAATTGCAACCTGCATGGAACAGGAGGTTAAAGGTGCTGATGCTCCAAGTAGGGAGCTTGCTAGTAAAGCGGCTGGAATGGCGAACCCGGGCACAAGGAGATGAGAAATGAGGTGCGTTTTAGAAACCTTTCCCCATCACACGGTGTACCATCTTCTGGGTTTCTCATGCATGTTTTCGATGTAGGAAGATGTCCTTGAACCTGGAGATTTGGGACCCATGCGATGGGTACCACGCAGTATTCCTTTAAAGGGTCTGCGTTTGCTCACCCAACCTCACCAAACCTCTCAGCCCCAAGAGTGTCCACCCTTATGTCTCATCCAGCTGTGCGTCTAGATATGGTCAATCCAGGTTGCATCACAGCCCCTGAACGCATTGTGTAAGAATTTCTCTCTCTTTCACTGTCTTTGTTTCATGGGTGTTTCAAAGTAATTTATTTTTATAATGGGGTTTAGCTGCTTTTCACTGCTGTGTTTATGCCGCTTTACACCCACTTGACACACTAACAGAGAGATATCAATACATAGGTTTTACGATTATTATTAGTCAGATATATTCTTGTGCGGTGAATAGGGCGTGTTGAGTCCAGTTCTCTGAGCAAGGAGTAGGTCTTGTCTATTACATATTGGGTTTATGGAACGGTATCTGAGCTAATTTGATACCCTTGTTTTATGTATCACCCCACCTCACCTTTCCCGTTAAGCAGCCATAGTGTGTTTTCTGCATGTGTGACTCTGTTCTGTTTTGTAATTCAGTTCAAGTGTAACGGTTTTTACATTCCCTCTATCAGTGATACCTTATGAGAAGTGTCCTTTTCTGTGTGACTTATTTCACTTAGAATCGTCGTACCTAAATCCACTCATCATGCTGCTACTAACCTTACGACATTGATTTCATGGCTGAGTGGTATTCCATTGTACATAAGGACCACAACTTCTTTATCCATTTTTCTCTTTCCTGGGATATTTAAGGTGGAATGAAGTGGAGGTCCTGGTCAACAGAGCAGCCCTAAACTTTGGGGTGCTTGTGTCTTGCTGATTTTTAATTTTCCCAATTTATACCCCCATGAGTGGAAGTGCCCTATGCTCTCTAAGCTGTGTTTTTCAGATGTTTCAGGACTCACCGGACACTTCTCCGGAGTGACTTTTGGCAATTTACATCCCGCCCATCAGTGTAGCAAGGCTCCCATTTCTCCATGGCCTGTCCTGCATTTCTGGTTTTGACACTTTTTTCAGCATGGCCCTTTTGACCGATGGGAAGCGAGACTTATTTGTAGCGCTGATTTGCCTTTCCAGGTTGCTTGGTTGGCCAAAAAGGGCGTATGCGTTTTTTCCTGAATATATTCAGGAAAAAACGCATACGCCCTTTTTGGCCAAGGGCATCATTGTCAACGTTTTGCCGCTTTTCATGTGCTTTAAAGGCGATTCGTATCTACCTCCTGAAATCTGTTTCCTGCAATTCTGCCTTGATTTCAAATCCTCTTCTTTGCCTTCCCTCAATATATTTGTGGACGAGAGTTATCATTAATAACTCTGCAGGTTTGTGAATTGCAGTGCCCTGAACCTCCATTTTACAACTCGTTTTTATGGGAGCTGGCCGCAAAATCGCAGAATGGCTTCAGGCCCTGTTCTGGTTCCGGGGGGCAGGCTGAGCCTGTGGTTAATTCTTCTTTCTGATGGGAAAATAGAGTGACCTGTGCCTGTCCCAACACCAAGAGCTAGTCTCTCGTTGGTTCCACGTCTTCCCGTTTATCCTCAGGACAAATTGCAACCTGTATGGAACAGGAGGTTAAAGGTGCTGATGCTCCAAGTAGGGAGCTTGCTAGTAAAGCAGCTGGAATGGCGAACCCGGGCACAAGGAGATGAGAAATGAGGTGCGTTTTAGAAACCTTTCCCCATCACACGGTGTACCATCTTCTGGGTTTCTCATGCATGTTTTTGATGTAGGAAGATGCCCTTGAACCTGGAGATTTGGGACCCATGCGATGGGTACCACGCAGTATTACTTTAAAGGGTCTGCGTTTGCTCACCCAACCTCACCAAACCTCTCAGCCCCAAGAGTGTCCACCCTTATGTCTCATCCAGCTGTGCGTCCAGATATGGTCAATCCAGGTTGCATCACAGCCCCTGAACGCATTGTGTAAGAATTTCTCTCTCTTTCACTGTCTTTGTTTCATGGGTGTTTCAAAGTAATTTATTTTTATAATGGGGTTTAGCTGCTTTTCACTGCTGTGTTTATGCCGCTTTACACCCACTTGACACACTAACAGAGAGATATCAATACATAGGTTTTACGATTATTATTAGTCAGATATATTCTTGTGCGGTGAATAGGGCGTGTTGAGTCCAGTTCTCTGAGCAAGGAGTAGGTCTTGTCTATTACATATTGGGTTTATGGAACGGTATCTGAGCTAATTTGATACCCTTGTTTTATGTATCACCCCACCTCACCTTTCCCGTTAAGCAGCCATAGTGTGTTTTCTGCATGTGTGACTCTGTTCTGTTTTGTAATTCAGTTCAAGTGTAACGGTTTTTACATTCCCTCTATCAGTGATACCTTATGAGAAGTGTCCTTTTCTGTGTGACTTATTTCACTTAGAATCGTCGTACCTAAATCCACTCATCATGCTGCTACTAACCTTACGACATTGATTTCATGGCTGAGTGGTATTCCATTGTACATAAGGACCACAACTTCTTTATCCATTTTTCTCTTTCCTGGGATATTTAAGGTGGAATGAAGTGGAGGTCCTGGTCAACAGAGCAGCCCTAAACTTTGGGGTGCTTGTGTCTTGCTGATTTTTCATTTTCCCAATTTATACCCCCATGAGTGGAAGTGCCCTATGCTCTCTAAGCTGTGTTTTTCAGATGTTTCAGGACTCACCGGACACTTCTCCGGAGTGGCTTTTGGCAATTTACATCCCGCCCATCAGTGTAGCAAGGCTCCCATTTCTCCATGGCCTGTCCTGCATTTCTGGTTTTGACACTTTTTTCAGCATGTCCCTTTTGACAGATGGGAAGCGAGACTTATTTGTAGCGCTGATTTGCCTTTCCAGGTTGCTTGGTTGGCCAAAAAGGGCGTATGCGTTTTTTCCTGAATATATTCAGGAAAAAACGCATACGCCCTTTTTGGCCAAGGGCATCATTGTCAACGTTTTGCCGCTTTTCATGTGCTTTAAAGGCGATTCGTATCTACCTCCTGAAATCTGTTTCCTGCAATTCTGCCTTGATTTCAAATCCTCTTCTTTGCCTTCCCTCAATATATTTGTGGACGAGAGTTATCATTAATAACTCTGCAGGTTTGTGAATTGCAGTGCCCTGAACCTCCATTTTACAACTCGTTTTTATGGGAGCTGGCCGCAAAATCGCAGAATGGCTTCAGGCCCTGTTCTGGTTCCGGGCGGCAGGCTGAGCCTGTGGTTAATTCTTCTTTCTGATGGGAAAATAGAGTGACCTGTGCCTGTCCCAACACCAAGAGCTAGTCTCTCGTTGGTTCCACGTCTTCCCGTTTATCCTCAGGACAAATTGCAACCTGCATGGAACAGGAGGTTAAAGGTGCTGATGCTCCAAGTAGGGAGCTTGCTAGTAAAGCGGCTGGAATGGCGAACCCGGGCACAAGGAGATGAGAAATGAGGTGCGTTTTAGAAACCTTTCCCCATCACACGGTGTACCATCTTCTGGGTTTCTCATGCATGTTTTTGATGTAGGAAGATGCCCTTGAACCTGGAGATTTGGGACCCATGCGATGGGTACCACGCAGTATTCCTTTAAAGGGTCTGCGTTTGCTCACCCAACCTCACCAAACCTCTCAGCCCCAAGAGTGTCCACCCTTATGTCTCATCCAGCTGTGCGTCTAGATATGGTCAATCCAGGTTGCATCACAGCCCCTGAACGCATTGTGTAAGAATTTCTCTCTCTTTCACTGTCTTTGTTTCATGGGTGTTTCAAAGTAATTTATTTTTATAATGGGGTTTAGCTGCTTTTCACTGCTGTGTTTATGCCGCTTTACACCCACTTGACACAATAACGGAGAGATATCAATACATAGGTTTTACGATTATTATTAGTCAGATATATTCTTGTGCGGTGAATAGGGCGTGTTGAGTCCAGTTCTCTGAGCAAGGAGTAGGTCTTTTCTATTACATATTGGGTTTATGGAACGGTATCTGAGCTAATTTGATACCCTTGTTTTATGTATCACCCCACCTCACCTTTCCCGTTAAGCAGCCATAGTGTGTTTTCTGCATGTGTGACTCTGTTCTGTTTTGTAATTCAGTTCAAGTGTAACGGTTTTTACATTCCCTCTATCAGTGATACCTTATGAGAAGTGTCCTTTTCTGTGTGACTTATTTCACTTAGAATCGTCGTACCTAAATCCACTCATCATGCTGCTACTAACCTTACGACATTGATTTCATGGCTGAGTGGTATTCCATTGTACATAAGGACCACAACTTCTTTATCCATTTTTCTCTTTCCTGGGATATTTAAGGTGGAATGAAGTGGAGGTCCTGGTCAACAGAGCAGCCCTAAACTTTGGGGTGCTTGTGTCTTGCTGATTTTTCATTTTCCCAATTTATACCCCCATGAGTGGAAGTGCCCTATGCTCTCTAAGCTGTGTTTTTCAGATGTTTCAGGACTCACCGGACACTTCTCCGGAGTGGCTTTTGGCAATTTACATCCCGCCCATCAGTGTAGCAAGGCTCCCATTTCTCCATGGCCTGTCCTGCATTTCTGGTTTTGACACTTTTTTCAGCATGGCCCTTTTGACCGATGGGAAGCGAGACTTCTTTGTAGCGCTGATTTGCCTTTCCAGGTTGCTTGGTTGGCCAAAAAGGGCGTATGCGATTTTTCCTGAATATATTCAGGAAAAAACGCATACGCCCTTTTTGGCCAAGGGCATCATTGTCAACGTTTTGCCGCTTTTCATGTGCTTTAAAGGCGATTCGTATCTACCTCCTGAAATCTGTTTCCTGCAATTCTGCCTTGATTTCAAATCCTCTTCTTTGCCTTCCCTCAATATATTTGTGGACGAGAGTTATCATTAATAACTCTGCAGGTTTGTGAATTGCAGTGCCCTGAACCTCCATTTTACAACTCGTTTTTATGGGAGCTGGCGGCAAAATCGCAGAATGGCTTCAGGCCCTGTTCTGGTTCCGGGGGGCAGGCTGAGCCTGTGGTTAATTCTTCTTTCTGATGGGAAAATAGAGTGACCTGTGCCTGTCCCAACACCAAGAGCTAGTCTCTCGTTGGTTCCACGTCTTCCCGTTTATCCTCAGGACAAATTGCAACCTGTATGGAACAGGAGGTTAAAGGTGCTGATGCTCCAAGTAGGGAGCTTGCTAGTAAAGCGGCTGGAATGGCGAACCCGGGCACAAGGAGATGAGAAATGAGGTGCGTTTTAGAAACCTTTCCCCATCACACGGTGTACCATCTTCTGGGTTTCTCATGCATGTTTTTGATGTAGGAAGATGCCCTTGAACCTGGAGATTTGGGACCCATGCGATGGGTACCACGCAGTATTCCTTTAAAGGGTCTGCGTTTGCTCACCCAACCTCACCAAACCTCTCAGCCCCAAGAGTGTCCACCCTTATGTCTCATCCAGCTGTGCGTCTAGATATGGTCAATCCAGGTTGCATCACAGCCCCTGAACGCATTGTGTAAGAATTTCTCTCTCTTTCACTGTCTTTGTTTCATGGGTGTTTCAAAGTAATTTATTTTTATAAGGGGGTTTAGCTGCTTTTCACTGCTGTGTTTATGCCGCTTTACACCCACTTGACACACTAACAGAGAGATATCAATACATAGGTTTTACGATTATTATTAGTCAGATATATTCTTGTGCGGTGAATAGGGCGTGTTGAGTCCAGTTCTCTGAGCAAGGAGTAGGTCTTGTCTATTACATATTGGGTTTATGGAACGGTATCTGAGCTAATTTGATACCCTTGTTTTATGTATCACCCCACCTCACCTTTCCCGTTAAGCAGCCATAGTGTGTTTTCTGCATGTGTGACTCTGTTCTGTTTTGTAATTCAGTTCAAGTGTAACGGTTTTTACATTCCCTCTATCAGTGATACCTTATGAGAAGTGTCCTTTTCTGTGTGACTTATTTCACTTAGAATCGTCCTACCTAAATCCACTCATCATGCTGCTACTAACCTTACGACATTGATTTCATGGCTGAGTGGTATTCCATTGTACATAAGGACCACAACTTCTTTATCCATTTTTCTCTTTCCTGGGATATTTAAGGTGGAATGAAGTGGAGGTCCTGGTCAACAGAGCAGCCCTAAACTTTGGGGTGCTTGTGTCTTGCTGATTTTGCATTTTCCCAATTTATACCCCCATGAGTGGAAGTGCCCTATGCTCTCTAAGCTGTGTTTTTCAGATGTTTCAGGACTCACCGGACACTTCTCCGGAGTGGCTTTTGGCAATTTACATCCCGCCCATCAGTGTAGCAAGGCTCCCATTTCTCCATGGCCTGTCCTGCATTTCTGGTTTTGACACTTTTTTCAGCATGGCCCTTTTGACCGATGGGAAGCGAGACTTATTTGTAGCGCTGATTTGCCTTTCCAGGTTGCTTGGTTGGCCAAAAAGGGCGTATGCGTTTTTTCCTGAATATATTCAGGAAAAAACGCATACGCCCTTTTTGGCCAAGGGCATCATTGTCAACGTTTTGCCGCTTTTCATGTGCTTTAAAGGCGATTCGTATCTACCTCCTGAAATCTGTTTCCTGCAATTCTGCCTTGATTTCAAATCCTCTTCTTTGCCTTCCCTCAATATATTTGTGGACGAGAGTTATCATTAATAACTCTGCAGGTTTGTGAATTGCAGTGCCCTGAACCTCCATTTTACAACTCGTTTTTATGGGAGCTGGCCGCAAAATCGCAGAATGGCTTCAGGCCCTGTTCTGGTTCCGGGGGGCAGGCTGAGCCTGTGGTTAATTCTTCTTTCTGATGGGAAAATAGAGTGACCTGTGCCTGTCCCAACACCAAGAGCTAGTCTCTCGTTGGTTCCACGTCTTCCCGTTTATCCTCAGGACAAATTGCAACCTGTATGGAACAGGAGGTTAAAGGTGCTGATGCTCCAAGTAGGGAGCTTGCTAGTAAAGCAGCTGGAATGGCGAACCCGGGCACAAGGAGATGAGAAATGAGGTGCGTTTTAGAAACCTTTCCCCATCACACGGTGTACCATCTTCTGGGTTTCTCATGCATGTTTTTGATGTAGGAAGATGCCCTTGAACCTGGAGATTTGGGACCCATGCGATGGGTACCACGCAGTATTACTTTAAAGGGTCTGCGTTTGCTCACCCAACCTCACCAAACCTCTCAGCCCCAAGAGTGTCCACCCTTATGTCTCATCCAGCTGTGCGTCCAGATATGGTCAATCCAGGTTGCATCACAGCCCCTGAACGCATTGTGTAAGAATTTCTCTCTCTTTCACTGTCTTTGTTTCATGGGTGTTTCAAAGTAATTTATTTTTATAATGGGGTTTAGCTGCTTTTCACTGCTGTGTTTATGCCGCTTTACACCCACTTGACACACTAACAGAGAGATATCAATACATAGGTTTTACGATTATTATTAGTCAGATATATTCTTGTGCGGTGAATAGGGCGTGTTGAGTCCAGTTCTCTGAGCAAGGAGTAGGTCTTGTCTATTACATATTGGGTTTATGGAACGGTATCTGAGCTAATTTGATACCCTTGTTTTATGTATCACCCCACCTCACCTTTCCCGTTAAGCAGCCATAGTGTGTTTTCTGCATGTGTGACTCTGTTCTGTTTTGTAATTCAGTTCAAGTGTAACGGTTTTTACATTCCCTCTATCAGTGATACCTTATGAGAAGTGTCCTTTTCTGTGTGACTTATTTCACTTAGAATCGTCGTACCTAAATCCACTCATCATGCTGCTACTAACCTTACGACATTGATTTCATGGCTGAGTGGTATTCCATTGTACATAAGGACCACAACTTCTTTATCCATTTTTCTCTTTCCTGGGATATTTAAGGTGGAATGAAGTGGAGGTCCTGGTCAACAGAGCAGCCCTAAACTTTGGGGTGCTTGTGTCTTGCTGATTTTTCATTTTCCCAATTTATACCCCCATGAGTGGAAGTGCCCTATGCTCTCTAAGCTGTGTTTTTCAGATGTTTCAGGACTCACCGGACACTTCTCCGGAGTGGCTTTTGGCAATTTACATCCCGCCCATCAGTGTAGCAAGGCTCCCATTTCTCCATGGCCTGTCCTGCATTTCTGGTTTTGACACTTTTTTCAGCATGGCCCTTTTGACAGATGGGAAGCGAGACTTATTTGTAGCGCTGATTTGCCTTTCCAGGTTGCTTGGTTGGCCAAAAAGGGCGTATGCGTTTTTTCCTGAATATATTCAGGAAAAAACGCATACGCCCTTTTTGGCCAAGGGCATCATTGTCAACGTTTTGCCGCTTTTCATGTGCTTTAAAGGCGATTCGTATCTACCTCCTGAAATCTGTTTCCTGCAATTCTGCCTTGATTTCAAATCCTCTTCTTTGCCTTCCCTCAATATATTTGTGGACGAGAGTTATCATTAATAACTCTGCAGGTTTGTGAATTGCAGTGCCCTGAACCTCCATTTTACAACTCGTTTTTATGGGAGCTGGCCGCAAAATCGCAGAATGGCTTCAGGCCCTGTTCTGGTTCCGGGCGGCAGGCTGAGCCTGTGGTTAATTCTTCTTTCTGATGGGAAAATAGAGTGACCTGTGCCTGTCCCAACACCAAGAGCTAGTCTCTCGTTGGTTCCACGTCTTCCCGTTTATCCTCAGGACAAATTGCAACCTGCATGGAACAGGAGGTTAAAGGTGCTGATGCTCCAAGTAGGGAGCTTGCTAGTAAAGCGGCTGGAATGGCGAACCCGGGCACAAGGAGATGAGAAATGAGGTGCGTTTTAGAAACCTTTCCCCATCACACGGTGTACCATCTTCTGGGTTTCTCATGCATGTATTTGATGTAGGAAGATGCCCTTGAACCTGGAGATTTGGGACCCATGCGATGGGTACCACGCAGTATTCCTTTAAAGGGTCTGCGTTTGCTCACCCAACCTCACCAAACCTCTCAGCCCCAAGAGTGTCCACCCTTATGTCTCATCCAGCTGTGCGTCTAGATATGGTCAATCCAGGTTGCATCACAGCCCCTGAACGCATTGTGTAAGAATTTCTCTCTCTTTCACTGTCTTTGTTTCATGGGTGTTTCAAAGTAATTTATTTTTATAATGGGGTTTAGCTGCTTTTCACTGCTGTGTTTATGCCGCTTTACACCCACTTGACACAATAACGGAGAGATATCAATACATAGGTTTTACGATTATTATTAGTCAGATATATTCTTGTGCGGTGAATAGGGCGTGTTGAGTCCAGTTCTCTGAGCAAGGAGTAGGTCTTTTCTATTACATATTGGGTTTATGGAACGGTATCTGAGCTAATTTGATACCCTTGTTTTATGTATCACCCCACCTCACCTTTCCCGTTAAGCAGCCATAGTGTGTTTTCTGCATGTGTGACTCTGTTCTGTTTTGTAATTCAGTTCAAGTGTAACGGTTTTTACATTCCCTCTATCAGTGATACCTTATGAGAAGTGTCCTTTTCTGTGTGACTTATTTCACTTAGAATCGTCGTACCTAAATCCACTCATCATGCTGCTACTAACCTTACGACATTGATTTCATGGCTGAGTGGTATTCCATTGTACATAAGGACCACAACTTCTTTATCCATTTTTCTCTTTCCTGGGATATTTAAGGTGGAATGAAGTGGAGGTCCTGGTCAACAGAGCAGCCCTAAACTTTGGGGTGCTTGTGTCTTGCTGATTTTTCATTTTCCCAATTTATACCCCCATGAGTGGAAGTGCCCTATGCTCTCTAAGCTGTGTTTTTCAGATGTTTCAGGACTCACCGGACACTTCTCCGGAGTGGCTTTTGGCAATTTACATCCCGCCCATCAGTGTAGCAAGGCTCCCATTTCTCCATGGCCTGTCCTGCATTTCTGGTTTTGACACTTTTTTCAGCATGGCCCTTTTGACCGATGGGAAGCGAGACTTATTTGTAGCGCTGATTTGCCTTTCCAGGTTGCTTGGTTGGCCAAAAAGGGCGTATGCGTTTTTTCCTGAATATATTCAGGAAAAAACGCATACGCCCTTTTTGGCCAAGGGCATCATTGTCAACGTTTTGCCGCTTTTCATGTGCTTTAAAGGCGATTCGTATCTACCTCCTGAAATCTGTTTCCTGCAATTCTGCCTTGATTTCAAATCCTCTTCTTTGCCTTCCCTCAATATATTTGTGGACGAGAGTTATCATTAATAACTCTGCAGGTTTGTGAATTGCAGTGCCCTGAACCTCCATTTTACAACTCGTTTTTATGGGAGCTGGCCGCAAAATCGCAGAATGGCTTCAGGCCCTGTTCTGGTTCCGGGCGGCAGGCTGAGCCTGTGGTTAATTCTTCTTTCTGATGGGAAAATAGAGTGACCTGTGCCTGTCCCAACACCAAGAGCTAGTCTCTCGTTGGTTCCACGTCTTCCCGTTTATCCTCAGGACAAATTGCAACCTGCATGGAACAGGAGGTTAAAGGTGCTGATGCTCCAAGTAGGGAGCTTGCTAGTAAAGCGGCTGGAATGGCGAACCCGGGCACAAGGAGATGAGAAATGAGGTGCGTTTTAGAAACCTTTCCCCATCACACGGTGTACCATCTTCTGGGTTTCTCATGCATGTTTTTGATGTAGGAAGATGCCCTTGAACCTGGAGATTTGGGACCCATGCGATGGGTACCACGCAGTATTCCTTTAAAGGGTCTGCGTTTGCTCACCCAACCTCACCAAACCTCTCAGCCCCAAGAGTGTCCACCCTTATGTCTCATCCAGCTGTGCGTCTAGATATGGTCAATCCAGGTTGCATCACAGCCCCTGAACGCATTGTGTAAGAATTTCTCTCTCTTTCACTGTCTTTGTTTCATGGGTGTTTCAAAGTAATTTATTTTTATAATGGGGTTTAGCTGCTTTTCACTGCTGTGTTTATGCCGCTTTACACCCACTTGACACAATAACAGAGAGATATCAATACATAGGTTTTACGATTATTATTAGTCAGATATATTCTTGTGCGGTGAATAGGGCGTGTTGAGTCCAGTTCTCTGAGCAAGGAGTAGGTCTTGTCTATTACATATTGGGTTTATGGAACGGTATCTGAGCTAATTTGATACCCTTGTTTTATGTATCACCCCACCTCACCTTTCCCGTTAAGCAGCCATAGTGTGTTTTCTGCATGTGTGACTCTGTTCTGTTTTGTAATTCAGTTCAAGTGTAACGGTTTTTACATTCCCTCTATCAGTGATACCTTATGAGAAGTGTCCTTTTCTGTGTGACTTATTTCACTTAGAATCGTCGTACCTAAATCCACTCATCATGCTGCTACTAACCTTACGACATTGATTTCATGGCTGAGTGGTATTCCATTGTACATAAGGACCACAACTTCTTTATCCATTTTTCTCTTTCCTGGGATATTTAAGGTGGAATGAAGTGGAGGTCCTGGTCAACAGAGCAGCCCTAAACTTTGGGGTGCTTGTGTCTTGCTGATTTTTAATTTTCCCAATTTATACCCCCATGAGTGGAAGTGCCCTATGCTCTCTAAGCTGTGATTTTCAGATGTTTCAGGACTCACCGGACACTTCTCCGGAGTGGCTTTTGGCAATTTACATCCCGCCCATCAGTGTAGCAAGGCTCCCATTTCTCCATGGCCTGTCCTGCATTTCTGGTTTTGACACTTTTTTCAGCATGGCCCTTTTGACCGATGGGAAGCGAGACTTATTTGTAGCGCTGATTTGCCTTTCCAGGTTGCTTGGTTGGCCAAAAAGGGCGTATGCGTTTTTTCCTGAATATATTCAGGAAAAAACGCATACGCCCTTTTTGGCCAAGGGCATCATTGTCAACGTTTTGCCGCTTCTCATGTGCTTTAAAGGCGATTCGTATCTACCTCCTGAAATCTGTTTCCTGCAATTCTGCCTTGATTTCAAATCCGCTTCTTTGCCTTCCCTCAATATATTTGTGGACGAGAGTTATCATTTATAACTCTGCAGGTTTGTGAATTGCAGTGCCCTGAACCTCCATTTTACAACTCGTTTTTATGGGAGCTGGCCGCAAAATTGCAGAATGGCTTCAGGCCCTGTTCTGGTTCCGGGGGGCAGGCTGAGCCTGTGGTTAATTCTTCTTTCTGATGGGAAAATAGAGTGACCTGTGCCTGTCCCAACACCAAGAGCTAGTCTCTCGTTGGTTCCACGTCTTCCCGTTTATCCTCAGGACAAATTGCAACCTGCATGGAACAGGAGGTTAAAGGTGCTGATGCTCCAAGTAGGGAGCTTGCTAGTAAAGCGGCTGGAATGGCGAACCCGGGCACAAGGAGATGAGAAATGAGGTGCGTTTTAGAAACCTTTCCCCATCACACGGTGTACCATCTTCTGGGTTTCTCATGCATGTTTTCGATGTAGGAAGATGTCCTTGAACCTGGAGATTTGGGACCCATGCGATGGGTACCACGCAGTATTCCTTTAAAGGGTCTGCGTTTGCTCACCCAACCTCACCAAACCTCTCAGCCCCAAGAGTGTCCACCCTTATGTCTCATCCAGCTGTGCGTCTAGATATGGTCAATCCAGGTTGCATCACAGCCCCTGAACGCATTGTGTAAGAATTTCTCTCTCTTTCACTGTCTTTGTTTCATGGGTGTTTCAAAGTAATTTATTTTTATAATGGGGTTTAGCTGCTTTTCACTGCTGTGTTTATGCCGCTTTACACCCACTTGACACACTAACAGAGAGATATCAATACATAGGTTTTACGATTATTATTAGTCAGATATATTCTTGTGCGGTGAATAGGGCGTGTTGAGTCCAGTTCTCTGAGCAAGGAGTAGGTCTTGTCTATTACATATTGGGTTTATGGAACGGTATCTGAGCTAATTTGATACCCTTGTTTTATGTATCACCCCACCTCACCTTTCCCGTTAAGCAGCCATAGTGTGTTTTCTGCATGTGTGACTCTGTTCTGTTTTGTAATTCAGTTCAAGTGTAACGGTTTTTACATTCCCTCTATCAGTGATACCTTATGAGAAGTGTCCTTTTCTGTGTGACTTATTTCACTTAGAATCGTCGTACCTAAATCCACTCATCATGCTGCTACTAACCTTACGACATTGATTTCATGGCTGAGTGGTATTCCATTGTACATAAGGACCACAACTTCTTTATCCATTTTTCTCTTTCCTGGGATATTTAAGGTGGAATGAAGTGGAGGTCCTGGTCAACAGAGCAGCCCTAAACTTTGGGGTGCTTGTGTCTTGCTGATTTTTAATTTTCCCAATTTATACCCCCATGAGTGGAAGTGCCCTATGCTCTCTAAGCTGTGTTTTTCAGATGTTTCAGGACTCACCGGACACTTCTCCGGAGTGACTTTTGGCAATTTACATCCCGCCCATCAGTGTAGCAAGGCTCCCATTTCTCCATGGCCTGTCCTGCATTTCTGGTTTTGACACTTTTTTCAGCATGGCCCTTTTGACCGATGGGAAGCGAGACTTATTTGTAGCGCTGATTTGCCTTTCCAGGTTGCTTGGTTGGCCAAAAAGGGCGTATGCGTTTTTTCCTGAATATATTCAGGAAAAAACGCATACGCCCTTTTTGGCCAAGGGCATCATTGTCAACGTTTTGCCGCTTTTCATGTGCTTTAAAGGCGATTCGTATCTACCTCCTGAAATCTGTTTCCTGCAATTCTGCCTTGATTTCAAATCCTCTTCTTTGCCTTCCCTCAATATATTTGTGGACGAGAGTTATCATTAATAACTCTGCAGGTTTGTGAATTGCAGTGCCCTGAACCTCCATTTTACAACTCGTTTTTATGGGAGCTGGCCGCAAAATCGCAGAATGGCTTCAGGCCCTGTTCTGGTTCCGGGGGGCAGGCTGAGCCTGTGGTTAATTCTTCTTTCTGATGGGAAAATAGAGTGACCTGTGCCTGTCCCAACACCAAGAGCTAGTCTCTCGTTGGTTCCACGTCTTCCCGTTTATCCTCAGGACAAATTGCAACCTGTATGGAACAGGAGGTTAAAGGTGCTGATGCTCCAAGTAGGGAGCTTGCTAGTAAAGCAGCTGGAATGGCGAACCCGGGCACAAGGAGATGAGAAATGAGGTGCGTTTTAGAAACCTTTCCCCATCACACGGTGTACCATCTTCTGGGTTTCTCATGCATGTTTTTGATGTAGGAAGATGCCCTTGAACCTGGAGATTTGGGACCCATGCGATGGGTACCACGCAGTATTACTTTAAAGGGTCTGCGTTTGCTCACCCAACCTCACCAAACCTCTCAGCCCCAAGAGTGTCCACCCTTATGTCTCATCCAGCTGTGCGTCCAGATATGGTCAATCCAGGTTGCATCACAGCCCCTGAACGCATTGTGTAAGAATTTCTCTCTCTTTCACTGTCTTTGTTTCATGGGTGTTTCAAAGTAATTTATTTTTATAATGGGGTTTAGCTGCTTTTCACTGCTGTGTTTATGCCGCTTTACACCCACTTGACACACTAACAGAGAGATATCAATACATAGGTTTTACGATTATTATTAGTCAGATATATTCTTGTGCGGTGAATAGGGCGTGTTGAGTCCAGTTCTCTGAGCAAGGAGTAGGTCTTGTCTATTACATATTGGGTTTATGGAACGGTATCTGAGCTAATTTGATACCCTTGTTTTATGTATCACCCCACCTCACCTTTCCCGTTAAGCAGCCATAGTGTGTTTTCTGCATGTGTGACTCTGTTCTGTTTTGTAATTCAGTTCAAGTGTAACGGTTTTTACATTCCCTCTATCAGTGATACCTTATGAGAAGTGTCCTTTTCTGTGTGACTTATTTCACTTAGAATCGTCGTACCTAAATCCACTCATCATGCTGCTACTAACCTTACGACATTGATTTCATGGCTGAGTGGTATTCCATTGTACATAAGGACCACAACTTCTTTATCCATTTTTCTCTTTCCTGGGATATTTAAGGTGGAATGAAGTGGAGGTCCTGGTCAACAGAGCAGCCCTAAACTTTGGGGTGCTTGTGTCTTGCTGATTTTTCATTTTCCCAATTTATACCCCCATGAGTGGAAGTGCCCTATGCTCTCTAAGCTGTGTTTTTCAGATGTTTCAGGACTCACCGGACACTTCTCCGGAGTGGCTTTTGGCAATTTACATCCCGCCCATCAGTGTAGCAAGGCTCCCATTTCTCCATGGCCTGTCCTGCATTTCTGGTTTTGACACTTTTTTCAGCATGTCCCTTTTGACAGATGGGAAGCGAGACTTATTTGTAGCGCTGATTTGCCTTTCCAGGTTGCTTGGTTGGCCAAAAAGGGCGTATGCGTTTTTTCCTGAATATATTCAGGAAAAAACGCATACGCCCTTTTTGGCCAAGGGCATCATTGTCAACGTTTTGCCGCTTTTCATGTGCTTTAAAGGCGATTCGTATCTACCTCCTGAAATCTGTTTCCTGCAATTCTGCCTTGATTTCAAATCCTCTTCTTTGCCTTCCCTCAATATATTTGTGGACGAGAGTTATCATTAATAACTCTGCAGGTTTGTGAATTGCAGTGCCCTGAACCTCCATTTTACAACTCGTTTTTATGGGAGCTGGCCGCAAAATCGCAGAATGGCTTCAGGCCCTGTTCTGGTTCCGGGCGGCAGGCTGAGCCTGTGGTTAATTCTTCTTTCTGATGGGAAAATAGAGTGACCTGTGCCTGTCCCAACACCAAGAGCTAGTCTCTCGTTGGTTCCACGTCTTCCCGTTTATCCTCAGGACAAATTGCAACCTGCATGGAACAGGAGGTTAAAGGTGCTGATGCTCCAAGTAGGGAGCTTGCTAGTAAAGCGGCTGGAATGGCGAACCCGGGCACAAGGAGATGAGAAATGAGGTGCGTTTTAGAAACCTTTCCCCATCACACGGTGTACCATCTTCTGGGTTTCTCATGCATGTTTTTGATGTAGGAAGATGCCCTTGAACCTGGAGATTTGGGACCCATGCGATGGGTACCACGCAGTATTCCTTTAAAGGGTCTGCGTTTGCTCACCCAACCTCACCAAACCTCTCAGCCCCAAGAGTGTCCACCCTTATGTCTCATCCAGCTGTGCGTCTAGATATGGTCAATCCAGGTTGCATCACAGCCCCTGAACGCATTGTGTAAGAATTTCTCTCTCTTTCACTGTCTTTGTTTCATGGGTGTTTCAAAGTAATTTATTTTTATAATGGGGTTTAGCTGCTTTTCACTGCTGTGTTTATGCCGCTTTACACCCACTTGACACAATAACGGAGAGATATCAATACATAGGTTTTACGATTATTATTAGTCAGATATATTCTTGTGCGGTGAATAGGGCGTGTTGAGTCCAGTTCTCTGAGCAAGGAGTAGGTCTTTTCTATTACATATTGGGTTTATGGAACGGTATCTGAGCTAATTTGATACCCTTGTTTTATGTATCACCCCACCTCACCTTTCCCGTTAAGCAGCCATAGTGTGTTTTCTGCATGTGTGACTCTGTTCTGTTTTGTAATTCAGTTCAAGTGTAACGGTTTTTACATTCCCTCTATCAGTGATACCTTATGAGAAGTGTCCTTTTCTGTGTGACTTATTTCACTTAGAATCGTCGTACCTAAATCCACTCATCATGCTGCTACTAACCTTACGACATTGATTTCATGGCTGAGTGGTATTCCATTGTACATAAGGACCACAACTTCTTTATCCATTTTTCTCTTTCCTGGGATATTTAAGGTGGAATGAAGTGGAGGTCCTGGTCAACAGAGCAGCCCTAAACTTTGGGGTGCTTGTGTCTTGCTGATTTTTCATTTTCCCAATTTATACCCCCATGAGTGGAAGTGCCCTATGCTCTCTAAGCTGTGTTTTTCAGATGTTTCAGGACTCACCGGACACTTCTCCGGAGTGGCTTTTGGCAATTTACATCCCGCCCATCAGTGTAGCAAGGCTCCCATTTCTCCATGGCCTGTCCTGCATTTCTGGTTTTGACACTTTTTTCAGCATGGCCCTTTTGACCGATGGGAAGCGAGACTTCTTTGTAGCGCTGATTTGCCTTTCCAGGTTGCTTGGTTGGCCAAAAAGGGCGTATGCGATTTTTCCTGAATATATTCAGGAAAAAACGCATACGCCCTTTTTGGCCAAGGGCATCATTGTCAACGTTTTGCCGCTTTTCATGTGCTTTAAAGGCGATTCGTATCTACCTCCTGAAATCTGTTTCCTGCAATTCTGCCTTGATTTCAAATCCTCTTCTTTGCCTTCCCTCAATATATTTGTGGACGAGAGTTATCATTAATAACTCTGCAGGTTTGTGAATTGCAGTGCCCTGAACCTCCATTTTACAACTCGTTTTTATGGGAGCTGGCGGCAAAATCGCAGAATGGCTTCAGGCCCTGTTCTGGTTCCGGGGGGCAGGCTGAGCCTGTGGTTAATTCTTCTTTCTGATGGGAAAATAGAGTGACCTGTGCCTGTCCCAACACCAAGAGCTAGTCTCTCGTTGGTTCCACGTCTTCCCGTTTATCCTCAGGACAAATTGCAACCTGTATGGAACAGGAGGTTAAAGGTGCTGATGCTCCAAGTAGGGAGCTTGCTAGTAAAGCGGCTGGAATGGCGAACCCGGGCACAAGGAGATGAGAAATGAGGTGCGTTTTAGAAACCTTTCCCCATCACACGGTGTACCATCTTCTGGGTTTCTCATGCATGTTTTTGATGTAGGAAGATGCCCTTGAACCTGGAGATTTGGGACCCATGCGATGGGTACCACGCAGTATTCCTTTAAAGGGTCTGCGTTTGCTCACCCAACCTCACCAAACCTCTCAGCCCCAAGAGTGTCCACCCTTATGTCTCATCCAGCTGTGCGTCTAGATATGGTCAATCCAGGTTGCATCACAGCCCCTGAACGCATTGTGTAAGAATTTCTCTCTCTTTCACTGTCTTTGTTTCATGGGTGTTTCAAAGTAATTTATTTTTATAAGGGGGTTTAGCTGCTTTTCACTGCTGTGTTTATGCCGCTTTACACCCACTTGACACACTAACAGAGAGATATCAATACATAGGTTTTACGATTATTATTAGTCAGATATATTCTTGTGCGGTGAATAGGGCGTGTTGAGTCCAGTTCTCTGAGCAAGGAGTAGGTCTTGTCTATTACATATTGGGTTTATGGAACGGTATCTGAGCTAATTTGATACCCTTGTTTTATGTATCACCCCACCTCACCTTTCCCGTTAAGCAGCCATAGTGTGTTTTCTGCATGTGTGACTCTGTTCTGTTTTGTAATTCAGTTCAAGTGTAACGGTTTTTACATTCCCTCTATCAGTGATACCTTATGAGAAGTGTCCTTTTCTGTGTGACTTATTTCACTTAGAATCGTCGTACCTAAATCCACTCATCATGCTGCTACTAACCTTACGACATTGATTTCATGGCTGAGTGGTATTCCATTGTACATAAGGACCACAACTTCTTTATCCATTTTTCTCTTTCCTGGGATATTTAAGGTGGAATGAAGTGGAGGTCCTGGTCAACAGAGCAGCCCTAAACTTTGGGGTGCTTGTGTCTTGCTGATTTTGCATTTTCCCAATTTATACCCCCATGAGTGGAAGTGCCCTATGCTCTCTAAGCTGTGTTTTTCAGATGTTTCAGGACTCACCGGACACTTCTCCGGAGTGGCTTTTGGCAATTTACATCCCGCCCATCAGTGTAGCAAGGCTCCCATTTCTCCATGGCCTGTCCTGCATTTCTGGTTTTGACACTTTTTTCAGCATGGCCCTTTTGACCGATGGGAAGCGAGACTTATTTGTAGCGCTGATTTGCCTTTCCAGGTTGCTTGGTTGGCCAAAAAGGGCGTATGCGTTTTTTCCTGAATATATTCAGGAAAAAACGCATACGCCCTTTTTGGCCAAGGGCATCATTGTCAACGTTTTGCCGCTTTTCATGTGCTTTAAAGGCGATTCGTATCTACCTCCTGAAATCTGTTTCCTGCAATTCTGCCTTGATTTCAAATCCTCTTCTTTGCCTTCCCTCAATATATTTGTGGACGAGAGTTATCATTAATAACTCTGCAGGTTTGTGAATTGCAGTGCCCTGAACCTCCATTTTACAACTCGTTTTTATGGGAGCTGGCCGCAAAATCGCAGAATGGCTTCAGGCCCTGTTCTGGTTCCGGGGGGCAGGCTGAGCCTGTGGTTAATTCTTCTTTCTGATGGGAAAATAGAGTGACCTGTGCCTGTCCCAACACCAAGAGCTAGTCTCTCGTTGGTTCCACGTCTTCCCGTTTATCCTCAGGACAAATTGCAACCTGTATGGAACAGGAGGTTAAAGGTGCTGATGCTCCAAGTAGGGAGCTTGCTAGTAAAGCAGCTGGAATGGCGAACCCGGGCACAAGGAGATGAGAAATGAGGTGCGTTTTAGAAACCTTTCCCCATCACACGGTGTACCATCTTCTGGGTTTCTCATGCATGTTTTTGATGTAGGAAGATGCCCTTGAACCTGGAGATTTGGGACCCATGCGATGGGTACCACGCAGTATTACTTTAAAGGGTCTGCGTTTGCTCACCCAACCTCACCAAACCTCTCAGCCCCAAGAGTGTCCACCCTTATGTCTCATCCAGCTGTGCGTCCAGATATGGTCAATCCAGGTTGCATCACAGCCCCTGAACGCATTGTGTAAGAATTTCTCTCTCTTTCACTGTCTTTGTTTCATGGGTGTTTCAAAGTAATTTATTTTTATAATGGGGTTTAGCTGCTTTTCACTGCTGTGTTTATGCCGCTTTACACCCACTTGACACACTAACAGAGAGATATCAATACATAGGTTTTACGATTATTATTAGTCAGATATATTCTTGTGCGGTGAATAGGGCGTGTTGAGTCCAGTTCTCTGAGCAAGGAGTAGGTCTTGTCTATTACATATTGGGTTTATGGAACGGTATCTGAGCTAATTTGATACCCTTGTTTTATGTATCACCCCACCTCACCTTTCCCGTTAAGCAGCCATAGTGTGTTTTCTGCATGTGTGACTCTGTTCTGTTTTGTAATTCAGTTCAAGTGTAACGGTTTTTACATTCCCTCTATCAGTGATACCTTATGAGAAGTGTCCTTTTCTGTGTGACTTATTTCACTTAGAATCGTCGTACCTAAATCCACTCATCATGCTGCTACTAACCTTACGACATTGATTTCATGGCTGAGTGGTATTCCATTGTACATAAGGACCACAACTTCTTTATCCATTTTTCTCTTTCCTGGGATATTTAAGGTGGAATGAAGTGGAGGTCCTGGTCAACAGAGCAGCCCTAAACTTTGGGGTGCTTGTGTCTTGCTGATTTTTCATTTTCCCAATTTATACCCCCATGAGTGGAAGTGCCCTATGCTCTCTAAGCTGTGTTTTTCAGATGTTTCAGGACTCACCGGACACTTCTCCGGAGTGGCTTTTGGCAATTTACATCCCGCCCATCAGTGTAGCAAGGCTCCCATTTCTCCATGGCCTGTCCTGCATTTCTGGTTTTGACACTTTTTTCAGCATGGCCCTTTTGACAGATGGGAAGCGAGACTTATTTGTAGCGCTGATTTGCCTTTCCAGGTTGCTTGGTTGGCCAAAAAGGGCGTATGCGTTTTTTCCTGAATATATTCAGGAAAAAACGCATACGCCCTTTTTGGCCAAGGGCATCATTGTCAACGTTTTGCCGCTTTTCATGTGCTTTAAAGGCGATTCGTATCTACCTCCTGAAATCTGTTTCCTGCAATTCTGCCTTGATTTCAAATCCTCTTCTTTGCCTTCCCTCAATATATTTGTGGACGAGAGTTATCATTAATAACTCTGCAGGTTTGTGAATTGCAGTGCCCTGAACCTCCATTTTACAACTCGTTTTTATGGGAGCTGGCCGCAAAATCGCAGAATGGCTTCAGGCCCTGTTCTGGTTCCGGGCGGCAGGCTGAGCCTGTGGTTAATTCTTCTTTCTGATGGGAAAATAGAGTGACCTGTGCCTGTCCCAACACCAAGAGCTAGTCTCTCGTTGGTTCCACGTCTTCCCGTTTATCCTCAGGACAAATTGCAACCTGCATGGAACAGGAGGTTAAAGGTGCTGATGCTCCAAGTAGGGAGCTTGCTAGTAAAGCGGCTGGAATGGCGAACCCGGGCACAAGGAGATGAGAAATGAGGTGCGTTTTAGAAACCTTTCCCCATCACACGGTGTACCATCTTCTGGGTTTCTCATGCATGTTTTTGATGTAGGAAGATGCCCTTGAACCTGGAGATTTGGGACCCATGCGATGGGTACCACGCAGTATTCCTTTAAAGGGTCTGCGTTTGCTCACCCAACCTCACCAAACCTCTCAGCCCCAAGAGTGTCCACCCTTATGTCTCATCCAGCTGTGCGTCTAGATATGGTCAATCCAGGTTGCATCACAGCCCCTGAACGCATTGTGTAAGAATTTCTCTCTCTTTCACTGTCTTTGTTTCATGGGTGTTTCAAAGTAATTTATTTTTATAATGGGGTTTAGCTGCTTTTCACTGCTGTGTTTATGCCGCTTTACACCCACTTGACACAATAACGGAGAGATATCAATACATAGGTTTTACGATTATTATTAGTCAGATATATTCTTGTGCGGTGAATAGGGCGTGTTGAGTCCAGTTCTCTGAGCAAGGAGTAGGTCTTTTCTATTACATATTGGGTTTATGGAACGGTATCTGAGCTAATTTGATACCCTTGTTTTATGTATCACCCCACCTCACCTTTCCCGTTAAGCAGCCATAGTGTGTTTTCTGCATGTGTGACTCTGTTCTGTTTTGTAATTCAGTTCAAGTGTAACGGTTTTTACATTCCCTCTATCAGTGATACCTTATGAGAAGTGTCCTTTTCTGTGTGACTTATTTCACTTAGAATCGTCGTACCTAAATCCACTCATCATGCTGCTACTAACCTTACGACATTGATTTCATGGCTGAGTGGTATTCCATTGTACATAAGGACCACAACTTCTTTATCCATTTTTCTCTTTCCTGGGATATTTAAGGTGGAATGAAGTGGAGGTCCTGGTCAACAGAGCAGCCCTAAACTTTGGGGTGCTTGTGTCTTGCTGATTTTTCATTTTCCCAATTTATACCCCCATGAGTGGAAGTGCCCTATGCTCTCTAAGCTGTGTTTTTCAGATGTTTCAGGACTCACCGGACACTTCTCCGGAGTGGCTTTTGGCAATTTACATCCCGCCCATCAGTGTAGCAAGGCTCCCATTTCTCCATGGCCTGTCCTGCATTTCTGGTTTTGACACTTTTTTCAGCATGGCCCTTTTGACCGATGGGAAGCGAGACTTCTTTGTAGTGCTGATTTGCCTTTCCAGGTTGCTTGGTTGGCCAAAAAGGGCGTATGCGATTTTTCCTGAATATATTCAGGAAAAAACGCATACGCCCTTTTTGGCCAAGGGCATCATTGTCAACGTTTTGCCGCTTTTCATGTGCTTTAAAGGCGATTCGTATCTACCTCCTGAAATCTGTTTCCTGCAATTCTGCCTTGATTTCAAATCCTCTTCTTTGCCTTCCCTCAATATATTTGTGGACGAGAGTTATCATTAATAACTCTGCAGGTTTGTGAATTGCAGTGCCCTGAACCTCCATTTTACAACTCGTTTTTATGGGAGCTGGCGGCAAAATCGCAGAATGGCTTCAGGCCCTGTTCTGGTTCCGGGGGGCAGGCTGAGCCTGTGGTTAATTCTTCTTTCTGATGGGAAAATAGAGTGACCTGTGCCTGTCCCAACACCAAGAGCTAGTCTCTCGTTGGTTCCACGTCTTCCCGTTTATCCTCAGGACAAATTGCAACCTGTATGGAACAGGAGGTTAAAGGTGCTGATGCTCCAAGTAGGGAGCTTGCTAGTAAAGCGGCTGGAATGGCGAACCCGGGCACAAGGAGATGAGAAATGAGGTGCGTTTTAGAAACCTTTCCCCATCACACGGTGTACCATCTTCTGGGTTTCTCATGCATGTTTTTGATGTAGGAAGATGCCCTTGAACCTGGAGATTTGGGACCCATGCGATGGGTACCACGCAGTATTCCTTTAAAGGGTCTGCGTTTGCTCACCCAACCTCACCAAACCTCTCAGCCCCAAGAGTGTCCACCCTTATGTCTCATCCAGCTGTGCGTCTAGATATGGTCAATCCAGGTTGCATCACAGCCCCTGAACGCATTGTGTAAGAATTTCTCTCTCTTTCACTGTCTTTGTTTCATGGGTGTTTCAAAGTAATTTATTTTTATAAGGGGGTTTAGCTGCTTTTCACTGCTGTGTTTATGCCGCTTTACACCCACTTGACACACTAACAGAGAGATATCAATACATAGGTTTTACGATTATTATTAGTCAGATATATTCTTGTGCGGTGAATAGGGCGTGTTGAGTCCAGTTCTCTGAGCAAGGAGTAGGTCTTGTCTATTACATATTGGGTTTATGGAACGGTATCTGAGCTAATTTGATACCCTTGTTTTATGTATCACCCCACCTCACCTTTCCCGTTAAGCAGCCATAGTGTGTTTTCTGCATGTGTGACTCTGTTCTGTTTTGTAATTCAGTTCAAGTGTAACGGTTTTTACATTCCCTCTATCAGTGATAACTTATGAGAAGTGTCCTTTTCTGTGTGACTTATTTCACTTAGAATCGTCGTACCTAAATCCACTCATCATGCTGCTACTAACCTTACGACATTGATTTCATGGCTGAGTGGTATTCCATTGTACATAAGGACCACAACTTCTTTATCCATTTTTCTCTTTCCTGGGATATTTAAGGTGGAATGAAGTGGAGGTCCTGGTCAACAGAGCAGCCCTAAACTTTGGGGTGCTTGTGTCTTGCTGATTTTTCATTTTCCCAATTTATACCCCCATGAGTGGAAGTGCCCTATGCTCTCTAAGCTGTGTTTTTCAGATGTTTCAGGACTCACCGGACACTTCTCCGGAGTGGCTTTTGGCAATTTACATCCCGCCCATCAGTGTAGCAAGGCTCCCATTTCTCCATGGCCTGTCCTGCATTTCTGGTTTTGACACTTTTTTCAGCATGGCCCTTTTGACCGATGGGAAGCGAGACTTCTTTGTAGCGCTGATTTGCCTTTCCAGGTTGCTTGGTTGGCCAAAAAGGGCGTATGCGATTTTTCCTGAATATATTCAGGAAAAAACGCATACGCCCTTTTTGGCCAAGGGCATCATTGTCAACGTTTTGCCGCTTTTCATGTGCTTTAAAGGCGATTCGTATCTACCTCCTGAAATCTGTTTCCTGCAATTCTGCCTTGATTTCAAATCCTCTTCTTTGCCTTCCCTCAATATATTTGTGGACGAGAGTTATCATTAATAACTCTGCAGGTTTGTGAATTGCAGTGCCCTGAACCTCCATTTTACAACTCGTTTTTATGGGAGCTGGCCGCAAAATCGCAGAATGGCTTCAGGCCCTGTTCTGGTTCCGGGGGGCAGGCTGAGCCTGTGGTTAATTCTTCTTTCTGATGGGAAAATAGAGTGACCTGTGCCTGTCCCAACACCAAGAGCTAGTCTCTCGTTGGTTCCACGTCTTCCCGTTTATCCTCAGGACAAATTGCAACCTGTATGGAACAGGAGGTTAAAGGTGCTGATGCTCCAAGTAGGGAGCTTGCTAGTAAAGCGGCTGGAATGGCGAACCCGGGCACAAGGAGATGAGAAATGAGGTGCGTTTTAGAAACCTTTCCCCATCACACGGTGTACCATCTTCTGGGTTTCTCATGCATGTTTTTGATGTAGGAAGATGCCCTTGAACCTGGAGATTTGGGACCCATGCGATGGGTACCACGCAGTATTCCTTTAAAGGGTCTGCGTTTGCTCACCCAACCTCACCAAACCTCTCAGCCCCAAGAGTGTCCACCCTTATGTCTCATCCAGCTGTGCGTCTAGATATGGTCAATCCAGGTTGCATCACAGCCCCTGAACGCATTGTGTAAGAATTTCTCTCTCTTTCACTGTCTTTGTTTCATGGGTGTTTCAAAGTAATTTATTTTTATAAGGGGGTTTAGCTGCTTTTCACTGCTGTGTTTATGCCGCTTTACACCCACTTGACACACTAACAGAGAGATATCAATACATAGGTTTTACGATTATTATTAGTCAGATATATTCTTGTGCGGTGAATAGGGCGTGTTGAGTCCAGTTCTCTGAGCAAGGAGTAGGTCTTGTCTATTACATATTGGGTTTATGGAACGGTATCTGAGCTAATTTGATACCCTTGTTTTATGTATCACCCCACCTCACCTTTCCCGTTAAGCAGCCATAGTGTGTTTTCTGCATGTGTGACTCTGTTCTGTTTTGTAATTCAGTTCAAGTGTAACGGTTTTTACATTCCCTCTATCAGTGATAACTTATGAGAAGTGTCCTTTTCTGTGTGACTTATTTCACTTAGAATCGTCGTACCTAAATCCACTCATCATGCTGCTACTAACCTTACGACATTGATTTCATGGCTGAGTGGTATTCCATTGTACATAAGGACCACAACTTCTTTATCCATTTTTCTCTTTCCTGGGATATTTAAGGTGGAATGAAGTGGAGGTCCTGGTCAACAGAGCAGCCCTAAACTTTGGGGTGCTTGTGTCTTGCTGATTTTTCATTTTCCCAATTTATACCCCCATGAGTGGAAGTGCCCTATGCTCTCTAAGCTGTGTTTTTCAGATGTTTCAGGACTCACCGGACACTTCTCCGGAGTGGCTTTTGGCAATTTACATCCCGCCCATCAGTGTAGCAAGGCTCCCATTTCTCCATGGCCTGTCCTGCATTTCTGGTTTTGACACTTTTTTCAGCATGGCCCTTTTGACAGATGGGAAGCGAGACTTATTTGTAGCGCTGATTTGCCTTTCCAGGTTGCTTGGTTGGCCAAAAAGGGCGTATGCGTTTTTTCCTGAATATATTCAGGAAAAAACGCATACGCCCTTTTTGGCCAAGGGCATCATTGTCAACGTTTTGCCGCTTTTCATGTGCTTTAAAGGCGATTCGTATCTACCTCCTGAAATCTGTTTCCTGCAATTCTGCCTTGATTTCAAATCCTCTTCTTTGCCTTCCCTCAATATATTTGTGGACGAGAGTTATCATTAATAACTCTGCAGGTTTGTGAATTGCAGTGCCCTGAACCTCCATTTTACAACTCGTTTTTATGGGAGCTGGCCGCAAAATCGCAGAATGGCTTCAGGCCCTGTTCTGGTTCCGGGCGGCAGGCTGAGCCTGTGGTTAATTCTTCTTTCTGATGGGAAAATAGAGTGACCTGTGCCTGTCCCAACACCAAGAGCTAGTCTCTCGTTGGTTCCACGTCTTCCCGTTTATCCTCAGGACAAATTGCAACCTGCATGGAACAGGAGGTTAAAGGTGCTGATGCTCCAAGTAGGGAGCTTGCTAGTAAAGCGGCTGGAATGGCGAACCCGGGCACAAGGAGATGAGAAATGAGGTGCGTTTTAGAAACCTTTCCCCATCACACGGTGTACCATCTTCTGGGTTTCTCATGCATGTTTTTGATGTAGGAAGATGCCCTTGAACCTGGAGATTTGGGACCCATGCGATGGGTACCACGCAGTATTCCTTTAAAGGGTCTGCGTTTGCTCACCCAACCTCACCAAACCTCTCAGCCCCAAGAGTGTCCACCCTTATGTCTCATCCAGCTGTGCGTCTAGATATGGTCAATCCAGGTTGCATCACAGCCCCTGAACGCATTGTGTAAGAATTTCTCTCTCTTTCACTGTCTTTGTTTCATGGGTGTTTCAAAGTAATTTATTTTTATAATGGGGTTTAGCTGCTTTTCACTGCTGTGTTTATGCCGCTTTACACCCACTTGACACAATAACGGAGAGATATCAATACATAGGTTTTACGATTATTATTAGTCAGATATATTCTTGTGCGGTGAATAGGGCGTGTTGAGTCCAGTTCTCTGAGCAAGGAGTAGGTCTTTTCTATTACATATTGGGTTTATGGAACGGTATCTGAGCTAATTTGATACCCTTGTTTTATGTATCACCCCACCTCACCTTTCCCGTTAAGCAGCCATAGTGTGTTTTCTGCATGTGTGACTCTGTTCTGTTTTGTAATTCAGTTCAAGTGTAACGGTTTTTACATTCCCTCTATCAGTGATACCTTATGAGAAGTGTCCTTTTCTGTGTGACTTATTTCACTTAGAATCGTCGTACCTAAATCCACTCATCATGCTGCTACTAACCTTACGACATTGATTTCATGGCTGAGTGGTATTCCATTGTACATAAGGACCACAACTTCTTTATCCATTTTTCTCTTTCCTGGGATATTTAAGGTGGAATGAAGTGGAGGTCCTGGTCAACAGAGCAGCCCTAAACTTTGGGGTGCTTGTGTCTTGCTGATTTTTCATTTTCCCAATTTATACCCCCATGAGTGGAAGTGCCCTATGCTCTCTAAGCTGTGTTTTTCAGATGTTTCAGGACTCACCGGACACTTCTCCGGAGTGGCTTTTGGCAATTTACATCCCGCCCATCAGTGTAGCAAGGCTCCCATTTCTCCATGGCCTGTCCTGCATTTCTGGTTTTGACACTTTTTTCAGCATGGCCCTTTTGACCGATGGGAAGCGAGACTTCTTTGTAGTGCTGATTTGCCTTTCCAGGTTGCTTGGTTGGCCAAAAAGGGCGTATGCGATTTTTCCTGAATATATTCAGGAAAAAACGCATACGCCCTTTTTGGCCAAGGGCATCATTGTCAACGTTTTGCCGCTTTTCATGTGCTTTAAAGGCGATTCGTATCTACCTCCTGAAATCTGTTTCCTGCAATTCTGCCTTGATTTCAAATCCTCTTCTTTGCCTTCCCTCAATATATTTGTGGACGAGAGTTATCATTAATAACTCTGCAGGTTTGTGAATTGCAGTGCCCTGAACCTCCATTTTACAACTCGTTTTTATGGGAGCTGGCGGCAAAATCGCAGAATGGCTTCAGGCCCTGTTCTGGTTCCGGGGGGCAGGCTGAGCCTGTGGTTAATTCTTCTTTCTGATGGGAAAATAGAGTGACCTGTGCCTGTCCCAACACCAAGAGCTAGTCTCTCGTTGGTTCCACGTCTTCCCGTTTATCCTCAGGACAAATTGCAACCTGTATGGAACAGGAGGTTAAAGGTGCTGATGCTCCAAGTAGGGAGCTTGCTAGTAAAGCGGCTGGAATGGCGAACCCGGGCACAAGGAGATGAGAAATGAGGTGCGTTTTAGAAACCTTTCCCCATCACACGGTGTACCATCTTCTGGGTTTCTCATGCATGTTTTTGATGTAGGAAGATGCCCTTGAACCTGGAGATTTGGGACCCATGCGATGGGTACCACGCAGTATTCCTTTAAAGGGTCTGCGTTTGCTCACCCAACCTCACCAAACCTCTCAGCCCCAAGAGTGTCCACCCTTATGTCTCATCCAGCTGTGCGTCTAGATATGGTCAATCCAGGTTGCATCACAGCCCCTGAACGCATTGTGTAAGAATTTCTCTCTCTTTCACTGTCTTTGTTTCATGGGTGTTTCAAAGTAATTTATTTTTATAAGGGGGTTTAGCTGCTTTTCACTGCTGTGTTTATGCCGCTTTACACCCACTTGACACACTAACAGAGAGATATCAATACATAGGTTTTACGATTATTATTAGTCAGATATATTCTTGTGCGGTGAATAGGGCGTGTTGAGTCCAGTTCTCTGAGCAAGGAGTAGGTCTTGTCTATTACATATTGGGTTTATGGAACGGTATCTGAGCTAATTTGATACCCTTGTTTTATGTATCACCCCACCTCACCTTTCCCGTTAAGCAGCCATAGTGTGTTTTCTGCATGTGTGACTCTGTTCTGTTTTGTAATTCAGTTCAAGTGTAACGGTTTTTACATTCCCTCTATCAGTGATAACTTATGAGAAGTGTCCTTTTCTGTGTGACTTATTTCACTTAGAATCGTCGTACCTAAATCCACTCATCATGCTGCTACTAACCTTACGACATTGATTTCATGGCTGAGTGGTATTCCATTGTACATAAGGACCACAACTTCTTTATCCATTTTTCTCTTTCCTGGGATATTTAAGGTGGAATGAAGTGGAGGTCCTGGTCAACAGAGCAGCCCTAAACTTTGGGGTGCTTGTGTCTTGCTGATTTTTCATTTTCCCAATTTATACCCCCATGAGTGGAAGTGCCCTATGCTCTCTAAGCTGTGTTTTTCAGATGTTTCAGGACTCACCGGACACTTCTCCGGAGTGGCTTTTGGCAATTTACATCCCGCCCATCAGTGTAGCAAGGCTCCCATTTCTCCATGGCCTGTCCTGCATTTCTGGTTTTGACACTTTTTTCAGCATGGCCCTTTTGACCGATGGGAAGCGAGACTTCTTTGTAGCGCTGATTTGCCTTTCCAGGTTGCTTGGTTGGCCAAAAAGGGCGTATGCGATTTTTCCTGAATATATTCAGGAAAAAACGCATACGCCCTTTTTGGCCAAGGGCATCATTGTCAACGTTTTGCCGCTTTTCATGTGCTTTAAAGGCGATTCGTATCTACCTCCTGAAATCTGTTTCCTGCAATTCTGCCTTGATTTCAAATCCTCTTCTTTGCCTTCCCTCAATATATTTGTGGACGAGAGTTATCATTAATAACTCTGCAGGTTTGTGAATTGCAGTGCCCTGAACCTCCATTTTACAACTCGTTTTTATGGGAGCTGGCCGCAAAATCGCAGAATGGCTTCAGGCCCTGTTCTGGTTCCGGGGGGCAGGCTGAGCCTGTGGTTAATTCTTCTTTCTGATGGGAAAATAGAGTGACCTGTGCCTGTCCCAACACCAAGAGCTAGTCTCTCGTTGGTTCCACGTCTTCCCGTTTATCCTCAGGACAAATTGCAACCTGTATGGAACAGGAGGTTAAAGGTGCTGATGCTCCAAGTAGGGAGCTTGCTAGTAAAGCGGCTGGAATGGCGAACCCGGGCACAAGGAGATGAGAAATGAGGTGCGTTTTAGAAACCTTTCCCCATCACACGGTGTACCATCTTCTGGGTTTCTCATGCATGTTTTTGATGTAGGAAGATGCCCTTGAACCTGGAGATTTGGGACCCATGCGATGGGTACCACGCAGTATTCCTTTAAAGGGTCTGCGTTTGCTCACCCAACCTCACCAAACCTCTCAGCCCCAAGAGTGTCCACCCTTATGTCTCATCCAGCTGTGCGTCTAGATATGGTCAATCCAGGTTGCATCACAGCCCCTGAACGCATTGTGTAAGAATTTCTCTCTCTTTCACTGTCTTTGTTTCATGGGTGTTTCAAAGTAATTTATTTTTATAAGGGGGTTTAGCTGCTTTTCACTGCTGTGTTTATGCCGCTTTACACCCACTTGACACACTAACAGAGAGATATCAATACATAGGTTTTACGATTATTATTAGTCAGATATATTCTTGTGCGGTGAATAGGGCGTGTTGAGTCCAGTTCTCTGAGCAAGGAGTAGGTCTTGTCTATTACATATTGGGTTTATGGAACGGTATCTGAGCTAATTTGATACCCTTGTTTTATGTATCACCCCACCTCACCTTTCCCGTTAAGCAGCCATAGTGTGTTTTCTGCATGTGTGACTCTGTTCTGTTTTGTAATTCAGTTCAAGTGTAACGGTTTTTACATTCCCTCTATCAGTGATAACTTATGAGAAGTGTCCTTTTCTGTGTGACTTATTTCACTTAGAATCGTCGTACCTAAATCCACTCATCATGCTGCTACTAACCTTACGACATTGATTTCATGGCTGAGTGGTATTCCATTGTACATAAGGACCACAACTTCTTTATCCATTTTTCTCTTTCCTGGGATATTTAAGGTGGAATGAAGTGGAGGTCCTGGTCAACAGAGCAGCCCTAAACTTTGGGGTGCTTGTGTCTTGCTGATTTTTCATTTTCCCAATTTATACCCCCATGAGTGGAAGTGCCCTATGCTCTCTAAGCTGTGTTTTTCAGATGTTTCAGGACTCACCAGACACTTCTCCGGAGTGGCTTTTGGCAATTTACATCCCGCCCATCAGTGTAGCAAGGCTCCCATTTCTCCATGGCCTGTCCTGCATTTCTGGTTTTGACACTTTTTTCAGCATGGCCCTTTTGACCGATGGGAAGCGAGACTTCTTTGTAGCGCTGATTTGCCTTTCCAGGTTGCTTGGTTGGCCAAAAAGGGCGTATGCGTTTTTTCCTGAATATATTCAGGAAAAAACGCATACGCCCTTTTTGGCCAAGGGCATCATTGTCAACGTTTTGCCGCTTTTCATGTGCTTTAAAGGCGATTCGTATCTACCTCCTGAAATCTGTTTCCTGCAATTCTGCCTTGATTTCAAATCCTCTTCTTTGCCTTCCCTCAATATATTTGTGGACGAGAGTTATCATTAATAACTCTGCAGGTTTGTGAATTGCAGTGCCCTGAACCTCCATTTTACAACTCGTTTTTATGGGAGCTGGCCGCAAAATCGCAGAATGGCTTCAGGCCCTGTTCTGGTTCCGGGCGGCAGGCTGAGCCTGTGGTTAATTCTTCTTTCTGATGGGAAAATAGAGTGACCTGTGCCTGTCCCAACACCAAGAGCTAGTCTCTCGTTGGTTCCACGTCTTCCCGTTTATCCTCAGGACAAATTGCAACCTGCATGGAACAGGAGGTTAAAGGTGCTGATGCTCCAAGTAGGGAGCTTGCTAGTAAAGCGGCTGGAATGGCGAACCCGGGCACAAGGAGATGAGAAATGAGGTGCGTTTTAGAAACCTTTCCCCATCACACGGTGTACCATCTTCTGGGTTTCTCATGCATGTTTTTGATGTAGGAAGATGCCCTTGAACCTGGAGATTTGGGACCCATGCGATGGGTACCATGCAGTATTACTTTAAAGGGTCTGCGTTTGCTCACCCAACCTCACCAAACCTCTCAGCCCCAAGAGTGTCCACCCTTATGTCTCATCCAGCTGTGCGTCTAGATATGGTCAATCCAGGTTGCATCACAGCCCCTGAACGCATTGTGTAAGAATTTCTCTCTCTTTCACTGTCTTTGTTTCATGGGTGTTTCAAAGTAATTTATTTTTATAATGGGGTTTAGCTGCTTTTCACTGCTGTGTTTATGCCGCTTTACACCCACTTGACACACTAACAGAGAGATATCAATACATAGGTTTTACGATTATTATTAGTCAGATATATTCTTGTGCGGTGAATAGGGCGTGTTGAGTCCAGTTCTCTGAGCAAGGAGTAGGTCTTGTCTATTACATATTGGGTTTATGGAACGGTATCTGAGCTAATTTGATACCCTTGTTTTATGTATCACCCCACCTCACCTTTCCCGTTAAGCAGCCATAGTGTGTTTTCTGCATGTGTGACTCTGTTCTGTTTTGTAATTCAGTTCAAGTGTAACGGTTTTTACATTCCCTCTATCAGTGATACCTTATGAGAAGTGTCCTTTTCTGTGTGACTTATTTCACTTAGAATCGTCGTACCTAAATCCACTCATCATGCTGCTACTAACCTTACGACATTGATTTCATGGCTGAGTGGTATTCCATTGTACATAAGGACCACAACTTCTTTATCCATTTTTCTCTTTCCTGGGATATTTAAGGTGGAATGAAGTGGAGGTCCTGGTCAACAGAGCAGCCCTAAACTTTGGCGTGCTTGTGTCTTGCTGATTTTTCATTTTCCCAATTTATACCCCCATGAGTGGAAGTGCCCTATGCTCTCTAAGCTGTGTTTTTCAGATGTTTCAGGACTCACCGGACACTTCTCCGGAGTGGCTTTTGGCAATTTACATCCCGCCCATCAGTGTAGCAAGGCTCCCATTTCTCCATGGCCTGTCCTGCATTTCTGGTTTTGACACTTTTTTCAGCATGGCCCTTTTGACCGATGGGAAGCGAGACTTCTTTGTAGCGCTGATTTGCCTTTCCAGGTTGCTTGGTTGGCCAAAAAGGGCGTATGCGATTTTTCCTGAATATATTCAGGAAAAAACGCATACGCCCTTTTTGGCCAAGGGCATCATTGTCAACGTTTTGCCGCTTTTCATGTGCTTTAAAGGCGATTCGTATCTACCTCCTGAAATCTGTTTCCTGCAATTCTGCCTTGATTTCAAATCCTCTTCTTTGCCTTCCCTCAATATATTTGTGGACGAGAGTTATCATTAATAACTCTGCAGGTTTGTGAATTGCAGTGCCCTGAACCTCCATTTTACAACTCGTTTTTATGGGAGCTGGCCGCAAAATCGCAGAATGGCTTCAGGCCCTGTTCTGGTTCCGGGGGGCAGGCTGAGCCTGTGGTTAATTCTTCTTTCTGATGGGAAAATAGAGTGACCTGTGCCTGTCCCAACACCAAGAGCTAGTCTCTCGTTGGTTCCACGTCTTCCCGTTTATCCTCAGGACAAATTGCAACCTGTATGGAACAGGAGGTTAAAGGTGCTGATGCTCCAAGTAGGGAGCTTGCTAGTAAAGCGGCTGGAATGGCGAACCCGGGCACAAGGAGATGAGAAATGAGGTGCGTTTTAGAAACCTTTCCCCATCACACGGTGTACCATCTTCTGGGTTTCTCATGCATGTTTTTGATGTAGGAAGATGCCCTTGAACCTGGAGATTTGGGACCCATGCGATGGGTACCACGCAGTATTCCTTTAAAGGGTCTGCGTTTGCTCACCCAACCTCACCAAACCTCTCAGCCCCAAGAGTGTCCACCCTTATGTCTCATCCAGCTGTGCGTCTAGATATGGTCAATCCAGGTTGCATCACAGCCCCTGAACGCATTGTGTAAGAATTTCTCTCTCTTTCACTGTCTTTGTTTCATGGGTGTTTCAAAGTAATTTATTTTTATAAGGGGGTTTAGCTGCTTTTCACTGCTGTGTTTATGCCGCTTTACACCCACTTGACACACTAACAGAGAGATATCAATACATAGGTTTTACGATTATTATTAGTCAGATATATTCTTGTGCGGTGAATAGGGCGTGTTGAGTCCAGTTCTCTGAGCAAGGAGTAGGTCTTGTCTATTACATATTGGGTTTATGGAACGGTATCTGAGCTAATTTGATACCCTTGTTTTATGTATCACCCCACCTCACCTTTCCCGTTAAGCAGCCATAGTGTGTTTTCTGCATGTGTGACTCTGTTCTGTTTTGTAATTCAGTTCAAGTGTAACGGTTTTTACATTCCCTCTATCAGTGATAACTTATGAGAAGTGTCCTTTTCTGTGTGACTTATTTCACTTAGAATCGTCGTACCTAAATCCACTCATCATGCTGCTACTAACCTTACGACATTGATTTCATGGCTGAGTGGTATTCCATTGTACATAAGGACCACAACTTCTTTATCCATTTTTCTCTTTCCTGGGATATTTAAGGTGGAATGAAGTGGAGGTCCTGGTCAACAGAGCAGCCCTAAACTTTGGGGTGCTTGTGTCTTGCTGATTTTTCATTTTCCCAATTTATACCCCCATGAGTGGAAGTGCCCTATGCTCTCTAAGCTGTGTTTTTCAGATGTTTCAGGACTCACCAGACACTTCTCCGGAGTGGCTTTTGGCAATTTACATCCCGCCCATCAGTGTAGCAAGGCTCCCATTTCTCCATGGCCTGTCCTGCATTTCTGGTTTTGACACTTTTTTCAGCATGGCCCTTTTGACCGATGGGAAGCGAGACTTCTTTGTAGCGCTGATTTGCCTTTCCAGGTTGCTTGGTTGGCCAAAAAGGGCGTATGCGTTTTTTCCTGAATATATTCAGGAAAAAACGCATACGCCCTTTTTGGCCAAGGGCATCATTGTCAACGTTTTGCCGCTTTTCATGTGCTTTAAAGGCGATTCGTATCTACCTCCTGAAATCTGTTTCCTGCAATTCTGCCTTGATTTCAAATCCTCTTCTTTGCCTTCCCTCAATATATTTGTGGACGAGAGTTATCATTAATAACTCTGCAGGTTTGTGAATTGCAGTGCCCTGAACCTCCATTTTACAACTCGTTTTTATGGGAGCTGGCCGCAAAATCGCAGAATGGCTTCAGGCCCTGTTCTGGTTCCGGGCGGCAGGCTGAGCCTGTGGTTAATTCTTCTTTCTGATGGGAAAATAGAGTGACCTGTGCCTGTCCCAACACCAAGAGCTAGTCTCTCGTTGGTTCCACGTCTTCCCGTTTATCCTCAGGACAAATTGCAACCTGCATGGAACAGGAGGTTAAAGGTGCTGATGCTCCAAGTAGGGAGCTTGCTAGTAAAGCGGCTGGAATGGCGAACCCGGGCACAAGGAGATGAGAAATGAGGTGCGTTTTAGAAACCTTTCCCCATCACACGGTGTACCATCTTCTGGGTTTCTCATGCATGTTTTTGATGTAGGAAGATGCCCTTGAACCTGGAGATTTGGGACCCATGCGATGGGTACCATGCAGTATTACTTTAAAGGGTCTGCGTTTGCTCACCCAACCTCACCAAACCTCTCAGCCCCAAGAGTGTCCACCCTTATGTCTCATCCAGCTGTGCGTCTAGATATGGTCAATCCAGGTTGCATCACAGCCCCTGAACGCATTGTGTAAGAATTTCTCTCTCTTTCACTGTCTTTGTTTCATGGGTGTTTCAAAGTAATTTATTTTTATAATGGGGTTTAGCTGCTTTTCACTGCTGTGTTTATGCCGCTTTACACCCACTTGACACACTAACAGAGAGATATCAATACATAGGTTTTACGATTATTATTAGTCAGATATATTCTTGTGCGGTGAATAGGGCGTGTTGAGTCCAGTTCTCTGAGCAAGGAGTAGGTCTTGTCTATTACATATTGGGTTTATGGAACGGTATCTGAGCTAATTTGATACCCTTGTTTTATGTATCACCCCACCTCACCTTTCCCGTTAAGCAGCCATAGTGTGTTTTCTGCATGTGTGACTCTGTTCTGTTTTGTAATTCAGTTCAAGTGTAACGGTTTTTACATTCCCTCTATCAGTGATACCTTATGAGAAGTGTCCTTTTCTGTGTGACTTATTTCACTTAGAATCGTCGTACCTAAATCCACTCATCATGCTGCTACTAACCTTACGACATTGATTTCATGGCTGAGTGGTATTCCATTGTACATAAGGACCACAACTTCTTTATCCATTTTTCTCTTTCCTGGGATATTTAAGGTGGAATGAAGTGGAGGTCCTGGTCAACAGAGCAGCCCTAAACTTTGGCGTGCTTGTGTCTTGCTGATTTTTCATTTTCCCAATTTATACCCCCATGAGTGGAAGTGCCCTATGCTCTCTAAGCTGTGTTTTTCAGATGTTTCAGGACTCACCGGACACTTCTCCGGAGTGGCTTTTGGCAATTTACATCCCGCCCATCAGTGTAGCAAGGCTCCCATTTCTCCATGGCCTGTCCTGCATTTCTGGTTTTGACACTTTTTTCAGCATGGCCCTTTTGACCGATGGGAAGCGAGACTTATTTGTAGCGCTGATTTGCCTTTCCAGGTTGCTTGGTTGGCCAAAAAGGGCGTATGCGTTTTTTCCTGAATATATTCAGGAAAAAACGCATACGCCCTTTTTGGCCAAGGGCATCATTGTCAACGTTTTGCCGCTTTTCATGTGCTTTAAAGGCGATTCGTATCTACCTCCTGAAATCTGTTTCCTGCAATTCTGCCTTGATTTCAAATCCTCTTCTTTGCCTTCCCTCAATATATTTGTGGACGAGAGTTATCATTAATAACTCTGCAGGTTTGTGAATTGCAGTGCCCTGAACCTCCATTTTACAACTCGTTTTTATGGGAGCTGGCCGCAAAATCGCAGAATGGCTTCAGGCCCTGTTCTGGTTCCGGGCGGCAGGCTGAGCCTGTGGTTAATTCTTCTTTCTGATGGGAAAATAGAGTGACCTGTGCCTGTCCCAACACCAAGAGCTAGTCTCTCGTTGGTTCCACGTCTTCCCGTTTATCCTCAGGACAAATTGCAACCTGCATGGAACAGGAGGTTAAAGGTGCTGATGCTCCAAGTAGGGAGCTTGCTAGTAAAGCAGCTGGAATGGCGAACCCGGGCACAAGGAGATGAGAAATGAGGTGCGTTTTAGAAACCTTTCCCCATCACACGGTGTACCATCTTCTGGGTTTCTCATGCATGTTTTTGATGTAGGAAGATGCCCTTGAACCTGGAGATTTGGGACCCATGCGATGGGTACCACGCAGTATTACTTTAAAGGGTCTGCGTTTGCTCACCCAACCTCACCAAACCTCTCTGCCCCAAGAGTGTCCACCCTTATGTCTCATCCAGCTGTGCGTCTAGATATGGTCAATCCAGGTTGCATCACAGCCCCTGAACGCATTGTGTAAGAATTTCTCTCTCTTTCACTGTCTTTGTTTCATGGGTGTTTCAAAGTAATTTATTTTTATAATGGGGTTTAGCTGCTTTTCACTGCTGTGTTTATGCCGCTTTACACCCACTTGACACACTAACAGAGAGATATCAATACATAGGTTTTACGATTATTATTAGTCAGATATATTCTTGTGCGGTGAATAGGGCGTGTTGAGTCCAGTTCTCTGAGCAAGGAGTAGGTCTTGTCTATTACATATTGGGTTTATGGAACGGTATCTGAGCTAATTTGATACCCTTGTTTTATGTATCACCCCACCTCACCTTTCCCGTTAAGCAGCCATAGTGTGTTTTCTGCATGTGTGACTCTGTTCTGTTTTGTAATTCAGTTCAAGTGTAACGGTTTTTACATTCCCTCTATCAGTGATACCTTATGAGAAGTGTCCTTTTCTGTGTGACTTATTTCACTTAGAATCGTCGTACCTAAATCCACTCATCATGCTGCTACTAACCTTACGACATTGATTTCATGGCTGAGTGGTATTCCATTGTACATAAGGACCACAACTTCTTTATCCATTTTTCTCTTTCCTGGGATATTTAAGGTGGAATGAAGTGGAGGTCCTGGTCAACAGAGCAGCCCTAAACTTTGGGGTGCTTGTGTCTTGCTGATTTTTAATTTTCCCAATTTATACCCCCATGAGTGGAAGTGCCCTATGCTCTCTAAGCTGTGTTTTTCAGATGTTTCAGGACTCACCGGACACTTCTCCGGAGTGGCTTTTGGCAATTTACATCCCGCCCATCAGTGTAGCAAGGCTCCCATTTCTCCATGGCCTGTCCTGCATTTCTGGTTTTGACACTTTTTTCAGCATGGCCCTTTTGACCGATGGGAAGCGAGACTTATTTGTAGCGCTGATTTGCCTTTCCAGGTTGCTTGGTTGGCCAAAAAGGGCGTATGCGTTTTTTCCTGAATATATTCAGGAAAAAACGCATACGCCCTTTTTGGCCAAGGGCATCATTGTCAACGTTTTGCCGCTTTTCATGTGCTTTAAAGGCGATTCGTATCTACCTCCTGAAATCTGTTTCCTGCAATTCTGCCTTGATTTCAAATCCTCTTCTTTGCCTTCCCTCAATATATTTGTGGACGAGAGTTATCATTAATAACTCTGCAGGTTTGTGAATTGCAGTGCCCTGAACCTCCATTTTACAACTCGTTTTTATGGGAGCTGGCCGCAAAATCGCAGAATGGCTTCAGGCCCTGTTCTGGTTCCGGGCGGCAGGCTGAGCCTGTGGTTAATTCTTCTTTCTGATGGGAAAATAGAGTGACCTGTGCCTGTCCCAACACCAAGAGCTAGTCTCTCGTTGGTTCCACGTCTTCCCGTTTATCCTCAGGACAAATTGCAACCTGCATGGAACAGGAGGTTAAAGGTGCTGATGCTCCAAGTAGGGAGCTTGCTAGTAAAGCGGCTGGAATGGCGAACCCGGGCACAAGGAGATGAGAAATGAGGTGCGTTTTAGAAACCTTTCCCCATCACACGGTGTACCATCTTCTGGGTTTCTCATGCATGTTTTTGATGTAGGAAGATGCCCTTGAACCTGGAGATTTGGGACCCATGCGATGGGTACCACGCAGTATTACTTTAAAGGGTCTGCGTTTGCTCACCCAACCTCACCAAACCTCTCAGCCCCAAGAGTGTCCACCCTTATGTCTCATCCAGCTGTGCGTCTAGATATGGTCAATCCAGGTTGCATCACAGCCCCTGAACGCATTGTGTAAGAATTTCTCTCTCTTTCACTGTCTTTGTTTCATGGGTGTTTCAAAGTAATTTATTTTTATAATGGGGTTTAGCTGCTTTTCACTGCTGTGTTTATGCCGCTTTACACCCACTTGACACACTAACAGAGAGATATCAATACATAGGTTTTACGATTATTATTAGTCAGATATATTCTTGTGCGGTGAATAGGGCGTGTTGAGTCCAGTTCTCTGAGCCAGGAGTAGGTCTTGTCTATTACATATTGGGTTTATGGAACGGTATCTGAGCTAATTTGATACCCTTGTTTTATGTATCACCCCACCTCACCTTTCCCGTTAAGCAGCCATAGTGTGTTTTCTGCATGTGTGACTCTGTTCTGTTTTGTAATTCAGTTCAAGTGTAACGGTTTTTACATTCCCTCTATCAGTGATACCTTATGAGAAGTGTCCTTTTCTGTGTGACTTATTTCACTTAGAATTGTCGTACCTAAATCCACTCATCATGCTGCTACTAACCTTACGACATTGATTTCATGGCTGAGTGGTATTCCATTGTACATGAGGACCACAACTTCTTTATCCATTTTTCTCTTTCCTGGGATATTTAAGGTGGAATGAAGTGGAGGTCCTGGTCAACAGAGCAGCCCTAAACTTTGGGGTGCTTGTGTCTTGCTGATTTTTAATTTTCCCAATTTATACCCCCATGAGTGGAAGTGCCCTATGCTCTCTAAGCTGTGTTTTTCAGATGTTTCAGGACTCACCGGACACTTCTCCGGAGTGGCTCTTGGCAATTTACATCCCGCCCATCAGTGTAGCAAGGCTCCCATTTCTCCATGGCCTGTCCTGCATTTCTGGTTTTGACACTTTTTTCAGCATGGCCCTTTTGACCGATGGGAAGCGAGACTTCTTTGTAGCGCTGATTTGCCTTTCCAGGTGGCTTGGTTGGCCAAAAAGGGCGTATGCGTTTTTTCCTGAATATATTCAGGAAAAAACGCATACGCCCTTTTTGGCCAAGGGCATCATTGTCAACGTTTTGCCGCTTTTCATGTGCTTTAAAGGCGATTCGTATCTACCTCCTGAAATATGTTTCCTGCAATTCTGCCTTGATTTCAAATCCTCTTCTTTGCCTTCCCTCAATATATTTGTGAACGGGAGTTATCATTTATAACTCTGCAGGTTTGTGAATTGCAGTGCCCTGAACCTCCATTTTACAACTCGTTTTTATGGGAGCTGGCCGCAAAATCACAGAATGGCTTCAGGCCCTGTTCTGGTTCCGGGCGGCAGGCTGAGCCTGTGGTTAATTCTTCTTTCTGATGGGAAAATAGAGTGACCTGTGCCTGTCCCAACACCAAGAGCTAGTCTCTCATTGGTTCCACGTCTTCCCGTTTATCCTCAGGACAAATTGCAACCTGTATGGAACAGGAGGTTAAAGGTGCTGATGCTCCAAGTAGGGAGCTTGCTAGTAAAGCAGCTGGAATGGCGAACCCGGGCACAAGGAGATGAGAAATGAGGTGCGTTTTAGAAACCTTTCCCCATCACACGGTGTACCATCTTCTGGGTTTCTCATGCATGTTTTTGATGTAGGAAGATGCCCTTGAACCTGGAGATTTGGGACCCATGCGATGGGTACCACGCAGTATTACTTTAAAGGGTCTGCGTTTGCTCACCCAACCTCACCAAACCTCTCAGCCCCAAGAGTGTCCACCCTTATGTCTCATCCAGCTGTGCGTCTAGATATGGTCAATCCAGGTTGCATCACAGCCCCTGAACGCATTGTGTAAGAATTTCTCTCTCTTTCACTGTCTTTGTTTCATGGGTGTTTCAAAGTAATTTATTTTTATAAGGGGGTTTAGCTGCTTTTCACTGCTGTGTTTATGCCGCTTTACACCCACTTGACACACTAACAGACAGATATCAATACATAGGTTTTACGATTATTATTAGTCAGATATATTCTTGTGCGGTGAATAGGGCGTGTTGAGTCCAGTTCTCTGAGCAAGGAGTAGGTCTTGTCTATTACATATTGGGTTTATGGAACGGTATCTGAGCTAATTTGATACCCTTGTTTTATGTATCACCCCACCTCACCTTTCCCGTTAAGCAGCCATAGTGTGTTTTCTGCATGTGTGACTCTGTTCTGTTTTGTAATTCAGTTCAAGTGTAACGGTTTTTACATTCCCTCTATCAGTGATACCTTATGAGAAGTGTCCTTTTCTGTGTGACTTATTTCACTTAGAATCGTCGTACCTAAATCCACTCATCATGCTGCTACTAACCTTACGACATTGATTTCATGGCTGAGTGGTATTCCATTGTACATAAGGACCACAACTTCTTTATCCATTTTTCTCTTTCCTGGGATATTTAAGGTGGAATGAAGTGGAGGTCCTGGTCAACAGAGCAGCCCTAAACTTTGGGGTGCTTGTGTCTTGCTGATTTTTCATTTTCCCAATTTATACCCCCATGAGTGGAAGTGCCCTATGCTCTCTAAGCTGTGTTTTTCAGATGTTTCAGGACTCACCGGACACTTCTCCGGAGTGGCTTTTGGCAATTTACATCCCGCCCATCAGTGTAGCAAGGCTCCCATTTCTCCATGGCCTGTCCTGCATTTCTGGTTTTGACACTTTTTTCAGCATGGCCCTTTTGACCGATGGGAAGCGAGACTTCTTTGTAGCGCTGATTTGCCTTTCCAGGTTGCTTGGTTGGCCAAAAAGGGCGTATGCGTTTTTTCCTGAATATATTCAGGAAAAAACGCATACGCCCTTTTTGGCCAAGGGCATCATTGTCAACGTTTTGCCGCTTTTCATGTGCTTTAAAGGCGATTCGTATCTCCCTCCTGAAATCTGTTTCCTGCAATTCTGCCTTGATTTCAAATCCTCTTCTTTGCCTTCCCTCAATATATTTGTGGACGAGAGTTATCATTAATAACTCTGCAGGTTTGTGAATTGCAGTGCCCTGAACCTCCATTTTACAACTCGTTTTTATGGGAGCTGGCCGCAAAATCGCAGAATGGCTTCAGGCCCTGTTCTGGTTCCGGGCGGCAGGCTGAGCCTGTGGTTAATTCTTCTTTCTGATGGGAAAATAGAGTGACCTGTGCCTGTCCCAACACCAAGAGCTAGTCTCTCGTTGGTTCCACGTCTTCCCGTTTATCCTCAGGACAAATTGCAACCTGCATGGAACAGGAGGTTAAAGGTGCTGATGCTCCAAGTAGGGAGCTTGCTAGTAAAGCGGCTGGAATGGCGAACCCGGGCACAAGGAGATGAGAAATGAGGTGCGTTTTAGAAACCTTTCCCCATCACACGGTGTACCATCTTCTGGGTTTCTCATGCATGTTTTTGATGTAGGAAGATGCCCTTGAACCTGGAGATTTGGGACCCATGCGATGGGTACCATGCAGTATTACTTTAAAGGGTCTGCGTTTGCTCACCCAACCTCACCAAACCTCTCAGCCCCAAGAGTGTCCACCCTTATGTCTCATCCAGCTGTGCGTCTAGATATGGTCAATCCAGGTTGCATCACAGCCCCTGAACGCATTGTGTAAGAATTTCTCTCTCTTTCACTGTCTTTGTTTCATGGGTGTTTCAAAGTAATTTATTTTTATAATGCGGTTTAGCTGCTTTTCACTGCTGTGTTTATGCCGCTTTACACCCACTTGACACAATAACAGAGAGATATCAATACATAGGTTTTACGATTATTATTAGTCAGATATATTCTTGTGCGGTGAATAGGGCGTGTTGAGTCCAGTTCTCTGAGCAAGGAGTAGGTCTTGTCTATTACATATTGAGTTTATGGAACGGTATCTGAGCTAATTTGATACCCTTGTTTTATGTATCACCCCACCTCACCTTTCCCGTTAAGCAGCCATAGTGTGTTTTCTGCATGTGTGACTCTGTTCTGTTTTGTAATTCAGTTCAAGTGTAACGGTTTTTACATTCCCTCTATCAGTGATACCTTATGAGAAGTGTCCTTTTCTGTGTGACTTATTTCACTTAGAATCGTCGTACCTAAATCCACTCATCATGCTGCTACTAACCTTATGACATTGATTTCATGGCTGAGTGATATTCCATTGTACATAAGGACCACAACTTCTTTATCCATTTTTCTCTTTCCTGGGATATTTAAGGTGGAATGAAGTGGAAGTCCTGGTCAACAGAGCAGCCCTAAACTTTGGGGTGCTTGTGTCTTGCTGATTTTTAATTTTCCCAATTTATACCCCCATGAGTGGAAGTGCCCTATGCTCTCTAAGCTGTGTTTTTCAGATGTTTCAGGACTCACCGGACACTTCTCCGGAGTGGCTTTTGGCAATTTACATCCCGCCCATCAGTGTAGCAAGGCTCCCATTTCTCCATGGCCTGTCCTGCATTTCTGGTTTTGACACTTTTTTCAGCATGGCCCTTTTGACCGATGGGAAGCGAGACTTGTTTGTAGCGCTGATTTGCCTTTCCAGGCTGCTTGGTTGGCCAAAAAGGGCGTATGCGTTTTTTCCTGAATATATTCAGGAAAAAACGCATACGCCCTTTTTGGCCAAGGGCATCATTGTCAACGTTTTGCCGCTTCTCATGTGCTTTAAAGGCGATTCGTATCTACCTCCTGAAATCTGTTTCCTGCAATTCTGCCTTGATTTCAAATCCGCTTCTTTGCCTTCCCTCAATATATTTGTGGACGAGAGTTATCATTTATAACTCTGCAGGTTTGTGAATTGCAGTGCCCTGAACCTCCATTTTACAACTCGTTTTTATGGGAGCTGGCCGCAAAATTGCAGAATGGCTTCAGGCCCTGTTCTGGTTCCGGGGGGCAGTCTGAGCCTGTGGTTAATTCTTCTTTCTGATGGGAAAATAGAGTGACCTGTGCCTGTCCCAACACCAAGAGCTAGTCTCTCGTTGGTTCCACGTCTTCCCGTTTATCCTCAGGACAAATTGCAACCTGCATGGAACAGGAGGTTAAAGGTGCTGATGCTCCAAGTAGGGAGCTTGCTAGTAAAGCGGCTGGAATGGCGAACCCGGGCACAAGGAGATGAGAAATGAGGTGCGTTTTAGAAACCTTTCCCCATCACACGGTGTACCATCTTCTGGGTTTCTCATGCATGTTTTCGATGTAGGAAGATGTCCTTGAACCTGGAGATTTGGGACCCATGCGATGGGTACCACGCAGTATTCCTTTAAAGGGTCTGCGTTTGCTCACCCAACCTCACCAAACCTCTCAGCCCCAAGAGTGTCCACCCTTATGTCTCATCCAGCTGTGCGTCTAGATATGGTCAATCCAGGTTGCATCACAGCCCCTGAACGCATTGTGTAAGAATTTCTCTCTCTTTCACTGTCTTTGTTTCATGGGTGTTTCAAAGTAATTTATTTTTATAATGGGGTTTAGCTGCTTTTCACTGCTGTGTTTATGCCGCTTTACACCCACTTGACACACTAACAGAGAGATATCAATACATAGGTTTTACGATTATTATTAGTCAGATATATTCTTGTGCGGTGAATAGGGCGTGTTGAGTCCAGTTCTCTGAGCAAGGAGTAGGTCTTGTCTATTACATATTGGGTTTATGGAACGGTATCTGAGCTAATTTGATACCCTTGTTTTATGTATCACCCCACCTCACCTTTCCCGTTAAGCAGCCATAGTGTGTTTTCTGCATGTGTGACTCTGTTCTGTTTTGTAATTCAGTTCAAGTGTAACGGTTTTTACATTCCCTCTATCAGTGATACCTTATGAGAAGTGTCCTTTTCTGTGTGACTTATTTCACTTAGAATCGTCGTACCTAAATCCACTCATCATGCTGCTACTAACCTTACGACATTGATTTCATGGCTGAGTGGTATTCCATTGTACATAAGGACCACAACTTCTTTATCCATTTTTCTCTTTCCTGGGATATTTAAGGTGGAATGAAGTGGAGGTCCTGGTCAACAGAGCAGCCCTAAACTTTGGGGTGCTTGTGTCTTGCTGATTTTTCATTTTCCCAATTTATACCCCCATGAGTGGAAGTGCCCTATGCTCTCTAAGCTGTGTTTTTCAGATGTTTCAGGACTCACCGGACACTTCTCCGGAGTGGCTTTTGGCAATTTACATCCCGCCCATCAGTGTAGCAAGGCTCCCATTTCTCCATGGCCTGTCCTGCATTTCTGGTTTTGACACTTTTTTCAGCATGGCCCTTTTGACCGATGGGAAGCGAGACTTCTTTGTAGCGCTGATTTGCCTTTCCAGGTTGCTTGGTTGGCCAAAAAGGGCGTATGCGATTTTTCCTGAATATATTCAGGAAAAAACGCATACGCCCTTTTTGGCCAAGGGCATCATTGTCAACGTTTTGCCGCTTTTCATGTGCTTTAAAGGCGATTCGTATCTACCTCCTGAAATCTGTTTCCTGCAATTCTGCCTTGATTTCAAATCCTCTTCTTTGCCTTCCCTCAATATATTTGTGGACGAGAGTTATCATTAATAACTCTGCAGGTTTGTGAATTGCAGTGCCCTGAACCTCCATTTTACAACTCGTTTTTATGGGAGCTGGCCGCAAAATCGCAGAATGGCTTCAGGCCCTGTTCTGGTTCCGGGCGGCAGGCTGAGCCTGTGGTTAATTCTTCTTTCTGATGGGAAAATAGAGTGACCTGTGCCTGTCCCAACACCAAGAGCTAGTCTCTCGTTGGTTCCACGTCTTCCCGTTTATCCTCAGGACAAATTGCAACCTGCATGGAACAGGAGGTTAAAGGTGCTGATGCTCCAAGTAGGGAGCTTGCTAGTAAAGCGGCTGGAATGGCGAACCCGGGCACAAGGAGATGAGAAATGAGGTGCGTTTTAGAAACCTTTCCCCATCACACGGTGTACCATCTTCTGGGTTTCTCATGCATGTTTTTGATGTAGGAAGATGCCCTTGAACCTGGAGATTTGGGACCCATGCGATGGGTACCATGCAGTATTACTTTAAAGGGTCTGCGTTTGCTCACCCAACCTCACCAAACCTCTCAGCCCCAAGAGTGTCCACCCTTATGTCTCATCCAGCTGTGCGTCTAGATATGGTCAATCCAGGTTGCATCACAGCCCCTGAACGCATTGTGTAAGAATTTCTCTCTCTTTCACTGTCTTTGTTTCATGGGTGTTTCAAAGTAATTTATTTTTATAATGCGGTTTAGCTGCTTTTCACTGCTGTGTTTATGCCGCTTTACACCCACTTGACACAATAACAGAGAGATATCAATACATAGGTTTTACGATTATTATTAGTCAGATATATTCTTGTGCGGTGAATAGGGCGTGTTGAGTCCAGTTCTCTGAGCAAGGAGTAGGTCTTGTCTATTACATATTGAGTTTATGGAACGGTATCTGAGCTAATTTGATACCCTTGTTTTATGTATCACCCCACCTCACCTTTCCCGTTAAGCAGCCATAGTGTGTTTTCTGCATGTGTGACTCTGTTCTGTTTTGTAATTCAGTTCAAGTGTAACGGTTTTTACATTCCCTCTATCAGTGATACCTTATGAGAAGTGTCCTTTTCTGTGTGACTTATTTCACTTAGAATCGTCCTACCTAAATCCACTCATCATGCTGCTACTAACCTTACGACATTGATTTCATGGCTGAGTGGTATTCCATTGTACATAAGGACCACAACTTCTTTATCCATTTTTCTCTTTCCTGGGATATTTAAGGTGGAATGAAGTGGAGGTCCTGGTCAACAGAGCAGCCCTAAACTTTGGGGTGCTTGTGTCTTGCTGATTTTTCATTTTCCCAATTTATACCCCCATGAGTGGAAGTGCCCTATGCTCTCTAAGCTGTGTTTTTCAGATGTTTCAGGACTCACCGGACACTTCTCCGGAGTGGCTTTTGGCAATTTACATCCCGCCCATCAGTGTAGCAAGGCTCCCATTTCTCCATGGCCTGTCCTGCATTTCTGGTTTTGACACTTTTTTCAGCATGGCCCTTTTGACCGATGGGAAGCGAGACTTCTTTGTAGCGCTGATTTGCCTTTCCAGGTTGCTTGGTTGGCCAAAAAGGGCGTATGCGATTTTTCCTGAATATATTCAGGAAAAAACGCATACGCCCTTTTTGGCCAAGGGCATCATTGTCAACGTTTTGCCGCTTTTCATGTGCTTTAAAGGCGATTCGTATCTACCTCCTGAAATCTGTTTCCTGCAATTCTGCCTTGATTTCAAATCCTCTTCTTTGCCTTCCCTCAATATATTTGTGGACGAGAGTTATCATTAATAACTCTGCAGGTTTGTGAATTGCAGTGCCCTGAACCTCCATTTTACAACTCGTTTTTATGGGAGCTGGCCGCAAAATCGCAGAATGGCTTCAGGCCCTGTTCTGGTTCCGGGGGGCAGGCTGAGCCTGTGGTTAATTCTTCTTTCTGATGGGAAAATAGAGTGACCTGTGCCTGTCCCAACACCAAGAGCTAGTCTCTCGTTGGTTCCACGTCTTCCCGTTTATCCTCAGGACAAATTGCAACCTGCATGGAACAGGAGGTTAAAGGTGCTGATGCTCCAAGTAGGGAGCTTGCTAGTAAAGCGGCTGGAATGGCGAACCCGGGCACAAGGAGATGAGAAATGAGGTGCGTTTTAGAAACCTTTCCCCATCACACGGTGTACCATCTTCTGGGTTTCTCATGCATGTTTTCGATGTAGGAAGATGCCCTTGAACCTGGAGATTTGGGACCCATGCGATGGGTACCACGCAGTATTACTTTAAAGGGTCTGCGTTTGCTCACCCAACCTCACCAAACCTCTCAGCCCCAAGAGTGTCCACCCTTATGTCTCATCCAGCTGTGCGTCTAGATATGGTCAATCCAGGTTGCATCACAGCCCCTGAACGCATTGTGTAAGAATTTCTCTCTCTTTCACTGTCTTTGTTTCATGGGTGTTTCAAAGTAATTTATTTTTATAAGGGGGTTTAGCTGCTTTTCACTGCTGTGTTTATGCCGCTTTACACCCACTTGACACACTAACAGAGAGATATCAATACATAGGTTTTACGATTATTATTAGTCAGATATATTCTTGTGCGGTGAATAGGGCGTGTTGAGTCCAGTTCTCTGAGCAAGGAGTAGGTCTTGTCTATTACATATTGGGTTTATGGAACGGTATCTGAGCTAATTTGATACCCTTGTTTTATGTATCACCCCACCTCACCTTTCCCGTTAAGCAGCCATAGTGTGTTTTCTGCATGTGTGACTCTGTTCTGTTTTGTAATTCAGTTCAAGTGTAACGGTTTTTACATTCCCTCTATCAGTGATACCTTATGAGAAGTGTCCTTTTCTGTGTGACTTATTTCACTTAGAATCGTCGTACCTAAATCCACTCATCATGCTGCTACTAACCTTACGACATTGATTTCATGGCTGAGTGGTATTCCATTGTACATAAGGACCACAACTTCTTTATCCATTTTTCTCTTTCCTGGGATATTTAAGGTGGAATGAAGTGGAGGTCCTGGTCAACAGAGCAGCCCTAAACTTTGGGGTGCTTGTGTCTTGCTGATTTTTCATTTTCCCAATTTATACCCCCATGAGTGGAAGTGCCCTATGCTCTCTAAGCTGTGTTTTTCAGATGTTTCAGGACTCACCGGACACTTCTCCGGAGTGGCTTTTGGCAATTTACATCCCGCCCATCAGTGTAGCAAGGCTCCCATTTCTCCATGGCCTGTCCTGCATTTCTGGTTTTGACACTTTTTTCAGCATGGCCCTTTTGACCGATGGGAAGCGAGACTTCTTTGTAGCGCTGATTTGCCTTTCCAGGTTGCTTGGTTGGCCAAAAAGGGCGTATGCGATTTTTCCTGAATATATTCAGGAAAAAACGCATACGCCCTTTTTGGCCAAGGGCATCATTGTCAACGTTTTGCCGCTTTTCATGTGCTTTAAAGGCGATTCGTATCTACCTCCTGAAATCTGTTTCCTGCAATTCTGCCTTGATTTCAAATCCTCTTCTTTGCCTTCCCTCAATATATTTGTGGACGAGAGTTATCATTAATAACTCTGCAGGTTTGTGAATTGCAGTGCCCTGAACCTCCATTTTACAACTCGTTTTTATGGGAGCTGGCCGCAAAATCGCAGAATGGCTTCAGGCCCTGTTCTGGTTCCGGGCGGCAGGCTGAGCCTGTGGTTAATTCTTCTTTCTGATGGGAAAATAGAGTGACCTGTGCCTGTCCCAACACCAAGAGCTAGTCTCTCGTTGGTTCCACGTCTTCCCGTTTATCCTCAGGACAAATTGCAACCTGCATGGAACAGGAGGTTAAAGGTGCTGATGCTCCAAGTAGGGAGCTTGCTAGTAAAGCGGCTGGAATGGCGAACCCGGGCACAAGGAGATGAGAAATGAGGTGCGTTTTAGAAACCTTTCCCCATCACACGGTGTACCATCTTCTGGGTTTCTCATGCATGTTTTTGATGTAGGAAGATGCCCTTGAACCTGGAGATTTGGGACCCATGCGATGGGTACCATGCAGTATTACTTTAAAGGGTCTGCGTTTGCTCACCCAACCTCACCAAACCTCTCAGCCCCAAGAGTGTCCACCCTTATGTCTCATCCAGCTGTGCGTCTAGATATGGTCAATCCAGGTTGCATCACAGCCCCTGAACGCATTGTGTAAGAATTTCTCTCTCTTTCACTGTCTTTGTTTCATGGGTGTTTCAAAGTAATTTATTTTTATAATGGGGTTTAGCTGCTTTTCACTGCTGTGTTTATGCCGCTTTACACCCACTTGACACACTAACAGAGAGATATCAATACATAGGTTTTACGATTATTATTAGTCAGATATATTCTTGTGCGGTGAATAGGGCGTGTTGAGTCCAGTTCTCTGAGCAAGGAGTAGGTCTTGTCTATTACATATTGAGTTTATGGAACGGTATCTGAGCTAATTTGATACCCTTGTTTTATGTATCACCCCACCTCACCTTTCCCGTTAAGCAGCCATAGTGTGTTTTCTGCATGTGTGACTCTGTTCTGTTTTGTAATTCAGTTCAAGTGTAACGGTTTTTACATTCCCTCTATCAGTGATACCTTATGAGAAGTGTCCTTTTCTGTGTGACTTATTTCACTTAGAATCGTCGTACCTAAATCCACTCATCATGCTGCTACTAACCTTACGACATTGATTTCATGGCTGAGTGATATTCCATTGTACATAAGGACCACAACTTCTTTATCCATTTTTCTCTTTCCTGGGATATTTAAGGTGGAATGAAGTGGAAGTCCTGGTCAACAGAGCAGCCCTAAACTTTGGGGTGCTTGTGTCTTGCTGATTTTTCATTTTCCCAATTTATACCCCCATGAGTGGAAGTGCCCTATGCTCTCTAAGCTGTGTTTTTCAGATGTTTCAGGACTCACCGGACACTTCTCCGGAGTGGCTTTTGGCAATTTACATCCCGCCCATCAGTGTAGCAAGGCTCCCATTTCTCCATGGCCTGTCCTGCATTTCTGGTTTTGACACTTTTTTCAGCATGGCCCTTTTGACCGATGGGAAGCGAGACTTGTTTGTAGCGCTGATTTGCCTTTCCAGGCTGCTTGGTTGGCCAAAAAGGGCGTATGCGTTTTTTCCTGAATATATTCAGGAAAAAACGCATACGCCCTTTTTGGCCAAGGGCATCATTGTCAACGTTTTGCCGCTTCTCATGTGCTTTAAAGGCGATTCGTATCTACCTCCTGAAATCTGTTTCCTGCAATTCTGCCTTGATTTCAAATCCGCTTCTTTGCCTTCCCTCAATATATTTGTGGACGAGAGTTATCATTTATAACTCTGCAGGTTTGTGAATTGCAGTGTCCTGAACCTCCATTTTACAACTCGTTTTTATGGGAGCTGGCCGCAAAATTGCAGAATGGCTTCAGGCCCTGTTCTGGTTCCGGGGGGCAGTCTGAGCCTGTGGTTAATTCTTCTTTCTGATGGGAAAATAGAATGACCTGTGCCTGTCCCAACACCAAGAGCTAGTCTCTCGTTGGTTCCACGTCTTCCCGTTTATCCTCAGGACAAATTGCAACCTGCATGGAACAGGAGGTTAAAGGTGCTGATGCTCCAAGTAGGGAGCTTGCTAGTAAAGCGGCTGGAATGGCGAACCCGGGCACAAGGAGATGAGAAATGAGGTGCGTTTTAGAAACCTTTCCCCATCACACGGTGTACCATCTTCTGGGTTTCTCATGCATGTTTTCGATGTAGGAAGATGTCCTTGAACCTGGAGATTTGGGACCCATGCGATGGGTACCACGCAGTATTCCTTTAAAGGGTCTGCGTTTGCTCACCCAACCTCACCAAACCTCTCAGCCCCAAGAGTGTCCACCCTTATGTCTCATCCAGGTGTGCGTCTAGATATGGTCAATCCAGGTTGCATCACAGCCCCTGAACGCATTGTGTAAGAATTTCTCTCTCTTTCACTGTCTTTGTTTCATGGGTGTTTCAAAGTAATTTATTTTTATAATGGGGTTTAGCTGCTTTTCACTGCTGTGTTTATGCCGCTTTACACCCACTTGACACAATAACAGAGAGATATCAATACATAGGTTTTACGATTATTATTAGTCAGATATATTCTTGTGCGGTGAATAGGGCGTGTTGAGTCCAGTTCTCTGAGCAAGGAGTAGGTCTTGTCTATTACATATTGGGTTTATGGAACGGTATCTGAGCTAATTTGATACCCTTGTTTTATGTATCACCCCACCTCACCTTTCCCGTTAAGCAGCCATAGTGTGTTTTCTGCATGTGTGACTCTGTTCTGTTTTGTAATTCAGTTCAAGTGTAACGGTTTTTACATTCCCTCTATCAGTGATACCTTATGAGAAGTGTCCTTTTCTGTGTGACTTATTTCACTTAGAATCGTCCTACCTAAATCCACTCATCATGCTGCTACTAACCTTACGACATTGATTTCATGGCTGAGTGGTATTCCATTGTACATAAGGACCACAACTTCTTTATCCATTTTTCTCTTTCCTGGGATATTTAAGGTGGAATGAAGTGGAGGTCCTGGTCAACAGAGCAGCCCTAAACTTTGGGGTGCTTGTGTCTTGCTGATTTTTCATTTTCCCAATTTATACCCCCATGAGTGGAAGTGCCCTATGCTCTCTAAGCTGTGTTTTTCAGATGTTTCAGGACTCACCGGACACTTCTCCGGAGTGGCTTTTGGCAATTTACATCCCGCCCATCAGTGTAGCAAGGCTCCCATTTCTCCATGGCCTGTCCTGCATTTCTGGTTTTGACACTTTTTTCAGCATGGCCCTTTTGACCGATGGGAAGCGAGACTTCTTTGTAGCGCTGATTTGCCTTTCCAGGTTGCTTGGTTGGCCAAAAAGGGCGTATGCGATTTTTCCTGAATATATTCAGGAAAAAACGCATACGCCCTTTTTGGCCAAGGGCATCATTGTCAACGTTTTGCCGCTTTTCATGTGCTTTAAAGGCGATTCGTATCTACCTCCTGAAATCTGTTTCCTGCAATTCTGCCTTGATTTCAAATCCTCTTCTTTGCCTTCCCTCAATATATTTGTGGACGACAGTTATCATTTATAACTCTGCAGGTTTGTGAATTGCAGTGCCCTGAACCTCCATTTTACAACTCGTTTTTATGGGAGCTGGCCGCAAAATCGCAGAATGGCTTCAGGCCCTGTTCTGGTTCCGGGGGGCAGGCTGAGCCTGTGGTTAATTCTTCTTTCTGATGGGAAAATAGAGTGACCTGTGCCTGTCCCAACACCAAGAGCTAGTCTCTCGTTGGTTCCACGTCTTCCCGTTTATCCTCAGGACAAATTGCAACCTGCATGGAACAGGAGGTTAAAGGTGCTGATGCTCCAAGTAGGGAGCTTGCTAGTAAAGCGGCTGGAATGGCGAACCCGGGCACAAGGAGATGAGAAATGAGGTGCGTTTTAGAAACCTTTCCCCATCACACGGTGTACCATCTTCTGGGTTTCTCATGCATGTTTTCGATGTAGGAAGATGTCCTTGAACCTGGAGATTTGGGACCCATGCGATGGGTACCACGCAGTATTACTTTAAAGGGTCTGCGTTTGCTCACCCAACCTCACCAAACCTCTCAGCCCCAAGAATGTCCACCCTTATGTCTCATCCAGCTGTGCGTCTAGATATGGTCAATCCAGGTTGCATCACAGCCCCTGAACGCATTGTGTAAGAATTTCTCTCTCTTTCACTGTCTTTGTTTCATGGGTGTTTCAAAGTAATTTATTTTTATAATGGGGTTTAGCTGCTTTTCACTGCTGTGTTTATGCCGCTTTACACCCACTTGACACACTAACAGAGAGATATCAATACATAGGTTTTACGATTATTATTAGTCAGATATATTCTTGTGCGGTGAATAGGGCGTGTTGAGTCCAGTTCTCTGAGCAAGGAGTAGGTCTTGTCTATTACATATTGGGTTTATGGAACGGTATCTGAGCTAATTTGATACCCTTGTTTTATGTATCACCCCACCTCACCTTTCCCGTTAAGCAGCCATAGTGTGTTTTCTGCATGTGTGACTCTGTTCTGTTTTGTAATTCAGTTCAAGTGTAACGGTTTTTACATTCCCTCTATCAGTGATACCTTATGAGAAGTGTCCTTTTCTGTGTGACTTATTTCACTTAGAATCGTCCTACCTAAATCCACTCATCATGCTGCTACTAACCTTACGACATTGATTTCATGGCTGAGTGGTATTCCATTGTACATAAGGACCACAACTTCTTTATCCATTTTTCTCTTTCCTGGGATATTTAAGGTGGAATGAAGTGGAGGTCCTGGTCAACAGAGCAGCCCTAAACTTTGGGGTGCTTGTGTCTTGCTGATTTTTCATTTTCCCAATTTATACCCCCATGAGTGGAAGTGCCCTATGCTCTCTAAGCTGTGTTTTTCAGATGTTTCAGGACTCACCGGACACTTCTCCGGAGTGACTTTTGGCAATTTACATCCCGCCCATCAGTGTAGCAAGGCTCCCATTTATCCATGGCCTGTCCTGCATTTCTGGTTTTGACACTTTTTTCAGCATGGCCCTTTTGACCGATGGGAAGCGAGACTTATTTGTAGCGCTGATTTGCCTTTCCAGGTTGCTTGGTTGGCCAAAAAGGGCGTATGCGTTTTTTCCTGAATATATTCAGGAAAAAACGCATACGCCCTTTTTGGCCAAGGGCATCATTGTCAACGTTTTGCCGCTTTTCATGTGCTTTAAAGGCGATTCGTATCTACCTCCTGAAATCTGTTTCCTGCAATTCTGCCTTGATTTCAAATCCTCTTCTTTGCCTTCCCTCAATATATTTGTGGACGAGAGTTATCATTAATAACTCTGCAGGTTTGTGAATTGCAGTGCCCTGAACCTCCATTTTACAACTCGTTTTTATGGGAGCTGGCCGCAAAATCGCAGAATGGCTTCAGGCCCTGTTCTGGTTCCGGGCGGCAGGCTGAGCCTGTGGTTAATTCTTCTTTCTGATGGGAAAATAGAGTGACCTGTGCCTGTCCCAACACCAAGAGCTAGTCTCTCGTTGGTTCCACGTCTTCCCGTTTATCCTCAGGACAAATTGCAACCTGCATGGAACAGGAGGTTAAAGGTGCTGATGCTCCAAGTAGGGAGCTTGCTAGTAAAGCGGCTGGAATGGCGAACCCGGGCACAAGGAGATGAGAAATGAGGTGCGTTTTAGAAACCTTTCCCCATCACACGGTGTACCATCTTCTGGGTTTCTCATGCATGTTTTTGATGTAGGAAGATGCCCTTGAACCTGGAGATTTGGGACCCATGCGATGGGTACCACGCAGTATTACTTTAAAGGGTCTGCGTTTGCTCACCCAACCTCACCAAACCTCTCAGCCCCAAGAGTGTCCACCCTTATGTCTCATCCAGCTGTGCGTCTAGATATGGTCAATCCAGGTTGCATCACAGCCCCTGAACGCATTGTGTAAGAATTTCTCTCTCTTTCACTGTCTTTGTTTCATGGGTGTTACAAAGTAATTTATTTTTATAATGGGGTTTAGCTGCTTTTCACTGCTGTGTTTATGCCGCTTTACACCCACTTGACACAATAACGGAGAGATATCAATACATAGGTTTTACGATTATTATTAGTCAGATATATTCTTGTGCGGTGAATAGGGCGTGTTGAGTCCAGTTCTCTGAGCAAGGAGTAGGTCTTGTCTATTACATATTGGGTTTATGGAACGGTATCTGAGCTAATTTGATACCCTTGTTTTATGTATCACCCCACCTCACCTTTCCCGTTAAGCAGCCATAGTGTGTTTTCTGCATGTGTGACTCTGTTCTGTTTTGTAATTCAGTTCAAGTGTAACGGTTTTTACATTCCCTCTATCAGTGATACCTTATGAGAAGTGTCCTTTTCTGTGTGACTTATTTCACTTAGAATCGTCCTACCTAAATCCACTCATCATGCTGCTACTAACCTTACGACATTGATTTCATGGCTGAGTGGTATTCCATTGTACATAAGGACCACAACTTCTTTATCCATTTTTCTCTTTCCTGGGATATTTAAGGTGGAATGAAGTGGAGGTCCTGGTCAACAGAGCAGCCCTAAACTTTGGGGTGCTTGTGTCTTGCTGATTTTTAATTTTCCCAATTTATACCCCCATGAGTGGAAGTGCCCTATGCTCTCTAAGCTGTGTTTTTCAGATGTTTCAGGACTCACCGGACACTTCTCCGGAGTGGCTTTTGGCAATTTACATCCCGCCCATCAGTGTAGCAAGGCTCCCATTTCTCCATGGCCTGTCCTGCATTTCTGGTTTTGACACTTTTTTCAGCATGGCCCTTTTGACCGATGGGAAGCGAGACTTCTTTGTAGCGCTGATTTGCCTTTCCAGGTTGCTTGGTTGGCCAAAAAGGGCGTATGCGATTTTTCCTGAATATATTCAGGAAAAAACGCATACGCCCTTTTTGGCCAAGGGCATCATTGTCAACGTTTTGCCGCTTTTCATGTGCTTTAAAGGCGATTCGTATCTACCTCCTGAAATCTGTTTCCTGCAATTCTGCCTTGATTTCAAATCCTCTTCTTTGCCTTCCCTCAATATATTTGTGGACGAGAGTTATCATTAATAACTCTGAAGGTTTGTGAATTGCAGTGCCCTGAACCTCCATTTTACAACTCGTTTTTATGGGAGCTGGCCGCAAAATCGCAGAATGGCTTCAGGCCCTGTTCTGGTTCCGGGGGGCAGGCTGAGCCTGTGGTTAATTCTTCTTTCTGATGGGAAAATAGAGTGACCTGTGCCTGTCCCAACACCAAGAGCTAGTCTCTCGTTGGTTCCACGTCTTCCCGTTTATCCTCAGGACAAATTGCAACCTGTATGGAACAGGAGGTTAAAGGTGCTGATGCTCCAAGTAGGGAGCTTGCTAGTAAAGCGGCTGGAATGGCGAACCCGGGCACAAGGAGATGAGAAATGAGGTGCGTTTTAGAAACCTTTCCCCATCACACGGTGTACCATCTTCTGGGTTTCTCATGCATGTTTTTGATGTAGGAAGATACCCTTGAACCTGGAGATTTGGGACCCATGCGATGGGTACCACGCAGTATTCCTTTAAAGGGTCTGCGTTTGCTCACCCAACCTCACCAAACCTCTCAGCCCCAAGAGTGTCCACCCTTATGTCTCATCCAGCTGTGCGTCTAGATATGGTCAATCCAGGTTGCATCACAGCCCCTGAACGCATTGTGTAAGAATTTCTCTCTCTTTCACTGTCTTTGTTTCATGGGTGTTTCAAAGTAATTTATTTTTATAATGGGGTTTAGCTGCTTTTCACTGCTGTGTTTATGCCGCTTTACACCCACTTGACACACTAACAGAGAGATATCAATACATAGGTTTTACGATTATTATTAGTCAGATATATTCTTGTGCGGTGAATAGGGCGTGTTGAGTCCAGTTCTCTGAGCAAGGAGTAGGTCTTGTCTATTACATATTGGGTTTATGGAACGGTATCTGAGCTAATTTGATACCCTTGTTTTATGTATCACCCCACCTCACCTTTCCCGTTAAGCAGCCATAGTGTGTTTTCTGCATGTGTGACTCTGTTCTGTTTTGTAATTCAGTTCAAGTGTAACGGTTTTTACATTCCCTCTATCAGTGATACCTTATGAGAAGTGTCCTTTTCTGTGTGACTTATTTCACTTAGAATCGTCGTACCTAAATCCACTCATCATGCTGCTACTAACCTTACGACATTGATTTCATGGCTGAGTGGTATTCCATTGTACATAAGGACCACAACTTCTTTATCCATTTTTCTCTTTCCTGGGATATTTAAGGTGGAATGAAGTGGAGGTCCTGGTCAACAGAGCAGCCCTAAACTTTGGGGTGCTTGTGTCTTGCTGATTTTTCATTTTCCCAATTTATACCCCCATGAGTGGAAGTGCCCTATGCTCTCTAAGCTGTGTTTTTCAGATGTTTCAGGACTCACCGGACACTTCTCCGGAGTGGCTTTTGGCAATTTACATCCCGCCCATCAGTGTAGCAAGGCTCCCATTTCTCCATGGCCTGTCCTGCATTTCTGGTTTTGACACTTTTTTCAGCATGGCCCTTTTGACCGATGGGAAGCGAGACTTCTTTGTAGCGCTGATTTGCCTTTCCAGGTTGCTTGGTTGGCCAAAAAGGGCGTATGCGTTTTTTCCTGAATATATTCAGGAAAAAACGCATACGCCCTTTTTGGCCAAGGGCATCATTGTCAACGTTTTGCCGCTTCTCATGTGCTTTAAAGGCGATTCGTATCTACCTCCTGAAATCTGTTTCCTGCAATTCTTCCTTCATTTCAAATCCGCTTCTTTGCCTTCCCTCAATATATTTGTGGACGAGAGTTATCATTTATAACTCTGCAGGTTTGTGAATTGCAGTGCCCTGAACCTCCATTTTACAACTCGTTTTTATGGGAGCTGGCCGCAAAATTGCAGAATGGCTTCAGGCCCTGTTCTGGTTCCGGGGGGCAGGCTGAGCCTGTGGTTAATTCTTCTTTCTGATGGGAAAATAGAGTGACCTGTGCCTGTCCCAACACCAAGAGCTAGTCTCTCGTTGGTTCCACGTCTTCCCGTTTATCCTCAGGACAAATTGCAACCTGTATGGAACAGGAGGTTAAAGGTGCTGATGCTCCAAGTAGGGAGCTTGCTAGTAAAGCAGCTGGAATGGCGAACCCGGGCACAAGGAGATGAGAAATGAGGTGCGTTTTAGAAACCTTTCCCCATCACACGGTGTACCATCTTCTGGGTTTCTCATGCATGTTTTTGATGTAGGAAGATGCCCTTGAACCTGGAGATTTGGGACCCATGCGATGGGTACCACGCAGTATTCCTTTAAAGGGTCTGTGTTTGCTCACCCAACCTCACCAAACCTCTCAGCCCCAAGAGTGTCCACCCTTATGTCTCATCCAGCTGTGCGTCTAGATATGGTCAATCCAGGTTGCATCACAGCCCCTGAACGCATTGTGTAAGAATTTCTCTCTCTTTCACTGTCTTTGTTTCATGGGTGTTTCAAAGTAATTTATTTTTATAAGGGGGTTTAGCTGCTTTTCACTGCTGTGTTTATGCCGCTTTACACCCACTTGACACACTAACAGAGAGATATCAATACATAGGTTTTACGATTATTATTAGTCAGATATATTCTTGTGCGGTGAATAGGGCGTGTTGAGTCCAGTTCTCTGAGCAAGGAGTAGGTCTTGTCTATTACATATTGGGTTTATGGAACGGTATCTGAGCTAATTTGATACCCTTGTTTTATGTATCACCCCACCTCACCTTTCCCGTTAAGCAGCCATAGTGTGTTTTCTGCATGTGTGACTCTGTTCTGTTTTGTAATTCAGTTCAAGTGTAACGGTTTTTACATTCCCTCTATCAGTGATACCTTATGAGAAGTGTCCTTTTCTGTGTGACTTATTTCACTTAGAATCGTCGTACCTAAATCCACTCATCATGCTGCTACTAACCTTACGACATTGATTTCATGGCTGAGTGGTATTCCATTGTACATAAGGACCACAACTTCTTTATCCATTTTTCTCTTTCCTGGGATATTTAAGGTGGAATGAAGTGGAGGTCCTGGTCAACAGAGCAGCCCTAAACTTTGGGGTGCTTGTGTCTTGCTGATTTTTAATTTTCCCAATTTATACCCCCATGAGTGGAAGTGCCCTATGCTCTCTAAGCTGTGTTTTTCAGATGTTTCAGGACTCACCGGACACTTCTCCGGAGTGGCTTTTGGCAATTTACATCCCGCCCATCAGTGTAGCAAGGCTCCCATTTCTCCATGGCCTGTCCTGCATTTCTGGTTTTGACACTTTTTTCAGCATGGCCCTTTTGACCGATGGGAAGCGAGACTTCTTTGTAGCGCTGATTTGCCTTTCCAGGTTGCTTGGTTGGCCAAAAAGGGCGTATGCGTTTTTTCCTGAATATATTCAGGAAAAACGCATACGCCCTTTTTGGCCAAGGGCATCATTGTCAACGTTTTGCCGCTTTTCATGTGCTTTAAAGGCGATTCGTATCTACCTCCTGAAATCTGTTTCCTGCAATTCTGCCTTGATTTCAAATCCTCTTCTTTGCCTTCCCTCAATATATTTGTGGACGAGAGTTATCATTAATAACTCTGCAGGTTTGTGAATTGCAGTGCCCTGAACCTCCATTTTACAACTCGTTTTTATGGGAGCTGGCCGCAAAATCGCAGAATGGCTTCAGGCCCTGTTCTGGTTCCGGGCGGCAGGCTGAGCCTGTGGTTAATTCTTCTTTCTGATGGGAAAATAGAGTGACCTGTGCCTGTCCCAACACCAAGAGCTAGTCTCTCGTTGGTTCCACGTCTTCCCGTTTATATTCAGGACAAATTGCAACCTGCATGGAACAGGAGGTTAAAGGTGCTGATGCTCCAAGTAGGGAGCTTGCTAGTAAAGCGGCTGGAAAGGCGAACCCGGGCACAAGGAGATGAGAAATGAGGTGCGTTTTAGAAACCTTTCCCCATCACACGGTGTACCATCTTCTGGGTTTCTCATGCATGTTTTTGATGTAGGAAGATGCCCTTGAACCTGGAGATTTGGGACCCATGCGATGGGTACCATGCAGTATTACTTTAAAGGGTCTGCGTTTGCTCACCCAACCTCACCAAACCTCTCAGCCCCAAGAGTGTCCACCCTTATGTCTCATCCAGCTGTGCGTCTAGATATGGTCAATCCAGGTTGCATCACAGCCCCTGAACGCATTGTGTAAGAATTTCTCTCTCTTTCACTGTCTTTGTTTCATGGGTGTTTCAAAGTAATTTATTTTTATAATGGGGTTTAGCTGCTTTTCACTGCTGTGTTTATGCCGCTTTACACCCACTTGACACAATAACAGAGAGATATCAATACATTGGTTTTACGATTATTATTAGTCAGATATATTCTTGTGCGGTGAATAGGGCGTGTTGAGTCCAGTTCTCTGAGCAAGGAGTAGGTCTTGTCTATTACATATTGGGTTTATGGAACGGTATCTGAGCTAATTTGATACCCTTGTTTTATGTATCACCCCACCTCACCTTTCCCGTTAAGCAGCCATAGTGTGTTTTCTGCATGTGTGACTCTGTTCTGTTTTGTAATTCAGTTCAAGTGTAACGGTTTTTACATTCCCTCTATCAGTGATACCTTATGAGAAGTGTCCTTTTCTGTGTGACTTATTTCACTTAGAATCGTCCTACCTAAATCCACTCATCATGCTGCTACTAACCTTACGACATTGATTTCATGGCTGAGTGGTATTCCATTGTACATAAGGACCACAACTTCTTTATCCATTTTTCTCTTTCCTGGGATATTTAAGGTGGAATGAAGTGGAGGTCCTGGTCAACAGAGCAGCCCTAAACTTTGGGGTGCTTGTGTCTTGCTGATTTTTAATTTTCCCAATTTATACCCCCATGAGTGGAAGTGCCCTATGCTCTCTAAGCTGTGTTTTTCAGATGTTTCAGGACTCACCGGACACTTCTCCGGAGTGGCTTTTGGCAATTTACATCCCGCCCATCAGTGTAGCAAGGCTCCCATTTCTCCATGGCCTGTCCTGCATTTCTGGTTTTGACACTTTTTTCAGCATGGCCCTTTTGACCGATGGGAAGCGAGACTTCTTTGTAGCGCTGATTTGCCTTTCCAGGTTGCTTGGTTGGCCAAAAAGGGCGTATGCGATTTTTCCTGAATATATTCAGGAAAAAACGCATACGCCCTTTTTGGCCAAGGGCATCATTGTCAACGTTTTGCCGCTTTTCATGTGCTTTAAAGGCGATTCGTATCTACCTCCTGAAATCTGTTTCCTGCAATTCTGCCTTGATTTCAAATCCTCTTCTTTGCCTTCCCTCAATATATTTGTGGACGAGAGTTATCATTAATAACTCTGAAGGTTTGTGAATTGCAGTGCCCTGAACCTCCATTTTACAACTCGTTTTTATGGGAGCTGGAGGCAAAATCGCAGAATGGCTTCAGGCCCTGTTCTGGTTCCGGGGGGCAGGCTGAGCCTTTGGTTAATTCTTCTTTCTGATGGGAAAATAGAGTGACCTGTGCCTGTCCCAACACCAAGAGCTAGTCTCTCGTTGGTTCCACGTCTTCCCGTTTATCCTCAGGACAAATTGCAACCTGTATGGAACAGGAGGTTAAAGGTGCTGATGCTCCAAGTAGGGAGCTTGCTAGTAAAGCGGCTGGAATGGCGAACCCGGGCACAAGGAGATGAGAAATGAGGTGCGTTTTAGAAACCTTTCCCCATCACACGGTGTACCATCTTCTGGGTTTCTCATGCATGTTTTTGATGTAGGAAGATGCCCTTGAACCTGGAGATTTGGGACCCATGCGATGGGTACCACGCAGTATTCCTTTAAAGGGTCTGCGTTTGCTCACCCAACCTCACCAAACCTCTCAGCCCCAAGAGTGTCCACCCTTATGTCTCATCCAGCTGTGCGTCTAGATATGGTCAATCCAGGTTGCATCACAGCCCCTGAACGCATTGTGTAAGAATTTCTCTCTCTTTCACTGTCTTTGTTTCATGGGTGTTTCAAAGTAATTTATTTTTATAATGGGGTTTAGCTGCTTTTCACTGCTGTGTTTATGCCGCTTTACACCCACTTGACACACTAACAGAGAGATATCAATACATAGGTTTTACGATTATTATTAGTCAGATATATTCTTGTGCGGTGAATAGGGCGTGTTGAGTCCAGTTCTCTGAGCCAGGAGTACGTCTTGTCTATTACATATTGGGTTTATGGAACGGTATCTGAGCTAATTTGATACCCTTGTTTTATGTATCACCCCACCTCACCTTTCCCGTTAAGCAGCCATAGTGTGTTTTCTGCATGTGTGACTCTGTTCTGTTTTGTAATTCAGTTCAAGTGTAACGGTTTTTACATTCCCTCTATCAGTGATACCTTATGAGAAGTGTCCTTTTCTGTGTGACTTATTTCACTTAGAATCGTCGTACCTAAATCCTCTCATCATGCTGCTACTAACCTTACGACATTGATTTCATGGCTGAGTGATATTCCATTGTACATAAGGATCACAACTTCTTTATCCATTTCTCTCTTTCCTGGGATATTTAAGGTGGAATGAAGTGGAGGTCCTGGTCAACAGAGCAGCCCTCAACTTTGGGGTGCTTGTGTCTTGCTGATTTTTAATTTTCCAAATTTATACCCCCATGAGTGGAAGTGCCCTATGCTCTCTAAGCTGTGTTTTTCAGATGTTTCAGGACTCACCGGACACTTCTCCGGAGTGGCTCTTGGCAATTTACATCCCGCCCATCAGTGTAGCAAGTCTCCCATTTCTCCATGGCCTGTCCTGCATTTCTGGTTTTGACACTTTTTTCAGCATGACCCTTTTGACCGATGGGATGCGAGACTTCTTTGTAGCGCTGATTTGCCTTTCCAGGTTGCTTGGTTGGCCAAAAAGGGCGTATGCGTTTTTTCCTGAATATATTCAGGAAAAAACGCATACGCCCTTTTTGGCCAAGGGCATCATTGTCAACGTTTTGCCGCTTTTCATGTGCTTTAAAGGCGATTCGTATCTACCTCCTGAAATCTGTTTCGTGCAATTCTGCCTTGATTTCAAATCCTCTTCTTTGCCTTCCCTCAATATATTTGTTGACGAGGGTTATCATTAATAACTCTGCAGGTTTGTGAATTGCAGTGCCCTGAACCTCCATTTTACAACTCGTTTTTATGGGAGCTGGCCGCAAAATCGCAGAATGGCTTCAGGCCCTGTTCTGGTTCCGGGGGGCAGGCTGAGCCTGTGGTTAATTCTTCTTTCTGATGGGAAAATAGAGTGACCTGTGCCTGTCCCAACACCAAGAGCTAGTCTCTCGTTGGTTCCACGTCTTCCCGTTTATCCTCAGGACAAATTGCAACCTGTACGGAACAGGAGGTTAAAGGTGCTGATGCTCCAAGTAGGGAGCTTGCTAGTAAAGCGGCTGGAATGGCGAACCCGGGCACAAGGAGATGAGAAATGAGGTGCGTTTTAGAAACCTTTCCCCATCACACGGTGTACCATCTTCTGGGTTTCTCATGTATGTTTTTGATGTAGGAAGATGCCCTTGAACCTGGAGATTTGGGACCCATGCGATGGGTACCACGCAGTATTCCTTTAAAGGGTCTGCATTTGCTCACCCAACCTCACCAAACCTCTCAGCCCCAAGAGTGTCCACCCTTATGTCTCATCCAGCTGTGCGTCTAGATATGGTCAATCCAGGTTGCATCACAGCCCCTGAACGCATTGTGTAAGAATTTCTCTCTCTTTCACTGTCTTTGTTTCATGGGTGTTTCAAAGTAATTTATTTTTATAATGGGGTTTAGCTGCTTTTCACTGCTGTGTTTATGCCGCTTTACACCCACTTGACACACTAACAGAGAGATATCAATACATAGGTTTTACGATTATTATTAGTCAGATATATTCTTGTGCGGTGAATAGGGCGTGTTGAGTCCAGTTCTCTGAGCCAGGAGTAGGTCTTGTCTATTACATATTGGGTTTATGGAACGGTATCTGAGCTAATTTGATACCCTTGTTTTATGTATCACCCCACCTCACCTTTCCCGTTAAGCAGCCATAGTGTGTTTTCTGCATGTGTGACTCTGTTCTGTTTTGTAATTCAGTTCAAGTGTAACGGTTTTTACATTCCCTCTATCAGTGATACCTTATGAGAAGTGTCCTTTTCTGTGTGACTTATTTCACTTAGAATCGTCGTACCTAAATCCACTCATCATGCTGCTACTAACCTTACGGCATTGATTTCATGGCTGAGTGATATTCCATTGTACATAAGGACCACAACTTCTTTATCCATTTTTCTCTTTCCTGGGATATTTAAGGTGGAATGAAGTGGAGGTCCTGGTCAACAGAGCAGCCCTAAACTTTGGGGTGCTTGTGTCTTGCTGATTTTTAATTTTCCCAATTTATACCCCCATGAGTGGAAGTGCCCTATGCTCTCTAAGCTGTGTTTTTCAGATGTTTCAGGACTCACTGGACACTTCTCCGGAGTGGCTCTTGGCAATTTACATCCCGCCCATCAGTGTAGCAAGGCTCCCATTTCTCCATGGCCTGTCCTGCATTTCTGGTTTTGACACTTTTTTCAGCATGGCCCTTTTGACCGATGGGAAGCGAGACTTCTTTGTAGCGCTGATTTGCCTTTCCAGGTTGCTTGGTTGGCCAAAAAGGGCGTATGCGTTTTTTCCTGAATATATTCAGGAAAAAACGCATACGCCCTTTTTGGCCAAGGGCATCATTGTCAACGTTTTGCCGCTTCTCATGTGCTTTAAAGGCGATTCGTATCTACCTCCTGAAATCTGTTTCCTGCAATTCTTCCTTCATTTCAAATCCGCTTCTTTGCCTTCCCTCAATATATTTGTGGACGAGAGTTATCATTTATAACTCTGCAGGTTTGTGAATTGCAGTGCCCTGAACCTCCATTTTACAACTCGTTTTTATGGGAGCTGGCCACAAAATTGCAGAATGGCTTCAGGCCCTGTTCTGGTTCCGGGGGGCAGGCTGAGCCTGTGGTTAATTCTTCTTTCTGATGGGAAAATAGAGTGACCTGTGCCTGTCCCAACACCAAGAGCTAGTCTCTCGTTGGTTCCACGTCTTCCCGTTTATCCTCAGGACAAATTGCAACCTGTATGGAACAGGAGGTTAAAGGTGCTGATGCTCCAAGTAGGGAGCTTGCTAGTAAAGCAGCTGGAATGGCGAACCCGGGCACAAGGAGATGAGAAATGAGGTGCGTTTTAGAAACCTTTCCCCATCACACGGTGTACCATCTTCTGGGTTTCTCATGCATGTTTTTGATGTAGGAAGATGCCCTTGAACCTGGAGATTTGGGACCCATGCGATGGGTACCACGCAGTATTACTTTAAAGGGTCTGCGTTTGCTCACCCAACCTCACCAAACCTCTCAGCCCCAAGAGTGTCCACCCTTATGTCTCATCCAGCTGTGCGTCTAGATATGGTCAATCCAGGTTGCATCACAGCCCCTGAACGCATTGTGTAAGAATTTCTCTCTCTTTCACTGTCTTTGTTTCATGGGTGTTTCAAAGTAATTTATTTTTATAATGGGGTTTAGCTGCTTTTCACTGCTGTGTTTATGCCGCTTTACACCCACTTGACACACTAACAGAGAGATATCAATACATAGGTTTTACGATTATTATTAGTCAGATATATTCTTGTGCGGTGAATAGGGCGTGTTGAGTCCAGTTCTCTGAGCAAGGAGTAGGTCTTGTCTATTACATATTGGGTTTATGGAACGGTATCTGAGCTAATTTGATACCCTTGTTTTATGTATCACCCCACCTCACCTTTCCCGTTAAGCAGCCATAGTGTGTTTTCTGCATGTGTGACTCTGTTCTGTTTTGTAATTCAGTTCAAGTGTAACGGTTTTTACATTCCCTCTATCAGTGATACCTTATGAGAAGTGTCCTTTTCTGTGTGACTTATTTCACTTAGAATCGTCGTACCTAAATCCACTCATCATGCTGCTACTAACCTTACGACATTGATTTCATGGCTGAGTGGTATTCCATTGTACATAAGGACCACAACTTCTTTATCCATTTTTCTCTTTCCTGGGATATTTAAGGTGGAATGAAGTGGAGGTCCTGGTCAACAGAGCAGCCCTAAACTTTGGGGTGCTTGTGTCTTGCTGATTTTTAATTTTCCCAATTTATACCCCCATGAGTGGAAGTGCCCTATGCTCTCTAAGCTGTGTTTTTCAGATGTTTCAGGACTCACCGGACACTTCTCCGGAGTGGCTTTTGGCAATTTACATCCCGCCCATCAGTGTAGCAAGGCTCCCATTTCTCCATGGCCTGTCCTGCATTTCTGGTTTTGACACTTTTTTCAGCATGGCCCTTTTGACCGATGGGAAGCGAGACTTATTTGTAGCGCTGATTTGCCTTTCCAGGTTGCTTGGTTGGCCAAAAAGGGCGTATGCGTTTTTTCCTGAATATATTCAGGAAAAAACGCATACGCCCTTTTTGGCCAAGGGCATCATTGTCAACGTTTTGCCGCTTTTCATGTGCTTTAAAGGCGATTCGTATCTACCTCCTGAAATCTGTTTCCTGCAATTCTGCCTTGATTTCAAATCCTCTTCTTTGCCTTCCCTCAATATATTTGTGGACGAGAGTTATCATTAATAACTCTGCAGGTTTGTGAATTGCAGTGCCCTGAACCTCCATTTTACAACTCGTTTTTATGGGAGCTGGCCGCAAAATCGCAGAATGGCTTCAGGCCCTGTTCTGGTTCCGGGCGGCAGGCTGAGCCTGTGGTTAATTCTTCTTTCTGATGGGAAAATAGAGTGACCTGTGCCTGTCCCAACACCAAGAGCTAGTCTCTCGTTGGTTCCACGTCTTCCCGTTTATCCTCAGGACAAATTGCAACCTGCATGGAACAGGAGGTTAAAGGTGCTGATGCTCCAAGTAGGGAGCTTGCTAGTAAAGCGGCTGGAATGGTGAACCCGGGCACAAGGAGATGAGAAATGAGGTGCGTTTTAGAAACCTTTCCCCATCACACGGTGTACCATCTTCTGGGTTTCTCATGCATGTTTTTGATGTAGGAAGATGCCCTTGAACCTGGAGATTTGGGACCCATGCGATGGGTACCATGCAGTATTACTTTAAAGGGTCTGCGTTTGCTCACCCAACCTCACCAAACCTCTCAGCCCCAAGAGTGTCCACCCTTATGTCTCATCCAGCTGTGCGTCTAGATATGGTCAATCCAGGTTGCATCACAGCCCCTGAACGCATTGTGTAAGAATTTCTCTCTCTTTCACTGTCTTTGTTTCATGGGTGTTTCAAAGTAATTTATTTTTATAATGGGGTTTAGCTGCTTTTCACTGCTGTGTTTATGCCGCTTTACACCCACTTGACACAATAACAGAGAGATATCAATACATAGGTTTTACGATTATTATTAGTCAGATATATTCTTGTGCGGTGAATAGGGCGTGTTGAGTCCAGTTCTCTGAGCAAGGAGTAGGTCTTGTCTATTACATATTGAGTTTATGGAACGGTATCTGAGCTAATTTGATACCCTTGTTTTATGTATCACCCCACCTCACCTTTCCCGTTAAGCAGCCATAGTGTGTTTTCTGCATGTGTGACTCTGTTCTGTTTTGTAATTCAGTTCAAGTGTAACGGTTTTTACATTCCCTCTATCAGTGATACCTTATGAGAAGTGTCCTTTTCTGTGTGACTTATTTCACTTAGAATCGTCGTACCTAAATCCACTCATCATGCTGCTACTAACCTTACGACATTGATTTCCTGGCTGAGTGATATTCCATTGTACATAAGGACCACAACTTCTTTATCCATTTTTCTCTTTCCTGGGATATTTAAGGTGGAATGAAGTGGAGGTCCTGGTCAACAGAGCAGCCCTAAACTTTGGGGTGCTTGTGTCTTGCTGATTTTCCCAATTTATACCCCCATGAGTGGAAGTGCCCTATGCTCTCTAAGCTGTGTTTTTCAGATGTTTCAGGACTCACCGGACAGTTCTCCGGAGTGGCTCTTGGCAATTTACATCCCGCCCATCAGTGTAGCAAGGCTCCCATTTCTCCATGGCCTGTCCTGCATTTCTGGTTTTGACACTTTTTTCAGCATGGCCCTTTTGACCGATGGGAAGCGTGACTTCTTTGTAGTGCTGATTTGCCTTTCCAGGTTGCTTGGTTGGCCAAAAAGGGCGTATGCGTTTTTTCCTGAATATATTCAGGAAAAAACGCATACGCCCTTTTTGGCCAAGGGCATCATTGTCAACGTTTTGCCGCTTCTCATGTGCTTTAAAGGCGATTCGTATCTACCTCCTGAAATCTGTTTCCTGCAATTCTGCCTTGATTTCAAATCCTCTTCTTTGCCTTCCCTCAATATATTTGTGGACGAGAGTTATCATTAATAACTCTGCAGGTTTGTGAATTGCAGTGCCCTGAACCTCCATTTTACAACTCGTTTTTATGGGAGCTGGCCGCAAAATCGCAGAATGGCTTCAGGCCCTGTTCTGGTTCCGGGGGGCAGGCTGAGCCTGTGGTTAATTCTTCTTTCTGATGGGAAAATAGAGTGACCTGTGCCTGTCCCAACACCAAGAGCTAGTCTCTCGTTGGTTCCACGTCTTCCCGTTTATCCTCAGGACAAATTGCAACCTGTACGGAACAGGAGGTTAAAGGTGCTGATGCTCCAAGTAGGGAGCTTGCTAGTAAAGCGGCTGGAATGGCGAACCCGGGCACAAGGAGATGAGAAATGAGGTGCGTTTTAGAAACCTTTCCCCATCACACGGTGTACCATCTTCTGGGTTTCTCATGTATGTTTTTGATGTAGGAAGATGCCCTTGAACCTGGAGATTTGGGACCCATGCGATGGGTACCACGCAGTATTCCTTTAAAGGGTCTGCGTTTGCTCACCCAACCTCACCAAACCTCTCAGCCCCAAGAGTGTCCACCCTTATGTCTCATCCAGCTGTGCGTCTAGATATGGTCAATCCAGGTTGCATCACAGCCCCTGAACGCATTGTGTAAGAATTTCTCTCTCTTTCACTGTCTTTGTTTCATGGGTGTTTCAAAGTAATTTATTTTTATAATGGCGTTTAGCTGCTTTTCACTGCTGTGTTTATGCCGCTTTACACCCACTTGACACACTAACAGAGAGATATCAATACATAGGTTTTACGATTATTATTAGTCAGATATATTCTTGTGCGGTGAATATGGCGTGTTGAGTCCAGTTCTCTGAGCAAGGAGTAGGTCTTGTCTATTACATATTGAGTTTATGGAACGGTATCTGAGCTAATTTGATACCCTTGTTTTATGTATCACCCCACCTCACCTTTCCCGTTAAGCAGCCATAGTGTGTTTTCTGCATGTGTGACTCTGTTCTGTTTTGTAATTCAGTTCAAGTGTAACGGTTTTTACATTCCCTCTATCAGTGATACCTTATGAGAAGTGTCCTTTTCTGTGTGACTTATTTCACTTAGAATCGTCGTACCTAAATCCACTCATCATGCTGCTACTAACCTTACGACATTGATTTCATGGCTGAGTGATATTCCATTGTACATAAGGACCACAACTTCTTTATCCATTTTTCTCTTTCCTGGGATATTTAAGGTGGAATGAAGTGGAGGTCCTGGTCAACAGAGCAGCCCTAAACTTTGGGGTGCTTGTGTCTTGCTGATTTTTAATTTTCCCAATTTATACCCCCATGAGTGGATGTGCCCTATGCTCTCTAAGCTGTGTTTTTCAGATGTTTCAGGACTCACCGGACACTTCTCCGGAGTGGCTTTTGGCAATTTACATCCCGCCCATCAGTGTAGCAAGGCTCCCATTTCTCCATGGCCTGTCCTGCATTTCTGGTTTTGACACTTTTTTCAGCATGGCCCTTTTGACCGATGGGAAGCGAGACTTGTTTGTAGCGCTGATTTGCCTTTCCAGGTTGCTTGGTTGGCCAAAAAGGGCGTATGCGTTTTTTCCTGAATATATTCAGGAAAAAACGCATACGCCCTTTTTGGCCAAGGGCATCATTGTCAACGTTTTGCCGCTTCTCATGTGCTTTAAAGGCGATTCGTATCTACCTCCTGAAATCTGTTTCCTGCAATTCTGCCTTGATTTCAAATCCGCTTCTTTGCCTTCCCTCAATATATTTGTGGACGAGAGTTATCATTTATAACTCTGCAGGTTTGTGAATTGCAGTGCCCTGAACCTCCATTTTACAACTCGTTTTTATGGGAGCTGGCCGCAAAATTGCAGAATGGCTTCAGGCCCTGTTCTGGTTCCGGGGGGCAGGCTGAGCCTGTGGTTAATTCTTCTTTCTGATGGGAAAATAGAGTGACCTGTGCCTGTCCCAACACCAAGAGCTAGTCTCTCGTTGGTTCCACGTCTTCCCGTTTATCCTCAGGACAAATTGCAACCTGCATGGAACAGGAGGTTAAAGGTGCTGATGCTCCAAGTAGGGAGCTTGCTAGTAAAGCGGCTGGAATGGCGAACCCGGGCACAAGGAGATGAGAAATGAGGTGCGTTTTAGAAACCTTTCCCCATCACACGGTGTACCATCTTCTGGGTTTCTCATGCATGTTTTCGATGTAGGAAGATGTCCTTGAACCTGGAGATTTGGGACCCATGCGATGGGTACCACGCAGTATTCCTTTAAAGGGTCTGCGTTTGCTCACCCAACCTCACCAAACCTCTCAGCCCCAAGAGTGTCCACCCTTATGTCTCATCCAGGTGTGCGTCTAGATATGGTCAATCCAGGTTGCATCACAGCCCCTGAACGCATTGTGTAAGAATTTCTCTCTCTTTCACTGTCTTTGTTTCATGGGTGTTTCAAAGTAATTTATTTTTATAATGGGGTTTAGCTGCTTTTCACTGCTGTGTTTATGCCGCTTTACACCCACTTGACACAATAACAGAGAGATATCAATACATAGGTTTTACGATTATTATTAGTCAGATATATTCTTGTGCGGTGAATAGGGCGTGTTGAGTCCAGTTCTCTGAGCAAGGAGTAGGTCTTGTCTATTACATATTGGGTTTATGGAACGGTATCTGAGCTAATTTGATACCCTTGTTTTATGTATCACCCCACCTCACCTTTCCCGTTAAGCAGCCATAGTGTGTTTTCTGCATGTGTGACTCTGTTCTGTTTTGTAATTCAGTTCAAGTGTAACGGTTTTTACATTCCCTCTATCAGTGATACCTTATGAGAAGTGTCCTTTTCTGTGTGACTTATTTCACTTAGAATCGTCGTACCTAAATCCACTCATCATGCTGCTACTAACCTTACGACATTGATTTCATGGCTGAGTGGTATTCCATTGTACATAAGGACCACAACTTCTTTATCCATTTTTCTCTTTCCTGGGATATTTAAGGTGGAATGAAGTGGAGGTCCTGGTCAACAGAGCAGCCCTAAACTTTGGGGTGCTTGTGTCTTGCTGATTTTTAATTTTCCCAATTTATACCCCCATGAGTGGAAGTGCCCTATGCTCTCTAAGCTGTGATTTTCAGATGTTTCAGGACTCACCGGACACTTCTCCGGAGTGGCTTTTGGCAATTTACATCCCGCCCATCAGTGTAGCAAGGCTCCCATTTCTCCATGGCCTGTCCTGCATTTCTGGTTTTGACACTTTTTTCAGCATGGCCCTTTTGACCGATGGGAAGCGAGACTTATTTGTAGCGCTGATTTGCCTTTCCAGGTTGCTTGGTTGGCCAAAAAGGGCGTATGCGTTTTTTCCTGAATATATTCAGGAAAAAACGCATACGCCCTTTTTGGCCAAGGGCATCATTGTCAACGTTTTGCCGCTTCTCATGTGCTTTAAAGGCGATTCGTATCTACCTCCTGAAATCTGTTTCCTGCAATTCTGCCTTGATTTCAAATCCGCTTCTTTGCCTTCCCTCAATATATTTGTGGACGAGAGTTATCATTTATAACTCTGCAGGTTTGTGAATTGCAGTGCCCTGAACCTCCATTTTACAACTCGTTTTTATGGGAGCTGGCCGCAAAATTGCAGAATGGCTTCAGGCCCTGTTCTGGTTCCGGGGGGCAGGCTGAGCCTGTGGTTAATTCTTCTTTCTGATGGGAAAATAGAGTGACCTGTGCCTGTCCCAACACCAAGAGCTAGTCTCTCGTTGGTTCCACGTCTTCCCGTTTATCCTCAGGACAAATTGCAACCTGCATGGAACAGGAGGTTAAAGGTGCTGATGCTCCAAGTAGGGAGCTTGCTAGTAAAGCGGCTGGAATGGCGAACCCGGGCACAAGGAGATGAGAAATGAGGTGCGTTTTAGAAACCTTTCCCCATCACACGGTGTACCATCTTCTGGGTTTCTCATGCATGTTTTCGATGTAGGAAGATGTCCTTGAACCTGGAGATTTGGGACCCATGCGATGGGTACCACGCAGTATTCCTTTAAAGGGTCTGCGTTTGCTCACCCAACCTCACCAAACCTCTCAGCCCCAAGAGTGTCCACCCTTATGTCTCATCCAGCTGTGCGTCTAGATATGGTCAATCCAGGTTGCATCACAGCCCCTGAACGCATTGTGTAAGAATTTCTCTCTCTTTCACTGTCTTTGTTTCATGGGTGTTTCAAAGTAATTTATTTTTATAATGGGGTTTAGCTGCTTTTCACTGCTGTGTTTATGCCGCTTTACACCCACTTGACACACTAACAGAGAGATATCAATACATAGGTTTTACGATTATTATTAGTCAGATATATTCTTGTGCGGTGAATAGGGCGTGTTGAGTCCAGTTCTCTGAGCAAGGAGTAGGTCTTGTCTATTACATATTGGGTTTATGGAACGGTATCTGAGCTAATTTGATACCCTTGTTTTATGTATCACCCCACCTCACCTTTCCCGTTAAGCAGCCATAGTGTGTTTTCTGCATGTGTGACTCTGTTCTGTTTTGTAATTCAGTTCAAGTGTAACGGTTTTTACATTCCCTCTATCAGTGATACCTTATGAGAAGTGTCCTTTTCTGTGTGACTTATTTCACTTAGAATCGTCGTACCTAAATCCACTCATCATGCTGCTACTAACCTTACGACATTGATTTCATGGCTGAGTGGTATTCCATTGTACATAAGGACCACAACTTCTTTATCCATTTTTCTCTTTCCTGGGATATTTAAGGTGGAATGAAGTGGAGGTCCTGGTCAACAGAGCAGCCCTAAACTTTGGGGTGCTTGTGTCTTGCTGATTTTTCATTTTCCCAATTTATACCCCCATGAGTGGAAGTGCCCTATGCTCTCTAAGCTGTGTTTTTCAGATGTTTCAGGACTCACCGGACACTTCTCCGGAGTGGCTTTTGGCAATTTACATCCCGCCCATCAGTGTAGCAAGGCTCCCATTTCTCCATGGCCTGTCCTGCATTTCTGGTTTTGACACTTTTTTCAGCATGGCCCTTTTGACCGATGGGAAGCGAGACTTATTTGTAGCGCTGATTTGCCTTTCCAGGTTGCTTGGTTGGCCAAAAAGGGCGTATGCGTTTTTTCCTGAATATATTCAGGAAAAAACGCATACGCCCTTTTTGGCCAAGGGCATCATTGTCAACGTTTTGCCGCTTTTCATGTGCTTTAAAGGCGATTCGTATCTACCTCCTGAAATCTGTTTCCTGCAATTCTGCCTTGATTTCAAATCCTCTTCTTTGCCTTCCCTCAATATATTTGTGGACGAGAGTTATCATTTATAACTCTGCAGGTTTGTGAATTGCAGTGCCCTGAACCTCCATTTTACAACTCGTTTTTATGGGAGCTGGCCACAAAATTGCAGAATGGCTTCAGGCCCTGTTCTGGTTCCGGGGGGCAGGCTGAGCCTGTGGTTAATTCTTCTTTCTGATGGGAAAATAGAGTGACCTGTGCCTGTCCCAACACCAAGAGCTAGTCTCTCGTTGGTTCCACGTCTTCCCGTTTATCCTCAGGACAAATTGCAACCTGCATGGAACAGGAGGTTAAAGGTGCTGATGCTCCAAGTAGGGAGCTTGCTAGTAAAGCGGCTGGAATGGCGAACCCGGGCACAAGGAGATGAGAAATGAGGTGCGTTTTAGAAACCTTTCCCCATCACACGGTGTACCATCTTCTGGGTTTCTCATGCATGTTTTCGATGTAGGAAGATGTCCTTGAACCTGGAGATTTGGGACCCATGCGATGGGTACCACGCAGTATTACTTTAAAGGGTCTGCGTTTGCTCACCCAACCTCACCAAACCTCTCAGCCCCAAGAATGTCCACCCTTATGTCTCATCCAGCTGTGCGTCTAGATATGGTCAATCCAGGTTGCATCACAGCCCCTGAACGCATTGTGTAAGAATTTCTCTCTCTTTCACTGTCTTTGTTTCATGGGTGTTTCAAAGTAATTTATTTTTATAATGGGGTTTAGCTGCTTTTCACTGCTGTGTTTATGCCGCTTTACACCCACTTGACACACTAACAGAGAGATATCAATACATAGGTTTTACGATTATTATTAGTCAGATATATTCTTGTGCGGTGAATAGGGCGTGTTGAGTCCAGTTCTCTGAGCAAGGAGTAGGTCTTGTCTATTACATATTGGGTTTATGGAACGGTATCTGAGCTAATTTGATACCCTTGTTTTATGTATCACCCCACCTCACCTTTCCCGTTAAGCAGCCATAGTGTGTTTTCTGCATGTGTGACTCTGTTCTGTTTTGTAATTCAGTTCAAGTGTAACGGTTTTTACATTCCCTCTATCAGTGATACCTTATGAGAAGTGTCCTTTTCTGTGTGACTTATTTCACTTAGAATCGTCGTACCTAAATCCACTCATCATGCTGCTACTAACCTTACGACATTGATTTCATGGCTGAGTGGTATTCCATTGTACATAAGGACCACAACTTCTTTATCCATTTTTCTCTTTCCTGGGATATTTAAGGTGGAATGAAGTGGAGGTCCTGGTCAACAGAGCAGCCCTAAACTTTGGGGTGCTTGTGTCTTGCTGATTTTTAATTTTCCCAATTTATACCCCCATGAGTGGAAGTGCCCTATGCTCTCTAAGCTGTGTTTTTCAGATGTTTCAGGACTCACCGGACACTTCTCCGGAGTGACTTTTGGCAATTTACATCCCGCCCATCAGTGTAGCAAGGCTCCCATTTCTCCATGGCCTGTCCTGCATTTCTGGTTTTGACACTTTTTTCAGCATGGCCCTTTTGACCGATGGGAAGCGAGACTTATTTGTAGCGCTGATTTGCCTTTCCAGGTTGCTTGGTTGGCCAAAAAGGGCGTATGCGTTTTTTCCTGAATATATTCAGGAAAAAACGCATACGCCCTTTTTGGCCAAGGGCATCATTGTCAACGTTTTGCCGCTTTTCATGTGCTTTAAAGGCGATTCGTATCTACCTCCTGAAATCTGTTTCCTGCAATTCTGCCTTGATTTCAAATCCTCTTCTTTGCCTTCCCTCAATATATTTGTGGACGAGAGTTATCATTAATAACTCTGCAGGTTTGTGAATTGCAGTGCCCTGAACCTCCATTTTACAACTCGTTTTTATGGGAGCTGGCCGCAAAATCGCAGAATGGCTTCAGGCCCTGTTCTGGTTCCGGGGGGCAGGCTGAGCCTGTGGTTAATTCTTCTTTCTGATGGGAAAATAGAGTGACCTGTGCCTGTCCCAACACAAAGAGCTAGTCTCTCGTTGGTTCCACGTCTTCCCGTTTATCCTCAGGACAAATTGCAACCTGTATGGAACAGGAGGTTAAAGGTGCTGATGCTCCAAGTAGGGAGCTTGCTAGTAAAGCAGCTGGAATGGCGAACCCGGGCACAAGGAGATGAGAAATGAGGTGCGTTTTAGAAACCTTTCCCCATCACACGGTGTACCATCTTCTGGGTTTCTCATGCATGTTTTTGATGTAGGAAGATGCCCTTGAACCTGGAGATTTGGGACCCATGCGATGGGTACCACGCAGTATTACTTTAAAGGGTCTGCGTTTGCTCACCCAACCTCACCAAACCTCTCAGCCCCAAGAGTGTCCACCCTTATGTCTCATCCAGCTGTGCGTCCAGATATGGTCAATCCAGGTTGCATCACAGCCCCTGAACGCATTGTGTAAGAATTTCTCTCTCTTTCACTGTCTTTGTTTCATGGGTGTTTCAAAGTAATTTATTTTTATAATGGGGTTTAGCTGCTTTTCACTGCTGTGTTTATGCCGCTTTACACCCACTTGACACACTAACAGAGAGATATCAATACATAGGTTTTACGATTATTATTAGTCAGATATATTCTTGTGCGGTGAATAGGGCGTGTTGAGTCCAGTTCTCTGAGCAAGGAGTAGGTCTTGTCTATTACATATTGGGTTTATGGAACGGTATCTGAGCTAATTTGATACCCTTGTTTTATGTATCACCCCACCTCACCTTTCCCGTTAAGCAGCCATAGTGTGTTTTCTGCATGTGTGACTCTGTTCTGTTTTGTAATTCAGTTCAAGTGTAACGGTTTTTACATTCCCTCTATCAGTGATACCTTATGAGAAGTGTCCTTTTCTGTGTGACTTATTTCACTTAGAATCGTCGTACCTAAATCCACTCATCATGCTGCTACTAACCTTACGACATTGATTTCATGGCTGAGTGGTATTCCATTGTACATAAGGACCACAACTTCTTTATCCATTTTTCTCTTTCCTGGGATATTTAAGGTGGAATGAAGTGGAGGTCCTGGTCAACAGAGCAGCCCTAAACTTTGGGGTGCTTGTGTCTTGCTGATTTTTCATTTTCCCAATTTATACCCCCATGAGTGGAAGTGCCCTATGCTCTCTAAGCTGTGTTTTTCAGATGTTTCAGGACTCACCGGACACTTCTCCGGAGTGGCTTTTGGCAATTTACATCCCGCCCATCAGTGTAGCAAGGCTCCCATTTCTCCATGGCCTGTCCTGCATTTCTGGTTTTGACACTTTTTTCAGCATGGCCCTTTTGACAGATGGGAAGCGAGACTTATTTGTAGCGCTGATTTGCCTTTCCAGGTTGCTTGGTTGGCCAAAAAGGGCGTATGCGTTTTTTCCTGAATATATTCAGGAAAAAACGCATACGCCCTTTTTGGCCAAGGGCATCATTGTCAACGTTTTGCCGCTTTTCATGTGCTTTAAAGGCGATTCGTATCTACCTCCTGAAATCTGTTTCCTGCAATTCTGCCTTGATTTCAAATCCTCTTCTTTGCCTCACCTCTAATATATTTGTGGACGAGAGTTATCATTTATAACTCTGCAGGTTTGTGAATTGCAGTGCCCTGAACCTCCATTTTACAACTCGTTTTTATGGGAGCTGGCCGCAAAATCGCAGAATGGCTTCAGGCCCTGTTCTGGTTCCGGGCGGCAGGCTGAGCCTGTGGTTAATTCTTCTTTCTGATGGGAAAATAGAGTGACCTGTGCCTGTCCCAACACCAAGAGCTAGTCTCTCGTTGGTTCCACGTCTTCCCGTTTATCCTCAGGACAAATTGCAACCTGCATGGAACAGGAGGTTAAAGGTGCTGATGCTCCAAGTAGGGAGCTTGCTAGTAAAGCGGCTGGAATGGCGAACCCGGGCACAAGGAGATGAGAAATGAGGTGCGTTTTAGAAACCTTTCCCCATCACACGGTGTACCATCTTCTGGGTTTCTCATGCATGTTTTTGATGTAGGAAGATGCCCTTGAACCTGGAGATTTGGGACCCATGCGATGGGTACCACGCAGTATTACTTTAAAGGGTCTGCGTTTGCTCACCCAACCTCACCAAACCTCTCAGCCCCAAGAGTGTCCACCCTTATGTCTCATCCAGCTGTGCGTCTAGATATGGTCAATCCAGGTTGCATCACAGCCCCTGAACGCATTGTGTAAGAATTTCTCTCTCTTTCACTGTCTTTGTTTCATGGGTGTTTCAAAGTAATTTATTTTTATAATGGGGTTTAGCTGCTTTTCACTGCTGTGTTTATGCCGCTTTACACCCACTTGACACAATAACGGAGAGATATCAATACATAGGTTTTACGATTATTATTAGTCAGATATATTCTTGTGCGGTGAATAGGGCGTGTTGAGTCCAGTTCTCTGAGCAAGGAGTAGGTCTTTTCTATTACATATTGGGTTTATGGAACGGTATCTGAGCTAATTTGATACCCTTGTTTTATGTATCACCCCACCTCACCTTTCCCGTTAAGCAGCCATAGTGTGTTTTCTGCATGTGTGACTCTGTTCTGTTTTGTAATTCAGTTCAAGTGTAACGGTTTTTACATTCCCTCTATCAGTGATACCTTATGAGAAGTGTCCTTTTCTGTGTGACTTATTTCACTTAGAATCGTCGTACCTAAATCCACTCATCATGCTGCTACTAACCTTACGACATTGATTTCATGGCTGAGTGGTATTCCATTGTACATAAGGACCACAACTTCTTTATCCATTTTTCTCTTTCCTGGGATATTTAAGGTGGAATGAAGTGGAGGTCCTGGTCAACAGAGCAGCCCTAAACTTTGGGGTGCTTGTGTCTTGCTGATTTTTCATTTTCCCAATTTATACCCCCATGAGTGGAAGTGCCCTATGCTCTCTAAGCTGTGTTTTTCAGATGTTTCAGGACTCACCGGACACTTCTCCGGAGTGGCTTTTGGCAATTTACATCCCGCCCATCAGTGTAGCAAGGCTCCCATTTCTCCATGGCCTGTCCTGCATTTCTGGTTTTGACACTTTTTTCAGCATGGCCCTTTTGACCGATGGGAAGCGAGACTTCTTTGTAGCGCTGATTTGCCTTTCCAGGTTGCTTGGTTGGCCAAAAAGGGCGTATGCGATTTTTCCTGAATATATTCAGGAAAAAACGCATACGCCCTTTTTGGCCAAGGGCATCATTGTCAACGTTTTGCCGCTTTTCATGTGCTTTAAAGGCGATTCGTATCTACCTCCTGAAATCTGTTTCCTGCAATTCTGCCTTGATTTCAAATCCTCTTCTTTGCCTTCCCTCAATATATTTGTGGACGAGAGTTATCATTAATAACTCTGCAGGTTTGTGAATTGCAGTGCCCTGAACCTCCATTTTACAACTCGTTTTTATGGGAGCTGGCGGCAAAATCGCAGAATGGCTTCAGGCCCTGTTCTGGTTCCGGGGGGCAGGCTGAGCCTGTGGTTAATTCTTCTTTCTGATGGGAAAATAGAGTGACCTGTGCCTGTCCCAACACCAAGAGCTAGTCTCTCGTTGGTTCCACGTCTTCCCGTTTATCCTCAGGACAAATTGCAACCTGTATGGAACAGGAGGTTAAAGGTGCTGATGCTCCAAGTAGGGAGCTTGCTAGTAAAGAGGCTGGAATGGCGAACCCGGGCACAAGGAGATGAGAAATGAGGTGCGTTTTAGAAACCTTTCCCCATCACACGGTGTACCATCTTCTGGGTTTCTCATGCATGTTTTTGATGTAGGAAGATGCCCTTGAACCTGGAGATTTGGGACCCATGCGATGGGTACCACGCAGTATTCCTTTAAAGGGTCTGCGTTTGCTCACCCAACCTCACCAAACCTCTCAGCCCCAAGAGTGTCCACCCTTATGTCTCATCCAGCTGTGCGTCTAGATATGGTCAATCCAGGTTGCATCACAGCCCCTGAACGCATTGTGTAAGAATTTCTCTCTCTTTCACTGTCTTTGTTTCATGGGTGTTTCAAAGTAATTTATTTTTATAAGGGGGTTTAGCTGCTTTTCACTGCTGTGTTTATGCCGCTTTACACCCACTTGACACACTAACAGAGAGATATCAATACATAGGTTTTACGATTATTATTAGTCAGATATATTCTTGTGCGGTGAATAGGGCGTGTTGAGTCCAGTTCTCTGAGCAAGGAGTAGGTCTTGTCTATTACATATTGGGTTTATGGAACGGTATCTGAGCTAATTTGATACCCTTGTTTTATGTATCACCCCACCTCACCTTTCCCGTTAAGCAGCCATAGTGTGTTTTCTGCATGTGTGACTCTGTTCTGTTTTGTAATTCAGTTCAAGTGTAACGGTTTTTACATTCCCTCTATCAGTGATACCTTATGAGAAGTGTCCTTTTCTGTGTGACTTATTTCACTTAGAATCGTCGTACCTAAATCCACTCATCATGCTGCTACTAACCTTACGACATTGATTTCATGGCTGAGTGGTATTCCATTGTACATAAGGACCACAACTTCTTTATCCATTTTTCTCTTTCCTGGGATATTTAAGGTGGAATGAAGTGGAGGTCCTGGTCAACAGAGCAGCCCTAAACTTTGGGGTGCTTGTGTCTTGCTGATTTTTCATTTTCCCAATTTATACCCCCATGAGTGGAAGTGCCCTATGCTCTCTAAGCTGTGTTTTTCAGATGTTTCAGGACTCACCGGACACTTCTCCGGAGTGGCTTTTGGCAATTTACATCCCGCCCATCAGTGTAGCAAGGCTCCCATTTCTCCATGGCCTGTCCTGCATTTCTGGTTTTGACACTTTTTTCAGCATGGCCCTTTTGACCGATGGGAAGCGAGACTTATTTGTAGCGCTGATTTGCCTTTCCAGGTTGCTTGGTTGGCCAAAAAGGGCGTATGCGTTTTTTCCTGAATATATTCAGGAAAAAACGCATACGCCCTTTTTGGCCAAGGGCATCATTGTCAACGTTTTGCCGCTTTTTATGTACTTTAAAGGCGATTCGTATCTACCTCCTGAAATCTGTTTCCTGCAATTCTGCCTTGATTTCAAATCCTCTTCTTTGCCTTCCCTCAATATATTTGTGGACGAGAGTTATCATTAATAACTCTGCAGGTTTGTGAATTGCAGTGCCCTGAACCTCCATTTTACAACTCGTTTTTATGGGAGCTGGCCGCAAAATTGCAGAATGGCTTCAGGCCCTGTTCTGGTTCCGGGGGGCAGGCTGAGCCTGTGGTTAATTCTTCTTTCTGATGGGAAAATAGAGTGACCTGTGCCTGTCCCAACACCAAGAGCTAGTCTCTCGTTGGTTCCACGTCTTCCCGTTTATCCTCAGGACAAATTGCAACCTGTATGGAACAGGAGGTTAAAGGTGCTGATGCTCCAAGTAGGGAGCTTGCTAGTAAAGCAGCTGGAATGGCGAACCCGGGCACAAGGAGATGAGAAATGAGGTGCGTTTTAGAAACCTTTCCCCATCACACGGTGTACCATCTTCTGGGTTTCTCATGCATGTTTTTGATGTAGGAAGATGCCCTTGAACCTGGAGATTTGGGACCCATGCGATGGGTACCACGCAGTATTACTTTAAAGGGTCTGCGTTTGCTCACCCAACCTCACCAAACCTCTCAGCCCCAAGAGTGTCCACCCTTATGTCTCATCCAGCTGTGCGTCCAGATATGGTCAATCCAGGTTGCATCACAGCCCCTGAACGCATTGTGTAAGAATTTCTCTCTCTTTCACTGTCTTTGTTTCATGGGTGTTTCAAAGTAATTTATTTTTATAATGGGGTTTAGCTGCTTTTCACTGCTGTGTTTATGCCGCTTTACACCCACTTGACACAATAACGGAGAGATATCAATACATAGGTTTTACGATTATTATTAGTCAGATATATTCTTGTGCGGTGAATAGGGCGTGTTGAGTCCAGTTCTCTGAGCAAGGAGTAGGTCTTTTCTATTACATATTGGGTTTATGGAACGGTATCTGAGCTAATTTGATACCCTTGTTTTATGTATCACCCCACCTCACCTTTCCCGTTAAGCAGCCATAGTGTGTTTTCTGCATGTGTGACTCTGTTCTGTTTTGTAATTCAGTTCAAGTGTAACGGTTTTTACATTCCCTCTATCAGTGATACCTTATGAGAAGTGTCCTTTTCTGTGTGACTTATTTCACTTAGAATCGTCGTACCTAAATCCACTCATCATGCTGCTACTAACCTTACGACATTGATTTCATGGCTGAGTGGTATTCCATTGTACATAAGGACCACAACTTCTTTATCCATTTTTCTCTTTCCTGGGATATTTAAGGTGGAATGAAGTGGAGGTCCTGGTCAACAGAGCAGCCCTAAACTTTGGGGTGCTTGTGTCTTGCTGATTTTTCATTTTCCCAATTTATACCCCCATGAGTGGAAGTGCCCTATGCTCTCTAAGCTGTGTTTTTCAGATGTTTCAGGACTCACCGGACACTTCTCCGGAGTGGCTTTTGGCAATTTACATCCCGCCCATCAGTGTAGCAAGGCTCCCATTTCTCCATGGCCTGTCCTGCATTTCTGGTTTTGACACTTTTTTCAGCATGGCCCTTTTGACCGATGGGAAGCGAGACTTCTTTGTAGCGCTGATTTGCCTTTCCAGGTTGCTTGGTTGGCCAAAAAGGGCGTATGCGATTTTTCCTGAATATATTCAGGAAAAAACGCATACGCCCTTTTTGGCCAAGGGCATCATTGTCAACGTTTTGCCGCTTTTCATGTGCTTTAAAGGCGATTCGTATCTACCTCCTGAAATCTGTTTCCTGCAATTCTGCCTTGATTTCAAATCCTCTTCTTTGCCTTCCCTCAATATATTTGTGGACGAGAGTTATCATTAATAACTCTGCAGGTTTGTGAATTGCAGTGCCCTGAACCTCCATTTTACAACTCGTTTTTATGGGAGCTGGCGGCAAAATCGCAGAATGGCTTCAGGCCCTGTTCTGGTTCCGGGGGGCAGGCTGAGCCTGTGGTTAATTCTTCTTTCTGATGGGAAAATAGAGTGACCTGTGCCTGTCCCAACACCAAGAGCTAGTCTCTCGTTGGTTCCACGTCTTCCCGTTTATCCTCAGGACAAATTGCAACCTGTATGGAACAGGAGGTTAAAGGTGCTGATGCTCCAAGTAGGGAGCTTGCTAGTAAAGAGGCTGGAATGGCGAACCCGGGCACAAGGAGATGAGAAATGAGGTGCGTTTTAGAAACCTTTCCCCATCACACGGTGTACCATCTTCTGGGTTTCTCATGCATGTTTTTGATGTAGGAAGATGCCCTTGAACCTGGAGATTTGGGACCCATGCGATGGGTACCACGCAGTATTCCTTTAAAGGGTCTGCGTTTGCTCACCCAACCTCACCAAACCTCTCAGCCCCAAGAGTGTCCACCCTTATGTCTCATCCAGCTGTGCGTCTAGATATGGTCAATCCAGGTTGCATCACAGCCCCTGAACGCATTGTGTAAGAATTTCTCTCTCTTTCACTGTCTTTGTTTCATGGGTGTTTCAAAGTAATTTATTTTTATAAGGGGGTTTAGCTGCTTTTCACTGCTGTGTTTATGCCGCTTTACACCCACTTGACACACTAACAGAGAGATATCAATACATAGGTTTTACGATTATTATTAGTCAGATATATTCTTGTGCGGTGAATAGGGCGTGTTGAGTCCAGTTCTCTGAGCAAGGAGTAGGTCTTGTCTATTACATATTGGGTTTATGGAACGGTATCTGAGCTAATTTGATACCCTTGTTTTATGTATCACCCCACCTCACCTTTCCCGTTAAGCAGCCATAGTGTGTTTTCTGCATGTGTGACTCTGTTCTGTTTTGTAATTCAGTTCAAGTGTAACGGTTTTTACATTCCCTCTATCAGTGATACCTTATGAGAAGTGTCCTTTTCTGTGTGACTTATTTCACTTAGAATCGTCGTACCTAAATCCACTCATCATGCTGCTACTAACCTTACGACATTGATTTCATGGCTGAGTGGTATTCCATTGTACATAAGGACCACAACTTCTTTATCCATTTTTCTCTTTCCTGGGATATTTAAGGTGGAATGAAGTGGAGGTCCTGGTCAACAGAGCAGCCCTAAACTTTGGGGTGCTTGTGTCTTGCTGATTTTTCATTTTCCCAATTTATACCCCCATGAGTGGAAGTGCCCTATGCTCTCTAAGCTGTGTTTTTCAGATGTTTCAGGACTCACCGGACACTTCTCCGGAGTGGCTTTTGGCAATTTACATCCCGCCCATCAGTGTAGCAAGGCTCCCATTTCTCCATGGCCTGTCCTGCATTTCTGGTTTTGACACTTTTTTCAGCATGGCCCTTTTGACCGATGGGAAGCGTGACTTCTTTGTAGTGCTGATTTGCCTTTCCAGGTTGCTTGGTTGGCCAAAAAGGGCGTATGCGTTTTTTCCTGAATATATTCAGGAAAAAACGCATACGCCCTTTTTGGCCAAGGGCATCATTGTCAACGTTTTGCCGCTTCTCATGTGCTTTAAAGGCGATTCGTATCTACCTCCTGAAATCTGTTTCCTGCAATTCTGCCTTGATTTCAAATCCTCTTCTTTGCCTTCCCTCAATATATTTGTGGACGAGAGTTATCATTAATAACTCTGCAGGTTTGTGAATTGCAGTGCCCTGAACCTCCATTTTACAACTCGTTTTTATGGGAGCTGGCCGCAAAATCGCAGAATGGCTTCAGGCCCTGTTCTGGTTCCGGGGGGCAGGCTGAGCCTGTGGTTAATTCTTCTTTCTGATGGGAAAATAGAGTGACCTGTGCCTGTCCCAACACCAAGAGCTAGTCTCTCGTTGGTTCCACGTCTTCCCGTTTATCCTCAGGACAAATTGCAACCTGTACGGAACAGGAGGTTAAAGGTGCTGATGCTCCAAGTAGGGAGCTTGCTAGTAAAGCGGCTGGAATGGCGAACCCGGGCACAAGGAGATGAGAAATGAGGTGCGTTTTAGAAACCTTTCCCCATCACACGGTGTACCATCTTCTGGGTTTCTCATGTATGTTTTTGATGTAGGAAGATGCCCTTGAACCTGGAGATTTGGGACCCATGCGATGGGTACCACGCAGTATTCCTTTAAAGGGTCTGCGTTTGCTCACCCAACCTCACCAAACCTCTCAGCCCCAAGAGTGTCCACCCTTATGTCTCATCCAGCTGTGCGTCTAGATATGGTCAATCCAGGTTGCATCACAGCCCCTGAACGCATTGTGTAAGAATTTCTCTCTCTTTCACTGTCTTTGTTTCATGGGTGTTTCAAAGTAATTTATTTTTATAATGGCGTTTAGCTGCTTTTCACTGCTGTGTTTATGCCGCTTTACACCCACTTGACACACTAACAGAGAGATATCAATACATAGGTTTTACGATTATTATTAGTCAGATATATTCTTGTGCGGTGAATATGGCGTGTTGAGTCCAGTTCTCTGAGCAAGGAGTAGGTCTTGTCTATTACATATTGAGTTTATGGAACGGTATCTGAGCTAATTTGATACCCTTGTTTTATGTATCACCCCACCTCACCTTTCCCGTTAAGCAGCCATAGTGTGTTTTCTGCATGTGTGACTCTGTTCTGTTTTGTAATTCAGTTCAAGTGTAACGGTTTTTACATTCCCTCTATCAGTGATACCTTATGAGAAGTGTCCTTTTCTGTGTGACTTATTTCACTTAGAATCGTCGTACCTAAATCCACTCATCATGCTGCTACTAACCTTACGACATTGATTTCATGGCTGAGTGATATTCCATTGTACATAAGGACCACAACTTCTTTATCCATTTTTCTCTTTCCTGGGATATTTAAGGTGGAATGAAGTGGAGGTCCTGGTCAACAGAGCAGCCCTAAACTTTGGGGTGCTTGTGTCTTGCTGATTTTTAATTTTCCCAATTTATACCCCCATGAGTGGATGTGCCCTATGCTCTCTAAGCTGTGTTTTTCAGATGTTTCAGGACTCACCGGACACTTCTCCGGAGTGGCTTTTGGCAATTTACATCCCGCCCATCAGTGTAGCAAGGCTCCCATTTCTCCATGGCCTGTCCTGCATTTCTGGTTTTGACACTTTTTTCAGCATGGCCCTTTTGACCGATGGGAAGCGAGACTTGTTTGTAGCGCTGATTTGCCTTTCCAGGTTGCTTGGTTGGCCAAAAAGGGCGTATGCGTTTTTTCCTGAATATATTCAGGAAAAAACGCATACGCCCTTTTTGGCCAAGGGCATCATTGTCAACGTTTTGCCGCTTCTCATGTGCTTTAAAGGCGATTCGTATCTACCTCCTGAAATCTGTTTCCTGCAATTCTGCCTTGATTTCAAATCCGCTTCTTTGCCTTCCCTCAATATATTTGTGGACGAGAGTTATCATTTATAACTCTGCAGGTTTGTGAATTGCAGTGCCCTGAACCTCCATTTTACAACTCGTTTTTATGGGAGCTGGCCGCAAAATTGCAGAATGGCTTCAGGCCCTGTTCTGGTTCCGGGGGGCAGGCTGAGCCTGTGGTTAATTCTTCTTTCTGATGGGAAAATAGAGTGACCTGTGCCTGTCCCAACACCAAGAGCTAGTCTCTCGTTGGTTCCACGTCTTCCCGTTTATCCTCAGGACAAATTGCAACCTGCATGGAACAGGAGGTTAAAGGTGCTGATGCTCCAAGTAGGGAGCTTGCTAGTAAAGCGGCTGGAATGGCGAACCCGGGCACAAGGAGATGAGAAATGAGGTGCGTTTTAGAAACCTTTCCCCATCACACGGTGTACCATCTTCTGGGTTTCTCATGCATGTTTTCGATGTAGGAAGATGTCCTTGAACCTGGAGATTTGGGACCCATGCGATGGGTACCACGCAGTATTCCTTTAAAGGGTCTGCGTTTGCTCACCCAACCTCACCAAACCTCTCAGCCCCAAGAGTGTCCACCCTTATGTCTCATCCAGGTGTGCGTCTAGATATGGTCAATCCAGGTTGCATCACAGCCCCTGAACGCATTGTGTAAGAATTTCTCTCTCTTTCACTGTCTTTGTTTCATGGGTGTTTCAAAGTAATTTATTTTTATAATGGGGTTTAGCTGCTTTTCACTGCTGTGTTTATGCCGCTTTACACCCACTTGACACAATAACAGAGAGATATCAATACATAGGTTTTACGATTATTATTAGTCAGATATATTCTTGTGCGGTGAATAGGGCGTGTTGAGTCCAGTTCTCTGAGCAAGGAGTAGGTCTTGTCTATTACATATTGGGTTTATGGAACGGTATCTGAGCTAATTTGATACCCTTGTTTTATGTATCACCCCACCTCACCTTTCCCGTTAAGCAGCCATAGTGTGTTTTCTGCATGTGTGACTCTGTTCTGTTTTGTAATTCAGTTCAAGTGTAACGGTTTTTACATTCCCTCTATCAGTGATACCTTATGAGAAGTGTCCTTTTCTGTGTGACTTATTTCACTTAGAATCGTCGTACCTAAATCCACTCATCATGCTGCTACTAACCTTACGACATTGATTTCATGGCTGAGTGGTATTCCATTGTACATAAGGACCACAACTTCTTTATCCATTTTTCTCTTTCCTGGGATATTTAAGGTGGAATGAAGTGGAGGTCCTGGTCAACAGAGCAGCCCTAAACTTTGGGGTGCTTGTGTCTTGCTGATTTTTAATTTTCCCAATTTATACCCCCATGAGTGGAAGTGCCCTATGCTCTCTAAGCTGTGATTTTCAGATGTTTCAGGACTCACCGGACACTTCTCCGGAGTGGCTTTTGGCAATTTACATCCCGCCCATCAGTGTAGCAAGGCTCCCATTTCTCCATGGCCTGTCCTGCATTTCTGGTTTTGACACTTTTTTCAGCATGGCCCTTTTGACCGATGGGAAGCGAGACTTATTTGTAGCGCTGATTTGCCTTTCCAGGTTGCTTGGTTGGCCAAAAAGGGCGTATGCGTTTTTTCCTGAATATATTCAGGAAAAAACGCATACGCCCTTTTTGGCCAAGGGCATCATTGTCAACGTTTTGCCGCTTCTCATGTGCTTTAAAGGCGATTCGTATCTACCTCCTGAAATCTGTTTCCTGCAATTCTGCCTTGATTTCAAATCCGCTTCTTTGCCTTCCCTCAATATATTTGTGGACGAGAGTTATCATTTATAACTCTGCAGGTTTGTGAATTGCAGTGCCCTGAACCTCCATTTTACAACTCGTTTTTATGGGAGCTGGCCGCAAAATTGCAGAATGGCTTCAGGCCCTGTTCTGGTTCCGGGGGGCAGGCTGAGCCTGTGGTTAATTCTTCTTTCTGATGGGAAAATAGAGTGACCTGTGCCTGTCCCAACACCAAGAGCTAGTCTCTCGTTGGTTCCACGTCTTCCCGTTTATCCTCAGGACAAATTGCAACCTGCATGGAACAGGAGGTTAAAGGTGCTGATGCTCCAAGTAGGGAGCTTGCTAGTAAAGCGGCTGGAATGGCGAACCCGGGCACAAGGAGATGAGAAATGAGGTGCGTTTTAGAAACCTTTCCCCATCACACGGTGTACCATCTTCTGGGTTTCTCATGCATGTTTTCGATGTAGGAAGATGTCCTTGAACCTGGAGATTTGGGACCCATGCGATGGGTACCACGCAGTATTCCTTTAAAGGGTCTGCGTTTGCTCACCCAACCTCACCAAACCTCTCAGCCCCAAGAGTGTCCACCCTTATGTCTCATCCAGCTGTGCGTCTAGATATGGTCAATCCAGGTTGCATCACAGCCCCTGAACGCATTGTGTAAGAATTTCTCTCTCTTTCACTGTCTTTGTTTCATGGGTGTTTCAAAGTAATTTATTTTTATAATGGGGTTTAGCTGCTTTTCACTGCTGTGTTTATGCCGCTTTACACCCACTTGACACACTAACAGAGAGATATCAATACATAGGTTTTACGATTATTATTAGTCAGATATATTCTTGTGCGGTGAATAGGGCGTGTTGAGTCCAGTTCTCTGAGCAAGGAGTAGGTCTTGTCTATTACATATTGGGTTTATGGAACGGTATCTGAGCTAATTTGATACCCTTGTTTTATGTATCACCCCACCTCACCTTTCCCGTTAAGCAGCCATAGTGTGTTTTCTGCATGTGTGACTCTGTTCTGTTTTGTAATTCAGTTCAAGTGTAACGGTTTTTACATTCCCTCTATCAGTGATACCTTATGAGAAGTGTCCTTTTCTGTGTGACTTATTTCACTTAGAATCGTCGTACCTAAATCCACTCATCATGCTGCTACTAACCTTACGACATTGATTTCATGGCTGAGTGGTATTCCATTGTACATAAGGACCACAACTTCTTTATCCATTTTTCTCTTTCCTGGGATATTTAAGGTGGAATGAAGTGGAGGTCCTGGTCAACAGAGCAGCCCTAAACTTTGGGGTGCTTGTGTCTTGCTGATTTTTCATTTTCCCAATTTATACCCCCATGAGTGGAAGTGCCCTATGCTCTCTAAGCTGTGTTTTTCAGATGTTTCAGGACTCACCGGACACTTCTCCGGAGTGGCTTTTGGCAATTTACATCCCGCCCATCAGTGTAGCAAGGCTCCCATTTCTCCATGGCCTGTCCTGCATTTCTGGTTTTGACACTTTTTTCAGCATGGCCCTTTTGACCGATGGGAAGCGAGACTTATTTGTAGCGCTGATTTGCCTTTCCAGGTTGCTTGGTTGGCCAAAAAGGGCGTATGCGTTTTTTCCTGAATATATTCAGGAAAAAACGCATACGCCCTTTTTGGCCAAGGGCATCATTGTCAACGTTTTGCCGCTTTTCATGTGCTTTAAAGGCGATTCGTATCTACCTCCTGAAATCTGTTTCCTGCAATTCTGCCTTGATTTCAAATCCTCTTCTTTGCCTTCCCTCAATATATTTGTGGACGAGAGTTATCATTTATAACTCTGCAGGTTTGTGAATTGCAGTGCCCTGAACCTCCATTTTACAACTCGTTTTTATGGGAGCTGGCCACAAAATTGCAGAATGGCTTCAGGCCCTGTTCTGGTTCCGGGGGGCAGGCTGAGCCTGTGGTTAATTCTTCTTTCTGATGGGAAAATAGAGTGACCTGTGCCTGTCCCAACACCAAGAGCTAGTCTCTCGTTGGTTCCACGTCTTCCCGTTTATCCTCAGGACAAATTGCAACCTGCATGGAACAGGAGGTTAAAGGTGCTGATGCTCCAAGTAGGGAGCTTGCTAGTAAAGCGGCTGGAATGGCGAACCCGGGCACAAGGAGATGAGAAATGAGGTGCGTTTTAGAAACCTTTCCCCATCACACGGTGTACCATCTTCTGGGTTTCTCATGCATGTTTTCGATGTAGGAAGATGTCCTTGAACCTGGAGATTTGGGACCCATGCGATGGGTACCACGCAGTATTACTTTAAAGGGTCTGCGTTTGCTCACCCAACCTCACCAAACCTCTCAGCCCCAAGAATGTCCACCCTTATGTCTCATCCAGCTGTGCGTCTAGATATGGTCAATCCAGGTTGCATCACAGCCCCTGAACGCATTGTGTAAGAATTTCTCTCTCTTTCACTGTCTTTGTTTCATGGGTGTTTCAAAGTAATTTATTTTTATAATGGGGTTTAGCTGCTTTTCACTGCTGTGTTTATGCCGCTTTACACCCACTTGACACACTAACAGAGAGATATCAATACATAGGTTTTACGATTATTATTAGTCAGATATATTCTTGTGCGGTGAATAGGGCGTGTTGAGTCCAGTTCTCTGAGCAAGGAGTAGGTCTTGTCTATTACATATTGGGTTTATGGAACGGTATCTGAGCTAATTTGATACCCTTGTTTTATGTATCACCCCACCTCACCTTTCCCGTTAAGCAGCCATAGTGTGTTTTCTGCATGTGTGACTCTGTTCTGTTTTGTAATTCAGTTCAAGTGTAACGGTTTTTACATTCCCTCTATCAGTGATACCTTATGAGAAGTGTCCTTTTCTGTGTGACTTATTTCACTTAGAATCGTCGTACCTAAATCCACTCATCATGCTGCTACTAACCTTACGACATTGATTTCATGGCTGAGTGGTATTCCATTGTACATAAGGACCACAACTTCTTTATCCATTTTTCTCTTTCCTGGGATATTTAAGGTGGAATGAAGTGGAGGTCCTGGTCAACAGAGCAGCCCTAAACTTTGGGGTGCTTGTGTCTTGCTGATTTTTAATTTTCCCAATTTATACCCCCATGAGTGGAAGTGCCCTATGCTCTCTAAGCTGTGTTTTTCAGATGTTTCAGGACTCACCGGACACTTCTCCGGAGTGACTTTTGGCAATTTACATCCCGCCCATCAGTGTAGCAAGGCTCCCATTTCTCCATGGCCTGTCCTGCATTTCTGGTTTTGACACTTTTTTCAGCATGGCCCTTTTGACCGATGGGAAGCGAGACTTATTTGTAGCGCTGATTTGCCTTTCCAGGTTGCTTGGTTGGCCAAAAAGGGCGTATGCGTTTTTTCCTGAATATATTCAGGAAAAAACGCATACGCCCTTTTTGGCCAAGGGCATCATTGTCAACGTTTTGCCGCTTTTCATGTGCTTTAAAGGCGATTCGTATCTACCTCCTGAAATCTGTTTCCTGCAATTCTGCCTTGATTTCAAATCCTCTTCTTTGCCTTCCCTCAATATATTTGTGGACGAGAGTTATCATTAATAACTCTGCAGGTTTGTGAATTGCAGTGCCCTGAACCTCCATTTTACAACTCGTTTTTATGGGAGCTGGCCGCAAAATCGCAGAATGGCTTCAGGCCCTGTTCTGGTTCCGGGGGGCAGGCTGAGCCTGTGGTTAATTCTTCTTTCTGATGGGAAAATAGAGTGACCTGTGCCTGTCCCAACACAAAGAGCTAGTCTCTCGTTGGTTCCACGTCTTCCCGTTTATCCTCAGGACAAATTGCAACCTGTATGGAACAGGAGGTTAAAGGTGCTGATGCTCCAAGTAGGGAGCTTGCTAGTAAAGCAGCTGGAATGGCGAACCCGGGCACAAGGAGATGAGAAATGAGGTGCGTTTTAGAAACCTTTCCCCATCACACGGTGTACCATCTTCTGGGTTTCTCATGCATGTTTTTGATGTAGGAAGATGCCCTTGAACCTGGAGATTTGGGACCCATGCGATGGGTACCACGCAGTATTACTTTAAAGGGTCTGCGTTTGCTCACCCAACCTCACCAAACCTCTCAGCCCCAAGAGTGTCCACCCTTATGTCTCATCCAGCTGTGCGTCCAGATATGGTCAATCCAGGTTGCATCACAGCCCCTGAACGCATTGTGTAAGAATTTCTCTCTCTTTCACTGTCTTTGTTTCATGGGTGTTTCAAAGTAATTTATTTTTATAATGGGGTTTAGCTGCTTTTCACTGCTGTGTTTATGCCGCTTTACACCCACTTGACACACTAACAGAGAGATATCAATACATAGGTTTTACGATTATTATTAGTCAGATATATTCTTGTGCGGTGAATAGGGCGTGTTGAGTCCAGTTCTCTGAGCAAGGAGTAGGTCTTGTCTATTACATATTGGGTTTATGGAACGGTATCTGAGCTAATTTGATACCCTTGTTTTATGTATCACCCCACCTCACCTTTCCCGTTAAGCAGCCATAGTGTGTTTTCTGCATGTGTGACTCTGTTCTGTTTTGTAATTCAGTTCAAGTGTAACGGTTTTTACATTCCCTCTATCAGTGATACCTTATGAGAAGTGTCCTTTTCTGTGTGACTTATTTCACTTAGAATCGTCGTACCTAAATCCACTCATCATGCTGCTACTAACCTTACGACATTGATTTCATGGCTGAGTGGTATTCCATTGTACATAAGGACCACAACTTCTTTATCCATTTTTCTCTTTCCTGGGATATTTAAGGTGGAATGAAGTGGAGGTCCTGGTCAACAGAGCAGCCCTAAACTTTGGGGTGCTTGTGTCTTGCTGATTTTTCATTTTCCCAATTTATACCCCCATGAGTGGAAGTGCCCTATGCTCTCTAAGCTGTGTTTTTCAGATGTTTCAGGACTCACCGGACACTTCTCCGGAGTGGCTTTTGGCAATTTACATCCCGCCCATCAGTGTAGCAAGGCTCCCATTTCTCCATGGCCTGTCCTGCATTTCTGGTTTTGACACTTTTTTCAGCATGGCCCTTTTGACAGATGGGAAGCGAGACTTATTTGTAGCGCTGATTTGCCTTTCCAGGTTGCTTGGTTGGCCAAAAAGGGCGTATGCGTTTTTTCCTGAATATATTCAGGAAAAAACGCATACGCCCTTTTTGGCCAAGGGCATCATTGTCAACGTTTTGCCGCTTTTCATGTGCTTTAAAGGCGATTCGTATCTACCTCCTGAAATCTGTTTCCTGCAATTCTGCCTTGATTTCAAATCCTCTTCTTTGCCTCACCTCTAATATATTTGTGGACGAGAGTTATCATTTATAACTCTGCAGGTTTGTGAATTGCAGTGCCCTGAACCTCCATTTTACAACTCGTTTTTATGGGAGCTGGCCGCAAAATCGCAGAATGGCTTCAGGCCCTGTTCTGGTTCCGGGCGGCAGGCTGAGCCTGTGGTTAATTCTTCTTTCTGATGGGAAAATAGAGTGACCTGTGCCTGTCCCAACACCAAGAGCTAGTCTCTCGTTGGTTCCACGTCTTCCCGTTTATCCTCAGGACAAATTGCAACCTGCATGGAACAGGAGGTTAAAGGTGCTGATGCTCCAAGTAGGGAGCTTGCTAGTAAAGCGGCTGGAATGGCGAACCCGGGCACAAGGAGATGAGAAATGAGGTGCGTTTTAGAAACCTTTCCCCATCACACGGTGTACCATCTTCTGGGTTTCTCATGCATGTTTTTGATGTAGGAAGATGCCCTTGAACCTGGAGATTTGGGACCCATGCGATGGGTACCACGCAGTATTACTTTAAAGGGTCTGCGTTTGCTCACCCAACCTCACCAAACCTCTCAGCCCCAAGAGTGTCCACCCTTATGTCTCATCCAGCTGTGCGTCTAGATATGGTCAATCCAGGTTGCATCACAGCCCCTGAACGCATTGTGTAAGAATTTCTCTCTCTTTCACTGTCTTTGTTTCATGGGTGTTTCAAAGTAATTTATTTTTATAATGGGGTTTAGCTGCTTTTCACTGCTGTGTTTATGCCGCTTTACACCCACTTGACACAATAACGGAGAGATATCAATACATAGGTTTTACGATTATTATTAGTCAGATATATTCTTGTGCGGTGAATAGGGCGTGTTGAGTCCAGTTCTCTGAGCAAGGAGTAGGTCTTTTCTATTACATATTGGGTTTATGGAACGGTATCTGAGCTAATTTGATACCCTTGTTTTATGTATCACCCCACCTCACCTTTCCCGTTAAGCAGCCATAGTGTGTTTTCTGCATGTGTGACTCTGTTCTGTTTTGTAATTCAGTTCAAGTGTAACGGTTTTTACATTCCCTCTATCAGTGATACCTTATGAGAAGTGTCCTTTTCTGTGTGACTTATTTCACTTAGAATCGTCGTACCTAAATCCACTCATCATGCTGCTACTAACCTTACGACATTGATTTCATGGCTGAGTGGTATTCCATTGTACATAAGGACCACAACTTCTTTATCCATTTTTCTCTTTCCTGGGATATTTAAGGTGGAATGAAGTGGAGGTCCTGGTCAACAGAGCAGCCCTAAACTTTGGGGTGCTTGTGTCTTGCTGATTTTTCATTTTCCCAATTTATACCCCCATGAGTGGAAGTGCCCTATGCTCTCTAAGCTGTGTTTTTCAGATGTTTCAGGACTCACCGGACACTTCTCCGGAGTGGCTTTTGGCAATTTACATCCCGCCCATCAGTGTAGCAAGGCTCCCATTTCTCCATGGCCTGTCCTGCATTTCTGGTTTTGACACTTTTTTCAGCATGGCCCTTTTGACCGATGGGAAGCGAGACTTCTTTGTAGCGCTGATTTGCCTTTCCAGGTTGCTTGGTTGGCCAAAAAGGGCGTATGCGATTTTTCCTGAATATATTCAGGAAAAAACGCATACGCCCTTTTTGGCCAAGGGCATCATTGTCAACGTTTTGCCGCTTTTCATGTGCTTTAAAGGCGATTCGTATCTACCTCCTGAAATCTGTTTCCTGCAATTCTGCCTTGATTTCAAATCCTCTTCTTTGCCTTCCCTCAATATATTTGTGGACGAGAGTTATCATTAATAACTCTGCAGGTTTGTGAATTGCAGTGCCCTGAACCTCCATTTTACAACTCGTTTTTATGGGAGCTGGCGGCAAAATCGCAGAATGGCTTCAGGCCCTGTTCTGGTTCCGGGGGGCAGGCTGAGCCTGTGGTTAATTCTTCTTTCTGATGGGAAAATAGAGTGACCTGTGCCTGTCCCAACACCAAGAGCTAGTCTCTCGTTGGTTCCACGTCTTCCCGTTTATCCTCAGGACAAATTGCAACCTGTATGGAACAGGAGGTTAAAGGTGCTGATGCTCCAAGTAGGGAGCTTGCTAGTAAAGAGGCTGGAATGGCGAACCCGGGCACAAGGAGATGAGAAATGAGGTGCGTTTTAGAAACCTTTCCCCATCACACGGTGTACCATCTTCTGGGTTTCTCATGCATGTTTTTGATGTAGGAAGATGCCCTTGAACCTGGAGATTTGGGACCCATGCGATGGGTACCACGCAGTATTCCTTTAAAGGGTCTGCGTTTGCTCACCCAACCTCACCAAACCTCTCAGCCCCAAGAGTGTCCACCCTTATGTCTCATCCAGCTGTGCGTCTAGATATGGTCAATCCAGGTTGCATCACAGCCCCTGAACGCATTGTGTAAGAATTTCTCTCTCTTTCACTGTCTTTGTTTCATGGGTGTTTCAAAGTAATTTATTTTTATAAGGGGGTTTAGCTGCTTTTCACTGCTGTGTTTATGCCGCTTTACACCCACTTGACACACTAACAGAGAGATATCAATACATAGGTTTTACGATTATTATTAGTCAGATATATTCTTGTGCGGTGAATAGGGCGTGTTGAGTCCAGTTCTCTGAGCAAGGAGTAGGTCTTGTCTATTACATATTGGGTTTATGGAACGGTATCTGAGCTAATTTGATACCCTTGTTTTATGTATCACCCCACCTCACCTTTCCCGTTAAGCAGCCATAGTGTGTTTTCTGCATGTGTGACTCTGTTCTGTTTTGTAATTCAGTTCAAGTGTAACGGTTTTTACATTCCCTCTATCAGTGATACCTTATGAGAAGTGTCCTTTTCTGTGTGACTTATTTCACTTAGAATCGTCGTACCTAAATCCACTCATCATGCTGCTACTAACCTTACGACATTGATTTCATGGCTGAGTGGTATTCCATTGTACATAAGGACCACAACTTCTTTATCCATTTTTCTCTTTCCTGGGATATTTAAGGTGGAATGAAGTGGAGGTCCTGGTCAACAGAGCAGCCCTAAACTTTGGGGTGCTTGTGTCTTGCTGATTTTTCATTTTCCCAATTTATACCCCCATGAGTGGAAGTGCCCTATGCTCTCTAAGCTGTGTTTTTCAGATGTTTCAGGACTCACCGGACACTTCTCCGGAGTGGCTTTTGGCAATTTACATCCCGCCCATCAGTGTAGCAAGGCTCCCATTTCTCCATGGCCTGTCCTGCATTTCTGGTTTTGACACTTTTTTCAGCATGGCCCTTTTGACCGATGGGAAGCGAGACTTATTTGTAGCGCTGATTTGCCTTTCCAGGTTGCTTGGTTGGCCAAAAAGGGCGTATGCGTTTTTTCCTGAATATATTCAGGAAAAAACGCATACGCCCTTTTTGGCCAAGGGCATCATTGTCAACGTTTTGCCGCTTTTTATGTACTTTAAAGGCGATTCGTATCTACCTCCTGAAATCTGTTTCCTGCAATTCTGCCTTGATTTCAAATCCTCTTCTTTGCCTTCCCTCAATATATTTGTGGACGAGAGTTATCATTAATAACTCTGCAGGTTTGTGAATTGCAGTGCCCTGAACCTCCATTTTACAACTCGTTTTTATGGGAGCTGGCCGCAAAATTGCAGAATGGCTTCAGGCCCTGTTCTGGTTCCGGGGGGCAGGCTGAGCCTGTGGTTAATTCTTCTTTCTGATGGGAAAATAGAGTGACCTGTGCCTGTCCCAACACCAAGAGCTAGTCTCTCGTTGGTTCCACGTCTTCCCGTTTATCCTCAGGACAAATTGCAACCTGTATGGAACAGGAGGTTAAAGGTGCTGATGCTCCAAGTAGGGAGCTTGCTAGTAAAGCAGCTGGAATGGCGAACCCGGGCACAAGGAGATGAGAAATGAGGTGCGTTTTAGAAACCTTTCCCCATCACACGGTGTACCATCTTCTGGGTTTCTCATGCATGTTTTTGATGTAGGAAGATGCCCTTGAACCTGGAGATTTGGGACCCATGCGATGGGTACCACGCAGTATTACTTTAAAGGGTCTGCGTTTGCTCACCCAACCTCACCAAACCTCTCAGCCCCAAGAGTGTCCACCCTTATGTCTCATCCAGCTGTGCGTCCAGATATGGTCAATCCAGGTTGCATCACAGCCCCTGAACGCATTGTGTAAGAATTTCTCTCTCTTTCACTGTCTTTGTTTCATGGGTGTTTCAAAGTAATTTATTTTTATAATGGGGTTTAGCTGCTTTTCACTGCTGTGTTTATGCCGCTTTACACCCACTTGACACACTAACAGAGAGATATCAATACATAGGTTTTACGATTATTATTAGTCAGATATATTCTTGTGCGGTGAATAGGGCGTGTTGAGTCCAGTTCTCTGAGCAAGGAGTAGGTCTTGTCTATTACATATTGGGTTTATGGAACGGTATCTGAGCTAATTTGATACCCTTGTTTTATGTATCACCCCACCTCACCTTTCCCGTTAAGCAGCCATAGTGTGTTTTCTGCATGTGTGACTCTGTTCTGTTTTGTAATTCAGTTCAAGTGTAACGGTTTTTACATTCCCTCTATCAGTGATACCTTATGAGAAGTGTCCTTTTCTGTGTGACTTATTTCACTTAGAATCGTCGTACCTAAATCCACTCATCATGCTGCTACTAACCTTACGACATTGATTTCATGGCTGAGTGGTATTCCATTGTACATAAGGACCACAACTTCTTTATCCATTTTTCTCTTTCCTGGGATATTTAAGGTGGAATGAAGTGGAGGTCCTGGTCAACAGAGCAGCCCTAAACTTTGGGGTGCTTGTGTCTTGCTGATTTTTCATTTTCCCAATTTATACCCCCATGAGTGGAAGTGCCCTATGCTCTCTAAGCTGTGTTTTTCAGATGTTTCAGGACTCACCGGACACTTCTCCGGAGTGGCTTTTGGCAATTTACATCCCGCCCATCAGTGTAGCAAGGCTCCCATTTCTCCATGGCCTGTCCTGCATTTCTGGTTTTGACACTTTTTTCAGCATGGCCCTTTTGACAGATGGGAAGCGAGACTTATTTGTAGCGCTGATTTGCCTTTCCAGGTTGCTTGGTTGGCCAAAAAGGGCGTATGCGTTTTTTCCTGAATATATTCAGGAAAAAACGCATACGCCCTTTTTGGCCAAGGGCATCATTGTCAACGTTTTGCCGCTTTTCATGTGCTTTAAAGGCGATTCGTATCTACCTCCTGAAATCTGTTTCCTGCAATTCTGCCTTGATTTCAAATCCTCTTCTTTGCCTTCCCTCAATATATTTGTGGACGAGAGTTATCATTAATAACTCTGCAGGTTTGTGAATTGCAGTGCCCTGAACCTCCATTTTACAACTCGTTTTTATGGGAGCTGGCCGCAAAATCGCAGAATGGCTTCAGGCCCTGTTCTGGTTCCGGGCGGCAGGCTGAGCCTGTGGTTAATTCTTCTTTCTGATGGGAAAATAGAGTGACCTGTGCCTGTCCCAACACCAAGAGCTAGTCTCTCGTTGGTTCCACGTCTTCCCGTTTATCCTCAGGACAAATTGCAACCTGCATGGAACAGGAGGTTAAAGGTGCTGATGCTCCAAGTAGGGAGCTTGCTAGTAAAGCGGCTGGAATGGCGAACCCGGGCACAAGGAGATGAGAAATGAGGTGCGTTTTAGAAACCTTTCCCCATCACACGGTGTACCATCTTCTGGGTTTCTCATGCATGTTTTTGATGTAGGAAGATGCCCTTGAACCTGGAGATTTGGGACCCATGCGATGGGTACCACGCAGTATTCCTTTAAAGGGTCTGCGTTTGCTCACCCAACCTCACCAAACCTCTCAGCCCCAAGAGTGTCCACCCTTATGTCTCATCCAGCTGTGCGTCTAGATATGGTCAATCCAGGTTGCATCACAGCCCCTGAACGCATTGTGTAAGAATTTCTCTCTCTTTCACTGTCTTTGTTTCATGGGTGTTTCAAAGTAATTTATTTTTATAAGGGGGTTTAGCTGCTTTTCACTGCTGTGTTTATGCCGCTTTACACCCACTTGACACACTAACAGAGAGATATCAATACATAGGTTTTACGATTATTATTAGTCAGATATATTCTTGTGCGGTGAATAGGGCGTGTTGAGTCCAGTTCTCTGAGCAAGGAGTAGGTCTTGTCTATTACATATTGGGTTTATGGAACGGTATCTGAGCTAATTTGATACCCTTGTTTTATGTATCACCCCACCTCACCTTTCCCGTTAAGCAGCCATAGTGTGTTTTCTGCATGTGTGACTCTGTTCTGTTTTGTAATTCAGTTCAAGTGTAACGGTTTTTACATTCCCTCTATCAGTGATAACTTATGAGAAGTGTCCTTTTCTGTGTGACTTATTTCACTTAGAATCGTCGTACCTAAATCCACTCATCATGCTGCTACTAACCTTACGACATTGATTTCATGGCTGAGTGGTATTCCATTGTACATAAGGACCACAACTTCTTTATCCATTTTTCTCTTTCCTGGGATATTTAAGGTGGAATGAAGTGGAGGTCCTGGTCAACAGAGCAGCCCTAAACTTTGGGGTGCTTGTGTCTTGCTGATTTTTCATTTTCCCAATTTATACCCCCATGAGTGGAAGTGCCCTATGCTCTCTAAGCTGTGTTTTTCAGATGTTTCAGGACTCACCGGACACTTCTCCGGAGTGGCTTTTGGCAATTTACATCCCGCCCATCAGTGTAGCAAGGCTCCCATTTCTCCATGGCCTGTCCTGCATTTCTGGTTTTGACACTTTTTTCAGCATGGCCCTTTTGACCGATGGGAAGCGAGACTTATTTGTAGCGCTGATTTGCCTTTCCAGGTTGCTTGGTTGGCCAAAAAGGGCGTATGCGATTTTTCCTGAATATATTCAGGAAAAAACGCATACGCCCTTTTTGGCCAAGGGCATCATTGTCAACGTTTTGCCGCTTTTCATGTGCTTTAAAGGCGATTCGTATCTACCTCCTGAAATCTGTTTCCTGCAATTCTGCCTTGATTTCAAATCCTCTTCTTTGCCTTCCCTCAATATATTTGTGGACGAGAGTTATCATTAATAACTCTGCAGGTTTGTGAATTGCAGTGCCCTGAACCTCCATTTTACAACTCGTTTTTATGGGAGCTGGCGGCAAAATCGCAGAATGGCTTCAGGCCCTGTTCTGGTTCCGGGGGGCAGGCTGAGCCTGTGGTTAATTCTTCTTTCTGATGGGAAAATAGAGTGACCTGTGCCTGTCCCAACACCAAGAGCTAGTCTCTCGTTGGTTCCACGTCTTCCCGTTTATCCTCAGGACAAATTGCAACCTGTATGGAACAGGAGGTTAAAGGTGCTGATGCTCCAAGTAGGGAGCTTGCTAGTAAAGCGGCTGGAATGGCGAACCCGGGCACAAGGAGATGAGAAATGAGGTGCGTTTTAGAAACCTTTCCCCATCACACGGTGTACCATCTTCTGGGTTTCTCATGCATGTTTTTGATGTAGGAAGATGCCCTTGAACCTGGAGATTTGGGACCCATGCGATGGGTACCACGCAGTATTCCTTTAAAGGGTCTGCGTTTGCTCACCCAACCTCACCAAACCTCTCAGCCCCAAGAGTGTCCACCCTTATGTCTCATCCAGCTGTGCGTCTAGATATGGTCAATCCAGGTTGCATCACAGCCCCTGAACGCATTGTGTAAGAATTTCTCTCTCTTTCACTGTCTTTGTTTCATGGGTGTTTCAAAGTAATTTATTTTTATAAGGGGGTTTAGCTGCTTTTCACTGCTGTGTTTATGCCGCTTTACACCCACTTGACACACTAACAGAGAGATATCAATACATAGGTTTTACGATTATTATTAGTCAGATATATTCTTGTGCGGTGAATAGGGCGTGTTGAGTCCAGTTCTCTGAGCAAGGAGTAGGTCTTGTCTATTACATATTGGGTTTATGGAACGGTATCTGAGCTAATTTGATACCCTTGTTTTATGTATCACCCCACCTCACCTTTCCCGTTAAGCAGCCATAGTGTGTTTTCTGCATGTGTGACTCTGTTCTGTTTTGTAATTCAGTTCAAGTGTAACGGTTTTTACATTCCCTCTATCAGTGATAACTTATGAGAAGTGTCCTTTTCTGTGTGACTTATTTCACTTAGAATCGTCGTACCTAAATCCACTCATCATGCTGCTACTAACCTTACGACATTGATTTCATGGCTGAGTGGTATTCCATTGTACATAAGGACCACAACTTCTTTATCCATTTTTCTCTTTCCTGGGATATTTAAGGTGGAATGAAGTGGAGGTCCTGGTCAACAGAGCAGCCCTAAACTTTGGGGTGCTTGTGTCTTGCTGATTTTTCATTTTCCCAATTTATACCCCCATGAGTGGAAGTGCCCTATGCTCTCTAAGCTGTGTTTTTCAGATGTTTCAGGACTCACCGGACACTTCTCCGGAGTGGCTTTTGGCAATTTACATCCCGCCCATCAGTGTAGCAAGGCTCCCATTTCTCCATGGCCTGTCCTGCATTTCTGGTTTTGACACTTTTTTCAGCATGGCCCTTTTGACCGATGGGAAGCGAGACTTATTTGTAGCGCTGATTTGCCTTTCCAGGTTGCTTGGTTGGCCAAAAAGGGCGTATGCGTTTTTTCCTGAATATATTCAGGAAAAAACGCATACGCCCTTTTTGGCCAAGGGCATCATTGTCAACGTTTTGCCGCTTTTCATGTGCTTTAAAGGCGATTCGTATCTACCTCCTGAAATCTGTTTCCTGCAATTCTGCCTTGATTTCAAATCCTCTTCTTTGCCTTCCCTCAATATATTTGTGGACGAGAGTTATCATTAATAACTCTGCAGGTTTGTGAATTGCAGTGCCCTGAACCTCCATTTTACAACTCGTTTTTATGGGAGCTGGCCGCAAAATCGCAGAATGGCTTCAGGCCCTGTTCTGGTTCCGGGCGGCAGGCTGAGCCTGTGGTTAATTCTTCTTTCTGATGGGAAAATAGAGTGACCTGTGCCTGTCCCAACACCAAGAGCTAGTCTCTCGTTGGTTCCACGTCTTCCCGTTTATCCTCAGGACAAATTGCAACCTGTATGGAACAGGAGGTTAAAGGTGCTGATGCTCCAAGTAGGGAGCTTGCTAGTAAAGCGGCTGGAATGGCGAACCCGGGCACAAGGAGATGAGAAATGAGGTGCGTTTTAGAAACCTTTCCCCATCACACGGTGTACCATCTTCTGGGTTTCTCATGCATGTTTTTGATGTAGGAAGATGCCCTTGAACCTGGAGATTTGGGACCCATGCGATGGGTACCACGCAGTATTCCTTTAAAGGGTCTGCGTTTGCTCACCCAACCTCACCAAACCTCTCAGCCCCAAGAGTGTCCACCCTTATGTCTCATCCAGCTGTGCGTCTAGATATGGTCAATCCAGGTTGCATCACAGCCCCTGAACGCATTGTGTAAGAATTTCTCTCTCTTTCACTGTCTTTGTTTCATGGGTGTTTCAAAGTAATTTATTTTTATAATGGGGTTTAGCTGCTTTTCACTGCTGTGTTTATGCCGCTTTACACCCACTTGACACACTAACAGAGAGATATCAATACATAGGTTTTACGATTATTATTAGTCAGATATATTCTTGTGCGGTGAATAGGGCGTGTTGAGTCCAGTTCTCTGAGCCAGGAGTACGTCTTGTCTATTACATATTGGGTTTATGGAACGGTATCTGAGCTAATTTGATACCCTTGTTTTATGTATCACCCCACCTCACCTTTCCCGTTAAGCAGCCATAGTGTGTTTTCTGCATGTGTGACTCTGTTCTGTTTTGTAATTCAGTTCAAGTGTAACGGTTTTTACATTCCCTCTATCAGTGATACCTTATGAGAAGTGTCCTTTTCTGTGTGACTTATTTCACTTAGAATCGTCGTACCTAAATCCTCTCATCATGCTGCTACTAACCTTACGACATTGATTTCATGGCTGAGTGGTATTCCATTGTACATAAGGACCACAACTTCTTTATCCATTTTTCTCTTTCCTGGGATATTTAAGGTGGAATGAAGTGGAGGTCCTGGTCAACAGAGCAGCCCTAAACTTTGGGGTGCTTGTGTCTTGCTGATTTTCCCAATTTATACCCCCATGAGTGGAAGTGCCCTATGCTCTCTAAGCTGTGTTTTTCAGATGTTTCAGGACTCACCGGACAGTTCTCCGGAGTGGCTCTTGGCAATTTACATCCCGCCCATCAGTGTAGCAAGGCTCCCATTTCTCCATGGCCTGTCCTGCATTTCTGGTTTTGACACTTTTTTCAGCATGGCCCTTTTGACCGATGGGAAGCGTGACTTCTTTGTAGTGCTGATTTGCCTTTCCAGGTTGCTTGGTTGGCCAAAAAGGGCGTATGCGTTTTTTCCTGAATATATTCAGGAAAAAACGCATACGCCCTTTTTGGCCAAGGGCATCATTGTCAACGTTTTGCCGCTTCTCATGTGCTTTAAAGGCGATTCGTATCTACCTCCTGAAATCTGTTTCCTGCAATTCTGCCTTGATTTCAAATCCTCTTCTTTGCCTTCCCTCAATATATTTGTGGACGAGAGTTATCATTAATAACTCTGCAGGTTTGTGAATTGCAGTGCCCTGAACCTCCATTTTACAACTCGTTTTTATGGGAGCTGGCCGCAAAATCGCAGAATGGCTTCAGGCCCTGTTCTGGTTCCGGGGGGCAGGCTGAGCCTGTGGTTAATTCTTCTTTCTGATGGGAAAATAGAGTGACCTGTGCCTGTCCCAACACCAAGAGCTAGTCTCTCGTTGGTTCCACGTCTTCCCGTTTATCCTCAGGACAAATTGCAACCTGTACGGAACAGGAGGTTAAAGGTGCTGATGCTCCAAGTAGGGAGCTTGCTAGTAAAGCAGCTGGAATGGCGAACCCGGGCACAAGGAGATGAGAAATGAGGTGCGTTTTAGAAACCTTTCCCCATCACACGGTGTACCATCTTCTGGGTTTCTCATGTATGTTTTTGATGTAGGAAGATGCCCTTGAACCTGGAGATTTGGGACCCATGCGATGGGTACCACGCAGTATTCCTTTAAAGGGTCTGCATTTGCTCACCCAACCTCACCAAACCTCTCAGTCCCAAGAGTGTCCACCCTTATGTCTCATCCAGCTGTGCGTCTAGATATGGTCAATCCAGGTTGCATCACAGCCCCTGAACGCATTGTGTAAGAATTTCTCTCTCTTTCACTGTCTTTGTTTCATGGGTGTTTCAAAGTAATTTATTTTTATAAGGGGGTTTAGCTGCTTTTCACTGCTGTGTTTATGCCGCTTTACACCCACTTGACACACTAACAGAGAGATATCAATACATAGGTTTTACGATTATTATTAGTCAGATATATTCTTGTGCGGTGAATAGGGCGTGTTGAGTCCAGTTCTCTGAGCCAGGAGTAGGTCTTGTCTATTACATATTGGGTTTATGGAACGGTATCTGAGCTAATTTGATACCCTTGTTTTATGTATCACCCCACCTCACCTTTCCCGTTAAGCAGCCATAGTGTGTTTTCTGCATGTGTGACTCTGTTCTGTTTTGTAATTCAGTTCAAGTGTAACGGTTTTTACATTCCCTCTATCAGTGATACCTTATGAGAAGTGTCCTTTTCTGTGTGACTTATTTCACTTAGAATCGTCGTACCTAAATCCACTCATCATGCTGCTACTAACCTTACGGCATTGATTTCATGGCTGAGTGATATTCCATTGTACATAAGGACCACAACTTCTTTATCCATTTTTCTCTTTCCTGGGATATTTAAGGTGGAATGAAGTGGAGGTCCTGGTCAACAGAGCAGCCCTAAACTTTGGGGTGCTTGTGTCTTGCTGATTTTTAATTTTCCCAATTTATACCCCCATGAGTGGAAGTGCCCTATGCTCTCTAAGCTGTGTTTTTCAGATGTTTCAGGACTCACCGGACACTTCTCCGGAGTGGCTCTTGGCAATTTACATCCCGCCCATCAGTGTAGCAAGGCTCCCATTTCTCCATGGCCTGTCCTGCATTTCTGGTTTTGACACTTTTTTCAGCATGGCCCTTTTGACCGATGGGAAGCGAGACTTATTTGTAGCGCTGATTTGCCTTTCCAGGTTGCTTGGTTGGCCAAAAAGGGCGTATGCGTTTTTTCCTGAATATATTCAGGAAAAAACGCATACGCCCTTTTTGGCCAAGGGCATCATTGTCAACGTTTTGCCGCTTCTCATGTGCTTTAAAGGCGATTCGTATCTACCTCCTGAAATCTGTTTCCTGCAATTCTTCCTTCATTTCAAATCCGCTTCTTTGCCTTCCCTCAATATATTTGTGGACGAGAGTTATCATTTATAACTCTGCAGGTTTGTGAATTGCAGTGCCCTGAACCTCCATTTTACAACTCGTTTTTATGGGAGCTGGCCACAAAATTGCAGAATGGCTTCAGGCCCTGTTCTGGTTCCGGGGGGCAGGCTGAGCCTGTGGTTAATTCTTCTTTCTGATGGGAAAATAGAGTGACCTGTGCCTGTCCCAACACCAAGAGCTAGTCTCTCGTTGGTTCCACGTCTTCCCGTTTATCCTCAGGACAAATTGCAACCTGTATGGAACAGGAGGTTAAAGGTGCTGATGCTCCAAGTAGGGAGCTTGCTAGTAAAGCAGCTGGAATGGCGAACCCGGGCACAAGGAGATGAGAAATGAGGTGCGTTTTAGAAACCATTCCCCATCACACGGTGTACCATCTTCTGGGTTTCTCATGCATGTTTTTGATGTAGGAAGATGCCCTTGAACCTGGAGATTTGGGACCCATGCGATGGGTACCACGCAGTATTACTTTAAAGGGTCTGCGTTTGCTCACCCAACCTCACCAAACCTCTCAGCCCCAAGAGTGTCCACCCTTATGTCTCATCCAGCTGTGCGTCTAGATATGGTCAATCCAGGTTGCATCACAGCCCCTGAACGCATTGTGTAAGAATTTCTCTCTCTTTCACTGTCTTTGTTTCATGGGTGTTTCAAAGTAATTTATTTTTATAATGGGGTTTAGCTGCTTTTCACTGCTGTGTTTATGCCGCTTTACACCCACTTGACACACTAACAGAGAGATATCAATACATAGGTTTTACGATTATTATTAGTCAGATATATTCTTGTGCGGTGAATAGGGCGTGTTGAGTCCAGTTCTCTGAGCAAGGAGTAGGTCTTGTCTATTACATATTGGGTTTATGGAACGGTATCTGAGCTAATTTGATACCCTTGTTTTATGTATCACCCCACCTCACCTTTCCCGTTAAGCAGCCATAGTGTGTTTTCTGCATGTGTGACTCTGTTCTGTTTTGTAATTCAGTTCAAGTGTAACGGTTTTTACATTCCCTCTATCAGTGATACCTTATGAGAAGTGTCCTTTTCTGTGTGACTTATTTCACTTAGAATCGTCGTACCTAAATCCACTCATCATGCTGCTACTAACCTTACGACATTGATTTCATGGCTGAGTGGTATTCCATTGTACATAAGGACCACAACTTCTTTATCCATTTTTCTCTTTCCTGGGATATTTAAGGTGGAATGAAGTGGAGGTCCTGGTCAACAGAGCAGCCCTAAACTTTGGGGTGCTTGTGTCTTGCTGATTTTTAATTTTCCCAATTTATACCCCCATGAGTGGAAGTGCCCTATGCTCTCTAAGCTGTGTTTTTCAGATGTTTCAGGACTCACCGGACACTTCTCCGGAGTGGCTTTTGGCAATTTACATCCCGCCCATCAGTGTAGCAAGGCTCCCATTTCTCCATGGCCTGTCCTGCATTTCTGGTTTTGACACTTTTTTCAGCATGGCCCTTTTGACCGATGGGAAGCGAGACTTATTTGTAGCGCTGATTTGCCTTTCCAGGTTGCTTGGTTGGCCAAAAAGGGCGTATGCGTTTTTTCCTGAATATATTCAGGAAAAAACGCATACGCCCTTTTTGGCCAAGGGCATCATTGTCAACGTTTTGCCGCTTTTCATGTGCTTTAAAGGCGATTCGTATCTACCTCCTGAAATCTGTTTCCTGCAATTCTGCCTTGATTTCAAATCCTCTTCTTTGCCTTCCCTCAATATATTTGTGGACGAGAGTTATCATTAATAACTCTGCAGGTTTGTGAATTGCAGTGCCCTGAACCTCCATTTTACAACTCGTTTTTATGGGAGCTGGCCGCAAAATCGCAGAATGGCTTCAGGCCCTGTTCTGGTTCCGGGCGGCAGGCTGAGCCTGTGGTTAATTCTTCTTTCTGATGGGAAAATAGAGTGACCTGTGCCTGTCCCAACACCAAGAGCTAGTCTCTCGTTGGTTCCACGTCTTCCCGTTTATCCTCAGGACAAATTGCAACCTGCATGGAACAGGAGGTTAAAGGTGCTGATGCTCCAAGTAGGGAGCTTGCTAGTAAAGCGGCTGGAATGGTGAACCCGGGCACAAGGAGATGAGAAATGAGGTGCGTTTTAGAAACCTTTCCCCATCACACGGTGTACCATCTTCTGGGTTTCTCATGCATGTTTTTGATGTAGGAAGATGCCCTTGAACCTGGAGATTTGGGACCCATGCGATGGGTACCATGCAGTATTACTTTAAAGGGTCTGCGTTTGCTCACCCAACCTCACCAAACCTCTCAGCCCCAAGAGTGTCCACCCTTATGTCTCATCCAGCTGTGCGTCTAGATATGGTCAATCCAGGTTGCATCACAGCCCCTGAACGCATTGTGTAAGAATTTCTCTCTCTTTCACTGTCTTTGTTTCATGGGTGTTTCAAAGTAATTTATTTTTATAATGGGGTTTAGCTGCTTTTCACTGCTGTGTTTATGCCGCTTTACACCCACTTGACACAATAACAGAGAGATATCAATACATAGGTTTTACGATTATTATTAGTCAGATATATTCTTGTGCGGTGAATAGGGCGTGTTGAGTCCAGTTCTCTGAGCAAGGAGTAGGTCTTGTCTATTACATATTGAGTTTATGGAACGGTATCTGAGCTAATTTGATACCCTTGTTTTATGTATCACCCCACCTCACCTTTCCCGTTAAGCAGCCATAGTGTGTTTTCTGCATGTGTGACTCTGTTCTGTTTTGTAATTCAGTTCAAGTGTAACGGTTTTTACATTCCCTCTATCAGTGATACCTTATGAGAAGTGTCCTTTTCTGTGTGACTTATTTCACTTAGAATCGTCGTACCTAAATCCACTCATCATGCTGCTACTAACCTTACGACATTGATTTCCTGGCTGAGTGATATTCCATTGTACATAAGGACCACAACTTCTTTATCCATTTTTCTCTTTCCTGGGATATTTAAGGTGGAATGAAGTGGAGGTCCTGGTCAACAGAGCAGCCCTAAACTTTGGGGTGCTTGTGTCTTGCTGATTTTCCCAATTTATACCCCCATGAGTGGAAGTGCCCTATGCTCTCTAAGCTGTGTTTTTCAGATGTTTCAGGACTCACCGGACAGTTCTCCGGAGTGGCTCTTGGCAATTTACATCCCGCCCATCAGTGTAGCAAGGCTCCCATTTCTCCATGGCCTGTCCTGCATTTCTGGTTTTGACACTTTTTTCAGCATGGCCCTTTTGACCGATGGGAAGCGTGACTTCTTTGTAGTGCTGATTTGCCTTTCCAGGTTGCTTGGTTGGCCAAAAAGGGCGTATGCGTTTTTTCCTGAATATATTCAGGAAAAAACGCATACGCCCTTTTTGGCCAAGGGCATCATTGTCAACGTTTTGCCGCTTCTCATGTGCTTTAAAGGCGATTCGTATCTACCTCCTGAAATCTGTTTCCTGCAATTCTGCCTTGATTTCAAATCCTCTTCTTTGCCTTCCCTCAATATATTTGTGGACGAGAGTTATCATTAATAACTCTGCAGGTTTGTGAATTGCAGTGCCCTGAACCTCCATTTTACAACTCGTTTTTATGGGAGCTGGCCGCAAAATCGCAGAATGGCTTCAGGCCCTGTTCTGGTTCCGGGGGGCAGGCTGAGCCTGTGGTTAATTCTTCTTTCTGATGGGAAAATAGAGTGACCTGTGCCTGTCCCAACACCAAGAGCTAGTCTCTCGTTGGTTCCACGTCTTCCCGTTTATCCTCAGGACAAATTGCAACCTGTACGGAACAGGAGGTTAAAGGTGCTGATGCTCCAAGTAGGGAGCTTGCTAGTAAAGCGGCTGGAATGGCGAACCCGGGCACAAGGAGATGAGAAATGAGGTGCGTTTTAGAAACCTTTCCCCATCACACGGTGTACCATCTTCTGGGTTTCTCATGTATGTTTTTGATGTAGGAAGATGCCCTTGAACCTGGAGATTTGGGACCCATGCGATGGGTACCACGCAGTATTCCTTTAAAGGGTCTGCGTTTGCTCACCCAACCTCACCAAACCTCTCAGCCCCAAGAGTGTCCACCCTTATGTCTCATCCAGGTGTGCGTCTAGATATGGTCAATCCAGGTTGCATCACAGCCCCTGAACGCATTGTGTAAGAATTTCTCTCTCTTTCACTGTCTTTGTTTCATGGGTGTTTCAAAGTAATTTATTTTTATAATGGGGTTTAGCTGCTTTTCACTGCTGTGTTTATGCCGCTTTACACCCACTTGACACAATAACAGAGAGATATCAATACATAGGTTTTACGATTATTATTAGTCAGATATATTCTTGTGCGGTGAATAGGGCGTGTTGAGTCCAGTTCTCTGAGCAAGGAGTAGGTCTTGTCTATTACATATTGGGTTTATGGAACGGTATCTGAGCTAATTTGATACCCTTGTTTTATGTATCACCCCACCTCACCTTTCCCGTTAAGCAGCCATAGTGTGTTTTCTGCATGTGTGACTCTGTTCTGTTTTGTAATTCAGTTCAAGTGTAACGGTTTTTACATTCCCTCTATCAGTGATACCTTATGAGAAGTGTCCTTTTCTGTGTGACTTATTTCACTTAGAATCGTCGTACCTAAATCCACTCATCATGCTGCTACTAACCTTACGACATTGATTTCATGGCTGAGTGGTATTCCATTGTACATAAGGACCACAACTTCTTTATCCATTTTTCTCTTTCCTGGGATATTTAAGGTGGAATGAAGTGGAGGTCCTGGTCAACAGAGCAGCCCTAAACTTTGGGGTGCTTGTGTCTTGCTGATTTTTAATTTTCCCAATTTATACCCCCATGAGTGGAAGTGCCCTATGCTCTCTAAGCTGTGATTTTCAGATGTTTCAGGACTCACCGGACACTTCTCCGGAGTGGCTTTTGGCAATTTACATCCCGCCCATCAGTGTAGCAAGGCTCCCATTTCTCCATGGCCTGTCCTGCATTTCTGGTTTTGACACTTTTTTCAGCATGGCCCTTTTGACCGATGGGAAGCGAGACTTATTTGTAGCGCTGATTTGCCTTTCCAGGTTGCTTGGTTGGCCAAAAAGGGCGTATGCGTTTTTTCCTGAATATATTCAGGAAAAAACGCATACGCCCTTTTTGGCCAAGGGCATCATTGTCAACGTTTTGCCGCTTCTCATGTGCTTTAAAGGCGATTCGTATCTACCTCCTGAAATCTGTTTCCTGCAATTCTGCCTTGATTTCAAATCCGCTTCTTTGCCTTCCCTCAATATATTTGTGGACGAGAGTTATCATTTATAACTCTGCAGGTTTGTGAATTGCAGTGCCCTGAACCTCCATTTTACAACTCGTTTTTATGGGAGCTGGCCGCAAAATTGCAGAATGGCTTCAGGCCCTGTTCTGGTTCCGGGGGGCAGGCTGAGCCTGTGGTTAATTCTTCTTTCTGATGGGAAAATAGAGTGACCTGTGCCTGTCCCAACACCAAGAGCTAGTCTCTCGTTGGTTCCACGTCTTCCCGTTTATCCTCAGGACAAATTGCAACCTGCATGGAACAGGAGGTTAAAGGTGCTGATGCTCCAAGTAGGGAGCTTGCTAGTAAAGCGGCTGGAATGGCGAACCCGGGCACAAGGAGATGAGAAATGAGGTGCGTTTTAGAAACCTTTCCCCATCACACGGTGTACCATCTTCTGGGTTTCTCATGCATGTTTTCGATGTAGGAAGATGTCCTTGAACCTGGAGATTTGGGACCCATGCGATGGGTACCACGCAGTATTCCTTTAAAGGGTCTGCGTTTGCTCACCCAACCTCACCAAACCTCTCAGCCCCAAGAGTGTCCACCCTTATGTCTCATCCAGCTGTGCGTCTAGATATGGTCAATCCAGGTTGCATCACAGCCCCTGAACGCATTGTGTAAGAATTTCTCTCTCTTTCACTGTCTTTGTTTCATGGGTGTTTCAAAGTAATTTATTTTTATAATGGGGTTTAGCTGCTTTTCACTGCTGTGTTTATGCCGCTTTACACCCACTTGACACACTAACAGAGAGATATCAATACATAGGTTTTACGATTATTATTAGTCAGATATATTCTTGTGCGGTGAATAGGGCGTGTTGAGTCCAGTTCTCTGAGCAAGGAGTAGGTCTTGTCTATTACATATTGGGTTTATGGAACGGTATCTGAGCTAATTTGATACCCTTGTTTTATGTATCACCCCACCTCACCTTTCCCGTTAAGCAGCCATAGTGTGTTTTCTGCATGTGTGACTCTGTTCTGTTTTGTAATTCAGTTCAAGTGTAACGGTTTTTACATTCCCTCTATCAGTGATACCTTATGAGAAGTGTCCTTTTCTGTGTGACTTATTTCACTTAGAATCGTCGTACCTAAATCCACTCATCATGCTGCTACTAACCTTACGACATTGATTTCATGGCTGAGTGGTATTCCATTGTACATAAGGACCACAACTTCTTTATCCATTTTTCTCTTTCCTGGGATATTTAAGGTGGAATGAAGTGGAGGTCCTGGTCAACAGAGCAGCCCTAAACTTTGGGGTGCTTGTGTCTTGCTGATTTTTCATTTTCCCAATTTATACCCCCATGAGTGGAAGTGCCCTATGCTCTCTAAGCTGTGTTTTTCAGATGTTTCAGGACTCACCGGACACTTCTCCGGAGTGGCTTTTGGCAATTTACATCCCGCCCATCAGTGTAGCAAGGCTCCCATTTCTCCATGGCCTGTCCTGCATTTCTGGTTTTGACACTTTTTTCAGCATGGCCCTTTTGACCGATGGGAAGCGAGACTTATTTGTAGCGCTGATTTGCCTTTCCAGGTTGCTTGGTTGGCCAAAAAGGGCGTATGCGTTTTTTCCTGAATATATTCAGGAAAAAACGCATACGCCCTTTTTGGCCAAGGGCATCATTGTCAACGTTTTGCCGCTTTTCATGTGCTTTAAAGGCGATTCGTATCTACCTCCTGAAATCTGTTTCCTGCAATTCTGCCTTGATTTCAAATCCTCTTCTTTGCCTTCCCTCAATATATTTGTGGACGAGAGTTATCATTTATAACTCTGCAGGTTTGTGAATTGCAGTGCCCTGAACCTCCATTTTACAACTCGTTTTTATGGGAGCTGGCCACAAAATTGCAGAATGGCTTCAGGCCCTGTTCTGGTTCCGGGGGGCAGGCTGAGCCTGTGGTTAATTCTTCTTTCTGATGGGAAAATAGAGTGACCTGTGCCTGTCCCAACACCAAGAGCTAGTCTCTCGTTGGTTCCACGTCTTCCCGTTTATCCTCAGGACAAATTGCAACCTGCATGGAACAGGAGGTTAAAGGTGCTGATGCTCCAAGTAGGGAGCTTGCTAGTAAAGCGGCTGGAATGGCGAACCCGGGCACAAGGAGATGAGAAATGAGGTGCGTTTTAGAAACCTTTCCCCATCACACGGTGTACCATCTTCTGGGTTTCTCATGCATGTTTTCGATGTAGGAAGATGTCCTTGAACCTGGAGATTTGGGACCCATGCGATGGGTACCACGCAGTATTACTTTAAAGGGTCTGCGTTTGCTCACCCAACCTCACCAAACCTCTCAGCCCCAAGAATGTCCACCCTTATGTCTCATCCAGCTGTGCGTCTAGATATGGTCAATCCAGGTTGCATCACAGCCCCTGAACGCATTGTGTAAGAATTTCTCTCTCTTTCACTGTCTTTGTTTCATGGGTGTTTCAAAGTAATTTATTTTTATAATGGGGTTTAGCTGCTTTTCACTGCTGTGTTTATGCCGCTTTACACCCACTTGACACACTAACAGAGAGATATCAATACATAGGTTTTACGATTATTATTAGTCAGATATATTCTTGTGCGGTGAATAGGGCGTGTTGAGTCCAGTTCTCTGAGCAAGGAGTAGGTCTTGTCTATTACATATTGGGTTTATGGAACGGTATCTGAGCTAATTTGATACCCTTGTTTTATGTATCACCCCACCTCACCTTTCCCGTTAAGCAGCCATAGTGTGTTTTCTGCATGTGTGACTCTGTTCTGTTTTGTAATTCAGTTCAAGTGTAACGGTTTTTACATTCCCTCTATCAGTGATACCTTATGAGAAGTGTCCTTTTCTGTGTGACTTATTTCACTTAGAATCGTCGTACCTAAATCCACTCATCATGCTGCTACTAACCTTACGACATTGATTTCATGGCTGAGTGGTATTCCATTGTACATAAGGACCACAACTTCTTTATCCATTTTTCTCTTTCCTGGGATATTTAAGGTGGAATGAAGTGGAGGTCCTGGTCAACAGAGCAGCCCTAAACTTTGGGGTGCTTGTGTCTTGCTGATTTTTAATTTTCCCAATTTATACCCCCATGAGTGGAAGTGCCCTATGCTCTCTAAGCTGTGTTTTTCAGATGTTTCAGGACTCACCGGACACTTCTCCGGAGTGACTTTTGGCAATTTACATCCCGCCCATCAGTGTAGCAAGGCTCCCATTTCTCCATGGCCTGTCCTGCATTTCTGGTTTTGACACTTTTTTCAGCATGGCCCTTTTGACCGATGGGAAGCGAGACTTATTTGTAGCGCTGATTTGCCTTTCCAGGTTGCTTGGTTGGCCAAAAAGGGCGTATGCGTTTTTTCCTGAATATATTCAGGAAAAAACGCATACGCCCTTTTTGGCCAAGGGCATCATTGTCAACGTTTTGCCGCTTTTCATGTGCTTTAAAGGCGATTCGTATCTACCTCCTGAAATCTGTTTCCTGCAATTCTGCCTTGATTTCAAATCCTCTTCTTTGCCTTCCCTCAATATATTTGTGGACGAGAGTTATCATTAATAACTCTGCAGGTTTGTGAATTGCAGTGCCCTGAACCTCCATTTTACAACTCGTTTTTATGGGAGCTGGCCGCAAAATCGCAGAATGGCTTCAGGCCCTGTTCTGGTTCCGGGGGGCAGGCTGAGCCTGTGGTTAATTCTTCTTTCTGATGGGAAAATAGAGTGACCTGTGCCTGTCCCAACACCAAGAGCTAGTCTCTCGTTGGTTCCACGTCTTCCCGTTTATCCTCAGGACAAATTGCAACCTGTATGGAACAGGAGGTTAAAGGTGCTGATGCTCCAAGTAGGGAGCTTGCTAGTAAAGCAGCTGGAATGGCGAACCCGGGCACAAGGAGATGAGAAATGAGGTGCGTTTTAGAAACCTTTCCCCATCACACGGTGTACCATCTTCTGGGTTTCTCATGCATGTTTTTGATGTAGGAAGATGCCCTTGAACCTGGAGATTTGGGACCCATGCGATGGGTACCACGCAGTATTACTTTAAAGGGTCTGCGTTTGCTCACCCAACCTCACCAAACCTCTCAGCCCCAAGAGTGTCCACCCTTATGTCTCATCCAGCTGTGCGTCCAGATATGGTCAATCCAGGTTGCATCACAGCCCCTGAACGCATTGTGTAAGAATTTCTCTCTCTTTCACTGTCTTTGTTTCATGGGTGTTTCAAAGTAATTTATTTTTATAATGGGGTTTAGCTGCTTTTCACTGCTGTGTTTATGCCGCTTTACACCCACTTGACACACTAACAGAGAGATATCAATACATAGGTTTTACGATTATTATTAGTCAGATATATTCTTGTGCGGTGAATAGGGCGTGTTGAGTCCAGTTCTCTGAGCAAGGAGTAGGTCTTGTCTATTACATATTGGGTTTATGGAACGGTATCTGAGCTAATTTGATACCCTTGTTTTATGTATCACCCCACCTCACCTTTCCCGTTAAGCAGCCATAGTGTGTTTTCTGCATGTGTGACTCTGTTCTGTTTTGTAATTCAGTTCAAGTGTAACGGTTTTTACATTCCCTCTATCAGTGATACCTTATGAGAAGTGTCCTTTTCTGTGTGACTTATTTCACTTAGAATCGTCGTACCTAAATCCACTCATCATGCTGCTACTAACCTTACGACATTGATTTCATGGCTGAGTGGTATTCCATTGTACATAAGGACCACAACTTCTTTATCCATTTTTCTCTTTCCTGGGATATTTAAGGTGGAATGAAGTGGAGGTCCTGGTCAACAGAGCAGCCCTAAACTTTGGGGTGCTTGTGTCTTGCTGATTTTTCATTTTCCCAATTTATACCCCCATGAGTGGAAGTGCCCTATGCTCTCTAAGCTGTGTTTTTCAGATGTTTCAGGACTCACCGGACACTTCTCCGGAGTGGCTTTTGGCAATTTACATCCCGCCCATCAGTGTAGCAAGGCTCCCATTTCTCCATGGCCTGTCCTGCATTTCTGGTTTTGACACTTTTTTCAGCATGGCCCTTTTGACAGATGGGAAGCGAGACTTATTTGTAGCGCTGATTTGCCTTTCCAGGTTGCTTGGTTGGCCAAAAAGGGCGTATGCGTTTTTTCCTGAATATATTCAGGAAAAAACGCATACGCCCTTTTTGGCCAAGGGCATCATTGTCAACGTTTTGCCGCTTTTCATGTGCTTTAAAGGCGATTCGTATCTACCTCCTGAAATCTGTTTCCTGCAATTCTGCCTTGATTTCAAATCCTCTTCTTTGCCTTCCCTCAATATATTTGTGGACGAGAGTTATCATTAATAACTCTGCAGGTTTGTGAATTGCAGTGCCCTGAACCTCCATTTTACAACTCGTTTTTATGGGAGCTGGCCGCAAAATCGCAGAATGGCTTCAGGCCCTGTTCTGGTTCCGGGCGGCAGGCTGAGCCTGTGGTTAATTCTTCTTTCTGATGGGAAAATAGAGTGACCTGTGCCTGTCCCAACACCAAGAGCTAGTCTCTCGTTGGTTCCACGTCTTCCCGTTTATCCTCAGGACAAATTGCAACCTGCATGGAACAGGAGGTTAAAGGTGCTGATGCTCCAAGTAGGGAGCTTGCTAGTAAAGCGGCTGGAATGGCGAACCCGGGCACAAGGAGATGAGAAATGAGGTGCGTTTTAGAAACCTTTCCCCATCACACGGTGTACCATCTTCTGGGTTTCTCATGCATGTTTTTGATGTAGGAAGATGCCCTTGAACCTGGAGATTTGGGACCCATGCGATGGGTACCACGCAGTATTACTTTAAAGGGTCTGCGTTTGCTCACCCAACCTCACCAAACCTCTCAGCCCCAAGAGTGTCCACCCTTATGTCTCATCCAGCTGTGCGTCTAGATATGGTCAATCCAGGTTGCATCACAGCCCCTGAACGCATTGTGTAAGAATTTCTCTCTCTTTCACTGTCTTTGTTTCATGGGTGTTTCAAAGTAATTTATTTTTATAATGGGGTTTAGCTGCTTTTCACTGCTGTGTTTATGCCGCTTTACACCCACTTGACACAATAACGGAGAGATATCAATACATAGGTTTTACGATTATTATTAGTCAGATATATTCTTGTGCGGTGAATAGGGCGTGTTGAGTCCAGTTCTCTGAGCAAGGAGTAGGTCTTTTCTATTACATATTGGGTTTATGGAACGGTATCTGAGCTAATTTGATACCCTTGTTTTATGTATCACCCCACCTCACCTTTCCCGTTAAGCAGCCATAGTGTGTTTTCTGCATGTGTGACTCTGTTCTGTTTTGTAATTCAGTTCAAGTGTAACGGTTTTTACATTCCCTCTATCAGTGATACCTTATGAGAAGTGTCCTTTTCTGTGTGACTTATTTCACTTAGAATCGTCGTACCTAAATCCACTCATCATGCTGCTACTAACCTTACGACATTGATTTCATGGCTGAGTGGTATTCCATTGTACATAAGGACCACAACTTCTTTATCCATTTTTCTCTTTCCTGGGATATTTAAGGTGGAATGAAGTGGAGGTCCTGGTCAACAGAGCAGCCCTAAACTTTGGGGTGCTTGTGTCTTGCTGATTTTTCATTTTCCCAATTTATACCCCCATGAGTGGAAGTGCCCTATGCTCTCTAAGCTGTGTTTTTCAGATGTTTCAGGACTCACCGGACACTTCTCCGGAGTGGCTTTTGGCAATTTGCATCCCGCCCATCAGTGTAGCAAGGCTCCCATTTCTCCATGGCCTGTCCTGCATTTCTGGTTTTGACACTTTTTTCAGCATGGCCCTTTTGACCGATGGGAAGCGAGACTTCTTTGTAGCGCTGATTTGCCTTTCCAGGTTGCTTGGTTGGCCAAAAAGGGCGTATGCGATTTTTCCTGAATATATTCAGGAAAAAACGCATACGCCCTTTTTGGCCAAGGGCATCATTGTCAACGTTTTGCCGCTTTTCATGTGCTTTAAAGGCGATTCGTATCTACCTCCTGAAATCTGTTTCCTGCAATTCTGCCTTGATTTCAAATCCTCTTCTTTGCCTTCCCTCAATATATTTGTGGACGAGAGTTATCATTAATAACTCTGCAGGTTTGTGAATTGCAGTGCCCTGAACCTCCATTTTACAACTCGTTTTTATGGGAGCTGGCCGCAAAATCGCAGAATGGCTTCAGGCCCTGTTCTGGTTCCGGGGGGCAGGCTGAGCCTGTGGTTAATTCTTCTTTCTGATGGGAAAATAGAGTGACCTGTGCCTGTCCCAACACCAAGAGCTAGTCTCTCATTGGTTCCACGTCTTCCCGTTTATCCTCAGGACAAATTGCAACGTGTATGGAACAGGAGGTTAAAGGTGCTGATGCTCCAAGTAGGGAGCTTGCTAGTAAAGCGGCTGGAATGGCGAACCCGGGCACAAGGAGATGAGAAATGAGGTGCGTTTTAGAAACCTTTCCCCATCACACGGTGTACCATCTTCTGGGTTTCTCATGCATGTTTTTGATGTAGGAAGATGCCCTTGAACCTGGAGATTTGGGACCCATGCGATGGGTACCACGCAGTATTCCTTTAAAGGGTCTGCGTTTGCTCACCCAACCTCACCAAACCTCTCAGCCCCAAGAGTGTCCACCCTTATGTCTCATCCAGCTGTGCGTCTAGATATGGTCAATCCAGGTTGCATCACAGCCCCTGAACGCATTGTGTAAGAATTTCTCTCTCTTTCACTGTCTTTGTTTCATGGGTGTTTCAAAGTAATTTATTTTTATAAGGGGGTTTAGCTGCTTTTCACTGCTGTGTTTATGCCGCTTTACACCCACTTGACACACTAACAGAGAGATATCAATACATAGGTTTTACGATTATTATTAGTCAGATATATTCTTGTGCGGTGAATAGGGCGTGTTGAGTCCAGTTCTCTGAGCAAGGAGTAGGTCTTGTCTATTACATATTGGGTTTATGGAACGGTATCTGAGCTAATTTGATACCCTTGTTTTATGTATCACCCCACCTCACCTTTCCCGTTAAGCAGCCATAGTGTGTTTTCTGCATGTGTGACTCTGTTCTGTTTTGTAATTCAGTTCAAGTGTAACGGTTTTTACATTCCCTCTATCAGTGATACCTTATGAGAAGTGTCCTTTTCTGTGTGACTTATTTCACTTAGAATCGTCGTACCTAAATCCACTCATCATGCTGCTACTAACCTTACGACATTGATTTCATGGCTGAGTGGTATTCCATTGTACATAAGGACCACAACTTCTTTATCCATTTTTCTCTTTCCTGGGATATTTAAGGTGGAATGAAGTGGAGGTCCTGGTCAACAGAGCAGCCCTAAACTTTGGGGTGCTTGTGTCTTGCTGATTTTTCATTTTCCCAATTTATACCCCCATGAGTGGAAGTGCCCTATGCTCTCTAAGCTGTGTTTTTCAGATGTTTCAGGACTCACCGGACACTTCTCCGGAGTGGCTTTTGGCAATTTACATCCCGCCCATCAGTGTAGCAAGGCTCCCATTTCTCCATGGCCTGTCCTGCATTTCTGGTTTTGACACTTTTTTCAGCATGGCCCTTTTGACCGATGGGAAGCGAGACTTATTTGTAGCGCTGATTTGCCTTTCCAGGTTGCTTGGTTGGCCAAAAAGGGCGTATGCGTTTTTTCCTGAATATATTCAGGAAAAAACGCATACGCCCTTTTTGGCCAAGGGCATCATTGTCAACGTTTTGCCGCTTTTCATGTGCTTTAAAGGCGATTCGTATCTACCTCCTGAAATCTGTTTCCTGCAATTCTGCCTTGATTTCAAATCCTCTTCTTTGCCTTCCCTCAATATATTTGTGGACGAGAGTTATCATTAATAACTCTGCAGGTTTGTGAATTGCAGTGCCCTGAACCTCCATTTTACAACTCGTTTTTATGGGAGCTGGCCGCAAAATCGCAGAATGGCTTCAGGCCCTGTTCTGGTTCCGGGGGGCAGGCTGAGCCTGTGGTTAATTCTTCTTTCTGATGGGAAAATAGAGTGACCTGTGCCTGTCCCAACACCAAGAGCTAGTCTCTCGTTGGTTCCACGTCTTCCCGTTTATCCTCAGGACAAATTGCAACCTGTATGGAACAGGAGGTTAAAGGTGCTGATGCTCCAAGTAGGGAGCTTGCTAGTAAAGCAGCTGGAATGGCGAACCCGGGCACAAGGAGATGAGAAATGAGGTGCGTTTTAGAAACCTTTCCCCATCACACGGTGTACCATCTTCTGGGTTTCTCATGCATGTTTTTGATGTAGGAAGATGCCCTTGAACCTGGAGATTTGGGACCCATGCGATGGGTACCACGCAGTATTACTTTAAAGGGTCTGCGTTTGCTCACCCAACCTCACCAAACCTCTCAGCCCCAAGAGTGTCCACCCTTATGTCTCATCCAGCTGTGCGTCCAGATATGGTCAATCCAGGTTGCATCACAGCCCCTGAACGCATTGTGTAAGAATTTCTCTCTCTTTCACTGTCTTTGTTTCATGGGTGTTTCAAAGTAATTTATTTTTATAATGGGGTTTAGCTGCTTTTCACTGCTGTGTTTATGCCGCTTTACACCCACTTGACACACTAACAGAGAGATATCAATACATAGGTTTTACGATTATTATTAGTCAGATATATTCTTGTGCGGTGAATAGGGCGTGTTGAGTCCAGTTCTCTGAGCAAGGAGTAGGTCTTGTCTATTACATATTGGGTTTATGGAACGGTATCTGAGCTAATTTGATACCCTTGTTTTATGTATCACCCCACCTCACCTTTCCCGTTAAGCAGCCATAGTGTGTTTTCTGCATGTGTGACTCTGTTCTGTTTTGTAATTCAGTTCAAGTGTAACGGTTTTTACATTCCCTCTATCAGTGATACCTTATGAGAAGTGTCCTTTTCTGTGTGACTTATTTCACTTAGAATCGTCGTACCTAAATCCACTCATCATGCTGCTACTAACCTTACGACATTGATTTCATGGCTGAGTGGTATTCCATTGTACATAAGGACCACAACTTCTTTATCCATTTTTCTCTTTCCTGGGATATTTAAGGTGGAATGAAGTGGAGGTCCTGGTCAACAGAGCAGCCCTAAACTTTGGGGTGCTTGTGTCTTGCTGATTTTTCATTTTCCCAATTTATACCCCCATGAGTGGAAGTGCCCTATGCTCTCTAAGCTGTGTTTTTCAGATGTTTCAGGACTCACCGGACACTTCTCCGGAGTGGCTTTTGGCAATTTACATCCCGCCCATCAGTGTAGCAAGGCTCCCATTTCTCCATGGCCTGTCCTGCATTTCTGGTTTTGACACTTTTTTCAGCATGGCCCTTTTGACAGATGGGAAGCGAGACTTATTTGTAGCGCTGATTTGCCTTTCCAGGTTGCTTGGTTGGCCAAAAAGGGCGTATGCGTTTTTTCCTGAATATATTCAGGAAAAAACGCATACGCCCTTTTTGGCCAAGGGCATCATTGTCAACGTTTTGCCGCTTTTCATGTGCTTTAAAGGCGATTCGTATCTACCTCCTGAAATCTGTTTCCTGCAATTCTGCCTTGATTTCAAATCCTCTTCTTTGCCTTCCCTCAATATATTTGTGGACGAGAGTTATCATTAATAACTCTGCAGGTTTGTGAATTGCAGTGCCCTGAACCTCCATTTTACAACTCGTTTTTATGCGAGCTGGCCGCAAAATCGCAGAATGGCTTCAGGCCCTGTTCTGGTTCCGGGCGGCAGGCTGAGCCTGTGGTTAATTCTTCTTTCTGATGGGAAAATAGAGTGACCTGTGCCTGTCCCAACACCAAGAGCTAGTCTCTCGTTGGTTCCACGTCTTCCCGTTTATCCTCAGGACAAATTGCAACCTGCATGGAACAGGAGGTTAAAGGTGCTGATGCTCCAAGTAGGGAGCTTGCTAGTAAAGCGGCTGGAATGGCGAACCCGGGCACAAGGAGATGAGAAATGAGGTGCGTTTTAGAAACCTTTCCCCATCACACGGTGTACCATCTTCTGGGTTTCTCATGCATGTTTTTGATGTAGGAAGATGCCCTTGAACCTGGAGATTTGGGACCCATGCGATGGGTACCACGCAGTATTCCTTTAAAGGGTCTGCGTTTGCTCACCCAACCTCACCAAACCTCTCAGCCCCAAGAGTGTCCACCCTTATGTCTCATCCAGCTGTGCGTCTAGATATGGTCAATCCAGGTTGCATCACAGCCCCTGAACGCATTGTGTAAGAATTTCTCTCTCTTTCACTGTCTTTGTTTCATGGGTGTTTCAAAGTAATTTATTTTTATAAGGGGGTTTAGCTGCTTTTCACTGCTGTGTTTATGCCGCTTTACACCCACTTGACACACTAACAGAGAGATATCAATACATAGGTTTTACGATTATTATTAGTCAGATATATTCTTGTGCGGTGAATAGGGCGTGTTGAGTCCAGTTCTCTGAGCAAGGAGTAGGTCTTGTCTATTACATATTGGGTTTATGGAACGGTATCTGAGCTAATTTGATACCCTTGTTTTATGTATCACCCCACCTCACCTTTCCCGTTAAGCAGCCATAGTGTGTTTTCTGCATGTGTGACTCTGTTCTGTTTTGTAATTCAGTTCAAGTGTAACGGTTTTTACATTCCCTCTATCAGTGATAACTTATGAGAAGTGTCCTTTTCTGTGTGACTTATTTCACTTAGAATCGTCGTACCTAAATCCACTCATCATGCTGCTACTAACCTTACGACATTGATTTCATGGCTGAGTGGTATTCCATTGTACATAAGGACCACAACTTCTTTATCCATTTTTCTCTTTCCTGGGATATTTAAGGTGGAATGAAGTGGAGGTCCTGGTCAACAGAGCAGCCCTAAACTTTGGGGTGCTTGTGTCTTGCTGATTTTTCATTTTCCCAATTTATACCCCCATGAGTGGAAGTGCCCTATGCTCTCTAAGCTGTGTTTTTCAGATGTTTCAGGACTCACCGGACACTTCTCCGGAGTGGCTTTTGGCAATTTACATCCCGCCCATCAGTGTAGCAAGGCTCCCATTTCTCCATGGCCTGTCCTGCATTTCTGGTTTTGACACTTTTTTCAGCATGGCCCTTTTGACCGATGGGAAGCGAGACTTCTTTGTAGCGCTGATTTGCCTTTCCAGGTTGCTTGGTTGGCCAAAAAGGGCGTATGCGATTTTTCCTGAATATATTCAGGAAAAAACGCATACGCCCTTTTTGGCCAAGGGCATCATTGTCAACGTTTTGCCGCTTTTCATGTGCTTTAAAGGCGATTCGTATCTACCTCCTGAAATCTGTTTCCTGCAATTCTGCCTTGATTTCAAATCCTCTTCTTTGCCTTCCCTCAATATATTTGTGGACGAGAGTTATCATTAATAACTCTGCAGGTTTGTGAATTGCAGTGCCCTGAACCTCCATTTTACAACTCGTTTTTATGGGAGCTGGCGGCAAAATCGCAGAATGGCTTCAGGCCCTGTTCTGGTTCCGGGGGGCAGGCTGAGCCTGTGGTTAATTCTTCTTTCTGATGGGAAAATAGAGTGACCTGTGCCTGTCCCAACACCAAGAGCTAGTCTCTCGTTGGTTCCACGTCTTCCCGTTTATCCTCAGGACAAATTGCAACCTGTATGGAACAGGAGGTTAAAGGTGCTGATGCTCCAAGTAGGGAGCTTGCTAGTAAAGCGGCTGGAATGGCGAACCCGGGCACAAGGAGATGAGAAATGAGGTGTGTTTTAGAAACCTTTCCCCATCACACGGTGTACCATCTTCTGGGTTTCTCATGCATGTTTTTGATGTAGGAAGATGCCCTTGAACCTGGAGATTTGGGACCCATGCGATGGGTACCACGCAGTATTCCTTTAAAGGGTCTGCGTTTGCTCACCCAACCTCACCAAACCTCTCAGCCCCAAGAGTGTCCACCCTTATGTCTCATCCAGCTGTGCGTCTAGATATGGTCAATCCAGGTTGCATCACAGCCCCTGAACGCATTGTGTAAGAATTTCTCTCTCTTTCACTGTCTTTGTTTCATGGGTGTTTCAAAGTAATTTATTTTTATAAGGGGGTTTAGCTGCTTTTCACTGCTGTGTTTATGCCGCTTTACACCCACTTGACACACTAACAGAGAGATATCAATACATAGGTTTTACGATTATTATTAGTCAGATATATTCTTGTGCGGTGAATAGGGCGTGTTGAGTCCAGTTCTCTGAGCAAGGAGTAGGTCTTGTCTATTACATATTGGGTTTATGGAACGGTATCTGAGCTAATTTGATACCCTTGTTTTATGTATCACCCCACCTCACCTTTCCCGTTAAGCAGCCATAGTGTGTTTTCTGCATGTGTGACTCTGTTCTGTTTTGTAATTCAGTTCAAGTGTAACGGTTTTTACATTCCCTCTATCAGTGATAACTTATGAGAAGTGTCCTTTTCTGTGTGACTTATTTCACTTAGAATCGTCGTACCTAAATCCACTCATCATGCTGCTACTAACCTTACGACATTGATTTCATGGCTGAGTGGTATTCCATTGTACATAAGGACCACAACTTCTTTATCCATTTTTCTCTTTCCTGGGATATTTAAGGTGGAATGAAGTGGAGGTCCTGGTCAACAGAGCAGCCCTAAACTTTGGGGTGCTTGTGTCTTGCTGATTTTTCATTTTCCCAATTTATACCCCCATGAGTGGAAGTGCCCTATGCTCTCTAAGCTGTGTTTTTCAGATGTTTCAGGACTCACCGGACACTTCTCCGGAGTGGCTTTTGGCAATTTACATCCCGCCCATCAGTGTAGCAAGGCTCCCATTTCTCCATGGCCTGTCCTGCATTTCTGGTTTTGACACTTTTTTCAGCATGGCCCTTTTGACCGATGGGAAGCGAGACTTATTTGTAGCGCTGATTTGCCTTTCCAGGTTGCTTGGTTGGCCAAAAAGGGCGTATGCGTTTTTTCCTGAATATATTCAGGAAAAAACGCATACGCCCTTTTTGGCCAAGGGCATCATTGTCAACGTTTTGCCGCTTTTCATGTGCTTTAAAGGCGATTCGTATCTACCTCCTGAAATCTGTTTCCTGCAATTCTGCCTTGATTTCAAATCCTCTTCTTTGCCTTCCCTCAATATATTTGTGGACGAGAGTTATCATTAATAACTCTGCAGGTTTGTGAATTGCAGTGCCCTGAACCTCCATTTTACAACTCGTTTTTATGGGAGCTGGCCGCAAAATCGCAGAATGGCTTCAGGCCCTGTTCTGGTTCCGGGCGGCAGGCTGAGCCTGTGGTTAATTCTTCTTTCTGATGGGAAAATAGAGTGACCTGTGCCTGTCCCAACACCAAGAGCTAGTCTCTCGTTGGTTCCACGTCTTCCCGTTTTTCCTCAGGACAAATTGCAACCTGCATGGAACAGGAGGTTAAAGGTGCTGATGCTCCAAGTAGGGAGCTTGCTAGTAAAGCGGCTGGAATGGCGAACCCGGGCACAAGGAGATGACAAATGAGGTGCGTTTTAGAAACCTTTCCCCATCACACGGTGTACCATCTTCTGGGTTTCTCATGCATGTTTTTGATGTAGGAAGATGCCCTTGAACCTGGAGATTTGGGACCCATGCGATGGGTACCACGCAGTATTCCTTTAAAGGGTCTGCGTTTGCTCACCCAACCTCACCAAACCTCTCAGCCCCAAGAGTGTCCACCCTTATGTCTCATCCAGCTGTGCGTCTAGATATGGTCAATCCAGGTTGCATCACAGCCCCTGAACGCATTGTGTAAGAATTTCTCTCTCTTTCACTGTCTTTGTTTCATGGGTGTTTCAAAGTAATTTATTTTTATAAGGGGGTTTAGCTGCTTTTCACTGCTGTGTTTATGCCGCTTTACACCCACTTGACACACTAACAGAGAGATATCAATACATAGGTTTTACGATTATTATTAGTCAGATATATTCTTGTGCGGTGAATAGGGCGTGTTGAGTCCAGTTCTCTGAGCAAGGAGTAGGTCTTGTCTATTACATATTGGGTTTATGGAACGGTATCTGAGCTAATTTGATACCCTTGTTTTATGTATCACCCCACCTCACCTTTCCCGTTAAGCAGCCATAGTGTGTTTTCTGCATGTGTGACTCTGTTCTGTTTTGTAATTCAGTTCAAGTGTAACGGTTTTTACATTCCCTCTATCAGTGATAACTTATGAGAAGTGTCCTTTTCTGTGTGACTTATTTCACTTAGAATCGTCGTACCTAAATCCACTCATCATGCTGCTACTAACCTTACGACATTGATTTCATGGCTGAGTGGTATTCCATTGTACATAAGGACCACAACTTCTTTATCCATTTTTCTCTTTCCTGGGATATTTAAGGTGGAATGAAGTGGAGGTCCTGGTCAACAGAGCAGCCCTAAACTTTGGGGTGCTTGTGTCTTGCTGATTTTTCATTTTCCCAATTTATACCCCCATGAGTGGAAGTGCCCTATGCTCTCTAAGCTGTGTTTTTCAGATGTTTCAGGACTCACCGGACACTTCTCCGGAGTGGCTTTTGGCAATTTACATCCCGCCCATCAGTGTAGCAAGGCTCCCATTTCTCCATGGCCTGTCCTGCATTTCTGGTTTTGACACTTTTTTCAGCATGGCCCTTTTGACCGATGGGAAGCGAGACTTCTTTGTAGCGCTGATTTGCCTTTCCAGGTTGCTTGGTTGGCCAAAAAGGGCGTATGCGATTTTTCCTGAATATATTCAGGAAAAAACGCATACGCCCTTTTTGGCCAAGGGCATCATTGTCAACGTTTTGCCGCTTTTCATGTGCTTTAAAGGCGATTCGTATCTACCTCCTGAAATCTGTTTCCTGCAATTCTGCCTTGATTTCAAATCCTCTTCTTTGCCTTCCCTCAATATATTTGTGGACGAGAGTTATCATTAATAACTCTGCAGGTTTGTGAATTGCAGTGCCCTGAACCTCCATTTTACAACTCGTTTTTATGGGAGCTGGCCGCAAAATCGCAGAATGGCTTCAGGCCCTGTTCTGGTTCCGGGGGGCAGGCTGAGCCTGTGGTTAATTCTTCTTTCTGATGGGAAAATAGAGTGACCTGTGCCTGTCCCAACACCAAGAGCTAGTCTCTCGTTGGTTCCACGTCTTCCCGTTTATCCTCAGGACAAATTGCAACCTGTATGGAACAGGAGGTTAAAGGTGCTGATGCTCCAAGTAGGGAGCTTGCTAGTAAAGCGGCTGGAATGGCGAACCCGGGCACAAGGAGATGAGAAATGAGGTGCGTTTTAGAAACCTTTCCCCATCACACGGTGTACCATCTTCTGGGTTTCTCATGCATGTTTTTGATGTAGGAAGATGCCCTTGAACCTGGAGATTTGGGACCCATGCGATGGGTACCACGCAGTATTCCTTTAAAGGGTCTGCGTTTGCTCACCCAACCTCACCAAACCTCTCAGCCCCAAGAGTGTCCACCCTTATGTCTCATCCAGCTGTGCGTCTAGATATGGTCAATCCAGGTTGCATCACAGCCCCTGAACGCATTGTGTAAGAATTTCTCTCTCTTTCACTGTCTTTGTTTCATGGGTGTTTCAAAGTAATTTATTTTTATAAGGGGGTTTAGCTGCTTTTCACTGCTGTGTTTATGCCGCTTTACACCCACTTGACACACTAACAGAGAGATATCAATACATAGGTTTTACGATTATTATTAGTCAGATATATTCTTGTGCGGTGAATAGGGCGTGTTGAGTCCAGTTCTCTGAGCAAGGAGTAGGTCTTGTCTATTACATATTGGGTTTATGGAACGGTATCTGAGCTAATTTGATACCCTTGTTTTATGTATCACCCCACCTCACCTTTCCCGTTAAGCAGCCATAGTGTGTTTTCTGCATGTGTGACTCTGTTCTGTTTTGTAATTCAGTTCAAGTGTAACGGTTTTTACATTCCCTCTATCAGTGATACCTTATGAGAAGTGTCCTTTTCTGTGTGACTTATTTCACTTAGAATCGTCGTACCTAAATCCACTCATCATGCTGCTACTAACCTTACGACATTGATTTCATGGCTGAGTGGTATTCCATTGTACATAAGGACCACAACTTCTTTATCCATTTTTCTCTTTCCTGGGATATTTAAGGTGGAATGAAGTGGAGGTCCTGGTCAACAGAGCAGCCCTAAACTTTGGGGTGCTTGTGTCTTGCTGATTTTTCATTTTCCCAATTTATACCCCCATGAGTGGAAGTGCCCTATGCTCTCTAAGCTGTGTTTTTCAGATGTTTCAGGACTCACCGGACACTTCTCCGGAGTGGCTTTTGGCAATTTACATCCCGCCCATCAGTGTAGCAAGGCTCCCATTTCTCCATGGCCTGTCCTGCATTTCTGGTTTTGACACTTTTTTCAGCATGGCCCTTTTGACCGATGGGAAGCGAGACTTATTTGTAGCGCTGATTTGCCTTTCCAGGTTGCTTGGTTGGCCAAAAAGGGCGTATGCGTTTTTTCCTGAATATATTCAGGAAAAAACGCATACGCCCTTTTTGGCCAAGGGCATCATTGTCAACGTTTTGCCGCTTTTCATGTGCTTTAAAGGCGATTCGTATCTACCTCCTGAAATCTGTTTCCTGCAATTCTGCCTTGATTTCAAATCCTCTTCTTTGCCTTCCCTCAATATATTTGTGGACGAGAGTTATCATTAATAACTCTGCAGGTTTGTGAATTGCAGTGCCCTGAACCTCCATTTTACAACTCGTTTTTATGGGAGCTGGCCGCAAAATCGCAGAATGGCTTCAGGCCCTGTTCTGGTTCCGGGCGGCAGGCTGAGCCTGTGGTTAATTCTTCTTTCTGATGGGAAAATAGAGTGACCTGTGCCTGTCCCAACACCAAGAGCTAGTCTCTCGTTGGTTCCACGTCTTCCCGTTTATCCTCAGGACAAATTGCAACCTGCATGGAACAGGAGGTTAAAGGTGCTGATGCTCCAAGTAGGGAGCTTGCTAGTAAAGCGGCTGGAATGGCGAACCCGGGCACAAGGAGATGAGAAATGAGGTGCGTTTTAGAAACCTTTCCCCATCACACGGTGTACCATCTTCTGGGTTTCTCATGCATGTTTTTGATGTAGGAAGATGCCCTTGAACCTGGAGATTTGGGACCCATGCGATGGGTACCATGCAGTATTACTTTAAAGGGTCTGCGTTTGCTCACCCAACCTCACCAAACCTCTCAGCCCCAAGAGTGTCCACCCTTATGTCTCATCCAGCTGTGCGTCTAGATATGGTCAATCCAGGTTGCATCACAGCCCCTGAACGCATTGTGTAAGAATTTCTCTCTCTTTCACTGTCTTTGTTTCATGGGTGTTTCAAAGTAATTTATTTTTATAATGGGGTTTAGCTGCTTTTCACTGCTGTGTTTATGCCGCTTTACACCCACTTGACACACTAACAGAGAGATATCAATACATAGGTTTTACGATTATTATTAGTCAGATATATTCTTGTGCGGTGAATAGGGCGTGTTGAGTCCAGTTCTCTGAGCAAGGAGTAGGTCTTGTCTATTACATATTGGGTTTATGGAACGGTATCTGAGCTAATTTGATACCCTTGTTTTATGTATCACCCCACCTCACCTTTCCCGTTAAGCAGCCATAGTGTGTTTTCTGCATGTGTGACTCTGTTCTGTTTTGTAATTCAGTTCAAGTGTAACGGTTTTTACATTCCCTCTATCAGTGATACCTTATGAGAAGTGTCCTTTTCTGTGTGACTTATTTCACTTAGAATCGTCGTACCTAAATCCACTCATCATGCTGCTACTAACCTTACGACATTGATTTCATGGCTGAGTGGTATTCCATTGTACATAAGGACCACAACTTCTTTATCCATTTTTCTCTTTCCTGGGATATTTAAGGTGGAATGAAGTGGAGGTCCTGGTCAACAGAGCAGCCCTAAACTTTGGCGTGCTTGTGTCTTGCTGATTTTTCATTTTCCCAATTTATACCCCCATGAGTGGAAGTGCCCTATGCTCTCTAAGCTGTGTTTTTCAGATGTTTCAGGACTCACCGGACACTTCTCCGGAGTGGCTTTTGGCAATTTACATCCCGCCCATCAGTGTAGCAAGGCTCCCATTTCTCCATGGCCTGTCCTGCATTTCTGGTTTTGACACTTTTTTCAGCATGGCCCTTTTGACCGATGGGAAGCGAGACTTATTTGTAGCGCTGATTTGCCTTTCCAGGTTGCTTGGTTGGCCAAAAAGGGCGTATGCGTTTTTTCCTGAATATATTCAGGAAAAAACGCATACGCCCTTTTTGGCCAAGGGCATCATTGTCAACGTTTTGCCGCTTTTCATGTGCTTTAAAGGCGATTCGTATCTACCTCCTGAAATCTGTTTCCTGCAATTCTGCCTTGATTTCAAATCCTCTTCTTTGCCTTCCCTCAATATATTTGTGGACGAGAGTTATCATTAATAACTCTGCAGGTTTGTGAATTGCAGTGCCCTGAACCTCCATTTTACAACTCGTTTTTATGGGAGCTGGCCGCAAAATCGCAGAATGGCTTCAGGCCCTGTTCTGGTTCCGGGCGGCAGGCTGAGCCTGTGGTTAATTCTTCTTTCTGATGGGAAAATAGAGTGACCTGTGCCTGTCCCAACACCAAGAGCTAGTCTCTCGTTGGTTCCACGTCTTCCCGTTTATCCTCAGGACAAATTGCAACCTGCATGGAACAGGAGGTTAAAGGTGCTGATGCTCCAAGTAGGGAGCTTGCTAGTAAAGCGGCTGGAATGGCGAACCCGGGCACAAGGAGATGAGAAATGAGGTGCGTTTTAGAAACCTTTCCCCATCACACGGTGTACCATCTTCTGGGTTTCTCATGCATGTTTTTGATGTAGGAAGATGCCCTTGAACCTGGAGATTTGGGACCCATGCGATGGGTACCACGCAGTATTCCTTTAAAGGGTCTGCGTTTGCTCACCCAACCTCACCAAACCTCTCAGCCCCAAGAGTGTCCACCCTTATGTCTCATCCAGCTGTGCGTCTAGATATGGTCAATCCAGGTTGCATCACAGCCCCTGAACGCATTGTGTAAGAATTTCTCTCTCTTTCACTGTCTTTGTTTCATGGGTGTTTCAAAGTAATTTATTTTTATAATGGGGTTTAGCTGCTTTTCACTGCTGTGTTTATGCCGCTTTACACCCACTTGACACACTAACAGAGAGATATCAATACATAGGTTTTACGATTATTATTAGTCAGATATATTCTTGTGCGGTGAATAGGGCGTGTTGAGTCCAGTTCTCTGAGCCAGGAGTAGGTCTTGTCTATTACATATTGGGTTTATGGAACGGTATCTGAGCTAATTTGATACCCTTGTTTTATGTATCACCCCACCTCACCTTTCCCGTTAAGCAGCCATAGTGTGTTTTCTGCATGTGTGACTCTGTTCTGTTTTGTAATTCAGTTCAAGTGTAACGGTTTTTACATTCCCTCTATCAGTGATACCTTATGAGAAGTGTCCTTTTCTGTGTGACTTATTTCACTTAGAATCGTCGTACCTAAATCCACTCATCATGCTGCTACTAACCTTACGACATTGATTTCATGGCTGAGTGGTATTCCATTGTACATAAGGACCACAACTTCTTTATCCATTTTTCTCTTTCCTGGGATATTTAAGGTGGAATGAAGTGGAGGTCCTGGTCAACAGAGCAGCCCTAAACTTTGGGGTGCTTGTGTCTTGCTGATTTTTAATTTTCCCAATTTATACCCCCATGAGTGGAAGTGCCCTATGCTCTCTAAGCTGTGTTTTTCAGATGTTTCAGGACTCACCGGACACTTCTCCGGAGTGGCTTTTGGCAATTTACATCCCGCCCATCAGTGTAGCAAGGCTCCCATTTCTCCATGGCCTGTCCTGCATTTCTGGTTTTGACACTTTTTTCAGCATGGCCCTTTTGACCGATGGGAAGCGAGACTTATTTGTAGCGCTGATTTGCCTTTCCAGGTTGCTTGGTTGGCCAAAAAGGGCGTATGCGTTTTTTCCTGAATATATTCAGGAAAAAACGCATACGCCCTTTTTGGCCAAGGGCATCATTGTCAACGTTTTGCCGCTTTTCATGTGCTTTAAAGGCGATTCGTATCTACCTCCTGAAATCTGTTTCCTGCAATTCTGCCTTGATTTCAAATCCTCTTCTTTGCCTTCCCTCAATATATTTGTGGACGAGAGTTATCATTAATAACTCTGCAGGTTTGTGAATTGCAGTGCCCTGAACCTCCATTTTACAACTCGTTTTTATGGGAGCTGGCCGCAAAATCGCAGAATGGCTTCAGGCCCTGTTCTGGTTCCGGGCGGCAGGCTGAGCCTGTGGTTAATTCTTCTTTCTGATGGGAAAATAGAGTGACCTGTGCCTGTCCCAACACCAAGAGCTAGTCTCTCGTTGGTTCCACGTCTTCCCGTTTATCCTCAGGACAAATTGCAACCTGTATGGAACAGGAGGTTAAAGGTGCTGATGCTCCAAGTAGGGAGCTTGCTAGTAAAGCGGCTGGAATGGCGAACCCGGGCACAAGGAGATGAGAAATGAGGTGTGTTTTAGAAACCTTTCCCCATCACACGGTGTACCATCTTCTGGGTTTCTCATGCATGTTTTTGATGTAGGAAGATGCCCTTGAACCTGGAGATTTGGGACCCATGCGATGGGTACCACGCAGTATTCCTTTAAAGGGTCTGCGTTTGCTCACCCAACCTCACCAAACCTCTCAGCCCCAAGAGTGTCCACCCTTATGTCTCATCCAGCTGTGCGTCTAGATATGGTCAATCCAGGTTGCATCACAGCCCCTGAACGCATTGTGTAAGAATTTCTCTCTCTTTCACTGTCTTTGTTTCATGGGTGTTTCAAAGTAATTTATTTTTATAATGGGGTTTAGCTGCTTTTCACTGCTGTGTTTATGCCGCTTTACACCCACTTGACACACTAACAGAGAGATATCAATACATAGGTTTTACGATTATTATTAGTCAGATATATTCTTGTGCGGTGAATAGGGCGTGTTGAGTCCAGTTCTCTGAGCCAGGAGTAGGTCTTGTCTATTACATATTGGGTTTATGGAACGGTATCTGAGCTAATTTGATACCCTTGTTTTATGTATCACCCCACCTCACCTTTCCCGTTAAGCAGCCATAGTGTGTTTTCTGCATGTGTGACTCTGTTCTGTTTTGTAATTCAGTTCAAGTGTAACGGTTTTTACATTCCCTCTATCAGTGATACCTTATGAGAAGTGTCCTTTTCTGTGTGACTTATTTCACTTAGAATTGTCGTACCTAAATCCACTCATCATGCTGCTACTAACCTTACGACATTGATTTCATGGCTGAGTGGTATTCCATTGTACATAAGGACCACAACTTCTTTATCCATTTTTCTCTTTCCTGGGATATTTAAGGTGGAATGAAGTGGAGGTCCTGGTCAACAGAGCAGCCCTAAACTTTGGGGTGCTTGTGTCTTGCTGATTTTTAATTTTCCCAATTTATACCCCCATGAGTGGAAGTGCCCTATGCTCTCTAAGCTGTGTTTTTCAGATGTTTCAGGACTCACCGGACACTTCTCCGGAGTGGCTCTTGGCAATTTACATCCCGCCCATCAGTGTAGCAAGGCTCCCATTTCTCCATGGCCTGTCCTGCATTTCTGGTTTTGACACTTTTTTCAGCATGGCCCTTTTGACCGATGGGAAGCGAGACTTCTTTGTAGCGCTGATTTGCCTTTCCAGGTGGCTTGGTTGGCCAAAAAGGGCGTATGCGTTTTTTCCTGAATATATTCAGGAAAAAACGCATACGCCCTTTTTGGCCAAGGGCATCATTGTCAACGTTTTGCCGCTTTTCATGTGCTTTAAAGGCGATTCGTATCTACCTCCTGAAATATGTTTCCTGCAATTCTGCCTTGATTTCAAATCCTCTTCTTTGCCTTCCCTCAATATATTTGTGAACGGGAGTTATCATTTATAACTCTGCAGGTTTGTGAATTGCAGTGCCCTGAACCTCCATTTTACAACTCGTTTTTATGGGAGCTGGCCGCAAAATCACAGAATGGCTTCAGGCCCTGTTCTGGTTCCGGGCGGCAGGCTGAGCCTGTGGTTAATTCTTCTTTCTGATGGGAAAATAGAGTGACCTGTGCCTGTCCCAACACCAAGAGCTAGTCTCTCGTTGGTTCCACGTCTTCCCGTTTATCCTCAGGACAAATTGCAACCTGCATGGAACAGGAGGTTAAAGGTGCTGATGCTCCAAGTAGGGAGCTTGCTAGTAAAGCGGCTGGAATGGCGAACCCGGGCACAAGGAGATGAGAAATGAGGTGCGTTTTAGAAACCTTTCCCCATCACACGGTGTACCATCTTCTGGGTTTCTCATGCATGTTTTCGATGTAGGAAGATGTCCTTGAACCTGGAGATTTGGGACCCATGCGATGGGTACCACGCAGTATTCCTTTAAAGGGTCTGCGTTTGCTCACCCAACCTCACCAAACCTCTCAGCCCCAAGAGTGTCCACCCTTATGTCTCATCCAGGTGTGCGTCTAGATATGGTCAATCCAGGTTGCATCACAGCCCCTGAACGCATTGTGTAAGAATTTCTCTCTCTTTCACTGTCTTTGTTTCATGGGTGTTTCAAAGTAATTTATTTTTATAATGGGGTTTAGCTGCTTTTCACTGCTGTGTTTATGCCGCTTTACACCCACTTGACACAATAACAGAGAGATATCAATACATAGGTTTTACGATTATTATTAGTCAGATATATTCTTGTGCGGTGAATAGGGCGTGTTGAGTCCAGTTCTCTGAGCAAGGAGTAGGTCTTGTCTATTACATATTGGGTTTATGGAACGGTATCTGAGCTAATTTGATACCCTTGTTTTATGTATCACCCCACCTCACCTTTCCCGTTAAGCAGCCATAGTGTGTTTTCTGCATGTGTGACTCTGTTCTGTTTTGTAATTCAGTTCAAGTGTAACGGTTTTTACATTCCCTCTATCAGTGATACCTTATGAGAAGTGTCCTTTTCTGTGTGACTTATTTCACTTAGAATCGTCCTACCTAAATCCACTCATCATGCTGCTACTAACCTTACGACATTGATTTCATGGCTGAGTGGTATTCCATTGTACATAAGGACCACAACTTCTTTATCCATTTTTCTCTTTCCTGGGATATTTAAGGTGGAATGAAGTGGAGGTCCTGGTCAACAGAGCAGCCCTAAACTTTGGGGTGCTTGTGTCTTGCTGATTTTTCATTTTCCCAATTTATACCCCCATGAGTGGAAGTGCCCTATGCTCTCTAAGCTGTGTTTTTCAGATGTTTCAGGACTCACCGGACACTTCTCCGGAGTGGCTTTTGGCAATTTACATCCCGCCCATCAGTGTAGCAAGGCTCCCATTTCTCCATGGCCTGTCCTGCATTTCTGGTTTTGACACTTTTTTCAGCATGGCCCTTTTGACCGATGGGAAGCGAGACTTCTTTGTAGCGCTGATTTGCCTTTCCAGGTTGCTTGGTTGGCCAAAAAGGGCGTATGCGATTTTTCCTGAATATATTCAGGAAAAAACGCATACGCCCTTTTTGGCCAAGGGCATCATTGTCAACGTTTTGCCGCTTTTCATGTGCTTTAAAGGCGATTCGTATCTACCTCCTGAAATCTGTTTCCTGCAATTCTGCCTTGATTTCAAATCCTCTTCTTTGCCTTCCCTCAATATATTTGTGGACGAGAGTTATCATTAATAACTCTGCAGGTTTGTGAATTGCAGTGCCCTGAACCTCCATTTTACAACTCGTTTTTATGGGAGCTGGCCGCAAAATCGCAGAATGGCTTCAGGCCCTGTTCTGGTTCCGGGGGGCAGGCTGAGCCTGTGGTTAATTCTTCTTTCTGATGGGAAAATAGAGTGACCTGTGCCTGTCCCAACACCAAGAGCTAGTCTCTCGTTGGTTCCACGTCTTCCCGTTTATCCTCAGGACAAATTGCAACCTGCATGGAACAGGAGGTTAAAGGTGCTGATGCTCAAAGTAGGGAGCTTGCTAGTAAAGCGGCTGGAATGGCGAACCCGGGCACAAGGAGATGAGAAATGAGGTGCGTTTTAGAAACCTTTCCCCATCACACGGTGTACCATCTTCTGGGTTTCTCATGCATGTTTTCGATGTAGGAAGATGCCCTTGAACCTGGAGATTTGGGACCCATGCGATGGGTACCACGCAGTATTACTTTAAAGGGTCTGCGTTTGCTCACCCAACCTCACCAAACCTCTCAGCCCCAAGAGTGTCCACCCTTATGTCTCATCCAGCTGTGCGTCTAGATATGGTCAATCCAGGTTGCATCACAGCCCCTGAACGCATTGTGTAAGAATTTCTCTCTCTTTCACTGTCTTTGTTTCATGGGTGTTTCAAAGTAATTTATTTTTATAAGGGGGTTTAGCTGCTTTTCACTGCTGTGTTTATGCCGCTTTACACCCACTTGACACACTAACAGAGAGATATCAATACATAGGTTTTACGATTATTATTAGTCAGATATATTCTTGTGCGGTGAATAGGGCGTGTTGAGTCCAGTTCTCTGAGCAAGGAGTAGGTCTTGTCTATTACATATTGGGTTTATGGAACGGTATCTGAGCTAATTTGATACCCTTGTTTTATGTATCACCCCACCTCACCTTTCCCGTTAAGCAGCCATAGTGTGTTTTCTGCATGTGTGACTCTGTTCTGTTTTGTAATTCAGTTCAAGTGTAACGGTTTTTACATTCCCTCTATCAGTGATACCTTATGAGAAGTGTCCTTTTCTGTGTGACTTATTTCACTTAGAATCGTCGTACCTAAATCCACTCATCATGCTGCTACTAACCTTACGACATTGATTTCATGGCTGAGTGGTATTCCATTGTACATAAGGACCACAACTTCTTTATCCATTTTTCTCTTTCCTGGGATATTTAAGGTGGAATGAAGTGGAGGTCCTGGTCAACAGAGCAGCCCTAAACTTTGGGGTGCTTGTGTCTTGCTGATTTTTCATTTTCCCAATTTATACCCCCATGAGTGGAAGTGCCCTATGCTCTCTAAGCTGTGTTTTTCAGATGTTTCAGGACTCACCGGACACTTCTCCGGAGTGGCTTTTGGCAATTTACATCCCGCCCATCAGTGTAGCAAGGCTCCCATTTCTCCATGGCCTGTCCTGCATTTCTGGTTTTGACACTTTTTTCAGCATGGCCCTTTTGACCGATGGGAAGCGAGACTTATTTGTAGCGCTGATTTGCCTTTCCAGGTTGCTTGGTTGGCCAAAAAGGGCGTATGCGTTTTTTCCTGAATATATTCAGGAAAAAACGCATACGCCCTTTTTGGCCAAGGGCATCATTGTCAACGTTTTGCCGCTTTTCATGTGCTTTAAAGGCGATTCGTATCTACCTCCTGAAATCTGTTTCCTGCAATTCTGCCTTGATTTCAAATCCTCTTCTTTGCCTTCCCTCAATATATTTGTGGACGAGAGTTATCATTAATAACTCTGCAGGTTTGTGAATTGCAGTGCCCTGAACCTCCATTTTACAACTCGTTTTTATGGGAGCTGGCCGCAAAATCGCAGAATGGCTTCAGGCCCTGTTCTGGTTCCGGGCGGCAGGCTGAGCCTGTGGTTAATTCTTCTTTCTGATGGGAAAATAGAGTGACCTGTGCCTGTCCCAACACCAAGAGCTAGTCTCTCGTTGGTTCCACGTCTTCCCGTTTATCCTCAGGACAAATTGCAACCTGCATGGAACAGGAGGTTAAAGGTGCTGATGCTCCAAGTAGGGAGCTTGCTAGTAAAGCGGCTGGAATGGCGAACCCGGGCACAAGGAGATGAGAAATGAGGTGCGTTTTAGAAACCTTTCCCCATCACACGGTGTACCATCTTCTGGGTTTCTCATGCATGTTTTTGATGTAGGAAGATGCCCTTGAACCTGGAGATTTGGGACCCATGCGATGGGTACCATGCAGTATTACTTTAAAGGGTCTGCGTTTGCTCACCCAACCTCACCAAACCTCTCAGCCCCAAGAGTGTCCACCCTTATGTCTCATCCAGCTGTGCGTCTAGATATGGTCAATCCAGGTTGCATCACAGCCCCTGAACGCATTGTGTAAGAATTTCTCTCTCTTTCACTGTCTTTGTTTCATGGGTGTTTCAAAGTAATTTATTTTTATAATGGGGTTTAGCTGCTTTTCACTGCTGTGTTTATGCCGCTTTACACCCACTTGACACACTAACAGAGAGATATCAATACATAGGTTTTACGATTATTATTAGTCAGATATATTCTTGTGCGGTGAATAGGGCGTGTTGAGTCCAGTTCTCTGAGCAAGGAGTAGGTCTTGTCTATTACATATTGAGTTTATGGAACGGTATCTGAGCTAATTTGATACCCTTGTTTTATGTATCACCCCACCTCACCTTTCCCGTTAAGCAGCCATAGTGTGTTTTCTGCATGTGTGACTCTGTTCTGTTTTGTAATTCAGTTCAAGTGTAACGGTTTTTACATTCCCTCTATCAGTGATACCTTATGAGAAGTGTCCTTTTCTGTGTGACTTATTTCACTTAGAATCGTCGTACCTAAATCCACTCATCATGCTGCTACTAACCTTACGACATTGATTTCATGGCTGAGTGATATTCCATTGTACATAAGGACCACAACTTCTTTATCCATTTTTCTCTTTCCTGGGATATTTAAGGTGGAATGAAGTGGAAGTCCTGGTCAACAGAGCAGCCCTAAACTTTGGGGTGCTTGTGTCTTGCTGATTTTTAATTTTCCCAATTTATACCCCCATGAGTGGAAGTGCCCTATGCTCTCTAAGCTGTGTTTTTCAGATGTTTCAGGACTCACCGGACACTTCTCCGGAGTGGCTTTTGGCAATTTACATCCCGCCCATCAGTGTAGCAAGGCTCCCATTTCTCCATGGCCTGTCCTGCATTTCTGGTTTTGACACTTTTTTCAGCATGGCCCTTTTGACCGATGGGAAGCGAGACTTGTTTGTAGCGCTGATTTGCCTTTCCAGGCTGCTTGGTTGGCCAAAAAGGGCGTATGCGTTTTTTCCTGAATATATTCAGGAAAAAACGCATACGCCCTTTTTGGCCAAGGGCATCATTGTCAACGTTTTGCCGCTTCTCATGTGCTTTAAAGGCGATTCGTATCTACCTCCTGAAATCTGTTTCCTGCAATTCTGCCTTGATTTCAAATCCGCTTCTTTGCCTTCCCTCAATATATTTGTGGACGAGAGTTATCATTTATAACTCTGCAGGTTTGTGAATTGCAGTGCCCTGAACCTCCATTTTACAACTCGTTTTTATGGGAGCTGGCCGCAAAATTGCAGAATGGCTTCAGGCCCTGTTCTGGTTCCGGGGGGCAGTCTGAGCCTGTGGTTAATTCTTCTTTCTGATGGGAAAATAGAGTGACCTGTGCCTGTCCCAACACCAAGAGCTAGTCTCTCGTTGGTTCCACGTCTTCCCGTTTATCCTCAGGACAAATTGCAACCTGCATGGAACAGGAGGTTAAAGGTGCTGATGCTCCAAGTAGGGAGCTTGCTAGTAAAGCGGCTGGAATGGCGAACCCGGGCACAAGGAGATGAGAAATGAGGTGCGTTTTAGAAACCTTTCCCCATCACACGGTGTACCATCTTCTGGGTTTCTCATGCATGTTTTCGATGTAGGAAGATGTCCTTGAACCTGGAGATTTGGGACCCATGCGATGGGTACCACGCAGTATTCCTTTAAAGGGTCTGCGTTTGCTCACCCAACCTCACCAAACCTCTCAGCCCCAAGAGTGTCCACCCTTATGTCTCATCCAGGTGTGCGTCTAGATATGGTCAATCCAGGTTGCATCACAGCCCCTGAACGCATTGTGTAAGAATTTCTCTCTCTTTCACTGTCTTTGTTTCATGGGTGTTTCAAAGTAATTTATTTTTATAATGGGGTTTAGCTGCTTTTCACTGCTGTGTTTATGCCGCTTTACACCCACTTGACACAATAACAGAGAGATATCAATACATAGGTTTTACGATTATTATTAGTCAGATATATTCTTGTGCGGTGAATAGGGCGTGTTGAGTCCAGTTCTCTGAGCAAGGAGTAGGTCTTGTCTATTACATATTGGGTTTATGGAACGGTATCTGAGCTAATTTGATACCCTTGTTTTATGTATCACCCCACCTTACCTTTCCCGTTAAGCAGCCATAGTGTGTTTTCTGCATGTGTGACTCTGTTCTGTTTTGTAATTCAGTTCAAGTGTAACGGTTTTTACATTCCCTCTATCAGTGATACCTTATGAGAAGTGTCCTTTTCTGTGTGACTTATTTCACTTAGAATCGTCCTACCTAAATCCACTCATCATGCTGCTACTAACCTTACGACATTGATTTCATGGCTGAGTGGTATTCCATTGTACATAAGGACCACAACTTCTTTATCCATTTTTCTCTTTCCTGGGATATTTAAGGTGGAATGAAGTGGAGGTCCTGGTCAACAGAGCAGCCCTAAACTTTGGGGTGCTTGTGTCTTGCTGATTTTTCATTTTCCCAATTTATACCCCCATGAGTGGAAGTGCCCTATGCTCTCTAAGCTGTGTTTTTCAGATGTTTCAGGACTCACCGGACACTTCTCCGGAGTGGCTTTTGGCAATTTACATCCCGCCCATCAGTGTAGCAAGGCTCCCATTTCTCCATGGCCTGTCCTGCATTTCTGGTTTTGACACTTTTTTCAGCATGGCCCTTTTGACCGATGGGAAGCGAGACTTCTTTGTAGCGCTGATTTGCCTTTCCAGGTTGCTTGGTTGGCCAAAAAGGGCGTATGCGATTTTTCCTGAATATATTCAGGAAAAAACGCATACGCCCTTTTTGGCCAAGGGCATCATTGTCAACGTTTTGCCGCTTTTCATGTGCTTTAAAGGCGATTCGTATCTACCTCCTGAAATCTGTTTCCTGCAATTCTGCCTTGATTTCAAATCCTCTTCTTTGCCTTCCCTCAATATATTTGTGGACGAGAGTTATCATTAATAACTCTGCAGGTTTGTGAATTGCAGTGCCCTGAACCTCCATTTTACAACTCGTTTTTATGGGAGCTGGCCGCAAAATCGCAGAATGGCTTCAGGCCCTGTTCTGGTTCCGGGGGGCAGGCTGAGCCTGTGGTTAATTCTTCTTTCTGATGGGAAAATAGAGTGACCTGTGCCTGTCCCAACACCAAGAGCTAGTCTCTCGTTGGTTCCACGTCTTCCCGTTTATCCTCAGGACAAATTGCAACCTGCATGGAACAGGAGGTTAAAGGTGCTGATGCTCCAAGTAGGGAGCTTGCTAGTAAAGCGGCTGGAATGGCGAACCCGGGCACAAGGAGATGAGAAATGAGGTGCGTTTTAGAAACCTTTCCCCATCACACGGTGTACCATCTTCTGGGTTTCTCATGCATGTTTTCGATGTAGGAAGATGTCCTTGAACCTGGAGATTTGGGACCCATGCGATGGGTACCACGCAGTATTACTTTAAAGGGTCTGCGTTTGCTCACCCAACCTCACCAAACCTCTCAGCCCCAAGAATGTCCACCCTTATGTCTCATCCAGCTGTGCGTCTAGATATGGTCAATCCAGGTTGCATCACAGCCCCTGAACGCATTGTGTAAGAATTTCTCTCTCTTTCACTGTCTTTGTTTCATGGGTGTTTCAAAGTAATTTATTTTTATAATGGGGTTTAGCTGCTTTTCACTGCTGTGTTTATGCCGCTTTACACCCACTTGACACACTAACAGAGAGATATCAATACATAGGTTTTACGATTATTATTAGTCAGATATATTCTTGTGCGGTGAATAGGGCGTGTTGAGTCCAGTTCTCTGAGCAAGGAGTAGGTCTTGTCTATTACATATTGGGTTTATGGAACGGTATCTGAGCTAATTTGATACCCTTGTTTTATGTATCACCCCACCTCACCTTTCCCGTTAAGCAGCCATAGTGTGTTTTCTGCATGTGTGACTCTGTTCTGTTTTGTAATTCAGTTCAAGTGTAACGGTTTTTACATTCCCTCTATCAGTGATACCTTATGAGAAGTGTCCTTTTCTGTGTGACTTATTTCACTTAGAATCGTCGTACCTAAATCCACTCATCATGCTGCTACTAACCTTACGACATTGATTTCATGGCTGAGTGGTATTCCATTGTACATAAGGACCACAACTTCTTTATCCATTTTTCTCTTTCCTGGGATATTTAAGGTGGAATGAAGTGGAGGTCCTGGTCAACAGAGCAGCCCTAAACTTTGGGGTGCTTGTGTCTTGCTGATTTTTCATTTTCCCAATTTATACCCCCATGAGTGGAAGTGCCCTATGCTCTCTAAGCTGTGTTTTTCAGATGTTTCAGGACTCACCGGACACTTCTCCGGAGTGACTTTTGGCAATTTACATCCCGCCCATCAGTGTAGCAAGGCTCCCATTTCTCCATGGCCTGTCCTGCATTTCTGGTTTTGACACTTTTTTCAGCATGGCCCTTTTGACCGATGGGAAGCGAGACTTATTTGTAGCGCTGATTTGCCTTTCCAGGTTGCTTGGTTGGCCAAAAAGGGCGTATGCGTTTTTTCCTGAATATATTCAGGAAAAAACGCATACGCCCTTTTTGGCCAAGGGCATCATTGTCAACGTTTTGCCGCTTTTCATGTGCTTTAAAGGCGATTCGTATCTACCTCCTGAAATCTGTTTCCTGCAATTCTGCCTTGATTTCAAATCCTCTTCTTTGCCTTCCCTCAATATATTTGTGGACGAGAGTTATCATTAATAACTCTGCAGGTTTGTGAATTGCAGTGCCCTGAACCTCCATTTTACAACTCGTTTTTATGGGAGCTGGCCGCAAAATCGCAGAATGGCTTCAGGCCCTGTTCTGGTTCCGGGCGGCAGGCTGAGCCTGTGGTTAATTCTTCTTTCTGATGGGAAAATAGAGTGACCTGTGCCTGTCCCAACACCAAGAGCTAGTCTCTCGTTGGTTCCACGTCTTCCCGTTTATCCTCAGGACAAATTGCAACCTGCATGGAACAGGAGGTTAAAGGTGCTGATGCTCCAAGTAGGGAGCTTGCTAGTAAAGCGGCTGGAATGGCGAACCCGGGCACAAGGAGATGAGAAATGAGGTGCGTTTTAGAAACCTTTCCCCATCACACGGTGTACCATCTTCTGGGTTTCTCATGCATGTTTTTGATGTAGGAAGATGCCCTTGAACCTGGAGATTTGGGACCCATGCGATGGGTACCACGCAGTATTACTTTAAAGGGTCTGCGTTTGCTCACCCAACCTCACCAAACCTCTCAGCCCCAAGAGTGTCCACCCTTATGTCTCATCCAGCTGTGCGTCTAGATATGGTCAATCCAGGTTGCATCACAGCCCCTGAACGCATTGTGTAAGAATTTCTCTCTCTTTCACTGTCTTTGTTTCATGGGTGTTACAAAGTAATTTATTTTTATAATGGGGTTTAGCTGCTTTTCACTGCTGTGTTTATGCCGCTTTACACCCACTTGACACAATAACGGAGAGATATCAATACATAGGTTTTACGATTATTATTAGTCAGATATATTCTTGTGCGGTGAATAGGGCGTGTTGAGTCCAGTTCTCTGAGCAAGGAGTAGGTCTTGTCTATTACATATTGGGTTTATGGAACGGTATCTGAGCTAATTTGATACCCTTGTTTTATGTATCACCCCACCTCACCTTTCCCGTTAAGCAGCCATAGTGTGTTTTCTGCATGTGTGACTCTGTTCTGTTTTGTAATTCAGTTCAAGTGTAACGGTTTTTACATTCCCTCTATCAGTGATACCTTATGAGAAGTGTCCTTTTCTGTGTGACTTATTTCACTTAGAATCGTCGTACCTAAATCCACTCATCATGCTGCTACTAACCTTACGACATTGATTTCATGGCTGAGTGGTATTCCATTGTACATAAGGACCACAACTTCTTTATCCATTTTTCTCTTTCCTGGGATATTTAAGGTGGAATGAAGTGGAGGTCCTGGTCAACAGAGCAGCCCTAAACTTTGGGGTGCTTGTGTCTTGCTGATTTTTAATTTTCCCAATTTATACCCCCATGAGTGGAAGTGCCCTATGCTCTCTAAGCTGTGTTTTTCAGATGTTTCAGGACTCACCGGACACTTCTCCGGAGTGGCTTTTGGCAATTTACATCCCGCCCATCAGTGTAGCAAGGCTCCCATTTCTCCATGGCCTGTCCTGCATTTCTGGTTTTGACACTTTTTTCAGCATGGCCCTTTTGACCGATGGGAAGCGAGACTTATTTGTAGCGCTGATTTGCCTTTCCAGGTTGCTTGGTTGGCCAAAAAGGGCGTATGCGTTTTTTCCTGAATATATTCAGGAAAAAACGCATACGCCCTTTTTGGCCAAGGGCATCATTGTCAACGTTTTGCCGCTTCTCATGTGCTTTAAAGGCGATTCGTATCTACCTCCTGAAATCTGTTTCCTGCAATTCTTCCTTCATTTCAAATCCGCTTCTTTGCCTTCCCTCAATATATTTGTGGACGAGAGTTATCATTTATAACTCTGCAGGTTTGTGAATTGCAGTGCCCTGAACCTCCATTTTACAACTCGTTTTTATGGGAGCTGGCCGCAAAATTGCAGAATGGCTTCAGGCCCTGTTCTGGTTCCGGGGGGCAGGCTGAGCCTGTGGTTAATTCTTCTTTCTGATGGGAAAATAGAGTGACCTGTGCCTGTCCCAACACCAAGAGCTAGTCTCTCGTTGGTTCCACGTCTTCCCGTTTATCCTCAGGACAAATTGCAACCTGTATGGAACAGGAGGTTAAAGGTGCTGATGCTCCAAGTAGGGAGCTTGCTAGTAAAGCAGCTGGAATGGCGAACCCGGGCACAAGGAGATGAGAAATGAGGTGCGTTTTAGAAACCTTTCCCCATCACACGGTGTACCATCTTCTGGGTTTCTCATGCATGTTTTTGATGTAGGAAGATGCCCTTGAACCTGGAGATTTGGGACCCATGCGATGGGTACCACGCAGTATTCCTTTAAAGGGTCTGTGTTTGCTCACCCAACCTCACCAAACCTCTCAGCCCCAAGAGTGTCCACCCTTATGTCTCATCCAGCTGTGCGTCTAGATATGGTCAATCCAGGTTGCATCACAGCCCCTGAACGCATTGTGTAAGAATTTCTCTCTCTTTCACTGTCTTTGTTTCATGGGTGTTTCAAAGTAATTTATTTTTATAAGGGGGTTTAGCTGCTTTTCACTGCTGTGTTTATGCCGCTTTACACCCACTTGACACACTAACAGAGAGATATCAATACATAGGTTTTACTATTATTATTAGTCAGATATATTCTTGTGCGGTGAATAGGGCGTGTTGAGTCCAGTTCTCTGAGCAAGGAGTAGGTCTTGTCTATTACATATTGGGTTTATGGAACGGTATCTGAGCTAATTTGATACCCTTGTTTTATGTATCACCCCACCTCACCTTTCCCGTTAAGCAGCCATAGTGTGTTTTCTGCATGTGTGACTCTGTTCTGTTTTGTAATTCAGTTCAAGTGTAACGGTTTTTACATTCCCTCTATCAGTGATACCTTATGAGAAGTGTCCTTTTCTGTGTGACTTATTTCACTTAGAATCGTCGTACCTAAATCCACTCATCATGCTGCTACTAACCTTACGACATTGATTTCATGGCTGAGTGGTATTCCATTGTACATAAGGACCACAACTTCTTTATCCATTTTTCTCTTTCCTGGGATATTTAAGGTGGAATGAAGTGGAGGTCCTGGTCAACAGAGCAGCCCTAAACTTTGGGGTGCTTGTGTCTTGCTGATTTTTAATTTTCCCAATTTATACCCCCATGAGTGGAAGTGCCCTATGCTCTCTAAGCTGTGTTTTTCAGATGTTTCAGGACTCACCGGACACTTCTCCGGAGTGGCTTTTGGCAATTTACATCCCGCCCATCAGTGTAGCAAGGCTCCCATTTCTCCATGGCCTGTCCTGCATTTCTGGTTTTGACACTTTTTTCAGCATGGCCCTTTTGACCGATTGGAAGCGAGACTTATTTGTAGCGCTGATTTGCCTTTCCAGGTTGCTTGGTTGGCCAAAAAGGGCGTATGCGTTTTTTCCTGAATATATTCAGGAAAAACGCATACGCCCTTTTTGGCCAAGGGCATCATTGTCAACGTTTTGCCGCTTTTCATGTGCTTTAAAGGCGATTCGTATCTACCTCCTGAAATCTGTTTCCTGCAATTCTGCCTTGATTTCAAATCCTCTTCTTTGCCTTCCCTCAATATATTTGTGGACGAGAGTTATCATTAATAACTCTGCAGGTTTGTGAATTGCAGTGCCCTGAACCTCCATTTTACAACTCGTTTTTATGGGAGCTGGCCGCAAAATCGCAGAATGGCTTCAGGCCCTGTTCTGGTTCCGGGCGGCAGGCTGAGCCTGTGGTTAATTCTTCTTTCTGATGGGAAAATAGAGTGACCTGTGCCTGTCCCAACACCAAGAGCTAGTCTCTCGTTGGTTCCACGTCTTCCCGTTTATATTCAGGACAAATTGCAACCTGCATGGAACAGGAGGTTAAAGGTGCTGATGCTCCAAGTAGGGAGCTTGCTAGTAAAGCGGCTGGAAAGGTGAACCCGGGCACAAGGAGATGAGAAATGAGGTGCGTTTTAGAAACCTTTCCCCATCACACGGTGTACCATCTTCTGGGTTTCTCATGCATGTTTTTGATGTAGGAAGATGCCCTTGAACCTGGAGATTTGGGACCCATGCGATGGGTACCATGCAGTATTACTTTAAAGGGTCTGCGTTTGCTCACCCAACCTCACCAAACCTCTCAGCCCCAAGAGTGTCCACCCTTATGTCTCATCCAGCTGTGCGTCTAGATATGGTCAATCCAGGTTGCATCACAGCCCCTGAACGCATTGTGTAAGAATTTCTCTCTCTTTCACTGTCTTTGTTTCATGGGTGTTTCAAAGTAATTTATTTTTATAATGGGGTTTAGCTGCTTTTCACTGCTGTGTTTATGCCGCTTTACACCCACTTGACACAATAACAGAGAGATATCAATACATAGGTTTTACGATTATTATTAGTCAGATATATTCTTGTGCGGTGAATAGGGCGTGTTGAGTCCAGTTCTCTGAGCAAGGAGTAGGTCTTGTCTATTACATATTGGGTTTATGGAACGGTATCTGAGCTAATTTGATACCCTTGTTTTATGTATCACCCCACCTCACCTTTCCCGTTAAGCAGCCATAGTGTGTTTTCTGCATGTGTGACTCTGTTCTGTTTTGTAATTCAGTTCAAGTGTAACGGTTTTTACATTCCCTCTATCAGTGATACCTTATGAGAAGTGTCCTTTTCTGTGTGACTTATTTCACTTAGAATCGTCGTACCTAAATCCACTCATCATGCTGCTACTAACCTTACGACATTGATTTCATGGCTGAGTGGTATTCCATTGTACATAAGGACCACAACTTCTTTATCCATTTTTCTCTTTCCTGGGATATTTAAGGTGGAATGAAGTGGAGGTCCTGGTCAACAGAGCAGCCCTAAACTTTGGGGTGCTTGTGTCTTGCTGATTTTTAATTTTCCCAATTTATACCCCCATGAGTGGAAGTGCCCTATGCTCTCTAAGCTGTGTTTTTCAGATGTTTCAGGACTCACCGGACACTTCTCCGGAGTGGCTTTTGGCAATTTACATCCCGCCCATCAGTGTAGCAAGGCTCCCATTTCTCCATGGCCTGTCCTGCATTTCTGGTTTTGACACTTTTTTCAGCATGGCCCTTTTGACCGATGGGAAGCGAGACTTCTTTGTAGCGCTGATTTGCCTTTCCAGGTTGCTTGGTTGGCCAAAAAGGGCGTATGCGATTTTTCCTGAATATATTCAGGAAAAAACGCATACGCCCTTTTTGGCCAAGGGCATCATTGTCAACGTTTTGCCGCTTTTCATGTGCTTTAAAGGCGATTCGTATCTACCTCCTGAAATCTGTTTCCTGCAATTCTGCCTTGATTTCAAATCCTCTTCTTTGCCTTCCCTCAATATATTTGTGGACGAGAGTTATCATTAATAACTCTGAAGGTTTGTGAATTGCAGTGCCCTGAACCTCCATTTTACAACTCGTTTTTATGGGAGCTGGAGGCAAAATCGCAGAATGGCTTCAGGCCCTGTTCTGGTTCCGGGGGGCAGGCTGAGCCTTTGGTTAATTCTTCTTTCTGATGGGAAAATAGAGTGACCTGTGCCTGTCCCAACACCAAGAGCTAGTCTCTCGTTGGTTCCACGTCTTCCCGTTTATCCTCAGGACAAATTGCAACCTGTATGGAACAGGAGGTTAAAGGTGCTGATGCTCCAAGTAGGGAGCTTGCTAGTAAAGCGGCTGGAATGGCGAACCCGGGCACAAGGAGATGAGAAATGAGGTGCGTTTTAGAAACCTTTCCCCATCACACGGTGTACCATCTTCTGGGTTTCTCATGCATGTTTTTGATGTAGGAAGATGCCCTTGAACCTGGAGATTTGGGACCCATGCGATGGGTACCACGCAGTATTCCTTTAAAGGGTCTGCGTTTGCTCACCCAACCTCACCAAACCTCTCAGCCCCAAGAGTGTCCACCCTTATGTCTCATCCAGCTGTGCGTCTAGATATGGTCAATCCAGGTTGCATCACAGCCCCTGAACGCATTGTGTAAGAATTTCTCTCTCTTTCACTGTCTTTGTTTCATGGGTGTTTCAAAGTAATTTATTTTTATAATGGGGTTTAGCTGCTTTTCACTGCTGTGTTTATGCCGCTTTACACCCACTTGACACACTAACAGAGAGATATCAATACATAGGTTTTACGATTATTATTAGTCAGATATATTCTTGTGCGGTGAATAGGGCGTGTTGAGTCCAGTTCTCTGAGCCAGGAGTACGTCTTGTCTATTACATATTGGGTTTATGGAACGGTATCTGAGCTAATTTGATACCCTTGTTTTATGTATCACCCCACCTCACCTTTCCCGTTAAGCAGCCATAGTGTGTTTTCTGCATGTGTGACTCTGTTCTGTTTTGTAATTCAGTTCAAGTGTAACGGTTTTTACATTCCCTCTATCAGTGATACCTTATGAGAAGTGTCCTTTTCTGTGTGACTTATTTCACTTAGAATCGTCGTACCTAAATCCTCTCATCATGCTGCTACTAACCTTACGACATTGATTTCATGGCTGAGTGATATTCCATTGTACATAAGGATCACAACTTCTTTATCCATTTCTCTCTTTCCTGGGATATTTAAGGTGGAATGAAGTGGAGGTCCTGGTCAACAGAGCAGCCCTCAACTTTGGGGTGCTTGTGTCTTGCTGATTTTTAATTTTCCAAATTTATACCCCCATGAGTGGAAGTGCCCTATGCTCTCTAAGCTGTGTTTTTCAGATGTTTCAGGACTCACCGGACACTTCTCCGGAGTGGCTCTTGGCAATTTACATCCCGCCCATCAGTGTAGCAAGTCTCCCATTTCTCCATGGCCTGTCCTGCATTTCTGGTTTTGACACTTTTTTCAGCATGACCCTTTTGACCGATGGGATGCGAGACTTCTTTGTAGCGCTGATTTGCCTTTCCAGGTTGCTTGGTTGGCCAAAAAGGGCGTATGCGTTTTTTCCTGAATATATTCAGGAAAAAACGCATACGCCCTTTTTGGCCAAGGGCATCATTGTCAACGTTTTGCCGCTTTTCATGTGCTTTAAAGGCGATTCGTATCTACCTCCTGAAATCTGTTTCGTGCAATTCTGCCTTGATTTCAAATCCTCTTCTTTGCCTTCCCTCAATATATTTGTGGACGAGGGTTATCATTAATAACTCTGCAGGTTTGTGAATTGCAGTGCCCTGAACCTCCATTTTACAACTCGTTTTTATGGGAGCTGGCCGCAAAATCGCAGAATGGCTTCAGGCCCTGTTCTGGTTCCGGGGGGCAGGCTGAGCCTGTGGTTAATTCTTCTTTCTGATGGGAAAATAGAGTGACCTGTGCCTGTCCCAACACCAAGAGCTAGTCTCTCGTTGGTTCCACGTCTTCCCGTTTATCCTCAGGACAAATTGCAACCTGTACGGAACAGGAGGTTAAAGGTGCTGATGCTCCAAGTAGGGAGCTTGCTAGTAAAGCGGCTGGAATGGCGAACCCGGGCACAAGGAGATGAGAAATGAGGTGCGTTTTAGAAACCTTTCCCCATCACACGGTGTACCATCTTCTGGGTTTCTCATGTATGTTTTTGATGTAGGAAGATGCCCTTGAACCTGGAGATTTGGGACCCATGCGATGGGTACCACGCAGTATTCCTTTAAAGGGTCTGCATTTGCTCACCCAACCTCACCAAACCTCTCAGCCCCAAGAGTGTCCACCCTTATGTCTCATCCAGCTGTGCGTCTAGATATGGTCAATCCAGGTTGCATCACAGCCCCTGAACGCATTGTGTAAGAATTTCTCTCTCTTTCACTGTCTTTGTTTCATGGGTGTTTCAAAGTAATTTATTTTTATAATGGGGTTTAGCTGCTTTTCACTGCTGTGTTTATGCCGCTTTACACCCACTTGACACACTAACAGAGAGATATCAATACATAGGTTTTACGATTATTATTAGTCAGATATATTCTTGTGCGGTGAATAGGGCGTGTTGAGTCCAGTTCTCTGAGCCAGGAGTAGGTCTTGTCTATTACATATTGGGTTTATGGAACGGTATCTGAGCTAATTTGATACCCTTGTTTTATGTATCACCCCACCTCACCTTTCCCGTTAAGCAGCCATAGTGTGTTTTCTGCATGTGTGACTCTGTTCTGTTTTGTAATTCAGTTCAAGTGTAACGGTTTTTACATTCCCTCTATCAGTGATACCTTATGAGAAGTGTCCTTTTCTGTGTGACTTATTTCACTTAGAATCGTCGTACCTAAATCCACTCATCATGCTGCTACTAACCTTACGGCATTGATTTCATGGCTGAGTGATATTCCATTGTACATAAGGACCACAACTTCTTTATCCATTTTTCTCTTTCCTGGGATATTTAAGGTGGAATGAAGTGGAGGTCCTGGTCAACAGAGCAGCCCTAAACTTTGGGGTGCTTGTGTCTTGCTGATTTTTAATTTTCCCAATTTATACCCCCATGAGTGGAAGTGCCCTATGCTCTCTAAGCTGTGTTTTTCAGATGTTTCAGGACTCACCGGACACTTCTCCGGAGTGGCTCTTGGCAATTTACATCCCGCCCATCAGTGTAGCAAGGCTCCCATTTCTCCATGGCCTGTCCTGCATTTCTGGTTTTGACACTTTTTTCAGCATGGCCCTTTTGACCGATGGGAAGCGAGACTTCTTTGTAGCGCTGATTTGCCTTTCCAGGTTGCTTGGTTGGCCAAAAAGGGCGTATGCGTTTTTTCCTGAATATATTCAGGAAAAAACGCATACGCCCTTTTTGGCCAAGGGCATCATTGTCAACGTTTTGCCGCTTTTCATGTGCTTTAAAGGCGATTCGTATCTACCTCCTGAAATCTGTTTCCTGCAATTCTGCCTTGATTTCAAATCCTCTTCTTTGCCTTCCCTCAATATATTTGTGGACGAGAGTTCTCATTTATAACTCTGCAGGTTTGTGAATTGCAGTGCCCTGAACCTCCATTTTACAACTCGTTTTTATGGGAGCTGGCCGCAAAATCGCAGAATGGCTTCAGGCCCTGTTCTGGTTCCGGGGGTCAGGCTGAGCCTGTGGTTAATTCTTCTTTCTGATGGGAAAATAGAGTGACCTGTGCCTGTCCCAACACCAAGAGCTAGTCTCTCGTTGGTTCCACGTCTTCCCGTTTATCCTCAGGACAAATTGCAACCCGCATGGAACAGGAGGTTAAAGGTGCTGATGCTCCAAGTAGGGAGCTTGCTAGTAAAGCGGCTGGAATGGCGAACCCGGGCACAAGGAGTTGAGAAATGAGGTGCGTTTTAGAAACCTTTCCCCATCACACGGTGTACCATCTTCTGGGTTTCTCATGCATGTTTTAGATGTAGGAAGATGCCCTTGAACCTGGAGATTTGGGACCCATGCGATGGGTACCACGCAGTATTACTTTAAAGGGTCTGCATTTGCTCACCCAACCTCACCAAACCTCTCAGCCCCAAGAGTGTCCACCCTTATGTCTCATCCAGCTGTGCGTCTAGATATGGTCAATCCAGGTTGCATCACAGCCCCTGAACGCATTGTGTAAGAATTTCTCTCTCTTTCACTGTCTTTGTTTCATGGGTGTTTCAAAGTAATTTATTTTTATAATGGGGTTTAGCTGCTTTTCACTGCTGTGTTTATGCTGCTTTACACCCACTTGACACACTAACAGAGAGATATCAATACATAGGTTTTACGATTATTATTAGTCAGATATATTCTTGTGCGGTGAATAGGGCGTGTTGAGTCCAGTTCTCTGAGCAAGGAGTAGGTCTTGTCTATTACATATTGAGTTTATGGAACGGTATCTGAGCTAATTTGATACCCTTGTTTTATGTATCACCCCACCTCACCTTTCCCGTTAAGCAGCCATAGTGTGTTTTCTGCATGTGTGACTCTGTTCTGTTTTGTAATTCAGTTCAAGTGTAACGGTTTTTACATTCCCTCTATCAGTGATACCTTATGAGAAGTGTCCTTTTCTGTGTGACTTATTTCACTTAGAATCGTCGTACCTAAATCCACTCATCATGCTGCTACTAACCTTACGACATTGATTTCATGGCTGAGTGATATTCCATTGTACATAAGGACCACAACTTCTTTATCCATTTTTCTCTTTCCTGGGATATTTAAGGTGGAATGAAGTGGAAGTCCTGGTCAACAGAGCAGCCCTAAACTTTGGGGTGCTTGTGTCTTGCTGATTTTTAATTTTCCCAATTTATACCCCCATGAGTGGAAGTGCCCTATGCTCTCTAAGCTGTGTTTTTCAGATGTTTCAGGACTCACCGGACACTTCTCCGGAGTGGCTTTTGGCAATTTACATCCCGCCCATCAGTGTAGCAAGGCTCCCATTTCTCCATGGCCTGTCCTGCATTTCTGGTTTTGACACTTTTTTCAGCATGGCCCTTTTGACCGATGGGAAGCGAGACTTGTTTGTAGCGCTGATTTGCCTTTCCAGGCTGCTTGGTTGGCCAAAAAGGGCGTATGCGTTTTTTCCTGAATATATTCAGGAAAAAACGCATACGCCCTTTTTGGCCAAGGGCATCATTGTCAACGTTTTGCCGCTTCTCATGTGCTTTAAAGGCGATTCGTATCTACCTCCTGAAATCTGTTTCCTGCAATTCTGCCTTGATTTCAAATCCGCTTCTTTGCCTTCCCTCAATATATTTGTGGACGAGAGTTATCATTTATAACTCTGCAGGTTTGTGAATTGCAGTGCCCTGAACCTCCATTTTACAACTCGTTTTTATGGGAGCTGGCCGCAAAATTGCAGAATGGCTTCAGGCCCTGTTCTGGTTCCGGGGGGCAGTCTGAGCCTGTGGTTAATTCTTCTTTCTGATGGGAAAATAGAGTGACCTGTGCCTGTCCCAACACCAAGAGCTAGTCTCTCGTTGGTTCCACGTCTTCCCGTTTATCCTCAGGACAAATTGCAACCTGCATGGAACAGGAGGTTAAAGGTGCTGATGCTCCAAGTAGGGAGCTTGCTAGTAAAGCGGCTGGAATGGCGAACCCGGGCACAAGGAGATGAGAAATGAGGTGCGTTTTAGAAACCTTTCCCCATCACACGGTGTACCATCTTCTGGGTTTCTCATGCATGTTTTCGATGTAGGAAGATGTCCTTGAACCTGGAGATTTGGGACCCATGCGATGGGTACCACGCAGTATTCCTTTAAAGGGTCTGCGTTTGCTCACCCAACCTCACCAAACCTCTCAGCCCCAAGAGTGTCCACCCTTATGTCTCATCCAGGTGTGCGTCTAGATATGGTCAATCCAGGTTGCATCACAGCCCCTGAACGCATTGTGTAAGAATTTCTCTCTCTTTCACTGTCTTTGTTTCATGGGTGTTTCAAAGTAATTTATTTTTATAATGGGGTTTAGCTGCTTTTCACTGCTGTGTTTATGCCGCTTTACACCCACTTGACACAATAACAGAGAGATATCAATACATAGGTTTTACGATTATTATTAGTCAGATATATTCTTGTGCGGTGAATAGGGCGTGTTGAGTCCAGTTCTCTGAGCAAGGAGTAGGTCTTGTCTATTACATATTGGGTTTATGGAACGGTATCTGAGCTAATTTGATACCCTTGTTTTATGTATCACCCCACCTCACCTTTCCCGTTAAGCAGCCATAGTGTGTTTTCTGCATGTGTGACTCTGTTCTGTTTTGTAATTCAGTTCAAGTGTAACGGTTTTTACATTCCCTCTATCAGTGATACCTTATGAGAAGTGTCCTTTTCTGTGTGACTTATTTCACTTAGAATCGTCCTACCTAAATCCACTCATCATGCTGCTACTAACCTTACGACATTGATTTCATGGCTGAGTGGTATTCCATTGTACATAAGGACCACAACTTCTTTATCCATTTTTCTCTTTCCTGGGATATTTAAGGTGGAATGAAGTGGAGGTCCTGGTCAACAGAGCAGCCCTAAACTTTGGGGTGCTTGTGTCTTGCTGATTTTTCATTTTCCCAATTTATACCCCCATGAGTGGAAGTGCCCTATGCTCTCTAAGCTGTGTTTTTCAGATGTTTCAGGACTCACCGGACACTTCTCCGGAGTGGCTTTTGGCAATTTACATCCCGCCCATCAGTGTAGCAAGGCTCCCATTTCTCCATGGCCTGTCCTGCATTTCTGGTTTTGACACTTTTTTCAGCATGGCCCTTTTGACCGATGGGAAGCGAGACTTCTTTGTAGCGCTGATTTGCCTTTCCAGGTTGCTTGGTTGGCCAAAAAGGGCGTATGCGATTTTTCCTGAATATATTCAGGAAAAAACGCATACGCCCTTTTTGGCCAAGGGCATCATTGTCAACGTTTTGCCGCTTTTCATGTGCTTTAAAGGCGATTCGTATCTACCTCCTGAAATCTGTTTCCTGCAATTCTGCCTTGATTTCAAATCCTCTTCTTTGCCTTCCCTCAATATATTTGTGGACGAGAGTTATCATTAATAACTCTGCAGGTTTGTGAATTGCAGTGCCCTGAACCTCCATTTTACAACTCGTTTTTATGGGAGCTGGCCGCAAAATCGCAGAATGGCTTCAGGCCCTGTTCTGGTTCCGGGGGGCAGGCTGAGCCTGTGGTTAATTCTTCTTTCTGATGGGAAAATAGAGTGACCTGTGCCTGTCCCAACACCAAGAGCTAGTCTCTCGTTGGTTCCACGTCTTCCCGTTTATCCTCAGGACAAATTGCAACCTGCATGGAACAGGAGGTTAAAGGTGCTGATGCTCCAAGTAGGGAGCTTGCTAGTAAAGCGGCTGGAATGGCGAACCCGGGCACAAGGAGATGAGAAATGAGGTGCGTTTTAGAAACCTTTCCCCATCACACGGTGTACCATCTTCTGGGTTTCTCATGCATGTTTTCGATGTAGGAAGATGTCCTTGAACCTGGAGATTTGGGACCCATGCGATGGGTACCACGCAGTATTACTTTAAAGGGTCTGCGTTTGCTCACCCAACCTCACCAAACCTCTCAGCCCCAAGAATGTCCACCCTTATGTCTCATCCAGCTGTGCGTCTAGATATGGTCAATCCAGGTTGCATCACAGCCCCTGAACGCATTGTGTAAGAATTTCTCTCTCTTTCACTGTCTTTGTTTCATGGGTGTTTCAAAGTAATTTATTTTTATAATGGGGTTTAGCTGCTTTTCACTGCTGTGTTTATGCCGCTTTACACCCACTTGACACACTAACAGAGAGATATCAATACATAGGTTTTACGATTATTATTAGTCAGATATATTCTTGTGCGGTGAATAGGGCGTGTTGAGTCCAGTTCTCTGAGCAAGGAGTAGGTCTTGTCTATTACATATTGGGTTTATGGAACGGTATCTGAGCTAATTTGATACCCTTGTTTTATGTATCACCCCACCTCACCTTTCCCGTTAAGCAGCCATAGTGTGTTTTCTGCATGTGTGACTCTGTTCTGTTTTGTAATTCAGTTCAAGTGTAACGGTTTTTACATTCCCTCTATCAGTGATACCTTATGAGAAGTGTCCTTTTCTGTGTGACTTATTTCACTTAGAATCGTCGTACCTAAATCCACTCATCATGCTGCTACTAACCTTACGACATTGATTTCATGGCTGAGTGGTATTCCATTGTACATAAGGACCACAACTTCTTTATCCATTTTTCTCTTTCCTGGGATATTTAAGGTGGAATGAAGTGGAGGTCCTGGTCAACAGAGCAGCCCTAAACTTTGGGGTGCTTGTGTCTTGCTGATTTTTCATTTTCCCAATTTATACCCCCATGAGTGGAAGTGCCCTATGCTCTCTAAGCTGTGTTTTTCAGATGTTTCAGGACTCACCGGACACTTCTCCGGAGTGACTTTTGGCAATTTACATCCCGCCCATCAGTGTAGCAAGGCTCCCATTTCTCCATGGCCTGTCCTGCATTTCTGGTTTTGACACTTTTTTCAGCATGGCCCTTTTGACCGATGGGAAGCGAGACTTATTTGTAGCGCTGATTTGCCTTTCCAGGTTGCTTGGTTGGCCAAAAAGGGCGTATGCGTTTTTTCCTGAATATATTCAGGAAAAAACGCATACGCCCTTTTTGGCCAAGGGCATCATTGTCAACGTTTTGCCGCTTTTCATGTGCTTTAAAGGCGATTCGTATCTACCTCCTGAAATCTGTTTCCTGCAATTCTGCCTTGATTTCAAATCCTCTTCTTTGCCTTCCCTCAATATATTTGTGGACGAGAGTTATCATTAATAACTCTGCAGGTTTGTGAATTGCAGTGCCCTGAACCTCCATTTTACAACTCGTTTTTATGGGAGCTGGCCGCAAAATCGCAGAATGGCTTCAGGCCCTGTTCTGGTTCCGGGCGGCAGGCTGAGCCTGTGGTTAATTCTTCTTTCTGATGGGAAAATAGAGTGACCTGTGCCTGTCCCAACACCAAGAGCTAGTCTCTCGTTGGTTCCACGTCTTCCCGTTTATCCTCAGGACAAATTGCAACCTGCATGGAACAGGAGGTTAAAGGTGCTGATGCTCCAAGTAGGGAGCTTGCTAGTAAAGCGGCTGGAATGGCGAACCCGGGCACAAGGAGATGAGAAATGAGGTGCGTTTTAGAAACCTTTCCCCATCACACGGTGTACCATCTTCTGGGTTTCTCATGCATGTTTTTGATGTAGGAAGATGCCCTTGAACCTGGAGATTTGGGACCCATGCGATGGGTACCACGCAGTATTACTTTAAAGGGTCTGCGTTTGCTCACCCAACCTCACCAAACCTCTCAGCCCCAAGAGTGTCCACCCTTATGTCTCATCCAGCTGTGCGTCTAGATATGGTCAATCCAGGTTGCATCACAGCCCCTGAACGCATTGTGTAAGAATTTCTCTCTCTTTCACTGTCTTTGTTTCATGGGTGTTACAAAGTAATTTATTTTTATAATGGGGTTTAGCTGCTTTTCACTGCTGTGTTTATGCCGCTTTACACCCACTTGACACAATAACGGAGAGATATCAATACATAGGTTTTACGATTATTATTAGTCAGATATATTCTTGTGCGGTGAATAGGGCGTGTTGAGTCCAGTTCTCTGAGCAAGGAGTAGGTCTTGTCTATTACATATTGGGTTTATGGAACGGTATCTGAGCTAATTTGATACCCTTGTTTTATGTATCACCCCACCTCACCTTTCCCGTTAAGCAGCCATAGTGTGTTTTCTGCATGTGTGACTCTGTTCTGTTTTGTAATTCAGTTCAAGTGTAACGGTTTTTACATTCCCTCTATCAGTGATACCTTATGAGAAGTGTCCTTTTCTGTGTGACTTATTTCACTTAGAATCGTCGTACCTAAATCCACTCATCATGCTGCTACTAACCTTACGACATTGATTTCATGGCTGAGTGGTATTCCATTGTACATAAGGACCACAACTTCTTTATCCATTTTTCTCTTTCCTGGGATATTTAAGGTGGAATGAAGTGGAGGTCCTGGTCAACAGAGCAGCCCTAAACTTTGGGGTGCTTGTGTCTTGCTGATTTTTAATTTTCCCAATTTATACCCCCATGAGTGGAAGTGCCCTATGCTCTCTAAGCTGTGTTTTTCAGATGTTTCAGGACTCACCGGACACTTCTCCGGAGTGGCTTTTGGCAATTTACATCCCGCCCATCAGTGTAGCAAGGCTCCCATTTCTCCATGGCCTGTCCTGCATTTCTGGTTTTGACACTTTTTTCAGCATGGCCCTTTTGACCGATGGGAAGCGAGACTTATTTGTAGCGCTGATTTGCCTTTCCAGGTTGCTTGGTTGGCCAAAAAGGGCGTATGCGTTTTTTCCTGAATATATTCAGGAAAAAACGCATACGCCCTTTTTGGCCAAGGGCATCATTGTCAACGTTTTGCCGCTTCTCATGTGCTTTAAAGGCGATTCGTATCTACCTCCTGAAATCTGTTTCCTGCAATTCTTCCTTCATTTCAAATCCGCTTCTTTGCCTTCCCTCAATATATTTGTGGACGAGAGTTATCATTTATAACTCTGCAGGTTTGTGAATTGCAGTGCCCTGAACCTCCATTTTACAACTCGTTTTTATGGGAGCTGGCCGCAAAATTGCAGAATGGCTTCAGGCCCTGTTCTGGTTCCGGGGGGCAGGCTGAGCCTGTGGTTAATTCTTCTTTCTGATGGGAAAATAGAGTGACCTGTGCCTGTCCCAACACCAAGAGCTAGTCTCTCGTTGGTTCCACGTCTTCCCGTTTATCCTCAGGACAAATTGCAACCTGTATGGAACAGGAGGTTAAAGGTGCTGATGCTCCAAGTAGGGAGCTTGCTAGTAAAGCAGCTGGAATGGCGAACCCGGGCACAAGGAGATGAGAAATGAGGTGCGTTTTAGAAACCTTTCCCCATCACACGGTGTACCATCTTCTGGGTTTCTCATGCATGTTTTTGATGTAGGAAGATGCCCTTGAACCTGGAGATTTGGGACCCATGCGATGGGTACCACGCAGTATTCCTTTAAAGGGTCTGTGTTTGCTCACCCAACCTCACCAAACCTCTCAGCCCCAAGAGTGTCCACCCTTATGTCTCATCCAGCTGTGCGTCTAGATATGGTCAATCCAGGTTGCATCACAGCCCCTGAACGCATTGTGTAAGAATTTCTCTCTCTTTCACTGTCTTTGTTTCATGGGTGTTTCAAAGTAATTTATTTTTATAAGGGGGTTTAGCTGCTTTTCACTGCTGTGTTTATGCCGCTTTACACCCACTTGACACACTAACAGAGAGATATCAATACATAGGTTTTACGATTATTATTAGTCAGATATATTCTTGTGCGGTGAATAGGGCGTGTTGAGTCCAGTTCTCTGAGCAAGGAGTAGGTCTTGTCTATTACATATTGGGTTTATGGAACGGTATCTGAGCTAATTTGATACCCTTGTTTTATGTATCACCCCACCTCACCTTTCCCGTTAAGCAGCCATAGTGTGTTTTCTGCATGTGTGACTCTGTTCTGTTTTGTAATTCAGTTCAAGTGTAACGGTTTTTACATTCCCTCTATCAGTGATACCTTATGAGAAGTGTCCTTTTCTGTGTGACTTATTTCACTTAGAATCGTCGTACCTAAATCCACTCATCATGCTGCTACTAACCTTACGACATTGATTTCATGGCTGAGTGGTATTCCATTGTACATAAGGACCACAACTTCTTTATCCATTTTTCTCTTTCCTGGGATATTTAAGGTGGAATGAAGTGGAGGTCCTGGTCAACAGAGCAGCCCTAAACTTTGGGGTGCTTGTGTCTTGCTGATTTTTAATTTTCCCAATTTATACCCCCATGAGTGGAAGTGCCCTATGCTCTCTAAGCTGTGTTTTTCAGATGTTTCAGGACTCACCGGACACTTCTCCGGAGTGGCTTTTGGCAATTTACATCCCGCCCATCAGTGTAGCAAGGCTCCCATTTCTCCATGGCCTGTCCTGCATTTCTGGTTTTGACACTTTTTTCAGCATGGCCCTTTTGACCGATGGGAAGCGAGACTTATTTGTAGCGCTGATTTGCCTTTCCAGGTTGCTTGGTTGGCCAAAAAGGGCGTATGCGTTTTTTCCTGAATATATTCAGGAAAAACGCATACGCCCTTTTTGGCCAAGGGCATCATTGTCAACGTTTTGCCGCTTTTCATGTGCTTTAAAGGCGATTCGTATCTACCTCCTGAAATCTGTTTCCTGCAATTCTGCCTTGATTTCAAATCCTCTTCTTTGCCTTCCCTCAATATATTTGTGGACGAGAGTTATCATTAATAACTCTGCAGGTTTGTGAATTGCAGTGCCCTGAACCTCCATTTTACAACTCGTTTTTATGGGAGCTGGCCGCAAAATCGCAGAATGGCTTCAGGCCCTGTTCTGGTTCCGGGCGGCAGGCTGAGCCTGTGGTTAATTCTTCTTTCTGATGGGAAAATAGAGTGACCTGTGCCTGTCCCAACACCAAGAGCTAGTCTCTCGTTGGTTCCACGTCTTCCCGTTTATATTCAGGACAAATTGCAACCTGCATGGAACAGGAGGTTAAAGGTGCTGATGCTCCAAGTAGGGAGCTTGCTAGTAAAGCGGCTGGAAAGGCGAACCCGGGCACAAGGAGATGAGAAATGAGGTGCGTTTTAGAAACCTTTCCCCATCACACGGTGTACCATCTTCTGGGTTTCTCATGCATGTTTTTGATGTAGGAAGATGCCCTTGAACCTGGAGATTTGGGACCCATGCGATGGGTACCATGCAGTATTACTTTAAAGGGTCTGCGTTTGCTCACCCAACCTCACCAAACCTCTCAGCCCCAAGAGTGTCCACCCTTATGTCTCATCCAGCTGTGCGTCTAGATATGGTCAATCCAGGTTGCATCACAGCCCCTGAATGCATTGTGTAAGAATTTCTCTCTCTTTCACTGTCTTTGTTTCATGGGTGTTTCAAAGTAATTTATTTTTATAATGGGGTTTAGCTGCTTTTCACTGCTGTGTTTATGCCGCTTTACACCCACTTGACACAATAACAGAGAGATATCAATACATAGGTTTTACGATTATTATTAGTCAGATATATTCTTGTGCGGTGAATAGGGCGTGTTGAGTCCAGTTCTCTGAGCAAGGAGTAGGTCTTGTCTATTACATATTGGGTTTATGGAACGGTATCTGAGCTAATTTGATACCCTTGTTTTATGTATCACCCCACCTCACCTTTCCCGTTAAGCAGCCATAGTGTGTTTTCTGCATGTGTGACTCTGTTCTGTTTTGTAATTCAGTTCAAGTGTAACGGTTTTTACATTCCCTCTATCAGTGATACCTTATGAGAAGTGTCCTTTTCTGTGTGACTTATTTCACTTAGAATCGTCCTACCTAAATCCACTCATCATGCTGCTACTAACCTTACGACATTGATTTCATGGCTGAGTGGTATTCCATTGTACATAAGGACCACAACTTCTTTATCCATTTTTCTCTTTCCTGGGATATTTAAGGTGGAATGAAGTGGAGGTCCTGGTCAACAGAGCAGCCCTAAACTTTGGGGTGCTTGTGTCTTGCTGATTTTTAATTTTCCCAATTTATACCCCCATGAGTGGAAGTGCCCTATGCTCTCTAAGCTGTGTTTTTCAGATGTTTCAGGACTCACCGGACACTTCTCCGGAGTGGCTTTTGGCAATTTACATCCCGCCCATCAGTGTAGCAAGGCTCCCATTTCTCCATGGCCTGTCCTGCATTTCTGGTTTTGACACTTTTTTCAGCATGGCCCTTTTGACCGATGGGAAGCGAGACTTCTTTGTAGCGCTGATTTGCCTTTCCAGGTTGCTTGGTTGGCCAAAAAGGGCGTATGCGATTTTTCCTGAATATATTTAGGAAAAAACGCATACGCCCTTTTTGGCCAAGGGCATCATTGTCAACGTTTTGCCGCTTTTCATGTGCTTTAAAGGCGATTCGTATCTACCTCCTGAAATCTGTTTCCTGCAATTCTGCCTTGATTTCAAATCCTCTTCTTTGCCTTCCCTCAATATATTTGTGGACGAGAGTTATCATTAATAACTCTGAAGGTTTGTGAATTGCAGTGCCCTGAACCTCCATTTTACAACTCGTTTTTATGGGAGCTGGAGGCAAAATCGCAGAATGGCTTCAGGCCCTGTTCTGGTTCCGGGGGGCAGGCTGAGCCTTTGGTTAATTCTTCTTTCTGATGGGAAAATAGAGTGACCTGTGCCTGTCCCAACACCAAGAGCTAGTCTCTCGTTGGTTCCACGTCTTCCCGTTTATCCTCAGGACAAATTGCAACCTGTATGGAACAGGAGGTTAAAGGTGCTGATGCTCCAAGTAGGGAGCTTGCTAGTAAAGCGGCTGGAATGGCGAACCCGGGCACAAGGAGATGAGAAATGAGGTGCGTTTTAGAAACCTTTCCCCATCACACGGTGTACCATCTTCTGGGTTTCTCATGCATGTTTTTGATGTAGGAAGATGCCCTTGAACCTGGAGATTTGGGACCCATGCGATGGGTACCACGCAGTATTCCTTTAAAGGGTCTGCGTTTGCTCACCCAACCTCACCAAACCTCTCAGCCCCAAGAGTGTCCACCCTTATGTCTCATCCAGCTGTGCGTCTAGATATGGTCAATCCAGGTTGCATCACAGCCCCTGAACGCATTGTGTAAGAATTTCTCTCTCTTTCACTGTCTTTGTTTCATGGGTGTTTCAAAGTAATTTATTTTTATAATGGGGTTTAGCTGCTTTTCACTGCTGTGTTTATGCCGCTTTACACCCACTTGACACACTAACAGAGAGATATCAATACATAGGTTTTACGATTATTATTAGTCAGATATATTCTTGTGCGGTGAATAGGGCGTGTTGAGTCCAGTTCTCTGAGCCAGGAGTACGTCTTGTCTATTACATATTGGGTTTATGGAACGGTATCTGAGCTAATTTGATACCCTTGTTTTATGTATCACCCCACCTCACCTTTCCCGTTAAGCAGCCATAGTGTGTTTTCTGCATGTGTGACTCTGTTCTGTTTTGTAATTCAGTTCAAGTGTAACGGTTTTTACATTCCCTCTATCAGTGATACCTTATGAGAAGTGTCCTTTTCTGTGTGACTTATTTCACTTAGAATCGTCGTACCTAAATCCTCTCATCATGCTGCTACTAACCTTACGACATTGATTTCATGGCTGAGTGATATTCCATTGTACATAAGGATCACAACTTCTTTATCCATTTCTCTCTTTCCTGGGATATTTAAGGTGGAATGAAGTGGAGGTCCTGGTCAACAGAGCAGCCCTCAACTTTGGGGTGCTTGTGTCTTGCTGATTTTTAATTTTCCAAATTTATACCCCCATGAGTGGAAGTGCCCTATGCTCTCTAAGCTGTGTTTTTCAGATGTTTCAGGACTCACCGGACACTTCTCCGGAGTGGCTCTTGGCAATTTACATCCCGCCCATCAGTGTAGCAAGTCTCCCATTTCTCCATGGCCTGTCCTGCATTTCTGGTTTTGACACTTTTTTCAGCATGACCCTTTTGACCGATGGGATGCGAGACTTCTTTGTAGCGCTGATTTGCCTTTCCAGGTTGCTTGGTTGGCCAAAAAGGGCGTATGCGTTTTTTCCTGAATATATTCAGGAAAAAACGCATACGCCCTTTTTGGCCAAGGGCATCATTGTCAACGTTTTGCCGCTTTTCATGTGCTTTAAAGGCGATTCGTATCTACCTCCTGAAATCTGTTTCGTGCAATTCTGCCTTGATTTCAAATCCTCTTCTTTGCCTTCCCTCAATATATTTGTGGACGAGGGTTATCATTAATAACTCTGCAGGTTTGTGAATTGCAGTGCCCTGAACCTCCATTTTACAACTCGTTTTTATGGGAGCTGGCCGCAAAATCGCAGAATGGCTTCAGGCCCTGTTCTGGTTCCGGGGGGCAGGCTGAGCCTGTGGTTAATTCTTCTTTCTGATGGGAAAATAGAGTGACCTGTGCCTGTCCCAACACCAAGAGCTAGTCTCTCGTTGGTTCCACGTCTTCCCGTTTATCCTCAGGACAAATTGCAACCTGTACGGAACAGGAGGTTAAAGGTGCTGATGCTCCAAGTAGGGAGCTTGCTAGTAAAGCGGCTGGAATGGCGAACCCGGGCACAAGGAGATGAGAAATGAGGTGCGTTTTAGAAACCTTTCCCCATCACACGGTGTACCATCTTCTGGGTTTCTCATGTATGTTTTTGATGTAGGAAGATGCCCTTGAACCTGGAGATTTGGGACCCATGCGATGGGTACCACGCAGTATTCCTTTAAAGGGTCTGCATTTGCTCACCCAACCTCACCAAACCTCTCAGCCCCAAGAGTGTCCACCCTTATGTCTCATCCAGCTGTGCGTCTAGATATGGTCAATCCAGGTTGCATCACAGCCCCTGAACGCATTGTGTAAGAATTTCTCTCTCTTTCACTGTCTTTGTTTCATGGGTGTTTCAAAGTAATTTATTTTTATAATGGGGTTTAGCTGCTTTTCACTGCTGTGTTTATGCCGCTTTACACCCACTTGACACACTAACAGAGAGATATCAATACATAGGTTTTACGATTATTATTAGTCAGATATATTCTTGTGCGGTGAATAGGGCGTGTTGAGTCCAGTTCTCTGAGCCAGGAGTAGGTCTTGTCTATTACATATTGGGTTTATGGAACGGTATCTGAGCTAATTTGATACCCTTGTTTTATGTATCACCCCACCTCACCTTTCCCGTTAAGCAGCCATAGTGTGTTTTCTGCATGTGTGACTCTGTTCTGTTTTGTAATTCAGTTCAAGTGTAACGGTTTTTACATTCCCTCTATCAGTGATACCTTATGAGAAGTGTCCTTTTCTGTGTGACTTATTTCACTTAGAATCGTCGTACCTAAATCCACTCATCATGCTGCTACTAACCTTACGGCATTGATTTCATGGCTGAGTGATATTCCATTGTACATAAGGACCACAACTTCTTTATCCATTTTTCTCTTTCCTGGGATATTTAAGGTGGAATGAAGTGGAGGTCCTGGTCAACAGAGCAGCCCTAAACTTTGGGGTGCTTGTGTCTTGCTGATTTTTAATTTTCCCAATTTATACCCCCATGAGTGGAAGTGCCCTATGCTCTCTAAGCTGTGTTTTTCAGATGTTTCAGGACTCACCGGACACTTCTCCGGAGTGGCTCTTGGCAATTTACATCCCGCCCATCAGTGTAGCAAGGCTCCCATTTCTCCATGGCCTGTCCTGCATTTCTGGTTTTGACACTTTTTTCAGCATGGCCCTTTTGACCGATGGGAAGCGAGACTTCTTTGTAGCGCTGATTTGCCTTTCCAGGTTGCTTGGTTGGCCAAAAAGGGCGTATGCGTTTTTTCCTGAATATATTCAGGAAAAAACGCATACGCCCTTTTTGGCCAAGGGCATCATTGTCAACGTTTTGCCGCTTTTCATGTGCTTTAAAGGCGATTCGTATCTACCTCCTGAAATCTGTTTCCTGCAATTCTGCCTTGATTTCAAATCCTCTTCTTTGCCTTCCCTCAATATATTTGTGGACGAGAGTTCTCATTTATAACTCTGCAGGTTTGTGAATTGCAGTGCCCTGAACCTCCATTTTACAACTCGTTTTTATGGGAGCTGGCCGCAAAATCGCAGAATGGCTTCAGGCCCTGTTCTGGTTCCGGGGGTCAGGCTGAGCCTGTGGTTAATTCTTCTTTCTGATGGGAAAATAGAGTGACCTGTGCCTGTCCCAACACCAAGAGCTAGTCTCTCGTTGGTTCCACGTCTTCCCGTTTATCCTCAGGACAAATTGCAACCCGCATGGAACAGGAGGTTAAAGGTGCTGATGCTCCAAGTAGGGAGCTTGCTAGTAAAGCGGCTGGAATGGCGAACCCGGGCACAAGGAGTTGAGAAATGAGGTGCGTTTTAGAAACCTTTCCCCATCACACGGTGTACCATCTTCTGGGTTTCTCATGCATGTTTTAGATGTAGGAAGATGCCCTTGAACCTGGAGATTTGGGACCCATGCGATGGGTACCACGCAGTATTACTTTAAAGGGTCTGCATTTGCTCACCCAACCTCACCAAACCTCTCAGCCCCAAGAGTGTCCACCCTTATGTCTCATCCAGCTGTGCGTCTAGATATGGTCAATCCAGGTTGCATCACAGCCCCTGAACGCATTGTGTAAGAATTTCTCTCTCTTTCACTGTCTTTGTTTCATGGGTGTTTCAAAGTAATTTATTTTTATAATGGGGTTTAGCTGCTTTTCACTGCTGTGTTTATGCTGCTTTACACCCACTTGACACACTAACAGAGAGATATCAATACATAGGTTTTACGATTATTATTAGTCAGATATATTCTTGTGCGGTGAATAGGGCGTGTTGAGTCCAGTTCTCTGAGCAAGGAGTAGGTCTTGTCTATTACATATTGGGTTTATGGAACGGTATCTGAGCTAATTTGATACCCTTGTTTTATGTATCACCCCACCTCACCTTTCCCGTTAAGCAGCCATAGTGTGTTTTCTGCATGTGTGACTCTGTTCTGTTTTGTAATTCAGTTCAAGTGTAACGGTTTTTACATTCCCTCTATCAGTGATACCTTATGAGAAGTGTCCTTTTCTGTGTGACTTATTTCACTTAGAATCGTTGTACCTAAATCCTCTCATCATGCTGCTACTAACCTTACGACATTGATTTCATGGCTGAGTGATATTCCATTGTACATAAGGATCACAACTTCTTTATCCATTTTTCTCTTTCCTGGGATATTTAAGGTGGAATGAAGTGGAGGTCCTGGTCAACAGAGCAGCCCTAAACTTTGGGGTGCTTGTGTCTTGCTGATTTTTAATTTTCCCAATTTATACCCCCATGATTGGAAGTGCCCTATGCTCTCTAAGCTGTGTTTTTCAGATGTTTCAGGACTCACCGGACAGTTCTCCGGAGTGGCTCTTGGCAATTTACATCCCGCCCATCAGTGTAGCAAGGCTCCCATTTCTCCATGGCCTGTCCTGCATTTCTGGTTTTGACACTTTTTTCAGCATGGCCCTTTTGACCGATGGGAAGCGAGACTTCTTTGTAGCGCTGATTTGCCTTTCCAGGTTGCTTGGTTGGCCAAAAAGGGCGTATGCGTTTTTTCCTGAATATATTCAGGAAAAAACGCATACGCCCTTTTTGGCCAAGGGCATCATTGTCAACGTTTTGCCGCTTTTCATGTGCTTTAAAGGCGATTCGTATCTACCTCCTGAAATCTGTTTCCTGCAATTCTGCCTTGATTTCAAATCCTCTTCTTTGCCTTCCCTCAATATATTTGTGGACGAGAGTTATCATTTATAACTCTGCAGGTTTGTGAATTGCAGTGCCCTGAACCTCCATTTTACAACTCGTTTTTATGGGAGCTGGCCGCAAAATCGCAGAATGGCTTCAGGCCCTGTTCTGGTTCCGGGGGGCAGGCTGAGCCTGTGGTTAATTCTTCTTTCTGATGGGAAAATAGAGTGACCTGTGCCTGTCCCAACACCAAGAGCTAGTCTCTCGTTGGTTCCACGTCTTCCCGTTTATCCTCAGGACAAATTGCAACCTGTATGGAACAGGAGGTTAAAGGTGCTGATGCTCCAAGTAGGGAGCTTGCTAGTAAAGCGGCTGGAATGGCGAACCCGGGCACAAGGAGATGAGAAATGAGGTGCGTTTTAGAAACCTTTCCCCATCACACGGTGTACCATCTTCTGGGTTTCTCATGCATGTTTTTGATGTAGGAAGATGCCCTTGAACCTGGAGATTTGGGACCCATGCGATGGGTACCACGCAGTATTCCTTTAAAGGGTCTGCGTTTGCTCACCCAACCTCACCAAACCTCTCAGCCCCAAGAGTGTCCACCCTTTTGTCTCATCCAGCTGTGCGTCTAGATATGGTCAATCCAGGTTGCATCACAGCCCCTGAACGCATTGTGTAAGAATTTCTCTCTCTTTCACTGTCTTTGTTTCATGGGTGTTTCAAAGTAATTTATTTTTATAATGGGGTTTAGCTGCTTTTCACTGCTGTGTTTATGCCGCTTTACACCCACTTGACACACTAACAGAGAGATATCAATACATAGGTTTTACGATTATTATTAGTCAGATATATTCTTGTGCGGTGAATAGGGCGTGTTGAGTCCAGTTCTCTGAGCAAGGAGTAGGTCTTGTCTATTACATATTGGGTTTATGGAACGGTATCTGAGCTAATTTGATACCCTTGTTTTATGTATCACCCCACCTCACCTTTCCCGTTAAGCAGCCATAGTGTGTTTTCTGCATGTGTGACTCTGTTCTGTTTTGTAATTCAGTTCAAGTGTAACGGTTTTTACATTCCCTCTATCAGTGATACCTTATGAGAAGTGTCCTTTTCTGTGTGACTTATTTCACTTAGAATCGTCGTACCTAAATCCACTCATCATGCTGCTACTAACCTTACGACATTGATTTCCTGGCTGAGTGATATTCCAATGTACATAAGGACCACAACTTCTTTATCCATTTTTCTCTTTCCTGGGATATTTAAGGTGGAATGAAGTGGAGGTCCTGGTCAACAGAGCAGCCCTAAACTTTGGGGTGCTTGTGTCTTGCTGATTTTTAATTTTCCCAATTTATACCCCCATGAGTGGAAGTGCCCTATGCTCTCTAAGCTGTGTTTTTCAGATGTTTCAGGACTCACCGGACACTTCTCCAGAGTGGCTCTTGGCAATTTACATCCCGCCCATCAGTGTAGCAAGGCTCCCATTTCTCCATGGCCTGTCCTGCATTTCTGGTTTTGACACTTTTTTCAGCATGGCCCTTTTGACCGATGGGAAGCGAGACTTCTTTGTAGCGCTGATTTGCCTTTCCAGGTGGCTTGGTTGGCCAAAAAGGGCGTATGCGTTTTTTCCTGAATATATTCAGGAAAAAACGCATACGCCCTTTTTGGCCAAGGGCATCATTGTCAACGTTTTGCCGCTTTTCATGTGCTTTAAAGGCGATTCGTATCTACCTCCTGAAATCTGTTTCCTGCAATTCTGCCTTGATTTCAAATCCTCTTCTTTGCCTTCCCTCAATATATTTGTGGACGACAGTTATCATTTATAACTCTGCAGGTTTGTGAATTGCAGTGCCCTGAACCTCCATTTTACAACTCGTTTTTATGGGAGCTGGCCGCAAAATCGCAGAATGGCTTCAGGCCCTGTTCTGGTTCCGGGGGGCAGGCTGAGCCTGTGGTTAATTCTTCTTTCTGATGGGAAAATAGAGTGACCTGTGCCTGTCCCAACACCAAGAGCTAGTCTCTCGTTGGTTCCACGTCTTCCCGTTTATCCTCAGGACAAATTGCAACCTGTATGGAACAGGAGGTTAAAGGTGCTGATGCTCCAAGTAGGGAGCTTGCTAGTAAAGCGGCTGGAATGGCGAACCCGGGCACAAGGAGTTGAGAAATGAGGTGCGTTTTAGAAACCTTTCCCCATCACACGGTGTACCATCTTCTGGGTTTCTCATGCATGTTTTTGATGTAGGAAGATGCCCTTGAACCTGGAGATTTGGGACCCATGCGATGGGTACCACGCAGTATTCCTTTAAAGGGTCTGCGTTTGCTCACCCAACCTCACCAAACCTCTCAGCCCCAAGAGTGTCCACCCTTATGTCTCATCCAGCTGTGCGTCTAGATATGGTCAATCCAGGTTGCATCACAGCCCCTGAACGCATTGTGTAAGAATTTCTCTCTCTTTCACTGTCTTTGTTTCATGGGTGTTTCAAAGTAATTTATTTTTATAATGGGGTTTAGCTGCTTTTCACTGCTGTGTTTATGCCGCTTTACACCCACTTGACACACTAACAGAGAGATATCAATACATAGGTTTTACGATTATTATTAGTCAGATATATTCTTGTGCGGTGAATAGGGCGTGTTGAGTCCAGTTCTCTGAGCAAGGAGTAGGTCTTGTCTATTACATATTGGGTTTATGGAACGGTATCTGAGCTAATTTGATACCCTTGTTTTATGTATCACCCCACCTCACCTTTCCCGTTAAGCAGCCATAGTGTGTTTTCTGCATGTGTGACTCTGTTCTGTTTTGTAATTCAGTTCAAGTGTAACGGTTTTTACATTCCCTCTATCAGTGATACCTTATGAGAAGTGTCCTTTTCTGTGTGACTTATTTCACTTAGAATCGTTGTACCTAAATCCTCTCATCATGCTGCTACTAACCTTACGACATTGATTTCATGGCTGAGTGATATTCCATTGTACATAAGGATCACAACTTCTTTATCCATTTTTCTCTTTCCTGGGATATTTAAGGTGGAATGAAGTGGAGGTCCTGGTCAACAGAGCAGCCCTAAACTTTGGGGTGCTTGTGTCTTGCTGATTTTTAATTTTCCCAATTTATACCCCCATGATTGGAAGTGCCCTATGCTCTCTAAGCTGTGTTTTTCAGATGTTTCAGGACTCACCGGACAGTTCTCCGGAGTGGCTCTTGGCAATTTACATCCCGCCCATCAGTGTAGCAAGGCTCCCATTTCTCCATGGCCTGTCCTGCATTTCTGGTTTTGACACTTTTTTCAGCATGACCCTTTTGACCGATGGGAAGCGAGACTTCTTTGTAGCGCTGATTTGCCTTTCCAGGTTGCTTGGTTGGCCAAAAAGGGCGTATGCGTTTTTTCCTGAATATATTCAGGAAAAAACGCATACGCCCTTTTTGGCCAAGGGCATCATTGTCAACGTTTTGCCGCTTTTCATGTGCTTTAAAGGCGATTCGTATCTACCTCCTGAAATCTGTTTCGTGCAATTCTGCCTTGATTTCAAATCCTCTTCTTTGCCTTCCCTCAATATATTTGTGGACGAGAGTTATCATTAATAACTCTGCAGGTTTGTGAATTGCAGTGCCCTGAACCTCCATTTTACAACTCGTTTTTATGGGAGCTGGCCGCAAAATCGCCGAATGGCTTCAGGCCCTGTTCTGGTTCCGGGGGGCAGGCTGAGCCTGTGGTTAATTCTTCTTTCTGATGGGAAAATAGAGTGACCTGTGCCTGTCCCAACACCAAGATCTAGTCTCTCGTTGGTTCCACGTCTTCCCGTTTATCCTCAGGACAAATTGCAACCTGTATGGAACAGGAGGTTAAAGGTGCTGATGCTCCAAGTAGGGAGCTTGCTAGTAAAGCGGCTGGAATGGCGAACCCGGGCACAAGGAGATGAGAAATGAGGTGCGTTTTAGAAACCTTTCCCCATCACACGGTGTACCATCTTCTGGGTTTCTCATGTATGTTTTTGATGTAGGAAGATGCCCTTGAACCTGGAGATTTGGGACCCATGCGATGGGTACCACGCAGTATTCCTTTAAAGGGTCTGCGTTTGCTCACCCAACCTCACCAAACCTCTCAGCCCCAAGAGTGTCCACCCTTATGTCTCATCCAGCTGTGCGTCTAGATATGGTCAATCCAGGTTGCATCACAGCCCCTGAACGCATTGTGTAAGAATTTCTCTCTCTTTCACTGTCTTTGTTTCATGGGTGTTTCAAAGTAATTTATTTTTATAATGGGGTTTAGCTGCTTTTCACTGCTGTGTTTATGCCGCTTTACACCCACTTGACACACTAACAGACAGATATCAATACATAGGTTTTACGATTATTATTAGTCAGATATATTCTTGTGCGGTGAATAGGGCGTGCTGAGTCCAGTTCTCTGAGCAAGGAGTAGGTCTTGTCTATTACATATTGGGTTTATGGAACGGTATCTGAGCTAATTTGATACCCTTGTTTTATGTATCACCCCACCTCACCTTTCCCGTTAAGCAGCCATAGTGTGTTTTCTGCATGTGTGACTCTGTTCTGTTTTGTAATTCAGTTCAAGTGTAACGGTTTTTACATTCCCTCTATCAGTGATACCTTATGAGAAGTGTCCTTTTCTGTGTGACTTATTTCACTTAGAATCGTCGTACCTAAATCCACTCATCATGCTGCTACTAACCTTACGACATTGATTTCCTGGCTGAGTGATATTCCATTGTACATAAGGACCACAACTTCTTTATCCATTTTTCTCTTTCCTGGGATATTTAAGGTGGAATGAAGTGGAGGTCCTGGTCAACAGAGCAGCCCTAAACTTTGGGGTGCTTGTGTCTTGCTGATTTTTAATTTTCCCAATTTATACCCCCATGAGTGGAAGTGCCCTATGCTCTCTAAGCTGTGTTTTTCAGATGTTTCAGGACTCACCGGACAGTTATCCGGAGTGGCTCTTGGCAATTTACATCCCGCCCATCAGTGTAGCAAGGCTCCCATTTCTCCATGGCCTGTCCTGCATTTCTGGTTTTGACACTTTTTTCAGCATGGCCCTTTTGACCGATGGGAAGCGAGACTTCTTTGTAGCGCTGATTTGCCTTTCCAGGTGGCTTGGTTGGCCAAAAAGGGCGTATGCGTTTTTTCCTGAATATATTCAGGAAAAAACGCATACGCCCTTTTTGGCCAAGGGCATCATTGTCAACGTTTTGCCGCTTTTCATGTGCTTTAAAGGCGATTCGTATCTACCTCCTGAAATCTGTTTCCTGCAATTCTGCCTTGATTTCAAATCCTCTTCTTTGCCTTCCCTCAATATATTTGTGGACGAGAGTTCTCATTTATAACTCTGCAGGTTTGTGAATTGCAGTGCCCTGAACCTCCATTTTACAACTCGTTTTTATGGGAGCTGGCCGCAAAATCGCAGAATGGCTTCAGGCCCTGTTCTGGTTCCGGGGGGCAGGCTGAGCCTGTGGTTAATTCTTCTTTCTGATGGGAAAATAGAGTGACCTGTGCCTGTCCCAACACCAAGAGCTAGTCTCTCGTTGGTTCCACATCTTCCCGTTTGTCCTCAGGACAAATTGCAACCTGTATGGAACAGGAGGTTAAAGGTGCTGATGCTCCAAGTAGGGAGCTTGCTAGTAAAGCGGCTGGAATGGCGAACCCGGGCACAAGGAGATGAGAAATGAGGTGCGTTTTAGAAACCTTTCCCCATCACACGGTGTACCATCTTCTGGGTTTCTCATGCATGTTTTTGATGTAGGAAGATGCCCTTGAACCTGGAGATTTGGGACCCATGCGATGGGTACCACGCAGTATTCCTTTAAAGGGTCTGCGTTTGCTCACCCAACCTCACCAAACCTCTCAGCCCCAAGAGTGTCCACCCTTATGTCTCATCCAGCTGTGCGTCTAGATATGGTCAATCCAGGTTGCATCACAGCCCCTGAACGCATTGTGTAAGAATTTCTCTCTCTTTCACTGTCTTTGTTTCATGGGTGTTTCAAAGTAATTTATTTTTATAATGGGGTTTAGCTGCTTTTCACTGCTGTGTTTATGCCGCTTTACACCCACTTGACACACTAACAGAGAGATATCAATACATAGGTTTTACGATTATTATTAGTCAGATATATTCTTGTGCGGTGAATAGGGCGTGTTGAGTCCAGTTCTCTGAGCAAGGAGTAGGTCTTGTCTATTACATATTGGGTTTATGGAACGGTATCTGAGCTAATTTGATACCCTTGTTTTATGTATCACCCCACCTCACCTTTCCCGTTAAGCAGCCATAGTGTGTTTTCTGCATGTGTGACTCTGTTCTGTTTTGTAATTCAGTTCAAGTGTAACGGTTTTTACATTCCCTCTATCAGTGATACCTTATGAGAAGTGTCCTTTTCTGTGTGACTTATTTCACTTAGAATCGTCGTACCTAAATCCACTCATCATGCTGCTACTAACCTTACGACATTGATTTCATGGCTGAGTGATATTCCATTGTACATAAGGACCACAACTTCTTTATCCATTTTTCTCTTTCCTGGGATATTTAAGGTGGAATGAAGTGGAGGTCCTGGTCAACAGAGCAGCCCTAAACTTTGGGGTGCTTGTGTCTTGCTGATTTTTAATTTTCCCAATTTATACCCCCATGAGTGGAAGTGCCCTATGCTCTCTAAGCTGTGTTTTTCAGATGTTTCAGGACTCACCGGACACTTCTCCGGAGTGGCTCTTGGCAATTTACATCCCGCCCATCAGTGTAGCAAGGCTCCCATTTCTCCATGGCCGGTCCTGCATTTCTGGTTTTGACACTTTTTTCAGCATGGCCCTTTTGACCGATGGGAAGCGAGACTTCTTTGTAGCGCTGATTTGCCTTTCCAGGTTGCTTGGTTGGCCAAAAAGGGCGTATGCGTTTTTTCCTGAATATATTCAGGAAAAAACGCATACGCCCTTTTTGGCCAAGGGCATCATTGTCAACGTTTTGCCGCTTTTCATGTGCTTTAAAGGCGATTCGTATCTACCTCCTGAAATATGTTTCCTGCAATTCTGCCTTGATTTCAAATCCTCTTCTTTGCCTTCCCTCAATATATTTGTGGACGACAGTTATCATTTATAACTCTGCAGGTTTGTGAATTGCAGTGCCCTGAACCTCCATTTTACAACTCGTTTTTATGGGAGCTGGCCGCAAAATCGCAGAATGGCTTCAGGCCCTGTTCTGGTTCCGGGGGGCAGGCTGAGCCTGTGGTTAATTCTTCTTTCTGATGGGAAAATAGAGTGACCTGTGCCTGTCCCAACACCAAGAGCTAGTCTCTCGTTGGTTCCACGTCTTCCCGTTTATCCTCAGGACAAATTGCAACCTGTATGGAACAGGAGGTTAAAGGTGCTGATGCTCCAAGAGGGAGCTTGCTAGTAAAGCGGCTGGAATGGCGAACCCGGGCACAAGGAGATGAGAAATGAGGTGCGTTTTAGAAACCTTTCCCCATCACACGGTGTACCATCTTCTGGGTTTCTCATGCATGTTTTTGATGTAGGAAGATGCCCTTGAACCTGGAGATTTGGGACCCATGCGATGGGTACCACGCAGTATTCCTTTAAAGGGTCTGCGTTTGCTCACCCAACCTCACCAAACCTCTCAGCCCCAAGAGTGTCCACCCTTATGTCTCATCCAGCTGTGCGTCTAGATATGGTCAATCCAGGTTGCATCACAGCCCCTGAACGCATTGTGTAAGAATTTCTCTCTCTTTCACTGTCTTTGTTTCATGGGTGTTTCAAAGTAATTTATTTTTATAATGGGGTTTAGCTGCTTTTCACTGCTGTGTTTATGCCGCTTTACACCCACTTGACACACTAACAGAGAGATATCAATACATAGGTTTTACGATTATTATTAGTCAGATATATTCTTGTGCGGTGAATAGGGCGTGTTGAGTCCAGTTCTCTGAGCAAGGAGTAGGTCTTGTCTATTACATATTGGGTTTATGGAACGGTATCTGAGCTAATTTGATACCCTTGTTTTATGTATCACCCCACCTCACCTTTCCCGTTAAGCAGCCATAGTGTGTTTTCTGCATGTGTGACTCTGTTCTGTTTTGTAATTCAGTTCAAGTGTAACGGTTTTTACATTCCCTCTATCAGTGATACCTTATGAGAAGTGTCCTTTTCTGTGTGACTTATTTCACTTAGAATCGTCGTACCTAAATCCACTCATCATGCTGCTACTAACCTTATGACATTGATTTCCTGGCTGAGTGATATTCCAATGTACATAAGGACCACAACTTCTTTATCCATTTTTCTCTTTCCTGGGATATTTAAGGTGGAATGAAGTGGAGGTCCTGGTCAACAGAGCAGCCCTAAACTTTGGGGTGCTTGTGTCTTGCTGATTTTTAATTTTCCCAATTTATACCCCCATGAGTGGAAGTGCCCTATGCTCTCTAAGCTGTGTTTTTCAGATGTTTCAGGACTCACCGGACACTTCTCCAGAGTGGCTGTTGGCAATTTACATCCCGCCCATCAGTGTAGCAAGGCTCCCATTTCTCCATGGCCTGTCCTGCATTTCTGGTTTTGACACTTTTTTCAGCATGGCCCTTTTGACCGATGGGAAGCGAGACTTCTTTGTAGCGCTGATTTGCCTTTCCAGGTGGCTTGGTTGGCCAAAAAGGGCGTATGCGTTTTTTCCTGAATATATTCAGGAAAAAACGCATACGCCCTTTTTGGCCAAGGGCATCATTGTCAACGTTTTGCCGCTTTTCATGTGCTTTAAAGGCGATTCGTATCTACCTCCTGAAATCTGTTTCCTGCAATTCTGCCTTGATTTCAAATCCTCTTCTTTGCCTTCCCTCAATATATTTGTGGACGACAGTTATCATTTATAACTCTGCAGGTTTGTGAATTGCAGTGCCCTGAACCTCCATTTTACAACTCGCTTTTTTGGGAGCTGGCCGCAAAAGCGCAGGATGGCTTCAGGCCCTGTTCTGGTTCCGGGGGGCAGGCTGAGCCTGTGGTTAATTCTTCTTTCTGATGGGAAAATAGAGTGACCTGTGCCTGTCCCAACACCAAGAGCTAGTCTCTCGTTGGTTCCACGTCTTCCCGTTTATCCTCAGGACAAATTGCAACCTGTATGGAACAGGAGGTTAAAGGTGCTGATGCTCCAAGTAGGGAGCTTGCTAGTAAAGCGGCTGGAATGGCGAACCCGGGCACAAGGAGATGAGAAATGAGGTGCGTTTTAGAAACCTTTCCCCATCACACGGTGTACCATCTTCTGGGTTTCTCATGCATGTTTTTGATGTAGGAAGATGCCCTTGAACCTGGAGATTTGGGACCCATGCGATGGGTACCACGCAGTATTCCTTTAAAGGGTCTGCGTTTGCTCACCCAACCTCACCAAACCTCTCAGCCCCAAGAGTGTCCACCCTTATGTCTCATCCAGCTATGCGTCTAGATATGGTCAATCCAGGTTGCATCACAGCCCCTGAACGCATTGTGTAAGAATTTCTCTCTCTTTCACTGTCTTTGTTTCATGGGTGTTTCAAAGTAATTTATTTTTATAATGGGGTTTAGCTGCTTTTCACTGCTGTGTTTATGCCGCTTTACACCCACTTGACACACTAACAGAGAGATATCAATACATAGGTTTTACGATTATTATTAGTCAGATATATTCTTGTGCAGTGAATAGGGCGTGCTGAGTCCAGTTCTCTGAGCAAGGAGTAGGTCTTGTCTATTACATATTGGGTTTATGGAACGGTATCTGAGCTAATTTGAAACCCTTGTTTTATGTATCACCCCACCTCACCTTTCCCCTTAAGCAGCCATAGTGTGTTTTCTGCATGTGTGACTCTGTTCTGTTTTGTAATTCAGTTCAAGTGTAACGGTTTTTACATTCCCTCTATCAGTGATACCTTATGAGAAGTGTCCTTTTCTGTGTGACTTATTTCACTTAGAATCGTCGTACCTAAATCCACTCATCATGCTGCTACTAACCTTACGACATTGATTTCATGGCTGAGTGATATTCCATTGTACATAAGGACCACAACTTCTTTATCCATTTTTCTCTTTCCTGGGATATTTAAGGTGGAATGAAGTGGAGGTCCTGGTCAACAGAGCAGCCCTAAACTTTGGGGTGCTTGTGTCTTGCTGATTTTTAATTTTCCCAATTTATACCCCCATGAGTGGAAGTGCCCTATGCTCTCTAAGCTGTGTTTTTCAGATGTTTCAGGACTCACCGGACACTTCTCCGGAGTGGCTCTTGGCAATTTACATCCCGCCCATCAGTGTAGCAAGGCTCCCATTTCTCCATGGCCGGTCCTGCATTTCTGGTTTTGACACTTTTTTCAGCATGGCCCTTTTGACCGATGGGAAGCGAGACTTCTTTGTAGCGCTGATTTGCCTTTCCAGGTGGCTTGGTTGGCCAAAAAGGGCGTATGCGTTTTTTCCTGAATATATTCAGGAAAAAACGCATACGCCCTTTTTGGCCAAGGGCATCATTGTCAACGTTTTGCCGCTTTTCATGTGCTTTAAAGGCGATTCGTATCTACCTCCTGAAATCTGTTTCCTGCAATTCTGCCTTGATTTCAAATCCTCTTCTTTGCCTTCCCTCAATATATTTGTGGACGACAGTTATCATTTATAACTCTGCAGGTTTGTGAATTGCAGTGCCCTGAACCTCCATTTTACAACTTGTTTTTATGGGAGCTGGCCGCAAAATCGCAGAATGGCTTCAGGCCCTGTTCTGGTTCCGGGGGGCAGGCTGAGCCTGTGGTTAATTCTTCTTTCTGATGGGAAAATAGAGTGACCTGTGCCTGTCCCAACACCAAGAGCTAGTCTCTCGTTGGTTCCACGTCTTCCCGTTTATCCTCAGGACAAATTGCGACCTGTATGGAACAGGAGGTTAAAGGTGCTGATGCTCCAAGAGGGAGCTTGCTAGTAAAGCGGCTGGAATGGCGAACCCGGGCACAAGGAGATGAGAAATGAGGTGCGTTTTAGAAACCTTTCCCCATCACACGGTGTACCATCTTCTGGGTTTCTCATGCATGTTTTTGATGTAGGAAGATGCCCTTGAACCTGGAGATTTGGGACCCATGCGATGGGTACCACGCAGTATTCCTTTAAAGGGTCTGCGTTTGCTCACCCAACCTCACCAAACCTCTCAGCCCCAAGAGTGTCCACCCTTATGTCTCATCCAGCTGTGCGTCTAGATATGGTCAATCCAGGTTGCATCACAGCCCCTGAACGCATTGTGTAAGAATTTCTCTCTCTTTCACTGTCTTTGTTTCATGGGTGTTTCAAAGTAATTTATTTTTATAATGGGGTTTAGCTGCTTTTCACTGCTGTGTTTATGCCGCTTTACACCCACTTGACACACTAACAGAGAGATATCAATACATAGGTTTTACGATTATTATTAGTCAGATATATTCTTGTGCGGTGAATAGGGCGTGTTGAGTCCAGTTCTCTGAGCAAGGAGTAGGTCTTGTCTATTACATATTGGGTTTATGGAACGGTATCTGAGCTAATTTGATACCCTTGTTTTATGTATCACCCCACCTCACCTTTCCCGTTAAGCAGCCATAGTGTGTTTTCTGCATGTGTGACTCTGTTCTGTTTTGTAATTCAGTTCAAGTGTAACGGTTTTTACATTCCCTCTATCAGTGATACCTTATGAGAAGTGTCCTTTTCTGTGTGACTTATTTCACTTAGAATCGTCGTACCTAAATCCACTCATCATGCTGCTACTAACCTTATGACATTGATTTCCTGGCTGAGTGATATTCCAATGTACATAAGGACCACAACTTCTTTATCCATTTTTCTCTTTCCTGGGATATTTAAGGTGGAATGAAGTGGAGGTCCTGGTCAACAGAGCAGCCCTAAACTTTGGGGTGCTTGTGTCTTGCTGATTTTTAATTTTCCCAATTTATACCCCCATGAGTGGAAGTGCCCTATGCTCTCTAAGCTGTGTTTTTCAGATGTTTCAGGACTCACCGGACACTTCTCCAGAGTGGCTGTTGGCAATTTACATCCCGCCCATCAGTGTAGCAAGGCTCCCATTTCTCCATGGCCTGTCCTGCATTTCTGGTTTTGACACTTTTTTCAGCATGGCCCTTTTGACCGATGGGAAGCGAGACTTCTTTGTAGCGCTGATTTGCCTTTCCAGGTGGCTTGGTTGGCCAAAAAGGGCGTATGCGTTTTTTCCTGAATATATTCAGGAAAAAACGCATACGCCCTTTTTGGCCAAGGGCATCATTGTCAACGTTTTGCCGCTTTTCATGTGCTTTAAAGGCGATTCGTATCTACCTCCTGAAATCTGTTTCCTGCAATTCTGCCTTGATTTCAAATCCTCTTCTTTGCCTTCCCTCAATATATTTGTGGACGACAGTTATCATTTATAACTCTGCAGGTTTGTGAATTGCAGTGCCCTGAACCTCCATTTTACAACTCGCTTTTTTGGGAGCTGGCCGCAAAAGCGCAGGATGGCTTCAGGCCCTGTTCTGGTTCCGGGGGGCAGGCTGAGCCTGTGGTTAATTCTTCTTTCTGATGGGAAAATAGAGTGACCTGTGCCTGTCCCAACACCAAGAGCTAGTCTCTCGTTGGTTCCACGTCTTCCCGTTTATCCTCAGGACAAATTGCAACCTGTATGGAACAGGAGGTTAAAGGTGCTGATGCTCCAAGTAGGGAGCTTGCTAGTAAAGCGGCTGGAATGGCGAACCCGGGCACAAGGAGATGAGAAATGAGGTGCGTTTTAGAAACCTTTCCCCATCACACGGTGTACCATCTTCTGGGTTTCTCATGCATGTTTTTGATGTAGGAAGATGCCCTTGAACCTGGAGATTTGGGACCCATGCGATGGGTACCACGCAGTATTCCTTTAAAGGGTCTGCGTTTGCTCACCCAACCTCACCAAACCTCTCAGCCCCAAGAGTGTCCACCCTTATGTCTCATCCAGCTGTGCGTCTAGATATGGTCAATCCAGGTTGCATCACAGCCCCTGAACGCATTGTGTAAGAATTTCTCTCTCTTTCACTGTCTTTGTTTCATGGGTGTTTCAAAGTAATTTATTTTTATAATGGGGTTTAGCTGCTTTTCACTGCTGTGTTTATGCCGCTTTACACCCACTTGACACACTAACAGAGAGATATCAATACATAGGTTTTACGATTATTATTAGTCAGATATATTCTTGTGCAGTGAATAGGGCGTGCTGAGTCCAGTTCTCTGAGCAAGGAGTAGGTCTTGTCTATTACATATTGGGTTTATGGAACGGTATCTGAGCTAATTTGATACCCTTGTTTTATGTATCACCCCACCTCACCTTTCCCGTTAAGCAGCCATAGTGTGTTTTCTGCATGTGTGACTCTGTTCTGTTTTGTAATTCAGTTCAAGTGTAACGGTTTTTACATTCCCTCTATCAGTGATACCTTATGAGAAGTGTCCTTTTCTGTGTGACTTATTTCACTTAGAATCGTCGTACCTAAATCCACTCATCATGCTGCTACTAACCTTACGACATTGATTTCATGGCTGAGTGATATTCCATTGTACATAAGGACCACAACTTCTTTATCCATTTTTCTCTTTCCTGGGATATTTAAGGTGGAATGAAGTGGAGGTCCTGGTCAACAGAGCAGCCCTAAACTTTGGGGTGCTTGTGTCTTGCTGATTTTTAATTTTCCCAATTTATACCCCCATGAGTGGAAGTGCCCTATGCTCTCTAAGCTGTGTTTTTCAGATGTTTCAGGACTCACCGGACACTTCTCCGGAGTGGCTCTTGGCAATTTACATCCCGCCCATCAGTGTAGCAAGGCTCCCATTTCTCCATGGCCGGTCCTGCATTTCTGGTTTTGACACTTTTTTCAGCATGGCCCTTTTGACCGATGGGAAGCGAGACTTCTTTGTAGCGCTGATTTGCCTTTCCAGGTGGCTTGGTTGGCCAAAAAGGGCGTATGCGTTTTTTCCTGAATATATTCAGGAAAAAACGCATACGCCCTTTTTGGCCAAGGGCATCATTGTCAACGTTTTGCCGCTTTTCATGTGCTTTAAAGGCGATTCGTATCTACCTCCTGAAATCTGTTTCCTGCAATTCTGCCTTGATTTCAAATCCTCTTCTTTGCCTTCCCTCAATATATTTGTGGACGACAGTTATCATTTATAACTCTGCAGGTTTGTGAATTGCAGTGCCCTGAACCTCCATTTTACAACTTGTTTTTATGGGAGCTGGCCGCAAAATCGCAGAATGGCTTCAGGCCCTGTTCTGGTTCCGGGGGGCAGGCTGAGCCTGTGGTTAATTCTTCTTTCTGATGGGAAAATAGAGTGACCTGTGCCTGTCCCAAAACCAAGAGCTAGTCTCTCGTTGGTTCCACGTCTTCCCGTTTATCCTCAGGACAAATTGCAACCTGTATGGAACAGGAGGTTAAAGGTGCTGATGCTCCAAGAGGGAGCTTGCTAGTAAAGCGGCTGGAATGGCGAACCCGGGCACAAGGAGATGAGAAATGAGGTGCGTTTTAGAAACCTTTCCCCATCACACGGTGTACCATCTTCTGGGTTTCTCATGCATGTTTTTGATGTAGGAAGATGCCCTTGAACCTGGAGATTTGGGACCCATGCGATGGGTACCACGCAGTATTCCTTTAAAGGGTCTGCGTTTGCTCACCCAACCTCACCAAACCTCTCAGCCCCAAGAGTGTCCACCCTTATGTCTCATCCAGCTGTGCGTCTAGATATGGTCAATCCAGGTTGCATCACAGCCCCTGAACGCATTGTGTAAGAGAATTTCTCTCTCTTTCACTGTCTTTGTTTCATGGGTGTTCAAAGTAATTTATTTTTATAATGGGGTTTAGCTGCTTTTCACTGCTGTGTTTATGCCGCTTTACACCCACTTGACACACTAACAGAGAGATATCAATACATAGGTTTTACGATTATTATTAGTCAGATATATTCTTGTGCGGTGAATAGGGCGTGTTGAGTCCAGTTCTCTGAGCAAGGAGTAGGTCTTGTCTATTACATATTGGTTTTATGGAACAGTATCTGAGCTAATTTGATACCCTTGTTTTATGTATCACCCCACCTCACCTTTCCCGTTAAGCAGCCATAGTGTGTTTTCTGCATGTGTGACTCTGTTCTGTTTTGTAATTCAGTTCAAGTGTAACGGTTTTTACATTCCCTCTATCAGTGATACCTTATGAGAAGTGTCCTTTTCTGTGTGACTTATTTCACTTAGAATCGTCGTACCTAAATCCACTCATCATGCTGCTACTAACCTTATGACATTGATTTCCTGGCTGAGTGATATTCCAATGTACATAAGGACCACAACTTCTTTATCCATTTTTCTCTTTCCTGGGATATTTAAGGTGGAATGAAGTGGAGGTCCTGGTCAACAGAGCAGCCCTAAACTTTGGGTGCTTGTGTCTTGCTGATTTTTAATTTTCCCAATTTATACCCCCATGAGTGGAAGTGCCCTATGCTCTCTAAGCTGTGTTTTTCAGATGTTCAGGACTCACCGGACACTTCTCCAGAGTGGCTCTTGGCAATTTACATCCCGCCCATCAGTGTAGCAAGGCTCCCATTTCTCCATGGCCTGTCCTGCATTTCTGGTTTTGACACTTTTTTCAGCATGGCCCTTTTGACCGATGGGAAGCGAGACTTCTTTGTAGCGCTGATTTGCCTTTCCAGGTGGCTTGGTTGGCCAAGAAAGGGCGTATGCGTTTTTTCCTGAATATATTCAGGAAAAAACGCATACGCCCTTTTTGGCCAAGGGCATCATTGTCAACGTTTTGCCGCTTTTCATGTGCTTTAAAGGCGATTCGTATCTACATCCTGAAATCTGTTTCCTGCAATTCTGCCTTGATTTCAAATCCTCTTCTTTGCCTTCCCTCAATATATTTGTGGACGAGAGTTATCATTTATAACTCTGCAGGTTTGTGAATTGCAGTGCCCTGAACCTCCATTTTACAACTCGCTTTTTTGGGAGCTGGCCGCAAAAGCGCAGGATGGCTTCAGGCCCTGTTCTGGTTCCGGGGGGCAGGCTGAGCCTGTGGTTAATTCTTCTTTCTGATGGGAAAATAGAGTGACCTGTGCCTGTCCCAACACCAAGAGCTAGTCTCTCGTTGGTTCCACGTCTTCCCGTTTATCCTCAGGACAAATTGCAACCTGTATGGAACAGGAGGTTAAAGGTGCTGATGCTCCAAGTAGGGAGCTTGCTAGTAAAGCGGCTGGAATGGCGAACCCGGGCACAAGGAGATGAGAAATGAGGTGCGTTTTAGAAACCTTTCCCCATCACACGGTGTACCATCTTCTGGGGTTCTCATGCATGTTTTTGATGTAGGAAGATGCCCTTGAACCTGGAGATTTGGGACCCATGCGATGGGTACCACGCAGTATTCCTTTAAAGGGTCTGCGTTTGCTCACCCAACCTCACCAAACCTCTCAGCCCCAAGAGTGTCCACCCTTATGTCTCATCCAGCTGTGCGTCTAGATATGGTCAATCCAGTTGCATCACAGCCCCTGAACGCATTGTGTAAGAATTTCTCTCTCTTTCACTGTCTTTGTTTCATGGGTGTTTCAAAGTAATTTATTTTTATAATGGGTTTAGCTGCTTTTCACTGCTGTGTTTATGCCGCTTTACACCCACTTGACACACTAACAGAGAGATATCAATACATAGGTTTTACGATTATTATTAGTCAGATATATTCTTGTGCGGTGAATAGGCGTGTTGAGTCCAGTTCTCTGAGCAAGGAGTAGGTCTTGTCTATTACATATTGGGTTTATGGAACGGTATCTGAGCTAATTTGATACCCTTGTTTTATGTATCACCCCACCTCACCTTTCCCGTTAAGCAGCCATAGTGTGTTTTCTGCATGTGTGACTCTGTTCTGTTTTGTAATTCAGTTCAAGTGTAACGGTTTTTACATTCCCTCTATCAGTGATACCTTATGAGAAGTGTCCTTTTCTGTGTGACTTATTTCACTTAGAATCGTCGTACCTAAATCCACTCATCATGCTGCTACTAACCTTACGACATTGATTTCCTGGCTGAGTGATATTCCAATGTACATAAGGACCACAACTTCTTTATCCATTTTTCTCTTTCCTGGGATATTTAAGGTGGAATGAAGTGGAGGTCCTGGTCAACAGAGCAGCCCTAAACTTTGGGGTGCTTGTGTCTTGCTGATTTTTAATTTTCCCAATTTATACCCCCATGAGTGGAAGTGCCCTATGCTCTCTAAGCTGTGTTTTTCAGATGTTTCAGGACTCACCGGACACTTCTCCAGAGTGGCTCTTGGCAATTTACATCCCGCCCATCAGTGTAGCAAGGCTCCCATTTCTCCATGGCCTGTCCTGCATTTCTGGTTTTCACACTTTTTTCAGCATGGCCCTTTTGACCGATGGGAAGCGAGACTTCTTTGTAGCGCTGATTTGCCTTTCCAGGTGGCTTGGTTGGCCAAAAAGGGCGTATGCGTTTTTTCCTGAATATATTCAGGAAAAAACGCATACGCCCTTTTTGGCCAAGGGCATCATTGTCAACGTTTTGCCGCTTTTCATGTGCTTTAAAGGCGATTCGTATCTACCTCCTGAAATATGTTTCCTGCAATTCTGCCTTGATTTCAAATCCTCTTCTTTGCCTTCCCTCAATATATTTGTGGACGAGAGTTATCATTTATAACTCTGCAGGTTTGTGAATTGCAGTGCCCTGAACCTCCATTTTACAACTCGCTTTTTTGGGAGCTGGCCGCAAAAGCGCAGGATGGCTTCAGGCCCTGTTCTGGTTCCGGGGGGCAGGCTGAGCCTGTGGTTAATTCTTCTTTCTGATGGGAAAATAGAGTGACCTGTGCCTGTCCCAACACCAAGAGCTAGTCTCTCGTTGGTTCCACGTCTTCCCGTTTATCCTCAGGACAAATTGCAACCTGTATGGAACAGGAGGTTAAAGGTGCTGATGCTCCAAGTAGGGAGCTTGCTAGTAAAGCGGCTGGAATGGCGAACCCGGGCACAAGGAGATGAGAAATGAGGTGCGTTTTAGAAACCTTTCCCCATCACACGGTGTACCATCTTCTGGGTTTCTCATGCATGTTTTTGATGTAGGAAGATGCCCTTGAACCTGGAGATTTGGGACCCATGCGATGGGTACCACGCAGTATTCCTTTAAAGGGTCTGCGTTTGCTCACCCAACCTCACCAAACCTCTCAGCCCCAAGAGTGTCCACCCTTATGTCTCATCCAGCTGTGCGTCTAGATATGGTCAATCCAGGTTGCATCACAGCCCCTGAACGCATTGTGTAAGAATTTCTCTCTCTTTCACTGTCTTTGTTTCATGGGTGTTTCAAAGTAATTTATTTTTATAATGGGGTTTAGCTGCTTTTCACTGCTGTGTTTATGCCGCTTTACACCCACTTGACACACTAACAGAGAGATATCAATACATAGGTTTTACGATTATTATTAGTCAGATATATTCTTGTGCGGTGAATAGGGCGTGTTGAGTCCAGTTCTCTGAGCAAGGAGTAGGTCTTGTCTATTACATATTGGGTTTATGGAACGGTATCTGAGCTAATTTGATACCCTTGTTTTATGTATCACCCCACCTCACCTTTCCCGTTAAGCAGCCATAGTGTGTTTTCTGCATGTGTGACTCTGTTCTGTTTTGTAATTCAGTTCAAGTGTAACGGTTTTTACATTCCCTCTATCAGTGATACCTTATGAGAAGTGTCCTTTTCTGTGTGACTTATTTCACTTAGAATCGTCGTACCTAAATCCACTCATCATGCTGCTACTAACCTTACGACATTGATTTCCTGGCTGAGTGATATTCCAATGTACATAAGGACCACAACTTCTTTATCCATTTTTCTCTTTCCTGGGATATTTAAGGTGGAATGAAGTGGAGGTCCTGGTCAACAGAGCAGCCCTAAACTTTGGGGTGCTTGTGTCTTGCTGATTTTTCATTTTCCCAATTTATACCCCCATGAGTGGAAGTGCCCTATGCTCTCTAAGCTGTGTTTTTCAGATGTTTCAGGACTCACCGGACACTTCTCCAGAGTGGCTCTTGGCAATTTACATCCCGCCCATCAGTGTAGCAAGGCTCCCATTTCTCCATGGCCTGTCCTGCATTTCTGGTTTTCACACTTTTTTCAGCATGGCCCTTTTGACCGATGGGAAGCGAGACTTCTTTGTAGCGCTGATTTGCCTTTCCAGGTGGCTTGGTTGGCCAAAAAGGGCGTAAGCGTTTTTTCCTGAATATATTCAGGAAAAAACGCATACGCCCTTTTTGGCCAAGGGCATCATTGTCAACGTTTTGCCGCTTTTCATGTGCTTTAAAGGCGATTCGAATCTACCTCCTGAAATCTGTTTCCTGCAATTCTGCCTTGATTTCAAATCATCTTCTTTGCCTTCCCTCAATATATTTGTGGACGAGAGTTATCATTAATAACTCTGCAGGTTTGTGAATTGCAGTGCCCTGAACCTCCATTTTACAACTCGTTTTTATGGGAGCTGGCCGCAAAATCGCAGAATGGCTTCAGGCCCTGTTCTGGTTCCGGGGGGCAGGCTGAGCCTGTGGTTAATTCTTCTTTCTGATGGGAAAATAGAGTGACCTGTGCCTGTCCCAACACCAAGAGCTAGTCTCTCGTTGGTTCCACGTCTTCCCGTTTATCCTCAGGACAAATTGCAACCTGTATGGAACAGGAGGTTAAAGGTGCTGATGCTCCAAGTAGGGAGCTTGCTAGTAAAGCGGCTGGAATGGCGAACCCGGGCACAAGGAGATGAGAAATGAGGTGCGTTTTAGAAACCTTTCCCCATCACACGGTGTACCATCTTCTGGGTTTCTCATGCATGTTTTTGATGTAGGAAGATGCCCTTGAACCTGGAGATTTGGGACCCATGCGATGGGTACCACGCAGTATTCCTTTAAAGGGTCTGCGTTTGCTCACCCAACCTCACCAAACCTCTCAGCCCCAAGAGTGTCCACCCTTATGTCTCATCCAGCTGTGCGTCTAGATATGGTCAATCCAGGTTGCATCACAGCCCCTGAACGCACTGTGTAAGAATTTCTCTCTCTTTCACTGTCTTTGTTTCATGGGTGTTTCAAAGTAATTTATTTTTATAATGGGGTTTAGCTGCTTTTCACTGCTGTGTTTATGCCGCTTTACACCCACTTGACACACTAACAGAGAGATATCAATACATAGGTTTTACGATTATTATTAGTCAGATATATTCTTGTGCGGTGAATAGGGCGTGTTGAGTCCAGTTCTCTGAGCAAGGAGTAGGTCTTGTCTATTACATATTGGGTTTATGGAACGGTATCTGAGCTAATTTGATACCCTTGTTTTATGTATCACCCCACCTCACCTTTCCCGTTAAGCAGCCATAGTGTGTTTTCTGCATGTGTGACTCTGTTCTGTTTTGTAATTCAGTTCAAGTGTAACGGTTTTTACATTCCCTCTATCAGTGATACCTTATGAGAAGTGTCCTTTTCTGTGTGACTTATTTCACTTAGAATCGTCGTACCTAAATCCACTCATCATGCTGCTACTTACCTTACGACATTGATTTCCTGGCTGAGTGATATTCCAATGTACAAAAGGACCACAACTTCTTTATCCATTTTTCTCTTTCCTGGGATATTTAAGGTGGAATGAAGTGGAGGTCCTGGTCAACAGAGCAGCCCTAAACTTTGGGGTGCTTGTGTCTTGCTGATTTTTCATTTTCCCAATTTATACCCCCATGAGTGGAAGTGCCCTATGCTCTCTAAGCTGTGTTTTTCAGATGTTTCAGGACTCACCGGACACTTCTCCAGAGTGGCTCTTGGCAATTTACATCCCGCCCATCAGTGTAGCAAGGCTCCCATTTCTCCATGGCCTGTCCTGCATTTCTGGTTTTGACACTTTTTTCAGCATGGCCCTTTTGACCGATGGGAAGCGAGACTTCTTTGTAGCGCTGATTTGCCTTTCCAGGTGGCTTGGTTGGCCAAAAAGGGCGTATGCGTTTTTTCCTGAATATATTCAGGAAAAAACGCATACGCCCTTTTTGGCCAAGGGCATCATTGTCAACGTTTTGCCGCTTTTCATGTGCTTTAAAGGCGATTCGTATCTACCTCCTGAAATCTGTTTCCTGCAATTCTGCCTTGATTTCAAATCCTCTTCTTTGCCTTCCCTCAATATATTTGTGGACGAGAGTTATCATTTATAACTCTGCAGGTTTGTGAATTGCAGTGCCCTGAACCTCCATTTTACAACTCGTTTTTATGGGAGCTGGCCGCAAAATCGCAGAATGGCTTCAGGCCCTGTTCTGGTTCCGGGGGGCAGGCTGAGCCTGTGGTTAATTCTTCTTTCTGATGGGAAAATAGAGTGACCTGTGCCTGTCCCAACACCAAGAGCTAGTCTCTCGTTGGTTCCACGTCTTCCCGTTTATCCTCAGGACAAATTGCAACCTGTATGGAACAGGAGGTTAAAGGTGCTGATGCTCCAAGTAGGGAGCTTGCTAGTAAAGCGGCTGGAATGGCGAACCCGGGCACAAGGAGATGAGAAATGAGGTGCGTTTTAGAAACCTTTCCCCATCACACGGTGTACCATCTTCTGGGTTTCTCATGCATGTTTTTGATGTAGGAAGATGCCCTTGAACCTGGAGATTTGGGACCCATGCGATGGGTACCACGCAGTATTCCTTTAAAGGGTCTGCGTTTGCTCACCCAACCTCACCAAACCTCTCAGCCCCAAGAGTGTCCACCCTTATGTCTCATCCAGCTGTGCGTCTAGATATGGTCAATCCAGGTTGCATCACAGCCCCTGAACGCATTGTGTAAGAATTTCTCTCTCTTTCACTGTCTTTGTTTCATGGGTGTTTCAAAGTAATTTATTTTTATAATGGGGTTTAGCTGCTTTTCACTGCTGTGTTTATGCCGCTTTACACCCACTTGACACACTAACAGAGAGATATCAATACATAGGTTTTACGATTATTATTAGTCAGATATATTCTTGTGCGGTGAATAGGGCGTGTTGAGTCCAGTTCTCTGAGCAAGGAGTAGGTCTTGTCTATTACATATTGGGTTTATGGAACGGTATCTGAGCAAATTTGATACCCTTGTTTTATGTATCACCCCACCTCACCTTTCCCGTTAAGCAGCCATAGTGTGTTTTCTGCATGTGTGACTCTGTTCTGTTTTGTAATTCAGTTCAAGTGTAACGGTTTTTACATTCCCTCTATCAGTGATACCTTATGAGAAGTGTCCTTTTCTGTGTGACTTATTTCACTTAGAATCGTCATACCTAAATCCACTCATCATGCTGCTACTAACCTTACGACATTGATTTCCTGGCTGAGTGATATTCCAATGTACATAAGGACCACAACTTCTTTATCCATTTTTCTCTTTCCTGGGATATTTAAGGTGGAATGAAGTGGAGGTCCTGGTCAACAGAGCAGCCCTAAACTTTGGGGTGCTTGTGTCTTGCTGATTTTTCATTTTCCCAATTTATACCCCCATGAGTGGAAGTGCCCTATGCTCTCTAAGCTGTGTTTTTCAGATGTTTCAGGACTCACCGGACACTTCTCCAGAGTGGCTCTTGGCAATTTACATCCCGCCCATCAGTGTAGCAAGGCTCCCATTTCTCCATGGCCTGTCCTGCATTTCTGGTTTTGACACTTTTTTCAGCATGGCCCTTTTGACCGATGGGAAGCGAGACTTCTTTGTAGCGCTGATTTGCCTTTCCAGGTGGCTTGGTTGGCCAAAAAGGGCGTATGCGTTTTTTCCTGAATATATTCAGGAAAAAACGCATACGCCCTTTTTGGCCAAGGGCATCATTGTCAACGTTTTGCCGCTTTTCATGTGCTTTAAAGGCGATTCGTATCTACCTCCTGAAATCTGTTTCCTGCAATTCTGCCTTGATTTCAAATCCTCTTCTTTGCCTTCCCTCAATATATTTGTGGACGAGAGTTATCATTTATAACTCTGCAGGTTTGTGAATTGCAGTGCCCTGAACCTCCATTTTACAACTCGTTTTTATGGGAGCTGGCCGCAAAATCGCAGAATGGCTTCAGGCCCTGTTCTGGTTCCAGGGGTCAGGCTGAGCCTGTGGTTAAATCTTCTTTCTGATGGGAAAATAGAGTGACCTGTGCCTGTCCCAACACCAAGAGCTAGTCTCTCGTTGGTTCCACGTCTTCCCGTTTATCCTCAGGACAAATTGCAACCTGTATGGAACAGGAGGTTAAAGGTGCTGATGCTCCAAGTAGGGAGCTTTCTAATAAAGCGGCTGGAATGGCGAACCCGGGCACAAGGAGATGAGAAATGAGGTGCGTTTTAGAAACCTTTCCCCATCACACGGTGTACCATCTTCTGGGTTTCTCATGCATGTTTTTGATGTAGGAAGATGCCCTTGAACCTGGAGATTTGGGACCCATGCGATGGGTACCACGCAGTATTCCTTTAAAGGGTCTGCGTTTGCTCACCCAACCTCACCAAACCTCTCAGCCCCAAGAGTGTCCACCCTTATGTCTCATCCAGCTGTGCGTCTAGATATGGTCAATCCAGGTTGCATCACAGCCCCTGAACGCATTGTGTAAGAATTTCTCTCTCTTTCACTGTCTTTGTTTCATGGGTGTTTCAAAGTAATTTATTTTTATAATGGGGTTTAGCTGCTTTTCACTGCTGTGTTTATGCCGCTTTACACCCACTTGACACACTAACAGAGAGATATCAATACATAGGTTTTACGATTATTATTAGTCAGATATATTCTTGTGCGGTGAATAGGGCGTGTTGAGTCCAGTTCTCTGAGCAAGGAGTAGGTCTTGTCTATTACATATTGGGTTTATGGAACGGTATCTGAGCTAATTTGATACCCTTGTTTTATGTATCACCCCACCTCACCTTTCCCGTTAAGCAGCCATAGTGTGTTTTCTGCATGTGTGACTCTGTTCTGTTTTGTAATTCAGTTCAAGTGTAACGGTTTTTACATTCCCTCTATCAGTGATACCTTATGAGAAGTGTCCTTTTCTGTGTGACTTATTTCACTTAGAATCGTCGTACCTAAATCCACTCATCATGCTGCTACTAACCTTACGACATTGATTTCATGGCTGAGTGATATTCCATTGTACATAAGGACCACAACTTCTTTATCCATTTTTCTCTTTCCTGGGATATTTAAGGTGGAATGAAGTGGAGGTCCTGGTCAACAGAGCAGCCCTAAACTTTGGGGTGCTTGTGTCTTTCTGATTTTTAATTTTCCCAATTTATACCCCCATGAGTGGAAGTGCCCTATGCTCTCTAAGCTGTGTTTTTCAGATGTTTCAGGACTCACCGGACACTTCTCCGGAGTGGCTCTTGGCAATTTACATCCCGCCCATCAGTGTAGCAAGGCTCCCATTTCTCCATGGCCTGTCCTGCATTTCTGGTTTTGACACTTTTTTCAGCATGGCCCTTTTGACCGATGGGAAGCGAGACTTCTTTGTAGCGCTGATTTGCCTTTCCAGGTTGCTTGGTTGGCCAAAAAGGGCGTATGCGTTTTTTCCTGAATATATTCAGGAAAAAACGCATACGCCCTTTTTGGCCAAGGGCATCATTGTCAACGTTTTGCCGCTTTTCATGTGCTTTAAAGGCGATTCGTATCTACCTCCTGAAATCTGTTTCCTGCAATTCTGCCTTGATTTCAAATCCTCTTCTTTGCCTTCCCTCAATATATTTGTGGACGACAGTTATCATTTATAACTCTGCAGGTTTGTGAATTGCAGTGCCCTGAACCTCCATTTTACAACTCGTTTTTATGGGAGCTGGCCGCAAAATCGCAGAATGGCTTCAGGCCCTGTTCTGGTTCCGGGGGGCAGGCTGAGCCTGTGGTTAATTCTTCTTTCTGATGGGAAAATAGAGTGACCTGTGCCTGTCCCAACACCAAGAGCTAGTCTCTCGTTGGTTCCACGTCTTCCCGTTTATCCTCAGGAAAAATTGCAACCTGCATGGAACAGGAGGTTAAAGGTGCTGATGCTCCAAGTAGGGAGCTTTCTAATAAAGCGGCTGGAATGGCGAACCCGGGCACAAGGAGATGAGAAATGAGGTGCGTTTTAGAAACCTTTCCCCATCACACGGTGTACCATCTTCTGGGTTTCTCATGCATGTTTTTGATGTAGGAAGATGCCCTTGAACCTGGAGATTTGGGACCCATGCGATGGGTACCACGCAGTATTCCTTTAAAGGGTCTGCGTTTGCTCACCCAACCTCACCAAACCTCTCAGCCCCAAGAGTGTCCACCCTTATGTCTCATCCAGCTGTGCGTCTAGATATGGTCAATCCAGGTTGCATCACAGCCCCTGAACGCATTGTGTAAGAATTTCTCTCTCTTTCACTGTCTTTGTTTCATGGGTGTTTCAAAGTAATTTATTTTTATAATGGGGTTTAGCTGCTTTTCACTGCTGTGTTTATGCCGCTTTACACCCACTTGACACACTAACAGAGAGATATCAATACATAGGTTTTACGATTATTATTAGTCAGATATATTCTTGTGCGGTGAATAGGGCGTGTTGAGTCCAGTTCTCTGAGCAAGGAGTAGGTCTTGTCTATTACATATTGGGTTTATGGAACGGTATCTGAGCTAATTTGATACCCTTGTTTTATGTATCACCCCACCTCACCTTTCCCGTTAAGCAGCCATAGTGTGTTTTCTGCATGTGTGACTCTGTTCTGTTTTGTAATTCAGTTCAAGTGTAACGGTTTTTACATTCCCTCTATCAGTGATACCTTATGAGAAGTGTCCTTTTCTGTGTGACTTATTTCACTTAGAATCGTCGTACCTAAATCCACTCATCATGCTGCTACTTACCTTACGACATTGATTTCATGGCTGAGTGATATTCCATTGTACATAAGGACCACAACTTCTTTATCCATTTTTCTCTTTCCTGGGATATTTAAGGTGGAATGAAGTGGAGGTCCTGGTCAACAGAGCAGCCCTAAACTTTGGGGTGCTTGTGTCTTGCTGATTTTTAATTTTCCCAATTTATACCCCCATGAGTGGAAGTGCCCTATGCTCTCTAAGCTGTGTTTTTCAGATGTTTCAGGACTCACCGGACACTTCTCCAGAGTGGCTCTTGGCAATTTACATCCCGCCCATCAGTGTAGCAAGCCTCCCATTTCTCCATGGCCTGTCCTGCATTTCTGGTTTTGACACTTTTTTCAGCATGGCCCTTTTGACCGATGGGAAGCGAGACTTCTTTGTAGCGCTGATTTGCCTTTCCAGGTGGCTTGGTTGGCCAAAAAGGGCGTATGCGTTTTTTCCTGAATATATTCAGGAAAAAACGCATACGCCCTTTTTGGCCAAGGGCATCATTGTCAACGTTTTGCCGCTTTTCATGTGCTTTAAAGGCGATTCGTATCTACCTCCTGAAATCTGTTTCCTGCAATTCTGCCTTGATTTCAAATCCTCTTCTTTGCCTTCCCTCAATATATTTGTGGACGGGAGTTATCATTTATAACTCTGCAGGTTTGTGAATTGCAGTGCCCTGAACCTCCATTTTACAACTCGTTTTTATGGGAGCTGGCCGCAAAATCGCAGAATGGCTTCAGGCCCTGTTCTGGTTCCGGGGGGCAGGCTGAGCCTGTGGTTAATTCTTCTTTCTGATGGGAAAATAGAGTGACCTGTGCCTGTCCCAAAACCAAGAGCTAGTCTCTCGTTGGTTCCACGTCTTCCCGTTTATCCTCAGGACAAATTGCAACCTGTATGGAACAGGAGGTTAAAGGTGCTGATGCTCCAAGAGGGAGCTTGCTAGTAAAGCGGCTGGAATGGCGAACCCGGGCACAAGGAGATGAGAAATGAGGTGCGTTTTAGAAACCTTTCCCCATCACACGGTGTACCATCTTCTGGGTTTCTCATGCATGTTTTTGATGTAGGAAGATGCCCTTGAACCTGGAGATTTGGGACCCATGCGATGGGTACCACGCAGTATTCCTTTAAAGGGTCTGCGTTTGCTCACCCAACCTCACCAAACCTCTCAGCCCCAAGAGTGTCCACCCTTATGTCTCATCCAGCTGTGCGTCTAGATATGGTCAATCCAGGTTGCATCACAGCCCCTGAACGCATTGTGTAAGAATTTCTCTCTCTTTCACTGTCTTTGTTTCATGGGTGTTTCAAAGTAATTTATTTTTATAATGGGGTTTAGCTGCTTTTCACTGCTGTGTTTATGCCGCTTTACACCCACTTGACACACTAACAGAGAGATATCAATACATAGGTTTTACGATTATTATTAGTCAGATATATTCTTGTGCGGTGAATAGGGCGTGTTGAGTCCAGTTCTCTGAGCAAGGAGTAGGTCTTGTCTATTACATATTGGTTTTATGGAACAGTATCTGAGCTAATTTGATACCCTTGTTTTATGTATCACCCCACCTCACCTTTCCCGTTAAGCAGCCATAGTGTGTTTTCTGCATGTGTGACTCTGTTCTGTTTTGTAATTCAGTTCAAGTGTAACGGTTTTTACATTCCCTCTATCAGTGATACCTTATGAGAAGTGTCCTTTTCTGTGTGACTTATTTCACTTAGAATCGTCGTACCTAAATCCACTCATCATGCTGCTACTAACCTTATGACATTGATTTCCTGGCTGAGTGATATTCCAATGTACATAAGGACCACAACTTCTTTATCCATTTTTCTCTTTCCTGGGATATTTAAGGTGGAATGAAGTGGAGGTCCTGGTCAACAGAGCAGCCCTAAACTTTGGGGTGCTTGTGTCTTGCTGATTTTTAATTTTCCCAATTTATACCCCCATGAGTGGAAGTGCCCTATGCTCTCTAAGCTGTGTTTTTCAGATGTTTCAGGACTCACCGGACACTTCTCCAGAGTGGCTCTTGGCAATTTACATCCCGCCCATCAGTGTAGCAAGGCTCCCATTTCTCCATGGCCTGTCCTGCATTTCTGGTTTTGACACTTTTTTCAGCATGGCCCTTTTGACCGATGGGAAGCGAGACTTCTTTGTAGCGCTGATTTGCCTTTCCAGGTGGCTTGGTTGGCCAAAAAGGGCGTATGCGTTTTTTCCTGAATATATTCAGGAAAAAACGCATACGCCCTTTTTGGCCAAGGGCATCATTGTCAACGTTTTGCCGCTTTTCATGTGCTTTAAAGGCGATTCGTATCTACATCCTGAAATCTGTTTCCTGCAATTCTGCCTTGATTTCAAATCCTCTTCTTTGCCTTCCCTCAATATATTTGTGGACGAGAGTTATCATTTATAACTCTGCAGGTTTGTGAATTGCAGTGCCCTGAACCTCCATTTTACAACTCGCTTTTTTGGGAGCTGGCCGCAAAAGCGCAGGATGGCTTCAGGCCCTGTTCTGGTTCCGGGGGGCAGGCTGAGCCTGTGGTTAATTCTTCTTTCTGATGGGAAAATAGAGTGACCTGTGCCTGTCCCAACACCAAGAGCTAGTCTCTCGTTGGTTCCACGTCTTCCCGTTTATCCTCAGGACAAATTGCAACCTGTATGGAACAGGAGGTTAAAGGTGCTGATGCTCCAAGTAGGGAGCTTGCTAGTAAAGCGGCTGGAATGGCGAACCCGGGCACAAGGAGATGAGAAATGAGGTGCGTTTTAGAAACCTTTCCCCATCACACGGTGTACCATCTTCTGGGTTTCTCATGCATGTTTTTGATGTAGGAAGATGCCCTTGAACCTGGAGATTTGGGACCCATGCGATGGGTACCACGCAGTATTCCTTTAAAGGGTCTGCGTTTGCTCACCCAACCTCACCAAACCTCTCAGCCCCAAGAGTGTCCACCCTTATGTCTCATCCAGCTGTGCGTCTAGATATGGTCAATCCAGGTTGCATCACAGCCCCTGAACGCATTGTGTAAGAATTTCTCTCTCTTTCACTGTCTTTGTTTCATGGGTGTTTCAAAGTAATTTATTTTTATAATGGGGTTTAGCTGCTTTTCACTGCTGTGTTTATGCCGCTTTACACCCACTTGACACACTAACAGAGAGATATCAATACATAGGTTTTACGATTATTATTAGTCAGATATATTCTTGTGCGGTGAATAGGGCGTGTTGAGTCCAGTTCTCTGAGCAAGGAGTAGGTCTTGTCTATTACATATTGGGTTTATGGAACGGTATCTGAGCTAATTTGATACCCTTGTTTTATGTATCACCCCACCTCACCTTTCCCGTTAAGCAGCCATAGTGTGTTTTCTGCATGTGTGACTCTGTTCTGTTTTGTAATTCAGTTCAAGTGTAACGGTTTTTACATTCCCTCTATCAGTGATACCTTATGAGAAGTGTCCTTTTCTGTGTGACTTATTTCACTTAGAATCGTCGTACCTAAATCCACTCATCATGCTGCTACTAACCTTACGACATTGATTTCCTGGCTGAGTGATATTCCAATGTACATAAGGACCACAACTTCTTTATCCATTTTTCTCTTTCCTGGGATATTTAAGGTGGAATGAAGTGGAGGTCCTGGTCAACAGAGCAGCCCTAAACTTTGGGGTGCTTGTGTCTTGCTGATTTTTAATTTTCCCAATTTATACCCCCATGAGTGGAAGTGCCCTATGCTCTCTAAGCTGTGTTTTTCAGATGTTTCAGGACTCACCGGACACTTCTCCAGAGTGGCTCTTGGCAATTTACATCCCGCCCATCAGTGTAGCAAGGCTCCCATTTCTCCATGGCCTGTCCTGCATTTCTGGTTTTGACACTTTTTTCAGCATGGCCCTTTTGACCGATGGGAAGCGAGACTTCTTTGTAGCGCTGATTTGCCTTTCCAGGTGGCTTGGTTGGCCAAAAAGGGCGTATGCGTTTTTTCCTGAATATATTCAGGAAAAAACGCATACGCCCTTTTTGGCCAAGGGCATCATTGTCAACGTTTTGCCGCTTTTCATGTGCTTTAAAGGCGATTCGTATCTACCTCCTGAAATATGTTTCCTGCAATTCTGCCTTGATTTCAAATCCTCTTCTTTGCCTTCCCTCAATATATTTGTGGACGAGAGTTATCATTTATAACTCTGCAGGTTTGTGAATTGCAGTGCCCTGAACCTCCATTTTACAACTCGCTTTTTTGGGAGCTGGCCGCAAAAGCGCAGGATGGCTTCAGGCCCTGTTCTGGTTCCGGGGGGCAGGCTGAGCCTGTGGTTAATTCTTCTTTCTGATGGGAAAATAGAGTGACCTGTGCCTGTCCCAACACCAAGAGCTAGTCTCTCGTTGGTTCCACGTCTTCCCGTTTATCCTCAGGACAAATTGCAACCTGTATGGAACAGGAGGTTAAAGGTGCTGATGCTCCAAGTAGGGAGCTTGCTAGTAAAGCGGCTGGAATGGCGAACCCGGGCACAAGGAGATGAGAAATGAGGTGCGTTTTAGAAACCTTTCCCCATCACACGGTGTACCATCTTCTGGGTTTCTCATGCATGTTTTTGATGTAGGAAGATGCCCTTGAACCTGGAGATTTGGGACCCATGCGATGGGTACCACGCAGTATTCCTTTAAAGGGTCTGCGTTTGCTCACCCAACCTCACCAAACCTCTCAGCCCCAAGAGTGTCCACCCTTATGTCTCATCCAGCTGTGCGTCTAGATATGGTCAATCCAGGTTGCATCACAGCCCCTGAACGCATTGTGTAAGAATTTCTCTCTCTTTCACTGTCTTTGTTTCATGGGTGTTTCAAAGTAATTTATTTTTATAATGGGGTTTAGCTGCTTTTCACTGCTGTGTTTATGCCGCTTTACACCCACTTGACACACTAACAGAGAGATATCAATACATAGGTTTTACGATTATTATTAGTCAGATATATTCTTGTGCGGTGAATAGGGCGTGTTGAGTCCAGTTCTCTGAGCAAGGAGTAGGTCTTGTCTATTACATATTGGGTTTATGGAACGGTATCTGAGCTAATTTGATACCCTTGTTTTATGTATCACCCCACCTCACCTTTCCCGTTAAGCAGCCATAGTGTGTTTTCTGCATGTGTGACTCTGTTCTGTTTTGTAATTCAGTTCAAGTGTAACGGTTTTTACATTCCCTCTATCAGTGATACCTTATGAGAAGTGTCCTTTTCTGTGTGACTTATTTCACTTAGAATCGTCGTACCTAAATCCACTCATCATGCTGCTACTAACCTTACGACATTGATTTCCTGGCTGAGTGATATTCCAATGTACATAAGGACCACAACTTCTTTATCCATTTTTCTCTTTCCTGGGATATTTAAGGTGGAATGAAGTGGAGGTCCTGGTCAACAGAGCAGCCCTAAACTTTGGGGTGCTTGTGTCTTGCTGATTTTTCATTTTCCCAATTTATACCCCCATGAGTGGAAGTGCCCTATGCTCTCTAAGCTGTGTTTTTCAGATGTTTCAGGACTCACCGGACACTTCTCCAGAGTGGCTCTTGGCAATTTACATCCCGCCCATCAGTGTAGCAAGGCTCCCATTTCTCCATGGCCTGTCCTGCATTTCTGGTTTTCACACTTTTTTCAGCATGGCCCTTTTGACCGATGGGAAGCGAGACTTCTTTGTAGCGCTGATTTGCCTTTCCAGGTGGCTTGGTTGGCCAAAAAGGGCGTAAGCGTTTTTTCCTGAATATATTCAGGAAAAAACGCATACGCCCTTTTTGGCCAAGGGCATCATTGTCAACGTTTTGCCGCTTTTCATGTGCTTTAAAGGCGATTCGAATCTACCTCCTGAAATCTGTTTCCTGCAATTCTGCCTTGATTTCAAATCATCTTCTTTGCCTTCCCTCAATATATTTGTGGACGAGAGTTATCATTAATAACTCTGCAGGTTTGTGAATTGCAGTGCCCTGAACCTCCATTTTACAACTCGTTTTTATGGGAGCTGGCCGCAAAATCGCAGAATGGCTTCAGGCCCTGTTCTGGTTCCGGGGGGCAGGCTGAGCCTGTGGTTAATTCTTCTTTCTGATGGGAAAATAGAGTGACCTGTGCCTGTCCCAACACCAAGAGCTAGTCTCTCGTTGGTTCCACGTCTTCCCGTTTATCCTCAGGACAAATTGCAACCTGTATGGAACAGGAGGTTAAAGGTGCTGATGCTCCAAGTAGGGAGCTTGCTAGTAAAGCGGCTGGAATGGCGAACCCGGGCACAAGGAGATGAGAAATGAGGTGCGTTTTAGAAACCTTTCCCCATCACACGGTGTACCATCTTCTGGGTTTCTCATGCATGTTTTTGATGTAGGAAGATGCCCTTGAACCTGGAGATTTGGGACCCATGCGATGGGTACCACGCAGTATTCCTTTAAAGGGTCTGCGTTTGCTCACCCAACCTCACCAAACCTCTCAGCCCCAAGAGTGTCCACCCTTATGTCTCATCCAGCTGTGCGTCTAGATATGGTCAATCCAGGTTGCATCACAGCCCCTGAACGCACTGTGTAAGAATTTCTCTCTCTTTCACTGTCTTTGTTTCATGGGTGTTTCAAAGTAATTTATTTTTATAATGGGGTTTAGCTGCTTTTCACTGCTGTGTTTATGCCGCTTTACACCCACTTGACACACTAACAGAGAGATATCAATACATAGGTTTTACGATTATTATTAGTCAGATATATTCTTGTGCGGTGAATAGGGCGTGTTGAGTCCAGTTCTCTGAGCAAGGAGTAGGTCTTGTCTATTACATATTGGGTTTATGGAACGGTATCTGAGCTAATTTGATACCCTTGTTTTATGTATCACCCCACCTCACCTTTCCCGTTAAGCAGCCATAGTGTGTTTTCTGCATGTGTGACTCTGTTCTGTTTTGTAATTCAGTTCAAGTGTAACGGTTTTTACATTCCCTCTATCAGTGATACCTTATGAGAAGTGTCCTTTTCTGTGTGACTTATTTCACTTAGAATCGTCGTACCTAAATCCACTCATCATGCTGCTACTTACCTTACGACATTGATTTCCTGGCTGAGTGATATTCCAATGTACAAAAGGACCACAACTTCTTTATCCATTTTTCTCTTTCCTGGGATATTTAAGGTGGAATGAAGTGGAGGTCCTGGTCAACAGAGCAGCCCTAAACTTTGGGGTGCTTGTGTCTTGCTGATTTTTCATTTTCCCAATTTATACCCCCATGAGTGGAAGTGCCCTATGCTCTCTAAGCTGTGTTTTTCAGATGTTTCAGGACTCACCGGACACTTCTCCAGAGTGGCTCTTGGCAATTTACATCCCGCCCATCAGTGTAGCAAGGCTCCCATTTCTCCATGGCCTGTCCTGCATTTCTGGTTTTGACACTTTTTTCAGCATGGCCCTTTTGACCGATGGGAAGCGAGACTTCTTTGTAGCGCTGATTTGCCTTTCCAGGTGGCTTGGTTGGCCAAAAAGGGCGTATGCGTTTTTTCCTGAATATATTCAGGAAAAAACGCATACGCCCTTTTTGGCCAAGGGCATCATTGTCAACGTTTTGCCGCTTTTCATGTGCTTTAAAGGCGATTCGTATCTACCTCCTGAAATCTGTTTCCTGCAATTCTGCCTTGATTTCAAATCCTCTTCTTTGCCTTCCCTCAATATATTTGTGGACGAGAGTTATCATTTATAACTCTGCAGGTTTGTGAATTGCAGTGCCCTGAACCTCCATTTTACAACTCGTTTTTATGGGAGCTGGCCGCAAAATCGCAGAATGGCTTCAGGCCCTGTTCTGGTTCCGGGGGGCAGGCTGAGCCTGTGGTTAATTCTTCTTTCTGATGGGAAAATAGAGTGACCTGTGCCTGTCCCAACACCAAGAGCTAGTCTCTCGTTGGTTCCACGTCTTCCCGTTTATCCTCAGGACAAATTGCAACCTGTATGGAACAGGAGGTTAAAGGTGCTGATGCTCCAAGTAGGGAGCTTGCTAGTAAAGCGGCTGGAATGGCGAACCCGGGCACAAGGAGATGAGAAATGAGGTGCGTTTTAGAAACCTTTCCCCATCACACGGTGTACCATCTTCTGGGTTTCTCATGCATGTTTTTGATGTAGGAAGATGCCCTTGAACCTGGAGATTTGGGACCCATGCGATGGGTACCACGCAGTATTCCTTTAAAGGGTCTGCGTTTGCTCACCCAACCTCACCAAACCTCTCAGCCCCAAGAGTGTCCACCCTTATGTCTCATCCAGCTGTGCGTCTAGATATGGTCAATCCAGGTTGCATCACAGCCCCTGAACGCATTGTGTAAGAATTTCTCTCTCTTTCACTGTCTTTGTTTCATGGGTGTTTCAAAGTAATTTATTTTTATAATGGGGTTTAGCTGCTTTTCACTGCTGTGTTTATGCCGCTTTACACCCACTTGACACACTAACAGAGAGATATCAATACATAGGTTTTACGATTATTATTAGTCAGATATATTCTTGTGCGGTGAATAGGGCGTGTTGAGTCCAGTTCTCTGAGCAAGGAGTAGGTCTTGTCTATTACATATTGGGTTTATGGAACGGTATCTGAGCAAATTTGATACCCTTGTTTTATGTATCACCCCACCTCACCTTTCCCGTTAAGCAGCCATAGTGTGTTTTCTGCATGTGTGACTCTGTTCTGTTTTGTAATTCAGTTCAAGTGTAACGGTTTTTACATTCCCTCTATCAGTGATACCTTATGAGAAGTGTCCTTTTCTGTGTGACTTATTTCACTTAGAATCGTCATACCTAAATCCACTCATCATGCTGCTACTAACCTTACGACATTGATTTCCTGGCTGAGTGATATTCCAATGTACATAAGGACCACAACTTCTTTATCCATTTTTCTCTTTCCTGGGATATTTAAGGTGGAATGAAGTGGAGGTCCTGGTCAACAGAGCAGCCCTAAACTTTGGGGTGCTTGTGTCTTGCTGATTTTTCATTTTCCCAATTTATACCCCCATGAGTGGAAGTGCCCTATGCTCTCTAAGCTGTGTTTTTCAGATGTTTCAGGACTCACCGGACACTTCTCCAGAGTGGCTCTTGGCAATTTACATCCCGCCCATCAGTGTAGCAAGGCTCCCATTTCTCCATGGCCTGTCCTGCATTTCTGGTTTTGACACTTTTTTCAGCATGGCCCTTTTGACCGATGGGAAGCGAGACTTCTTTGTAGCGCTGATTTGCCTTTCCAGGTGGCTTGGTTGGCCAAAAAGGGCGTATGCGTTTTTTCCTGAATATATTCAGGAAAAAACGCATACGCCCTTTTTGGCCAAGGGCATCATTGTCAACGTTTTGCCGCTTTTCATGTGCTTTAAAGGCGATTCGTATCTACCTCCTGAAATCTGTTTCCTGCAATTCTGCCTTGATTTCAAATCCTCTTCTTTGCCTTCCCTCAATATATTTGTGGACGAGAGTTATCATTTATAACTCTGCAGGTTTGTGAATTGCAGTGCCCTGAACCTCCATTTTACAACTCGTTTTTATGGGAGCTGGCCGCAAAATCGCAGAATGGCTTCAGGCCCTGTTCTGGTTCCAGGGGTCAGGCTGAGCCTGTGGTTAAATCTTCTTTCTGATGGGAAAATAGAGTGACCTGTGCCTGTCCCAACACCAAGAGCTAGTCTCTCGTTGGTTCCACGTCTTCCCGTTTATCCTCAGGACAAATTGCAACCTGTATGGAACAGGAGGTTAAAGGTGCTGATGCTCCAAGTAGGGAGCTTTCTAATAAAGCGGCTGGAATGGCGAACCCGGGCACAAGGAGATGAGAAATGAGGTGCGTTTTAGAAACCTTTCCCCATCACACGGTGTACCATCTTCTGGGTTTCTCATGCATGTTTTTGATGTAGGAAGATGCCCTTGAACCTGGAGATTTGGGACCCATGCGATGGGTACCACGCAGTATTCCTTTAAAGGGTCTGCGTTTGCTCACCCAACCTCACCAAACCTCTCAGCCCCAAGAGTGTCCACCCTTATGTCTCATCCAGCTGTGCGTCTAGATATGGTCAATCCAGGTTGCATCACAGCCCCTGAACGCATTGTGTAAGAATTTCTCTCTCTTTCACTGTCTTTGTTTCATGGGTGTTTCAAAGTAATTTATTTTTATAATGGGGTTTAGCTGCTTTTCACTGCTGTGTTTATGCCGCTTTACACCCACTTGACACACTAACAGAGAGATATCAATACATAGGTTTTACGATTATTATTAGTCAGATATATTCTTGTGCGGTGAATAGGGCGTGTTGAGTCCAGTTCTCTGAGCAAGGAGTAGGTCTTGTCTATTACATATTGGGTTTATGGAACGGTATCTGAGCTAATTTGATACCCTTGTTTTATGTATCACCCCACCTCACCTTTCCCGTTAAGCAGCCATAGTGTGTTTTCTGCATGTGTGACTCTGTTCTGTTTTGTAATTCAGTTCAAGTGTAACGGTTTTTACATTCCCTCTATCAGTGATACCTTATGAGAAGTGTCCTTTTCTGTGTGACTTATTTCACTTAGAATCGTCGTACCTAAATCCACTCATCATGCTGCTACTAACCTTACGACATTGATTTCATGGCTGAGTGATATTCCATTGTACATAAGGACCACAACTTCTTTATCCATTTTTCTCTTTCCTGGGATATTTAAGGTGGAATGAAGTGGAGGTCCTGGTCAACAGAGCAGCCCTAAACTTTGGGGTGCTTGTGTCTTTCTGATTTTTAATTTTCCCAATTTATACCCCCATGAGTGGAAGTGCCCTATGCTCTCTAAGCTGTGTTTTTCAGATGTTTCAGGACTCACCGGACACTTCTCCGGAGTGGCTCTTGGCAATTTACATCCCGCCCATCAGTGTAGCAAGGCTCCCATTTCTCCATGGCCTGTCCTGCATTTCTGGTTTTGACACTTTTTTCAGCATGGCCCTTTTGACCGATGGGAAGCGAGACTTCTTTGTAGCGCTGATTTGCCTTTCCAGGTTGCTTGGTTGGCCAAAAAGGGCGTATGCGTTTTTTCCTGAATATATTCAGGAAAAAACGCATACGCCCTTTTTGGCCAAGGGCATCATTGTCAACGTTTTGCCGCTTTTCATGTGCTTTAAAGGCGATTCGTATCTACCTCCTGAAATCTGTTTCCTGCAATTCTGCCTTGATTTCAAATCCTCTTCTTTGCCTTCCCTCAATATATTTGTGGACGACAGTTATCATTTATAACTCTGCAGGTTTGTGAATTGCAGTGCCCTGAACCTCCATTTTACAACTCGTTTTTATGGGAGCTGGCCGCAAAATCGCAGAATGGCTTCAGGCCCTGTTCTGGTTCCGGGGGGCAGGCTGAGCCTGTGGTTAATTCTTCTTTCTGATGGGAAAATAGAGTGACCTGTGCCTGTCCCAACACCAAGAGCTAGTCTCTCGTTGGTTCCACGTCTTCCCGTTTATCCTCAGGAAAAATTGCAACCTGCATGGAACAGGAGGTTAAAGGTGCTGATGCTCCAAGTAGGGAGCTTTCTAATAAAGCGGCTGGAATGGCGAACCCGGGCACAAGGAGATGAGAAATGAGGTGCGTTTTAGAAACCTTTCCCCATCACACGGTGTACCATCTTCTGGGTTTCTCATGCATGTTTTTGATGTAGGAAGATGCCCTTGAACCTGGAGATTTGGGACCCATGCGATGGGTACCACGCAGTATTCCTTTAAAGGGTCTGCGTTTGCTCACCCAACCTCACCAAACCTCTCAGCCCCAAGAGTGTCCACCCTTATGTCTCATCCAGCTGTGCGTCTAGATATGGTCAATCCAGGTTGCATCACAGCCCCTGAACGCATTGTGTAAGAATTTCTCTCTCTTTCACTGTCTTTGTTTCATGGGTGTTTCAAAGTAATTTATTTTTATAATGGGGTTTAGCTGCTTTTCACTGCTGTGTTTATGCCGCTTTACACCCACTTGACACACTAACAGAGAGATATCAATACATAGGTTTTACGATTATTATTAGTCAGATATATTCTTGTGCGGTGAATAGGGCGTGTTGAGTCCAGTTCTCTGAGCAAGGAGTAGGTCTTGTCTATTACATATTGGGTTTATGGAACGGTATCTGAGCTAATTTGATACCCTTGTTTTATGTATCACCCCACCTCACCTTTCCCGTTAAGCAGCCATAGTGTGTTTTCTGCATGTGTGACTCTGTTCTGTTTTGTAATTCAGTTCAAGTGTAACGGTTTTTACATTCCCTCTATCAGTGATACCTTATGAGAAGTGTCCTTTTCTGTGTGACTTATTTCACTTAGAATCGTCGTACCTAAATCCACTCATCATGCTGCTACTTACCTTACGACATTGATTTCATGGCTGAGTGATATTCCATTGTACATAACATCCACAACTTCTTTATCCATTTTTCTCTTTCCTGGGATATTTAAGGTGGAATGAAGTGGAGGTCCTGGTCAACAGAGCAGCCCTAAACTTTGGGGTGCTTGTGTCTTGCTGATTTTTAATTTTCCCAATTTATACCCCCATGAGTGGAAGTGCCCTATGCTCTCTAAGCTGTGTTTTTCAGATGTTTCAGGACTCACCGGACACTTCTCCAGAGTGGCTCTTGGCAATTTACATCCCGCCCATCAGTGTAGCAAGCCTCCCATTTCTCCATGGCCTGTCCTGCATTTCTGGTTTTGACACTTTTTTCAGCATGGCCCTTTTGACCGATGGGAAGCGAGACTTCTTTGTAGCGCTGATTTGCCTTTCCAGGTGGCTTGGTTGGCCAAAAAGGGCGTATGCGTTTTTTCCTGAATATATTCAGGAAAAAACGCATACGCCCTTTTTGGCCAAGGGCATCATTGTCAACGTTTTGCCGCTTTTCATGTGCTTTAAAGGCGATTCGTATCTACCTCCTGAAATCTGTTTCCTGCAATTCTGCCTTGATTTCAAATCCTCTTCTTTGCCTTCCCTCAATATATTTGTGGACGGGAGTTATCATTTATAACTCTGCAGGTTTGTGAATTGCAGTGCCCTGAACCTCCATTTTACAACTCGTTTTTATGGGAGCTGGCCGCAAAATCGCAGAATGGCTTCAGGCCCTGTTCTGGTTCCGGGGGGCAGGCTGAGCCTGTGGTTAATTCTTCTTTCTGATGGGAAAATAGAGTGACCTGTGCCTGTCCCAACACCAAGAGCTAGTCTCTCGTTGGTTCCACGTCTTCCCGTTTATCCTCAGGACAAATTGCAACCTGTATGGAACAGGAGGTTAAAGGTGCTGATGCTCCAAGTAGGGAGCTTGCTAGTAAAGTGGCAGGAATGGCGAACCCGGGCACAAGGAGATGAGAAATGAGGTGCGTTTTAGAAACCTTTCCCCATCACACGGTGTACCATCTTCTGGGTTTCTCATGCATGTTTTAGATGTAGGAAGATGCCCTTGAACCTGGAGATTTGGGACCCATGCGATGGGTACTACACAGTATTCCTTTAAAGGGTCTGCGTTTGCTCACCCAACCTCACCAAACCTCTCAGCCCCAAGAGTGTCCACCCTTATGTCTCATCCAGCTGTGCGTCTAGATATGGTCAATCCAGGTTGCATCACAGCCCCTGAACGCATTGTGTAAGAATTTCTCTCTCTTTCACTGTCTTTGTTTCATGGGTGTTTCAAAGTAATTTATTTTTATAATGGGGTTTAGCTGCTTTTCACTGCTGTGTTTATGCCGCTTTACACCCACTTGACACACTAACAGAGAGATATCAATACATAGGTTTTACGATTATTATTAGTCAGATATATTCTTGTGCGGTGAATAGGGCGTGTTGAGTCCAGTTCTCTGAGCAAGGAGTAGGTCTTGTCTATTACATATTGGGTTTATGGAACGGTATCTGAGCTAATTTGATACCCTTGTTTTATGTATCACCCCACCTCACCTTTCCCGTTAAGCAGCCATAGTGTGTTTTCTGCATGTGTGACTCTGTTCTGTTTTGTAATTCAGTTCAAGTGTAACGGTTTTTACATTCCCTCTATCAGTGATACCTTATGAGAAGTGTCCTTTTCTGTGTGACTTATTTCACTTAGAATCATCGTACCTAAATCCACTCATCATGCTGCTACTAACCTTACGACATTGATTTCCTGGCTGAGTGATATTCCATTGTACATAAGGACCACAACTTCTTTATCCATTTTTCTCTTTCCTGGGATATTTAAGGTGGAATGAAGTGGAGGTCCTGGTCAACAGAGCAGCCCTAAACTTTGGGGTGCTTGTGTCTTGCTGATTTTTAATTTTCCCAATTTATACCCCCATGAGTGGAAGTGCCCTATGCTCTCTAAGCTGTGTTTTTCAGATGTTTCAGGACTCACCGGACACTTCCCCAGAGTGGCTCTTGGCAATTTACATCCCGCCCATCAGTGTAGCAAGGCTCCCATTTCTCCATGGCCTGTCCTGCATTTCTGGTTTTGACACTTTTTTCAGCATGGCCCTTTTGACCGATGGGAAGCGAGACTTCTTTGTAGCGCTGATTTGCCTTTCCAGGTGGCTTGGTTGGCCAAAAAGGGCGTATGCGTTTTTTCCTGAATATATTCAGGAAAAAACGCATACGCCCTTTTTGGCCAAGGGCATCATTGTCAACGTTTTGCCGCTTTTCATGTGCTTTAAAGGCGATTCGTATCTACCTCCTGAAATCTGTTTCCTGCAATTCTGCCTTGATTTCAAATCCTCTTCTTTGCCTTCCCTCAATATATTTGTGGACGAGAGTTATCATTTATAACTCTGCAGGTTTGTGAATTGCAGTGCCCTGAACCTCCATTTTACAACTCGTTTTTATGGGAGCTGGCCGCAAAATCGCAGAATGGCTTCAGGCCCTGTTCTGGTTCCGGGGGGTAGGCTGAGCCTGTGGTTAATTCTTCTTTCTGATGGGAAAATAGAGTGACCTGTGCCTGTCCCAACACCAAGAGCTAGTCTCTCGTTGGTTCCACGTCTTCCCGTTTATCCTCAGGACAAATTGCAACCTGTATGGAACAGGAGGTTAAAGGTGCTGATGCTCCAAGTAGGGAGCTTGCTAGTAAAGCGGCTGGAATGGCGAACCCGGGCACAAGGAGATGAGAAATGAGGTGCGTTTTAGAAACCTTTCCCCATCACACGGTGTACCATCTTCTGGGTTTCTCATGCATGTTTTTGATGTAGGAAGATGCCCTTGAACCTGGAGATTTGGGACCCATGCGATGGGTACCACGCAGTATTCCTTTAAAGGGTCTGCGTTTGCTCACCCAACCTCACCAAACCTCTCAGCCCCAAGAGTGTCCACCCTTATGTCTCATCCAGCTGTGCGTCTAGATATGGTCAATCCAGGTTGCATCACAGCCCCTGAACGCATTGTGTAAGAATTTCTCTCTCTTTCACTGTCTTTGTTTCATGGGTGTTTCAAAGTAATTTATTTTTATAATGGGGTTTAGCTGCTTTTCACTGCTGTGTTTATGCCGCTTTACACCCACTTGACACACTAACAGAGAGATATCAATACATAGGTTTTACGATTATTATTAGTCAGATATATTCTTGTGCAGTGAATAGGGCGTGCTGAGTCCAGTTCTCTGAGCAAGGAGTAGGTCTTGTCTATTACATATTGGGTTTATGGAACGGTATCTGAGCTAATTTGATACCCTTGTTTTATGTATCACCCCACCTCACCTTTCCCGTTAAGCAGCCATAGTGTGTTTTCTGCATGTGTGACTCTGTTCTGTTTTGTAATTCAGTTCAAGTGTAACGGTTTTTACATTCCCTCTATCAGTGATACCTTATGAGAAGTGTCCTTTTCTGTGTGACTTATTTCACTTAGAATCGTCGTACCTAAATCCACTCATCATGCTGCTACTAACCTTACGACATTGATTTCCTGGCTGAGTGATATTCCATTGTACATAAGGACCACAACTTCTTTATCCATTTTTCTCTTTCCTGGGATATTTAAGTTGGAATGAAGTGGAGGTCCTGGTCAACAGAGCAGCCCTAAACTTTGGGGTGCTTGTGTCTTGCTGATTTTTAATTTTCCCAATTTATACCCCCATGAGTGGAAGTGCCCTATGCTCTCTAAGCTGTGTTTTTCAGATGTTTCAGGACTCACCGGACACTTCTCCGGAGTGGCTCTTGGCAATTTACATCCCGCCCATCAGTGTAGCAAGGCTCCCATTTCTCCATGGCCTGTCCTGCATTTCTGGTTCTGACACTTTTTTCAGCATGGCCCTTTTGACCGATGGGAAGCGAGACTTCTTTGTAGCGCTGATTTGCCTTTCCAGGTTGCTTGGTTGGCCAAAAAGGGCGTAAGCGTTTTTTCCTGAATATGTTCAGGAAAAAACGCATACGCCCTTTTTGGCCAAGGGCATCATTGTCAACGTTTTGCCGCTTTTCATGTGCTTTAAAGGCGATTCGTATCTACCTCCTGAAATCTGTTTCCTGCAATTCTGCCTTGATTTCAAATCCTCTTCTTTGCCTTCCCTCAATATATTTGTGGACGAGAGTTCTCATTTATAACTCTGCAGGTTTGTGAATTGCAGTGCCCTGAACCTCCATTTTACAACTCGTTTTTATGGGAGCTGGCCGCAAAATCGCAGAATGGCTTCAGGCCCTGTTCTGGTTCCGGGGGGCAGGCTGAGCCTGTGGTTAATTCTTCTTTCTGATGGGAAAATAGAGTGACCTGTGCCTGTCCCAACACCAAGAGCTAGTCTCTCGTTGGTTCCACGTCTTCCCGTTTATCCTCAGGACAAATTGCAACCTGCATGGAACAGGAGGTTAAAGGTGCTGATGCTCCAAGTAGGGAGCTTGCTAGTAAAGCAGCTGGAATGGGGAACCCGGGCACAAGGAGTTGAGAAATGAGGTGCGTTTTAGAAACCTTTCCCCATCACACGGTGTACCATCTTCTGGGTTTCTCATGCATGTTTTTGATGTAGGAAGATGCCCTTGAACCTGGAGATTTGGGACCCATGCGATGGGTACCACGCAGTATTCCTTTAAAGGGTCTGCGTTTGCTCACCCAACCTCACCAAACCTCTCAGCCCCAAGAGTGTCCACCCTTATGTCTCATCCAGCTGTGCGTCTAGATATGGTCAATCCAGGTTGCATCACAGCCCCTGAACGCATTGTGTAAGAATTTCTCTCTCTTTCACTGTCTTTGTTTCATGGGTGTTTCAAAGTAATTTATTTTTATAATGGGGTTTAGCTGCTTTTCACTGCTGTGTTTATGCCGCTTTACACCCACTTGACACACTAACAGAGAGATATCAATACATAGGTTTTACGATTATTATTAGTCAGATATATTCTTGTGCGGTGAATAGGGCGTGTTGAGTCCAGTTCTCTGAGCAAGGAGTAGGTCTTGTCTATTACATATTGGGTTTATGGAACGGTATCTGAGCTAATTTGATACCCTTGTTTTATGTATCACCCCACCTCACCTTTCCCGTTAAGCAGCCATAGTGTGTTTTCTGCATGTGTGACTCTGTTCTGTTTTGTAATTCAGTTCAAGTGTAACGGTTTTTACATTCCCTCTATCAGTGATACCTTATGAGAAGTGTCCTTTTCTGTGTGACTTATTTCACTTAGAATCGTCGTACCTAAATCCACTCATCATGCTGCTACTAACCTTACGACATTGATTTCCTGGCTGAGTGATATTCCATTGTACATAAGGACCACAACTTCTTTATCCATTTTTCTCTTTCCTGGGATATTTAAGGTGGAATGAAGTGGAGGTCCTGGTCAACAGAGCAGCCCTAAACTTTGGGGTGCTTGTGTCTTGCTGATTTTTAATTTTCCCAATTTATACCCCCATGAGTGGAAGTGCCCTATGCTCTCTAAGCTGTGTTTTTCAGATGTTTCAGGACTCACCGGACACTTCTCCAGAGTGGCTCTTGGCAATTTACATCCCGCCCATCAGTGTAGCAAGGCTCCCATTTCTCCATGGCCTGTCCTGCATTTCTGGTTTTGACACTTTTTTCAGCATGGCCCTTTTGACCGATGGGAAGCGAGACTTCTTTGTAGCGCTGATTTGCCTTTCCAGGTGGCTTGGTTGGCCAAAAAGGGCGTATGCGTTTTTTCCTGAATATATTCAGGAAAAAACGCATACGCCCTTTTTGGCCAAGGGCATCATTGTCAACGTTTTGCCGCTTTTCATGTGCTTTAAAGGCGATTCGTATCTACCTCCTGAAATCTGTTTCGTGCAATTCTGCCTTGATTTCAAATCCTCTTCTTTGCCTTCCCTCAATATATTTGTGGGCGAGAGTTCTCATTTATAACTCTGCAGGTTTGTGAATTGCAGTGCCCTGAACCTCCATTTTACAACTCGTTTTTATGGGAGCTGGCCGCAAAATCGCAGAATGGCTTCAGGCCCTGTTCTGGTTCCGGGGGTCAGGCTGAGCCTGTGGTTAATTCTTCTTTCTGATGGGAAAATAGAGTGACCTGTGCCTGTCCCAACACCAAGAGCTAGTCTCTCGTTGGTTCCACGTCTTCCCGTTTATCCTCAGGACAAATTGCAACCTGTATGGAACAGGAGGTTAAAGGTGCTGATGCTCCAAGTAGGGAGCTTGCTAGTAAAGCGGCTGGAATGGCGAACCCGGGCACAAGGAGATGAGAAATGAGGTGCGTTTTAGAAACCTTTCCCCATCACACGGTGTACCATCTTCTGGGTTTCTCATGCATGTTTTTGATGTAGGAAGATGCCCTTGAACCTGGAGATTTGGGACCCATGCGATGGGTACCACGCAGTATTCCTTTAAAGGGTCTGCGTTTGCTCACCCAACCTCACCAAACCTCTCAGCCCCAAGAGTGTCCACCCTTATGTCTCATCCAGCTGTGCGTCTAGATATGGTCAATCCAGGTTGCATCACAGCCCCTGAACGCATTGTGTAAGAATTTCTCTCTCTTTCACTGTCTTTGTTTCATGGGTGTTTCAAAGTAATTTATTTTTATAATGGGGTTTAGCTGCTTTTCACTGCTGTGTTTATGCCGCTTTACACCCACTTGACACACTAACAGAGAGATATCAATACATAGGTTTTACGATTATTATTAGTCAGATATATTCTTGTGCGGTGAATAGGGCGTGTTGAGTCCAGTTCTCTGAGCAAGGAGTAGGTCTTGTCTATTACATATTGGGTTTATGGAACGGTATCTGAGCTAATTTGATACCCTTGTTTTATGTATCACCCCACCTCACCTTTCCCGTTAAGCAGCCATAGTGTGTTTTCTGCATGTGTGACTCTGTTCTGTTTTGTAATTCAGTTCAAGTGTAACGGTTTTTACATTCCCTCTATCAGTGATACCTTATGAGAAGTGTCCTTTTCTGTGTGACTTATTTCACTTAGAATCGTCGTACCTAAATCCACTCATCATGCTGCTACTAACCTTACGACATTGATTTCCTGGCTGAGTGATATTCCATTGTACATAAGGACCACAACTTCTTTATCCATTTTTCTCTTTCCTGGGATATTTAAGGTGGAATGAAGTGGAGGTCCTGGTCAACAGAGCAGCCCTAAACTTTGGGGTGCTTGTGTCTTGCTGATTTTTAATTTTCCCAATTTATACCCCCATGAGTGGAAGTGCCCTATGCTCTCTAAGCTGTGTTTTTCAGATGTTTCAGGACTCACCGGACACTTCTCCAGAGTGGCTCTTGGCAATTTACATCCCGCCCATCAGTGTAGCAAGGCTCCCATTTCTCCATGGCCTGTCCTGCATTTCTGGTTTTGACACTTTTTTCAGCATGGCCCTTTTGACCGATGGGAAGCGAGACTTCTTTGTAGCGCTGATTTGCCTTTCCAGGTTGCTTGGTTGGCCAAAAAGGGCGTAAGCGTTTTTTCCTGAATATATTCAGGAAAAAACGCATACGCCCTTTTTGGCCAAGGGCATCATTGTCAACGTTTTGCCGCTTTTCATGTGCTTTAAAGGCGATTCCTATCTACCTCCTGAAATCTGTTTCCTGCAATTCTGCCTTGATTTCAAATCCTCTTCTTTGCCTTCCCTCAATATATTTGTGGACGAGAGTTATCATTTATAACTCTGCAGGTTTGTGAATTGCAGTGCCCTGAACCTCCATTTTACAACTCGTTTTTATGGGAGCTGGCCGCAAAATCGCAGAATGGCTTCAGGCCCTGTTCTGGTTCCGGGGGGCAGGCTGAGCCTGTGGTTAATTCTTCTTTCTGATGGGAAAATAGAGTGACCTGTGCCTGTCCCAACACCAAGAGCTAGTCTCTCGTTGGTTCCACGTCTTCCCGTTTATCCTCAGGACAAATTGCAACCTGCATGGAACAGGAGGTTAAAGGTGCTGATGCTCCAAGTAGGGAGCTTGCTAGTAAAGAGGCTGGAATGGCGAACCCGGGCACAAGGAGTTGAGAAATGAGGTGCGTTTTAGAAACCTTTCCCCATCACACGGTGTACCATCTTCTGGGTTTCTCATGCATGTTTTTGATGTAGGAAGATGCCCTTGAACCTGGAGATTTGGGACCCATGCGATGGGTACCACGCAGTATTCCTTTAAAGGGTCTGCGTTTGCTCACCCAACCTCACCAAACCTCTCAGCCCCAAGAGTGTCCACCCTTATGTCTCATCCAGCTGTGCGTCTAGATATGGTCAATCCAGGTTGCATCACAGCCCCTGAACGCATTGTGTAAGAATTTCTCTCTCTTTCACTGTCTTTGTTTCATGGGTGTTTCAAAGTAATTTATTTTTATAATGGGGTTTAGCTGCTTTTCACTGCTGTGTTTATGCCGCTTTACACCCACTTGACACACTAACAGAGAGATATCAATACATAGGTTTTACGATTATTATTAGTCAGATATATTCTTGTGCAGTGAATAGGGCGTGCTGAGTCCAGTTCTCTGAGCAAGGAGTAGGTCTTGTCTATTACATATTGGGTTTATGGAACGGTATCTGAGCTAATTTGATACCCTTGTTTTATGTATCACCCCACCTCACCTTTCCCGTTAAGCAGCCATAGTGTGTTTTCTGCATGTGTGACTCTGTTCTGTTTTGTAATTCAGTTCAAGTGTAACGGTTTTTACATTCCCTCTATCAGTGATACCTTATGAGAAGTGTCCTTTTCTGTGTGACTTATTTCACTTAGAATCGTCGTACCTAAATCCACTCATCATGCTGCTACTAACCTTACGACATTGATTTCCTGGCTGAGTGATATTCCATTGTACATAAGGACCACAACTTCTTTATCCATTTTTCTCTTTCCTGGGATATTTAAGTTGGAATGAAGTGGAGGTCCTGGTCAACAGAGCAGCCCTAAACTTTGGGGTGCTTGTGTCTTGCTGATTTTTAATTTTCCCAATTTATACCCCCATGAGTGGAAGTGCCCTATGCTCTCTAAGCTGTGTTTTTCAGATGTTTCAGGACTCACCGGACACTTCTCCGGAGTGGCTCTTGGCAATTTACATCCCGCCCATCAGTGTAGCAAGGCTCCCATTTCTCCATGGCCTGTCCTGCATTTCTGGTTCTGACACTTTTTTCAGCATGGCCCTTTTGACCGATGGGAAGCGAGACTTCTTTGTAGCGCTGATTTGCCTTTCCAGGTTGCTTGGTTGGCCAAAAAGGGCGTAAGCGTTTTTTCCTGAATATGTTCAGGAAAAAACGCATACGCCCTTTTTGGCCAAGGGCATCATTGTCAACGTTTTGCCGCTTTTCATGTGCTTTAAAGGCGATTCGTATCTACCTCCTGAAATCTGTTTCCTGCAATTCTGCCTTGATTTCAAATCCTCTTCTTTGCCTTCCCTCAATATATTTGTGGACGAGAGTTCTCATTTATAACTCTGCAGGTTTGTGAATTGCAGTGCCCTGAACCTCCATTTTACAACTCGTTTTTATGGGAGCTGGCCGCAAAATCGCAGAATGGCTTCAGGCCCTGTTCTGGTTCCGGGGGGCAGGCTGAGCCTGTGGTTAATTCTTCTTTCTGATGGGAAAATAGAGTGACCTGTGCCTGTCCCAACACCAAGAGCTAGTCTCTCGTTGGTTCCACGTCTTCCCGTTTATCCTCAGGACAAATTGCAACCTGCATGGAACAGGAGGTTAAAGGTGCTGATGCTCCAAGTAGGGAGCTTGCTAGTAAAGCAGCTGGAATGGGGAACCCGGGCACAAGGAGTTGAGAAATGAGGTGCGTTTTAGAAACCTTTCCCCATCACACGGTGTACCATCTTCTGGGTTTCTCATGCATGTTTTTGATGTAGGAAGATGCCCTTGAACCTGGAGATTTGGGACCCATGCGATGGGTACCACGCAGTATTCCTTTAAAGGGTCTGCGTTTGCTCACCCAACCTCACCAAACCTCTCAGCCCCAAGAGTGTCCACCCTTATGTCTCATCCAGCTGTGCGTCTAGATATGGTCAATCCAGGTTGCATCACAGCCCCTGAACGCATTGTGTAAGAATTTCTCTCTCTTTCACTGTCTTTGTTTCATGGGTGTTTCAAAGTAATTTATTTTTATAATGGGGTTTAGCTGCTTTTCACTGCTGTGTTTATGCCGCTTTACACCCACTTGACACACTAACAGAGAGATATCAATACATAGGTTTTACGATTATTATTAGTCAGATATATTCTTGTGCGGTGAATAGGGCGTGTTGAGTCCAGTTCTCTGAGCAAGGAGTAGGTCTTGTCTATTACATATTGGGTTTATGGAACGGTATCTGAGCTAATTTGATACCCTTGTTTTATGTATCACCCCACCTCACCTTTCCCGTTAAGCAGCCATAGTGTGTTTTCTGCATGTGTGACTCTGTTCTGTTTTGTAATTCAGTTCAAGTGTAACGGTTTTTACATTCCCTCTATCAGTGATACCTTATGAGAAGTGTCCTTTTCTGTGTGACTTATTTCACTTAGAATCGTCGTACCTAAATCCACTCATCATGCTGCTACTAACCTTACGACATTGATTTCCTGGCTGAGTGATATTCCATTGTACATAAGGACCACAACTTCTTTATCCATTTTTCTCTTTCCTGGGATATTTAAGGTGGAATGAAGTGGAGGTCCTGGTCAACAGAGCAGCCCTAAACTTTGGGGTGCTTGTGTCTTGCTGATTTTTAATTTTCCCAATTTATACCCCCATGAGTGGAAGTGCCCTATGCTCTCTAAGCTGTGTTTTTCAGATGTTTCAGGACTCACCGGACACTTCTCCAGAGTGGCTCTTGGCAATTTACATCCCGCCCATCAGTGTAGCAAGGCTCCCATTTCTCCATGGCCTGTCCTGCATTTCTGGTTTTGACACTTTTTTCAGCATGGCCCTTTTGACCGATGGGAAGCGAGACTTCTTTGTAGCGCTGATTTGCCTTTCCAGGTGGCTTGGTTGGCCAAAAAGGGCGTATGCGTTTTTTCCTGAATATATTCAGGAAAAAACGCATACGCCCTTTTTGGCCAAGGGCATCATTGTCAACGTTTTGCCGCTTTTCATGTGCTTTAAAGGCGATTCGTATCTACCTCCTGAAATCTGTTTCGTGCAATTCTGCCTTGATTTCAAATCCTCTTCTTTGCCTTCCCTCAATATATTTGTGGGCGAGAGTTCTCATTTATAACTCTGCAGGTTTGTGAATTGCAGTGCCCTGAACCTCCATTTTACAACTCGTTTTTATGGGAGCTGGCCGCAAAATCGCAGAATGGCTTCAGGCCCTGTTCTGGTTCCGGGGGTCAGGCTGAGCCTGTGGTTAATTCTTCTTTCTGATGGGAAAATAGAGTGACCTGTGCCTGTCCCAACACCAAGAGCTAGTCTCTCGTTGGTTCCACGTCTTCCCGTTTATCCTCAGGACAAATTGCAACCTGTATGGAACAGGAGGTTAAAGGTGCTGATGCTCCAAGTAGGGAGCTTGCTAGTAAAGCGGCTGGAATGGCGAACCCGGGCACAAGGAGATGAGAAATGAGGTGCGTTTTAGAAACCTTTCCCCATCACACGGTGTACCATCTTCTGGGTTTCTCATGCATGTTTTTGATGTAGGAAGATGCCCTTGAACCTGGAGATTTGGGACCCATGCGATGGGTACCACGCAGTATTCCTTTAAAGGGTCTGCGTTTGCTCACCCAACCTCACCAAACCTCTCAGCCCCAAGAGTGTCCACCCTTATGTCTCATCCAGCTGTGCGTCTAGATATGGTCAATCCAGGTTGCATCACAGCCCCTGAACGCATTGTGTAAGAATTTCTCTCTCTTTCACTGTCTTTGTTTCATGGGTGTTTCAAAGTAATTTATTTTTATAATGGGGTTTAGCTGCTTTTCACTGCTGTGTTTATGCCGCTTTACACCCACTTGACACACTAACAGAGAGATATCAATACATAGGTTTTACGATTATTATTAGTCAGATATATTCTTGTGCGGTGAATAGGGCGTGTTGAGTCCAGTTCTCTGAGCAAGGAGTAGGTCTTGTCTATTACATATTGGGTTTATGGAACGGTATCTGAGCTAATTTGATACCCTTGTTTTATGTATCACCCCACCTCACCTTTCCCGTTAAGCAGCCATAGTGTGTTTTCTGCATGTGTGACTCTGTTCTGTTTTGTAATTCAGTTCAAGTGTAACGGTTTTTACATTCCCTCTATCAGTGATACCTTATGAGAAGTGTCCTTTTCTGTGTGACTTATTTCACTTAGAATCGTCGTACCTAAATCCACTCATCATGCTGCTACTAACCTTACGACATTGATTTCCTGGCTGAGTGATATTCCATTGTACATAAGGACCACAACTTCTTTATCCATTTTTCTCTTTCCTGGGATATTTAAGGTGGAATGAAGTGGAGGTCCTGGTCAACAGAGCAGCCCTAAACTTTGGGGTGCTTGTGTCTTGCTGATTTTTAATTTTCCCAATTTATACCCCCATGAGTGGAAGTGCCCTATGCTCTCTAAGCTGTGTTTTTCAGATGTTTCAGGACTCACCGGACACTTCTCCAGAGTGGCTCTTGGCAATTTACATCCCGCCCATCAGTGTAGCAAGGCTCCCATTTCTCCATGGCCTGTCCTGCATTTCTGGTTTTGACACTTTTTTCAGCATGGCCCTTTTGACCGATGGGAAGCGAGACTTCTTTGTAGCGCTGATTTGCCTTTCCAGGTTGCTTGGTTGGCCAAAAAGGGCGTAAGCGTTTTTTCCTGAATATATTCAGGAAAAAACGCATACGCCCTTTTTGGCCAAGGGCATCATTGTCAACGTTTTGCCGCTTTTCATGTGCTTTAAAGGCGATTCCTATCTACCTCCTGAAATCTGTTTCCTGCAATTCTGCCTTGATTTCAAATCCTCTTCTTTGCCTTCCCTCAATATATTTGTGGACGAGAGTTATCATTTATAACTCTGCAGGTTTGTGAATTGCAGTGCCCTGAACCTCCATTTTACAACTCGTTTTTATGGGAGCTGGCCGCAAAATCGCAGAATGGCTTCAGGCCCTGTTCTGGTTCCGGGGGGCAGGCTGAGCCTGTGGTTAATTCTTCTTTCTGATGGGAAAATAGAGTGACCTGTGCCTGTCCCAACACCAAGAGCTAGTCTCTCGTTGGTTCCACGTCTTCCCGTTTATCCTCAGGACAAATTGCAACCTGCATGGAACAGGAGGTTAAAGGTGCTGATGCTCCAAGTAGGGAGCTTGCTAGTAAAGAGGCTGGAATGGCGAACCCGGGCACAAGGAGTTGAGAAATGAGGTGCGTTTTAGAAACCTTTCCCCATCACACGGTGTACCATCTTCTGGGTTTCTCATGCATGTTTTTGATGTAGGAAGATGCCCTTGAACCTGGAGATTTGGGACCCATGCGATGGGTACCACGCAGTATTCCTTTAAAGGGTCTGCGTTTGCTCACCCAACCTCACCAAACCTCTCAGCCCCAAGAGTGTCCACCCTTATGTCTCATCCAGCTGTGCGTCTAGATATGGTCAATCCAGGTTGCATCACAGCCCCTGAACACATTGTGTAAGAATTTCTCTCTCTTTCACTGTCTTTGTTTCATGGGTGTTTCAAAGTAATTTATTTTTATAATGGGGTTTAGCTGCTTTTCACTGCTGTGTTTATGCCGCTTTACACCCACTTGACACACTAACAGAGAGATATCAATACATAGGTTTTACGATTATTATTAGTCAGATATATTCTTGTGCGGTGAATAGGGCGTGTTGAGTCCAGTTCTCTGAGCAAGGAGTAGGTCTTGTCTATTACATATTGGGTTTATGGAACGGTATCTGAGCTAATTTGATACCCTTGTTTTATGTATCACCCCACCTCACCTTTCCCGTTAAGCAGCCATAGTGTGTTTTCTGCATGTGTGACTCTGTTCTGTTTTGTAATTCAGTTCAAGTGTAACGGTTTTTACATTCCCTCTATCAGTGATACCTTATGAGAAGTGTCCTTTTCTGTGTGACTTATTTCACTTAGAATCGTCGTACCTAAATCCACTCATCATGCTGCTACTAACCTTATGACATTGATTTCCTGGCTGAGTGATATTCCATTGTACATAAGGACCACAACTTCTTTATCCATTTTTCTCTTTCCTGGGATATTTAAGGTGGAATGAAGTGGAGGTCCTGGTCAACAGAGCAGCCCTAAACTTTGGGGTGCTTGTGTCTTGCTGATTTTTCATTTTCCCAATTTATACCCCCATGAGTGGAAGTGCCCTATGCTCTCTAAGCTGTGTTTTTCAGATGTTTCAGGACTCACCGGACACTTCTCCAGAGTGGCTCTTGGCAATTTACATCCCGCCCATCAGTGTAGCAAGGCTCCCATTTCTCCATGGCCTGTCCTGCATTTCTGGTTTTGACACTTTTTTCAGCATGGCCCTTTTGACCGATGGGAAGCGAGACTTCTTTGTAGCGCTGATTTGCCTTTCCAGGTGGCTTGGTTGGCCAAAAAGGGCGTATGCGTTTTTTCCTGAATATATTCAGGAAAAAACGCATACGCCCTTTTTGGCCAAGGGCATCATTGTCAACGTTTTGCCGCTTTTCATGTGCTTTAAAGGCGATTCGTATCTACCTCCTGAAATCTGTTTCCTGCAATTCTGCCTTGATTTCAAATCCTCTTCTTTGCCTTCCCTCAATATATTTGTGGACGGGAGTTATCATTTATAACTCTGCAGGTTTGTGAATTGCAGTGCCCTGAACCTCCATTTTACAACTCGTTTTTATGGGAGCTGGCCGCAAAATCGCAGAATGGCTTCAGGCCCTGTTCTGGTTCCGGGGGTCAGGCTGAGCCTGTGGTTAATTCTTCTTTCTGATGGGAAAATAGAGTGACCTGTGCCTGTCCCAACACCAAGAGCTAGTCTCTCGTTGGTTCCACGTCTTCCCGTTTATCCTCAGGACAAATTGCAACCTGTATGGAACAGGAGGTTAAAGGTGCTGATGCTCCAAGTAGGGAGCTTGCTAGTAAAGCGGCTGGAATGGCGAACCCGGGCACAAGGAGATGAGAAATGAGGTGCGTTTTAGAAACCTTTCCCCATCACACGGTGTACCATCTTCTGGGTTTCTCATGCATGTTTTTGATGTAGGAAGATGCCCTTGAACCTGGAGATTTGGGACCCATGCGATGGGTACCACGCAGTATTCCTTTAAAGGGTCTGCGTTTGCTCACCCAACCTCACCAAACCTCTCAGCCCCAAGAGTGTCCACCCTTATGTCTCATCCAGCTGTGCGTCTAGATATGGTCAATCCAGGTTGCATCACAGCCCCTGAACGCATTGTGTAAGAATTTCTCTCTCTTTCACTGTCTTTGTTTCATGGGTGTTTCAAAGTAATTTATTTTTATAATGGGGTTTAGCTGCTTTTCACTGCTGTGTTTATGCCGCTTTACACCCACTTGACACACTAACAGAGAGATATCAATACATAGGTTTTACGATTATTATTAGTCAGATATATTCTTGTGCGGTGAATAGGGCGTGTTGAGTCCAGTTCTCTGAGCAAGGAGTAGGTCTTGTCTATTACATATTGGGTTTATGGAACGGTATCTGAGCTAATTTGATACCCTTGTTTTATGTATCACCCCACCTCACCTTTCCCGTTAAGCAGCCATAGTGTGTTTTCTGCATGTGTGACTCTGTTCTGTTTTGTAATTCAGTTCAAGTGTAACGGTTTTTACATTCCCTCTATCAGTGATACCTTATGAGAAGTGTCCTTTTCTGTGTGACTTATTTCACTTAGAATCGTCGTACCTAAATCCACTCATCATGCTGCTACTAACCTTACGACATTGATTTCCTGGCTGAGTGATATTCCATTGTACATAAGGACCACAACTTCTTTATCCATTTTTCTCTTTCCTGGGATATTTAAGGTGGAATGAAGTGGAGGTCCTGGTCAACAGAGCAGCCCTAAACTTTGGGGTGCTTGTGTCTTGCTGATTTTTAATTTTCCCAATTTATACCCCCATGAGTGGAAGTGCCCTATGCTCTCTAAGCTGTGTTTTTCAGATGTTTCAGGACTCACCGGACACTTCTCCAGAGTGGCTCTTGGCAATTTACATCCCGCCCATCAGTGTAGCAAGGCTCCCATTTCTCCATGGCCTGTCCTGCATTTCTGGTTTTGACACTTTTTTCAGCATGGCCCTTTTGACCGATGGGAAGCGAGACTTCTTTGTAGCGCTGATTTGCCTTTCCAGGTTGCTTGGTTGGCCAAAAAGGGCGTAAGCGTTTTTTCCTGAATATATTCAGGAAAAAACGCATACGCCCTTTTTGGCCAAGGGCATCATTGTCAACGTTTTGCCGCTTTTCATGTGCTTTAAAGGCGATTCCTATCTACCTCCTGAAATCTGTTTCCTGCAATTCTGCCTTGATTTCAAATCCTCTTCTTTGCCTTCCCTCAATATATTTGTGGACGAGAGTTATCATTTATAACTCTGCAGGTTTGTGAATTGCAGTGCCCTGAACCTCCATTTTACAACTCGTTTTTATGGGAGCTGGCCGCAAAATCGCAGAATGGCTTCAGGCCCTGTTCTGGTTCCGGGGGGCAGGCTGAGCCTGTGGTTAATTCTTCTTTCTGATGGGAAAATAGAGTGACCTGTGCCTGTCCCAACACCAAGAGCTAGTCTCTCGTTGGTTCCACGTCTTCCCGTTTATCCTCAGGACAAATTGCAACCTGCATGGAACAGGAGGTTAAAGGTGCTGATGCTCCAAGTAGGGAGCTTGCTAGTAAAGAGGCTGGAATGGCGAACCCGGGCACAAGGAGTTGAGAAATGAGGTGCGTTTTAGAAACCTTTCCCCATCACACGGTGTACCATCTTCTGGGTTTCTCATGCATGTTTTTGATGTAGGAAGATGCCCTTGAACCTGGAGATTTGGGACCCATGCGATGGGTACCACGCAGTATTCCTTTAAAGGGTCTGCGTTTGCTCACCCAACCTCACCAAACCTCTCAGCCCCAAGAGTGTCCACCCTTATGTCTCATCCAGCTGTGCGTCTAGATATGGTCAATCCAGGTTGCATCACAGCCCCTGAACACATTGTGTAAGAATTTCTCTCTCTTTCACTGTCTTTGTTTCATGGGTGTTTCAAAGTAATTTATTTTTATAATGGGGTTTAGCTGCTTTTCACTGCTGTGTTTATGCCGCTTTACACCCACTTGACACACTAACAGAGAGATATCAATACATAGGTTTTACGATTATTATTAGTCAGATATATTCTTGTGCGGTGAATAGGGCGTGTTGAGTCCAGTTCTCTGAGCAAGGAGTAGGTCTTGTCTATTACATATTGGGTTTATGGAACGGTATCTGAGCTAATTTGATACCCTTGTTTTATGTATCACCCCACCTCACCTTTCCCGTTAAGCAGCCATAGTGTGTTTTCTGCATGTGTGACTCTGTTCTGTTTTGTAATTCAGTTCAAGTGTAACGGTTTTTACATTCCCTCTATCAGTGATACCTTATGAGAAGTGTCCTTTTCTGTGTGACTTATTTCACTTAGAATCGTCGTACCTAAATCCACTCATCATGCTGCTACTAACCTTATGACATTGATTTCCTGGCTGAGTGATATTCCATTGTACATAAGGACCACAACTTCTTTATCCATTTTTCTCTTTCCTGGGATATTTAAGGTGGAATGAAGTGGAGGTCCTGGTCAACAGAGCAGCCCTAAACTTTGGGGTGCTTGTGTCTTGCTGATTTTTCATTTTCCCAATTTATACCCCCATGAGTGGAAGTGCCCTATGCTCTCTAAGCTGTGTTTTTCAGATGTTTCAGGACTCACCGGACACTTCTCCAGAGTGGCTCTTGGCAATTTACATCCCGCCCATCAGTGTAGCAAGGCTCCCATTTCTCCATGGCCTGTCCTGCATTTCTGGTTTTGACACTTTTTTCAGCATGGCCCTTTTGACCGATGGGAAGCGAGACTTCTTTGTAGCGCTGATTTGCCTTTCCAGGTGGCTTGGTTGGCCAAAAAGGGCGTATGCGTTTTTTCCTGAATATATTCAGGAAAAAACGCATACGCCCTTTTTGGCCAAGGGCATCATTGTCAACGTTTTGCCGCTTTTCATGTGCTTTAAAGGCGATTCGTATCTACCTCCTGAAATCTGTTTCCTGCAATTCTGCCTTGATTTCAAATCCTCTTCTTTGCCTTCCCTCAATATATTTGTGGACGGGAGTTATCATTTATAACTCTGCAGGTTTGTGAATTGCAGTGCCCTGAACCTCCATTTTACAACTCGTTTTTATGGGAGCTGGCCGCAAAATCGCAGAATGGCTTCAGGCCCTGTTCTGGTTCCGGGGGTCAGGCTGAGCCTGTGGTTAATTCTTCTTTCTGATGGGAAAATAGAGTGACCTGTGCCTGTCCCAACACCAAGAGCTAGTCTCTCGTTGGTTCCACGTCTTCCCGTTTATCCTCAGGACAAATTGCAACCTGTATGGAACAGGAGGTTAAAGGTGCTGATGCTCCAAGTAGGGAGCTTGCTAGTAAAGCGGCTGGAATGGCGAACCCGGGCACAAGGAGATGAGAAATGAGGTGCGTTTTAGAAACCTTTCCCCATCACACGGTGTACCATCTTCTGGGTTTCTCATGCATGTTTTTGATGTAGGAAGATGCCCTTGAACCTGGAGATTTGGGACCCATGCGATGGGTACCACGCAGTATTCCTTTAAAGGGTCTGCGTTTGCTCACCCAACCTCACCAAACCTCTCAGCCCCAAGAGTGTCCACCCTTATGTCTCATCCAGCTGTGCGTCTAGATATGGTCAATCCAGGTTGCATCACAGCCCCTGAACGCATTGTGTAAGAATTTCTCTCTCTTTCACTGTCTTTGTTTCATGGGTGTTTCAAAGTAATTTATTTTTATAATGGGGTTTAGCTGCTTTTCACTGCTGTGTTTATGCCGCTTTACACCCACTTGACACACTAACAGAGAGATATCAATACATAGGTTTTACGATTATTATTAGTCAGATATATTCTTGTGCGGTGAATAGGGCGTGTTGAGTCCAGTTCTCTGAGCAAGGAGTAGGTCTTGTCTATTACATATTGGGTTTATGGAACGGTATCTGAGCTAATTTGATACCCTTGTTTTATGTATCACCCCACCTCACCTTTCCCGTTAAGCAGCCATAGTGTGTTTTCTGCATGTGTGACTCTGTTCTGTTTTGTAATTCAGTTCAAGTGTAACGGTTTTTACATTCCCTCTATCAGTGATACCTTATGAGAAGTGTCCTTTTCTGTGTGACTTATTTCACTTAGAATCGTCGTACCTAAATCCACTCATCATGCTGCTACTAACCTTACGACATTGATTTCCTGGCTGAGTGATATTCCATTGTACATAAGGACCACAACTTCTTTATCCATTTTTCTCTTTCCTGGGATATTTAAGGTGGAATGAAGTGGAGGTCCTGGTCAACAGAGCAGCCCTAAACTTTGGGGTGCTTGTGTCTTGCTGATTTTTAATTTTCCCAATTTATACCCCCATGAGTGGAAGTGCCCTATGCTCTCTAAGCTGTGTTTTTCAGATGTTTCAGGACTCACCGGACACTTCTCCAGAGTGGCTCTTGGCAATTTACATCCCGCCCATCAGTGTAGCAAGGCTCCCATTTCTCCATGGCCTGTCCTGCATTTCTGGTTTTGACACTTTTTTCAGCATGGCCCTTTTGACCGATGGGAAGCGAGACTTCTTTGTAGCGCTGATTTGCCTTTCCAGGTTGCTTGGTTGGCCAAAAAGGGCGTAAGCGTTTTTTCCTGAATATATTCAGGAAAAAACGCATACGCCCTTTTTGGCCAAGGGCATCATTGTCAACGTTTTGCCGCTTTTCATGTGCTTTAAAGGCGATTCCTATCTACCTCCTGAAATCTGTTTCCTGCAATTCTGCCTTGATTTCAAATCCTCTTCTTTGCCTTCCCTCAATATATTTGTGGACGAGAGTTATCATTTATAACTCTGCAGGTTTGTGAATTGCAGTGGCCTGAACCTCCATTTTACAACTCGTTTTTATGGGAGCTGGCCGCAAAATCGCAGAATGGCTTCAGGCCCTGTTCTGGTTCCGGGGGGCAGGCTGAGCCTGTGGTTAATTCTTCTTTCTGATGGGAAAATAGAGTGACCTGTGCCTGTCCCAACACCAAGAGCTAGTCTCTCGTTGGTTCCACGTCTTCCCGTTTATCCTCAGGACAAATTGCAACCTGTATGGAACAGGAGGTTAAAGGTGCTGATGCTCCAAGTAGGGAGCTTGCTAGTAAAGAGGCTGGAATGGCGAACCCGGGCACAAGGAGTTGAGAAATGAGGTGCGTTTTAGAAACCTTTCCCCATCACACGGTGTACCATCTTCTGGGTTTCTCATGCATGTTTTTGATGTAGGAAGATGCCCTTGAACCTGGAGATTTGGGACCCATGCGATGGGTACCACGCAGTATTCCTTTAAAGGGTCTGCGTTTGCTCACCCAACCTCACCAAACCTCTCAGCCCCAAGAGTGTCCACCCTTATGTCTCATCCAGCTGTGCGTCTAGATATGGTCAATCCAGGTTGCATCACAGCCCCTGAACACATTGTGTAAGAATTTCTCTCTCTTTCACTGTCTTTGTTTCATGGGTGTTTCAAAGTAATTTATTTTTATAATGGGGTTTAGCTGCTTTTCACTGCTGTGTTTATGCCGCTTTACACCCACTTGACACACTAACAGAGAGATATCAATACATAGGTTTTACGATTATTATTAGTCAGATATATTCTTGTGCGGTGAATAGGGCGTGTTGAGTCCAGTTCTCTGAGCAAGGAGTAGGTCTTGTCTATTACATATTGGGTTTATGGAACGGTATCTGAGCTAATTTGATACCCTTGTTTTATGTATCACCCCACCTCACCTTTCCCGTTAAGCAGCCATAGTGTGTTTTCTGCATGTGTGACTCTGTTCTGTTTTGTAATTCAGTTCAAGTGTAACGGTTTTTACATTCCCTCTATCAGTGATACCTTATGAGAAGTGTCCTTTTCTGTGTGACTTATTTCACTTAGAATCGTCGTACCTAAATCCACTCATCATGCTGCTACTAACCTTACGACATTGATTTCCTGGCTGAGTGATATTCCATTGTACATAAGGACCACAACTTCTTTATCCATTTTTCTCTTTCCTGGGATATTTAAGGTGGAATGAAGTGGAGGTCCTGGTCAACAGAGCAGCCCTAAACTTTGGGGTGCTTGTGTCTTGCTGATTTTTCATTTTCCCAATTTATACCCCCATGAGTGGAAGTGCCCTATGCTCTCTAAGCTGTGTTTTTCAGATGTTTCAGGACTCACCGGACACTTCTCCAGAGTGGCTCTTGGCAATTTACATCCCGCCCATCAGTGTAGCAAGGCTCCCATTTCTCCATGGCCTGTCCTGCATTTCTGGTTTTGACACTTTTTTCAGCATGGCCCTTTTGACCGATGGGAAGCGAGACTTCTTTGTAGCGCTGATTTGCCTTTCCAGGTGGCTTGGTTGGCCAAAAAGGGCGTATGCGTTTTTTCCTGAATATATTCAGGAAAAAACGCATACGCCCTTTTTGGCCAAGGGCATCATTGTCAACGTTTTGCCGCTTTTCATGTGCTTTAAAGGCGATTCGTATCTACCTCCTGAAATCTGTTTCCTGCAATTCTGCCTTGATTTCAAATCCTCTTCTTTGCCTTCCCTCAATATATTTGTGGACGGGAGTTATCATTTATAACTCTGCAGGTTTGTGAATTGCAGTGCCCTGAACCTCCATTTTACAACTCGTTTTTATGGGAGCTGGCCGCAAAATCGCAGAATGGCTTCAGGCCCTGTTCTGGTTCCGGGGGTCAGGCTGAGCCTGTGGTTAATTCTTCTTTCTGATGGGAAAATAGAGTGACCTGTGCCTGTCCCAACACCAAGAGCTAGTCTCTCGTTGGTTCCACGTCTTCCCGTTTATCCTCAGGACAAATTGCAACCTGTATGGAACAGGAGGTTAAAGGTGCTGATGCTCCAAGTAGGGAGCTTGCTAGTAAAGCGGCTGGAATGGCGAACCCGGGCACAAGGAGATGAGAAATGAGGTGCGTTTTAGAAACCTTTCCCCATCACACGGTGTACCATCTTCTGGGTTTCTCATGCATGTTTTTGATGTAGGAAGATGCCCTTGAACCTGGAGATTTGGGACCCATGCGATGGGTACCACGCAGTATTCCTTTAAAGGGTCTGCGTTTGCTCACCCAACCTCACCAAACCTCTCAGCCCCAAGAGTGTCCACCCTTATGTCTCATCCAGCTGTGCGTCTAGATATGGTCAATCCAGGTTGCATCACAGCCCCTGAACGCATTGTGTAAGAATTTCTCTCTCTTTCACTGTCTTTGTTTCATGGGTGTTTCAAAGTAATTTATTTTTATAATGGGGTTTAGCTGCTTTTCACTGCTGTGTTTATGCCGCTTTACACCCACTTGACACACTAACAGAGAGATATCAATACATAGGTTTTACGATTATTATTAGTCAGATATATTCTTGTGCGGTGAATAGGGCGTGTTGAGTCCAGTTCTCTGAGCAAGGAGTAGGTCTTGTCTATTACATATTGGGTTTATGGAACGGTATCTGAGCTAATTTGATACCCTTGTTTTATGTATCACCCCACCTCACCTTTCCCGTTAAGCAGCCATAGTGTGTTTTCTGCATGTGTGACTCTGTTCTGTTTTGTAATTCAGTTCAAGTGTAACGGTTTTTACATTCCCTCTATCAGTGATACCTTATGAGAAGTGTCCTTTTCTGTGTGACTTATTTCACTTAGAATCGTCGTACCTAAATCCACTCATCATGCTGCTACTAACCTTACGACATTGATTTCCTGGCTGAGTGATATTCCATTGTACATAAGGACCACAACTTCTTTATCCATTTTTCTCTTTCCTGGGATATTTAAGGTGGAATGAAGTGGAGGTCCTGGTCAACAGAGCAGCCCTAAACTTTGGGGTGCTTGTGTCTTGCTGATTTTTAATTTTCCCAATTTATACCCCCATGAGTGGAAGTGCCCTATGCTCTCTAAGCTGTGTTTTTCAGATGTTTCAGGACTCACCGGACACTTCTCCAGAGTGGCTCTTGGCAATTTACATCCCGCCCATCAGTGTAGCAAGGCTCCCATTTCTCCATGGCCTGTCCTGCATTTCTGGTTTTGACACTTTTTTCAGCATGGCCCTTTTGACCGATGGGAAGCGAGACTTCTTTGTAGCGCTGATTTGCCTTTCCAGGTTGCTTGGTTGGCCAAAAAGGGCGTAAGCGTTTTTTCCTGAATATATTCAGGAAAAAACGCATACGCCCTTTTTGGCCAAGGGCATCATTGTCAACGTTTTGCCGCTTTTCATGTGCTTTAAAGGCGATTCCTATCTACCTCCTGAAATCTGTTTCCTGCAATTCTGCCTTGATTTCAAATCCTCTTCTTTGCCTTCCCTCAATATATTTGTGGACGAGAGTTATCATTTATAACTCTGCAGGTTTGTGAATTGCAGTGCCCTGAACCTCCATTTTACAACTCGTTTTTATGGGAGCTGGCCGCAAAATCGCAGAATGGCTTCAGGCCCTGTTCTGGTTCCGGGGGGCAGGCTGAGCCTGTGGTTAATTCTTCTTTCTGATGGGAAAATAGAGTGACCTGTGCCTGTCCCAACACCAAGAGCTAGTCTCTCGTTGGTTCCGCGTCTTCCCGTTTATCCTCAGGACAAATTGCAACCTGCATGGAACAGGAGGTTAAAGGTGCTGATGCTCCAAGTAGGGAGCTTGCTAGTAAAGAGGCTGGAATGGCGAACCCGGGCACAAGGAGTTGAGAAATGAGGTGCGTTTTAGAAACCTTTCCCCATCACACGGTGTACCATCTTCTGGGTTTCTCATGCATGTTTTTGATGTAGGAAGATGCCCTTGAACCTGGAGATTTGGGACCCATGCGATGGGTACCACGCAGTATTCCTTTAAAGGGTCTGCGTTTGCTCACCCAACCTCACCAAACCTCTCAGCCCCAAGAGTGTCCACCCTTATGTCTCATCCAGCTGTGCGTCTAGATATGGTCAATCCAGGTTGCATCACAGCCCCTGAACACATTGTGTAAGAATTTCTCTCTCTTTCACTGTCTTTGTTTCATGGGTGTTTCAAAGTAATTTATTTTTATAATGGGGTTTAGCTGCTTTTCACTGCTGTGTTTATGCCGCTTTACACCCACTTGACACACTAACAGAGAGATATCAATACATAGGTTTTACGATTATTATTAGTCAGATATATTCTTGTGCGGTGAATAGGGCGTGTTGAGTCCAGTTCTCTGAGCAAGGAGTAGGTCTTGTCTATTACATATTGGGTTTATGGAACGGTATCTGAGCTAATTTGATACCCTTGTTTTATGTATCACCCCACCTCACCTTTCCCGTTAAGCAGCCATAGTGTGTTTTCTGCATGTGTGACTCTGTTCTGTTTTGTAATTCAGTTCAAGTGTAACGGTTTTTACATTCCCTCTATCAGTGATACCTTATGAGAAGTGTCCTTTTCTGTGTGACTTATTTCACTTAGAATCGTCGTACCTAAATCCACTCATCATGCTGCTACTAACCTTATGACATTGATTTCCTGGCTGAGTGATATTCCATTGTACATAAGGACCACAACTTCTTTATCCATTTTTCTCTTTCCTGGGATATTTAAGGTGGAATGAAGTGGAGGTCCTGGTCAACAGAGCAGCCCTAAACTTTGGGGTGCTTGTGTCTTGCTGATTTTTCATTTTCCCAATTTATACCCCCATGAGTGGAAGTGCCCTATGCTCTCTAAGCTGTGTTTTTCAGATGTTTCAGGACTCACCGGACACTTCTCCAGAGTGGCTCTTGGCAATTTACATCCCGCCCATCAGTGTAGCAAGGCTCCCATTTCTCCATGGCCTGTCCTGCATTTCTGGTTTTGACACTTTTTTCAGCATGGCCCTTTTGACCGATGGGAAGCGAGACTTCTTTGTAGCGCTGATTTGCCTTTCCAGGTGGCTTGGTTGGCCAAAAAGGGCGTATGCGTTTTTTCCTGAATATATTCAGGAAAAAACGCATACGCCCTTTTTGGCCAAGGGCATCATTGTCAACGTTTTGCCGCTTTTCATGTGCTTTAAAGGCGATTCGTATCTACCTCCTGAAATCTGTTTCCTGCAATTCTGCCTTGATTTCAAATCCTCTTCTTTGCCTTCCCTCAATATATTTGTGGACGGGAGTTATCATTTATAACTCTGCAGGTTTGTGAATTGCAGTGCCCTGAACCTCCATTTTACAACTCGTTTTTATGGGAGCTGGCCGCAAAATCGCAGAATGGCTTCAGGCCCTGTTCTGGTTCCGGGGGTCAGGCTGAGCCTGTGGTTAATTCTTCTTTCTGATGGGAAAATAGAGTGACCTGTGCCTGTCCCAACACCAAGAGCTAGTCTCTCGTTGGTTCCACGTCTTCCCGTTTATCCTCAGGACAAATTGCAACCTGTATGGAACAGGAGGTTAAAGGTGCTGATGCTCCAAGTAGGGAGCTTGCTAGTAAAGCGGCTGGAATGGCGAACCCGGGCACAAGGAGATGAGAAATGAGGTGCGTTTTAGAAACCTTTCCCCATCACACGGTGTACCATCTTCTGGGTTTCTCATGCATGTTTTTGATGTAGGAAGATGCCCTTGAACCTGGAGATTTGGGACCCATGCGATGGGTACCACGCAGTATTCCTTTAAAGGGTCTGCGTTTGCTCACCCAACCTCACCAAACCTCTCAGCCCCAAGAGTGTCCACCCTTATGTCTCATCCAGCTGTGCGTCTAGATATGGTCAATCCAGGTTGCATCACAGCCCCTGAACGCATTGTGTAAGAATTTCTCTCTCTTTCACTGTCTTTGTTTCATGGGTGTTTCAAAGTAATTTATTTTTATAATGGGGTTTAGCTGCTTTTCACTGCTGTGTTTATGCCGCTTTACACCCACTTGACACACTAACAGAGAGATATCAATACATAGGTTTTACGATTATTATTAGTCAGATATATTCTTGTGCGGTGAATAGGGCGTGTTGAGTCCAGTTCTCTGAGCAAGGAGTAGGTCTTGTCTATTACATATTGGGTTTATGGAACGGTATCTGAGCTAATTTGATACCCTTGTTTTATGTATCACCCCACCTCACCTTTCCCGTTAAGCAGCCATAGTGTGTTTTCTGCATGTGTGACTCTGTTCTGTTTTGTAATTCAGTTCAAGTGTAACGGTTTTTACATTCCCTCTATCAGTGATACCTTATGAGAAGTGTCCTTTTCTGTGTGACTTATTTCACTTAGAATCGTCGTACCTAAATCCACTCATCATGCTGCTACTAACCTTACGACATTGATTTCCTGGCTGAGTGATATTCCATTGTACATAAGGACCACAACTTCTTTATCCATTTTTCTCTTTCCTGGGATATTTAAGGTGGAATGAAGTGGAGGTCCTGGTCAACAGAGCAGCCCTAAACTTTGGGGTGCTTGTGTCTTGCTGATTTTTAATTTTCCCAATTTATACCCCCATGAGTGGAAGTGCCCTATGCTCTCTAAGCTGTGTTTTTCAGATGTTTCAGGACTCACCGGACACTTCTCCAGAGTGGCTCTTGGCAATTTACATCCCGCCCATCAGTGTAGCAAGGCTCCCATTTCTCCATGGCCTGTCCTGCATTTCTGGTTTTGACACTTTTTTCAGCATGGCCCTTTTGACCGATGGGAAGCGAGACTTCTTTGTAGCGCTGATTTGCCTTTCCAGGTTGCTTGGTTGGCCAAAAAGGGCGTAAGCGTTTTTTCCTGAATATATTCAGGAAAAAACGCATACGCCCTTTTTGGCCAAGGGCATCATTGTCAACGTTTTGCCGCTTTTCATGTGCTTTAAAGGCGATTCCTATCTACCTCCTGAAATCTGTTTCCTGCAATTCTGCCTTGATTTCAAATCCTCTTCTTTGCCTTCCCTCAATATATTTGTGGACGAGAGTTATCATTTATAACTCTGCAGGTTTGTGAATTGCAGTGCCCTGAACCTCCATTTTACAACTCGTTTTTATGGGAGCTGGCCGCAAAATCGCAGAATGGCTTCAGGCCCTGTTCTGGTTCCGGGGGGCAGGCTGAGCCTGTGGTTAATTCTTCTTTCTGATGGGAAAATAGAGTGACCTGTGCCTGTCCCAACACCAAGAGCTAGTCTCTCGTTGGTTCCACGTCTTCCCGTTTATCCTCAGGACAAATTGCAACCTGTATGGAACAGGAGGTTAAAGGTGCTGATGCTCCAAGTAGGGAGCTTGCTAGTAAAGAGGCTGGAATGGCGAACCCGGGCACAAGGAGTTGAGAAATGAGGTGCGTTTTAGAAACCTTTCCCCATCACACGGTGTACCATCTTCTGGGTTTCTCATGCATGTTTTTGATGTAGGAAGATGCCCTTGAACCTGGAGATTTGGGACCCATGCGATGGGTACCACGCAGTATTCCTTTAAAGGGTCTGCGTTTGCTCACCCAACCTCACCAAACCTCTCAGCCCCAAGAGTGTCCACCCTTATGTCTCATCCAGCTGTGCGTCTAGATATGGTCAATCCAGGTTGCATCACAGCCCCTGAACACATTGTGTAAGAATTTCTCTCTCTTTCACTGTCTTTGTTTCATGGGTGTTTCAAAGTAATTTATTTTTATAATGGGGTTTAGCTGCTTTTCACTGCTGTGTTTATGCCGCTTTACACCCACTTGACACACTAACAGAGAGATATCAATACATAGGTTTTACGATTATTATTAGTCAGATATATTCTTGTGCGGTGAATAGGGCGTGTTGAGTCCAGTTCTCTGAGCAAGGAGTAGGTCTTGTCTATTACATATTGGGTTTATGGAACGGTATCTGAGCTAATTTGATACCCTTGTTTTATGTATCACCCCACCTCACCTTTCCCGTTAAGCAGCCATAGTGTGTTTTCTGCATGTGTGACTCTGTTCTGTTTTGTAATTCAGTTCAAGTGTAACGGTTTTTACATTCCCTCTATCAGTGATACCTTATGAGAAGTGTCCTTTTCTGTGTGACTTATTTCACTTAGAATCGTCGTACCTAAATCCACTCATCATGCTGCTACTAACCTTACGACATTGATTTCCTGGCTGAGTGATATTCCATTGTACATAAGGACCACAACTTCTTTATCCATTTTTCTCTTTCCTGGGATATTTAAGGTGGAATGAAGTGGAGGTCCTGGTCAACAGAGCAGCCCTAAACTTTGGGGTGCTTGTGTCTTGCTGATTTTTCATTTTCCCAATTTATACCCCCATGAGTGGAAGTGCCCTATGCTCTCTAAGCTGTGTTTTTCAGATGTTTCAGGACTCACCGGACACTTCTCCAGAGTGGCTCTTGGCAATTTACATCCCGCCCATCAGTGTAGCAAGGCTCCCATTTCTCCATGGCCTGTCCTGCATTTCTGGTTTTGACACTTTTTTCAGCATGGCCCTTTTGACCGATGGGAAGCGAGACTTCTTTGTAGCGCTGATTTGCCTTTCCAGGTGGCTTGGTTGGCCAAAAAGGGCGTATGCGTTTTTTCCTGAATATATTCAGGAAAAAACGCATACGCCCTTTTTGGCCAAGGGCATCATTGTCAACGTTTTGCCGCTTTTCATGTGCTTTAAAGGCGATTCGTATCTACCTCCTGAAATCTGTTTCCTGCAATTCTGCCTTGATTTCAAATCCTCTTCTTTGCCTTCCCTCAATATATTTGTGGACGGGAGTTATCATTTATAACTCTGCAGGTTTGTGAATTGCAGTGCCCTGAACCTCCATTTTACAACTCGTTTTTATGGGAGCTGGCCGCAAAATCGCAGAATGGCTTCAGGCCCTGTTCTGGTTCCGGGGGTCAGGCTGAGCCTGTGGTTAATTCTTCTTTCTGATGGGAAAATAGAGTGACCTGTGCCTGTCCCAACACCAAGAGCTAGTCTCTCGTTGGTTCCACGTCTTCCCGTTTATCCTCAGGACAAATTGCAACCTGTATGGAACAGGAGGTTAAAGGTGCTGATGCTCCAAGTAGGGAGCTTGCTAGTAAAGCGGCTGGAATGGCGAACCCGGGCACAAGGAGATGAGAAATGAGGTGCGTTTTAGAAACCTTTCCCCATCACACGGTGTACCATCTTCTGGGTTTCTCATGCATGTTTTTGATGTAGGAAGATGCCCTTGAACCTGGAGATTTGGGACCCATGCGATGGGTACCACGCAGTATTCCTTTAAAGGGTCTGCGTTTGCTCACCCAACCTCACCAAACCTCTCAGCCCCAAGAGTGTCCACCCTTATGTCTCATCCAGCTGTGCGTCTAGATATGGTCAATCCAGGTTGCATCACAGCCCCTGAACGCATTGTGTAAGAATTTCTCTCTCTTTCACTGTCTTTGTTTCATGGGTGTTTCAAAGTAATTTATTTTTATAATGGGGTTTAGCTGCTTTTCACTGCTGTGTTTATGCCGCTTTACACCCACTTGACACACTAACAGAGAGATATCAATACATAGGTTTTACGATTATTATTAGTCAGATATATTCTTGTGCGGTGAATAGGGCGTGTTGAGTCCAGTTCTCTGAGCAAGGAGTAGGTCTTGTCTATTACATATTGGGTTTATGGAACGGTATCTGAGCTAATTTGATACCCTTGTTTTATGTATCACCCCACCTCACCTTTCCCGTTAAGCAGCCATAGTGTGTTTTCTGCATGTGTGACTCTGTTCTGTTTTGTAATTCAGTTCAAGTGTAACGGTTTTTACATTCCCTCTATCAGTGATACCTTATGAGAAGTGTCCTTTTCTGTGTGACTTATTTCACTTAGAATCGTCGTACCTAAATCCACTCATCATGCTGCTACTAACCTTACGACATTGATTTCCTGGCTGAGTGATATTCCATTGTACATAAGGACCACAACTTCTTTATCCATTTTTCTCTTTCCTGGGATATTTAAGGTGGAATGAAGTGGAGGTCCTGGTCAACAGAGCAGCCCTAAACTTTGGGGTGCTTGTGTCTTGCTGATTTTTAATTTTCCCAATTTATACCCCCATGAGTGGAAGTGCCCTATGCTCTCTAAGCTGTGTTTTTCAGATGTTTCAGGACTCACCGGACACTTCTCCAGAGTGGCTCTTGGCAATTTACATCCCGCCCATCAGTGTAGCAAGGCTCCCATTTCTCCATGGCCTGTCCTGCATTTCTGGTTTTGACACTTTTTTCAGCATGGCCCTTTTGACCGATGGGAAGCGAGACTTCTTTGTAGCGCTGATTTGCCTTTCCAGGTGGCTTGGTTGGCCAAAAAGGGCGTATGCGTTTTTTCCTGAATATATTCAGGAAAAAACGCATACGCCCTTTTTGGCCAAGGGCATCATTGTCAACGTTTTGCCGCTTTTCATGTGCTTTAAAGGCGATTCGTATCTACCTCCTGAAATCTGTTTCCTGCAATTCTGCCTTGATTTCAAATCCTCTTCTTTGCCTTCCCTCAATATATTTGTGGACGAGAGTTATCATTTATAACTCTGCAGGTTTGTGAATTGCAGTGCCCTGAACCTCCATTTTACAACTCGTTTTTATGGGAGCTGGCCGCAAAATCGCAGAATGGCTTCAGGCCCTGTTCTGATTCCGGGGGGCAGGCTGAGCCTGTGGTTAATTCTTCTTTCTGATGGGAAAATAGAGTGACCTGTGCCTGTCCCAACACCAAGAGCTAGTCTCTCGTTGGTTCCACGTCTTCCCGTTTATCCTCAGGACAAATTGCAACCTGTATGGAACAGGAGGTTAAAGGTGCTGATGCTCCAAGTAGGGAGCTTGCTAGTAAAGCGGCTGGAATGGCGAACCCGGGCACAAGGTGATGAGAAATGAGGTGCGTTTTAGAAACCTTTCCCCATCACACGGTGTACCATCTTCTGGGTTTCTCATGCATGTTTTTGATGTAGGAAGATGCCCTTGAACCTGGAGATTTGGGACCCATGCGATGGGTACCACGCAGTATTCCTTTAAAGGGTCTGCGTTTGCTCACCCAACCTCACCAAACCTCTCAGCCCCAAGAGTGTCCACCCTTATGTCTCATCCAGCTGTGCGTCTAGATATGGTCAATCCAGGTTGCATCACAGCCCCTGAACGCATTGTGTAAGAATTTCTCTCTCTTTCACTGTCTTTGTTTCATGGGTGTTTCAAAGTAATTTATTTTTATAATGGGGTTTAACTGCTTTTCACTGCTGTGTTTATGCCGCTTTACACCCACTTGACACACTAACAGAGAGATATCAATACATAGGTTTTACGATTATTATTAGTCAGATATATTCTTGTGCGGTGAATAGGGCGTGTTGAGTCCAGTTCTCTGAGCAAGGAGTAGGTCTTGTCTATTACATATTGGGTTTATGGAACGGTATCTGAGCTAATTTGATACCTTTGTTTTATGTATCACCCCACCTCACCTTTCCCGTTAAGCAGCCATAGTGTGTTTTCTGCATGTGTGACTCTGTTCTGTTTTGTAATTCAGTTCAAGTGTAACGGTTTTTACATTCCCTCTATCAGTGATACCTTATGAGAAGTGTCCTTTTCTGTGTGACTTATTTCACTTAGAATCGTCGTACCTAAATCCACTCATCATGCTGCTACTAACCTTACGACATTGATTTCCTGGCTGAGTGATATTCCATTGTACATAAGGACCACAACTTCTTTATCCATTTTTCTCTTTCCTGGGATATTTAAGGTGGAATGAAGTGGAGGTCCTGGTCAACAGAGCAGCCCTAAACTTTGGGGTGCTTGTGTCTTGCTGATTTTTCATTTTCCCAATTTATACCCCCATGAGTGGAAGTGCCCTATGCTCTCTAAGCTGTGTTTTTCAGATGTTTCAGGACTCACCGGACACTTCTCCAGAGTGGCTCTTGGCAATTTACATCCCGCCCATCAGTGTAGCAAGGCTCCCATTTCTCCATGGCCTGTCCTGCATTTCTGGTTTTGACACTTTTTTCAGCATGGCCCTTTTGACCGATGGGAAGCGAGACTTCTTTGTAGCACTGATTTGCCTTTCCAGGTGGCTTGGTTGGCCAAAAAGGGCGTATGCGTTTTTTCCTGAATATATTCAGGAAAAAACGCATACGCCCTTTTTGGCCAAGGGCATCATTGTCAACGTTTTGCCGCTTTTCATGTGCTTTAAAGGCGATTCGTATCTACCTCCTGAAATCTGTTTCCTGCAATTCTGCCTTGATTTCAAATCCTCTTCTTTGCCTTCCCTCAATATATTTGTGGACGAGAGTTATCATTTATAACTCTGCAGGTTTGTGAATTGTAGTGCCCTGAACCTCCATTTTACAACTCGTTTTTATGGGAGCTGGCCGCAAAATCGCAGAATGGCTTCAGGCCCTGTTCTGGTTCCGGGGGTCAGGCTGAGCCTGTGGTTAATTCTTCTTTCTGATGGGAAAATAGAGTGACCTGTGCCTGTCCCAACACCAAGAGCTAGTCTCTCGTTGGTTCCACGTCTTCCCGTTTATCCTCAGGACAAATTGCAACCTGTATGGAACAGGAGGTTAAAGGTGCTGATGCTCCAAGTAGGGAGCTTGCTAGTAAAGCGGCTGGAATGGCAAACCCGGGCACAAGGAGATGAGAAATGAGGTGCGTTTTAGAAACCTTTCCCCATCACACGGTGTACCATCTTCTGGGTTTCTCATGCATGTTTTTGATGTAGGAAGATGCCCTTGAACCTGGAGATTTGGGACCCATGCGATGGGTACCACGCAGTATTCCTTTAAAGGGTCTGCGTTTGCTCACCCAACCTCACCAAACCTCTCAGCCCCAAGAGTGTCCACCCTTATGTCTCATCCAGCTGTGCGTCTAGATATGGTCAATCCAGGTTGCATCACAGCCCCTGAACGCATTGTGTAAGAATTTCTCTCTCTTTCACTGTCTTTGTTTCATGGGTGTTTCAAAGTAATTTATTTTTATAATGGGGTTTAGCTGCTTTTCACTGCTGTGTTTATGCCGCTTTACACCCACTTGACACACTAACAGAGAGATATCAATACATAGGTTTTACGATTATTATTAGTCAGATATATTCTTGTGCGGTGAATAGGGCGTGTTGAGTCCAGTTCTCTGAGCAAGGAGTAGGTCTTGTCTATTACATATTGGGTTTATGGAACGGTATCTGAGCTAATTTGATATCCTTGTTTTATGTATCACCCCACCTCACCTTTCCCGTTAAGCAGCCATAGTGTGTTTTCTGCATGTGTGACTCTGTTCTGTTTTGTAATTCAGTTCAAGTGTAACGGTTTTTACATTCCCTCTATCAGTGATACCTTATGAGAAGTGTCCTTTTCTGTGTGACTTATTTCACTTAGAATCGTCGTACCTAAATCCACTCATCATGCTGCTACTAACCTTACGACATTGATTTCCTGGCTGAGTGATATTCCAATGTACATAAGGACCACAACTTCTTTATCCATTTTTCTCTTTCCTGGGATATTTAAGGTGGAATGAAGTGGAGGTCCTGGTCAACAGAGCAGCTCTAAACTTTGGGGTGCTTGTGTCTTGCTGATTTTTAATTTTCCCAATTTATACCCCCATGAGTGGAAGTGCCCTATGCTCTCTAAGCTGTGTTTTTCAGATGTTTCAGGACTCACCGGACACTTCTCCAGAGTGGCTCTTGGCAATTTACATCCCGCCCATCAGTGTAGCAAGGCTCCCATTTCTCCATGGCCTGTCCTGCATTTCTGGTTTTGACACTTTTTTCAGCATGGCCCTTTTGACCGATGGGAAGCGAGACTTCTTTGTAGCGCTGATTTGCCTTTCCAGGTTGCTTGGTTGGCCAAAAAGGGCGTATGCGTTTTTTCCTGAATATATTCAGGAAAAAACGCATACGCCCTTTTTGGCCAAGGGCATCATTGTCAACGTTTTGCCGCTTTTCATGTGCTTTAAAGGCGATTCGAATCTACCTCCTGAAATCTGTTTCCTGCAATTCTGCCTTGATTTCAAATCCTCTTCTTTGCCTTCCCTCAATATATTTGTGGACGACAGTTATCATTTATAACTCTGCAGGTTTGTGAATTGCAGTGCCCTGAACCTCCATTTTACAACTCGTTTTTATGGGAGCTGGCCGCAAAATCGCAGAATGGCTTCAGGCCCTGTTCTGGTTCCGGGGCGCAGGCTGAGCCTGTGGTTAATTCTTCTTTCTGTTGGGAAAATAGAGTGACCTGTGCCTGTCCCAACACCAAGAGCTAGTCTCTCGTTGGTTCCACGTCTTCCCGTTTATCCTCAGGACAAATTGCAACCTGTATGGAACAGGAGGTTAAAGGTGCTGATGCTCCAAGTAGGGAGCTTGCTAGTAAAGAGGCTGGAATGGCGAACCCGGGCACAAGGAGATGAGAAATGAGGTGCGTTTTAGAAACCTTTCCCCATCACACGGTGTACCATCTTCTGGGTTTCTCATGCATGTTTTTGATGTAGGAAGATGCCCTTGAACCTGGAGATTTGGGACCCATGCGATGGGTACCACGCAGTATTCCTTTAAAGGGTCTGCGTTTGCTCACCCAACCTCACCAAACCTCTCAGCCCCAAGAGTGTCCACCCTTATGTCTCATCCAGCTGTGCGTCTAGATATGGTCAATCCAGGTTGCATCACAGCCCCTGAACGCATTGTGTAAGAATTTCTCTCTCTTTCACTGTCTTTGTTTCATGGGTGTTTCAAAGTAATTTATTTTTATAATGGGGTTTAGCTGCTTTTCACTGCTGTGTTTATGCCGCTTTACACCCACTTGACACACTAACAGAGAGATATCAATACATAGGTTTTACGATTATTATTAGTCAGATATATTCTTGTGCGGTGAATAGGGCGTGTTGAGTCCAGTTCTCTGAGCAAGGAGTAGGTCTTGTCTATTACATATTGGGTTTATGGAACGGTATCTGAGCTAATTTGAAACCCTTGTTTTATGTATCACCCCACCTCACCTTTCCCGTTAAGCAGCCATAGTGTGTTTTCTGCATGTGTGACTCTGTTCTGTTTTGTAATTCAGTTCAAGTGTAACGGTTTTTACATTCCCTCTATCAGTGATACCTTATGAGAAGTGTCCTTTTCTGTGTGACTTATTTCACTTAGAATCGTCGTACCTAAATCCACTCATCATGCTGCTACTAACCTTACGACATTGATTTCCTGGCTGAGTGATATTCCAATGTACATAAGGACCACAACTTCTTTATCCATTTTTCTCTTTCCTGGGATATTTAAGGTGGAATGAAGTGGAGGTCCTGGTCAACAGAGCAGCCCTAAACTTTGGGGTGCTTGTGTCTTGCTGATTTTTAATTTTCCCAATTTATACCCCCATGAGTGGAAGTGCCCTATGCTCTCTAAGCTGTGTTTTTCAGATGTTTCAGGACTCACCGGACACTTCTCCAGAGTGGCTCTTGGCAATTTACATCCCGCCCATCAGTGTAGCAAGGCTCCCATTTCTCCATGGCCTGTCCTGCATTTCTGGTTTTGACACTTTTTTCAGCATGGCCCTTTTGACCGATGGGAAGCGAGACTTCTTTGTAGCGCTGATTTGCCTTTCCAGGTTGCTTGGTTGGCCAAAAAGGGCGTATGCGTTTTTTCCTGAATATATTCAGGAAAAAACGCATACGCCCTTTTTGGCCAAGGGCATCATTGTCAACGTTTTGCCGCTTTTCATGTGCTTTAAAGGCGATTCGAATCTACCTCCTGAAATCTGTTTCCTGCAATTCTGCCTTGATTTCAAATCCTCTTCTTTGCCTTCCCTCAATATATTTGTGGACGACAGTTATCATTTATAACTCTGCAGGTTTGTGAATTGCAGTGCCCTGAACCTCCATTTTACAACTCGTTTTTATGGGAGCTGGCCGCAAAATCGCAGAATGGCTTCAGGCCCTGTTCTGGTTCCGGGGCGCAGGCTGAGCCTGTGGTTAATTCTTCTTTCTGATGGGAAAATAGAGTGACCTGTGCCTGTCCCAACACCAAGAGCTAGTCTCTCGTTGGTTCCACATCTTCCCGTTTATCCTCAGGACAAATTGCAACCTGTATGGAACAGGAGGTTAAAGGTGCTGATGCTCCAAGTAGGGAGCTTGCTAGTAAAGAGGCTGGAATGGCGAACCCGGGCACAAGGAGATGAGAAATGAGGTGCATTTTAGAAACCTTTCCCCATCACACGGTGTACCATCTTCTGGGTTTCTCATGCATGTTTTTGATGTAGGAAGATGCCCTTGAACCTGGAGATTTGGGACCCATGCGATGGGTACCACGCAGTATTCCTTTAAAGGGTCTGCGTTTGCTCACCCAACCTCACCAAACCTCTCAGCCCCAAGAGTGTCCACCCTTATGTCTCATCCAGCTGTGCGTCTAGATATGGTCAATCCAGGTTGCATCACAGCCCCTGAACGCATTGTGTAAGAATTTCTCCCTCTTTCACTGTCTTTGTTTCATGGGTGTTTTAAAGTAATTTATTTTTATAATGGGGTTTAGCTGCTTTTCACTGCTGTGTTTATGCCGCTTTACACCCACTTGACACACTAACAGAGAGATATCAATACATAGGTTTTACGATTATTATTAGTCAGATATATTCTTGTGCGGTGAATAGGGCGTGTTGAGTCCAGTTCTCTGAGCAAGGAGTAGGTCTTGTCTATTACATATTGGGTTTATGGAACGGTATCTGAGCTAATTTGATATCCTTGTTTTATGTATCACCCCACCTCACCTTTCCCGTTAAGCAGCCATAGTGTGTTTTCTGCATGTGTGACTCTGTTCTGTTTTGTAATTCAGTTCAAGTGTAACGGTTTTTACATTCCCTCTATCAGTGATACCTTATGAGAAGTGTCCTTTTCTGTGTGACTTATTTCACTTAGAATCGTCGTACCTAAATCCACTCATCATGCTGCTACTAACCTTACGACATTGATTTCCTGGCTGAGTGATATTCCAATGTACATAAGGACCACAACTTCTTTATCCATTTTTCTCTTTCCTGGGATATTTAAGGTGGAATGAAGTGGAGGTCCTGGTCAACAGAGCAGCCCTAAACTTTGGGGTGCTTGTGTCTTGCTGATTTTTCATTTTCCCAATTTATACCCCCATGAGTGGAAGTGCCCTATGCTCTCTAAGCTGTGTTTTTCAGATGTTTCAGGACTCACCGGACACTTCTCCAGAGTGGCTCTTGGCAATTTACATCCCGCCCATCAGTGTAGCAAGGCTCCCATTTCTCCATGGCCTGTCCTGCATTTCTGGTTTTGACACTTTTTTCAGCATGGCCCTTTTGACCGATGGGAAGCGAGACTTCTTTGTAGCGCTGATTTGCCTTTCCAGGTTGCTTGGTTGGCCAAAAAGGGCGTATGCGTTTTTTCCTGAATATATTCAGGAAAAAACGCATACGCCCTTTTTGGCCAAGGGCATCATTGTCAACGTTTTGCCGCTTTTCATGTGCTTTAAAGGCGATTCGAATCTACCTCCTGAAATCTGTTTCCTGCAATTCTGCCTTGATTTCAAATCCTCTTCTTTGCCTTCCCTCAATATATTTGTGGACGACAGTTATCATTTATAACTCTGCAGGTTTGTGAATTGCAGTGCCCTGAACCTCCATTTTACAACTCGTTTTTATGGGAGCTGGCCGCAAAATCGCAGAATGGCTTCAGGCCCTGTTCTGGTTCCAGGGCGCAGGCTGAGCCAGTGGTTAATTCTTCTTTCTGATGGGAAAATAGAGTGACCTGTGCCTGTCCCAACACCAAGAGCTAGTCTCTCGTTGGTTCCACGTCTTCCCATTTATCCTCAGGACAAATTGCAACCTGTATGGAACAGGAGGTTAAAGGTGCTGATGCTCCAAGTAGGGAGCTTGCTAGTAAAGAGGCTGGAATGGCGAACCCGGGCACAAGGAGATGAGAAATGAGGTGCGTTTTAGAAACCTTTCCCCATCACACGGTGTACCATCTTCTGGGTTTCTCATGCATGTTTTTGATGTAGGAAGATGCCCTTGAACCTGGAGATTTGGGACCCATGCGATGGGTACCACGCAGTATTCCTTTAAAGGGTCTGCGTTTGCTCACCCAACCTCACCAAACCTCTCAGCCCCAAGAGTGTCCACCCTTATGTCTCATCCAGCTGTGCGTCTAGATATGGTCAATCCAGGTTGCATCACAGCCCCTGAACGCATTGTGTAAGAATTTCTCTCTCTTTCACTGTCTTTGTTTCATGGGTGTTTCAAAGTAATTTATTTTTATAATGGGGTTTAGCTGCTTTTCACTGCTGTGTTTATGCCGCTTTACACCCACTTGACACACTAACAGAGAGATATCAATACATAGGTTTTACGATTATTATTAGTCAGATATATTCTTGTGCGGTGAATAGGGCGTGTTGAGTCCAGTTCTCTGAGCAAGGAGTAGGTCTTGTCTATTACATATTGGGTTTATGGAACGGTATCTGAGCTAATTTGATACCCTTGTTTTATGTATCACCCCACCTCACCTTTCCCGTTAAGCAGCCATAGTCTGTTTTCTGCATGTGTGACTCTGTTCTGTTTTGTAATTCAGTTCAAGTGTAACGGTTTTTACATTCCCTCTATCAGTGATACCTTATGAGAAGTGTCCTTTTCTGTGTGACTTATTTCACTTAGAATCGTCGTACCTAAATCCACTCATCATGCTGCTACTAACCTTACGACATTGATTTCCTGGCTGAGTGATATTCCAATGTACATAAGGACCACAACTTCTTTATCCATTTTTCTCTTTCCTGGGATATTTAAGGTGGAATGAAGTGGAGGTCCTGGTCAACAGAGCAGCCCTAAACTTTGGGGTGCTTGTGTCTTGCTGATTTTTAATTTTCCCAATTTATACCCCCATGAGTGGAAGTGCCCTATGCACTCTAAGCTGTGTTTTTCAGATGTTTCAGGACTCACCGGACACTTCTCCAGAGTGGCTCTTGGCAATTTACATCCCGCCCATCAGTGTAGCAAGGCTCCCATTTCTCCATGGCCTGTCCTGCATTTCTGGTTTTGACACTTTTTTCAGCATGGCCCTTTTGACCGATGGGAAGCGAGACTTCTTTGTAGCGCTGATTTGCCTTTCCAGGTTGCTTGGTTGGCCAAAAAGGGCGTAAGCGTTTTTTCCTGAATATGTTCAGGAAAAAACGCATACGCCCTTTTTGGCCAAGGGCATCATTGTCAACGTTTTGCCGCTTTTCATGTGCTTTAAAGGCGATTCGTATCTACCTCCTGAAATCTGTTTCCTGCAATTCTGCCTTGATTTCAAATCCTCTTCTTTGCCTTCCCTCAATATATTTGTGGACGGGAGTTATCATTTATAACTCTGCAGGTTTGTGAATTGCAGTGCCCTGAACCTCCATTTTACAACTCGTTTTTATGGGAGCTGGCCGCAAAATCGCAGAATGGCTTCAGGCCCTGTTCTGGTTCCGGGGGTCAGGCTGAGCCTGTGGTTAATTCTTCTTTCTGATGGGAAAATAGAGTGACCTGTGCCTGTCCCAACACCAAGAGCTAGTCTCTCGTTGGTTCCACGTCTTCCCGTTTATCCTCAGGACAAATTGCAACCTGTATGGAACAGGAGGTTAAAGGTGCTGATGCTCCAAGTAGGGAGCTTGCTAGTAAAGCGGCTGGAATGGCGAACCCGGGCACAAGGAGATGAGAAATGAGGTGCGTTTTAGAAACCTTTCCCCATCACACGGTGTACCATCTTCTGGGTTTCTCATGCATGTTTTTGATGTAGGAAGATGCCCTTGAACCTGGAGATTTGGGACCCATGCGATGGGTACCACGCAGTATTCCTTTAAAGGGTCTGCGTTTGCTCACCCAACCTCACCAAACCTCTCAGCCCCAAGAGTGTCCACCCTTATGTCTCATCCAGCTGTGCGTCTAGATATGGTCAATCCAGGTTGCATCACAGCCCCTGAACGCATTGTGTAAGAATTTCTCTCTCTTTCACTGTCTTTGTTTCATGGGTGTTTCAAAGTAATTTATTTTTATAATGGGGTTTAGCTGCTTTTCACTGCTGTGTTTATGCCGCTTTACACCCACTTGACACACTAACAGAGAGATATCAATACATAGGTTTTACGATTATTATTAGTCAGATATATTCTTGTGCGGTGAATAGGGCGTGTTGAGTCCAGTTCTCTGAGCAAGGAGTAGGTCTTGTCTATTACATATTGGGTTTATGGAACGGTATCTGAGCTAATTTGATACCCTTGTTTTATGTATCACCCCACCTCACCTTTCCCGTTAAGCAGCCATAGTGTGTTTTCTGCATGTGTGACTCTGTTCTGTTTTGTAATTCAGTTCAAGTGTAACGGTTTTTACATTCCCTCTATCAGTGATACCTTATGAGAAGTGTCCTTTTCTGTGTGACTTATTTCACTTAGAATCGTCGTACCTAAATCCACTCATCATGCTGCTACTAACCTTACGACATTGATTTCCTGGCTGAGTGATATTCCATTGTACATAAGGACCACAACTTCTTTATCCATTTTTCTCTTTCCTGGGATATTTAAGGTGGAATGAAGTGGAGGTCCTGGTCAACAGAGCAGCCCTAAACTTTGGGGTGCTTGTGTCTTGCTGATTTTTAATTTTCCCAATTTATACCCCCATGAGTGGAAGTGCCCTATGCTCTCTAAGCTGTGTTTTTCAGATGTTTCAGGACTCACCGGACACTTCTCCAGAGTGGCTGTTGGCAATTTACATCCCGCCCATCAGTGTAGCAAGGCTCCCATTTCTCCATGGCCTGTCCTGCATTTCTGGTTTTGACACTTTTTTCAGCATGGCCCTTTTGACCGATGGGAAGCGAGACTTCTTTGTAGCGCTGATTTGCCTTTCCAGGTTGCTTGGTTGGCCAAAAAGGGCGTAAGCGTTTTTTCCTGAATATATTCAGGAAAAAACGCATACGCCCTTTTTGGCCAAGGGCATCATTGTCAACGTTTTGCCGCTTTTCATGTGCTTTAAAGGCGATTCGAATCTACCTCCTGAAATCTGTTTCCTGCAATTCTGCCTTGATTTCAAATCCTCTTCTTTGCCTTCCCTCAATATATTTGTGGACGAGAGTTATCATTTATAACTCTGCAGGTTTGTGAATTGCAGTGCCCTGAACCTCCATTTTACAACTCGTTTTTATGGGAGCTGGCCGCAAAATCGCAGAATGGCTTCAGGCCCTGTTCTGGTTCCGGGGGGCAGGCTGAGCCTGTGGTTAATTCTTCTTTCTGATGGGAAAATAGAGTGACCTGTGCCTGTCCCAACACCAAGAGCTAGTCTCTCGTTGGTTCCACGTCTTCCCGTTTATCCTCAGGACAAATTGCAACCTGCATGGAACAGGAGGTTAAAGGTGCTGATGCTCCAAGTAGGGAGCTTGCTAGTAAAGAGGCTGGAATGGCGAACCCGGGCACAAGGAGTTGAGAAATGAGGTGCGTTTTAGAAACCTTTCCCCATCACACGGTGTACCATCTTCTGGGTTTCTCATGCATGTTTTTGATGTAGGAAGATGCCCTTGAACCTGGAGATTTGGGACCCATGCGATGGGTACCACGCAGTATTCCTTTAAAGGGTCTGCGTTTGCTCACCCAACCTCACCAAACCTCTCAGCCCCAAGAGTGTCCACCCTTATGTCTCATCCAGCTGTGCGTCTAGATATGGTCAATCCAGGTTGCATCACAGCCCCTGAACACATTGTGTAAGAATTTCTCTCTCTTTCACTGTCTTTGTTTCATGGGTGTTTCAAAGTAATTTATTTTTATAATGGGGTTTAGCTGCTTTTCACTGCTGTGTTTATGCCGCTTTACACCCACTTGACACACTAACAGAGAGATATCAATACATAGGTTTTACGATTATTATTAGTCAGATATATTCTTGTGCGGTGAATAGGGCGTGTTGAGTCCAGTTCTCTGAGCAAGGAGTAGGTCTTGTCTATTACATATTGGGTTTATGGAACGGTATCTGAGCTAATTTGATACCCTTGTTTTATGTATCACCCCACCTCACCTTTCCCGTTAAGCAGCCATAGTGTGTTTTCTGCATGTGTGACTCTGTTCTGTTTTGTAATTCAGTTCAAGTGTAACGGTTTTTACATTCCCTCTATCAGTGATACCTTATGAGAAGTGTCCTTTTCTGTGTGACTTATTTCACTTAGAATCGTCGTACCTAAATCCACTCATCATGCTGCTACTAACCTTACGACATTGATTTCCTGGCTGAGTGATATTCCATTGTACATAAGGACCACAACTTCTTTATCCATTTTTCTCTTTCCTGGGATATTTAAGGTGGAATGAAGTGGAGGTCCTGGTCAACAGAGCAGCCCTAAACTTTGGGGTGCTTGTGTCTTGCTGATTTTTAATTTTCCCAATTTATACCCCCATGAGTGGAAGTGCCCTATGCTCTCTAAGCTGTGTTTTTCAGATGTTTCAGGACTCACCGGACACTTCTCCAGAGTGGCTCTTGGCAATTTACATCCCGCCCATCAGTGTAGCAAGGCTCCCATTTCTCCATGGCCTGTCCTGCATTTCTGGTTTTGACACTTTTTTCAGCATGGCCCTTTTGACCGATGGGAAGCGAGACTTCTTTGTAGCGCTGATTTGCCTTTCCAGGTGGCTTGGTTGGCCAAAAAGGGCGTATGCGTTTTTTCCTGAATATATTCAGGAAAAAACGCATACGCCCTTTTTGGCCAAGGGCATCATTGTCAACGTTTTGCCGCTTTTCATGTGCTTTAAAGGCGATTCGTATCTACCTCCTGAAATCTGTTTCCTGCAATTCTGCCTTGATTTCAAATCCTCTTCTTTGCCTTCCCTCAATATATTTGTGGACGGGAGTTATCATTTATAACTCTGCAGGTTTGTGAATTGCAGTGCCCTGAACCTCCATTTTACAACTCGTTTTTATGGGAGCTGGCCGCAAAATCGCAGAATGGCTTCAGGCCCTGTTCTGGTTCCGGGGGGCAGGCTGAGCCTGTGGTTAATTCTTCTTTCTGATGGGAAAATAGAGTGACCTGTGCCTGTCCCAACACCAAGAGCTAGTCTCTCGTTGGTTCCACGTCTTCCCGTTTATCCTCAGGACAAATTGCAACCTGCATGGAACAGGAGGTTAAAGGTGCTGATGCTCCAAGTAGGGAGCTTGCTAGTAAAGCGGCTGGAATGGCGAACCCGGGCACAAGGAGTTGAGAAATGAGGTGCGTTTTAGAAACCTTTCCCCATCACACGGTGTACCATCTTCTGGGTTTCTCATGCATGTTTTTGATGTAGGAAGATGCCCTTGAACCTGGAGATTTGGGACCCATGCGATGGGTACCACGCAGTATTCCTTTAAAGGGTCTGCGTTTGCTCACCCAACCTCACCAAACCTCTCAGCCCCAAGAGTGTCCACCCTTATGTCTCATCCAGCTGTGCGTCTAGATATGGTCAATCCAGGTTGCATCACAGCCCCTGAACGCATTGTGTAAGAATTTCTCTCTCTTTCACTGTCTTTGTTTCATGGGTGTTTCAAAGTAATTTATTTTTATAATGGGGTTTAGCTGCTTTTCACTGCTGTGTTTATGCCGCTTTACACCCACTTGACACACTAACAGAGAGATATCAATACATAGGTTTTACGATTATTATTAGTCAGATATATTCTTGTGCGGTGAATAGGGCGTGTTGAGTCCAGTTCTCTGAGCAAGGAGTAGGTCTTGTCTATTACATATGGGTTTATGGAACGGTATCTGAGCTAATTTGATACCCTTGTTTTATGTATCACCCCACCTCACCTTTCCCGTTAAGCAGCCATAGTGTGTTTTCTGCATGTGTGACTCTGTTCTGTTTTGTAATTCAGTTCAAGTGTAACGGTTTTTACATTCCCTCTATCAGTGATACCTTATGAGAAGTGTCCTTTTCTGTGTGACTTATTTCACTTAGAATCGTCGTACCTAAATCCACTCATCATGCTGCTACTAACCTTACGACATTGATTTCCTGGCTGAGTGATATTCCATTGTACATAAGGACCACAACTTCTTTATCCATTTTTCTCTTTCCTGGGATATTTAAGGTGGAATGAAGTGGAGGTCCTGGTCAACAGAGCAGCCCTAAACTTTGGGGTGCTTGTGTCTTGCTGATTTTTAATTTTCCCAATTTATACCCCCATGAGTGGAAGTGCCCTATGCTCTCTAAGCTGTGTTTTTCAGATGTTTCAGGACTCACCGGACACTTCTCCAGAGTGGCTCTTGGCAATTTACATCCCGCCCATCAGTGTAGCAAGGCTCCCATTTCTCCATGGCCTGTCCTGCATTTCTGGTTTTGACACTTTTTTCAGCATGGCCCTTTTGACCGATGGGAAGCGAGACTTCTTTGTAGCGCTGATTTGCCTTTCCAGGTTGCTTGGTTGGCCAAAAAGGGCGTAAGCGTTTTTTCCTGAATATATTCAGGAAAAAACGCATACGCCCTTTTTGGCCAAGGGCATCATTGTCAACGTTTTGCCGCTTTTCATGTGCTTTAAAGGCGATTCCTATCTACCTCCTGAAATCTGTTTCCTGCAATTCTGCCTTGATTTCAAATCCTCTTCTTTGCCTTCCCTCAATATATTTGTGGACGAGAGTTATCATTTATAACTCTGCAGGTTTGTGAATTGCAGTGCCCTGAACCTCCATTTTACAACTCGTTTTTATGGGAGCTGGCCGCAAAATCGCAGAATGGCTTCAGGCCCTGTTCTGGTTCCGGGGGGCAGGCTGAGCCTGTGGTTAATTCTTCTTTCTGATGGGAAAATAGAGTGACCTGTGCCTGTCCCAACACCAAGAGCTAGTCTCTCGTTGGTTCCACGTCTTCCCGTTTATCCTCAGGACAAATTGCAACCTGCATGGAACAGGAGGTTAAAGGTGCTGATGCTCCAAGTAGGGAGCTTGCTAGTAAAGAGGCTGGAATGGCGAACCCGGGCACAAGGAGTTGAGAAATGAGGTGCGTTTTAGAAACCTTTCCCCATCACACGGTGTACCATCTTCTGGGTTTCTCATGCATGTTTTTGATGTAGGAAGATGCCCTTGAACCTGGAGATTTGGGACCCATGCGATGGGTACCACGCAGTATTCCTTTAAAGGGTCTGCGTTTGCTCACCCAACCTCACCAAACCTCTCAGCCCCAAGAGTGTCCACCCTTATGTCTCATCCAGCTGTGCGTCTAGATATGGTCAATCCAGGTTGCATCACAGCCCCTGAACGCATTGTGTAAGAATTTCTCTCTCTTTCACTGTCTTTGTTTCATGGGTGTTTCAAAGTAATTTATTTTTATAATGGGGTTTAGCTGCTTTTCACTGCTGTGTTTATGCCGCTTTACACCCACTTGACACACTAACAGAGAGATATCAATACATAGGTTTTACGATTATTATTAGTCAGATATATTCTTGTGCGGTGAATAGGGCGTGTTGAGTCCAGTTCTCTGAGCAAGGAGTAGGTCTTGTCTATTACATATTGGGTTTATGGAACGGTATCTGAGCTAATTTGATACCCTTGTTTTATGTATCACCCCACCTCACCTTTCCCGTTAAGCAGCCATAGTGTGTTTTCTGCATGTGTGACTCTGTTCTGTTTTGTAATTCAGTTCAAGTGTAACGGTTTTTACATTCCCTCTATCAGTGATACCTTATGAGAAGTGTCCTTTTCTGTGTGACTTATTTCACTTAGAATCGTCGTACCTAAATCCACTCATCATGCTGCTACTAACCTTACGACATTGATTTCCTGGCTGAGTGATATTCCATTGTACATAAGGACCACAACTTCTTTATCCATTTTTCTCTTTCCTGGGATATTTAAGGTGGAATGAAGTGGAGGTCCTGGTCAACAGAGCAGCCCTAAACTTTGGGGTGCTTGTGTCTTGCTGATTTTTAATTTTCCCAATTTATACCCCCATGAGTGGAAGTGCCCTATGCTCTCTAAGCTGTGTTTTTCAGATGTTTCAGGACTCACCGGACACTTCTCCAGAGTGGCTCTTGGCAATTTACATCCCGCCCATCAGTGTAGCAAGGCTCCCATTTCTCCATGGCCTGTCCTGCATTTCTGGTTTTGACACTTTTTTCAGCATGGCCCTTTTGACCGATGGGAAGCGAGACTTCTTTGTAGCGCTGATTTGCCTTTCCAGGTTGCTTGGTTGGCCAAAAAGGGCGTAAGCGTTTTTTCCTGAATATATTCAGGAAAAAACGCATACGCCCTTTTTGGCCAAGGGCATCATTGTCAACGTTTTGCCGCTTTTCATGTGCTTTAAAGGCGATTCCTATCTACCTCCTGAAATCTGTTTCCTGCAATTCTGCCTTGATTTCAAATCCTCTTCTTTGCCTTCCCTCAATATATTTGTGGACGAGAGTTATCATTTATAACTCTGCAGGTTTGTGAATTGCAGTGCCCTGAACCTCCATTTTACAACTCGTTTTTATGGGAGCTGGCCGCAAAATCGCAGAATGGCTTCAGGCCCTGTTCTGGTTCCGGGGGGCAGGCTGAGCCTGTGGTTAATTCTTCTTTCTGATGGGAAAATAGAGTGACCTGTGCCTGTCCCAACACCAAGAGCTAGTCTCTCGTTGGTTCCACGTCTTCCCGTTTATCCTCAGGACAAATTGCAACCTGCATGGAACAGGAGGTTAAAGGTGCTGATGCTCCAAGTAGGGAGCTTGCTAGTAAAGAGGCTGGAATGGCGAACCCGGGCACAAGGAGTTGAGAAATGAGGTGCGTTTTAGAAACCTTTCCCCATCACACGGTGTACCATCTTCTGGGTTTCTCATGCATGTTTTTGATGTAGGAAGATGCCCTTGAACCTGGAGATTTGGGACCCATGCGATGGGTACCACGCAGTATTCCTTTAAAGGGTCTGCGTTTGCTCACCCAACCTCACCAAACCTCTCAGCCCCAAGAGTGTCCACCCTTATGTCTCATCCAGCTGTGCGTCTAGATATGGTCAATCCAGGTTGCATCACAGCCCCTGAACGCATTGTGTAAGAATTTCTCTCTCTTTCACTGTCTTTGTTTCATGGGTGTTTCAAAGTAATTTATTTTTATAATGGGGTTTAGCTGCTTTTCACTGCTGTGTTTATGCCGCTTTACACCCACTTGACACACTAACAGAGAGATATCAATACATAGGTTTTACGATTATTATTAGTCAGATATATTCTTGTGCGGTGAATAGGGCGTGTTGAGTCCAGTTCTCTGAGCAAGGAGTAGGTCTTGTCTATTACATATTGGGTTTATGGAACGGTATCTGAGCTAATTTGATACCCTTGTTTTATGTATCACCCCACCTCACCTTTCCCGTTAAGCAGCCATAGTGTGTTTTCTGCATGTGTGACTCTGTTCTGTTTTGTAATTCAGTTCAAGTGTAACGGTTTTTACATTCCCTCTATCAGTGATACCTTATGAGAAGTGTCCTTTTCTGTGTGACTTATTTCACTTAGAATCGTCGTACCTAAATCCACTCATCATGCTGCTACTAACCTTACGACATTGATTTCCTGGCTGAGTGATATTCCATTGTACATAAGGACCACAACTTCTTTATCCATTTTTCTCTTTCCTGGGATATTTAAGGTGGAATGAAGTGGAGGTCCTGGTCAACAGAGCAGCCCTAAACTTTGGGGTGCTTGTGTCTTGCTGATTTTTAATTTTCCCAATTTATACCCCCATGAGTGGAAGTGCCCTATGCTCTCTAAGCTGTGTTTTTCAGATGTTTCAGGACTCACCGGACACTTCTCCAGAGTGGCTCTTGGCAATTTACATCCCGCCCATCAGTGTAGCAAGGCTCCCATTTCTCCATGGCCTGTCCTGCATTTCTGGTTTTGACACTTTTTTCAGCATGGCCCTTTTGACCGATGGGAAGCGAGACTTCTTTGTAGCGCTGATTTGCCTTTCCAGGTTGCTTGGTTGGCCAAAAAGGGCGTAAGCGTTTTTTCCTGAATATATTCAGGAAAAAACGCATACGCCCTTTTTGGCCAAGGGCATCATTGTCAACGTTTTGCCGCTTTTCATGTGCTTTAAAGGCGATTCCTATCTACCTCCTGAAATCTGTTTCCTGCAATTCTGCCTTGATTTCAAATCCTCTTCTTTGCCTTCCCTCAATATATTTGTGGACGAGAGTTATCATTTATAACTCTGCAGGTTTGTGAATTGCAGTGCCCTGAACCTCCATTTTACAACTCGTTTTTATGGGAGCTGGCCGCAAAATCGCAGAATGGCTTCAGGCCCTGTTCTGGTTCCGGGGGGCAGGCTGAGCCTGTGGTTAATTCTTCTTTCTGATGGGAAAATAGAGTGACCTGTGCCTGTCCCAACACCAAGAGCTAGTCTCTCGTTGGTTCCACGTCTTCCCGTTTATCCTCAGGACAAATTGCAACCTGCATGGAACAGGAGGTTAAAGGTGCTGATGCTCCAAGTAGGGAGCTTGCTAGTAAAGAGGCTGGAATGGCGAACCCGGGCACAAGGAGTTGAGAAATGAGGTGCGTTTTAGAAACCTTTCCCCATCACACGGTGTACCATCTTCTGGGTTTCTCATGCATGTTTTTGATGTAGGAAGATGCCCTTGAACCTGGAGATTTGGGACCCATGCGATGGGTACCACGCAGTATTCCTTTAAAGGGTCTGCGTTTGCTCACCCAACCTCACCAAACCTCTCAGCCCCAAGAGTGTCCACCCTTATGTCTCATCCAGCTGTGCGTCTAGATATGGTCAATCCAGGTTGCATCACAGCCCCTGAACACATTGTGTAAGAATTTCTCTCTCTTTCACTGTCTTTGTTTCATGGGTGTTTCAAAGTAATTTATTTTTATAATGGGGTTTAGCTGCTTTTCACTGCTGTGTTTATGCCGCTTTACACCCACTTGACACACTAACAGAGAGATATCAATACATAGGTTTTACGATTATTATTAGTCAGATATATTCTTGTGCGGTGAATAGGGCGTGTTGAGTCCAGTTCTCTGAGCAAGGAGTAGGTCTTGTCTATTACATATTGGGTTTATGGAACGGTATCTGAGCTAATTTGATACCCTTGTTTTATGTATCACCCCACCTCACCTTTCCCGTTAAGCAGCCATAGTGTGTTTTCTGCATGTGTGACTCTGTTCTGTTTTGTAATTCAGTTCAAGTGTAACGGTTTTTACATTCCCTCTATCAGTGATACCTTATGAGAAGTGTCCTTTTCTGTGTGACTTATTTCACTTAGAATCGTCGTACCTAAATCCACTCATCATGCTGCTACTAACCTTACGACATTGATTTCCTGGCTGAGTGATATTCCATTGTACATAAGGACCACAACTTCTTTATCCATTTTTCTCTTTCCTGGGATATTTAAGGTGGAATGAAGTGGAGGTCCTGGTCAACAGAGCAGCCCTAAACTTTGGGGTGCTTGTGTCTTGCTGATTTTTCATTTTCCCAATTTATACCCCCATGAGTGGAAGTGCCCTATGCTCTCTAAGCTGTGTTTTTCAGATGTTTCAGGACTCACCGGACACTTCTCCAGAGTGGCTCTTGGCAATTTACATCCCGCCCATCAGTGTAGCAAGGCTCCCATTTCTCCATGGCCTGTCCTGCATTTCTGGTTTTGACACTTTTTTCAGCATGGCCCTTTTGACCGATGGGAAGCGAGACTTCTTTGTAGCGCTGATTTGCCTTTCCAGGTGGCTTGGTTGGCCAAAAAGGGTGTATGCGTTTTTTCCTGAATATATTCAGGAAAAAACGCATACGCCCTTTTTGGCCAAGGGCATCATTGTCAACGTTTTGCCGCTTTTCATGTGCTTTAAAGGCGATTCGTATCTACCTCCTGAAATCTGTTTCCTGCAATTCTGCCTTGATTTCAAATCCTCTTCTTTGCCTTCCCTCAATATATTTGTGGACGGGAGTTATCATTTATAACTCTGCAGGTTTGTGAATTGCAGTGCCCTGAACCTCCATTTTACAACTCGTTTTTATGGGAGCTGGCCGCAAAATCGCAGAATGGCTTCAGGCCCTGTTCTGGTTCCGGGGGTCAGGCTGAGCCTGTGGTTAATTCTTCTTTCTGATGGGAAAATAGAGTGACCTGTGCCTGTCCCAACACCAAGAGCTAGTCTCTCGTTGGTTCCACGTCTTCCCGTTTATCCTCAGGACAAATTGCAACCTGTATGGAACAGGAGGTTAAAGGTGCTGATGCTCCAAGTAGGGAGCTTGCTAGTAAAGCGGCTGGAATGGCGAACCCGGGCACAAGGAGATGAGAAATGAGGTGCGTTTTAGAAACCTTTCCCCATCACACGGTGTACCATCTTCTGGGTTTCTCATGCATGTTTTTGATGTAGGAAGATGCCCTTGAACCTGGAGATTTGGGACCCATGCGATGGGTACCACGCAGTATTCCTTTAAAGGGTCTGCGTTTGCTCACCCAACCTCACCAAACCTCTCAGCCCCAAGAGTGTCCACCCTTATGTCTCATCCAGCTGTGCGTCTAGATATGGTCAATCCAGGTTGCATCACAGCCCCTGAACGCATTGTGTAAGAATTTCTCTCTCTTTCACTGTCTTTGTTTCATGGGTGTTTCAAAGTAATTTATTTTTATAATGGGGTTTAGCTGCTTTTCACTGCTGTGTTTATGCCGCTTTACACCCACTTGACACACTAACAGAGAGATATCAATACATAGGTTTTACGATTATTATTAGTCAGATATATTCTTGTGCGGTGAATAGGGCGTGTTGAGTCCAGTTCTCTGAGCAAGGAGTAGGTCTTGTCTATTACATATTGGGTTTATGGAACGGTATCTGAGCTAATTTGATACCCTTGTTTTATGTATCACCCCACCTCACCTTTCCCGTTAAGCAGCCATAGTGTGTTTTCTGCATGTGTGACTCTGTTCTGTTTTGTAATTCAGTTCAAGTGTAACGGTTTTTACATTCCCTCTATCAGTGATACCTTATGAGAAGTGTCCTTTTCTGTGTGACTTATTTCACTTAGAATTGTCGTACCTAAATCCACTCATCATGCTGCTACTAACCTTACGACATTGATTTCCTGGCTGAGTGATATTCCATTGTACATAAGGACCACAACTTCTTTATCCATTTTTCTCTTTCCTGGGATATTTAAGGTGGAATGAAGTGGAGGTCCTGGTCAACAGAGCAGCCCTAAACTTTGGGGTGCTTGTGTCTTGCTGATTTTTAATTTTCCCAATTTATACCCCCATGAGTGGAAGTGCCCTATGCTCTCTAAGCTGTGTTTTTCAGATGTTTCAGGACTCACCGGACACTTCTCCAGAGTGGCTCTTGGCAATTTACATCCCGCCCATCAGTGTAGCAAGGCTCCCATTTCTCCATGGCCTGTCCTGCATTTCTGGTTTTGACACTTTTTTCAGCATGGCCCTTTTGACCGATGGGAAGCGAGACTTCTTTGTAGCGCTGATTTGCCTTTCCAGGTTGCTTGGTTGGCCAAAAAGGGCGTAAGCGTTTTTTCCTGAATATATTCAGGAAAAAACGCATACGCCCTTTTTGGCCAAGGGCATCATTGTCAACGTTTTGCCGCTTTTCATGTGCTTTAAAGGCGATTCCTATCTACCTCCTGAAATCTGTTTCCTGCAATTCTGCCTTGATTTCAAATCCTCTTCTTTGCCTTCCCTCAATATATTTGTGGACGAGAGTTATCATTTATAACTCTGCAGGTTTGTGAATTGCAGTGCCCTGAACCTCCATTTTACAACTCGTTTTTATGGGAGCTGGCCGCAAAATCGCAGAATGGCTTCAGGCCCTGTTCTGGTTCCGGGGGGCAGGCTGAGCCTGTGGTTAATTCTTCTTTCTGATGGGAAAATAGAGTGACCTGTGCCTGTCCCAACACCAAGAGCTAGTCTCTCGTTGGTTCCACGTCTTCCCGTTTATCCTCAGGACAAATTGCAACCTGCATGGAACAGGAGGTTAAAGGTGCTGATGCTCCAAGTAGGGAGCTTGCTAGTAAAGAGGCTGGAATGGCGAACCCGGGCACAAGGAGTTGAGAAATGAGGTGCGTTTTAGAAACCTTTCCCCATCACACGGTGTACCATCTTCTGGGTTTCTCATGCATGTTTTTGATGTAGGAAGATGCCCTTGAACCTGGAGATTTGGGACCCATGCGATGGGTACCACGCAGTATTCCTTTAAAGGGTCTGCGTTTGCTCACCCAACCTCACCAAACCTCTCAGCCCCAAGAGTGTCCACCCTTATGTCTCATCCAGCTGTGCGTCTAGATATGGTCAATCCAGGTTGCATCACAGCCCCTGAACACATTGTGTAAGAATTTCTCTCTCTTTCACTGTCTTTGTTTCATGGGTGTTTCAAAGTAATTTATTTTTATAATGGGGTTTAGCTGCTTTTCACTGCTGTGTTTATGCCGCTTTACACCCACTTGACACACTAACAGAGAGATATCAATACATAGGTTTTACGATTATTATTAGTCAGATATATTCTTGTGCGGTGAATAGGGCGTGTTGAGTCCAGTTCTCTGAGCAAGGAGTAGGTCTTGTCTATTACATATTGGGTTTATGGAACGGTATCTGAGCTAATTTGATACCCTTGTTTTATGTATCACCCCACCTCACCTTTCCCGTTAAGCAGCCATAGTGTGTTTTCTGCATGTGTGACTCTGTTCTGTTTTGTAATTCAGTTCAAGTGTAACGGTTTTTACATTCCCTCTATCAGTGATACCTTATGAGAAGTGTCCTTTTCTGTGTGACTTATTTCACTTAGAATCGTCGTACCTAAATCCACTCATCATGCTGCTACTAACCTTACGACATTGATTTCCTGGCTGAGTGATATTCCATTGTACATAAGGACCACAACTTCTTTATCCATTTTTCTCTTTCCTGGGATATTTAAGGTGGAATGAAGTGGAGGTCCTGGTCAACAGAGCAGCCCTAAACTTTGGGGTGCTTGTGTCTTGCTGATTTTTCATTTTCCCAATTTATACCCCCATGAGTGGAAGTGCCCTATGCTCTCTAAGCTGTGTTTTTCAGATGTTTCAGGACTCACCGGACACTTCTCCAGAGTGGCTCTTGGCAATTTACATCCCGCCCATCAGTGTAGCAAGGCTCCCATTTCTCCATGGCCTGTCCTGCATTTCTGGTTTTGACACTTTTTTCAGCATGGCCCTTTTGACCGATGGGAAGCGAGACTTCTTTGTAGCGCTGATTTGCCTTTCCAGGTGGCTTGGTTGGCCAAAAAGGGCGTATGCGTTTTTTCCTGAATATATTCAGGAAAAAACGCATACGCCCTTTTTGGCCAAGGGCATCATTGTCAACGTTTTGCCGCTTTTCATGTGCTTTAAAGGCGATTCGTATCTACCTCCTGAAATCTGTTTCCTGCAATTCTGCCTTGATTTCAAATCCTCTTCTTTGCCTTCCCTCAATATATTTGTGGACGGGAGTTATCATTTATAACTCTGCAGGTTTGTGAATTGCAGTGCCCTGAACCTCCATTTTACAACTCGTTTTTATGGGAGCTGGCCGCAAAATCGCAGAATGGCTTCAGGCCCTGTTCTGGTTCCGGGGGTCAGGCTGAGCCTGTGGTTAATTCTTCTTTCTGATGGGAAAATAGAGTGACCTGTGCCTGTCCCAACACCAAGAGCTAGTCTCTCGTTGGTTCCACGTCTTCCCGTTTATCCTCAGGACAAATTGCAACCTGTATGGAACAGGAGGTTAAAGGTGCTGATGCTCCAAGTAGGGAGCTTGCTAGTAAAGCGGCTGGAATGGCGAACCCGGGCACAAGGAGATGAGAAATGAGGTGCGTTTTAGAAACCTTTCCCCATCACACGGTGTACCATCTTCTGGGTTTCTCATGCATGTTTTTGATGTAGGAAGATGCCCTTGAACCTGGAGATTTGGGACCCATGCGATGGGTACCACGCAGTATTCCTTTAAAGGGTCTGCGTTTGCTCACCCAACCTCACCAAACCTCTCAGCCCCAAGAGTGTCCACCCTTATGTCTCATCCAGCTGTGCGTCTAGATATGGTCAATCCAGGTTGCATCACAGCCCCTGAACGCATTGTGTAAGAATTTCTCTCTCTTTCACTGTCTTTGTTTCATGGGTGTTTCAAAGTAATTTATTTTTATAATGGGGTTTAGCTGCTTTTCACTGCTGTGTTTATGCCGCTTTACACCCACTTGACACACTAACAGAGAGATATCAATACATAGGTTTTACGATTATTATTAGTCAGATATATTCTTGTGCGGTGAATAGGGCGTGTTGAGTCCAGTTCTCTGAGCAAGGAGTAGGTCTTGTCTATTACATATTGGGTTTATGGAACGGTATCTGAGCTAATTTGATACCCTTGTTTTATGTATCACCCCACCTCACCTTTCCCGTTAAGCAGCCATAGTGTGTTTTCTGCATGTGTGACTCTGTTCTGTTTTGTAATTCAGTTCAAGTGTAACGGTTTTTACATTCCCTCTATCAGTGATACCTTATGAGAAGTGTCCTTTTCTGTGTGACTTATTTCACTTAGAATCGTCGTACCTAAATCCACTCATCATGCTGCTACTAACCTTACGACATTGATTTCCTGGCTGAGTGATATTCCATTGTACATAAGGACCACAACTTCTTTATCCATTTTTCTCTTTCCTGGGATATTTAAGGTGGAATGAAGTGGAGGTCCTGGTCAACAGAGCAGCCCTAAACTTTGGGGTGCTTGTGTCTTGCTGATTTTTAATTTTCCCAATTTATACCCCCATGAGTGGAAGTGCCCTATGCTCTCTAAGCTGTGTTTTTCAGATGTTTCAGGACTCACCGGACACTTCTCCAGAGTGGCTCTTGGCAATTTACATCCCGCCCATCAGTGTAGCAAGGCTCCCATTTCTCCATGGCCTGTCCTGCATTTCTGGTTTTGACACTTTTTTCAGCATGGCCCTTTTGACCGATGGGAAGCGAGACTTCTTTGTAGCGCTGATTTGCCTTTCCAGGTGGCTTGGTTGGCCAAAAAGGGCGTATGCGTTTTTTCCTGAATATATTCAGGAAAAAACGCATACGCCCTTTTTGGCCAAGGGCATCATTGTCAACGTTTTGCCGCTTTTCATGTGCTTTAAAGGCGATTCGTATCTACCTCCTGAAATCTGTTTCCTGCAATTCTGCCTTGATTTCAAATCCTCTTCTTTGCCTTCCCTCAATATATTTGTGGACGAGAGTTATCATTTATAACTCTGCAGGTTTGTGAATTGCAGTGCCCTGAACCTCCATTTTACAACTCGTTTTTATGGGAGCTGGCCGCAAAATCGCAGAATGGCTTCAGGCCCTGTTCTGATTCCGGGGGGCAGGCTGAGCCTGTGGTTAATTCTTCTTTCTGATGGGAAAATAGAGTGACCTGTGCCTGTCCCAACACCAAGAGCTAGTCTCTCGTTGGTTCCACGTCTTCCCGTTTATCCTCAGGACAAATTGCAACCTGTATGGAACAGGAGGTTAAAGGTGCTGATGCTCCAAGTAGGGAGCTTGCTAGTAAAGCGGCTGGAATGGCGAACCCGGGCACAAGGTGATGAGAAATGAGGTGCGTTTTAGAAACCTTTCCCCATCACACGGTGTACCATCTTCTGGGTTTCTCATGCATGTTTTTGATGTAGGAAGATGCCCTTGAACCTGGAGATTTGGGACCCATGCGATGGGTACCACGCAGTATTCCTTTAAAGGGTCTGCGTTTGCTCACCCAACCTCACCAAACCTCTCAGCCCCAAGAGTGTCCACCCTTATGTCTCATCCAGCTGTGCGTCTAGATATGGTCAATCCAGGTTGCATCACAGCCCCTGAACGCATTGTGTAAGAATTTCTCTCTCTTTCACTGTCTTTGTTTCATGGGTGTTTCAAAGTAATTTATTTTTATAATGGGGTTTAACTGCTTTTCACTGCTGTGTTTATGCCGCTTTACACCCACTTGACACACTAACAGAGAGATATCAATACATAGGTTTTACGATTATTATTAGTCAGATATATTCTTGTGCGGTGAATAGGGCGTGTTGAGTCCAGTTCTCTGAGCAAGGAGTAGGTCTTGTCTATTACATATTGGGTTTATGGAACGGTATCTGAGCTAATTTGATACCTTTGTTTTATGTATCACCCCACCTCACCTTTCCCGTTAAGCAGCCATAGTGTGTTTTCTGCATGTGTGACTCTGTTCTGTTTTGTAATTCAGTTCAAGTGTAACGGTTTTTACATTCCCTCTATCAGTGATACCTTATGAGAAGTGTCCTTTTCTGTGTGACTTATTTCACTTAGAATCGTCGTACCTAAATCCACTCATCATGCTGCTACTAACCTTACGACATTGATTTCCTGGCTGAGTGATATTCCATTGTACATAAGGACCACAACTTCTTTATCCATTTTTCTCTTTCCTGGGATATTTAAGGTGGAATGAAGTGGAGGTCCTGGTCAACAGAGCAGCCCTAAACTTTGGGGTGCTTGTGTCTTGCTGATTTTTCATTTTCCCAATTTATACCCCCATGAGTGGAAGTGCCCTATGCTCTCTAAGCTGTGTTTTTCAGATGTTTCAGGACTCACCGGACACTTCTCCAGAGTGGCTCTTGGCAATTTACATCCCGCCCATCAGTGTAGCAAGGCTCCCATTTCTCCATGGCCTGTCCTGCATTTCTGGTTTTGACACTTTTTTCAGCATGGCCCTTTTGACCGATGGGAAGCGAGACTTCTTTGTAGCGCTGATTTGCCTTTCCAGGTGGCTTGGTTGGCCAAAAAGGGCGTATGCGTTTTTTCCTGAATATATTCAGGAAAAAACGCATACGCCCTTTTTGGCCAAGGGCATCATTGTCAACGTTTTGCCGCTTTTCATGTGCTTTAAAGGCGATTCGTATCTACCTCCTGAAATCTGTTTCCTGCAATTCTGCCTTGATTTCAAATCCTCTTCTTTGCCTTCCCTCAATATATTTGTGGACGAGAGTTATCATTTATAACTCTGCAGGTTTGTGAATTGTAGTGCCCTGAACCTCCATTTTACAACTCGTTTTTATGGGAGCTGGCCGCAAAATCGCAGAATGGCTTCAGGCCCTGTTCTGGTTCCGGGGGTCAGGCTGAGCCTGTGGTTAATTCTTCTTTCTGATGGGAAAATAGAGTGACCTGTGCCTGTCCCAACACCAAGAGCTAGTCTCTCGTTGGTTCCACGTCTTCCCGTTTATCCTCAGGACAAATTGCAACCTGTATGGAACAGGAGGTTAAAGGTGCTGATGCTCCAAGTAGGGAGCTTGCTAGTAAAGCGGCTGGAATGGCAAACCCGGGCACAAGGAGATGAGAAATGAGGTGCGTTTTAGAAACCTTTCCCCATCACACGGTGTACCATCTTCTGGGTTTCTCATGCATGTTTTTGATGTAGGAAGATGCCCTTGAACCTGGAGATTTGGGACCCATGCGATGGGTACCACGCAGTATTCCTTTAAAGGGTCTGCGTTTGCTCACCCAACCTCACCAAACCTCTCAGCCCCAAGAGTGTCCACCCTTATGTCTCATCCAGCTGTGCGTCTAGATATGGTCAATCCAGGTTGCATCACAGCCCCTGAACGCATTGTGTAAGAATTTCTCTCTCTTTCACTGTCTTTGTTTCATGGGTGTTTCAAAGTAATTTATTTTTATAATGGGGTTTAGCTGCTTTTCACTGCTGTGTTTATGCCGCTTTACACCCACTTGACACACTAACAGAGAGATATCAATACATAGGTTTTACGATTATTATTAGTCAGATATATTCTTGTGCGGTGAATAGGGCGTGTTGAGTCCAGTTCTCTGAGCAAGGAGTAGGTCTTGTCTATTACATATTGGGTTTATGGAACGGTATCTGAGCTAATTTGATATCCTTGTTTTATGTATCACCCCAACTCACCTTTCCCGTTAAGCAGCCATAGTGTGTTTTCTGCATGTGTGACTCTGTTCTGTTTTGTAATTCAGTTCAAGTGTAACGGTTTTTACATTCCCTCTATCAGTGATACCTTATGAGAAGTGTCCTTTTCTGTGTGACTTATTTCACTTAGAATCGTCGTACCTAAATCCACTCATCATGCTGCTACTAACCTTACGACATTGATTTCCTGGCTGAGTGATATTCCAATGTACATAAGGACCACAACTTCTTTATCCATTTTTCTCTTTCCTGGGATATTTAAGGTGGAATGAAGTGGAGGTCCTGGTCAACAGAGCAGCCCTAAACTTTGGGGTGCTTGTGTCTTGCTGATTTTTAATTTTCCCAATTTATACCCCCATGAGTGGAAGTGCCCTATGCTCTCTAAGCTGTGTTTTTCAGATGTTTCAGGACTCACCGGACACTTCTCCAGAGTGGCTCTTGGCAATTTACATCCCGCCCATCAGTGTAGCAAGGCTCCCATTTCTCCATGGCCTGTCCTGCATTTCTGGTTTTGACACTTTTTTCAGCATGGCCCTTTTGACCGATGGGAAGCGAGACTTCTTTGTAGCGCTGATTTGCCTTTCCAGGTTGCTTGGTTGGCCAAAAAGGGCGTATGCGTTTTTTCCTGAATATATTCAGGAAAAAACGCATACGCCCTTTTTGGCCAAGGGCATCATTGTCAACGTTTTGCCGCTTTTCATGTGCTTTAAAGGCGATTCGAATCTACCTCCTGAAATCTGTTTCCTGCAATTCTGCCTTGATTTCAAATCCTCTTCTTTGCCTTCCCTCAATATATTTGTGGACGACAGTTATCATTTATAACTCTGCAGGTTTGTGAATTGCAGTGCCCTGAACCTCCATTTTACAACTCGTTTTTATGGGAGCTGGCCGCAAAATCGCAGAATGGCTTCAGGCCCTGTTCTGGTTCCGGGGCGCAGGCTGAGCCTGTGGTTAATTCTTCTTTCTGTTGGGAAAATAGAGTGACCTGTGCCTGTCCCAACACCAAGAGCTAGTCTCTCGTTGGTTCCACGTCTTCCCGTTTATCCTCAGGACAAATTGCAACCTGTATGGAACAGGAGGTTAAAGGTGCTGATGCTCCAAGTAGGGAGCTTGCTAGTAAAGAGGCTGGAATGGCGAACCCGGGCACAAGGAGATGAGAAATGAGGTGCGTTTTAGAAACCTTTCCCCATCACACGGTGTACCATCTTCTGGGTTTCTCATGCATGTTTTTGATGTAGGAAGATGCCCTTGAACCTGGAGATTTGGGACCCATGCGATGGGTACCACGCAGTATTCCTTTAAAGGGTCTGCGTTTGCTCACCCAACCTCACCAAACCTCTCAGCCCCAAGAGTGTCCACCCTTATGTCTCATCCAGCTGTGCGTCTAGATATGGTCAATCCAGGTTGCATCACAGCCCCTGAACGCATTGTGTAAGAATTTCTCTCTCTTTCACTGTCTTTGTTTCATGGGTGTTTCAAAGTAATTTATTTTTATAATGGGGTTTAGCTGCTTTTCACTGCTGTGTTTATGCCGCTTTACACCCACTTGACACACTAACAGAGAGATATCAATACATAGGTTTTACGATTATTATTAGTCAGATATATTCTTGTGCGGTGAATAGGGCGTGTTGAGTCCAGTTCTCTGAGCAAGGAGTAGGTCTTGTCTATTACATATTGGGTTTATGGAACGGTATCTGAGCTAATTTGATATCCTTGTTTTATGTATCACCCCACCTCACCTTTCCCGTTAAGCAGCCATAGTGTGTTTTCTGCATGTGTGACTCTGTTCTGTTTTGTAATTCAGTTCAAGTGTAACGGTTTTTACATTCCCTCTATCAGTGATACCTTATGAGAAGTGTCCTTTTCTGTGTGACTTATTTCACTTAGAATCGTCGTACCTAAATCCACTCATCATGCTGCTACTAACCTTACGACATTGATTTCCTGGCTGAGTGATATTCCAATGTACATAAGGACCACAACTTCTTTATCCATTTTTCTCTTTCCTGGGATATTTAAGGTGGAATGAAGTGGAGGTCCTGGTCAACAGAGCAGCCCTAAACTTTGGGGTGCTTGTGTCTTGCTGATTTTTAATTTTCCCAATTTATACCCCCATGAGTGGAAGTGCCCTATGCTCTCTAAGCTGTGTTTTTCAGATGTTTCAGGACTCACCGGACACTTCTCCAGAGTGGCTCTTGGCAATTTACATCCCGCCCATCAGTGTAGCAAGGCTCCCATTTCTCCATGGCCTGTCCTGCATTTCTGGTTTTGACACTTTTTTCAGCATGGCCCTTTTGACCGATGGGAAGCGAGACTTCTTTGTAGCGCTGATTTGCCTTTCCAGGTTGCTTGGTTGGCCAAAAAGGGCGTATGCGTTTTTTCCTGAATATATTCAGGAAAAAACGCATACGCCCTTTTTGGCCAAGGGCATCATTGTCAACGTTTTGCCGCTTTTCATGTGCTTTAAAGGCGATTCGAATCTACCTCCTGAAATCTGTTTCCTGCAATTCTGCCTTGATTTCAAATCCTCTTCTTTGCCTTCCCTCAATATATTTGTGGACGACAGTTATCATTTATAACTCTGCAGGTTTGTGAATTGCAGTGCCCTGAACCTCCATTTTACAACTCGTTTTTATGGGAGCTGGCCGCAAAATCGCAGAATGGCTTCAGGCCCTGTTCTGGTTCCGGGGCGCAGGCTGAGCCTGTGGTTAATTCTTCTTTCTGATGGGAAAATAGAGTGACCTGTGCCTGTCCCAACACCAAGAGCTAGTCTCTCGTTGGTTCCACATCTTCCCGTTTATCCTCAGGACAAATTGCAACCTGTATGGAACAGGAGGTTAAAGGTGCTGATGCTCCAAGTAGGGAGCTTGCTAGTAAAGAGGCTGGAATGGCGAACCCGGGCACAAGGAGATGAGAAATGAGGTGCATTTTAGAAACCTTTCCCCATCACACGGTGTACCATCTTCTGGGTTTCTCATGCATGTTTTTGATGTAGGAAGATGCCCTTGAACCTGGAGATTTGGGACCCATGCGATGGGTACCACGCAGTATTCCTTTAAAGGGTCTGCGTTTGCTCACCCAACCTCACCAAACCTCTCAGCCCCAAGAGTGTCCACCCTTATGTCTCATCCAGCTGTGCGTCTAGATATGGTCAATCCAGGTTGCATCACAGCCCCTGAACGCATTGTGTAAGAATTTCTCTCTCTTTCACTGTCTTTGTTTCATGGGTGTTTTAAAGTAATTTATTTTTATAATGGGGTTTAGCTGCTTTTCACTGCTGTGTTTATGCCGCTTTACACCCACTTGACACACTAACAGAGAGATATCAATACATAGGTTTTACGATTATTATTAGTCAGATATATTCTTGTGCGGTGAATAGGGCGTGTTGAGTCCAGTTCTCTGAGCAAGGAGTAGGTCTTGTCTATTACATATTGGGTTTATGGAACGGTATCTGAGCTAATTTGATATCCTTGTTTTATGTATCACCCCACCTCACCTTTCCCGTTAAGCAGCCATAGTGTGTTTTCTGCATGTGTGACTCTGTTCTGTTTTGTAATTCAGTTCAAGTGTAACGGTTTTTACATTCCCTCTATCAGTGATACCTTATGAGAAGTGTCCTTTTCTGTGTGACTTATTTCACTTAGAATCGTCGTACCTAAATCCACTCATCATGCTGCTACTAACCTTACGACATTGATTTCCTGGCTGAGTGATATTCCATTGTACATGAGGACCACAACTTCTTTATCCATTTTTCTCTTTCCTGGGATATTTAAGGTGGAATGAAGTGGAGGTCCTGGTCAACAGAGCAGCCCTAAACTTTGGGGTGCTTGTGTCTTGCTGATTTTTAATTTTCCCAATTTATACCCCCATGAGTGGAAGTGCCCTATGCTCTCTAAGCTGTGTTTTTCAGATGTTTCAGGACTCACCGGACACTTCTCCAGAGTGGCTCTTGGCAATTTACATCCCGCCCATCAGTGTAGCAAGGCTCCCATTTCTCCATGGCCTGTCCTGCATTTCTGGTTTTGACACTTTTTTCAGCATGGCCCTTTTGACCGATGGGAAGCGAGACTTCTTTGTAGCGCTGATTTGCCTTTCCAGGTTGCTTGGTTGGCCAAAAAGGGCGTATGCGTTTTTTCCTGAATATATTCAGGAAAAAACGCATACGCCCTTTTTGGCCAAGGGCATCATTGTCAACGTTTTGCCGCTTTTCATGTGCTTTAAAGGCGATTCGAATCTACCTCCTGAAATCTGTTTCCTGCAATTCTGCCTTGATTTCAAATCCTCTTCTTTGCCTTCCCTCAATATATTTGTGGACGACAGTTATCATTTATAACTCTGCAGGTTTGTGAATTGCAGTGCCCTGAACCTCCATTTTACAACTCGTTTTTATGGGAGCTGGCCGCAAAATCGCAGAATGGCTTCAGGCCCTGTTCTGGTTCCAGGGCGCAGGCTGAGCCAGTGGTTAATTCTTCTTTCTGATGGGAAAATAGAGTGACCTGTGCCTGTCCCAACACCAAGAGCTAGTCTCTCGTTGGTTCCACGTCTTCCCGTTTATCCTCAGGACAAATTGCAACCTGTATGGAACAGGAGGTTAAAGGTGCTGATGCTCCAAGTAGGGAGCTTGCTAGTAAAGAGGCTGGAATGGCGAACCCGGGCACAAGGAGATGAGAAATGAGGTGCGTTTTAGAAACCTTTCCCCATCACACGGTGTACCATCTTCTGGGTTTCTCATGCATGTTTTTGATGTAGGAAGATGCCCTTGAACCTGGAGATTTGGGACCCATGCGATGGGTACCACGCAGTATTCCTTTAAAGGGTCTGCGTTTGCTCACCCAACCTCACCAAACCTCTCAGCCCCAAGAGTGTCCACCCTTATGTCTCATCCAGCTGTGCGTCTAGATATGGTCAATCCAGGTTGCATCACAGCCCCTGAACGCATTGTGTAAGAATTTCTCTCTCTTTCACTGTCTTTGTTTCATGGGTGTTTCAAAGTAATTTATTTTTATAATGGGGTTTAGCTGCTTTTCACTGCTGTGTTTATGCCGCTTTACACCCACTTGACACACTAACAGAGAGATATCAATACATAGGTTTTACGATTATTATTAGTCAGATATATTCTTGTGCGGTGAATAGGGCGTGTTGAGTCCAGTTCTCTGAGCAAGGAGTAGGTCTTGTCTATTACATATTGGGTTTATGGAACGGTATCTGAGCTAATTTGATACCCTTGTTTTATGTATCACCCCACCTCACCTTTCCCGTTAAGCAGCCATAGTCTGTTTTCTGCATGTGTGACTCTGTTCTGTTTTGTAATTCAGTTCAAGTGTAACGGTTTTTACATTCCCTCTATCAGTGATACCTTATGAGAAGTGTCCTTTTCTGTGTGACTTATTTCACTTAGAATCGTCGTACCTAAATCCACTCATCATGCTGCTACTAACCTTACGACATTGATTTCCTGGCTGAGTGATATTCCAATGTACATAAGGACCACAACTTCTTTATCCATTTTTCTCTTTCCTGGGATATTTAAGGTGGAATGAAGTGGAGGTCCTGGTCAACAGAGCAGCCCTAAACTTTGGGGTGCTTGTGTCTTGCTGATTTTTAATTTTCCCAATTTATACCCCCATGAGTGGAAGTGCCCTATGCACTCTAAGCTGTGTTTTTCAGATGTTTCAGGACTCACCGGACACTTCTCCAGAGTGGCTCTTGGCAATTTACATCCCGCCCATCAGTGTAGCAAGGCTCCCATTTCTCCATGGCCTGTCCTGCATTTCTGGTTTTGACACTTTTTTCAGCATGGCCCTTTTGACCGATGGGAAGCGAGACTTCTTTGTAGCGCTGATTTGCCTTTCCAGGTTGCTTGGTTGGCCAAAAAGGGCGTAAGCGTTTTTTCCTGAATATATTCAGGAAAAAACGCATACGCCCTTTTTAGCCAAGGGCATCATTGTCAACGTTTTGCCGCTTTTCATGTGCTTTAAAGGCGATTCGAATCTACCTCCTGAAATCTGTTTCCTGCAATTCTGCCTTGATTTCAAATCCTCTTCTTTGCATTCCCTCAGTATATTTGTGGACGACAGTTATCATTTATAACTCTGAAGGTCTGTGAATTGCAGTGCCCTGAACCTCCATTTTACAACTCGTTTTTATGGGAGCTGGCCGCAAAATCGCAGAATGGCTTCAGGCCCTGTTCTGGTTCCGGGGGTCAGGCTGAGCCTGTGGTTAATTCTTCTTTCTGTTGGGAAAATAGAGTGACCTGTGCCTGTCCCAACACCAAGAGCTAGTCTCTCGTTGGTTCCACGTCTTCCCGTTTATCCTCAGGACAAATTGCAACCTGTATGGAACAGGAGGTTAAAGGTGCTGATGCTCCAAGTAGGGAGCTTGCTAGTAAAGCGGCTGGAATGGCGAACCCGGGCACAAGGAGATGAGAAATGAGGTGCGTTTTAGAAACCTTTCCCCATCACACGGTGTACCATCTTCTGGGTTTCTCATGCATGTTTTTGATGTAGGAAGATGCCCTTGAACCTGGAGATTTGGGACCCATGCGATGGGTACCACGCAGTATTCCTTTAAAGGGTCTGCGTTTGCTCACCCAACCTCACCAAACCTCTCAGCCCCAAGAGTGTCCACCCTTATGTCTCATCCAGCTGTGCGTCTAGATATGGTCAATCCAGGTTGCATCACAGCCCCTGAACGCATTGTGTAAGAATTTCTCTCTCTTTCACTGTCTTTGTTTCATGGGTGTTTCAAAGTAATTTATTTTTATAATGGGGTTTAGCTGCTTTTCACTGCTGTGTTTATGCCGCTTTACACCCACTTGACACACTAACAGAGAGATATCAATACATAGGTTTTACGATTATTATTAGTCAGATATATTCTTGTGCGGTGAATAGGGCGTGTTGAGTCCAGTTCTCTGAGCAAGGAGTAGGTCTTGTCTATTACATATTGGGTTTATGGAACGGTATCTGAGCTAATTTGATATCCTTGTTTTATGTATCACCCCACCTCACCTTTCCCGTTAAGCAGCCATAGTGTGTTTTCTGCATGTGTGACTCTGTTCTGTTTTGTAATTCAGTTCAAGTGTAACGGTTTTTACATTCCCTCTATCAGTGATACCTTATGAGAAGTGTCCTTTTCTGTGTGACTTATTTCACTTAGAATCGTCGTACCTAAATCCACTCATCATGCTGCTACTAACCTTACGACATTGATTTCCTGGCTGAGTGATATTCCAATGTACATAAGGACCACAACTTCTTTATCCATTTTTCTCTTTCCTGGGATATTTAAGGTGGAATGAAGTGGAGGTCCTGGTCAACAGAGCAGCCCTAAACTTTGGGGTGCTTGTGTCTTGCTGATTTTTAATTTTCCCAATTTATACCCCCATGAGTGGAAGTGCCCTATGCTCTCTAAGCTGTGTTTTTCAGATGTTTCAGGACTCACCGGACACTTCTCCAGAGTGGCTCTTGGCAATTTACATCCCGCCCATCAGTGTAGCAAGGCTCCCATTTCTCCATGGCCTGTCCTGCATTTCTGGTTTTGACACTTTTTTCAGCATGGCCCTTTTGACCGATGGGAAGCGAGACTTCTTTGTAGCGCTGATTTGCCTTTCCAGGTTGCTTGGTTGGCCAAAAAGGGCGTATGCGTTTTTTCCTGAATATATTCAGGAAAAAACGCATACGCCCTTTTTGGCCAAGGGCATCATTGTCAACGTTTTGCCGCTTTTCATGTGCTTTAAAGGCGATTCGAATCTACCTCCTGAAATCTGTTTCCTGCAATTCTGCCTTGATTTCAAATCCTCTTCTTTGCCTTCCCTCAATATATTTGTGGACGACAGTTATCATTTATAACTCTGCAGGTTTGTGAATTGCAGTGCCCTGAACCTCCATTTTACAACTCGTTTTTATGGGAGCTGGCCGCAAAATCGCAGAATGGCTTCAGGCCCTGTTCTGGTTCCGGGGCGCAGGCTGAGCCTGTGGTTAATTCTTCTTTCTGATGGGAAAATAGAGTGACCTGTGCCTGTCCCAACACCAAGAGCTAGTCTCTCGTTGGTTCCACGTCTTCCCGTTTATCCTCAGGACAAATTGCAACCTGTATGGAACAGGAGGTTAAAGGTGCTGATGCTCCAAGTAGGGAGCTTGCTAGTAAAGAGGCTGGAATGGCGAACCCGGGCACAAGGAGATGAGAAATGAGGTGCATTTTAGAAACCTTTCCCCATCACACGGTGTACCATCTTCTGGGTTTCTCATGCATGTTTTTGATGTAGGAAGATGCCCTTGAACCTGGAGATTTGGGACCCATGCGATGGGTACCACGCAGTATTCCTTTAAAGGGTCTGCGTTTGCTCACCCAACCTCACCAAACCTCTCAGCCCCAAGAGTGTCCACCCTTATGTCTCATCCAGCTGTGCGTCTAGATATGGTCAATCCAGGTTGCATCACAGCCCCTGAACGCATTGTGTAAGAATTTCTCTCTCTTTCACTGTCTTTGTTTCATGGGTGTTTTAAAGTAATTTATTTTTATAATGGGGTTTAGCTGCTTTTCACTGCTGTGTTTATGCCGCTTTACACCCACTTGACACACTAACAGAGAGATATCAATACATAGGTTTTACGATTATTATTAGTCAGATATATTCTTGTGCGGTGAATAGGGCGTGTTGAGTCCAGTTCTCTGAGCAAGGAGTAGGTCTTGTCTATTACATATTGGGTTTATGGAACGGTATCTGAGCTAATTTGATATCCTTGTTTTATGTATCACCCCACCTCACCTTTCCCGTTAAGCAGCCATAGTGTGTTTTCTGCATGTGTGACTCTGTTCTGTTTTGTAATTCAGTTCAAGTGTAACGGTTTTTACATTCCCTCTATCAGTGATACCTTATGAGAAGTGTCCTTTTCTGTGTGACTTATTTCACTTAGAATCGTCGTACCTAAATCCACTCATCATGCTGCTACTAACCTTACGACATTGATTTCCTGGCTGAGTGATATTCCAATGTACATAAGGACCACAACTTCTTTATCCATTTTTCTCTTTCCTGGGATATTTAAGGTGGAATGAAGTGGAGGTCCTGGTCAACAGAGCAGCCCTAAACTTTGGGGTGCTTGTGTCTTGCTGATTTTTAATTTTCCCAATTTATACCCCCATGAGTGGAAGTGCCCTATGCTCTCTAAGCTGTGTTTTTCAGATGTTTCAGGACTCACCGGACACTTCTCCAGAGTGGCTCTTGGCAATTTACATCCCGCCCATCAGTGTAGCAAGGCTCCCATTTCTCCATGGCCTGTCCTGCATTTCTGGTTTTGACACTTTTTTCAGCATGGCCCTTTTGACCGATGGGAAGCGAGACTTCTTTGTAGCGCTGATTTGCCTTTCCAGGTTGCTTGGTTGGCCAAAAAGGGCGTATGCGTTTTTTCCTGAATATATTCAGGAAAAAACGCATACGCCCTTTTTGGCCAAGGGCATCATTGTCAACGTTTTGCCGCTTTTCATGTGCTTTAAAGGCGATTCGAATCTACCTCCTGAAATCTGTTTCCTGCAATTCTGCCTTGATTTCAAATCCTCTTCTTTGCCTTCCCTCAATATATTTGTGGACGACAGTTATCATTTATAACTCTGCAGGTTTGTGAATTGCAGTGCCCTGAACCTCCATTTTACAACTCGTTTTTATGGGAGCTGGCCGCAAAATCGCAGAATGGCTTCAGGCCCTGTTCTGGTTCCAGGGCGCAGGCTGAGCCAGTGGTTAATTCTTCTTTCTGATGGGAAAATAGAGTGACCTGTGCCTGTCCCAACACCAAGAGCTAGTCTCTCGTTGGTTCCACGTCTTCCCGTTTATCCTCAGGACAAATTGCAACCTGTATGGAACAGGAGGTTAAAGGTGCTGATGCTCCAAGTAGGGAGCTTGCTAGTAAAGAGGCTGGAATGGCGAACCCGGGCACAAGGAGATGAGAAATGAGGTGCGTTTTAGAAACCTTTCCCCATCACACGGTGTACCATCTTCTGGGTTTCTCATGCATGTTTTTGATGTAGGAAGATGCCCTTGAACCTGGAGATTTGGGACCCATGCGATGGGTACCACGCAGTATTCCTTTAAAGGGTCTGCGTTTGCTCACCCAACCTCACCAAACCTCTCAGCCCCAAGAGTGTCCACCCTTATGTCTCATCCAGCTGTGCGTCTAGATATGGTCAATCCAGGTTGCATCACAGCCCCTGAACGCATTGTGTAAGAATTTCTCTCTCTTTCACTGTCTTTGTTTCATGGGTGTTTCAAAGTAATTTATTTTTATAATGGGGTTTAGCTGCTTTTCACTGCTGTGTTTATGCCGCTTTACACCCACTTGACACACTAACAGAGAGATATCAATACATAGGTTTTACGATTATTATTAGTCAGATATATTCTTGTGCGGTGAATAGGGCGTGTTGAGTCCAGTTCTCTGAGCAAGGAGTAGGTCTTGTCTATTACATATTGGGTTTATGGAACGGTATCTGAGCTAATTTGATACCCTTGTTTTATGTATCACCCCACCTCACCTTTCCCGTTAAGCAGCCATAGTCTGTTTTCTGCATGTGTGACTCTGTTCTGTTTTGTAATTCAGTTCAAGTGTAACGGTTTTTACATTCCCTCTATCAGTGATACCTTATGAGAAGTGTCCTTTTCTGTGTGACTTATTTCACTTAGAATCGTCGTACCTAAATCCACTCATCATGCTGCTACTAACCTTACGACATTGATTTCCTGGCTGAGTGATATTCCAATGTACATAAGGACCACAACTTCTTTATCCATTTTTCTCTTTCCTGGGATATTTAAGGTGGAATGAAGTGGAGGTCCTGGTCAACAGAGCAGCCCTAAACTTTGGGGTGCTTGTGTCTTGCTGATTTTTAATTTTCCCAATTTATACCCCCATGAGTGGAAGTGCCCTATGCACTCTAAGCTGTGTTTTTCAGATGTTTCAGGACTCACCGGACACTTCTCCAGAGTGGCTCTTGGCAATTTACATCCCGCCCATCAGTGTAGCAAGGCTCCCATTTCTCCATGGCCTGTCCTGCATTTCTGGTTTTGACACTTTTTTCAGCATGGCCCTTTTGACCGATGGGAAGCGAGACTTCTTTGTAGCGCTGATTTGCCTTTCCAGGTTGCTTGGTTGGCCAAAAAGGGCGTAAGCGTTTTTTCCTGAATATATTCAGGAAAAAACGCATACGCCCTTTTTGGCCAAGGGCATCATTGTCAACGTTTTGCCGCTTTTCATGTGCTTTAAAGGCGATTCGAATCTACCTCCTGAAATCTGTTTCCTGCAATTCTGCCTTGATTTCAAATCCTCTTCTTTGCATTCCCTCAGTATATTTGTGGACGACAGTTATCATTTATAACTCTGAAGGTTTGTGAATTGCAGTGCCCTGAACCTCCATTTTACAACTCGTTTTTATGGGAGCTGGCCGCAAAATCGCAGAATGGCTTCAGGCCCTGTTCTGGTTCCGGGGGTCAGGCTGAGCCTGTGGTTAATTCTTCTTTCTGTTGGGAAAATAGAGTGACCTGTGCCTGTCCCAACACCAAGAGCTAGTCTCTCGTTGGTTCCACGTCTTCCCGTTTATCCTCAGGACAAATTGCAACCTGTATGGAACAGGAGGTTAAAGGTGCTGATGCTCCAAGTAGGGAGCTTGCTAGTAAAGAGGCTGGAATGGCGAACCCGGGCACAAGGAGATGAGAAATGAGGTGCGTTTTAGAAACCTTTCCCCATCACACGGTGTACCATCTTCTGGGTTTCTCATGCATGTTTTTGATGTAGGAAGATGCCCTTGAACCTGGAGATTTGGGACCCATGTGATGGGTACCACGCAGTATTCCTTTAAAGGGTCTGCGTTTGCTCACCCAACCTCACCAAACCTCTCAGCCCCAAGAGTGTCCACCCTTATGTCTCATCCAGCTGTGCGTCTAGATATGGTCAATCCAGGTTGCATCACAGCCCCTGAACGCATTGTGTAAGAATTTCTCTCTCTTTCACTGTCTTTGTTTCATGGGTGTTTCAAAGTAATTTATTTTTATAATGGGGTTTAGCTGCTTTTCACTGCTGTGTTTATGCCGCTTTACACCCACTTGACACACTAACAGAGAGATATCAATACATAGGTTTTACGATTATTATTAGTCAGATATATTCTTGTGCGGTGAATAGGGCGTGTTGAGTCCAGTTCTCTGAGCAAGGAGTAGGTCTTGTCTATTACATATTGGGTTTATGGAACGGTATCTGAGCTAATTTGATACCCTTGTTTTATGTATCACCCCACCTCACCTTTCCCGTTAAGCAGCCATAGTCTGTTTTCTGCATGTGTGACTCTGTTCTGTTTTGTAATTCAGTTCAAGTGTAACGGTTTTTACATTCCCTCTATCAGTGATACCTTATGAGAAGTGTCCTTTTCTGTGTGACTTATTTCACTTAGAATCGTCGTACCTAAATCCACTCATCATGCTGCTACTAACCTTACGACATTGATTTCCTGGCTGAGTGATATTCCAATGTACATAAGGACCACAACTTCTTTATCCATTTTTCTCTTTCCTGGGATATTTAAGGTGGAATGAAGTGGAGGTCCTGGTCAACAGAGCAGCCCTAAACTTTGGGGTGCTTGTGTCTTGCTGATTTTTAATTTTCCCAATTTATACCCCCATGAGTGGAAGTGCCCTATGCTCTCTAAGCTGTGTTTTTCAGATGTTTCAGGACTCACCGGACACTTCTCCAGAGTGGCTCTTGGCAATTTACATCCCGCCCATCAGTGTAGCAAGGCTCCCATTTCTCCATGGCCTGTCCTGCATTTCTGGTTTTGACACTTTTTTCAGCATGGCCCTTTTGACCGATGGGAAGCGAGACTTCTTTGTAGCGCTGATTTGCCTTTCCAGGTTGCTTGGTTGGCCAAAAAGGGCGTATGCTTTTTTTCCTGAATATATTCAGGAAAAAACGCATACGCCCTTTTTGGCCAAGGGCATCATTGTCAACGTTTTGCCGCTTTTCATGTGCTTTAAAGGCGATTCGAATCTACCTCCTGAAATCTGTTTCCTGCAATTCTGCCTTGATTTCAAATCCTCTTCTTTGCCTTCCCTCAATATATTTGTGGACGACAGTTATCATTTATAACTCTGCAGGTTTGTGAATTGCAGTGCCCTGAACCTCCATTTTACAACTCGTTTTTATGGGAGCTGGCCGCAAAATCGCAGAATGGCTTCAGGCCCTGTTCTGGTTCCGGGGCGCAGGCTGAGCCTGTGGTTAATTCTTCTTTCTGATGGGAAAATAGAGTGACCTGTGCCTGTCCCAACACCAAGAGCTAGTCTCTCGTTGGTTCCACATCTTCCCGTTTATCCTCAGGACAAATTGCAACCTGTATGGAACAGGAGGTTAAAGGTGCTGATGCTCCAAGTAGGGAGCTTGCTAGTAAAGAGGCTGGAATGGCGAACCCGGGCACAAGGAGATGAGAAATGAGGTGCATTTTAGAAACCTTTCCCCATCACACGGTGTACCATCTTCTGGGTTTCTCATGCATGTTTTTGATGTAGGAAGATGCCCTTGAACCTGGAGATTTGGGACCCATGCGATGGGTACCACGCAGTATTCCTTTAAAGGGTCTGCGTTTGCTCACCCAACCTCACCAAACCTCTCAGCCCCAAGAGTGTCCACCCTTATGTCTCATCCAGCTGTGCGTCTAGATATGGTCAATCCAGGTTGCATCACAGCCCCTGAACGCATTGTGTAAGAATTTCTCTCTCTTTCACTGTCTTTGTTTCATGGGTGTTTTAAAGTAATTTATTTTTATAATGGGGTTTAGCTGCTTTTCACTGCTGTGTTTATGCCGCTTTACACCCACTTGACACACTAACAGAGAGATATCAATACATAGGTTTTACGATTATTATTAGTCAGATATATTCTTGTGCGGTGAATAGGGCGTGTTGAGTCCAGTTCTCTGAGCAAGGAGTAGGTCTTGTCTATTACATATTGGGTTTATGGAACGGTATCTGAGCTAATTTGATACCCTTGTTTTATGTATCACCCCACCTCACCTTTCCCGTTAAGCAGCCATAGTGTGTTTTCTGCATGTGTGACTCTGTTCTGTTTTGTAATTCAGTTCAAGTATAACGGTTTTTACATTCCCTCTATCAGTGATACCTTATGAGAAGTGTCCTCTTCTGTGTGACTTATTTCACTTAGAATCGTCATACCTAAATCCACTCATCATGCTGCTACTAACCTTACGACATTGATTTCATGGCTGAGTGATATTCCATTGTACATAAGGACCACAACTTCTTTCTCCATTTTTCTCTTTCCTGGGATATTTAAGGTGGAATGAAGTGGAGGTCCTGGTCAACAGAGCAGCCCTAAACTTTGGGGTGCTTGTGTCTTGCTGATTTTTAATTTTCCCAATTTATACCCCCATGAGTGGAAGTGCCCTATGCTCTCTAAGCTGTGTTTTTCAGATGTTTCAGGACTCACCGGACACTTCTCCAGAGTGGCTCTTGGCAATTTACATCCCGCCCATCAGTGTAGCAAGGCTCCCATTTCTCCATGGCCTGTCCTGCATTTCTGGTTTTGACACTTTTTTCAGCATGGCCCTTTTGACCGATGGGAAGCGAGACTTCTTTGTAGCGCTGATTTGCCTTTCCAGGTTGCTTGGTTGGCCAAAAAGGGCGTATGCGTTTTTTCCTGAATATATTCAGGAAAAAAAGCATACGCCCTTTTTGGCCAAGGGCATCATTGTCAACGTTTTGCCGCTTTTCATGTGCTTTAAAGGCGATTCGAATCTACCTCCTGAAATCTGTTTCCTGCAATTCTGCCTTGATTTCAAATCCTCTTCTTTGCCTTCCCTCAATATATTTGTGGACGACAGTTATCATTTATAACTCTGCAGGTTTGTGAATTGCAGTGCCCTGAACCTCCATTTTACAACTCGTTTTTATGGGAGCTGGCCGCAAAATCGCAGAATGGCTTCAGGCCCTGTTCTGGTTCCGGGGCGCAGGCTGAGCCTGTGGTTAATTCTTCTTTCTGATGGGAAAATAGAGTGACCTGTGCCTGTCCCAACACCAAGAGCTAGTCTCTCGTTGGTTCCACATCTTCCCGTTTATCCTCAGGACAAATTGCAACCTGTATGGAACAGGAGGTTAAAGGTGCTGATGCTCCAAGTAGGGAGCTTGCTAGTAAAGAGGCTGGAATGGCGAACCCGGGCACAAGGAGATGAGAAATGAGGTGCATTTTAGAAACCTTTCCCCATCACACGGTGTACCATCTTCTGGGTTTCTCATGCATGTTTTTGATGTAGGAAGATGCCCTTGAACCTGGAGATTTGGGACCCATGCGATGGGTACCACGCAGTATTCCTTTAAAGGGTCTGCGTTTGCTCACCCAACCTCACCAAACCTCTCAGCCCCAAGAGTGTCCACCCTTATGTCTCATCCAGCTGTGCGTCTAGATATGGTCAATCCAGGTTGCATCACAGCCCCTGAACGCATTGTGTAAGAATTTCTCTCTCTTTCACTGTCTTTGTTTCATGGGTGTTTTAAAGTAATTTATTTTTATAATGGGGTTTAGCTGCTTTTCACTGCTGTGTTTATGCCGCTTTACACCCACTTGACACACTAACAGAGAGATATCAATACATAGGTTTTACGATTATTATTAGTCAGATATATTCTTGTGCGGTGAATAGGGCGTGTTGAGTCCAGTTCTCTGAGCAAGGAGTAGGTCTTGTCTATTACATATTGGGTTTATGGAACGGTATCTGAGCTAATTTGATACCCTTGTTTTATGTATCACCCCACCTCACCTTTCCCGTTAAGCAGCCATAGTGTGTTTTCTGCATGTGTGACTCTGTTCTGTTTTGTAATTCAGTTCAAGTATAACGGTTTTTACATTCCCTCTATCAGTGATACCTTATGAGAAGTGTCCTCTTCTGTGTGACTTATTTCACTTAGAATCGTCATACCTAAATCCACTCATCATGCTGCTACTAACCTTACGACATTGATTTCATGGCTGAGTGATATTCCATTGTACATAAGGACCACAACTTCTTTCTCCATTTTTCTCTTTCCTGGGATATTTAAGGTGGAATGAAGTGGAGGTCCTGGTCAACAGAGCAGCCCTAAACTTTGGGGTGCTTGTGTCTTGCTGATTTTTAATTTTCCCAATTTATACCCCCATGAGTGGAAGTGCCCTATGCTCTCTAAGCTGTGTTTTTCAGATGTTTCAGGACTCACCGGACACTTCTCCAGAGTGGCTCTTGGCAATTTACATCCCGCCCATCAGTGTAGCAAGGCTCCCATTTCTCCATGGCCTGTCCTGCATTTCTGGTTTTGACACTTTTTTCAGCATGGCCCTTTTGACCGATGGGAAGCGAGACTTCTTTGTAGCGCTGATTTGCCTTTCCAGGTTGCTTGGTTGGCCAAAAAGGGCGTATGCGTTTTTTCCTGAATATATTCAGGAAAAAACACATACGCCCTTTTTGGCCAAGGGCATCATTGTCAACGTTTTGCCGCTTTTCATGTGCTTTAAAGGCGATTCGTATCTACCTCCTGAAATCTGTTTCCTGCAATTCTGCCTTGATTTCAAATCCTCTTCTTTGCCTTCCCTCAATATATTTGTGGACGGGAGTTATCATTTATAACTCTGCAGGTTTGTGAATTGCAGTGCCCTGAACCTCCATTTTACAACTCGTTTTTATGGGAGCTGGCCGCAAAATCGCAGAATGGCTTCAGGCCCTGTTCTGGTTCCGGGGGGCAGGCTGAGCCTGTGGTTAATTCTTCTTTCTGATGGGAAAATAGAGTGACCTGTGCCTGTCCCAACACCAAGAGCTAGTCTCTCGTTGGTTCCACGTCTTCCCGTTTATCCTCAGGACAAATTGCAACCTGTATGGAACAGGAGGTTAAAGGTGCTGATGCTCCAAGTAGGGAGCTTGCTAGTAAAGTGGCAGGAATGGCGAACCCGGGCACAAGGAGATGAGAAATGAGGTGCGTTTTAGAAACCTTTCACCATCAGACGGTGTACCATCTTCTGGGTTTCTCATGCATGTTTTTGATGTAGGAAGATGCCCTTGAACCTGGAGATTTGGGACCCATGCGATGGGTACCACGCAGTATTCCTTTAAAGGGTCTGCGTTTGCTCACCCAACCTCACCAAACCTCTCAGCCCCAAGAGTGTCCACCCTTATGTCTCATCCAGCTGTGCGTCTAGATATGGTCAATCCAGGTTGCATCACAGCCCCTGAACGCATTGTGTAAGAATTTCTCTCTCTTTCACTGTCTTTGTTTCATGGTGGTTTCAAAGTAATTTATTTTTATAATGGGGTTTAGCTGCTTTTCACTGCTGTGTTTATGCCGCTTTACACCCACTTGACACACTAACAGAGAGATATCAATACATAGGTTTTACGATTATTATTAGTCAGATATATTCTTGTGCGGTGAATAGGGCGTGTTGAGTCCAGTTCTCTGAGCAAGGAGTAGGTCTTGTCTATTACATATTGGGTTTATGGAACGGTATCTGAGCTAATTTGATATCCTTGTTTTATGTATCACCCCACCTCACCTTTCCCGTTAAGCAGCCATAGTGTGTTTTCTGCATGTGTGACTCTGTTCTGTTTTGTAATTCAGTTCAAGTGTAACGGTTTTTACATTCCCTCTATCAGTGATACCTTATGAGAAGTGTCCTTTTCTGTGTGACTTATTTCACTTAGAATCGTCGTACCTAAATCCACTCATCATGCTGCTACTAACCTTACGACATTGATTTCCTGGCTGAGTGATATTCCAATGTACATAAGGACCACAACTTCTTTATCCATTTTTCTCTTTCCTGGGATATTTAAGGTGGAATGAAGTGGAGGTCCTGGTCAACAGAGCAGCCCTAAACTTTGGGGTGCTTGTGTCTTGCTGATTTTTCATTTTCCCAATTTATACCCCCATGAGTGGAAGTGCCCTATGCTCTCTAAGCTGTGTTTTTCAGATGTTTCAGGACTCACCGGACACTTCTCCAGAGTGGCTCTTGGCAATTTACATCCCGCCCATCAGTGTAGCAAGGCTCCCATTTCTCCATGGCCTGTCCTGCATTTCTGGTTTTGACACTTTTTTCAGCATGGCCCTTTTGACCGATGGGAAGCGAGACTTCTTTGTAGCGCTGATTTGCCTTTCCAGGTTGCTTGGTTGGCCAAAAAGGGCGTATGCGTTTTTTCCTGAATATATTCAGGAAAAAACGCATACGCCCTTTTTGGCCAAGGGCATCATTGTCAACGTTTTGCCGCTTTTCATGTGCTTTAAAGGCGATTCGAATCTACCTCCTGAAATCTGTTTCCTGCAATTCTGCCTTGATTTCAAATCCTCTTCTTTGCCTTCCCTCAATATATTTGTGGACGACAGTTATCATTTATAACTCTGCAGGTTTGTGAATTGCAGTGCCCTGAACCTCCATTTTACAACTCGTTTTTATGGGAGCTGGCCGCAAAATCGCAGAATGGCTTCAGGCCCTGTTCTGGTTCCGGGGCGCAGGCTGAGCCTGTGGTTAATTCTTCTTTCTGATGGGAAAATAGAGTGACCTGTGCCTGTCCCAACACCAAGAGCTAGTCTCTCGTTGGTTCCACATCTTCCCGTTTATCCTCAGGACAAATTGCAACCTGTATGGAACAGGAGGTTAAAGGTGCTGATGCTCCAAGTAGGGAGCTTGCTAGTAAAGAGGCTGGAATGGCGAACCCGGGCACAAGGAGATGAGAAATGAGGTGCGTTTTAGAAACCTTTCCCCATCACACGGTGTACCATCTTCTGGGTTTCTCATGCATGTTTTTGATGTAGGAAGATGCCCTTGAACCTGGAGATTTGGGACCCATGCGATGGGTACCACGCAGTATTCCTTTAAAGGGTCTGCGTTTGCTCACCCAACCTCACCAAACCTCTCAGCCCCAAGAGTGTCCACCCTTATGTCTCATCCAGCTGTGCGTCTAGATATGGTCAATCCAGGTTGCATCACAGCCCCTGAACGCATTGTGTAAGAATTTCTCTCTCTTTCACTGTCTTTGTTTCATGGGTGTTTCAAAGTAATTTATTTTTATAATGGGGTTTAGCTGCTTTTCACTGCTGTGTTTATGCCGCTTTACACCCACTTGACACACTAACAGAGAGATATCAATACATAGGTTTTACGATTATTATTAGTCAGATATATTCTTGTGCGGTGAATAGGGCGTGTTGAGTCCAGTTCTCTGAGCAAGGAGTAGGTCTTGTCTATTACATATTGGGTTTATGGAACGGTATCTGAGCTAATTTGATACCCTTGTTTTATGTATCACCCCACCTCACCTTTCCCGTTAAGCAGCCATAGTGTGTTTTCTGCATGTGTGACTCTGTTCTGTTTTGTAATTCAGTTCAAGTATAACGGTTTTTACATTCCCTCTATCAGTGATACCTTATGAGAAGTGTCCTCTTCTGTGTGACTTATTTCACTTAGAATCGTCATACCTAAATCCACTCATCATGCTGCTACTAACCTTACGACATTGATTTCATGGCTGAGTGATATTCCATTGTACATAAGGACCACAACTTCTTTATCCATTTTTCTCTTTCCTGGGATATTCAAGGTGGAATGAAGTGGAGGTCCTGGTCAACAGAGCAGCCCTAAACTTTGGGGTGCTTGTGTCTTGCTGATTTTTAATTTTCCCAATTTATACCCCCATGAGTGGAAGTGCCCTATGCTCTCTAAGCTGTGTTTTTCAGATGTTTCAGGACTCACCGGACACTTCTCCAGAGTGGCTCTTAGCAATTTACATCCCGCCCATCAGTGTAGCAAGGCTCCCATTTCTCCATGGCCTGTCCTGCATTTCTGGTTTTGACACTTTTTTCAGCATGGCCCTTTTGACCGATGGGAAGCGAGACTTCTTTGTAGCGCTGATTTGCCTTTCCAGGTTGCTTGGTTGGCCAAAAAGGGCGTATGCGTTTTTTCCTGAATATATTCAGGAAAAAACGCATACGCCCTTTTTGGCCAAGGGCATCATTGTCAACGTTTTGCCGCTTTTCATGTGCTTTAAAGGCGATTCGTATCTACCTCCTGAAATCTGTTTCCTGCAATTCTGCCTTGATTTCAAATCCTCTTCTTTGCCTTCCCTCAATATATTTGTGGACGGGAGTTATCATTTATAACTCTGCAGGTTTGTGAATTGCAGTGCCCTGAACCTCCATTTTACAACTCGTTTTTATGGGAGCTGGCCGCAAAATCGCAGAATGGCTTCAGGCCCTGTTCTGGTTCCGGGGGGCAGGCTGAGCCTGTGGTTAATTCTTCTTTCTGATGGGAAAATAGAGTGACCTGTGCCTGTCCCAACACCAAGAGCTAGTCTCTCGTTGGTTCCACGTCTTCCCGTTTATCCTCAGGACAAATTGCAACCTGTATGGAACAGGAGGTTAAAGGTGCTGATGCTCCAAGTAGGGAGCTTGCTAGTAAAGTGGCAGGAATGGCGAACCCGGGCACAAGGAGATGAGAAATGAGGTGCGTTTTAGAAACCTTTCACCATCACACGGTGTACCATCTTCTGGGTTTCTCATGCATGTTTTTGATGTAGGAAGATGCCCTTGAACCTGGAGATTTGGGACCCATGCGATGGGTACCACGCAGTATTCCTTTAAAGGGTCTGCGTTTGCTCACCCAACCTCACCAAACCCCTCAGCCCCAAGAGTGTCCACCCTTATGTCTCATCCAGCTGTGCGTCTAGATATGGTCAATCCAGGTTGCATCACAGCCCCTGAACGCATTGTGTAAGAATTTCTCTCTCTTTCACTGTCTTTGTTTCATGGGTGTTTTAAAGTAATTTATTTTTATAATGGGGTTTAGCTGCTTTTCACTGCTGTGTTTATGCCGCTTTACACCCACTTGACACACTAACAGAGAGATATCAATACATAGGTTTTACGATTATTATTAGTCAGATATATTCTTGTGCGGTGAATAGGGCGTGTTGAGTCCAGTTCTCTGAGCAAGGAGTAGGTCTTGTCTATTACATATTGGGTTTATGGAACGGTATCTGAGCTAATTTGATACCCTTGTTTTATGTATCACCCCACCTCACCTTTCCCGTTAAGCAGCCATAGTCTGTTTTCTGCATGTGTGACTCTGTTCTGTTTTGTAATTCAGTTCAAGTATAACGGTTTTTACATTCCCTCTATCAGTGATACCTTATGAGAAGTGTCCTCTTCTGTGTGACTTATTTCACTTAGAATCGTCATACCTAAATCCACTCATCATGCTGCTACTAACATTACGACATTGATTTCATGGCTGAGTGATATTCCATTGTACATAAGGACCACAACTTCTTTATCCATTTTTCTCTTTCCTGGGATATTTAAGGTGGAATGAAGTGGAGGTCCTGGTCAACAGAGCAGCCCTAAACTTTGGGGTGCTTGTGTCTTGCTGATTTTTCATTTTCCCAATTTATACCCCCATGAGTGGAAGTGCCCTATGCTCTCTAAGCTGTGTTTTTCAGATGTTTCAGGACTCACCGGACACTTCTCCAGAGTGGCTCTTGGCAATTTACATCCCGCCCATCAGTGTAGCAAGGCTCCCATTTCTCCATGGCCTGTCCTGCATTTCTGGTTTTGACACTTTTTTCAGCATGGCCCTTTTGACCGATGGGAAGCGAGACTTCTTTGTAGCGCTGATTTGCCTTTCCAGGTTGCTTGGTTGGCCAAAAAGGGCGTATGCGTTTTTTCCTGAATATATTCAGGAAAAAACACATACGCCCTTTTTGGCCAAGGGCATCATTGTCAACGTTTTGCCGCTTTTCATGTGCTTTAAAGGCGATTCGTATCTACCTCCTGAAATCTGTTTCCTGCAATTCTGCCTTGATTTCAAATCCTCTTCTTTGCCTTCCCTCAATATATTTGTGGACGGGAGTTATCATTTATAACTCTGCAGGTTTGTGAATTGCAGTGCCCTGAACCTCCATTTTACAACTCGTTTTTATGGGAGCTGGCCGCAAAATCGCAGAATGGCTTCAGGCCCTGTTCTGGTTCCGGGCGGCAGGCTGAGCCTGTGGTTAATTCTTCTTTCTGATGGGAAAATAGAGTGACCTGTGCCTGTCCCAACACCAAGAGCTAGTCTCTCGTTGGTTCCACGTCTTCCCGTTTATCCTCAGGACAAATTGCAACCTGTATGGAACAGGAGGTTAAAGGTGCTGATGCTCCAAGTAGGGAGCTTGCTAGTAAAGTGGCAGGAATGGCGAACCCGGGCACAAGGAGATGAGAAATGAGGTGCGTTTTAGAAACCTTTCACCATCAGACGGTGTACCATCTTCTGGGTTTCTCATGCATGTTTTTGATGTAGGAAGATGCCCTTGAACCTGGAGATTTGGGACCCATGCGATGGGTACCACGCAGTATTCCTTTAAAGGGTCTGCGTTTGCTCACCCAACCTCACCAAACCTCTCAGCCCCAAGAGTGTCCACCCTTATGTCTCATCCAGCTGTGCGTCTAGATATGGTCAATCCAGGTTGCATCACAGCCCCTGAACGCATTGTGTAAGAATTTCTCTCTCTTTCACTGTCTTTGTTTCATGGTGGTTTCAAAGTAATTTATTTTTATAATGGGGTTTAGCTGCTTTTCACTGCTGTGTTTATGCCGCTTTACACCCACTTGACACACTAACAGAGAGATATCAATACATAGGTTTTACGATTATTATTAGTCAGATATATTCTTGTGCGGTGAATAGGGCGTGTTGAGTCCAGTTCTCTGAGCAAGGAGTAGGTCTTGTCTATTACATATTGGGTTTATGGAACGGTATCTGAGCTAATTTGATATCCTTGTTTTATGTATCACCCCACCTCACCTTTCCCGTTAAGCAGCCATAGTGTGTTTTCTGCATGTGTGACTCTGTTCTGTTTTGTAATTCAGTTCAAGTGTAACGGTTTTTACATTCCCTCTATCAGTGATACCTTATGAGAAGTGTCCTTTTCTGTGTGACTTATTTCACTTAGAATCGTCGTACCTAAATCCACTCATCATGCTGCTACTAACCTTACGACATTGATTTCCTGGCTGAGTGATATTCCAATGTACATAAGGACCACAACTTCTTTATCCATTTTTCTCTTTCCTGGGATATTTAAGGTGGAATGAAGTGGAGGTCCTGGTCAACAGAGCAGCCCTAAACTTTGGGGTGCTTGTGTCTTGCTGATTTTTCATTTTCCCAATTTATACCCCCATGAGTGGAAGTGCCCTATGCTCTCTAAGCTGTGTTTTTCAGATGTTTCAGGACTCACCGGACACTTCTCCAGAGTGGCTCTTGGCAATTTACATCCCGCCCATCAGTGTAGCAAGGCTCCCATTTCTCCATGGCCTGTCCTGCATTTCTGGTTTTGACACTTTTTTCAGCATGGCCCTTTTGACCGATGGGAAGCGAGACTTCTTTGTAGCGCTGATTTGCCTTTCCAGGTTGCTTGGTTGGCCAAAAAGGGCGTATGCGTTTTTTCCTGAATATATTCAGGAAAAAACGCATACGCCCTTTTTGGCCAAGGGCATCATTGTCAACGTTTTGCCGCTTTTCATGTGCTTTAAAGGCGATTCGTATCTACCTCCTGAAATCTGTTTCCTGCAATTCTGCCTTGATTTCAAATCCTCTTCTTTGCCTTCCCTCAATATATTTGTGGACGGGAGTTATCATTTATAACTCTGCAGGTTTGTGAATTGCAGTGCCCTGAACCTCCATTTTACAACTCGTTTTTATGGGAGCTGGCCGCAAAATCGCAGAATGGCTTCAGGCCCTGTTCTGGTTCCGGGGGGCAGGCTGAGCCTGTGGTTAATTCTTCTTTCTGATGGGAAAATAGAGTGACCTGTGCCTGTCCCAACACCAAGAGCTAGTCTCTCGTTGGTTCCACGTCTTCCCGTTTATCCTCAGGACAAATTGCAACCTGTATGGAACAGGAGGTTAAAGGTGCTGATGCTCCAAGTAGGGAGCTTGCTAGTAAAGTGGCAGGAATGGCGAACCCGGGCACAAGGAGATGAGAAATGAGGTGCGTTTTAGAAACCTTTCACCATCACACGGTGTACCATCTTCTGGGTTTCTCATGCATGTTTTTGATGTAGGAAGATGCCCTTGAACCTGGAGATTTGGGACCCATGCGATGGGTACCACGCAGTATTCCTTTAAAGGGTCTGCGTTTGCTCACCCAACCTCACCAAACCCCTCAGCCCCAAGAGTGTCCACCCTTATGTCTCATCCAGCTGTGCGTCTAGATATGGTCAATCCAGGTTGCATCACAGCCCCTGAACGCATTGTGTAAGAATTTCTCTCTCTTTCACTGTCTTTGTTTCATGGGTGTTTTAAAGTAATTTATTTTTATAATGGGGTTTAGCTGCTTTTCACTGCTGTGTTTATGCCGCTTTACACCCACTTGACACACTAACAGAGAGATATCAATACATAGGTTTTACGATTATTATTAGTCAGATATATTCTTGTGCGGTGAATAGGGCGTGTTGAGTCCAGTTCTCTGAGCAAGGAGTAGGTCTTGTCTATTACATATTGGGTTTATGGAACGGTATCTGAGCTAATTTGATACCCTTGTTTTATGTATCACCCCACCTCACCTTTCCCGTTAAGCAGCCATAGTGTGTTTTCTGCATGTGTGACTCTGTTCTGTTTTGTAATTCAGTTCAAGTATAACGGTTTTTACATTCCCTCTATCAGTGATACCTTATGAGAAGTGTCCTCTTCTGTGTGACTTATTTCACTTAGAATCGTCATACCTAAATCCACTCATCATGCTGCTACTAACATTACGACATTGATTTCATGGCTGAGTGATATTCCATTGTACATAAGGACCACAACTTCTTTATCCATTTTTCTCTTTCCTGGGATATTTAAGGTGGAATGAAGTGGAGGTCCTGGTCAACAGAGCAGCCCTAAACTTTGGGGTGCTTGTGTCTTGCTGATTTTTAATTTTCCCAATTTATACCCCCATGAGTGGAAGTGCCCTATGCTCTCTAAGCTGTGTTTTTCAGATGTTTCAGGACTCACCGGACACTTCTCCAGAGTGGCTCTTGGCAATTTACATCCCGCCCATCAGTGTAGCAAGGCTCCCATTTCTCCATGGCCTGTCCTGCATTTCTGGTTTTGACACTTTTTTCAGCATGGCCCTTTTGACCGATGGGAAGCGAGACTTCTTTGTAGCGCTGATTTGCCTTTCCAGGTTGCTTGGTTGGCCAAAAAGGGCGTATGCGTTTTTTCCTGAATATATTCAGGAAAAAACGCATACGCCCTTTTTGGCCAAGGGCATCATTGTCAACGTTTTGCCGCTTTTCATGTGCTTTAAAGGCGATTCGTATCTACCTCCTGAAATCTGTTTCCTGCAATTCTGCCTTGATTTCAAATCCTCTTCTTTGCCTTCCCTCAATATATTTGTGGACGACAGTTATCATTTATAACTCTGCAGGTTTGTGAATTGCAGTGCCCTGAACCTCCATTTTACAACTCGTTTTTATGGGAGCTGGCCGCAAAATCGCAGAATGGCTTCAGGCCCTGTTCTGGTTCCGGGGCGCAGGCTGAGCCTGTGGTTAATTCTTCTTTCTGATGGGAAAATAGAGTGACCTGTGCCTGTCCCAACACCAAGAGCTAGTCTCTCGTTGGTTCCACATCTTCCCGTTTATCCTCAGGACAAATTGCAACCTGTATGGAACAGGAGGTTAAAGGTGCTGATGCTCCAAGTAGGGAGCTTGCTAGTAAAGAGGCTGGAATGGCGAACCCGGGCACAAGGAGATGAGAAATGAGGTGCGTTTTAGAAACCTTTCCCCATCACACGGTGTACCATCTTCTGGGTTTCTCATGCATGTTTTTGATGTAGGAAGATGCCCTTGAACCTGGAGATTTGGGACCCATGCGATGGGTACCACGCAGTATTCCTTTAAAGGGTCTGCGTTTGCTCACCCAACCTCACCAAACCTCTCAGCCCCAAGAGTGTCCACCCTTATGTCTCATCCAGCTGTGCGTCTAGATATGGTCAATCCAGGTTGCATCACAGCCCCTGAACGCATTGTGTAAGAATTTCTCTCTCTTTCACTGTCTTTGTTTCATGGGTGTTTTAAAGTAATTTATTTTTATAATGGGGTTTAGCTGCTTTTCACTGCTGTGTTTATGCCGCTTTACACCCACTTGACACACTAACAGAGAGATATCAATACATAGGTTTTACGATTATTATTAGTCAGATATATTCTTGTGCGGTGAATAGGGCGTGTTGAGTCCAGTTCTCTGAGCAAGGAGTAGGTCTTGTCTATTACATATTGGGTTTATGGAACGGTATCTGAGCTAATTTGATACCCTTGTTTTATGTATCACCCCACCTCACCTTTCCCGTTAAGCAGCCATAGTCTGTTTTCTGCATGTGTGACTCTGTTCTGTTTTGTAATTCAGTTCAAGTGTAACGGTTTTTACATTCCCTCTATCAGTGATACCTTATGAGAAGTGTCCTTTTCTGTGTGACTTATTTCACTTAGAATCGTCGTACCTAAATCCACTCATCATGCTGCTACTAACCTTACGACATTGATTTCCTGGCTGAGTGATATTCCAATGTACATAAGGACCACAACTTCTTTATCCATTTTTCTCTTTCCTGGGATATTTAAGGTGGAATGAAGTGGAGGTCCTGGTCAACAGAGCAGCCCTAAACTTTGGGGTGCTTGTGTCTTGCTGATTTTTCATTTTCCCAATTTATACCCCCATGAGTGGAAGTGCCCTATGCTCTCTAAGCTGTGTTTTTCAGATGTTTCAGGACTCACCGGACACTTCTCCAGAGTGGCTCTTGGCAATTTACATCCCGCCCATCAGTGTAGCAAGGCTCCCATTTCTCCATGGCCTGTCCTGCATTTCTGGTTTTGACACTTTTTTCAGCATGGCCCTTTTGACCGATGGGAAGTGAGACTTCTTTGTAGCGCTGATTTGCCTTTCCAGGTTGCTTGGTTGGCCAAAAAGGGCGTATGCGTTTTTTCCTGAATATATTCAGGAAAAAACACATACGCCCTTTTTGGCCAAGGGCATCATTGTCAACGTTTTGCCGCTTTTCATGTGCTTTAAAGGCGATTCGTATCTACCTCCTGAAATCTGTTTCCTGCAATTCTGCCTTGATTTCAAATCCTCTTCTTTGCCTTCCCTCAATATATTTGTGGACGACAGTTATCATTTATAACTCTGCAGGTTTGTGAATTGCAGTGCCCTGAACCTCCATTTTACAACTCGTTTTTATGGGAGCTGGCCGCAAAATCGCAGAATGGCTTCAGGCCCTGTTCTGGTTCCGGGCGGCAGGCTGAGCCTGTGGTTAATTCTTCTTTCTGATGGGAAAATAGAGTGACCTGTGCCTGTCCCAACACCAAGAGCTAGTCTCTCGTTGGTTCCACGTCTTCCCGTTTATCCTCAGGACAAATTGCAACCTGTATGGAACAGGAGGTTAAAGGTGCTGATGCTCCAAGTAGGGAGCTTGCTAGTAAAGTGGCAGGAATGGCGAACCCGGGCACAAGGAGATGAGAAATGAGGTGCGTTTTAGAAACCTTTCACCATCAGACGGTGTACCATCTTCTGGGTTTCTCATGCATGTTTTTGATGTAGGAAGATGCCCTTGAACCTGGAGATTTGGGACCCATGCGATGGGTACCACGCAGTATTCCTTTAAAGGGTCTGCGTTTGCTCACCCAACCTCACCAAACCTCTCAGCCCCAAGAGTGTCCACCCTTATGTCTCATCCAGCTGTGCGTCTAGATATGGTCAATCCAGGTTGCATCACAGCCCCTGAACGCATTGTGTAAGAATTTCTCTCTCTTTCACTGTCTTTGTTTCATGGTGGTTTCAAAGTAATTTATTTTTATAATGGGGTTTAGCTGCTTTTCACTGCTGTGTTTATGCCGCTTTACACCCACTTGACACACTAACAGAGAGATATCAATACATAGGTTTTACGATTATTATTAGTCAGATATATTCTTGTGCGGTGAATAGGGCGTGTTGAGTCCAGTTCTCTGAGCAAGGAGTAGGTCTTGTCTATTACATATTGGGTTTATGGAACGGTATCTGAGCTAATTTGATATCCTTGTTTTATGTATCACCCCACCTCACCTTTCCCGTTAAGCAGCCATAGTGTGTTTTCTGCATGTGTGACTCTGTTCTGTTTTGTAATTCAGTTCAAGTGTAACGGTTTTTACATTCCCTCTATCAGTGATACCTTATGAGAAGTGTCCTTTTCTGTGTGACTTATTTCACTTAGAATCGTCGTACCTAAATCCACTCATCATGCTGCTACTAACCTTACGACATTGATTTCCTGGCTGAGTGATATTCCAATGTACATAAGGACCACAACTTCTTTATCCATTTTTCTCTTTCCTGGGATATTTAAGGTGGAATGAAGTGGAGGTCCTGGTCAACAGAGCAGCCCTAAACTTTGGGGTGCTTGTGTCTTGCTGATTTTTCATTTTCCCAATTTATACCCCCATGAGTGGAAGTGCCCTATGCTCTCTAAGCTGTGTTTTTCAGATGTTTCAGGACTCACCGGACACTTCTCCAGAGTGGCTCTTGGCAATTTACATCCCGCCCATCAGTGTAGCAAGGCTCCCATTTCTCCATGGCCTGTCCTGCATTTCTGGTTTTGACACTTTTTTCAGCATGGCCCTTTTGACCGATGGGAAGCGAGACTTCTTTGTAGCGCTGATTTGCCTTTCCAGGTTGCTTGGTTGGCCAAAAAGGGCGTATGCGTTTTTTCCTGAATATATTCAGGAAAAAACGCATACGCCCTTTTTGGCCAAGGGCATCATTGTCAACGTTTTGCCGCTTTTCATGTGCTTTAAAGGCGATTCGTATCTACCTCCTGAAATCTGTTTCCTGCAATTCTGCCTTGATTTCAAATCCTCTTCTTTGCCTTCCCTCAATATATTTGTGGACGGGAGTTATCATTTATAACTCTGCAGGTTTGTGAATTGCAGTGCCCTGAACCTCCATTTTACAACTCGTTTTTATGGGAGCTGGCCGCAAAATCGCAGAATGGCTTCAGGCCCTGTTCTGGTTCCGGGGGGCAGGCTGAGCCTGTGGTTAATTCTTCTTTCTGATGGGAAAATAGAGTGACCTGTGCCTGTCCCAACACCAAGAGCTAGTCTCTCGTTGGTTCCACGTCTTCCCGTTTATCCTCAGGACAAATTGCAACCTGTATGGAACAGGAGGTTAAAGGTGCTGATGCTCCAAGTAGGGAGCTTGCTAGTAAAGAGGCTGGAATGGCGAACCCGGGCACAAGGAGATGAGAAATGAGGTGCGTTTTAGAAACCTTTCCCCATCACACGGTGTACCATCTTCTGGGTTTCTCATGCATGTTTTTGATGTAGGAAGATGCCCTTGAACCTGGAGATTTGGGACCCATGCGATGGGTACCACGCAGTATTCCTTTAAAGGGTCTGCGTTTGCTCACCCAACCTCACCAAACCTCTCAGCCCCAAGAGTGTCCACCCTTATGTCTCATCCAGCTGTGCGTCTAGATATGGTCAATCCAGGTTGCATCACAGCCCCTGAACGCATTGTGTAAGAATTTCTCTCTCTTTCACTGTCTTTGTTTCATGGGTGTTTCAAAGTAATTTATTTTTATAATGGGGTTTAGCTGCTTTTCACTGCTGTGTTTATGCTGCTTTACACCCACTTGACACACTAGCAGAGAGATATCAATACATAGGTTTTACGATTATTATTAGTCAGATATATTCTTGTGCGGTGAATAGGGCGTGTTGAGTCCAGTTCTCTGAGCAAGGAGTAGGTCTTGTCTATTACATATTGAGTTTATGGAACGGTATCTGAGCTAATTTGATACCCTTGTTTTATGTATCACCCCACCTCACCTTTCCCGTTAAGCAGCCATAGTGTGTTTTCTGCATGTGTGACTCTGTTCTGTTTTGTAATTCAGTTCAAGTGTAACGGTTTTTACATTCCCTCTATCAGTGATACCTTATGAGAAGTGTCCTTTTCTGTGTGACTTATTTCACTTAGAATCGTCGTACCTAAATCCACTCATCATGCTGCTACTAACCTTACGACATTGATTTCCTGGCTGAGTGATATTCCATTGTACATGAGGACCACAACTTCTTTATCCATTTTTCTCTTTCCTGGGATATTTAAGGTGGAATGAAGTGGAGGTCCTGGTCAACAGAGCAGCCCTAAACTTTGGGGTGCTTGTGTCTTGCTGATTTTTAATTTTCCCAATTTATACCCCCATGAGTGGAAGTGCCCTATGCTCTCTAAGCTGTGTTTTTCAGATGTTTCAGGACTCACCGGACACTTCTCCGGAGTGGCTCTTGGCAATTTACATCCCGCCCATCAGTGTAGCAAGGCTCCCATTTCTCCATGGCCTGTCCTGCATTTCTGGTTTTGACACTTTTTTCAGCATGGCCCTTTTGACCGATGGGAAGCGAGACTTCTTTGTAGCGCTGATTTGCCTTTCCAGGTTGCTTGGTTGGCCAAAAAGGGCGTATGCGTTTTTTCCTGAATATATTCAGGAAAAAACGCATACGCCCTTTTTGGCCAAGGGCATCATTGTCAACGTTTTGCCGCTTTTCATGTGCTTTAAAGGCGATTCGTATCTACCTCCTGAAATCTGTTTCCTGCAATTCTGCCTTGATTTCAAATCCTCTTCTTTGCCTTCCCTCAATATATTTGTGGACGACAGTTATCATTTATAACTCTGCAGGTTTGTGAATTGCAGTGCCCTGAACCTCCATTTTACAACTCGTTTTTATGGGAGCTGGCCGCAAAATCGCAGAATGGCTTCAGGCCCTGTTCTGGTTCCGGGGGGCAGGCTGAGCCTGTGGTTAATTCTTCTTTCTGATGGGAAAATAGAGTGACCTGTGCCTGTCCCAACACCAAGAGCTAGTCTCTCGTTGGTTCCACGTCTTCCCGTTTATCCTCAGGACAAATTGCAACCTGTACGGAACAGGAGGTTAAAGGTGCCGATGCTACAAGTAGGGAGCTTGCTAGTAAAGAGGCTGGAATGGCGAACCCGGGCACAAGGAGATGAGAAATGAGGTGCGTTTTAGAAACCTTTCCCCATCACACGGTGTACCATCTTCTGGGTTTCTCATGCATGTTTTTGATGTAGGAAGATGCCCTTGAACCTGGAGATTTGGGACCCATGCGATGGGTACCACGCAGTATTACTTTAAAGGGTCTGCGTTTGCTCACCCAACCTCACCAAACCTCTCAGCCCCAAGAGTGTCCACCCTTATGTCTCATCCAGCTGTGCGTCTAGATATGGTCAATCCAGGTTGCATCACAGCCCCTGAACGCATTGTGTAAGAATTTCTCTCTCTTTCACTGTCTTTGTTTCATGGGTGTTTCAAAGTAATTTATTTTTATAATGGGGTTTAGCTGCTTTTCACTGCTGTGTTTATGCCGCTTTACACCCACTTGACACACTAACAGAGAGATATCAATACATAGGTTTTACGATTATTATTAGTCAGATATATTCTTGTGCGGTGAATAGGGCGTGTTGAGTCCAGTTCTCTGAGCAAGGAGTAGGTCTTGTCTATTACATATTGGGTTTATGGAACGGTATCTGAGCTAATTTGATACCCTTGTTTTATGTATCACCCCACCTCACCTTTCCCGTTAAGCAGCCATAGTGTGTTTTCTGCATGTGTGACTCTGTTCTGTTTTGTAATTCAGTTCAAGTGTAACGGTTTTTACATCCCCTCTATCAGTGATACCTTATGAGAAGTGTCCTTTTCTGTGTGAATTATTTCACTTAGAATCGTCGTACCTAAATCCACTCATCATGCTGCTACTAACCTTACGACATTGATTTCCTGGCTGAGTGATATTCCATTGTACATAAGGACCACAACTTCTTTATCCATTTTTCTCTTTCCTGGGATATTTAAGGTGGAATGAAGTGGAGGTCCTGGTCAACAGAGCAGCCCTAAACTTTGGGGTGCTTGTGTCTTGCTGATTTTTAATTTTCCCAATTTATACCCCCATGAGTGGAAGTGCCCTATGCTCTCTAAGCTGTGTTTTTCAGATGTTTCAGGACTCACCGGACACTTCTCCAGAGTGGCTCTTGGCAATTTACATCCCGCCCATCAGTGTAGCAAGGCTCCCATTTCTCCATGGCCTGTCCTGCATTTCTGCTTTTGACACTTTTTTCAGCATGGCCCTTTTGACCGATGGGAAGCGAGACTTCTTTGTAGCGCTGATTTGCCTTTCCAGGTTGCTTGGTTGGCCAAAAAGGGCGTATGCGTTTTTTCCTGAATCTATTCAGGAAAAAACGCATACGCCCTTTTTGGCCAAGGGCATCATTGTCAACGTTTTGCCGCTTTTCATGTGCTTTAAAGGCGATTCGTATCTACCTCCTGAAATCTGTTTCCTGCAATTCTGCCTTGATTTCAAATCCTCTTCTTTGCCTTCCCTCAATATATTTGTGGACGACAGTTATCATTTATAACTCTGCAGGTTTGTGAATTGCAGTGCCCTGAACCTCCATTTTACAACTCGTTTTTATGGGAGCTGGCCGCAAAATCGCAGAATGGCTTCAGGCCCTGTTCTGGTTCCGGGGCGCAGGCTGAGCCTGTGGTTAATTCTTCTTTCTGTTGGGAAAATAGAGTGACCTGTGCCTGTCCCAACACCAAGAGCTAGTCTCTCGTTGGTTCCACGTCTTCCCGTTTATCCTCAGGACAAATTGCAACCTGTATGGAACAGGAGGTTAAAGGTGCCGATGCTCCAAGTAGGGAGCTTGCTAGTAAAGAGGCTGGAATGGCGAACCCGGGCACAAGGAGATGAGAAATGAGGTGCGTTTTAGAAACCTTTCCCCATCACACGGTGTACCATCTTCTGGGTTTCTCATGCATGTTTTCGATGTAGGAAGATGCCCTTGAACCTGGAGATTTGGGACCCATGCGATGGGTACCACGCAGTATTACTTTAAAGGGTCTGCGTTTGCTCACCCAACCTCACCAAACCTCTCAGCCCCAAGAGTGTCCACCCTTATGCCTAATCCAGCTGTGCGTCTAGATATGGTCAATCCAGGTTGCATCACAGCCCCTGAACGCATTGTGTAAGAATTTCTCTCTCTTTCACTGTCTTTGTTTCATGGGTGTTTCAAAGTAATTTATTTTTATAATGGGATTTAGCTGCTTTTCACTGCTGTGTTTATGCCGCTTTACACCCACTTGACACACTAGCAGAGAGATATCAATACATAGGCTTTACGATTATTATTAGTCAGATATATTCTTGTGCGGTGAATAGGGCGTGTTGAGTCCAGTTCTCTGAGCAAGGAGTAGGTCTTGTCTATTACATATTGAGTTTATGGAACGGTATCTGAGCTAATTTGATACCCTTGTTTTATGTATCACCCCACCTCACCTTTCCCGTTAAGCAGCCATAGTGTGTTTTCTGCATGTGTGACTCTGTTCTGTTTTGTAATTCAGTTCAAGTGTAACGGTTTTTACATTCCCTCTATCAGTGATACCTTATGAGAAGTGTCCTTTTCTGTGTGACTTATTTCACTTAGAATCGTCGTACCTAAATCCACTCATCATGCTGCTACTAACCTTACGACATTGATTTCCTGGCTGAGTGATATTCCATTGTACATGAGGACCACAACTTCTTTATCCATTTTTCTCTTTCCTGGGATATTTAAGGTGGAATGAAGTGGAGGTCCTGGTCAACAGAGCAGCCCTAAACTTTGGGGTGCTTGTGTCTTGCTGATTTTTAATTTTCCCAATTTATACCCCCATGCGTGGAAGTGCCCTATGCTCTCTAAGCTGTGTTTTTCAGATGTTTCAGGACTCACCGGACACTTCTCCAGAGTGGCTCTTGGCAATTTACATCCCGCCCATCAGTGTAGCAAGGCTCCCATTTCTCCATGGCCTGTCCTGCATTTCTGGTTTTGACACTTTTTTCAGCATGGCCCTTTTGACCGATGGGAAGCGAGACTTCTTTGTAGCGCTGATTTGCCTTTCCAGGTTGCTTGGTTGGCCAAAAAGGGCGTATGCGTTTTTTCCTGAATATATTCAGGAAAAAACGCATACGCCCTTTTTGGCCAAGGGCATCATTGTCAACGTTTTGCCGCTTTTCATGTGCTTTAAAGGCGATTCGAATCTACCTCCTGAAATCTGTTTCCTGCAATTCTGCCTTGATTTCAAATCCTCTTCTTTGCCTTCCCTCAATATATTTGTGGACGACAGTTATCATTTATAACTCTGCAGGTTTGTGAATTGCAGTGCCCTGAACCTCCATTTTACAACTCGTTTTTATGGGAGCTGGCCGCAAAATCGCAGAATGGCTTCAGGCCCTGTTCTGGTTCCGGGGCGCAGGCTGAGCCTGTGGTTAATTCTTCTTTCTGTTGGGAAAATAGAGTGACCTGTGCCTGTCCCAACACCAAGAGCTAGTCTCTCGTTGGTTCCACGTCTTCCCGTTTATCCTCAGGACAAATTGCAACCTGTATGGAACAGGAGGTTAAAGGTGCTGATGCTCCAAGTAGGGAGCTTGCTAGTAAAGAGGCTGGAATGGCGAACCCGGGCACAAGGAGATGAGAAATGAGGTGCGTTTTAGAAACCTTTCCCCATCACACGGTGTACCATCTTCTGGGTTTCTCATGCATGTTTTTGATGTAGGAAGATGCCCTTGAACCTGGAGATTTGGGACCCATGCGATGGGTACCACGCAGTATTACTTTAAAGGGTCTGCGTTTGCTCACCCAACCTCACCAAACCTCTCAGCCCCAAGAGTGTCCACCCTTATGCCTCATCCAGCTGTGCGTCTAGATATGGTCAATCCAGGTTGCATCACAGCCCCTGAACGCATTGTGTAAGAATTTCTCTCTCTTTCACTGTCTTTGTTTCATGGGTGTTTCAAAGTAATTTATTTTTATAATGGGGTTTAGCTGCTTTTCACTGCTGTGTTTATGCTGCTTTACACCCACTTGACACACTAGCAGAGAGATATCAATACATAGGTTTTACGATTATTATTAGTCAGATATATTCTTGTGCGGTGAATAGGGGGTGTTGAGTCCAGTTCTCTGAGCAAGGAGTAGGTCTTGTCTATTACATATTGAGTTTATGGAATGGTATCTGAGCTAATTTGATACCCTTGTTTTATGTATCACCCCACCTCACCTTTCCCGTTAAGCAGCCATAGTGTGTTTTCTGCATGTGTGACTCTGTTCTGTTTTGTAATTCAGTTCAAGTGTAACGGTTTTTACATTCCCTCTATCAGTGATACCTTATGAGAAGTGTCCTTTTCTGTGTGACTTATTTCACTTAGAATCGTCGTACCTAAATCCACTCATCATGCTGCTACTAACCTTACGACATTGATTTCCTGGCTGAGTGATATTCCATTGTACATGAGGACCACAACTTCTTTATCCATTTTTCTCTTTCCTGGGATATTTAAGGTGGAATGAAGTGGAGGTCCTGGTCAACAGAGCAGCCCTAAACTTTGGGGTGCTTGTGTCTTGCTGATTTTTAATTTTCCCAATTTATACCCCCATGAGTGGAAGTGCCCTATGCTCTCTAAGCTGTGTTTTTCAGATGTTTCAGGACTCACCGGACACTTCTCCGGAGTGGCTCTTGGCAATTTACATCCCGCCCATCAGTGTAGCAAGGCTCCCATTTCTCCATGGCCTGTCCTGCATTTCTGGTTTTGACACTTTTTTCAGCATGGCCCTTTTGACCGATGGGAAGCGAGACTTCTTTGTAGCGCTGATTTGCCTTTCCAGGTTGCTTGGTTGGCCAAAAAGGGCGTATGCGTTTTTTCCTGAATATATTCAGGAAAAAACGCATACGCCCTTTTTGGCCAAGGGCATCATTGTCAACGTTTTGCCGCTTTTCATGTGCTTTAAAGGCGATTCGAATCTACCTCCTGAAATCTGTTTCCTGCAATTCTGCCTTGATTTCAAATCCTCTTCTTTGCCTTCCCTCAATATATTTGTGGACGACAGTTATCATTTATAACTCTGCAGGTTTGTGAATTGCAGTGCCCTGAACCTCCATTTTACAACTCGTTTTTATGGGAGCTGGCCGCAAAATCGCAGAATGGCTTCAGGCCCTGTTCTGGTTCCGGGGGGCAGGCTGAGCCTGTGGTTAATTCTTCTTTCTGATGGGAAAATAGAGTGACCTGTGCCTGTCCCAACACCAAGAGCTAGTCTCTCGTTGGTTCCACGTCTTCCCGTTTATCCTCAGGACAAATTGCAACCTGTACGGAACAGGAGGTTAAAGGTGCCGATGCTACAAGTAGGGAGCTTGCTAGTAAAGAGGCTGGAATGGCGAACCCGGGCACAAGGAGATGAGAAATGAGGTGCGTTTTAGAAACCTTTCCCCATCACACGGTGTACCATCTTCTGGGTTTCTCATGCATGTTTTTGATGTAGGAAGATGCCCTTGAACCTGGAGATTTGGGACCCATGCGATGGGTACCACGCAGTATTACTTTAAAGGGTCTGCGTTTGCTCACCCAACCTCACCAAACCTCTCAGCCCCAAGAGTGTCCACCCTTATGCCTCATCCAGCTGTGCGTCTAGATATGGTCAATCCAGGTTGCATCACAGCCCCTGAACGCATTGTGTAAGAATTTCTCTCTCTTTCACTGTCTTTGTTTCATGGGTGTTTCAAAGTAATTTATTTTTATAATGGGGTTTAGCTGCTTTTCACTGCTGTGTTTATGCTGCTTTACACCCACTTGACACACTAGCAGAGAGATATCAATACATAGGTTTTACGATTATTATTAGTCAGATATATTCTTGTGCGGTGAATAGGGCGTGTTGAGTCCAGTTCTCTGAGCAAGGAGTAGGTCTTGTCTATTACATATTGAGTTTATGGAACGGTATCTGAGCTAATTTGATACCCTTGTTTTATGTATCACCCCACCTCACCTTTCCCGTTAAGCAGCCATAGTGTGTTTTCTGCATGTGTGACTCTGTTCTGTTTTGTAATTCAGTTCAAGTGTAACGGTTTTTACATTCCCTCTATCAGTGATACCTTATGAGAAGTGTCCTTTTCTGTGTGACTTATTTCACTTAGAATCGTCGTACCTAAATCCACTCATCATGCTGCTACTAACCTTACGACATTGATTTCCTGGCTGAGTGATATTCCATTGTACATGAGGACCACAACTTCTTTATCCATTTTTCTCTTTCCTGGGATATTTAAGGTGGAATGAAGTGGAGGTCCTGGTCAACAGAGCAGCCCTAAACTTTGGGGTGCTTGTGTCTTGCTGATTTTTAATTTTCCCAATTTATACCCCCATGAGTGGAAGTGCCCTATGCTCTCTAAGCTGTGTTTTTCAGATGTTTCAGGACTCACCGGACACTTCTCCGGAGTGGCTCTTGGCAATTTACATCCCGCCCATCAGTGTAGCAAGGCTCCCATTTCTCCATGGCCTGTCCTGCATTTCTGGTTTTGACACTTTTTTCAGCATGGCCCTTTTGACCGATGGGAAGCGAGACTTCTTTGTAGCGCTGATTTGCCTTTCCAGGTTGCTTGGTTGGCCAAAAAGGGCGTATGCGTTTTTTCCTGAATATATTCAGGAAAAAACGCATACGCCCTTTTTGGCCAAGGGCATCATTGTCAACGTTTTGCCGCTTTTCATGTGCTTTAAAGGCGATTCGTATCTACCTCCTGAAATCTGTTTCCTGCAATTCTGCCTTGATTTCAAATCCTCTTCTTTGCCTTCCCTCAATATATTTGTGGACGGGAGTTATCATTTATAACTCTGCAGGTTTGTGAATTGCAGTGCCCTGAACCTCCATTTTACAACTCGTTTTTATGGGAGCTGGCCGCAAAATCGCAGAATGGCTTCAGGCCCTGTTCTGGTTCCGGGGGGCAGGCTGAGCCTGTGGTTAATTCTTCTTTCTGATGGGAAAATAGAGTGACCTGTGCCTGTCCCAACACCAAGAGCTAGTCTCTCGTTGGTTCCACGTCTTCCCGTTTATCCTCAGGACAAATTGCAACCTGTATGGAACAGGAGGTTAAAGGTGCTGATGCTCCAAGTAGGGAGCTTGCTAGTAAAGTGGCAGGAATGGCGAACCCGGGCACAAGGAGATGAGAAATGAGGTGCGTTTTAGAAACCTTTCACCATCACACGGTGTACCATCTTCTGGGTTTCTCATGCATGTTTTTGATGTAGGAAGATGCCCTTGAACCTGGAGATTTGGGACCCATGCGATGGGTACCACGCAGTATTCCTTTAAAGGGTCTGCGTTTGCTCACCCAACCTCACCAAACCCCTCAGCCCCAAGAGTGTCCACCCTTATGTCTCATCCAGCTGTGCGTCTAGATATGGTCAATCCAGGTTGCATCACAGCCCCTGAACGCATTGTGTAAGAATTTCTCTCTCTTTCACTGTCTTTGTTTCATGGGTGTTTTAAAGTAATTTATTTTTATAATGGGGTTTAGCTGCTTTTCACTGCTGTGTTTATGCCGCTTTACACCCACTTGACACACTAACAGAGAGATATCAATACATAGGTTTTACGATTATTATTAGTCAGATATATTCTTGTGCGGTGAATAGGGCGTGTTGAGTCCAGTTCTCTGAGCAAGGAGTAGGTCTTGTCTATTACATATTGGGTTTATGGAACGGTATCTGAGCTAATTTGATACCCTTGTTTTATGTATCACCCCACCTCACCTTTCCCGTTAAGCAGCCATAGTGTGTTTTCTGCATGTGTGACTCTGTTCTGTTTTGTAATTCAGTTCAAGTATAACGGTTTTTACATTCCCTCTATCAGTGATACCTTATGAGAAGTGTCCTCTTCTGTGTGACTTATTTCACTTAGAATCGTCATACCTAAATCCACTCATCATGCTGCTACTAACATTACGACATTGATTTCATGGCTGAGTGATATTCCATTGTACATAAGGACCACAACTTCTTTATCCATTTTTCTCTTTCCTGGGATATTTAAGGTGGAATGAAGTGGAGGTCCTGGTCAACAGAGCAGCCCTAAACTTTGGGGTGCTTGTGTCTTGCTGATTTTTCATTTTCCCAATTTATACCCCCATGAGTGGAAGTGCCCTATGCTCTCTAAGCTGTGTTTTTCAGATGTTTCAGGACTCACCGGACACTTCTCCAGAGTGGCTCTTGGCAATTTACATCCCGCCCATCAGTGTAGCAAGGCTCCCATTTCTCCATGGCCTGTCCTGCATTTCTGGTTTTGACACTTTTTTCAGCATGGCCCTTTTGACCGATGGGAAGCGAGACTTCTTTGTAGCGCTGATTTGCCTTTCCAGGTTGCTTGGTTGGCCAAAAAGGGCGTATGCGTTTTTTCCTGAATATATTCAGGAAAAAACGCATACGCCCTTTTTGGCCAAGGGCATCATTGTCAACGTTTTGCCGCTTTTCATGTGCTTTAAAGGCGATTCGTATCTACCTCCTGAAATCTGTTTCCTGCAATTCTGCCTTGATTTCAAATCCTCTTCTTTGCCTTCCCTCAATATATTTGTGGACGACAGTTATCATTTATAACTCTGCAGGTTTGTGAATTGCAGTGCCCTGAACCTCCATTTTACAACTCGTTTTTATGGGAGCTGGCCGCAAAATCGCAGAATGGCTTCAGGCCCTGTTCTGGTTCCGGGGCGCAGGCTGAGCCTGTGGTTAATTCTTCTTTCTGATGGGAAAATAGAGTGACCTGTGCCTGTCCCAACACCAAGAGCTAGTCTCTCGTTGGTTCCACATCTTCCCGTTTATCCTCAGGACAAATTGCAACCTGTATGGAACAGGAGGTTAAAGGTGCTGATGCTCCAAGTAGGGAGCTTGCTAGTAAAGAGGCTGGAATGGCGAACCCGGGCACAAGGAGATGAGAAATGAGGTGCGTTTTAGAAACCTTTCCCCATCACACGGTGTACCATCTTCTGGGTTTCTCATGCATGTTTTTGATGTAGGAAGATGCCCTTGAACCTGGAGATTTGGGACCCATGCGATGGGTACCACGCAGTATTCCTTTAAAGGGTCTGCGTTTGCTCACCCAACCTCACCAAACCTCTCAGCCCCAAGAGTGTCCACCCTTATGTCTCATCCAGCTGTGCGTCTAGATATGGTCAATCCAGGTTGCATCACAGCCCCTGAACGCATTGTGTAAGAATTTCTCTCTCTTTCACTGTCTTTGTTTCATGGGTGTTTTAAAGTAATTTATTTTTATAATGGGGTTTAGCTGCTTTTCACTGCTGTGTTTATGCCGCTTTACACCCACTTGACACACTAACAGAGAGATATCAATACATAGGTTTTACGATTATTATTAGTCAGATATATTCTTGTGCGGTGAATAGGGCGTGTTGAGTCCAGTTCTCTGAGCAAGGAGTAGGTCTTGTCTATTACATATTGGGTTTATGGAACGGTATCTGAGCTAATTTGATACCCTTGTTTTATGTATCACCCCACCTCACCTTTCCCGTTAAGCAGCCATAGTCTGTTTTCTGCATGTGTGACTCTGTTCTGTTTTGTAATTCAGTTCAAGTGTAACGGTTTTTACATTCCCTCTATCAGTGATACCTTATGAGAAGTGTCCTTTTCTGTGTGACTTATTTCACTTAGAATCGTCGTACCTAAATCCACTCATCATGCTGCTACTAACCTTACGACATTGATTTCCTGGCTGAGTGATATTCCAATGTACATAAGGACCACAACTTCTTTATCCATTTTTCTCTTTCCTGGGATATTTAAGGTGGAATGAAGTGGAGGTCCTGGTCAACAGAGCAGCCCTAAACTTTGGGGTGCTTGTGTCTTGCTGATTTTTAATTTTCCCAATTTATACCCCCATGAGTGGAAGTGCCCTATGCTCTCTAAGCTGTGTTTTTCAGATGTTTCAGGACTCACCGGACACTTCTCCAGAGTGGCTCTTGGCAATTTACATCCCGCCCATCAGTGTAGCAAGGCTCCCATTTCTCCATGGCCTGTCCTGCATTTCTGGTTTTGACACTTTTTTCAGCATGGCCCTTTTGACCGATGGGAAGCGAGACTTCTTTGTAGCGCTGATTTGCCTTTCCAGGTTGCTTGGTTGGCCAAAAAGGGCGTATGCGTTTTTTCCTGAATATATTCAGGAAAAAACGCATACGCCCTTTTTGGCCAAGGGCATCATTGTCAACGTTTTGCCGCTTTTCATGTGCTTTAAAGGCGATTCGTATCTACCTCCTGAAATCTGTTTCCTGCAATTCTGCCTTGATTTCAAATCCTCTTCTTTGCCTTCCCTCAATATATTTGTGGACGACAGTTATCATTTATAACTCTGCAGGTTTGTGAATTGCAGTGCCCTGAACCTCCATTTTACAACTCGTTTTTATGGGAGCTGGCCGCAAAATCGCAGAATGGCTTCAGGCCCTGTTCTGGTTCCGGGGCGCAGGCTGAGCCTGTGGTTAATTCTTCTTTCTGATGGGAAAATAGAGTGACCTGTGCCTGTCCCAACACCAAGAGCTAGTCTCTCGTTGGTTCCACATCTTCCCGTTTATCCTCAGGACAAATTGCAACCTGTATGGAACAGGAGGTTAAAGGTGCTGATGCTCCAAGTAGGGAGCTTGCTAGTAAAGAGGCTGGAATGGCGAACCCGGGCACAAGGAGATGAGAAATGAGGTGCGTTTTAGAAACCTTTCCCCATCACACGGTGTACCATCTTCTGGGTTTCTCATGCATGTTTTTGATGTAGGAAGATGCCCTTGAACCTGGAGATTTGGGACCCATGCGATGGGTACCACGCAGTATTCCTTTAAAGGGTCTGCGTTTGCTCACCCAACCTCACCAAACCTCTCAGCCCCAAGAGTGTCCACCCTTATGTCTCATCCAGCTGTGCGTCTAGATATGGTCAATCCAGGTTGCATCACAGCCCCTGAACGCATTGTGTAAGAATTTCTCTCTCTTTCACTGTCTTTGTTTCATGGGTGTTTTAAAGTAATTTATTTTTATAATGGGGTTTAGCTGCTTTTCACTGCTGTGTTTATGCCGCTTTACACCCACTTGACACACTAACAGAGAGATATCAATACATAGGTTTTACGATTATTATTAGTCAGATATATTCTTGTGCGGTGAATAGGGCGTGTTGAGTCCAGTTCTCTGAGCAAGGAGTAGGTCTTGTCTATTACATATTGGGTTTATGGAACGGTATCTGAGCTAATTTGATACCCTTGTTTTATGTATCACCCCACCTCACCTTTCCCGTTAAGCAGCCATAGTCTGTTTTCTGCATGTGTGACTCTGTTCTGTTTTGTAATTCAGTTCAAGTGTAACGGTTTTTACATTCCCTCTATCAGTGATACCTTATGAGAAGTGTCCTTTTCTGTGTGACTTATTTCACTTAGAATCGTCGTACCTAAATCCACTCATCATGCTGCTACTAACCTTACGACATTGATTTCCTGGCTGAGTGATATTCCAATGTACATAAGGACCACAACTTCTTTATCCATTTTTCTCTTTCCTGGGATATTTAAGGTGGAATGAAGTGGAGGTCCTGGTCAACAGAGCAGCCCTAAACTTTGGGGTGCTTGTGTCTTGCTGATTTTTAATTTTCCCAATTTATACCCCCATGAGTGGAAGTGCCCTATGCTCTCTAAGCTGTGTTTTTCAGATGTTTCAGGACTCACCGGACACTTCTCCAGAGTGGCTCTTGGCAATTTACATCCCGCCCATCAGTGTAGCAAGGCTCCCATTTCTCCATGGCCTGTCCTGCATTTCTGGTTTTGACACTTTTTTCAGCATGGCCCTTTTGACCGATGGGAAGTGAGACTTCTTTGTAGCGCTGATTTGCCTTTCCAGGTTGCTTGGTTGGCCAAAAAGGGCGTATGCGTTTTTTCCTGAATATATTCAGGAAAAAACACATACGCCCTTTTTGGCCAAGGGCATCATTGTCAACGTTTTGCCGCTTTTCATGTGCTTTAAAGGCGATTCGTATCTACCTCCTGAAATCTGTTTCCTGCAATTCTGCCTTGATTTCAAATCCTCTTCTTTGCCTTCCCTCAATATATTTGTGGACGACAGTTATCATTTATAACTCTGCAGGTTTGTGAATTGCAGTGCCCTGAACCTCCATTTTACAACTCGTTTTTATGGGAGCTGGCCGCAAAATCGCAGAATGGCTTCAGGCCCTGTTCTGGTTCCGGGCGGCAGGCTGAGCCTGTGGTTAATTCTTCTTTCTGATGGGAAAATAGAGTGACCTGTGCCTGTCCCAACACCAAGAGCTAGTCTCTCGTTGGTTCCACGTCTTCCCGTTTATCCTCAGGACAAATTGCAACCTGTATGGAACAGGAGGTTAAAGGTGCTGATGCTCCAAGTAGGGAGCTTGCTAGTAAAGTGGCAGGAATGGCGAACCCGGGCACAAGGAGATGAGAAATGAGGTGCGTTTTAGAAACCTTTCACCATCAGACGGTGTACCATCTTCTGGGTTTCTCATGCATGTTTTTGATGTAGGAAGATGCCCTTGAACCTGGAGATTTGGGACCCATGCGATGGGTACCACGCAGTATTCCTTTAAAGGGTCTGCGTTTGCTCACCCAACCTCACCAAACCTCTCAGCCCCAAGAGTGTCCACCCTTATGTCTCATCCAGCTGTGCGTCTAGATATGGTCAATCCAGGTTGCATCACAGCCCCTGAACGCATTGTGTAAGAATTTCTCTCTCTTTCACTGTCTTTGTTTCATGGTGGTTTCAAAGTAATTTATTTTTATAATGGGGTTTAGCTGCTTTTCACTGCTGTGTTTATGCCGCTTTACACCCACTTGACACACTAACAGAGAGATATCAATACATAGGTTTTACGATTATTATTAGTCAGATATATTCTTGTGCGGTGAATAGGGCGTGTTGAGTCCAGTTCTCTGAGCAAGGAGTAGGTCTTGTCTATTACATATTGGGTTTATGGAACGGTATCTGAGCTAATTTGATATCCTTGTTTTATGTATCACCCCACCTCACCTTTCCCGTTAAGCAGCCATAGTGTGTTTTCTGCATGTGTGACTCTGTTCTGTTTTGTAATTCAGTTCAAGTGTAACGGTTTTTACATTCCCTCTATCAGTGATACCTTATGAGAAGTGTCCTTTTCTGTGTGACTTATTTCACTTAGAATCGTCGTACCTAAATCCACTCATCATGCTGCTACTAACCTTACGACATTGATTTCCTGGCTGAGTGATATTCCAATGTACATAAGGACCACAACTTCTTTATCCATTTTTCTCTTTCCTGGGATATTTAAGGTGGAATGAAGTGGAGGTCCTGGTCAACAGAGCAGCCCTAAACTTTGGGGTGCTTGTGTCTTGCTGATTTTTCATTTTCCCAATTTATACCCCCATGAGTGGAAGTGCCCTATGCTCTCTAAGCTGTGTTTTTCAGATGTTTCAGGACTCACCGGACACTTCTCCAGAGTGGCTCTTGGCAATTTACATCCCGCCCATCAGTGTAGCAAGGCTCCCATTTCTCCATGGCCTGTCCTGCATTTCTGGTTTTGACACTTTTTTCAGCATGGCCCTTTTGACCGATGGGAAGCGAGACTTCTTTGTAGCGCTGATTTGCCTTTCCAGGTTGCTTGGTTGGCCAAAAAGGGCGTATGCGTTTTTTCCTGAATATATTCAGGAAAAAACGCATACGCCCTTTTTGGCCAAGGGCATCATTGTCAACGTTTTGCCGCTTTTCATGTGCTTTAAAGGCGATTCGTATCTACCTCCTGAAATCTGTTTCCTGCAATTCTGCCTTGATTTCAAATCCTCTTCTTTGCCTTCCCTCAATATATTTGTGGACGGGAGTTATCATTTATAACTCTGCAGGTTTGTGAATTGCAGTGCCCTGAACCTCCATTTTACAACTCGTTTTTATGGGAGCTGGCCGCAAAATCGCAGAATGGCTTCAGGCCCTGTTCTGGTTCCGGGGGGCAGGCTGAGCCTGTGGTTAATTCTTCTTTCTGATGGGAAAATAGAGTGACCTGTGCCTGTCCCAACACCAAGAGCTAGTCTCTCGTTGGTTCCACGTCTTCCCGTTTATCCTCAGGACAAATTGCAACCTGTATGGAACAGGAGGTTAAAGGTGCTGATGCTCCAAGTAGGGAGCTTGCTAGTAAAGAGGCTGGAATGGCGAACCCGGGCACAAGGAGATGAGAAATGAGGTGCGTTTTAGAAACCTTTCCCCATCACACGGTGTACCATCTTCTGGGTTTCTCATGCATGTTTTTGATGTAGGAAGATGCCCTTGAACCTGGAGATTTGGGACCCATGCGATGGGTACCACGCAGTATTCCTTTAAAGGGTCTGCGTTTGCTCACCCAACCTCACCAAACCTCTCAGCCCCAAGAGTGTCCACCCTTATGTCTCATCCAGCTGTGCGTCTAGATATGGTCAATCCAGGTTGCATCACAGCCCCTGAACGCATTGTGTAAGAATTTCTCTCTCTTTCACTGTCTTTGTTTCATGGGTGTTTCAAAGTAATTTATTTTTATAATGGGGTTTAGCTGCTTTTCACTGCTGTGTTTATGCTGCTTTACACCCACTTGACACACTAGCAGAGAGATATCAATACATAGGTTTTACGATTATTATTAGTCAGATATATTCTTGTGCGGTGAATAGGGCGTGTTGAGTCCAGTTCTCTGAGCAAGGAGTAGGTCTTGTCTATTACATATTGAGTTTATGGAACGGTATCTGAGCTAATTTGATACCCTTGTTTTATGTATCACCCCACCTCACCTTTCCCGTTAAGCAGCCATAGTGTGTTTTCTGCATGTGTGACTCTGTTCTGTTTTGTAATTCAGTTCAAGTGTAACGGTTTTTACATTCCCTCTATCAGTGATACCTTATGAGAAGTGTCCTTTTCTGTGTGACTTATTTCACTTAGAATCGTCGTACCTAAATCCACTCATCATGCTGCTACTAACCTTACGACATTGATTTCCTGGCTGAGTGATATTCCATTGTACATGAGGACCACAACTTCTTTATCCATTTTTCTCTTTCCTGGGATATTTAAGGTGGAATGAAGTGGAGGTCCTGGTCAACAGAGCAGCCCTAAACTTTGGGGTGCTTGTGTCTTGCTGATTTTTAATTTTCCCAATTTATACCCCCATGAGTGGAAGTGCCCTATGCTCTCTAAGCTGTGTTTTTCAGATGTTTCAGGACTCACCGGACACTTCTCCGGAGTGGCTCTTGGCAATTTACATCCCGCCCATCAGTGTAGCAAGGCTCCCATTTCTCCATGGCCTGTCCTGCATTTCTGGTTTTGACACTTTTTTCAGCATGGCCCTTTTGACCGATGGGAAGCGAGACTTCTTTGTAGCGCTGATTTGCCTTTCCAGGTTGCTTGGTTGGCCAAAAAGGGCGTATGCGTTTTTTCCTGAATATATTCAGGAAAAAACGCATACGCCCTTTTTGGCCAAGGGCATCATTGTCAACGTTTTGCCGCTTTTCATGTGCTTTAAAGGCGATTCGTATCTACCTCCTGAAATCTGTTTCCTGCAATTCTGCCTTGATTTCAAATCCTCTTCTTTGCCTTCCCTCAATATATTTGTGGACGACAGTTATCATTTATAACTCTGCAGGTTTGTGAATTGCAGTGCCCTGAACCTCCATTTTACAACTCGTTTTTATGGGAGCTGGCCGCAAAATCGCAGAATGGCTTCAGGCCCTGTTCTGGTTCCGGGGGGCAGGCTGAGCCTGTGGTTAATTCTTCTTTCTGATGGGAAAATAGAGTGACCTGTGCCTGTCCCAACACCAAGAGCTAGTCTCTCGTTGGTTCCACGTCTTCCCGTTTATCCTCAGGACAAATTGCAACCTGTACGGAACAGGAGGTTAAAGGTGCCGATGCTACAAGTAGGGAGCTTGCTAGTAAAGAGGCTGGAATGGCGAACCCGGGCACAAGGAGATGAGAAATGAGGTGCGTTTTAGAAACCTTTCCCCATCACACGGTGTACCATCTTCTGGGTTTCTCATGCATGTTTTTGATGTAGGAAGATGCCCTTGAACCTGGAGATTTGGGACCCATGCGATGGGTACCACGCAGTATTACTTTAAAGGGTCTGCGTTTGCTCACCCAACCTCACCAAACCTCTCAGCCCCAAGAGTGTCCACCCTTATGTCTCATCCAGCTGTGCGTCTAGATATGGTCAATCCAGGTTGCATCACAGCCCCTGAACGCATTGTGTAAGAATTTCTCTCTCTTTCACTGTCTTTGTTTCATGGGTGTTTCAAAGTAATTTATTTTTATAATGGGGTTTAGCTGCTTTTCACTGCTGTGTTTATGCCGCTTTACACCCACTTGACACACTAACAGAGAGATATCAATACATAGGTTTTACGATTATTATTAGTCAGATATATTCTTGTGCGGTGAATAGGGCGTGTTGAGTCCAGTTCTCTGAGCAAGGAGTAGGTCTTGTCTATTACATATTGGGTTTATGGAACGGTATCTGAGCTAATTTGATACCCTTGTTTTATGTATCACCCCACCTCACCTTTCCCGTTAAGCAGCCATAGTGTGTTTTCTGCATGTGTGACTCTGTTCTGTTTTGTAATTCAGTTCAAGTGTAACGGTTTTTACATCCCCTCTATCAGTGATACCTTATGAGAAGTGTCCTTTTCTGTGTGAATTATTTCACTTAGAATCGTCGTACCTAAATCCACTCATCATGCTGCTACTAACCTTACGACATTGATTTCCTGGCTGAGTGATATTCCATTGTACATAAGGACCACAACTTCTTTATCCATTTTTCTCTTTCCTGGGATATTTAAGGTGGAATGAAGTGGAGGTCCTGGTCAACAGAGCAGCCCTAAACTTTGGGGTGCTTGTGTCTTGCTGATTTTTAATTTTCCCAATTTATACCCCCATGAGTGGAAGTGCCCTATGCTCTCTAAGCTGTGTTTTTCAGATGTTTCAGGACTCACCGGACACTTCTCCAGAGTGGCTCTTGGCAATTTACATCCCGCCCATCAGTGTAGCAAGGCTCCCATTTCTCCATGGCCTGTCCTGCATTTCTGCTTTTGACACTTTTTTCAGCATGGCCCTTTTGACCGATGGGAAGCGAGACTTCTTTGTAGCGCTGATTTGCCTTTCCAGGTTGCTTGGTTGGCCAAAAAGGGCGTATGCGTTTTTTCCTGAATCTATTCAGGAAAAAACGCATACGCCCTTTTTGGCCAAGGGCATCATTGTCAACGTTTTGCCGCTTTTCATGTGCTTTAAAGGCGATTCGTATCTACCTCCTGAAATCTGTTTCCTGCAATTCTGCCTTGATTTCAAATCCTCTTCTTTGCCTTCCCTCAATATATTTGTGGACGACAGTTATCATTTATAACTCTGCAGGTTTGTGAATTGCAGTGCCCTGAACCTCCATTTTACAACTCGTTTTTATGGGAGCTGGCCGCAAAATCGCAGAATGGCTTCAGGCCCTGTTCTGGTTCCGGGGCGCAGGCTGAGCCTGTGGTTAATTCTTCTTTCTGTTGGGAAAATAGAGTGACCTGTGCCTGTCCCAACACCAAGAGCTAGTCTCTCGTTGGTTCCACGTCTTCCCGTTTATCCTCAGGACAAATTGCAACCTGTATGGAACAGGAGGTTAAAGGTGCCGATGCTCCAAGTAGGGAGCTTGCTAGTAAAGAGGCTGGAATGGCGAACCCGGGCACAAGGAGATGAGAAATGAGGTGCGTTTTAGAAACCTTTCCCCATCACACGGTGTACCATCTTCTGGGTTTCTCATGCATGTTTTCGATGTAGGAAGATGCCCTTGAACCTGGAGATTTGGGACCCATGCGATGGGTACCACGCAGTATTACTTTAAAGGGTCTGCGTTTGCTCACCCAACCTCACCAAACCTCTCAGCCCCAAGAGTGTCCACCCTTATGCCTAATCCAGCTGTGCGTCTAGATATGGTCAATCCAGGTTGCATCACAGCCCCTGAACGCATTGTGTAAGAATTTCTCTCTCTTTCACTGTCTTTGTTTCATGGGTGTTTCAAAGTAATTTATTTTTATAATGGGATTTAGCTGCTTTTCACTGCTGTGTTTATGCCGCTTTACACCCACTTGACACACTAGCAGAGAGATATCAATACATAGGCTTTACGATTATTATTAGTCAGATATATTCTTGTGCGGTGAATAGGGCGTGTTGAGTCCAGTTCTCTGAGCAAGGAGTAGGTCTTGTCTATTACATATTGAGTTTATGGAACGGTATCTGAGCTAATTTGATACCCTTGTTTTATGTATCACCCCACCTCACCTTTCCCGTTAAGCAGCCATAGTGTGTTTTCTGCATGTGTGACTCTGTTCTGTTTTGTAATTCAGTTCAAGTGTAACGGTTTTTACATTCCCTCTATCAGTGATACCTTATGAGAAGTGTCCTTTTCTGTGTGACTTATTTCACTTAGAATCGTCGTACCTAAATCCACTCATCATGCTGCTACTAACCTTACGACATTGATTTCCTGGCTGAGTGATATTCCATTGTACATGAGGACCACAACTTCTTTATCCATTTTTCTCTTTCCTGGGATATTTAAGGTGGAATGAAGTGGAGGTCCTGGTCAACAGAGCAGCCCTAAACTTTGGGGTGCTTGTGTCTTGCTGATTTTTAATTTTCCCAATTTATACCCCCATGCGTGGAAGTGCCCTATGCTCTCTAAGCTGTGTTTTTCAGATGTTTCAGGACTCACCGGACACTTCTCCAGAGTGGCTCTTGGCAATTTACATCCCGCCCATCAGTGTAGCAAGGCTCCCATTTCTCCATGGCCTGTCCTGCATTTCTGGTTTTGACACTTTTTTCAGCATGGCCCTTTTGACCGATGGGAAGCGAGACTTCTTTGTAGCGCTGATTTGCCTTTCCAGGTTGCTTGGTTGGCCAAAAAGGGCGTATGCGTTTTTTCCTGAATATATTCAGGAAAAAACGCATACGCCCTTTTTGGCCAAGGGCATCATTGTCAACGTTTTGCCGCTTTTCATGTGCTTTAAAGGCGATTCGAATCTACCTCCTGAAATCTGTTTCCTGCAATTCTGCCTTGATTTCAAATCCTCTTCTTTGCCTTCCCTCAATATATTTGTGGACGACAGTTATCATTTATAACTCTGCAGGTTTGTGAATTGCAGTGCCCTGAACCTCCATTTTACAACTCGTTTTTATGGGAGCTGGCCGCAAAATCGCAGAATGGCTTCAGGCCCTGTTCTGGTTCCGGGGCGCAGGCTGAGCCTGTGGTTAATTCTTCTTTCTGTTGGGAAAATAGAGTGACCTGTGCCTGTCCCAACACCAAGAGCTAGTCTCTCGTTGGTTCCACGTCTTCCCGTTTATCCTCAGGACAAATTGCAACCTGTATGGAACAGGAGGTTAAAGGTGCTGATGCTCCAAGTAGGGAGCTTGCTAGTAAAGAGGCTGGAATGGCGAACCCGGGCACAAGGAGATGAGAAATGAGGTGCGTTTTAGAAACCTTTCCCCATCACACGGTGTACCATCTTCTGGGTTTCTCATGCATGTTTTTGATGTAGGAAGATGCCCTTGAACCTGGAGATTTGGGACCCATGCGATGGGTACCACGCAGTATTACTTTAAAGGGTCTGCGTTTGCTCACCCAACCTCACCAAACCTCTCAGCCCCAAGAGTGTCCACCCTTATGCCTCATCCAGCTGTGCGTCTAGATATGGTCAATCCAGGTTGCATCACAGCCCCTGAACGCATTGTGTAAGAATTTCTCTCTCTTTCACTGTCTTTGTTTCATGGGTGTTTCAAAGTAATTTATTTTTATAATGGGGTTTAGCTGCTTTTCACTGCTGTGTTTATGCTGCTTTACACCCACTTGACACACTAGCAGAGAGATATCAATACATAGGTTTTACGATTATTATTAGTCAGATATATTCTTGTGCGGTGAATAGGGGGTGTTGAGTCCAGTTCTCTGAGCAAGGAGTAGGTCTTGTCTATTACATATTGAGTTTATGGAATGGTATCTGAGCTAATTTGATACCCTTGTTTTATGTATCACCCCACCTCACCTTTCCCGTTAAGCAGCCATAGTGTGTTTTCTGCATGTGTGACTCTGTTCTGTTTTGTAATTCAGTTCAAGTGTAACGGTTTTTACATTCCCTCTATCAGTGATACCTTATGAGAAGTGTCCTTTTCTGTGTGACTTATTTCACTTAGAATCGTCGTACCTAAATCCACTCATCATGCTGCTACTAACCTTACGACATTGATTTCCTGGCTGAGTGATATTCCATTGTACATGAGGACCACAACTTCTTTATCCATTTTTCTCTTTCCTGGGATATTTAAGGTGGAATGAAGTGGAGGTCCTGGTCAACAGAGCAGCCCTAAACTTTGGGGTGCTTGTGTCTTGCTGATTTTTAATTTTCCCAATTTATACCCCCATGAGTGGAAGTGCCCTATGCTCTCTAAGCTGTGTTTTTCAGATGTTTCAGGACTCACCGGACACTTCTCCGGAGTGGCTCTTGGCAATTTACATCCCGCCCATCAGTGTAGCAAGGCTCCCATTTCTCCATGGCCTGTCCTGCATTTCTGGTTTTGACACTTTTTTCAGCATGGCCCTTTTGACCGATGGGAAGCGAGACTTCTTTGTAGCGCTGATTTGCCTTTCCAGGTTGCTTGGTTGGCCAAAAAGGGCGTATGCGTTTTTTCCTGAATATATTCAGGAAAAAACGCATACGCCCTTTTTGGCCAAGGGCATCATTGTCAACGTTTTGCCGCTTTTCATGTGCTTTAAAGGCGATTCGAATCTACCTCCTGAAATCTGTTTCCTGCAATTCTGCCTTGATTTCAAATCCTCTTCTTTGCCTTCCCTCAATATATTTGTGGACGACAGTTATCATTTATAACTCTGCAGGTTTGTGAATTGCAGTGCCCTGAACCTCCATTTTACAACTCGTTTTTATGGGAGCTGGCCGCAAAATCGCAGAATGGCTTCAGGCCCTGTTCTGGTTCCGGGGGGCAGGCTGAGCCTGTGGTTAATTCTTCTTTCTGATGGGAAAATAGAGTGACCTGTGCCTGTCCCAACACCAAGAGCTAGTCTCTCGTTGGTTCCACGTCTTCCCGTTTATCCTCAGGACAAATTGCAACCTGTACGGAACAGGAGGTTAAAGGTGCCGATGCTACAAGTAGGGAGCTTGCTAGTAAAGAGGCTGGAATGGCGAACCCGGGCACAAGGAGATGAGAAATGAGGTGCGTTTTAGAAACCTTTCCCCATCACACGGTGTACCATCTTCTGGGTTTCTCATGCATGTTTTTGATGTAGGAAGATGCCCTTGAACCTGGAGATTTGGGACCCATGCGATGGGTACCACGCAGTATTACTTTAAAGGGTCTGCGTTTGCTCACCCAACCTCACCAAACCTCTCAGCCCCAAGAGTGTCCACCCTTATGCCTCATCCAGCTGTGCGTCTAGATATGGTCAATCCAGGTTGCATCACAGCCCCTGAACGCATTGTGTAAGAATTTCTCTCTCTTTCACTGTCTTTGTTTCATGGGTGTTTCAAAGTAATTTATTTTTATAATGGGGTTTAGCTGCTTTTCACTGCTGTGTTTATGCTGCTTTACACCCACTTGACACACTAGCAGAGAGATATCAATACATAGGTTTTACGATTATTATTAGTCAGATATATTCTTGTGCGGTGAATAGGGCGTGTTGAGTCCAGTTCTCTGAGCAAGGAGTAGGTCTTGTCTATTACATATTGAGTTTATGGAACGGTATCTGAGCTAATTTGATACCCTTGTTTTATGTATCACCCCACCTCACCTTTCCCGTTAAGCAGCCATAGTGTGTTTTCTGCATGTGTGACTCTGTTCTGTTTTGTAATTCAGTTCAAGTGTAACGGTTTTTACATTCCCTCTATCAGTGATACCTTATGAGAAGTGTCCTTTTCTGTGTGACTTATTTCACTTAGAATCGTCGTACCTAAATCCACTCATCATGCTGCTACTAACCTTACGACATTGATTTCCTGGCTGAGTGATATTCCATTGTACATGAGGACCACAACTTCTTTATCCATTTTTCTCTTTCCTGGGATATTTAAGGTGGAATGAAGTGGAGGTCCTGGTCAACAGAGCAGCCCTAAACTTTGGGGTGCTTGTGTCTTGCTGATTTTTAATTTTCCCAATTTATACCCCCATGAGTGGAAGTGCCCTATGCTCTCTAAGCTGTGTTTTTCAGATGTTTCAGGACTCACCGGACACTTCTCCGGAGTGGCTCTTGGCAATTTACATCCCGCCCATCAGTGTAGCAAGGCTCCCATTTCTCCATGGCCTGTCCTGCATTTCTGGTTTTGACACTTTTTTCAGCATGGCCCTTTTGACCGATGGGAAGCGAGACTTCTTTGTAGCGCTGATTTGCCTTTCCAGGTTGCTTGGTTGGCCAAAAAGGGCGTATGCGTTTTTTCCTGAATATATTCAGGAAAAAACGCATACGCCCTTTTTGGCCAAGGGCATCATTGTCAACGTTTTGCCGCTTTTCATGTGCTTTAAAGGCGATTCGAATCTACCTCCTGAAATCTGTTTCCTGCAATTCTGCCTTGATTTCAAATCCTCTTCTTTGCCTTCCCTCAATATATTTGTGGACGACAGTTATCATTTATAACTCTGCAGGTTTGTGAATTGCAGTGCCCTGAACCTCCATTTTACAACTCGTTTTTATGGGAGCTGGCCGCAAAATCGCAGAATGGCTTCAGGCCCTGTTCTGGTTCCGGGGGGCAGGCTGAGCCTGTGGTTAATTCTTCTTTCTGATGGGAAAATAGAGTGACCTGTGCCTGTCCCAACACCAAGAGCTAGTCTCTCGTTGGTTCCACGTCTTCCCGTTTATCCTCAGGACAAATTGCAACCTGTACGGAACAGGAGGTTAAAGGTGCCGATGCTACAAGTAGGGAGCTTGCTAGTAAAGAGGCTGGAATGGCGAACCCGGGCACAAGGAGATGAGAAATGAGGTGCGTTTTAGAAACCTTTCCCCATCACACGGTGTACCATCTTCTGGGTTTCTCATGCATGTTTTTGATGTAGGAAGATGCCCTTGAACCTGGAGATTTGGGACCCATGCGATGGGTACCACGCAGTATTACTTTAAAGGGTCTGCGTTTGCTCACCCAACCTCACCAAACCTCTCAGCCCCAAGAGTGTCCACCCTTATGTCTCATCCAGCTGTGCGTCTAGATATGGTCAATCCAGGTTGCATCACAGCCCCTGAACGCATTGTGTAAGAATTTCTCTCTCTTTCACTGTCTTTGTTTCATGGGTGTTTCAAAGTAATTTATTTTTATAATGGGGTTTAGCTGCTTTTCACTGCTGTGTTTATGCCGCTTTACACCCACTTGACACACTAACAGAGAGATATCAATACATAGGTTTTACGATTATTATTAGTCAGATATATTCTTGTGCGGTGAATAGGGCGTGTTGAGTCCAGTTCTCTGAGCAAGGAGTAGGTCTTGTCTATTACATATTGGGTTTATGGAACGGTATCTGAGCTAATTTGATACCCTTGTTTTATGTATCACCCCACCTCACCTTTCCCGTTAAGCAGCCATAGTCTGTTTTCTGCATGTGTGACTCTGTTCTGTTTTGTAATTCAGTTCAAGTGTAACGGTTTTTACATCCCCTCTATCAGTGATACCTTATGAGAAGTGTCCTTTTCTGTGTGAATTATTTCACTTAGAATCGTCGTACTTAAATCCACTCATCATGCTGCTACTAACCTTACGACATTGATTTCCTGGCTGAGTGATATTCCATTGTACATAAGGACCACAACTTCTTTATCCATTTTTCTCTTTCCTGGGATATTTAAGGTGGAATGAAGTGGAGGTCCTGGTCAACAGAGCAGCCCTAAACTTTGGGGTGCTTGTGTCTTGCTGATTTTTCATTTTCCCAATTTATACCCCCATGAGTGGAAGTGCCCTATGCTCTCTAAGCTGTGTTTTTCAGATGTTTCAGGACTCACCGGACACTTCTCCAGAGTGGCTCTTGGCAATTTACATCCCGCCCATCAGTGTAGCAAGGCTCCCATTTCTCCATGGCCTGTCCTGCATTTCTGGTTTTGACACTTTTTTCAGCATGGCCCTTTTGACCGATGGGAAGCGAGACTTCTTTGTAGCGCTGATTTGCCTTTCCAGGTTGCTTGGTTGGCCAAAAAGGGCGTATGCGTTTTTTCCTGAATATATTCAGGAAAAAACGCATACGCCCTTTTTGGCCAAGGGCATCATTGTCAACGTTTTGCCGCTTTTCATGTGCTTTAAAGGCGATTCGTATCTACCTCCTGAAATCTGTTTCCTGCAATTCTGCCTTGATTTCAAATCCTCTTCTTTGCCTTCCCTCAATATATTTGTGGACGGGAGTTATCATTTATAACTCTGCAGGTTTGTGAATTGCAGTGCCCTGAACCTCCATTTTACAACTCGTTTTTATGGGAGCTGGCCGCAAAATCGCAGAATGGCTTCAGGCCCTGTTCTGGTTCCGGGGGGCAGGCTGAGCCTGTGGTTAATTCTTCTTTCTGATGGGAAAATAGAGTGACCTGTGCCTGTCCCAACACCAAGAGCTAGTCTCTCGTTGGTTCCACGTCTTCCCGTTTATCCTCAGGACAAATTGCAACCTGTATGGAACAGGAGGTTAAAGGTGCTGATGCTCCAAGTAGGGAGCTTGCTAGTAAAGTGGCAGGAATGGCGAACCCGGGCACAAGGAGATGAGAAATGAGGTGCGTTTTAGAAACCTTTCACCATCACACGGTGTACCATCTTCTGGGTTTCTCATGCATGTTTTTGATGTAGGAAGATGCCCTTGAACCTGGAGATTTGGGACCCATGCGATGGGTACCACGCAGTATTCCTTTAAAGGGTCTGCGTTTGCTCACCCAACCTCACCAAACCCCTCAGCCCCAAGAGTGTCCACCCTTATGTCTCATCCAGCTGTGCGTCTAGATATGGTCAATCCAGGTTGCATCACAGCCCCTGAACGCATTGTGTAAGAATTTCTCTCTCTTTCACTGTCTTTGTTTCATGGGTGTTTTAAAGTAATTTATTTTTATAATGGGGTTTAGCTGCTTTTCACTGCTGTGTTTATGCCGCTTTACACCCACTTGACACACTAACAGAGAGATATCAATACATAGGTTTTACGATTATTATTAGTCAGATATATTCTTGTGCGGTGAATAGGGCGTGTTGAGTCCAGTTCTCTGAGCAAGGAGTAGGTCTTGTCTATTACATATTGGGTTTATGGAACGGTATCTGAGCTAATTTGATACCCTTGTTTTATGTATCACCCCACCTCACCTTTCCCGTTAAGCAGCCATAGTGTGTTTTCTGCATGTGTGACTCTGTTCTGTTTTGTAATTCAGTTCAAGTATAACGGTTTTTACATTCCCTCTATCAGTGATACCTTATGAGAAGTGTCCTCTTCTGTGTGACTTATTTCACTTAGAATCGTCATACCTAAATCCACTCATCATGCTGCTACTAACATTACGACATTGATTTCATGGCTGAGTGATATTCCATTGTACATAAGGACCACAACTTCTTTATCCATTTTTCTCTTTCCTGGGATATTTAAGGTGGAATGAAGTGGAGGTCCTGGTCAACAGAGCAGCCCTAAACTTTGGGGTGCTTGTGTCTTGCTGATTTTTCATTTTCCCAATTTATACCCCCATGAGTGGAAGTGCCCTATGCTCTCTAAGCTGTGTTTTTCAGATGTTTCAGGACTCACCGGACACTTCTCCAGAGTGGCTCTTGGCAATTTACATCCCGCCCATCAGTGTAGCAAGGCTCCCATTTCTCCATGGCCTGTCCTGCATTTCTGGTTTTGACACTTTTTTCAGCATGGCCCTTTTGACCGATGGGAAGCGAGACTTCTTTGTAGCGCTGATTTGCCTTTCCAGGTTGCTTGGTTGGCCAAAAAGGGCGTATGCGTTTTTTCCTGAATCTATTCAGGAAAAAACGCATACTCCCTTTTTGGCCAAGGGCATCATTGTCAACGTTTTGCCGCTTTTCATGTGCTTTAAAGGCGATTCGTATCTACCTCCTGAAATCTGTTTCCTGCAATTCTGCCTTGATTTCAAATCCTCTTCTTTGCCTTCCCTCAATATATTTGTGGACGACAGTTATCATTTATAACTCTGCAGGTTTGTGAATTGCAGTGCCCTGAACCTCCATTTTACAACTCGTTTTTATGGGAGCTGGCCGCAAAATCGCAGAATGGCTTCAGGCCCTGTTCTGGTTCCGGGGCGCAGGCTGAGCCTGTGGTTAATTCTTCTTTCTGATGGGAAAATAGAGTGACCTGTGCCTGTCCCAACACCAAGAGCTAGTCTCTCGTTGGTTCCACATCTTCCCGTTTATCCTCAGGACAAATTGCAACCTGTATGGAACAGGAGGTTAAAGGTGCTGATGCTCCAAGTAGGGAGCTTGCTAGTAAAGAGGCTGGAATGGCGAACCCGGGCACAAGGAGATGAGAAATGAGGTGCGTTTTAGAAACCTTTCCCCATCACACGGTGTACCATCTTCTGGGTTTCTCATGCATGTTTTTGATGTAGGAAGATGCCCTTGAACCTGGAGATTTGGGACCCATGCGATGGGTACCACGCAGTATTCCTTTAAAGGGTCTGCGTTTGCTCACCCAACCTCACCAAACCTCTCAGCCCCAAGAGTGTCCACCCTTATGTCTCATCCAGCTGTGCGTCTAGATATGGTCAATCCAGGTTGCATCACAGCCCCTGAACGCATTGTGTAAGAATTTCTCTCTCTTTCACTGTCTTTGTTTCATGGGTGTTTTAAAGTAATTTATTTTTATAATGGGGTTTAGCTGCTTTTCACTGCTGTGTTTATGCCGCTTTACACCCACTTGACACACTAACAGAGAGATATCAATACATAGGTTTTACGATTATTATTAGTCAGATATATTCTTGTGCGGTGAATAGGGCGTGTTGAGTCCAGTTCTCTGAGCAAGGAGTAGGTCTTGTCTATTACATATTGGGTTTATGGAACGGTATCTGAGCTAATTTGATACCCTTGTTTTATGTATCACCCCACCTCACCTTTCCCGTTAAGCAGCCATAGTCTGTTTTCTGCATGTGTGACTCTGTTCTGTTTTGTAATTCAGTTCAAGTGTAACGGTTTTTACATTCCCTCTATCAGTGATACCTTATGAGAAGTGTCCTTTTCTGTGTGACTTATTTCACTTAGAATCGTCGTACCTAAATCCACTCATCATGCTGCTACTAACCTTACGACATTGATTTCCTGGCTGAGTGATATTCCAATGTACATAAGGACCACAACTTCTTTATCCATTTTTCTCTTTCCTGGGATATTTAAGGTGGAATGAAGTGGAGGTCCTGGTCAACAGAGCAGCCCTAAACTTTGGGGTGCTTGTGTCTTGCTGATTTTTAATTTTCCCAATTTATACCCCCATGAGTGGAAGTGCCCTATGCTCTCTAAGCTGTGTTTTTCAGATGTTTCAGGACTCACCGGACACTTCTCCAGAGTGGCTCTTGGCAATTTACATCCCGCCCATCAGTGTAGCAAGGCTCCCATTTCTCCATGGCCTGTCCTGCATTTCTGGTTTTGACACTTTTTTCAGCATGGCCCTTTTGACCGATGGGAAGTGAGACTTCTTTGTAGCGCTGATTTGCCTTTCCAGGTTGCTTGGTTGGCCAAAAAGGGCGTATGCGTTTTTTCCTGAATATATTCAGGAAAAAACGCATACGCCCTTTTTGGCCAAGGGCATCATTGTCAACGTTTTGCCGCTTTTCATGTGCTTTAAAGGCGATTCGTATCTACCTCCTGAAATCTGTTTCCTGCAATTCTGCCTTGATTTCAAATCCTCTTCTTTGCCTTCCCTCAATATATTTGTGGACGGGAGTTATCATTTATAACTCTGCAGGTTTGTGAATTGCAGTGCCCTGAACCTCCATTTTACAACTCGTTTTTATGGGAGCTGGCCGCAAAATCGCAGAATGGCTTCAGGCCCTGTTCTGGTTCCGGGCGGCAGGCTGAGCCTGTGGTTAATTCTTCTTTCTGATGGGAAAATAGAGTGACCTGTGCCTGTCCCAACACCAAGAGCTAGTCTCTCGTTGGTTCCACGTCTTCCCGTTTATCCTCAGGACAAATTGCAACCTGTATGGAACAGGAGGTTAAAGGTGCTGATGCTCCAAGTAGGGAGCTTGCTAGTAAAGTGGCAGGAATGGCGAACCCGGGCACAAGGAGATGAGAAATGAGGTGCGTTTTAGAAACCTTTCACCATCAGACGGTGTACCATCTTCTGGGTTTCTCATGCATGTTTTTGATGTAGGAAGATGCCCTTGAACCTGGAGATTTGGGACCCATGCGATGGGTACCACGCAGTATTCCTTTAAAGGGTCTGCGTTTGCTCACCCAACCTCACCAAACCTCTCAGCCCCAAGAGTGTCCACCCTTATGTCTCATCCAGCTGTGCGTCTAGATATGGTCAATCCAGGTTGCATCACAGCCCCTGAACGCATTGTGTAAGAATTTCTCTCTCTTTCACTGTCTTTGTTTCATGGTGGTTTCAAAGTAATTTATTTTTATAATGGGGTTTAGCTGCTTTTCACTGCTGTGTTTATGCCGCTTTACACCCACTTGACACACTAACAGAGAGATATCAATACATAGGTTTTACGATTATTATTAGTCAGATATATTCTTGTGCGGTGAATAGGGCGTGTTGAGTCCAGTTCTCTGAGCAAGGAGTAGGTCTTGTCTATTACATATTGGGTTTATGGAACGGTATCTGAGCTAATTTGATATCCTTGTTTTATGTATCACCCCACCTCACCTTTCCCGTTAAGCAGCCATAGTGTGTTTTCTGCATGTGTGACTCTGTTCTGTTTTGTAATTCAGTTCAAGTGTAACGGTTTTTACATTCCCTCTATCAGTGATACCTTATGAGAAGTGTCCTTTTCTGTGTGACTTATTTCACTTAGAATCGTCGTACCTAAATCCACTCATCATGCTGCTACTAACCTTACGACATTGATTTCCTGGCTGAGTGATATTCCAATGTACATAAGGACCACAACTTCTTTATCCATTTTTCTCTTTCCTGGGATATTTAAGGTGGAATGAAGTGGAGGTCCTGGTCAACAGAGCAGCCCTAAACTTTGGGGTGCTTGTGTCTTGCTGATTTTTCATTTTCCCAATTTATACCCCCATGAGTGGAAGTGCCCTATGCTCTCTAAGCTGTGTTTTTCAGATGTTTCAGGACTCACCGGACACTTCTCCAGAGTGGCTCTTGGCAATTTACATCCCGCCCATCAGTGTAGCAAGGCTCCCATTTCTCCATGGCCTGTCCTGCATTTCTGGTTTTGACACTTTTTTCAGCATGGCCCTTTTGACCGATGGGAAGCGAGACTTCTTTGTAGCGCTGATTTGCCTTTCCAGGTTGCTTGGTTGGCCAAAAAGGGCGTATGCGTTTTTTCCTGAATATATTCAGGAAAAAACGCATACGCCCTTTTTGGCCAAGGGCATCATTGTCAACGTTTTGCCGCTTTTCATGTGCTTTAAAGGCGATTCGTATCTACCTCCTGAAATCTGTTTCCTCCAATTCTGCCTTGATTTCAAATCCTCTTCTTTGCCTTCCCTCAATATATTTGTGGACGGGAGTTATCATTTATAACTCTGCAGGTTTGTGAATTGCAGTGCCCTGAACCTCCATTTTACAACTCGTTTTTATGGGAGCTGGCCGCAAAATCGCAGAATGGCTTCAGGCCCTGTTCTGGTTCCGGGGGGCAGGCTGAGCCTGTGGTTAATTCTTCTTTCTGATGGGAAAATAGAGTGACCTGTGCCTGTCCCAACACCAAGAGCTAGTCTCTCGTTGGTTCCACGTCTTCCCGTTTATCCTCAGGACAAATTGCAACCTGTATGGAACAGGAGGTTAAAGGTGCTGATGCTCCAAGTAGGGAGCTTGCTAGTAAAGTGGCAGGAATGGCGAACCCGGGCACAAGGAGATGAGAAATGAGGTGCGTTTTAGAAACCTTTCACCATCACACGGTGTACCATCTTCTGGGTTTCTCATGCATGTTTTTGATGTAGGAAGATGCCCTTGAACCTGGAGATTTGGGACCCATGCGATGGGTACCACGCAGTATTCCTTTAAAGGGTCTGCGTTTGCTCACCCAACCTCACCAAACCCCTCAGCCCCAAGAGTGTCCACCCTTATGTCTCATCCAGCTGTGCGTCTAGATATGGTCAATCCAGGTTGCATCACAGCCCCTGAACGCATTGTGTAAGAATTTCTCTCTCTTTCACTGTCTTTGTTTCATGGGTGTTTTAAAGTAATTTATTTTTATAATGGGGTTTAGCTGCTTTTCACTGCTGTGTTTATGCCGCTTTACACCCACTTGACACACTAACAGAGAGATATCAATACATAGGTTTTACGATTATTATTAGTCAGATATATTCTTGTGCGGTGAATAGGGCGTGTTGAGTCCAGTTCTCTGAGCAAGGAGTAGGTCTTGTCTATTACATATTGGGTTTATGGAACGGTATCTGAGCTAATTTGATACCCTTGTTTTATGTATCACCCCACCTCACCTTTCCCGTTAAGCAGCCATAGTGTGTTTTCTGCATGTGTGACTCTGTTCTGTTTTGTAATTCAGTTCAAGTATAACGGTTTTTACATTCCCTCTATCAGTGATACCTTATGAGAAGTGTCCTCTTCTGTGTGACTTATTTCACTTAGAATCGTCATACCTAAATCCACTCATCATGCTGCTACTAACATTACGACATTGATTTCATGGCTGAGTGATATTCCATTGTACATAAGGACCACAACTTCTTTATCCATTTTTCTCTTTCCTGGGATATTTAAGGTGGAATGAAGTGGAGGTCCTGGTCAACAGAGCAGCCCTAAACTTTGGGGTGCTTGTGTCTTGCTGATTTTTCATTTTCCCAATTTATACCCCCATGAGTGGAAGTGCCCTATGCTCTCTAAGCTGTGTTTTTCAGATGTTTCAGGACTCACCGGACACTTCTCCAGAGTGGCTCTTGGCAATTTACATCCCGCCCATCAGTGTAGCAAGGCTCCCATTTCTCCATGGCCTGTCCTGCATTTCTGGTTTTGACACTTTTTTCAGCATGGCCCTTTTGACCGATGGGAAGCGAGACTTCTTTGTAGCGCTGATTTGCCTTTCCAGGTTGCTTGGTTGGCCAAAAAGGGCGTATGCGTTTTTTCCTGAATATATTCAGGAAAAAACGCATACGCCCTTTTTGGCCAAGGGCATCATTGTCAACGTTTTGCCGCTTTTCATGTGCTTTAAAGGCGATTCGTATCTACCTCCTGAAATCTGTTTCCTGCAATTCTGCCTTGATTTCAAATCCTCTTCTTTGCCTTCCCTCAATATATTTGTGGACGACAGTTATCATTTATAACTCTGCAGGTTTGTGAATTGCAGTGCCCTGAACCTCCATTTTACAACTCGTTTTTATGGGAGCTGGCCGCAAAATCGCAGAATGGCTTCAGGCCCTGTTCTGGTTCCGGGGCGCAGGCTGAGCCTGTGGTTAATTCTTCTTTCTGATGGGAAAATAGAGTGACCTGTGCCTGTCCCAACACCAAGAGCTAGTCTCTCGTTGGTTCCACATCTTCCCGTTTATCCTCAGGACAAATTGCAACCTGTATGGAACAGGAGGTTAAAGGTGCTGATGCTCCAAGTAGGGAGCTTGCTAGTAAAGAGGCTGGAATGGCGAACCCGGGCACAAGGAGATGAGAAATGAGGTGCGTTTTAGAAACCTTTCCCCATCACACGGTGTACCATCTTCTGGGTTTCTCATGCATGTTTTTGATGTAGGAAGATGCCCTTGAACCTGGAGATTTGGGACCCATGCGATGGGTACCACGCAGTATTCCTTTAAAGGGTCTGCGTTTGCTCACCCAACCTCACCAAACCTCTCAGCCCCAAGAGTGTCCACCCTTATGTCTCATCCAGCTGTGCGTCTAGATATGGTCAATCCAGGTTGCATCACAGCCCCTGAACGCATTGTGTAAGAATTTCTCTCTCTTTCACTGTCTTTGTTTCATGGGTGTTTCAAAGTAATTTATTTTTATAATGGGGTTTAGCTGCTTTTCACTGCTGTGTTTATGCTGCTTTACACCCACTTGACACACTAGCAGAGAGATATCAATACATAGGTTTTACGATTATTATTAGTCAGATATATTCTTGTGCGGTGAATAGGGCGTGTTGAGTCCAGTTCTCTGAGCAAGGAGTAGGTCTTGTCTATTACATATTGAGTTTATGGAACGGTATCTGAGCTAATTTGATACCCTTGTTTTATGTATCACCCCACCTCACCTTTCCCGTTAAGCAGCCATAGTCTGTTTTCTGCATGTGTGACTCTGTTCTGTTTTGTAATTCAGTTCAAGTGTAACGGTTTTTACATTCCCTCTATCAGTGATACCTTATGAGAAGTGTCCTTTTCTGTGTGACTTATTTCACTTAGAATCGTCGTACCTAAATCCACTCATCATGCTGCTACTAACCTTACGACATTGATTTCCTGGCTGAGTGATATTCCATTGTACATGAGGACCACAACTTCTTTATCCATTTTTCTCTTTCCTGGGATATTTAAGGTGGAATGAAGTGGAGGTCCTGGTCAACAGAGCAGCCCTAAACTTTGGGGTGCTTGTGTCTTGCTGATTTTTAATTTTCCAAATTTATACCCCCATGAGTGGAAGTGCCCTATGCTCTCTAAGCTGTGTTTTTCAGATGTTTCAGGACTCACCGGACACTTCTCCGGAGTGGCTCTTGGCAATTTACATCCCGCCCATCAGTGTAGCAAGGCTCCCATTTCTCCATGGCCTGTCCTGCATTTCTGGTTTTGACACTTTTTTCAGCATGGCCCTTTTGACCGATGGGAAGCGAGACTTCTTTGTAGCGCTGATTTGCCTTTCCAGGTTGCTTGGTTGGCCAAAAAGGGCGTATGCGTTTTTTCCTGAATATATTCAGGAAAAAACGCATACGCCCTTTTTGGCCAAGGGCATCATTGTCAACGTTTTGCCGCTTTTCATGTGCTTTAAAGGCGATTCGAATCTACCTCCTGAAATCTGTTTCCTGCAATTCTGCCTTGATTTCAAATCCTCTTCTTTGCCTTCCCTCAATATATTTGTGGACGACAGTTATCATTTATAACTCTGCAGGTTTGTGAATTGCAGTGCCCTGAACCTCCATTTTACAACTCGTTTTTATGGGAGCTGGCCGCAAAATCGCAGAATGGCTTCAGGCCCTGTTCTGGTTCCGGGGGGCAGGCTGAGCCTGTGGTTAATTCTTCTTTCTGATGGGAAAATAGAGTGACCTGTGCCTGTCCCAACACCAAGAGCTAGTCTCTCGTTGGTTCCACGTCTTCCCGTTTATCCTCAGGACAAATTGCAACCTGTACGGAACAGGAGGTTAAAGGTGCCGATGCTACAAGTAGGGAGCTTGCTAGTAAAGAGGCTGGAATGGCGAACCCGGGCACAAGGAGATGAGAAATGAGGTGCGTTTTAGAAACCTTTCCCCATCACACGGTGTACCATCTTCTGGGTTTCTCATGCATGTTTTTGATGTAGGAAGATGCCCTTGAACCTGGAGATTTGGGACCCATGCGATGGGTACCACGCAGTATTACTTTAAAGGGTCTGCGTTTGCTCACCCAACCTCACCAAACCTCTCAGCCCCAAGAGTGTCCACCCTTATGTCTCATCCAGCTGTGCGTCTAGATATGGTCAATCCAGGTTGCATCACAGCCCCTGAACGCATTGTGTAAGAATTTCTCTCTCTTTCACTGTCTTTGTTTCATGGGTGTTTCAAAGTAATTTATTTTTATAATGGGGTTTAGCTGCTTTTCACTGCTGTGTTTATGCCGCTTTACACCCACTTGACACACTAACAGAGAGATATCAATACATAGGTTTTACGATTATTATTAGTCAGATATATTCTTGTGCGGTGAATAGGGCGTGTTGAGTCCAGTTCTCTGAGCAAGGAGTAGGTCTTGTCTATTACATATTGGGTTTATGGAACGGTATCTGAGCTAATTTGATACCCTTGTTTTATGTATCACCCCACCTCACCTTTCCCGTTAAGCAGCCATAGTGTGTTTTCTGCATGTGTGACTCTGTTCTGTTTTGTAATTCAGTTCAAGTGTAACGGTTTTTACATCCCCTCTATCAGTGATACCTTATGAGAAGTGTCCTTTTCTGTGTGAATTATTTCACTTAGAATCGTCGTACCTAAATCCACTCATCATGCTGCTACTAACCTTACGACATTGATTTCCTGGCTGAGTGATATTCCATTGTACATAAGGACCACAACTTCTTTATCCATTTTTCTCTTTCCTGGGATATTTAAGGTGGAATGAAGTGGAGGTCCTGGTCAACAGAGCAGCCCTAAACTTTGGGGTGCTTGTGTCTTGCTGATTTTTAATTTTCCCAATTTATACCCCCATGAGTGGAAGTGCCCTATGCTCTCTAAGCTGTGTTTTTCAGATGTTTCAGGACTCACCGGACACTTCTCCAGAGTGGCTCTTGGCAATTTACATCCCGCCCATCAGTGTAGCAAGGCTCCCATTTCTCCATGGCCTGTCCTGCATTTCTGCTTTTGACACTTTTTTCAGCATGGCCCTTTTGACCGATGGGAAGCGAGACTTCTTTGTAGCGCTGATTTGCCTTTCCAGGTTGCTTGGTTGGCCAAAAAGGGCGTATGCGTTTTTTCCTGAATCTATTCAGGAAAAAACGCATACGCCCTTTTTGGCCAAGGGCATCATTGTCAACGTTTTGCCGCTTTTCATGTGCTTTAAAGGCGATTCGTATCTACCTCCTGAAATCTGTTTCCTGCAATTCTGCCTTGATTTCAAATCCTCTTCTTTGCCTTCCCTCAATATATTTGTGGACGACAGTTATCATTTATAACTCTGCAGGTTTGTGAATTGCAGTGCCCTGAACCTCCATTTTACAACTCGTTTTTATGGGAGCTGGCCGCAAAATCGCAGAATGGCTTCAGGCCCTGTTCTGGTTCCGGGGCGCAGGCTGAGCCTGTGGTTAATTCTTCTTTCTGTTGGGAAAATAGAGTGACCTGTGCCTGTCCCAACACCAAGAGCTAGTCTCTCGTTGGTTCCACGTCTTCCCGTTTATCCTCAGGACAAATTGCAACCTGTATGGAACAGGAGGTTAAAGGTGCCGATGCTCCAAGTAGGGAGCTTGCTAGTAAAGAGGCTGGAATGGCGAACCCGGGCACAAGGAGATGAGAAATGAGGTGCGTTTTAGAAACCTTTCCCCATCACACGGTGTACCATCTTCTGGGTTTCTCATGCATGTTTTCGATGTAGGAAGATGCCCTTGAACCTGGAGATTTGGGACCCATGCGATGGGTACCACGCAGTATTACTTTAAAGGGTCTGCGTTTGCTCACCCAACCTCACCAAACCTCTCAGCCCCAAGAGTGTCCACCCTTATGCCTAATCCAGCTGTGCGTCTAGATATGGTCAATCCAGGTTGCATCACAGCCCCTGAACGCATTGTGTAAGAATTTCTCTCTCTTTCACTGTCTTTGTTTCATGGGTGTTTCAAAGTAATTTATTTTTATAATGGGATTTAGCTGCTTTTCACTGCTGTGTTTATGCCGCTTTACACCCACTTGACACACTAGCAGAGAGATATCAATACATAGGCTTTACGATTATTATTAGTCAGATATATTCTTGTGCGGTGAATAGGGCGTGTTGAGTCCAGTTCTCTGAGCAAGGAGTAGGTCTTGTCTATTACATATTGAGTTTATGGAACGGTATCTGAGCTAATTTGATACCCTTGTTTTATGTATCACCCCACCTCACCTTTCCCGTTAAGCAGCCATAGTGTGTTTTCTGCATGTGTGACTCTGTTCTGTTTTGTAATTCAGTTCAAGTGTAACGGTTTTTACATTCCCTCTATCAGTGATACCTTATGAGAAGTGTCCTTTTCTGTGTGACTTATTTCACTTAGAATCGTCGTACCTAAATCCACTCATCATGCTGCTACTAACCTTACGACATTGATTTCCTGGCTGAGTGATATTCCATTGTACATGAGGACCACAACTTCTTTATCCATTTTTCTCTTTCCTGGGATATTTAAGGTGGAATGAAGTGGAGGTCCTGGTCAACAGAGCAGCCCTAAACTTTGGGGTGCTTGTGTCTTGCTGATTTTTAATTTTCCCAATTTATACCCCCATGCGTGGAAGTGCCCTATGCTCTCTAAGCTGTGTTTTTCAGATGTTTCAGGACTCACCGGACACTTCTCCAGAGTGGCTCTTGGCAATTTACATCCCGCCCATCAGTGTAGCAAGGCTCCCATTTCTCCATGGCCTGTCCTGCATTTCTGGTTTTGACACTTTTTTCAGCATGGCCCTTTTGACCGATGGGAAGCGAGACTTCTTTGTAGCGCTGATTTGCCTTTCCAGGTTGCTTGGTTGGCCAAAAAGGGCGTATGCGTTTTTTCCTGAATATATTCAGGAAAAAACGCATACGCCCTTTTTGGCCAAGGGCATCATTGTCAACGTTTTGCCGCTTTTCATGTGCTTTAAAGGCGATTCGAATCTACCTCCTGAAATCTGTTTCCTGCAATTCTGCCTTGATTTCAAATCCTCTTCTTTGCCTTCCCTCAATATATTTGTGGACGACAGTTATCATTTATAACTCTGCAGGTTTGTGAATTGCAGTGCCCTGAACCTCCATTTTACAACTCGTTTTTATGGGAGCTGGCCGCAAAATCGCAGAATGGCTTCAGGCCCTGTTCTGGTTCCGGGGCGCAGGCTGAGCCTGTGGTTAATTCTTCTTTCTGTTGGGAAAATAGAGTGACCTGTGCCTGTCCCAACACCAAGAGCTAGTCTCTCGTTGGTTCCACGTCTTCCCGTTTATCCTCAGGACAAATTGCAACCTGTATGGAACAGGAGGTTAAAGGTGCTGATGCTCCAAGTAGGGAGCTTGCTAGTAAAGAGGCTGGAATGGCGAACCCGGGCACAAGGAGATGAGAAATGAGGTGCGTTTTAGAAACCTTTCCCCATCACACGGTGTACCATCTTCTGGGTTTCTCATGCATGTTTTTGATGTAGGAAGATGCCCTTGAACCTGGAGATTTGGGACCCATGCGATGGGTACCACGCAGTATTACTTTAAAGGGTCTGCGTTTGCTCACCCAACCTCACCAAACCTCTCAGCCCCAAGAGTGTCCACCCTTATGCCTCATCCAGCTGTGCGTCTAGATATGGTCAATCCAGGTTGCATCACAGCCCCTGAACGCATTGTGTAAGAATTTCTCTCTCTTTCACTGTCTTTGTTTCATGGGTGTTTCAAAGTAATTTATTTTTATAATGGGGTTTAGCTGCTTTTCACTGCTGTGTTTATGCTGCTTTACACCCACTTGACACACTAGCAGAGAGATATCAATACATAGGTTTTACGATTATTATTAGTCAGATATATTCTTGTGCGGTGAATAGGGCGTGTTGAGTCCAGTTCTCTGAGCAAGGAGTAGGTCTTGTCTATTACATATTGAGTTTATGGAACGGTATCTGAGCTAATTTGATACCCTTGTTTTATGTATCACCCCACCTCACCTTTCCCGTTAAGCAGCCATAGTGTGTTTTCTGCATGTGTGACTCTGTTCTGTTTTGTAATTCAGTTCAAGTGTAACGGTTTTTACATTCCCTCTATCAGTGATACCTTATGAGAAGTGTCCTTTTCTGTGTGACTTATTTCACTTAGAATCGTCGTACCTAAATCCACTCATCATGCTGCTACTAACCTTACGACATTGATTTCCTGGCTGAGTGATATTCCATTGTACATGAGGACCACAACTTCTTTATCCATTTTTCTCTTTCCTGGGATATTTAAGGTGGAATGAAGTGGAGGTCCTGGTCAACAGAGCAGCCCTAAACTTTGGGGTGCTTGTGTCTTGCTGATTTTTAATTTTCCCAATTTATACCCCCATGAGTGGAAGTGCCCTATGCTCTCTAAGCTGTGTTTTTCAGATGTTTCAGGACTCACCGGACACTTCTCCAGAGTGGCTCTTGGCAATTTACATCCCGCCCATCAGTGTAGCAAGGCTCCCATTTCTCCATGGCCTGTCCTGCATTTCTGGTTTTGACACTTTTTTCAGCATGGCCCTTTTGACCGATGGGAAGCGAGACTTCTTTGTAGCGCTGATTTGCCTTTCCAGGTTGCTTGGTTGGCCAAAAAGGGCGTATGCGTTTTTTCCTGAATATATTCAGGAAAAAACGCATACGCCCTTTTTGGCCAAGGGCATCATTGTCAACGTTTTGCCGCTTTTCATGTGCTTTAAAGGCGATTCGAATCTACCTCCTGAAATCTGTTTCCTGCAATTCTGCCTTGATTTCAAATCCTCTTCTTTGCCTTCCCTCAATATATTTGTGGACGACAGTTATCATTTATAACTCTGCAGGTTTGTGAATTGCAGTGCCCTGAACCTCCATTTTACAACTCGTTTTTATGGGAGCTGGCCGCAAAATCGCAGAATGGCTTCAGGCCCTGTTCTGGTTCCGGGGGGCAGGCTGAGCCTGTGGTTAATTCTTCTTTCTGATGGGAAAATAGAGTGACCTGTGCCTGTCCCAACACCAAGAGCTAGTCTCTCGTTGGTTCCACGTCTTCCCGTTTATCCTCAGGACAAATTGCAACCTGTACGGAACAGGAGGTTAAAGGTGCCGATGCTACAAGTAGGGAGCTTGCTAGTAAAGAGGCTGGAATGGCGAACCCGGGCACAAGGAGATGAGAAATGAGGTGCGTTTTAGAAACCTTTCCCCATCACACGGTGTACCATCTTCTGGGTTTCTCATGCATGTTTTTGATGTAGGAAGATGCCCTTGAACCTGGAGATTTGGGACCCATGCGATGGGTACCACGCAGTATTACTTTAAAGGGTCTGCGTTTGCTCACCCAACCTCACCAAACCTCTCAGCCCCAAGAGTGTCCACCCTTATGTCTCATCCAGCTGTGCGTCTAGATATGGTCAATCCAGGTTGCATCACAGCCCCTGAACGCATTGTGTAAGAATTTCTCTCTCTTTCACTGTCTTTGTTTCATGGGTGTTTCAAAGTAATTTATTTTTATAATGGGGTTTAGCTGCTTTTCACTGCTGTGTTTATGCCGCTTTACACCCACTTGACACACTAACAGAGAGATATCAATACATAGGCTTTACGATTATTATTAGTCAGATATATTCTTGTGCGGTGAATAGGGCGTGTTGAGTCCAGTTCTCTGAGCAAGGAGTAGGTCTTGTCTATTACATATTGGGTTTATGGAACGGTATCTGAGCTAATTTGATACCCTTGTTTTATGTATCACCCCACCTCACCTTTCCCGTTAAGCAGCCATAGTGTGTTTTCTGCATGTGTGACTCTGTTCTGTTTTGTAATTCAGTTCAAGTGTAACGGTTTTTACATCCCCTCTATCAGTGATACCTTATGAGAAGTGTCCTTTTCTGTGTGACTTATTTCACTTAGAATCGTCGTACCTAAATCCACTCATCATGCTGCTACTAACCTTACGACATTGATTTCATGGCTGAGTGATATTCCATTGTACATAAGGACCACAACTTCTTTATCCATTTTTCTCTTTCCTGGGATATTTAAGGTGGAATGAAGTGGAGGTCCTGGTCAACAGAGCAGCCCTAAACTTTGGGGTGCTTGTGTCTTTCTGATTTTTAATTTTCCCAATTTATACCCCCATGCGTGGAAGTGCCCTATGCTCTCTAAGCTGTGTTTTTCAGATGTTTCAGGACTCACCGGACACTTCTCCAGAGTGGCTCTTGGCAATTTACATCCCGCCCATCAGTGTAGCAAGGCTCCCATTTCTCCATGGCCTGTCCTGCATTTCTGGTTTTGACACTTTTTTCAGCATGGCCCTTTTGACCGATGGGAAGCGAGACTTCTTTGTAGCGCTGATTTGCCTTTCCAGGTTGCTTGGTTGGCCAAAAAGGGCGTATGCGTTTTTTCCTGAATATATTCAGGAAAAAACGCATACGCCCTTTTTGGCCAAGGGCATCATTGTCAACGTTTTGCCGCTTTTCATGTGCTTTAAAGGCGATTCGTATCTACCTCCTGAAATCTGTTTCCTGCAATTCTGCCTTGATTTCAAATCCTCTTCTTTGCCTTCCCTCAATATATTTGTGGACGACAGTTATCATTTATAACTCTGCAGGTTTGTGAATTGCAGTGCCCTGAACCTCCATTTTACAACTCGTTTTTATGGGAGCTGGCCGCAAAATCGCAGAATGGCTTCAGGCCCTGTTCTGGTTCCGGGGGTCAGGCTGAGCCTGTGGTTAATTCTTCTTTCTGATGGGAAAATAGAGTGACCTGTGCCTGTCCCAACACCAAGAGCTAGTCTCTCGTTGGTTCCACGTCTTCCCGTTTATCCTCAGGACAAATTGCAACCTGTACGGAACAGGAGGTTAAAGGTGCTGATGCTCCAAGTAGGGAACTTGCTAGTAAAGCGACTGGAATGGCGAACCCGGGCACAAGGAGATGAGAAATGAGGTGCGTTTTAGAAACCTTTCCCCATCACACGGTGTACCATCTTCTGGGTTTCTCATGCATGTTTTTGATGTAGGAAGATGCCCTTGAACCTGGAGATTTGGGACCCATGCGATGGGTACCACGCAGTATTACTTTAAAGGGTCTGTGTTTGCTCACCCAACCTCACCAAACCTCTCAGCCCCAAGAGTGTCCACCCTTATGCCTCATCGAGCTGTGCGTCTAGATATGGTCAATCCAGGTTGCATCACAGCCCCTGAACGCATTGTGTAAGAATTTCTCTCTCTTTCACTGTCTTTGTTTCATGGGTGTTTCAAAGTAATTTATTTTTATAATGGGGTTTAGCTGCTTTTCACTGCTGTGTTTATGCCGCTTTACATCCACTTGACACACTAACAGAGAGATATCAATACATAGGGTTTACGATTATTATTAGTCAGATATATTCTTGTGCGGTGAATAGGGCGTGTTGAGTCCAGTTCTCTGAGCAAGGAGTAGGTCTTGTCTATTACATATTGAGTTTATGGAACGGTATCTGAGCTAATTTGATACCCTTGTTTTATGTATCACCCCACCTCACCTTTCCCATTAAGCAGCCATAGTGTGTTTTCTGCATGTGTGACTCTGTTCTGTTTTGTAATTCAGTTCAAGTGTAACGGTTTTTACATTCCCTCTATCAGTGATACCTTATGAGAAGTGTCCTTTTCTGTGTGACTTATTTCACTTAGAATCGTCGTACCTAAATCCACTCATCATGCTGCTACTAACCTTACGACATTGATTTCCTGGCTGAGTGATATTCCATTGTACATGAGGACCACAACTTCTTTATCCATTTTTCTCTTTCCTGGGATATTTAAGGTGGAATGAAGTGGAGGTCCTGGTCAACAGAGCAGCCCTAAACTTTGGGGTGCTTGTGTCTTGCTGATTTTTAATTTTCCCAATTTATACCCCCATGCGTGGAAGTGCCCTATGCTCTCTAAGCTGTGTTTTTCAGATGTTTCAGGACTCACCGGACACTTCTCCGGAGTGGCTCTTGGCAATTTACATCCCGCCCATCAGTGTAGCAAGGCTCCCATTTCTCCATGGCCTGTCCTGCATTTCTGGTTTTGACACTTTTTTCAGCATGGCCCTTTTGACCGATGGGAAGCGAGACTTCTTTGTAGCGCTGATTTGCCTTGCCAGGTTGCTTGGTTGGCCAAAAAGGGCGTATGCGTTTTTTCCTGAATATATTCAGGAAAAAACGCATACGCCCTTTTTGGCCAAGGGCATCATTGTCAACGTTTTGCCGCTTTTCATGTGCTTTAAAGGCGATTCGTATCTACCTCCTGAAATCTGTTTCCTGCAATTCTGCCTTGATTTCAAATCCTCTTCTTTGCCTTCCCTCAATATATTTGTGGACGACAGTTATCATTTATAACTCTGCAGGTTTGTGAATTGCAGTGCCCTGAACCTCCATTTTACAACTCGTTTTTATGGGAGCTGGCCGCAAAATCGCAGAATGGCTTCAGGCCCTGTTCTGGTTCCGGGGCGCAGGCTGAGCCTGTGGTTAATTCTTCTTTTTGATGGGAAAATAGAGTGACCTGTGCCTGTCCCAACACCAAGAGCTAGTCTCTCGTTGGTTCCACGTCTTCCCGTTTATCCTCAGGACAAATTGCAACCTGTACGGAACAGGAGGTTAAAGGTGCTGATGCTCCAAGTAGGGAGCTTGCTAGTAAAGCGGCTGGAATGGCGAACCCGGGCACAAGGAGATGAGAAATGAGGTGCGTTTTAGAAACCTTTCCCCATCACACGGTGTACCATCTTCTGGGTTTCTCATGCATGTTTTTGATGTAGGAAGATGCCCTTGAACCTGGAGATTTGGGACCCATGCGATGGGTACCACGCAGTATTACTTTAAAGGGTCTGCGTTTGCTCACCCAACCTCACCAAACCTCTCAGCCCCAAGAGTGTCCACCCTTATGCCTCATCCAGCTGTGCGTCTAGATATGGTCAATCCAGGTTGCATCACAGCCCCTGAACGCATTGTGTAAGAATTTCTCTCTCTTTCACTGTCTTTGTTTCATGGGTGTTTCAAAGTAATTTATTTTTATAATGGGGTTTAGCTGCTTTTCACTGCTGTGTTTATGCTGCTTTACACCCACTTGACACACTAACAGAGAGATATCAATACATAGGTTTTACGATTATTATTAGTCAGATATATTCTTGTGCGGTGAATAGGGCGTGTTGAGTCCAGTTCTCTGAGCAAGGAGTAGGTCTTGTCTATTACATATTGAGTTTATGGAACGGTATCTGAGCTAATTTGATACCCTTGTTTTATGTATCACCCCACCTCACCTTTCCCATTAAGCAGCCATAGTGTGTTTTCTGCATGTGTGACTCTGTTCTGTTTTGTAATTCAGTTCAAGTGTAACGGTTTTTACATTCCCTCTATCAGTGATACCTTATGAGAAGTGTCCTTTTCTGTGTGACTTATTTCACTTAGAATCGTCGTACCTAAATCCACTCATCATGCTGCTACTAACCTTACGACATTGATTTCCTGGCTGAGTGATATTCCATTGTACATGAGGACCACAACTTCTTTATCCATTTTTCTCTTTCCTGGGATATTTAAGGTGGAATGAAGTGGAGGTCCTGGTCAACAGAGCAGCCCTAAACTTTGGGGTGCTTGTGTCTTGCTGATTTTTAATTTTCCCAATTTATACCCCCATGAGTGGAAGTGCCCTATGCTCTCTAAGCTATGTTTTTCAGATGTTTCAGGACTCACCGGACACTTCTCCGGAGTGGCTCTTGGCAATTTACATCCCGCCCATCAGTGTAGCAAGGCTCCCATTTCTCCATGGCCTGTCCTGCATTTCTGGTTTTGACACTTTTTTCAGCATGGCCCTTTTGACCGATGGGAAGCGAGACTTCTTTGTAGCGCTGATTTGCCTTTCCAGGTTGCTTGGTTGGCCAAAAAGGGCGTATGCGTTTTTTCCTGAATATATTCAGGAAAAAACGCATACGCCCTTTTTGGCCAAGGGCATCATTGTCAACGTTTTGCCGCTTTTCATGTGCTTTAAAGGCGATTCGAATCTACCTCCTGAAATCTGTTTCCTGCAATTCTGCCTTGATTTCAAATCCTCTTCTTTGCCTTCCCTCAATATATTTGTGGACGACAGTTATCATTTATAACTCTGCAGGTTTGTGAATTGCAGTGCCCTGAACCTCCATTTTACAACTCGTTTTTATGGGAGCTGGCCGCAAAATCGCAGAATGGCTTCAGGCCCTGTTCTGGTTCCGGGGCGCAGGCTGAGCCTGTGGTTAATTCTTCTTTCTGTTGGGAAAATAGAGTGACCTGTGCCTGTCCCAACACCAAGAGCTAGTCTCTCGTTGGTTCCACGTCTTCCCGTTTATCCTCAGGACAAATTGCAACCTGTATGGAACAGGAGGTTAAAGGTGCTGATGCTCCAAGTAGGGAGCTTGCTAGTAAAGAGGCTGGAATGGCGAACCCGGGCACAAGGAGATGAGAAATGAGGTGCGTTTTAGAAACCTTTCCCCATCACACGGTGTACCATCTTCTGGGTTTCTCATGCATGTTTTTGATGTAGGAAGATACCCTTGAACCTGGAGATTTGGGACCCATGCGATGGGTACCACGCAGTATTACTTTAAAGGGTCTGCGTTTGCTCACCCAACCTCACCAAACCTGTCAGCCCCAAGAGTGTCCACCCTTATGTCTCATCCAGCTGTGCGTCTAGATATGGTCAATCCAGGTTGCATCACAGCCCCTGAACACATTGTGTAAGAATTTCTCTCTCTTTCACTGTCTTTGTTTCATGGGTGTTTCAAAGTAATTTATTTTTATAATGGGGTTTAGCTGATTTTCACTGCTGTGTTTATGCCGCTTTACACCCACTTGACACACTAACAGAGAGATATCAATACATAGGCTTTACGATTATTATTAGTCAGATATATTCTTGTGCGGTGAATAGGGCGTGTTGAGTCCAGTTCTCTGAGCAAGGAGTAGGTCTTGTCTATTACATATTGAGTTTATGGAACGGTATCTGAGCTAATTTGATACCCTTGTTTTATGTATCACCCCACCTCACCTTTCCCGTTAAGCAGCCATAGTGTGTTTTCTGCATGTGTGACTCTGTTCTGTTTTGTAATTCAGTTCAAGTGTAACGGTTTTTACATTCCCTCTATCAGTGATACCTTATGAGAAGTGTCCTTTTCTGTGTGACTTATTTCACTTAGAATCGTCGTACCTAAATCCACTCATCATGCTGCTACTAACCTTACGACATTGATTTCATGGCTGAGTGATATTCCATTGTACATAAGGACCACAACTTCTTTATCCATTTTTCTCTTTCCTGGGATATTTAAGGTGGAATGAAGTGGAGGTCCTGGTCAACAGAGCAGCCCTAAACTTTGGGGTGCTTGTGTCTTTCTGATTTTTAATTTTCCCAATTTATACCCCCATGCGTGGAAGTGCCCTATGCTCTCTAAGCTGTGTTTTTCAGATGTTTCAGGACTCACCGGACACTTCTCCAGAGTGGCTCTTGGCAATTTACATCCCGCCCATCAGTGTAGCAAGGCTCCCATTTCTCCATGGCCTGTCCTGCATTTCTGGTTTTGACACTTTTTTCAGCATGGCCCTTTTGACCGATGGGAAGCGAGACTTCTTTGTAGCGCTGATTTGCCTTTCCAGGTTGCTTGGTTGGCCAAAAAGGGCGTATGCGTTTTTTCCTGAATATATTCAGGAAAAAACGCATACGCCCTTTTTGGCCAAGGGCATCATTGTCAACGTTTTGCCGCTTTTCATGTGCTTTAAAGGCGATTCGTATCTACCTCCTGAAATCTGTTTCCTGCAATTCTGCCTTGATTTCAAATCCTCTTCTTTGCCTTCCCTCAATATATTTGTGGACGACAGTTATCATTTATAACTCTGCAGGTTTGTGAATTGCAGTGCCCTGAACCTCCATTTTACAACTCGTTTTTATGGGAGCTGGCCGCAAAATCGCAGAATGGCTTCAGGCCCTGTTCTGGTTCCGGGGGTCAGGCTGAGCCTGTGGTTAATTCTTCTTTCTGATGGGAAAATAGAGTGACCTGTGCCTGTCCCAACACCAAGAGCTAGTCTCTCGTTGGTTCCACGTCTTCCCGTTTATCCTCAGGACAAATTGCAACCTGTACGGAACAGGAGGTTAAAGGTGCTGATGCTCCAAGTAGGGAACTTGCTAGTAAAGCGACTGGAATGGCGAACCCGGGCACAAGATGAGAAATGAGGTGCGTTTTAGAAACCTTTCCCCATCACACGGTGTACCATCTTCTGGGTTTCTCATGCATGTTTTTGATGTAGGAAGATGCCCTTGAACCTGGAGATTTGGGACCCATGCGATGGGTACCACGCAGTATTACTTTAAAGGGTCTGTGTTTGCTCACCCAACCTCACCAAACCTCTCAGCCCCAAGAGTGTCCACCCTTATGCCTCATCGAGCTGTGCGTCTAGATATGGTCAATCCAGGTTGCATCACAGCCCCTGAACGCATTGTGTAAGAATTTCTCTCTCTTTCACTGTCTTTGTTTCATGGGTGTTTCAAAGTAATTTATTTTTATAATGGGGTTTAGCTGCTTTTCACTGCTGTGTTTATGCCGCTTTACATCCACTTGACACACTAACAGAGAGATATCAATACATAGGGTTTACGATTATTATTAGTCAGATATATTCTTGTGCGGTGAATAGGGCGTGTTGAGTCCAGTTCTCTGAGCAAGGAGTAGGTCTTGTCTATTACATATTGAGTTTATGGAACGGTATCTGAGCTAATTTGATACCCTTGTTTTATGTATCACCCCACCTCACCTTTCCCATTAAGCAGCCATAGTGTGTTTTCTGCATGTGTGACTCTGTTCTGTTTTGTAATTCAGTTCAAGTGTAACGGTTTTTACATTCCCTCTATCAGTGATACCTTATGAGAAGTGTCCTTTTCTGTGTGACTTATTTCACTTAGAATCGTCGTACCTAAATCCACTCATCATGCTGCTACTAACCTTACGACATTGATTTCCTGGCTGAGTGATATTCCATTGTACATGAGGACCACAACTTCTTTATCCATTTTTCTCTTTCCTGGGATATTTAAGGTGGAATGAAGTGGAGGTCCTGGTCAACAGAGCAGCCCTAAACTTTGGGGTGCTTGTGTCTTGCTGATTTTTAATTTTCCCAATTTATACCCCCATGCGTGGAAGTGCCCTATGCTCTCTAAGCTGTGTTTTTCAGATGTTTCAGGACTCACCGGACACTTCTCCGGAGTGGCTCTTGGCAATTTACATCCCGCCCATCAGTGTAGCAAGGCTCCCATTTCTCCATGGCCTGTCCTGCGTTTCTGGTTTTGACACTTTTTTCAGCATGGCCCTTTTGACCGATGGGAAGCGAGACTTCTTTGTAGCGCTGATTTGCCTTGCCAGGTTGCTTGGTTGGCCAAAAAGGGCGTATGCGTTTTTTCCTGAATATATTCAGGAAAAAACGCATACGCCCTTTTTGGCCAAGGGCATCATTGTCAACGTTTTGCCGCTTTTCATGTGCTTTAAAGGCGATTCGTATCTACCTCCTGAAATCTGTTTCCTGCAATTCTGCCTTGATTTCAAATCCTCTTCTTTGCCTTCCCTCAATATATTTGTGGACGACAGTTATCATTTATAACTCTGCAGGTTTGTGAATTGCAGTGCCCTGAACCTCCATTTTACAACTCGTTTTTATGGGAGCTGGCCGCAAAATCGCAGAATGGCTTCAGGCCCTGTTCTGGTTCCGGGGCGCAGGCTGAGCCTGTGGTTAATTCTTCTTTTTGATGGGAAAATAGAGTGACCTGTGCCTGTCCCAACACCAAGAGCTAGTCTCTCGTTGGTTCCACGTCTTCCCGTTTATCCTCAGGACAAATTGCAACCTGTACGGAACAGGAGGTTAAAGGTGCTGATGCTCCAAGTAGGGAGCTTGCTAGTAAAGCGACTGGAATGGCGAACCCGGGCACAAGGAGATGAGAAATGAGGTGCGTTTTAGAAACCTTTCCCCATCACACGGTGTACCATCTTCTGGGTTTCTCATGCATGTTTTTGATGTAGGAAGATGCCCTTGAACCTGGAGATTTGGGACCCATGCGATGGGTACCACGCAGTATTACTTTAAAGGGTCTGCGTTTGCTCACCCAACCTCACCAAACCTCTCAGCCCCAAGAGTGTCCACCCTTATGCCTCATCCAGCTGTGCGTCTAGATATGGTCAATCCAGGTTGCATCACAGCCCCTGAACGCATTGTGTAAGAATTTCTCTCTCTTTCACTGTCTTTGTTTCATGGGTGTTTCAAAGTAATTTATTTTTATAATGGGGTTTAGCTGCTTTTCACTGCTGTGTTTATGCTGCTTTACACCCACTTGACACACTAACAGAGAGATATCAATACATAGGTTTTACGATTATTATTAGTCAGATATATTCTTGTGCGGTGAATAGGGCGTGTTGAGTCCAGTTCTCTGAGCAAGGAGTAGGTCTTGTCTATTACATATTGAGTTTATGGAACGGTATCTGAGCTAATTTGATACCCTTGTTTTATGTATCACCCCACCTCACCTTTCCCATTAAGCAGCCATAGTGTGTTTTCTGCATGTGTGACTCTGTTCTGTTTTGTAATTCAGTTCAAGTGTAACGGTTTTTACATTCCCTCTATCAGTGATACCTTATGAGAAGTGTCCTTTTCTGTGTGACTTATTTCACTTAGAATCGTCGTACCTAAATCCACTCATCATGCTGCTACTAACCTTACGACATTGATTTCCTGGCTGAGTGATATTCCATTGTACATGAGGACCACAACTTCTTTATCCATTTTTCTCTTTCCTGGGATATTTAAGGTGGAATGAAGTGGAGGTCCTGGTCAACAGAGCAGCCCTAAACTTTGGGGTGCTTGTGTCTTGCTGATTTTTAATTTTCCCAATTTATACCCCCATGAGTGGAAGTGCCCTATGCTCTCTAAGCTGTGTTTTTCAGATGTTTCAGGACTCACCGGACACTTCTCCAGAGTGGCTCTTGGCAATTTACATCCCGCCCATCAGTGTAGCAAGGCTCCCATTTCTCCATGGCCTGTCCTGCATTTCTGGTTTTGACACTTTTTTCAGCATGGCCCTTTTGACCGATGGGAAGCGAGACTTCTTTGTAGCGCTGATTTGCCTTTCCAGGTTGCTTGGTTGGCCAAAAAGGGCGTATGCGTTTTTTCCTGAATATATTCAGGAAAAAACGCATACGCCCTTTTTGGCCAAGGGCATCATTGTCAACGTTTTGCCGCTTTTCATGTGCTTTAAAGGCGATTCGTATCTACCTCCTGAAATCTGTTTCCTGCAATTCTGCCTTGATTTCAAATCCTCTTCTTTGCCTTCCCTCAATATATTTGTGGACGACAGTTATCATTTATAACTCTGCAGGTTTGTGAATTGCAGTGCCCTGAACCTCCATTTTACAACTCGTTTTTATGGGAGCTGGCCGCAAAATCGCAGAATGGCTTCAGGCCCTGTTCTGGTTCCGGGGCGCAGGCTGAGCCTGTGGTTAATTCTTCTTTTTGATGGGAAAATAGAGTGACCTGTGCCTGTCCCAACACCAAGAGCTAGTCTCTCGTTGGTTCCACGTCTTCCCGTTTATCCTCAGGACAAATTGCAACCTGTACGGAACAGGAGGTTAAAGGTGCTGATGCTCCAAGTAGGGAGCTTGCTAGTAAAGCGACTGGAATGGCGAACCCGGGCACAAGGAGATGAGAAATGAGGTGCGTTTTAGAAACCTTTCCCCATCACACGGTGTACCATCTTCTGGGTTTCTCATGCATGTTTTTGATGTAGGAAGATGCCCTTGAACCTGGAGATTTGGGACCCATGCGATGGGTACCACGCAGTATTACTTTAAAGGGTCTGCGTTTGCTCACCCAACCTCACCAAACCTCTCAGCCCCAAGAGTGTCCACCCTTATGCCTCATCCAGCTGTGCGTCTAGATATGGTCAATCCAGGTTGCATCACAGCCCCTGAACGCATTGTGTAAGAATTTCTCTCTCTTTCACTGTCTTTGTTTCATGGGTGTTTCAAAGTAATTTATTTTTATAATGGGGTTTAGCTGCTTTTCACTGCTGTGTTTATGCTGCTTTACACCCACTTGACACACTAACAGAGAGATATCAATACATAGGTTTTACGATTATTATTAGTCAGATATATTCTTGTGCGGTGAATAGGGCGTGTTGAGTCCAGTTCTCTGAGCAAGGAGTAGGTCTTGTCTATTACATATTGAGTTTATGGAACGGTATCTGAGCTAATTTGATACCCTTGTTTTATGTATCACCCCACCTCACCTTTCCCATTAAGCAGCCATAGTGTGTTTTCTGCATGTGTGACTCTGTTCTGTTTTGTAATTCAGTTCAAGTGTAACGGTTTTTACATTCCCTCTATCAGTGATACCTTATGAGAAGTGTCCTTTTCTGTGTGACTTATTTCACTTAGAATCGTCGTACCTAAATCCACTCATCATGCTGCTACTAACCTTACGACATTGATTTCCTGGCTGAGTGATATTCCATTGTACATGAGGACCACAACTTCTTTATCCATTTTTCTCTTTCCTGGGATATTTAAGGTGGAATGAAGTGGAGGTCCTGGTCAACAGAGCAGCCCTAAACTTTGGGGTGCTTGTGTCTTGCTGATTTTTAATTTTCCCAATTTATACCCCCATGAGTGGAAGTGCCCTATGCTCTCTAAGCTGTGTTTTTCAGATGTTTCAGGACTCACCGGACACTTCTCCAGAGTGGCTCTTGGCAATTTACATCCCGCCCATCAGTGTAGCAAGGCTCCCATTTCTCCATGGCCTGTCCTGCATTTCTGGTTTTGACACTTTTTTCAGCATGGCCCTTTTGACCGATGGGAAGCGAGACTTCTTTGTAGCGCTGATTTGCCTTTCCAGGTTGCTTGGTTGGCCAAAAAGGGCGTATGCGTTTTTTCCTGAATATATTCAGGAAAAAACGCATACGCCCTTTTTGGCCAAGGGCATCATTGTCAACGTTTTGCCGCTTTTCATGTGCTTTAAAGGCGATTCGAATCTACCTCCTGAAATCTGTTTCCTGCAATTCTGCCTTGATTTCAAATCCTCTTCTTTGCCTTCCCTCAATATATTTGTGGACGACAGTTATCATTTATAACTCTGCAGGTTTGTGAATTGCAGTGCCCTGAACCTCCATTTTACAACTCGTTTTTATGGGAGCTGGCCGCAAAATCGCAGAATGGCTTCAGGCCCTGTTCTGGTTCCGGGGCGCAGGCTGAGCCTGTGGTTAATTCTTCTTTCTGTTGGGAAAATAGAGTGACCTGTGCCTGTCCCAACACCAAGAGCTAGTCTCTCGTTGGTTCCACGTCTTCCCGTTTATCCTCAGGACAAATTGCAACCTGTACGGAACAGGAGGTTAAAGGTGCCGATGCTCCAAGTAGGGAGCTTGCTAGTAAAGAGGCTGGAATGGCGAACCCGGGCACAAGGAGATGAGAAATGAGTTGCGTTTTAGAAACCTTTCCCCATCACACGGTGTACCATCTTCTGGGTTTCTCATGCATGTTTTTGATGTAGGAAGATGCCCTTGAACCTGGAGATTTGGGACCCATGCGATGGGTACCACGCAGTATTACTTTAAAGGGTCTGCGTTTGCTCACCCAACCTCACCAAACCTCTCAGCCCCAAGAGTGTCCACCCTTATGCCTCATCCAGCTGTGCGTCTAGATATGGTCAATCCAGGTTGCATCACAGCCCCTGAACGCATTGTGTAAGAATTTCTCTCTCTTTCACTGTCTTTGTTTCATGGGTGTTTCAAAGTAATTTATTTTTATAATGGGGTTTAGCTGCTTTTCACTGCTGTGTTTATGCCGCTTTACACCCACTTGACACACTAACAGAGAGATATCAATACATAGGCTTTACGATTATTATTAGTCAGATATATTCTTGTGCGGTGAATAGGGCGTGTTGAGTCCAGTTCTCTGAGCAAGGAGTAGGTCTTGTCTATTACATATTGAGTTTATGGAACGGTATCTGAGCTAATTTGATACCCTTGTTTTATGTATCACCCCACCTCACCTTTCCCGTTAAGCAGCCATAGTGTGTTTTCTGCATGTGTGACTCTGTTCTGTTTTGTAATTCAGTTCAAGTGTAACGGTTTTTACATTCCCTCTATCAGTGATACCTTATGAGAAGTGTCCTTTTCTGTGTGACTTATTTCACTTAGAATCGTCGTACCTAAATCCACTCATCATGCTGCTACTAACCTTACGACATTGATTTCATGGCTGAGTGATATTCCATTGTACATAAGGACCACAACTTCTTTATCCATTTTTCTCTTTCCTGGGATATTTAAGGTGGAATGAAGTGGAGGTCCTGGTCAACAGAGCAGCCCTAAACTTTGGGGTGCTTGTGTCTTGCTGATTTTTAATTTTCCCAATTTATACCCCCATGCGTGGAAGTGCCCTATGCTCTCTAAGCTGTGTTTTTCAGATGTTTCAGGACTCACCGGACACTTCTCCAGAGTGGCTCTTGGCAATTTACATCCCGCCCATCAGTGTAGCAAGGCTCCCATTTCTCCATGGCCTGTCCTGCATTTCTGGTTTTGACACTTTTTTCAGCATGGCCCTTTTGACCGATGGGAAGCGAGACTTCTTTGTAGCGCTGATTTGCCTTTCCAGGTTGCTTGGTTGGCCAAAAAGGGCGTATGCGTTTTTTCCTGAATATATTCAGGAAAAAACGCATACGCCCTTTTTGGCCAAGGGCATCATTGTCAACGTTTTGCCGCTTTTCATGTGCTTTAAAGGCGATTCGTATCTACCTCCTGAAATCTGTTTCCTGCAATTCTGCCTTGATTTCAAATCCTCTTCTTTGCCTTCCCTCAATATATTTGTGGACGAGAGTTATCATTTATAACTCTGCAGGTTTGTGAATTGCAGTGCCCTGAACCTCCATTTTACAACTCGTTTTTATGGGAGCTGGCCGCAAAATCGCAGAATGGCTTCAGGCCCTGTTCTGGTTCCGGGGGTCAGGCTGAGCCTGTGGTTAATTCTTCTTTCTGATGGGAAAATAGAGTGACCTGTGCCTGTCCCAACACCAAGAGCTAGTCTCTCGTTGGTTCCACGTCTTCCCGTTTATCCTCAGGACAAATTGCAACCTGTACGGAACAGGAGGTTAAAGGTGCTGATGCTCCAAGTAGGGAGCTTGCTAGTAAAGCGACTGGAATGGCGAACCCGGGCACAAGGAGATGAGAAATGAGGTGCGTTTTAGAAACCTTTCCCCATCACACGGTGTACCATCTTCTGGGTTTCTCATGCATGTTTTTGATGTAGGAAGATGCCCTTGAACCTGGAGATTTGGGACCCATGCGATGGGTACCACGCAGTATTACTTTAAAGGGTCTGTGTTTGCTCACCCAACCTCACCAAACCTCTCAGCCCCAAGAGTGTCCACCCTTATGCCTCATCGAGCTGTGCGTCTAGATATGGTCAATCCAGGTTGCATCACAGCCCCTGAACGCATTGTGTAAGAATTTCTCTCTCTTTCACTGTCTTTGTTTCATGGGTGTTTCAAAGTAATTTATTTTTATAATGGGGTTTAGCTGCTTTTCACTGCTGTGTTTATGCCGCTTTACATCCACTTGACACACTAACAGAGAGATATCAATACATAGGGTTTACGATTATTATTAGTCAGATATATTCTTGTGCGGTGAATAGGGCGTGTTGAGTCCAGTTCTCTGAGCAAGGAGTAGGTCTTGTCTATTACATATTGAGTTTATGGAACGGTATCTGAGCTAATTTGATACCCTTGTTTTATGTATCACCCCACCTCACCTTTCCCATTAAGCAGCCATAGTGTGTTTTCTGCATGTGTGACTCTGTTCTGTTTTGTAATTCAGTTCAAGTGTAACGGTTTTTACATTCCCTCTATCAGTGATACCTTATGAGAAGTGTCCTTTTCTGTGTGACTTATTTCACTTAGAATCGTCGTACCTAAATCCACTCATCATGCTGCTACTAACCTTACGACATTGATTTCCTGGCTGAGTGATATTCCATTGTACATGAGGACCACAACTTCTTTATCCATTTTTCTCTTTCCTGGGATATTTAAGGTGGAATGAAGTGGAGGTCCTGGTCAACAGAGCAGCCCTAAACTTTGGGGTGCTTGTGTCTTGCTGATTTTTAATTTTCCCAATTTATACCCCCATGCGTGGAAGTGCCCTATGCTCTCTAAGCTGTGTTTTTCAGATGTTTCAGGACTCACCGGACACTTCTCCGGAGTGGCTCTTGGCAATTTACATCCCGCCCATCAGTGTAGCAAGGCTCCCATTTCTCCATGGCCTGTCCTGCATTTCTGGTTTTGACACTTTTTTCAGCATGGCCCTTTTGACCGATGGGAAGCGAGACTTCTTTGTAGCGCTGATTTGCCTTGCCAGGTTGCTTGGTTGGCCAAAAAGGGCGTATGCGTTTTTTCCTGAATATATTCAGGAAAAAACGCATACGCCCTTTTTGGCCAAGGGCATCATTGTCAACGTTTTGCCGCTTTTCATGTGCTTTAAAGGCGATTCGTATCTACCTCCTGAAATCTGTTTCCTGCAATTCTGCCTTGATTTCAAATCCTCTTCTTTGCCTTCCCTCAATATATTTGTGGACGACAGTTATCATTTATAACTCTGCAGGTTTGTGAATTGCAGTGCCCTGAACCTCCATTTTACAACTCGTTTTTATGGGAGCTGGCCGCAAAATCGCAGAATGGCTTCAGGCCCTGTTCTGGTTCCGGGGCGCAGGCTGAGCCTGTGGTTAATTCTTCTTTTTGATGGGAAAATAGAGTGACCTGTGCCTGTCCCAACACCAAGAGCTAGTCTCTCGTTGGTTCCACGTCTTCCCGTTTATCCTCAGGACAAATTGCAACCTGTACGGAACAGGAGGTTAAAGGTGCTGATGCTCCAAGTAGGGAGCTTGCTAGTAAAGCGACTGGAATGGCGAACCCGGGCACAAGGAGATGAGAAATGAGGTGCGTTTTAGAAACCTTTCCCCATCACACGGTGTACCATCTTCTGGGTTTCTCATGCATGTTTTTGATGTAGGAAGATGCCCTTGAACCTGGAGATTTGGGACCCATGCGATGGGTACCACGCAGTATTACTTTAAAGGGTCTGCGTTTGCTCACCCAACCTCACCAAACCTCTCAGCCCCAAGAGTGTCCACCCTTATGCCTCATCCAGCTGTGCGTCTAGATATGGTCAATCCAGGTTGCATCACAGCCCCTGAACGCATTGTGTAAGAATTTCTCTCTCTTTCACTGTCTTTGTTTCATGGGTGTTTCAAAGTAATTTATTTTTATAATGGGGTTTAGCTGCTTTTCACTGCTGTGTTTATGCTGCTTTACACCCACTTGACACACTAACAGAGAGATATCAATACATAGGTTTTACGATTATTATTAGTCAGATATATTCTTGTGCGGTGAATAGGGCGTGTTGAGTCCAGTTCTCTGAGCAAGGAGTAGGTCTTGTCTATTACATATTGAGTTTATGGAACGGTATCTGAGCTAATTTGATACCCTTGTTTTATGTATCACCCCACCTCACCTTTCCCATTAAGCAGCCATAGTGTGTTTTCTGCATGTGTGACTCTGTTCTGTTTTGTAATTCAGTTCAAGTGTAACGGTTTTTACATTCCCTCTATCAGTGATACCTTATGAGAAGTGTCCTTTTCTGTGTGACTTATTTCACTTAGAATCGTCGTACCTAAATCCACTCATCATGCTGCTACTAACCTTACGACATTGATTTCCTGGCTGAGTGATATTCCATTGTACATGAGGACCACAACTTCTTTATCCATTTTTCTCTTTCCTGGGATATTTAAGGTGGAATGAAGTGGAGGTCCTGGTCAACAGAGCAGCCCTAAACTTTGGGGTGCTTGTGTCTTGCTGATTTTTAATTTTCCCAATTTATACCCCCATGAGTGGAAGTGCCCTATGCTCTCTAAGCTATGTTTTTCAGATGTTTCAGGACTCACCGGACACTTCTCCGGAGTGGCTCTTGGCAATTTACATCCCGCCCATCAGTGTAGCAAGGCTCCCATTTCTCCATGGCCTGTCCTGCATTTCTGGTTTTGACACTTTTTTCAGCATGGCCCTTTTGACCGATGGGAAGCGAGACTTCTTTGTAGCGCTGATTTGCCTTTCCAGGTTGCTTGGTTGGCCAAAAAGGGCGTATGCGTTTTTTCCTGAATATATTCAGGAAAAAACGCATACGCCCTTTTTGGCCAAGGGCATCATTGTCAACGTTTTGCCGCTTTTCATGTGCTTTAAAGGCGATTCGAATCTACCTCCTGAAATCTGTTTCCTGCAATTCTGCCTTGATTTCAAATCCTCTTCTTTGCCTTCCCTCAATATATTTGTGGACGACAGTTATCATTTATAACTCTGCAGGTTTGTGAATTGCAGTGCCCTGAACCTCCATTTTACAACTCGTTTTTATGGGAGCTGGCCGCAAAATCGCAGAATGGCTTCAGGCCCTGTTCTGGTTCCGGGGCGCAGGCTGAGCCTGTGGTTAATTCTTCTTTCTGTTGGGAAAATAGAGTGACCTGTGCCTGTCCCAACACCAAGAGCTAGTCTCTCGTTGGTTCCACGTCTTCCCGTTTATCCTCAGGACAAATTGCAACCTGTATGGAACAGGAGGTTAAAGGTGCTGATGCTCCAAGTAGGGAGCTTGCTAGTAAAGAGGCTGGAATGGCGAACCCGGGCACAAGGAGATGAGAAATGAGGTGCGTTTTAGAAACCTTTCCCCATCACACGGTGTACCATCTTCTGGGTTTCTCATGCATGTTTTTGATGTAGGAAGATACCCTTGAACCTGGAGATTTGGGACCCATGCGATGGGTACCACGCAGTATTACTTTAAAGGGTCTGCGTTTGCTCACCCAACCTCACCAAACCTGTCAGCCCCAAGAGTGTCCACCCTTATGTCTCATCCAGCTGTGCGTCTAGATATGGTCAATCCAGGTTGCATCACAGCCCCTGAACACATTGTGTAAGAATTTCTCTCTCTTTCACTGTCTTTGTTTCATGGGTGTTTCAAAGTAATTTATTTTTATAATGGGGTTTAGCTGATTTTCACTGCTGTGTTTATGCCGCTTTACACCCACTTGACACACTAACAGAGAGATATCAATACATAGGTTTTACGATTATTATTAGTCAGATATATTCTTGTGCGGTGAATAGGGCGTGTTGAGTCCAGTTCTCTGAGCAAGGAGTAGGTCTTGTCTATTACATATTGAGTTTATGGAACGGTATCTGAGCTAATTTGATACCCTTGTTTTATGTATCACCCCACCTCACCTTTCCCGTTAAGCAGCCATAGTGTGTTTTCTGCATGTGTGACTCTGTTCTGTTTTGTAATTCAGTTCAAGTGTAACGGTTTTTACATTCCCTCTATCAGTGATACCTTATGAGAAGTGTCCTTTTCTGTGTGACTTATTTCACTTAGAATCGTCGTACCTAAATCCACTCATCATGCTGCTACTAACCTTACGACATTGATTTCATGGCTGAGTGATATTCCATTGTACATAAGGACCACAACTTCTTTATCCATTTTTCTCTTTCCTGGGATATTTAAGGTGGAATGAAGTGGAGGTCCTGGTCAACAGAGCAGCCCTAAACTTTGGGGTGCTTGTGTCTTGCTGATTTTTAATTTTCCCAATTTATACCCCCATGAGTGGAAGTGCCCTATGCTCTCTAAGCTGTGTTTTTCAGATGTTTCAGGACTCACCGGACACTTCTCCAGAGTGGCTCTTGGCAATTTACATCCCGCCCATCAGTGTAGCAAGGCTCCCATTTCTCCATGGCCTGTCCTGCATTTCTGGTTTTGACACTTTTTTCAGCATGGCCCTTTTGACCGATGGGAAGCGAGACTTCTTTGTAGCGCTGATTTGCCTTTCCAGGTTGCTTGGTTGGCCAAAAAGGGCGTATGCGTTTTTTCCTGAATCTATTCAGGAAAAAACGCATACGCCCTTTTTGGCCAAGGGCATCATTGTCAACGTTTTGCCGCTTTTCATGTGCTTTAAAGGCGATTCGAATCTACCTCCTGAAATCTGTTTCCTGCAATTCTGCCTTGATTTCAAATCCTCTTCTTTGCCTTCCCTCAATATATTTGTGGACGACAGTTATCATTTATAACTCTGCAGGTTTGTGAATTGCAGTGCCCTGAACCTCCATTTTACAACTCGTTTTTATGGGAGCTGGCCGCAAAATCGCAGAATGGCTTCAGGCCCTGTTCTGGTTCCGGGGCGCAGGCTGAGCCTGTGGTTAATTCTTCTTTCTGTTGGGAAAATAGAGTGACCTGTGCCTGTCCCAACACCAAGAGCTAGTCTCTCGTTGGTTCCACGTCTTCCCGTTTATCCTCAGGACAAATTGCAACCTGTACGGAACAGGAGGTTAAAGGTGCCGATGCTCCAAGTAGGGAGCTTGCTAGTAAAGAGGCTGGAATGGCGAACCCGGGCACAAGGAGATGAGAAATGAGTTGCGTTTTAGAAACCTTTCCCCATCACACGGTGTACCATCTTCTGGGTTTCTCATGCATGTTTTTGATGTAGGAAGATGCCCTTGAACCTGGAGATTTGGGACCCATGCGATGGGTACCACGCAGTATTACTTTAAAGGGTCTGCGTTTGCTCACCCAACCTCACCAAACCTCTCAGCCCCAAGAGTGTCCACCCTTATGCCTCATCCAGCTGTGCGTCTAGATATGGTCAATCCAGGTTGCATCACAGCCCCTGAACGCATTGTGTAAGAATTTCTCTCTCTTTCACTGTCTTTGTTTCATGGGTGTTTCAAAGTAATTTATTTTTATAATGGGGTTTAGCTGCTTTTCACTGCTGTGTTTATGCCGCTTTACACCCACTTGACACACTAACAGAGAGATATCAATACATAGGCTTTACGATTATTATTAGTCAGATATATTCTTGTGCGGTGAATAGGGCGTGTTGAGTCCAGTTCTCTGAGCAAGGAGTAGGTCTTGTCTATTACATATTGAGTTTATGGAACGGTATCTGAGCTAATTTGATACCCTTGTTTTATGTATCACCCCACCTCACCTTTCCCGTTAAGCAGCCATAGTGTGTTTTCTGCATGTGTGACTCTGTTCTGTTTTGTAATTCAGTTCAAGTGTAACGGTTTTTACATTCCCTCTATCAGTGATACCTTATGAGAAGTGTCCTTTTCTGTGTGACTTATTTCACTTAGAATCGTCGTACCTAAATCCACTCATCATGCTGCTACTAACCTTACGACATTGATTTCATGGCTGAGTGATATTCCATTGTACATAAGGACCACAACTTCTTTATCCATTTTTCTCTTTCCTGGGATATTTAAGGTGGAATGAAGTGGAGGTCCTGGTCAACAGAGCAGCCCTAAACTTTGGGGTGCTTGTGTCTTTCTGATTTTTAATTTTCCCAATTTATACCCCCATGCGTGGAAGTGCCCTATGCTCTCTAAGCTGTGTTTTTCAGATGTTTCAGGACTCACCGGACACTTCTCCAGAGTGGCTCTTGGCAATTTACATCCCGCCCATCAGTGTAGCAAGGCTCCCATTTCTCCATGGCCTGTCCTGCATTTCTGGTTTTGACACTTTTTTCAGCATGGCCCTTTTGACCGATGGGAAGCGAGACTTCTTTGTAGCGCTGATTTGCCTTTCCAGGTTGCTTGGTTGGCCAAAAAGGGCGTATGCGTTTTTTCCTGAATATATTCAGGAAAAAACGCATACGCCCTTTTTGGCCAAGGGCATCATTGTCAACGTTTTGCCGCTTTTCATGTGCTTTAAAGGCGATTCGTATCTACCTCCTGAAATCTGTTTCCTGCAATTCTGCCTTGATTTCAAATCCTCTTCTTTGCCTTCCCTCAATATATTTGTGGACGAGAGTTATCATTTATAACTCTGCAGGTTTGTGAATTGCAGTGCCCTGAACCTCCATTTTACAACTCGTTTTTATGGGAGCTGGCCGCAAAATCGCAGAATGGCTTCAGGCCCTGTTCTGGTTCCGGGGGTCAGGCTGAGCCTGTGGTTAATTCTTCTTTCTGATGGGAAAATAGAGTGACCTGTGCCTGTCCCAACACCAAGAGCTAGTCTCTCGTTGGTTCCACGTCTTCCCGTTTATCCTCAGGACAAATTGCAACCTGTACGGAACAGGAGGTTAAAGGTGCTGATGCTCCAAGTAGGGAGCTTGCTAGTAAAGCGACTGGAATGGCGAACCCGGGCACAAGGAGATGAGAAATGAGGTGCGTTTTAGAAACCTTTCCCCATCACACGGTGTACCATCTTCTGGGTTTCTCATGCATGTTTTTGATGTAGGAAGATGCCCTTGAACCTGGAGATTTGGGACCCATGCGATGGGTACCACGCAGTATTACTTTAAAGGGTCTGTGTTTGCTCACCCAACCTCACCAAACCTCTCAGCCCCAAGAGTGTCCACCCTTATGCCTCATCGAGCTGTGCGTCTAGATATGGTCAATCCAGGTTGCATCACAGCCCCTGAACGCATTGTGTAAGAATTTCTCTCTCTTTCACTGTCTTTGTTTCATGGGTGTTTCAAAGTAATTTATTTTTATAATGGGGTTTAGCTGCTTTTCACTGCTGTGTTTATGCCGCTTTACATCCACTTGACACACTAACAGAGAGATATCAATACATAGGGTTTACGATTATTATTAGTCAGATATATTCTTGTGCGGTGAATAGGGCGTGTTGAGTCCAGTTCTCTGAGCAAGGAGTAGGTCTTGTCTATTACATATTGAGTTTATGGAACGGTATCTGAGCTAATTTGATACCCTTGTTTTATGTATCACCCCACCTCACCTTTCCCGTTAAGCAGCCATAGTGTGTTTTCTGCATGTGTGACTCTGTTCTGTTTTGTAATTCAGTTCAAGTGTAACGGTTTTTACATTCCCTCTATCAGTGATACCTTATGAGAAGTGTCCTTTTCTGTGTGACTTATTTCACTTAGAATCGTCGTACCTAAATCCACTCATCATGCTGCTACTAACCTTACGACATTGATTTCATGGCTGAGTGATATTCCATTGTACATAAGGACCACAACTTCTTTATCCATTTTTCTCTTTCCTGGGATATTTAAGGTGGAATGAAGTGGAGGTCCTGGTCAACAGAGCAGCCCTAAACTTTGGGGTGCTTGTGTCTTTCTGATTTTTAATTTTCCCAATTTATACCCCCATGCGTGGAAGTGCCCTATGCTCTCTAAGCTGTGTTTTTCAGATGTTTCAGGACTCACCAGACACTTCTCCAGAGTGGCTCTTGGCAATTTACATCCCGCCCATCAGTGTAGCAAGGCTCCCATTTCTCCATGGCCTGTCCTGCATTTCTGGTTTTGACACTTTTTTCAGCATGGCCCTTTTGACCGATGGGAAGCGAGACTCCTTTGTAGCGCTGATTTGCCTTTCCAGGTTGCTTGGTTGGCCAAAAAGGGCGTATGCGTTTTTTCCTGAATATATTCAGGAAAAAACGCATACGCCCTTTTTGGCCAAGGGCATCATTGTCAACGTTTTGCCGCTTTTCATGTGCTTTAAAGGCGATTCGAATCTACCTCCTGAAATCTGTTTCCTGCAATTCTGCCTTGATTTCAAATCCTCTTCTTTGCCTTCCCTCAATATATTTGTGGACGACAGTTATCATTTATAACTCTGCAGGTTTGTGAATTGCAGTGCCCTGAACTTCCATTTTACAACTCGTTTTTATGGGAGCTGGCCGCAAAATCGCAGAATGGCTTCAGGCCCTGTTCTGGTTCCGGGGCGCAGGCTGAGCCTGTGGTTAATTCTTCTTTCTGTTGGGAAAATAGAGTGACCTGTGCCTGTCCCAACACCAAGAGCTAGTCTCTCGTTGGTTCCACGTCTTCCCGTTTATCCTCAGGACAAATTGCAACCTGTACGGAACAGGAGGTTAAAGGTGCTGATGCTCCAAGTAGGGAGCTTGCTAGTAAAGAGGCTGGAATGGCGAACCCGGGCCCAAGGAGATGAGAAATGAGGTGCGTTTTAGAAACCTTTCCCCATCACACGGTGTACCATCTTCTGGGTTTCTCATGCATGTTTTTGATGTAGGAAGATGCCCTTGAACCTGGAGATTTGGGACCCATGCGATGGGTACCACACAGTATTACTTTAAAGGGTCTGCGTTTGCTCACCCAACCTCACCAAACCTCTCAGCCCCAAGAGTGTCCACCCTTATGTCTCATCCAGCTGTGCGTCTAGATATGGTCAATCCAGGTTGCATCACAGCCCCTGAACGCATTGTGTAAGAATTTCTCTCTCTTTCACTGTCTTTGTTTCATGGGTGTTTCAAAGTAATTTATTTTTATAATGGGGTTTAGCTGCTTTTCACTGCTGTGTTTATGCCGCTTTACACCCACTTGACACACTAACAGAGAGATATCAATACATAGGTTTTACGATTATTATTAGTCAGATATATTCTTGTGCGGTGAATAGGGCGTGTTGAGTCCAGTTCTCTGAGCAAGGAGTAGGTCTTGTCTATTACATATTGGGTTTATGGAACGGTATCTGAGCTAATTTGATACCCTTGTTTTATGTATCACCCCACCTCACCTTTCCCGTTAAGCAGCCATAGTGTGTTTTCTGCATGTGTGACTCTGTTCTGTTTTGTAATTCAGTTCAAGTGTAACGGTTTTTACATTCCCTCTATCAGTGATACCTTATGAGAAGTGTCCTTTTCTGTGTGACTTATTTCACTTAGAATCGTCGTACCTAAATCCACTCATCATGCTGCTACTAACCTTACGACATTGATTTCCTGGCTGAGTGATATTCCATTGTACATGAGGACCACAACTTCTTTATCCATTTTTCTCTTTCCTGGGATATTTAAGGTGGAATGAAGTGGAGGTCCTGGTCAACAGAGCAGCCCTAAACTTTGGGGTGCTTGTGTCTTGCTGATTTTTAATTTTCCCAATTTATACCCCCATGCGTGGAAGTGCCCTATGCTCTCTAAGCTGTGTTTTTCAGATGTTTCAGGACTCACCGGACACTTCTCCAGAGTGGCTCTTGGCAATTTACATCCCGCCCATCAGTGTAGCAAGGCTCCCATTTCTCCATTTCCTGTCCTGCATTTCTGGTTTTGACACTTTTTTCAGCATGGCCCTTTTGACCGATGGGAAGCGAGACTTCTTTGTAGCGCTGATTTGCCTTTCCAGGTTGCTTGGTTGGCCAAAAAGGGCGTATGCGTTTTTTCCTGAATCTATTCAGGAAAAAACGCATACGCCCTTTTTGGCCAAGGGCATCATTGTCAACGTTTTGCCGCTTTTCATGTGCTTTAAAGGCGATTCGTATCTACCTCCTGAAATCTGTTTCCTGCAATTCTGCCTTGATTTCAAATCCTCTTCTTTGCCTTCCCTCAATATATTTGTGGACGAGAGTTATCATTTATAACTCTGCAGGTTTGTGAATTGCAGTGCCCTGAACCTCCATTTTACAACTCGTTTTTATGGGAGCTGGCCGCAAAATCGCAGAATGGCTTCAGGCCCTGTTCTGGTTCCGGGGGTCAGGCTGAGCCTGTGGTTAATTCTTCTTTCTGATGGGAAAATAGAGTGACCTGTGCCTGTCCCAACACCAAGAGCTAGTCTCTCGTTGGTTCCACGTCTTCCCGTTTATCCTCAGGACAAATTGCAACCTGTACGGAACAGGAGGTTAAAGGTGCTGATGCTCCAAGTAGGGAGCTTGCTAGTAAAGCGGCTGGAATGGCGAACCCGGGCACAAGGAGATGAGAAATGAGGTGCGTTTTAGAAACCTTTCCCCATCACACGGTGTACCATCTTCTGGGTTTCTCATGCATGTTTTTGATGTAGGAAGATGCCCTTGAACCTGGAGATTTGGGACCCATGCGATGGGTACCACGCAGTATTCCTTTAAAGGGTCTGCGTTTGCTCACCCAACCTCACCAAACCTCTCAGCCCCAAGAGTGTCCACCCTTATGTCTCATCCAGCTGTGCGTCTAGATATGGTCAATCCAGGTTGCATCACAGCCCCTGAACGCATTGTGTAAGAATTTCTCTCTCTTTCACTGTCTTTGTTTCATGGGTGTTTCAAAGTAATTTATTTTTATAATGGGGTTTAGCTGCTTTTCACTGCTGTGTTTATGCCGCTTTACACCCACTTGACACACTAACAGAGAGATATCAATACATAGGTTTTACGATTATTATTAGTCAGATATATTCTTGTGCGGTGAATAGGGCGTGTTGAGTCCAGTTCTCTGAGCAAGGAGTAGGTCTTGTCTATTACATATTGGGTTTATGGAACGGTATCTGAGCTAATTTGATACCCTTGTTTTATGTATCACCCCACCTCACCTTTCCCGTTAAGCAGCCATAGTGTGTTTTCTGCATGTGTGACTCTGTTCTGTTTTGTAATTCAGTTCAAGTGTAACGGTTTTTACATTCCCTCTATCAGTGATACCTTATGAGAAGTGTCCTTTTCTGTGTGACTTATTTCACTTAGAATCGTCGTACCTAAATCCACTCATCATGCTGCTACTAACCTTACGACATTGATTTCCTGGCTGAGTGATATTCCATTGTACATGAGGACCACAACTTCTTTATCCATTTTTCTCTTTCCTGGGATATTTAAGGTGGAATGAAGTGGAGGTCCTGGTCAACAGAGCAGCCCTCAACTTTGGGGTGCTTGTGTCTTGCTGATTTTTAATTTTCCCAATTTATACCCCCATGAGTGGAAGTGCCCTATGCTCTCTAAGCTGTGTTTTTCAGATGTTTCAGGACTCACCGGACACTTCTCCAGAGTGGCTCTTGGCAATTTACATCCCGCCCATCAGTGTAGCAAGGCTCCCATTTCTCCATGGCCTGTCCTGCATTTCTGGTTTTGACACTGTTTTCAGCATGGCCCTTTTGACCGATGGGAAGCGAGACTTCTTTGTAGCGCTGATTTGCCTTTCCAGGTTGCTTGGTTGGCCAAAAAGGGCGTATGCGTTTTTTCCTGAATCTATTCAGGAAAAAACGCATACGCCCTTTTTGGCCAAGGGCATCATTGTCAACGTTTTGCCACTTTTCATGTGCTTTAAAGGCGATTCGTATCTACCTCCTGAAATCTGTTTCCTGCAATTCTGCCTTGATTTCAAATCCTCTTCTTTGCCTTCCCTCAATATATTTGTGGACGAGAGTTATCATTTATAACTCTGCAGGTTTGTGAATTGCAGTGCCCTGAACCTCCATTTTACAACTCGCTTTTTTGGGAGCTGGCCGCAAAAGCGCAGGATGGCTTCAGGCCCTGTTCTGGTTCCGGGGGTCAGGCTGAGCCTGTGGTTAATTCTTCTTTCTGATGGGAAAATAGAGTGACCTGTGCCTGTCCCAACACCAAGAGCTAGTCTCTCGTTGGTTCCACGTCTTCCCGTTTATCCTCAGGACAAATTGCAACCTGTACGGAACAGGAGGTTAAAGGTGCTGATGCTCCAAGTAGGGAGCTTGCTAGTAAAGAGGCTGGAATGGCGAACCCGGGCCCAAGGAGATGAGAAATGAGGTGCGTTTTAGAAACCTTTCCCCATCACACGGTGTACCATCTTCTGGGTTTCTCATGCATGTTTTTGATGTAGGAAGATGCCCTTGAACCTGGAGATTTGGGACCCATGCGATGGGTACCACACAGTATTACTTTAAAGGGTCTGCGTTTGCTCACCCAACCTCACCAAACCTCTCAGTCCCAAGAGTGTCCACCCTTATGTCTCATCCAGCTGTGCGTCTAGATATGGTCAATCCAGGTTGCATCACAGCCCCTGAACACATTGTGTAAGAATTTCTCTCTCTTTCACTGTCTTTGTTTCATGGGTGTTTCAAAGTAATTTATTTTTATAATGGGGTTTAGCTGCTTTTCACTGCTGTGTTTATGCCGCTTTACACCCACTTGACACACTAACAGAGAGATATCAATACATAGGTTTTACGATTATTATTAGTCAGATATATTCTTGTGCGGTGAATAGGGCGTGTTGAGTCCAGTTCTCTGAGCAAGGAGTAGGTCTTGTCTATTACATATTGGGTTTATGGAACGGTATCTGAGCTAATTTGATACCCTTGTTTTATGTATCACCCCACCTCACCTTTCCCGTTAAGCAGCCATAGTGTGTTTTCTGCATGTGTGACTCTGTTCTGTTTTGTAATTCAGTTCAAGTGTAACGGTTTTTACATTCCCTCTATCAGTGATACCTTATGAGAAGTGTCCTTTTCTGTGTGACTTATTTCACTTAGAATCGTCGTACCTAAATCCACTCATCATGCTGCTACTAACCTTACGACATTGATTTCCTGGCTGAGTGATATTCCATTGTACATGAGGACCACAACTTCTTTATCCATTTTTCTCTTTCCTGGGATATTTAAGGTGGAATGAAGTGGAGGTCCTGGTCAACAGAGCAGCCCTAAACTTTGGGGTGCTTGTGTCTTGCTGATTTTTAATTTTCCCAATTTATACCCCCATGCGTGGAAGTGCCCTATGCTCTCTAAGCTGTGTTTTTCAGATGTTTCAGGACTCACCGGACACTTCTCCAGAGTGGCTCTTGGCAATTTACATCCCGCCCATCAGTGTAGCAAGGCTCCCATTTCTCCATGGCCTGTCCTGCATTTCTGGTTTTGACACTTTTTTCAGCATGGCCCTTTTGACCGATGGGAAGCGAGACTTCTTTGTAGCGCTGATTTGCCTTTCCAGGTTGCTTGGTTGGCCAAAAAGGGCGTATGCGTTTTTTCCTGAATCTATTCAGGAAAAAACGCATACGCCCTTTTTGGCCAAGGGCATCATTGTCAACGTTTTGCCGCTTTTCATGTGCTTTAAAGGCGATTCGTATCTACCTCCTGAAATCTGTTTCCTGCAATTCTGCCTTGATTTCAAATCCTCTTCTTTGCCTTCCCTCAATATATTTGTGGACGAGAGTTATCATTTATAACTCTGCAGGTTTGTGAATTGCAGTGCCCTGAACCTCCATTTTACAACTCGTTTTTATGGGAGCTGGCCGCAAAATCGCAGAATGGCTTCAGGCCCTGTTCTGGTTCCGGGGGTCAGGCTGAGCCTGTGGTTAATTCTTCTTTCTGATGGGAAAATAGAGTGACCTGTGCCTGTCCCAACACCAAGAGCTAGTCTCTCGTTGGTTCCACGTCTTCCCGTTTATCCTCAGGACAAATTGCAACCTGTACGGAACAGGAGGTTAAAGGTGCTGATGCTCCAAGTAGGGAGCTTGCTAGTAAAGCGGCTGGAATGGCGAACCCGGGCACAAGGAGATGAGAAATGAGGTGCGTTTTAGAAACCTTTCCCCATCACACGGTGTACCATCTTCTGGGTTTCTCATGCATGTTTTTGATGTAGGAAGATGCCCTTGAACCTGGAGATTTGGGACCCATGCGATGGGTACCACGCAGTATTCCTTTAAAGGGACTGCGTTTGCTCACCCAACCTCACCAAACCTCTCAGCCCCAAGAGTGTCCACCCTTATGTCTCATCCAGCTGTGCGTCTAGATATGGTCAATCCAGGTTGCATCACAGCCCCTGAACGCATTGTGTAAGAATTTCTCTCTCTTTCACTGTCTTTGTTTCATGGGTGTTTCAAAGTAATTTATTTTTATAATGGGGTTTAGCTGCTTTTCACTGCTGTGTTTATGCCGCTTTACACCCACTTGACACACTAACAGAGAGATATCAATACATAGGTTTTACGATTATTATTAGTCAGATATATTCTTGTGCGGTGAATAGGGCGTGTTGAGTCCAGTTCTCTGAGCAAGGAGTAGGTCTTGTCTATTACATATTGGGTTTATGGAACGGTATCTGAGCTAATTTGATACCCTTGTTTTATGTATCACCCCACCTCACCTTTCCCGTTAAGCAGCCATAGTGTGTTTTCTGCATGTGTGACTCTGTTCTGTTTTGTAATTCAGTTCAAGTGTAACGGTTTTTACATTCCCTCTATCAGTGATACCTTATGAGAAGTGTCCTTTTCTGTGTGACTTATTTCACTTAGAATCGTCGTACCTAAATCCACTCATCATGCTGCTACTAACCTTACGACATTGATTTCCTGGCTGAGTGATATTCCATTGTACATGAGGACCACAACTTCTTTATCCATTTTTCTCTTTCCTGGGATATTTAAGGTGGAATGAAGTGGAGGTCCTGGTCAACAGAGCAGCCCTCAACTTTGGGGTGCTTGTGTCTTGCTGATTTTTAATTTTCCCAATTTATACCCCCATGAGTGGAAGTGCCCTATGCTCTCTAAGCTGTGTTTTTCAGATGTTTCAGGACTCACCGGACACTTCTCCAGAGTGGCTCTTGGCAATTTACATCCCGCCCATCAGTGTAGCAAGGCTCCCATTTCTCCATGGCCTGTCCTGCATTTCTGGTTTTGACACTGTTTTCAGCATGGCCCTTTTGACCGATGGGAAGCGAGACTTCTTTGTAGCGCTGATTTGCCTTTCCAGGTTGCTTGGTTGGCCAAAAAGGGCGTATGCGTTTTTTCCTGAATCTATTCAGGAAAAAACGCATACGCCCTTTTTGGCCAAGGGCATCATTGTCAACGTTTTGCCACTTTTCATGTGCTTTAAAGGCGATTCGTATCTACCTCCTGAAATCTGTTTCCTGCAATTCTGCCTTGATTTCAAATCCTCTTCTTTGCCTTCCCTCAATATATTTGTGGACGAGAGTTATCATTTATAACTCTGCAGGTTTGTGAATTGCAGTGCCCTGAACCTCCATTTTACAACTCGCTTTTTTGGGAGCTGGCCGCAAAAGCGCAGGATGGCTTCAGGCCCTGTTCTGGTTCCGGGGGTCAGGCTGAGCCTGTGGTTAATTCTTCTTTCTGATGGGAAAATAGAGTGACCTGTGCCTGTCCCAACACCAAGAGCTAGTCTCTCGTTGGTTCCACGTCTTCCCGTTTATCCTCAGGACAAATTGCAACCTGTACGGAACAGGAGGTTAAAGGTGCTGATGCTCCAAGTAGGGAGCTTGCTAGTAAAGCGGCTGGAATGGCGAACCCGGGCACAAGGAGATGAGAAATGAGGTGCGTTTTAGAAACCTTTCCCCATCACACGGTGTACCATCTTCTGGGTTTCTCATGCATGTTTTTGATGTAGGAAGATGCCCTTGAACCTGGAGATTTGGGACCCATGCGATGGGTACCACGCAGTATTCCTTTAAAGGGTCTGCGTTTGCTCACCCAACCTCACCAAACCTCTCAGCCCCAAGAGTGTCCACCCTTATGTCTCATCCAGCTGTGCATCTAGATATGGTCAATCCAGGTTGCATCACAGCCCCTGAACGCATTGTGTAAGAATTTCTCTCTCTTTCACTGTCTTTGTTTCATGGGTGTTTCAAAGTAATTTATTTTTATAATGGGGTTTAGCTGCTTTTCACTGCTGTGTTTATGCCGCTTTACACCCACTTGACACACTAACAGAGAGATATCAATACATAGGTTTTACGATTATTATTAGTCAGATATATTCTTGTGCGGTGAATAGGGCGTGTTGAGTCCAGTTCTCTGAGCAAGGAGTAGGTCTTGTCTATTACATATTGGGTTTATGGAACGGTATCTGAGCTAATTTGATACCCTTGTTTTATGTATCACCCCACCTCACCTTTCCCGTTAAGCAGCCATAGTGTGTTTTCTGCATGTGTGACTCTGTTCTGTTTTGTAATTCAGTTCAAGTGTAACGGTTTTTACATTCCCTCTATCAGTGATACCTTATGAGAAGTGTCCTTTTCTGTGTGACTTATTTCACTTAGAATCGTCGTACCTAAATCCACTCATCATGCTGCTACTAACCTTACGACATTGATTTCCTGGCTGAGTGATATTCCATTGTACATGAGGACCACAACTTCTTTATCCATTTTTCTCTTTCCTGGGATATTTAAGGTGGAATGAAGTGGAGGTCCTGGTCAACAGAGCAGCCCTAAACTTTGGGGTGCTTGTGTCTTGCTGATTTTTAATTTTCCCAATTTATACCCCCATGAGTGGAAGTGCCCTATGCTCTCTAAGCTGTGTTTTTCAGATGTTTCAGGACTCACCGGACACTTCTCCAGAGTGGCTCTTGGCAATTTACATCCCGCCCATCAGTGTAGCAAGGCTCCCATTTCTCCATGGCCTGTCCTGCATTTCTGGTTTTGACACTGTTTTCAGCATGGCCCTTTTGACCGATGGGAAGCGAGACTTCTTTGTAGCGCTGATTTGCCTTTCCAGGTTGCTTGGTTGGCCAAAAAGGGCGTATGCGTTTTTTCCTGAATCTATTCAGGAAAAAACGCATACGCCCTTTTTGGCCAAGGGCATCATTGTCAACGTTTTGCCGCTTTTCATGTGCTTTAAAGGCGATTCGTATCTCCCTCCTGAAATCTGTTTCCTGCAATTCTGCCTTGATTTCAAATCCTCTTCTTTGCCTTCCCTCAATATATTTGTGGACGAGAGTTATCATTTATAACTCTGCAGGTTTGTGAATTGCAGTGCCCTGAACCTCCATGTTACAACTCGTTTTTATGGGAGCTGGCCGCAAAATCGCAGAATGGCTTCAGGCCCTGTTCTGGTTCCGGGGGTCAGGCTGAGCCTGTGGTTAATTCTTCTTTCTGATGGGAAAATAGAGTGACCTGTGCCTGTCCCAACACCAAGAGCTAGTCTCTCGTTGGTTCCACGTCTTCCCGTTTATCCTCAGGACAAATTGCAACCTGTACGGAACAGGAGGTTAAAGGTGCTGATGCTCCAAGTAGGGAGCTTGCTAGTAAAGCGGCTGGAATGGCGAACCCGGGCACAAGGAGATGAGAAATGAGGTGCGTTTTAGAAACCTTTCCCCATCACACGGTGTACCATCTTCTGGGTTTCTCATGCATGTTTTTGATGTAGGAAGATGCCCCTGAACCTGGAGATTTGGGACCCATGTGATGGGTACCACGCAGTATTCCTTTAAAGGGTCTGCGTTTGCTCACCCAACCTCACCAAACCTCTCAGCCCCAAGAGTGTCCACCCTTATGTCTCATCCAGCTGTGCGTCTAGATATGGTCAATCCAGGTTGCATCACAGCCCCTGAACGCATTGTGTAAGAATTTCTCTCTCTTTCACTGTCTTTGTTTCATGGGTGTTTCAAAGTAATTTATTTTTATAATGGGGTTTAGCTGCTTTTCACTGCTGTGTTTATGCCGCTTTACACCCACTTGACACACTAACAGAGAGATATCAATACATAGGTTTTACGATTATTATTAGTCAGATATATTCTTGTGCGGTGAATAGGGCGTGTTGAGTCCAGTTCTCTGAGCAAGGAGTAGGTCTTGTCTATTACATATTGGGTTTATGGAACGGTATCTGAGCTAATTTGATACCCTTGTTTTATGTATCACCCCACCTCACCTTTCCCGTTAAGCAGCCATAGTGTGTTTTCTGCATGTGTGACTCTGTTCTGTTTTGTAATTCAGTTCAAGTGTAACGGTTTTTACATTCCCTCTATCAGTGATACCTTATGAGAAGTGTCCTTTTCTGTGTGACTTATTTCACTTAGAATCGTCGTACCTAAATCCACTCATCATGCTGCTACTAACCTTACGACATTGATTTCCTGGCTGAGTGATATTCCATTGTACATGAGGACCACAACTTCTTTATCCATTTTTCTCTTTCCTGGGATATTTAAGGTGGAATGAAGTGGAGGTCCTGGTCAACAGAGCAGCCCTAAACTTTGGGGTGCTTGTGTCTTGCTGATTTTTAATTTTCCCAATTTATACCCCCATGAGTGGAAGTGCCCTATGCTCTCTAAGCTGTGTTTTTCAGATGTTTCAGGACTCACCGGACACTTCTCCAGAGTGGCTCTTGGCAATTTACATCCCGCCCATCAGTGTAGCAAGGCTCCCATTTCTCCATGGCCTGTCCTGCATTTCTGGTTTTGACACTTTTTTCAGCATGGCCCTTTTGACCGATGGGAAGCGAGACTTCTTTGTAGCGCTGATTTGCCTTTCCAGGTTGCTTGGTTGGCCAAAAAGGGCGTATGCGTTTTTTCCTGAATCTATTCAGGAAAAAACGCATACGCCCTTTTTGGCCAAGGGCATCATTGTCAACGTTTTGCCGCTTTTCATGTGCTTTAAAGGCGATTCGTATCTACCTCCTGAAATCTGTTTCCTGCAATTCTGCCTTGATTTCAAATCCTCTTCTTTGCCTTCCCTCAATATATTTGTGGACGAGAGTTATCATTTATAACTCTGCAGGTTTGTGAATTGCAGTGCCCTGAACCTCCATTTTACAACTCGTTTTTATGGGAGCTGGCCGCAAAATCGCAGAATGGCTTCAGGTCCTGTTCTGGTTCCGGGGGTCAGGCTGAGCCTGTGGTTAATTCTTCTTTCTGATGGGAAAATAGAGTGACCTGTGCCTGTCCCAACACCAAGAGCTAGTCTCTCGTTGGTTCCACGTCTTCCCGTTTATCCTCAGGACAAATTGCAACCTGTACGGAACAGGAGGTTAAAGGTGCTGATGCTCCAAGTAGGGAGCTTGCTAGTAAAGCGGCTGGAATGGCGAACCCGGGCACAAGGAGATGAGAAATGAGGTGCGTTTTAGAAACCTTTCCCCATCACACGGTGTACCATCTTCTGGGTTTCTCATGCATGTTTTTGATGTAGGAAGATGCCCTTGAACCTGGAGATTTGGGACCCATGCGATGGGTACCACGCAGTATTACTTTAAAGGGTCTGCGTTTGCTCACCCAACCTCACCAAACCTCTCAGCCCCAAGAGTGTCCACCCTTATGTCTCATCCAGCTGTGCGTCTAGATATGGTCAATCCAGGTTGCATCACAGCCCCTGAACGCATTGTGTAAGAATTTCTCTCTCTTTCACTGTCTTTGTTTCATGGGTGTTTCAAAGTAATTTATTTTTATAATGGGGTTTAGCTGCTTTTCACTGCTGTGTTTATGCCGCTTTACACCCACTTGACACACTAACAGAGAGATATCAATACATAGGTTTTACGATTATTATTAGTCAGATATATTCTTGTGCGGTGAATAGGGCGTGTTGAGTCCAGTTCTCTGAGCAAGGAGTAGGTCTTGTCTATTACATATTGGGTTTATGGAACGGTATCTGAGCTAATTTGATACCCTTGTTTTATGTATCACCCCACCTCACCTTTCCCGTTAAGCAGCCATAGTGTGTTTTCTGCATGTGTGACTCTGTTCTGTTTTGTAATTCAGTTCAAGTGTAACGGTTTTTACATTCCCTCTATCAGTGATACCTTATGAGAAGTGTCCTTTTCTGTGTGACTTATTTCACTTAGAATCGTCGTACCTAAATCCACTCATCATGCTGCTACTAACCTTACGACATTGATTTCCTGGCTGAGTGATATTCCATTGTACATGAGGACCACAACTTCTTTATCCATTTTTCTCTTTCCTGGGATATTTAAGGTGGAATGAAGTGGAGGTCCTGGTCAACAGAGCAGCCCTAAACTTTGGGGTGCTTGTGTCTTGCTGATTTTTAATTTTCCCAATTTATACCCCCATGAGTGGAAGTGCCCTATGCTCTCTAAGCTGTGTTTTTCAGATGTTTCAGGACTCACCGGACACTTCTCCAGAGTGGCTCTTGGCAATTTACATCCCGCCCATCAGTGTAGCAAGGCTCCCATTTCTCCATGGCCTGTCCTGCATTTCTGGTTTTGACACTGTTTTCAGCATGGCCCTTTTGACCGATGGGAAGCGAGACTTCTTTGTAGCGCTGATTTGCCTTTCCAGGTTGCTTGGTTGGCCAAAAAGGGCGTATGCGTTTTTTCCTGAATCTATTCAGGAAAAAACGCATACGCCCTTTTTGGCCAAGGGCATCATTGTCAACGTTTTGCCGCTTTTCATGTGCTTTAAAGGCGATTCGTATCTACCTCCTGAAATCTGTTTCCTGCAATTCTGCCTTGATTTCAAATCCTCTTCTTTGCCTTCCCTCAATATATTTGTGGACGAGAGTTATCATTTATAACTCTGCAGGTTTGTGAATTGCAGTGCCCTGAACCTCCATTTTACAACTCGTTTTTATGGGAGCTGGCCGCAAAATCGCAGAATGGCTTCAGGCCCTGTTCTGGTTCCGGGGGTCAGGCTGAGCCTGTGGTTAATTCTTCTTTCTGATGGGAAAATAGAGTGACCTGTGCCTGTCCCAACACCAAGAGCTAGTCTCTCGTTGGTTCCACGTCTTCCCGTTTATCCTCAGGACAAATTGCAACCTGTACGGAACAGGAGGTTAAAGGTGCTGATGCTCCAAGTAGGGAGCTTGCTAGTAAAGCGGCTGGAATGGCGAACCCGGGCACAAGGAGATGAGAAATGAGGTGCGTTTTAGAAACCTTTCCCCATCACACGGTGTACCATCTTCTGGGTTTCTCATGCATGTTTTTGATGTAGGAAGATGCCCCTGAACCTGGAGATTTGGGACCCATGCGATGGGTACCACGCAGTATTCCTTTAAAGGGTCTGCGTTTGCTCACCCAACCTCACCAAACCTCTCAGCCCCAAGAGTGTCCACCCTTATGTCTCATCCAGCTGTGCGTCTAGATATGGTCAATCCAGGTTGCATCACAGCCCCTGAACGCATTGTGTAAGAATTTCTCTCTCTTTCACTGTCTTTGTTTCATGGGTGTTTCAAAGTAATTTATTTTTATAATGGGGTTTAGCTGCTTTTCACTGCTGTGTTTATGCCGCTTTACACCCACTTGACACACTAACAGAGAGATATCAATACATAGGTTTTACGATTATTATTAGTCAGATATATTCTTGTGCGGTGAATAGGGCGTGTTGAGTCCAGTTCTCTGAGCAAGGAGTAGGTCTTGTCTATTACATATTGGGTTTATGGAACGGTATCTGAGCTAATTTGATACCCTTGTTTTATGTATCACCCCACCTCACCTTTCCCGTTAAGCAGCCATAGTGTGTTTTCTGCATGTGTGACTCTGTTCTGTTTTGTAATTCAGTTCAAGTGTAACGGTTTTTACATTCCCTCTATCAGTGATACCTTATGAGAAGTGTCCTTTTCTGTGTGACTTATTTCACTTAGAATCGTCGTACCTAAATCCACTCATCATGCTGCTACTAACCTTACGACATTGATTTCCTGGCTGAGTGATATTCCATTGTACATGAGGACCACAACTTCTTTATCCATTTTTCTCTTTCCTGGGATATTTAAGGTGGAATGAAGTGGAGGTCCTGGTCAACAGAGCAGCCCTAAACTTTGGGGTGCTTGTGTCTTGCTGATTTTTAATTTTCCCAATTTATACCCCCATGAGTGGAAGTGCCCTATGCTCTCTAAGCTGTGTTTTTCAGATGTTTCAGGACTCACCGGACACTTCTCCAGAGTGGCTCTTGGCAATTTACATCCCGCCCATCAGTGTAGCAAGGCTCCCATTTCTCCATGGCCTGTCCTGCATTTCTGGTTTTGACACTTTTTTCAGCATGGCCCTTTTGACCGATGGGAAGCGAGACTTCTTTGTAGCGCTGATTTGCCTTTCCAGGTTGCTTGGTTGGCCAAAAAGGGCGTATGCGTTTTTTCCTGAATCTATTCAGGAAAAAACGCATACGCCCTTTTTGGCCAAGGGCATCATTGTCAACGTTTTGCCGCTTTTCATGTGCTTTAAAGGCGATTCGTATCTCCCTCCTGAAATCTGTTTCCTGCAATTCTGCCTTGATTTCAAATCCTCTTCTTTGCCTTCCCTCAATATATTTGTGGACGAGAGTTATCATTTATAACTCTGCAGGTTTGTGAATTGCAGTGCCCTGAACCTCCATTTTACAACTCGTTTTTATGGGAGCTGGCCGCAAAATCGCAGAATGGCTTCAGGCCCTGTTCTGGTTCCGGGGGTCAGGCTGAGCCTGTGGTTAATTCTTCTTTCTGATGGGAAAATAGAGTGACCTGTGCCTGTCCCAACACCAAGAGCTAGTCTCTCGTTGGTTCCACGTCTTCCCGTTTATCCTCAGGACAAATTGCAACCTGTACGGAACAGGAGGTTAAAGGTGCTGATGCTCCAAGTAGGGAGCTTGCTAGTAAAGCGGCTGGAATGGCGAACCCGGGCACAAGGAGATGAGAAATGAGGTGCGTTTTAGAAACCTTTCCCCATCACACGGTGTACCATCTTCTGGGTTTCTCATGCATGTTTTTGATGTAGGAAGATGCCCCTGAACCTGGAGATTTGGGACCCATGCGATGGGTACCACGCAGTATTCCTTTAAAGGGTCTGCGTTTGCTCACCCAACCTCACCAAACCTCTCAGCCCCAAGAGTGTCCACCCTTATGTCTCATCCAGCTGTGCGTCTAGATATGGTCAATCCAGGTTGCATCACAGCCCCTGAACGCATTGTGTAAGAATTTCTCTCTCTTTCACTGTCTTTGTTTCATGGGTGTTTCAAAGTAATTTATTTTTATAATGGGGTTTAGCTGCTTTTCACTGCTGTGTTTATGCCGCTTTACACCCACTTGACACACTAACAGAGAGATATCAATACATAGGTTTTACGATTATTATTAGTCAGATATATTCTTGTGCGGTGAATAGGGCGTGTTGAGTCCAGTTCTCTGAGCAAGGAGTAGGTCTTGTCTATTACATATTGGGTTTATGGAACGGTATCTGAGCTAATTTGATACCCTTGTTTTATGTATCACCCCACCTCACCTTTCCCGTTAAGCAGCCATAGTGTGTTTTCTGCATGTGTGACTCTGTTCTCTTTTGTAATTCAGTTCAAGTGTAACGGTTTTTACATTCCCTCTATCAGTGATACCTTATGAGAAGTGTCCTTTTCTGTGTGACTTATTTCACTTAGAATCGTCGTACCTAAATCCACTCATCATGCTGCTACTAACCTTACGACATTGATTTCATGGCTGAGTGATATTCCATTGTACATAAGGACCACAACTTCTTTATCCATTTTTCTCTTTCCTGGGATATTTAAGGTGGAATGAAGTGGAGGTCCTGGTCAACAGAGCAGCCCTAAACTTTGGGGTGCTTGTGTCTTTCTGATTTTTAATTTTCCCAATTTATACCCCCATGCGTGGAAGTGCCCTATGCTCTCTAAGCTGTGTTTTTCAGATGTTTCAGGACTCACCAGACACTTCTCCAGAGTGGCTCTTGGCAATTTACATCCCGCCCATCAGTGTAGCAAGGCTCCCATTTCTCCATGGCCTGTCCTGCATTTCTGGTTTTGACACTTTTTTCAGCATGGCCCTTTTGACCGATGGGAAGCGAGACTTCTTTGTAGCGCTGATTTGCCTTTCCAGGTTGCTTGGTTGGCCAAAAAGGGCGTATGCGTTTTTTCCTGAATATATTCAGGAAAAAACGCATACGCCCTTTTTGGCCAAGGGCATCATTGTCAACGTTTTGCCGCTTTTCATGTGCTTTAAAGGCGATTCGAATCTACCTCCTGAAATCTGTTTCCTGCAATTCTGCCTTGATTTCAAATCCTCTTCTTTGCCTTCCCTCAATATATTTGTGGACGACAGTTATCATTTATAACTCTGCAGGTTTGTGAATTGCAGTGCCCTGAACTTCCATTTTACAACTCGTTTTTATGGGAGCTGGCCGCAAAATCGCAGAATGGCTTCAGGCCCTGTTCTGGTTCCGGGGCGCAGGCTGAGCCTGTGGTTAATTCTTCTTTCTGTTGGGAAAATAGAGTGACCTGTGCCTGTCCCAACACCAAGAGCTAGTCTCTCGTTGGTTCCACGTCTTCCCGTTTATCCTCAGGACAAATTGCAACCTGTACGGAACAGGAGGTTAAAGGTGCTGATGCTCCAAGTAGGGAGCTTGCTAGTAAAGAGGCTGGAATGGCGAACCCGGGCACAAGGAGATGAGAAATGAGGTGCGTTTTAGAAACCTTTCCCCATCACACGGTGTACCATCTTCTGGGTTTCTCATGCATGTTTTTGATGTAGGAAGATGCCCTTGAACCTGGAGATTTGGGACCCATGCGATGGGTACCACACAGTATTACTTTAAAGGGTCTGCGTTTGCTCACCCAACCTCACCAAACCTCTCAGCCCCAAGAGTGTCCACCCTTATGTCTCATCCAGCTGTGCGTCTAGATATGGTCAATCCAGGTTGCATCACAGCCCCTGAACGCATTGTGTAAGAATTTCTCTCTCTTTCACTGTCTTTGTTTCATGGGTGTTTCAAAGTAATTTATTTTTATAATGGGGTTTAGCTGCTTTTCACTGCTGTGTTTATGCCGCTTTACACCCACTTGACACACTAACAGAGAGATATCAATACATAGGTTTTACGATTATTATTAGTCAGATATATTCTTGTGCGGTGAATAGGGCGTGTTGAGTCCAGTTCTCTGAGCAAGGAGTAGGTCTTGTCTATTACATATTGGGTTTATGGAACGGTATCTGAGCTAATTTGATACCCTTGTTTTATGTATCACCCCACCTCACCTTTTCCGTTAAGCAGCCATAGTGTGTTTTCTGCATGTGTGACTCTGTTCTGTTTTGTAATTCAGTTCAAGTGTAACGGTTTTTACATTCCCTCTATCAGTGATACCTTATGAGAAGTGTCCTTTTCTGTGTGACTTATTTCACTTAGAATCGTCGTACCTAAATCCACTCATCATGCTGCTACTAACCTTACGACATTGATTTCCTGGCTGAGTGATATTCCATTGTACATGAGGACCACAACTTCTTTATCCATTTTTCTCTTTCCTGGGATATTTAAGGTGGAATGAAGTGGAGGTCCTGGTCAACAGAGCAGCCCTCAACTTTGGGGTGCTTGTGTCTTGCTGATTTTTAATTTTCCCAATTTATACCCCCATGAGTGGAAGTGCCCTATGCTCTCTAAGCTGTGTTTTTCAGATGTTTCAGGACTCACCGGACACTTCTCCAGAGTGGCTCTTGGCAATTTACATCCCGCCCATCAGTGTAGCAAGGCTCCCATTTCTCCATGGCCTGTCCTGCATTTCTGGTTTTGACACTTTTTTCAGCATGGCCCTTTTGACCGATGGGAAGCGAGACTTCTTTGTAGCGCTGATTTGCCTTTCCAGGTTGCTTGGTTGGCCAAAAAGGGCGTATGCGTTTTTTCCTGAATCTATTCAGGAAAAAACGCATACGCCCTTTTTGGCCAAGGGCATCATTGTCAACGTTTTGCCACTTTTCATGTGCTTTAAAGGCGATTCGTATCTACCTCCTGAAATCTGTTTCCTGCAATTCTGCCTTGATTTCAAATCCTCTTCTTTGCCTTCCCTCAATATATTTGTGGACGAGAGTTATCATTTATAACTCTGCAGGTTTGTGAATTGCAGTGCCCTGAACCTCCATTTTACAACTCGTTTTTATGGGAGCTGGCCGCAAAATCGCAGAATGGCTTCAGGCCCTGTTCTGGTTCCGGGGGTCAGGCTGAGCCTGTGGTTAATTCTTCTTTCTGATGGGAAAATAGAGTGACCTGTGCCTGTCCCAACACCAAGAGCTAGTCTCTCGTTGGTTCCACGTCTTCCCGTTTATCCTCAGGACAAATTGCAACCTGTACGGAACAGGAGGTTAAAGGTGCTGATGCTCCAAGTAGGGAGCTTGCTAGTAAAGCGGCTGGAATGGCGAACCCGGGCACAAGGAGATGAGAAATGAGGTGCGTTTTAGAAACCTTTCCCCATCACACGGTGTACCATCTTCTGGGTTTCTCATGCATGTTTTTGATGTAGGAAGATGCACTTGAACCTGGAGATTTGGGACCCATGCGATGGGTACCACGCAGTATTACTTTAAAGGGTCTGCGTTTGCTCACCCAACCTCACCAAACCTCTCAGCCCCAAGAGTGTCCACCCTTATGTCTCATCCAGCTGTGCATCTAGATATGGTCAATCCAGGTTGCATCACAGCCCCTGAACGCATTGTGTAAGAATTTCTCTCTCTTTCACTGTCTTTGTTTCATGGGTGTTTCAAAGTAATTTATTTTTATAATGGGGTTTAGCTGCTTTTCACTGCTGTGTTTATGCCGCTTTACATCCACTTGACACACTAACAGAGAGATATCAATACATAGGGTTTACGATTATTATTAGTCAGATATATTCTTGTGCGGTGAATAGGGCGTGTTGAGTCCAGTTCTCTGAGCAAGGAGTAGGTCTTGTCTATTACATATTGGGTTTATGGAACGGTATCTGAGCTAATTTGATACCCTTGTTTTATGTATCACCCCACCTCACCTTTTCCGTTAAGCAGCCATAGTGTGTTTTCTGCATGTGTGACTCTGTTCTCTTTTGTAATTCAGTTCAAGTGTAACGGTTTTTACATTCCCTCTATCAGTGATACCTTATGAGAAGTGTCCTTTTCTGTGTGACTTATTTCACTTAGAATCGTCGTACCTAAATCCACTCATCATGCTGCTACTAACCTTACGACATTGATTTCCTGGCTGAGTGATATTCCATTGTACATGAGGACCACAACTTCTTTATCCATTTTTCTCTTTCCTGGGATATTTAAGGTGGAATGAAGTGGAGGTCCTGGTCAACAGAGCAGCCCTCAACTTTGGGGTGCTTGTGTCTTGCTGATTTTTAATTTTCCCAATTTATACCCCCATGAGTGGAAGTGCCCTATGCTCTCTAAGCTGTGTTTTTCAGATGTTTCAGGACTCACCGGACACTTCTCCAGAGTGGCTCTTGGCAATTTACATCCCGCCCATCAGTGTAGCAAGGCTCCCATTTCTCCATGGCCTGTCCTGCATTTCTGGTTTTGACACTTTTTTCAGCATGGCCCTTTTGACCGATGGGAAGCGAGACTTCTTTGTAGCGCTGATTTGCCTTTCCAGGTTGCTTGGTTGGCCAAAAAGGGCGTATGCGTTTTTTCCTGAATCTATTCAGGAAAAAACGCATACGCCCTTTTTGGCCAAGGGCATCATTGTCAACGTTTTGCCGCTTTTCATGTGCTTTAAAGGCGATTCGTATCTACCTCCTGAAATCTGTTTCCTGCAATTCTGCCTTGATTTCAAATCCTCTTCTTTGCCTTCCCTCAATATATTTGTGGACGAGAGTTATCATTTATAACTCTGCAGGTTTGTGAATTGCAGTGCCCTGAACCTCCATTTTACAACTCGTTTTTATGGGAGCTGGCCGCAAAATCGCAGAATGGCTTCAGGCCCTGTTCTGGTTCCGGGGGTCAGGCTGAGCCTGTGGTTAATTCTTCTTTCTGATGGGAAAATAGAGTGACCTGTGCCTGTCCCAACACCAAGAGCTAGTCTCTCGTTGGTTCCACGTCTTCCCGTTTATCCTCAGGACAAATTGCAACCTGTACGGAACAGGAGGTTAAAGGTGCTGATGCTCCAAGTAGGGAGCTTGCTAGTAAAGCGGCTGGAATGGCGAACCCGGGCACAAGGAGATGAGAAATGAGGTGCGTTTTAGAAACCTTTCCCCATCACACGGTGTACCATCTTCTGGGTTTCTCATGCATGTTTTTGATGTAGGAAGATGCTCCTGAACCTGGAGATTTGGGACCCATGCGATGGGTACCACGCAGTATTCCTTTAAAGGGTCTGCGTTTGCTCACCCAACCTCACCAAACCTCTCAGCCCCAAGAGTGTCCACCCTTATGTCTCATCCAGCTGTGCGTCTAGATATGGTCAATCCAGGTTGCATCACAGCCCCTGAACGCATTGTGTAAGAATTTCTCTCTCTTTCACTGTCTTTGTTTCATGGGTGTTTCAAAGTAATTTATTTTTATAATGGGGTTTAGCTGCTTTTCACTGCTGTGTTTATGCCGCTTTACACCCACTTGACACACTAACAGAGAGATATCAATACATAGGTTTTACGATTATTATTAGTCAGATATATTCTTGTGCGGTGAATAGGGCGTGTTGAGTCCAGTTCTCTGAGCAAGGAGTAGGTCTTGTCTATTACATATTGGGTTTATGGAACGGTATCTGAGCTAATTTGATACCCTTGTTTTATGTATCACCCCACCTCACCTTTCCCGTTAAGCAGCCATAGTGTGTTTTCTGCATGTGTGACTCTGTTCTGTTTTGTAATTCAGTTCAAGTGTAACGGTTTTTACATTCCCTCTATCAGTGATACCTTATGAGAAGTGTCCTTTTCTGTGTGACTTATTTCACTTAGAATCGTCGTACCTAAATCCACTCATCATGCTGCTACTAACCTTACGACATTGATTTCCTGGCTGAGTGATATTCCATTGTACATGAGGACCACAACTTCTTTATCCATTTTTCTCTTTCCTGGGATATTTAAGGTGGAATGAAGTGGAGGTCCTGGTCAACAGAGCAGCCCTAAACTTTGGGGTGCTTGTGTCTTGCTGATTTTTAATTTTCCCAATTTATACCCCCATGAGTGGAAGTGCCCTATGCTCTCTAAGCTGTGTTTTTCAGATGTTTCAGGACTCACCGGACACTTCTCCAGAGTGGCTCTTGGCAATTTACATCCCGCCCATCAGTGTAGCAAGGCTCCCATTTCTCCATGGCCTGTCCTGCATTTCTGGTTTTGACACTTTTTTCAGCATGGCCCTTTTGACCGATGGGAAGCGAGACTTCTTTGTAGCGCTGATTTGCCTTTCCAGGTTGCTTGGTTGGCCAAAAAGGGCGTATGCGTTTTTTCCTGAATCTATTCAGGAAAAAACGCATACGCCCTTTTTGGCCAAGGGCATCATTGTCAACGTTTTGCCGCTTTTCATGTGCTTTAAAGGCGATTCGTATCTCCCTCCTGAAATCTGTTTCCTGCAATTCTGCCTTGATTTCAAATCCTCTTCTTTGCCTTCCCTCAATATATTTGTGGACGAGAGTTATCATTTATAACTCTGCAGGTTTGTGAATTGCAGTGCCCTGAACCTCCATTTTACAACTCGTTTTTATGGGAGCTGGCCGCAAAATCGCAGAATGGCTTCAGGCCCTGTTCTGGTTCCGGGGGTCAGGCTGAGCCTGTGGTTAATTCTTCTTTCTGATGGGAAAATAGAGTGACCTGTGCCTGTCCCAACACCAAGAGCTAGTCTCTCGTTGGTTCCACGTCTTCCCGTTTATCCTCAGGACAAATTGCAACCTGTACGGAACAGGAGGTTAAAGGTGCTGATGCTCCAAGTAGGGAGCTTGCTAGTAAAGCGGCTGGAATGGCGAACCCGGGCACAAGGAGATGAGAAATGAGGTGCGTTTTAGAAACCTTTCCCCATCACACGGTGTACCATCTTCTGGGTTTCTCATGCATGTTTTTGATGTAGGAAGATGCCCCTGAACCTGGAGATTTGGGACCCATGCGATGGGTACCACGCAGTATTCCTTTAAAGGGTCTGCGTTTGCTCACCCAACCTCACCAAACCTCTCAGCCCCAAGAGTGTCCACCCTTATGTCTCATCCAGCTGTGCGTCTAGATATGGTCAATCCAGGTTGCATCACAGCCCCTGAACGCATTGTGTAAGAATTTCTCTCTCTTTCACTGTCTTTGTTTCATGGGTGTTTCAAAGTAATTTATTTTTATAATGGGGTTTAGCTGCTTTTCACTGCTGTGTTTATGCCGCTTTACACCCACTTGACACACTAACAGAGAGATATCAATACATAGGTTTTACGATTATTATTAGTCAGATATATTCTTGTGCGGTGAATAGGGCGTGTTGAGTCCAGTTCTCTGAGCAAGGAGTAGGTCTTGTCTATTACATATTGGGTTTATGGAACGGTATCTGAGCTAATTTGATACCCTTGTTTTATGTATCACCCCACCTCACCTTTCCCGTTAAGCAGCCATAGTGTGTTTTCTGCATGTGTGACTCTGTTCTCTTTTGTAATTCAGTTCAAGTGTAACGGTTTTTACATTCCCTCTATCAGTGATACCTTATGAGAAGTGTCCTTTTCTGTGTGACTTATTTCACTTAGAATCGTCGTACCTAAATCCACTCATCATGCTGCTACTAACCTTACGACATTGATTTCATGGCTGAGTGATATTCCATTGTACATAAGGACCACAACTTCTTTATCCATTTTTCTCTTTCCTGGGATATTTAAGGTGGAATGAAGTGGAGGTCCTGGTCAACAGAGCAGCCCTAAACTTTGGGGTGCTTGTGTCTTTCTGATTTTTAATTTTCCCAATTTATACCCCCATGCGTGGAAGTGCCCTATGCTCTCTAAGCTGTGTTTTTCAGATGTTTCAGGACTCACCAGACACTTCTCCAGAGTGGCTCTTGGCAATTTACATCCCGCCCATCAGTGTAGCAAGGCTCCCATTTCTCCATGGCCTGTCCTGCATTTCTGGTTTTGACACTTTTTTCAGCATGGCCCTTTTGACCGATGGGAAGCGAGACTTCTTTGTAGCGCTGATTTGCCTTTCCAGGTTGCTTGGTTGGCCAAAAAGGGCGTATGCGTTTTTTCCTGAATATATTCAGGAAAAAACGCATACGCCCTTTTTGGCCAAGGGCATCATTGTCAACGTTTTGCCGCTTTTCATGTGCTTTAAAGGCGATTCGAATCTACCTCCTGAAATCTGTTTCCTGCAATTCTGCCTTGATTTCAAATCCTCTTCTTTGCCTTCCCTCAATATATTTGTGGACGACAGTTATCATTTATAACTCTGCAGGTTTGTGAATTGCAGTGCCCTGAACTTCCATTTTACAACTCGTTTTTATGGGAGCTGGCCGCAAAATCGCAGAATGGCTTCAGGCCCTGTTCTGGTTCCGGGGCGCAGGCTGAGCCTGTGGTTAATTCTTCTTTCTGTTGGGAAAATAGAGTGACCTGTGCCTGTCCCAACACCAAGAGCTAGTCTCTCGTTGGTTCCACGTCTTCCCGTTTATCCTCAGGACAAATTGCAACCTGTACGGAACAGGAGGTTAAAGGTGCTGATGCTCCAAGTAGGGAGCTTGCTAGTAAAGAGGCTGGAATGGCGAACCCGGGCCCAAGGAGATGAGAAATGAGGTGCGTTTTAGAAACCTTTCCCCATCACACGGTGTACCATCTTCTGGGTTTCTCATGCATGTTTTTGATGTAGGAAGATGCCCTTGAACCTGGAGATTTGGGACCCATGCGATGGGTACCACACAGTATTACTTTAAAGGGTCTGCGTTTGCTCACCCAACCTCACCAAACCTCTCAGCCCCAAGAGTGTCCACCCTTATGTCTCATCCAGCTGTGCGTCTAGATATGGTCAATCCAGGTTGCATCACAGCCCCTGAACGCATTGTGTAAGAATTTCTCTCTCTTTCACTGTCTTTGTTTCATGGGTGTTTCAAAGTAATTTATTTTTATAATGGGGTTTAGCTGCTTTTCACTGCTGTGTTTATGCCGCTTTACACCCACTTGACACACTAACAGAGAGATATCAATACATAGGTTTTACGATTATTATTAGTCAGATATATTCTTGTGCGGTGAATAGGGCGTGTTGAGTCCAGTTCTCTGAGCAAGGAGTAGGTCTTGTCTATTACATATTGGGTTTATGGAACGGTATCTGAGCTAATTTGATACCCTTGTTTTATGTATCACCCCACCTCACCTTTTCCGTTAAGCAGCCATAGTGTGTTTTCTGCATGTGTGACTCTGTTCTGTTTTGTAATTCAGTTCAAGTGTAACGGTTTTTACATTCCCTCTATCAGTGATACCTTATGAGAAGTGTCCTTTTCTGTGTGACTTATTTCACTTAGAATCGTCGTACCTAAATCCACTCATCATGCTGCTACTAACCTTACGACATTGATTTCCTGGCTGAGTGATATTCCATTGTACATGAGGACCACAACTTCTTTATCCATTTTTCTCTTTCCTGGGATATTTAAGGTGGAATGAAGTGGAGGTCCTGGTCAACAGAGCAGCCCTCAACTTTGGGGTGCTTGTGTCTTGCTGATTTTTAATTTTCCCAATTTATACCCCCATGAGTGGAAGTGCCCTATGCTCTCTAAGCTGTGTTTTTCAGATGTTTCAGGACTCACCGGACACTTCTCCAGAGTGGCTCTTGGCAATTTACATCCCGCCCATCAGTGTAGCAAGGCTCCCATTTCTCCATGGCCTGTCCTGCATTTCTGGTTTTGACACTTTTTTCAGCATGGCCCTTTTGACCGATGGGAAGCGAGACTTCTTTGTAGCGCTGATTTGCCTTTCCAGGTTGCTTGGTTGGCCAAAAAGGGCGTATGCGTTTTTTCCTGAATCTATTCAGGAAAAAACGCATACGCCCTTTTTGGCCAAGGGCATCATTGTCAACGTTTTGCCACTTTTCATGTGCTTTAAAGGCGATTCGTATCTACCTCCTGAAATCTGTTTCCTGCAATTCTGCCTTGATTTCAAATCCTCTTCTTTGCCTTCCCTCAATATATTTGTGGACGAGAGTTATCATTTATAACTCTGCAGGTTTGTGAATTGCAGTGCCCTGAACCTCCATTTTACAACTCGTTTTTATGGGAGCTGGCCGCAAAATCGCAGAATGGCTTCAGGCCCTGTTCTGGTTCCGGGGGTCAGGCTGAGCCTGTGGTTAATTCTTCTTTCTGATGGGAAAATAGAGTGACCTGTGCCTGTCCCAACACCAAGAGCTAGTCTCTCGTTGGTTCCACGTCTTCCCGTTTATCCTCAGGACAAATTGCAACCTGTACGGAACAGGAGGTTAAAGGTGCTGATGCTCCAAGTAGGGAGCTTGCTAGTAAAGCGGCTGGAATGGCGAACCCGGGCACAAGGAGATGAGAAATGAGGTGCGTTTTAGAAACCTTTCCCCATCACACGGTGTACCATCTTCTGGGTTTCTCATGCATGTTTTTGATGTAGGAAGATGCACTTGAACCTGGAGATTTGGGACCCATGCGATGGGTACCACGCAGTATTACTTTAAAGGGTCTGCGTTTGCTCACCCAACCTCACCAAACCTCTCAGCCCCAAGAGTGTCCACCCTTATGTCTCATCCAGCTGTGCATCTAGATATGGTCAATCCAGGTTGCATCACAGCCCCTGAACGCATTGTGTAAGAATTTCTCTCTCTTTCACTGTCTTTGTTTCATGGGTGTTTCAAAGTAATTTATTTTTATAATGGGGTTTAGCTGCTTTTCACTGCTGTGTTTATGCCGCTTTACACCCACTTGACACACTAACAGAGAGATATCAATACATAGGTTTTACGATTATTATTAGTCAGATATATTCTTGTGCGGTGAATAGGGCGTGTTGAGTCCAGTTCTCTGAGCAAGGAGTAGGTCTTGTCTATTACATATTGGGTTTATGGAACGGTATCTGAGCTAATTTGATACCCTTGTTTTATGTATCACCCCACCTCACCTTTCCCGTTAAGCAGCCATAGTGTGTTTTCTGCATGTGTGACTCTGTTCTGTTTTGTAATTCAGTTCAAGTGTAACGGTTTTTACATTCCCTCTATCAGTGATACCTTATGAGAAGTGTCCTTTTCTGTGTGACTTATTTCACTTAGAATCGTCGTACCTAAATCCACTCATCATGCTGCTACTAACCTTACGACATTGATTTCCTGGCTGAGTGATATTCCATTGTACATGAGGACCACAACTTCTTTATCCATTTTTCTCTTTCCTGGGATATTTAAGGTGGAATGAAGTGGAGGTCCTGGTCAACAGAGCAGCCCTAAACTTTGGGGTGCTTGTGTCTTGCTGATTTTTAATTTTCCCAATTTATACCCCCATGAGTGGAAGTGCCCTATGCTCTCTAAGCTGTGTTTTTCAGATGTTTCAGGACTCACCGGACACTTCTCCAGAGTGGCTCTTGGCAATTTACATCCCGCCCATCAGTGTAGCAAGGCTCCCATTTCTCCATGGCCTGTCCTGCATTTCTGGTTTTGACACTGTTTTCAGCATGGCCCTTTTGACCGATGGGAAGCGAGACTTCTTTGTAGCGCTGATTTGCCTTTCCAGGTTGCTTGGTTGGCCAAAAAGGGCGTATGCGTTTTTTCCTGAATATATTCAGGAAAAAACGCATACGCCCTTTTTGGCCAAGGGCATCATTGTCAACGTTTTGCCGCTTTTCATGTGCTTTAAAGGCGATTCGTATCTCCCTCCTGAAATCTGTTTCCTGCAATTCTGCCTTGATTTCAAATCCTCTTCTTTGCCTTCCCTCAATATATTTGTGGACGAGAGTTATCATTTATAACTCTGCAGGTTTGTGAATTGCAGTGCCCTGAACCTCCATTTTACAACTCGTTTTTATGGGAGCTGGCCGCAAAATCGCAGAATGGCTTCAGGCCCTTTTCTGGTTCCGGGGGTCAGGCTGAGCCTGTGGTTAATTCTTCTTTCTGATGGGAAAATAGAGTGACCTGTGCCTGTCCCAACACCAAGAGCTAGTCTCTCGTTGGTTCCACGTCTTCCCGTTTATCCTCAGGACAAATTGCAACCTGTACGGAACAGGAGGTTAAAGGTGCTGATGCTCCAAGTAGGGAGCTTGCTAGTAAAGCGGCTGGAATGGCGAACCCGGGCACAAGGAGATGAGAAATGAGGTGCGTTTTAGAAACCTTTCCCCATCACACGGTGTACCATCTTCTGGGTTTCTCATGCATGTTTTTGATGTAGGAAGATGCCCCTGAACCTGGAGATTTGGGACCCATGCGATGGGTACCACGCAGTATTCCTTTAAAGGGTCTGCGTTTGCTCACCCAACCTCACCAAACCTCTCAGCCCCAAGAGTGTCCACCCTTATGTCTCATCCAGCTGTGCGTCTAGATATGGTCAATCCAGGTTGCATCACAGCCCCTGAACGCATTGTGTAAGAATTTCTCTCTCTTTCACTGTCTTTGTTTCATGGGTGTTTCAAAGTAATTTATTTTTATAATGGGGTTTAGCTGCTTTTCACTGCTGTGTTTATGCCGCTTTACACCCACTTGACACACTAACAGAGAGATATCAATACATAGGTTTTACGATTATTATTAGTCAGATATATTCTTGTGCGGTGAATAGGGCGTGTTGAGTCCAGTTCTCTGAGCAAGGAGTAGGTCTTGTCTATTACATATTGGGTTTATGGAACGGTATCTGAGCTAATTTGATACCCTTGTTTTATGTATCACCCCACCTCACCTTTTCCGTTAAGCAGCCATAGTGTGTTTTCTGCATGTGTGACTCTGTTCTGTTTTGTAATTCAGTTCAAGTGTAACGGTTTTTACATTCCCTCTATCAGTGATACCTTATGAGAAGTGTCCTTTTCTGTGTGACTTATTTCACTTAGAATCGTCGTACCTAAATCCACTCATCATGCTGCTACTAACCTTACGACATTGATTTCCTGGCTGAGTGATATTCCATTGTACATGAGGACCACAACTTCTTTATCCATTTTTCTCTTTCCTGGGATATTTAAGGTGGAATGAAGTGGAGGTCCTGGTCAACAGAGCAGCCCTCAACTTTGGGGTGCTTGTGTCTTGCTGATTTTTAATTTTCCCAATTTATACCCCCATGAGTGGAAGTGCCCTATGCTCTCTAAGCTGTGTTTTTCAGATGTTTCAGGACTCACCGGACACTTCTCCAGAGTGGCTCTTGGCAATTTACATCCCGCCCATCAGTGTAGCAAGGCTCCCATTTCTCCATGGCCTGTCCTGCATTTCTGGTTTTGACACTTTTTTCAGCATGGCCCTTTTGACCGATGGGAAGCGAGACTTCTTTGTAGCGCTGATTTGCCTTTCCAGGTTGCTTGGTTGGCCAAAAAGGGCGTATGCGTTTTTTCCTGAATCTATTCAGGAAAAAACGCATACGCCCTTTTTGGCCAAGGGCATCATTGTCAACGTTTTGCCACTTTTCATGTGCTTTAAAGGCGATTCGTATCTCCCTCCTGAAATCTGTTTCCTGCAATTCTGCCTTGATTTCAAATCCTCTTCTTTGCCTTCCCTCAATATATTTGTGGACGAGAGTTATCATTTATAACTCTGCAGGTTTGTGAATTGCAGTGCCCTGAACCTCCATTTTACAACTCGTTTTTATGGGAGCTGGCCGCAAAATCGCAGAATGGCTTCAGGCCCTGTTCTGGTTCCGGGGGTCAGGCTGAGCCTGTGGTTAATTCTTCTTTCTGATGGGAAAATAGAGTGACCTGTGCCTGTCCCAACACCAAGAGCTAGTCTCTCGTTGGTTCCACGTCTTCCCGTTTATCCTCAGGACAAATTGCAACCTGTACGGAACAGGAGGTTAAAGGTGCTGATGCTCCAAGTAGGGAGCTTGCTAGTAAAGCGGCTGGAATGGCGAACCCGGGCACAAGGAGATGAGAAATGAGGTGCGTTTTAGAAACCTTTCCCCATCACACGGTGTACCATCTTCTGGGTTTCTCATGCATGTTTTTGATGTAGGAAGATGCCCTTGAACCTGGAGATTTGGGACCCATGCGATGGGTACCACGCAGTATTCCTTTAAAGGGTCTGCGTTTGCTCACCCAACCTCACCAAACCTCTCAGCCCCAAGAGTGTCCACCCTTATGTCTCATCCAGCTGTGCATCTAGATATGGTCAATCCAGGTTGCATCACAGCCCCTGAACGCATTGTGTAAGAATTTCTCTCTCTTTCACTGTCTTTGTTTCATGGGTGTTTCAAAGTAATTTATTTTTATAATGGGGTTTAGCTGCTTTTCACTGCTGTGTTTATGCCGCTTTACACCCACTTGACACACTAACAGAGAGATATCAATACATAGGTTTTACGATTATTATTAGTCAGATATATTCTTGTGCGGTGAATAGGGCGTGTTGAGTCCAGTTCTCTGAGCAAGGAGTAGGTCTTGTCTATTACATATTGGGTTTATGGAACGGTATCTGAGCTAATTTGATACCCTTGTTTTATGTATCACCCCACCTCACCTTTCCCGTTAAGCAGCCATAGTGTGTTTTCTGCATGTGTGACTCTGTTCTGTTTTGTAATTCAGTTCAAGTGTAACGGTTTTTACATTCCCTCTATCAGTGATACCTTAGGAGAAGTGTCCTTTTCTGTGTGACTTATTTCACTTAGAATCGTCGTACCTAAATCCACTCATCATGCTGCTACTAACCTTACGACATTGATTTCCTGGCTGAGTGATATTCCATTGTACATGAGGACCACAACTTCTTTATCCATTTTTCTCTTTCCTGGGATATTTAAGGTGGAATGAAGTGGAGGTCCTGGTCAACAGAGCAGCCCTAAACTTTGGGGTGCTTGTGTCTTGCTGATTTTTAATTTTCCCAATTTATACCCCCATGAGTGGAAGTGCCCTATGCTCTCTAAGCTGTGTTTTTCAGATGTTTCAGGACTCACCGGACACTTCTCCAGAGTGGCTCTTGGCAATTTACATCCCGCCCATCAGTGTAGCAAGGCTCCCATTTCTCCATGGCCTGTCCTGCATTTCTGGTTTTGACACTGTTTTCAGCATGGCCCTTTTGACCGATGGGAAGCGAGACTTCTTTGTAGCGCTGATTTGCCTTTCCAGGTTGCTTGGTTGGCCAAAAAGGGCGTATGCGTTTTTTCCTGAATATATTCAGGAAAAAACGCATACGCCCTTTTTGGCCAAGGGCATCATTGTCAACGTTTTGCCGCTTTTCATGTGCTTTAAAGGCGATTCGTATCTCCCTCCTGAAATCTGTTTCCTGCAATTCTGCCTTGATTTCAAATCCTCTTCTTTGCCTTCCCTCAATATATTTGTGGACGAGAGTTATCATTTATAACTCTGCAGGTTTGTGAATTGCAGTGCCCTGAACCTCCATTTTACAACTCGTTTTTATGGGAGCTGGCCGCAAAATCGCAGAATGGCTTCAGGCCCTTTTCTGGTTCCGGGGGTCAGGCTGAGCCTGTGGTTAATTCTTCTTTCTGATGGGAAAATAGAGTGACCTGTGCCTGTCCCAACACCAAGAGCTAGTCTCTCGTTGGTTCCACGTCTTCCCGTTTATCCTCAGGACAAATTGCAACCTGTACGGAACAGGAGGTTAAAGGTGCTGATGCTCCAAGTAGGGAGCTTGCTAGTAAAGCGGCTGGAATGGCGAACCCGGGCACAAGGAGATGAGAAATGAGGTGCGTTTTAGAAACCTTTCCCCATCACACGGTGTACCATCTTCTGGGTTTCTCATGCATGTTTTTGATGTAGGAAGATGCCCCTGAACCTGGAGATTTGGGACCCATGCGATGGGTACCACGCAGTATTCCTTTAAAGGGTCTGCGTTTGCTCACCCAACCTCACCAAACCTCTCAGCCCCAAGAGTGTCCACCCTTATGTCTCATCCAGCTGTGCGTCTAGATATGGTCAATCCAGGTTGCATCACAGCCCCTGAACGCATTGTGTAAGAATTTCTCTCTCTTTCACTGTCTTTGTTTCATGGGTGTTTCAAAGTAATTTATTTTTATAATGGGGTTTAGCTGCTTTTCACTGCTGTGTTTATGCCGCTTTACACCCACTTGACACACTAACAGAGAGATATCAATACATAGGTTTTACGATTATTATTAGTCAGATATATTCTTGTGCGGTGAATAGGGCGTGTTGAGTCCAGTTCTCTGAGCAAGGAGTAGGTCTTGTCTATTACATATTGGGTTTATGGAACGGTATCTGAGCTAATTTGATACCCTTGTTTTATGTATCACCCCACCTCACCTTTCCCGTTAAGCAGCCATAGTGTGTTTTCTGCATGTGTGACTCTGTTCTGTTTTGTAATTCAGTTCAAGTGTAACGGTTTTTACATTCCCTCTATCAGTGATACCTTATGAGAAGTGTCCTTTTCTGTGTGACTTATTTCACTTAGAATCGTCGTACCTAAATCCACTCATCATGCTGCTACTAACCTTACGACATTGATTTCCTGGCTGAGTGATATTCCATTGTACATGAGGACCACAACTTCTTTATCCATTTTTCTCTTTCCTGGGATATTTAAGGTGGAATGAAGTGGAGGTCCTGGTCAACAGAGCAGCCCTAAACTTTGGGGTGCTTGTGTCTTGCTGATTTTTAATTTTCCCAATTTATACCCCCATGAGTGGAAGTGCCCTATGCTCTCTAAGCTGTGTTTTTCAGATGTTTCAGGACTCACCGGACACTTCTCCAGAGTGGCTCTTGGCAATTTACATCCCGCCCATCAGTGTAGCAAGGCTCCCATTTCTCCATGGCCTGTCCTGCATTTCTGGTTTTGACACTTTTTTCAGCATGGCCCTTTTGACCGATGGGAAGCGAGACTTCTTTGTAGCGCTGATTTGCCTTTCCAGGTTGCTTGGTTGGCCAAAAAGGGCGTATGCGTTTTTTCCTGAATCTATTCAGGAAAAAACGCATACGCCCTTTTTGGCCAAGGGCATCATTGTCAACGTTTTGCCGCTTTTCATGTGCTTTAAAGGCGATTCGTATCTACCTCCTGAAATCTGTTTCCTGCAATTCTGCCTTGATTTCAAATCCTCTTCTTTGCCTTCCCTCAATATATTTGTGGACGAGAGTTATCATTTATAACTCTGCAGGTTTGTGAATTGCAGTGCCCTGAACCTCCATTTTACAACTCGTTTTTATGGGAGCTGGCCGCAAAATCGCAGAATGGCTTCAGGTCCTGTTCTGGTTCCGGGGGTCAGGCTGAGCCTGTGGTTAATTCTTCTTTCTGATGGGAAAATAGAGTGACCTGTGCCTGTCCCAACACCAAGAGCTAGTCTCTCGTTGGTTCCACGTCTTCCCGTTTATCCTCAGGACAAATTGCAACCTGTACGGAACAGGAGGTTAAAGGTGCTGATGCTCCAAGTAGGGAGCTTGCTAGTAAAGCGGCTGGAATGGCGAACCCGGGCACAAGGAGATGAGAAATGAGGTGCGTTTTAGAAACCTTTCCCCATCACACGGTGTACCATCTTCTGGGTTTCTCATGCATGTTTTTGATGTAGGAAGATGCCCTTGAACCTGGAGATTTGGGACCCATGCGATGGGTACCACGCAGTATTCCTTTAAAGGGTCTGCGTTTGCTCACCCAACCTCACCAAACCTCTCAGCCCCAAGAGTGTCCACCCTTATGTCTCATCCAGCTGTGCGTCTAGATATGGTCAATCCAGGTTGCATCACAGCCCCTGAACGCATTGTGTAAGAATTTCTCTCTCTTTCACTGTCTTTGTTTCATGGGTGTTTCAAAGTAATTTATTTTTATAATGGGGTTTAGCTGCTTTTCACTGCTGTGTTTATGCCGCTTTACACCCACTTGACACACTAACAGAGAGATATCAATACATAGGTTTTACGATTATTATTAGTCAGATATATTCTTGTGCGGTGAATAGGGCGTGTTGAGTCCAGTTCTCTGAGCAAGGAGTAGGTCTTGTCTATTACATATTGGGTTTATGGAACGGTATCTGAGCTAATTTGATACCCTTGTTTTATGTATCACCCCACCTCACCTTTCCCGTTAAGCAGCCATAGTGTGTTTTCTGCATGTGTGACTCTGTTCTGTTTTGTAATTCAGTTCAAGTGTAACGGTTTTTACATTCCCTCTATCAGTGATACCTTATGAGAAGTGTCCTTTTCTGTGTGACTTATTTCACTTAGAATCGTCGTACCTAAATCCACTCATCATGCTGCTACTAACCTTACGACATTGATTTCCTGGCTGAGTGATATTCCATTGTACATGAGGACCACAACTTCTTTATCCATTTTTCTCTTTCCTGGGATATTTAAGGTGGAATGAAGTGGAGGTCCTGGTCAACAGAGCAGCCCTAAACTTTGGGGTGCTTGTGTCTTGCTGATTTTTAATTTTCCCAATTTATACCCCCATGAGTGGAAGTGCCCTATGCTCTCTAAGCTGTGTTTTTCAGATGTTTCAGGACTCACCGGACACTTCTCCAGAGTGGCTCTTGGCAATTTACATCCCGCCCATCAGTGTAGCAAGGCTCCCATTTCTCCATGGCCTGTCCTGCATTTCTGGTTTTGACACTGTTTTCAGCATGGCCCTTTTGACCGATGGGAAGCGAGACTTCTTTGTAGCGCTGATTTGCCTTTCCAGGTTGCTTGGTTGGCCAAAAAGGGCGTATGCGTTTTTTCCTGAATCTATTCAGGAAAAAACGCATACGCCCTTTTTGGCCAAGGGCATCATTGTCAACGTTTTGCCGCTTTTCATGTGCTTTAAAGGCGATTCGTATCTCCCTCCTGAAATCTGTTTCCTGCAATTCTGCCTTGATTTCAAATCCTCTTCTTTGCCTTCCCTCAATATATTTGTGGACGAGAGTTATCATTTATAACTCTGCAGGTTTGTGAATTGCAGTGCCCTGAACCTCCATTTTACAACTCGTTTTTATGGGAGCTGGCCGCAAAATCGCAGAATGGCTTCAGGCCCTGTTCTGGTTCCGGGGGTCAGGCTGAGCCTGTGGTTAATTCTTCTTTCTGATGGGAAAATAGAGTGACCTGTGCCTGTCCCAACACCAAGAGCTAGTCTCTCGTTGGTTCCACGTCTTCCCGTTTATCCTCAGGACAAATTGCAACCTGTACGGAACAGGAGGTTAAAGGTGCTGATGCTCCAAGTAGGGAGCTTGCTAGTAAAGCGGCTGGAATGGCGAACCCGGGCACAAGGAGATGAGAAATGAGGTGCGTTTTAGAAACCTTTCCCCATCACACGGTGTACCATCTTCTGGGTTTCTCATGCATGTTTTTGATGTAGGAAGATGCCCTTGAACCTGGAGATTTGGGACCCATGCGATGGGTACCACGCAGTATTACTTTAAAGGGTCTGCGTTTGCTCACCCAACCTCACCAAACCTCTCAGCCCCAAGAGTGTCCACCCTTATGTCTCATCCAGCTGTGCGTCTAGATATGGTCAATCCAGGTTGCATCACAGCCCCTGAACGCATTGTGTAAGAATTTCTCTCTCTTTCACTGTCTTTGTTTCATGGGTGTTTCAAAGTAATTTATTTTTATAATGGGGTTTAGCTGCTTTTCACTGCTGTGTTTATGCCGCTTTACACCCACTTGACACACTAACAGAGAGATATCAATACATAGGTTTTACGATTATTATTAGTCAGATATATTCTTGTGCGGTGAATAGGGCGTGTTGAGTCCAGTTCTCTGAGCAAGGAGTAGGTCTTGTCTATTACATATTGGGTTTATGGAACGGTATCTGAGCTAATTTGATACCCTTGTTTTATGTATCACCCCACCTCACCTTTCCCGTTAAGCAGCCATAGTGTGTTTTCTGCATGTGTGACTCTGTTCTGTTTTGTAATTCAGTTCAAGTGTAACGGTTTTTACATTCCCTCTATCAGTGATACCTTATGAGAAGTGTCCTTTTCTGTGTGACTTATTTCACTTAGAATCGTCGTACCTAAATCCACTCATCATGCTGCTACTAACCTTACGACATTGATTTCCTGGCTGAGTGATATTCCATTGTACATGAGGACCACAACTTCTTTATCCATTTTTCTCTTTCCTGGGATATTTAAGGTGGAATGAAGTGGAGGTCCTGGTCAACAGAGCAGCCCTAAACTTTGGGGTGCTTGTGTCTTGCTGATTTTTAATTTTCCCAATTTATACCCCCATGAGTGGAAGTGCCCTATGCTCTCTAAGCTGTGTTTTTCAGATGTTTCAGGACTCACCGGACACTTCTCCAGAGTGGCTCTTGGCAATTTACATCCCGCCCATCAGTGTAGCAAGGCTCCCATTTCTCCATGGCCTGTCCTGCATTTCTGGTTTTGACACTTTTTTCAGCATGGCCCTTTTGACCGATGGGAAGCGAGACTTCTTTGTAGCGCTGATTTGCCTTTCCAGGTTGCTTGGTTGGCCAAAAAGGGCGTATGCGTTTTTTCCTGAATCTATTCAGGAAAAAACGCATACGCCCTTTTTGGCCAAGGGCATCATTGTCAACGTTTTGCCGCTTTTCATGTGCTTTAAAGGCGATTCGTATCTCCCTCCTGAAATCTGTTTCCTGCAATTCTGCCTTGATTTCAAATCCTCTTCTTTGCCTTCCCTCAATATATTTGTGGACGAGAGTTATCATTTATAACTCTGCAGGTTTGTGAATTGCAGTGCCCTGAACCTCCATTTTACAACTCGTTTTTATGGGAGCTGGCCGCAAAATCGCAGAATGGCTTCAGGCCCTGTTCTGGTTCCGGGGGTCAGGCTGAGCCTGTGGTTAATTCTTCTTTCTGATGGGAAAATAGAGTGACCTGTGCCTGTCCCAACACCAAGAGCTAGTCTCTCGTTGGTTCCACGTCTTCCCGTTTATCCTCAGGACAAATTGCAACCTGTACGGAACAGGAGGTTAAAGGTGCTGATGCTCCAAGTAGGGAGCTTGCTAGTAAAGCGGCTGGAATGGCGAACCCGGGCACAAGGAGATGAGAAATGAGGTGCGTTTTAGAAACCTTTCCCCATCACACGGTGTACCATCTTCTGGGTTTCTCATGCATGTTTTTGATGTAGGAAGATGCCCCTGAACCTGGAGATTTGGGACCCATGCGATGGGTACCACGCAGTATTCCTTTAAAGGGTCTGCGTTTGCTCACCCAACCTCACCAAACCTCTCAGCCCCAAGAGTGTCCACCCTTATGTCTCATCCAGCTGTGCGTCTAGATATGGTCAATCCAGGTTGCATCACAGCCCCTGAACGCATTGTGTAAGAATTTCTCTCTCTTTCACTGTCTTTGTTTCATGGGTGTTTCAAAGTAATTTATTTTTATAATGGGGTTTAGCTGCTTTTCACTGCTGTGTTTATGCCGCTTTACACCCACTTGACACACTAACAGAGAGATATCAATACATAGGTTTTACGATTATTATTAGTCAGATATATTCTTGTGCGGTGAATAGGGCGTGTTGAGTCCAGTTCTCTGAGCAAGGAGTAGGTCTTGTCTATTACATATTGGGTTTATGGAACGGTATCTGAGCTAATTTGATACCCTTGTTTTATGTATCACCCCACCTCACCTTTCCCGTTAAGCAGCCATAGTGTGTTTTCTGCATGTGTGACTCTGTTCTGTTTTGTAATTCAGTTCAAGTGTAACGGTTTTTACATTCCCTCTATCAGTGATACCTTATGAGAAGTGTCCTTTTCTGTGTGACTTATTTCACTTAGAATCGTCGTACCTAAATCCACTCATCATGCTGCTACTAACCTTACGACATTGATTTCCTGGCTGAGTGATATTCCATTGTACATGAGGACCACAACTTCTTTATCCATTTTTCTCTTTCCTGGGATATTTAAGGTGGAATGAAGTGGAGGTCCTGGTCAACAGAGCAGCCCTAAACTTTGGGGTGCTTGTGTCTTGCTGATTTTTAATTTTCCCAATTTATACCCCCATGAGTGGAAGTGCCCTATGCTCTCTAAGCTGTGTTTTTCAGATGTTTCAGGACTCACCGGACACTTCTCCAGAGTGGCTCTTGGCAATTTACATCCCGCCCATCAGTGTAGCAAGGCTCCCATTTCTCCATGGCCTGTCCTGCATTTCTGGTTTTGACACTTTTTTCAGCATGGCCCTTTTGACCGATGGGAAGCGAGACTTCTTTGTAGCGCTGATTTGCCTTTCCAGGTTGCTTGGTTGGCCAAAAAGGGCGTATGCGTTTTTTCCTGAATCTATTCAGGAAAAAACGCATACGCCCTTTTTGGCCAAGGGCATCATTGTCAACGTTTTGCCGCTTTTCATGTGCTTTAAAGGCGATTCGTATCTCCCTCCTGAAATCTGTTTCCTGCAATTCTGCCTTGATTTCAAATCCTCTTCTTTGCCTTCCCTCAATATATTTGTGGACGAGAGTTATCATTTATAACTCTGCAGGTTTGTGAATTGCAGTGCCCTGAACCTCCATTTTACAACTCGTTTTTATGGGAGCTGGCCGCAAAATCGCAGAATGGCTTCAGGCCCTGTTCTGGTTCCGGGGGTCAGGCTGAGCCTGTGGTTAATTCTTCTTTCTGATGGGAAAATAGAGTGACCTGTGCCTGTCCCAACACCAAGAGCTAGTCTCTCGTTGGTTCCACGTCTTCCCGTTTATCCTCAGGACAAATTGCAACCTGTACGGAACAGGAGGTTAAAGGTGCTGATGCTCCAAGTAGGGAGCTTGCTAGTAAAGCGGCTGGAATGGCGAACCCGGGCACAAGGAGATGAGAAATGAGGTGCGTTTTAGAAACCTTTCCCCATCACACGGTGTACCATCTTCTGGGTTTCTCATGCATGTTTTTGATGTAGGAAGATGCCCTTGAACCTGGAGATTTGGGACCCATGCGATGGGTACCACGCAGTATTCCTTTAAAGGGTCTGCGTTTGCTCACCCAACCTCACCAAACCTCTCAGCCCCAAGAGTGTCCACCCTTATGTCTCATCCAGCTGTGCGTCTAGATATGGTCAATCCAGGTTGCATCACAGCCCCTGAACGCATTGTGTAAGAATTTCTCTCTCTTTCACTGTCTTTGTTTCATGGGTGTTTCAAAGTAATTTATTTTTATAATGGGGTTTAGCTGCTTTTCACTGCTGTGTTTATGCCGCTTTACACCCACTTGACACACTAACAGAGAGATATCAATACATAGGTTTTACGATTATTATTAGTCAGATATATTCTTGTGCGGTGAATAGGGCGTGTTGAGTCCAGTTCTCTGAGCAAGGAGTAGGTCTTGTCTATTACATATTGGGTTTATGGAACGGTATCTGAGCTAATTTGATACCCTTGTTTTATGTATCACCCCACCTCACCTTTCCCGTTAAGCAGCCATAGTGTGTTTTCTGCATGTGTGACTCTGTTCTGTTTTGTAATTCAGTTCAAGTGTAACGGTTTTTACATTCCCTCTATCAGTGATACCTTATGAGAAGTGTCCTTTTCTGTGTGACTTATTTCACTTAGAATCGTCGTACCTAAATCCACTCATCATGCTGCTACTAACCTTACGACATTGATTTCCTGGCTGAGTGATATTCCATTGTACATGAGGACCACAACTTCTTTATCCATTTTTCTCTTTCCTGGGATATTTAAGGTGGAATGAAGTGGAGGTCCTGGTCAACAGAGCAGCCCTAAACTTTGGGGTGCTTGTGTCTTGCTGATTTTTAATTTTCCCAATTTATACCCCCATGAGTGGAAGTGCCCTATGCTCTCTAAGCTGTGTTTTTCAGATGTTTCAGGACTCACCGGACACTTCTCCAGAGTGGCTCTTGGCAATTTACATCCCGCCCATCAGTGTAGCAAGGCTCCCATTTCTCCATGGCCTGTCCTGCATTTCTGGTTTTGACACTGTTTTCAGCATGGCCCTTTTGACCGATGGGAAGCGAGACTTCTTTGTAGCGCTGATTTGCCTTTCCAGGTTGCTTGGTTGGCCAAAAAGGGCGTATGCGTTTTTTCCTGAATCTATTCAGGAAAAAACGCATACGCCCTTTTTGGCCAAGGGCATCATTGTCAACGTTTTGCCGCTTTTCATGTGCTTTAAAGGCGATTCGTATCTCCCTCCTGAAATCTGTTTCCTGCAATTCTGCCTTGATTTCAAATCCTCTTCTTTGCCTTCCCTCAATATATTTGTGGACGAGAGTTATCATTTATAACTCTGCAGGTTTGTGAATTGCAGTGCCCTGAACCTCCATTTTACAACTCGTTTTTATGGGAGCTGGCCGCAAAATCGCAGAATGGCTTCAGGCCCTGTTCTGGTTCCGGGGGTCAGGCTGAGCCTGTGGTTAATTCTTCTTTCTGATGGGAAAATAGAGTGACCTGTGCCTGTCCCAACACCAAGAGCTAGTCTCTCGTTGGTTCCACGTCTTCCCGTTTATCCTCAGGACAAATTGCAACCTGTACGGAACAGGAGGTTAAAGGTGCTGATGCTCCAAGTAGGGAGCTTGCTAGTAAAGCGGCTGGAATGGCGAACCCGGGCACAAGGAGATGAGAAATGAGGTGCGTTTTAGAAACCTTTCCCCATCACACGGTGTACCATCTTCTGGGTTTCTCATGCATGTTTTTGATGTAGGAAGATGCCCTTGAACCTGGAGATTTGGGACCCATGCGATGGGTACCACGCAGTATTACTTTAAAGGGTCTGCGTTTGCTCACCCAACCTCACCAAACCTCTCAGCCCCAAGAGTGTCCACCCTTATGTCTCATCCAGCTGTGCGTCTAGATATGGTCAATCCAGGTTGCATCACAGCCCCTGAACGCATTGTGTAAGAATTTCTCTCTCTTTCACTGTCTTTGTTTCATGGGTGTTTCAAAGTAATTTATTTTTATAATGGGGTTTAGCTGCTTTTCACTGCTGTGTTTATGCCGCTTTACACCCACTTGACACACTAACAGAGAGATATCAATACATAGGTTTTACGATTATTATTAGTCAGATATATTCTTGTGCGGTGAATAGGGCGTGTTGAGTCCAGTTCTCTGAGCAAGGAGTAGGTCTTGTCTATTACATATTGGGTTTATGGAACGGTATCTGAGCTAATTTGATACCCTTGTTTTATGTATCACCCCACCTCACCTTTCCCGTTAAGCAGCCATAGTGTGTTTTCTGCATGTGTGACTCTGTTCTGTTTTGTAATTCAGTTCAAGTGTAACGGTTTTTACATTCCCTCTATCAGTGATACCTTATGAGAAGTGTCCTTTTCTGTGTGACTTATTTCACTTAGAATCGTCGTACCTAAATCCACTCATCATGCTGCTACTAACCTTACGACATTGATTTCCTGGCTGAGTGATATTCCATTGTACATGAGGACCACAACTTCTTTATCCATTTTTCTCTTTCCTGGGATATTTAAGGTGGAATGAAGTGGAGGTCCTGGTCAACAGAGCAGCCCTAAACTTTGGGGTGCTTGTGTCTTGCTGATTTTTAATTTTCCCAATTTATACCCCCATGAGTGGAAGTGCCCTATGCTCTCTAAGCTGTGTTTTTCAGATGTTTCAGGACTCACCGGACACTTCTCCAGAGTGGCTCTTGGCAATTTACATCCCGCCCATCAGTGTAGCAAGGCTCCCATTTCTCCATGGCCTGTCCTGCATTTCTGGTTTTGACACTTTTTTCAGCATGGCCCTTTTGACCGATGGGAAGCGAGACTTCTTTGTAGCGCTGATTTGCCTTTCCAGGTTGCTTGGTTGGCCAAAAAGGGCGTATGCGTTTTTTCCTGAATCTATTCAGGAAAAAACGCATACGCCCTTTTTGGCCAAGGGCATCATTGTCAACGTTTTGCCGCTTTTCATGTGCTTTAAAGGCGATTCGTATCTCCCTCCTGAAATCTGTTTCCTGCAATTCTGCCTTGATTTCAAATCCTCTTCTTTGCCTTCCCTCAATATATTTGTGGACGAGAGTTATCATTTATAACTCTGCAGGTTTGTGAATTGCAGTGCCCTGAACCTCCATTTTACAACTCGTTTTTATGGGAGCTGGCCGCAAAATCGCAGAATGGCTTCAGGCCCTGTTCTGGTTCCGGGGGTCAGGCTGAGCCTGTGGTTAATTCTTCTTTCTGATGGGAAAATAGAGTGACCTGTGCCTGTCCCAACACCAAGAGCTAGTCTCTCGTTGGTTCCACGTCTTCCCGTTTATCCTCAGGACAAATTGCAACCTGTACGGAACAGGAGGTTAAAGGTGCTGATGCTCCAAGTAGGGAGCTTGCTAGTAAAGCGGCTGGAATGGCGAACCCGGGCACAAGGAGATGAGAAATGAGGTGCGTTTTAGAAACCTTTCCCCATCACACGGTGTACCATCTTCTGGGTTTCTCATGCATGTTTTTGATGTAGGAAGATGCCCCTGAACCTGGAGATTTGGGACCCATGCGATGGGTACCACGCAGTATTCCTTTAAAGGGTCTGCGTTTGCTCACCCAACCTCACCAAACCTCTCAGCCCCAAGAGTGTCCACCCTTATGTCTCATCCAGCTGTGCGTCTAGATATGGTCAATCCAGGTTGCATCACAGCCCCTGAACGCATTGTGTAAGAATTTCTCTCTCTTTCACTGTCTTTGTTTCATGGGTGTTTCAAAGTAATTTATTTTTATAATGGGGTTTAGCTGCTTTTCACTGCTGTGTTTATGCCGCTTTACACCCACTTGACACACTAACAGAGAGATATCAATACATAGGTTTTACGATTATTATTAGTCAGATATATTCTTGTGCGGTGAATAGGGCGTGTTGAGTCCAGTTCTCTGAGCAAGGAGTAGGTCTTGTCTATTACATATTGGGTTTATGGAACGGTATCTGAGCTAATTTGATACCCTTGTTTTATGTATCACCCCACCTCACCTTTCCCGTTAAGCAGCCATAGTGTGTTTTCTGCATGTGTGACTCTGTTCTGTTTTGTAATTCAGTTCAAGTGTAACGGTTTTTACATTCCCTCTATCAGTGATACCTTATGAGAAGTGTCCTTTTCTGTGTGACTTATTTCACTTAGAATCGTCGTACCTAAATCCACTCATCATGCTGCTACTAACCTTACGACATTGATTTCCTGGCTGAGTGATATTCCATTGTACATGAGGACCACAACTTCTTTATCCATTTTTCTCTTTCCTGGGATATTTAAGGTGGAATGAAGTGGAGGTCCTGGTCAACAGAGCAGCCCTAAACTTTGGGGTGCTTGTGTCTTGCTGATTTTTAATTTTCCCAATTTATACCCCCATGAGTGGAAGTGCCCTATGCTCTCTAAGCTGTGTTTTTCAGATGTTTCAGGACTCACCGGACACTTCTCCAGAGTGGCTCTTGGCAATTTACATCCCGCCCATCAGTGTAGCAAGGCTCCCATTTCTCCATGGCCTGTCCTGCATTTCTGGTTTTGACACTTTTTTCAGCATGGCCCTTTTGACCGATGGGAAGCGAGACTTCTTTGTAGCGCTGATTTGCCTTTCCAGGTTGCTTGGTTGGCCAAAAAGGGCGTATGCGTTTTTTCCTGAATCTATTCAGGAAAAAACGCATACGCCCTTTTTGGCCAAGGGCATCATTGTCAACGTTTTGCCGCTTTTCATGTGCTTTAAAGGCGATTCGTATCTCCCTCCTGAAATCTGTTTCCTGCAATTCTGCCTTGATTTCAAATCCTCTTCTTTGCCTTCCCTCAATATATTTGTGGACGAGAGTTATCATTTATAACTCTGCAGGTTTGTGAATTGCAGTGCCCTGAACCTCCATTTTACAACTCGTTTTTATGGGAGCTGGCCGCAAAATCGCAGAATGGCTTCAGGCCCTGTTCTGGTTCCGGGGGTCAGGCTGAGCCTGTGGTTAATTCTTCTTTCTGATGGGAAAATAGAGTGACCTGTGCCTGTCCCAACACCAAGAGCTAGTCTCTCGTTGGTTCCACGTCTTCCCGTTTATCCTCAGGACAAATTGCAACCTGTACGGAACAGGAGGTTAAAGGTGCTGATGCTCCAAGTAGGGAGCTTGCTAGTAAAGCGGCTGGAATGGCGAACCCGGGCACAAGGAGATGAGAAATGAGGTGCGTTTTAGAAACCTTTCCCCATCACACGGTGTACCATCTTCTGGGTTTCTCATGCATGTTTTTGATGTAGGAAGATGCCCTTGAACCTGGAGATTTGGGACCCATGCGATGGGTACCACACAGTATTCCTTTAAAGGGTCTGCGTTTGCTCACCCAACCTCACCAAACCTCTCAGCCCCAAGAGTGTCCACCCTTATGTCTCATCCAGCTGTGCGTCTAGATATGGTCAATCCAGGTTGCATCACAGCCCCTGAACGCATTGTGTAAGAATTTCTCTCTCTTTCACTGTCTTTGTTTCATGGGTGTTTCAAAGTAATTTATTTTTATAATGGGGTTTAGCTGCTTTTCACTGCTGTGTTTATGCCGCTTTACACCCACTTGACACACTAACAGACAGATATCAATACATAGGTTTTACGATTATTATTAGTCAGATATATTCTTGTGCGGTGAATAGGGCGTGTTGAGTCCAGTTCTCTGAGCAAGGAGTAGGTCTTGTCTATTACATATTGGGTTTATGGAACGGTATCTGAGCTAATTTGATACCCTTGTTTTATGTATCACCCCACCTCACCTTTCCCGTTAAGCAGCCATAGTGTGTTTTCTGCATGTGTGACTCTGTTCTGTTTTGTAATTCAGTTCAAGTGTAACGGTTTTTACATTCCCTCTATCAGTGATACCTTATGAGAAGTGTCCTTTTCTGTGTGACTTATTTCACTTAGAATCGTCGTACCTAAATCCACTCATCATGCTGCTACTAACCTTACGACATTGATTTCCTGGCTGAGTGATATTCCATTGTACATGAGGACCACAACTTCTTTATCCATTTTTCTCTTTCCTGGGATATTTAAGGTGGAATGAAGTGGAGGTCCTGGTCAACAGAGCAGCCCTAAACTTTGGGGTGCTTGTGTCTTGCTGATTTTTAATTTTCCCAATTTATACCCCCATGAGTGGAAGTGCCCTATGCTCTCTAAGCTGTGTTTTTCAGATGTTTCAGGACTCACCGGACACTTCTCCAGAGTGGCTCTTGGCAATTTACATCCCGCCCATCAGTGTAGCAAGGCTCCCATTTCTCCATGGCCTGTCCTGCATTTCTGGTTTTGACACTTTTTTCAGCATGGCCCTTTTGACCGATGGGAAGCGAGACTTCTTTGTAGCGCTGATTTGCCTTTCCAGGTTGCTTGGTTGGCCAAAAAGGGCGTATGCGTTTTTTCCTGAATCTATTCAGGAAAAAACGCATACGCCCTTTTTGGCCAAGGGCATCATTGTCAACGTTTTGCCGCTTTTCATGTGCTTTAAAGGCGATTCGTATCTACCTCCTGAAATCTGTTTCCTGCAATTCTGCCTTGATTTCAAATCCTCTTCTTTGCCTTCCCTCAATATATTTGTGGACGAGAGTTATCATTTATAACTCTGCAGGTTTGTGAATTGCAGTGCCCTGAACCTCCATTTTACAACTCGTTTTTATGGGAGCTGGCCGCAAAATCGCAGAATGGCTTCAGGCCCTGTTCTGGTTCCGGGGGTCAGGCTGAGCCTGTGGTTAATTCTTCTTTCTGATGGGAAAATAGAGTGACCTGTGCCTGTCCCAACACCAAGAGCTAGTCTCTCGTTGGTTCCACGTCTTCCCGTTTATCCTCAGGACAAATTGCAACCTGTACGGAACAGGAGGTTAAAGGTGCTGATGCTCCAAGTAGGGAGCTTGCTAGTAAAGCGGCTGGAATGGCGAACCCGGGCACAAGGAGATGAGAAATGAGGTGCGTTTTAGAAACCTTTCCCCATCACACGGTGTACCATCTTCTGGGTTTCTCATGCATGTTTTTGATGTAGGAAGATGCCCTTGAACCTGGAGATTTGGGACCCATGCGATGGGTACCACGCAGTATTCCTTTAAAGGGTCTGCGTTTGCTCACCCAACCTCACCAAACCTCTCAGCCCCAAGAGTGTCCACCCTTATGTCTCATCCAGCTGTGCGTCTAGATATGGTCAATCCAGGTTGCATCACAGCCCCTGAACGCATTGTGTAAGAATTTCTCTCTCTTTCACTGTCTTTGTTTCATGGGTGTTTCAAAGTAATTTATTTTTATAATGGGGTTTAGCTGCTTTTCACTGCTGTGTTTATGCCGCTTTACACCCACTTGACACACTAACAGAGAGATATCAATACATAGGTTTTACGATTATTATTAGTCAGATATATTCTTGTGCGGTGAATAGGGCGTGTTGAGTCCAGTTCTCTGAGCAAGGAGTAGGTCTTGTCTATTACATATTGGGTTTATGGAACGGTATCTGAGCTAATTTGATACCCTTGTTTTATGTATCACCCCACCTCACCTTTCCCGTTAAGCAGCCATAGTGTGTTTTCTGCATGTGTGACTCTGTTCTGTTTTGTAATTCAGTTCAAGTGTAACGGTTTTTACATTCCCTCTATCAGTGATACCTTATGAGAAGTGTCCTTTTCTGTGTGACTTATTTCACTTAGAATCGTCGTACCTAAATCCACTCATCATGCTGTTACTAACTTTACGACATTGATTTCCTGGCTGAGTGATATTCCATTGTACATGAGGACCACAACTTCTTTATCCATTTTTCTCTTTCCTGGGATATTTAAGGTGGAATGAAGTGGAGGTCCTGGTCAACAGAGCAGCCCTAAACTTTGGGGTGCTTGTGTCTTGCTGATTTTTAATTTTCCCAATTTATACCCCCATGAGTGGAAGTGCCCTATGCTCTCTAAGCTGTGTTTTTCAGATGTTTCAGGACTCACCGGACACTTCTCCAGAGTGGCTCTTGGCAATTTACATCCCGCCCATCAGTGTAGCAAGGCTCCCATTTCTCCATGGCCTGTCCTGCATTTCTGGTTTTGACACTTTTTTCAGCATGGCCCTTTTGACCGATGGGAAGCGAGACTTCTTTGTAGCGCTGATTTGCCTTTCCAGGTTGCTTGGTTGGCCAAAAAGGGCGTATGCGTTTTTTCCTGAATCTATTCAGGAAAAAACGCATACGCCCTTTTTGGCCAAGGGCATCATTGTCAACGTTTTGCCGCTTTTCATGTGCTTTAAAGGCGATTCGTATCTACCTCCTGAAATCTGTTTCCTGCAATTCTGCCTTGATTTCAAATCCTCTTCTTTGCCTTCCCTCAATATATTTGTGGACGAGAGTTATCATTTATAACTCTGCAGGTTTGTGAATTGCAGTGCCCTGAACCTCCATTTTACAACTCGTTTTTATGGGAGCTGGCCGCAAAATCGCAGAATGGCTTCAGGTCCTGTTCTGGTTCCGGGGGTCAGGCTGAGCCTGTGGTTAATTCTTCTTTCTGATGGGAAAATAGAGTGACCTGTGCCTGTCCCAACACCAAGAGCTAGTCTCTCGTTGGTTCCACGTCTTCCCGTTTATCCTCAGGACAAATTGCAACCTGTACGGAACAGGAGGTTAAAGGTGCTGATGCTCCAAGTAGGGAGCTTGCTAGTAAAGCGGCTGGAATGGTGAACCCGGGCACAAGGAGATGAGAAATGAGGTGCGTTTTAGAAACCTTTCCCCATCACACGGTGTACCATCTTCTGGGTTTCTCATGCATGTTTTTGATGTAGGAAGATGCCCTTGAACCTGGAGATTTGGGACCCATGCGATGGGTACCACGCAGTATTCCTTTAAAGGGTCTGCGTTTGCTCACCCAACCTCACCAAACCTCTCAGCCCCAAGAGTGTCCACCCTTATGTCTCATCCAGCTGTGCGTCTAGATATGGTCAATCCAGGTTGCATCACAGCCCCTGAACGCATTGTGTAAGAATTTCTCTCTCTTTCACTGTCTTTGTTTCATGGGTGTTTCAAAGTAATTTATTTTTATAATGGGGTTTAGCTGCTTTTCACTGCTGTGTTTATGCCGCTTTACACCCACTTGACACACTAACAGAGAGATATCAATACATAGGTTTTACGATTATTATTAGTCAGATATATTCTTGTGCGGTGAATAGGGCGTGTTGAGTCCAGTTCTCTGAGCAAGGAGTAGGTCTTGTCTATTACATATTGGGTTTATGGAACGGTATCTGAGCTAATTTGATACCCTTGTTTTATGTATCACCCCACCTCACCTTTCCCGTTAAGCAGCCATAGTGTGTTTTCTGCATGTGTGACTCTGTTCTGTTTTGTAATTCAGTTCAAGTGTAACGGTTTTTACATTCCCTCTATCAGTGATACCTTATGAGAAGTGTCCTTTTCTGTGTGACTTATTTCACTTAGAATCGTCGTACCTAAATCCACTCATCATGCTGCTACTAACCTTACGACATTGATTTCCTGGCTGAGTGATATTCCATTGTACATGAGGACCACAACTTCTTTATCCATTTTTCTCTTTCCTGGGATATTTAAGGTGGAATGAAGTGGAGGTCCTGGTCAACAGAGCAGCCCTAAACTTTGGGGTGCTTGTGTCTTGCTGATTTTTAATTTTCCCAATTTATACCCCCATGAGTGGAAGTGCCCTATGCTCTCTAAGCTGTGTTTTTCAGATGTTTCAGGACTCACCGGACACTTCTCCAGAGTGGCTCTTGGCAATTTACATCCCGCCCATCAGTGTAGCAAGGCTCCCATTTCTCCATGGCCTGTCCTGCATTTCTGGTTTTGACACTGTTTTCAGCATGGCCCTTTTGACCGATGGGAAGCGAGACTTCTTTGTAGCGCTGATTTGCCTTTCCAGGTTGCTTGGTTGGCCAAAAAGGGCGTATGCGTTTTTTCCTGAATCTATTCAGGAAAAAACGCATACGCCCTTTTTGGCCAAGGGCATCATTGTCAACGTTTTGCCGCTTTTCATGTGCTTTAAAGGCGATTCGTATCTCCCTCCTGAAATCTGTTTCCTGCAATTCTGCCTTGATTTCAAATCCTCTTCTTTGCCTTCCCTCAATATATTTGTGGACGAGAGTTATCATTTATAACTCTGCAGGTTTGTGAATTGCAGTGCCCTGAACCTCCATTTTACAACTCGTTTTTATGGGAGCTGGCCGCAAAATCGCAGAATGGCTTCAGGCCCTGTTCTGGTTCCGGGGGTCAGGCTGAGCCTGTGGTTAATTCTTCTTTCTGATGGGAAAATAGAGTGACCTGTGCCTGTCCCAACACCAAGAGCTAGTCTCTCGTTGGTTCCACGTCTTCCCGTTTATCCTCAGGACAAATTGCAACCTGTACGGAACAGGAGGTTAAAGGTGCTGATGCTCCAAGTAGGGAGCTTGCTAGTAAAGCGGCTGGAATGGCGAACCCGGGCACAAGGAGATGAGAAATGAGGTGCGTTTTAGAAACCTTTCCCCATCACACGGTGTACCATCTTCTGGGTTTCTCATGCATGTTTTTGATGTAGGAAGATGCCCTTGAACCTGGAGATTTGGGACCCATGCGATGGGTACCACGCAGTATTCCTTTAAAGGGTCTGCGTTTGCTCACCCAACCTCACCAAACCTCTCAGCCCCAAGAGTGTCCACCCTTATGTCTCATCCAGCTGTGCGTCTAGATATGGTCAATCCAGGTTGCATCACAGCCCCTGAACGCATTGTGTAAGAATTTCTCTCTCTTTCACTGTCTTTGTTTCATGGGTGTTTCAAAGTAATTTATTTTTATAATGGGGTTTAGCTGCTTTTCACTGCTGTGTTTATGCCGCTTTACACCCACTTGACACACTAACAGAGAGATATCAATACATAGGTTTTACGATTATTATTAGTCAGATATATTCTTGTGCGGTGAATAGGGCGTGTTGAGTCCAGTTCTCTGAGCAAGGAGTAGGTCTTGTCTATTACATATTGGGTTTATGGAACGGTATCTGAGCTAATTTGATACCCTTGTTTTATGTATCACCCCACCTCACCTTTCCCGTTAAGCAGCCATAGTGTGTTTTCTGCATGTGTGACTCTGTTCTGTTTTGTAATTCAGTTCAAGTGTAACGGTTTTTACATTCCCTCTATCAGTGATACCTTATGAGAAGTGTCCTTTTCTGTGTGACTTATTTCACTTAGAATCGTCGTACCTAAATCCACTCATCATGCTGCTACTAACCTTACGACATTGATTTCCTGGCTGAGTGATATTCCATTGTACATGAGGACCACAACTTCTTTATCCATTTTTCTCTTTCCTGGGATATTTAAGGTGGAATGAAGTGGAGGTCCTGGTCAACAGAGCAGCCCTAAACTTTGGGGTGCTTGTGTCTTGCTGATTTTTAATTTTCCCAATTTATACCCCCATGAGTGGAAGTGCCCTATGCTCTCTAAGCTGTGTTTTTCAGATGTTTCAGGACTCACCGGACACTTCTCCAGAGTGGCTCTTGGCAATTTACATCCCGCCCATCAGTGTAGCAAGGCTCCCATTTCTCCATGGCCTGTCCTGCATTTCTGGTTTTGACACTTTTTTCAGCATGGCCCTTTTGACCGATGGGAAGCGAGACTTCTTTGTAGCGCTGATTTGCCTTTCCAGGTTGCTTGGTTGGCCAAAAAGGGCGTATGCGTTTTTTCCTGAATCTATTCAGGAAAAAACGCATACGCCCTTTTTGGCCAAGGGCATCATTGTCAACGTTTTGCCGCTTTTCATGTGCTTTAAAGGCGATTCGTATCTACCTCCTGAAATCTGTTTCCTGCAATTCTGCCTTGATTTCAAATCCTCTTCTTTGCCTTCCCTCAATATATTTGTGGACGAGAGTTATCATTTATAACTCTGCAGGTTTGTGAATTGCAGTGCCCTGAACCTCCATTTTACAACTCGTTTTTATGGGAGCTGGCCGCAAAATCGCAGAATGGCTTCAGGCCCTGTTCTGGTTCCGGGGGTCAGGCTGAGCCTGTGGTTAATTCTTCTTTCTGATGGGAAAATAGAGTGACCTGTGCCTGTCCCAACACCAAGAGCTAGTCTCTCGTTGGTTCCACGTCTTCCCGTTTATCCTCAGGACAAATTGCAACCTGTACGGAACAGGAGGTTAAAGGTGCTGATGCTCCAAGTAGGGAGCTTGCTAGTAAAGTGGCTGGAATGGCGAACCCGGGCACAAGGAGATGAGAAATGAGGTGCGTTTTAGAAACCTTTCCCCATCACACGGTGTACCATCTTCTGGGTTTCTCATGCATGTTTTTGATGTAGGAAGATGCCCTTGAACCTGGAGATTTGGGACCCATGCGATGGGTACCACACAGTATTCCTTTAAAGGGTCTGCGTTTGCTCACCCAACCTCACCAAACCTCTCAGCCCCAAGAGTGTCCACCCTTATGTCTCATCCAGCTGTGCGTCTAGATATGGTCAATCCAGGTTGCATCACAGCCCCTGAACGCATTGTGTAAGAATTTCTCTCTCTTTCACTGTCTTTGTTTCATGGGTGTTTCAAAGTAATTTATTTTTATAATGGGGTTTAGCTGCTTTTCACTGCTGTGTTTATGCCGCTTTACACCCACTTGACACACTAACAGAGAGATATCAATACATAGGTTTTACGATTATTATTAGTCAGATATATTCTTGTGCGGTGAATAGGGCGTGTTGAGTCCAGTTCTCTGAGCAAGGAGTAGGTCTTGTCTATTACATATTGGGTTTATGGAACGGTATCTGAGCTAATTTGATACCCTTGTTTTATGTATCACCCCACCTCACCTTTCCCGTTAAGCAGCCATAGTGTGTTTTCTGCATGTGTGACTCTGTTCTGTTTTGTAATTCAGTTCAAGTGTAACGGTTTTTACATTCCCTCTATCAGTGATACCTTATGAGAAGTGTCCTTTTCTGTGTGACTTATTTCACTTAGAATCGTCGTACCTAAATCCACTCATCATGCTGTTACTAACTTTACGACATTGATTTCCTGGCTGAGTGATATTCCATTGTACATGAGGACCACAACTTCTTTATCCATTTTTCTCTTTCCTGGGATATTTAAGGTGGAATGAAGTGGAGGTCCTGGTCAACAGAGCAGCCCTAAACTTTGGGGTGCCTGTGTCTTGCTGATTTTTCATTTTCCCAATTTATACCCCCATGAGTGGAAGTGCCCTATGCTCTCTAAGCTGTGTTTTTCAGATGTTTCAGGACTCACCGGACACTTCTCCAGAGTGGCTCTTGGCAATTTACATCCCGCCCATCAGTGTAGCAAGGCTCCCATTTCTCCATGGCCTGTCCTGCATTTCTGGTTTTGACACTTTTTTCAGCATGGCCCTTTTGACCGATGGGAAGCGAGACTTCTTTGTAGCGCTGATTTGCCTTTCCAGGTTGCTTGGTTGGCCAAAAAGGGCGTATGCGTTTTTTCCTGAATCTATTCAGGAAAAAACGCATACGCCCTTTTTGGCCAAGGGCATCATTGTCAACGTTTTGCCGCTTTTCATGTGCTTTAAAGGCGATTCGTATCTACCTCCTGAAATCTGTTTCCTGCAATTCTGCCTTGATTTCAAATCCTCTTCTTTGCCTTCCCTCAATATATTTGTGGACGAGAGTTATCATTTATAACTCTGCAGGTTTGTGAATTGCAGTGCCCTGAACCTCCATTTTACAACTCGTTTTTATGGGAGCTGGCCGCAAAATCGCAGAATGGCTTCAGGCCCTGTTCTGGTTCCGGGGGTCAGGCTGAGCCTGTGGTTAATTCTTCTTTCTGATGGGAAAATAGAGTGACCTGTGCCTGTCCCAACACCAAGAGCTAGTCTCTCGTTGGTTCCACGTCTTCCCGTTTATCCTCAGGACAAATTGCAACCTGTACGGAACAGGAGGTTAAAGGTGCTGATGCTCCAAGTAGGGAGCTTGCTAGTAAAGCGGCTGGAATGGCGAACCCGGGCACAAGGAGATGAGAAATGAGGTGCGTTTTAGAAACCTTTCCCCATCACATGGTGTACCATCTTCTGGGTTTCTCATGCATGTTTTTGATGTAGGAAGATGCCCTTGAACCTGGAGATTTGGGACCCATGCGATGGGTACCACGCAGTATTCCTTTAAAGGGTCTGCGTTTGCTCACCCAACCTCACCAAACCTCTCAGCCCCAAGAGTGTCCACCCTTATGTCTCATCCAGCTGTGCGTCTAGATATGGTCAATCCAGGTTGCATCACAGCCCCTGAACGCATTGTGTAAGAATTTCTCTCTCTTTCACTGTCTTTGTTTCATGGGTGTTTCAAAGTAATTTATTTTTATAATGGGGTTTAGCTGCTTTTCACTGCTGTGTTTATGCCGCTTTACACCCACTTGACACACTAACAGAGAGATATCAATACATAGGTTTTACGATTATTATTAGTCAGATATATTCTTGTGCGGTGAATAGGGCGTGTTGAGTCCAGTTCTCTGAGCAAGGAGTAGGTCTTGTCTATTACATATTGGGTTTATGGAACGGTATCTGAGCTAATTTGATACCCTTGTTTTATGTATCACCCCACCTCACCTTTCCCGTTAAGCAGCCATAGTGTGTTTTCTGCATGTGTGACTCTGTTCTGTTTTGTAATTCAGTTCAAGTGTAACGGTTTTTACATTCCCTCTATCAGTGATACCTTATGAGAAGTGTCCTTTTCTGTGTGACTTATTTCACTTAGAATCGTCGTACCTAAATCCACTCATCATGCTGTTACTAACTTTACGACATTGATTTCCTGGCTGAGTGATATTCCATTGTACATGAGGACCACAACTTCTTTATCCATTTTTCTCTTTCCTGGGATATTTAAGGTGGAATGAAGTGGAGGTCCTGGTCAACAGAGCAGCCCTAAACTTTGGGGTGCTTGTGTCTTGCTGATTTTTAATTTTCCCAATTTATACCCCCATGAGTGGAAGTGCCCTATGCTCTCTAAGCTGTGTTTTTCAGATGTTTCAGGACTCACCGGACACTTCTCCAGAGTGGCTCTTGGCAATTTACATCCCGCCCATCAGTGTAGCAAGGCTCCCATTTCTCCATGGCCTGTCCTGCATTTCTGGTTTTGACACTGTTTTCAGCATGGCCCTTTTGACCGATGGGAAGCGAGACTTCTTTGTAGCGCTGATTTGCCTTTCCAGGTTGCTTGGTTGGCCAAAAAGGGCGTATGCGTTTTTTCCTGAATCTATTCAGGAAAAAACGCATACGCCCTTTTTGGCCAAGGGCATCATTGTCAACGTTTTGCCGCTTTTCATGTGCTTTAAAGGCGATTCGTATCTACCTCCTGAAATCTGTTTCCTGCAATTCTGCCTTGATTTCAAATCCTCTTCTTTGCCTTCCCTCAATATATTTGTGGACGAGAGTTATCATTTATAACTCTGCAGGTTTGTGAATTGCAGTGCCCTGAACCTCCATTTTACAACTCGTTTTTATGGGAGCTGGCCGCAAAATCGCAGAATGGCTTCAGGCCCTGTTCTGGTTCCGGGGGTCAGGCTGAGCCTGTGGTTAATTCTTCTTTCTGATGGGAAAATAGAGTGACCTGTGCCTGTCCCAACACCAAGAGCTAGTCTCTCGTTGGTTCCACGTCTTCCCGTTTATCCTCAGGACAAATTGCAACCTGTACGGAACAGGAGGTTAAAGGTGCTGATGCTCCAAGTAGGGAGCTTGCTAGTAAAGCGGCTGGAATGGCGAACCCGGGCACAAGGAGATGAGAAATGAGGTGCGTTTTAGAAACCTTTCCCCATCACACGGTGTACCATCTTCTGGGTTTCTCATGCATGTTTTTGATGTAGGAAGATGCCCTTGAACCTGGAGATTTGGGACCCATGCGATGGGTACCACGCAGTATTCCTTTAAAGGGTCTGCGTTTGCTCACCCAACCTCACCAAACCTCTCAGCCCCAAGAGTGTCCACCCTTATGTCTCATCCAGCTGTGCGTCTAGATATGGTCAATCCAGGTTGCATCACAGCCCCTGAACGCATTGTGTAAGAATTTCTCTCTCTTTCACTGTCTTTGTTTCATGGGTGTTTCAAAGTAATTTATTTTTATAATGGGGTTTAGCTGCTTTTCACTGCTGTGTTTATGCCGCTTTACACCCACTTGACACACTAACAGAGAGATATCAATACATAGGTTTTACGATTATTATTAGTCAGATATATTCTTGTGCGGTGAATAGGGCGTGTTGAGTCCAGTTCTCTGAGCAAGGAGTAGGTCTTGTCTATTACATATTGGGTTTATGGAACGGTATCTGAGCTAATTTGATACCCTTGTTTTATGTATCACCCCACCTCACCTTTCCCGTTAAGCAGCCATAGTGTGTTTTCTGCATGTGTGACTCTGTTCTGTTTTGTAATTCAGTTCAAGTGTAACGGTTTTTACATTCCCTCTATCAGTGATACCTTATGAGAAGTGTCCTTTTCTGTGTGACTTATTTCACTTAGAATCGTCGTACCTAAATCCACTCATCATGCTGCTACTAACCTTACGACATTGATTTCCTGGCTGAGTGATATTCCATTGTACATGAGGACCACAACTTCTTTATCCATTTTTCTCTTTCCTGGGATATTTAAGGTGGAATGAAGTGGAGGTCCTGGTCAACAGAGCAGCCCTAAACTTTGGGGTGCTTGTGTCTTGCTGATTTTTAATTTTCCCAATTTATACCCCCATGAGTGGAAGTGCCCTATGCTCTCTAAGCTGTGTTTTTCAGATGTTTCAGGACTCACCGGACACTTCTCCAGAGTGGCTCTTGGCAATTTACATCCCGCCCATCAGTGTAGCAAGGCTCCCATTTCTCCATGGCCTGTCCTGCATTTCTGGTTTTGACACTTTTTTCAGCATGGCCCTTTTGACCGATGGGAAGCGAGACTTCTTTGTAGCGCTGATTTGCCTTTCCAGGTTGCTTGGTTGGCCAAAAAGGGCGTATGCGTTTTTTCCTGAATCTATTCAGGAAAAAACGCATACGCCCTTTTTGGCCAAGGGCATCATTGTCAACGTTTTGCCGCTTTTCATGTGCTTTAAAGGCGATTCGTATCTACCTCCTGAAATCTGTTTCCTGCAATTCTGCCTTGATTTCAAATCCTCTTCTTTGCCTTCCCTCAATATATTTGTGGACGAGAGTTATCATTTATAACTCTGCAGGTTTGTGAATTGCAGTGCCCTGAACCTCCATTTTACAACTCGTTTTTATGGGAGCTGGCCGCAAAATCGCAGAATGGCTTCAGGCCCTGTTCTGGTTCCGGGGGTCAGGCTGAGCCTGTGGTTAATTCTTCTTTCTGATGGGAAAATAGAGTGACCTGTGCCTGTCCCAACACCAAGAGCTAGTCTCTCGTTGGTTCCACGTCTTCCCGTTTATCCTCAGGACAAATTGCAACCTGTACGGAACAGGAGGTTAAAGGTGCTGATGCTCCAAGTAGGGAGCTTGCTAGTAAAGCGGCTGGAATGGCGAACCCGGGCACAAGGAGATGAGAAATGAGGTGCGTTTTAGAAACCTTTCCCCATCACACGGTGTACCATCTTCTGGGTTTCTCATGCATGTTTTTGATGTAGGAAGATGCCCTTGAACCTGGAGATTTGGGACCCATGCGATGGGTACCACGCAGTATTCCTTTAAAGGGTCTGCGTTTGCTCACCCAACCTCACCAAACCTCTCAGCCCCAAGAGTGTCCACCCTTATGTCTCATCCAGCTGTGCGTCTAGATATGGTCAATCCAGGTTGCATCACAGCCCCTGAACGCATTGTGTAAGAATTTCTCTCTCTTTCACTGTCTTTGTTTCATGGGTGTTTCAAAGTAATTTATTTTTATAATGGGGTTTAGCTGCTTTTCACTGCTGTGTTTATGCCGCTTTACACCCACTTGACACACTAACAGAGAGATATCAATACATAGGTTTTACGATTATTATTAGTCAGATATATTCTTGTGCGGTGAATAGGGCGTGTTGAGTCCAGTTCTCTGAGCAAGGAGTAGGTCTTGTCTATTACATATTGGGTTTATGGAACGGTATCTGAGCTAATTTGATACCCTTGTTTTATGTATCACCCCACCTCACCTTTCCCGTTAAGCAGCCATAGTGTGTTTTCTGCCTGTGTGACTCTGTTCTGTTTTGTAATTCAGTTCAAGTGTAACGGTTTTTACATTCCCTCTATCAGTGATACCTTATGAGAAGTGTCCTTTTCTGTGTGACTTATTTCACTTAGAATCGTCGTACCTAAATCCACTCATCATGCTGCTACTAACCTTACGACATTGATTTCCTGGCTGAGTGATATTCCATTGTACATGAGGACCACAACTTCTTTATCCATTTTTCTCTTTCCTGGGATATTTAAGGTGGAATGAAGTGGAGGTCCTGGTCAACAGAGCAGCCCTAAACTTTGGGGTGCTTGTGTCTTGCTGATTTTTAATTTTCCCAATTTATACCCCCATGAGTGGAAGTGCCCTATGCTCTCTAAGCTGTGTTTTTCAGATGTTTCAGGACTCACCGGACACTTCTCCAGAGTGGCTCTTGGCAATTTACATCCCGCCCATCAGTGTAGCAAGGCTCCCATTTCTCCATGGCCTGTCCTGCATTTCTGGTTTTGACACTGTTTTCAGCATGGCCCTTTTGACCGATGGGAAGCGAGACTTCTTTGTAGCGCTGATTTGCCTTTCCAGGTTGCTTGGTTGGCCAAAAAGGGCGTATGCGTTTTTTCCTGAATCTATTCAGGAAAAAACGCATACGCCCTTTTTGGCCAAGGGCATCATTGTCAACGTTTTGCCGCTTTTCATGTGCTTTAAAGGCGATTCGTATCTACCTCCTGAAATCTGTTTCCTGCAATTCTGCCTTGATTTCAAATCCTCTTCTTTGCCTTCCCTCAATATATTTGTGGACGAGAGTTATCATTTATAACTCTGCAGGTTTGTGAATTGCAGTGCCCTGAACCTCCATTTTACAACTCGTTTTTATGGGAGCTGGCCGCAAAATCGCAGAATGGCTTCAGGCCCTGTTCTGGTTCCGGGGGTCAGGCTGAGCCTGTGGTTAATTCTTCTTTCTGATGGGAAAATAGAGTGACCTGTGCCTGTCCCAACACCAAGAGCTAGTCTCTCGTTGGTTCCACGTCTTCCCGTTTATCCTCAGGACAAATTGCAACCTGTACGGAACAGGAGGTTAAAGGTGCTGATGCTCCAAGTAGGGAGCTTGCTAGTAAAGCGGCTGGAATGGCGAACCCGGGCACAAGGAGATGAGAAATGAGGTGCGTTTTAGAAACCTTTCCCCATCACACGGTGTACCATCTTCTGGGTTTCTCATGCATGTTTTTGATGTAGGAAGATGCCCTTGAACCTGGAGATTTGGGACCCATGCGATGGGTACCACGCAGTATTCCTTTAAAGGGTCTGCGTTTGCTCACCCAACCTCACCAAACCTCTCAGCCCCAAGAGTGTCCAACCTTATGTCTCATCCAGCTGTGCGTCTAGATATGGTCAATCCAGGTTGCATCACAGCCCCTGAACGCATTGTGTAAGAATTTCTCTCTCTTTCACTGTCTTTGTTTCATGGGTGTTTCAAAGTAATTTATTTTTATAATGGGGTTTAGCTGCTTTTCACTGCTGTGTTTATGCCGCTTTACACCCACTTGACACACTAACAGAGAGATATCAATACATAGGTTTTACGATTATTATTAGTCAGATATATTCTTGTGCGGTGAATAGGGCGTGTTGAGTCCAGTTCTCTGAGCAAGGAGTAGGTCTTGTCTATTACATATTGGGTTTATGGAACGGTATCTGAGCTAATTTGATACCCTTGTTTTATGTATCACCCCACCTCACCTTTCCCGTTAAGCAGCCATAGTGTGTTTTCTGCATGTGTGACTCTGTTCTGTTTTGTAATTCAGTTCAAGTGTAACGGTTTTTACATTCCCTCTATCAGTGATACCTTATGAGAAGTGTCCTTTTCTGTGTGACTTATTTCACTTAGAATCGTCGTACCTAAATCCACTCATCATGCTGCTACTAACCTTACGACATTGATTTCCTGGCTGAGTGATATTCCATTGTACATGAGGACCACAACTTCTTTATCCATTTTTCTCTTTCCTGGGATATTTAAGGTGGAATGAAGTGGAGGTCCTGGTCAACAGAGCAGCCCTAAACTTTGGGGTGCTTGTGTCTTGCTGATTTTTAATTTTCCCAATTTATACCCCCATGAGTGGAAGTGCCCTATGCTCTCTAAGCTGTGTTTTTCAGATGTTTCAGGACTCACCGGACACTTCTCCAGAGTGGCTCTTGGCAATTTACATCCCGCCCATCAGTGTAGCAAGGCTCCCATTTCTCCATGGCCTGTCCTGCATTTCTGGTTTTGACACTTTTTTCAGCATGGCCCTTTTGACCGATGGGAAGCGAGACTTCTTTGTAGCGCTGATTTGCCTTTCCAGGTTGCTTGGTTGGCCAAAAAGGGCGTATGCGTTTTTTCCTGAATCTATTCAGGAAAAAACGCATACGCCCTTTTTGGCCAAGGGCATCATTGTCAACGTTTTGCCGCTTTTCATGTGCTTTAAAGGCGATTCGTATCTACCTCCTGAAATCTGTTTCCTGCAATTCTGCCTTGATTTCAAATCCTCTTCTTTGCCTTCCCTCAATATATTTGTGGACGAGAGTTATCATTTATAACTCTGCAGGTTTGTGAATTGCAGTGCCCTGAACCTCCATTTTACAACTCGTTTTTATGGGAGCTGGCCGCAAAATCGCAGAATGGCTTCAGGCCCTGTTCTGGTTCCGGGGGTCAGGCTGAGCCTGTGGTTAATTCTTCTTTCTGATGGGAAAATAGAGTGACCTGTGCCTGTCCCAACACCAAGAGCTAGTCTCTCGTTGGTTCCACGTCTTCCCGTTTATCCTCAGGACAAATTGCAACCTGTACGGAACAGGAGGTTAAAGGTGCTGATGCTCCAAGTAGGGAGCTTGCTAGTAAAGCGGCTGGAATGGCGAACCCGGGCACAAGGAGATGAGAAATGAGGTGCGTTTTAGAAACCTTTCCCCATCACACGGTGTACCATCTTCTGGGTTTCTCATGCATGTTTTTGATGTAGGAAGATGCCCCTGAACCTGGAGATTTGGGACCCATGCGATGGGTACCACGCAGTATTCCTTTAAAGGGTCTGCGTTTGCTCACCCAACCTCACCAAACCTCTCAGCCCCAAGAGTGTCCACCCTTATGTCTCATCCAGCTGTGCGTCTAGATATGGTCAATCCAGGTTGCATCACAGCCCCTGAACGCATTGTGTAAGAATTTCTCTCTCTTTCACTGTCTTTGTTTCATGGGTGTTTCAACGTAATTTATTTTTATAATGGGGTTTAGCTGCTTTTCACTGCTGTGTTTATGCCGCTTTACACCCACTTGACACACTAACAGAGAGATATCAATACATAGGTTTTACGATTATTATTAGTCAGATATATTCTTGTGCGGTGAATAGGGCGTGTTGAGTCCAGTTCTCTGAGCAAGGAGTAGGTCTTGTCTATTACATATTGGGTTTATGGAACGGTATCTGAGCTAATTTGATACCCTTGTTTTATGTATCACCCCACCTCACCTTTCCCGTTAAGCAGCCATAGTGTGTTTTCTGCATGTGTGACTCTGTTCTGTTTTGTAATTCAGTTCAAGTGTAACGGTTTTTACATTCCCTCTATCAGTGATACCTTATGAGAAGTGTCCTTTTCTGTGTGACTTATTTCACTTAGAATCGTCGTACCTAAATCCACTCATCATGCTGCTACTAACCTTACGACATTGATTTCCTGGCTGAGTGATATTCCATTGTACATGAGGACCACAACTTCTTTATCCATTTTTCTCTTTCCTGGGATATTTAAGGTGGAATGAAGTGGAGGTCCTGGTCAACAGAGCAGCCCTAAACTTTGGGGTGCTTGTGTCTTGCTGATTTTTAATTTTCCCAATTTATACCCCCATGAGTGGAAGTGCCCTATGCTCTCTAAGCTGTGTTTTTCAGATGTTTCCGGACTCACCGGACACTTCTCCAGAGTGGCTCTTGGCAATTTACATCCCGCCCATCAGTGTAGCAAGGCTCCCATTTCTCCATGGCCTGTCCTGCATTTCTGGTTTTGACACTGTTTTCAGCATGGCCCTTTTGACCGATGGGAAGCGAGACTTCTTTGTAGCGCTGATTTGCCTTTCCAGGTTGCTTGGTTGGCCAAAAAGGGCGTATGCGTTTTTTCCTGAATCTATTCAGGAAAAAACGCATACGCCCTTTTTGGCCAAGGGCATCATTGTCAACGTTTTGCCGCTTTTCATGTGCTTTAAAGGCGATTCGTATCTACCTCCTGAAATCTGTTTCCTGCAATTCTGCCTTGATTTCAAATCCTCTTCTTTGCCTTCCCTCAATATATTTGTGGACGAGAGTTATCATTTATAACTCTGCAGGTTTGTGAATTGCAGTGCCCTGAACCTCCATTTTACAACTCGTTTTTATGGGAGCTGGCCGCAAAATCGCAGAATGGCTTCAGGCCCTGTTCTGGTTCCGGGGGTCAGGCTGAGCCTGTGGTTAATTCTTCTTTCTGATGGGAAAATAGAGTGACCTGTGCCTGTCCCAACACCAAGAGCTAGTCTCTCGTTGGTTCCACGTCTTCCCGTTTATCCTCAGGACAAATTGCAACCTGTACGGAACAGGAGGTTAAAGGTGCTGATGCTCCAAGTAGGGAGCTTGCTAGTAAAGCGGCTGGAATGGCGAACCCGGGCACAAGGAGATGAGAAATGAGGTGCGTTTTAGAAACCTTTCCCCATCACACGGTGTACCATCTTCTGGGTTTCTCATGCATGTTTTTGATGTAGGAAGATGCCCTTGAACCTGGAGATTTGGGACCCATGCGATGGGTACCACGCAGTATTCCTTTAAAGGGTCTGCGTTTGCTCACCCAACCTCACCAAACCTCTCAGCCCCAAGAGTGTCCACCCTTATGTCTCATCCAGCTGTGCGTCTAGATATGGTCAATCCAAGTTGCATCACAGCCCCTGAACGCATTGTGTAAGAATTTCTCTCTCTTTCACTGTCTTTGTTTCATGGGTGTTTCAAAGTAATTTATTTTTATAATGGGGTTTAGCTGCTTTTCACTGCTGTGTTTATGCCGCTTTACACCCACTTGACACACTAACAGAGAGATATCAATACATAGGTTTTACGATTATTATTAGTCAGATATATTCTTGTGCGGTGAATAGGGCGTGTTGAGTCCAGTTCTCTGAGCAAGGAGTAGGTCTTGTCTATTACATATTGGGTTTATGGAACGGTATCTGAGCTAATTTGATACCCTTGTTTTATGTATCACCCCACCTCACCTTTCCCGTTAAGCAGCCATAGTGTGTTTTCTGCATGTGTGACTCTGTTCTGTTTTGTAATTCAGTTCAAGTGTAACGGTTTTTACATTCCCTCTATCAGTGATACCTTATGAGAAGTGTCCTTTTCTGTGTGACTTATTTCACTTAGAATCGTCGTACCTAAATCCACTCATCATGCTGCTACTAACCTTACGACATTGATTTCCTGGCTGAGTGATATTCCATTGTACATGAGGACCACAACTTCTTTATCCATTTTTCTCTTTCCTGGGATATTTAAGGTGGAATGAAGTGGAGGTCCTGGTCAACAGAGCAGCCCTAAACTTTGGGGTGCTTGTGTCTTGCTGATTTTTAATTTTCCCAATTTATACCCCCATGAGTGGAAGTGCCCTATGCTCTCTAAGCTGTGTTTTTCAGATGTTTCAGGACTCACCGGACACTTCTCCAGAGTGGCTCTTGGCAATTTACATCCCGCCCATCAGTGTAGCAAGGCTCCCATTTCTCCATGGCCTGTCCTGCATTTCTGGTTTTGACACTGTTTTCAGCATGGCCCTTTTGACCGATGGGAAGCGAGACTTCTTTGTAGCGCTGATTTGCCTTTCCAGGTTGCTTGGTTGGCCAAAAAGGGCGTATGCGTTTTTTCCTGAATCTATTCAGGAAAAAACGCATACGCCCTTTTTGGCCAAGGGCATCATTGTCAACGTTTTGCCGCTTTTCATGTGCTTTAAAGGCGATTCGTATCTACCTCCTGAAATCTGTTTCCTGCAATTCTGCCTTGATTTCAAATCCTCTTCTTTGCCTTCCCTCAATATATTTGTGGACGAGAGTTATCATTTATAACTCTGCAGGTTTGTGAATTGCAGTGCCCTGAACCTCCATTTTACAACTCGTTTTTATGGGAGCTGGCCGCAAAATCGCAGAATGGCTTCAGGCCCTGTTCTGGTTCCGGGGGTCAGGCTGAGCCTGTGGTTAATTCTTCTTTCTGATGGGAAAATAGAGTGACCTGTGCCTGTCCCAACACCAAGAGCTAGTCTCTCGTTGGTTCCACGTCTTCCCGTTTATCCTCAGGACAAATTGCAACCTGTACGGAACAGGAGGTTAAAGGTGCTGATGCTCCAAGTAGGGAGCTTGCTAGTAAAGCGGCTGGAATGGCGAACCCGGGCACAAGGAGATGAGAAATGAGGTGCGTTTTAGAAACCTTTCCCCATCACACGGTGTACCATCTTCTGGGTTTCTCATGCATGTTTTTGATGTAGGAAGATGCCCCTGAACCTGGAGATTTGGGACCCATGCGATGGGTACCACGCAGTATTCCTTTAAAGGGTCTGCGTTTGCTCACCCAACCTCACCAAACCTCTCAGCCCCAAGAGTGTCCACCCTTATGTCTCATCCAGCTGTGCGTCTAGATATGGTCAATCCAGGTTGCATCACAGCCCCTGAACGCATTGTGTAAGAATTTCTCTCTCTTTCACTGTCTTTGTTTCATGGGTGTTTCAAAGTAATTTATTTTTATAATGGGGTTTAGCTGCTTTTCACTGCTGTGTTTATGCCGCTTTACACCCACTTGACACACTAACAGAGAGATATCAATACATAGGTTTTACGATTATTATTAGTCAGATATATTCTTGTGCGGTGAATAGGGCGTGTTGAGTCCAGTTCTCTGAGCAAGGAGTAGGTCTTGTCTATTACATATTGGGTTTATGGAACGGTATCTGAGCTAATTTGATACCCTTGTTTTATGTATCACCCCACCTCACCTTTCCCGTTAAGCAGCCATAGTGTGTTTTCTGCATGTGTGACTCTGTTCTGTTTTGTAATTCAGTTCAAGTGTAACGGTTTTTACATTCCCTCTATCAGTGATACCTTATGAGAAGTGTCCTTTTCTGTGTGACTTATTTCACTTAGAATCGTCGTACCTAAATCCACTCATCATGCTGCTACTAACCTTACGACATTGATTTCCTGGCTGAGTGATATTCCATTGTACATGAGGACCACAACTTCTTTATCCATTTTTCTCTTTCCTGGGATATTTAAGGTGGAATGAAGTGGAGGTCCTGGTCAACAGAGCAGCCCTAAACTTTGGGGTGCTTGTGTCTTGCTGATTTTTAATTTTCCCAATTTATACCCCCATGAGTGGAAGTGCCCTATGCTCTCTAAGCTGTGTTTTTCAGATGTTTCAGGACTCACCGGACACTTCTCCAGAGTGGCTCTTGGCAATTTACATCCCGCCCATCAGTGTAGCAAGGCTCCCATTTCTCCATGGCCTGTCCTGCATTTCTGGTTTTGACACTTTTTTCAGCATGGCCCTTTTGACCGATGGGAAGCGAGACTTCTTTGTAGCGCTGATTTGCCTTTCCAGGTTGCTTGGTTGGCCAAAAAGGGCGTATGCGTTTTTTCCTGAATCTATTCAGGAAAAAACGCATACGCCCTTTTTGGCCAAGGGCATCATTGTCAACGTTTTGCCGCTTTTCATGTGCTTTAAAGGCGATTCGTATCTACCTCCTGAAATCTGTTTCCTGCAATTCTGCCTTGATTTCAAATCCTCTTCTTTGCCTTCCCTCAATATATTTGTGGACGAGAGTTATCATTTATAACTCTGCAGGTTTGTGAATTGCAGTGCCCTGAACCTCCATTTTACAACTCGTTTTTATGGGAGCTGGCCGCAAAATCGCAGAATGGCTTCAGGCCCTGTTCTGGTTCCGGGGGTCAGGCTGAGCCTGTGGTTAATTCTTCTTTCTGATGGGAAAATAGAGTGACCTGTGCCTGTCCCAACACCAAGAGCTAGTCTCTCGTTGGTTCCACGTCTTCCCGTTTATCCTCAGGACAAATTGCAACCTGTACGGAACAGGAGGTTAAAGGTGCTGATGCTCCAAGTAGGGAGCTTGCTAGTAAAGCGGCTGGAATGGCGAACCCGGGCACAAGGAGATGAGAAATGAGGTGCGTTTTAGAAACCTTTCCCCATCACACGGTGTACCATCTTCTGGGTTTCTCATGCATGTTTTTGATGTAGGAAGATGCCCTTGAACCTGGAGATTTGGGACCCATGCGATGGGTACCACGCAGTATTCCTTTAAAGGGTCTGCGTTTGCTCACCCAACCTCACCAAACCTCTCAGCCCCAAGAGTGTCCACCCTTATGTCTCATCCAGCTGTGCGTCTAGATATGGTCAATCCAGGTTGCATCACAGCCCCTGAACGCATTGTGTAAGAATTTCTCTCTCTTTCACTGTCTTTGTTTCATGGGTGTTTCAAAGTAATTTATTTTTATAATGGGGTTTAGCTGCTTTTCACTGCTGTGTTTATGCCGCTTTACACCCACTTGACACACTAACAGAGAGATATCAATACATAGGTTTTACGATTATTATTAGTCAGATATATTCTTGTGCGGTGAATAGGGCGTGTTGAGTCCAGTTCTCTGAGCAAGGAGTAGGTCTTGTCTATTACATATTGGGTTTATGGAACGGTATCTGAGCTAATTTGATACCCTTGTTTTATGTATCACCCCACCTCACCTTTCCCGTTAAGCAGCCATAGTGTGTTTTCTGCACGTGTGACTCTGTTCTGTTTTGTAATTCAGTTCAAGTGTAACGGTTTTTACATTCCCTCTATCAGTGATACCTTATGAGAAGTGTCCTTTTCTGTGTGACTTATTTCACTTAGAATCGTCGTACCTAAATCCACTCATCATGCTGCTACTAACCTTACGACATTGATTTCCTGGCTGAGTGATATTCCATTGTACATGAGGACCACAACTTCTTTATCCATTTTTCTCTTTCCTGGGATATTTAAGGTGGAATGAAGTGGAGGTCCTTGTCAACAGAGCAGCCCTAAACTTTGGGGTGCTTGTGTCTTGCTGATTTTTCATTTTCCCAATTTATACCCCCATGAGTGGAAGTGCCCTATGCTCTCTAAGCTGTGTTTTTCAGATGTTTCAGGACTCACCGGACACTTCTCCAGAGTGGCTCTTGGCAATTTACATCCCGCCCATCAGTGTAGCAAGGCTCCCATTTCTCCATGGCCTGTCCTGCATTTCTGGTTTTGACACTGTTTTCAGCATGGCCCTTTTGACCGATGGGAAGCGAGACTTCTTTGTAGCGCTGATTTGCCTTTCCAGGTTGCTTGGTTGGCCAAAAAGGGCGTATGCGTTTTTTCCTGAATCTATTCAGGAAAAAACGCATACGCCCTTTTTGGCCAAGGGCATCATTGTCAACGTTTTGCCGCTTTTCATGTGCTTTAAAGGCGATTCGTATCTACCTCCTGAAATCTGTTTCCTGCAATTCTGCCTTGATTTCAAATCCTCTTCTTTGCCTTCCCTCAATATATTTGTGGACGAGAGTTATCATTTATAACTCTGCAGGTTTGTGAATTGCAGTGCCCTGAACCTCCATTTTACAACTCGTTTTTATGGGAGCTGGCCGCAAAATCGCAGAATGGCTTCAGGCCCTGTTCTGGTTCCGGGGGTCAGGCTGAGCCTGTGGTTAATTCTTCTTTCTGATGGGAAAATAGAGTGACCTGTGCCTGTCCCAACACCAAGAGCTAGTCTCTCGTTGGTTCCACGTCTTCCCGTTTATCCTCAGGACAAATTGCAACCTGTACGGAACAGGAGGTTAAAGGTGCTGATGCTCCAAGTAGGGAGCTTGCTAGTAAAGCGGCTGGAATGGCGAACCCGGGCACAAGGAGATGAGAAATGAGGTGCGTTTTAGAAACCTTTCCCCATCACACGGTGTACCATCTTCTGGGTTTCTCATGCATGTTTTTGATGTAGGAAGATGCCCTTGAACCTGGAGATTTGGGACCCATGCGATGGGTACCACGCAGTATTCCTTTAAAGGGTCTGCGTTTGCTCACCCAACCTCACCAAACCTCTCAGCCCCAAGAGTGTCCACCCTTATGTCTCATCCAGCTGTGCGTCTAGATATGGTCAATCCAGGTTGCATCACAGCCCCTGAACGCATTGTGTAAGAATTTCTCTCTCTTTCACTGTCTTTGTTTCATGGGTGTTTCAAAGTAATTTATTTTTATAATGGGGTTTAGCTGCTTTTCACTGCTGTGTTTATGCCGCTTTACACCCACTTGACACACTAACAGAGAGATATCAATACATAGGTTTTACGATTATTATTAGTCAGATATATTCTTGTGCGGTGAATAGGGCGTGTTGAGTCCAGTTCTCTGAGCAAGGAGTAGGTCTTGTCTATTACATATTGGGTTTATGGAACGGTATCTGAGCTAATTTGATACCCTTGTTTTATGTATCACCCCACCTCACCTTTCCCGTTAAGCAGCCATAGTGTGTTTTCTGCATGTGTGACTCTGTTCTGTTTTGTAATTCAGTTCAAGTGTAACGGTTTTTACATTCCCTCTATCAGTGATACCTTATGAGAAGTGTCCTTTTCTGTGTGACTTATTTCACTTAGAATCGTCGTACCTAAATCCACTCATCATGCTGCTACTAACCTTACGACATTGATTTCCTGGCTGAGTGATATTCCATTGTACATGAGGACCACAACTTCTTTATCCATTTTTCTCTTTCCTGGGATATTTAAGGTGGAATGAAGTGGAGGTCCTGGTCAACAGAGCAGCCCTAAACTTTGGGGTGCTTGTGTCTTGCTGATTTTTAATTTTCCCAATTTATACCCCCATGAGTGGAAGTGCCCTATGCTCTCTAAGCTGTGTTTTTCAGATGTTTCAGGACTCACCGGACACTTCTCCAGAGTGGCTCTTGGCAATTTACATCCCGCCCATCAGTGTAGCAAGGCTCCCATTTCTCCATGGCCTGTCCTGCATTTCTGGTTTTGACACTTTTTTCAGCATGGACCTTTTGACCGATGGGAAGCGAGACTTCTTTGTAGCGCTGATTTGCCTTTCCAGGTTGCTTGGTTGGCCAAAAAGGGCGTATGCGTTTTTTCCTGAATCTATTCAGGAAAAAACGCATACGCCCTTTTTGGCCAAGGGCATCATTGTCAACGTTTTGCCGCTTTTCATGTGCTTTAAAGGCGATTCGTATCTACCTCCTGAAATCTGTTTCCTGCAATTCTGCCTTGATTTCAAATCCTCTTCTTTGCCTTCCCTCAATATATTTGTGGACGAGAGTTATCATTTATAACTCTGCAGGTTTGTGAATTGCAGTGCCCTGAACCTCCATTTTACAACTCGTTTTTATGGGAGCTGGCCGCAAAATCGCAGAATGGCTTCAGGCCCTGTTCTGGTTCCGGGGGTCAGGCTGAGCCTGTGGTTAATTCTTCTTTCTGATGGGAAAATAGAGTGACCTGTGCCTGTCCCAACACCAAGAGCTAGTCTCTCGTTGGTTCCACGTCTTCCCGTTTATCCTCAGGACAAATTGCAACCTGTACGGAACAGGAGGTTAAAGGTGCTGATGCTCCAAGTAGGGAGCTTGCTAGTAAAGCGGCTGGAATGGCGAACCCGGGCACAAGGAGATGAGAAATGAGGTGCATTTTAGAAACCTTTCCCCATCACACGGTGTACCATCTTCTGGGTTTCTCATGCATGTTTTTGATGTAGGAAGATGCCCTTGAACCTGGAGATTTGGGACCCATGCGATGGGTACCACGCAGTATTACTTTAAAGGGTCTGCGTTTGCTCACCCAACCTCACCAAACCTCTCAGCCCCAAGAGTGTCCACCCTTATGCCTCATCCAGCTGTGCGTCTAGATATGGTCAATCCAGGTTGCATCACAGCCCCTGAACGCATTGTGTAAGAATTTCTCTCTCTTTCACTGTCTTTGTTTCATGGGTGTTTCAAAGTAATTTATTTTTATAATGGGGTTTAGCTGCTTTTCACTGCTGTGTTTATGCCGCTTTACACCCACTTGACACACTAACAGAGAGATATCAATACATAGGTTTTACGATTATTATTAGTCAGATATATTCTTGTGCGGTGAATAGGGCGTGTTGAGTCCAGTTCTCTGAGCAAGGAGTAGGTCTTGTCTATTACATATTGGGTTTATGGAACGGTATCTGAGCTAATTTGATACCCTTGTTTTATGTATCACCCCACCTCACCTTTCCCGTTAAGCAGCCATAGTGTGTTTTCTGCATGTGTGACTCTGTTCTGTTTTGTAATTCAGTTCAAGTGTAACGGTTTTTACATTCCCTCTATCAGTGATACCTTATGAGAAGTGTCCTTTTCTGTGTGACTTATTTCACTTAGAATCGTCGTACCTAAATCCACTCATCATGCTGCTACTAACCTTACGACATTGATTTCCTGGCTGAGTGATATTCCATTGTACATGAGGACCACAACTTCTTTATCCATTTTTCTCTTTCCTGGGATATTTAAGGTGGAATGAAGTGGAGGTCCTGGTCAACAGAGCAGCCCTAAACTTTGGGGTGCTTGTGTCTTGCTGATTTTTAATTTTCCCAATTTATACCCCCATGAGTGGAAGTGCCCTATGCTCTCTAAGCTGTGTTTTTCAGATGTTTCAGGACTCACCGGACACTTCTCCAGAGTGGCTCTTGGCAATTTACATCCCGCCCATCAGTGTAGCAAGGCTCCCATTTCTCCATGGCCTGTCCTGCATTTCTGGTTTTGACACTGTTTTCAGCATGGCCCTTTTGACCGATGGGAAGCGAGACTTCTTTGTAGCGCTGATTTGCCTTTCCAGGTTGCTTGGTTGGCCAAAAAGGGCGTATGCGTTTTTTCCTGAATCTATTCAGGAAAAAACGCATACGCCCTTTTTGGCCAAGGGCATCATTGTCAACGTTTTGCCGCTTTTCATGTGCTTTAAAGGCGATTCGTATCTACCTCCTGAAATCTGTTTCCTGCAATTCTGCCTTGATTTCAAATCCTCTTCTTTGCCTTCCCTCAATATATTTGTGGACGAGAGTTATCATTTATAACTCTGCAGGTTTGTGAATTGCAGTGCCCTGAACCTCCATTTTACAACTCGTTTTTATGGGAGCTGGCCGCAAAATCGCAGAATGGCTTCAGGCCCTGTTCTGGTTCCGGGGGTCAGGCTGAGCCTGTGGTTAATTCTTCTTTCTGATGGGAAAATAGAGTGACCTGTGCCTGTCCCAACACCAAGAGCTAGTCTCTCGTTGGTTCCACGTCTTCCCGTTTATCCTCAGGACAAATTGCAACCTGTACGGAACAGGAGGTTAAAGGTGCTGATGCTCCAAGTAGGGAGCTTGCTAGTAAAGCGGCTGGAATGGCGAACCCGGGCACAAGGAGATGAGAAATGAGGTGCGTTTTAGAAACCTTTCCCCATCACACGGTGTACCATCTTCTGGGTTTCTCATGCATGTTTTTGATGTAGGAAGATGCCCTTGAACCTGGAGATTTGGGACCCATGCGATGGGTACCACGCAGTATTCCTTTAAAGGGTCTGCGTTTGCTCACCCAACCTCACCAAACCTCTCAGCCCCAAGAGTGTCCACCCTTATGTCTCATCCAGCTGTGCGTCTAGATATGGTCAATCCAGGTTGCATCACAGCCCCTGAACGCATTGTGTAAGAATTTCTCTCTCTTTCACTGTCTTTGTTTCATGGGTGTTTCAAAGTAATTTATTTTTATAATGGGGTTTAGCTGCTTTTCACTGCTGTGTTTATGCCGCTTTACACCCACTTGACACACTAACAGAGAGATATCAATACATAGGTTTTACGATTATTATTAGTCAGATATATTCTTGTGCGGTGAATAGGGCGTGTTGAGTCCAGTTCTCTGAGCAAGGAGTAGGTCTTGTCTATTACATATTGGGTTTATGGAACGGTATCTGAGCTAATTTGATACCCTTGTTTTATGTATCACCCCACCTCACCTTTCCCGTTAAGCAGCCATAGTGTGTTTTCTGCATGTGTGACTCTGTTCTGTTTTGTAATTCAGTTCAAGTGTAACGGTTTTTACATTCCCTCTATCAGTGATACCTTATGAGAAGTGTCCTTTTCTGTGTGACTTATTTCACTTAGAATCGTCGTACCTAAATCCACTCATCATGCTGCTACTAACCTTACGACATTGATTTCCTGGCTGAGTGATATTCCATTGTACATGAGGACCACAACTTCTTTATCCATTTTTCTCTTTCCTGGGATATTTAAGGTGGAATGAAGTGGAGGTCCTGGTCAACAAAGCAGCCCTAAACTTTGGGGTGCTTGTGTCTTGCTGATTTTTAATTTTCCCAATTTATACCCCCATGAGTGGAAGTGCCCTATGCTCTCTAAGCTGTGTTTTTCAGATGTTTCAGGACTCACCAGACACTTCTCCAGAGTGGCTCTTGGCAATTTACATCCCGCCCATCAGTGTAGCAAGGCTCCCATTTCTCCATGGCCTGTCCTGCATTTCTGGTTTTGACACTGTTTTCAGCATGGCCCTTTTGACCGATGGGAAGCGAGACTTCTTTGTAGCGCTGATTTGCCTTTCCAGCTTGCTTGGTTGGCCAAAAAGGGCGTATGCGTTTTTTCCTGAATATATTCAGGAAAAAAACGCATACGCCCTTTTTGGCCAAGGGCATCATTGTCAACGTTTTGCCGCTTTTCATGTGCTTTAAAGGCGATTCGTATCTACCTCCTGAAATCTGTTTCCTGCAATTCTGCCTTGATTTCAAATCCTCTTCTTTGCCTTCCCTCAATATATTTATGGACGAGAGTTATCATTTATAACTCTGCAGGTTTGTGAATTGCAGTGCCCTGAACCTCCATTTTACAACTCGTTTTTATGGGAGCTGGCCGCAAAATCGCAGAATGGCTTCAGGCCCTGTTCTGGTTCCGGGGGTCAGGCTGAGCCTGTGGTTAATTCTTCTTTCTGATGGGAAAATAGAGTGACCTGTGCCTGTCCCAACACCAAGAGCTAGTCTCTCGTTGGTTCCACGTCTTCCCGTTTATCCTCAGGACAAATTGCAACCTGTACGGAACAGGAGGTTAAAGGTGCTGATGCTCCAAGTAGGGAGCTTGCTAGTAAAGCGGCTGGAATGGCGAACCCGGGCACAAGGAGATGAGAAATGAGGTGCGTTTTAGAAACCTTTCCCCATCACACGGTGTACCATCTTCTGGGTTTCTCATGCATGTTTTTGATGTAGGAAGATGCCCCTGAACCTGGAGATTTGGGACCCATGCGATGGGTACCACGCAGTATTACTTTAAAGGGTCTGCGTTTGCTCACCCAACCTCACCAAACCTCTCAGCCCCAAGAGTGTCCACCCTTATGTCTCATCCAGCTGTGCGTCTAGATATGGTCAATCCAGGTTGCATCACAGCCCCTGAACGCATTGTGTAAGAATTTCTCTCTCTTTCACTGTCTTTGTTTCATGGGTGTTTCAAAGTAATTTATTTTTATAATGGGGTTTAGCTGCTTTTCACTGCTGTGTTTATGCCGCTTTACACCCACTTGACACACTAACAGAGAGATATCAATACATAGGTTTTACGATTATTATTAGTCAGATATATTCTTGTGCGGTGAATAGGGCGTGTTGAGTCCAGTTCTCTGAGCAAGGAGTAGGTCTTGTCTATTACATATTGGGTTTATGGAACGGTATCTGAGCTAATTTGATACCCTTGTTTTATGTATCACCCCACCTCACCTTTCCCGTTAAGCAGCCATAGTGTGTTTTCTGCATGTGTGACTCTGTTCTGTTTTGTAATTCAGTTCAAGTGTAACGGTTTTTACATTCCCTCTATCAGTGATACCTTATGAGAAGTGTCCTTTTCTGTGTGACTTATTTCACTTAGAATCGTCGTACCTAAATCCACTCATCATGCTGCTACTAACCTTACGACATTGATTTCCTGGCTGAGTGATATTCCATTGTACATGAGGACCACAACTTCTTTATCCATTTTTCTCTTTCCTGGGATATTTAAGGTGGAATGAAGTGGAGGTCCTGGTCAACAGAGCAGCCCTAAACTTTGGGGTGCTTGTGTCTTGCTGATTTTTAATTTTCCCAATTTATACCCCCATGAGTGGAAGTGCCCTATGCTCTCTAAGCTGTGTTTTTCAGATGTTTCAGGACTCACCGGACACTTCTCCAGAGTGGCTCTTGGCAATTTACATCCCGCCCATCAGTGTAGCAAGGCTCCCATTTCTCCATGGCCTGTCCTGCATTTCTGGTTTTGACACTTTTTTCAGCATGGCCCTTTTGACCGATGGGAAGCGAGACTTCTTTGTAGCGCTGATTTGCCTTTCCAGGTTGCTTGGTTGGCCAAAAAGGGCGTATGCGTTTTTTCCTGAATATATTCAGGAAAAAACGCATACGCCCTTTTTGGCCAAGGGCATCATTGTCAACGTTTTGCCGCTTTTCATGTGCTTTAAAGGCGATTCGTATCTACCTCCTGAAATCTGTTTCCTGCAATTCTGCCTTGATTTCAAATCCTCTTCTTTGCCTTCCCTCAATATATTTGTGGACGAGAGTTATCATTTATAACTCTGCAGGTTTGTGAATTGCAGTGCCCTGAACCTCCATTTTACAACTCGTTTTTATGGGAGCTGGCCGCAAAATCGCAGAATGGCTTCAGGCCCTGTTCTGGTTCCGGGGGTCAGGCTGAGCCTGTGGTTAATTCTTCTTTCTGATGGGAAAATAGAGTGACCTGTGCCTGTCCCAACACCAAGAGCTAGTCTCTCGTTGGTTCCACGTCTTCCCGTTTATCCTCAGGACAAATTGCAACCTGTACGGAACAGGAGGTTAAAGGTGCTGATGCTCCAAGTAGGGAGCTTGCTAGTAAAGCGGCTGGAATGGCGAACCTGGGCACAAGGAGATGAGAAATGAGGTGCGTTTTAGAAACCTTTCCCCATCACACGGAGTACCATCTTCTGGGTTTCTCATGCATGTTTTTGATGTAGGAAGATGCCCTTGAACCTGGAGATTTGGGACCCATGCGATGGGTACCACGCAGTATTACTTTAAAGGGTCTGCGTTTGCTCACCCAACCTCACCAAACCTCTCAGCCCCAAGAGTGTCCACCCTTATGTCTCATCCAGCTGTGCGTCTAGATATGGTCAATCCAGGTTGCATCACAGCCCCTGAACGCATTGTGTAAGAATTTCTCTCTCTTTCACTGTCTTTGTTTCATGGGTGTTTCAAAGTAATTTATTTTTATAATGGGGTTTAGCTGCTTTTCACTGCTGTGTTTATGCCGCTTTACACCCACTTGACACACTAACAGAGAGATATCAATACATAGGTTTTACGATTATTATTAGTCAGATATATTCTTGTGCGGTGAATAGGGCGTGTTGAGTCCAGTTCTCTGAGCAAGGAGTAGGTCTTGTCTATTACATATTGGGTTTATGGAACGGTATCTGAGCTAATTTGATACCCTTGTTTTATGTATCACCCCACCTCACCTTTCCCGTTAAGCAGCCATAGTGTGTTTTCTGCATGTGTGACTCTGTTCCGTTTTGTAATTCAGTTCAAGTGTAACGGTTTTTACATTCCCTCTATCAGTGATACCTTATGAGAAGTGTCCTTTTCTGTGTGACTTATTTCACTTAGAATCGTCGTACCTAAATCCACTCATCATGCTGCTACTAACCTTACGACATTGATTTCCTGGCTGAGTGATATTCCATTGTACATGAGGACCACAACTTCTTTATCCATTTTTCTCTTTCCTGGGATATTTAAGGTGGAATGAAGTGGAGGTCCTGGTCAACAAAGCAGCCCTAAACTTTGGGGTGCTTGTGTCTTGTTGATTTTTAATTTTCCCAATTTATACCCCCATGAGTGGAAGTGCCCTATGCTCTCTAAGCTGTGTTTTTCAGATGTTTCAGGACTCACCGGACACTTCTCCAGAGTGGCTCTTGGCAATTTACATCCCGCCCATCAGTGTAGCAAGGCTCCCATTTCTCCATGGCCTGTCCTGCATTTCTGGTTTTGACACTGTTTTCAGCATGGCCCTTTTGACCGATGGGAAGCGAGACTTCTTTGTAGCGCTGATTTGCCTTTCCAGGTTGCTTGGTTGGCCAAAAAGGGCGTATGCGTTTTTTCCTGAATATATTCAGGAAAAAACGCATACGCCCTTTTTGGCCAAGGGCATCATTGTCAACGTTTTGCCGCTTTTCATGTGCTTTAAAGGCGATTCGTATCTACCTCCTGAAATCTGTTTCCTGCAATTCTGCCTTGATTTCAAATCCTCTTCTTTGCCTTCCCTCAATATATTTATGGACGAGAGTTATCATTTATAACTCTGCAGGTTTGTGAATTGCAGTGCCCTGAACCTCCATTTTACAACTCGTTTTTATGGGAGCTGGCCGCAAAATCGCAGAATGGCTTCAGGCCCTGTTCTGGTTCCGGGGGTCAGGCTGAGCCTGTGGTTAATTCTTCTTTCTGATGGGAAAATAGAGTGACCTGTGCCTGTCCCAACACCAAGAGCTAGTCTCTCGTTGGTTCCACGTCTTCCCGTTTATCCTCAGGACAAATTGCAACCTGTACGGAACAGGAGGTTAAAGGTGCTGATGCTCCAAGTAGGGAGCTTGCTAGTAAAGCGGCTGGAATGACGAACCCGGGCACAAGGAGATGAGAAATGAGGTGCGTTTTAGAAACCTTTCCCCATCACACGGTGTACCATCTTCTGGGTTTCTCATGCATGTTTTTGATGTAGGAAGATGCCCCTGAACCTGGAGATTTGGGACCCATGCGATGGGTACCACGCAGTATTACTTTAAAGGGTCTGCGTTTGCTCACCCAACCTCACCAAACCTCTCAGCCCCAAGAGTGTCCACCCTTATGTCTCATCCAGCTGTGCGTCTAGATATGGTCAATCCAGGTTGCATCACAGCCCCTGAACGCATTGTGTAAGAATTTCTCTCTCTTTCACTGTCTTTGTTTCATGGGTGTTTCAAAGTAATTTATTTTTATAATGGGGTTTAGCTGCTTTTCACTGCTGTGTTTATGCCGCTTTACACCCACTTGACACACTAACAGAGAGATATCAATACATAGGTTTTACGATTATTATTAGTCAGATATATTCTTGTGCGGTGAATAGGGCGTGTTGAGTCCAGTTCTCTGAGCAAGGAGTAGGTCTTGTCTATTACATATTGGGTTTATGGAACGGTATCTGAGCTAATTTGATACCCTTGTTTTATGTATCACCCCACCTCACCTTTCCCGTTAAGCAGCCATAGTGTGTTTTCTGCATGTGTGACTCTGTTCTGTTTTGTAATTCAGTTCAAGTGTAACGGTTTTTACATTCCCTCTATCAGTGATACCTTATGAGAAGTGTCCTTTTCTGTGTGACTTATTTCACTTAGAATCGTCGTACCTAAATCCACTCATCATGCTGCTACTAACCTTACGACATTGATTTCCTGGCTGAGTGATATTCCATTGTACATGAGGACCACAACTTCTTTATCCATTTTTCTCTTTCCTGGGATATTTAAGGTGGAATGAAGTGGAGGTCCTGGTCAACAGAGCAGCCCTAAACTTTGGGGTGCTTGTGTCTTGCTGATTTTTAATTTTCCCAATTTATACCCCCATGAGTGGAAGTGCCCTATGCTCTCTAAGCTGTGTTTTTCAGATGTTTCAGGACTCACCGGACACTTCTCCAGAGTGGCTCTTGGCAATTTACATCCCGCCCATCAGTGTAGCAAGGCTCCCATTTCTCCATGGCCTGTCCTGCATTTCTGGTTTTGACACTTTTTTCAGCATGGCCCTTTTGACCGATGGGAAGCGAGACTTCTTTGTAGCGCTGATTTGCCTTTCCAGGTTGCTTGGTTGGCCAAAAAGGGCGTATGCGTTTTTTCCTGAATCTATTCAGGAAAAAACGCATACGCCCTTTTTGGCCAAGGGCATCATTGTCAACGTTTTGCCGCTTTTCATGTGCTTTAAAGGCGATTCGTATCTACCTCCTGAAATCTGTTTCCTGCAATTCTGCCTTGATTTCAAATCCTCTTCTTTGCCTTCCCTCAATATATTTGTGGACGAGAGTTATCATTTATAACTCTGCAGGTTTGTGAATTGCAGTGCCCTGAACCTCCATTTTACAACTCGTTTTTATGGGAGCTGGCCGCAAAATCGCAGAATGGCTTCAGGCCCTGTTCTGGTTCCGGGGGTCAGGCTGAGCCTGTGGTTAATTCTTCTTTCTGATGGGAAAATAGAGTGACCTGTGCCTGTCCCAACACCAAGAGCTAGTCTCTCGTTGGTTCCACGTCTTCCCGTTTATCCTCAGGACAAATTGCAACCTGTACGGAACAGGAGGTTAAAGGTGCTGATGCTCCAAGTAGGGAGCTTGCTAGTAAAGCGGCTGGAATGGCGAACCCGGGCACAAGGAGATGAGAAATGAGGTGCGTTTTAGAAACCTTTCCCCATCACACGGTGTACCATCTTCTGGGTTTCTCATGCATGTTTTTGATGTAGGAAGATGCCCTTGAACCTGGAGATTTGGGACCCATGCGATGGGTACCAGGCAGTATTCCTTTAAAGGGTCTGCGTTTGCTCACCCAACCTCACCAAACCTCTCAGCCCCAAGAGTGTCCACCCTTATGTCTCATCCAGCTGTGCGTCTAGATATGGTCAATCCAGGTTGCATCACAGCCCCTGAACGCATTGTGTAAGAATTTCTCTCTCTTTCACTGTCTTTGTTTCATGGGTGTTTCAAAGTAATTTATTTTTATAATGGGGTTTAGCTGCTTTTCACTGCTGTGTTTATGCCGCTTTACACCCACTTGACACACTAACAGAGAGATATCAATACATAGGTTTTACGATTATTATTAGTCAGATATATTCTTGTGCGGTGAATAGGGCGTGTTGAGTCCAGTTCTCTGAGCAAGGAGTAGGTCTTGTCTATTACATATTGGGTTTATGGAACGGTATCTGAGCTAATTTGATACCCTTGTTTTATGTATCACCCCACCTCACCTTTCCCGTTAAGCAGCCATAGTGTGTTTTCTGCACGTGTGACTCTGTTCTGTTTTGTAATTCAGTTCAAGTGTAACGGTTTTTACATTCCCTCTATCAGTGATACCTTATGAGAAGTGTCCTTTTCTGTGTGACTTATTTCACTTAGAATCGTCGTACCTAAATCCACTCATCATGCTGCTACTAACCTTACGACATTGATTTCCTGGCTGAGTGATATTCCATTGTACATGAGGACCACAACTTCTTTATCCATTTTTCTCTTTCCTGGGATATTTAAGGTGGAATGAAGTGGAGGTCCTTGTCAACAGAGCAGCCCTAAACTTTGGGGTGCTTGTGTCTTGCTGATTTTTCATTTTCCCAATTTATACCCCCATGAGTGGAAGTGCCCTATGCTCTCTAAGCTGTGTTTTTCAGATGTTTCAGGACTCACCGGACACTTCTCCAGAGTGGCTCTTGGCAATTTACATCCCGCCCATCAGTGTAGCAAGGCTCCCATTTCTCCATGGCCTGTCCTGCATTTCTGGTTTTGACACTGTTTTCAGCATGGCCCTTTTGACCGATGGGAAGCGAGACTTCTTTGTAGCGCTGATTTGCCTTTCCAGGTTGCTTGGTTGGCCAAAAAGGGCGTATGCGTTTTTTCCTGAATCTATTCAGGAAAAAACGCATACGCCCTTTTTGGCCAAGGGCATCATTGTCAACGTTTTGCCGCTTTTCATGTGCTTTAAAGGCGATTCGTATCTACCTCCTGAAATCTGTTTCCTGCAATTCTGCCTTGATTTCAAATCCTCTTCTTTGCCTTCCCTCAATATATTTGTGGACGAGAGTTATCATTTATAACTCTGCAGGTTTGTGAATTGCAGTGCCCTGAACCTCCATTTTACAACTCGTTTTTATGGGAGCTGGCCGCAAAATCGCAGAATGGCTTCAGGCCCTGTTCTGGTTCCGGGGGTCAGGCTGAGCCTGTGGTTAATTCTTCTTTCTGATGGGAAAATAGAGTGACCTGTGCCTGTCCCAACACCAAGAGCTAGTCTCTCGTTGGTTCCACGTCTTCCCGTTTATCCTCAGGACAAATTGCAACCTGTACGGAACAGGAGGTTAAAGGTGCTGATGCTCCAAGTAGGGAGCTTGCTAGTAAAGCGGCTGGAATGGCGAACCCGGGCACAAGGAGATGAGAAATGAGGTGCGTTTTAGAAACCTTTCCCCATCACACGGTGTACCATCTTCTGGGTTTCTCATGCATGTTTTTGATGTAGGAAGATGCCCTTGAACCTGGAGATTTGGGACCCATGCGATGGGTACCACGCAGTATTCCTTTAAAGGGTCTGCGTTTGCTCACCCAACCTCACCAAACCTCTCAGCCCCAAGAGTGTCCACCCTTATGTCTCATCCAGCTGTGCGTCTAGATATGGTCAATCCAGGTTGCATCACAGCCCCTGAACGCATTGTGTAAGAATTTCTCTCTCTTTCACTGTCTTTGTTTCATGGGTGTTTCAAAGTAATTTATTTTTATAATGGGGTTTAGCTGCTTTTCACTGCTGTGTTTATGCCGCTTTACACCCACTTGACACACTAACAGAGAGATATCAATACATAGGTTTTACGATTATTATTAGTCAGATATATTCTTGTGCGGTGAATAGGGCGTGTTGAGTCCAGTTCTCTGAGCAAGGAGTAGGTCTTGTCTATTACATATTGGGTTTATGGAACGGTATCTGAGCTAATTTGATACCCTTGTTTTATGTATCACCCCACCTCACCTTTCCCGTTAAGCAGCCATAGTGTGTTTTCTGCATGTGTGACTCTGTTCTGTTTTGTAATTCAGTTCAAGTGTAACGGTTTTTACATTCCCTCTATCAGTGATACCTTATGAGAAGTGTCCTTTTCTGTGTGACTTATTTCACTTAGAATCGTCGTACCTAAATCCACTCATCATGCTGCTACTAACCTTACGACATTGATTTCCTGGCTGAGTGATATTCCATTGTACATGAGGACCACAACTTCTTTATCCATTTTTCTCTTTCCTGGGATATTTAAGGTGGAATGAAGTGGAGGTCCTGGTCAACAGAGCAGCCCTAAACTTTGGGGTGCTTGTGTCTTGCTGATTTTTAATTTTCCCAATTTATACCCCCATGAGTGGAAGTGCCCTATGCTCTCTAAGCTGTGTTTTTCAGATGTTTCAGGACTCACCGGACACTTCTCCAGAGTGGCTCTTGGCAATTTACATCCCGCCCATCAGTGTAGCAAGGCTCCCATTTCTCCATGGCCTGTCCTGCATTTCTGGTTTTGACACTTTTTTCAGCATGGCCCTTTTGACCGATGGGAAGCGAGACTTCTTTGTAGCGCTGATTTGCCTTTCCAGGTTGCTTGGTTGGCCAAAAAGGGCGTATGCGTTTTTTCCTGAATCTATTCAGGAAAAAACGCATACGCCCTTTTTGGCCAAGGGCATCATTGTCAACGTTTTGCCGCTTTTCATGTGCTTTAAAGGCGATTCGTATCTACCTCCTGAAATCTGTTTCCTGCAATTCTGCCTTGATTTCAAATCCTCTTCTTTGCCTTCCCTCAATATATTTGTGGACGAGAGTTATCATTTATAACTCTGCAGGTTTGTGAATTGCAGTGCCCTGAACCTCCATTTTACAACTCGTTTTTATGGGAGCTGGCCGCAAAATCGCAGAATGGCTTCAGGCCCTGTTCTGGTTCCGGGGGTCAGGCTGAGCCTGTGGTTAATTCTTCTTTCTGATGGGAAAATAGAGTGACCTGTGCCTGTCCCAACACCAAGAGCTAGTCTCTCGTTGGTTCCACGTCTTCCCGTTTATCCTCAGGACAAATTGCAACCTGTACGGAACAGGAGGTTAAAGGTGCTGATGCTCCAAGTAGGGAGCTTGCTAGTAAAGCGGCTGGAATGGCGAACCCGGGCACAAGGAGATGAGAAATGAGGTGCATTTTAGAAACCTTTCCCCATCACACGGTGTACCATCTTCTGGGTTTCTCATGCATGTTTTTGATGTAGGAAGATGCCCTTGAACCTGGAGATTTGGGACCCATGCGATGGGTACCACGCAGTATTACTTTAAAGGGTCTGCATTTGCTCACCCAACCTCACCAAACCTCTCAGCCCCAAGAGTGTCCACCCTTATGCCTCATCCAGCTGTGCGTCTAGATATGGTCAATCCAGGTTGCATCACAGCCCCTGAACGCATTGTGTAAGAATTTCTCTCTCTTTCACTGTCTTTGTTTCATGGGTGTTTCAAAGTAATTTATTTTTATAATGGGGTTTAGCTGCTTTTCACTGCTGTGTTTATGCCGCTTTACACCCACTTGACACACTAACAGAGAGATATCAATACATAGGTTTTACGATTATTATTAGTCAGATATATTCTTGTGCGGTGAATAGGGCGTGTTGAGTCCAGTTCTCTGAGCAAGGAGTAGGTCTTGTCTATTACATATTGGGTTTATGGAACGGTATCTGAGCTAATTTGATACCCTTGTTTTATGTATCACCCCACCTCACCTTTCCCGTTAAGCAGCCATAGTGTGTTTTCTGCATGTGTGACTCTGTTCTGTTTTGTAATTCAGTTCAAGTGTAACGGTTTTTACATTCCCTCTATCAGTGATACCTTATGAGAAGTGTCCTTTTCTGTGTGACTTATTTCACTTAGAATCGTCGTACCTAAATCCACTCATCATGCTGCTACTAACCTTACGACATTGATTTCCTGGCTGAGTGATATTCCATTGTACATGAGGACCACAACTTCTTTATCCATTTTTCTCTTTCCTGGGATATTTAAGGTGGAATGAAGTGGAGGTCCTGGTCAACAGAGCAGCCCTAAACTTTGGGGTGCTTGTGTCTTGCTGATTTTTAATTTTCCCAATTTATACCCCCATGAGTGGAAGTGCCCTATGCTCTCTAAGCTGTGTTTTTCAGATGTTTCAGGACTCACCGGACACTTCTCCAGAGTGGCTCTTGGCAATTTACATCCCGCCCATCAGTGTAGCAAGGCTCCCATTTCTCCATGGCCTGTCCTGCATTTCTGCTTTTGACACTTTTTTCAGCATGGCCCTTTTGACCGATGGGAAGCGAGACTTCTTTGTAGCGCTGATTTGCCTTTCCAGGTTGCTTGGTTGGCCAAAAAGGGCGTATGCGTTTTTTCCTGAATCTATTCAGGAAAAAACGCATACGCCCTTTTTGGCCAAGGGCATCATTGTCAACGTTTTGCCGCTTTTCATGTGCTTTAAAGGCGATTCGTATCTACCTCCTGAAATCTGTTTCCTGCAATTCTGCCTTGATTTCAAATCCTCTTCTTTGCCTTCCCTCAATATATTTGTGGACGAGAGTTATCATTTATAACTCTGCAGGTTTGTGAATTGCAGTGCCCTGAACCTCCATTTTACAACTCGTTTTTATGGGAGCTGGCCGCAAAATCGCAGAATGGCTTCAGGCCCTGTTCTGGTTCCGGGGGTCAGGCTGAGCCTGTGGTTAATTCTTCTTTCTGATGGGAAAATAGAGTGACCTGTGCCTGTCCCAACACCAAGAGCTAGTCTCTCGTTGGTTCCACGTCTTCCCGTTTATCCTCAGGACAAATTGCAACCTGTACGGAACAGGAGGTTAAAGGTGCTGATGCTCCAAGTAGGGAGCTTGCTAGTAAAGCGGCTGGAATGGCGAACCTGGGCACAAGGAGATGAGAAATGAGGTGCGTTTTAGAAACCTTTCCCCATCACACGGAGTACCATCTTCTGGGTTTCTCATGCATGTTTTTGATGTAGGAAGATGCCCTTGAACCTGGAGATTTGGGACCCATGCGATGGGTACCACGCAGTATTACTTTAAAGGGTCTGCGTTTGCTCACCCAACCTCACCAAACCTCTCAGCCCCAAGAGTGTCCACCCTTATGTCTCATCCAGCTGTGCGTCTAGATATGGTCAATCCAGGTTGCATCACAGCCCCTGAACGCATTGTGTAAGAATTTCTCTCTCTTTCACTGTCTTTGTTTCATGGGTGTTTCAAAGTAATTTATTTTTATAATGGGGTTTAGCTGCTTTTCACTGCTGTGTTTATGCCGCTTTACACCCACTTGACACACTAACAGAGAGATATCAATACATAGGTTTTACGATTATTATTAGTCAGATATATTCTTGTGCGGTGAATAGGGCGTGTTGAGTCCAGTTCTCTGAGCAAGGAGTAGGTCTTGTCTATTACATATTGGGTTTATGGAACGGTATCTGAGCTAATTTGATACCCTTGTTTTATGTATCACCCCACCTCACCTTTCCCGTTAAGCAGCCATAGTGTGTTTTCTGCATGTGTGACTCTGTTCCGTTTTGTAATTCAGTTCAAGTGTAACGGTTTTTACATTCCCTCTATCAGTGATACCTTATGAGAAGTGTCCTTTTCTGTGTGACTTATTTCACTTAGAATCGTCGTACCTAAATCCACTCATCATGCTGCTACTAACCTTACGACATTGATTTCCTGGCTGAGTGATATTCCATTGTACATGAGGACCACAACTTCTTTATCCATTTTTCTCTTTCCTGGGATATTTAAGGTGGAATGAAGTGGAGGTCCTGGTCAACAAAGCAGCCCTAAACTTTGGGGTGCTTGTGTCTTGTTGATTTTTAATTTTCCCAATTTATACCCCCATGAGTGGAAGTGCCCTATGCTCTCTAAGCTGTGTTTTTCAGATGTTTCAGGACTCACCGGACACTTCTCCAGAGTGGCTCTTGGCAATTTACATCCCGCCCATCAGTGTAGCAAGGCTCCCATTTCTCCATGGCCTGTCCTGCATTTCTGGTTTTGACACTGTTTTCAGCATGGCCCTTTTGACCGATGGGAAGCGAGACTTCTTTGTAGCGCTGATTTGCCTTTCCAGGTTGCTTGGTTGGCCAAAAAGGGCGTATGCGTTTTTTCCTGAATATATTCAGGAAAAAACGCATACGCCCTTTTTGGCCAAGGGCATCATTGTCAACGTTTTGCCGCTTTTCATGTGCTTTAAAGGCGATTCGTATCTACCTCCTGAAATCTGTTTCCTGCAATTCTGCCTTGATTTCAAATCCTCTTCTTTGCCTTCCCTCAATATATTTATGGACGAGAGTTATCATTTATAACTCTGCAGGTTTGTGAATTGCAGTGCCCTGAACCTCCATTTTACAACTCGTTTTTATGGGAGCTGGCCGCAAAATCGCAGAATGGCTTCAGGCCCTGTTCTGGTTCCGGGGGTCAGGCTGAGCCTGTGGTTAATTCTTCTTTCTGATGGGAAAATAGAGTGACCTGTGCCTGTCCCAACACCAAGAGCTAGTCTCTCGTTGGTTCCACGTCTTCCCGTTTATCCTCAGGACAAATTGCAACCTGTACGGAACAGGAGGTTAAAGGTGCTGATGCTCCAAGTAGGGAGCTTGCTAGTAAAGCGGCTGGAATGACGAACCCGGGCACAAGGAGATGAGAAATGAGGTGCGTTTTAGAAACCTTTCCCCATCACACGGTGTACCATCTTCTGGGTTTCTCATGCATGTTTTTGATGTAGGAAGATGCCCCTGAACCTGGAGATTTGGGACCCATGCGATGGGTACCACGCAGTATTACTTTAAAGGGTCTGCGTTTGCTCACCCAACCTCACCAAACCTCTCAGCCCCAAGAGTGTCCACCCTTATGTCTCATCCAGCTGTGCGTCTAGATATGGTCAATCCAGGTTGCATCACAGCCCCTGAACGCATTGTGTAAGAATTTCTCTCTCTTTCACTGTCTTTGTTTCATGGGTGTTTCAAAGTAATTTATTTTTATAATGGGGTTTAGCTGCTTTTCACTGCTGTGTTTATGCCGCTTTACACCCACTTGACACACTAACAGAGAGATATCAATACATAGGTTTTACGATTATTATTAGTCAGATATATTCTTGTGCGGTGAATAGGGCGTGTTGAGTCCAGTTCTCTGAGCAAGGAGTAGGTCTTGTCTATTACATATTGGGTTTATGGAACGGTATCTGAGCTAATTTGATACCCTTGTTTTATGTATCACCCCACCTCACCTTTCCCGTTAAGCAGCCATAGTGTGTTTTCTGCATGTGTGACTCTGTTCTGTTTTGTAATTCAGTTCAAGTGTAACGGTTTTTACATTCCCTCTATCAGTGATACCTTATGAGAAGTGTCCTTTTCTGTGTGACTTATTTCACTTAGAATCGTCGTACCTAAATCCACTCATCATGCTGCTACTAACCTTACGACATTGATTTCCTGGCTGAGTGATATTCCATTGTACATGAGGACCACAACTTCTTTATCCATTTTTCTCTTTCCTGGGATATTTAAGGTGGAATGAAGTGGAGGTCCTGGTCAACAGAGCAGCCCTAAACTTTGGGGTGCTTGTGTCTTGCTGATTTTTAATTTTCCCAATTTATACCCCCATGAGTGGAAGTGCCCTATGCTCTCTAAGCTGTGTTTTTCAGATGTTTCAGGACTCACCGGACACTTCTCCAGAGTGGCTCTTGGCAATTTACATCCCGCCCATCAGTGTAGCAAGGCTCCCATTTCTCCATGGCCTGTCCTGCATTTCTGGTTTTGACACTTTTTTCAGCATGGCCCTTTTGACCGATGGGAAGCGAGACTTCTTTGTAGCGCTGATTTGCCTTTCCAGGTTGCTTGGTTGGCCAAAAAGGGCGTATGCGTTTTTTCCTGAATCTATTCAGGAAAAAACGCATACGCCCTTTTTGGCCAAGGGCATCATTGTCAACGTTTTGCCGCTTTTCATGTGCTTTAAAGGCGATTCGTATCTACCTCCTGAAATCTGTTTCCTGCAATTCTGCCTTGATTTCAAATCCTCTTCTTTGCCTTCCCTCAATATATTTGTGGACGAGAGTTATCATTTATAACTCTGCAGGTTTGTGAATTGCAGTGCCCTGAACCTCCATTTTACAACTCGTTTTTATGGGAGCTGGCCGCAAAATCGCAGAATGGCTTCAGGCCCTGTTCTGGTTCCGGGGGTCAGGCTGAGCCTGTGGTTAATTCTTCTTTCTGATGGGAAAATAGAGTGACCTGTGCCTGTCCCAACACCAAGAGCTAGTCTCTCGTTGGTTCCACGTCTTCCCGTTTATCCTCAGGACAAATTGCAACCTGTACGGAACAGGAGGTTAAAGGTGCTGATGCTCCAAGTAGGGAGCTTGCTAGTAAAGCGGCTGGAATGGCGAACCCGGGCACAAGGAGATGAGAAATGAGGTGCGTTTTAGAAACCTTTCCCCATCACACGGTGTACCATCTTCTGGGTTTCTCATGCATGTTTTTGATGTAGGAAGATGCCCTTGAACCTGGAGATTTGGGACCCATGCGATGGGTACCAGGCAGTATTCCTTTAAAGGGTCTGCGTTTGCTCACCCAACCTCACCAAACCTCTCAGCCCCAAGAGTGTCCACCCTTATGTCTCATCCAGCTGTGCGTCTAGATATGGTCAATCCAGGTTGCATCACAGCCCCTGAACGCATTGTGTAAGAATTTCTCTCTCTTTCACTGTCTTTGTTTCATGGGTGTTTCAAAGTAATTTATTTTTATAATGGGGTTTAGCTGCTTTTCACTGCTGTGTTTATGCCGCTTTACACCCACTTGACACACTAACAGAGAGATATCAATACATAGGTTTTACGATTATTATTAGTCAGATATATTCTTGTGCGGTGAATAGGGCGTGTTGAGTCCAGTTCTCTGAGCAAGGAGTAGGTCTTGTCTATTACATATTGGGTTTATGGAACGGTATCTGAGCTAATTTGATACCCTTGTTTTATGTATCACCCCACCTCACCTTTCCCGTTAAGCAGCCATAGTGTGTTTTCTGCACGTGTGACTCTGTTCTGTTTTGTAATTCAGTTCAAGTGTAACGGTTTTTACATTCCCTCTATCAGTGATACCTTATGAGAAGTGTCCTTTTCTGTGTGACTTATTTCACTTAGAATCGTCGTACCTAAATCCACTCATCATGCTGCTACTAACCTTACGACATTGATTTCCTGGCTGAGTGATATTCCATTGTACATGAGGACCACAACTTCTTTATCCATTTTTCTCTTTCCTGGGATATTTAAGGTGGAATGAAGTGGAGGTCCTTGTCAACAGAGCAGCCCTAAACTTTGGGGTGCTTGTGTCTTGCTGATTTTTCATTTTCCCAATTTATACCCCCATGAGTGGAAGTGCCCTATGCTCTCTAAGCTGTGTTTTTCAGATGTTTCAGGACTCACCGGACACTTCTCCAGAGTGGCTCTTGGCAATTTACATCCCGCCCATCAGTGTAGCAAGGCTCCCATTTCTCCATGGCCTGTCCTGCATTTCTGGTTTTGACACTGTTTTCAGCATGGCCCTTTTGACCGATGGGAAGCGAGACTTCTTTGTAGCGCTGATTTGCCTTTCCAGGTTGCTTGGTTGGCCAAAAAGGGCGTATGCGTTTTTTCCTGAATCTATTCAGGAAAAAACGCATACGCCCTTTTTGGCCAAGGGCATCATTGTCAACGTTTTGCCGCTTTTCATGTGCTTTAAAGGCGATTCGTATCTACCTCCTGAAATCTGTTTCCTGCAATTCTGCCTTGATTTCAAATCCTCTTCTTTGCCTTCCCTCAATATATTTGTGGACGAGAGTTATCATTTATAACTCTGCAGGTTTGTGAATTGCAGTGCCCTGAACCTCCATTTTACAACTCGTTTTTATGGGAGCTGGCCGCAAAATCGCAGAATGGCTTCAGGCCCTGTTCTGGTTCCGGGGGTCAGGCTGAGCCTGTGGTTAATTCTTCTTTCTGATGGGAAAATAGAGTGACCTGTGCCTGTCCCAACACCAAGAGCTAGTCTCTCGTTGGTTCCACGTCTTCCCGTTTATCCTCAGGACAAATTGCAACCTGTACGGAACAGGAGGTTAAAGGTGCTGATGCTCCAAGTAGGGAGCTTGCTAGTAAAGCGGCTGGAATGGCGAACCCGGGCACAAGGAGATGAGAAATGAGGTGCGTTTTAGAAACCTTTCCCCATCACACGGTGTACCATCTTCTGGGTTTCTCATGCATGTTTTTGATGTAGGAAGATGCCCTTGAACCTGGAGATTTGGGACCCATGCGATGGGTACCACGCAGTATTCCTTTAAAGGGTCTGCGTTTGCTCACCCAACCTCACCAAACCTCTCAGCCCCAAGAGTGTCCACCCTTATGTCTCATCCAGCTGTGCGTCTAGATATGGTCAATCCAGGTTGCATCACAGCCCCTGAACGCATTGTGTAAGAATTTCTCTCTCTTTCACTGTCTTTGTTTCATGGGTGTTTCAAAGTAATTTATTTTTATAATGGGGTTTAGCTGCTTTTCACTGCTGTGTTTATGCCGCTTTACACCCACTTGACACACTAACAGAGAGATATCAATACATAGGTTTTACGATTATTATTAGTCAGATATATTCTTGTGCGGTGAATAGGGCGTGTTGAGTCCAGTTCTCTGAGCAAGGAGTAGGTCTTGTCTATTACATATTGGGTTTATGGAACGGTATCTGAGCTAATTTGATACCCTTGTTTTATGTATCACCCCACCTCACCTTTCCCGTTAAGCAGCCATAGTGTGTTTTCTGCATGTGTGACTCTGTTCTGTTTTGTAATTCAGTTCAAGTGTAACGGTTTTTACATTCCCTCTATCAGTGATACCTTATGAGAAGTGTCCTTTTCTGTGTGACTTATTTCACTTAGAATCGTCGTACCTAAATCCACTCATCATGCTGCTACTAACCTTACGACATTGATTTCCTGGCTGAGTGATATTCCATTGTACATGAGGACCACAACTTCTTTATCCATTTTTCTCTTTCCTGGGATATTTAAGGTGGAATGAAGTGGAGGTCCTGGTCAACAGAGCAGCCCTAAACTTTGGGGTGCTTGTGTCTTGCTGATTTTTAATTTTCCCAATTTATACCCCCATGAGTGGAAGTGCCCTATGCTCTCTAAGCTGTGTTTTTCAGATGTTTCAGGACTCACCGGACACTTCTCCAGAGTGGCTCTTGGCAATTTACATCCCGCCCATCAGTGTAGCAAGGCTCCCATTTCTCCATGGCCTGTCCTGCATTTCTGCTTTTGACACTTTTTTCAGCATGGCCCTTTTGACCGATGGGAAGCGAGACTTCTTTGTAGCGCTGATTTGCCTTTCCAGGTTGCTTGGTTGGCCAAAAAGGGCGTATGCGTTTTTTCCTGAATCTATTCAGGAAAAAACGCATACGCCCTTTTTGGCCAAGGGCATCATTGTCAACGTTTTGCCGCTTTTCATGTGCTTTAAAGGCGATTCGTATCTCCCTCCTGAAATCTGTTTCCTGCAATTCTGCCTTGATTTCAAATCCTCTTCTTTGCCTTCCCTCAATATATTTGTGGACGAGAGTTATCATTTATAACTCTGCAGGTTTGTGAATTGCAGTGCCCTGAACCTCCATTTTACAACTCGTTTTTATGGGAGCTGGCCGCAAAATCGCAGAATGGCTTCAGGCCCTGTTCTGGTTCCGGGGGTCAGGCTGAGCCTGTGGTTAATTCTTCTTTCTGATGGGAAAATAGAGTGACCTGTGCCTGTCCCAACACCAAGAGCTAGTCTCTCGTTGGTTCCACGTCTTCCCGTTTATCCTCAGGACAAATTGCAACCTGTACGGAACAGGAGGTTAAAGGTGCTGATGCTCCAAGTAGGGAGCTTGCTAGTAAAGCGGCTGGAATGGCGAACCCGGGCACAAGGAGATGAGAAATGAGGTGCATTTTAGAAACCTTTCCCCATCACACGGTGTACCATCTTCTGGGTTTCTCATGCATGTTTTTGATGTAGGAAGATGCCCTTGAACCTGGAGATTTGGGACCCATGCGATGGGTACCACGCAGTATTACTTTAAAGGGTCTGCGTTTGCTCACCCAACCTCACCAAACCTCTCAGCCCCAAGAGTGTCCACCCTTATGCCTCATCCAGCTGTGCGTCTAGATATGGTCAATCCAGGTTGCATCACAGCCCCTGAACGCATTGTGTAAGAATTTCTCTCTCTTTCACTGTCTTTGTTTCATGGGTGTTTCAAAGTAATTTATTTTTATAATGGGGTTTAGCTGCTTTTCACTGCTGTGTTTATGCCGCTTTACACCCACTTGACACACTAACAGAGAGATATCAATACATAGGTTTTACGATTATTATTAGTCAGATATATTCTTGTGCGGTGAATAGGGCGTGTTGAGTCCAGTTCTCTGAGCAAGGAGTAGGTCTTGTCTATTACATATTGGGTTTATGGAACGGTATCTGAGCTAATTTGATACCCTTGTTTTATGTATCACCCCACCTCACCTTTCCCGTTAAGCAGCCATAGTGTGTTTTCTGCATGTGTGACTCTGTTCTGTTTTGTAATTCAGTTCAAGTGTAACGGTTTTTACATTCCCTCTATCAGTGATACCTTATGAGAAGTGTCCTTTTCTGTGTGACTTATTTCACTTAGAATCGTCGTACCTAAATCCACTCATCATGCTGCTACTAACCTTACGACATTGATTTCCTGGCTGAGTGATATTCCATTGTACATGAGGACCACAACTTCTTTATCCATTTTTCTCTTTCCTGGGATATTTAAGGTGGAATGAAGTGGAGGTCCTGGTCAACAGAGCAGCCCTAAACTTTGGGGTGCTTGTGTCTTGCTGATTTTTAATTTTCCCAATTTATACCCCCATGAGTGGAAGTGCCCTATGCTCTCTAAGCTGTGTTTTTCAGATGTTTCAGGACTCACCGGACACTTCTCCAGAGTGGCTCTTGGCAATTTACATCCCGCCCATCAGTGTAGCAAGGCTCCCATTTCTCCATGGCCTGTCCTGCATTTCTGCTTTTGACACTTTTTTCAGCATGGCCCTTTTGACCGATGGGAAGCGAGACTTCTTTGTAGCGCTGATTTGCCTTTCCAGGTTGCTTGGTTGGCCAAAAAGGGCGTATGCGTTTTTTCCTGAATCTATTCAGGAAAAAACGCATACGCCCTTTTTGGCCAAGGGCATCATTGTCAACGTTTTGCCGCTTTTCATGTGCTTTAAAGGCGATTCGTATCTACCTCCTGAAATCTGTTTCCTGCAATTCTGCCTTGATTTCAAATCCTCTTCTTTGCCTTCCCTCAATATATTTGTGGACGAGAGTTATCATTTATAACTCTGCAGGTTTGTGAATTGCAGTGCCCTGAACCTCCATTTTACAACTCGTTTTTATGGGAGCTGGCCGCAAAATCGCAGAATGGCTTCAGGCCCTGTTCTGGTTCCGGGGGTCAGGCTGAGCCTGTGGTTAATTCTTCTTTCTGATGGGAAAATAGAGTGACCTGTGCCTGTCCCAACACCAAGAGCTAGTCTCTCGTTGGTTCCACGTCTTCCCGTTTATCCTCAGGACAAATTGCAACCTGTACGGAACAGGAGGTTAAAGGTGCTGATGCTCCAAGTAGGGAGCTTGCTAGTAAAGTGGCTGGAATGGCGAACCCGGGCACAAGGAGATGAGAAATGAGGTGAGTTTTAGAAACCTTTCCCCATCACACGGTGTACCATCTTCTGGGTTTCTCATGCATGTTTTTGATGTAGGAAGATGCCCTTGAACCTGGAGATTTGGGACCCATGCGATGGGTACCACGCAGTATTACTTTAAAGGGTCTGCATTTGCTCACTCAACCTCACCAAAACTCTCAGCCCCAAGAGTGTCCACCCTTATGTCTCATCCAGCTGTGCGTCTAGATATGGTCAATCCAGGTTGCATCACAGCCCCTGAACGCATTGTGTAAGAATTTCTCTCTCTTTCACTGTCTTTGTTTCATAGGTGTTTCAAAGTAATTTATTTTTATAATGGGGTTTAGCTGCTTTTCACTGCTGTGTTTATGCCGCTTTACACCCACTTGACACACTAACAGAGAGATATCAATACATAGGTTTTACGATTATTATTAGTCAGATATATTCTTGTGCGGTGAATAGGGCGTGTTGAGTCCAGTTCTCTGAGCAAGGAGTAGGTCTTGTCTATTACATATTGGGTTTATGGAACGGTATCTGAGCTAATTTGATACCCTTGTTTTATGTATCACCCCACCTCACCTTTCCCGTTAAGCAGCCATAGTGTGTTTTCTGCATGTGTGACTCTGTTCTGTTTTGTAATTCAGTTCAAGTGTAACGGTTTTTACATTCCCTCTATCAGTGATACCTTATGAGAAGTGTCCTTTTCTGTGTGACTTATTTCACTTAGAATCGTCGTACCTAAATCCACTCATCATGCTGCTACTAACCTTACGACATTGATTTCCTGGCTGAGTGATATTCCATTGTACATGAGGACCACAACTTCTTTATCCATTTTTCTCTTTCCTGGGATATTTAAGGTGGAATGAAGTGGAGGTCCTGGTCAACAGAGCAGCCCTAAACTTTGGGGTGCTTGTGTCTTGCTGATTTTTAATTTTCCCAATTTATACCCCCATGAGTGGAAGTGCCCTATGCTCTCTAAGCTGTGTTTTTCAGATGTTTCAGGACTCACCGGACACTTCTCCAGAGTGGCTCTTGGCAATTTACATCCCGCCCATCAGTGTAGCAAGGCTCCCATTTCTCCATGGCCTGTCCTGCATTTCTGGTTTTGACACTTTTTTCAGCATGGCCCTTTTGACCGATGGGAAGCGAGACTTCTTTGTAGCGCTGATTTGCCTTTCCAGGTTGCTTGGTTGGCCAAAAAGGGCGTATGCGTTTTTTCCTGAATCTATTCAGGAAAAAACGCATACGCCCTTTTTGGCCAAGGGCATCATTGTCAACGTTTTGCCGCTTTTCATGTGCTTTAAAGGCGATTCGTATCTACCTCCTGAAATCTGTTTCCTGCAATTCTGCCTTGATTTCAAATCCTCTTCTTTGCCTTCCCTCAATATATTTGTGGACGAGAGTTATCATTTATAACTCTGCAGGTTTGTGAATTGCAGTGCCCTGAACCTCCATTTTACAACTCGTTTTTATGGGAGCTGGCCGCAAAATCGCAGAATGGCTTCAGGCCCTGTTCTGGTTCCGGGGGTCAGGCTGAGCCTGTGGTTAATTCTTCTTTCTGATGGGAAAATAGAGTGACCTGTGCCTGTCCCAACACCAAGAGCTAGTCTCTCGTTGGTTCCACGTCTTCCCGTTTATCCTCAGGACAAATTGCAACCTGTACGGAACAGGAGGTTAAAGGTGCTGATGCTCCAAGTAGGGAGCTTGCTAGTAAAGCGGCTGGAATGGCGAACCCGGGCACAAGGAGATGAGAAATGAGGTGCGTTTTAGAAACCTTTCCCCATCACACGGTGTACCATCTTCTGGGTTTCTCATGCATGTTTTTGATGTAGGAAGATGCCCTTGAACCTGGAGATTTGGGACCCATGCGATGGGTACCACGCAGTATTCCTTTAAAGGGTCTGCGTTTGCTCACCCAACCTCACCAAACCTCTCAGCCCCAAGAGTGTCCACCCTTATGTCTCATCCAGCTGTGCGTCTAGATATGGTCAATCCAGGTTGCATCACAGCCCCTGAACGCATTGTGTAAGAATTTCTCTCTCTTTCACTGTCTTTGTTTCATGGGTGTTTCAAAGTAATTTATTTTTATAATGGGGTTTAGCTGCTTTTCACTGCTGTGTTTATGCCGCTTTACACCCACTTGACACACTAACAGAGAGATATCAATACATAGGTTTTACGATTATTATTAGTCAGATATATTCTTGTGCGGTGAATAGGGCGTGTTGAGTCCAGTTCTCTGAGCAAGGAGTAGGTCTTGTCTATTACATATTGGGTTTATGGAACGGTATCTGAGCTAATTTGATACCCTTGTTTTATGTATCACCCCACCTCACCTTTCCCGTTAAGCAGCCATAGTGTGTTTTCTGCATGTGTGACTCTGTTCTGTTTTGTAATTCAGTTCAAGTGTAACGGTTTTTACATTCCCTCTATCAGTGATACCTTATGAGAAGTGTCCTTTTCTGTGTGACTTATTTCACTTAGAATCGTCGTACCTAAATCCACTCATCATGCTGCTACTAACCTTACGACATTGATTTCCTGGCTGAGTGATATTCCATTGTACATGAGGACCACAACTTCTTTATCCATTTTTCTCTTTCCTGGGATATTTAAGGTGGAATGAAGTGGAGGTCCTGGTCAACAGAGCAGCCCTAAACTTTGGGGTGCTTGTGTCTTGCTGATTTTTAATTTTCCCAATTTATACCCCCATGAGTGGAAGTGCCCTATGCTCTCTAAGCTGTGTTTTTCAGATGTTTCAGGACTCACCGGACACTTCTCCAGAGTGGCTCTTGGCAATTTACATCCCGCCCATCAGTGTAGCAAGGCTCCCATTTCTCCATGGCCTGTCCTGCATTTCTGGTTTTGACACTTTTTTCAGCATGGCCCTTTTGACCGATGGGAAGCGAGACTTCTTTGTAGCGCTGATTTGCCTTTCCAGGTTGCTTGGTTGGCCAAAAAGGGCGTATGCGTTTTTTCCTGAATCTATTCAGGAAAAAACGCATACGCCCTTTTTGGCCAAGGGCATCATTGTCAACGTTTTGCCGCTTTTCATGTGCTTTAAAGGCGATTCGTATCTACCTCCTGAAATCTGTTTCCTGCAATTCTGCCTTGATTTCAAATCCTCTTCTTTGCCTTCCCTCAATATATTTGTGGACGAGAGTTATCATTTATAACTCTGCAGGTTTGTGAATTGCAGTGCCCTGAACCTCCATTTTACAACTCGTTTTTATGGGAGCTGGCTGCAAAATCGCAGAATGGCTTCAGGCCCTGTTCTGGTTCCGGGGGTCAGGCTGAGCCTGTGGTTAATTCTTCTTTCTGATGGAAAAATAGAGTGACCTGTGCCTGTCCCAACACCAAGAGCTAGTCTCTCGTTGGTTCCACGTCTTCCCGTTTATCCTCAGGACAAAGTGCAACCTGTACGGAACAGGAGGTTAAAGGTGCTGATGCTCCAAGTAGGGAGCTTGCTAGTAAAGCGGCTGGAATGGCGAACCCGGGCACAAGGAGATGAGAAATGAGGTGCGTTTTAGAAACCTTTCCCCATCACACGGTGTACCATCTTCTGGGTTTCTCATGCATGTTTTTGATGTAGGAAGATGCCCTTGAACCTGGAGATTTGGGACCCATGCGATGGGTACCACGCAGTATTACTTTAAAGGGTCTGCGTTTGCTCACTCAACCTCACCAAACCTCTCAGCCCCAAGAGTGTCCACCCTTATGTCTCATCCAGCTGTGCGTCTAGATATGGTCAATCCAGGTTGCATCACAGCCCCTGAACGCATTGTGTAAGAATTTCTCTCTCTTTCACTGTCTTTGTTTCATGGGTGTTTCAAAGTAATTTATTTTTATAATGGGGTTTAGCTGCTTTTCACTGCTGTGTTTATGCCGCTTTACACCCACTTGACACACTAACAGAGAGATATCAATACATAGGTTTTACGATTATTATTAGTCAGATATATTCTTGTGCGGTGAATAGGGCGTGTTGAGTCCAGTTCTCTGAGCAAGGAGTAGGTCTTGTCTATTACATATTGGGTTTATGGAACGGTATCTGAGCTAATTTGATACCCTTGTTTTATGTATCACCCCACCTCACCTTTCCCGTTAAGCAGCCATAGTGTGTTTTCTGCATGTGTGACTCTGTTCTGTTTTGTAATTCAGTTCAAGTGTAACGGTTTTTACATTCCCTCTATCAGTGATACCTTATGAGAAGTGTCCTTTTCTGTGTGACTTATTTCACTTAGAATCGTCGTACCTAAATCCACTCATCATGCTGCTACTAACCTTACGACATTGATTTCCTGGCTGAGTGATATTCCATTGTACATGAGGACCACAACTTCTTTATCCATTTTTCTCTTTCCTGGGATATTTAAGGTGGAATGAAGTGGAGGTCCTGGTCAACAGAGCAGCCCTAAACTTTGGGGTGCTTGTGTCTTGCTGATTTTTCATTTTCCCAATTTATACCCCCATGAGTGGAAGTGCCCTATGCTCTCTAAGCTGTGTTTTTCAGATGTTTCAGGACTCACCGGACACTTCTCCAGAGTGGCTCTTGGCAATTTACATCCCGCCCATCAGTGTAGCAAGGCTCCCATTTCTCCATGGCCTGTCCTGCATTTCTGGTTTTGACACTTTTTTCAGCATGGCCCTTTTGACCGATGGGAAGCGAGACTTCTTTGTAGCGCTGATTTGCCTTTCCAGGTTGCTTGGTTGGCCAAAAAGGGCGTATGCGTTTTTTCCTGAATCTATTCAGGAAAAAACGCATACGCCCTTTTTGGCCAAGGGCATCATTGTCAACGTTTTGCCGCTTTTCATGTGCTTTAAAGGCGATTCGTATCTACCTCCTGAAATCTGTTTCCTGCAATTCTGCCTTGATTTCAAATCCTCTTCTTTGCCTTCCCTCAATATATTTGTGGACGAGAGTTATCATTTATAACTCTGCAGGTTTGTGAATTGCAGTGCCCTGAACCTCCATTTTACAACTCGTTTTTATGGGAGCTGGCCGCAAAATCGCAGAATGGCTTCAGGCCCTGTTCTGGTTCCGGGGGTCAGGCTGAGCCTGTGGTTAATTCTTCTTTCTGATGGGAAAATAGAGTGACCTGTGCCTGTCCCAACACCAAGAGCTAGTCTCTCGTTGGTTCCACGTCTTCCCGTTTATCCTCAGGACAAATTGCAACCTGTACGGAACAGGAGGTTAAAGGTGCTGATGCTCCAAGTAGGGAGCTTGCTAGTAAAGCGGCTGGAATGGCGAACCCGGGCACAAGGAGATGAGAAATGAGGTGCGTTTTAGAAACCTTTCCCCATCACACGGTGTACCATCTTCTGGGTTTCTCATGCATGTTTTGGATGTAGGAAGATGCCCTTGAACCTGGAGATTTGGGACCCATGCGATGGGTACCACGCAGTATTCCTTTAAAGGGTCTGCGTTTGCTCACCCAACCTCACCAAACCTCTCAGCCCCAAGAGTGTCCACCCTTATGTCTCATCCAGCTGTGCGTCTAGATATGGTCAATCCAGGTTGCATCACAGCCCCTGAACGCATTGTGTAAGAATTTCTCTCTCTTTCACTGTCTTTGTTTCATGGGTGTTTCAAAGTAATTTATTTTTATAATGGGGTTTAGCTGCTTTTCACTGCTGTGTTTATGCCGCTTTACACCCACTTGACACACTAACAGAGAGATATCAATACATAGGTTTTACGATTATTATTAGTCAGATATATTCTTGTGCGGTGAATAGGGTGTGTTGAGTCCAGTTCTCTGAGCAAGGAGTAGGTCTTGTCTATTACATATTGGGTTTATGGAACGGTATCTGAGCTAATTTGATACCCTTGTTTTATGTATCACCCCACCTCACCTTTCCCGTTAAGCAGCCATAGTGTGTTTTCTGCATGTGTGACTCTGTTCTGTTTTGTAATTCAGTTCAAGTGTAACGGTTTTTACATTCCCTCTATCAGTGATACCTTATGAGAAGTGTCCTTTTCTGTGTGACTTATTTCACTTAGAATCGTCGTACCTAAATCCACTCATCATGCTGCTACTAACCTTACGACATTGATTTCCTGGCTGAGTGATATTCCATTGTACATGAGGACCACAACTTCTTTATCCATTTTTCTCTTTCCTGGGATATTTAAGGTGGAATGAAGTGGAGGTCCTGGTCAACAGAGCAGCCCTAAACTTTGGGGTGCTTGTGTCTTGCTGATTTTTCATTTTCCCAATTTATACCCCCATGAGTGGAAGTGCCCTATGCTCTCTAAGCTGTGTTTTTCAGATGTTTCAGGACTCACCGGACACTTCTCCAGAGTGGCTGTTGGCAATTTACATCCCGCCCATCAGTGTAGCAAGGCTCCCATTTCTCCATGGCCTGTCCTGCATTTCTGGTTTTGACACTTTTTTCAGCATGGCCCTTTTGACCGATGGGAAGCGAGACTTCTTTGTAGCGCTGATTTGCCTTTCCAGGTTGCTTGGTTGGCCAAAAAGGGCGTATGCGTTTTTTCCTGAATCTATTCAGGAAAAAACGCATATGCCCTTTTTGGCCAAGGGCATCATTGTCAACGTTTTGCCGCTTTTCATGTGCTTTAAAGGCGATTCGTATCTACCTCCTGAAATCTGTTTCCTGCAATTCTGCCTTGATTTCAAATCCTCTTCTTTGCCTTCCCTCAATATATTTGTGGACGAGAGTTATCATTTATAACTCTGCAGGTTTGTGAATTGCAGTGCCCTGAACCTCCATTTTACAACTCGTTTTTATGGGAGCTGGCCGCAAAATCGCAGAATGGCTTCAGGCCCTGTTCTGGTTCCGGGGGTCAGGCTGAGCCTGTGGTTAATTCTTCTTTCTGATGGGAAAATAGAGTGACCTGTGCCTGTCCCAACACCAAGAGCTAGTCTCTCGTTGGTTCCACGTCTTCCCGTTTATCCTCAGGACAAATTGCAACCTGTACGGAACAGGAGGTTAAAGGTGCTGATGCTCCAAGTAGGGAGCTTGCTAGTAAAGCGGCTGGAATGGCGAACCCGGGCACAAGGAGATGAGAAATGAGGTGCGTTTTAGAAACCTTTCCCCATCACACGGTGTACCATCTTCTGGGTTTCTCATGCATGTTTTTGATGTAGGAAGATGCCCTTGAACCTGGAGATTTGGGACCCATGCGATGGGTACCACGCAGTATTCCTTTAAAGGGTCTGCGTTTGCTCACCCAACCTCACCAAACCTCTCAGCCCCAAGAGTGTCCACCCTTATGTCTCATCCAGCTGTGCGTCTAGATATGGTCAATCCAGGTTGCATCACAGCCCCTGAACGCATTGTGTAAGAATTTCTCTCTCTTTCACTGTCTTTGTTTCATGGGTGTTTCAAAGTAATTTATTTTTATAATGGGGTTTAGCTGCTTTTCACTGCTGTGTTTATGCCGCTTTACACCCACTTGACACACTAACAGAGAGATATCAATACATAGGTTTTACGATTATTATTAGTCAGATATATTCTTGTGCGGTGAATAGGGTGTGTTGAGTCCAGTTCTCTGAGCAAGGAGTAGGTCTTGTCTATTACATATTGGGTTTATGGAACGGTATCTGAGCTAATTTGATACCCTTGTTTTATGTATCACCCCACCTCACCTTTCCCGTTAAGCAGCCATAGTGTGTTTTCTGCATGTGTGACTCTGTTCTGTTTTGTAATTCAGTTCAAGTGTAACGGTTTTTACATTCCCTCTATCAGTGATACCTTATGAGAAGTGTCCTTTTCTGTGTGACTTATTTCACTTAGAATCGTCGTACCTAAATCCACTCATCATGCTGCTACTAACCTTACGACATTGATTTCCTGGCTGAGTGATATTCCATTGTACATGAGGACCACAACTTCTTTATCCATTTTTCTCTTTCCTGGGATATTTAAGGTGGAATGAAGTGGAGGTCCTGGTCAACAGAGCAGCCCTAAACTTTGGGGTGCTTGTGTCTTGCTGATTTTTAATTTTCCCAATTTATACCCCCATGAGTGGAAGTGCCCTATGCTCTCTAAGCTGTGTTTTTCAGATGTTTCAGGACTCACCGGACACTTCTCCAGAGTGGCTCTTGGCAATTTACATCCCGCCCATCAGTGTAGCAAGGCTCCCATTTCTCCATGGCCTGTCCTGCATTTCTGGTTTTGACACTTTTTTCAGCATGGCCCTTTTGACCGATGGGAAGCGAGACTTCTTTGTAGCGCTGATTTGCCTTTCCAGGTTGCTTGGTTGGCCAAAAAGGGCGTATGCGTTTTTTCCTGAATCTATTCAGGAAAAAACGCATACGCCCTTTTTGGCCAAGGGCATCATTGTCAACGTTTTGCCGCTTTTCATGTGCTTTAAAGGCGATTCGTATCTACCTCCTGAAATCTGTTTCCTGCAATTCTGCCTTGATTTCAAATCCTCTTCTTTGCCTTCCCTCAATATATTTGTGGACGAGAGTTATCATTTATAACTCTGCAGGTTTGTGAATTGCAGTGCCCTGAACCTCCATTTTACAACTCGTTTTTATGGGAGCTGGCCGCAAAATCGCAGAATGGCTTCAGGCCCTGTTCTGGTTCCGGGGGTCAGGCTGAGCCTGTGGTTAATTCTTCTTTCTGATGGGAAAATAGAGTGACCTGTGCCTGTCCCAACACCAAGAGCTAGTCTCTCGTTGGTTCCACGTCTTCCCGTTTATCCTCAGGACAAATTGCAACCTGTACGGAACAGGAGGTTAAAGGTGCTGATGCTCCAAGTAGGGAGCTTGCTAGTAAAGCGGCTGGAATGGCGAACCTGGGCACAAGGAGATGAGAAATGAGGTGCGTTTTAGAAACCTTTCCCCATCACACGGTGTACCATCTTCTGGGTTTCTCATGCATGTTTTTGATGTAGGAAGATGCCCTTGAACCTGGAGATTTGGGACCCATGCGATGGGTACCACGCAGTATTACTTTAAAGGGTCTGCGTTTGCTCACCCAACCTCACCAAACCTCTCAGCCCCAAGAGTGTCCACCCTTATGTCTCATCCAGCTGTGCGTCTAGATATGGTCAATCCAGGTTGCATCACAGCCCCTGAACGCATTGTGTAAGAATTTCTCTCTCTTTCACTGTCTTTGTTTCATGGGTGTTTCAAAGTAATTTATTTTTATAATGGGGTTTAGCTGCTTTTCACTGCTGTGTTTATGCCGCTTTACACCCACTTGACACACTAACAGAGAGATATCAATACATAGGTTTTACGATTATTATTAGTCAGATATATTCTTGTGCGGTGAATAGGGCGTGTTGAGTCCAGTTCTCTGAGCAAGGAGTAGGTCTTGTCTATTACATATTGGGTTTATGGAACGGTATCTGAGCTAATTTGATACCCTTGTTTTATGTATCACCCCACCTCACCTTTCCCGTTAAGCAGCCATAGTGTGTTTTCTGCACGTGTGACTCTGTTCTGTTTTGTAATTCAGTTCAAGTGTAACGGTTTTTACATTCCCTCTATCAGTGATACCTTATGAGAAGTGTCCTTTTCTGTGTGACTTATTTCACTTAGAATCGTCGTACCTAAATCCACTCATCATGCTGCTACTAACCTTACGACATTGATTTCCTGGCTGAGTGATATTCCATTGTACATGAGGACCACAACTTCTTTATCCATTTTTCTCTTTCCTGGGATATTTAAGGTGGAATGAAGTGGAGGTCCTGGTCAACAGAGCAGCCCTAAACTTTGGGGTGCTTGTGTCTTGCTGATTTTTAATTTTCCCAATTTATACCCCCATGAGTGGAAGTGCCCTATGCTCTCTAAGCTGTGTTTTTCAGATGTTTCAGGACTCACCGGACACTTCTCCAGAGTGGCTCTTGGCAATTTACATCCCGCCCATCAGTGTAGCAAGGCTCCCATTTCTCCATGGCCTGTCCTGCATTTCTGGTTTTGACACTTTTTTCAGCATGGCCCTTTTGACCGATGGGAAGCGAGACTTCTTTGTAGCGCTGATTTGCCTTTCCAGGTTGCTTGGTTGGCCAAAAAGGGCGTATGCGTTTTTTCCTGAATCTATTCAGGAAAAAACGCATACGCCCTTTTTGGCCAAGGGCATCATTGTCAACGTTTTGCCGCTTTTCATGTGCTTTAAAGGCGATTCGTATCTACCTCCTGAAATCTGTTTCCTGCAATTCTGCCTTGATTTCAAATCCTCTTCTTTGCCTTCCCTCAATATATTTGTGGACGAGAGTTATCATTTATAACTCTGCAGGTTTGTGAATTGCAGTGCCCTGAACCTCCATTTTACAACTCGTTTTTATGGGAGCTGGCCGCAAAATCGCAGAATGGCTTCAGGCCCTGTTCTGGTTCCGGGGGTCAGGCTGAGCCTGTGGTTAATTCTTCTTTCTGATGGGAAAATAGAGTGACCTGTGCCTGTCCCAACACCAAGAGCTAGTCTCTCGTTGGTTCCACGTCTTCCCGTTTATCCTCAGGACAAATTGCAACCTGTACGGAACAGGAGGTTAAAGGTGCTGATGCTCCAAGTAGGGAGCTTGCTAGTAAAGCGGCTGGAATGGCGAACCCGGGCACAAGGAGATGAGAAATGAGGTGCGTTTTAGAAACCTTTCCCCATCACACGGTGTACCATCTTCTGGGTTTCTCATGCATGTTTTTGATGTAGGAAGATGCCCTTGAACCTGGAGATTTGGGACCCATGCGATGGGTACCACGCAGTATTCCTTTAAAGGGTCTGCGTTTGCTCACCCAACCTCACCAAACCTCTCAGCCCCAAGAGTGTCCACCCTTATGTCTCATCCAGCTGTGCGTCTAGATATGGTCAATCCAGGTTGCATCACAGCCCCTGAACGCATTGTGTAAGAATTTCTCTCTCTTTCACTGTCTTTGTTTCATGGGTGTTTCAAAGTAATTTATTTTTATAATGGGGTTTAGCTGCTTTTCACTGCTGTGTTTATGCCGCTTTACACCCACTTGACACACTAACAGAGAGATATCAATACATAGGTTTTACGATTATTATTAGTCAGATATATTCTTGTGCGGTGAATAGGGCGTGTTGAGTCCAGTTCTCTGAGCAAGGAGTAGGTCTTGTCTATTACATATTGGGTTTATGGAACGGTATCTGAGCTAATTTGATACCCTTGTTTTATGTATCACCCCACCTCACCTTTCCCGTTAAGCAGCCATAGTGTGTTTTCTGCACGTGTGACTCTGTTCTGTTTTGTAATTCAGTTCAAGTGTAACGGTTTTTACATTCCCTCTATCAGTGATACCTTATGAGAAGTGTCCTTTTCTGTGTGACTTATTTCACTTAGAATCGTCGTACCTAAATCCACTCATCATGCTGCTACTAACCTTACGACATTGATTTCCTGGCTGAGTGATATTCCATTGTACATGAGGACCACAACTTCTTTATCCATTTTTCTCTTTCCTGGGATATTTAAGGTGGAATGAAGTGGAGGTCCTGGTCAACAGAGCAGCCCTAAACTTTGGGGTGCTTGTGTCTTGCTGATTTTTAATTTTCCCAATTTATACCCCCATGAGTGGAAGTGCCCTATGCTCTCTAAGCTGTGTTTTTCAGATGTTTCAGGACTCACCGGACACTTCTCCAGAGTGGCTCTTGGCAATTTACATCCCGCCCATCAGTGTAGCAAGGCTCCCATTTCTCCATGGCCTGTCCTGCATTTCTGCTTTTGACACTTTTTTCAGCATGGCCCTTTTGACCGATGGGAAGCGAGACTTCTTTGTAGCGCTGATTTGCCTTTCCAGGTTGCTTGGTTGGCCAAAAAGGGCGTATGCGTTTTTTCCTGAATCTATTCAGGAAAAAACGCATACGCCCTTTTTGGCCAAGGGCATCATTGTCAACGTTTTGCCGCTTTTCATGTGCTTTAAAGGCGATTCGTATCTACCTCCTGAAATCTGTTTCCTGCAATTCTGCCTTGATTTCAAATCCTCTTCTTTGCCTTCCCTCAATATATTTGTGGACGAGAGTTATCATTTATAACTCTGCAGGTTTGTGAATTGCAGTGCCCTGAACCTCCATTTTACAACTCGTTTTTATGGGAGCTGGCCGCAAAATCGCAGAATGGCTTCAGGCCCTGTTCTGGTTCCGGGGGTCAGGCTGAGCCTGTGGTTAATTCTTCTTTCTGATGGGAAAATAGAGTGACCTGTGCCTGTCCCAACACCAAGAGCTAGTCTCTCGTTGGTTCCACGTCTTCCCGTTTATCCTCAGGACAAATTGCAACCTGTACGGAACAGGAGGTTAAAGGTGCTGATGCTCCAAGTAGGGAGCTTGCTAGTAAAGCGGCTGGAATGGCGAACCCGGGCACAAGGAGATGAGAAATGAGGTGCATTTTAGAAACCTTTCCCCATCACACGGTGTACCATCTTCTGGGTTTCTCATGCATGTTTTTGATGTAGGAAGATGCCCTTGAACCTGGAGATTTGGGACCCATGCGATGGGTACCACGCAGTATTACTTTAAAGGGTCTGCGTTTGCTCACCCAACCTCACCAAACCTCTCAGCCCCAAGAGTGTCCACCCTTATGCCTCATCCAGCTGTGCGTCTAGATATGGTCAATCCAGGTTGCATCACAGCCCCTGAACGCATTGTGTAAGAATTTCTCTCTCTTTCACTGTCTTTGTTTCATGGGTGTTTCAAAGTAATTTATTTTTATAATGGGGTTTAGCTGCTTTTCACTGCTGTGTTTATGCCGCTTTACACCCACTTGACACACTAACAGAGAGATATCAATACATAGGTTTTACGATTATTATTAGTCAGATATATTCTTGTGCGGTGAATAGGGCGTGTTGAGTCCAGTTCTCTGAGCAAGGAGTAGGTCTTGTCTATTACATATTGGGTTTATGGAACGGTATCTGAGCTAATTTGATACCCTTGTTTTATGTATCACCCCACCTCACCTTTCCCGTTAAGCAGCCATAGTGTGTTTTCTGCATGTGTGACTCTGTTCTGTTTTGTAATTCAGTTCAAGTGTAACGGTTTTTACATTCCCTCTATCAGTGATACCTTATGAGAAGTGTCCTTTTCTGTGTGACTTATTTCACTTAGAATCGTCGTACCTAAATCCACTCATCATGCTGCTACTAACCTTACGACATTGATTTCCTGGCTGAGTGATATTCCATTGTACATGAGGACCACAACTTCTTTATCCATTTTTCTCTTTCCTGGGATATTTAAGGTGGAATGAAGTGGAGGTCCTGGTCAACAGAGCAGCCCTAAACTTTGGGGTGCTTGTGTCTTGCTGATTTTTAATTTTCCCAATTTATACCCCCATGAGTGGAAGTGCCCTATGCTCTCTAAGCTGTGTTTTTCAGATGTTTCAGGACTCACCGGACACTTCTCCAGAGTGGCTCTTGGCAATTTACATCCCGCCCATCAGTGTAGCAAGGCTCCCATTTCTCCATGGCCTGTCCTGCATTTCTGCTTTTGACACTTTTTTCAGCATGGCCCTTTTGACCGATGGGAAGCGAGACTTCTTTGTAGCGCTGATTTGCCTTTCCAGGTTGCTTGGTTGGCCAAAAAGGGCGTATGCGTTTTTTCCTGAATCTATTCAGGAAAAAACGCATACGCCCTTTTTGGCCAAGGGCATCATTGTCAACGTTTTGCCGCTTTTCATGTGCTTTAAAGGCGATTCGTATCTACCTCCTGAAATCTGTTTCCTGCAATTCTGCCTTGATTTCAAATCCTCTTCTTTGCCTTCCCTCAATATATTTGTGGACGAGAGTTATCATTTATAACTCTGCAGGTTTGTGAATTGCAGTGCCCTGAACCTCCATTTTACAACTCGTTTTTATGGGAGCTGGCCGCAAAATCGCAGAATGGCTTCAGGCCCTGTTCTGGTTCCGGGGGTCAGGCTGAGCCTGTGGTTAATTCTTCTTTCTGATGGGAAAATAGAGTGACCTGTGCCTGTCCCAACACCAAGAGCTAGTCTCTCGTTGGTTCCACGTCTTCCCGTTTATCCTCAGGACAAATTGCAACCTGTACGGAACAGGAGGTTAAAGGTGCTGATGCTCCAAGTAGGGAGCTTGCTAGTAAAGTGGCTGGAATGGCGAACCCGGGCACAAGGAGATGAGAAATGAGGTGAGTTTTAGAAACCTTTCCCCATCACACGGTGTACCATCTTCTGGGTTTCTCATGCATGTTTTTGATGTAGGAAGATGCCCTTGAACCTGGAGATTTGGGACCCATGCGATGGGTACCACGCAGTATTACTTTAAAGGGTCTGCATTTGCTCACTCAACCTCACCAAAACTCTCAGCCCCAAGAGTGTCCACCCTTATGTCTCATCCAGCTGTGCGTCTAGATATGGTCAATCCAGGTTGCATCACAGCCCCTGAACGCATTGTGTAAGAATTTCTCTCTCTTTCACTGTCTTTGTTTCATAGGTGTTTCAAAGTAATTTATTTTTATAATGGGGTTTAGCTGCTTTTCACTGCTGTGTTTATGCCGCTTTACACCCACTTGACACACTAACAGAGAGATATCAATACATAGGTTTTACGATTATTATTAGTCAGATATATTCTTGTGCGGTGAATAGGGCGTGTTGAGTCCAGTTCTCTGAGCAAGGAGTAGGTCTTGTCTATTACATATTGGGTTTATGGAACGGTATCTGAGCTAATTTGATACCCTTGTTTTATGTATCACCCCACCTCACCTTTCCCGTTAAGCAGCCATAGTGTGTTTTCTGCATGTGTGACTCTGTTCTGTTTTGTAATTCAGTTCAAGTGTAACGGTTTTTACATTCCCTCTATCAGTGATACCTTATGAGAAGTGTCCTTTTCTGTGTGACTTATTTCACTTAGAATCGTCGTACCTAAATCCACTCATCATGCTGCTACTAACCTTACGACATTGATTTCCTGGCTGAGTGATATTCCATTGTACATGAGGACCACAACTTCTTTATCCATTTTTCTCTTTCCTGGGATATTTAAGGTGGAATGAAGTGGAGGTCCTGGTCAACAGAGCAGCCCTAAACTTTGGGGTGCTTGTGTCTTGCTGATTTTTAATTTTCCCAATTTATACCCCCATGAGTGGAAGTGCCCTATGCTCTCTAAGCTGTGTTTTTCAGATGTTTCAGGACTCACCGGACACTTCTCCAGAGTGGCTCTTGGCAATTTACATCCCGCCCATCAGTGTAGCAAGGCTCCCATTTCTCCATGGCCTGTCCTGCATTTCTGGTTTTGACACTTTTTTCAGCATGGCCCTTTTGACCGATGGGAAGCGAGACTTCTTTGTAGCGCTGATTTGCCTTTCCAGGTTGCTTGGTTGGCCAAAAAGGGCGTATGCGTTTTTTCCTGAATCTATTCAGGAAAAAACGCATACGCCCTTTTTGGCCAAGGGCATCATTGTCAACGTTTTGCCGCTTTTCATGTGCTTTAAAGGCGATTCGTATCTACCTCCTGAAATCTGTTTCCTGCAATTCTGCCTTGATTTCAAATCCTCTTCTTTGCCTTCCCTCAATATATTTGTGGACGAGAGTTATCATTTATAACTCTGCAGGTTTGTGAATTGCAGTGCCCTGAACCTCCATTTTACAACTCGTTTTTATGGGAGCTGGCCGCAAAATCGCAGAATGGCTTCAGGCCCTGTTCTGGTTCCGGGGGTCAGGCTGAGCCTGTGGTTAATTCTTCTTTCTGATGGGAAAATAGAGTGACCTGTGCCTGTCCCAACACCAAGAGCTAGTCTCTCGTTGGTTCCACGTCTTCCCGTTTATCCTCAGGACAAATTGCAACCTGTACGGAACAGGAGGTTAAAGGTGCTGATGCTCCAAGTAGGGAGCTTGCTAGTAAAGCGGCTGGAATGGCGAACCCGGGCACAAGGAGATGAGAAATGAGGTGCGTTTTAGAAACCTTTCCCCATCACACGGTGTACCATCTTCTGGGTTTCTCATGCATGTTTTTGATGTAGGAAGATGCCCTTGAACCTGGAGATTTGGGACCCATGCGATGGGTACCACGCAGTATTCCTTTAAAGGGTCTGCGTTTGCTCACCCAACCTCACCAAACCTCTCAGCCCCAAGAGTGTCCACCCTTATGTCTCATCCAGCTGTGCGTCTAGATATGGTCAATCCAGGTTGCATCACAGCCCCTGAACGCATTGTGTAAGAATTTCTCTCTCTTTCACTGTCTTTGTTTCATGGGTGTTTCAAAGTAATTTATTTTTATAATGGGGTTTAGCTGCTTTTCACTGCTGTGTTTATGCCGCTTTACACCCACTTGACACACTAACAGAGAGATATCAATACATAGGTTTTACGATTATTATTAGTCAGATATATTCTTGTGCGGTGAATAGGGCGTGTTGAGTCCAGTTCTCTGAGCAAGGAGTAGGTCTTGTCTATTACATATTGGGTTTATGGAACGGTATCTGAGCTAATTTGATACCCTTGTTTTATGTATCACCCCACCTCACCTTTCCCGTTAAGCAGCCATAGTGTGTTTTCTGCATGTGTGACTCTGTTCTGTTTTGTAATTCAGTTCAAGTGTAACGGTTTTTACATTCCCTCTATCAGTGATACCTTATGAGAAGTGTCCTTTTCTGTGTGACTTATTTCACTTAGAATCGTCGTACCTAAATCCACTCATCATGCTGCTACTAACCTTACGACATTGATTTCCTGGCTGAGTGATATTCCATTGTACATGAGGACCACAACTTCTTTATCCATTTTTCTCTTTCCTGGGATATTTAAGGTGGAATGAAGTGGAGGTCCTGGTCAACAGAGCAGCCCTAAACTTTGGGGTGCTTGTGTCTTGCTGATTTTTAATTTTCCCAATTTATACCCCCATGAGTGGAAGTGCCCTATGCTCTCTAAGCTGTGTTTTTCAGATGTTTCAGGACTCACCGGACACTTCTCCAGAGTGGCTCTTGGCAATTTACATCCCGCCCATCAGTGTAGCAAGGCTCCCATTTCTCCATGGCCTGTCCTGCATTTCTGGTTTTGACACTTTTTTCAGCATGGCCCTTTTGACCGATGGGAAGCGAGACTTCTTTGTAGCGCTGATTTGCCTTTCCAGGTTGCTTGGTTGGCCAAAAAGGGCGTATGCGTTTTTTCCTGAATCTATTCAGGAAAAAACGCATACGCCCTTTTTGGCCAAGGGCATCATTGTCAACGTTTTGCCGCTTTTCATGTGCTTTAAAGGCGATTCGTATCTACCTCCTGAAATCTGTTTCCTGCAATTCTGCCTTGATTTCAAATCCTCTTCTTTGCCTTCCCTCAATATATTTGTGGACGAGAGTTATCATTTATAACTCTGCAGGTTTGTGAATTGCAGTGCCCTGAACCTCCATTTTACAACTCGTTTTTATGGGAGCTGGCTGCAAAATCGCAGAATGGCTTCAGGCCCTGTTCTGGTTCCGGGGGTCAGGCTGAGCCTGTGGTTAATTCTTCTTTCTGATGGAAAAATAGAGTGACCTGTGCCTGTCCCAACACCAAGAGCTAGTCTCTCGTTGGTTCCACGTCTTCCCGTTTATCCTCAGGACAAAGTGCAACCTGTACGGAACAGGAGGTTAAAGGTGCTGATGCTCCAAGTAGGGAGCTTGCTAGTAAAGCGGCTGGAATGGCGAACCCGGGCACAAGGAGATGAGAAATGAGGTGCGTTTTAGAAACCTTTCCCCATCACACGGTGTACCATCTTCTGGGTTTCTCATGCATGTTTTTGATGTAGGAAGATGCCCTTGAACCTGGAGATTTGGGACCCATGCGATGGGTACCACGCAGTATTACTTTAAAGGGTCTGCGTTTGCTCACTCAACCTCACCAAACCTCTCAGCCCCAAGAGTGTCCACCCTTATGTCTCATCCAGCTGTGCGTCTAGATATGGTCAATCCAGGTTGCATCACAGCCCCTGAACGCATTGTGTAAGAATTTCTCTCTCTTTCACTGTCTTTGTTTCATGGGTGTTTCAAAGTAATTTATTTTTATAATGGGGTTTAGCTGCTTTTCACTGCTGTGTTTATGCCGCTTTACACCCACTTGACACACTAACAGAGAGATATCAATACATAGGTTTTACGATTATTATTAGTCAGATATATTCTTGTGCGGTGAATAGGGCGTGTTGAGTCCAGTTCTCTGAGCAAGGAGTAGGTCTTGTCTATTACATATTGGGTTTATGGAACGGTATCTGAGCTAATTTGATACCCTTGTTTTATGTATCACCCCACCTCACCTTTCCCGTTAAGCAGCCATAGTGTGTTTTCTGCATGTGTGACTCTGTTCTGTTTTGTAATTCAGTTCAAGTGTAACGGTTTTTACATTCCCTCTATCAGTGATACCTTATGAGAAGTGTCCTTTTCTGTGTGACTTATTTCACTTAGAATCGTCGTACCTAAATCCACTCATCATGCTGCTACTAACCTTACGACATTGATTTCCTGGCTGAGTGATATTCCATTGTACATGAGGACCACAACTTCTTTATCCATTTTTCTCTTTCCTGGGATATTTAAGGTGGAATGAAGTGGAGGTCCTGGTCAACAGAGCAGCCCTAAACTTTGGGGTGCTTGTGTCTTGCTGATTTTTCATTTTCCCAATTTATACCCCCATGAGTGGAAGTGCCCTATGCTCTCTAAGCTGTGTTTTTCAGATGTTTCAGGACTCACCGGACACTTCTCCAGAGTGGCTCTTGGCAATTTACATCCCGCCCATCAGTGTAGCAAGGCTCCCATTTCTCCATGGCCTGTCCTGCATTTCTGGTTTTGACACTTTTTTCAGCATGGCCCTTTTGACCGATGGGAAGCGAGACTTCTTTGTAGCGCTGATTTGCCTTTCCAGGTTGCTTGGTTGGCCAAAAAGGGCGTATGCGTTTTTTCCTGAATCTATTCAGGAAAAAACGCATACGCCCTTTTTGGCCAAGGGCATCATTGTCAACGTTTTGCCGCTTTTCATGTGCTTTAAAGGCGATTCGTATCTACCTCCTGAAATCTGTTTCCTGCAATTCTGCCTTGATTTCAAATCCTCTTCTTTGCCTTCCCTCAATATATTTGTGGACGAGAGTTATCATTTATAACTCTGCAGGTTTGTGAATTGCAGTGCCCTGAACCTCCATTTTACAACTCGTTTTTATGGGAGCTGGCCGCAAAATCGCAGAATGGCTTCAGGCCCTGTTCTGGTTCCGGGGGTCAGGCTGAGCCTGTGGTTAATTCTTCTTTCTGATGGGAAAATAGAGTGACCTGTGCCTGTCCCAACACCAAGAGCTAGTCTCTCGTTGGTTCCACGTCTTCCCGTTTATCCTCAGGACAAATTGCAACCTGTACGGAACAGGAGGTTAAAGGTGCTGATGCTCCAAGTAGGGAGCTTGCTAGTAAAGCGGCTGGAATGGCGAACCCGGGCACAAGGAGATGAGAAATGAGGTGCGTTTTAGAAACCTTTCCCCATCACACGGTGTACCATCTTCTGGGTTTCTCATGCATGTTTTGGATGTAGGAAGATGCCCTTGAACCTGGAGATTTGGGACCCATGCGATGGGTACCACGCAGTATTCCTTTAAAGGGTCTGCGTTTGCTCACCCAACCTCACCAAACCTCTCAGCCCCAAGAGTGTCCACCCTTATGTCTCATCCAGCTGTGCGTCTAGATATGGTCAATCCAGGTTGCATCACAGCCCCTGAACGCATTGTGTAAGAATTTCTCTCTCTTTCACTGTCTTTGTTTCATGGGTGTTTCAAAGTAATTTATTTTTATAATGGGGTTTAGCTGCTTTTCACTGCTGTGTTTATGCCGCTTTACACCCACTTGACACACTAACAGAGAGATATCAATACATAGGTTTTACGATTATTATTAGTCAGATATATTCTTGTGCGGTGAATAGGGTGTGTTGAGTCCAGTTCTCTGAGCAAGGAGTAGGTCTTGTCTATTACATATTGGGTTTATGGAACGGTATCTGAGCTAATTTGATACCCTTGTTTTATGTATCACCCCACCTCACCTTTCCCGTTAAGCAGCCATAGTGTGTTTTCTGCATGTGTGACTCTGTTCTGTTTTGTAATTCAGTTCAAGTGTAACGGTTTTTACATTCCCTCTATCAGTGATACCTTATGAGAAGTGTCCTTTTCTGTGTGACTTATTTCACTTAGAATCGTCGTACCTAAATCCACTCATCATGCTGCTACTAACCTTACGACATTGATTTCCTGGCTGAGTGATATTCCATTGTACATGAGGACCACAACTTCTTTATCCATTTTTCTCTTTCCTGGGATATTTAAGGTGGAATGAAGTGGAGGTCCTGGTCAACAGAGCAGCCCTAAACTTTGGGGTGCTTGTGTCTTGCTGATTTTTCATTTTCCCAATTTATACCCCCATGAGTGGAAGTGCCCTATGCTCTCTAAGCTGTGTTTTTCAGATGTTTCAGGACTCACCGGACACTTCTCCAGAGTGGCTGTTGGCAATTTACATCCCGCCCATCAGTGTAGCAAGGCTCCCATTTCTCCATGGCCTGTCCTGCATTTCTGGTTTTGACACTTTTTTCAGCATGGCCCTTTTGACCGATGGGAAGCGAGACTTCTTTGTAGCGCTGATTTGCCTTTCCAGGTTGCTTGGTTGGCCAAAAAGGGCGTATGCGTTTTTTCCTGAATCTATTCAGGAAAAAACGCATATGCCCTTTTTGGCCAAGGGCATCATTGTCAACGTTTTGCCGCTTTTCATGTGCTTTAAAGGCGATTCGTATCTACCTCCTGAAATCTGTTTCCTGCAATTCTGCCTTGATTTCAAATCCTCTTCTTTGCCTTCCCTCAATATATTTGTGGACGAGAGTTATCATTTATAACTCTGCAGGTTTGTGAATTGCAGTGCCCTGAACCTCCATTTTACAACTCGTTTTTATGGGAGCTGGCCGCAAAATCGCAGAATGGCTTCAGGCCCTGTTCTGGTTCCGGGGGTCAGGCTGAGCCTGTGGTTAATTCTTCTTTCTGATGGGAAAATAGAGTGACCTGTGCCTGTCCCAACACCAAGAGCTAGTCTCTCGTTGGTTCCACGTCTTCCCGTTTATCCTCAGGACAAATTGCAACCTGTACGGAACAGGAGGTTAAAGGTGCTGATGCTCCAAGTAGGGAGCTTGCTAGTAAAGCGGCTGGAATGGCGAACCCGGGCACAAGGAGATGAGAAATGAGGTGCGTTTTAGAAACCTTTCCCCATCACACGGTGTACCATCTTCTGGGTTTCTCATGCATGTTTTTGATGTAGGAAGATGCCCTTGAACCTGGAGATTTGGGACCCATGCGATGGGTACCACGCAGTATTCCTTTAAAGGGTCTGCGTTTGCTCACCCAACCTCACCAAACCTCTCAGCCCCAAGAGTGTCCACCCTTATGTCTCATCCAGCTGTGCGTCTAGATATGGTCAATCCAGGTTGCATCACAGCCCCTGAACGCATTGTGTAAGAATTTCTCTCTCTTTCACTGTCTTTGTTTCATGGGTGTTTCAAAGTAATTTATTTTTATAATGGGGTTTAGCTGCTTTTCACTGCTGTGTTTATGCCGCTTTACACCCACTTGACACACTAACAGAGAGATATCAATACATAGGTTTTACGATTATTATTAGTCAGATATATTCTTGTGCGGTGAATAGGGTGTGTTGAGTCCAGTTCTCTGAGCAAGGAGTAGGTCTTGTCTATTACATATTGGGTTTATGGAACGGTATCTGAGCTAATTTGATACCCTTGTTTTATGTATCACCCCACCTCACCTTTCCCGTTAAGCAGCCATAGTGTGTTTTCTGCATGTGTGACTCTGTTCTGTTTTGTAATTCAGTTCAAGTGTAACGGTTTTTACATTCCCTCTATCAGTGATACCTTATGAGAAGTGTCCTTTTCTGTGTGACTTATTTCACTTAGAATCGTCGTACCTAAATCCACTCATCATGCTGCTACTAACCTTACGACATTGATTTCCTGGCTGAGTGATATTCCATTGTACATGAGGACCACAACTTCTTTATCCATTTTTCTCTTTCCTGGGATATTTAAGGTGGAATGAAGTGGAGGTCCTGGTCAACAGAGCAGCCCTAAACTTTGGGGTGCTTGTGTCTTGCTGATTTTTAATTTTCCCAATTTATACCCCCATGAGTGGAAGTGCCCTATGCTCTCTAAGCTGTGTTTTTCAGATGTTTCAGGACTCACCGGACACTTCTCCAGAGTGGCTCTTGGCAATTTACATCCCGCCCATCAGTGTAGCAAGGCTCCCATTTCTCCATGGCCTGTCCTGCATTTCTGGTTTTGACACTTTTTTCAGCATGGCCCTTTTGACCGATGGGAAGCGAGACTTCTTTGTAGCGCTGATTTGCCTTTCCAGGTTGCTTGGTTGGCCAAAAAGGGCGTATGCGTTTTTTCCTGAATCTATTCAGGAAAAAACGCATACGCCCTTTTTGGCCAAGGGCATCATTGTCAACGTTTTGCCGCTTTTCATGTGCTTTAAAGGCGATTCGTATCTACCTCCTGAAATCTGTTTCCTGCAATTCTGCCTTGATTTCAAATCCTCTTCTTTGCCTTCCCTCAATATATTTGTGGACGAGAGTTATCATTTATAACTCTGCAGGTTTGTGAATTGCAGTGCCCTGAACCTCCATTTTACAACTCGTTTTTATGGGAGCTGGCCGCAAAATCGCAGAATGGCTTCAGGCCCTGTTCTGGTTCCGGGGGTCAGGCTGAGCCTGTGGTTAATTCTTCTTTCTGATGGGAAAATAGAGTGACCTGTGCCTGTCCCAACACCAAGAGCTAGTCTCTCGTTGGTTCCACGTCTTCCCGTTTATCCTCAGGACAAATTGCAACCTGTACGGAACAGGAGGTTAAAGGTGCTGATGCTCCAAGTAGGGAGCTTGCTAGTAAAGCGGCTGGAATGGCGAACCTGGGCACAAGGAGATGAGAAATGAGGTGCGTTTTAGAAACCTTTCCCCATCACACGGTGTACCATCTTCTGGGTTTCTCATGCATGTTTTTGATGTAGGAAGATGCCCTTGAACCTGGAGATTTGGGACCCATGCGATGGGTACCACGCAGTATTACTTTAAAGGGTCTGCGTTTGCTCACCCAACCTCACCAAACCTCTCAGCCCCAAGAGTGTCCACCCTTATGTCTCATCCAGCTGTGCGTCTAGATATGGTCAATCCAGGTTGCATCACAGCCCCTGAACGCATTGTGTAAGAATTTCTCTCTCTTTCACTGTCTTTGTTTCATGGGTGTTTCAAAGTAATTTATTTTTATAATGGGGTTTAGCTGCTTTTCACTGCTGTGTTTATGCCGCTTTACACCCACTTGACACACTAACAGAGAGATATCAATACATAGGTTTTACGATTATTATTAGTCAGATATATTCTTGTGCGGTGAATAGGGCGTGTTGAGTCCAGTTCTCTGAGCAAGGAGTAGGTCTTGTCTATTACATATTGGGTTTATGGAACGGTATCTGAGCTAATTTGATACCCTTGTTTTATGTATCACCCCACCTCACCTTTCCCGTTAAGCAGCCATAGTGTGTTTTCTGCACGTGTGACTCTGTTCTGTTTTGTAATTCAGTTCAAGTGTAACGGTTTTTACATTCCCTCTATCAGTGATACCTTATGAGAAGTGTCCTTTTCTGTGTGACTTATTTCACTTAGAATCGTCGTACCTAAATCCACTCATCATGCTGCTACTAACCTTACGACATTGATTTCCTGGCTGAGTGATATTCCATTGTACATGAGGACCACAACTTCTTTATCCATTTTTCTCTTTCCTGGGATATTTAAGGTGGAATGAAGTGGAGGTCCTGGTCAACAGAGCAGCCCTAAACTTTGGGGTGCTTGTGTCTTGCTGATTTTTAATTTTCCCAATTTATACCCCCATGAGTGGAAGTGCCCTATGCTCTCTAAGCTGTGTTTTTCAGATGTTTCAGGACTCACCGGACACTTCTCCAGAGTGGCTCTTGGCAATTTACATCCCGCCCATCAGTGTAGCAAGGCTCCCATTTCTCCATGGCCTGTCCTGCATTTCTGGTTTTGACACTTTTTTCAGCATGGCCCTTTTGACCGATGGGAAGCGAGACTTCTTTGTAGCGCTGATTTGCCTTTCCAGGTTGCTTGGTTGGCCAAAAAGGGCGTATGCGTTTTTTCCTGAATCTATTCAGGAAAAAACGCATACGCCCTTTTTGGCCAAGGGCATCATTGTCAACGTTTTGCCGCTTTTCATGTGCTTTAAAGGCGATTCGTATCTACCTCCTGAAATCTGTTTCCTGCAATTCTGCCTTGATTTCAAATCCTCTTCTTTGCCTTCCCTCAATATATTTGTGGACGAGAGTTATCATTTATAACTCTGCAGGTTTGTGAATTGCAGTGCCCTGAACCTCCATTTTACAACTCGTTTTTATGGGAGCTGGCCGCAAAATCGCAGAATGGCTTCAGGCCCTGTTCTGGTTCCGGGGGTCAGGCTGAGCCTGTGGTTAATTCTTCTTTCTGATGGGAAAATAGAGTGACCTGTGCCTGTCCCAACACCAAGAGCTAGTCTCTCGTTGGTTCCACGTCTTCCCGTTTATCCTCAGGACAAATTGCAACCTGTACGGAACAGGAGGTTAAAGGTGCTGATGCTCCAAGTAGGGAGCTTGCTAGTAAAGCGGCTGGAATGGCGAACCCGGGCACAAGGAGATGAGAAATGAGGTGCGTTTTAGAAACCTTTCCCCATCACACGGTGTACCATCTTCTGGGTTTCTCATGCATGTTTTTGATGTAGGAAGATGCCCTTGAACCTGGAGATTTGGGACCCATGCGATGGGTACCACGCAGTATTCCTTTAAAGGGTCTGCGTTTGCTCACCCAACCTCACCAAACCTCTCAGCCCCAAGAGTGTCCACCCTTATGTCTCATCCAGCTGTGCGTCTAGATATGGTCAATCCAGGTTGCATCACAGCCCCTGAACGCATTGTGTAAGAATTTCTCTCTCTTTCACTGTCTTTGTTTCATGGGTGTTTCAAAGTAATTTATTTTTATAATGGGGTTTAGCTGCTTTTCACTGCTGTGTTTATGCCGCTTTACACCCACTTGACACACTAACAGAGAGATATCAATACATAGGTTTTACGATTATTATTAGTCAGATATATTCTTGTGCGGTGAATAGGGCGTGTTGAGTCCAGTTCTCTGAGCAAGGAGTAGGTCTTGTCTATTACATATTGGGTTTATGGAACGGTATCTGAGCTAATTTGATACCCTTGTTTTATGTATCACCCCACCTCACCTTTCCCGTTAAGCAGCCATAGTGTGTTTTCTGCATGTGTGACTCTGTTCTGTTTTGTAATTCAGTTCAAGTGTAACGGTTTTTACATTCCCTCTATCAGTGATACCTTATGAGAAGTGTCCTTTTCTGTGTGACTTATTTCACTTAGAATCGTCGTACCTAAATCCACTCATCATGCTGCTACTAACCTTACGACATTGATTTCCTGGCTGAGTGATATTCCATTGTACATGAGGACCACAACTTCTTTATCCATTTTTCTCTTTCCTGGGATATTTAAGGTGGAATGAAGTGGAGGTCCTGGTCAACAGAGCAGCCCTAAACTTTGGGGTGCTTGTGTCTTGCTGATTTTTAATTTTCCCAATTTATACCCCCATGAGTGGAAGTGCCCTATGCTCTCTAAGCTGTGTTTTTCAGATGTTTCAGGACTCACCGGACACTTCTCCAGAGTGGCTCTTGGCAATTTACATCCCGCCCATCAGTGTAGCAAGGCTCCCATTTCTCCATGGCCTGTCCTGCATTTCTGGTTTTGACACTTTTTTCAGCATGGCCCTTTTGACCGATGGGAAGCGAGACTTCTTTGTAGCGCTGATTTGCCTTTCCAGGTTGCTTGGTTGGCCAAAAAGGGCGTATGCGTTTTTTCCTGAATCTATTCAGGAAAAAACGCATACGCCCTTTTTGGCCAAGGGCATCATTGTCAACGTTTTGCCGCTTTTCATGTGCTTTAAAGGCGATTCGTATCTACCTCCTGAAATCTGTTTCCTGCAATTCTGCCTTGATTTCAAATCCTCTTCTTTGCCTTCCCTCAATATATTTGTGGACGAGAGTTATCATTTATAACTCTGCAGGTTTGTGAATTGCAGTGCCCTGAACCTCCATTTTACAACTCGTTTTTATGGGAGCTGGCTGCAAAATCGCAGAATGGCTTCAGGCCCTGTTCTGGTTCCGGGGGTCAGGCTGAGCCTGTGGTTAATTCTTCTTTCTGATGGAAAAATAGAGTGACCTGTGCCTGTCCCAACACCAAGAGCTAGTCTCTCGTTGGTTCCACGTCTTCCCGTTTATCCTCAGGACAAAGTGCAGCCTGTACGGAACAGGAGGTTAAAGGTGCTGATGCTCCAAGTAGGGAGCTTGCTAGTAAAGCGGCTGGAATGGCGAACCCGGGCACAAGGAGATGAGAAATGAGGTGCGTTTTAGAAACCTTTCCCCATCACACGGTGTACCATCTTCTGGGTTTCTCATGCATGTTTTTGATGTAGGAAGATGCCCTTGAACCTGGAGATTTGGGACCCATGCGATGGGTACCACGCAGTATTACTTTAAAGGGTCTGCGTTTGCTCACTCAACCTCACCAAACCTCTCAGCCCCAAGAGTGTCCACCCTTATGTCTCATCCAGCTGTGCGTCTAGATATGGTCAATCCAGGTTGCATCACAGCCCCTGAACGCATTGTGTAAGAATTTCTCTCTCTTTCACTGTCTTTGTTTCATGGGTGTTTCAAAGTAATTTATTTTTATAATGGGGTTTAGCTGCTTTTCACTGCTGTGTTTATGCCGCTTTACACCCACTTGACACACTAACAGAGAGATATCAATACATAGGTTTTACGATTATTATTAGTCAGATATATTCTTGTGCGGTGAATAGGGCGTGTTGAGTCCAGTTCTCTGAGCAAGGAGTAGGTCTTGTCTATTACATATTGGGTTTATGGAACGGTATCTGAGCTAATTTGATACCCTTGTTTTATGTATCACCCCACCTCACCTTTCCCGTTAAGCAGCCATAGTGTGTTTTCTGCATGTGTGACTCTGTTCTGTTTTGTAATTCAGTTCAAGTGTAACGGTTTTTACATTCCCTCTATCAGTGATACCTTATGAGAAGTGTCCTTTTCTGTGTGACTTATTTCACTTAGAATCGTCGTACCTAAATCCACTCATCATGCTGCTACTAACCTTACGACATTGATTTCCTGGCTGAGTGATATTCCATTGTACATGAGGACCACAACTTCTTTATCCATTTTTCTCTTTCCTGGGATATTTAAGGTGGAATGAAGTGGAGGTCCTGGTCAACAGAGCAGCCCTAAACTTTGGGGTGCTTGTGTCTTGCTGATTTTTAATTTTCCCAATTTATACCCCCATGAGTGGAAGTGCCCTATGCTCTCTAAGCTGTGTTTTTCAGATGTTTCAGGACTCACCGGACACTTCTCCAGAGTGGCTCTTGGCAATTTACATCCCGCCCATCAGTGTAGCAAGGCTCCCATTTCTCCATGGCCTGTCCTGCATTTCTGGTTTTGACACTTTTTTCAGCATGGCCCTTTTGACCGATGGGAAGCGAGACTTCTTTGTAGCGCTGATTTGCCTTTCCAGGTTGCTTGGTTGGCCAAAAAGGGCGTATGCGTTTTTTCCTGAATCTATTCAGGAAAAAACGCATACGCCCTTTTTGGCCAAGGGCATCATTGTCAACGTTTTGCCGCTTTTCATGTGCTTTAAAGGCGATTCGTATCTACCTCCTGAAATCTGTTTCCTGCAATTCTGCCTTGATTTCAAATCCTCTTCTTTGCCTTCCCTCAATATATTTGTGGACGAGAGTTATCATTTATAACTCTGCAGGTTTGTGAATTGCAGTGCCCTGAACCTCCATTCTACAACTCTTTTTTATGGGAGCTGGCCGCAAAATCGCAGAATGGCTTCAGGCCCTGTTCTGGTTCCGGGGGTCAGGCTGAGCCTGTGGTTAATTCTTCTTTCTGATGGGAAAATAGAGTGACCTGTGCCTGTCCCAACACCAAGAGCTAGTCTCTCGTTGGTTCCACGTCTTCCCGTTTATCCTCAGGACAAATTGCAACCTGTACGGAACAGGAGGTTAAAGGTGCTGATGCTCCAAGTAGGGAGCTTGCTAGTAAAGCGGCTGGAATGGCGAACCCGGGCACAAGGAGATGAGAAATGAGGTGCGTTTTAGAAACCTTTCCCCATCACACGGTGTACCATCTTCTGGGTTTCTCATGCATGTTTTGGATGTAGGAAGATGCCCTTGAACCTGGAGATTTGGGACCCATGCGATGGGTACCACACAGTATTACTTTAAAGGGTCTGCGTTTGCTCACCCAACCTCACCAAACCTCTCAGCCCCAAGAGTGTCCACCCTTATGTCTCATCCAGCTGTGCGTCTAGATATGGTCAATCCAGGTTGCATCACAGCCCCTGAACGCATTGTGTAAGAATTTCTCTCTCTTTCACTGTCTTTGTTTCATGGGTGTTTCAAAGTAATTTATTTTTATAATGGGGTTTAGCTGCTTTTCACTGCTGTGTTTATGCCGCTTTACACCCACTTGACACACTAACAGAGAGATATCAATACATAGGTTTTACGATTATTATTAGTCAGATATATTCTTGTGCGGTGAATAGGGTGTGTTGAGTCCAGTTCTCTGAGCAAGGAGTAGGTCTTGTCTATTACATATTGGGTTTATGGAACGGTATCTGAGCTAATTTGATACCCTTGTTTTATGTATCACCCCACCTCACCTTTCCCGTTAAGCAGCCATAGTGTGTTTTCTGCATGTGTGACTCTGTTCTGTTTTGTAATTCAGTTCAAGTGTAACGGTTTTTACATTCCCTCTATCAGTGATTCCTTATGAGAAGTGTCCTTTTCTGTGTGACTTATTTCACTTAGAATCGTCGTACCTAAATCCACTCATCATGCTGCTACTAACCTTACGACATTGATTTCCTGGCTGAGTGATATTCCATTGTACATGAGGACCACAACTTCTTTATCCATTTTTCTCTTTCCTGGGATATTTAAGGTGGAATGAAGTGGAGGTCCTGGTCAACAGAGCAGCCCTAAACTTTGGGGTGCTTGTGTCTTGCTGATTTTTCATTTTCCCAATTTATACCCCCATGAGTGGAAGTGCCCTATGCTCTCTAAGCTGTGTTTTTCAGATGTTTCAGGACTCACCGGACACTTCTCCAGAGTGGCTCTTGGCAATTTACATCCCGCCCATCAGTGTAGCAAGGCTCCCATTTCTCCATGGCCTGTCCTGCATTTCTGGTTTTGACACTTTTTTCAGCATGGCCCTTTTGACCGATGGGAAGCGAGACTTCTTTGTAGCGCTGATTTGCCTTTCCAGGTTGCTTGGTTGGCCAAAAAGGGCGTATGCGTTTTTTCCTGAATCTATTCAGGAAAAAACGCATACGCCCTTTTTGGCCAAGGGCATCATTGTCAACGTTTTGCCGCTTTTCATGTGCTTTAAAGGCGATTCGTATCTACCTCCTGAAATCTGTTTCCTGCAATTCTGCCTTGATTTCAAATCCTCTTCTTTGCCTTCCCTCAATATATTTGTGGACGAGAGTTATCATTTATAACTCTGCAGGTTTGTGAATTGCAGTGCCCTGAACCTCCATTTTACAACTCGTTTTTATGGGAGCTGGCCGCAAAATCGCAGAATGGCTTCAGGCCCTGTTCTGGTTCCGGGGGTCAGGCTGAGCCTGTGGTTAATTCTTCTTTCTGATGGGAAAATAGAGTGACCTGTGCCTGTCCCAACACCAAGAGCTAGTCTCTCGTTGGTTCCACGTCTTCCCGTTTATCCTCAGGACAAATTGCAACCTGTACGGAACAGGAGGTTAAAGGTGCTGATGCTCCAAGTAGGGAGCTTGCTAGTAAAGCGGCTGGAATGGCGAACCCGGGCACAAGGAGATGAGAAATGAGGTGCGTTTTAGAAACCTTTCCCCATCACACGGTGTACCATCTTCTGGGTTTCTCATGCATGTTTTTGATGTAGGAAGATGCCCTTGAACCTGGAGATTTGGGACCCATGCGATGGGTACCACGCAGTATTATTTTAAAGGGTCTGCGTTTGCTCACCCAACCTCACCAAACCTCTCAGCCCCAAGAGTGTCCACCCTTATGTCTCATCCAGCTGTGCGTCTAGATATGGTCAATCCAGGTTGCATCACAGCCCCTGAACGCATTGTGTAAGAATTTCTCTCTCTTTCACTGTCTTTGTTTCATGGGTGTTTCAAAGTAATTTATTTTTATAATGGGGTTTAGCTGCTTTTCACTGCTGTGTTTATGCCGCTTTTCACCCACTTGACACACTAACAGAGAGATATCAATACATAGGCTTTACGATTATTATTAGTCAGATATATTCTTGTGCGGTGAATAGGGCGTGTTGAGTCCAGTTCTCTGAGCAAGGAGTAGGTCTTGTCTATTACATATTGGGTTTATGGAACGGTATCTGAGCTAATTTGATACCCTTGTTTTATGTATCACCCCACCTCACCTTTCCCGTTAAGCAGCCATAGTGTGTTTTCTGCATGTGTGACTCTGTTCTGTTTTGTAATTCAGTTCAAGTGTAACGGTTTTTACATTCCCTCTATCAGTGATACCTTATGAGAAGTGTCCTTTTCTGTGTGACTTATTTCACTTAGAATCGTCGTACCTAAATCCACTCATCATGCTGCTACTAACTTTACGACATTGATTTCCTGGCTGAGTGATATTCCATTGTACATGAGGACCACAACTTCTTTATCCATTTTTCTCTTTCCTGGGATATTTAAGGTGGAATGAAGTGGAGGTCCTGGTCAATAGAGCAGCCCTAAACTTTGGGGTGCTTGTGTCTTGCTGATTTTTCATTTTCCCAATTTATACCCCCATGAGTGGAAGTGCCCTATGCTCTCTAAGCTGTGTTTTTCAGATGTTTCAGGACTCACCGGACACTTCTCCAGAGTGGCTGTTGGCAATTTACATCCCGCCCATCAGTGTAGCAAGGCTCCCATTTCTCCATGGCCTGTCCTGCATTTCTGGTTTTGACACTTTTTTCAGCATGGCCCTTTTGACCGATGGGAAGCGAGACTTCTTTGTAGCGCTGATTTGCCTTTCCAGGTTGCTTGGTTGGCCAAAAAGGGCGTATGCGTTTTTTCCTGAATATATTCAGGAAAAAACGCATACGCCCTTTTTGGCCAAGGGCATCATTGTCAACGTTTTGCCGCTTTTCATGTGCTTTAAAGGCGATTCGTATCTACCTCCTGAAATCTGTTTCCTGCAATTCTGCCTTGATTTCAAATCCTCTTCTTTGCCTTCCCTCAATATATTTGTGGACGAGAGTTATCATTTATAACTCTGCAGGTTTGTGAATTGCAGTGCCCTGAACCTCCATTTTACAACTCGTTTTTATGGGAGCTGGCCGCAAAATCGCAGAATGGCTTCAGGCCCTGTTCTGGTTCCGGGGGTCAGGCTGAGCCTGTGGTTAATTCTTCTTTCTGATGGGAAAATAGAGTGACCTGTGCCTGTCCCAACACCAAGAGCTAGTCTCTCGTTGGTTCCACGTCTTCCCGTTTATCCTCAGGACAAATTGCAACCTGTACGGAACAGGAGGTTAAAGGTGCTGATGCTCCAAGTAGGGAGCTTGCTAGTAAAGCGGCTGGAATGGCGAACCCGGGCACAAGGAGATGAGAAATGAGGTGCGTTTTAGAAACCTTTCCCCATCACACGGTGTACCATCTTCTGGGTTTCTCATGCATGTTTTTGATGTAGGAAGATGCCCTTGAACCTGGAGATTTGGGACCCATGCGATGGGTACCACGCAGTATTCCTTTAAAGGGTCTGCGTTTGCTCACCCAACCTCACCAAACCTCTCAGCCCCAAGAGTGTCCACCCTTATGTCTCATCCAGCTGTGCGTCTAGATATGGTCAATCCAGGTTGCATCACAGCCCCTGAACGCATTGTGTAAGAATTTCTCTCTCTTTCACTGTCTTTGTTTCATGGGTGTTTCAAAGTAATTTATTTTTATAATGGGGTTTAGCTGCTTTTCACTGCTGTGTTTATGCCGCTTTACACCCACTTGACACACTAACAGAGAGATATCAATACATAGGTTTTACGATTATTATTAGTCAGATATATTCTTGTGCGGTGAATAGGGCGTGTTGAGTCCAGTTCTCTGAGCAAGGAGTAGGTCTTGTCTATTACATATTGGGTTTATGGAACGGTATCTGAGCTAATTTGATACCCTTGTTTTATGTATCACCCCACCTCACCTTTCCCGTTAAGCAGCCATAGTGTGTTTTCTGCATGTGTGACTCTGTTCTGTTTTGTAATTCAGTTCAAGTGTAACGGTTTTTACATTCCCTCTATCAGTGATACCTTATGAGAAGTGTCCTTTTCTGTGTGACTTATTTCACTTAGAATCGTCGTACCTAAATCCACTCATCATGCTGCTACTAACCTTACGACATTGATTTCCTGGCTGAGTGATATTCCATTGTACATGAGGACCACAACTTCTTTATCCATTTTTCTCTTTCCTGGGATATTTAAGGTGGAATGAAGTGGAGGTCCTGGTCAACAGAGCAGCCCTAAACTTTGGGGTGCTTGTGTCTTGCTGATTTTTCATTTTCCCAATTTATACCCCCATGAGTGGAAGTGCCCTATGCTCTCTAAGCTGTGTTTTTCAGATGTTTCAGGACTCACCGGACACTTCTCCAGAGTGGCTCTTGGCAATTTACATCCCGCCCATCAGTGTAGCAAGGCTCCCATTTCTCCATGGCCTGTCCTGCATTTCTGGTTTTGACACTTTTTTCAGCATGGCCCTTTTGACCGATGGGAAGCGAGACTTCTTTGTAGCGCTGATTTGCCTTTCCAGGTTGCTTGGTTGGCCAAAAAGGGCGTATGCGTTTTTTCCTGAATCTATTCAGGAAAAAACGCATACGCCCTTTTTGGCCAAGGGCATCATTGTCAACGTTTTGCCGCTTTTCATGTGCTTTAAAGGCGATTCGTATCTACCTCCTGAAATCTGTTTCCTGCAATTCTGCCTTGATTTCAAATCCTCTTCTTTGCCTTCCCTCAATATATTTGTGGACGAGAGTTATCATTTATAACTCTGCAGGTTTGTGAATTGCAGTGCCCTGAACCTCCATTTTACAACTCGTTTTTATGGGAGCTGGCCGCAAAATCGCAGAATGGCTTCAGGCCCTGTTCTGGTTCCGGGGGTCAGGCTGAGCCTGTGGTTAATTCTTCTTTCTGATGGGAAAATAGAGTGACCTGTGCCTGTCCCAACACCAAGAGCTAGTCTCTCGTTGGTTCCACGTCTTCCCGTTTATCCTCAGGACAAATTACAACCTGTACGGAACAGGAGGTTAAAGGTGCTGATGCTCCAAGTAGGGAGCTTGCTAGTAAAGCGGCTGGAATGGCGAACCCGGGCACAAGGAGATGAGAAATGAGGTGCGTTTTAGAAACCTTTCCCCATCACACGGTGTACCATCTTCTGGGTTTCTCATGCATGTTTTTGATGTAGGAAGATGCCCTTGAACCTGGAGATTTGGGACCCATGCGATGGGTACCACGCAGTATTATTTTAAAGGGTCTGCGTTTGCTCACCCAACCTCACCAAACCTCTCAGCCCCAAGAGTGTCCACCCTTATGTCTCATCCAGCTGTGCGTCTAGATATGGTCAATCCAGGTTGCATCACAGCCCCTGAACGCATTGTGTAAGAATTTCTCTCTCTTTCACTGTCTTTGTTTCATGGGTGTTTCAAAGTAATTTATTTTTATAATGGGGTTTAGCTGCTTTTCGCTGCTGTGTTTATGCCGCTTTTCACCCACTTGACACACTAACAGAGAGATATCAATACATAGGCTTTACGATTATTATTAGTCAGATATATTCTTGTGCGGTGAATAGGGCGTGTTGAGTCCAGTTCTCTGAGCAAGGAGTAGGTCTTGTCTATTACATATTGGGTTTATGGAACGGTATCTGAGCTAATTTGATACCCTTGTTTTATGTATCACCCCACCTCACCTTTCCCGTTAAGCAGCCATAGTGTGTTTTCTGCATGTGTGACTCTGTTCTGTTTTGTAATTCAGTTCAAGTGTAACGGTTTTTACATTCCCTCTATCAGTGATACCTTATGAGAAGTGTCCTTTTCTGTGTGACTTATTTCACTTAGAATCGTCGTACCTAAATCCACTCATCATGCTGCTACTAACCTTACGACATTGATTTCCTGGCTGAGTGATATTCCATTGTACATGAGGACCACAACTTCTTTATCCATTTTTCTCTTTCCTGGGATATTTAAGGTGGAATGAAGTGGAGGTCCTGGTCAACAGAGCAGCCCTAAACTTTGGGGTGCTTGTGTCTTGCTGATTTTTAATTTTCCCAATTTATACCCCCATGAGTGGAAGTGCCCTATGCTCTCTAAGCTGTGTTTTTCAGATGTTTCAGGACTCACCGGACACTTCTCCAGAGTGGCTCTTGGCAATTTACATCCCGCCCATCAGTGTAGCAAGGCTCCCATTTCTCCATGGCCTGTCCTGCATTTCTGGTTTTGACACTTTTTTCAGCATGGCCCTTTTGACCGATGGGAAGCGAGACTTCTTTGTAGCGCTGATTTGCCTTTCCAGGTTGCTTGGTTGGCCAAAAAGGGCGTATGCGTTTTTTCCTGAATCTATTCAGGAAAAAACGCATACGCCCTTTTTGGCCAAGGGCATCATTGTCAACGTTTTGCCGCTTTTCATGTGCTTTAAAGGCGATTCGTATCTACCTCCTGAAATCTGTTTCCTGCAATTCTGCCTTGATTTCATATCCTCTTCTTTGCCTTCCCTCAATATATTTGTGGACGAGAGTTATCATTTATAACTCTGCAGGTTTGTGAATTGCAGTGCCCTGAACCTCCATTTTACAACTCGTTTTTATGGGAGCTGGCCGCAAAATCGCAGAATGGCTTCAGGCCCTGTTCTGGTTCCGGGGGTCAGGCTGAGCCTGTGGTTAATTCTTCTTTCTGATGGGAAAATAGAGTGACCTGTGCCTGTCCCAACACCAAGAGCTAGTCTCTCGTTGGTTCCACGTCTTCCCGTTTATCCTCAGGACAAATTGCAACCTGTACGGAACAGGAGGTTAAAGGTGCTGATGCTCCAAGTAGGGAGCTTGCTAGTAAAGCGGCTGGAATGGCGAACCCGGGCACAAGGAGATGAGAAATGAGGTGCGTTTTAGAAACCTTTCCCCATCACACGGTGTACCATCTTCTGGGTTTCTCATGCATGTTTTTGATGTAGGAAGATGCCCTTGAACCTGGAGATTTGGGACCCATGCGATGGGTACCACGCAGTATTACTTTAAAGGGTCTGCGTTTGCTCACCCAACCTCACCAAACCTCTCAGCCCCAAGAGTGTCCACCCTTATGTCTCATCCAGCTGTGCGTCTAGATATGGTCAATCCAGGTTGCATCACAGCCCCTGAACGCATTGTGTAAGAATTTCTCTCTCTTTCACTGTCTTTGTTTCATGGGTGTTTCAAAGTAATTTATTTTTATAATGGGGTTTAGCTGCTTTTCACTGCTGTGTTTATGCCGCTTTACACCCACTTGACACACTAACAGAGAGATATCAATACATAGGTTTTACGATTATTATTAGTCAGATATATTCTTGTGCGGTGAATAGGGCGTGTTGAGTCCAGTTCTCTGAGCAAGGAGTAGGTCTTGTCTATTACATATTGGGTTTATGGAACGGTATCTGAGCTAATTTGATACCCTTGTTTTATGTATCACCCCACCTCACCTTTCCCGTTAAGCAGCCATAGTGTGTTTTCTGCATGTGTGACTCTGTTCTGTTTTGTAATTCAGTTCAAGTGTAACGGTTTTTACATTCCCTCTATCAGTGATACCTTATGAGAAGTGTCCTTTTCTGTGTGACTTATTTCACTTAGAATCGTCGTACCTAAATCCACTCATCATGCTGCTACTAACCTTACGACATTGATTTCCTGGCTGAGTGATATTCCATTGTACATGAGGACCACAACTTCTTTATCCATTTTTCTCTTTCCTGGGATATTTAAGGTGGAATGAAGTGGAGGTCCTGGTCAACAGAGCAGCCCTAAACTTTGGGGTGCTTGTGTCTTGCTGATTTTTAATTTTCCCAATTTATACCCCCATGAGTGGAAGTGCCCTATGCTCTCTAAGCTGTGTTTTTCAGATGTTTCAGGACTCACCGGACACTTCTCCAGAGTGGCTCTTGGCAATTTACATCCCGCCCATCAGTGTAGCAAGGCTCCCATTTCTCCATGGCCTGTCCTGCATTTCTGGTTTTGACACTTTTTTCAGCATGGCCCTTTTGACCGATGGGAAGCGAGACTTCTTTGTAGCGCTGATTTGTCTTTCCAGGTTGCTTGGTTGGCCAAAAAGGGCGTATGCGTTTTTTCCTGAATATATTCAGGAAAAAACGCATACGCCCTTTTTGGCCAAGGGCATCATTGTCAACGTTTTGCCGCTTTTCATGTGCTTTAAAGGCGATTCGTATCTACCTCCTGAAATCTGTTTCCTGCAATTCTGCCTTGATTTCAAATCCTCTTCTTTGCCTTCCCTCAATATATTTGTGGACGAGAGTTATCATTTATAACTCTGCAGGTTTGTGAATTGCAGTGCCCTGAACCTCCATTTTACAACTCATTTTTATGGGAGCTGGCCGCAAAATCGCAGAATGGCTTCAGGCCCTGTTCTGGTTCCGGGGGTCAGGCTGAGCCTGTGGTTAATTCTTCTTTCTGATGGGAAAATAGAGTGACCTGTGCCTGTCCCAACACCAAGAGCTAGTCTCTCGTTGGTTCCACGTCTTCCCGTTTATCCTCAGGACAAATTGCAACCTGTACGGAACAGGAGGTTAAAGGTGCTGATGCTCCAAGTAGGGAGCTTGCTAGTAAAGCGGCTGGAATGGCGAACCCGGGCACAAGGAGATGAGAAATGAGGTGCGTTTTAGAAACCTTTCCCCATCACACGGTGTACCATCTTCTGGGTTTCTCATGCATGTTTTTGATGTAGGAAGATGCCCTTGAACCTGGAGATTTGGGACCCATGCGATGGGTACCACGCAGTATTACTTTAAAGGGTCTGCGTTTGCTCACCCAACCTCACCAAACCTCTCAGCCCCAAGAGTGTCCACCCTTATGTCTCATCCAGCTGTGCGTCTAGATATGGTCAATCCAGGTTGCATCACAGCCCCTGAACGCATTGTGTAAGAATTTCTCTCTCTTTCACTGTCTTTGTTTCATGGGTGTTTCAAAGTAATTTATTTTTATAATGGGGTTTAGCTGCTTTTCACTGCTGTGTTTATGCCGCTTTACACCCACTTGACACACTAACAGAGAGATATCAATACATAGGTTTTACGATTATTATTAGTCAGATATATTCTTGTGCGGTGAATAGGGCGTGTTGAGTCCAGTTCTCTGAGCAAGGAGTAGGTCTTGTCTATTACATATTGGGTTTATGGAACGGTATCTGAGCTAATTTGATACCCTTGTTTTATGTATCACCCCACCTCACCTTTCCCGTTAAGCAGCCATAGTGTGTTTTCTGCATGTGTGACTCTGTTCTGTTTTGTAATTCAGTTCAAGTGTAACGGTTTTTACATTCCCTCTATCAGTGATACCTTATGAGAAGTGTCCTTTTCTGTGTGACTTATTTCACTTAGAATCGTCGTACCTAAATCCACTCATCATGCTGCTACTAACCTTACGACATTGATTTCCTGGCTGAGTGATATTCCATTGTACATGAGGACCACAACTTCTTTATCCATTTTTCTCTTTCCTGGGATATTTAAGGTGGAATGAAGTGGAGGTCCTGGTCAACAGAGCAGCCCTAAACTTTGGGGTGCTTGTGTCTTGCTGATTTTTCATTTTCCCAATTTATACCCCCATGAGTGGAAGTGCCCTATGCTCTCTAAGCTGTGTTTTTCAGATGTTTCAGGACTCACCGGACACTTCTCCAGAGTGGCTCTTGGCAATTTACATCCCGCCCATCAGTGTAGCAAGGCTCCCATTTCTCCATGGCCTGTCCTGCATTTCTGGTTTTGACACTTTTTTCAGCATGGCCCTTTTGACCGATGGGAAGCGAGACTTCTTTGTAGCGCTGATTTGCCTTTCCAGGTTGCTTGGTTGGCCAAAAAGGGCGTATGCGTTTTTTCCTGAATCTATTCAGGAAAAAACGCATACGCCCTTTTTGGCCAAGGGCATCATTGTCAACGTTTTGCCGCTTTTCATGTGCTTTAAAGGCGATTCGTATCTACCTCCTGAAATCTGTTTCCTGCAATTCTGCCTTGATTTCAAATCCTCTTCTTTGCCTTCCCTCAATATATTTGTGGACGAGAGTTATCATTTATAACTCTGCAGGTTTGTGAATTGCAGTGCCCTGAACCTCCATTTTACAACTCGTTTTTATGGGAGCTGGCCGCAAAATCGCAGAATGGCTTCAGGCCCCGTTCTGGTTCCGGGGGTCAGGCTGAGCCTGTGGTTAATTCTTCTTTCTGATGGGAAAATAGAGTGACCTGTGCCTGTCCCAACACCAAGAGCTAGTCTCTCGTTGGTTCCACGTCTTCCCGTTTATCCTCAGGACAAATTGCAACCTGTACGGAACAGGAGGTTAAAGGTGCTGATGCTCCAAGTAGGGAGCTTGCTAGTAAAGCGGCTGGAATGGCGAACCCGGGCACAAGGAGATGAGAAATGAGGTGCGTTTTAGAAACCTTTCCCCATCACACGGTGTACCATCTTCTGGGTTTCTCATGCATGTTTTTGATGTAGGAAGATGCCCTTGAACCTGGAGATTTGGGACCCATGCGATGGGTACCACGCAGTATTACTTTAAAGGGTCTGCGTTTGCTCACCCAACCTCACCAAACCTCTCAGCCCCAAGAGTGTCCACCCTTATGTCTCATCCAGCTGTGCGTCTAGATATGGTCAATCCAGGTTGCATCACAGCCCCTGAACGCATTGTGTAAGAATTTCTCTCTCTTTCACTGTCTTTGTTTCATGGGTGTTTCAAAGTAATTTATTTTTATAATGGGGTTTAGCTGCTTTTCACTGCTGTGTTTATGCCGCTTTACACCCACTTGACACACTAACAGAGAGATATCAATACATAGGTTTTACGATTATTATTAGTCAGATATATTCTTGTGCGGTGAATAGGGCGTGTTGAGTCCAGTTCTCTGAGCAAGGAGTAGGTCTTGTCTATTACATATTGGGTTTATGGAACGGTATCTGAGCTAATTTGATACCCTTGTTTTATGTATCACCCCACCTCACCTTTCCCGTTAAGCAGCCATAGTGTGTTTTCTGCATGTGTGACTCTGTTCTGTTTTGTAATTCAGTTCAAGTGTAACGGTTTTTACATTCCCTCTATCAGTGATACCTTATGAGAAGTGTCCTTTTCTGTGTGACTTATTTCACTTAGAATCGTCGTACCTAAATCCACTCATCATGCTGCTACTAACCTTACGACATTGATTTCCTGGCTGAGTGATATTCCATTGTACATGAGGACCACAACTTCTTTATCCATTTTTCTCTTTCCTGGGATATTTAAGGTGGAATGAAGTGGAGGTCCTGGTCAACAGAGCAGCCCTAAACTTTGGGGTGCTTGTGTCTTGCTGATTTTTCATTTTCCCAATTTATACCCCCATGAGTGGAAGTGCCCTATGCTCTCTAAGCTGTGTTTTTCAGATGTTTCAGGACTCACCGGACACTTCTCCAGAGTGGCTCTTGGCAATTTACATCCCGCCCATCAGTGTAGCAAGGCTCCCATTTCTCCATGGCCTGTCCTGCATTTCTGGTTTTGACACTTTTTTCAGCATGGCCCTTTTGACCGATGGGAAGCGAGACTTCTTTGTAGCGCTGATTTGCCTTTCCAGGTTGCTTGGTTGGCCAAAAAGGGCGTATGCGTTTTTTCCTGAATCTATTCAGGAAAAAACGCATACGCCCTTTTTGGCCAAGGGCATCATTGTCAACGTTTTGCCGCTTTTCATGTGCTTTAAAGGCGATTCGTATCTACCTCCTGAAATCTGTTTCCTGCAATTCTGCCTTGATTTCATATCCTCTTCTTTGCCTTCCCTCAATATATTTGTGGACGAGAGTTATCATTTATAACTCTGCAGGTTTGTGAATTGCAGTGCCCTGAACCTCCATTTTACAACTCGTTTTTATGGGAGCTGGCCGCAAAATCGCAGAATGGCTTCAGGCCCTGTTCTGGTTCCGGGGGTCAGGCTGAGCCTGTGGTTAATTCTTCTTTCTGATGGGAAAATAGAGTGACCTGTGCCTGTCCCAACACCAAGAGCTAGTCTCTCGTTGGTTCCACGTCTTCCCGTTTATCCTCAGGACAAATTGCAACCTGTACGGAACAGGAGGTTAAAGGTGCTGATGCTCCAAGTAGGGAGCTTGCTAGTAAAGCGGCTGGAATGGCGAACCCGGGCACAAGGAGATGAGAAATGAGGTGCGTTTTAGAAACCTTTCCCCATCACACGGTGTACCATCTTCTGGGTTTCTCATGCATGTTTTTGATGTAGGAAGATGCCCTTGAACCTGGAGATTTGGGACCCATGCGATGGGTACCACGCAGTATTACTTTAAAGGGTCTGCGTTTGCTCACCCAACTTCACCAAACCTCTCAGCCCCAAGAGTGTCCACCCTTATGTCTCATCCAGCTGTGCGTCTAGATATGGTCAATCCAGGTTGCATCACAGCCCCTGAACGCATTGTGTAAGAATTTCTCTCTCTTTCACTGTCTTTGTTTCATGGGTGTTTCAAAGTAATTTATTTTTATAATGGGGTTTAGCTGCTTTTCACTGCTGTGTTTATGCCGCTTTACACCCACTTGACACACTAACAGAGAGATATCAATACATAGGTTTTACGATTATTATTAGTCAGATATATTCTTGTGCGGTGAATAGGGCGTGTTGAGTCCAGTTCTCTGAGCAAGGAGTAGGTCTTGTCTATTACATATTGGGTTTATGGAACGGTATCTGAGCTAATTTGATACCCTTGTTTTATGTATCACCCCACCTCACCTTTCCCGTTAAGCAGCCATAGTGTGTTTTCTGCATGTGTGACTCTGTTCTGTTTTGTAATTCAGTTCAAGTGTAACGGTTTTTACATTCCCTCTATCAGTGATACCTTATGAGAAGTGTCCTTTTCTGTGTGACTTATTTCACTTAGAATCGTCGTACCTAAATCCACTCATCATGCTGCTACTAACCTTACGACATTGATTTCCTGGCTGAGTGATATTCCATTGTACATGAGGACCACAACTTCTTTATCCATTTTTCTCTTTCCTGGGATATTTAAGGTGGAATGAAGTGGAGGTCCTGGTCAACAGAGCAGCCCTAAACTTTGGGGTGCTTGTGTCTTGCTGATTTTTAATTTTCCCAATTTATACCCCCATGAGTGGAAGTGCCCTATGCTCTCTAAGCTGTGTTTTTCAGATGTTTCAGGACTCACCGGACACTTCTCCAGAGTGGCTCTTGGCAATTTACATCCCGCCCATCAGTGTAGCAAGGCTCCCATTTCTCCATGGCCTGTCCTGCATTTCTGGTTTTGACACTTTTTTCAGCATGGCCCTTTTGACCGATGGGAAGCGAGACTTCTTTGTAGCGCTGATTTGTCTTTCCAGGTTGCTTGGTTGGCCAAAAAGGGCGTATGCGTTTTTTCCTGAATATATTCAGGAAAAAACGCATACGCCCTTTTTGGCCAAGGGCATCATTGTCAACGTTTTGCCGCTTTTCATGTGCTTTAAAGGCGATTCGTATCTACCTCCTGAAATCTGTTTCCTGCAATTCTGCCTTGATTTCAAATCCTCTTCTTTGCCTTCCCTCAATATATTTGTGGACGAGAGTTATCATTTATAACTCTGCAGGTTTGTGAATTGCAGTGCCCTGAACCTCCATTTTACAACTCGTTTTTATGGGAGCTGGCCGCAAAATCGCAGAATGGCTTCAGGCCCTGTTCTGGTTCCGGGGGTCAGGCTGAGCCTGTGGTTAATTCTTCTTTCTGATGGGAAAATAGAGTGACCTGTGCCTGTCCCAACACCAAGAGCTAGTCTCTCGTTGGTTCCACGTCTTCCCGTTTATCCTCAGGACAAATTGCAACCTGTACGGAACAGGAGGTTAAAGGTGCTGATGCTCCAAGTAGGGAGCTTGCTAGTAAAGCGGCTGGAATGGCGAACCCGGGCACAAGGAGATGAGAAATGAGGTGCGTTTTAGAAACCTTTCCCCATCACACGGTGTACCATCTTCTGGGTTTCTCATGCATGTTTTTGATGTAGGAAGATGCCCTTGAACCTGGAGATTTGGGACCCATGCGATGGGTACCACGCAGTATTACTTTAAAGGGTCTGCGTTTGCTCACCCAACCTCACCAAACCTCTCAGCCCCAAGAGTGTCCACCCTTATGTCTCATCCAGCTGTGCGTCTAGATATGGTCAATCCAGGTTGCATCACAGCCCCTGAACGCATTGTGTAAGAATTTCTCTCTCTTTCACTGTCTTTGTTTCATGGGTGTTTCAAAGTAATTTATTTTTATAATGGGGTTTAGCTGCTTTTCACTGCTGTGTTTATGCCGCTTTACACCCACTTGACACACTAACAGAGAGATATCAATACATAGGTTTTACGATTATTATTAGTCAGATATATTCTTGTGCGGTGAATAGGGCGTGTTGAGTCCAGTTCTCTGAGCAAGGAGTAGGTCTTGTCTATTACATATTGGGTTTATGGAACGGTATCTGAGCTAATTTGATACCCTTGTTTTATGTATCACCCCACCTCACCTTTCCCGTTAAGCAGCCATAGTGTGTTTTCTGCATGTGTGACTCTGTTCTGTTTTGTAATTCAGTTCAAGTGTAACGGTTTTTACATTCCCTCTATCAGTGATACCTTATGAGAAGTGTCCTTTTCTGTGTGACTTATTTCACTTAGAATCGTCGTACCTAAATCCACTCATCATGCTGCTACTAACCTTACGACATTGATTTCCTGGCTGAGTGATATTCCATTGTACATGAGGACCACAACTTCTTTATCCATTTTTCTCTTTCCTGGGATATTTAAGGTGGAATGAAGTGGAGGTCCTGGTCAACAGAGCAGCCCTAAACTTTGGGGTGCTTGTGTCTTGCTGATTTTTCATTTTCCCAATTTATACCCCCATGAGTGGAAGTGCCCTATGCTCTCTAAGCTGTGTTTTTCAGATGTTTCAGGACTCACCGGACACTTCTCCAGAGTGGCTCTTGGCAATTTACATCCCGCCCATCAGTGTAGCAAGGCTCCCATTTCTCCATGGCCTGTCCTGCATTTCTGGTTTTGACACTTTTTTCAGCATGGCCCTTTTGACCGATGGGAAGCGAGACTTCTTTGTAGCGCTGATTTGCCTTTCCAGGTTGCTTGGTTGGCCAAAAAGGGCGTATGCGTTTTTTCCTGAATCTATTCAGGAAAAAACGCATACGCCCTTTTTGGCCAAGGGCATCATTGTCAACGTTTTGCCGCTTTTCATGTGCTTTAAAGGCGATTCGTATCTACCTCCTGAAATCTGTTTCCTGCAATTCTGCCTTGATTTCAAATCCTCTTCTTTGCCTTCCCTCAATATATTTGTGGACGAGAGTTATCATTTATAACTCTGCAGGTTTGTGAATTGCAGTGCCCTGAACCTCCATTTTACAACTCGTTTTTATGGGAGCTGGCCGCAAAATCGCAGAATGGCTTCAGGCCCTGTTCTGGTTCCGGGGGTCAGGCTGAGCCTGTGGTTAATTCTTCTTTCTGATGGGAAAATAGAGTGACCTGTGCCTGTCCCAACACCAAGAGCTAGTCTCTCGTTGGTTCCACGTCTTCCCGTTTATCCTCAGGACAAATTGCAACCTGTACGGAACAGGAGGTTAAAGGTGCTGATGCTCCAAGTAGGGAGCTTGCTAGTAAAGCGGCTGGAATGGCGAACCCGGGCACAAGGAGATGAGAAATGAGGTGCGTTTTAGAAACCTTTCCCCATCACACGGTGTACCATCTTCTGGGTTTCTCATGCATGTTTTTGATGTAGGAAGATGCCCTTGAACCTGGAGATTTGGGACCCATGCGATGGGTACCACGCAGTATTACTTTAAAGGGTCTGCGTTTGCTCACCCAACCTCACCAAACCTCTCAGCCCCAAGAGTGTCCACCCTTATGTCTCATCCAGCTGTGCGTCTAGATATGGTCAATCCAGGTTGCATCACAGCCCCTGAACGCATTGTGTAAGAATTTCTCTCTCTTTCACTGTCTTTGTTTCATGGGTGTTTCAAAGTAATTTATTTTTATAATGGGGTTTAGCTGCTTTTCACTGCTGTGTTTATGCCGCTTTACACCCACTTGACACACTAACAGAGAGATATCAATACATAGGTTTTACGATTATTATTAGTCAGATATATTCTTGTGCGGTGAATAGGGCGTGTTGAGTCCAGTTCTCTGAGCAAGGAGTAGGTCTTGTCTATTACATATTGGGTTTATGGAACGGTATCTGAGCTAATTTGATACCCTTGTTTTATGTATCACCCCACCTCACCTTTCCCGTTAAGCAGCCATAGTGTGTTTTCTGCATGTGTGACTCTGTTCTGTTTTGTAATTCAGTTCAAGTGTAACGGTTTTTACATTCCCTCTATCAGTGATACCTTATGAGAAGTGTCCTTTTCTGTGTGACTTATTTCACTTAGAATCGTCGTACCTAAATCCACTCATCATGCTGCTACTAACCTTACGACATTGATTTCCTGGCTGAGTGATATTCCATTGTACATGAGGACCACAACTTCTTTATCCATTTTTCTCTTTCCTGGGATATTTAAGGTGGAATGAAGTGGAGGTCCTGGTCAACAGAGCAGCCCTAAACTTTGGGGTGCTTGTGTCTTGCTGATTTTTCATTTTCCCAATTTATACCCCCATGAGTGGAAGTGCCCTATGCTCTCTAAGCTGTGTTTTTCAGATGTTTCAGGACTCACCGGACACTTCTCCAGAGTGGCTCTTGGCAATTTACATCCCGCCCATCAGTGTAGCAAGGCTCCCATTTCTCCATGGCCTGTCCTGCATTTCTGGTTTTGACACTTTTTTCAGCATGGCCCTTTTGACCGATGGGAAGCGAGACTTCTTTGTAGCGCTGATTTGCCTTTCCAGGTTGCTTGGTTGGCCAAAAAGGGCGTATGCGTTTTTTCCTGAATCTATTCAGGAAAAAACGCATACGCCCTTTTTGGCCAAGGGCATCATTGTCAACGTTTTGCCGCTTTTCATGTGCTTTAAAGGCGATTCGTATCTACCTCCTGAAATCTGTTTCCTGCAATTCTGCCTTGATTTCAAATCCTCTTCTTTGCCTTCCCTCAATATATTTGTGGACGAGAGTTATCATTTATAACTCTGCAGGTTTGTGAATTGCAGTGCCCTGAACCTCCATTTTACAACTCGTTTTTATGGGAGCTGGCCGCAAAATCGCAGAATGGCTTCAGGCCCTGTTCTGGTTCCGGGGGTCAGGCTGAGCCTGTGGTTAATTCTTCTTTCTGATGGGAAAATAGAGTGACCTGTGCCTGTCCCAACACCAAGAGCTAGTCTCTCGTTGGTTCCACGTCTTCCCGTTTATCCTCAGGACAAATTGCAACCTGTACGGAACAGGAGGTTAAAGGTGCTGATGCTCCAAGTAGGGAGCTTGCTAGTAAAGCGGCTGGAATGGCGAACCCGGGCACAAGGAGATGAGAAATGAGGTGCGTTTTAGAAACCTTTCCCCATCACACGGTGTACCATCTTCTGGGTTTCTCATGCATGTTTTTGATGTAGGAAGATGCCCTTGAACCTGGAGATTTGGGACCCATGCGATGGGTACCACGCAGTATTATTTTAAAGGGTCTGCGTTTGCTCACCCAACCTCACCAAACCTCTCAGCCCCAAGAGTGTCCACCCTTATGTCTCATCCAGCTGTGCGTCTAGATATGGTCAATCCAGGTTGCATCACAGCCCCTGAACGCATTGTGTAAGAATTTCTCTCTCTTTCACTGTCTTTGTTTCATGGGTGTTTCAAAGTAATTTATTTTTATAATGGGGTTTAGCTGCTTTTCACTGCTGTGTTTATGCCGCTTTTCACCCACTTGACACACTAACAGAGAGATATCAATACATAGGCTTTACGATTATTATTAGTCAGATATATTCTTGTGCGGTGAATAGGGCGTGTTGAGTCCAGTTCTCTGAGCAAGGAGTAGGTCTTGTCTATTACATATTGGGTTTATGGAACGGTATCTGAGCTAATTTGATACCCTTGTTTTATGTATCACCCCACCTCACCTTTCCCGTTAAGCAGCCATAGTGTGTTTTCTGCATGTGTGACTCTGTTCTGTTTTGTAATTCAGTTCAAGTGTAACGGTTTTTACATTCCCTCTATCAGTGATACCTTATGAGAAGTGTCCTTTTCTGTGTGACTTATTTCACTTAGAATCGTCGTACCTAAATCCACTCATCATGCTGCTACTAACCTTACGACATTGATTTCCTGGCTGAGTGATATTCCATTGTACATGAGGACCACAACTTCTTTATCCATTTTTCTCTTTCCTGGGATATTTAAGGTGGAATGAAGTGGAGGTCCTGGTCAACAGAGCAGCCCTAAACTTTGGGGTGCTTGTGTCTTGCTGATTTTTAATTTTCCCAATGTATACCCCCATGAGTGGAAGTGCCCTATGCTCTCTAAGCTGTGTTTTTCAGATGTTTCAGGACTCACCGGACACTTCTCCAGAGTGGCTCTTGGCAATTTACATCCCGCCCATCAGTGTAGCAAGGCTCCCATTTCTCCATGGCCTGTCCTGCATTTCTGGTTTTGACACTTTTTTCAGCATGGCCCTTTTGACCGATGGGAAGCGAGACTTCTTTGTAGCGCTGATTTGCCTTTCCAGGTTGCTTGGTTGGCCAAAAAGGGCGTATGCGTTTTTTCCTGAATCTATTCAGGAAAAAACGCATACGCCCTTTTTGGCCAAGGGCATCATTGTCAACGTTTTGCCGCTTTTCATGTGCTTTAAAGGCGATTCGTATCTACCTCCTGAAATCTGTTTCCTGCAATTCTGCCTTGATTTCATATCCTCTTCTTTGCCTTCCCTCAATATATTTGTGGACGAGAGTTATCATTTATAACTCTGCAGGTTTGTGAATTGCAGTGCCCTGAACCTCCATTTTACAACTCGTTTTTATGGGAGCTGGCCGCAAAATCGCAGAATGGCTTCAGGCCCTGTTCTGGTTCCGGGGGTCAGGCTGAGCCTGTGGTTAATTCTTCTTTCTGATGGGAAAATAGAGTGACCTGTGCCTGTCCCAACACCAAGAGCTAGTCTCTCGTTGGTTCCACGTCTTCCCGTTTATCCTCAGGACAAATTGCAACCTGTACGGAACAGGAGGTTAAAGGTGCTGATGCTCCAAGTAGGGAGCTTGCTAGTAAAGCGGCTGGAATGGCGAACCCGGGCACAAGGAGATGAGAAATGAGGTGCGTTTTAGAAACCTTTCCCCATCACACGGTGTACCATCTTCTGGGTTTCTCATGCATGTTTTTGATGTAGGAAGATGCCCTTGAACCTGGAGATTTGGGACCCATGCGATGGGTACCACGCAGTATTACTTTAAAGGGTCTGCGTTTGCTCACCCAACCTCACCAAACCTCTCAGCCCCAAGAGTGTCCACCCTTATGTCTCATCCAGCTGTGCGTCTAGATATGGTCAATCCAGGTTGCATCACAGCCCCTGAACGCATTGTGTAAGAATTTCTCTCTCTTTCACTGTCTTTGTTTCATGGGTGTTTCAAAGTAATTTATTTTTATAATGGGGTTTAGCTGCTTTTCACTGCTGTGTTTATGCCGCTTTACACCCACTTGACACACTAACAGAGAGATATCAATACATAGGTTTTACGATTATTATTAGTCAGATATATTCTTGTGCGGTGAATAGGGCGTGTTGAGTCCAGTTCTCTGAGCAAGGAGTAGGTCTTGTCTATTACATATTGGGTTTATGGAACGGTATCTGAGCTAATTTGATACCCTTGTTTTATGTATCACCCCACCTCACCTTTCCCGTTAAGCAGCCATAGTGTGTTTTCTGCATGTGTGACTCTGTTCTGTTTTGTAATTCAGTTCAAGTGTAACGGTTTTTACATTCCCTCTATCAGTGATACCTTATGAGAAGTGTCCTTTTCTGTGTGACTTATTTCACTTAGAATCGTCGTACCTAAATCCACTCATCATGCTGCTACTAACCTTACGACATTGATTTCCTGGCTGAGTGATATTCCATTGTACATGAGGACCACAACTTCTTTATCCATTTTTCTCTTTCCTGGGATATTTAAGGTGGAATGAAGTGGAGGTCCTGGTCAACAGAGCAGCCCTAAACTTTGGGGTGCTTGTGTCTTGCTGATTTTTCATTTTCCCAATTTATACCCCCATGAGTGGAAGTGCCCTATGCTCTCTAAGCTGTGTTTTTCAGATGTTTCAGGACTCACCGGACACTTCTCCAGAGTGGCTCTTGGCAATTTACATCCCGCCCATCAGTGTAGCAAGGCTCCCATTTCTCCATGGCCTGTCCTGCATTTCTGGTTTTGACACTTTTTTCAGCATGGCCCTTTTGACCGATGGGAAGCGAGACTTCTTTGTAGCGCTGATTTGTCTTTCCAGGTTGCTTGGTTGGCCAAAAAGGGCGTATGCGTTTTTTCCTGAATCTATTCAGGAAAAAACGCATACGCCCTTTTTGGCCAAGGGCATCATTGTCAACGTTTTGCCGCTTTTCATGTGCTTTAAAGGCGATTCGTATCTACCTCCTGAAATCTGTTTCCTGCAATTCTGCCTTGATTTCAAATCCTCTTCTTTGCCTTCCCTCAATATATTTGTGGACGAGAGTTATCATTTATAACTCTGCAGGTTTGTGAATTGCAGTGCCCTGAACCTCCATTTTACAACTCGTTTTTATGGGAGCTGGCCGCAAAATCGCAGAATGGCTTCAGGCCCTGTTCTGGTTCCGGGGGTCAGGCTGAGCCTGTGGTTAATTCTTCTTTCTGATGGGAAAATAGAGTGACCTGTGCCTGTCCCAACACCAAGAGCTAGTCTCTCGTTGGTTCCACGTCTTCCCGTTTATCCTCAGGACAAATTGCAACCTGTACGGAACAGGAGGTTAAAGGTGCTGATGCTCCAAGTAGGGAGCTTGCTAGTAAAGCGGCTGGAATGGCGAACCCGGGCACAAGGAGATGAGAAATGAGGTGCGTTTTAGAAACCTTTCCCCATCACACGGTGTACCATCTTCTGGGTTTCTCATGCATGTTTTTGATGTAGGAAGATGCCCTTGAACCTGGAGATTTGGGACCCATGCGATGGGTACCACGCAGTATTACTTTAAAGGGTCTGCGTTTGCTCACCCAACCTCACCAAACCTCTCAGCCCCAAGAGTGTCCACCCTTATGTCTCATCCAGCTGTGCGTCTAGATATGGTCAATCCAGGTTGCATCACAGCCCCTGAACGCATTGTGTAAGAATTTCTCTCTCTTTCACTGTCTTTGTTTCATGGGTGTTTCAAAGTAATTTATTTTTATAATGGGGTTTAGCTGCTTTTCACTGCTGTGTTTATGCCGCTTTACACCCACTTGACACACTAACAGAGAGATATCAATACATAGGTTTTACGATTATTATTAGTCAGATATATTCTTGTGCGGTGAATAGGGCGTGTTGAGTCCAGTTCTCTGAGCAAGGAGTAGGTCTTGTCTATTACATATTGGGTTTATGGAACGGTATCTGAGCTAATTTGATACCCTTGTTTTATGTATCACCCCACCTCACCTTTCCCGTTAAGCAGCCATAGTGTGTTTTCTGCATGTGTGACTCTGTTCTGTTTTGTAATTCAGTTCAAGTGTAACGGTTTTTACATTCCCTCTATCAGTGATACCTTATGAGAAGTGTCCTTTTCTGTGTGACTTATTTCACTTAGAATCGTCGTACCTAAATCCACTCATCATGCTGCTACTAACCTTACGACATTGATTTCCTGGCTGAGTGATATTCCATTGTACATGAGGACCACAACTTCTTTATCCATTTTTCTCTTTCCTGGGATATTTAAGGTGGAATGAAGTGGAGGTCCTGGTCAACAGAGCAGCCCTAAACTTTGGGGTGCTTGTGTCTTGCTGATTTTTCATTTTCCCAATTTATACCCCCATGAGTGGAAGTGCCCTATGCTCTCTAAGCTGTGTTTTTCAGATGTTTCAGGACTCACCGGACACTTCTCCAGAGTGGCTCTTGGCAATTTACATCCCGCCCATCAGTGTAGCAAGGCTCCCATTTCTCCATGGCCTGTCCTGCATTTCTGCTTTTGACACTTTTTTCAGCATGGCCCTTTTGACCGATGGGAAGCGAGACTTCTTTGTAGCGCTGATTTGCCTTTCCAGGTTGCTTGGTTGGCCAAAAAGGGCGTATGCGTTTTTTCCTGAATCTATTCAGGAAAAAACGCATACGCCCTTTTTGGCCAAGGGCATCATTGTCAACGTTTTGCCGCTTTTCATGTGCTTTAAAGGCGATTCGTATCTACCTCCTGAAATCTGTTTCCTGCAATTCTGCCTTGATTTCAAATCCTCTTCTTTGCCTTCCCTCAATATATTTGTGGACGAGAGTTATCATTTATAACTCTGCAGGTTTGTGAATTGCAGTGCCCTGAACCTCCATTTTACAACTCGTTTTTATGGGAGCTGGCTGCAAAATCGCAGAATGGCTTCAGGCCCTGTTCTGGTTCCGGGGGTCAGGCTGAGCCTGTGGTTAATTCTTCTTTCTGATGGAAAAATAGAGTGACCTGTGCCTGTCCCAACACCAAGAGCTAGTCTCTCGTTGGTTCCACGTCTTCCCGTTTATCCTCAGGACAAAGTGCAACCTGTACGGAACAGGAGGTTAAAGGTGCTGATGCTCCAAGTAGGGAGCTTGCTAGTAAAGCGGCTGGAATGGCGAACCCGGGCCCAAGGAGATGAGAAATGAGGTGCGTTTTAGAAACCTTTCCCCATCACACGGTGTACCATCTTCTGGGTTTCTCATGCATGTTTTTGATGTAGGAAGATGCCCTTGAACCTGGAGATTTGGGACCCATGCGATGGGTACCACACAGTATTACTTTAAAGGGTCTGCGTTTGCTCACCCAACCTCACCAAACCTCTCAGCCCCAAGAGTGTCCACCCTTATGTCTCATCCAGCTGTGCGTCTAGATATGGTCAATCCAGGTTGCATCACAGCCCCTGAACGCATTGTGTAAGAATTTCTCTCTCTTTCACTGTCTTTGTTTCATGGGTGTTTCAAAGTAATTTATTTTTATAATGGGGTTTAGCTGCTTTTCACTGCTGTGTTTATGCCGCTTTACACCCACTTGACACACTAACAGAGAGATATCAATACATAGGTTTTACGATTATTATTAGTCAGATATATTCTTGTGCGGTGAATAGGGCGTGTTGAGTCCAGTTCTCTGAGCAAGGAGTAGGTCTTGTCTATTACATATTGGGTTTATGGAACGGTATCTGAGCTAATTTGATACCCTTGTTTTATGTATCACCCCACCTCACCTTTTCCGTTAAGCAGCCATAGTGTGTTTTCTGCATGTGTGACTCTGTTCTGTTTTGTAATTCAGTTCAAGTGTAACGGTTTTTACATTCCCTCTATCAGTGATACCTTATGAGAAGTGTCCTTTTCTGTGTGACTTATTTCACTTAGAATCGTCGTACCTAAATCCACTCATCATGCTGCTACTAACCTTACGACATTGATTTCCTGGCTGAGTGATATTCCATTGTACATGAGGACCACAACTTCTTTATCCATTTTTCTCTTTCCTGGGATATTTAAGGTGGAATGAAGTGGAGGTCCTGGTCAACAGAGCAGCCCTCAACTTTGGGGTGCTTGTGTCTTGCTGATTTTTAATTTTCCCAATTTATACCCCCATGAGTGGAAGTGCCCTATGCTCTCTAAGCTGTGTTTTTCAGATGTTTCAGGACTCACCGGACACTTCTCCAGAGTGGCTCTTGGCAATTTACATCCCGCCCATCAGTGTAGCAAGGCTCCCATTTCTCCATGGCCTGTCCTGCATTTCTGGTTTTGACACTTTTTTCAGCATGGCCCTTTTGACCGATGGGAAGCGAGACTTCTTTGTAGCGCTGATTTGCCTTTCCAGGTTGCTTGGTTGGCCAAAAAGGGCGTATGCGTTTTTTCCTGAATCTATTCAGGAAAAAACGCATACGCCCTTTTTGGCCAAGGGCATCATTGTCAACGTTTTGCCACTTTTCATGTGCTTTAAAGGCGATTCGTATCTACCTCCTGAAATCTGTTTCCTGCAATTCTGCCTTGATTTCAAATCCTCTTCTTTGCCTTCCCTCAATATATTTGTGGACGAGAGTTATCATTTATAACTCTGCAGGTTTGTGAATTGCAGTGCCCTGAACCTCCATTTTACAACTCGTTTTTATGGGAGCTGGCCGCAAAATCGCAGAATGGCTTCAGGCCCTGTTCTGGTTCCGGGGGTCAGGCTGAGCCTGTGGTTAATTCTTCTTTCTGATGGGAAAATAGAGTGACCTGTGCCTGTCCCAACACCAAGAGCTAGTCTCTCGTTGGTTCCACGTCTTCCCGTTTATCCTCAGGACAAATTGCAACCTGTACGGAACAGGAGGTTAAAGGTGCTGATGCTCCAAGTAGGGAGCTTGCTAGTAAAGCGGCTGGAATGGCGAACCCGGGCACAAGGAGATGAGAAATGAGGTGCGTTTTAGAAACCTTTCCCCATCACACGGTGTACCATCTTCTGGGTTTCTCATGCATGTTTTTGATGTAGGAAGATGCCCTTGAACCTGGAGATTTGGGACCCATGCGATGGGTACCACGCAGTATTACTTTAAAGGGTCTGCGTTTGCTCACCCAACCTCACCAAACCTCTCAGCCCCAAGAGTGTCCACCCTTATGTCTCATCCAGCTGTGCATCTAGATATGGTCAATCCAGGTTGCATCACAGCCCCTGAACGCATTGTGTAAGAATTTCTCTCTCTTTCACTGTCTTTGTTTCATGGGTGTTTCAAAGTAATTTATTTTTATAATGGGGTTTAGCTGCTTTTCACTGCTGTGTTTATGCCGCTTTACACCCACTTGACACACTAACAGAGAGATATCAATACATAGGTTTTACGATTATTATTAGTCAGATATATTCTTGTGCGGTGAATAGGGCGTGTTGAGTCCAGTTCTCTGAGCAAGGAGTAGGTCTTGTCTATTACATATTGGGTTTATGGAACGGTATCTGAGCTAATTTGATACCCTTGTTTTATGTATCACCCCACCTCACCTTTCCCGTTAAGCAGCCATAGTGTGTTTTCTGCATGTGTGACTCTGTTCTGTTTTGTAATTCAGTTCAAGTGTAACGGTTTTTACATTCCCTCTATCAGTGATACCTTATGAGAAGTGTCCTTTTCTGTGTGACTTATTTCACTTAGAATCGTCGTACCTAAATCCACTCATCATGCTGCTACTAACCTTACGACATTGATTTCCTGGCTGAGTGATATTCCATTGTACATGAGGACCACAACTTCTTTATCCATTTTTCTCTTTCCTGGGATATTTAAGGTGGAATGAAGTGGAGGTCCTGGTCAACAGAGCAGCCCTAAACTTTGGGGTGCTTGTGTCTTGCTGATTTTTAATTTTCCCAATTTATACCCCCATGAGTGGAAGTGCCCTATGCTCTCTAAGCTGTGTTTTTCAGATGTTTCAGGACTCACCGGACACTTCTCCAGAGTGGCTCTTGGCAATTTACATCCCGCCCATCAGTGTAGCAAGGCTCCCATTTCTCCATGGCCTGTCCTGCATTTCTGGTTTTGACACTGTTTTCAGCATGGCCCTTTTGACCGATGGGAAGCGAGACTTCTTTGTAGCGCTGATTTGCCTTTCCAGGTTGCTTGGTTGGCCAAAAAGGGCGTATGCGTTTTTTCCTGAATATATTCAGGAAAAAACGCATACGCCCTTTTTGGCCAAGGGCATCATTGTCAACGTTTTGCCGCTTTTCATGTGCTTTAAAGGCGATTCGTATCTCCCTCCTGAAATCTGTTTCCTGCAATTCTGCCTTGATTTCAAATCCTCTTCTTTGCCTTCCCTCAATATATTTGTGGACGAGAGTTATCATTTATAACTCTGCAGGTTTGTGAATTGCAGTGCCCTGAACCTCCATTTTACAACTCGTTTTTATGGGAGCTGGCCGCAAAATCGCAGAATGGCTTCAGGCCCTTTTCTGGTTCCGGGGGTCAGGCTGAGCCTGTGGTTAATTCTTCTTTCTGATGGGAAAATAGAGTGACCTGTGCCTGTCCCAACACCAAGAGCTAGTCTCTCGTTGGTTCCACGTCTTCCCGTTTATCCTCAGGACAAATTGCAACCTGTACGGAACAGGAGGTTAAAGGTGCTGATGCTCCAAGTAGGGAGCTTGCTAGTAAAGCGGCTGGAATGGCGAACCCGGGCACAAGGAGATGAGAAATGAGGTGCGTTTTAGAAACCTTTCCCCATCACACGGTGTACCATCTTCTGGGTTTCTCATGCATGTTTTTGATGTAGGAAGATGCCCCTGAACCTGGAGATTTGGGACCCATGCGATGGGTACCACGCAGTATTCCTTTAAAGGGTCTGCGTTTGCTCACCCAACCTCACCAAACCTCTCAGCCCCAAGAGTGTCCACCCTTATGTCTCATCCAGCTGTGCGTCTAGATATGGTCAATCCAGGTTGCATCACAGCCCCTGAACGCATTGTGTAAGAATTTCTCTCTCTTTCACTGTCTTTGTTTCATGGGTGTTTCAAAGTAATTTATTTTTATAATGGGGTTTAGCTGCTTTTCACTGCTGTGTTTATGCCGCTTTACACCCACTTGACACACTAACAGAGAGATATCAATACATAGGTTTTACGATTATTATTAGTCAGATATATTCTTGTGCGGTGAATAGGGCGTGTTGAGTCCAGTTCTCTGAGCAAGGAGTAGGTCTTGTCTATTACATATTGGGTTTATGGAACGGTATCTGAGCTAATTTGATACCCTTGTTTTATGTATCACCCCACCTCACCTTTTCCGTTAAGCAGCCATAGTGTGTTTTCTGCATGTGTGACTCTGTTCTGTTTTGTAATTCAGTTCAAGTGTAACGGTTTTTACATTCCCTCTATCAGTGATACCTTATGAGAAGTGTCCTTTTCTGTGTGACTTATTTCACTTAGAATCGTCGTACCTAAATCCACTCATCATGCTGCTACTAACCTTACGACATTGATTTCCTGGCTGAGTGATATTCCATTGTACATGAGGACCACAACTTCTTTATCCATTTTTCTCTTTCCTGGGATATTTAAGGTGGAATGAAGTGGAGGTCCTGGTCAACAGAGCAGCCCTCAACTTTGGGGTGCTTGTGTCTTGCTGATTTTTAATTTTCCCAATTTATACCCCCATGAGTGGAAGTGCCCTATGCTCTCTAAGCTGTGTTTTTCAGATGTTTCAGGACTCACCGGACACTTCTCCAGAGTGGCTCTTGGCAATTTACATCCCGCCCATCAGTGTAGCAAGGCTCCCATTTCTCCATGGCCTGTCCTGCATTTCTGGTTTTGACACTTTTTTCAGCATGGCCCTTTTGACCGATGGGAAGCGAGACTTCTTTGTAGCGCTGATTTGCCTTTCCAGGTTGCTTGGTTGGCCAAAAAGGGCGTATGCGTTTTTTCCTGAATCTATTCAGGAAAAAACGCATACGCCCTTTTTGGCCAAGGGCATCATTGTCAACGTTTTGCCACTTTTCATGTGCTTTAAAGGCGATTCGTATCTCCCTCCTGAAATCTGTTTCCTGCAATTCTGCCTTGATTTCAAATCCTCTTCTTTGCCTTCCCTCAATATATTTGTGGACGAGAGTTATCATTTATAACTCTGCAGGTTTGTGAATTGCAGTGCCCTGAACCTCCATTTTACAACTCGTTTTTATGGGAGCTGGCCGCAAAATCGCAGAATGGCTTCAGGCCCTGTTCTGGTTCCGGGGGTCAGGCTGAGCCTGTGGTTAATTCTTCTTTCTGATGGGAAAATAGAGTGACCTGTGCCTGTCCCAACACCAAGAGCTAGTCTCTCGTTGGTTCCACGTCTTCCCGTTTATCCTCAGGACAAATTGCAACCTGTACGGAACAGGAGGTTAAAGGTGCTGATGCTCCAAGTAGGGAGCTTGCTAGTAAAGCGGCTGGAATGGCGAACCCGGGCACAAGGAGATGAGAAATGAGGTGCGTTTTAGAAACCTTTCCCCATCACACGGTGTACCATCTTCTGGGTTTCTCATGCATGTTTTTGATGTAGGAAGATGCCCTTGAACCTGGAGATTTGGGACCCATGCGATGGGTACCACGCAGTATTCCTTTAAAGGGTCTGCGTTTGCTCACCCAACCTCACCAAACCTCTCAGCCCCAAGAGTGTCCACCCTTATGTCTCATCCAGCTGTGCATCTAGATATGGTCAATCCAGGTTGCATCACAGCCCCTGAACGCATTGTGTAAGAATTTCTCTCTCTTTCACTGTCTTTGTTTCATGGGTGTTTCAAAGTAATTTATTTTTATAATGGGGTTTAGCTGCTTTTCACTGCTGTGTTTATGCCGCTTTACACCCACTTGACACACTAACAGAGAGATATCAATACATAGGTTTTACGATTATTATTAGTCAGATATATTCTTGTGCGGTGAATAGGGCGTGTTGAGTCCAGTTCTCTGAGCAAGGAGTAGGTCTTGTCTATTACATATTGGGTTTATGGAACGGTATCTGAGCTAATTTGATACCCTTGTTTTATGTATCACCCCACCTCACCTTTCCCGTTAAGCAGCCATAGTGTGTTTTCTGCATGTGTGACTCTGTTCTGTTTTGTAATTCAGTTCAAGTGTAACGGTTTTTACATTCCCTCTATCAGTGATACCTTAGGAGAAGTGTCCTTTTCTGTGTGACTTATTTCACTTAGAATCGTCGTACCTAAATCCACTCATCATGCTGCTACTAACCTTACGACATTGATTTCCTGGCTGAGTGATATTCCATTGTACATGAGGACCACAACTTCTTTATCCATTTTTCTCTTTCCTGGGATATTTAAGGTGGAATGAAGTGGAGGTCCTGGTCAACAGAGCAGCCCTAAACTTTGGGGTGCTTGTGTCTTGCTGATTTTTAATTTTCCCAATTTATACCCCCATGAGTGGAAGTGCCCTATGCTCTCTAAGCTGTGTTTTTCAGATGTTTCAGGACTCACCGGACACTTCTCCAGAGTGGCTCTTGGCAATTTACATCCCGCCCATCAGTGTAGCAAGGCTCCCATTTCTCCATGGCCTGTCCTGCATTTCTGGTTTTGACACTGTTTTCAGCATGGCCCTTTTGACCGATGGGAAGCGAGACTTCTTTGTAGCGCTGATTTGCCTTTCCAGGTTGCTTGGTTGGCCAAAAAGGGCGTATGCGTTTTTTCCTGAATATATTCAGGAAAAAACGCATACGCCCTTTTTGGCCAAGGGCATCATTGTCAACGTTTTGCCGCTTTTCATGTGCTTTAAAGGCGATTCGTATCTCCCTCCTGAAATCTGTTTCCTGCAATTCTGCCTTGATTTCAAATCCTCTTCTTTGCCTTCCCTCAATATATTTGTGGACGAGAGTTATCATTTATAACTCTGCAGGTTTGTGAATTGCAGTGCCCTGAACCTCCATTTTACAACTCGTTTTTATGGGAGCTGGCCGCAAAATCGCAGAATGGCTTCAGGCCCTTTTCTGGTTCCGGGGGTCAGGCTGAGCCTGTGGTTAATTCTTCTTTCTGATGGGAAAATAGAGTGACCTGTGCCTGTCCCAACACCAAGAGCTAGTCTCTCGTTGGTTCCACGTCTTCCCGTTTATCCTCAGGACAAATTGCAACCTGTACGGAACAGGAGGTTAAAGGTGCTGATGCTCCAAGTAGGGAGCTTGCTAGTAAAGCGGCTGGAATGGCGAACCCGGGCACAAGGAGATGAGAAATGAGGTGCGTTTTAGAAACCTTTCCCCATCACACGGTGTACCATCTTCTGGGTTTCTCATGCATGTTTTTGATGTAGGAAGATGCCCCTGAACCTGGAGATTTGGGACCCATGCGATGGGTACCACGCAGTATTCCTTTAAAGGGTCTGCGTTTGCTCACCCAACCTCACCAAACCTCTCAGCCCCAAGAGTGTCCACCCTTATGTCTCATCCAGCTGTGCGTCTAGATATGGTCAATCCAGGTTGCATCACAGCCCCTGAACGCATTGTGTAAGAATTTCTCTCTCTTTCACTGTCTTTGTTTCATGGGTGTTTCAAAGTAATTTATTTTTATAATGGGGTTTAGCTGCTTTTCACTGCTGTGTTTATGCCGCTTTACACCCACTTGACACACTAACAGAGAGATATCAATACATAGGTTTTACGATTATTATTAGTCAGATATATTCTTGTGCGGTGAATAGGGCGTGTTGAGTCCAGTTCTCTGAGCAAGGAGTAGGTCTTGTCTATTACATATTGGGTTTATGGAACGGTATCTGAGCTAATTTGATACCCTTGTTTTATGTATCACCCCACCTCACCTTTCCCGTTAAGCAGCCATAGTGTGTTTTCTGCATGTGTGACTCTGTTCTGTTTTGTAATTCAGTTCAAGTGTAACGGTTTTTACATTCCCTCTATCAGTGATACCTTATGAGAAGTGTCCTTTTCTGTGTGACTTATTTCACTTAGAATCGTCGTACCTAAATCCACTCATCATGCTGCTACTAACCTTACGACATTGATTTCCTGGCTGAGTGATATTCCATTGTACATGAGGACCACAACTTCTTTATCCATTTTTCTCTTTCCTGGGATATTTAAGGTGGAATGAAGTGGAGGTCCTGGTCAACAGAGCAGCCCTAAACTTTGGGGTGCTTGTGTCTTGCTGATTTTTAATTTTCCCAATTTATACCCCCATGAGTGGAAGTGCCCTATGCTCTCTAAGCTGTGTTTTTCAGATGTTTCAGGACTCACCGGACACTTCTCCAGAGTGGCTCTTGGCAATTTACATCCCGCCCATCAGTGTAGCAAGGCTCCCATTTCTCCATGGCCTGTCCTGCATTTCTGGTTTTGACACTTTTTTCAGCATGGCCCTTTTGACCGATGGGAAGCGAGACTTCTTTGTAGCGCTGATTTGCCTTTCCAGGTTGCTTGGTTGGCCAAAAAGGGCGTATGCGTTTTTTCCTGAATCTATTCAGGAAAAAACGCATACGCCCTTTTTGGCCAAGGGCATCATTGTCAACGTTTTGCCGCTTTTCATGTGCTTTAAAGGCGATTCGTATCTACCTCCTGAAATCTGTTTCCTGCAATTCTGCCTTGATTTCAAATCCTCTTCTTTGCCTTCCCTCAATATATTTGTGGACGAGAGTTATCATTTATAACTCTGCAGGTTTGTGAATTGCAGTGCCCTGAACCTCCATTTTACAACTCGTTTTTATGGGAGCTGGCCGCAAAATCGCAGAATGGCTTCAGGTCCTGTTCTGGTTCCGGGGGTCAGGCTGAGCCTGTGGTTAATTCTTCTTTCTGATGGGAAAATAGAGTGACCTGTGCCTGTCCCAACACCAAGAGCTAGTCTCTCGTTGGTTCCACGTCTTCCCGTTTATCCTCAGGACAAATTGCAACCTGTACGGAACAGGAGGTTAAAGGTGCTGATGCTCCAAGTAGGGAGCTTGCTAGTAAAGCGGCTGGAATGGCGAACCCGGGCACAAGGAGATGAGAAATGAGGTGCGTTTTAGAAACCTTTCCCCATCACACGGTGTACCATCTTCTGGGTTTCTCATGCATGTTTTTGATGTAGGAAGATGCCCTTGAACCTGGAGATTTGGGACCCATGCGATGGGTACCACGCAGTATTCCTTTAAAGGGTCTGCGTTTGCTCACCCAACCTCACCAAACCTCTCAGCCCCAAGAGTGTCCACCCTTATGTCTCATCCAGCTGTGCGTCTAGATATGGTCAATCCAGGTTGCATCACAGCCCCTGAACGCATTGTGTAAGAATTTCTCTCTCTTTCACTGTCTTTGTTTCATGGGTGTTTCAAAGTAATTTATTTTTATAATGGGGTTTAGCTGCTTTTCACTGCTGTGTTTATGCCGCTTTACACCCACTTGACACACTAACAGAGAGATATCAATACATAGGTTTTACGATTATTATTAGTCAGATATATTCTTGTGCGGTGAATAGGGCGTGTTGAGTCCAGTTCTCTGAGCAAGGAGTAGGTCTTGTCTATTACATATTGGGTTTATGGAACGGTATCTGAGCTAATTTGATACCCTTGTTTTATGTATCACCCCACCTCACCTTTCCCGTTAAGCAGCCATAGTGTGTTTTCTGCATGTGTGACTCTGTTCTGTTTTGTAATTCAGTTCAAGTGTAACGGTTTTTACATTCCCTCTATCAGTGATACCTTATGAGAAGTGTCCTTTTCTGTGTGACTTATTTCACTTAGAATCGTCGTACCTAAATCCACTCATCATGCTGCTACTAACCTTACGACATTGATTTCCTGGCTGAGTGATATTCCATTGTACATGAGGACCACAACTTCTTTATCCATTTTTCTCTTTCCTGGGATATTTAAGGTGGAATGAAGTGGAGGTCCTGGTCAACAGAGCAGCCCTAAACTTTGGGGTGCTTGTGTCTTGCTGATTTTTAATTTTCCCAATTTATACCCCCATGAGTGGAAGTGCCCTATGCTCTCTAAGCTGTGTTTTTCAGATGTTTCAGGACTCACCGGACACTTCTCCAGAGTGGCTCTTGGCAATTTACATCCCGCCCATCAGTGTAGCAAGGCTCCCATTTCTCCATGGCCTGTCCTGCATTTCTGGTTTTGACACTGTTTTCAGCATGGCCCTTTTGACCGATGGGAAGCGAGACTTCTTTGTAGCGCTGATTTGCCTTTCCAGGTTGCTTGGTTGGCCAAAAAGGGCGTATGCGTTTTTTCCTGAATCTATTCAGGAAAAAACGCATACGCCCTTTTTGGCCAAGGGCATCATTGTCAACGTTTTGCCGCTTTTCATGTGCTTTAAAGGCGATTCGTATCTCCCTCCTGAAATCTGTTTCCTGCAATTCTGCCTTGATTTCAAATCCTCTTCTTTGCCTTCCCTCAATATATTTGTGGACGAGAGTTATCATTTATAACTCTGCAGGTTTGTGAATTGCAGTGCCCTGAACCTCCATTTTACAACTCGTTTTTATGGGAGCTGGCCGCAAAATCGCAGAATGGCTTCAGGCCCTGTTCTGGTTCCGGGGGTCAGGCTGAGCCTGTGGTTAATTCTTCTTTCTGATGGGAAAATAGAGTGACCTGTGCCTGTCCCAACACCAAGAGCTAGTCTCTCGTTGGTTCCACGTCTTCCCGTTTATCCTCAGGACAAATTGCAACCTGTACGGAACAGGAGGTTAAAGGTGCTGATGCTCCAAGTAGGGAGCTTGCTAGTAAAGCGGCTGGAATGGCGAACCCGGGCACAAGGAGATGAGAAATGAGGTGCGTTTTAGAAACCTTTCCCCATCACACGGTGTACCATCTTCTGGGTTTCTCATGCATGTTTTTGATGTAGGAAGATGCCCTTGAACCTGGAGATTTGGGACCCATGCGATGGGTACCACGCAGTATTACTTTAAAGGGTCTGCGTTTGCTCACCCAACCTCACCAAACCTCTCAGCCCCAAGAGTGTCCACCCTTATGTCTCATCCAGCTGTGCGTCTAGATATGGTCAATCCAGGTTGCATCACAGCCCCTGAACGCATTGTGTAAGAATTTCTCTCTCTTTCACTGTCTTTGTTTCATGGGTGTTTCAAAGTAATTTATTTTTATAATGGGGTTTAGCTGCTTTTCACTGCTGTGTTTATGCCGCTTTACACCCACTTGACACACTAACAGAGAGATATCAATACATAGGTTTTACGATTATTATTAGTCAGATATATTCTTGTGCGGTGAATAGGGCGTGTTGAGTCCAGTTCTCTGAGCAAGGAGTAGGTCTTGTCTATTACATATTGGGTTTATGGAACGGTATCTGAGCTAATTTGATACCCTTGTTTTATGTATCACCCCACCTCACCTTTCCCGTTAAGCAGCCATAGTGTGTTTTCTGCATGTGTGACTCTGTTCTGTTTTGTAATTCAGTTCAAGTGTAACGGTTTTTACATTCCCTCTATCAGTGATACCTTATGAGAAGTGTCCTTTTCTGTGTGACTTATTTCACTTAGAATCGTCGTACCTAAATCCACTCATCATGCTGCTACTAACCTTACGACATTGATTTCCTGGCTGAGTGATATTCCATTGTACATGAGGACCACAACTTCTTTATCCATTTTTCTCTTTCCTGGGATATTTAAGGTGGAATGAAGTGGAGGTCCTGGTCAACAGAGCAGCCCTAAACTTTGGGGTGCTTGTGTCTTGCTGATTTTTAATTTTCCCAATTTATACCCCCATGAGTGGAAGTGCCCTATGCTCTCTAAGCTGTGTTTTTCAGATGTTTCAGGACTCACCGGACACTTCTCCAGAGTGGCTCTTGGCAATTTACATCCCGCCCATCAGTGTAGCAAGGCTCCCATTTCTCCATGGCCTGTCCTGCATTTCTGGTTTTGACACTTTTTTCAGCATGGCCCTTTTGACCGATGGGAAGCGAGACTTCTTTGTAGCGCTGATTTGCCTTTCCAGGTTGCTTGGTTGGCCAAAAAGGGCGTATGCGTTTTTTCCTGAATCTATTCAGGAAAAAACGCATACGCCCTTTTTGGCCAAGGGCATCATTGTCAACGTTTTGCCGCTTTTCATGTGCTTTAAAGGCGATTCGTATCTCCCTCCTGAAATCTGTTTCCTGCAATTCTGCCTTGATTTCAAATCCTCTTCTTTGCCTTCCCTCAATATATTTGTGGACGAGAGTTATCATTTATAACTCTGCAGGTTTGTGAATTGCAGTGCCCTGAACCTCCATTTTACAACTCGTTTTTATGGGAGCTGGCCGCAAAATCGCAGAATGGCTTCAGGCCCTGTTCTGGTTCCGGGGGTCAGGCTGAGCCTGTGGTTAATTCTTCTTTCTGATGGGAAAATAGAGTGACCTGTGCCTGTCCCAACACCAAGAGCTAGTCTCTCGTTGGTTCCACGTCTTCCCGTTTATCCTCAGGACAAATTGCAACCTGTACGGAACAGGAGGTTAAAGGTGCTGATGCTCCAAGTAGGGAGCTTGCTAGTAAAGCGGCTGGAATGGCGAACCCGGGCACAAGGAGATGAGAAATGAGGTGCGTTTTAGAAACCTTTCCCCATCACACGGTGTACCATCTTCTGGGTTTCTCATGCATGTTTTTGATGTAGGAAGATGCCCCTGAACCTGGAGATTTGGGACCCATGCGATGGGTACCACGCAGTATTCCTTTAAAGGGTCTGCGTTTGCTCACCCAACCTCACCAAACCTCTCAGCCCCAAGAGTGTCCACCCTTATGTCTCATCCAGCTGTGCGTCTAGATATGGTCAATCCAGGTTGCATCACAGCCCCTGAACGCATTGTGTAAGAATTTCTCTCTCTTTCACTGTCTTTGTTTCATGGGTGTTTCAAAGTAATTTATTTTTATAATGGGGTTTAGCTGCTTTTCACTGCTGTGTTTATGCCGCTTTACACCCACTTGACACACTAACAGAGAGATATCAATACATAGGTTTTACGATTATTATTAGTCAGATATATTCTTGTGCGGTGAATAGGGCGTGTTGAGTCCAGTTCTCTGAGCAAGGAGTAGGTCTTGTCTATTACATATTGGGTTTATGGAACGGTATCTGAGCTAATTTGATACCCTTGTTTTATGTATCACCCCACCTCACCTTTCCCGTTAAGCAGCCATAGTGTGTTTTCTGCATGTGTGACTCTGTTCTGTTTTGTAATTCAGTTCAAGTGTAACGGTTTTTACATTCCCTCTATCAGTGATACCTTATGAGAAGTGTCCTTTTCTGTGTGACTTATTTCACTTAGAATCGTCGTACCTAAATCCACTCATCATGCTGCTACTAACCTTACGACATTGATTTCCTGGCTGAGTGATATTCCATTGTACATGAGGACCACAACTTCTTTATCCATTTTTCTCTTTCCTGGGATATTTAAGGTGGAATGAAGTGGAGGTCCTGGTCAACAGAGCAGCCCTAAACTTTGGGGTGCTTGTGTCTTGCTGATTTTTAATTTTCCCAATTTATACCCCCATGAGTGGAAGTGCCCTATGCTCTCTAAGCTGTGTTTTTCAGATGTTTCAGGACTCACCGGACACTTCTCCAGAGTGGCTCTTGGCAATTTACATCCCGCCCATCAGTGTAGCAAGGCTCCCATTTCTCCATGGCCTGTCCTGCATTTCTGGTTTTGACACTTTTTTCAGCATGGCCCTTTTGACCGATGGGAAGCGAGACTTCTTTGTAGCGCTGATTTGCCTTTCCAGGTTGCTTGGTTGGCCAAAAAGGGCGTATGCGTTTTTTCCTGAATCTATTCAGGAAAAAACGCATACGCCCTTTTTGGCCAAGGGCATCATTGTCAACGTTTTGCCGCTTTTCATGTGCTTTAAAGGCGATTCGTATCTCCCTCCTGAAATCTGTTTCCTGCAATTCTGCCTTGATTTCAAATCCTCTTCTTTGCCTTCCCTCAATATATTTGTGGACGAGAGTTATCATTTATAACTCTGCAGGTTTGTGAATTGCAGTGCCCTGAACCTCCATTTTACAACTCGTTTTTATGGGAGCTGGCCGCAAAATCGCAGAATGGCTTCAGGCCCTGTTCTGGTTCCGGGGGTCAGGCTGAGCCTGTGGTTAATTCTTCTTTCTGATGGGAAAATAGAGTGACCTGTGCCTGTCCCAACACCAAGAGCTAGTCTCTCGTTGGTTCCACGTCTTCCCGTTTATCCTCAGGACAAATTGCAACCTGTACGGAACAGGAGGTTAAAGGTGCTGATGCTCCAAGTAGGGAGCTTGCTAGTAAAGCGGCTGGAATGGCGAACCCGGGCACAAGGAGATGAGAAATGAGGTGCGTTTTAGAAACCTTTCCCCATCACACGGTGTACCATCTTCTGGGTTTCTCATGCATGTTTTTGATGTAGGAAGATGCCCTTGAACCTGGAGATTTGGGACCCATGCGATGGGTACCACGCAGTATTCCTTTAAAGGGTCTGCGTTTGCTCACCCAACCTCACCAAACCTCTCAGCCCCAAGAGTGTCCACCCTTATGTCTCATCCAGCTGTGCGTCTAGATATGGTCAATCCAGGTTGCATCACAGCCCCTGAACGCATTGTGTAAGAATTTCTCTCTCTTTCACTGTCTTTGTTTCATGGGTGTTTCAAAGTAATTTATTTTTATAATGGGGTTTAGCTGCTTTTCACTGCTGTGTTTATGCCGCTTTACACCCACTTGACACACTAACAGAGAGATATCAATACATAGGTTTTACGATTATTATTAGTCAGATATATTCTTGTGCGGTGAATAGGGCGTGTTGAGTCCAGTTCTCTGAGCAAGGAGTAGGTCTTGTCTATTACATATTGGGTTTATGGAACGGTATCTGAGCTAATTTGATACCCTTGTTTTATGTATCACCCCACCTCACCTTTCCCGTTAAGCAGCCATAGTGTGTTTTCTGCATGTGTGACTCTGTTCTGTTTTGTAATTCAGTTCAAGTGTAACGGTTTTTACATTCCCTCTATCAGTGATACCTTATGAGAAGTGTCCTTTTCTGTGTGACTTATTTCACTTAGAATCGTCGTACCTAAATCCACTCATCATGCTGCTACTAACCTTACGACATTGATTTCCTGGCTGAGTGATATTCCATTGTACATGAGGACCACAACTTCTTTATCCATTTTTCTCTTTCCTGGGATATTTAAGGTGGAATGAAGTGGAGGTCCTGGTCAACAGAGCAGCCCTAAACTTTGGGGTGCTTGTGTCTTGCTGATTTTTAATTTTCCCAATTTATACCCCCATGAGTGGAAGTGCCCTATGCTCTCTAAGCTGTGTTTTTCAGATGTTTCAGGACTCACCGGACACTTCTCCAGAGTGGCTCTTGGCAATTTACATCCCGCCCATCAGTGTAGCAAGGCTCCCATTTCTCCATGGCCTGTCCTGCATTTCTGGTTTTGACACTGTTTTCAGCATGGCCCTTTTGACCGATGGGAAGCGAGACTTCTTTGTAGCGCTGATTTGCCTTTCCAGGTTGCTTGGTTGGCCAAAAAGGGCGTATGCGTTTTTTCCTGAATCTATTCAGGAAAAAACGCATACGCCCTTTTTGGCCAAGGGCATCATTGTCAACGTTTTGCCGCTTTTCATGTGCTTTAAAGGCGATTCGTATCTCCCTCCTGAAATCTGTTTCCTGCAATTCTGCCTTGATTTCAAATCCTCTTCTTTGCCTTCCCTCAATATATTTGTGGACGAGAGTTATCATTTATAACTCTGCAGGTTTGTGAATTGCAGTGCCCTGAACCTCCATTTTACAACTCGTTTTTATGGGAGCTGGCCGCAAAATCGCAGAATGGCTTCAGGCCCTGTTCTGGTTCCGGGGGTCAGGCTGAGCCTGTGGTTAATTCTTCTTTCTGATGGGAAAATAGAGTGACCTGTGCCTGTCCCAACACCAAGAGCTAGTCTCTCGTTGGTTCCACGTCTTCCCGTTTATCCTCAGGACAAATTGCAACCTGTACGGAACAGGAGGTTAAAGGTGCTGATGCTCCAAGTAGGGAGCTTGCTAGTAAAGCGGCTGGAATGGCGAACCCGGGCACAAGGAGATGAGAAATGAGGTGCGTTTTAGAAACCTTTCCCCATCACACGGTGTACCATCTTCTGGGTTTCTCATGCATGTTTTTGATGTAGGAAGATGCCCTTGAACCTGGAGATTTGGGACCCATGCGATGGGTACCACGCAGTATTACTTTAAAGGGTCTGCGTTTGCTCACCCAACCTCACCAAACCTCTCAGCCCCAAGAGTGTCCACCCTTATGTCTCATCCAGCTGTGCGTCTAGATATGGTCAATCCAGGTTGCATCACAGCCCCTGAACGCATTGTGTAAGAATTTCTCTCTCTTTCACTGTCTTTGTTTCATGGGTGTTTCAAAGTAATTTATTTTTATAATGGGGTTTAGCTGCTTTTCACTGCTGTGTTTATGCCGCTTTACACCCACTTGACACACTAACAGAGAGATATCAATACATAGGTTTTACGATTATTATTAGTCAGATATATTCTTGTGCGGTGAATAGGGCGTGTTGAGTCCAGTTCTCTGAGCAAGGAGTAGGTCTTGTCTATTACATATTGGGTTTATGGAACGGTATCTGAGCTAATTTGATACCCTTGTTTTATGTATCACCCCACCTCACCTTTCCCGTTAAGCAGCCATAGTGTGTTTTCTGCATGTGTGACTCTGTTCTGTTTTGTAATTCAGTTCAAGTGTAACGGTTTTTACATTCCCTCTATCAGTGATACCTTATGAGAAGTGTCCTTTTCTGTGTGACTTATTTCACTTAGAATCGTCGTACCTAAATCCACTCATCATGCTGCTACTAACCTTACGACATTGATTTCCTGGCTGAGTGATATTCCATTGTACATGAGGACCACAACTTCTTTATCCATTTTTCTCTTTCCTGGGATATTTAAGGTGGAATGAAGTGGAGGTCCTGGTCAACAGAGCAGCCCTAAACTTTGGGGTGCTTGTGTCTTGCTGATTTTTAATTTTCCCAATTTATACCCCCATGAGTGGAAGTGCCCTATGCTCTCTAAGCTGTGTTTTTCAGATGTTTCAGGACTCACCGGACACTTCTCCAGAGTGGCTCTTGGCAATTTACATCCCGCCCATCAGTGTAGCAAGGCTCCCATTTCTCCATGGCCTGTCCTGCATTTCTGGTTTTGACACTTTTTTCAGCATGGCCCTTTTGACCGATGGGAAGCGAGACTTCTTTGTAGCGCTGATTTGCCTTTCCAGGTTGCTTGGTTGGCCAAAAAGGGCGTATGCGTTTTTTCCTGAATCTATTCAGGAAAAAACGCATACGCCCTTTTTGGCCAAGGGCATCATTGTCAACGTTTTGCCGCTTTTCATGTGCTTTAAAGGCGATTCGTATCTCCCTCCTGAAATCTGTTTCCTGCAATTCTGCCTTGATTTCAAATCCTCTTCTTTGCCTTCCCTCAATATATTTGTGGACGAGAGTTATCATTTATAACTCTGCAGGTTTGTGAATTGCAGTGCCCTGAACCTCCATTTTACAACTCGTTTTTATGGGAGCTGGCCGCAAAATCGCAGAATGGCTTCAGGCCCTGTTCTGGTTCCGGGGGTCAGGCTGAGCCTGTGGTTAATTCTTCTTTCTGATGGGAAAATAGAGTGACCTGTGCCTGTCCCAACACCAAGAGCTAGTCTCTCGTTGGTTCCACGTCTTCCCGTTTATCCTCAGGACAAATTGCAACCTGTACGGAACAGGAGGTTAAAGGTGCTGATGCTCCAAGTAGGGAGCTTGCTAGTAAAGCGGCTGGAATGGCGAACCCGGGCACAAGGAGATGAGAAATGAGGTGCGTTTTAGAAACCTTTCCCCATCACACGGTGTACCATCTTCTGGGTTTCTCATGCATGTTTTTGATGTAGGAAGATGCCCCTGAACCTGGAGATTTGGGACCCATGCGATGGGTACCACGCAGTATTCCTTTAAAGGGTCTGCGTTTGCTCACCCAACCTCACCAAACCTCTCAGCCCCAAGAGTGTCCACCCTTATGTCTCATCCAGCTGTGCGTCTAGATATGGTCAATCCAGGTTGCATCACAGCCCCTGAACGCATTGTGTAAGAATTTCTCTCTCTTTCACTGTCTTTGTTTCATGGGTGTTTCAAAGTAATTTATTTTTATAATGGGGTTTAGCTGCTTTTCACTGCTGTGTTTATGCCGCTTTACACCCACTTGACACACTAACAGAGAGATATCAATACATAGGTTTTACGATTATTATTAGTCAGATATATTCTTGTGCGGTGAATAGGGCGTGTTGAGTCCAGTTCTCTGAGCAAGGAGTAGGTCTTGTCTATTACATATTGGGTTTATGGAACGGTATCTGAGCTAATTTGATACCCTTGTTTTATGTATCACCCCACCTCACCTTTCCCGTTAAGCAGCCATAGTGTGTTTTCTGCATGTGTGACTCTGTTCTGTTTTGTAATTCAGTTCAAGTGTAACGGTTTTTACATTCCCTCTATCAGTGATACCTTATGAGAAGTGTCCTTTTCTGTGTGACTTATTTCACTTAGAATCGTCGTACCTAAATCCACTCATCATGCTGCTACTAACCTTACGACATTGATTTCCTGGCTGAGTGATATTCCATTGTACATGAGGACCACAACTTCTTTATCCATTTTTCTCTTTCCTGGGATATTTAAGGTGGAATGAAGTGGAGGTCCTGGTCAACAGAGCAGCCCTAAACTTTGGGGTGCTTGTGTCTTGCTGATTTTTAATTTTCCCAATTTATACCCCCATGAGTGGAAGTGCCCTATGCTCTCTAAGCTGTGTTTTTCAGATGTTTCAGGACTCACCGGACACTTCTCCAGAGTGGCTCTTGGCAATTTACATCCCGCCCATCAGTGTAGCAAGGCTCCCATTTCTCCATGGCCTGTCCTGCATTTCTGGTTTTGACACTTTTTTCAGCATGGCCCTTTTGACCGATGGGAAGCGAGACTTCTTTGTAGCGCTGATTTGCCTTTCCAGGTTGCTTGGTTGGCCAAAAAGGGCGTATGCGTTTTTTCCTGAATCTATTCAGGAAAAAACGCATACGCCCTTTTTGGCCAAGGGCATCATTGTCAACGTTTTGCCGCTTTTCATGTGCTTTAAAGGCGATTCGTATCTCCCTCCTGAAATCTGTTTCCTGCAATTCTGCCTTGATTTCAAATCCTCTTCTTTGCCTTCCCTCAATATATTTGTGGACGAGAGTTATCATTTATAACTCTGCAGGTTTGTGAATTGCAGTGCCCTGAACCTCCATTTTACAACTCGTTTTTATGGGAGCTGGCCGCAAAATCGCAGAATGGCTTCAGGCCCTGTTCTGGTTCCGGGGGTCAGGCTGAGCCTGTGGTTAATTCTTCTTTCTGATGGGAAAATAGAGTGACCTGTGCCTGTCCCAACACCAAGAGCTAGTCTCTCGTTGGTTCCACGTCTTCCCGTTTATCCTCAGGACAAATTGCAACCTGTACGGAACAGGAGGTTAAAGGTGCTGATGCTCCAAGTAGGGAGCTTGCTAGTAAAGCGGCTGGAATGGCGAACCCGGGCACAAGGAGATGAGAAATGAGGTGCGTTTTAGAAACCTTTCCCCATCACACGGTGTACCATCTTCTGGGTTTCTCATGCATGTTTTTGATGTAGGAAGATGCCCTTGAACCTGGAGATTTGGGACCCATGCGATGGGTACCACACAGTATTCCTTTAAAGGGTCTGCGTTTGCTCACCCAACCTCACCAAACCTCTCAGCCCCAAGAGTGTCCACCCTTATGTCTCATCCAGCTGTGCGTCTAGATATGGTCAATCCAGGTTGCATCACAGCCCCTGAACGCATTGTGTAAGAATTTCTCTCTCTTTCACTGTCTTTGTTTCATGGGTGTTTCAAAGTAATTTATTTTTATAATGGGGTTTAGCTGCTTTTCACTGCTGTGTTTATGCCGCTTTACACCCACTTGACACACTAACAGACAGATATCAATACATAGGTTTTACGATTATTATTAGTCAGATATATTCTTGTGCGGTGAATAGGGCGTGTTGAGTCCAGTTCTCTGAGCAAGGAGTAGGTCTTGTCTATTACATATTGGGTTTATGGAACGGTATCTGAGCTAATTTGATACCCTTGTTTTATGTATCACCCCACCTCACCTTTCCCGTTAAGCAGCCATAGTGTGTTTTCTGCATGTGTGACTCTGTTCTGTTTTGTAATTCAGTTCAAGTGTAACGGTTTTTACATTCCCTCTATCAGTGATACCTTATGAGAAGTGTCCTTTTCTGTGTGACTTATTTCACTTAGAATCGTCGTACCTAAATCCACTCATCATGCTGCTACTAACCTTACGACATTGATTTCCTGGCTGAGTGATATTCCATTGTACATGAGGACCACAACTTCTTTATCCATTTTTCTCTTTCCTGGGATATTTAAGGTGGAATGAAGTGGAGGTCCTGGTCAACAGAGCAGCCCTAAACTTTGGGGTGCTTGTGTCTTGCTGATTTTTAATTTTCCCAATTTATACCCCCATGAGTGGAAGTGCCCTATGCTCTCTAAGCTGTGTTTTTCAGATGTTTCAGGACTCACCGGACACTTCTCCAGAGTGGCTCTTGGCAATTTACATCCCGCCCATCAGTGTAGCAAGGCTCCCATTTCTCCATGGCCTGTCCTGCATTTCTGGTTTTGACACTTTTTTCAGCATGGCCCTTTTGACCGATGGGAAGCGAGACTTCTTTGTAGCGCTGATTTGCCTTTCCAGGTTGCTTGGTTGGCCAAAAAGGGCGTATGCGTTTTTTCCTGAATCTATTCAGGAAAAAACGCATACGCCCTTTTTGGCCAAGGGCATCATTGTCAACGTTTTGCCGCTTTTCATGTGCTTTAAAGGCGATTCGTATCTACCTCCTGAAATCTGTTTCCTGCAATTCTGCCTTGATTTCAAATCCTCTTCTTTGCCTTCCCTCAATATATTTGTGGACGAGAGTTATCATTTATAACTCTGCAGGTTTGTGAATTGCAGTGCCCTGAACCTCCATTTTACAACTCGTTTTTATGGGAGCTGGCCGCAAAATCGCAGAATGGCTTCAGGCCCTGTTCTGGTTCCGGGGGTCAGGCTGAGCCTGTGGTTAATTCTTCTTTCTGATGGGAAAATAGAGTGACCTGTGCCTGTCCCAACACCAAGAGCTAGTCTCTCGTTGGTTCCACGTCTTCCCGTTTATCCTCAGGACAAATTGCAACCTGTACGGAACAGGAGGTTAAAGGTGCTGATGCTCCAAGTAGGGAGCTTGCTAGTAAAGCGGCTGGAATGGCGAACCCGGGCACAAGGAGATGAGAAATGAGGTGCGTTTTAGAAACCTTTCCCCATCACACGGTGTACCATCTTCTGGGTTTCTCATGCATGTTTTTGATGTAGGAAGATGCCCTTGAACCTGGAGATTTGGGACCCATGCGATGGGTACCACGCAGTATTCCTTTAAAGGGTCTGCGTTTGCTCACCCAACCTCACCAAACCTCTCAGCCCCAAGAGTGTCCACCCTTATGTCTCATCCAGCTGTGCGTCTAGATATGGTCAATCCAGGTTGCATCACAGCCCCTGAACGCATTGTGTAAGAATTTCTCTCTCTTTCACTGTCTTTGTTTCATGGGTGTTTCAAAGTAATTTATTTTTATAATGGGGTTTAGCTGCTTTTCACTGCTGTGTTTATGCCGCTTTACACCCACTTGACACACTAACAGAGAGATATCAATACATAGGTTTTACGATTATTATTAGTCAGATATATTCTTGTGCGGTGAATAGGGCGTGTTGAGTCCAGTTCTCTGAGCAAGGAGTAGGTCTTGTCTATTACATATTGGGTTTATGGAACGGTATCTGAGCTAATTTGATACCCTTGTTTTATGTATCACCCCACCTCACCTTTCCCGTTAAGCAGCCATAGTGTGTTTTCTGCATGTGTGACTCTGTTCTGTTTTGTAATTCAGTTCAAGTGTAACGGTTTTTACATTCCCTCTATCAGTGATACCTTATGAGAAGTGTCCTTTTCTGTGTGACTTATTTCACTTAGAATCGTCGTACCTAAATCCACTCATCATGCTGTTACTAACTTTACGACATTGATTTCCTGGCTGAGTGATATTCCATTGTACATGAGGACCACAACTTCTTTATCCATTTTTCTCTTTCCTGGGATATTTAAGGTGGAATGAAGTGGAGGTCCTGGTCAACAGAGCAGCCCTAAACTTTGGGGTGCTTGTGTCTTGCTGATTTTTAATTTTCCCAATTTATACCCCCATGAGTGGAAGTGCCCTATGCTCTCTAAGCTGTGTTTTTCAGATGTTTCAGGACTCACCGGACACTTCTCCAGAGTGGCTCTTGGCAATTTACATCCCGCCCATCAGTGTAGCAAGGCTCCCATTTCTCCATGGCCTGTCCTGCATTTCTGGTTTTGACACTTTTTTCAGCATGGCCCTTTTGACCGATGGGAAGCGAGACTTCTTTGTAGCGCTGATTTGCCTTTCCAGGTTGCTTGGTTGGCCAAAAAGGGCGTATGCGTTTTTTCCTGAATCTATTCAGGAAAAAACGCATACGCCCTTTTTGGCCAAGGGCATCATTGTCAACGTTTTGCCGCTTTTCATGTGCTTTAAAGGCGATTCGTATCTACCTCCTGAAATCTGTTTCCTGCAATTCTGCCTTGATTTCAAATCCTCTTCTTTGCCTTCCCTCAATATATTTGTGGACGAGAGTTATCATTTATAACTCTGCAGGTTTGTGAATTGCAGTGCCCTGAACCTCCATTTTACAACTCGTTTTTATGGGAGCTGGCCGCAAAATCGCAGAATGGCTTCAGGTCCTGTTCTGGTTCCGGGGGTCAGGCTGAGCCTGTGGTTAATTCTTCTTTCTGATGGGAAAATAGAGTGACCTGTGCCTGTCCCAACACCAAGAGCTAGTCTCTCGTTGGTTCCACGTCTTCCCGTTTATCCTCAGGACAAATTGCAACCTGTACGGAACAGGAGGTTAAAGGTGCTGATGCTCCAAGTAGGGAGCTTGCTAGTAAAGCGGCTGGAATGGTGAACCCGGGCACAAGGAGATGAGAAATGAGGTGCGTTTTAGAAACCTTTCCCCATCACACGGTGTACCATCTTCTGGGTTTCTCATGCATGTTTTTGATGTAGGAAGATGCCCTTGAACCTGGAGATTTGGGACCCATGCGATGGGTACCACGCAGTATTCCTTTAAAGGGTCTGCGTTTGCTCACCCAACCTCACCAAACCTCTCAGCCCCAAGAGTGTCCACCCTTATGTCTCATCCAGCTGTGCGTCTAGATATGGTCAATCCAGGTTGCATCACAGCCCCTGAACGCATTGTGTAAGAATTTCTCTCTCTTTCACTGTCTTTGTTTCATGGGTGTTTCAAAGTAATTTATTTTTATAATGGGGTTTAGCTGCTTTTCACTGCTGTGTTTATGCCGCTTTACACCCACTTGACACACTAACAGAGAGATATCAATACATAGGTTTTACGATTATTATTAGTCAGATATATTCTTGTGCGGTGAATAGGGCGTGTTGAGTCCAGTTCTCTGAGCAAGGAGTAGGTCTTGTCTATTACATATTGGGTTTATGGAACGGTATCTGAGCTAATTTGATACCCTTGTTTTATGTATCACCCCACCTCACCTTTCCCGTTAAGCAGCCATAGTGTGTTTTCTGCATGTGTGACTCTGTTCTGTTTTGTAATTCAGTTCAAGTGTAACGGTTTTTACATTCCCTCTATCAGTGATACCTTATGAGAAGTGTCCTTTTCTGTGTGACTTATTTCACTTAGAATCGTCGTACCTAAATCCACTCATCATGCTGCTACTAACCTTACGACATTGATTTCCTGGCTGAGTGATATTCCATTGTACATGAGGACCACAACTTCTTTATCCATTTTTCTCTTTCCTGGGATATTTAAGGTGGAATGAAGTGGAGGTCCTGGTCAACAGAGCAGCCCTAAACTTTGGGGTGCTTGTGTCTTGCTGATTTTTAATTTTCCCAATTTATACCCCCATGAGTGGAAGTGCCCTATGCTCTCTAAGCTGTGTTTTTCAGATGTTTCAGGACTCACCGGACACTTCTCCAGAGTGGCTCTTGGCAATTTACATCCCGCCCATCAGTGTAGCAAGGCTCCCATTTCTCCATGGCCTGTCCTGCATTTCTGGTTTTGACACTGTTTTCAGCATGGCCCTTTTGACCGATGGGAAGCGAGACTTCTTTGTAGCGCTGATTTGCCTTTCCAGGTTGCTTGGTTGGCCAAAAAGGGCGTATGCGTTTTTTCCTGAATCTATTCAGGAAAAAACGCATACGCCCTTTTTGGCCAAGGGCATCATTGTCAACGTTTTGCCGCTTTTCATGTGCTTTAAAGGCGATTCGTATCTCCCTCCTGAAATCTGTTTCCTGCAATTCTGCCTTGATTTCAAATCCTCTTCTTTGCCTTCCCTCAATATATTTGTGGACGAGAGTTATCATTTATAACTCTGCAGGTTTGTGAATTGCAGTGCCCTGAACCTCCATTTTACAACTCGTTTTTATGGGAGCTGGCCGCAAAATCGCAGAATGGCTTCAGGCCCTGTTCTGGTTCCGGGGGTCAGGCTGAGCCTGTGGTTAATTCTTCTTTCTGATGGGAAAATAGAGTGACCTGTGCCTGTCCCAACACCAAGAGCTAGTCTCTCGTTGGTTCCACGTCTTCCCGTTTATCCTCAGGACAAATTGCAACCTGTACGGAACAGGAGGTTAAAGGTGCTGATGCTCCAAGTAGGGAGCTTGCTAGTAAAGCGGCTGGAATGGCGAACCCGGGCACAAGGAGATGAGAAATGAGGTGCGTTTTAGAAACCTTTCCCCATCACACGGTGTACCATCTTCTGGGTTTCTCATGCATGTTTTTGATGTAGGAAGATGCCCTTGAACCTGGAGATTTGGGACCCATGCGATGGGTACCACGCAGTATTCCTTTAAAGGGTCTGCGTTTGCTCACCCAACCTCACCAAACCTCTCAGCCCCAAGAGTGTCCACCCTTATGTCTCATCCAGCTGTGCGTCTAGATATGGTCAATCCAGGTTGCATCACAGCCCCTGAACGCATTGTGTAAGAATTTCTCTCTCTTTCACTGTCTTTGTTTCATGGGTGTTTCAAAGTAATTTATTTTTATAATGGGGTTTAGCTGCTTTTCACTGCTGTGTTTATGCCGCTTTACACCCACTTGACACACTAACAGAGAGATATCAATACATAGGTTTTACGATTATTATTAGTCAGATATATTCTTGTGCGGTGAATAGGGCGTGTTGAGTCCAGTTCTCTGAGCAAGGAGTAGGTCTTGTCTATTACATATTGGGTTTATGGAACGGTATCTGAGCTAATTTGATACCCTTGTTTTATGTATCACCCCACCTCACCTTTCCCGTTAAGCAGCCATAGTGTGTTTTCTGCATGTGTGACTCTGTTCTGTTTTGTAATTCAGTTCAAGTGTAACGGTTTTTACATTCCCTCTATCAGTGATACCTTATGAGAAGTGTCCTTTTCTGTGTGACTTATTTCACTTAGAATCGTCGTACCTAAATCCACTCATCATGCTGCTACTAACCTTACGACATTGATTTCCTGGCTGAGTGATATTCCATTGTACATGAGGACCACAACTTCTTTATCCATTTTTCTCTTTCCTGGGATATTTAAGGTGGAATGAAGTGGAGGTCCTGGTCAACAGAGCAGCCCTAAACTTTGGGGTGCTTGTGTCTTGCTGATTTTTAATTTTCCCAATTTATACCCCCATGAGTGGAAGTGCCCTATGCTCTCTAAGCTGTGTTTTTCAGATGTTTCAGGACTCACCGGACACTTCTCCAGAGTGGCTCTTGGCAATTTACATCCCGCCCATCAGTGTAGCAAGGCTCCCATTTCTCCATGGCCTGTCCTGCATTTCTGGTTTTGACACTTTTTTCAGCATGGCCCTTTTGACCGATGGGAAGCGAGACTTCTTTGTAGCGCTGATTTGCCTTTCCAGGTTGCTTGGTTGGCCAAAAAGGGCGTATGCGTTTTTTCCTGAATCTATTCAGGAAAAAACGCATACGCCCTTTTTGGCCAAGGGCATCATTGTCAACGTTTTGCCGCTTTTCATGTGCTTTAAAGGCGATTCGTATCTCCCTCCTGAAATCTGTTTCCTGCAATTCTGCCTTGATTTCAAATCCTCTTCTTTGCCTTCCCTCAATATATTTGTGGACGAGAGTTATCATTTATAACTCTGCAGGTTTGTGAATTGCAGTGCCCTGAACCTCCATTTTACAACTCGTTTTTATGGGAGCTGGCCGCAAAATCGCAGAATGGCTTCAGGCCCTGTTCTGGTTCCGGGGGTCAGGCTGAGCCTGTGGTTAATTCTTCTTTCTGATGGGAAAATAGAGTGACCTGTGCCTGTCCCAACACCAAGAGCTAGTCTCTCGTTGGTTCCACGTCTTCCCGTTTATCCTCAGGACAAATTGCAACCTGTACGGAACAGGAGGTTAAAGGTGCTGATGCTCCAAGTAGGGAGCTTGCTAGTAAAGCGGCTGGAATGGCGAACCCGGGCACAAGGAGATGAGAAATGAGGTGCGTTTTAGAAACCTTTCCCCATCACACGGTGTACCATCTTCTGGGTTTCTCATGCATGTTTTTGATGTAGGAAGATGCCCCTGAACCTGGAGATTTGGGACCCATGCGATGGGTACCACGCAGTATTCCTTTAAAGGGTCTGCGTTTGCTCACCCAACCTCACCAAACCTCTCAGCCCCAAGAGTGTCCACCCTTATGTCTCATCCAGCTGTGCGTCTAGATATGGTCAATCCAGGTTGCATCACAGCCCCTGAACGCATTGTGTAAGAATTTCTCTCTCTTTCACTGTCTTTGTTTCATGGGTGTTTCAAAGTAATTTATTTTTATAATGGGGTTTAGCTGCTTTTCACTGCTGTGTTTATGCCGCTTTACACCCACTTGACACACTAACAGAGAGATATCAATACATAGGTTTTACGATTATTATTAGTCAGATATATTCTTGTGCGGTGAATAGGGCGTGTTGAGTCCAGTTCTCTGAGCAAGGAGTAGGTCTTGTCTATTACATATTGGGTTTATGGAACGGTATCTGAGCTAATTTGATACCCTTGTTTTATGTATCACCCCACCTCACCTTTCCCGTTAAGCAGCCATAGTGTGTTTTCTGCATGTGTGACTCTGTTCTGTTTTGTAATTCAGTTCAAGTGTAACGGTTTTTACATTCCCTCTATCAGTGATACCTTATGAGAAGTGTCCTTTTCTGTGTGACTTATTTCACTTAGAATCGTCGTACCTAAATCCACTCATCATGCTGCTACTAACCTTACGACATTGATTTCCTGGCTGAGTGATATTCCATTGTACATGAGGACCACAACTTCTTTATCCATTTTTCTCTTTCCTGGGATATTTAAGGTGGAATGAAGTGGAGGTCCTGGTCAACAGAGCAGCCCTAAACTTTGGGGTGCTTGTGTCTTGCTGATTTTTAATTTTCCCAATTTATACCCCCATGAGTGGAAGTGCCCTATGCTCTCTAAGCTGTGTTTTTCAGATGTTTCAGGACTCACCGGACACTTCTCCAGAGTGGCTCTTGGCAATTTACATCCCGCCCATCAGTGTAGCAAGGCTCCCATTTCTCCATGGCCTGTCCTGCATTTCTGGTTTTGACACTTTTTTCAGCATGGCCCTTTTGACCGATGGGAAGCGAGACTTCTTTGTAGCGCTGATTTGCCTTTCCAGGTTGCTTGGTTGGCCAAAAAGGGCGTATGCGTTTTTTCCTGAATCTATTCAGGAAAAAACGCATACGCCCTTTTTGGCCAAGGGCATCATTGTCAACGTTTTGCCGCTTTTCATGTGCTTTAAAGGCGATTCGTATCTACCTCCTGAAATCTGTTTCCTGCAATTCTGCCTTGATTTCAAATCCTCTTCTTTGCCTTCCCTCAATATATTTGTGGACGAGAGTTATCATTTATAACTCTGCAGGTTTGTGAATTGCAGTGCCCTGAACCTCCATTTTACAACTCGTTTTTATGGGAGCTGGCCGCAAAATCGCAGAATGGCTTCAGGCCCTGTTCTGGTTCCGGGGGTCAGGCTGAGCCTGTGGTTAATTCTTCTTTCTGATGGGAAAATAGAGTGACCTGTGCCTGTCCCAACACCAAGAGCTAGTCTCTCGTTGGTTCCACGTCTTCCCGTTTATCCTCAGGACAAATTGCAACCTGTACGGAACAGGAGGTTAAAGGTGCTGATGCTCCAAGTAGGGAGCTTGCTAGTAAAGTGGCTGGAATGGCGAACCCGGGCACAAGGAGATGAGAAATGAGGTGCGTTTTAGAAACCTTTCCCCATCACACGGTGTACCATCTTCTGGGTTTCTCATGCATGTTTTTGATGTAGGAAGATGCCCTTGAACCTGGAGATTTGGGACCCATGCGATGGGTACCACACAGTATTCCTTTAAAGGGTCTGCGTTTGCTCACCCAACCTCACCAAACCTCTCAGCCCCAAGAGTGTCCACCCTTATGTCTCATCCAGCTGTGCGTCTAGATATGGTCAATCCAGGTTGCATCACAGCCCCTGAACGCATTGTGTAAGAATTTCTCTCTCTTTCACTGTCTTTGTTTCATGGGTGTTTCAAAGTAATTTATTTTTATAATGGGGTTTAGCTGCTTTTCACTGCTGTGTTTATGCCGCTTTACACCCACTTGACACACTAACAGAGAGATATCAATACATAGGTTTTACGATTATTATTAGTCAGATATATTCTTGTGCGGTGAATAGGGCGTGTTGAGTCCAGTTCTCTGAGCAAGGAGTAGGTCTTGTCTATTACATATTGGGTTTATGGAACGGTATCTGAGCTAATTTGATACCCTTGTTTTATGTATCACCCCACCTCACCTTTCCCGTTAAGCAGCCATAGTGTGTTTTCTGCATGTGTGACTCTGTTCTGTTTTGTAATTCAGTTCAAGTGTAACGGTTTTTACATTCCCTCTATCAGTGATACCTTATGAGAAGTGTCCTTTTCTGTGTGACTTATTTCACTTAGAATCGTCGTACCTAAATCCACTCATCATGCTGTTACTAACTTTACGACATTGATTTCCTGGCTGAGTGATATTCCATTGTACATGAGGACCACAACTTCTTTATCCATTTTTCTCTTTCCTGGGATATTTAAGGTGGAATGAAGTGGAGGTCCTGGTCAACAGAGCAGCCCTAAACTTTGGGGTGCCTGTGTCTTGCTGATTTTTCATTTTCCCAATTTATACCCCCATGAGTGGAAGTGCCCTATGCTCTCTAAGCTGTGTTTTTCAGATGTTTCAGGACTCACCGGACACTTCTCCAGAGTGGCTCTTGGCAATTTACATCCCGCCCATCAGTGTAGCAAGGCTCCCATTTCTCCATGGCCTGTCCTGCATTTCTGGTTTTGACACTTTTTTCAGCATGGCCCTTTTGACCGATGGGAAGCGAGACTTCTTTGTAGCGCTGATTTGCCTTTCCAGGTTGCTTGGTTGGCCAAAAAGGGCGTATGCGTTTTTTCCTGAATCTATTCAGGAAAAAACGCATACGCCCTTTTTGGCCAAGGGCATCATTGTCAACGTTTTGCCGCTTTTCATGTGCTTTAAAGGCGATTCGTATCTACCTCCTGAAATCTGTTTCCTGCAATTCTGCCTTGATTTCAAATCCTCTTCTTTGCCTTCCCTCAATATATTTGTGGACGAGAGTTATCATTTATAACTCTGCAGGTTTGTGAATTGCAGTGCCCTGAACCTCCATTTTACAACTCGTTTTTATGGGAGCTGGCCGCAAAATCGCAGAATGGCTTCAGGCCCTGTTCTGGTTCCGGGGGTCAGGCTGAGCCTGTGGTTAATTCTTCTTTCTGATGGGAAAATAGAGTGACCTGTGCCTGTCCCAACACCAAGAGCTAGTCTCTCGTTGGTTCCACGTCTTCCCGTTTATCCTCAGGACAAATTGCAACCTGTACGGAACAGGAGGTTAAAGGTGCTGATGCTCCAAGTAGGGAGCTTGCTAGTAAAGCGGCTGGAATGGCGAACCCGGGCACAAGGAGATGAGAAATGAGGTGCGTTTTAGAAACCTTTCCCCATCACATGGTGTACCATCTTCTGGGTTTCTCATGCATGTTTTTGATGTAGGAAGATGCCCTTGAACCTGGAGATTTGGGACCCATGCGATGGGTACCACGCAGTATTCCTTTAAAGGGTCTGCGTTTGCTCACCCAACCTCACCAAACCTCTCAGCCCCAAGAGTGTCCACCCTTATGTCTCATCCAGCTGTGCGTCTAGATATGGTCAATCCAGGTTGCATCACAGCCCCTGAACGCATTGTGTAAGAATTTCTCTCTCTTTCACTGTCTTTGTTTCATGGGTGTTTCAAAGTAATTTATTTTTATAATGGGGTTTAGCTGCTTTTCACTGCTGTGTTTATGCCGCTTTACACCCACTTGACACACTAACAGAGAGATATCAATACATAGGTTTTACGATTATTATTAGTCAGATATATTCTTGTGCGGTGAATAGGGCGTGTTGAGTCCAGTTCTCTGAGCAAGGAGTAGGTCTTGTCTATTACATATTGGGTTTATGGAACGGTATCTGAGCTAATTTGATACCCTTGTTTTATGTATCACCCCACCTCACCTTTCCCGTTAAGCAGCCATAGTGTGTTTTCTGCATGTGTGACTCTGTTCTGTTTTGTAATTCAGTTCAAGTGTAACGGTTTTTACATTCCCTCTATCAGTGATACCTTATGAGAAGTGTCCTTTTCTGTGTGACTTATTTCACTTAGAATCGTCGTACCTAAATCCACTCATCATGCTGTTACTAACTTTACGACATTGATTTCCTGGCTGAGTGATATTCCATTGTACATGAGGACCACAACTTCTTTATCCATTTTTCTCTTTCCTGGGATATTTAAGGTGGAATGAAGTGGAGGTCCTGGTCAACAGAGCAGCCCTAAACTTTGGGGTGCTTGTGTCTTGCTGATTTTTCATTTTCCCAATTTATACCCCCATGAGTGGAAGTGCCCTATGCTCTCTAAGCTGTGTTTTTCAGATGTTTCAGGACTCACCGGACACTTCTCCAGAGTGGCTCTTGGCAATTTACATCCCGCCCATCAGTGTAGCAAGGCTCCCATTTCTCCATGGCCTGTCCTGCATTTCTGGTTTTGACACTGTTTTCAGCATGGCCCTTTTGACCGATGGGAAGCGAGACTTCTTTGTAGCGCTGATTTGCCTTTCCAGGTTGCTTGGTTGGCCAAAAAGGGCGTATGCGTTTTTTCCTGAATCTATTCAGGAAAAAACGCATACGCCCTTTTTGGCCAAGGGCATCATTGTCAACGTTTTGCCGCTTTTCATGTGCTTTAAAGGCGATTCGTATCTACCTCCTGAAATCTGTTTCCTGCAATTCTGCCTTGATTTCAAATCCTCTTCTTTGCCTTCCCTCAATATATTTGTGGACGAGAGTTATCATTTATAACTCTGCAGGTTTGTGAATTGCAGTGCCCTGAACCTCCATTTTACAACTCGTTTTTATGGGAGCTGGCCGCAAAATCGCAGAATGGCTTCAGGCCCTGTTCTGGTTCCGGGGGTCAGGCTGAGCCTGTGGTTAATTCTTCTTTCTGATGGGAAAATAGAGTGACCTGTGCCTGTCCCAACACCAAGAGCTAGTCTCTCGTTGGTTCCACGTCTTCCCGTTTATCCTCAGGACAAATTGCAACCTGTACGGAACAGGAGGTTAAAGGTGCTGATGCTCCAAGTAGGGAGCTTGCTAGTAAAGCGGCTGGAATGGCGAACCCGGGCACAAGGAGATGAGAAATGAGGTGCGTTTTAGAAACCTTTCCCCATCACACGGTGTACCATCTTCTGGGTTTCTCATGCATGTTTTTGATGTAGGAAGATGCCCTTGAACCTGGAGATTTGGGACCCATGCGATGGGTACCACGCAGTATTCCTTTAAAGGGTCTGCGTTTGCTCACCCAACCTCACCAAACCTCTCAGCCCCAAGAGTGTCCACCCTTATGTCTCATCCAGCTGTGCGTCTAGATATGGTCAATCCAGGTTGCATCACAGCCCCTGAACGCATTGTGTAAGAATTTCTCTCTCTTTCACTGTCTTTGTTTCATGGGTGTTTCAAAGTAATTTATTTTTATAATGGGGTTTAGCTGCTTTTCACTGCTGTGTTTATGCCGCTTTACACCCACTTGACACACTAACAGAGAGATATCAATACATAGGTTTTACGATTATTATTAGTCAGATATATTCTTGTGCGGTGAATAGGGCGTGTTGAGTCCAGTTCTCTGAGCAAGGAGTAGGTCTTGTCTATTACATATTGGGTTTATGGAACGGTATCTGAGCTAATTTGATACCCTTGTTTTATGTATCACCCCACCTCACCTTTCCCGTTAAGCAGCCATAGTGTGTTTTCTGCATGTGTGACTCTGTTCTGTTTTGTAATTCAGTTCAAGTGTAACGGTTTTTACATTCCCTCTATCAGTGATACCTTATGAGAAGTGTCCTTTTCTGTGTGACTTATTTCACTTAGAATCGTCGTACCTAAATCCACTCATCATGCTGCTACTAACCTTACGACATTGATTTCCTGGCTGAGTGATATTCCATTGTACATGAGGACCACAACTTCTTTATCCATTTTTCTCTTTCCTGGGATATTTAAGGTGGAATGAAGTGGAGGTCCTGGTCAACAGAGCAGCCCTAAACTTTGGGGTGCTTGTGTCTTGCTGATTTTTAATTTTCCCAATTTATACCCCCATGAGTGGAAGTGCCCTATGCTCTCTAAGCTGTGTTTTTCAGATGTTTCAGGACTCACCGGACACTTCTCCAGAGTGGCTCTTGGCAATTTACATCCCGCCCATCAGTGTAGCAAGGCTCCCATTTCTCCATGGCCTGTCCTGCATTTCTGGTTTTGACACTTTTTTCAGCATGGCCCTTTTGACCGATGGGAAGCGAGACTTCTTTGTAGCGCTGATTTGCCTTTCCAGGTTGCTTGGTTGGCCAAAAAGGGCGTATGCGTTTTTTCCTGAATCTATTCAGGAAAAAACGCATACGCCCTTTTTGGCCAAGGGCATCATTGTCAACGTTTTGCCGCTTTTCATGTGCTTTAAAGGCGATTCGTATCTCCCTCCTGAAATCTGTTTCCTGCAATTCTGCCTTGATTTCAAATCCTCTTCTTTGCCTTCCCTCAATATATTTGTGGACGAGAGTTATCATTTATAACTCTGCAGGTTTGTGAATTGCAGTGCCCTGAACCTCCATTTTACAACTCGTTTTTATGGGAGCTGGCCGCAAAATCGCAGAATGGCTTCAGGCCCTGTTCTGGTTCCGGGGGTCAGGCTGAGCCTGTGGTTAATTCTTCTTTCTGATGGGAAAATAGAGTGACCTGTGCCTGTCCCAACACCAAGAGCTAGTCTCTCGTTGGTTCCACGTCTTCCCGTTTATCCTCAGGACAAATTGCAACCTGTACGGAACAGGAGGTTAAAGGTGCTGATGCTCCAAGTAGGGAGCTTGCTAGTAAAGCGGCTGGAATGGCGAACCCGGGCACAAGGAGATGAGAAATGAGGTGCGTTTTAGAAACCTTTCCCCATCACACGGTGTACCATCTTCTGGGTTTCTCATGCATGTTTTTGATGTAGGAAGATGCCCTTGAACCTGGAGATTTGGGACCCATGCGATGGGTACCACGCAGTATTCCTTTAAAGGGTCTGCGTTTGCTCACCCAACCTCACCAAACCTCTCAGCCCCAAGAGTGTCCACCCTTATGTCTCATCCAGCTGTGCGTCTAGATATGGTCAATCCAGGTTGCATCACAGCCCCTGAACGCATTGTGTAAGAATTTCTCTCTCTTTCACTGTCTTTGTTTCATGGGTGTTTCAAAGTAATTTATTTTTATAATGGGGTTTAGCTGCTTTTCACTGCTGTGTTTATGCCGCTTTACACCCACTTGACACACTAACAGAGAGATATCAATACATAGGTTTTACGATTATTATTAGTCAGATATATTCTTGTGCGGTGAATAGGGCGTGTTGAGTCCAGTTCTCTGAGCAAGGAGTAGGTCTTGTCTATTACATATTGGGTTTATGGAACGGTATCTGAGCTAATTTGATACCCTTGTTTTATGTATCACCCCACCTCACCTTTCCCGTTAAGCAGCCATAGTGTGTTTTCTGCCTGTGTGACTCTGTTCTGTTTTGTAATTCAGTTCAAGTGTAACGGTTTTTACATTCCCTCTATCAGTGATACCTTATGAGAAGTGTCCTTTTCTGTGTGACTTATTTCACTTAGAATCGTCGTACCTAAATCCACTCATCATGCTGCTACTAACCTTACGACATTGATTTCCTGGCTGAGTGATATTCCATTGTACATGAGGACCACAACTTCTTTATCCATTTTTCTCTTTCCTGGGATATTTAAGGTGGAATGAAGTGGAGGTCCTGGTCAACAGAGCAGCCCTAAACTTTGGGGTGCTTGTGTCTTGCTGATTTTTAATTTTCCCAATTTATACCCCCATGAGTGGAAGTGCCCTATGCTCTCTAAGCTGTGTTTTTCAGATGTTTCAGGACTCACCGGACACTTCTCCAGAGTGGCTCTTGGCAATTTACATCCCGCCCATCAGTGTAGCAAGGCTCCCATTTCTCCATGGCCTGTCCTGCATTTCTGGTTTTGACACTGTTTTCAGCATGGCCCTTTTGACCGATGGGAAGCGAGACTTCTTTGTAGCGCTGATTTGCCTTTCCAGGTTGCTTGGTTGGCCAAAAAGGGCGTATGCGTTTTTTCCTGAATCTATTCAGGAAAAAACGCATACGCCCTTTTTGGCCAAGGGCATCATTGTCAACGTTTTGCCGCTTTTCATGTGCTTTAAAGGCGATTCGTATCTACCTCCTGAAATCTGTTTCCTGCAATTCTGCCTTGATTTCAAATCCTCTTCTTTGCCTTCCCTCAATATATTTGTGGACGAGAGTTATCATTTATAACTCTGCAGGTTTGTGAATTGCAGTGCCCTGAACCTCCATTTTACAACTCGTTTTTATGGGAGCTGGCCGCAAAATCGCAGAATGGCTTCAGGCCCTGTTCTGGTTCCGGGGGTCAGGCTGAGCCTGTGGTTAATTCTTCTTTCTGATGGGAAAATAGAGTGACCTGTGCCTGTCCCAACACCAAGAGCTAGTCTCTCGTTGGTTCCACGTCTTCCCGTTTATCCTCAGGACAAATTGCAACCTGTACGGAACAGGAGGTTAAAGGTGCTGATGCTCCAAGTAGGGAGCTTGCTAGTAAAGCGGCTGGAATGGCGAACCCGGGCACAAGGAGATGAGAAATGAGGTGCGTTTTAGAAACCTTTCCCCATCACACGGTGTACCATCTTCTGGGTTTCTCATGCATGTTTTTGATGTAGGAAGATGCCCTTGAACCTGGAGATTTGGGACCCATGCGATGGGTACCACGCAGTATTCCTTTAAAGGGTCTGCGTTTGCTCACCCAACCTCACCAAACCTCTCAGCCCCAAGAGTGTCCAACCTTATGTCTCATCCAGCTGTGCGTCTAGATATGGTCAATCCAGGTTGCATCACAGCCCCTGAACGCATTGTGTAAGAATTTCTCTCTCTTTCACTGTCTTTGTTTCATGGGTGTTTCAAAGTAATTTATTTTTATAATGGGGTTTAGCTGCTTTTCACTGCTGTGTTTATGCCGCTTTACACCCACTTGACACACTAACAGAGAGATATCAATACATAGGTTTTACGATTATTATTAGTCAGATATATTCTTGTGCGGTGAATAGGGCGTGTTGAGTCCAGTTCTCTGAGCAAGGAGTAGGTCTTGTCTATTACATATTGGGTTTATGGAACGGTATCTGAGCTAATTTGATACCCTTGTTTTATGTATCACCCCACCTCACCTTTCCCGTTAAGCAGCCATAGTGTGTTTTCTGCATGTGTGACTCTGTTCTGTTTTGTAATTCAGTTCAAGTGTAACGGTTTTTACATTCCCTCTATCAGTGATACCTTATGAGAAGTGTCCTTTTCTGTGTGACTTATTTCACTTAGAATCGTCGTACCTAAATCCACTCATCATGCTGCTACTAACCTTACGACATTGATTTCCTGGCTGAGTGATATTCCATTGTACATGAGGACCACAACTTCTTTATCCATTTTTCTCTTTCCTGGGATATTTAAGGTGGAATGAAGTGGAGGTCCTGGTCAACAGAGCAGCCCTAAACTTTGGGGTGCTTGTGTCTTGCTGATTTTTAATTTTCCCAATTTATACCCCCATGAGTGGAAGTGCCCTATGCTCTCTAAGCTGTGTTTTTCAGATGTTTCAGGACTCACCGGACACTTCTCCAGAGTGGCTCTTGGCAATTTACATCCCGCCCATCAGTGTAGCAAGGCTCCCATTTCTCCATGGCCTGTCCTGCATTTCTGGTTTTGACACTTTTTTCAGCATGGCCCTTTTGACCGATGGGAAGCGAGACTTCTTTGTAGCGCTGATTTGCCTTTCCAGGTTGCTTGGTTGGCCAAAAAGGGCGTATGCGTTTTTTCCTGAATCTATTCAGGAAAAAACGCATACGCCCTTTTTGGCCAAGGGCATCATTGTCAACGTTTTGCCGCTTTTCATGTGCTTTAAAGGCGATTCGTATCTACCTCCTGAAATCTGTTTCCTGCAATTCTGCCTTGATTTCAAATCCTCTTCTTTGCCTTCCCTCAATATATTTGTGGACGAGAGTTATCATTTATAACTCTGCAGGTTTGTGAATTGCAGTGCCCTGAACCTCCATTTTACAACTCGTTTTTATGGGAGCTGGCCGCAAAATCGCAGAATGGCTTCAGGCCCTGTTCTGGTTCCGGGGGTCAGGCTGAGCCTGTGGTTAATTCTTCTTTCTGATGGGAAAATAGAGTGACCTGTGCCTGTCCCAACACCAAGAGCTAGTCTCTCGTTGGTTCCACGTCTTCCCGTTTATCCTCAGGACAAATTGCAACCTGTACGGAACAGGAGGTTAAAGGTGCTGATGCTCCAAGTAGGGAGCTTGCTAGTAAAGCGGCTGGAATGGCGAACCCGGGCACAAGGAGATGAGAAATGAGGTGCGTTTTAGAAACCTTTCCCCATCACACGGTGTACCATCTTCTGGGTTTCTCATGCATGTTTTTGATGTAGGAAGATGCCCCTGAACCTGGAGATTTGGGACCCATGCGATGGGTACCACGCAGTATTCCTTTAAAGGGTCTGCGTTTGCTCACCCAACCTCACCAAACCTCTCAGCCCCAAGAGTGTCCACCCTTATGTCTCATCCAGCTGTGCGTCTAGATATGGTCAATCCAGGTTGCATCACAGCCCCTGAACGCATTGTGTAAGAATTTCTCTCTCTTTCACTGTCTTTGTTTCATGGGTGTTTCAACGTAATTTATTTTTATAATGGGGTTTAGCTGCTTTTCACTGCTGTGTTTATGCCGCTTTACACCCACTTGACACACTAACAGAGAGATATCAATACATAGGTTTTACGATTATTATTAGTCAGATATATTCTTGTGCGGTGAATAGGGCGTGTTGAGTCCAGTTCTCTGAGCAAGGAGTAGGTCTTGTCTATTACATATTGGGTTTATGGAACGGTATCTGAGCTAATTTGATACCCTTGTTTTATGTATCACCCCACCTCACCTTTCCCGTTAAGCAGCCATAGTGTGTTTTCTGCATGTGTGACTCTGTTCTGTTTTGTAATTCAGTTCAAGTGTAACGGTTTTTACATTCCCTCTATCAGTGATACCTTATGAGAAGTGTCCTTTTCTGTGTGACTTATTTCACTTAGAATCGTCGTACCTAAATCCACTCATCATGCTGCTACTAACCTTACGACATTGATTTCCTGGCTGAGTGATATTCCATTGTACATGAGGACCACAACTTCTTTATCCATTTTTCTCTTTCCTGGGATATTTAAGGTGGAATGAAGTGGAGGTCCTGGTCAACAGAGCAGCCCTAAACTTTGGGGTGCTTGTGTCTTGCTGATTTTTAATTTTCCCAATTTATACCCCCATGAGTGGAAGTGCCCTATGCTCTCTAAGCTGTGTTTTTCAGATGTTTCCGGACTCACCGGACACTTCTCCAGAGTGGCTCTTGGCAATTTACATCCCGCCCATCAGTGTAGCAAGGCTCCCATTTCTCCATGGCCTGTCCTGCATTTCTGGTTTTGACACTGTTTTCAGCATGGCCCTTTTGACCGATGGGAAGCGAGACTTCTTTGTAGCGCTGATTTGCCTTTCCAGGTTGCTTGGTTGGCCAAAAAGGGCGTATGCGTTTTTTCCTGAATCTATTCAGGAAAAAACGCATACGCCCTTTTTGGCCAAGGGCATCATTGTCAACGTTTTGCCGCTTTTCATGTGCTTTAAAGGCGATTCGTATCTACCTCCTGAAATCTGTTTCCTGCAATTCTGCCTTGATTTCAAATCCTCTTCTTTGCCTTCCCTCAATATATTTGTGGACGAGAGTTATCATTTATAACTCTGCAGGTTTGTGAATTGCAGTGCCCTGAACCTCCATTTTACAACTCGTTTTTATGGGAGCTGGCCGCAAAATCGCAGAATGGCTTCAGGCCCTGTTCTGGTTCCGGGGGTCAGGCTGAGCCTGTGGTTAATTCTTCTTTCTGATGGGAAAATAGAGTGACCTGTGCCTGTCCCAACACCAAGAGCTAGTCTCTCGTTGGTTCCACGTCTTCCCGTTTATCCTCAGGACAAATTGCAACCTGTACGGAACAGGAGGTTAAAGGTGCTGATGCTCCAAGTAGGGAGCTTGCTAGTAAAGCGGCTGGAATGGCGAACCCGGGCACAAGGAGATGAGAAATGAGGTGCGTTTTAGAAACCTTTCCCCATCACACGGTGTACCATCTTCTGGGTTTCTCATGCATGTTTTTGATGTAGGAAGATGCCCTTGAACCTGGAGATTTGGGACCCATGCGATGGGTACCACGCAGTATTCCTTTAAAGGGTCTGCGTTTGCTCACCCAACCTCACCAAACCTCTCAGCCCCAAGAGTGTCCACCCTTATGTCTCATCCAGCTGTGCGTCTAGATATGGTCAATCCAAGTTGCATCACAGCCCCTGAACGCATTGTGTAAGAATTTCTCTCTCTTTCACTGTCTTTGTTTCATGGGTGTTTCAAAGTAATTTATTTTTATAATGGGGTTTAGCTGCTTTTCACTGCTGTGTTTATGCCGCTTTACACCCACTTGACACACTAACAGAGAGATATCAATACATAGGTTTTACGATTATTATTAGTCAGATATATTCTTGTGCGGTGAATAGGGCGTGTTGAGTCCAGTTCTCTGAGCAAGGAGTAGGTCTTGTCTATTACATATTGGGTTTATGGAACGGTATCTGAGCTAATTTGATACCCTTGTTTTATGTATCACCCCACCTCACCTTTCCCGTTAAGCAGCCATAGTGTGTTTTCTGCATGTGTGACTCTGTTCTGTTTTGTAATTCAGTTCAAGTGTAACGGTTTTTACATTCCCTCTATCAGTGATACCTTATGAGAAGTGTCCTTTTCTGTGTGACTTATTTCACTTAGAATCGTCGTACCTAAATCCACTCATCATGCTGCTACTAACCTTACGACATTGATTTCCTGGCTGAGTGATATTCCATTGTACATGAGGACCACAACTTCTTTATCCATTTTTCTCTTTCCTGGGATATTTAAGGTGGAATGAAGTGGAGGTCCTGGTCAACAGAGCAGCCCTAAACTTTGGGGTGCTTGTGTCTTGCTGATTTTTAATTTTCCCAATTTATACCCCCATGAGTGGAAGTGCCCTATGCTCTCTAAGCTGTGTTTTTCAGATGTTTCAGGACTCACCGGACACTTCTCCAGAGTGGCTCTTGGCAATTTACATCCCGCCCATCAGTGTAGCAAGGCTCCCATTTCTCCATGGCCTGTCCTGCATTTCTGGTTTTGACACTGTTTTCAGCATGGCCCTTTTGACCGATGGGAAGCGAGACTTCTTTGTAGCGCTGATTTGCCTTTCCAGGTTGCTTGGTTGGCCAAAAAGGGCGTATGCGTTTTTTCCTGAATCTATTCAGGAAAAAACGCATACGCCCTTTTTGGCCAAGGGCATCATTGTCAACGTTTTGCCGCTTTTCATGTGCTTTAAAGGCGATTCGTATCTACCTCCTGAAATCTGTTTCCTGCAATTCTGCCTTGATTTCAAATCCTCTTCTTTGCCTTCCCTCAATATATTTGTGGACGAGAGTTATCATTTATAACTCTGCAGGTTTGTGAATTGCAGTGCCCTGAACCTCCATTTTACAACTCGTTTTTATGGGAGCTGGCCGCAAAATCGCAGAATGGCTTCAGGCCCTGTTCTGGTTCCGGGGGTCAGGCTGAGCCTGTGGTTAATTCTTCTTTCTGATGGGAAAATAGAGTGACCTGTGCCTGTCCCAACACCAAGAGCTAGTCTCTCGTTGGTTCCACGTCTTCCCGTTTATCCTCAGGACAAATTGCAACCTGTACGGAACAGGAGGTTAAAGGTGCTGATGCTCCAAGTAGGGAGCTTGCTAGTAAAGCGGCTGGAATGGCGAACCCGGGCACAAGGAGATGAGAAATGAGGTGCGTTTTAGAAACCTTTCCCCATCACACGGTGTACCATCTTCTGGGTTTCTCATGCATGTTTTTGATGTAGGAAGATGCCCCTGAACCTGGAGATTTGGGACCCATGCGATGGGTACCACGCAGTATTCCTTTAAAGGGTCTGCGTTTGCTCACCCAACCTCACCAAACCTCTCAGCCCCAAGAGTGTCCACCCTTATGTCTCATCCAGCTGTGCGTCTAGATATGGTCAATCCAGGTTGCATCACAGCCCCTGAACGCATTGTGTAAGAATTTCTCTCTCTTTCACTGTCTTTGTTTCATGGGTGTTTCAAAGTAATTTATTTTTATAATGGGGTTTAGCTGCTTTTCACTGCTGTGTTTATGCCGCTTTACACCCACTTGACACACTAACAGAGAGATATCAATACATAGGTTTTACGATTATTATTAGTCAGATATATTCTTGTGCGGTGAATAGGGCGTGTTGAGTCCAGTTCTCTGAGCAAGGAGTAGGTCTTGTCTATTACATATTGGGTTTATGGAACGGTATCTGAGCTAATTTGATACCCTTGTTTTATGTATCACCCCACCTCACCTTTCCCGTTAAGCAGCCATAGTGTGTTTTCTGCATGTGTGACTCTGTTCTGTTTTGTAATTCAGTTCAAGTGTAACGGTTTTTACATTCCCTCTATCAGTGATACCTTATGAGAAGTGTCCTTTTCTGTGTGACTTATTTCACTTAGAATCGTCGTACCTAAATCCACTCATCATGCTGCTACTAACCTTACGACATTGATTTCCTGGCTGAGTGATATTCCATTGTACATGAGGACCACAACTTCTTTATCCATTTTTCTCTTTCCTGGGATATTTAAGGTGGAATGAAGTGGAGGTCCTGGTCAACAGAGCAGCCCTAAACTTTGGGGTGCTTGTGTCTTGCTGATTTTTAATTTTCCCAATTTATACCCCCATGAGTGGAAGTGCCCTATGCTCTCTAAGCTGTGTTTTTCAGATGTTTCAGGACTCACCGGACACTTCTCCAGAGTGGCTCTTGGCAATTTACATCCCGCCCATCAGTGTAGCAAGGCTCCCATTTCTCCATGGCCTGTCCTGCATTTCTGGTTTTGACACTTTTTTCAGCATGGCCCTTTTGACCGATGGGAAGCGAGACTTCTTTGTAGCGCTGATTTGCCTTTCCAGGTTGCTTGGTTGGCCAAAAAGGGCGTATGCGTTTTTTCCTGAATCTATTCAGGAAAAAACGCATACGCCCTTTTTGGCCAAGGGCATCATTGTCAACGTTTTGCCGCTTTTCATGTGCTTTAAAGGCGATTCGTATCTACCTCCTGAAATCTGTTTCCTGCAATTCTGCCTTGATTTCAAATCCTCTTCTTTGCCTTCCCTCAATATATTTGTGGACGAGAGTTATCATTTATAACTCTGCAGGTTTGTGAATTGCAGTGCCCTGAACCTCCATTTTACAACTCGTTTTTATGGGAGCTGGCCGCAAAATCGCAGAATGGCTTCAGGCCCTGTTCTGGTTCCGGGGGTCAGGCTGAGCCTGTGGTTAATTCTTCTTTCTGATGGGAAAATAGAGTGACCTGTGCCTGTCCCAACACCAAGAGCTAGTCTCTCGTTGGTTCCACGTCTTCCCGTTTATCCTCAGGACAAATTGCAACCTGTACGGAACAGGAGGTTAAAGGTGCTGATGCTCCAAGTAGGGAGCTTGCTAGTAAAGCGGCTGGAATGGCGAACCCGGGCACAAGGAGATGAGAAATGAGGTGCGTTTTAGAAACCTTTCCCCATCACACGGTGTACCATCTTCTGGGTTTCTCATGCATGTTTTTGATGTAGGAAGATGCCCTTGAACCTGGAGATTTGGGACCCATGCGATGGGTACCACGCAGTATTCCTTTAAAGGGTCTGCGTTTGCTCACCCAACCTCACCAAACCTCTCAGCCCCAAGAGTGTCCACCCTTATGTCTCATCCAGCTGTGCGTCTAGATATGGTCAATCCAGGTTGCATCACAGCCCCTGAACGCATTGTGTAAGAATTTCTCTCTCTTTCACTGTCTTTGTTTCATGGGTGTTTCAAAGTAATTTATTTTTATAATGGGGTTTAGCTGCTTTTCACTGCTGTGTTTATGCCGCTTTACACCCACTTGACACACTAACAGAGAGATATCAATACATAGGTTTTACGATTATTATTAGTCAGATATATTCTTGTGCGGTGAATAGGGCGTGTTGAGTCCAGTTCTCTGAGCAAGGAGTAGGTCTTGTCTATTACATATTGGGTTTATGGAACGGTATCTGAGCTAATTTGATACCCTTGTTTTATGTATCACCCCACCTCACCTTTCCCGTTAAGCAGCCATAGTGTGTTTTCTGCACGTGTGACTCTGTTCTGTTTTGTAATTCAGTTCAAGTGTAACGGTTTTTACATTCCCTCTATCAGTGATACCTTATGAGAAGTGTCCTTTTCTGTGTGACTTATTTCACTTAGAATCGTCGTACCTAAATCCACTCATCATGCTGCTACTAACCTTACGACATTGATTTCCTGGCTGAGTGATATTCCATTGTACATGAGGACCACAACTTCTTTATCCATTTTTCTCTTTCCTGGGATATTTAAGGTGGAATGAAGTGGAGGTCCTTGTCAACAGAGCAGCCCTAAACTTTGGGGTGCTTGTGTCTTGCTGATTTTTCATTTTCCCAATTTATACCCCCATGAGTGGAAGTGCCCTATGCTCTCTAAGCTGTGTTTTTCAGATGTTTCAGGACTCACCGGACACTTCTCCAGAGTGGCTCTTGGCAATTTACATCCCGCCCATCAGTGTAGCAAGGCTCCCATTTCTCCATGGCCTGTCCTGCATTTCTGGTTTTGACACTGTTTTCAGCATGGCCCTTTTGACCGATGGGAAGCGAGACTTCTTTGTAGCGCTGATTTGCCTTTCCAGGTTGCTTGGTTGGCCAAAAAGGGCGTATGCGTTTTTTCCTGAATCTATTCAGGAAAAAACGCATACGCCCTTTTTGGCCAAGGGCATCATTGTCAACGTTTTGCCGCTTTTCATGTGCTTTAAAGGCGATTCGTATCTACCTCCTGAAATCTGTTTCCTGCAATTCTGCCTTGATTTCAAATCCTCTTCTTTGCCTTCCCTCAATATATTTGTGGACGAGAGTTATCATTTATAACTCTGCAGGTTTGTGAATTGCAGTGCCCTGAACCTCCATTTTACAACTCGTTTTTATGGGAGCTGGCCGCAAAATCGCAGAATGGCTTCAGGCCCTGTTCTGGTTCCGGGGGTCAGGCTGAGCCTGTGGTTAATTCTTCTTTCTGATGGGAAAATAGAGTGACCTGTGCCTGTCCCAACACCAAGAGCTAGTCTCTCGTTGGTTCCACGTCTTCCCGTTTATCCTCAGGACAAATTGCAACCTGTACGGAACAGGAGGTTAAAGGTGCTGATGCTCCAAGTAGGGAGCTTGCTAGTAAAGCGGCTGGAATGGCGAACCCGGGCACAAGGAGATGAGAAATGAGGTGCGTTTTAGAAACCTTTCCCCATCACACGGTGTACCATCTTCTGGGTTTCTCATGCATGTTTTTGATGTAGGAAGATGCCCTTGAACCTGGAGATTTGGGACCCATGCGATGGGTACCACGCAGTATTCCTTTAAAGGGTCTGCGTTTGCTCACCCAACCTCACCAAACCTCTCAGCCCCAAGAGTGTCCACCCTTATGTCTCATCCAGCTGTGCGTCTAGATATGGTCAATCCAGGTTGCATCACAGCCCCTGAACGCATTGTGTAAGAATTTCTCTCTCTTTCACTGTCTTTGTTTCATGGGTGTTTCAAAGTAATTTATTTTTATAATGGGGTTTAGCTGCTTTTCACTGCTGTGTTTATGCCGCTTTACACCCACTTGACACACTAACAGAGAGATATCAATACATAGGTTTTACGATTATTATTAGTCAGATATATTCTTGTGCGGTGAATAGGGCGTGTTGAGTCCAGTTCTCTGAGCAAGGAGTAGGTCTTGTCTATTACATATTGGGTTTATGGAACGGTATCTGAGCTAATTTGATACCCTTGTTTTATGTATCACCCCACCTCACCTTTCCCGTTAAGCAGCCATAGTGTGTTTTCTGCATGTGTGACTCTGTTCTGTTTTGTAATTCAGTTCAAGTGTAACGGTTTTTACATTCCCTCTATCAGTGATACCTTATGAGAAGTGTCCTTTTCTGTGTGACTTATTTCACTTAGAATCGTCGTACCTAAATCCACTCATCATGCTGCTACTAACCTTACGACATTGATTTCCTGGCTGAGTGATATTCCATTGTACATGAGGACCACAACTTCTTTATCCATTTTTCTCTTTCCTGGGATATTTAAGGTGGAATGAAGTGGAGGTCCTGGTCAACAGAGCAGCCCTAAACTTTGGGGTGCTTGTGTCTTGCTGATTTTTAATTTTCCCAATTTATACCCCCATGAGTGGAAGTGCCCTATGCTCTCTAAGCTGTGTTTTTCAGATGTTTCAGGACTCACCGGACACTTCTCCAGAGTGGCTCTTGGCAATTTACATCCCGCCCATCAGTGTAGCAAGGCTCCCATTTCTCCATGGCCTGTCCTGCATTTCTGGTTTTGACACTTTTTTCAGCATGGACCTTTTGACCGATGGGAAGCGAGACTTCTTTGTAGCGCTGATTTGCCTTTCCAGGTTGCTTGGTTGGCCAAAAAGGGCGTATGCGTTTTTTCCTGAATCTATTCAGGAAAAAACGCATACGCCCTTTTTGGCCAAGGGCATCATTGTCAACGTTTTGCCGCTTTTCATGTGCTTTAAAGGCGATTCGTATCTACCTCCTGAAATCTGTTTCCTGCAATTCTGCCTTGATTTCAAATCCTCTTCTTTGCCTTCCCTCAATATATTTGTGGACGAGAGTTATCATTTATAACTCTGCAGGTTTGTGAATTGCAGTGCCCTGAACCTCCATTTTACAACTCGTTTTTATGGGAGCTGGCCGCAAAATCGCAGAATGGCTTCAGGCCCTGTTCTGGTTCCGGGGGTCAGGCTGAGCCTGTGGTTAATTCTTCTTTCTGATGGGAAAATAGAGTGACCTGTGCCTGTCCCAACACCAAGAGCTAGTCTCTCGTTGGTTCCACGTCTTCCCGTTTATCCTCAGGACAAATTGCAACCTGTACGGAACAGGAGGTTAAAGGTGCTGATGCTCCAAGTAGGGAGCTTGCTAGTAAAGCGGCTGGAATGGCGAACCCGGGCACAAGGAGATGAGAAATGAGGTGCATTTTAGAAACCTTTCCCCATCACACGGTGTACCATCTTCTGGGTTTCTCATGCATGTTTTTGATGTAGGAAGATGCCCTTGAACCTGGAGATTTGGGACCCATGCGATGGGTACCACGCAGTATTACTTTAAAGGGTCTGCGTTTGCTCACCCAACCTCACCAAACCTCTCAGCCCCAAGAGTGTCCACCCTTATGCCTCATCCAGCTGTGCGTCTAGATATGGTCAATCCAGGTTGCATCACAGCCCCTGAACGCATTGTGTAAGAATTTCTCTCTCTTTCACTGTCTTTGTTTCATGGGTGTTTCAAAGTAATTTATTTTTATAATGGGGTTTAGCTGCTTTTCACTGCTGTGTTTATGCCGCTTTACACCCACTTGACACACTAACAGAGAGATATCAATACATAGGTTTTACGATTATTATTAGTCAGATATATTCTTGTGCGGTGAATAGGGCGTGTTGAGTCCAGTTCTCTGAGCAAGGAGTAGGTCTTGTCTATTACATATTGGGTTTATGGAACGGTATCTGAGCTAATTTGATACCCTTGTTTTATGTATCACCCCACCTCACCTTTCCCGTTAAGCAGCCATAGTGTGTTTTCTGCATGTGTGACTCTGTTCTGTTTTGTAATTCAGTTCAAGTGTAACGGTTTTTACATTCCCTCTATCAGTGATACCTTATGAGAAGTGTCCTTTTCTGTGTGACTTATTTCACTTAGAATCGTCGTACCTAAATCCACTCATCATGCTGCTACTAACCTTACGACATTGATTTCCTGGCTGAGTGATATTCCATTGTACATGAGGACCACAACTTCTTTATCCATTTTTCTCTTTCCTGGGATATTTAAGGTGGAATGAAGTGGAGGTCCTGGTCAACAGAGCAGCCCTAAACTTTGGGGTGCTTGTGTCTTGCTGATTTTTAATTTTCCCAATTTATACCCCCATGAGTGGAAGTGCCCTATGCTCTCTAAGCTGTGTTTTTCAGATGTTTCAGGACTCACCGGACACTTCTCCAGAGTGGCTCTTGGCAATTTACATCCCGCCCATCAGTGTAGCAAGGCTCCCATTTCTCCATGGCCTGTCCTGCATTTCTGGTTTTGACACTTTTTTCAGCATGGCCCTTTTGACCGATGGGAAGCGAGACTTCTTTGTAGCGCTGATTTGCCTTTCCAGGTTGCTTGGTTGGCCAAAAAGGGCGTATGCGTTTTTTCCTGAATCTATTCAGGAAAAAACGCATACGCCCTTTTTGGCCAAGGGCATCATTGTCAACGTTTTGCCGCTTTTCATGTGCTTTAAAGGCGATTCGTATCTACCTCCTGAAATCTGTTTCCTGCAATTCTGCCTTGATTTCAAATCCTCTTCTTTGCCTTCCCTCAATATATTTGTGGACGAGAGTTATCATTTATAACTCTGCAGGTTTGTGAATTGCAGTGCCCTGAACCTCCATTTTACAACTCGTTTTTATGGGAGCTGGCCGCAAAATCGCAGAATGGCTTCAGGCCCTGTTCTGGTTCCGGGGGTCAGGCTGAGCCTGTGGTTAATTCTTCTTTCTGATGGGAAAATAGAGTGACCTGTGCCTGTCCCAACACCAAGAGCTAGTCTCTCGTTGGTTCCACGTCTTCCCGTTTATCCTCAGGACAAATTGCAACCTGTACGGAACAGGAGGTTAAAGGTGCTGATGCTCCAAGTAGGGAGCTTGCTAGTAAAGCGGCTGGAATGGCGAACCCGGGCACAAGGAGATGAGAAATGAGGTGCGTTTTAGAAACCTTTCCCCATCACACGGTGTACCATCTTCTGGGTTTCTCATGCATGTTTTTGATGTAGGAAGATGCCCTTGAACCTGGAGATTTGGGACCCATGCGATGGGTACCACGCAGTATTCCTTTAAAGGGTCTGCGTTTGCTCACCCAACCTCACCAAACCTCTCAGCCCCAAGAGTGTCCACCCTTATGTCTCATCCAGCTGTGCGTCTAGATATGGTCAATCCAGGTTGCATCACAGCCCCTGAACGCATTGTGTAAGAATTTCTCTCTCTTTCACTGTCTTTGTTTCATGGGTGTTTCAAAGTAATTTATTTTTATAATGGGGTTTAGCTGCTTTTCACTGCTGTGTTTATGACGCTTTACACCCACTTGACACACTAACAGAGAGATATCAATACATAGGTTTTACGATTATTATTAGTCAGATATATTCTTGTGCGGTGAATAGGGCGTGTTGAGTCCAGTTCTCTGAGCAAGGAGTAGGTCTTGTCTATTACATATTGGGTTTATGGAACGGTATCTGAGCTAATTTGATACCCTTGTTTTATGTATCACCCCACCTCACCTTTCCCGTTAAGCAGCCATAGTGTGTTTTCTGCATGTGTGACTCTGTTCTGTTTTGTAATTCAGTTCAAGTGTAACGGTTTTTACATTCCCTCTATCAGTGATACCTTATGAGAAGTGTCCTTTTCTGTGTGACTTATTTCACTTAGAATCGTCGTACCTAAATCCACTCATCATGCTGCTACTAACCTTACGACATTGATTTCCTGGCTGAGTGATATTCCATTGTACATGAGGACCACAACTTCTTTATCCATTTTTCTCTTTCCTGGGATATTTAAGGTGGAATGAAGTGGAGGTCCTGGTCAACAAAGCAGCCCTAAACTTTGGGGTGCTTGTGTCTTGCTGATTTTTAATTTTCCCAATTTATACCCCCATGAGTGGAAGTGCCCTATGCTCTCTAAGCTGTGTTTTTCAGATGTTTCAGGACTCACCGGACACTTCTCCAGAGTGGCTCTTGGCAATTTACATCCCGCCCATCAGTGTAGCAAGGCTCCCATTTCTCCATGGCCTGTCCTGCATTTCTGGTTTTGACACTGTTTTCAGCATGGCCCTTTTGACCGATGGGAAGCGAGACTTCTTTGTAGCGCTGATTTGCCTTTCCAGCTTGCTTGGTTGGCCAAAAAGGGCGTATGCGTTTTTTCCTGAATATATTCAGGAAAAAAACGCATACGCCCTTTTTGGCCAAGGGCATCATTGTCAACGTTTTGCCGCTTTTCATGTGCTTTAAAGGCGATTCGTATCTACCTCCTGAAATCTGTTTCCTGCAATTCTGCCTTGATTTCAAATCCTCTTCTTTGCCTTCCCTCAATATATTTATGGACGAGAGTTATCATTTATAACTCTGCAGGTTTGTGAATTGCAGTGCCCTGAACCTCCATTTTACAACTCGTTTTTATGGGAGCTGGCCGCAAAATCGCAGAATGGCTTCAGGCCCTGTTCTGGTTCCGGGGGTCAGGCTGAGCCTGTGGTTAATTCTTCTTTCTGATGGGAAAATAGAGTGACCTGTGCCTGTCCCAACACCAAGAGCTAGTCTCTCGTTGGTTCCACGTCTTCCCGTTTATCCTCAGGACAAATTGCAACCTGTACGGAACAGGAGGTTAAAGGTGCTGATGCTCCAAGTAGGGAGCTTGCTAGTAAAGCGGCTGGAATGGCGAACCCGGGCACAAGGAGATGAGAAATGAGGTGCGTTTTAGAAACCTTTCCCCATCACACGGTGTACCATCTTCTGGGTTTCTCATGCATGTTTTTGATGTAGGAAGATGCCCCTGAACCTGGAGATTTGGGACCCATGCGATGGGTACCACGCAGTATTACTTTAAAGGGTCTGCGTTTGCTCACCCAACCTCACCAAACCTCTCAGCCCCAAGAGTGTCCACCCTTATGTCTCATCCAGCTGTGCGTCTAGATATGGTCAATCCAGGTTGCATCACAGCCCCTGAACGCATTGTGTAAGAATTTCTCTCTCTTTCACTGTCTTTGTTTCATGGGTGTTTCAAAGTAATTTATTTTTATAATGGGGTTTAGCTGCTTTTCACTGCTGTGTTTATGCCGCTTTACACCCACTTGACACACTAACAGAGAGATATCAATACATAGGTTTTACGATTATTATTAGTCAGATATATTCTTGTGCGGTGAATAGGGCGTGTTGAGTCCAGTTCTCTGAGCAAGGAGTAGGTCTTGTCTATTACATATTGGGTTTATGGAACGGTATCTGAGCTAATTTGATACCCTTGTTTTATGTATCACCCCACCTCACCTTTCCCGTTAAGCAGCCATAGTGTGTTTTCTGCATGTGTGACTCTGTTCTGTTTTGTAATTCAGTTCAAGTGTAACGGTTTTTACATTCCCTCTATCAGTGATACCTTATGAGAAGTGTCCTTTTCTGTGTGACTTATTTCACTTAGAATCGTCGTACCTAAATCCACTCATCATGCTGCTACTAACCTTACGACATTGATTTCCTGGCTGAGTGATATTCCATTGTACATGAGGACCACAACTTCTTTATCCATTTTTCTCTTTCCTGGGATATTTAAGGTGGAATGAAGTGGAGGTCCTGGTCAACAGAGCAGCCCTAAACTTTGGGGTGCTTGTGTCTTGCTGATTTTTAATTTTCCCAATTTATACCCCCATGAGTGGAAGTGCCCTATGCTCTCTAAGCTGTGTTTTTCAGATGTTTCAGGACTCACCGGACACTTCTCCAGAGTGGCTCTTGGCAATTTACATCCCGCCCATCAGTGTAGCAAGGCTCCCATTTCTCCATGGCCTGTCCTGCATTTCTGGTTTTGACACTTTTTTCAGCATGGCCCTTTTGACCGATGGGAAGCGAGACTTCTTTGTAGCGCTGATTTGCCTTTCCAGGTTGCTTGGTTGGCCAAAAAGGGCGTATGCGTTTTTTCCTGAATATATTCAGGAAAAAACGCATACGCCCTTTTTGGCCAAGGGCATCATTGTCAACGTTTTGCCGCTTTTCATGTGCTTTAAAGGCGATTCGTATCTACCTCCTGAAATCTGTTTCCTGCAATTCTGCCTTGATTTCAAATCCTCTTCTTTGCCTTCCCTCAATATATTTGTGGACGAGAGTTATCATTTATAACTCTGCAGGTTTGTGAATTGCAGTGCCCTGAACCTCCATTTTACAACTCGTTTTTATGGGAGCTGGCCGCAAAATCGCAGAATGGCTTCAGGCCCTGTTCTGGTTCCGGGGGTCAGGCTGAGCCTGTGGTTAATTCTTCTTTCTGATGGGAAAATAGAGTGACCTGTGCCTGTCCCAACACCAAGAGCTAGTCTCTCGTTGGTTCCACGTCTTCCCGTTTATCCTCAGGACAAATTGCAACCTGTACGGAACAGGAGGTTAAAGGTGCTGATGCTCCAAGTAGGGAGCTTGCTAGTAAAGCGGCTGGAATGGCGAACCTGGGCACAAGGAGATGAGAAATGAGGTGCGTTTTAGAAACCTTTCCCCATCACACGGAGTACCATCTTCTGGGTTTCTCATGCATGTTTTTGATGTAGGAAGATGCCCTTGAACCTGGAGATTTGGGACCCATGCGATGGGTACCACGCAGTATTACTTTAAAGGGTCTGCGTTTGCTCACCCAACCTCACCAAACCTCTCAGCCCCAAGAGTGTCCACCCTTATGTCTCATCCAGCTGTGCGTCTAGATATGGTCAATCCAGGTTGCATCACAGCCCCTGAACGCATTGTGTAAGAATTTCTCTCTCTTTCACTGTCTTTGTTTCATGGGTGTTTCAAAGTAATTTATTTTTATAATGGGGTTTAGCTGCTTTTCACTGCTGTGTTTATGCCGCTTTACACCCACTTGACACACTAACAGAGAGATATCAATACATAGGTTTTACGATTATTATTAGTCAGATATATTCTTGTGCGGTGAATAGGGCGTGTTGAGTCCAGTTCTCTGAGCAAGGAGTAGGTCTTGTCTATTACATATTGGGTTTATGGAACGGTATCTGAGCTAATTTGATACCCTTGTTTTATGTATCACCCCACCTCACCTTTCCCGTTAAGCAGCCATAGTGTGTTTTCTGCATGTGTGACTCTGTTCCGTTTTGTAATTCAGTTCAAGTGTAACGGTTTTTACATTCCCTCTATCAGTGATACCTTATGAGAAGTGTCCTTTTCTGTGTGACTTATTTCACTTAGAATCGTCGTACCTAAATCCACTCATCATGCTGCTACTAACCTTACGACATTGATTTCCTGGCTGAGTGATATTCCATTGTACATGAGGACCACAACTTCTTTATCCATTTTTCTCTTTCCTGGGATATTTAAGGTGGAATGAAGTGGAGGTCCTGGTCAACAAAGCAGCCCTAAACTTTGGGGTGCTTGTGTCTTGTTGATTTTTAATTTTCCCAATTTATACCCCCATGAGTGGAAGTGCCCTATGCTCTCTAAGCTGTGTTTTTCAGATGTTTCAGGACTCACCGGACACTTCTCCAGAGTGGCTCTTGGCAATTTACATCCCGCCCATCAGTGTAGCAAGGCTCCCATTTCTCCATGGCCTGTCCTGCATTTCTGGTTTTGACACTGTTTTCAGCATGGCCCTTTTGACCGATGGGAAGCGAGACTTCTTTGTAGCGCTGATTTGCCTTTCCAGGTGGCTTGGTTGGCCAAAAAGGGCGTATGCGTTTTTTCCTGAATATATTCAGGAAAAAACGCATACGCCCTTTTTGGCCAAGGGCATCATTGTCAACGTTTTGCCGCTTTTCATGTGCTTTAAAGGCGATTCGTATCTACCTCCTGAAATCTGTTTCCTGCAATTCTGCCTTGATTTCAAATCCTCTTCTTTGCCTTCCCTCAATATATTTATGGACGAGAGTTATCATTTATAACTCTGCAGGTTTGTGAATTGCAGTGCCCTGAACCTCCATTTTACAACTCGTTTTTATGGGAGCTGGCCGCAAAATCGCAGAATGGCTTCAGGCCCTGTTCTGGTTCCGGGGGTCAGGCTGAGCCTGTGGTTAATTCTTCTTTCTGATGGGAAAATAGAGTGACCTGTGCCTGTCCCAACACCAAGAGCTAGTCTCTCGTTGGTTCCACGTCTTCCCGTTTATCCTCAGGACAAATTGCAACCTGTACGGAACAGGAGGTTAAAGGTGCTGATGCTCCAAGTAGGGAGCTTGCTAGTAAAGCGGCTGGAATGACGAACCCGGGCACAAGGAGATGAGAAATGAGGTGCGTTTTAGAAACCTTTCCCCATCACACGGTGTACCATCTTCTGGGTTTCTCATGCATGTTTTTGATGTAGGAAGATGCCCCTGAACCTGGAGATTTGGGACCCATGCGATGGGTACCACGCAGTATTACTTTAAAGGGTCTGCGTTTGCTCACCCAACCTCACCAAACCTCTCAGCCCCAAGAGTGTCCACCCTTATGTCTCATCCAGCTGTGCGTCTAGATATGGTCAATCCAGGTTGCATCACAGCCCCTGAACGCATTGTGTAAGAATTTCTCTCTCTTTCACTGTCTTTGTTTCATGGGTGTTTCAAAGTAATTTATTTTTATAATGGGGTTTAGCTGCTTTTCACTGCTGTGTTTATGCCGCTTTACACCCACTTGACACACTAACAGAGAGATATCAATACATAGGTTTTACGATTATTATTAGTCAGATATATTCTTGTGCGGTGAATAGGGCGTGTTGAGTCCAGTTCTCTGAGCAAGGAGTAGGTCTTGTCTATTACATATTGGGTTTATGGAACGGTATCTGAGCTAATTTGATACCCTTGTTTTATGTATCACCCCACCTCACCTTTCCCGTTAAGCAGCCATAGTGTGTTTTCTGCATGTGTGACTCTGTTCTGTTTTGTAATTCAGTTCAAGTGTAACGGTTTTTACATTCCCTCTATCAGTGATACCTTATGAGAAGTGTCCTTTTCTGTGTGACTTATTTCACTTAGAATCGTCGTACCTAAATCCACTCATCATGCTGCTACTAACCTTACGACATTGATTTCCTGGCTGAGTGATATTCCATTGTACATGAGGACCACAACTTCTTTATCCATTTTTCTCTTTCCTGGGATATTTAAGGTGGAATGAAGTGGAGGTCCTGGTCAACAGAGCAGCCCTAAACTTTGGGGTGCTTGTGTCTTGCTGATTTTTAATTTTCCCAATTTATACCCCCATGAGTGGAAGTGCCCTATGCTCTCTAAGCTGTGTTTTTCAGATGTTTCAGGACTCACCGGACACTTCTCCAGAGTGGCTCTTGGCAATTTACATCCCGCCCATCAGTGTAGCAAGGCTCCCATTTCTCCATGGCCTGTCCTGCATTTCTGGTTTTGACACTTTTTTCAGCATGGCCCTTTTGACCGATGGGAAGCGAGACTTCTTTGTAGCGCTGATTTGCCTTTCCAGGTTGCTTGGTTGGCCAAAAAGGGCGTATGCGTTTTTTCCTGAATCTATTCAGGAAAAAACGCATACGCCCTTTTTGGCCAAGGGCATCATTGTCAACGTTTTGCCGCTTTTCATGTGCTTTAAAGGCGATTCGTATCTACCTCCTGAAATCTGTTTCCTGCAATTCTGCCTTGATTTCAAATCCTCTTCTTTGCCTTCCCTCAATATATTTGTGGACGAGAGTTATCATTTATAACTCTGCAGGTTTGTGAATTGCAGTGCCCTGAACCTCCATTTTACAACTCGTTTTTATGGGAGCTGGCCGCAAAATCGCAGAATGGCTTCAGGCCCTGTTCTGGTTCCGGGGGTCAGGCTGAGCCTGTGGTTAATTCTTCTTTCTGATGGGAAAATAGAGTGACCTGTGCCTGTCCCAACACCAAGAGCTAGTCTCTCGTTGGTTCCACGTCTTCCCGTTTATCCTCAGGACAAATTGCAACCTGTACGGAACAGGAGGTTAAAGGTGCTGATGCTCCAAGTAGGGAGCTTGCTAGTAAAGCGGCTGGAATGGCGAACCCGGGCACAAGGAGATGAGAAATGAGGTGCGTTTTAGAAACCTTTCCCCATCACACGGTGTACCATCTTCTGGGTTTCTCATGCATGTTTTTGATGTAGGAAGATGCCCTTGAACCTGGAGATTTGGGACCCATGCGATGGGTACCAGGCAGTATTCCTTTAAAGGGTCTGCGTTTGCTCACCCAACCTCACCAAACCTCTCAGCCCCAAGAGTGTCCACCCTTATGTCTCATCCAGCTGTGCGTCTAGATATGGTCAATCCAGGTTGCATCACAGCCCCTGAACGCATTGTGTAAGAATTTCTCTCTCTTTCACTGTCTTTGTTTCATGGGTGTTTCAAAGTAATTTATTTTTATAATGGGGTTTAGCTGCTTTTCACTGCTGTGTTTATGCCGCTTTACACCCACTTGACACACTAACAGAGAGATATCAATACATAGGTTTTACGATTATTATTAGTCAGATATATTCTTGTGCGGTGAATAGGGCGTGTTGAGTCCAGTTCTCTGAGCAAGGAGTAGGTCTTGTCTATTACATATTGGGTTTATGGAACGGTATCTGAGCTAATTTGATACCCTTGTTTTATGTATCACCCCACCTCACCTTTCCCGTTAAGCAGCCATAGTGTGTTTTCTGCACGTGTGACTCTGTTCTGTTTTGTAATTCAGTTCAAGTGTAACGGTTTTTACATTCCCTCTATCAGTGATACCTTATGAGAAGTGTCCTTTTCTGTGTGACTTATTTCACTTAGAATCGTCGTACCTAAATCCACTCATCATGCTGCTACTAACCTTACGACATTGATTTCCTGGCTGAGTGATATTCCATTGTACATGAGGACCACAACTTCTTTATCCATTTTTCTCTTTCCTGGGATATTTAAGGTGGAATGAAGTGGAGGTCCTTGTCAACAGAGCAGCCCTAAACTTTGGGGTGCTTGTGTCTTGCTGATTTTTCATTTTCCCAATTTATACCCCCATGAGTGGAAGTGCCCTATGCTCTCTAAGCTGTGTTTTTCAGATGTTTCAGGACTCACCGGACACTTCTCCAGAGTGGCTCTTGGCAATTTACATCCCGCCCATCAGTGTAGCAAGGCTCCCATTTCTCCATGGCCTGTCCTGCATTTCTGGTTTTGACACTGTTTTCAGCATGGCCCTTTTGACCGATGGGAAGCGAGACTTCTTTGTAGCGCTGATTTGCCTTTCCAGGTTGCTTGGTTGGCCAAAAAGGGCGTATGCGTTTTTTCCTGAATCTATTCAGGAAAAAACGCATACGCCCTTTTTGGCCAAGGGCATCATTGTCAACGTTTTGCCGCTTTTCATGTGCTTTAAAGGCGATTCGTATCTACCTCCTGAAATCTGTTTCCTGCAATTCTGCCTTGATTTCAAATCCTCTTCTTTGCCTTCCCTCAATATATTTGTGGACGAGAGTTATCATTTATAACTCTGCAGGTTTGTGAATTGCAGTGCCCTGAACCTCCATTTTACAACTCGTTTTTATGGGAGCTGGCCGCAAAATCGCAGAATGGCTTCAGGCCCTGTTCTGGTTCCGGGGGTCAGGCTGAGCCTGTGGTTAATTCTTCTTTCTGATGGGAAAATAGAGTGACCTGTGCCTGTCCCAACACCAAGAGCTAGTCTCTCGTTGGTTCCACGTCTTCCCGTTTATCCTCAGGACAAATTGCAACCTGTACGGAACAGGAGGTTAAAGGTGCTGATGCTCCAAGTAGGGAGCTTGCTAGTAAAGCGGCTGGAATGGCGAACCCGGGCACAAGGAGATGAGAAATGAGGTGCGTTTTAGAAACCTTTCCCCATCACACGGTGTACCATCTTCTGGGTTTCTCATGCATGTTTTTGATGTAGGAAGATGCCCTTGAACCTGGAGATTTGGGACCCATGCGATGGGTACCACGCAGTATTCCTTTAAAGGGTCTGCGTTTGCTCACCCAACCTCACCAAACCTCTCAGCCCCAAGAGTGTCCACCCTTATGTCTCATCCAGCTGTGCGTCTAGATATGGTCAATCCAGGTTGCATCACAGCCCCTGAACGCATTGTGTAAGAATTTCTCTCTCTTTCACTGTCTTTGTTTCATGGGTGTTTCAAAGTAATTTATTTTTATAATGGGGTTTAGCTGCTTTTCACTGCTGTGTTTATGCCGCTTTACACCCACTTGACACACTAACAGAGAGATATCAATACATAGGTTTTACGATTATTATTAGTCAGATATATTCTTGTGCGGTGAATAGGGCGTGTTGAGTCCAGTTCTCTGAGCAAGGAGTAGGTCTTGTCTATTACATATTGGGTTTATGGAACGGTATCTGAGCTAATTTGATACCCTTGTTTTATGTATCACCCCACCTCACCTTTCCCGTTAAGCAGCCATAGTGTGTTTTCTGCATGTGTGACTCTGTTCTGTTTTGTAATTCAGTTCAAGTGTAACGGTTTTTACATTCCCTCTATCAGTGATACCTTATGAGAAGTGTCCTTTTCTGTGTGACTTATTTCACTTAGAATCGTCGTACCTAAATCCACTCATCATGCTGCTACTAACCTTACGACATTGATTTCCTGGCTGAGTGATATTCCATTGTACATGAGGACCACAACTTCTTTATCCATTTTTCTCTTTCCTGGGATATTTAAGGTGGAATGAAGTGGAGGTCCTGGTCAACAGAGCAGCCCTAAACTTTGGGGTGCTTGTGTCTTGCTGATTTTTAATTTTCCCAATTTATACCCCCATGAGTGGAAGTGCCCTATGCTCTCTAAGCTGTGTTTTTCAGATGTTTCAGGACTCACCGGACACTTCTCCAGAGTGGCTCTTGGCAATTTACATCCCGCCCATCAGTGTAGCAAGGCTCCCATTTCTCCATGGCCTGTCCTGCATTTCTGGTTTTGACACTTTTTTCAGCATGGCCCTTTTGACCGATGGGAAGCGAGACTTCTTTGTAGCGCTGATTTGCCTTTCCAGGTTGCTTGGTTGGCCAAAAAGGGCGTATGCGTTTTTTCCTGAATCTATTCAGGAAAAAACGCATACGCCCTTTTTGGCCAAGGGCATCATTGTCAACGTTTTGCCGCTTTTCATGTGCTTTAAAGGCGATTCGTATCTACCTCCTGAAATCTGTTTCCTGCAATTCTGCCTTGATTTCAAATCCTCTTCTTTGCCTTCCCTCAATATATTTGTGGACGAGAGTTATCATTTATAACTCTGCAGGTTTGTGAATTGCAGTGCCCTGAACCTCCATTTTACAACTCGTTTTTATGGGAGCTGGCCGCAAAATCGCAGAATGGCTTCAGGCCCTGTTCTGGTTCCGGGGGTCAGGCTGAGCCTGTGGTTAATTCTTCTTTCTGATGGGAAAATAGAGTGACCTGTGCCTGTCCCAACACCAAGAGCTAGTCTCTCGTTGGTTCCACGTCTTCCCGTTTATCCTCAGGACAAATTGCAACCTGTACGGAACAGGAGGTTAAAGGTGCTGATGCTCCAAGTAGGGAGCTTGCTAGTAAAGCGGCTGGAATGGCGAACCCGGGCACAAGGAGATGAGAAATGAGGTGCATTTTAGAAACCTTTCCCCATCACACGGTGTACCATCTTCTGGGTTTCTCATGCATGTTTTTGATGTAGGAAGATGCCCTTGAACCTGGAGATTTGGGACCCATGCGATGGGTACCACGCAGTATTACTTTAAAGGGTCTGCGTTTGCTCACCCAACCTCACCAAACCTCTCAGCCCCAAGAGTGTCCACCCTTATGCCTCATCCAGCTGTGCGTCTAGATATGGTCAATCCAGGTTGCATCACAGCCCCTGAACGCATTGTGTAAGAATTTCTCTCTCTTTCACTGTCTTTGTTTCATGGGTGTTTCAAAGTAATTTATTTTTATAATGGGGTTTAGCTGCTTTTCACTGCTGTGTTTATGCCGCTTTACACCCACTTGACACACTAACAGAGAGATATCAATACATAGGTTTTACGATTATTATTAGTCAGATATATTCTTGTGCGGTGAATAGGGCGTGTTGAGTCCAGTTCTCTGAGCAAGGAGTAGGTCTTGTCTATTACATATTGGGTTTATGGAACGGTATCTGAGCTAATTTGATACCCTTGTTTTATGTATCACCCCACCTCACCTTTCCCGTTAAGCAGCCATAGTGTGTTTTCTGCATGTGTGACTCTGTTCTGTTTTGTAATTCAGTTCAAGTGTAACGGTTTTTACATTCCCTCTATCAGTGATACCTTATGAGAAGTGTCCTTTTCTGTGTGACTTATTTCACTTAGAATCGTCGTACCTAAATCCACTCATCATGCTGCTACTAACCTTACGACATTGATTTCCTGGCTGAGTGATATTCCATTGTACATGAGGACCACAACTTCTTTATCCATTTTTCTCTTTCCTGGGATATTTAAGGTGGAATGAAGTGGAGGTCCTGGTCAACAGAGCAGCCCTAAACTTTGGGGTGCTTGTGTCTTGCTGATTTTTAATTTTCCCAATTTATACCCCCATGAGTGGAAGTGCCCTATGCTCTCTAAGCTGTGTTTTTCAGATGTTTCAGGACTCACCGGACACTTCTCCAGAGTGGCTCTTGGCAATTTACATCCCGCCCATCAGTGTAGCAAGGCTCCCATTTCTCCATGGCCTGTCCTGCATTTCTGGTTTTGACACTTTTTTCAGCATGGCCCTTTTGACCGATGGGAAGCGAGACTTCTTTGTAGCGCTGATTTGCCTTTCCAGGTTGCTTGGTTGGCCAAAAAGGGCGTATGCGTTTTTTCCTGAATCTATTCAGGAAAAAACGCATACGCCCTTTTTGGCCAAGGGCATCATTGTCAACGTTTTGCCGCTTTTCATGTGCTTTAAAGGCGATTCGTATCTACCTCCTGAAATCTGTTTCCTGCAATTCTGCCTTGATTTCAAATCCTCTTCTTTGCCTTCCCTCAATATATTTGTGGACGAGAGTTATCATTTATAACTCTGCAGGTTTGTGAATTGCAGTGCCCTGAACCTCCATTTTACAACTCGTTTTTATGGGAGCTGGCCGCAAAATCGCAGAATGGCTTCAGGCCCTGTTCTGGTTCCGGGGGTCAGGCTGAGCCTGTGGTTAATTCTTCTTTCTGATGGGAAAATAGAGTGACCTGTGCCTGTCCCAACACCAAGAGCTAGTCTCTCGTTGGTTCCACGTCTTCCCGTTTATCCTCAGGACAAATTGCAACCTGTACGGAACAGGAGGTTAAAGGTGCTGATGCTCCAAGTAGGGAGCTTGCTAGTAAAGCGGCTGGAATGGCGAACCCGGGCACAAGGAGATGAGAAATGAGGTGCATTTTAGAAACCTTTCCCCATCACACGGTGTACCATCTTCTGGGTTTCTCATGCATGTTTTTGATGTAGGAAGATGCCCTTGAACCTGGAGATTTGGGACCCATGCGATGGGTACCACGCAGTATTACTTTAAAGGGTCTGCGTTTGCTCACCCAACCTCACCAAACCTCTCAGCCCCAAGAGTGTCCACCCTTATGCCTCATCCAGCTGTGCGTCTAGATATGGTCAATCCAGGTTGCATCACAGCCCCTGAACGCATTGTGTAAGAATTTCTCTCTCTTTCACTGTCTTTGTTTCATGGGTGTTTCAAAGTAATTTATTTTTATAATGGGGTTTAGCTGCTTTTCACTGCTGTGTTTATGCCGCTTTACACCCACTTGACACACTAACAGAGAGATATCAATACATAGGTTTTACGATTATTATTAGTCAGATATATTCTTGTGCGGTGAATAGGGCGTGTTGAGTCCAGTTCTCTGAGCAAGGAGTAGGTCTTGTCTATTACATATTGGGTTTATGGAACGGTATCTGAGCTAATTTGATACCCTTGTTTTATGTATCACCCCACCTCACCTTTCCCGTTAAGCAGCCATAGTGTGTTTTCTGCATGTGTGACTCTGTTCTGTTTTGTAATTCAGTTCAAGTGTAACGGTTTTTACATTCCCTCTATCAGTGATACCTTATGAGAAGTGTCCTTTTCTGTGTGACTTATTTCACTTAGAATCGTCGTACCTAAATCCACTCATCATGCTGCTACTAACCTTACGACATTGATTTCCTGGCTGAGTGATATTCCATTGTACATGAGGACCACAACTTCTTTATCCATTTTTCTCTTTCCTGGGATATTTAAGGTGGAATGAAGTGGAGGTCCTGGTCAACAGAGCAGCCCTAAACTTTGGGGTGCTTGTGTCTTGCTGATTTTTAATTTTCCCAATTTATACCCCCATGAGTGGAAGTGCCCTATGCTCTCTAAGCTGTGTTTTTCAGATGTTTCAGGACTCACCGGACACTTCTCCAGAGTGGCTCTTGGCAATTTACATCCCGCCCATCAGTGTAGCAAGGCTCCCATTTCTCCATGGCCTGTCCTGCATTTCTGCTTTTGACACTTTTTTCAGCATGGCCCTTTTGACCGATGGGAAGCGAGACTTCTTTGTAGCGCTGATTTGCCTTTCCAGGTTGCTTGGTTGGCCAAAAAGGGCGTATGCGTTTTTTCCTGAATCTATTCAGGAAAAAACGCATACGCCCTTTTTGGCCAAGGGCATCATTGTCAACGTTTTGCCGCTTTTCATGTGCTTTAAAGGCGATTCGTATCTACCTCCTGAAATCTGTTTCCTGCAATTCTGCCTTGATTTCAAATCCTCTTCTTTGCCTTCCCTCAATATATTTGTGGACGAGAGTTATCATTTATAACTCTGCAGGTTTGTGAATTGCAGTGCCCTGAACCTCCATTTTACAACTCGTTTTTATGGGAGCTGGCCGCAAAATCGCAGAATGGCTTCAGGCCCTGTTCTGGTTCCGGGGGTCAGGCTGAGCCTGTGGTTAATTCTTCTTTCTGATGGGAAAATAGAGTGACCTGTGCCTGTCCCAACACCAAGAGCTAGTCTCTCGTTGGTTCCACGTCTTCCCGTTTATCCTCAGGACAAATTGCAACCTGTACGGAACAGGAGGTTAAAGGTGCTGATGCTCCAAGTAGGGAGCTTGCTAGTAAAGCGGCTGGAATGGCGAACCTGGGCACAAGGAGATGAGAAATGAGGTGCGTTTTAGAAACCTTTCCCCATCACACGGAGTACCATCTTCTGGGTTTCTCATGCATGTTTTTGATGTAGGAAGATGCCCTTGAACCTGGAGATTTGGGACCCATGCGATGGGTACCACGCAGTATTACTTTAAAGGGTCTGCGTTTGCTCACCCAACCTCACCAAACCTCTCAGCCCCAAGAGTGTCCACCCTTATGTCTCATCCAGCTGTGCGTCTAGATATGGTCAATCCAGGTTGCATCACAGCCCCTGAACGCATTGTGTAAGAATTTCTCTCTCTTTCACTGTCTTTGTTTCATGGGTGTTTCAAAGTAATTTATTTTTATAATGGGGTTTAGCTGCTTTTCACTGCTGTGTTTATGCCGCTTTACACCCACTTGACACACTAACAGAGAGATATCAATACATAGGTTTTACGATTATTATTAGTCAGATATATTCTTGTGCGGTGAATAGGGCGTGTTGAGTCCAGTTCTCTGAGCAAGGAGTAGGTCTTGTCTATTACATATTGGGTTTATGGAACGGTATCTGAGCTAATTTGATACCCTTGTTTTATGTATCACCCCACCTCACCTTTCCCGTTAAGCAGCCATAGTGTGTTTTCTGCATGTGTGACTCTGTTCCGTTTTGTAATTCAGTTCAAGTGTAACGGTTTTTACATTCCCTCTATCAGTGATACCTTATGAGAAGTGTCCTTTTCTGTGTGACTTATTTCACTTAGAATCGTCGTACCTAAATCCACTCATCATGCTGCTACTAACCTTACGACATTGATTTCCTGGCTGAGTGATATTCCATTGTACATGAGGACCACAACTTCTTTATCCATTTTTCTCTTTCCTGGGATATTTAAGGTGGAATGAAGTGGAGGTCCTGGTCAACAAAGCAGCCCTAAACTTTGGGGTGCTTGTGTCTTGTTGATTTTTAATTTTCCCAATTTATACCCCCATGAGTGGAAGTGCCCTATGCTCTCTAAGCTGTGTTTTTCAGATGTTTCAGGACTCACCGGACACTTCTCCAGAGTGGCTCTTGGCAATTTACATCCCGCCCATCAGTGTAGCAAGGCTCCCATTTCTCCATGGCCTGTCCTGCATTTCTGGTTTTGACACTGTTTTCAGCATGGCCCTTTTGACCGATGGGAAGCGAGACTTCTTTGTAGCGCTGATTTGCCTTTCCAGGTTGCTTGGTTGGCCAAAAAGGGCGTATGCGTTTTTTCCTGAATATATTCAGGAAAAAACGCATACGCCCTTTTTGGCCAAGGGCATCATTGTCAACGTTTTGCCGCTTTTCATGTGCTTTAAAGGCGATTCGTATCTACCTCCTGAAATCTGTTTCCTGCAATTCTGCCTTGATTTCAAATCCTCTTCTTTGCCTTCCCTCAATATATTTATGGACGAGAGTTATCATTTATAACTCTGCAGGTTTGTGAATTGCAGTGCCCTGAACCTCCATTTTACAACTCGTTTTTATGGGAGCTGGCCGCAAAATCGCAGAATGGCTTCAGGCCCTGTTCTGGTTCCGGGGGTCAGGCTGAGCCTGTGGTTAATTCTTCTTTCTGATGGGAAAATAGAGTGACCTGTGCCTGTCCCAACACCAAGAGCTAGTCTCTCGTTGGTTCCACGTCTTCCCGTTTATCCTCAGGACAAATTGCAACCTGTACGGAACAGGAGGTTAAAGGTGCTGATGCTCCAAGTAGGGAGCTTGCTAGTAAAGCGGCTGGAATGACGAACCCGGGCACAAGGAGATGAGAAATGAGGTGCGTTTTAGAAACCTTTCCCCATCACACGGTGTACCATCTTCTGGGTTTCTCATGCATGTTTTTGATGTAGGAAGATGCCCCTGAACCTGGAGATTTGGGACCCATGCGATGGGTACCACGCAGTATTCCTTTAAAGGGTCTGCGTTTGCTCACCCAACCTCACCAAACCTCTCAGCCCCAAGAGTGTCCACCCTTATGTCTCATCCAGCTGTGCGTCTAGATATGGTCAATCCAGGTTGCATCACAGCCCCTGAACGCATTGTGTAAGAATTTCTCTCTCTTTCACTGTCTTTGTTTCATGGGTGTTTCAAAGTAATTTATTTTTATAATGGGGTTTAGCTGCTTTTCACTGCTGTGTTTATGCCGCTTTACACCCACTTGACACACTAACAGAGAGATATCAATACATAGGTTTTACGATTATTATTAGTCAGATATATTCTTGTGCGGTGAATAGGGCGTGTTGAGTCCAGTTCTCTGAGCAAGGAGTAGGTCTTGTCTATTACATATTGGGTTTATGGAACGGTATCTGAGCTAATTTGATACCCTTGTTTTATGTATCACCCCACCTCACCTTTCCCGTTAAGCAGCCATAGTGTGTTTTCTGCATGTGTGACTCTGTTCTGTTTTGTAATTCAGTTCAAGTGTAACGGTTTTTACATTCCCTCTATCAGTGATACCTTATGAGAAGTGTCCTTTTCTGTGTGACTTATTTCACTTAGAATCGTCGTACCTAAATCCACTCATCATGCTGCTACTAACCTTACGACATTGATTTCCTGGCTGAGTGATATTCCATTGTACATGAGGACCACAACTTCTTTATCCATTTTTCTCTTTCCTGGGATATTTAAGGTGGAATGAAGTGGAGGTCCTGGTCAACAGAGCAGCCCTAAACTTTGGGGTGCTTGTGTCTTGCTGATTTTTAATTTTCCCAATTTATACCCCCATGAGTGGAAGTGCCCTATGCTCTCTAAGCTGTGTTTTTCAGATGTTTCAGGACTCACCGGACACTTCTCCAGAGTGGCTCTTGGCAATTTACATCCCGCCCATCAGTGTAGCAAGGCTCCCATTTCTCCATGGCCTGTCCTGCATTTCTGGTTTTGACACTTTTTTCAGCATGGCCCTTTTGACCGATGGGAAGCGAGACTTCTTTGTAGCGCTGATTTGCCTTTCCAGGTTGCTTGGTTGGCCAAAAAGGGCGTATGCGTTTTTTCCTGAATCTATTCAGGAAAAAACGCATACGCCCTTTTTGGCCAAGGGCATCATTGTCAACGTTTTGCCGCTTTTCATGTGCTTTAAAGGCGATTCGTATCTACCTCCTGAAATCTGTTTCCTGCAATTCTGCCTTGATTTCAAATCCTCTTCTTTGCCTTCCCTCAATATATTTGTGGACGAGAGTTATCATTTATAACTCTGCAGGTTTGTGAATTGCAGTGCCCTGAACCTCCATTTTACAACTCGTTTTTATGGGAGCTGGCCGCAAAATCGCAGAATGGCTTCAGGCCCTGTTCTGGTTCCGGGGGTCAGGCTGAGCCTGTGGTTAATTCTTCTTTCTGATGGGAAAATAGAGTGACCTGTGCCTGTCCCAACACCAAGAGCTAGTCTCTCGTTGGTTCCACGTCTTCCCGTTTATCCTCAGGACAAATTGCAACCTGTACGGAACAGGAGGTTAAAGGTGCTGATGCTCCAAGTAGGGAGCTTGCTAGTAAAGCGGCTGGAATGGCGAACCCGGGCACAAGGAGATGAGAAATGAGGTGCGTTTTAGAAACCTTTCCCCATCACACGGTGTACCATCTTCTGGGTTTCTCATGCATGTTTTTGATGTAGGAAGATGCCCTTGAACCTGGAGATTTGGGACCCATGCGATGGGTACCAGGCAGTATTCCTTTAAAGGGTCTGCGTTTGCTCACCCAACCTCACCAAACCTCTCAGCCCCAAGAGTGTCCACCCTTATGTCTCATCCAGCTGTGCGTCTAGATATGGTCAATCCAGGTTGCATCACAGCCCCTGAACGCATTGTGTAAGAATTTCTCTCTCTTTCACTGTCTTTGTTTCATGGGTGTTTCAAAGTAATTTATTTTTATAATGGGGTTTAGCTGCTTTTCACTGCTGTGTTTATGCCGCTTTACACCCACTTGACACACTAACAGAGAGATATCAATACATAGGTTTTACGATTATTATTAGTCAGATATATTCTTGTGCGGTGAATAGGGCGTGTTGAGTCCAGTTCTCTGAGCAAGGAGTAGGTCTTGTCTATTACATATTGGGTTTATGGAACGGTATCTGAGCTAATTTGATACCCTTGTTTTATGTATCACCCCACCTCACCTTTCCCGTTAAGCAGCCATAGTGTGTTTTCTGCACGTGTGACTCTGTTCTGTTTTGTAATTCAGTTCAAGTGTAACGGTTTTTACATTCCCTCTATCAGTGATACCTTATGAGAAGTGTCCTTTTCTGTGTGACTTATTTCACTTAGAATCGTCGTACCTAAATCCACTCATCATGCTGCTACTAACCTTACGACATTGATTTCCTGGCTGAGTGATATTCCATTGTACATGAGGACCACAACTTCTTTATCCATTTTTCTCTTTCCTGGGATATTTAAGGTGGAATGAAGTGGAGGTCCTTGTCAACAGAGCAGCCCTAAACTTTGGGGTGCTTGTGTCTTGCTGATTTTTCATTTTCCCAATTTATACCCCCATGAGTGGAAGTGCCCTATGCTCTCTAAGCTGTGTTTTTCAGATGTTTCAGGACTCACCGGACACTTCTCCAGAGTGGCTCTTGGCAATTTACATCCCGCCCATCAGTGTAGCAAGGCTCCCATTTCTCCATGGCCTGTCCTGCATTTCTGGTTTTGACACTGTTTTCAGCATGGCCCTTTTGACCGATGGGAAGCGAGACTTCTTTGTAGCGCTGATTTGCCTTTCCAGGTTGCTTGGTTGGCCAAAAAGGGCGTATGCGTTTTTTCCTGAATCTATTCAGGAAAAAACGCATACGCCCTTTTTGGCCAAGGGCATCATTGTCAACGTTTTGCCGCTTTTCATGTGCTTTAAAGGCGATTCGTATCTACCTCCTGAAATCTGTTTCCTGCAATTCTGCCTTGATTTCAAATCCTCTTCTTTGCCTTCCCTCAATATATTTGTGGACGAGAGTTATCATTTATAACTCTGCAGGTTTGTGAATTGCAGTGCCCTGAACCTCCATTTTACAACTCGTTTTTATGGGAGCTGGCCGCAAAATCGCAGAATGGCTTCAGGCCCTGTTCTGGTTCCGGGGGTCAGGCTGAGCCTGTGGTTAATTCTTCTTTCTGATGGGAAAATAGAGTGACCTGTGCCTGTCCCAACACCAAGAGCTAGTCTCTCGTTGGTTCCACGTCTTCCCGTTTATCCTCAGGACAAATTGCAACCTGTACGGAACAGGAGGTTAAAGGTGCTGATGCTCCAAGTAGGGAGCTTGCTAGTAAAGCGGCTGGAATGGCGAACCCGGGCACAAGGAGATGAGAAATGAGGTGCGTTTTAGAAACCTTTCCCCATCACACGGTGTACCATCTTCTGGGTTTCTCATGCATGATTTTGATGTAGGAAGATGCCCTTGAACCTGGAGATTTGGGACCCATGCGATGGGTACCACGCAGTATTCCTTTAAAGGGTCTGCGTTTGCTCACCCAACCTCACCAAACCTCTCAGCCCCAAGAGTGTCCACCCTTATGTCTCATCCAGCTGTGCGTCTAGATATGGTCAATCCAGGTTGCATCACAGCCCCTGAACGCATTGTGTAAGAATTTCTCTCTCTTTCACTGTCTTTGTTTCATGGGTGTTTCAAAGTAATTTATTTTTATAATGGGGTTTAGCTGCTTTTCACTGCTGTGTTTATGCCGCTTTACACCCACTTGACACACTAACAGAGAGATATCAATACATAGGTTTTACGATTATTATTAGTCAGATATATTCTTGTGCGGTGAATAGGGCGTGTTGAGTCCAGTTCTCTGAGCAAGGAGTAGGTCTTGTCTATTACATATTGGGTTTATGGAACGGTATCTGAGCTAATTTGATACCCTTGTTTTATGTATCACCCCACCTCACCTTTCCCGTTAAGCAGCCATAGTGTGTTTTCTGCATGTGTGACTCTGTTCTGTTTTGTAATTCAGTTCAAGTGTAACGGTTTTTACATTCCCTCTATCAGTGATACCTTATGAGAAGTGTCCTTTTCTGTGTGACTTATTTCACTTAGAATCGTCGTACCTAAATCCACTCATCATGCTGCTACTAACCTTACGACATTGATTTCCTGGCTGAGTGATATTCCATTGTACATGAGGACCACAACTTCTTTATCCATTTTTCTCTTTCCTGGGATATTTAAGGTGGAATGAAGTGGAGGTCCTGGTCAACAGAGCAGCCCTAAACTTTGGGGTGCTTGTGTCTTGCTGATTTTTAATTTTCCCAATTTATACCCCCATGAGTGGAAGTGCCCTATGCTCTCTAAGCTGTGTTTTTCAGATGTTTCAGGACTCACCGGACACTTCTCCAGAGTGGCTCTTGGCAATTTACATCCCGCCCATCAGTGTAGCAAGGCTCCCATTTCTCCATGGCCTGTCCTGCATTTCTGGTTTTGACACTTTTTTCAGCATGGCCCTTTTGACCGATGGGAAGCGAGACTTCTTTGTAGCGCTGATTTGCCTTTCCAGGTTGCTTGGTTGGCCAAAAAGGGCGTATGCGTTTTTTCCTGAATCTATTCAGGAAAAAACGCATACGCCCTTTTTGGCCAAGGGCATCATTGTCAACGTTTTGCCGCTTTTCATGTGCTTTAAAGGCGATTCGTATCTACCTCCTGAAATCTGTTTCCTGCAATTCTGCCTTGATTTCAAATCCTCTTCTTTGCCTTCCCTCAATATATTTGTGGACGAGAGTTATCATTTATAACTCTGCAGGTTTGTGAATTGCAGTGCCCTGAACCTCCATTTTACAACTCGTTTTTATGGGAGCTGGCCGCAAAATCGCAGAATGGCTTCAGGCCCTGTTCTGGTTCCGGGGGTCAGGCTGAGCCTGTGGTTAATTCTTCTTTCTGATGGGAAAATAGAGTGACCTGTGCCTGTCCCAACACCAAGAGCTAGTCTCTCGTTGGTTCCACGTCTTCCCGTTTATCCTCAGGACAAATTGCAACCTGTACGGAACAGGAGGTTAAAGGTGCTGATGCTCCAAGTAGGGAGCTTGCTAGTAAAGCGGCTGGAATGGCGAACCCGGGCACAAGGAGATGAGAAATGAGGTGCATTTTAGAAACCTTTCCCCATCACACGGTGTACCATCTTCTGGGTTTCTCATGCATGTTTTTGATGTAGGAAGATGCCCTTGAACCTGGAGATTTGGGACCCATGCGATGGGTACCACGCAGTATTACTTTAAAGGGTCTGCGTTTGCTCACCCAACCTCACCAAACCTCTCAGCCCCAAGAGTGTCCACCCTTATGCCTCATCCAGCTGTGCGTCTAGATATGGTCAATCCAGGTTGCATCACAGCCCCTGAACGCATTGTGTAAGAATTTCTCTCTCTTTCACTGTCTTTGTTTCATGGGTGTTTCAAAGTAATTTATTTTTATAATGGGGTTTAGCTGCTTTTCACTGCTGTGTTTATGCCGCTTTACACCCACTTGACACACTAACAGAGAGATATCAATACATAGGTTTTACGATTATTATTAGTCAGATATATTCTTGTGCGGTGAATAGGGCGTGTTGAGTCCAGTTCTCTGAGCAAGGAGTAGGTCTTGTCTATTACATATTGGGTTTATGGAACGGTATCTGAGCTAATTTGATACCCTTGTTTTATGTATCACCCCACCTCACCTTTCCCGTTAAGCAGCCATAGTGTGTTTTCTGCATGTGTGACTCTGTTCTGTTTTGTAATTCAGTTCAAGTGTAACGGTTTTTACATTCCCTCTATCAGTGATACCTTATGAGAAGTGTCCTTTTCTGTGTGACTTATTTCACTTAGAATCGTCGTACCTAAATCCACTCATCATGCTGCTACTAACCTTACGACATTGATTTCCTGGCTGAGTGATATTCCATTGTACATGAGGACCACAACTTCTTTATCCATTTTTCTCTTTCCTGGGATATTTAAGGTGGAATGAAGTGGAGGTCCTGGTCAACAGAGCAGCCCTAAACTTTGGGGTGCTTGTGTCTTGCTGATTTTTAATTTTCCCAATTTATACCCCCATGAGTGGAAGTGCCCTATGCTCTCTAAGCTGTGTTTTTCAGATGTTTCAGGACTCACCGGACACTTCTCCAGAGTGGCTCTTGGCAATTTACATCCCGCCCATCAGTGTAGCAAGGCTCCCATTTCTCCATGGCCTGTCCTGCATTTCTGCTTTTGACACTTTTTTCAGCATGGCCCTTTTGACCGATGGGAAGCGAGACTTCTTTGTAGCGCTGATTTGCCTTTCCAGGTTGCTTGGTTGGCCAAAAAGGGCGTATGCGTTTTTTCCTGAATCTATTCAGGAAAAAACGCATACGCCCTTTTTGGCCAAGGGCATCATTGTCAACGTTTTGCCGCTTTTCATGTGCTTTAAAGGCGATTCGTATCTACCTCCTGAAATCTGTTTCCTGCAATTCTGCCTTGATTTCAAATCCTCTTCTTTGCCTTCCCTCAATATATTTGTGGACGAGAGTTATCATTTATAACTCTGCAGGTTTGTGAATTGCAGTGCCCTGAACCTCCATTTTACAACTCGTTTTTATGGGAGCTGGCCGCAAAATCGCAGAATGGCTTCAGGCCCTGTTCTGGTTCCGGGGGTCAGGCTGAGCCTGTGGTTAATTCTTCTTTCTGATGGGAAAATAGAGTGACCTGTGCCTGTCCCAACACCAAGAGCTAGTCTCTCGTTGGTTCCACGTCTTCCCGTTTATCCTCAGGACAAATTGCAACCTGTACGGAACAGGAGGTTAAAGGTGCTGATGCTCCAAGTAGGGAGCTTGCTAGTAAAGTGGCTGGAATGGCGAACCCGGGCACAAGGAGATGAGAAATGAGGTGAGTTTTAGAAACCTTTCCCCATCACACGGTGTACCATCTTCTGGGTTTCTCATGCATGTTTTTGATGTAGGAAGATGCCCTTGAACCTGGAGATTTGGGACCCATGCGATGGGTACCACGCAGTATTACTTTAAAGGGTCTGCATTTGCTCACTCAACCTCACCAAAACTCTCAGCCCCAAGAGTGTCCACCCTTATGTCTCATCCAGCTGTGCGTCTAGATATGGTCAATCCAGGTTGCATCACAGCCCCTGAACGCATTGTGTAAGAATTTCTCTCTCTTTCACTGTCTTTGTTTCATAGGTGTTTCAAAGTAATTTATTTTTATAATGGGGTTTAGCTGCTTTTCACTGCTGTGTTTATGCCGCTTTACACCCACTTGACACACTAACAGAGAGATATCAATACATAGGTTTTACGATTATTATTAGTCAGATATATTCTTGTGCGGTGAATAGGGCGTGTTGAGTCCAGTTCTCTGAGCAAGGAGTAGGTCTTGTCTATTACATATTGGGTTTATGGAACGGTATCTGAGCTAATTTGATACCCTTGTTTTATGTATCACCCCACCTCACCTTTCCCGTTAAGCAGCCATAGTGTGTTTTCTGCATGTGTGACTCTGTTCTGTTTTGTAATTCAGTTCAAGTGTAACGGTTTTTACATTCCCTCTATCAGTGATACCTTATGAGAAGTGTCCTTTTCTGTGTGACTTATTTCACTTAGAATCGTCGTACCTAAATCCACTCATCATGCTGCTACTAACCTTACGACATTGATTTCCTGGCTGAGTGATATTCCATTGTACATGAGGACCACAACTTCTTTATCCATTTTTCTCTTTCCTGGGATATTTAAGGTGGAATGAAGTGGAGGTCCTGGTCAACAGAGCAGCCCTAAACTTTGGGGTGCTTGTGTCTTGCTGATTTTTAATTTTCCCAATTTATACCCCCATGAGTGGAAGTGCCCTATGCTCTCTAAGCTGTGTTTTTCAGATGTTTCAGGACTCACCGGACACTTCTCCAGAGTGGCTCTTGGCAATTTACATCCCGCCCATCAGTGTAGCAAGGCTCCCATTTCTCCATGGCCTGTCCTGCATTTCTGGTTTTGACACTTTTTTCAGCATGGCCCTTTTGACCGATGGGAAGCGAGACTTCTTTGTAGCGCTGATTTGCCTTTCCAGGTTGCTTGGTTGGCCAAAAAGGGCGTATGCGTTTTTTCCTGAATCTATTCAGGAAAAAACGCATACGCCCTTTTTGGCCAAGGGCATCATTGTCAACGTTTTGCCGCTTTTCATGTGCTTTAAAGGCGATTCGTATCTACCTCCTGAAATCTGTTTCCTGCAATTCTGCCTTGATTTCAAATCCTCTTCTTTGCCTTCCCTCAATATATTTGTGGACGAGAGTTATCATTTATAACTCTGCAGGTTTGTGAATTGCAGTGCCCTGAACCTCCATTTTACAACTCGTTTTTATGGGAGCTGGCCGCAAAATCGCAGAATGGCTTCAGGCCCTGTTCTGGTTCCGGGGGTCAGGCTGAGCCTGTGGTTAATTCTTCTTTCTGATGGGAAAATAGAGTGACCTGTGCCTGTCCCAACACCAAGAGCTAGTCTCTCGTTGGTTCCACGTCTTCCCGTTTATCCTCAGGACAAATTGCAACCTGTACGGAACAGGAGGTTAAAGGTGCTGATGCTCCAAGTAGGGAGCTTGCTAGTAAAGCGGCTGGAATGGCGAACCCGGGCACAAGGAGATGAGAAATGAGGTGCGTTTTAGAAACCTTTCCCCATCACACGGTGTACCATCTTCTGGGTTTCTCATGCATGTTTTTGATGTAGGAAGATGCCCTTGAACCTGGAGATTTGGGACCCATGCGATGGGTACCACGCAGTATTCCTTTAAAGGGTCTGCGTTTGCTCACCCAACCTCACCAAACCTCTCAGCCCCAAGAGTGTCCACCCTTATGTCTCATCCAGCTGTGCGTCTAGATATGGTCAATCCAGGTTGCATCACAGCCCCTGAACGCATTGTGTAAGAATTTCTCTCTCTTTCACTGTCTTTGTTTCATGGGTGTTTCAAAGTAATTTATTTTTATAATGGGGTTTAGCTGCTTTTCACTGCTGTGTTTATGCCGCTTTACACCCACTTGACACACTAACAGAGAGATATCAATACATAGGTTTTACGATTATTATTAGTCAGATATATTCTTGTGCGGTGAATAGGGCGTGTTGAGTCCAGTTCTCTGAGCAAGGAGTAGGTCTTGTCTATTACATATTGGGTTTATGGAACGGTATCTGAGCTAATTTGATACCCTTGTTTTATGTATCACCCCACCTCACCTTTCCCGTTAAGCAGCCATAGTGTGTTTTCTGCATGTGTGACTCTGTTCTGTTTTGTAATTCAGTTCAAGTGTAACGGTTTTTACATTCCCTCTATCAGTGATACCTTATGAGAAGTGTCCTTTTCTGTGTGACTTATTTCACTTAGAATCGTCGTACCTAAATCCACTCATCATGCTGCTACTAACCTTACGACATTGATTTCCTGGCTGAGTGATATTCCATTGTACATGAGGACCACAACTTCTTTATCCATTTTTCTCTTTCCTGGGATATTTAAGGTGGAATGAAGTGGAGGTCCTGGTCAACAGAGCAGCCCTAAACTTTGGGGTGCTTGTGTCTTGCTGATTTTTAATTTTCCCAATTTATACCCCCATGAGTGGAAGTGCCCTATGCTCTCTAAGCTGTGTTTTTCAGATGTTTCAGGACTCACCGGACACTTCTCCAGAGTGGCTCTTGGCAATTTACATCCCGCCCATCAGTGTAGCAAGGCTCCCATTTCTCCATGGCCTGTCCTGCATTTCTGGTTTTGACACTTTTTTCAGCATGGCCCTTTTGACCGATGGGAAGCGAGACTTCTTTGTAGCGCTGATTTGCCTTTCCAGGTTGCTTGGTTGGCCAAAAAGGGCGTATGCGTTTTTTCCTGAATCTATTCAGGAAAAAACGCATACGCCCTTTTTGGCCAAGGGCATCATTGTCAACGTTTTGCCGCTTTTCATGTGCTTTAAAGGCGATTCGTATCTACCTCCTGAAATCTGTTTCCTGCAATTCTGCCTTGATTTCAAATCCTCTTCTTTGCCTTCCCTCAATATATTTGTGGACGAGAGTTATCATTTATAACTCTGCAGGTTTGTGAATTGCAGTGCCCTGAACCTCCATTTTACAACTCGTTTTTATGGGAGCTGGCTGCAAAATCGCAGAATGGCTTCAGGCCCTGTTCTGGTTCCGGGGGTCAGGCTGAGCCTGTGGTTAATTCTTCTTTCTGATGGAAAAATAGAGTGACCTGTGCCTGTCCCAACACCAAGAGCTAGTCTCTCGTTGGTTCCACGTCTTCCCGTTTATCCTCAGGACAAAGTGCAACCTGTACGGAACAGGAGGTTAAAGGTGCTGATGCTCCAAGTAGGGAGCTTGCTAGTAAAGCGGCTGGAATGGCGAACCCGGGCACAAGGAGATGAGAAATGAGGTGCGTTTTAGAAACCTTTCCCCATCACACGGTGTACCATCTTCTGGGTTTCTCATGCATGTTTTTGATGTAGGAAGATGCCCTTGAACCTGGAGATTTGGGACCCATGCGATGGGTACCACGCAGTATTACTTTAAAGGGTCTGCGTTTGCTCACTCAACCTCACCAAACCTCTCAGCCCCAAGAGTGTCCACCCTTATGTCTCATCCAGCTGTGCGTCTAGATATGGTCAATCCAGGTTGCATCACAGCCCCTGAACGCATTGTGTAAGAATTTCTCTCTCTTTCACTGTCTTTGTTTCATGGGTGTTTCAAAGTAATTTATTTTTATAATGGGGTTTAGCTGCTTTTCACTGCTGTGTTTATGCCGCTTTACACCCACTTGACACACTAACAGAGAGATATCAATACATAGGTTTTACGATTATTATTAGTCAGATATATTCTTGTGCGGTGAATAGGGCGTGTTGAGTCCAGTTCTCTGAGCAAGGAGTAGGTCTTGTCTATTACATATTGGGTTTATGGAACGGTATCTGAGCTAATTTGATACCCTTGTTTTATGTATCACCCCACCTCACCTTTCCCGTTAAGCAGCCATAGTGTGTTTTCTGCATGTGTGACTCTGTTCTGTTTTGTAATTCAGTTCAAGTGTAACGGTTTTTACATTCCCTCTATCAGTGATACCTTATGAGAAGTGTCCTTTTCTGTGTGACTTATTTCACTTAGAATCGTCGTACCTAAATCCACTCATCATGCTGCTACTAACCTTACGACATTGATTTCCTGGCTGAGTGATATTCCATTGTACATGAGGACCACAACTTCTTTATCCATTTTTCTCTTTCCTGGGATATTTAAGGTGGAATGAAGTGGAGGTCCTGGTCAACAGAGCAGCCCTAAACTTTGGGGTGCTTGTGTCTTGCTGATTTTTAATTTTCCCAATTTATACCCCCATGAGTGGAAGTGCCCTATGCTCTCTAAGCTGTGTTTTTCAGATGTTTCAGGACTCACCGGACACTTCTCCAGAGTGGCTCTTGGCAATTTACATCCCGCCCATCAGTGTAGCAAGGCTCCCATTTCTCCATGGCCTGTCCTGCATTTCTGGTTTTGACACTTTTTTCAGCATGGCCCTTTTGACCGATGGGAAGCGAGACTTCTTTGTAGCGCTGATTTGCCTTTCCAGGTTGCTTGGTTGGCCAAAAAGGGCGTATGCGTTTTTTCCTGAATCTATTCAGGAAAAAACGCATACGCCCTTTTTGGCCAAGGGCATCATTGTCAACGTTTTGCCGCTTTTCATGTGCTTTAAAGGCGATTCGTATCTACCTCCTGAAATCTGTTTCCTGCAATTCTGCCTTGATTTCAAATCCTCTTCTTTGCCTTCCCTCAATATATTTGTGGACGAGAGTTATCATTTATAACTCTGCAGGTTTGTGAATTGCAGTGCCCTGAACCTCCATTTTACAACTCGTTTTTATGGGAGCTGGCCGCAAAATCGCAGAATGGCTTCAGGCCCTGTTCTGGTTCCGGGGGTCAGGCTGAGCCTGTGGTTAATTCTTCTTTCTGATGGGAAAATAGAGTGACCTGTGCCTGTCCCAACACCAAGAGCTAGTCTCTCGTTGGTTCCACGTCTTCCCGTTTATCCTCAGGACAAATTGCAACCTGTACGGAACAGGAGGTTAAAGGTGCTGATGCTCCAAGTAGGGAGCTTGCTAGTAAAGCGGCTGGAATGGCGAACCCGGGCACAAGGAGATGAGAAATGAGGTGCGTTTTAGAAACCTTTCCCCATCACACGGTGTACCATCTTCTGGGTTTCTCATGCATGTTTTTGATGTAGGAAGATGCCCTTGAACCTGGAGATTTGGGACCCATGCGATGGGTACCACGCAGTATTCCTTTAAAGGGTCTGCGTTTGCTCACCCAACCTCACCAAACCTCTCAGCCCCAAGAGTGTCCACCCTTATGTCTCATCCAGCTGTGCGTCTAGATATGGTCAATCCAGGTTGCATCACAGCCCCTGAACGCATTGTGTAAGAATTTCTCTCTCTTTCACTGTCTTTGTTTCATGGGTGTTTCAAAGTAATTTATTTTTATAATGGGGTTTAGCTGCTTTTCACTGCTGTGTTTATGCCGCTTTACACCCACTTGACACACTAACAGAGAGATATCAATACATAGGTTTTACGATTATTATTAGTCAGATATATTCTTGTGCGGTGAATAGGGTGTGTTGAGTCCAGTTCTCTGAGCAAGGAGTAGGTCTTGTCTATTACATATTGGGTTTATGGAACGGTATCTGAGCTAATTTGATACCCTTGTTTTATGTATCACCCCACCTCACCTTTCCCGTTAAGCAGCCATAGTGTGTTTTCTGCATGTGTGACTCTGTTCTGTTTTGTAATTCAGTTCAAGTGTAACGGTTTTTACATTCCCTCTATCAGTGATACCTTATGAGAAGTGTCCTTTTCTGTGTGACTTATTTCACTTAGAATCGTCGTACCTAAATCCACTCATCATGCTGCTACTAACCTTACGACATTGATTTCCTGGCTGAGTGATATTCCATTGTACATGAGGACCACAACTTCTTTATCCATTTTTCTCTTTCCTGGGATATTTAAGGTGGAATGAAGTGGAGGTCCTGGTCAACAGAGCAGCCCTAAACTTTGGGGTGCTTGTGTCTTGCTGATTTTTCATTTTCCCAATTTATACCCCCATGAGTGGAAGTGCCCTATGCTCTCTAAGCTGTGTTTTTCAGATGTTTCAGGACTCACCGGACACTTCTCCAGAGTGGCTCTTGGCAATTTACATCCCGCCCATCAGTGTAGCAAGGCTCCCATTTCTCCATGGCCTGTCCTGCATTTCTGGTTTTGACACTTTTTTCAGCATGGCCCTTTTGACCGATGGGAAGCGAGACTTCTTTGTAGCGCTGATTTGCCTTTCCAGGTTGCTTGGTTGGCCAAAAAGGGCGTATGCGTTTTTTCCTGAATCTATTCAGGAAAAAACGCATACGCCCTTTTTGGCCAAGGGCATCATTGTCAACGTTTTGCCGCTTTTCATGTGCTTTAAAGGCGATTCGTATCTACCTCCTGAAATCTGTTTCCTGCAATTCTGCCTTGATTTCAAATCCTCTTCTTTGCCTTCCCTCAATATATTTGTGGACGAGAGTTATCATTTATAACTCTGCAGGTTTGTGAATTGCAGTGCCCTGAACCTCCATTTTACAACTCGTTTTTATGGGAGCTGGCCGCAAAATCGCAGAATGGCTTCAGGCCCTGTTCTGGTTCCGGGGGTCAGGCTGAGCCTGTGGTTAATTCTTCTTTCTGATGGGAAAATAGAGTGACCTGTGCCTGTCCCAACACCAAGAGCTAGTCTCTCGTTGGTTCCACGTCTTCCCGTTTATCCTCAGGACAAATTGCAACCTGTACGGAACAGGAGGTTAAAGGTGCTGATGCTCCAAGTAGGGAGCTTGCTAGTAAAGCGGCTGGAATGGCGAACCTGGGCACAAGGAGATGAGAAATGAGGTGCGTTTTAGAAACCTTTCCCCATCACACGGTGTACCATCTTCTGGGTTTCTCATGCATGTTTTTGATGTAGGAAGATGCCCTTGAACCTGGAGATTTGGGACCCATGCGATGGGTACCACGCAGTATTACTTTAAAGGGTCTGCGTTTGCTCACCCAACCTCACCAAACCTCTCAGCCCCAAGAGTGTCCACCCTTATGTCTCATCCAGCTGTGCGTCTAGATATGGTCAATCCAGGTTGCATCACAGCCCCTGAACGCATTGTGTAAGAATTTCTCTCTCTTTCACTGTCTTTGTTTCATGGGTGTTTCAAAGTAATTTATTTTTATAATGGGGTTTAGCTGCTTTTCACTGCTGTGTTTATGCCGCTTTACACCCACTTGACACACTAACAGAGAGATATCAATACATAGGTTTTACGATTATTATTAGTCAGATATATTCTTGTGCGGTGAATAGGGCGTGTTGAGTCCAGTTCTCTGAGCAAGGAGTAGGTCTTGTCTATTACATATTGGGTTTATGGAACGGTATCTGAGCTAATTTGATACCCTTGTTTTATGTATCACCCCACCTCACCTTTCCCGTTAAGCAGCCATAGTGTGTTTTCTGCACGTGTGACTCTGTTCTGTTTTGTAATTCAGTTCAAGTGTAACGGTTTTTACATTCCCTCTATCAGTGATACCTTATGAGAAGTGTCCTTTTCTGTGTGACTTATTTCACTTAGAATCGTCGTACCTAAATCCACTCATCATGCTGCTACTAACCTTACGACATTGATTTCCTGGCTGAGTGATATTCCATTGTACATGAGGACCACAACTTCTTTATCCATTTTTCTCTTTCCTGGGATATTTAAGGTGGAATGAAGTGGAGGTCCTGGTCAACAGAGCAGCCCTAAACTTTGGGGTGCTTGTGTCTTGCTGATTTTTAATTTTCCCAATTTATACCCCCATGAGTGGAAGTGCCCTATGCTCTCTAAGCTGTGTTTTTCAGATGTTTCAGGACTCACCGGACACTTCTCCAGAGTGGCTCTTGGCAATTTACATCCCGCCCATCAGTGTAGCAAGGCTCCCATTTCTCCATGGCCTGTCCTGCATTTCTGGTTTTGACACTGTTTTCAGCATGGCCCTTTTGACCGATGGGAAGCGAGACTTCTTTGTAGCGCTGATTTGCCTTTCCAGGTTGCTTGGTTGGCCAAAAAGGGCGTATGCGTTTTTTCCTGAATCTATTCAGGAAAAAACGCATACGCCCTTTTTGGCCAAGGGCATCATTGTCAACGTTTTGCCGCTTTTCATGTGCTTTAAAGGCGATTCGTATCTACCTCCTGAAATCTGTTTCCTGCAATTCTGCCTTGATTTCAAATCCTCTTCTTTGCCTTCCCTCAATATATTTGTGGACGAGAGTTATCATTTATAACTCTGCAGGTTTGTGAATTGCAGTGCCCTGAACCTCCATTTTACAACTCGTTTTTATGGGAGCTGGCCGCAAAATCGCAGAATGGCTTCAGGCCCTGTTCTGGTTCCGGGGGTCAGGCTGAGCCTGTGGTTAATTCTTCTTTCTGATGGGAAAATAGAGTGACCTGTGCCTGTCCCAACACCAAGAGCTAGTCTCTCGTTGGTTCCACGTCTTCCCGTTTATCCTCAGGACAAATTGCAACCTGTACGGAACAGGAGGTTAAAGGTGCTGATGCTCCAAGTAGGGAGCTTGCTAGTAAAGCGGCTGGAATGGCGAACCCGGGCACAAGGAGATGAGAAATGAGGTGCGTTTTAGAAACCTTTCCCCATCACACGGTGTACCATCTTCTGGGTTTCTCATGCATGTTTTTGATGTAGGAAGATGCCCTTGAACCTGGAGATTTGGGACCCATGCGATGGGTACCACGCAGTATTCCTTTAAAGGGTCTGCGTTTGCTCACCCAACCTCACCAAACCTCTCAGCCCCAAGAGTGTCCACCCTTATGTCTCATCCAGCTGTGCGTCTAGATATGGTCAATCCAGGTTGCATCACAGCCCCTGAACGCATTGTGTAAGAATTTCTCTCTCTTTCACTGTCTTTGTTTCATGGGTGTTTCAAAGTAATTTATTTTTATAATGGGGTTTAGCTGCTTTTCACTGCTGTGTTTATGCCGCTTTACACCCACTTGACACACTAACAGAGAGATATCAATACATAGGTTTTACGATTATTATTAGTCAGATATATTCTTGTGCGGTGAATAGGGCGTGTTGAGTCCAGTTCTCTGAGCAAGGAGTAGGTCTTGTCTATTACATATTGGGTTTATGGAACGGTATCTGAGCTAATTTGATACCCTTGTTTTATGTATCACCCCACCTCACCTTTCCCGTTAAGCAGCCATAGTGTGTTTTCTGCATGTGTGACTCTGTTCTGTTTTGTAATTCAGTTCAAGTGTAACGGTTTTTACATTCCCTCTATCAGTGATACCTTATGAGAAGTGTCCTTTTCTGTGTGACTTATTTCACTTAGAATCGTCGTACCTAAATCCACTCATCATGCTGCTACTAACCTTACGACATTGATTTCCTGGCTGAGTGATATTCCATTGTACATGAGGACCACAACTTCTTTATCCATTTTTCTCTTTCCTGGGATATTTAAGGTGGAATGAAGTGGAGGTCCTGGTCAACAGAGCAGCCCTAAACTTTGGGGTGCTTGTGTCTTGCTGATTTTTAATTTTCCCAATTTATACCCCCATGAGTGGAAGTGCCCTATGCTCTCTAAGCTGTGTTTTTCAGATGTTTCAGGACTCACCGGACACTTCTCCAGAGTGGCTCTTGGCAATTTACATCCCGCCCATCAGTGTAGCAAGGCTCCCATTTCTCCATGGCCTGTCCTGCATTTCTGGTTTTGACACTTTTTTCAGCATGGCCCTTTTGACCGATGGGAAGCGAGACTTCTTTGTAGCGCTGATTTGCCTTTCCAGGTTGCTTGGTTGGCCAAAAAGGGCGTATGCGTTTTTTCCTGAATCTATTCAGGAAAAAACGCATACGCCCTTTTTGGCCAAGGGCATCATTGTCAACGTTTTGCCGCTTTTCATGTGCTTTAAAGGCGATTCGTATCTACCTCCTGAAATCTGTTTCCTGCAATTCTGCCTTGATTTCAAATCCTCTTCTTTGCCTTCCCTCAATATATTTGTGGACGAGAGTTATCATTTATAACTCTGCAGGTTTGTGAATTGCAGTGCCCTGAACCTCCATTTTACAACTCGTTTTTATGGGAGCTGGCTGCAAAATCGCAGAATGGCTTCAGGCCCTGTTCTGGTTCCGGGGGTCAGGCTGAGCCTGTGGTTAATTCTTCTTTCTGATGGAAAAATAGAGTGACCTGTGCCTGTCCCAACACCAAGAGCTAGTCTCTCGTTGGTTCCACGTCTTCCCGTTTATCCTCAGGACAAAGTGCAGCCTGTACGGAACAGGAGGTTAAAGGTGCTGATGCTCCAAGTAGGGAGCTTGCTAGTAAAGCGGCTGGAATGGCGAACCCGGGCACAAGGAGATGAGAAATGAGGTGCGTTTTAGAAACCTTTCCCCATCACACGGTGTACCATCTTCTGGGTTTCTCATGCATGTTTTTGATGTAGGAAGATGCCCTTGAACCTGGAGATTTGGGACCCATGCGATGGGTACCACGCAGTATTACTTTAAAGGGTCTGCGTTTGCTCACTCAACCTCACCAAACCTCTCAGCCCCAAGAGTGTCCACCCTTATGTCTCATCCAGCTGTGCGTCTAGATATGGTCAATCCAGGTTGCATCACAGCCCCTGAACGCATTGTGTAAGAATTTCTCTCTCTTTCACTGTCTTTGTTTCATGGGTGTTTCAAAGTAATTTATTTTTATAATGGGGTTTAGCTGCTTTTCACTGCTGTGTTTATGCCGCTTTACACCCACTTGACACACTAACAGAGAGATATCAATACATAGGTTTTACGATTATTATTAGTCAGATATATTCTTGTGCGGTGAATAGGGCGTGTTGAGTCCAGTTCTCTGAGCAAGGAGTAGGTCTTGTCTATTACATATTGGGTTTATGGAACGGTATCTGAGCTAATTTGATACCCTTGTTTTATGTATCACCCCACCTCACCTTTCCCGTTAAGCAGCCATAGTGTGTTTTCTGCATGTGTGACTCTGTTCTGTTTTGTAATTCAGTTCAAGTGTAACGGTTTTTACATTCCCTCTATCAGTGATACCTTATGAGAAGTGTCCTTTTCTGTGTGACTTATTTCACTTAGAATCGTCGTACCTAAATCCACTCATCATGCTGCTACTAACCTTACGACATTGATTTCCTGGCTGAGTGATATTCCATTGTACATGAGGACCACAACTTCTTTATCCATTTTTCTCTTTCCTGGGATATTTAAGGTGGAATGAAGTGGAGGTCCTGGTCAACAGAGCAGCCCTAAACTTTGGGGTGCTTGTGTCTTGCTGATTTTTAATTTTCCCAATTTATACCCCCATGAGTGGAAGTGCCCTATGCTCTCTAAGCTGTGTTTTTCAGATGTTTCAGGACTCACCGGACACTTCTCCAGAGTGGCTCTTGGCAATTTACATCCCGCCCATCAGTGTAGCAAGGCTCCCATTTCTCCATGGCCTGTCCTGCATTTCTGGTTTTGACACTTTTTTCAGCATGGCCCTTTTGACCGATGGGAAGCGAGACTTCTTTGTAGCGCTGATTTGCCTTTCCAGGTTGCTTGGTTGGCCAAAAAGGGCGTATGCGTTTTTTCCTGAATCTATTCAGGAAAAAACGCATACGCCCTTTTTGGCCAAGGGCATCATTGTCAACGTTTTGCCGCTTTTCATGTGCTTTAAAGGCGATTCGTATCTACCTCCTGAAATCTGTTTCCTGCAATTCTGCCTTGATTTCAAATCCTCTTCTTTGCCTTCCCTCAATATATTTGTGGACGAGAGTTATCATTTATAACTCTGCAGGTTTGTGAATTGCAGTGCCCTGAACCTCCATTCTACAACTCTTTTTTATGGGAGCTGGCCGCAAAATCGCAGAATGGCTTCAGGCCCTGTTCTGGTTCCGGGGGTCAGGCTGAGCCTGTGGTTAATTCTTCTTTCTGATGGGAAAATAGAGTGACCTGTGCCTGTCCCAACACCAAGAGCTAGTCTCTCGTTGGTTCCACGTCTTCCCGTTTATCCTCAGGACAAATTGCAACCTGTACGGAACAGGAGGTTAAAGGTGCTGATGCTCCAAGTAGGGAGCTTGCTAGTAAAGCGGCTGGAATGGCGAACCCGGGCACAAGGAGATGAGAAATGAGGTGCGTTTTAGAAACCTTTCCCCATCACACGGTGTACCATCTTCTGGGTTTCTCATGCATGTTTTGGATGTAGGAAGATGCCCTTGAACCTGGAGATTTGGGACCCATGCGATGGGTACCACACAGTATTACTTTAAAGGGTCTGCGTTTGCTCACCCAACCTCACCAAACCTCTCAGCCCCAAGAGTGTCCACCCTTATGTCTCATCCAGCTGTGCGTCTAGATATGGTCAATCCAGGTTGCATCACAGCCCCTGAACGCATTGTGTAAGAATTTCTCTCTCTTTCACTGTCTTTGTTTCATGGGTGTTTCAAAGTAATTTATTTTTATAATGGGGTTTAGCTGCTTTTCACTGCTGTGTTTATGCCGCTTTACACCCACTTGACACACTAACAGAGAGATATCAATACATAGGTTTTACGATTATTATTAGTCAGATATATTCTTGTGCGGTGAATAGGGTGTGTTGAGTCCAGTTCTCTGAGCAAGGAGTAGGTCTTGTCTATTACATATTGGGTTTATGGAACGGTATCTGAGCTAATTTGATACCCTTGTTTTATGTATCACCCCACCTCACCTTTCCCGTTAAGCAGCCATAGTGTGTTTTCTGCATGTGTGACTCTGTTCTGTTTTGTAATTCAGTTCAAGTGTAACGGTTTTTACATTCCCTCTATCAGTGATACCTTATGAGAAGTGTCCTTTTCTGCGTGACTTATTTCACTTAGAATCGTCGTACCTAAATCCACTCATCATGCTGCTACTAACCTTACGACATTGATTTCCTGGCTGAGTGATATTCCATTGTACATGAGGACCACAACTTCTTTATCCATTTTTCTCTTTCCTGGGATATTTAAGGTGGAATGAAGTGGAGGTCCTGGTCAACAGAGCAGCCCTAAACTTTGGGGTGCTTGTGTCTTGCTGATTTTTCATTTTCCCAATTTATACCCCCATGAGTGGAAGTGCCCTATGCTCTCTAAGCTGTGTTTTTCAGATGTTTCAGGACTCACCGGACACTTCTCCAGAGTGGCTCTTGGCAATTTACATCCCGCCCATCAGTGTAGCAAGGCTCCCATTTCTCCATGGCCTGTCCTGCATTTCTGGTTTTGACACTTTTTTCAGCATGGCCCTTTTGACCGATGGGAAGCGAGACTTCTTTGTAGCGCTGATTTGCCTTTCCAGGTTGCTTGGTTGGCCAAAAAGGGCGTATGCGTTTTTTCCTGAATCTATTCAGGAAAAAACGCATACGCCCTTTTTGGCCAAGGGCATCATTGTCAACGTTTTGCCGCTTTTCATGTGCTTTAAAGGCGATTCGTATCTACCTCCTGAAATCTGTTTCCTGCAATTCTGCCTTGATTTCAAATCCTCTTCTTTGCCTTCCCTCAATATATTTGTGGACGAGAGTTATCATTTATAACTCTGCAGGTTTGTGAATTGCAGTGCCCTGAACCTCCATTTTACAACTCGTTTTTATGGGAGCTGGCCGCAAAATCGCAGAATGGCTTCAGGCCCTGTTCTGGTTCCGGGGGTCAGGCTGAGCCTGTGGTTAATTCTTCTTTCTGATGGGAAAATAGAGTGACCTGTGCCTGTCCCAACACCAAGAGCTAGTCTCTCGTTGGTTCCACGTCTTCCCGTTTATCCTCAGGACAAATTGCAACCTGTACGGAACAGGAGGTTAAAGGTGCTGATGCTCCAAGTAGGGAGCTTGCTAGTAAAGCGGCTGGAATGGCGAACCCGGGCACAAGGAGATGAGAAATGAGGTGCGTTTTAGAAACCTTTCCCCATCACACGGTGTACCATCTTCTGGGTTTCTCATGCATGTTTTTGATGTAGGAAGATGCCCTTGAACCTGGAGATTTGGGACCCATGCGATGGGTACCACGCAGTATTATTTTAAAGGGTCTGCGTTTGCTCACCCAACCTCACCAAACCTCTCAGCCCCAAGAGTGTCCACCCTTATGTCTCATCCAGCTGTGCGTCTAGATATGGTCAATCCAGGTTGCATCACAGCCCCTGAACGCATTGTGTAAGAATTTCTCTCTCTTTCACTGTCTTTGTTTCATGGGTGTTTCAAAGTAATTTATTTTTATAATGGGGTTTAGCTGCTTTTCACTGCTGTGTTTATGCCGCTTTTCACCCACTTGACACACTAACAGAGAGATATCAATACATAGGCTTTACGATTATTATTAGTCAGATATATTCTTGTGCGGTGAATAGGGCGTGTTGAGTCCAGTTCTCTGAGCAAGGAGTAGGTCTTGTCTATTACATATTGGGTTTATGGAACGGTATCTGAGCTAATTTGATACCCTTGTTTTATGTATCACCCCACCTCACCTTTCCCGTTAAGCAGCCATAGTGTGTTTTCTGCATGTGTGACTCTGTTCTGTTTTGTAATTCAGTTCAAGTGTAACGGTTTTTACATTCCCTCTATCAGTGATACCTTATGAGAAGTGTCCTTTTCTGTGTGACTTATTTCACTTAGAATCGTCGTACCTAAATCCACTCATCATGCTGCTACTAACTTTACGACATTGATTTCCTGGCTGAGTGATATTCCATTGTACATGAGGACCACAACTTCTTTATCCATTTTTCTCTTTCCTGGGATATTTAAGGTGGAATGAAGTGGAGGTCCTGGTCAACAGAGCAGCCCTAAACTTTGGGGTGCTTGTGTCTTGCTGATTTTTCATTTTCCCAATTTATACCCCCATGAGTGGAAGTGCCCTATGCTCTCTAAGCTGTGTTTTTCAGATGTTTCAGGACTCACCGGACACTTCTCCAGAGTGGCTGTTGGCAATTTACATCCCGCCCATCAGTGTAGCAAGGCTCCCATTTCTCCATGGCCTGTCCTGCATTTCTGGTTTTGACACTTTTTTCAGCATGGCCCTTTTGACCGATGGGAAGCGAGACTTCTTTGTAGCGCTGATTTGCCTTTCCAGGTTGCTTGGTTGGCCAAAAAGGGCGTATGCGTTTTTTCCTGAATCTATTCAGGAAAAAACGCATACGCCCTTTTTGGCCAAGGGCATCATTGTCAACGTTTTGCCGCTTTTCATGTGCTTTAAAGGCGATTCGTATCTACCTCCTGAAATCTGTTTCCTGCAATTCTGCCTTGATTTCAAATCCTCTTCTTTGCCTTCCCTCAATATATTTGTGGACGAGAGTTATCATTTATAACTCTGCAGGTTTGTGAATTGCAGTGCCCTGAACCTCCATTTTACAACTCGTTTTTATGGGAGCTGGCCGCAAAATCGCAGAATGGCTTCAGGCCCTGTTCTGGTTCCGGGGGTCAGGCTGAGCCTGTGGTTAATTCTTCTTTCTGATGGGAAAATAGAGTGACCTGTGCCTGTCCCAACACCAAGAGCTAGTCTCTCGTTGGTTCCACGTCTTCCCGTTTATCCTCAGGACAAATTGCAACCTGTACGGAACAGGAGGTTAAAGGTGCTGATGCTCCAAGTAGGGAGCTTGCTAGTAAAGCGGCTGGAATGGCGAACCCGGGCACAAGGAGATGAGAAATGAGGTGCGTTTTAGAAACCTTTCCCCATCACACGGTGTACCATCTTCTGGGTTTCTCATGCATGTTTTTGATGTAGGAAGATGCCCTTGAACCTGGAGATTTGGGACCCATGCGATGGGTACCACGCAGTATTCCTTTAAAGGGTCTGCGTTTGCTCACCCAACCTCACCAAACCTCTCAGCCCCAAGAGTGTCCACCCTTATGTCTCATCCAGCTGTGCGTCTAGATATGGTCAATCCAGGTTGCATCACAGCCCCTGAACGCATTGTGTAAGAATTTCTCTCTCTTTCACTGTCTTTGTTTCATGGGTGTTTCAAAGTAATTTATTTTTATAATGGGGTTTAGCTGCTTTTCACTGCTGTGTTTATGCCGCTTTACACCCACTTGACACACTAACAGAGAGATATCAATACATAGGTTTTACGATTATTATTAGTCAGATATATTCTTGTGCGGTGAATAGGGCGTGTTGAGTCCAGTTCTCTGAGCAAGGAGTAGGTCTTGTCTATTACATATTGGGTTTATGGAACGGTATCTGAGCTAATTTGATACCCTTGTTTTATGTATCACCCCACCTCACCTTTCCCGTTAAGCAGCCATAGTGTGTTTTCTGCATGTGTGACTCTGTTCTGTTTTGTAATTCAGTTCAAGTGTAACGGTTTTTACATTCCCTCTATCAGTGATACCTTATGAGAAGTGTCCTTTTCTGTGTGACTTATTTCACTTAGAATCGTCGTACCTAAATCCACTCATCATGCTGCTACTAACCTTACGACATTGATTTCCTGGCTGAGTGATATTCCATTGTACATGAGGACCACAACTTCTTTATCCATTTTTCTCTTTCCTGGGATATTTAAGGTGGAATGAAGTGGAGGTCCTGGTCAACAGAGCAGCCCTAAACTTTGGGGTGCTTGTGTCTTGCTGATTTTTCATTTTCCCAATTTATACCCCCATGAGTGGAAGTGCCCTATGCTCTCTAAGCTGTGTTTTTCAGATGTTTCAGGACTCACCGGACACTTCTCCAGAGTGGCTCTTGGCAATTTACATCCCGCCCATCAGTGTAGCAAGGCTCCCATTTCTCCATGGCCTGTCCTGCATTTCTGGTTTTGACACTTTTTTCAGCATGGCCCTTTTGACCGATGGGAAGCGAGACTTCTTTGTAGCGCTGATTTGCCTTTCCAGGTTGCTTGGTTGGCCAAAAAGGGCGTATGCGTTTTTTCCTGAATCTATTCAGGAAAAAACGCATACGCCCTTTTTGGCCAAGGGCATCATTGTCAACGTTTTGCCGCTTTTCATGTGCTTTAAAGGCGATTCGTATCTACCTCCTGAAATCTGTTTCCTGCAATTCTGCCTTGATTTCAAATCCTCTTCTTTGCCTTCCCTCAATATATTTGTGGACGAGAGTTATCATTTATAACTCTGCAGGTTTGTGAATTGCAGTGCCCTGAACCTCCATTTTACAACTCGTTTTTATGGGAGCTGGCCGCAAAATCGCAGAATGGCTTCAGGCCCTGTTCTGGTTCCGGGGGTCAGGCTGAGCCTGTGGTTAATTCTTCTTTCTGATGGGAAAATAGAGTGACCTGTGCCTGTCCCAACACCAAGAGCTAGTCTCTCGTTGGTTCCACGTCTTCCCGTTTATCCTCAGGACAAATTGCAACCTGTACGGAACAGGAGGTTAAAGGTGCTGATGCTCCAAGTAGGGAGCTTGCTAGTAAAGCGGCTGGAATGGCGAACCCGGGCACAAGGAGATGAGAAATGAGGTGCGTTTTAGAAACCTTTCCCCATCACACGGTGTACCATCTTCTGGGTTTCTCATGCATGTTTTTGATGTAGGAAGATGCCCTTGAACCTGGAGATTTGGGACCCATGCGATGGGTACCACGCAGTATTATTTTAAAGGGTCTGCGTTTGCTCACCCAACCTCACCAAACCTCTCAGCCCCAAGAGTGTCCACCCTTATGTCTCATCCAGCTGTGCGTCTAGATATGGTCAATCCAGGTTGCATCACAGCCCCTGAACGCATTGTGTAAGAATTTCTCTCTCTTTCACTGTCTTTGTTTCATGGGTGTTTCAAAGTAATTTATTTTTATAATGGGGTTTAGCTGCTTTTCGCTGCTGTGTTTATGCCGCTTTTCACCCACTTGACACACTAACAGAGAGATATCAATACATAGGCTTTACGATTATTATTAGTCAGATATATTCTTGTGCGGTGAATAGGGCGTGTTGAGTCCAGTTCTCTGAGCAAGGAGTAGGTCTTGTCTATTACATATTGGGTTTATGGAACGGTATCTGAGCTAATTTGATACCCTTGTTTTATGTATCACCCCACCTCACCTTTCCCGTTAAGCAGCCATAGTGTGTTTTCTGCATGTGTGACTCTGTTCTGTTTTGTAATTCAGTTCAAGTGTAACGGTTTTTACATTCCCTCTATCAGTGATACCTTATGAGAAGTGTCCTTTTCTGTGTGACTTATTTCACTTAGAATCGTCGTACCTAAATCCACTCATCATGCTGCTACTAACCTTACGACATTGATTTCCTGGCTGAGTGATATTCCATTGTACATGAGGACCACAACTTCTTTATCCATTTTTCTCTTTCCTGGGATATTTAAGGTGGAATGAAGTGGAGGTCCTGGTCAACAGAGCAGCCCTAAACTTTGGGGTGCTTGTGTCTTGCTGATTTTTCATTTTCCCAATTTATACCCCCATGAGTGGAAGTGCCCTATGCTCTCTAAGCTGTGTTTTTCAGATGTTTCAGGACTCACCGGACACTTCTCCAGAGTGGCTCTTGGCAATTTACATCCCGCCCATCAGTGTAGCAAGGCTCCCATTTCTCCATGGCCTGTCCTGCATTTCTGGTTTTGACACTTTTTTCAGCATGGCCCTTTTGACCGATGGGAAGCGAGACTTCTTTGTAGCGCTGATTTGCCTTTCCAGGTTGCTTGGTTGGCCAAAAAGGGCGTATGCGTTTTTTCCTGAATCTATTCAGGAAAAAACGCATACGCCCTTTTTGGCCAAGGGCATCATTGTCAACGTTTTGCCGCTTTTCATGTGCTTTAAAGGCGATTCGTATCTACCTCCTGAAATCTGTTTCCTGCAATTCTGCCTTGATTTCATATCCTCTTCTTTGCCTTCCCTCAATATATTTGTGGACGAGAGTTATCATTTATAACTCTGCAGGTTTGTGAATTGCAGTGCCCTGAACCTCCATTTTACAACTCGTTTTTATGGGAGCTGGCCGCAAAATCGCAGAATGGCTTCAGGCCCTGTTCTGGTTCCGGGGGTCAGGCTGAGCCTGTGGTTAATTCTTCTTTCTGATGGGAAAATAGAGTGACCTGTGCCTGTCCCAACACCAAGAGCTAGTCTCTCGTTGGTTCCACGTCTTCCCGTTTATCCTCAGGACAAATTGCAACCTGTACGGAACAGGAGGTTAAAGGTGCTGATGCTCCAAGTAGGGAGCTTGCTAGTAAAGCGGCTGGAATGGCGAACCCGGGCACAAGGAGATGAGAAATGAGGTGCGTTTTAGAAACCTTTCCCCATCACACGGTGTACCATCTTCTGGGTTTCTCATGCATGTTTTTGATGTAGGAAGATGCCCTTGAACCTGGAGATTTGGGACCCATGCGATGGGTACCACGCAGTATTACTTTAAAGGGTCTGCGTTTGCTCACCCAACCTCACCAAACCTCTCAGCCCCAAGAGTGTCCACCCTTATGTCTCATCCAGCTGTGCGTCTAGATATGGTCAATCCAGGTTGCATCACAGCCCCTGAACGCATTGTGTAAGAATTTCTCTCTCTTTCACTGTCTTTGTTTCATGGGTGTTTCAAAGTAATTTATTTTTATAATGGGGTTTAGCTGCTTTTCACTGCTGTGTTTATGCCGCTTTACACCCACTTGACACACTAACAGAGAGATATCAATACATAGGTTTTACGATTATTATTAGTCAGATATATTCTTGTGCGGTGAATAGGGCGTGTTGAGTCCAGTTCTCTGAGCAAGGAGTAGGTCTTGTCTATTACATATTGGGTTTATGGAACGGTATCTGAGCTAATTTGATACCCTTGTTTTATGTATCACCCCACCTCACCTTTCCCGTTAAGCAGCCATAGTGTGTTTTCTGCATGTGTGACTCTGTTCTGTTTTGTAATTCAGTTCAAGTGTAACGGTTTTTACATTCCCTCTATCAGTGATACCTTATGAGAAGTGTCCTTTTCTGTGTGACTTATTTCACTTAGAATCGTCGTACCTAAATCCACTCATCATGCTGCTACTAACCTTACGACATTGATTTCCTGGCTGAGTGATATTCCATTGTACATGAGGACCACAACTTCTTTATCCATTTTTCTCTTTCCTGGGATATTTAAGGTGGAATGAAGTGGAGGTCCTGGTCAACAGAGCAGCCCTAAACTTTGGGGTGCTTGTGTCTTGCTGATTTTTCATTTTCCCAATTTATACCCCCATGAGTGGAAGTGCCCTATGCTCTCTAAGCTGTGTTTTTCAGATGTTTCAGGACTCACCGGACACTTCTCCAGAGTGGCTCTTGGCAATTTACATCCCGCCCATCAGTGTAGCAAGGCTCCCATTTCTCCATGGCCTGTCCTGCATTTCTGGTTTTGACACTTTTTTCAGCATGGCCCTTTTGACCGATGGGAAGCGAGACTTCTTTGTAGCGCTGATTTGTCTTTCCAGGTTGCTTGGTTGGCCAAAAAGGGCGTATGCGTTTTTTCCTGAATCTATTCAGGAAAAAACGCATACGCCCTTTTTGGCCAAGGGCATCATTGTCAACGTTTTGCCGCTTTTCATGTGCTTTAAAGGCGATTCGTATCTACCTCCTGAAATCTGTTTCCTGCAATTCTGCCTTGATTTCAAATCCTCTTCTTTGCCTTCCCTCAATATATTTGTGGACGAGAGTTATCATTTATAACTCTGCAGGTTTGTGAATTGCAGTGCCCTGAACCTCCATTTTACAACTCGTTTTTATGGGAGCTGGCCGCAAAATCGCAGAATGGCTTCAGGCCCTGTTCTGGTTCCGGGGGTCAGGCTGAGCCTGTGGTTAATTCTTCTTTCTGATGGGAAAATAGAGTGACCTGTGCCTGTCCCAACACCAAGAGCTAGTCTCTCGTTGGTTCCACGTCTTCCCGTTTATCCTCAGGACAAATTGCAACCTGTACGGAACAGGAGGTTAAAGGTGCTGATGCTCCAAGTAGGGAGCTTGCTAGTAAAGCGGCTGGAATGGCGAACCCGGGCACAAGGAGATGAGAAATGAGGTGCGTTTTAGAAACCTTTCCCCATCACACGGTGTACCATCTTCTGGGTTTCTCATGCATGTTTTTGATGTAGGAAGATGCCCTTGAACCTGGAGATTTGGGACCCATGCGATGGGTACCACGCAGTATTACTTTAAAGGGTCTGCGTTTGCTCACCCAACCTCACCAAACCTCTCAGCCCCAAGAGTGTCCACCCTTATGTCTCATCCAGCTGTGCGTCTAGATATGGTCAATCCAGGTTGCATCACAGCCCCTGAACGCATTGTGTAAGAATTTCTCTCTCTTTCACTGTCTTTGTTTCATGGGTGTTTCAAAGTAATTTATTTTTATAATGGGGTTTAGCTGCTTTTCACTGCTGTGTTTATGCCGCTTTACACCCACTTGACACACTAACAGAGAGATATCAATACATAGGTTTTACGATTATTATTAGTCAGATATATTCTTGTGCGGTGAATAGGGCGTGTTGAGTCCAGTTCTCTGAGCAAGGAGTAGGTCTTGTCTATTACATATTGGGTTTATGGAACGGTATCTGAGCTAATTTGATACCCTTGTTTTATGTATCACCCCACCTCACCTTTCCCGTTAAGCAGCCATAGTGTGTTTTCTGCATGTGTGACTCTGTTCTGTTTTGTAATTCAGTTCAAGTGTAACGGTTTTTACATTCCCTCTATCAGTGATACCTTATGAGAAGTGTCCTTTTCTGTGTGACTTATTTCACTTAGAATCGTCGTACCTAAATCCACTCATCATGCTGCTACTAACCTTACGACATTGATTTCCTGGCTGAGTGATATTCCATTGTACATGAGGACCACAACTTCTTTATCCATTTTTCTCTTTCCTGGGATATTTAAGGTGGAATGAAGTGGAGGTCCTGGTCAACAGAGCAGCCCTAAACTTTGGGGTGCTTGTGTCTTGCTGATTTTTCATTTTCCCAATTTATACCCCCATGAGTGGAAGTGCCCTATGCTCTCTAAGCTGTGTTTTTCAGATGTTTCAGGACTCACCGGACACTTCTCCAGAGTGGCTCTTGGCAATTTACATCCCGCCCATCAGTGTAGCAAGGCTCCCATTTCTCCATGGCCTGTCCTGCATTTCTGGTTTTGACACTTTTTTCAGCATGGCCCTTTTGACCGATGGGAAGCGAGACTTCTTTGTAGCGCTGATTTGCCTTTCCAGGTTGCTTGGTTGGCCAAAAAGGGCGTATGCGTTTTTTCCTGAATCTATTCAGGAAAAAACGCATACGCCCTTTTTGGCCAAGGGCATCATTGTCAACGTTTTGCCGCTTTTCATGTGCTTTAAAGGCGATTCGTATCTACCTCCTGAAATCTGTTTCCTGCAATTCTGCCTTGATTTCAAATCCTCTTCTTTGCCTTCCCTCAATATATTTGTGGACGAGAGTTATCATTTATAACTCTGCAGGTTTGTGAATTGCAGTGCCCTGAACCTCCATTTTACAACTCGTTTTTATGGGAGCTGGCCGCAAAATCGCAGAATGGCTTCAGGCCCTGTTCTGGTTCCGGGGGTCAGGCTGAGCCTGTGGTTAATTCTTCTTTCTGATGGGAAAATAGAGTGACCTGTGCCTGTCCCAACACCAAGAGCTAGTCTCTCGTTGGTTCCACGTCTTCCCGTTTATCCTCAGGACAAATTGCAACCTGTACGGAACAGGAGGTTAAAGGTGCTGATGCTCCAAGTAGGGAGCTTGCTAGTAAAGCGGCTGGAATGGCGAACCCGGGCACAAGGAGATGAGAAATGAGGTGCGTTTTAGAAACCTTTCCCCATCACACGGTGTACCATCTTCTGGGTTTCTCATGCATGTTTTTGATGTAGGAAGATGCCCTTGAACCTGGAGATTTGGGACCCATGCGATGGGTACCACGCAGTATTACTTTAAAGGGTCTGCGTTTGCTCACTCAACCTCACCAAACCTCTCAGCCCCAAGAGTGTCCACCCTTATGTCTCATCCAGCTGTGCGTCTAGATATGGTCAATCCAGGTTGCATCACAGCCCCTGAACGCATTGTGTAAGAATTTCTCTCTCTTTCACTGTCTTTGTTTCATGGGTGTTTCAAAGTAATTTATTTTTATAATGGGGTTTAGCTGCTTTTCACTGCTGTGTTTATGCCGCTTTACACCCACTTGACACACTAACAGAGAGATATCAATACATAGGTTTTACGATTATTATTAGTCAGATATATTCTTGTGCGGTGAATAGGGCGTGTTGAGTCCAGTTCTCTGAGCAAGGAGTAGGTCTTGTCTATTACATATTGGGTTTATGGAACGGTATCTGAGCTAATTTGATACCCTTGTTTTATGTATCACCCCACCTCACCTTTCCCGTTAAGCAGCCATAGTGTGTTTTCTGCATGTGTGACTCTGTTCTGTTTTGTAATTCAGTTCAAGTGTAACGGTTTTTACATTCCCTCTATCAGTGATACCTTATGAGAAGTGTCCTTTTCTGTGTGACTTATTTCACTTAGAATCGTCGTACCTAAATCCACTCATCATGCTGCTACTAACCTTACGACATTGATTTCCTGGCTGAGTGATATTCCATTGTACATGAGGACCACAACTTCTTTATCCATTTTTCTCTTTCCTGGGATATTTAAGGTGGAATGAAGTGGAGGTCCTGGTCAACAGAGCAGCCCTAAACTTTGGGGTGCTTGTGTCTTGCTGATTTTTCATTTTCCCAATTTATACCCCCATGAGTGAAAGTGCCCTATGCTCTCTAAGCTGTGTTTTTCAGATGTTTCAGGACTCACCGGACACTTCTCCAGAGTGGCTCTTGGCAATTTACATCCCGCCCATCAGTGTAGCAAGGCTCCCATTTCTCCATGGCCTGTCCTGCATTTCTGGTTTTGACACTTTTTTCAGCATGGCCCTTTTGACCGATGGGAAGCGAGACTTCTTTGTAGCGCTGATTTGCCTTTCCAGGTTGCTTGGTTGGCCAAAAAGGGCGTATGCGTTTTTTCCTGAATCTATTCAGGAAAAAACGCATACGCCCTTTTTGGCCAAGGGCATCATTGTCAACGTTTTGCCGCTTTTCATGTGCTTTAAAGGCGATTCGTATCTACCTCCTGAAATCTGTTTCCTGCAATTCTGCCTTGATTTCAAATCCTCTTCTTTGCCTTCCCTCAATATATTTGTGGACGAGAGTTATCATTTATAACTCTGCAGGTTTGTGAATTGCAGTGCCCTGAACCTCCATTTTACAACTCGTTTTTATGGGAGCTGGCCGCAAAATCGCAGAATGGCTTCAGGCCCTGTTCTGGTTCCGGGGGTCAGGCTGAGCCTGTGGTTAATTCTTCTTTCTGATGGGAAAATAGAGTGACCTGTGCCTGTCCCAACACCAAGAGCTAGTCTCTCGTTGGTTCCACGTCTTCCCGTTTATCCTCAGGACAAATTGCAACCTGTACGGAACAGGAGGTTAAAGGTGCTGATGCTCCAAGTAGGGAGCTTGCTAGTAAAGCGGCTGGAATGGCGAACCCGGGCACAAGGAGATGAGAAATGAGGTGCGTTTTAGAAACCTTTCCCCATCACACGGTGTACCATCTTCTGGGTTTCTCATGCATGTTTTTGATGTAGGAAGATGCCCTTGAACCTGGAGATTTGGGACCCATGCGATGGGTACCACGCAGTATTATTTTAAAGGGTCTGCGTTTGCTCACCCAACCTCACCAAACCTCTCAGCCCCAAGAGTGTCCACCCTTATGTCTCATCCAGCTGTGCGTCTAGATATGGTCAATCCAGGTTGCATCACAGCCCCTGAACGCATTGTGTAAGAATTTCTCTCTCTTTCACTGTCTTTGTTTCATGGGTGTTTCAAAGTAATTTATTTTTATAATGGGGTTTAGCTGCTTTTCACTGCTGTGTTTATGCCGCTTTTCACCCACTTGACACACTAACAGAGAGATATCAATACATAGGCTTTACGATTATTATTAGTCAGATATATTCTTGTGCGGTGAATAGGGCGTGTTGAGTCCAGTTCTCTGAGCAAGGAGTAGGTCTTGTCTATTACATATTGGGTTTATGGAACGGTATCTGAGCTAATTTGATACCCTTGTTTTATGTATCACCCCACCTCACCTTTCCCGTTAAGCAGCCATAGTGTGTTTTCTGCATGTGTGACTCTGTTCTGTTTTGTAATTCAGTTCAAGTGTAACGGTTTTTACATTCCCTCTATCAGTGATACCTTATGAGAAGTGTCCTTTTCTGTGTGACTTATTTCACTTAGAATCGTCGTACCTAAATCCACTCATCATGCTGCTACTAACCTTACGACATTGATTTCCTGGCTGAGTGATATTCCATTGTACATGAGGACCACAACTTCTTTATCCATTTTTCTCTTTCCTGGGATATTTAAGGTGGAATGAAGTGGAGGTCCTGGTCAACAGAGCAGCCCTAAACTTTGGGGTGCTTGTGTCTTGCTGATTTTTAATTTTCCCAATGTATACCCCCATGAGTGGAAGTGCCCTATGCTCTCTAAGCTGTGTTTTTCAGATGTTTCAGGACTCACCGGACACTTCTCCAGAGTGGCTCTTGGCAATTTACATCCCGCCCATCAGTGTAGCAAGGCTCCCATTTCTCCATGGCCTGTCCTGCATTTCTGGTTTTGACACTTTTTTCAGCATGGCCCTTTTGACCGATGGGAAGCGAGACTTCTTTGTAGCGCTGATTTGCCTTTCCAGGTTGCTTGGTTGGCCAAAAAGGGCGTATGCGTTTTTTCCTGAATCTATTCAGGAAAAAACGCATACGCCCTTTTTGGCCAAGGGCATCATTGTCAACGTTTTGCCGCTTTTCATGTGCTTTAAAGGCGATTCGTATCTACCTCCTGAAATCTGTTTCCTGCAATTCTGCCTTGATTTCATATCCTCTTCTTTGCCTTCCCTCAATATATTTGTGGACGAGAGTTATCATTTATAACTCTGCAGGTTTGTGAATTGCAGTGCCCTGAACCTCCATTTTACAACTCGTTTTTATGGGAGCTGGCCGCAAAATCGCAGAATGGCTTCAGGCCCTGTTCTGGTTCCGGGGGTCAGGCTGAGCCTGTGGTTAATTCTTCTTTCTGATGGGAAAATAGAGTGACCTGTGCCTGTCCCAACACCAAGAGCTAGTCTCTCGTTGGTTCCACGTCTTCCCGTTTATCCTCAGGACAAATTGCAACCTGTACGGAACAGGAGGTTAAAGGTGCTGATGCTCCAAGTAGGGAGCTTGCTAGTAAAGCGGCTGGAATGGCGAACCCGGGCACAAGGAGATGAGAAATGAGGTGCGTTTTAGAAACCTTTCCCCATCACACGGTGTACCATCTTCTGGGTTTCTCATGCATGTTTTTGATGTAGGAAGATGCCCTTGAACCTGGAGATTTGGGACCCATGCGATGGGTACCACGCAGTATTACTTTAAAGGGTCTGCGTTTGCTCACCCAACCTCACCAAACCTCTCAGCCCCAAGAGTGTCCACCCTTATGTCTCATCCAGCTGTGCGTCTAGATATGGTCAATCCAGGTTGCATCACAGCCCCTGAACGCATTGTGTAAGAATTTCTCTCTCTTTCACTGTCTTTGTTTCATGGGTGTTTCAAAGTAATTTATTTTTATAATGGGGTTTAGCTGCTTTTCACTGCTGTGTTTATGCCGCTTTACACCCACTTGACACACTAACAGAGAGATATCAATACATAGGTTTTACGATTATTATTAGTCAGATATATTCTTGTGCGGTGAATAGGGCGTGTTGAGTCCAGTTCTCTGAGCAAGGAGTAGGTCTTGTCTATTACATATTGGGTTTATGGAACGGTATCTGAGCTAATTTGATACCCTTGTTTTATGTATCACCCCACCTCACCTTTCCCGTTAAGCAGCCATAGTGTGTTTTCTGCATGTGTGACTCTGTTCTGTTTTGTAATTCAGTTCAAGTGTAACGGTTTTTACATTCCCTCTATCAGTGATACCTTATGAGAAGTGTCCTTTTCTGTGTGACTTATTTCACTTAGAATCGTCGTACCTAAATCCACTCATCATGCTGCTACTAACCTTACGACATTGATTTCCTGGCTGAGTGATATTCCATTGTACATGAGGACCACAACTTCTTTATCCATTTTTCTCTTTCCTGGGATATTTAAGGTGGAATGAAGTGGAGGTCCTGGTCAACAGAGCAGCCCTAAACTTTGGGGTGCTTGTGTCTTGCTGATTTTTCATTTTCCCAATTTATACCCCCATGAGTGGAAGTGCCCTATGCTCTCTAAGCTGTGTTTTTCAGATGTTTCAGGACTCACCGGACACTTCTCCAGAGTGGCTCTTGGCAATTTACATCCCGCCCATCAGTGTAGCAAGGCTCCCATTTCTCCATGGCCTGTCCTGCATTTCTGGTTTTGACACTTTTTTCAGCATGGCCCTTTTGACCGATGGGAAGCGAGACTTCTTTGTAGCGCTGATTTGTCTTTCCAGGTTGCTTGGTTGGCCAAAAAGGGCGTATGCGTTTTTTCCTGAATATATTCAGGAAAAAACGCATACGCCCTTTTTGGCCAAGGGCATCATTGTCAACGTTTTGCCGCTTTTCATGTGCTTTAAAGGCGATTCGTATCTACCTCCTGAAATCTGTTTCCTGCAATTCTGCCTTGATTTCAAATCCTCTTCTTTGCCTTCCCTCAATATATTTGTGGACGAGAGTTATCATTTATAACTCTGCAGGTTTGTGAATTGCAGTGCCCTGAACCTCCATTTTACAACTCGTTTTTATGGGAGCTGGCCGCAAAATCGCAGAATGGCTTCAGGCCCTGTTCTGGTTCCGGGGGTCAGGCTGAGCCTGTGGTTAATTCTTCTTTCTGATGGGAAAATAGAGTGACCTGTGCCTGTCCCAACACCAAGAGCTAGTCTCTCGTTGGTTCCACGTCTTCCCGTTTATCCTCAGGACAAATTGCAACCTGTACGGAACAGGAGGTTAAAGGTGCTGATGCTCCAAGTAGGGAGCTTGCTAGTAAAGCGGCTGGAATGGCGAACCCGGGCACAAGGAGATGAGAAATGAGGTGCGTTTTAGAAACCTTTCCCCATCACACGGTGTACCATCTTCTGGGTTTCTCATGCATGTTTTTGATGTAGGAAGATGCCCTTGAACCTGGAGATTTGGGACCCATGCGATGGGTACCACGCAGTATTACTTTAAAGGGTCTGCGTTTGCTCACCCAACCTCACCAAACCTCTCAGCCCCAAGAGTGTCCACCCTTATGTCTCATCCAGCTGTGCGTCTAGATATGGTCAATCCAGGTTGCATCACAGCCCCTGAACGCATTGTGTAAGAATTTCTCTCTCTTTCACTGTCTTTGTTTCATGGGTGTTTCAAAGTAATTTATTTTTATAATGGGGTTTAGCTGCTTTTCACTGCTGTGTTTATGCCGCTTTACACCCACTTGACACACTAACAGAGAGATATCAATACATAGGTTTTACGATTATTATTAGTCAGATATATTCTTGTGCGGTGAATAGGGCGTGTTGAGTCCAGTTCTCTGAGCAAGGAGTAGGTCTTGTCTATTACATATTGGGTTTATGGAACGGTATCTGAGCTAATTTGATACCCTTGTTTTATGTATCACCCCACCTCACCTTTCCCGTTAAGCAGCCATAGTGTGTTTTCTGCATGTGTGACTCTGTTCTGTTTTGTAATTCAGTTCAAGTGTAACGGTTTTTACATTCCCTCTATCAGTGATACCTTATGAGAAGTGTCCTTTTCTGTGTGACTTATTTCACTTAGAATCGTCGTACCTAAATCCACTCATCATGCTGCTACTAACCTTACGACATTGATTTCCTGGCTGAGTGATATTCCATTGTACATGAGGACCACAACTTCTTTATCCATTTTTCTCTTTCCTGGGATATTTAAGGTGGAATGAAGTGGAGGTCCTGGTCAACAGAGCAGCCCTAAACTTTGGGGTGCTTGTGTCTTGCTGATTTTTCATTTTCCCAATTTATACCCCCATGAGTGGAAGTGCCCTATGCTCTCTAAGCTGTGTTTTTCAGATGTTTCAGGACTCACCGGACACTTCTCCAGAGTGGCTCTTGGCAATTTACATCCCGCCCATCAGTGTAGCAAGGCTCCCATTTCTCCATGGCCTGTCCTGCATTTCTGGTTTTGACACTTTTTTCAGCATGGCCCTTTTGACCGATGGGAAGCGAGACTTCTTTGTAGCGCTGATTTGCCTTTCCAGGTTGCTTGGTTGGCCAAAAAGGGCGTATGCGTTTTTTCCTGAATCTATTCAGGAAAAAACGCATACGCCCTTTTTGGCCAAGGGCATCATTGTCAACGTTTTGCCGCTTTTCATGTGCTTTAAAGGCGATTCGTATCTACCTCCTGAAATCTGTTTCCTGCAATTCTGCCTTGATTTCAAATCCTCTTCTTTGCCTTCCCTCAATATATTTGTGGACGAGAGTTATCATTTATAACTCTGCAGGTTTGTGAATTGCAGTGCCCTGAACCTCCATTTTACAACTCGTTTTTATGGGAGCTGGCCGCAAAATCGCAGAATGGCTTCAGGCCCTGTTCTGGTTCCGGGGGTCAGGCTGAGCCTGTGGTTAATTCTTCTTTCTGATGGGAAAATAGAGTGACCTGTGCCTGTCCCAACACCAAGAGCTAGTCTCTCGTTGGTTCCACGTCTTCCCGTTTATCCTCAGGACAAATTGCAACCTGTACGGAACAGGAGGTTAAAGGTGCTGATGCTCCAAGTAGGGAGCTTGCTAGTAAAGCGGCTGGAATGGCGAACCCGGGCACAAGGAGATGAGAAATGAGGTGCGTTTTAGAAACCTTTCCCCATCACACGGTGTACCATCTTCTGGGTTTCTCATGCATGTTTTTGATGTAGGAAGATGCCCTTGAACCTGGAGATTTGGGACCCATGCGATGGGTACCACGCAGTATTACTTTAAAGGGTCTGCGTTTGCTCACCCAACCTCACCAAACCTCTCAGCCCCAAGAGTGTCCACCCTTATGTCTCATCCAGCTGTGCGTCTAGATATGGTCAATCCAGGTTGCATCACAGCCCCTGAACGCATTGTGTAAGAATTTCTCTCTCTTTCACTGTCTTTGTTTCATGGGTGTTTCAAAGTAATTTATTTTTATAATGGGGTTTAGCTGCTTTTCACTGCTGTGTTTATGCCGCTTTACACCCACTTGACACACTAACAGAGAGATATCAATACATAGGTTTTACGATTATTATTAGTCAGATATATTCTTGTGCGGTGAATAGGGCGTGTTGAGTCCAGTTCTCTGAGCAAGGAGTAGGTCTTGTCTATTACATATTGGGTTTATGGAACGGTATCTGAGCTAATTTGATACCCTTGTTTTATGTATCACCCCACCTCACCTTTCCCGTTAAGCAGCCATAGTGTGTTTTCTGCATGTGTGACTCTGTTCTGTTTTGTAATTCAGTTCAAGTGTAACGGTTTTTACATTCCCTCTATCAGTGATACCTTATGAGAAGTGTCCTTTTCTGTGTGACTTATTTCACTTAGAATCGTCGTACCTAAATCCACTCATCATGCTGCTACTAACCTTACGACATTGATTTCCTGGCTGAGTGATATTCCATTGTACATGAGGACCACAACTTCTTTATCCATTTTTCTCTTTCCTGGGATATTTAAGGTGGAATGAAGTGGAGGTCCTGGTCAACAGAGCAGCCCTAAACTTTGGGGTGCTTGTGTCTTGCTGATTTTTCATTTTCCCAATTTATACCCCCATGAGTGGAAGTGCCCTATGCTCTCTAAGCTGTGTTTTTCAGATGTTTCAGGACTCACCGGACACTTCTCCAGAGTGGCTCTTGGCAATTTACATCCCGCCCATCAGTGTAGCAAGGCTCCCATTTCTCCATGGCCTGTCCTGCATTTCTGGTTTTGACACTTTTTTCAGCATGGCCCTTTTGACCGATGGGAAGCGAGACTTCTTTGTAGCGCTGATTTGTCTTTCCAGGTTGCTTGGTTGGCCAAAAAGGGCGTATGCGTTTTTTCCTGAATATATTCAGGAAAAAACGCATACGCCCTTTTTGGCCAAGGGCATCATTGTCAACGTTTTGCCGCTTTTCATGTGCTTTAAAGGCGATTCGTATCTACCTCCTGAAATCTGTTTCCTGCAATTCTGCCTTGATTTCAAATCCTCTTCTTTGCCTTCCCTCAATATATTTGTGGACGAGAGTTATCATTTATAACTCTGCAGGTTTGTGAATTGCAGTGCCCTGAACCTCCATTTTACAACTCGTTTTTATGGGAGCTGGCCGCAAAATCGCAGAATGGCTTCAGGCCCTGTTCTGGTTCCGGGGGTCAGGCTGAGCCTGTGGTTAATTCTTCTTTCTGATGGGAAAATAGAGTGACCTGTGCCTGTCCCAACACCAAGAGCTAGTCTCTCGTTGGTTCCACGTCTTCCCGTTTATCCTCAGGACAAATTGCAACCTGTACGGAACAGGAGGTTAAAGGTGCTGATGCTCCAAGTAGGGAGCTTGCTAGTAAAGCGGCTGGAATGGCGAACCCGGGCACAAGGAGATGAGAAATGAGGTGCGTTTTAGAAACCTTTCCCCATCACACGGTGTACCATCTTCTGGGTTTCTCATGCATGTTTTTGATGTAGGAAGATGCCCTTGAACCTGGAGATTTGGGACCCATGCGATGGGTACCACGCAGTATTACTTTAAAGGGTCTGCGTTTGCTCACCCAACCTCACCAAACCTCTCAGCCCCAAGAGTGTCCACCCTTATGTCTCATCCAGCTGTGCGTCTAGATATGGTCAATCCAGGTTGCATCACAGCCCCTGAACGCATTGTGTAAGAATTTCTCTCTCTTTCACTGTCTTTGTTTCATGGGTGTTTCAAAGTAATTTATTTTTATAATGGGGTTTAGCTGCTTTTCACTGCTGTGTTTATGCCGCTTTACACCCACTTGACACACTAACAGAGAGATATCAATACATAGGTTTTACGATTATTATTAGTCAGATATATTCTTGTGCGGTGAATAGGGCGTGTTGAGTCCAGTTCTCTGAGCAAGGAGTAGGTCTTGTCTATTACATATTGGGTTTATGGAACGGTATCTGAGCTAATTTGATACCCTTGTTTTATGTATCACCCCACCTCACCTTTCCCGTTAAGCAGCCATAGTGTGTTTTCTGCATGTGTGACTCTGTTCTGTTTTGTAATTCAGTTCAAGTGTAACGGTTTTTACATTCCCTCTATCAGTGATACCTTATGAGAAGTGTCCTTTTCTGTGTGACTTATTTCACTTAGAATCGTCGTACCTAAATCCACTCATCATGCTGCTACTAACCTTACGACATTGATTTCCTGGCTGAGTGATATTCCATTGTACATGAGGACCACAACTTCTTTATCCATTTTTCTCTTTCCTGGGATATTTAAGGTGGAATGAAGTGGAGGTCCTGGTCAACAGAGCAGCCCTAAACTTTGGGGTGCTTGTGTCTTGCTGATTTTTAATTTTCCCAATTTATACCCCCATGAGTGGAAGTGCCCTATGCTCTCTAAGCTGTGTTTTTCAGATGTTTCAGGACTCACCGGACACTTCTCCAGAGTGGCTCTTGGCAATTTACATCCCGCCCATCAGTGTAGCAAGGCTCCCATTTCTCCATGGCCTGTCCTGCATTTCTGGTTTTGACACTTTTTTCAGCATGGCCCTTTTGACCGATGGGAAGCGAGACTTCTTTGTAGCGCTGATTTGCCTTTCCAGGTTGCTTGGTTGGCCAAAAAGGGCGTATGCGTTTTTTCCTGAATCTATTCAGGAAAAAACGCATACGCCCTTTTTGGCCAAGGGCATCATTGTCAACGTTTTGCCGCTTTTCATGTGCTTTAAAGGCGATTCGTATCTACCTCCTGAAATCTGTTTCCTGCAATTCTGCCTTGATTTCAAATCCTCTTCTTTGCCTTCCCTCAATATATTTGTGGACGAGAGTTATCATTTATAACTCTGCAGGTTTGTGAATTGCAGTGCCCTGAACCTCCATTTTACAACTCGTTTTTATGGGAGCTGGCCGCAAAATCGCAGAATGGCTTCAGGCCCTGTTCTGGTTCCGGGGGTCAGGCTGAGCCTGTGGTTAATTCTTCTTTCTGATGGGAAAATAGAGTGACCTGTGCCTGTCCCAACACCAAGAGCTAGTCTCTCGTTGGTTCCACGTCTTCCCGTTTATCCTCAGGACAAATTGCAACCTGTACGGAACAGGAGGTTAAAGGTGCTGATGCTCCAAGTAGGGAGATTGCTAGTAAAGCGGCTGGAATGGCGAACCCGGGCACAAGGAGATGAGAAATGAGGTGCGTTTTAGAAACCTTTCCCCATCACACGGTGTACCATCTTCTGGGTTTCTCATGCATGTTTTTGATGTAGGAAGATGCCCTTGAACCTGGAGATTTGGGACCCATGCGATGGGTACCACGCAGTATTACTTTAAAGGGTCTGCGTTTGCTCACCCAACCTCACCAAACCTCTCAGCCCCAAGAGTGTCCACCCTTATGTCTCATCCAGCTGTGCGTCGAGATATGGTCAATCCAGGTTGCATCACAGCCCCTGAACGCATTGTGTAAGAATTTCTCTCTCTTTCACTGTCTTTGTTTCATGGGTGTTTCAAAGTAATTTATTTTTATAATGGGGTTTAGCTGCTTTTCACTGCTGTGTTTATGCCGCTTTACACCCACTTGACACACTAACAGAGAGATATCAATACATAGGTTTTACGATTATTATTAGTCAGATATATTCTTGTGCGGTGAATAGGGCGTGTTGAGTCCAGTTCTCTGAGCAAGGAGTAGGTCTTGTCTATTACATATTGGGTTTATGGAACGGTATCTGAGCTAATTTGATACCCTTGTTTTATGTATCACCCCACCTCACCTTTCCCGTTAAGCAGCCATAGTGTGTTTTCTGCATGTGTGACTCTGTTCTGTTTTGTAATTCAGTTCAAGTGTAACGGTTTTTACATTCCCTCTATCAGTGATACCTTATGAGAAGTGTCCTTTTCTGTGTGACTTATTTCACTTAGAATCGTCGTACCTAAATCCACTCATCATGCTGCTACTAACCTTACGACATTGATTTCCTGGCTGAGTGATATTCCATTGTACATGAGGACCACAACTTCTTTATCCATTTTTCTCTTTCCTGGGATATTTAAGGTGGAATGAAGTGGAGGTCCTGGTCAACAGAGCAGCCCTAAACTTTGGGGTGCTTGTGTCTTGCTGATTTTTCATTTTCCCAATTTATACCCCCATGAGTGGAAGTGCCCTATGCTCTCTAAGCTGTGTTTTTCAGATGTTTCAGGACTCACCGGACACTTCTCCAGAGTGGCTCTTGGCAATTTACATCCCGCCCATCAGTGTAGCAAGGCTCCCATTTCTCCATGGCCTGTCCTGCATTTCTGGTTTTGACACTTTTTTCAGCATGGCCCTTTTGACCGATGGGAAGCGAGACTTCTTTGTAGCGCTGATTTGCCTTTCCAGGTTGCTTGGTTGGCCAAAAAGGGCGTATGCGTTTTTTCCTGAATCTATTCAGGAAAAAACGCATACGCCCTTTTTGGCCAAGGGCATCATTGTCAACGTTTTGCCGCTTTTCATGTGCTTTAAAGGCGATTCGTATCTACCTCCTGAAATCTGTTTCCTGCAATTCTGCCTTGATTTCAAATCCTCTTCTTTGCCTTCCCTCAATATATTTGTGGACGAGAGTTATCATTTATAACTCTGCAGGTTTGTGAATTGCAGTGCCCTGAACCTCCATTTTACAACTCGTTTTTATGGGAGCTGGCCGCAAAATCGCAGAATGGCTTCAGGCCCTGTTCTGGTTCCGGGGGTCAGGCTGAGCCTGTGGTTAATTCTTCTTTCTGATGGGAAAATAGAGTGACCTGTGCCTGTCCCAACACCAAGAGCTAGTCTCTCGTTGGTTCCACGTCTTCCCGTTTATCCTCAGGACAAATTGCAACCTGTACGGAACAGGAGGTTAAAGGTGCTGATGCTCCAAGTAGGGAGCTTGCTAGTAAAGCGGCTGGAATGGCGAACCCGGGCACAAGGAGATGAGAAATGAGGTGCGTTTTAGAAACCTTTCCCCATCACACGGTGTACCATCTTCTGGGTTTCTCATGCATGTTTTTGATGTAGGAAGATGCCCTTGAACCTGGAGATTTGGGACCCATGCGATGGGTACCACGCAGTATTCCTTTAAAGGGTCTGCGTTTGCTCACCCAACCTCACCAAACCTCTCAGCCCCAAGAGTGTCCACCCTTATGTCTCATCCAGCTGTGCGTCTAGATATGGTCAATCCAGGTTGCATCACAGCCCTTGAACGCATTGTGTAAGAATTTCTCTCTCTTTCACTGTCTTTGTTTCATGGGTGTTTCAAAGTAATTTATTTTTATAATGGGGTTTAGCTGCTTTTCACTGCTGTGTTTATGCCGCTTTACACCCACTTGACACACTAACAGAGAGATATCAATACATAGGTTTTACGATTATTATTAGTCAGATATATTCTTGTGCGGTGAATAGGGCGTGTTGAGTCCAGTTCTCTGAGCAAGGAGTAGGTCTTGTCTATTACATATTGGGTTTATGGAACGGTATCTGAGCTAATTTGATACCCTTGTTTTATGTATCACCCCACCTCACCTTTCCCGTTAAGCAGCCATAGTGTGTTTTCTGCACGTGTGACTCTGTTCTGTTTTGTAATTCAGTTCAAGTGTAACGGTTTTTACATTCCCTCTATCAGTAATCCTTATGAGAAGTGTCCTTTTCTGTGTGACTTATTTCACTTAGAATCGTCGTACCTAAATCCACTCATCATGCTGCTACTAACCTTACGACATTGATTTCCTGGCTGAGTGATATTCCATTGTACATGAGGACCACAACTTCTTTATCCATTTTTCTCTTTCCTGGGATATTTAAGGTGGAATGAAGTGGAGGTCCTGGTCAACAGAGCAGCCCTAAACTTTGGGGTGCTTGTGTCTTGCTGATTTTTCATTTTCCCAATTTATACCCCCATGAGTGGAAGTGCCCTATGCTCTCTAAGCTGTGTTTTTCAGATGTTTCAGGACTCACCGGACACTTCTCCAGAGTGGCTCTTGGCAATTTACATCCCGCCCATCAGTGTAGCAAGGCTCCCATTTCTCCATGGCCTGTCCTGCATTTCTGGTTTTGACACTTTTTTCAGCATGGCCCTTTTGACCGATGGGAAGCGAGACTTCTTTGTAGCGCTGATTTGCCTTTCCAGGTTGCTTGGTTGGCCAAAAAGGGCGTATGCGTTTTTTCCTGAATATATTCAGGAAAAAACGCATACGCCCTTTTTGGCCAAGGGCATCATTGTCAACGTTTTGCCGCTTTTCATGTGCTTTAAAGGCGATTCGTATCTACCTCCTGAAATCTGTTTCCTGCAATTCTGCCTTGATTTCAAATCCTCTTCTTTGCCTTCCCTCAATATATTTGTGGACGAGAGTTATCATTTATAACTCTGCAGGTTTGTGAATTGCAGTGCCCTGAACCTCCATTTTACAACTCGTTTTTATGGGAGCTGGCCGCAAAATCGCAGAATGGCTTCAGGCCCTGTTCTGGTTCCGGGGGTCAGGCTGAGCCTGTGGTTAATTCTTCTTTCTGATGGGAAAATAGAGTGACCTGTGCCTGTCCCAACACCAAGAGCTAGTCTCTCGTTGGTTCCACGTCTTCCCGTTTATCCTCAGGACAAATTGCAACCTGTACGGAACAGGAGGTTAAAGGTGCTGATGCTCCAAGTAGGGAGCTTGCTAGTAAAGCGGCTGGAATGGCGAACCCGGGCACAAGGAGATGAGAAATGAGGTGCGTTTTAGAAACCTTTCCCCATCACACGGTGTACCATCTTCTGGGTTTCTCATGCATGTTTTTGATGTAGGAAGATGCCCTTGAACCTGGAGATTTGGGACCCATGCGATGGGTACCACGCAGTATTCCTTTAAAGGGTCTGCGTTTGCTCACCCAACCTCACCAAACCTCTCAGCCCCAAGAGTGTCCACCCTTATGTCTCATCCAGCTGTGCGTCTAGATATGGTCAATCCAGGTTGCATCACAGCCCCTGAACGCATTGTGTAAGAATTTCTCTCTCTTTCACTGTCTTTGTTTCATGGGTGTTTCAAAGTAATTTATTTTTATAATGGGGTTTAGCTGCTTTTCACTGCTGTGTTTATGCCGCTTTACACCCACTTGACACACTAACAGAGAGATATCAATACATAGGTTTTACGATTATTATTAGTCAGATATATTCTTGTGCGGTGAATAGGGCGTGTTGAGTCCAGTTCTCTGAGCAAGGAGTAGGTCTTGTCTATTACATATTGGGTTTATGGAACGGTATCTGAGCTAATTTGATACCCTTGTTTTATGTATCACCCCACCTCACCTTTCCCGTTAAGCAGCCATAGTGTGTTTTCTGCACGTGTGACTCTGTTCTGTTTTGTAATTCAGTTCAAGTGTAACGGTTTTTACATTCCCTCTATCAGTAATCCTTATGAGAAGTGTCCTTTTCTGTGTGACTTATTTCACTTAGAATCGTCGTACCTAAATCCACTCATCATGCTGCTACTAACCTTACGACATTGATTTCCTGGCTGAGTGATATTCCATTGTACATGAGGACCACAACTTCTTTATCCATTTTTCTCTTTCCTGGGATATTTAAGGTGGAATGAAGTGGAGGTCCTGGTCAACAGAGCAGCCCTAAACTTTGGGGTGCTTGTGTCTTGCTGATTTTTAATTTTCCCAATTTATACCCCCATGAGTGGAAGTGCCCTATGCTCTCTAAGCTGTGTTTTTCAGATGTTTCAGGACTCACCGGACACTTCTCCAGAGTGGCTCTTGGCAATTTACATCCCGCCCATCAGTGTAGCAAGGCTCCCATTTCTCCATGGCCTGTCCTGCATTTCTGGTTTTGACACTTTTTTCAGCATGGCCCTTTTGACCGATGGGAAGCGAGACTTCTTTGTAGCGCTGATTTGCCTTTCCAGGTTGCTTGGTTGGCCAAAAAGGGCGTATGCGTTTTTTCCTGAATCTATTCAGGAAAAAACGCATACGCCCTTTTTGGCCAAGGGCATCATTGTCAACGTTTTGCCGCTTTTCATGTGCTTTAAAGGCGATTCGTATCTACCTCCTGAAATCTGTTTCCTGCAATTCTGCCTTGATTTCAAATCCTCTTCTTTGCCTTCCCTCAATATATTTGTGGACGAGAGTTATCATTTATAACTCTGCAGGTTTGTGAATTGCAGTGCCCTGAACCTCCATTTTACAACTCGTTTTTATGGGAGCTGGCCGCAAAATCGCAGAATGGCTTCAGGCCCTGTTCTGGTTCCGGGGGTCAGGCTGAGCCTGTGGTTAATTCTTCTTTCTGATGGGAAAATAGAGTGACCTGTGCCTGTCCCAACACCAAGAGCTAGTCTCTCGTTGGTTCCACGTCTTCCCGTTTATCCTCAGGACAAATTGCAACCTGTACGGAACAGGAGGTTAAAGGTGCTGATGCTCCAAGTAGGGAGCTTGCTAGTAAAGCGGCTGGAATGGCGAACCCGGGCACAAGGAGATGAGAAATGAGGTGCGTTTTAGAAACCTTTCCCCATCACACGGTGTACCATCTTCTGGGTTTCTCATGCATGTTTTTGATATAGGAAGATGCCCTTGAACCTGGAGATTTGGGACCCATGCGATGGGTACCAGGCAGTATTCCTTTAAAGGGTCTGCGTTTGCTCACCCAACCTCACCAAACCTCTCAGCCCCAAGAGTGTCCACCCTTATGTCTCATCCAGCTGTGCGTCTAGATATGGTCAATCCAGGTTGCATCACAGCCCCTGAACGCATTGTGTAAGAATTTCTCTCTCTTTCACTGTCTTTGTTTCATGGGTGTTTCAAAGTAATTTATTTTTATAATGGGGTTTAGCTGCTTTTCACTGCTGTGTTTATGCCGCTTTACACCCACTTGACACACTAACAGAGAGATATCAATACATAGGTTTTACGATTATTATTAGTCAGATATATTCTTGTGCGGTGAATAGGGCGTGTTGAGTCCAGTTCTCTGAGCAAGGAGTAGGTCTTGTCTATTACATATTGGGTTTATGGAACGGTATCTGAGCTAATTTGATACCCTTGTTTTATGTATCACCCCACCTCACCTTTCCCGTTAAGCAGCCATAGTGTGTTTTCTGCACGTGTGACTCTGTTCTGTTTTGTAATTCAGTTCAAGTGTAACGGTTTTTACATTCCCTCTATCAGTGATACCTTATGAGAAGTGTCCTTTTCTGTGTGACTTATTTCACTTAGAATCGTCGTACCTAAATCCACTCATCATGCTGCTACTAACCTTCCGACATTGATTTCCTGGCTGAGTGATATTCCATTGTACATGAGGACCACAACTTCTTTATCCATTTTTCTCTTTCCTGGGATATTTAAGGTGGAATGAAGTGGAGGTCCTGGTCAACAGAGCAGCCCTAAACTTTGGGGTGCTTGTGTCTTGCTGATTTTTAATTTTCCCAATTTATACCCCCATGAGTGGAAGTGCCCTATGCTCTCTAAGCTGTGTTTTTCAGATGTTTCAGGACTCACCGGACACTTCTCCAGAGTGGCTCTTGGCAATTTACATCCCGCCCATCAGTGTAGCAAGGCTCCCATTTCTCCATGGCCTGTCCTGCATTTCTGGTTTTGACACTTTTTTCAGCATGGCCCTTTTGACCGATGGGAAGCGAGACTTCTTTGTAGCGCTGATTTGCCTTTCCAGGTTGCTTGGTTGGCCAAAAAGGGCGTATGCGTTTTTTCCTGAATCTATTCAGGAAAAAACGCATACGCCCTTTTTGGCCAAGGGCATCATTGTCAACGTTTTGCCGCTTTTCATGTGCTTTAAAGGCGATTCGTATCTACCTCCTGAAATCTGTTTCCTGCAATTCTGCCTTGATTTCAAATCCTCTTCTTTGCCTTCCCTCAATATATTTGTGGACGAGAGTTATCATTTATAACTCTGCAGGTTTGTGAATTGCAGTGCCCTGAACCTCCATTTTACAACTCGTTTTTATGGGAGCTGGCCGCAAAATCGCAGAATGGCTTCAGGCCCTGTTCTGGTTCCGGGGGTCAGGCTGAGCCTGTGGTTAATTCTTCTTTCTGATGGGAAAATAGAGTGACCTGTGCCTGTCCCAACACCAAGAGCTAGTCTCTCGTTGGTTCCACGTCTTCCCGTTTATCCTCAGGACAAATTGCAACCTGTACGGAACAGGAGGTTAAAGGTGCTGATGCTCCAAGTAGGGAGCTTGCTAGTAAAGCGGCTGGAATGGCGAACCCGGGCACAAGGAGATGAGAAATGAGGTGCGTTTTAGAAACCTTTCCCCATCACACGGTGTACCATCTTCTGGGTTTCTCATGCATGTTTTTGATGTAGGAAGATGCCCTTGAACCTGGAGATTTGGGACCCATGCGATGGGTACCACGCAGTATTCCTTTAAAGGGTCTGCGTTTGCTCACCCAACCTCACCAAACCTCTCAGCCCCAAGAGTGTCCACCCTTATGTCTCATCCAGCTGTGCGTCTAGATATGGTCAATCCAGGTTGCATCACAGCCCCTGAACGCATTGTGTAAGAATTTCTCTCTCTTTCACTGTCTTTGTTTCATGGGTGTTTCAAAGTAATTTATTTTTATAATGGGGTTTAGCTGCTTTTCACTGCTGTGTTTATGCCGCTTTACACCCACTTGACACACTAACAGAGAGATATCAATACATAGGTTTTACGATTATTATTAGTCAGATATATTCTTGTGCGGTGAATAGGGCGTGTTGAGTCCAGTTCTCTGAGCAAGGAGTAGGTCTTGTCTATTACATATTGGGTTTATGGAACGGTATCTGAGCTAATTTGATACCCTTGTTTTATGTATCACCCCACCTCACCTTTCCCGTTAAGCAGCCATAGTGTGTTTTCTGCACGTGTGACTCTGTTCTGTTTTGTAATTCAGTTCAAGTGTAACGGTTTTTACATTCCCTCTATCAGTGATACCTTATGAGAAGTGTCCTTTTCTGTGTGACTTATTTCACTTAGAATCGTCGTACCTAAATCCACTCATCATGCTGCTACTAACCTTACGACATTGATTTCCTGGCTGAGTGATATTCCATTGTACATGAGGACCACAACTTCTTTATCCATTTTTCTCTTTCCTGGGATATTTAAGGTGGAATGAAGTGGAGGTCCTGGTCAACAGAGCAGCCCTAAACTTTGGGGTGCTTGTGTCTTGCTGATTTTTCATTTTCCCAATTTATACCCCCATGAGTGGAAGTGCCCTATGCTCTCTAAGCTGTGTTTTTCAGATGTTTCAGGACTCACCGGACACTTCTCCAGAGTGGCTCTTGGCAATTTACATCCCGCCCATCAGTGTAGCAAGGCTCCCATTTCTCCATGGCCTGTCCTGCATTTCTGGTTTTGACACTTTTTTCAGCATGGCCCTTTTGACCGATGGGAAGCGAGACTTCTTTGTAGCGCTGATTTGCCTTTCCAGGTTGCTTGGTTGGCCAAAAAGGGCGTATGCGTTTTTTCCTGAATCTATTCAGGAAAAAACGCATACGCCCTTTTTGGCCAAGGGCATCATTGTCAACGTTTTGCCGCTTTTCATGTGCTTTAAAGGCGATTCGTATCTACCTCCTGAAATCTGTTTCCTGCAATTCTGCCTTGATTTCAAATCCTCTTCTTTGCCTTCCCTCAATATATTTGTGGACGAGAGTTATCATTTATAACTCTGCAGGTTTGTGAATTGCAGTGCCCTGAACCTCCATTTTACAACTCGTTTTTATGGGAGCTGGCCGCAAAATCGCAGAATGGCTTCAGGCCCTGTTCTGGTTCCGGGGGTCAGGCTGAGCCTGTGGTTAATTCTTCTTTCTGATGGGAAAATAGAGTGACCTGTGCCTGTCCCAACACCAAGAGCTAGTCTCTCGTTGGTTCCACGTCTTCCCGTTTATCCTCAGGACAAATTGCAACCTGTACGGAACAGGAGGTTAAAGGTGCTGATGCTCCAAGTAGGGAGCTTGCTAGTAAAGCGGCTGGAATGGCGAACCCGGGCACAAGGAGATGAGAAATGAGGTGCGTTTTAGAAACCTTTCCCCATCACACGGTGTACCATCTTCTGGGTTTCTCATGCATGTTTTTGATGTAGGAAGATGCCCTTGAACCTGGAGATTTGGGACCCATGCGATGGGTACCACGCAGTATTCCTTTAAAGGGTCTGCGTTTGCTCACCCAACCTCACCAAACCTCTCAGCCCCAAGAGTGTCCACCCTTATGTCTCATCCAGCTGTGCGTCTAGATATGGTCAATCCAGGTTGCATCACAGCCCCTGAACGCATTGTGTAAGAATTTCTCTCTCTTTCACTGTCTTTGTTTCATGGGTGTTTCAAAGTAATTTATTTTTATAATGGGGTTTAGCTGCTTTTCACTGCTGTGTTTATGCCGCTTTACACCCACTTGACACACTAACAGAGAGATATCAATACATAGGTTTTACGATTATTATTAGTCAGATATATTCTTGTGCGGTGAATAGGGCGTGTTGAGTCCAGTTCTCTGAGCAAGGAGTAGGTCTTGTCTATTACATATTGGGTTTATGGAACGGTATCTGAGCTAATTTGATACCCTTGTTTTATGTATCACCCCACCTCACCTTTCCCGTTAAGCAGCCATAGTGTGTTTTCTGCACGTGTGACTCTGTTCTGTTTTGTAATTCAGTTCAAGTGTAACGGTTTTTACATTCCCTCTATCAGTGATACCTTATGAGAAGTGTCCTTTTCTGTGTGACTTATTTCACTTAGAATCGTCGTACCTAAATCCACTCATCATGCTGCTACTAACCTTACGACATTGATTTCCTGGCTGAGTGATATTCCATTGTACATGAGGACCACAACTTCTTTATCCATTTTTCTCTTTCCTGGGATATTTAAGGTGGAATGAAGTGGAGGTCCTGGTCAACAGAGCAGCCCTAAACTTTGGGGTGCTTGTGTCTTGCTGATTTTTCATTTTCCCAATTTATACCCCCATGAGTGGAAGTGCCCTATGCTCTCTAAGCTGTGTTTTTCAGATGTTTCAGGACTCACCGGACACTTCTCCAGAGTGGCTCTTGGCAATTTACATCCCGCCCATCAGTGTAGCAAGGCTCCCATTTCTCCATGGCCTGTCCTGCATTTCTGGTTTTGACACTTTTTTCAGCATGGCCCTTTTGACCGATGGGAAGCGAGACTTCTTTGTAGCGCTGATTTGCCTTTCCAGGTTGCTTGGTTGGCCAAAAAGGGCGTATGCGTTTTTTCCTGAATCTATTCAGGAAAAAACGCATACGCCCTTTTTGGCCAAGGGCATCATTGTCAACGTTTTGCCGCTTTTCATGTGCTTTAAAGGCGATTCGTATCTACCTCCTGAAATCTGTTTCCTGCAATTCTGCCTTGATTTCAAATCCTCTTCTTTGCCTTCCCTCAATATATTTGTGGACGAGAGTTATCATTTATAACTCTGCAGGTTTGTGAATTGCAGTGCCCTGAACCTCCATTTTACAACTCGTTTTTATGGGAGCTGGCCGCAAAATCGCAGAATGGCTTCAGGCCCTGTTCTGGTTCCGGGGGTCAGGCTGAGCCTGTGGTTAATTCTTCTTTCTGATGGGAAAATAGAGTGACCTGTGCCTGTCCCAACACCAAGAGCTAGTCTCTCGTTGGTTCCACGTCTTCCCGTTTATCCTCAGGACAAATTGCAACCTGTACGGAACAGGAGGTTAAAGGTGCTGATGCTCCAAGTAGGGAGCTTGCTAGTAAAGCGGCTGGAATGGCGAACCCGGGCACAAGGAGATGAGAAATGAGGTGCGTTTTAGAAACCTTTCCCCATCACACGGTGTACCATCTTCTGGGTTTCTCATGCATGTTTTTGATGTAGGAAGATGCCCTTGAACCTGGAGATTTGGGACCCATGCGATGGGTACCACGCAGTATTCCTTTAAAGGGTCTGCGTTTGCTCACCCAACCTCACCAAACCTCTCAGCCCCAAGAGTGTCCACCCTTATGTCTCATCCAGCTGTGCGTCTAGATATGGTCAATCCAGGTTGCATCACAGCCCCTGAACGCATTGTGTAAGAATTTCTCTCTCTTTCACTGTCTTTGTTTCATGGGTGTTTCAAAGTAATTTATTTTTATAATGGGGTTTAGCTGCTTTTCACTGCTGTGTTTATGCCGCTTTACACCCACTTGACACACTAACAGAGAGATATCAATACATAGGTTTTACGATTATTATTAGTCAGATATATTCTTGTGCGGTGAATAGGGCGTGTTGAGTCCAGTTCTCTGAGCAAGGAGTAGGTCTTGTCTATTACATATTGGGTTTATGGAACGGTATCTGAGCTAATTTGATACCCTTGTTTTATGTATCACCCCACCTCACCTTTCCCGTTAAGCAGCCATAGTGTGTTTTCTGCACGTGTGACTCTGTTCTGTTTTGTAATTCAGTTCAAGTGTAACGGTTTTTACATTCCCTCTATCAGTGATACCTTATGAGAAGTGTCCTTTTCTGTGTGACTTATTTCACTTAGAATCGTCGTACCTAAATCCACTCATCATGCTGCTACTAACCTTACGACATTGATTTCCTGGCTGAGTGATATTCCATTGTACATGAGGACCACAACTTCTTTATCCATTTTTCTCTTTCCTGGGATATTTAAGGTGGAATGAAGTGGAGGTCCTGGTCAACAGAGCAGCCCTAAACTTTGGGGTGCTTGTGTCTTGCTGATTTTTCATTTTCCCAATTTATACCCCCATGAGTGGAAGTGCCCTATGCTCTCTAAGCTGTGTTTTTCAGATGTTTCAGGACTCACCGGACACTTCTCCAGAGTGGCTCTTGGCAATTTACATCCCGCCCATCAGTGTAGCAAGGCTCCCATTTCTCCATGGCCTGTCCTGCATTTCTGGTTTTGACACTTTTTTCAGCATGGCCCTTTTGACCGATGGGAAGCGAGACTTCTTTGTAGCGCTGATTTGCCTTTCCAGGTTGCTTGGTTGGCCAAAAAGGGCGTATGCGTTTTTTCCTGAATCTATTCAGGAAAAAACGCATACGCCCTTTTTGGCCAAGGGCATCATTGTCAACGTTTTGCCGCTTTTCATGTGCTTTAAAGGCGATTCGTATCTACCTCCTGAAATCTGTTTCCTGCAATTCTGCCTTGATTTCAAATCCTCTTCTTTGCCTTCCCTCAATATATTTGTGGACGAGAGTTATCATTTATAACTCTGCAGGTTTGTGAATTGCAGTGCCCTGAACCTCCATTTTACAACTCGTTTTTATGGGAGCTGGCCGCAAAATCGCAGAATGGCTTCAGGCCCTGTTCTGGTTCCGGGGGTCAGGCTGAGCCTGTGGTTAATTCTTCTTTCTGATGGGAAAATAGAGTGACCTGTGCCTGTCCCAACACCAAGAGCTAGTCTCTCGTTGGTTCCACGTCTTCCCGTTTATCCTCAGGACAAATTGCAACCTGTACGGAACAGGAGGTTAAAGGTGCTGATGCTCCAAGTAGGGAGCTTGCTAGTAAAGCGGCTGGAATGGCGAACCCGGGCACAAGGAGATGAGAAATGAGGTGCGTTTTAGAAACCTTTCCCCATCACACGGTGTACCATCTTCTGGGTTTCTCATGCATGTTTTTGATGTAGGAAGATGCCCTTGAACCTGGAGATTTGGGACCGATGCGATGGGTACCACGCAGTATTCCTTTAAAGGGTCTGCGTTTGCTCACCCAACCTCACCAAACCTCTCAGCCCCAAGAGTGTCCACCCTTATGTCTCATCCAGCTGTGCGTCTAGATATGGTCAATCCAGGTTGCATCACAGCCCCTGAACGCATTGTGTAAGAATTTCTCTCTCTTTCACTGTCTTTGTTTCATGGGTGTTTCAAAGTAATTTATTTTTATAATGGGGTTTAGCTGCTTTTCACTGCTGTGTTTATGCCGCTTTACACCCACTTGACACACTAACAGAGAGATATCAATACATAGGTTTTACGATTATTATTAGTCAGATATATTCTTGTGCGGTGAATAGGGCGTGTTGAGTCCAGTTCTCTGAGCAAGGAGTAGGTCTTGTCTATTACATATTGGGTTTATGGAACGGTATCTGAGCTAATTTGATACCCTTGTTTTATGTATCACCCCACCTCACCTTTCCCGTTAAGCAGCCATAGTGTGTTTTCTGCATGTGTGACTCTGTTCTGTTTTGTAATTCAGTTCAAGTGTAACGGTTTTTACATTCCCTCTATCAGTGATACCTTATGAGAAGTGTCCTTTTCTGTGTGACTTATTTCACTTAGAATCGTCGTACCTAAATCCACTCATCATGCTGCTACTAACCTTACGACATTGATTTGCTGGCTGAGTGATATTCCATTGTACATGAGGACCACAACTTCTTTATCCATTTTTCTCTTTCCTGGGATATTTAAGGTGGAATGAAGTGGAGGTCCTGGTCAACAGAGCAGCCCTAAACTTTGGGGTGCTTGTGTCTTGCTGATTTTTAATTTTCCCAATTTATACCCCCATGAGTGGAAGTGCCCTATGCTCTCTAAGCTGTGTTTTTCAGATGTTTCAGGACTCACCGGACACTTCTCCAGAGTGGCTCTTGGCAATTTACATTCCGCCCATCAGTGTAGCAAGGCTCCCATTTCTCCATGGCCTGTCCTGCATTTCTGGTTTTGACACTTTTTTCAGCATGGCCCTTTTGACCGATGGGAAGCGAGACTTCTTTGTAACGCTGATTTGCCTTTCCAGGTTGCTTGGTTGGCCAAAAAGGGCGTATGCGTTTTTTCCTGAATCTATTCAGGAAAAAACGCATACGCCCTTTTTGGCCAAGGGCATCATTGTCAACGTTTTGCCGCTTTTCATGTGCTTTAAAGGCGATTCGTATCTACCTCCTGAAATCTGTTTCCTGCAATTCTGCCTTGATTTCAAATCCTCTTCTTTGCCTTCCCTCAATATATTTGTGGACGAGAGTTATCATTTATAACTCTGCAGGTTTGTGAATTGCAGTGCCCTGAACCTCCATTTTACAACTCGTTTTTATGGGAGCTGGCCGCAAAATCGCAGAATGGCTTCAGGCCCTGTTCTGGTTCCGGGGGTCAGGCTGAACCTGTGGTTAATTCTTCTTTCTGATGGGAAAATAGAGTGACCTGTGCCTGTCCCAACACCAAGAGCTAGTCTCTCGTTGGTTCCACGTCTTCCCGTTTATCCTCAGGACAAATTGCAACCTGTACGGAACAGGAGGTTAAAGGTGCTGATGCTCCAAGTAGGGAGCTTGCTAGTAAAGCGGCTGGAATGGCGAACCCGGGCACAAGGAGATGAGAAATGAGGTGCGTTTTAGAAACCTTTCCCCATCACACGGTGTACCATCTTCTGGGTTTCTCATGCATGTTTTTGATGTAGGAAGATGCCCTTGAACCTGGAGATTTGGGACCCATGCGATGGGTACCACGCAGTATTCCTTTAAAGGGTCTGCGTTTGCTCACCCAACCTCACCAAACCTCTCAGCCCCAAGAGTGTCCACCCTTATGTCTCATCCAGCTGTGCGTCTAGATATGGTCAATCCAGGTTGCATCACAGCCCCTGAACGCATTGTGTAAGAATTTCTCTCTCTTTCACTGTCTTTGTTTCATGGGTGTTTCAAAGTAATTTATTTTTATAATGGGGTTTAGCTGCTTTTCACTGCTGTGTTTATGCCGCTTTACACCCACTTGACACACTAACAGAGAGATATCAATACATAGGTTTTACGATTATTATTAGTCAGATATATTCTTGTGCGGTGAATAGGGCGTGTTGAGTCCAGTTCTCTGAGCAAGGAGTAGGTCTTGTCTATTACATATTGGGTTTATGGAACGGTATCTGAGCTAATTTGATACCCTTGTTTTATGTATCACCCCACCTCACCTTTCCCGTTAAGCAGCCATAGTGTGTTTTCTGCATGTGTGACTCTGTTCTGTTTTGTAATTCAGTTCAAGTGTAACGGTTTTTACATTCCCTCTATCAGTGATACCTTATGAGAAGTGTCCTTTTCTGTGTGACTTATTTCACTTAGAATCGTCGTACCTAAATCCACTCATCATGCTGCTACTAACCTTACGACATTGATTTCCTGGCTGAGTGATATTCCATTGTACATGAGGACCACAACTTCTTTATCCATTTTTCTCTTTCCTGGGATATTTAAGGTGGAATGAAGTGGAGGTCCTGGTCAACAGAGCAGCCCTAAACTTTGGGGTGCTTGTGTCTTGCTGATTTTTAATTTTCCCAATTTATACCCCCATGAGTGGAAGTGCCCTATGCTCTCTAAGCTGTGTTTTTCAGATGTTTCAGGACTCACCGGACACTTCTCCAGAGTGGCTCTTGGCAATTTACATCCCGCCCATCAGTGTAGCAAGGCTCCCATTTCTCCATGGCCTGTCCTGCATTTCTGGTTTTGACACTTTTTTCAGCATGGCCCTTTTAACCGATGGGAAGCGAGACTTCTTTGTAGCGCTGATTTGCCTTTCCAGGTTGCTTGTTTGGCCAAAAAGGGCGTATGCGTTTTTTCCTGAATATATTCAGGAAAAAACGCATACGCCCTTTTTGGCCAAGGGCATCATTGTCAACGTTTTGCCGCTTTTCATGTGCTTTAAAGGCGATTCGTATCTACCTCCTGAAATCTGTTTCCTGCAATTCTGCCTTGATTTCAAATCCTCTTCTTTGCCTTCCCTCAATATATTTGTGGACGAGAGTTATCATTTATAACTCTGCAGGTTTGTGAATTGCAGTGCCCTGAACCTCCATTTTACAACTCGTTTTTATGGGAGCTGGCCGCAAAATCGCAGAATGGCTTCAGGCCCTGTTCTGGTTCCGGGGGTCAGGCTGAGCCTGTGGTTAATTCTTCTTTCTGATGGGAAAATAGAGTGACCTGTGCCTGTCCCAACACCAAGAGCTAGTCTCTCGTTGGTTCCACGTCTTCCCGTTTATCCTCAGGACAAATTGCAACCTGTACGGAACAGGAGGTTAAAGGTGCTGATGCTCCAAGTAGGGAGCTTGCTAGTAAAGCGGCTGGAATGGCGAACCCGGGCACAAGGAGATGAGAAATGAGGTGCGTTTTAGAAACCTTTCCCCATCACACGGTGTACCATCTTCTGGGTTTCTCATGCATGTTTTTGATGTAGGAAGATGCCCTTGAACCTGGAGATTTGGGACCCATGCGATGAGTACCACGCAGTATTACTTTAAAGGGTCTGCGTTTGCTCACCCAACCTCACCAAACCTCTCAGCCCCAAGAGTGTCCACCCTTATGTCTCATCCAGCTGTGCGTCTAGATATGGTCAATCCAGGTTGCATCACAGCCCCTGAACGCATTGTGTAAGAATTTCTCTCTCTTTCACTGTCTTTGTTTCATGGGTGTTTCAAAGTAATTTATTTTTATAATGGGGTTTAGCTGCTTTTCACTGCTGTGTTTATGCCGCTTTACACCCACTTGACACACTAACAGAGAGATATCAATACATAGGTTTTACGATTATTATTAGTCAGATATATTCTTGTGCGGTGAATAGGGCGTGTTGAGTCCAGTTCTCTGAGCAAGGAGTAGGTCTTGTCTATTACATATTGGGTTTATGGAACGGTATCTGAGCTAATTTGATACCCTTGTTTTATGTATCACCCCACCTCACCTTTCCCGTTAAGCAGCCATAGTGTGTTTTCTGCATGTGTGACTCTGTTCTGTTTTGTAATTCAGTTCAAGTGTAACGGTTTTTACATTCCCTCTATCAGTGATACCTTATGAGAAGTGTCCTTTTCTGTGTGACTTATTTCACTTAGAATCGTCGTACCTAAATCCACTCATCATGCTGCTACTAACCTTACGACATTGATTTCCTGGCTGAGTGATATTCCATTGTACATAAGGACCACAACTTCTTTATCCATTTTTCTCTTTCCTGGGATATTTAAGGTGGAATGAAGTGGAGGTCCTGGTCAACAGAGCAGCCCTAAACTTTGGGGTGCTTGTGTCTTGCTGATTTTTAATTTTCCCAATTTATACCCCCATGAGTGGAAGTGCCCTATGCTCTCTAAGCTGTGTTTTTCAGATGTTTCAGGACTCACCAGACACTTCTCCAGAGTGGCTCTTGGCAATTTACATCCCGCCCATCAGTGTAGCAAGGCTCCCATTTCTCCATGGCCTGTCCTGCATTTCTGGTTTTGACACTTTTTTCAGCATGGCCCTTTTGACCGATGGGAAGCGAGACTTCTTTGTAGCGCTGATTTGCCTTTCCAGGTTGCTTGGTTGGCCAAAAAGGGCGTATGCGTTTTTTCCTGAATCTATTCAGGAAAAAACGCATACGCCCTTTTTGGCCAAGGGCATCATTGTCAACGTTTTGCCGCTTTTCATGTGCTTTAAAGGCGATTCGTATCTACCTCCTGAAATCTGTTTCGTGCAATTCTGCCTTGATTTCAAATCCTCTTCTTTGCCTTCCCTCAATATATTTGTGGACGAGAGTTATCATTTATAACTCTGCAGGTTTGTGAATTGCAGTGCCCTGAACCTCCATTTTACAACTCGTTTTTATGGGAGCTGGCCGCAAAATCGCAGAATGGCTTCAGGCCCTGTTCTGGTTCCGGGGGTCAGGCTGAGCCTGTGGTTAATTCTTCTTTCTGATGGGAAAATAGAGTGACCTGTGCCTGTCCCAACACCAAGAGCTAGTCTCTCGTTGGTTCCACGTCTTCCCGTTTATCCTCAGGACAAATTGCAACCTGTACGGAACAGGAGGTTAAAGGTGCTGATGCTCCAAGTAGGGAGCTTGCTAGTAAAGCGGCTGGAATGGCGAACCCGGGCACAAGGAGATGAGAAATGAGGTGCGTTTTAGAAACCTTTCCCCATCACACGGTGTACCATCTTCTGGGTTTCTCATGCATGTTTTTGATGTAGGAAGATGCCCTTGAACCTGGAGATTTGGGACCCATGCGATGGGTACCACGCAGTATTACTTTAAAGGGTCTGCGTTTGCTCACCCAACCTCACCAAACCTCTCAGCCCCAAGAGTGTCCACCCTTATGTCTCATCCAGCTGTGCGTCTAGATATGGTCAATCCAGGTTGCATCACAGCCCCTGAACGCATTGTGTAAGAATTTCTCTCTCTTTCACTGTCTTTGTTTCATGGGTGTTTCAAAGTAATTTATTTTTATAATGGGGTTTAGGTGCTTTTCACTGCTGTGTTTATGCCGCTTTACACCCACTTGACACACTAACAGAGAGATATCAATACATAGGTTTTACGATTATTATTAGTCAGATATATTCTTGTGCGGTGAATAGGGCGTGTTGAGTCCAGTTCTCTGAGCAAGGAGTAGGTCTTGTCTATTACATATTGGGTTTATGGAACGGTATCTGAGCTAATTTGATACCCTTGTTTTATGTATCACCCCACCTCACCTTTCCCGTTAAGCAGCCATAGTGTGTTTTCTGCATGTGTGACTCTGTTCTGTTTTGTAATTCAGTTCAAGTGTAACGGTTTTTACATTCCCTCTATCAGTGATACCTTATGAGAAGTGTCCTTTTCTGTGTGACTTATTTCACTTAGAATCGTCGTACCTAAATCCACTCATCATGCTGCTACTAACCTTACGACATTGATTTCCTGGCTGAGTGATATTCCATTGTAGATAAGGACCACAACTTCTTTATCCATTTTTCTCTTTCCTGGGATATTGAAGGTGGAATGAAGTGGAGGTCCTGGTCAACAGAGCAGCCCTAAACTTTGGGGTGCTTGTGTCTTGCTGATTTTTCATTTTCCCAATTTATACCCCCATGAGTGGAAGTGCCCTATGCTCTCTAAGCTGTGTTTTTCAGATGTTTCAGGACTCACCAGACACTTCTCCAGAGTGGCTCTTGGCAATTTACATCCCGCCCATCAGTGTAGCAAGGCTCCCATTTCTCCATGGCCTGTCCTGCATTTCTGGTTTTGACACTTTTTTCAGCATGGCCCTTTTGACCGATGGGAAGCGAGACTTCATTGTAGCGCTGATTTGCCTTTCCAGGTTGCTTGGTTGGCCAAAAAGGGCGTATGCGTTTTTTCCTGAATATATTCAGGAAAAAACGCATACGCCCTTTTTGGCCAAGGGCATCATTGTCAACGTTTTGCCGCTTTTCATGTGCTTTAAAGGCGATTCGTATCTACCTCCTGAAATCTGTTTCCTGCAATTCTGCCTTGATTTCAAATCCTCTTCTTTGCCTTCCCTCAATATATTTGTGGACGAGAGTTATCATTTATAACTCTGCAGGTTTGTGAATTGCAGTGCCCTGAACCTCCATTTTACAACTCGTTTTTATGGGAGCTGGCCGCAAAATCGCAGAATGGCTTCAGGCCCTGTTCTGGTTCCGGGGGTCAGGCTGAGCCTGTGGTTAATTCTTCTTTCTGATGGGAAAATAGAGTGACCTGTGCCTGTCCCAACACCAAGAGCTAGTCTCTCGTTGGTTCCACGTCTTCCCGTTTATCCTCAGGACAAATTGCAACCTGTACGGAACAGGAGGTTAAAGGTGCTGATGCTCCAAGTAGGGAGCTTGCTAGTAAAGCGGTTGGAATGGCGAACCCGGGCACAAGGAGATGAGAAATGAGGTGCGTTTTAGAAACCTTTCCCCATCACACGGTGTACCATCTTCTGGGTTTCTCATGCATGTTTTTGATGTAGGAAGATGCCCTTGAACCTGGAGATTTGGGACCCATGCGATGGGTACCACGCAGTATTACTTTAAAGGGTCTGCGTTTGCTCACCCAACCTCACCAAACCTCTCAGCCCCAAGAGTGTCCACCCTTATGTCTCATCCAGCTGTGCGTCTAGATATGGTCAATCCAGGTTGCATCACAGCCCCTGAACGCATTGTGTAAGAATTTCTCTCTCTTTCACTGTCTTTGTTTCATGGGTGTTTCAAAGTAATTTATTTTTATAATGGGGTTTAGCTGCTTTTCACTGCTGTGTTTATGCCGCTTTACACCCACTTGACACACTAACAGAGAGATATCAATACATAGGTTTTACGATTATTATTAGTCAGATATATTCTTGTGCGGTGAATAGGGCGTGTTGAGTCCAGTTCTCTGAGCAAGGAGTAGGTCTTGTCTATTACATATTGGGTTTATGGAACGGTATCTGAGCTAATTTGATACCCTTGTTTTATGTATCACCCCACCTCACCTTTCCCGTTAAGCAGCCATAGTGTGTTTTCTGCATGTGTGACTCTGTTCTGTTTTGTAATTCAGTTCAAGTGTAACGGTTTTTACATTCCCTCTATCAGTGATACCTTATGAGAAGTGTCCTTTTCTGTGTGACTTATTTCACTTAGAATCGTCGTACCTAAATCCACTCATCATGCTGCTACTAACCTTACGACATTGATTTCCTGGCTGAGTGATATTCCATTGTACATAAGGACCACAACTTCTTTATCCATTTTTCTCTTTCCTGGGATATTGAAGGTGGAATGAAGTGGAGGTCCTGGTCAACAGAGCAGCCCTAAACTTTGGGGTGCTTGTGTCTTGCTGATTTTTAATTTTCCCAATGTATACCCCCATGAGTGGAAGTGCCCTATGCTCTCTAAGCTGTGTTTTTCAGATGTTTCAGGACACACCGTACACTTCTCCAGAGTGGCTGTTGGCAATTTACATCCCGCCCATCAGTGTAGCAAGGCTCCCATTTCTCCATGGCCTGTCTTGCATTTCTGGTTTTGACACTTTTTTCAGCATGGACCTTTTGACCGATCAGAAGCTAGACTTCTTTGTAGCGCTGATTTGCCTTTCCAGGTTGCTTGGTTGGCCAAAAAGGGCGTATGCGTTTTTTCCTGAATATATTCAGGAAAAAACGCATACGCCCTTTTTGGCCAAAGGCATCATTGTCAACGTTTTGCCGCTTTTCATGTACTTTAAAGGCGATTCGTATATACCTCCTGAAATCTGTTTCCTGCAATTCTGCCTTGACTTCAAATCCTCTTCTTTGCCTTCCCTCAATATATTTGTGGACGAGAGTTACCATTTATAACTCTGCAGGTTTGTGAATTGCAGTGCTCTGAACCTCCATTTTACAACTCGCTTTTTTGGGAGCTGGCCGCAAAAGCGCAGGATGGCTTCAGGCCCTGTTCTGGTTCCGGGGGGCAGGTTGAGCCTGTGGTTAATTCTTCTTCCTCATGGGAAAATAGAGTGACCTGTGCCTGTCCCAACACCAAGAGCTAGTCTCTCGTTGGTTCCACGTCTTCCCGTTCATCCTCAGAACAAATTGCAACCTGTACGGAACAGGAGGTTAAAGGTGCTGATGCTCCAAGTAGGGAGCTTGCTAGTAAAGCGGCTGGAATGGCGAACCCGGGCACACGGAGATGAGAAATGAGGTGCGTTTTAGAAACCTTTCCCCATCACACGGTGTACCATCTTCTGGGTTTCTCATGCATGTTTTCGATGTAGGAAGATGCCCTTGAACCTGGAAATTCGGGACCCATGTGATGGGTACTACGCAGTATTACTTTAAAGGGTCTGCGTTTGCTCACCCAACCTCACCAAACCTCTCAGCCCCAAGAGTGTCCACCCTTATGTCTCATCCAGCTGTGGGTTTGGATATGGTTAATCCAGGTTGCATCACAGCCCCTGAACGCATTGTGTAAGAATTTCTCTCTCTTTCACTGTCTTTGTTTCATGGGTTTTTAAAAGTAATTTATTATTATAATGAGGTTTAGCTGCTTTTCACTGCTGTGTTTATGCCGCTTTACACCCACTTGACACACTAACAGAGAGATATCAATACATATGTTTTACGATTATTATTGGTCAGATATATTCTTGTGCGGTGAATAGGGCGTGTTGAGTCCAGTTCTCTGAGCAAGGAGTAGGTCTTGTCTATTACATATTGGGTTTATGGAACGGTATCTGAGCTAATTTGATACCCTTGTTTTATGTATCACCCCACCTCACCTTTCCCGTTAAGCAGCCATAGTGTGTTTTCTGCATGTGTGACTCTGTTCTGTTTTGTAATTCAGTTCAAGTGTAACGGTTTTTACATTCCCTCTATCAGTGATACCTTATGAGAAGTGTCCTTTTCTGTGTGACTTATTTCACTTAGAATCGTCGTACCTAAATCCACTCATCATGCTGCTACTAGCCTTACGACATTGATTTCCTGGCTGAGTGATATTCCATTGTACATAAGGACCACAACTTCTTTATCCATTTTTCTCTTTCCTGGGATATTTAAGGTGGAATGAAGTGGAGGTCCTGGTCAACAGAGCAGCCCTAAACTTTGGGGTGCTTGTGTCTTCCTGATTTTTAATTTTCCCAATTTATACCCCTATGAGTGGAAGTGCCCTATGCTCTCTAAACCGTGTTTTTCAGATGTTTCAGGACTCACCGGACACTTCTCCAGAGTGGCTCTTGGCAATTTACATCCCGCACATCAGTGTAGCAAGGCTCCCATTTCTCCATGGCCTGTCCTGCATTTCTGGTTTTGACACTTTTTTCAGCATGGCCCTTTTGACCGATGGGAAGCGAGACTTGTTTTTAGCGCTGATTTGCCTTTCCAGGTTGCTTGGTTGGCCAAAAAGGGCGTATGCGTTTTTTCCTGAATATATTCAGGAAAAAACGCATACGCCCTTTTTGGCCAAGGGCATCATTGTCAACGTTTTGCCGCTTTTCATGTGCTTTAAAGGCGATTCGTATCTACCTCCTGAAATCTGTTTCCTGCAATTCTGCCTTGATTTCAAATCCTCTTCTTTGCCTTCCCTCAATATATTTGTGGACGAGAGTTATCATTTATAACTCTGCTGGTTTGTGAATTGCAATGCCCCTGAGCTCCATTTTTCAACTCGCTTTTTTGGGAGCTGTCCGCAAAAGCGCAGGATGGCCTCAGGCACTATTCTTGTTCTGGGCGGCAGGCTGAGCCTGTGGTTAATTCTTCTTCCTGTTGGGAAAATAGAGTGACCTGTGCCTGTCCCAACACCAAGAGCTAATCTCTCATTGGCTCCCCGTCTTTCCGTTCATCCTCAGGACAAATTGCAACCTGTACGGAACAGGAGGTTAAAGGTGCTGATGCTCCAAGTAGGGAGCTTGCTAGTAAAGCGGCTGGAATGGCGAACCCGGGCACAAGGAGATGAGAAATGAGGTGCGTTTTAGAAACCTTTCCCGATCACACAGTGTACCACCTTCTGGGTTTCTCATGCATGTTTTCGATGTAGGAAGATGCCCTTGAACCTGGAGATTTGGAACCCATGGGATGGGTAACAGGCAGTATTACTTTAAAGGCTCTGCGTTTGCTCCCCCAACCTCACCAAGCCTCTCAGCCCCGAGAGTGTCCACCCTTATGTCTCATCCAGCTGTGGGTCTAGATATGGTCAATCCAGGTGGCATCACAGCCCCTGAACGAATTTTGTAATAATTTCTCTCTTTCACTGTCTTTGTTTCACGGGTTTTTAAAAGTAATTTATTTTTATAATGGGGTTTAGCTGCTTTTCACGGCTGTGTTTATGCCGCTTTACACCCACTTGACTCACTTCCAGAGAGATATCAATACACAGGTTTTACGATTCTTACTAGTCATATATGTTCTTGAGCGGTGAATAGGGGGTTTTGAGTCCAGTTCACTGAGCAAGGAGTAGGTCTTGTCTCTTACATATTGGATTTATGGAACGTTATCTGAGCTAATTTGAAATCCTTGTTTTATGCATCACCCCACCTCACCTTTCCCGTTAAGCAACCATAGTGTGTTTTCTTAATGTGTGAATCTGTTCTGTTTTGTAATTCCGTTCAAGTGTAGCAGTTTTTACATTCCCTCTGTTAGTGATATCTTATGATAAGTGTCTTTTTCTGTGTGACTTATTTCACTTAGAATAGTCCTACCTAAATCCACTCATCATGCTGCTACCAGCCTTATAATATTTATCTCACGCCTGAGTGATATACAATTGTACATATGGACCACAACTTCTTTATCCATTTTTCTCTTTCCTTGGATATTTAAGGTGGAATTAAGTGGAGGTTTTTGTCTACAGAGCAGCCCTAATGTTTGGGGTGCCTGTGTCTTGCTGATTTTTAGTTTTCCCAATTTATACGCCCATGAGTGGATGTGCCCCTTTCTCTCTAGCTGTGTTTTTTAGATGTTTTAGGAAACACCATACCCTTCTCCAGAGTCATCATTGGCAATTTATACCCCACCCATCAGTGTAACAAGGCTCCCTTTCCTCCCTGGCCTCTCCTGCATTTCTTGTTTTTACACTTTTTTAGCAAGGCCATTTTGATCGATGGGAAGTCAGACTTCTTTGTAGTGCTGAATTGCATTTCCGGCTTGCTTGGTTGGCCACAAAGGGCCTATGGGTTTTTTCCTGAATTCATTCAGAAAAAAACGCATATGCTCTTTTTGGCCAAGTGCATCATTGTCGACGTTTTGCCGCTTTTCATGTGCTTTAGGTGTGATTCGAATCTAACTCCTGAAATCTGTTTCCTGCAATTCTGCCTTGATTTCAAATCCTCTTCGTTGCCTTCCCTCAATATATTTGTGGACGAGAGTTATCATTTATAACTCTGCAGATTTGTGAATTGCAGTGCCCCTGAGCTCCATTTTTCAACTCGCTTTTTTGGGAGCTTTCCGCAGAAACTCTCATTTGCTTCTGGCCCTACTCTGGTTCCCGGTGGCAGGCTGAGCCTTTTCTTAATTCTTCTTCCTGACTGGAAAGTAGAGTGACATGTGCCTCTCCGAACATCTAGGGCTTGGCTCTCCTTGTTTCTCCTCCTTCCCCTTCTTCCTTTGGACAAATTCCAATTTCTGTGCAACTGGATGTTGAAGGTGCTGACATCCTCAAGTGGGGAGATTTTAAGGAAAAAGGCTGGAGAGGTGAACCCAACAACCAGGAAATTAGGAGTTTTGGTGCCTTTTCCAAAATCTTCCTGATCCAACCGTGTTCCATCTTCTGGGTGTCACAGGCATGTTTTAGCTGTAGGAAAGGTCCCGTGTATGTAAGGAGAACACAAGGGATTTTTCCAAATCAGTGTCTCCCCGAACTCCAATCTGGGGAATTTTTAAGCTACTGGTACATGTGTGTTCATTAAGGGACTTGGGCCGTGGGCAGAGTCCGAACTTTAGATGATTGAAGTCTTCAGGTTCAGAAACGCTCACCATCGGCCTCCTTTAGTTTCCATTTTATCTGTAGTTGATAGATGATGTCGATATAGATATCTATTGTTTTTCAGATTATTTCCCCTCAGGGGTCATTACAAAATATTGAGTATAGTTCCCTGTGCTATACAGTAGTTCCTTGTTGATGATATATTTTATACATAGCAGTGTGTATATGTTAATCTGAAACTGTTAATTTATCCCTCCTACCACCTTTCCCCTTTGGTAATAAAAAATATAAGATTTTATACTTCTCAGAAATCTAGGAGCTGAAAGAGAGGTATCATTTTCAATGGAAAATCATTCCAAACAAGGTTGAAACTTCAACCAAGATTATTAGATGTACATCCTTGGAAAGAAATCACTGCATTTCTCTACTCTTGACCTGACAAATAAGACAAACCCCTCCACTGAACTTGCTTATAATAAAGTGATGGAAATATCAAATGGAAGTGTTAGAAACATCTTATTTTACACGAGCCTTATACACTGCTCTATGTTAATTACAGTTTGGCTCACACATCTGTTCATTGAAGTTACAATGTTCTCAAATTCTGTTACTGATCCTGCAGAGTGGGCCCCAACAAGGGTCTCCCTGCCCAGTGTCATTGGAGCCAACAGATCGAGACTGACTTTGGTTCAGAAGCAAAGGAAAACTTTATATTTTGATCAGAGAATGGAGAGGTGAGAGTGTGTGCTCCCCTGCGGGTTGTGGGCCGGGCTGCTGTGTAGGGATCCTGTCAGCATCAGCGGGAGGGAGGGGGCGGAGCTCTCGAGGGCCAGGTTGGCTGGAGCTCAGGCTCTATGTCGCAGAGTCTGCACGGGGCCCCACGAGCTGAGGTGTCGGCCCAGCCATTTTGCACGAGGAAATCGGGTCTGAAGTGTCGGGTGTGGGACCTCTGCATGTGGAAACCTAGGAGCAAGTGAAATTAGACAAAGCACAAAGGAAAAAATGGTTAGACTTTATTTTATTGCCCAGATTCTATTTTTATCTCCCAGGAATTTTTAATGGGCTTTGCCAGTGACAAAGCCCTCCTCTGCCTTTTGTCCCATTCCTCATTCTTGGGGCGCTGAGGGTGCAGACACGTCTTCTGTAAATGCTTCATGCTGAGTTGGGTGTCCTCATACCCGGGGGGAGGGGCAGGACTTCTCCCCAGCAGCCTCCAGGTGAGGTTGATTGTCCGCAGGCCTCCTCCCTCACTGCTCGTCTGCCTGAGCACCAGCATTGGAAGTTTTATAGATTCTAATGACCTTTAAGGGTCCAGGAAAGAGATGTGCAGAGACGCTGGGGGGGTGGGCGGTTTTACCCTGCTCCACATTGGTTCGGCCCCCTTAGGCTGATGGTTTCTGCCAGCCTAGATGCTCTGACCAGTAGTCTGTGCTTTCTTTAGTTAGGCCACTGAATTAACGTACAAACAGCACCAGGTGTCAGAGCCCTGCTTGCTCAACTCCCAGACAGTCCAGGGCCGGTGGTGATCCAGGACCATGACGGCCACTCAGTCAACGGCCTTTTGAAGTAGCCAGGAGTACAGCCGGTCTCATTGGCCGCCGTCACTGCGGTGTCTGTAGGCTTTTCTATGGTGGCAGCGTTATTTACGGTTCCCCTGCCAAGTTTATTAGCTCCGCTCTGGGTGCAGTAAGTCCTGTAAGCAATAGTCTGCTCTTTTGGGGCACACTCTTGTTGTTTTCTGAGAGAAGCTCCAGGTCAAGTGATGGTCACACGAGTCGTCATGGGGGCCCATTGCACCAGGTTGTCTCTCTGGAGGTTGGTGTTGGAGGGCCTCCTCACTCGAGGTCATTGTGCCCACGGAGCAATCCCTGCAACTTCAGGGCATGGTGGGTGGTTAGGATCACCAAGTGGCGTCCTTTTCCCTTAGGAGGGAGCTGGCCTTGCGGGCTGCTGATTTCCAGGTTTTTAGATACCCCCAGTATCCTGGTCGGATGGGGTGGCTGGCCAATGCCTGGAGGGCATTCTTGCATTGTTCCATTTCAAGTGGTCCCAGTTTTTGCACTAATACTCCAAGGGCGATTCGCCTTGGACCAGGAATGTAAAGGTCAAAGGGTTTAGCTAACTTAGGGAGGTCCAGGGCCAGGGTCTGAATTGACTGCTCTTTCCATTCTTGAAAGGCCGCTTCTGGATTCTATTCAAAAGGATCATCATCTTTTCCTTTCAGTGATTCATATAGAGGCCCAGCTATTAGACTGTAGTTAGGGATCCAGATGCAGCAAACCCCGGTCTCCCCAGGAACCCCTAAGCTGTCTTCTAGTTTCAGGAAAGGTGAGGCTGCAAATGGCTTCTTCCCTTTCCTGGGGTGGGCTTCTCCGACCTTCTGTGCGAATGAAGCCCAGGAAGGCCACCTTAGTTTGTGATATTTGAGCCTTTTCCTTGGACACCTTCTATCTTTTATTGGCTAGGTAGTTCAGAGGCCTCCTTAGTCGGGCTGGTGATCAGAATGTCATCTGCATATTGAAGGAGGGTTCCCTTCTCCAGAGGTAGATCTTTTAGGTCTTTAGCTAACGTTTCCCCAAAGATGGTGTGGGAATTTTTGAACCCCTGGGGCAGGACGGCCCAGCAGTATTGTTTTTGTTGTAGGTTGAGTCCTGCCACTCACAGCCAAAATTTCTTGTGACTCTGGGACTAATGGAATACAGAAGAAGGCATCATTGAAGTCTAATACAGAATGCCATGTCCTGGTGGATGGTAGAATGACCAGCAGGGTGTAGGAATTAGGAACTACTAGATGTATATCCTCTGTGGCTTCACTGACTGTCCTGGCGTCCTCTACCAGGTCCCCAGCAGCCCACGGGGCTCTTGTGGTCAGGCCCCTCCCAGGATATGGAGCTCACCTGGGCAGGTACGCAGCAGCCCACGGGGCTCTCGTGGGCAGGCCCCTCCCTGGATATGGAGCTCCTGTGGACAGGTACCCCGGCAGGGCTGGGCACACAGGAACCGTGCACATAGCCCTCATTGCAGAGCACCCCCAGCACCCCTGTCACTCAGAGCTGACACAGAGCACCTCAGAGCAGAGCTTGAACTAACAAACAGCAGCTCCAACAGGTCTGTGACCCTAGGCTTCACTCTGTGCGGCCTCCCTCTGCCTGGTCTTCCAGGGGCTTCCACTGCAGCCGGGGCACCAGGCCTCTGTCTCCACCCACCACCCCTCCTCTCCCTGACTCCTGGGTTCCTCTCATTAGCAGAGGGTCTTCTTGAAGTTGTCTCCCACTCATGGACCAGATAAAATGATTCGAAAACAAGCCAGGGCTGCCGCCCCTTATCTATCCTGACTCTCGGGACCCTACACCTGTTCCTTGGATCTGGCCGGTGCAGCAAGGCCCATTTTCTGCAACTCTGAGCCCCTGAGGGGCGAGGATTGGCTGACCTGGGCAGCCTGACCCGGCCGGCCAGCCCTTCCCAGGTGTGCCTGGGTTGAGGTCAATATAAACACCCCTCCAGGCAGCAAAAGCCTCTGCAGCTGTGCCTGACGCCATATTCTCTGCCCCGTCAGCAGTCTCGGGGTTGGGCTGGTGGGAGGGAGTAGGGCCCACGGCTCTATGAGTGGCCCAGTGTGACTGGGGCTCTGCTGGACTTTCTGCAGGAGTTGCCGGGCTGCCACCTGCTAAAGAAGAGGATGTGTCACCCATACTTGCTGCTGGAATTTCTCCCCGGGCAGAGGTGAGGAAGGAAAAAAGCAGTGGGGGCCGGGACAGGAGGGGTACCTCAGGCAGGGAAATGGAAAGCTTCCAGACGAGCACCCGGGGCCAGGACCATCCTGGCTGGCCTGCAGGCACCAAGTCGGCCTGCGTGCTGTCGCTGGTGTGACTCCAAGCCCCTTCCTCTAGTTTTTAAAGTCTTTGCACACATTCAGGTGTTTTACCTGGGAAGGGTGGGAAAAGTTCAGCAGCAGCTGGCCTGGGGCTCAGCTCACGTTTACTCAGAGACGCCTCCTCACGGTCCCCCAGCTTTGCAATGAGGACGCTCCTCGTGTGGGGGCTGCTGGCTGCATGGGAGATGATTCCCCACCTGTGACCAACTTCAGAATTGTTTACCCCTGGAGCAAGTGCCCTGATAGGGTTTTCCTCTGTATGACCAGTGGGTTCTGTTTTTTTTTTTTTTTCTTTTTTGGTTCAAGGTAAGTTTTATTCCTCTTTTTGTATTTATGGATATAAGCATGGAAATAATTCATTCATATAAATACGTCTATGGGAAGGACAGAACTTTTTTTCTGTTTTATTTTTTTAAGTATTACTTATTTTTTAATTTTTGAATTTATTTTATTCATTTTTTTATACAGCAGGCTCTTATTGGTAACCTATTTTATACATATAAGTGTATATATGTCAATCCCAGGCTCGCAATTCATCCCACCACCACCACCCTGCCACTTTCCCCCCTTGGTGTCCATACATTTGTTCTCTACATCTGTGTCTCTATTTCTGCCTTGCAAACCGGTTCATCTTTACCATTTTTCTAGGTTCCACATGTATGCGTTAATATACGATATTTGTTTTTCTCTTTCTGACTTACTTCACTCTGTATGACAGTCTCTAGATCTATCCACGTCTCTACAAATGACCCAATTTCATTCCTTTTTATGGCTGAGTAATATTCCATTTTATATATGTAGCACATCTTTTCTGTTCGTCTGTCTATGGGCATTTAGGTTGCTTCCATGACCTGGCTATTGTAAATAGTGCTGCAATGAATATTGTGGTGAATATGTCTTTTTGAATTATGGTTTTCTCTGGGTATATGGCCAGTAGTGGGATTGCTGGGTCATATGGTAATTCTATTTTTAGTTTCTTAAGGAACCTCCATACTGTTCTCCATCGTGACTGTATCAATTTACATTCCCACAAATAGTGTAAGAGGGTTCCCTTTTCTCCACACCCTCTCCAGCATTTGTTGCTTGTAGATTTTCTGATGATGCCCATTCTAACTCGTGTGAGGCGATACCTCATTGTAGTTTTGGTTTATATTTCTCTAATAATTAGTGATGTTGAGCAGCTTTTCATGTGCTTCTTGGTCATCTGTATGTCTTCTTGGGACAAATGTCTATTTACGTCATCTGCCCATTTTTGGATTGGGTTGTTTGTTTTTTTACTGTTGAGCTGCATGAGCTGTTTATATACATTGGAGATTAATCCTTTGTCCATTGATTCGTTTGCAAATATTTTCTCCCATTGTGAGGGTTGTCTTTTCGTCTTGTTTGTAGTTTCCTTTGCTTTGCAAAAGCTTTTAGGTTTCATTTGCTCCCATATGTTTATTTTTTTTTTATTCCATTACTCTAGGAGGTGGATCAAAAAAGATCTTGCTGTGATTTATGTCAAAGAGTATTCTTCCTATGTTTTCCTCTAAGAGTTTTATAGTGTCCGGTCTTACATTTCGGTCTCTAATCCATTTTGAGTTTATTTTTTGTGTATGGTGTTAGGGAGTGTTCTAATTTCATTCTTTTACATGTAGCTGTCCATTTTTCCCAGCACCACTTATTGAAGAGACTGTCTTTTCTCCTTTGTATACCCTTGCCTCCTTTGTCATAGATTAGTGGGCCATAGGTGTGTAGGTTTATCTCTGGGCTTTTTTTTTTCTTTTACATCTTTATTGGAGTATAATTGCTTTACAATTGTGTGTTAGTTTCTGCTGTATAAAAAAGTGAATCAGCTGTGCGTATACATATAACACCATATCCCCTCCCTCTTGCAACTCCCTCTCACTCCCTTATCCCACCCTTTTAGGTGGTCACAAAGCACAGCGCTGATCTCCCTGTGCTATGTGGCTGCTTCCCAGTAGCTATCAATTTTACATTTGGTAGTGTATATATGTCCATACCACTCTCTCACTTTGTCCCAGCTTACCCTTCCCTCTCCCCATGTCCTCAAGTCCTTTCTCTACGTCTGTGTCCTTAATCCTTTCCTGCCCCTAGGTTCTTCATAAACTTTTTTTTTTAAGATTCCATATAGATGTGTTAGCATACGGTATTTGTTTTTCTCTTTCTGACTTACTTCACTCTGTAGGACAGACTCTAGATCCATCCACCTCACTAAAAGTAACTCAATTTCGTTTCTTTTTATGGCTGAATAATGTTCCATTGTATATTTGTGCCACATCTTCCTTATCCATTTATCTGTTGATGGACACTTAGGTTGCTTCCATGTCCTGGCTATTGTAAATAGAGCTACAGTGAACATTGTGGTACATGACTCTTTTTGAATTATGGTTTTCTCAGGGTAAATGTCCAGGAGTGGGTTTGCTGGGTTGTATGGTAGTTCTATTTTTAGTTTTTAAGGAACCCCCATACCGTTCTCCCTAGTGGCTATATCAATTTACATTCCCACCAACAGTGCAAGAGGGTTCCCTTTGCTCCAATAAATGCCTCTCCAGCATTTATTGTTGGTAGATTTTTTGATGATGGCCATTCTGACTGGTGTGAGGTGATACCTCACTGTAGTTTTGATTTGCATTTCTCTAATGATTAGTGATGTTCAGCATCCTTTCATTTGTTTGTTGGCAACCTGTATATCTTCTTTGGAGAAATGTCTATTTAGGTCTTCTGCCCATTTTTGGATTGGATTGTTTGGTTTTGTGATATTGAGCTACATGAGCTGCTTTTTGGAGATTAATCCTTTGCCATTTGCTTCATTTGAAAATATTTTCTCCCATTCTGATGGTTGTCTGTTCATCTTGCTTATGTTTTCCTTTGCTGTGCAAAAGAATTTATGTTTCATTCGGTCCCATTTTTTTATTTTTGTTTTTATTTCCATTTCTCTAGGAGGTGGGTCAAAAAGGATCTTGCTGTGATTTATGTCATAGACTGTTCTGCTTATGTTTTCCTCTAAGAGTTTTATAGTGGCTGGTCTTATATTTAGGTCTCTAATCCATTTTGAGTTTATTTTTGTGTATGGTGTTAGGGTGTGTACTAATTTCATTCTTTTACATGTAACTGTCCAGTTTTCCCAGCACCACTTGCTGAAGACACTGTCTTTTCTCCATTGTATACCCTTGCCTCCTTTGTCATAGATTAGTGAACCATAGGTACGTGGGTTTATCTCTGTGCTTTCTATCCTGCTCTATTGACCTATGTTTCTGTTCTTGTGTCAGTACCATATTATCTTGATTACTGTAGCTTTGCAATATAGTCTGAAGTCTGGAAGTCTGATTCCTCCAGCTCTTTTTTTTCCCCCCTCAAGACTGCTTTGGCTATCCAGGGTCTTTTGTGTCTCCCTACAAATTTTAAGATTTTTTTTTTCTTGTTCTGTAGAAAATGCCAAAGGTATTTTGATCGGGATTGCATTGAATCTGTAGATTGCTTTGGGTAGTATAGTCATTTTCACAATATTGATTCTTCTAATCCGAGAACATGGTATATGTCTCCATCTGTTTATATCATCTTTGATTTCTTTCATCAGTGTCTTATAGTTTTCTGAGTACAGGTCTTTTACTTCCTTAGGTAGGTTTATTCCTAGGTATTTTATTCTTTTTGTTGCAGTGGTAATGGGATTGTTTCCTTAATTTCTCTGTCTGATCTTTCATTGTTAGTGTATAGGAATGCAAGCAATTTCTGTGCATTAATTTTGTATCCTGCAACTTTACCAAATTCATTGATTAGCTCCAGTGGTTTTCTGGTGGCATCTTTAGGATTCTCTATCTATGATATCATGTCATCTGCAAACAGTGACAATTTTACTTCTTCTTTTCCTTTTTGTATTCCTTTTATTTCTTTTTCTTCTCTGATTGCCATGGCTAGGACTTCCAAAACTATGTTGAATAGCAGTGGTGAGAGTGGACATCCTCGTCTTGTTCCTGATCTTAGAGGAAACGCTTTCAGTTTTTCACCATTGAGAATGTTGTTTGCTGTGGGTTTGTCATATATGGCCTTTATTATGTTGAGGTAGTTTCCCTCTATGCCCACACTCTGCAGAGTTTTTATCGTAAATGAGTGTTGAATTTTCTCAAAATCTTTTCCTTCATCTATTGAGATGATCATATGCTTTTATTCTACAATTTGTTAATATGGTGTATCACATTGATTTGTGTATATTGAAGAATCCTCGCATCCCTGGGATAAACCCCACTTGATCATGGTGTATGATCCTTTTCATGTGTTGTTCGATTCTGTTTGCTAGTATTTTGTTGAGGATTTTTACATCTATATTCATCAGTGATATTGGTCTATAATTTTCTTTCCTTGTAGTATCTCTGTCTGATTTTGGTATCAGGGTGATGGTGGTCTCATAGAATGAGTTTGGGAGTGTTCCTTCCGCTGCAATTGTTTTGAAGAATTTGAGAAGGTTGGGTGTTAGCTCTGCTCTAAATGTTTGATAGAATTCACCTGTGATGCCATCTGGTTCTGGACTTTTGTTTGTTGGAAGATTTTTAATCACAGTTTCAATTTCATTGCTTGTGATAGGTTTGTTCATATTTTCTATTTCTTCCTGGTTCAGTCTTAGAAGGTTATCCCTTTCTAAGAATTTGTCCATTTCTTCCAGATTGTCCATTTTATTGGCCTAGAGTTGCTTGTAGTAGTCTCTTAGGATGCTTTGTATTCCTGTGGTGTCTGTTATAACTTCTGCTTTTTCACTTCTAATTTTGTTGATTTGCGTCCTCTCCCTCTTTTTCTGGAGTCCGGCTAAAGGTTGATCATTTTTGCTTATCTTCTCAAAGAACCAGCTTTTAGTTTTATTGATCTTTGCTTTCGTTTTCTTTGTTTCTATTTCATTTATTTCTGCTCTGATCTTTATGATTTCTTTCCTTCTACTAACTTTGGGTTTTGTTCTTCTTTCTCTAGTTCCTCTAGGTGTAAGGTTAGATTGTTTATTTGAGATTTTTCTTGTTTCTTGAGGTAGGCTTGTATTGCTATAAACTTCCCTCTTAGAACTCCTTTTGCTGCATCCCATAGGTTTTGGATCATCGTGTTTTTGTTGTCATTTGTCTCTAGGTAGTTTTTGATTTCCTCTTTGATTTCTTCAGTGATCTCTTGGTTATTTAGTAACGTATTGTTTAGCCTCCATGTGTTTGTGTTTTTTACGGTTTTTTCCGTGTAATTGATTTCTAATCTCATAGCATTGTGGTCGGAACAGCTGCTTGATATGATTTCAGTTTTCTTAAATTTACTGAGGCTTTATCTGTGACCCAAGATGTGATCTATCCTGGAGAATGTTCCGTGTGCAGTTGAGAAGAACGTGTAATCTGCTGTTTTTGGATGGAATGTCCTATAAATATCAATTAACTCTATCTGGTCTATTGTGTCATTTAAAGCTTGTGTTTCCTTATTAATTTTCTGTCTGGCTGATCTCCACTGGTGTAAGTGAGCTGTTAAAGTCCCCCGCTATTATTGTGTTACTGTCGATTTCCTCTTTTATAGCTGTTAGCAGTTGCCTTATACATTGAGCTGCTCCTATTTTGGGTACATATATATTTATAATTGTTATATCTTCTTCTTGGATTGATCCCCTGACCATTATGCAGTGCCTTTCCTTGTCTCTTGTAACATTCTTTATTTTAAAGTCTATTTTATCTGATATGAGTATTGCTACTCCAGCTTTCTTTTGATTTTCATTTGCATAGAATATATTTTTCCATCGCCTCACTTTGAGTCTGTATGTGTCCCTAGGTCTGAAATGGATCTCTTGTAGACAGCATATATATGGGTCTTGTTTTTGTATCCATTCAGCGAGCCTGTGTCTTTTGGTTGGAACATGTAGTGCATTCACGTTTAAGGTAATTATCGATATGTATGTTCCTACTACTATTTTCTTAATTGTTATGGGTTTGTCTTGGTGGGTCCTTTTCTTCTCTTGTGTTTCCCACTTAGAGAAGTTCCTTTAGCATTTGGTGTAGAGCTGGTTTCATGGTGCTGAATTCTCTTAGCTTTTGCTTGTCTGTAAGGCTTTTGATTTCTCCATCAAATCTGAATGAGCTCTTTGCAGGGTGGAGTACTCTTGGTTGTAGGTTCTTCCCTTTCATCACTTTAAATTTATCATGCCACTTCCTTCTGGCTTGTAGATTTTCTGCTGAGAAATCAGTTGTTATCCTTATGGGAGTTCCCTTGTATGTTATTTGTCATTTTTCCCTTGCTGCTTTCAATCATTTTTCTTTGTCGTTAATTTTTGTCAATTTGATTACTATGTGTCTTGTCATTTTTCTCCTTTGGTTTATCCTGCCTGGGACACTCTGTGCTTCTGGACTTGGGTGGCTATTTCTTTTCCCATGCTAGGGAAGTTTTTGACCATTATCTCTTTAAATATATTCTCGGGTCCTTTCTCTCTCTCTTCTCCTTCTGGGACCCCTATAATGCGAATGTTGTTGCGTTTAAAGTTGTCCCAGAGGACTCTTGGGGTGTCTTCGTTTATTTTCATTCTTTTTCTTTATTCTGTTCCATGGCAGTGATTTCCACCTTTCTGTCTTCCAGGTCACTTATCCGTTCTTCTGCCACAGTTATTCTGCTACTGATTCCTTCTAGTGTATTTTTCATTTCAGTTATTCCATTGTTCACCTCTGTTTGTTTGTTCTTTAATTCTTCTAGGTGTTTGTTCCTTAATTCTTCTAGGTCTTTGTTAAACATTTCTTGCATCTTCTCGATCTTTGCCTCCTTTCTTTTTCCAAGGTCTTGGCTCAACTTCACTATCATTATTCTGAATTTTTTTTCTGGAAGGTTCCCTATCTCCACCTCATTTTGTTTTTTTTTTTCTGGGGTTTTATCTTGTTCCTTGATCTGGTATAAAGTCCTCTGCCTTTTCATTTTGTCTATCTTTCTGTGAATGTGGTTTTCCTTCCACAGGCTGCAGAATTGTAGTTCTTCTTGCTTCTGCTGTCTGCTCTCCGGTGGATGAGTCTATCTTAGAGGCTTGTGCAAGCTTCCTGATGGGAAGGACTGGTGGTGGGTAGAGCTGGGTGTTGCTTTGGTGGGCAGAGCTTTAATCCGCTTGTCTATGGATTAAATAAAACTTTAATAAAAAGTTTAATCCGCTTGTCTGCTGATGCATGGGGCTGGGTTCCCTCCCTGTTGGTTGTTTGGCCTGAGGCGACCCAGCCCTGGAGCCTACCTTGCTCTTGGTGGGGCTAATGGCGGACTCTGGGAGGGCTCACACCAAGGAGTATTTCCCAGAACTTCTGCTGCCAGTGTCGTTGTCCTCACGGTGAGCCACAGCCACAGCCACCACCTGCCTCTGCAGGAGACCCTCTAAAAGTAGCAGGTAGTTCTGGTCATTCTCCTACAGGGTCACTGCTCCTTCCCCTGGGTCCTGATGTGCACACTACTTTGTGTGTGCCCTCCAAGAGTGGAGTATCTGAGTGGAGTTGAGACTCTGAGACTCTGTGTGGAGTTGCACAGACTCTGGGTCCTGTGAAGCTTCGATGTTTTGTGATTCTAGAAATCCTATAGGAGACGGTCCACAGCAGGTGACGCTAATGTTGTCAGTAGAGGTGTTGAAGCCAAAGATCTGCAGTTCCAACTAGAGGTGCCGATGTACATACAGGACAAAATCATCTCGTGTGAATGTAGTTCAGGCATGTTTAAGATGAATGCAGTCATGTTAATGTCTACCATATTCTATCTTGAGCCTCTCCTCAGGGACCCCCTCCTCAGTTCCTGAGGCTCCTGTAAGTCATGTACAGGGGACTGGAGAGTGGGCTCTGTCCAGTCTGAGCCCTGAGTTACCCTGTGTGTATCTTAGGATACTTTGTATTTCTGTGGTGTCCGTTGTAACATCATCTCTTTCATTTCAGATTTATTTGGGCCCTCTCTTTTTAAAAAAACATACTACTGTTGTCTTTTATTCTTTACAGAAGTTTAATAAGTGTTTGATCTACTATCCTTACCCTATGTATACTTTTTGCAGTGAGATTTTTACTTTTCTTTGTTTCCTTGTTACTATCAATAATTAGTGAGACTTCTTTTAAGCTACCTTCAACATTGCTTATAAAGCTGCTTTATTAGTGATGACAGAGCCTTAATGGAAGTCATGTTCTGGTTGTAAATTAGAATGCAATGTGCCAGCAAATAGCCCCTTAAGTTTATGTCTCATTACTTCTTGTTCTTTTTTTAATTTAATTTTTATTTTTTGTCAGAGCAAATTTAATTAAAATGTTTTGTTTCTTCTAGGTGTGAAAGATGTGGTTCTTTTAAACATATACATATATCTATTCTTCTTTGGATCATTTTCCCATGTAGGTTATGACACGATGTTGAGTAGTCTTGTCTTGGTATTACGTAGGTCTTTGGTGATTACATATTTCACATGTGTTTCTATATCTATCTTAACCCCAATATCCTAATGTATCCAATCCTCACACCTTTCCATTTGGTGAACCATAAGTTTGTTTAATGAATCTGTGATTGCATTTCTCTGTGGAAATATCTTCATTGGTATCAATTTTTAGCTAAGACCTATAAGTGATATTATAGGATATGTGTCTTTTGCTTTCTGACTTAGTACAATTTGCCTGATTACCTCAAGAATCATACATGGTGCTGCAAATGGCATTGTTTCATTTTTTTCCCTGGCTAATATTCCATCTGTACGTGTACCAGTTCTTCTTTGGCCACGCACCTCTTGATGGACTTTCTGGTTGCCTCCATGTCTTGGCTATTGTAATACTGCTGCAATGCACATTTGCTTGCCTGTGTCTTTCCAGTTATATCTTCTTATGTTATAGGCCAAGGAGTGGGCTTGCTGTATCATATGGTAGCTCAGTGTGTATGTTTTAAAGGCACCACCATTCAGTTCTCATTAGTGGCTCTTTCCAGGTTACGTCCCACTTAAAATTGAGGGTATGCATTTCTCCAAAACACCTTCAATATTTATTGTTTGTAGTTTTCTTGCTGATGGTTATTCTAACAGGTGCGAGCTGATACCTATCTGTGGTTGAATTTGCATGTGTCCCATAATCTGTTGAAATTGAGCTTTAAAGCATGCCCTTTTTATTTATCAAACTGTGATTACAGCTTAGTTCTTCAAAGTGTTTTCTTAAAGTAAGTGTCACATTTTGAAAATTTTTGGCCATTACCTCCCTCAAGACATTTTGAGGGCACGTTTCATTTACAGCCCTGAAGTACTTGTTCATATGAAGTGACCATTAGCACAGTTTTTAAAGCTGCTTTTGCAGGTAACGGCCAGAGGGTGGCAGCCTTTCTACGTTCCCAATCTGGTAAATAGGGAAAGAGACCTTCAGCCCCAAGAGTGTCCACCTTTATTTCTCATCCAGCTGTGGGTCTAGATATGGTCACACCAGGTTGCATCACAGCCCCGGAACGAATTATGTAAAAATTTCTCCCTCTATCACTGTCTTTGTTTTTTGGGATTTTAAAGTAATTTATTTTTATAATGGGGTTTACCTGATTTTCACTGCTGTGTTTATGCCCCTTTACAGCCACTTGATTCACTTACAGAGAGAAATCAATACAGAGGTTTTAAGATTTTTACTAGTCAGATATATTCTTGTTCGTTGAATAGGGGGTATGCATCCACTTCACTGAGCAAGGAGTAGGTCTTGTCTATTACATATTGGGTTTATGGATCGGTATTTGAGCTAATATGAAACCCTTGTTTTATGCATCACCCTACCTCACCTTTCCCGTTAAGCAGCCATAGTGTGTTTTCTGCATGTGTGACTCTGTTCTGTTTTGTAATTCAGTTCAAGTGTAACGGTTTTTACATTCCCTCTACAAGTGATATATTATGATAAGTGTCTTTTTCTGTGTGACTTATTTCACTTAGAATCGTCGAACATAAATCCACTCATCATGCTGCTAATAACCTTATGACATTGATTTCATGGCTGAGTGATATTCCATTGTACATAAGGACCACAACATCGTTATCCATTTTCCTATTTCCTGGGATATTTAAGGTGTAATGAAGAGGAGGTTCTTGTCAACAGAGCAGCCCTAAACTTTGGTGTGCCTGTGTCTTGCTGATTTTTAGTTTTCCCAATTTATACGCCCATGAGTTGAAATGCCCTATGCTCTCTAAGCTGTGTTTTTTAGATGTTTCAGGACACACCGTACACTTCTCCAGAGTGGCTGTTGGCAATTTACATCCCGCCCATCAGTGTAGCAAGGCTCCCATTTCTCCATGGCCTGTCCTGCATTTCTGCTTTTGACACTTTTTTCAGCATGGCCCTTTTGACCGATGGGAAGCGAGACTTCTTTGTAGCGCTGATTTGCCTTTCCAGGTTGCTTGGTTGGCCAAAAAGGGCGTATGCGTTTTTTCCTGAATATATTCAGGAAAAAACGCATACGCCCTTTTTGGCCAAGGGTATCATTGTCAACGTTTTGCCGCTTTTCATTTGCTTTAAAGGCAATTCGAATCTACCTCCTTAAGTCTGTTTCTGCAATTCTGCCTTGCTTTCAAATCCTCTTCGTTGCCTTCCCTCAATATATTTGTGGACGAGAGTTATCATTGATAACTCTGCAGGTTTGTGAATTGCAGTGCCCCCGAAATCCATTTTTCAACTCGCTTTTTTGGGAGTTGGCCGCAAAAGCGCAGGATTGCTTCAGGCCCTGTTCTACTTCCGGGGGGCAGGCTGAGCCTGTGGTTAATTCTTCTTTCTGAAGGGAAAATAGAGTGACCTGTGCTTGTCCCAACACCTAGATGTAGTCTCTCATTGGTTCCCCCTCTCCCCGTTCATCCTCAGTACAAATTGCAACCTGTACGGAACAGGAGGTTAAAGGTGCTGATGCTCCAAGTAGGGAGATTGCTAGGAAAGTGGCTGGAATGGCGAACCCGAGCACAAGGAGATGAGAAATGAGGTGCATTTTAGAAACCTTTCCCGATCACATGGTGTACCATCTTCTGGGTTTCTCATGCATGTTTTTGATGTAGGAAGATGCCCTTGAACATGGAGATTTGGGACGCATGGGATGGGTGTCACGCAGTATTACTTTAAAGGGTCTGCGTTGGCTCATCCAACCTCACCAAACCTCTCAGCCGCAAGAGTGTCCACCCTTATGTCTCACCCAGCTGTGGGTCTAGATATGGTCGATCCAGGTTGCATCACAGCCCCTGAACGAATTGTGTAAGAATTTCTCTCTCTTTCACTGTCTTTGTATCATGGGTTTTTAAAAGTAATTTATTTTTATAATGGGGTTTAGCTGCTTTTCACTACTGTGTTTATGCCGCTTTACAACCACTTGACACACTAACAGAGAGATATCAATACATAGGTTTTAAGATTACTACTAATCAAATATATTCTTTTGCGGTGAATAGGGTGTGTTGAGTCCTGTTCTCTGAGCAAGGAGTAGTTCTTGTCTATTACGTATTGGGTTTATGGAACGGTATCTCAGATAATTTGAAACCCTTGTTTTATGCATCACCCCACCTCAGCTTTCCCGTTAACCAGCCATAGTGTGTTTTCTAAACGTGTGACTCTGTTCTGCTTTGTAATTCAGTCCAAGTGTAGCGGTTTTTACATTCCCTCTATAAGTGATAGCTTATGATACGTGTCTTTTTCTGTGTGACTTATTTCACTTAGAATCGTCGTACCTAAATCCACTCATCATGCTGCTACTAGCCTTATGACATTGATTTCATTGCTGAGTGTTATTCCATTGTACATAAGGACCACCACTTCTTTATCCATTTTTCTCTTTCCTGGGATATTTCAGGTGTCATGAAGTGGAGGTTCTTGTCAACACAGCAGCCCTAAACTTTGGGGTGCCTGTGTCTTCCTGATTTTTAATTTTCCCAATTTATACGCCCATGAGTGGAAGTGCCCTATGTTCTCTAAGCTGTATTTTTTCGATGTTTCAGGACAAACCGTACACTTCTCCAGAGTGGCTGTTGGCAATTTACATCCGGCCCATCAGCATAGCAAGGCTCCCATTTCTCCATGGCCTGTCTTGCATTTCTGGTTTTGACACTTTTATCAGCATGGTCCGTTTGACCGATGGGAAGCCAGAATGCTTTGTAGCACTGATTTGCCTTTCCAGGTTGCTTGGTTGGCCAAAAAGGGCGTATGCGTTTTTTCCTGAATATATTCAGGAAAAAACGCATACGCCCTTTTTGGCCAAAGGCATCATTGTCGACGTTTTGCCGCTTTTCATGTGCTTTAAAAGCGATTCGTATCTACCTCCTGAAGTCTGTTTCCTGCAATTCTGCCTTGATTTCAAATCCTCTTCGTTGCCTTCCCTCAATATATTTGTGGACGAGAGTTATCATTTATAAATCTGCAGGTTTTGAATTGCAGTGCCCCTGTGCTCCATTTTTCAACTCGCTTTTTTGGGAGCTGGCCGCAAAAGCGCAGGAAGGTTTCAGGCCCTGTTCTTGTTCGGGGGCGCAGGCTGAGCCTGTGGTTAATTCTTCTTTCTGATGGGAAAATAGAGTGACCTGTGCCTGTCCCAACACCAAGAGCTAGTCTCTCATTGGTTCCACGTCTTCCCGTTCATCCTCAGGACAAATTGCAACATGTATGGAACAGGAGGTTAAAGGTGCTGATGCTCCAAGTAGGGAGATTGCTAGTAAAGCGGCTGGAATGTCGAACCCGGGCACACGGAGATGAGAAATGAGGTGCGTTTTAGAAACCTTTCCCCATCACATGGTGTACCATCTTCTGGGTTTCTCATGCATGTTTTCGATGTAGGAAGATGCCCTTGAACCTGGAGATTTGGGACCCATGCGATGGGTACCACGCAGTATTACTTTAAAGGGTCTGCGTTTGCTCACCCAACCTCACCAAACCTCTCAGCCCCAAGAGTGTCCACCCTTATGTCTCATCCAGCTGTGGGTTTGGTATGGTCAATGCAGGTTGCATCACAGCCCCTGAACGCATTGTGTAAGAATTTCTCTCTCTTTCACTGTCTTTGTTTCATGGGTTTTTAAAAGTAATTTATTATTATAATGAGGTTTAGCTGCTTTTCACTGCTGTGTTTATGCCGCTTTACACCCACTTGACACACTAACAGAGAGATATCAATACATAGGTTTTAAGATTATTACTAGTCAGATATATTCTTGTGTGGTGAATAGGGCGTGTTGAGTCCAGTTCTCTGAGCAAGGAGTAGGTCTTGTCTATTACATATTGGGTTTATGGAATGGTATCTGAGCTAATTTGAAACTCTTGTTTTATGTATCACCCCACCTCACCTTTCCCGTTAAGCAGCCATAGTGTGTTTTCTAAACGTGTGACTCTGTTCAGTTTGTAACTCACTTCAAGTGTAACGGTGTTTACATTCCCTCTATAAGTGATACCTTATGAGAAGTGTCCTTTACTGTGTGACTTATTTCACTTAGAATCGTCGTACCTAAATCCACTCATCCCGCTGCTACTAACCTTATGACATTGATTTCATGGCTGAGTGTTATTCCATTGTACATAAGGACCACCACTTCTTTATCCATTTTTCTCTTTCCTGGGATATTTCAGGTGTCATGAAGTGGAGGTTCTTGTCAACACAGCAGCCCTAAACTTTGGGGTGCCTGTGTCTTCCTGATTTTTAATTTTCCCAATTTATACGCCCATGAGTGGAAGTGCCCTATGTTCTCTAAGCTGTATTTTTTCGATGTTTCAGAACACACCGTACACTTCTCCAGAGTGGCTGTTGGAAATTTACATCCCGCCCATCAGCATAGCAAGGCTCCCATTTCTCCATGGCCTGTCTTGCATTTCTGGTTTTGACACTTTTTTCAGCATGGTCCGTTTGACCGATGGGAAGCGAGAATGCTTTGTAGCACTGATTTGCCTTTCCAGGTTGCTTGGTTGGCCAAAAAGGGCGTATGCGTTTTTTCCTGAATATATTCAGGAAAAAACGCATACGCCCTTTTTGGCCAAAGGCATCATTGTCGACGTTTTGCCGCTTTTCATGTGCTTTAAAAGCGATTCGTATCTACCTCCTGAAATCTGTTTCCTGCAATTCTGCCTTGATTTCAAATCCTCTTCGTTGCCTTCCCTCAATATATTTGTGGACGAGAGTTATCATTTATAACTCTGCAGGTTTTGAATTGCAGTGCCCCTGAGCTCCATTTTTCAACTCGCTTTTTTGGGAGCTGGCCGCAAAAGCGCAGGAAGGTTTCAGGCCCTGTTCTTGTTCGGGGGCGCAGGCTGAGCCTGTGGTTAATTCTTCTTCCTGATGGGAAAATAGAGTGACCTGTGCCTGTCCCAACACCAAGAGCTAGTCTCTCATTGGTTCCACGTCTTCCCGTTCATCCTCAGGACAAATTGCAACCTGTACGAAACAGGAGGTTAAAGGTGCTGATGCTCCAAGTAGGGAGATTGCTAGTAAAGCGGCTGGAATGGCGAACCCGGGCACACGGAGATGAGAAATGAGGTGCGTTTTAGAAACCTTTCCCCATCACATGGTGTACCATCTTCTGGGTTTCTCATGCATGTTTTCGATGTAGGAAGATGCCCTTGAACCTGGAAATTTGGGACCCATGCGATGGGTACTACGCAGTATTACTTTAAAGGGTCTGCGTTTGCTCACCCAACCTCACCAAACCTCTCAGCCCCAAGAGTGTCCACCCTTATGTCTCATCCAGCTGTGGGTTTGGATATGGTCAATCCAGGTTGCATCACAGCCCCTGAACGCATTGTGTAAGAATTTCTCTCTCTTTCACTGTCTTTGTTTCATGGGTTTTTAAATGTAATTTATTATTATAATGAGGTTTAGCTGCTTTTCACTGCTGTGTTTATGCCGCTTTACACCCACTTGACACACTAACAGAGAGATATCAATACATAGGTTTTACGATTATTATTAGTCAGATATATTCTTGTGCGGTGAATAGGGCGTGTTGAGTCCAGTTCTCTGAGCAAGGAGTAGGTCTTGTCTATTACATATTGGGTTTATGGAACGGTATCTGAGCTAATTTGATACCCTTGTTTTATGTATCACCCCACCTCACCTTTCCCGTTAAGCAGCCATAGTGTGTTTTCTGCATGTGTGACTCTGTTCTGTTTTGTAATTCAGTTCAAGTGTAACGGTTTTTACATTCCCTCTATCAGTGATACCTTATGAGAAGTGTCCTTTTCTGTGTGACTTATTTCACTTAGAATCGTCGTACCTAAATCCACTCATCATGCTGCTACTAACCTTACGACATTGATTTCATGGCTGAGTGATATTCCATTGTACATAAGGACCACAACTTCTTTATCCATTTTTCTCTTTCCTGGGATATTGAAGGTGGAATGAAGTGGAGGTCCTGGTCAACAGAGCAGCCCTAAACTTTGGGGTGCTTGTGTCTTGCTGATTTTTAATTTTCCCAATGTATACCCCCATGAGTGGAAGTGCCCTATGCTCTCTAAGCTGTGTTTTTCAGATGTTTCAGGACACACCGTACACTTCTCCAGAGTGGCTGTTGGCAATTTACATCCCGCCCATCAGTGTAGCAAGGCTCCCATTTCTCCATGGCCTGTCTTGCATTTCTGGTTTTGACACTTTTTTCAGCATGGACCTTTTGACCGATCAGAAGCTAGACTTCTTTGTAGCGCTGATTTGCCTTTCCAGGTTGCTTGGTTGGCCAAAAAGGGCGTATGCGTTTTTTCCTGAATATATTCAGGAAAAAACGCATACGCCCTTTTTGGCCAAAGGCATCATTGTCAACGTTTTGCCGCTTTTCATGTACTTTAAAGGCGATTCGAATATACCTCCTGAAATCTGTTTCCTGCAATTCTGCCTTGACTTCAAATCCTCTTCTTTGCCTTCCCTCAATATATTTGTGGACGAGAGTTACCATTTATAACTCTGCAGGTTTGTGAATTGCAGTGCTCTGAACCTCCATTTTACAACTCGCTTTTTTGGGAGCTGGCCGCAAAAGCGCAGGATGGCTTCAGGCCCTGTTCTGGTTCCGGGGGGCAGGTTGAGCCTGTGGTTAATTCTTCTTCCTCATGGGAAAATAGAGTGACCTGTGCCTGTCCCAACACCAAGAGCTAGTCTCTCGTTGGTTCCACGTCTTCCCGTTCATCCTCAGAACAAATTGCAACCTGTACGGAACAGGAGGTTAAAGGTGCTGATGCTCCAAGTAGGGAGCTTGCTAGTAAAGCGGCTGGAATGGCGAACCCGGGCACACGGAGATGAGAAATGAGGTGCGTTTTAGAAACCTTTCCCCATCACACGGTGTACCATCTTCTGGGTTTCTCATGCATGTTTTCGATGTAGGAAGATGCCCTTGAACCTGGAAATTCGGGACCCATGTGATGGGTACTACGCAGTATTACTTTAAAGGGTCTGCGTTTGCTCACCCAACCTCACCAAACCTCTCAGCCCCAAGAGTGTCCACCCTTATGTCTCATCCAGCTGTGGGTTTGGATATGGTTAATCCAGGTTGCATCACAGCCCCTGAACGCATTGTGTAAGAATTTCTCTCTCTTTCACTGTCTTTGTTTCATGGGTTTTTAAAAGTAATTTATTATTATAATGAGGTTTAGCTGCTTTTCACTGCTGTGTTTATGCCGCTTTACACCCACTTGACACACTAACAGAGAGATATCAATACATATGTTTTACGATTATTATTGGTCAGATATATTCTTGTGCGGTGAATAGGGCGTGTTGAGTCCAGTTCTCTGAGCAAGGAGTAGGTCTTGTCTATTACATATTGGGTTTATGGAACGGTATCTGAGCTAATTTGATACCCTTGTTTTATGTATCACCCCACCTCACCTTTCCCGTTAAGCAGCCATAGTGTGTTTTCTGCATGTGTGACTCTGTTCTGTTTTGTAATTCAGTTCAAGTGTAACGGTTTTTACATTCCCTCTATCAGTGATACCTTATGAGAAGTGTCCTTTTCTGTGTGACTTATTTCACTTAGAATCGTCGTACCTAAATCCACTCATCATGCTGCTACTAGCCTTACGACATTGATTTCCTGGCTGAGTGATATTCCATTGTACATAAGGACCACAACTTCTTTATCCATTTTTCTCTTTCCTGGGATATTTAAGGTGGAATGAAGTGGAGGTCCTGGTCAACAGAGCAGCCCTAAACTTTGGGGTGCTTGTGTCTTCCTGATTTTTAATTTTCCCAATTTATACCCCTATGAGTGGAAGTGCCCTATGCTCTCTAAACCGTGTTTTTCAGATGTTTCAGGACTCACCGGACACTTCTCCAGAGTGGCTCTTGGCAATTTACATCCCGCACATCAGTGTAGCAAGGCTCCCATTTCTCCATGGCCTGTCCTGCATTTCTGGTTTTGACACTTTTTTCAGCATGGCCCTTTTGACCGATGGGAAGCGAGACTTGTTTTTAGCGCTGATTTGCCTTTCCAGGTTGCTTGGTTGGCCAAAAAGGGCGTATGCGTTTTTTCCTGAATATATTCAGGAAAAAACGCATACGCCCTTTTTGGCCAAGGGCATCATTGTCAACGTTTTGCCGCTTTTCATGTGCTTTAAAGGCGATTCGTATCTACCTCCTGAAATCTGTTTCCTGCAATTCTGCCTTGATTTCAAATCCTCTTCTTTGCCTTCCCTCAATATATTTGTGGACGAGAGTTATCATTTATAACTCTGCTGGTTTGTGAATTGCAATGCCCCTGAGCTCCATTTTTCAACTCGCTTTTTTGGGAGCTGTCCGCAAAAGCGCAGGATGGCCTCAGGCACTATTCTTGTTCTGGGCGGCAGGCTGAGCCTGTGGTTAATTCTTCTTCCTGTTGGGAAAATAGAGTGACCTGTGCCTGTCCCAACACCAAGAGCTAATCTCTCATTGGCTCCCCGTCTTTCCGTTCATCCTCAGGACAAATTGCAACCTGTACGGAACAGGAGGTTAAAGGTGCTGATGCTCCAAGTAGGGAGCTTGCTAGTAAAGCGGCTGGAATGGCGAACCCGGGCACAAGGAGATGAGAAATGAGGTGCGTTTTAGAAACCTTTCCCGATCACACAGTGTACCACCTTCTGGGTTTCTCATGCATGTTTTCGATGTAGGAAGATGCCCTTGAACCTGGAGATTTGGAACCCATGGGATGGGTAACAGGCAGTATTACTTTAAAGGCTCTGCGTTTGCTCCCCCAACCTCACCAAGCCTCTCAGCCCCGAGAGTGTCCACCCTTATGTCTCATCCAGCTGTGGGTCTAGATATGGTCAATCCAGGTGGCATCACAGCCCCTGAACGAATTTTGTAAGAATTTCTCTCTTTCACTGTCTTTGTTTCACGGGTTTTTAAAAGTAATTTATTTTTATAATGGGGTTTAGCTGCTTTTCACGGCTGTGTTTATGCCGCTTTACACCCACTTGACTCACTTCCAGAGAGATATCAATACACAGGTTTTACGATTCTTACTAGTCATATATGTTCTTGAGCGGTGAATAGGGGGTTTTGAGTCCAGTTCACTGAGCAAGGAGTAGGTCTTGTCTCTTACATATTGGATTTATGGAACGTTATCTGAGCTAATTTGAAATCCTTGTTTTATGCATCACCCCACCTCACCTTTCCCGTTAAGCAACCATAGTGTGTTTTCTTAATGTGTGAATCTGTTCTGTTTTGTAATTCCGTTCAAGTGTAGCAGTTTTTACATTCCCTCTGTTAGTGATATCTTATGATAAGTGTCTTTTTCTGTGTGACTTATTTCACTTAGAATAGTCCTACCTAAATCCACTCATCATGCTGCTACCAGCCTTATAATATTTATCTCACGCCTGAGTGATATACAATTGTACATATGGACCACAACTTCTTTATCCATTTTTCTCTTTCCTTGGATATTTAAGGTGGAATTAAGTGGAGGTTTTTGTCTACAGAGCAGCCCTAATGTTTGGGGTGCCTGTGTCTTGCTGATTTTTAGTTTTCCCAATTTATACGCCCATGAGTGGATGTGCCCCTTTCTCTCTAGCTGTGTTTTTTAGATGTTTTAGGAAACACCATACCCTTCTCCAGAGTCATCATTGGCAATTTATACCCCACCCATCAGTGTAACAAGGCTCCCTTTCCTCCCTGGCCTCTCCTGCATTTCTTGTTTTTACACTTTTTTAGCAAGGCCATTTTGATCGATGGGAAGTCAGACTTCTTTGTAGTGCTGAATTGCATTTCCGGCTTGCTTGGTTGGCCACAAAGGGCCTATGGGTTTTTTCCTGAATTCATTCAGAAAAAAACGCATATGCTCTTTTTGGCCAAGTGCATCATTGTCGACGTTTTGCCGCTTTTCATGTGCTTTAGGTGTGATTCGAATCTAACTCCTGAAATCTGTTTCCTGCAATTCTGCCTTGATTTCAAATCCTCTTCGTTGCCTTCCCTCAATATATTTGTGGACGAGAGTTATCATTTATAACTCTGCAGATTTGTGAATTGCAGTGCCCCTGAGCTCCATTTTTCAACTCGCTTTTTTGGGAGCTTTCCGCAGAAACTCTCATTTGCTTCTGGCCCTACTCTGGTTCCCGGTGGCAGGCTGAGCCTTTTCTTAATTCTTCTTCCTGACTGGAAAGTAGAGTGACATGTGCCTCTCCGAACATCTAGGGCTTGGCTCTCCTTGTTTCTCCTCCTTCCCCTTCTTCCTTTGGACAAATTCCAATTTCTGTGCAACTGGATGTTGAAGGTGCTGACATCCTCAAGTGGGGAGATTTTAAGGAAAAAGGCTGGAGAGGTGAACCCAACAACCAGGAAATTAGGAGTTTTGGTGCCTTTTCCAAAATCTTCCTGATCCAACCGTGTTCCATCTTCTGGGTGTCACAGGCATGTTTTAGCTGTAGGAAAGGTCCCGTGTATGTAAGGAGAACACAAGGGATTTTTCCAAATCAGTGTCTCCCCGAACTCCAATCTGGGGAATTTTTAAGCTACTGGTACATGTGTGTTCATTAAGGGACTTGGGCCGTGGGCAGAGTCCGAACTTTAGATGATTGAAGTCTTCAGGTTCAGAAACGCTCACCATCGGCCTCCTTTAGTTTCCATTTTATCTGTAGTTGATAGATGATGTCGATATAGATATCTATTGTTTTTCAGATTATTTCCCCTCAGGGGTCATTACAAAATATTGAGTATAGTTCCCTGTGCTATACAGTAGTTCCTTGTTGATGATATATTTTATACATAGCAGTGTGTATATGTTAATCTGAAACTGTTAATTTATCCCTCCTACCACCTTTCCCCTTTGGTAATAAAAAATATAAGATTTTATACTTCTCAGAAATCTAGGAGCTGAAAGAGAGGTATCATTTTCAATGGAAAATCATTCCAAACAAGGTTGAAACTTCAACCAAGATTATTAGATGTACATCCTTGGAAAGAAATCACTGCATTTCTCTACTCTTGACCTGACAAATAAGACAAACCCCTCCACTGAACTTGCTTATAATAAAGTGATGGAAATATCAAATGGAAGTGTTAGAAACATCTTATTTTACACGAGCCTTATACACTGCTCTATGTTAATTACAGTTTGGCTCACACATCTGTTCATTGAAGTTACAATGTTCTCAAATTCTGTTACTGATCCTGCAGAGTGGGCCCCAACAAGGGTCTCCCTGCCCAGTGTCATTGGAGCCAACAGATCGAGACTGACTTTGGTTCAGAAGCAAAGGAAAACTTTATATTTTGATCAGAGAATGGAGAGGTGAGAGTGTGTGCTCCCCTGCGGGTTGTGGGCCGGGCTGCTGTGTAGGGATCCTGTCAGCATCAGCGGGAGGGAGGGGGCGGAGCTCTCGAGGGCCAGGTTGGCTGGAGCTCAGGCTCTATGTCGCAGAGTCTGCACGGGGCCCCACGAGCTGAGGTGTCGGCCCAGCCATTTTGCACGAGGAAATCGGGTCTGAAGTGTCGGGTGTGGGACCTCTGCATGTGGAAACCTAGGAGCAAGTGAAATTAGACAAAGCACAAAGGAAAAAATGGTTAGACTTTATTTTATTGCCCAGATTCTATTTTTATCTCCCAGGAATTTTTAATGGGCTTTGCCAGTGACAAAGCCCTCCTCTGCCTTTTGTCCCATTCCTCATTCTTGGGGCGCTGAGGGTGCAGACACGTCTTCTGTAAATGCTTCATGCTGAGTTGGGTGTCCTCATACCCGGGGGGAGGGGCAGGACTTCTCCCCAGCAGCCTCCAGGTGAGGTTGATTGTCCGCAGGCCTCCTCCCTCACTGCTCGTCTGCCTGAGCACCAGCATTGGAAGTTTTATAGATTCTAATGACCTTTAAGGGTCCAGGAAAGAGATGTGCAGAGACGCTGGGGGGGTGGGCGGTTTTACCCTGCTCCACATTGGTTCGGCCCCCTTAGGCTGATGGTTTCTGCCAGCCTAGATGCTCTGACCAGTAGTCTGTGCTTTCTTTAGTTAGGCCACTGAATTAACGTACAAACAGCACCAGGTGTCAGAGCCCTGCTTGCTCAACTCCCAGACAGTCCAGGGCCGGTGGTGATCCAGGACCATGACGGCCACTCAGTCAACGGCCTTTTGAAGTAGCCAGGAGTACAGCCGGTCTCATTGGCCGCCGTCACTGCGGTGTCTGTAGGCTTTTCTATGGTGGCAGCGTTATTTACGGTTCCCCTGCCAAGTTTATTAGCTCCGCTCTGGGTGCAGTAAGTCCTGTAAGCAATAGTCTGCTCTTTTGGGGCACACTCTTGTTGTTTTCTGAGAGAAGCTCCAGGTCAAGTGATGGTCACACGAGTCGTCATGGGGGCCCATTGCACCAGGTTGTCTCTCTGGAGGTTGGTGTTGGAGGGCCTCCTCACTCGAGGTCATTGTGCCCACGGAGCAATCCCTGCAACTTCAGGGCATGGTGGGTGGTTAGGATCACCAAGTGGCGTCCTTTTCCCTTAGGAGGGAGCTGGCCTTGCGGGCTGCTGATTTCCAGGTTTTTAGATACCCCCAGTATCCTGGTCGGATGGGGTGGCTGGCCAATGCCTGGAGGGCATTCTTGCATTGTTCCATTTCAAGTGGTCCCAGTTTTTGCACTAATACTCCAAGGGCGATTCGCCTTGGACCAGGAATGTAAAGGTCAAAGGGTTTAGCTAACTTAGGGAGGTCCAGGGCCAGGGTCTGAATTGACTGCTCTTTCCATTCTTGAAAGGCCGCTTCTGGATTCTATTCAAAAGGATCATCATCTTTTCCTTTCAGTGATTCATATAGAGGCCCAGCTATTAGACTGTAGTTAGGGATCCAGATGCAGCAAACCCCGGTCTCCCCAGGAACCCCTAAGCTGTCTTCTAGTTTCAGGAAAGGTGAGGCTGCAAATGGCTTCTTCCCTTTCCTGGGGTGGGCTTCTCCGACCTTCTGTGCGAATGAAGCCCAGGAAGGCCACCTTAGTTTGTGATATTTGAGCCTTTTCCTTGGACACCTTCTATCTTTTATTGGCTAGGTAGTTCAGAGGCCTCCTTAGTCGGGCTGGTGATCAGAATGTCATCTGCATATTGAAGGAGGGTTCCCTTCTCCAGAGGTAGATCTTTTAGGTCTTTAGCTAACGTTTCCCCAAAGATGGTGTGGGAATTTTTGAACCCCTGGGGCAGGACGGCCCAGCAGTATTGTTTTTGTTGTAGGTTGAGTCCTGCCACTCACAGCCAAAATTTCTTGTGACTCTGGGACTAATGGAATACAGAAGAAGGCATCATTGAAGTCTAATACAGAATGCCATGTCCTGGTGGATGGTAGAATGACCAGCAGGGTGTAGGAATTAGGAACTACTAGATGTATATCCTCTGTGGCTTCACTGACTGTCCTGGCGTCCTCTACCAGGTCCCCAGCAGCCCACGGGGCTCTTGTGGTCAGGCCCCTCCCAGGATATGGAGCTCACCTGGGCAGGTACGCAGCAGCCCACGGGGCTCTCGTGGGCAGGCCCCTCCCTGGATATGGAGCTCCTGTGGACAGGTACCCCGGCAGGGCTGGGCACACAGGAACCGTGCACATAGCCCTCATTGCAGAGCACCCCCAGCACCCCTGTCACTCAGAGCTGACACAGAGCACCTCAGAGCAGAGCTTGAACTAACAAACAGCAGCTCCAACAGGTCTGTGACCCTAGGCTTCACTCTGTGCGGCCTCCCTCTGCCTGGTCTTCCAGGGGCTTCCACTGCAGCCGGGGCACCAGGCCTCTGTCTCCACCCACCACCCCTCCTCTCCCTGACTCCTGGGTTCCTCTCATTAGCAGAGGGTCTTCTTGAAGTTGTCTCCCACTCATGGACCAGATAAAATGATTCGAAAACAAGCCAGGGCTGCCGCCCCTTATCTATCCTGACTCTCGGGACCCTACACCTGTTCCTTGGATCTGGCCGGTGCAGCAAGGCCCATTTTCTGCAACTCTGAGCCCCTGAGGGGCGAGGATTGGCTGACCTGGGCAGCCTGACCCGGCCGGCCAGCCCTTCCCAGGTGTGCCTGGGTTGAGGTCAATATAAACACCCCTCCAGGCAGCAAAAGCCTCTGCAGCTGTGCCTGACGCCATATTCTCTGCCCCGTCAGCAGTCTCGGGGTTGGGCTGGTGGGAGGGAGTAGGGCCCACGGCTCTATGAGTGGCCCAGTGTGACTGGGGCTCTGCTGGACTTTCTGCAGGAGTTGCCGGGCTGCCACCTGCTAAAGAAGAGGATGTGTCACCCATACTTGCTGCTGGAATTTCTCCCCGGGCAGAGGTGAGGAAGGAAAAAAGCAGTGGGGGCCGGGACAGGAGGGGTACCTCAGGCAGGGAAATGGAAAGCTTCCAGACGAGCACCCGGGGCCAGGACCATCCTGGCTGGCCTGCAGGCACCAAGTCGGCCTGCGTGCTGTCGCTGGTGTGACTCCAAGCCCCTTCCTCTAGTTTTTAAAGTCTTTGCACACATTCAGGTGTTTTACCTGGGAAGGGTGGGAAAAGTTCAGCAGCAGCTGGCCTGGGGCTCAGCTCACGTTTACTCAGAGACGCCTCCTCACGGTCCCCCAGCTTTGCAATGAGGACGCTCCTCGTGTGGGGGCTGCTGGCTGCATGGGAGATGATTCCCCACCTGTGACCAACTTCAGAATTGTTTACCCCTGGAGCAAGTGCCCTGATAGGGTTTTCCTCTGTATGACCAGTGGGTTCTGTTTTTTTTTTTTTTTCTTTTTTGGTTCAAGGTAAGTTTTATTCCTCTTTTTGTATTTATGGATATAAGCATGGAAATAATTCATTCATATAAATACGTCTATGGGAAGGACAGAACTTTTTTTCTGTTTTATTTTTTTAAGTATTACTTATTTTTTAATTTTTGAATTTATTTTATTCATTTTTTTATACAGCAGGCTCTTATTGGTAACCTATTTTATACATATAAGTGTATATATGTCAATCCCAGGCTCGCAATTCATCCCACCACCACCACCCTGCCACTTTCCCCCCTTGGTGTCCATACATTTGTTCTCTACATCTGTGTCTCTATTTCTGCCTTGCAAACCGGTTCATCTTTACCATTTTTCTAGGTTCCACATGTATGCGTTAATATACGATATTTGTTTTTCTCTTTCTGACTTACTTCACTCTGTATGACAGTCTCTAGATCTATCCACGTCTCTACAAATGACCCAATTTCATTCCTTTTTATGGCTGAGTAATATTCCATTTTATATATGTAGCACATCTTTTCTGTTCGTCTGTCTATGGGCATTTAGGTTGCTTCCATGACCTGGCTATTGTAAATAGTGCTGCAATGAATATTGTGGTGAATATGTCTTTTTGAATTATGGTTTTCTCTGGGTATATGGCCAGTAGTGGGATTGCTGGGTCATATGGTAATTCTATTTTTAGTTTCTTAAGGAACCTCCATACTGTTCTCCATCGTGACTGTATCAATTTACATTCCCACAAATAGTGTAAGAGGGTTCCCTTTTCTCCACACCCTCTCCAGCATTTGTTGCTTGTAGATTTTCTGATGATGCCCATTCTAACTCGTGTGAGGCGATACCTCATTGTAGTTTTGGTTTATATTTCTCTAATAATTAGTGATGTTGAGCAGCTTTTCATGTGCTTCTTGGTCATCTGTATGTCTTCTTGGGACAAATGTCTATTTACGTCATCTGCCCATTTTTGGATTGGGTTGTTTGTTTTTTTACTGTTGAGCTGCATGAGCTGTTTATATACATTGGAGATTAATCCTTTGTCCATTGATTCGTTTGCAAATATTTTCTCCCATTGTGAGGGTTGTCTTTTCGTCTTGTTTGTAGTTTCCTTTGCTTTGCAAAAGCTTTTAGGTTTCATTTGCTCCCATATGTTTATTTTTTTTTTATTCCATTACTCTAGGAGGTGGATCAAAAAAGATCTTGCTGTGATTTATGTCAAAGAGTATTCTTCCTATGTTTTCCTCTAAGAGTTTTATAGTGTCCGGTCTTACATTTCGGTCTCTAATCCATTTTGAGTTTATTTTTTGTGTATGGTGTTAGGGAGTGTTCTAATTTCATTCTTTTACATGTAGCTGTCCATTTTTCCCAGCACCACTTATTGAAGAGACTGTCTTTTCTCCTTTGTATACCCTTGCCTCCTTTGTCATAGATTAGTGGGCCATAGGTGTGTAGGTTTATCTCTGGGCTTTTTTTTTTTCTTTTACATCTTTATTGGAGTATAATTGCTTTACAATTGTGTGTTAGTTTCTGCTGTATAAAAAAGTGAATCAGCTGTGCGTATACATATAACACCATATCCCCTCCCTCTTGCAACTCCCTCTCACTCCCTTATCCCACCCTTTTAGGTGGTCACAAAGCACAGCGCTGATCTCCCTGTGCTATGTGGCTGCTTCCCAGTAGCTATCAATTTTACATTTGGTAGTGTATATATGTCCATACCACTCTCTCACTTTGTCCCAGCTTACCCTTCCCTCTCCCCATGTCCTCAAGTCCTTTCTCTACGTCTGTGTCCTTAATCCTTTCCTGCCCCTAGGTTCTTCATAAACTTTTTTTTTTAAGATTCCATATAGATGTGTTAGCATACGGTATTTGTTTTTCTCTTTCTGACTTACTTCACTCTGTAGGACAGACTCTAGATCCATCCACCTCACTAAAAGTAACTCAATTTCGTTTCTTTTTATGGCTGAATAATGTTCCATTGTATATTTGTGCCACATCTTCCTTATCCATTTATCTGTTGATGGACACTTAGGTTGCTTCCATGTCCTGGCTATTGTAAATAGAGCTACAGTGAACATTGTGGTACATGACTCTTTTTGAATTATGGTTTTCTCAGGGTAAATGTCCAGGAGTGGGTTTGCTGGGTTGTATGGTAGTTCTATTTTTAGTTTTTAAGGAACCCCCATACCGTTCTCCCTAGTGGCTATATCAATTTACATTCCCACCAACAGTGCAAGAGGGTTCCCTTTGCTCCAATAAATGCCTCTCCAGCATTTATTGTTGGTAGATTTTTTGATGATGGCCATTCTGACTGGTGTGAGGTGATACCTCACTGTAGTTTTGATTTGCATTTCTCTAATGATTAGTGATGTTCAGCATCCTTTCATGTGTTTGTTGGCAACCTGTATATCTTCTTTGGAGAAATGTCTATTTAGGTCTTCTGCCCATTTTTGGATTGGGTTGTTTGGTTTTGTGATATTGAGCTACATGAGCTGCTTTTTGGAGATTAATCCTTTGCCATTTGCTTCATTTGAAAATATTTTCTCCCATTCTGATGGTTGTCTTTTCATCTTGCTTATGTTTTCCTTTGCTGTGCAAAAGAATTTATGTTTCATTCGGTCCCATTTTTTTATTTTTGTTTTTATTTCCATTTCTCTAGGAGGTGGGTCAAAAAGGATCTTGCTGTGATTTATGTCATAGACTGTTCTGCTTATGTTTTCCTCTAAGAGTTTTATAGTGGCTGGTCTTATATTTAGGTCTCTAATCCATTTTGAGTTTATTTTTGTGTATGGTGTTAGGGAGTGTACTAATTTCATTCTTTTACATGTAACTGTCCAGTTTTCCCAGCACCACTTGCTGAAGACACTGTCTTTTCTCCATTGTATACCCTTGCCTCCTTTGTCATAGATTAGTGAACCATAGGTACGTGGGTTTATCTCTGTGCTTTCTATCCTGTTCTATTGACCTATATTTCTGTTCTTGTGTCAGTACCATATTATCTTGATTACTGTAGCTTTGCAATATAGTCTGAAGTCTGGAAGTCTGATTCCTCCAGCTCTTTTTTTTCCCCCCTCAAGACTGCTTTGGCTATCCAGGGTCTTTTGTGTCTCCCTACAAATTTTAAGATTTTTTTTTTCTTGTTCTGTAGAAAATGCCAAAGGTATTTTGATCGGGATTGCATTGAATCTGTAGATTGCTTTGGGTAGTATAGTCATTTTCACAATATTGATTCTTCTAATCCGAGAACATGGTATATGTCTCCATCTGTTTATATCATCTTTGATTTCTTTCATCAGTGTCTTATAGTTTTCTGAGTACAGGTCTTTTACTTCCTTAGGTAGGTTTATTCCTAGGTATTTTATTCTTTTTGTTGCAGTGGTAATGGGATTGTTTCCTTAATTTCTCTGTCTGATCTTTCATTGTTAGTGTATAGGAATGCAAGCAATTTCTGTGCATTAATTTTGTATCCTGCAACTTTACCAAATTCATTAATTAGCTCCAGTGGTTTTCTGGTGGCATCTTTAGGATTCTCTATCTATGATATCATGTCATCTGCAAACAGTGACAATTTTACTTCTTCTTTTCCTTTTTGTATTCCTTTTATTTCTTTTTCTTCTCTGATTGCCATGGCTAGGACTTCCAAAACTATGTTGAATAGCAGTGGTGAGAGTGGACATCCTCGTCTTGTTCCTGATCTTAGAGGAAACGCTTTCAGTTTTTCACCATTGAGAATGCTGTTTGCTGTGGGTTTGTCATATATGGCCTTTATTATGTTGAGGTAGTTTCCCTCTATGCCCACACTCTGCAGAGTTTTTATCGTAAATGAGTGTTGAATTTTCTCAAAATCTTTTCCTTCATCTATTGAGATGATCATATGCTTTTATTCTACAATTTGTTAATATGGTGTATCACATTGATTTGTGTATATTGAAGAATCCTTGCATCCCTGGGATAAACCCCACTTGATCATGGTGTATGATCCTTTTCATGTGTTGTTCGATTCTGTTTGCTAGTATTTTGTTGAGGATTTTTACATCTATATTCATCAGTGATATTGGTCTATAATTTTCTTTCCTTGTAGTATCTCTGTCTGATTTTGGTATCAGGGTGATGGTGGTCTCATAGAATGAGTTTGGGAGTGTTCCTTCCGCTGCAATTGTTTTGAAGAATTTGAGAAGGTTGGGTGTTAGCTCTGCTCTAAATGTTTGATAGAATTCACCTGTGATGCCATCTGGTTCTGGACTTTTGTTTGTTGGAAGATTTTTAATCACAGTTTCAATTTCATTGCTTGTGATAGGTTTGTTCATATTTTCTATTTCTTCCTGGTTCAGTCTTAGAAGGTTATCCCTTTCTAAGAATTTGTCCATTTCTTCCAGATTGTCCATTTTATTGGCCTAGAGTTGCTTGTAGTAGTCTCTTAGGATGCTTTGTATTCCTGTGGTGTCTGTTATAACTTCTGCTTTTTCACTTCTAATTTTGTTGATTTGCGTCCTCTCCCTCTTTTTCTGGAGTCCGGCTAAAGGTTGATCATTTTTGCTTATCTTCTCAAAGAACCAGCTTTTAGTTTTATTGATCTTTGCTTTCGTTTTCTTTGTTTCTATTTCATTTATTTCTGCTCTGATCTTTATGATTTCTTTCCTTCTACTAACTTTGGGTTTTGTTCTTCTTTCTCTAGTTCCTCTAGGTGTAAGGTTAGATTGTTTATTTGAGATTTTTCTTGTTTCTTGAGGTAGGCTTGTATTGCTATAAACTTCCCTCTTAGAACTCCTTTTGCTGCATCCCATAGGTTTTGGATCATCGTGTTTTTGTTGTCATTTGTCTCTAGGTAGTTTTTGATTTCCTCTTTGATTTCTTCAGTGATCTCTTGGTTATTTAGTAACGTATTGTTTAGCCTCCATGTGTTTGTGTTTTTTACGGTTTTTTCCGTGTAATTGATTTCTAATCTCATAGCATTGTGGTCGGAACAGCTGCTTGATATGATTTCAGTTTTCTTAAATTTACTGAGGCTTTATCTGTGACCCAAGATGTGATCTATCCTGGAGAATGTTCCGTGTGCAGTTGAGAAGAACGTGTAATCTGCTGTTTTTGGATGGAATGTCCTATAAATATCAATTAACTCTATCTGGTCTATTGTGTCATTTAAAGCTTGTGTTTCCTTATTAATTTTCTGTCTGGCTGATCTCCACTGGTGTAAGTGAGCTGTTAAAGTCCCCCGCTATTATTGTGTTACTGTCGATTTCCTCTTTTATAGCTGTTAGCAGTTGCCTTATACATTGAGCTGCTCCTATTTTGGGTACATATATATTTATAATTGTTATATCTTCTTCTTGGATTGATCCCCTGACCATTATGCAGTGCCTTTCCTTGTCTCTTGTAACATTCTTTATTTTAAAGTCTATTTTATCTGATATGAGTATTGCTACTCCAGCTTTCTTTTGATTTTCATTTGCATAGAATATATTTTTCCATCGCCTCACTTTGAGTCTGTATGTGTCCCTAGGTCTGAAATGGATCTCTTGTAGACAGCATATATATGGGTCTTGTTTTTGTATCCATTCAGCGAGCCTGTGTCTTTTGGTTGGAACATGTAGTGCATTCACGTTTAAGGTAATTATCGATATGTATGTTCCTACTACTATTTTCTTAATTGTTATGGGTTTGTCTTGGTGGGTCCTTTTCTTCTCTTGTGTTTCCCACTTAGAGAAGTTCCTTTAGCATTTGGTGTAGAGCTGGTTTCATGGTGCTGAATTCTCTTAGCTTTTGCTTGTCTGTAAGGCTTTTGATTTCTCCATCAAATCTGAATGAGCTCTTTGCAGGGTGGAGTACTCTTGGTTGTAGGTTCTTCCCTTTCATCACTTTAAATTTATCATGCCACTTCCTTCTGGCTTGTAGATTTTCTGCTGAGAAATCAGTTGTTATCCTTATGGGAGTTCCCTTGTATGTTATTTGTCATTTTTCCCTTGCTGCTTTCAATCATTTTTCTTTGTCGTTAATTTTTGTCAATTTGATTACTATGTGTCTTGTCATTTTTCTCCTTTGGTTTATCCTGCCTGGGACACTCTGTGCTTCTGGACTTGGGTGGCTATTTCTTTTCCCATGCTAGGGAAGTTTTTGACCATTATCTCTTTAAATATATTCTCGGGTCCTTTCTCTCTCTCTTCTCCTTCTGGGACCCCTATAATGCGAATGTTGTTGCGTTTAAAGTTGTCCCAGAGGACTCTTGGGGTGTCTTCGTTTATTTTCATTCTTTTTCTTTATTCTGTTCCATGGCAGTGATTTCCACCTTTCTGTCTTCCAGGTCACTTATCCGTTCTTCTGCCACAGTTATTCTGCTACTGATTCCTTCTAGTGTATTTTTCATTTCAGTTATTCCATTGTTCACCTCTGTTTGTTTGTTCTTTAATTCTTCTAGGTGTTTGTTCCTTAATTCTTCTAGGTCTTTGTTAAACATTTCTTGCATCTTCTCGATCTTTGCCTCCTTTCTTTTTCCAAGGTCTTGGCTCAACTTCACTATCATTATTCTGAATTTTTTTTCTGGAAGGTTCCCTATCTCCACCTCATTTTGTTTTTTTTTTTTCTGGGGTTTTATCTTGTTCCTTGATCTGGTATAAAGTCCTCTGCCTTTTCATTTTGTCTATCTTTCTGTGAATGTGGTTTTCCTTCCACAGGCTGCAGAATTGTAGTTCTTCTTGCTTCTGCTGTCTGCTCTCCGGTGGATGAGTCTATCTTAGAGGCTTGTGCAAGCTTCCTGATGGGAAGGACTGGTGGTGGGTAGAGCTGGGTGTTGCTTTGGTGGGCAGAGCTTTAATCCGCTTGTCTATGGATTAAATAAAACTTTAATAAAAAGTTTAATCCGCTTGTCTGCTGATGCATGGGGCTGGGTTCCCTCCCTGTTGGTTGTTTGGCCTGAGGCGACCCAGCCCTGGAGCCTACCTTGCTCTTGGTGGGGCTAATGGCGGACTCTGGGAGGGCTCACACCAAGGAGTATTTCCCAGAACTTCTGCTGCCAGTGTCGTTGTCCTCACGGTGAGCCACAGCCACAGCCACCACCTGCCTCTGCAGGAGACCCTCTAAAAGTAGCAGGTAGTTCTGGTCATTCTCCTACAGGGTCACTGCTCCTTCCCCTGGGTCCTGATGTGCACACTACTTTGTGTGTGCCCTCCAAGAGTGGAGTATCTGAGTGGAGTTGAGACTCTGAGACTCTGTGTGGAGTTGCACAGACTCTGGGTCCTGTGAAGCTTCGATGTTTTGTGATTCTAGAAATCCTATAGGAGACGGTCCACAGCAGGTGACGCTAATGTTGTCAGTAGAGGTGTTGAAGCCAAAGATCTGCAGTTCCAACTAGAGGTGCCGATGTACATACAGGACAAAATCATCTCGTGTGAATGTAGTTCAGGCATGTTTAAGATGAATGCAGTCATGTTAATGTCTACCATATTCTATCTTGAGCCTCTCCTCAGGGACCCCCTCCTCAGTTCCTGAGGCTCCTGTAAGTCATGTACAGGGGACTGGAGAGTGGGCTCTGTCCAGTCTGAGCCCTGAGTTACCCTGTGTGTATCTTAGGATACTTTGTATTTCTGTGGTGTCCGTTGTAACATCATCTCTTTCATTTCAGATTTATTTGGGCCCTCTCTTTTTAAAAAAACATACTACTGTTGTCTTTTATTCTTTACAGAAGTTTAATAAGTGTTTGATCTACTATCCTTACCCTATGTATACTTTTTGCAGTGAGATTTTTACTTTTCTTTGTTTCCTTGTTACTATCAATAATTAGTGAGACTTCTTTTAAGCTACCTTCAACATTGCTTATAAAGCTGCTTTATTAGTGATGACAGAGCCTTAATGGAAGTCATGTTCTGGTTGTAAATTAGAATGCAATGTGCCAGCAAATAGCCCCTTAAGTTTATGTCTCATTACTTCTTGTTCTTTTTTTAATTTAATTTTTATTTTTTGTCAGAGCAAATTTAATTAAAATGTTTTGTTTCTTCTAGGTGTGAAAGATGTGGTTCTTTTAAACATATACATATATCTATTCTTCTTTGGATCATTTTCCCATGTAGGTTATGACACGATGTTGAGTAGTCTTGTCTTGGTATTACGTAGGTCTTTGGTGATTACATATTTCACATGTGTTTCTATATCTATCTTAACCCCAATATCCTAATGTATCCAATCCTCACACCTTTCCATTTGGTGAACCATAAGTTTGTTTAATGAATCTGTGATTGCATTTCTCTGTGGAAATATCTTCATTGGTATCAATTTTTAGCTAAGACCTATAAGTGATATTATAGGATATGTGTCTTTTGCTTTCTGACTTAGTACAATTTGCCTGATTACCTCAAGAATCATACATGGTGCTGCAAATGGCATTGTTTCATTTTTTTCCCTGGCTAATATTCCATCTGTACGTGTACCAGTTCTTCTTTGGCCACGCACCTCTTGATGGACTTTCTGGTTGCCTCCATGTCTTGGCTATTGTAATACTGCTGCAATGCACATTTGCTTGCCTGTGTCTTTCCAGTTATATCTTCTTATGTTATAGGCCAAGGAGTGGGCTTGCTGTATCATATGGTAGCTCAGTGTGTATGTTTTAAAGGCACCACCATTCAGTTCTCATTAGTGGCTCTTTCCAGGTTACGTCCCACTTAAAATTGAGGGTATGCATTTCTCCAAAACACCTTCAATATTTATTGTTTGTAGTTTTCTTGCTGATGGTTATTCTAACAGGTGCGAGCTGATACCTATCTGTGGTTGAATTTGCATGTGTCCCATAATCTGTTGAAATTGAGCTTTAAAGCATGCCCTTTTTATTTATCAAACTGTGATTACAGCTTAGTTCTTCAAAGTGTTTTCTTAAAGTAAGTGTCACATTTTGAAAATTTTTGGCCATTACCTCCCTCAAGACATTTTGAGGGCACGTTTCATTTACAACCCTGAAGTACTTGTTCATATGAAGTGACCATTAGCACAGTTTTTAAAGCTGCTTTTGCAGGTAACGGCCAGAGGGTGGCAGCCTTTCTACGTTCCCAATCTGGTAAATAGGGAAAGAGACCTTCAGCCCCAAGAGTGTCCACCTTTATTTCTCATCCAGCTGTGGGTCTAGATATGGTCACACCAGGTTGCATCACAGCCCCGGAACGAATTATGTAAAAATTTCTCCCTCTATCACTGTCTTTGTTTTTTGGGATTTTAAAGTAATTTATTTTTATAATGGGGTTTACCTGATTTTCACTGCTGTGTTTATGCCCCTTTACAGCCACTTGATTCACTTACAGAGAGAAATCAATACAGAGGTTTTAAGATTTTTACTAGTCAGATATATTCTTGTTCGTTGAATAGGGGGTATGCATCCACTTCACTGAGCAAGGAGTAGGTCTTGTCTATTACATATTGGGTTTATGGATCGGTATTTGAGCTAATATGAAACCCTTGTTTTATGCATCACCCTACCTCACCTTTCCCGTTAAGCAGCCATAGTGTGTTTTCTGCATGTGTGACTCTGTTCTGTTTTGTAATTCAGTTCAAGTGTAACGGTTTTTACATTCCCTCTACAAGTGATATATTATGATAAGTGTCTTTTTCTGTGTGACTTATTTCACTTAGAATCGTCGAACATAAATCCACTCATCATGCTGCTAATAACCTTATGACATTGATTTCATGGCTGAGTGATATTCCATTGTACATAAGGACCACAACATCGTTATCCATTTTCCTATTTCCTGGGATATTTAAGGTGTAATGAAGAGGAGGTTCTTGTCAACAGAGCAGCCCTAAACTTTGGTGTGCCTGTGTCTTGCTGATTTTTAGTTTTCCCAATTTATACGCCCATGAGTTGAAATGCCCTATGCTCTCTAAGCTGTGTTTTTTAGATGTTTCAGGACACACCGTACACTTCTCCAGAGTGGCTGTTGGCAATTTACATCCCGCCCATCAGTGTAGCAAGGCTCCCATTTCTCCATGGCCTGTCCTGCATTTCTGCTTTTGACACTTTTTTCAGCATGGCCCTTTTGACCGATGGGAAGCGAGACTTCTTTGTAGCGCTGATTTGCCTTTCCAGGTTGCTTGGTTGGCCAAAAAGGGCGTATGCGTTTTTTCCTGAATATATTCAGGAAAAAACGCATACGCCCTTTTTGGCCAAGGGTATCATTGTCAACGTTTTGCCGCTTTTCATTTGCTTTAAAGGCAATTCGAATCTACCTCCTTAAGTCTGTTTCTGCAATTCTGCCTTGCTTTCAAATCCTCTTCGTTGCCTTCCCTCAATATATTTGTGGACGAGAGTTATCATTGATAACTCTGCAGGTTTGTGAATTGCAGTGCCCCCGAAATCCATTTTTCAACTCGCTTTTTTGGGAGTTGGCCGCAAAAGCGCAGGATTGCTTCAGGCCCTGTTCTACTTCCGGGGGGCAGGCTGAGCCTGTGGTTAATTCTTCTTTCTGAAGGGAAAATAGAGTGACCTGTGCTTGTCCCAACACCTAGATGTAGTCTCTCATTGGTTCCCCCTCTCCCCGTTCATCCTCAGTACAAATTGCAAGCTGTACGGAACAGGAGGTTAAAGGTGCTGATGCTCCAAGTAGGGAGATTGCTAGGAAAGTGGCTGGAATGGCGAACCCGAGCACAAGGAGATGAGAAATGAGGTGCATTTTAGAAACCTTTCCCGATCACATGGTGTACCATCTTCTGGGTTTCTCATGCATGTTTTTGATGTAGGAAGATGCCCTTGAACATGGAGATTTGGGACGCATGGGATGGGTGTCACGCAGTATTACTTTAAAGGGTCTGCGTTGGCTCATCCAACCTCACCAAACCTCTCAGCCGCAAGAGTGTCCACCCTTATGTCTCACCCAGCTGTGGGTCTAGATATGGTCGATCCAGGTTGCATCACAGCCCCTGAACGAATTGTGTAAGAATTTCTCTCTCTTTCACTGTCTTTGTATCATGGGTTTTTAAAAGTAATTTATTTTTATAATGGGGTTTAGCTGCTTTTCACTACTGTGTTTATGCCGCTTTACAACCACTTGACACACTAACAGAGAGATATCAATACATAGGTTTTAAGATTACTACTAATCAAATATATTCTTTTGCGGTGAATAGGGTGTGTTGAGTCCTGTTCTCTGAGCAAGGAGTAGTTCTTGTCTATTACGTATTGGGTTTATGGAACGGTATCTCAGATAATTTGAAACCCTTGTTTTATGCATCACCCCACCTCAGCTTTCCCGTTAACCAGCCATAGTGTGTTTTCTAAACGTGTGACTCTGTTCTGCTTTGTAATTCAGTCCAAGTGTAGCGGTTTTTACATTCCCTCTATAAGTGATAGCTTATGATACGTGTCTTTTTCTGTGTGACTTATTTCACTTAGAATCGTCGTACCTAAATCCACTCATCATGCTGCTACTAGCCTTATGACATTGATTTCATTGCTGAGTGTTATTCCATTGTACATAAGGACCACCACTTCTTTATCCATTTTTCTCTTTCCTGGGATATTTCAGGTGTCATGAAGTGGAGGTTCTTGTCAACACAGCAGCCCTAAACTTTGGGGTGCCTGTGTCTTCCTGATTTTTAATTTTCCCAATTTATACGCCCATGAGTGGAAGTGCCCTATGTTCTCTAAGCTGTATTTTTTCGATGTTTCAGGACAAACCGTACACTTCTCCAGAGTGGCTGTTGGCAATTTACATCCGGCCCATCAGCATAGCAAGGCTCCCATTTCTCCATGGCCTGTCTTGCATTTCTGGTTTTGACACTTTTATCAGCATGGTCCGTTTGACCGATGGGAAGCCAGAATGCTTTGTAGCACTGATTTGCCTTTCCAGGTTGCTTGGTTGGCCAAAAAGGGCGTATGCGTTTTTTCCTGAATATATTCAGGAAAAAACGCATACGCCCTTTTTGGCCAAAGGCATCATTGTCGACGTTTTGCCGCTTTTCATGTGCTTTAAAAGCGATTCGTATCTACCTCCTGAAGTCTGTTTCCTGCAATTCTGCCTTGATTTCAAATCCTCTTCGTTGCCTTCCCTCAATATATTTGTGGACGAGAGTTATCATTTATAAATCTGCAGGTTTTGAATTGCAGTGCCCCTGTGCTCCATTTTTCAACTCGCTTTTTTGGGAGCTGGCCGCAAAAGCGCAGGAAGGTTTCAGGCCCTGTTCTTGTTCGGGGGCGCAGGCTGAGCCTGTGGTTAATTCTTCTTTCTGATGGGAAAATAGAGTGACCTGTGCCTGTCCCAACACCAAGAGCTAGTCTCTCATTGGTTCCACGTCTTCCCGTTCATCCTCAGGACAAATTGCAACATGTATGGAACAGGAGGTTAAAGGTGCTGATGCTCCAAGTAGGGAGATTGCTAGTAAAGCGGCTGGAATGTCGAACCCGGGCACACGGAGATGAGAAATGAGGTGCGTTTTAGAAACCTTTCCCCATCACATGGTGTACCATCTTCTGGGTTTCTCATGCATGTTTTCGATGTAGGAAGATGCCCTTGAACCTGGAGATTTGGGACCCATGCGATGGGTACCACGCAGTATTACTTTAAAGGGTCTGCGTTTGCTCACCCAACCTCACCAAACCTCTCAGCCCCAAGAGTGTCCACCCTTATGTCTCATCCAGCTGTGGGTTTGGTATGGTCAATGCAGGTTGCATCACAGCCCCTGAACGCATTGTGTAAGAATTTCTCTCTCTTTCACTGTCTTTGTTTCATGGGTTTTTAAAAGTAATTTATTATTATAATGAGGTTTAGCTGCTTTTCACTGCTGTGTTTATGCCGCTTTACACCCACTTGACACACTAACAGAGAGATATCAAGACATAGGTTTTAAGATTATTACTTGTCAGATATATTCTTGTGTGGTGAATAGGGCGTGTTGAGTCCAGTTCTCTGAGCAAGGAGTAGGTCTTGTCTATTACATATTGGGTTTATGGAATGGTATCTGAGCTAATTTGAAACTCTTGTTTTATGTATCACCCCACCTCACCTTTCCCGTTAAGCAGCCATAGTGTGTTTTCTAAACGTGTGACTCTGTTCAGTTTGTAACTCACTTCAAGTGTAACGGTGTTTACATTCCCTCTATAAGTGATACCTTATGAGAAGTGTCCTTTACTGTGTGACTTATTTCACTTAGAATCGTCGTACCTAAATCCACTCATCCCGCTGCTACTAACCTTATGACATTGATTTCATGGCTGAGTGTTATTCCATTGTACATAAGGACCACCACTTCTTTCTCCATTTTTCTCTTTCCTGGGATATTTCAGGTGTCATGAAGTGGAGGTTCTTGTCAACACAGCAGCCCTAAACTTTGGGGTGCCTGTGTCTTCCTGATTTTTAATTTTCCCAATTTATACGCCCATGAGTGGAAGTGCCCTATGTTCTCTAAGCTGTATTTTTTCGATGTTTCAGAACACACCGTACACTTCTCCAGAGTGGCTGTTGGAAATTTACATCCCGCCCATCAGCATAGCAAGGCTCCCATTTCTCCATGGCCTGTCTTGCATTTCTGGTTTTGAGACTTTTTTCAGCATGGCCCTTTTGACCGATGGGTAGCGAGTCTTCTTTGTAGCGCTGATTTGCCTTTCCAGGTTGCTTGGTTGGCCAAAAAGGGCGTATGCGTTTTTTCCTGAATATATTCAGGAAAAAACGCATACGCCCTTTTTGGCCAAAGGCATCATTGTCGACGTTTTGCCGCTTTTCATGTGCTTTAAAAGCGATTCGTATCTACCTCCTGAAATCTGTTTCCTGCAATTCTGCCTTGATTTCAAATCCTCTTCGTTGCCTTCCCTCAATATATTTGTGGACGAGAGTTATCATTTATAACTCTGCAGGTTTTGAATTGCAGTGCCCCTGAGCTCCATTTTTCAACTCGCTTTTTTGGGAGCTGGCCGCAAAAGCGCAGGAAGGTTTCAGGCCCTGTTCTTGTTCGGGGGCGCAGGCTGAGCCTGTGGTTAATTCTTCTTCCTGATGGGAAAATAGAGTGACCTGTGCCTGTCCCAACACCAAGAGCTAGTCTCTCATTGGTTCCACGTCTTCCCGTTCATCCTCAGGACAAATTGCAACCTGTACGAAACAGGAGGTTAAAGGTGCTGATGCTCCAAGTAGGGAGATTGCTAGTAAAGCGGCTGGAATGGCGAACCCGGGCACACGGAGATGAGAAATGAGGTGCGTTTTAGAAACCTTTCCCCATCACATGGTGTACCATCTTCTGGGTTTCTCATGCATGTTTTCGATGTAGGAAGATGCCCTTGAACCTGGAAATTTGGGACCCATGCGATGGGTACTACGCAGTATTACTTTAAAGGGTCTGCGTTTGCTCACCCAACCTCACCAAACCTCTCAGCCCCAAGAGTGTCCACCCTTATGTCTCATCCAGCTGTGGGTTTGGATATGGTCAATCCAGGTTGCATCACAGCCCCTGAACGCATTGTGTAAGAATTTCTCTCTCTTTCACTGTCTTTGTTTCATGGGTTTTTAAATGTAATTTATTATTATAATGAGGTTTAGCTGCTTTTCACTGCTGTGTTTATGCCGCTTTACACCCACTTGACACACTAACAGAGAGATATCAATACATAGGTTTTACGATTATTATTAGTCAGATATATTCTTGTGCGGTGAATAGGGCGTGTTGAGTCCAGTTCTCTGAGCAAGGAGTAGGTCTTGTCTATTACATATTGGGTTTATGGAACGGTATCTGAGCTAATTTGATACCCTTGTTTTATGTATCACCCCACCTCACCTTTCCCGTTAAGCAGCCATAGTGTGTTTTCTGCATGTGTGACTCTGTTCTGTTTTGTAATTCAGTTCAAGTGTAACGGTTTTTACATTCCCTCTATCAGTGATACCTTATGAGAAGTGTCCTTTTCTGTGTGACTTATTTCACTTAGAATCGTCGTACCTAAATCCACTCATCATGCTGCTACTAACCTTACGACATTGATTTCATGGCTGAGTGATATTCCATTGTACATAAGGACCACAACTTCTTTATCCATTTTTCTCTTTCCTGGGATATTGAAGGTGGAATGAAGTGGAGGTCCTGGTCAACAGAGCAGCCCTAAACTTTGGGGTGCTTGTGTCTTGCTGATTTTTAATTTTCCCAATGTATACCCCCATGAGTGGAAGTGCCCTATGCTCTCTAAGCTGTGTTTTTCAGATGTTTCAGGACACACCGTACACTTCTCCAGAGTGGCTGTTGGCAATTTACATCCCGCCCATCAGTGTAGCAAGGCTCCCATTTCTCCATGGCCTGTCTTGCATTTCTGGTTTTGACACTTTTTTCAGCATGGACCTTTTGACCGATCAGAAGCTAGACTTCTTTGTAGCGCTGATTTGCCTTTCCAGGTTGCTTGGTTGGCCAAAAAGGGCGTATGCGTTTTTTCCTGAATCTATTCAGGAAAAAACGCATACGCCCTTTTTGGCCAAAGGCATCATTGTCAACGTTTTGCCGCTTTTCATGTACTTTAAAGGCGATTCGAATATACCTCCTGAAATCTGTTTCCTGCAATTCTGCCTTGACTTCAAATCCTCTTCTTTGCCTTCCCTCAATATATTTGTGGACGAGAGTTACCATTTATAACTCTGCAGGTTTGTGAATTGCAGTGCTCTGAACCTCCATTTTACAACTCGCTTTTTTGGGAGCTGGCCGCAAAAGCGCAGGATGGCTTCAGGCCCTGTTCTGGTTCCGGGGGGCAGGTTGAGCCTGTGGTTAATTCTTCTTCCTCATGGGAAAATAGAGTGACCTGTGCCTGTCCCAACACCAAGAGCTAGTCTCTCGTTGGTTCCACGTCTTCCCGTTCATCCTCAGAACAAATTGCAACCTGTACGGAACAGGAGGTTAAAGGTGCTGATGCTCCAAGTAGGGAGCTTGCTAGTAAAGCGGCTGGAATGGCGAACCCGGGCACACGGAGATGAGAAATGAGGTGCGTTTTAGAAACCTTTCCCCATCACACGGTGTACCATCTTCTGGGTTTCTCATGCATGTTTTCGATGTAGGAAGATGCCCTTGAACCTGGAAATTCGGGACCCATGTGATGGGTACTACGCAGTATTACTTTAAAGGGTCTGCGTTTGCTCACCCAACCTCACCAAACCTCTCAGCCCCAAGAGTGTCCACCCTTATGTCTCATCCAGCTGTGGGTTTGGATATGGTTAATCCAGGTTGCATCACAGCCCCTGAACGCATTGTGTAAGAATTTCTCTCTCTTTCACTGTCTTTGTTTCATGGGTTTTTAAAAGTAATTTATTATTATAATGAGGTTTAGCTGCTTTTCACTGCTGTGTTTATGCCGCTTTACACCCACTTGACACACTAACAGAGAGATATCAATACATATGTTTTACGATTATTATTGGTCAGATATATTCTTGTGCGGTGAATAGGGCGTGTTGAGTCCAGTTCTCTGAGCAAGGAGTAGGTCTTGTCTATTACATATTGGGTTTATGGAACGGTATCTGAGCTAATTTGATACCCTTGTTTTATGTATCACCCCACCTCACCTTTCCCGTTAAGCAGCCATAGTGTGTTTTCTGCATGTGTGACTCTGTTCTGTTTTGTAATTCAGTTCAAGTGTAACGGTTTTTACATTCCCTCTATCAGTGATACCTTATGAGAAGTGTCCTTTTCTGTGTGACTTATTTCACTTAGAATCGTCGTACCTAAATCCACTCATCATGCTGCTACTAGCCTTACGACATTGATTTCCTGGCTGAGTGATATTCCATTGTACATAAGGACCACAACTTCTTTATCCATTTTTCTCTTTCCTGGGATATTTAAGGTGGAATGAAGTGGAGGTCCTGGTCAACAGAGCAGCCCTAAACTTTGGGGTGCTTGTGTCTTCCTGATTTTTAATTTTCCCAATTTATACCCCTATGAGTGGAAGTGCCCTATGCTCTCTAAACCGTGTTTTTCAGATGTTTCAGGACTCACCGGACACTTCTCCAGAGTGGCTCTTGGCAATTTACATCCCGCACATCAGTGTAGCAAGGCTCCCATTTCTCCATGGCCTGTCCTGCATTTCTGGTTTTGACACTTTTTTCAGCATGGCCCTTTTGACCGATGGGAAGCGAGACTTGGTTTTAGCGCTGATTTGCCTTTCCAGGTTGCTTGGTTGGCCAAAAAGGGCGTATGCGTTTTTTCCTGAATATATTCAGGAAAAAACGCATACGCCCTTTTTGGCCAAGGGCATCATTGTCAACGTTTTGCCGCTTTTCATGTGCTTTAAAGGCGATTCGTATCTACCTCCTGAAATCTGTTTCCTGCAATTCTGCCTTGATTTCAAATCCTCTTCTTTGCCTTCCCTCAATATATTTGTGGACGAGAGTTATCATTTATAACTCTGCTGGTTTGTGAATTGCAATGCCCCTGAGCTCCATTTTTCAACTCGCTTTTTTGGGAGCTGTCCGCAAAAGCGCAGGATGGCCTCAGGCACTATTCTTGTTCTGGGCGGCAGGCTGAGCCTGTGGTTAATTCTTCTTTCTGTTGGGAAAATAGAGTGACCTGTGCCTGTCCCAACACCAAGAGCTAATCTCTCATTGGCTCCCCGTCTTTCCGTTCATCCTCAGGACAAATTGCAACCTGTACGGAACAGGAGGTTAAAGGTGCTGATGCTCCAAGTAGGGAGCTTGCTAGTAAAGCGGCTGGAATGGCGAACCCGGGCACAAGGAGATGAGAAATGAGGTGCGTTTTAGAAACCTTTCCCGATCACACAGTGTACCACCTTCTGGGTTTCTCATGCATGTTTTCGATGTAGGAAGATGCCCTTGAACCTGGAGATTTGGAACCCATGGGATGGGTAACAGGCAGTATTACTTTAAAGGCTCTGCGTTTGCTCCCCCAACCTCACCAAGCCTCTCAGCCCCGAGAGTGTCCACCCTTATGTCTCATCCAGCTGTGGGTCTAGATATGGTCAATCCAGGTGGCATCACAGCCCCTGAACGAATTTTGTAAGAATTTCTCTCTTTCACTGTCTTTGTTTCACGGGTTTTTAAAAGTAATTTATTTTTATAATGGGGTTTAGCTGCTTTTCACGGCTGTGTTTATGCCGCTTTACACCCACTTGACTCACTTCCAGAGAGATATCAATACACAGGTTTTACGATTCTTACTAGTCATATATGTTCTTGAGCGGTGAATAGGGGGTTTTGAGTCCAGTTCACTGAGCAAGGAGTAGGTCTTGTCTCTTACATATTGGATTTATGGAACGTTATCTGAGCTAATTTGAAATCCTTGTTTTATGCATCACCCCACCTCACCTTTCCCGTTAAGCAACCATAGTGTGTTTTCTTAATGTGTGAATCTGTTCTGTTTTGTAATTCCGTTCAAGTGTAGCAGTTTTTACATTCCCTCTGTTAGTGATATCTTATGATAAGTGTCTTTTTCTGTGTGACTTATTTCACTTAGAATAGTCCTACCTAAATCCACTCATCATGCTGCTACCAGCCTTATAATATTTATCTCACGCCTGAGTGATATACAATTGTACATATGGACCACAACTTCTTTATCCATTTTTCTCTTTCCTTGGATATTTAAGGTGGAATTAAGTGGAGGTTTTTGTCTACAGAGCAGCCCTAATGTTTGGGGTGCCTGTGTCTTGCTGATTTTTAGTTTTCCCAATTTATACGCCCATGAGTGGATGTGCCCCTTTCTCTCTAGCTGTGTTTTTTAGATGTTTTAGGAAACACCATACCCTTCTCCAGAGTCATCATTGGCAATTTATACCCCACCCATCAGTGTAACAAGGCTCCCTTTCCTCCCTGGCCTCTCCTGCATTTCTTGTTTTTACACTTTTTTAGCAAGGCCATTTTGATCGATGGGAAGTCAGACTTCTTTGTAGTGCTGAATTGCATTTCCGGCTTGCTTGGTTGGCCACAAAGGGCCTATGGGTTTTTTCCTGAATTCATTCAGAAAAAAACGCATATGCTCTTTTTGGCCAAGTGCATCATTGTCGACGTTTTGCCGCTTTTCATGTGCTTTAGGTGTGATTCGAATCTAACTCCTGAAATCTGTTTCCTGCAATTCTGCCTTGATTTCAAATCCTCTTCGTTGCCTTCCCTCAATATATTTGTGGACGAGAGTTATCATTTATAACTCTGCAGATTTGTGAATTGCAGTGCCCCTGAGCTCCATTTTTCAACTCGCTTTTTTGGGAGCTTTCCGCAGAAACTCTCATTTGCTTCTGGCCCTACTCTGGTTCCCGGTGGCAGGCTGAGCCTTTTCTTAATTCTTCTTCCTGACTGGAAAGTAGAGTGACATGTGCCTCTCCGAACATCTAGGGCTTGGCTCTCCTTGTTTCTCCTCCTTCCCCTTCTTCCTTTGGACAAATTCCAATTTCTGTGCAACTGGATGTTGAAGGTGCTGACATCCTCAAGTGGGGAGATTTTAAGGAAAAAGGCTGGAGAGGTGAACCCAACAACCAGGAAATTAGGAGTTTTGGTGCCTTTTCCAAAATCTTCCTGATCCAACCGTGTTCCATCTTCTGGGTGTCACAGGCATGTTTTAGCTGTAGGAAAGGTCCCGTGTATGTAAGGAGAACACAAGGGATTTTTCCAAATCAGTGTCTCCCCGAACTCCAATCTGGGGAATTTTTAAGCTACTGGTACATGTGTGTTCATTAAGGGACTTGGGCCGTGGGCAGAGTCCGAACTTTAGATGATTGAAGTCTTCAGGTTCAGAAACGCTCACCATCGGCCTCCTTTAGTTTCCATTTTATCTGTAGTTGATAGATGATGTCGATATAGATATCTATTGTTTTTCAGATTATTTCCCCTCAGGGGTCATTACAAAATATTGAGTATAGTTCCCTGTGCTATACAGTAGTTCCTTGTTGATGATATATTTTATACATAGCAGTGTGTATATGTTAATCTGAAACTGTTAATTTATCCCTCCTACCACCTTTCCCCTTTGGTAATAAAAAATATAAGATTTTATACTTCTCAGAAATCTAGGAGCTGAAAGAGAGGTATCATTTTCAATGGAAAATCATTCCAAACAAGGTTGAAACTTCAACCAAGATTATTAGATGTACATCCTTGGAAAGAAATCACTGCATTTCTCTACTCTTGACCTGACAAATAAGACAAACCCCTCCACTGAACTTGCTTATAATAAAGTGATGGAAATATCAAATGGAAGTGTTAGAAACATCTTATTTTACACGAGCCTTATACACTGCTCTATGTTAATTACAGTTTGGCTCACACATCTGTTCATTGAAGTTACAATGTTCTCAAATTCTGTTACTGATCCTGCAGAGTGGGCCCCAACAAGGGTCTCCCTGCCCAGTGTCATTGGAGCCAACAGATCGAGACTGACTTTGGTTCAGAAGCAAAGGAAAACTTTATATTTTGATCAGAGAATGGAGAGGTGAGAGTGTGTGCTCCCCTGCGGGTTGTGGGCCGGGCTGCTGTGTAGGGATCCTGTCAGCATCAGCGGGAGGGAGGGGGCGGAGCTCTCGAGGGCCAGGTTGGCTGGAGCTCAGGCTCTATGTCGCAGAGTCTGCACGGGGCCCCACGAGCTGAGGTGTCGGCCCAGCCATTTTGCACGAGGAAATCGGGTCTGAAGTGTCGGGTGTGGGACCTCTGCATGTGGAAACCTAGGAGCAAGTGAAATTAGACAAAGCACAAAGGAAAAAATGGTTAGACTTTATTTTATTGCCCAGATTCTATTTTTATCTCCCAGGAATTTTTAATGGGCTTTGCCAGTGACAAAGCCCTCCTCTGCCTTTTGTCCCATTCCTCATTCTTGGGGCGCTGAGGGTGCAGACACGTCTTCTGTAAATGCTTCATGCTGAGTTGGGTGTCCTCATACCCGGGGGGAGGGGCAGGACTTCTCCCCAGCAGCCTCCAGGTGAGGTTGATTGTCCGCAGGCCTCCTCCCTCACTGCTCGTCTGCCTGAGCACCAGCATTGGAAGTTTTATAGATTCTAATGACCTTTAAGGGTCCAGGAAAGAGATGTGCAGAGACGCTGGGGGGGTGGGCGGTTTTACCCTGCTCCACATTGGTTCGGCCCCCTTAGGCTGATGGTTTCTGCCAGCCTAGATGCTCTGACCAGTAGTCTGTGCTTTCTTTAGTTAGGCCACTGAATTAACGTACAAACAGCACCAGGTGTCAGAGCCCTGCTTGCTCAACTCCCAGACAGTCCAGGGCCGGTGGTGATCCAGGACCATGACGGCCACTCAGTCAACGGCCTTTTGAAGTAGCCAGGAGTACAGCCGGTCTCATTGGCCGCCGTCACTGCGGTGTCTGTAGGCTTTTCTATGGTGGCAGCGTTATTTACGGTTCCCCTGCCAAGTTTATTAGCTCCGCTCTGGGTGCAGTAAGTCCTGTAAGCAATAGTCTGCTCTTTTGGGGCACACTCTTGTTGTTTTCTGAGAGAAGCTCCAGGTCAAGTGATGGTCACACGAGTCGTCATGGGGGCCCATTGCACCAGGTTGTCTCTCTGGAGGTTGGTGTTGGAGGGCCTCCTCACTCGAGGTCATTGTGCCCACGGAGCAATCCCTGCAACTTCAGGGCATGGTGGGTGGTTAGGATCACCAAGTGGCGTCCTTTTCCCTTAGGAGGGAGCTGGCCTTGCGGGCTGCTGATTTCCAGGTTTTTAGATACCCCCAGTATCCTGGTCGGATGGGGTGGCTGGCCAATGCCTGGAGGGCATTCTTGCATTGTTCCATTTCAAGTGGTCCCAGTTTTTGCACTAATACTCCAAGGGCGATTCGCCTTGGACCAGGAATGTAAAGGTCAAAGGGTTTAGCTAACTTAGGGAGGTCCAGGGCCAGGGTCTGAATTGACTGCTCTTTCCATTCTTGAAAGGCCGCTTCTGGATTCTATTCAAAAGGATCATCATCTTTTCCTTTCAGTGATTCATATAGAGGCCCAGCTATTAGACTGTAGTTAGGGATCCAGATGCAGCAAACCCCGGTCTCCCCAGGAACCCCTAAGCTGTCTTCTAGTTTCAGGAAAGGTGAGGCTGCAAATGGCTTCTTCCCTTTCCTGGGGTGGGCTTCTCCGACCTTCTGTGCGAATGAAGCCCAGGAAGGCCACCTTAGTTTGTGATATTTGAGCCTTTTCCTTGGACACCTTCTATCTTTTATTGGCTAGGTAGTTCAGAGGCCTCCTTAGTCGGGCTGGTGATCAGAATGTCATCTGCATATTGAAGGAGGGTTCCCTTCTCCAGAGGTAGATCTTTTAGGTCTTTAGCTAACGTTTCCCCAAAGATGGTGTGGGAATTTTTGAACCCCTGGGGCAGGACGGCCCAGCAGTATTGTTTTTGTTGTAGGTTGAGTCCTGCCACTCACAGTCAAAATTTCTTGTGACTCTGGGACTAATGGAATACAGAAGAAGGCATCATTGAAGTCTAATACAGAATGCCATGTCCTGGTGGATGGTAGAATGACCAGCAGGGTGTAGGAATTAGGAACTACTAGATGTATATCCTCTGTGGCTTCACTGACTGTCCTGGCGTCCTCTACCAGGTCCCCAGCAGCCCACGGGGCTCTTGTGGTCAGGCCCCTCCCAGGATATGGAGCTCACCTGGGCAGGTACGCAGCAGCCCACGGGGCTCTCGTGGGCAGGCCCCTCCCTGGATATGGAGCTCCTGTGGACAGGTACCCCGGCAGGGCTGGGCACACAGGAACCGTGCACATAGCCCTCATTGCAGAGCACCCCCAGCACCCCTGTCACTCAGAGCTGACACAGAGCACCTCAGAGCAGAGCTTGAACTAACAAACAGCAGCTCCAACAGGTCTGTGACCCTAGGCTTCACTCTGTGCGGCCTCCCTCTGCCTGGTCTTCCAGGGGCTTCCACTGCAGCCGGGGCACCAGGCCTCTGTCTCCACCCACCACCCCTCCTCTCCCTGACTCCTGGGTTCCTCTCATTAGCAGAGGGTCTTCTTGAAGTTGTCTCCCACTCATGGACCAGATAAAATGATTCGAAAACAAGCCAGGGCTGCCGCCCCTTATCTATCCTGACTCTCGGGACCCTACACCTGTTCCTTGGATCTGGCCGGTGCAGCAAGGCCCATTTTCTGCAACTCTGAGCCCCTGAGGGGCGAGGATTGGCTGACCTGGGCAGCCTGACCCGGCCGGCCAGCCCTTCCCAGGTGTGCCTGGGTTGAGGTCAATATAAACACCCCTCCAGGCAGCAAAAGCCTCTGCAGCTGTGCCTGACGCCATATTCTCTGCCCCGTCAGCAGTCTCGGGGTTGGGCTGGTGGGAGGGAGTAGGGCCCACGGCTCTATGAGTGGCCCAGTGTGACTGGGGCTCTGCTGGACTTTCTGCAGGAGTTGCCGGGCTGCCACCTGCTAAAGAAGAGGATGTGTCACCCATACTTGCTGCTGGAATTTCTCCCCGGGCAGAGGTGAGGAAGGAAAAAAGCAGTGGGGGCCGGGACAGGAGGGGTACCTCAGGCAGGGAAATGGAAAGCTTCCAGACGAGCACCCGGGGCCAGGACCATCCTGGCTGGCCTGCAGGCACCAAGTCGGCCTGCGTGCTGTCGCTGGTGTGACTCCAAGCCCCTTCCTCTAGTTTTTAAAGTCTTTGCACACATTCAGGTGTTTTACCTGGGAAGGGTGGGAAAAGTTCAGCAGCAGCTGGCCTGGGGCTCAGCTCACGTTTACTCAGAGACGCCTCCTCACGGTCCCCCAGCTTTGCAATGAGGACGCTCCTCGTGTGGGGGCTGCTGGCTGCATGGGAGATGATTCCCCACCTGTGACCAACTTCAGAATTGTTTACCCCTGGAGCAAGTGCCCTGATAGGGTTTTCCTCTGTATGACCAGTGGGTTCTGTTTTTTTTTTTTTTTCTTTTTTGGTTCAAGGTAAGTTTTATTCCTCTTTTTGTATTTATGGATATAAGCATGGAAATAATTCATTCATATAAATACGTCTATGGGAAGGACAGAACTTTTTTTCTGTTTTATTTTTTTAAGTATTACTTATTTTTTAATTTTTGAATTTATTTTATTCATTTTTTTATACAGCAGGCTCTTATTGGTAACCTATTTTATACATATAAGTGTATATATGTCAATCCCAGGCTCGCAATTCATCCCACCACCACCACCCTGCCACTTTCCCCCCTTGGTGTCCATACATTTGTTCTCTACATCTGTGTCTCTATTTCTGCCTTGCAAACCGGTTCATCTTTACCATTTTTCTAGGTTCCACATGTATGCGTTAATATACGATATTTGTTTTTCTCTTTCTGACTTACTTCACTCTGTATGACAGTCTCTAGATCTATCCACGTCTCTACAAATGACCCAATTTCATTCCTTTTTATGGCTGAGTAATATTCCATTTTATATATGTAGCACATCTTTTCTGTTCGTCTGTCTATGGGCATTTAGGTTGCTTCCATGACCTGGCTATTGTAAATAGTGCTGCAATGAATATTGTGGTGAATATGTCTTTTTGAATTATGGTTTTCTCTGGGTATATGGCCAGTAGTGGGATTGCTGGGTCATATGGTAATTCTATTTTTAGTTTCTTAAGGAACCTCCATACTGTTCTCCATCGTGACTGTATCAATTTACATTCCCACAAATAGTGTAAGAGGGTTCCCTTTTCTCCACACCCTCTCCAGCATTTGTTGCTTGTAGATTTTCTGATGATGCCCATTCTAACTCGTGTGAGGCGATACCTCATTGTAGTTTTGGTTTATATTTCTCTAATAATTAGTGATGTTGAGCAGCTTTTCATGTGCTTCTTGGTCATCTGTATGTCTTCTTGGGACAAATGTCTATTTACGTCATCTGCCCATTTTTGGATTGGGTTGTTTGTTTTTTTACTGTTGAGCTGCATGAGCTGTTTATATACATTGGAGATTAATCCTTTGTCCATTGATTCGTTTGCAAATATTTTCTCCCATTGTGAGGGTTGTCTTTTCGTCTTGTTTGTAGTTTCCTTTGCTTTGCAAAAGCTTTTAGGTTTCATTTGCTCCCATATGTTTATTTTTTTTTTATTCCATTACTCTAGGAGGTGGATCAAAAAAGATCTTGCTGTGATTTATGTCAAAGAGTATTCTTCCTATGTTTTCCTCTAAGAGTTTTATAGTGTCCGGTCTTACATTTCGGTCTCTAATCCATTTTGAGTTTATTTTTTGTGTATGGTGTTAGGGAGTGTTCTAATTTCATTCTTTTACATGTAGCTGTCCATTTTTCCCAGCACCACTTATTGAAGAGACTGTCTTTTCTCCTTTGTATACCCTTGCCTCCTTTGTCATAGATTAGTGGGCCATAGGTGTGTAGGTTTATCTCTGGGCTTTTTTTTTTCTTTTACATCTTTATTGGAGTATAATTGCTTTACAATTGTGTGTTAGTTTCTGCTGTATAAAAAAGTGAATCAGCTGTGCGTATACATATAACACCATATCCCCTCCCTCTTGCAACTCCCTCTCACTCCCTTATCCCACCCTTTTAGGTGGTCACAAAGCACAGCGCTGATCTCCCTGTGCTATGTGGCTGCTTCCCAGTAGCTATCAATTTTACATTTGGTAGTGTATATATGTCCATACCACTCTCTCACTTTGTCCCAGCTTACCCTTCCCTCTCCCCATGTCCTCAAGTCCTTTCTCTACGTCTGTGTCCTTAATCCTTTCCTGCCCCTAGGTTCTTCATAAACTTTTTTTTTTAAGATTCCATATAGATGTGTTAGCATACGGTATTTGTTTTTCTCTTTCTGACTTACTTCACTCTGTAGGACAGACTCTAGATCCATCCACCTCACTAAAAGTAACTCAATTTCGTTTCTTTTTATGGCTGAATAATGTTCCATTGTATATTTGTGCCACATCTTCCTTATCCATTTATCTGTTGATGGACACTTAGGTTGCTTCCATGTCCTGGCTATTGTAAATAGAGCTACAGTGAACATTGTGGTACATGACTCTTTTTGAATTATGGTTTTCTCAGGGTAAATGTCCAGGAGTGGGTTTGCTGGGTTGTATGGTAGTTCTATTTTTAGTTTTTAAGGAACCCCCATACCGTTCTCCCTAGTGGCTATATCAATTTACATTCCCACCAACAGTGCAAGAGGGTTCCCTTTGCTCCAATAAATGCCTCTCCAGCATTTATTGTTGGTAGATTTTTTGATGATGGCCATTCTGACTGGTGTGAGGTGATACCTCACTGTAGTTTTGATTTGCATTTCTCTAATGATTAGTGATGTTCAGCATCCTTTCATTTGTTTGTTGGCAACCTGTATATCTTCTTTGGAGAAATGTCTATTTAGGTCTTCTGCCCATTTTTGGATTGGATTGTTTGGTTTTGTGATATTGAGCTACATGAGCTGCTTTTTGGAGATTAATCCTTTGCCATTTGCTTCATTTGAAAATATTTTCTCCCATTCTGATGGTTGTCTGTTCATCTTGCTTATGTTTTCCTTTGCTGTGCAAAAGAATTTATGTTTCATTCGGTCCCATTTTTTTATTTTTGTTTTTATTTCCATTTCTCTAGGAGGTGGGTCAAAAAGGATCTTGCTGTGATTTATGTCATAGACTGTTCTGCTTATGTTTTCCTCTAAGAGTTTTATAGTGGCTGGTCTTATATTTAGGTCTCTAATCCATTTTGAGTTTATTTTTGTGTATGGTGTTAGGGTGTGTACTAATTTCATTCTTTTACATGTAACTGTCCAGTTTTCCCAGCACCACTTGCTGAAGACACTGTCTTTTCTCCATTGTATACCCTTGCCTCCTTTGTCATAGATTAGTGAACCATAGGTACGTGGGTTTATCTCTGTGCTTTCTATCCTGCTCTATTGACCTATGTTTCTGTTCTTGTGTCAGTACCATATTATCTTGATTACTGTAGCTTTGCAATATAGTCTGAAGTCTGGAAGTCTGATTCCTCCAGCTCTTTTTTTTCCCCCCTCAAGACTGCTTTGGCTATCCAGGGTCTTTTGTGTCTCCCTACAAATTTTAAGATTTTTTTTTTCTTGTTCTGTAGAAAATGCCAAAGGTATTTTGATCGGGATTGCATTGAATCTGTAGATTGCTTTGGGTAGTATAGTCATTTTCACAATATTGATTCTTCTAATCCGAGAACATGGTATATGTCTCCATCTGTTTATATCATCTTTGATTTCTTTCATCAGTGTCTTATAGTTTTCTGAGTACAGGTCTTTTACTTCCTTAGGTAGGTTTATTCCTAGGTATTTTATTCTTTTTGTTGCAGTGGTAATGGGATTGTTTCCTTAATTTCTCTGTCTGATCTTTCATTGTTAGTGTATAGGAATGCAAGCAATTTCTGTGCATTAATTTTGTATCCTGCAACTTTACCAAATTCATTGATTAGCTCCAGTGGTTTTCTGGTGGCATCTTTAGGATTCTCTATCTATGATATCATGTCATCTGCAAACAGTGACAATTTTACTTCTTCTTTTCCTTTTTGTATTCCTTTTATTTCTTTTTCTTCTCTGATTGCCATGGCTAGGACTTCCAAAACTATGTTGAATAGCAGTGGTGAGAGTGGACATCCTCGTCTTGTTCCTGATCTTAGAGGAAACGCTTTCAGTTTTTCACCATTGAGAATGTTGTTTGCTGTGGGTTTGTCATATATGGCCTTTATTATGTTGAGGTAGTTTCCCTCTATGCCCACACTCTGCAGAGTTTTTATCGTAAATGAGTGTTGAATTTTCTCAAAATCTTTTCCTTCATCTATTGAGATGATCATATGCTTTTATTCTACAATTTGTTAATATGGTGTATCACATTGATTTGTGTATATTGAAGAATCCTCGCATCCCTGGGATAAACCCCACTTGATCATGGTGTATGATCCTTTTCATGTGTTGTTCGATTCTGTTTGCTAGTATTTTGTTGAGGATTTTTACATCTATATTCATCAGTGATATTGGTCTATAATTTTCTTTCCTTGTAGTATCTCTGTCTGATTTTGGTATCAGGGTGATGGTGGTCTCATAGAATGAGTTTGGGAGTGTTCCTTCCGCTGCAATTGTTTTGAAGAATTTGAGAAGGTTGGGTGTTAGCTCTGCTCTAAATGTTTGATAGAATTCACCTGTGATGCCATCTGGTTCTGGACTTTTGTTTGTTGGAAGATTTTTAATCACAGTTTCAATTTCATTGCTTGTGATAGGTTTGTTCATATTTTCTATTTCTTCCTGGTTCAGTCTTAGAAGGTTATCCCTTTCTAAGAATTTGTCCATTTCTTCCAGATTGTCCATTTTATTGGCCTAGAGTTGCTTGTAGTAGTCTCTTAGGATGCTTTGTATTCCTGTGGTGTCTGTTATAACTTCTGCTTTTTCACTTCTAATTTTGTTGATTTGCGTCCTCTCCCTCTTTTTCTGGAGTCCGGCTAAAGGTTGATCATTTTTGCTTATCTTCTCAAAGAACCAGCTTTTAGTTTTATTGATCTTTGCTTTCGTTTTCTTTGTTTCTATTTCATTTATTTCTGCTCTGATCTTTATGATTTCTTTCCTTCTACTAACTTTGGGTTTTGTTCTTCTTTCTCTAGTTCCTCTAGGTGTAAGGTTAGATTGTTTATTTGAGATTTTTCTTGTTTCTTGAGGTAGGCTTGTATTGCTATAAACTTCCCTCTTAGAACTCCTTTTGCTGCATCCCATAGGTTTTGGATCATCGTGTTTTTGTTGTCATTTGTCTCTAGGTAGTTTTTGATTTCCTCTTTGATTTCTTCAGTGATCTCTTGGTTATTTAGTAACGTATTGTTTAGCCTCCATGTGTTTGTGTTTTTTACGGTTTTTTCCGTGTAATTGATTTCTAATCTCATAGCATTGTGGTCGGAACAGCTGCTTGATATGATTTCAGTTTTCTTAAATTTACTGAGGCTTTATCTGTGACCCAAGATGTGATCTATCCTGGAGAATGTTCCGTGTGCAGTTGAGAAGAACGTGTAATCTGCTGTTTTTGGATGGAATGTCCTATAAATATCAATTAACTCTATCTGGTCTATTGTGTCATTTAAAGCTTGTGTTTCCTTATTAATTTTCTGTCTGGCTGATCTCCACTGGTGTAAGTGAGCTGTTAAAGTCCCCCGCTATTATTGTGTTACTGTCGATTTCCTCTTTTATAGCTGTTAGCAGTTGCCTTATACATTGAGCTGCTCCTATTTTGGGTACATATATATTTATAATTGTTATATCTTCTTCTTGGATTGATCCCCTGACCATTATGCAGTGCCTTTCCTTGTCTCTTGTAACATTCTTTATTTTAAAGTCTATTTTATCTGATATGAGTATTGCTACTCCAGCTTTCTTTTGATTTTCATTTGCATAGAATATATTTTTCCATCGCCTCACTTTGAGTCTGTATGTGTCCCTAGGTCTGAAATGGATCTCTTGTAGACAGCATATATATGGGTCTTGTTTTTGTATCCATTCAGCGAGCCTGTGTCTTTTGGTTGGAACATGTAGTGCATTCACGTTTAAGGTAATTATCGATATGTATGTTCCTACTACTATTTTCTTAATTGTTATGGGTTTGTCTTGGTGGGTCCTTTTCTTCTCTTGTGTTTCCCACTTAGAGAAGTTCCTTTAGCATTTGGTGTAGAGCTGGTTTCATGGTGCTGAATTCTCTTAGCTTTTGCTTGTCTGTAAGGCTTTTGATTTCTCCATCAAATCTGAATGAGCTCTTTGCAGGGTGGAGTACTCTTGGTTGTAGGTTCTTCCCTTTCATCACTTTAAATTTATCATGCCACTTCCTTCTGGCTTGTAGATTTTCTGCTGAGAAATCAGTTGTTATCCTTATGGGAGTTCCCTTGTATGTTATTTGTCATTTTTCCCTTGCTGCTTTCAATCATTTTTCTTTGTCGTTAATTTTTGTCAATTTGATTACTATGTGTCTTGTCATTTTTCTCCTTTGGTTTATCCTGCCTGGGACACTCTGTGCTTCTGGACTTGGGTGGCTATTTCTTTTCCCATGCTAGGGAAGTTTTTGACCATTATCTCTTTAAATATATTCTCGGGTCCTTTCTCTCTCTCTTCTCCTTCTGGGACCCCTATAATGCGAATGTTGTTGCGTTTAAAGTTGTCCCAGAGGACTCTTGGGGTGTCTTCGTTTATTTTCATTCTTTTTCTTTATTCTGTTCCATGGCAGTGATTTCCACCTTTCTGTCTTCCAGGTCACTTATCCGTTCTTCTGCCACAGTTATTCTGCTACTGATTCCTTCTAGTGTATTTTTCATTTCAGTTATTCCATTGTTCACCTCTGTTTGTTTGTTCTTTAATTCTTCTAGGTGTTTGTTCCTTAATTCTTCTAGGTCTTTGTTAAACATTTCTTGCATCTTCTCGATCTTTGCCTCCTTTCTTTTTCCAAGGTCTTGGCTCAACTTCACTATCATTATTCTGAATTTTTTTTCTGGAAGGTTCCCTATCTCCACCTCATTTTGTTTTTTTTTTTCTGGGGTTTTATCTTGTTCCTTGATCTGGTATAAAGTCCTCTGCCTTTTCATTTTGTCTATCTTTCTGTGAATGTGGTTTTCCTTCCACAGGCTGCAGAATTGTAGTTCTTCTTGCTTCTGCTGTCTGCTCTCCGGTGGATGAGTCTATCTTAGAGGCTTGTGCAAGCTTCCTGATGGGAAGGACTGGTGGTGGGTAGAGCTGGGTGTTGCTTTGGTGGGCAGAGCTTTAATCCGCTTGTCTATGGATTAAATAAAACTTTAATAAAAAGTTTAATCCGCTTGTCTGCTGATGCATGGGGCTGGGTTCCCTCCCTGTTGGTTGTTTGGCCTGAGGCGACCCAGCCCTGGAGCCTACCTTGCTCTTGGTGGGGCTAATGGCGGACTCTGGGAGGGCTCACACCAAGGAGTATTTCCCAGAACTTCTGCTGCCAGTGTCGTTGTCCTCACGGTGAGCCACAGCCACAGCCACCACCTGCCTCTGCAGGAGACCCTCTAAAAGTAGCAGGTAGTTCTGGTCATTCTCCTACAGGGTCACTGCTCCTTCCCCTGGGTCCTGATGTGCACACTACTTTGTGTGTGCCCTCCAAGAGTGGAGTATCTGAGTGGAGTTGAGACTCTGAGACTCTGTGTGGAGTTGCACAGACTCTGGGTCCTGTGAAGCTTCGATGTTTTGTGATTCTAGAAATCCTATAGGAGACGGTCCACAGCAGGTGACGCTAATGTTGTCAGTAGAGGTGTTGAAGCCAAAGATCTGCAGTTCCAACTAGAGGTGCCGATGTACATACAGGACAAAATCATCTCGTGTGAATGTAGTTCAGGCATGTTTAAGATGAATGCAGTCATGTTAATGTCTACCATATTCTATCTTGAGCCTCTCCTCAGGGACCCCCTCCTCAGTTCCTGAGGCTCCTGTAAGTCATGTACAGGGGACTGGAGAGTGGGCTCTGTCCAGTCTGAGCCCTGAGTTACCCTGTGTGTATCTTAGGATACTTTGTATTTCTGTGGTGTCCGTTGTAACATCATCTCTTTCATTTCAGATTTATTTGGGCCCTCTCTTTTTAAAAAAACATACTACTGTTGTCTTTTATTCTTTACAGAAGTTTAATAAGTGTTTGATCTACTATCCTTACCCTATGTATACTTTTTGCAGTGAGATTTTTACTTTTCTTTGTTTCCTTGTTACTATCAATAATTAGTGAGACTTCTTTTAAGCTACCTTCAACATTGCTTATAAAGCTGCTTTATTAGTGATGACAGAGCCTTAATGGAAGTCATGTTCTGGTTGTAAATTAGAATGCAATGTGCCAGCAAATAGCCCCTTAAGTTTATGTCTCATTACTTCTTGTTCTTTTTTTAATTTAATTTTTATTTTTTGTCAGAGCAAATTTAATTAAAATGTTTTGTTTCTTCTAGGTGTGAAAGATGTGGTTCTTTTAAACATATACATATATCTATTCTTCTTTGGATCATTTTCCCATGTAGGTTATGACACGATGTTGAGTAGTCTTGTCTTGGTATTACGTAGGTCTTTGGTGATTACATATTTCACATGTGTTTCTATATCTATCTTAACCCCAATATCCTAATGTATCCAATCCTCACACCTTTCCATTTGGTGAACCATAAGTTTGTTTAATGAATCTGTGATTGCATTTCTCTGTGGAAATATCTTCATTGGTATCAATTTTTAGCTAAGACCTATAAGTGATATTATAGGATATGTGTCTTTTGCTTTCTGACTTAGTACAATTTGCCTGATTACCTCAAGAATCATACATGGTGCTGCAAATGGCATTGTTTCATTTTTTTCCCTGGCTAATATTCCATCTGTACGTGTACCAGTTCTTCTTTGGCCACGCACCTCTTGATGGACTTTCTGGTTGCCTCCATGTCTTGGCTATTGTAATACTGCTGCAATGCACATTTGCTTGCCTGTGTCTTTCCAGTTATATCTTCTTATGTTATAGGCCAAGGAGTGGGCTTGCTGTATCATATGGTAGCTCAGTGTGTATGTTTTAAAGGCACCACCATTCAGTTCTCATTAGTGGCTCTTTCCAGGTTACGTCCCACTTAAAATTGAGGGTATGCATTTCTCCAAAACACCTTCAATATTTATTGTTTGTAGTTTTCTTGCTGATGGTTATTCTAACAGGTGCGAGCTGATACCTATCTGTGGTTGAATTTGCATGTGTCCCATAATCTGTTGAAATTGAGCTTTAAAGCATGCCCTTTTTATTTATCAAACTGTGATTACAGCTTAGTTCTTCAAAGTGTTTTCTTAAAGTAAGTGTCACATTTTGAAAATTTTTGGCCATTACCTCCCTCAAGACATTTTGAGGGCACGTTTCATTTACAGCCCTGAAGTACTTGTTCATATGAAGTGACCATTAGCACAGTTTTTAAAGCTGCTTTTGCAGGTAACGGCCAGAGGGTGGCAGCCTTTCTACGTTCCCAATCTGGTAAATAGGGAAAGAGACCTTCAGCCCCAAGAGTGTCCACCTTTATTTCTCATCCAGCTGTGGGTCTAGATATGGTCACACCAGGTTGCATCACAGCCCCGGAACGAATTATGTAAAAATTTCTCCCTCTATCACTGTCTTTGTTTTTTGGGATTTTAAAGTAATTTATTTTTATAATGGGGTTTACCTGATTTTCACTGCTGTGTTTATGCCCCTTTACAGCCACTTGATTCACTTACAGAGAGAAATCAATACAGAGGTTTTAAGATTTTTACTAGTCAGATATATTCTTGTTCGTTGAATAGGGGGTATGCATCCACTTCACTGAGCAAGGAGTAGGTCTTGTCTATTACATATTGGGTTTATGGATCGGTATTTGAGCTAATATGAAACCCTTGTTTTATGCATCACCCTACCTCACCTTTCCCGTTAAGCAGCCATAGTGTGTTTTCTGCATGTGTGACTCTGTTCTGTTTTGTAATTCAGTTCAAGTGTAACGGTTTTTACATTCCCTCTACAAGTGATATATTATGATAAGTGTCTTTTTCTGTGTGACTTATTTCACTTAGAATCGTCGAACATAAATCCACTCATCATGCTGCTAATAACCTTATGACATTGATTTCATGGCTGAGTGATATTCCATTGTACATAAGGACCACAACATCGTTATCCATTTTCCTATTTCCTGGGATATTTAAGGTGTAATGAAGAGGAGGTTCTTGTCAACAGAGCAGCCCTAAACTTTGGTGTGCCTGTGTCTTGCTGATTTTTAGTTTTCCCAATTTATACGCCCATGAGTTGAAATGCCCTATGCTCTCTAAGCTGTGTTTTTTAGATGTTTCAGGACACACCGTACACTTCTCCAGAGTGGCTGTTGGCAATTTACATCCCGCCCATCAGTGTAGCAAGGCTCCCATTTCTCCATGGCCTGTCCTGCATTTCTGCTTTTGACACTTTTTTCAGCATGGCCCTTTTGACCGATGGGAAGCGAGACTTCTTTGTAGCGCTGATTTGCCTTTCCAGGTTGCTTGGTTGGCCAAAAAGGGCGTATGCGTTTTTTCCTGAATATATTCAGGAAAAAACGCATACGCCCTTTTTGGCCAAGGGTATCATTGTCAACGTTTTGCCGCTTTTCATTTGCTTTAAAGGCAATTCGAATCTACCTCCTTAAGTCTGTTTCTGCAATTCTGCCTTGCTTTCAAATCCTCTTCGTTGCCTTCCCTCAATATATTTGTGGACGAGAGTTATCATTGATAACTCTGCAGGTTTGTGAATTGCAGTGCCCCCGAAATCCATTTTTCAACTCGCTTTTTTGGGAGTTGGCCGCAAAAGCGCAGGATTGCTTCAGGCCCTGTTCTACTTCCGGGGGGCAGGCTGAGCCTGTGGTTAATTCTTCTTTCTGAAGGGAAAATAGAGTGACCTGTGCTTGTCCCAACACCTAGATGTAGTCTCTCATTGGTTCCCCCTCTCCCCGTTCATCCTCAGTACAAATTGCAACCTGTACGGAACAGGAGGTTAAAGGTGCTGATGCTCCAAGTAGGGAGATTGCTAGGAAAGTGGCTGGAATGGCGAACCCGAGCACAAGGAGATGAGAAATGAGGTGCATTTTAGAAACCTTTCCCGATCACATGGTGTACCATCTTCTGGGTTTCTCATGCATGTTTTTGATGTAGGAAGATGCCCTTGAACATGGAGATTTGGGACGCATGGGATGGGTGTCACGCAGTATTACTTTAAAGGGTCTGCGTTGGCTCATCCAACCTCACCAAACCTCTCAGCCGCAAGAGTGTCCACCCTTATGTCTCACCCAGCTGTGGGTCTAGATATGGTCGATCCAGGTTGCATCACAGCCCCTGAACGAATTGTGTAAGAATTTCTCTCTCTTTCACTGTCTTTGTATCATGGGTTTTTAAAAGTAATTTATTTTTATAATGGGGTTTAGCTGCTTTTCACTACTGTGTTTATGCCGCTTTACAACCACTTGACACACTAACAGAGAGATATCAATACATAGGTTTTAAGATTACTACTAATCAAATATATTCTTTTGCGGTGAATAGGGTGTGTTGAGTCCTGTTCTCTGAGCAAGGAGTAGTTCTTGTCTATTACGTATTGGGTTTATGGAACGGTATCTCAGATAATTTGAAACCCTTGTTTTATGCATCACCCCACCTCAGCTTTCCCGTTAACCAGCCATAGTGTGTTTTCTAAACGTGTGACTCTGTTCTGCTTTGTAATTCAGTCCAAGTGTAGCGGTTTTTACATTCCCTCTATAAGTGATAGCTTATGATACGTGTCTTTTTCTGTGTGACTTATTTCACTTAGAATCGTCGTACCTAAATCCACTCATCATGCTGCTACTAGCCTTATGACATTGATTTCATTGCTGAGTGTTATTCCATTGTACATAAGGACCACCACTTCTTTATCCATTTTTCTCTTTCCTGGGATATTTCAGGTGTCATGAAGTGGAGGTTCTTGTCAACACAGCAGCCCTAAACTTTGGGGTGCCTGTGTCTTCCTGATTTTTAATTTTCCCAATTTATACGCCCATGAGTGGAAGTGCCCTATGTTCTCTAAGCTGTATTTTTTCGATGTTTCAGGACAAACCGTACACTTCTCCAGAGTGGCTGTTGGCAATTTACATCCGGCCCATCAGCATAGCAAGGCTCCCATTTCTCCATGCCCTGTCTTGCATTTCTGGTTTTGACACTTTTATCAGCATGGTCCGTTTGACCGATGGGAAGCCAGAATGCTTTGTAGCACTGATTTGCCTTTCCAGGTTGCTTGGTTGGCCAAAAAGGGCGTATGCGTTTTTTCCTGAATATATTCAGGAAAAAACGCATACGCCCTTTTTGGCCAAAGGCATCATTGTCGACGTTTTGCCGCTTTTCATGTGCTTTAAAAGCGATTCGTATCTACCTCCTGAAGTCTGTTTCCTGCAATTCTGCCTTGATTTCAAATCCTCTTCGTTGCCTTCCCTCAATATATTTGTGGACGAGAGTTATCATTTATAAATCTGCAGGTTTTGAATTGCAGTGCCCCTGTGCTCCATTTTTCAACTCGCTTTTTTGGGAGCTGGCCGCAAAAGCGCAGGAAGGTTTCAGGCCCTGTTCTTGTTCGGGGGCGCAGGCTGAGCCTGTGGTTAATTCTTCTTTCTGATGGGAAAATAGAGTGACCTGTGCCTGTCCCAACACCAAGAGCTAGTCTCTCATTGGTTCCACGTCTTCCCGTTCATCCTCAGGACAAATTGCAACATGTATGGAACAGGAGGTTAAAGGTGCTGATGCTCCAAGTAGGGAGATTGCTAGTAAAGCGGCTGGAATGTCGAACCCGGGCACACGGAGATGAGAAATGAGGTGCGTTTTAGAAACCTTTCCCCATCACATGGTGTACCATCTTCTGGGTTTCTCATGCATGTTTTCGATGTAGGAAGATGCCCTTGAACCTGGAGATTTGGGACCCATGCGATGGGTACCACGCAGTATTACTTTAAAGGGTCTGCGTTTGCTCACCCAACCTCACCAAACCTCTCAGCCCCAAGAGTGTCCACCCTTATGTCTCATCCAGCTGTGGGTTTGGTATGGTCAATGCAGGTTGCATCACAGCCCCTGAACGCATTGTGTAAGAATTTCTCTCTCTTTCACTGTCTTTGTTTCATGGGTTTTTAAAAGTAATTTATTATTATAATGAGGTTTAGCTGCTTTTCACTGCTGTGTTTATGCCGCTTTACACCCACTTGACACACTAACAGAGAGATATCAATACATAGGTTTTAAGATTATTACTAGTCAGATATATTCTTGTGTGGTGAATAGGGCGTGTTGAGTCCAGTTCTCTGAGCAAGGAGTAGGTCTTGTCTATTACATATTGGGTTTATGGAATGGTATCTGAGCTAATTTGAAACTCTTGTTTTATGTATCACCCCACCTCACCTTTCCCGTTAAGCAGCCATAGTGTGTTTTCTAAACGTGTGACTCTGTTCAGTTTGTAACTCACTTCAAGTGTAACGGTGTTTACATTCCCTCTATAAGTGATACCTTATGAGAAGTGTCCTTTACTGTGTGGCTTATTTCACTTAGAATCGTCGTACCTAAATCCACTCATCCCGCTGCTACTAACCTTATGACATTGATTTCATGGCTGAGTGTTATTCCATTGTACATAAGGACCACCACTTCTTTATCCATTTTTCTCTTTCCTGGGATATTTCAGGTGTCATGAAGTGGAGGTTCTTGTCAACACAGCAGCCCTAAACTTTGGGGTGCCTGTGTCTTCCTGATTTTTAATTTTCCCAATTTATACGCCCATGAGTGGAAGTGCCCTATGTTCTCTAAGCTGTATTTTTTCGATGTTTCAGAACACACCGTACACTTCTCCAGAGTGGCTGTTGGAAATTTACATCCCGCCCATCAGCATAGCAAGGCTCCCATTTCTCCATGGCCTGTCTTGCATTTCTGGTTTTGACACTTTTTTCAGCATGGTCCGTTTGACCGATGGGAAGCGAGAATGCTTTGTAGCACTGATTTGCCTTTCCAGGTTGCTTGGTTGGCCAAAAAGGGCGTATGCGTTTTTTCCTGAATATATTCAGGAAAAAACGCATACGCCCTTTTTGGCCAAAGGCATCATTGTCGACGTTTTGCCGCTTTTCATGTGCTTTAAAAGCGATTCGTATCTACCTCCTGAAATCTGTTTCCTGCAATTCTGCCTTGATTTCAAATCCTCTTCGTTGCCTTCCCTCAATATATTTGTGGACGAGAGTTATCATTTATAACTCTGCAGGTTTTGAATTGCAGTGCCCCTGAGCTCCATTTTTCAACTCGCTTTTTTGGGAGCTGGCCGCAAAAGCGCAGGAAGGTTTCAGGCCCTGTTCTTGTTCGGGGGCGCAGGCTGAGCCTGTGGTTAATTCTTCTTCCTGATGGGAAAATAGAGTGACCTGTGCCTGTCCCAACACCAAGAGCTAGTCTCTCATTGGTTCCACGTCTTCCCGTTCATCCTCAGGACAAATTGCAACCTGTACGAAACAGGAGGTTAAAGGTGCTGATGCTCCAAGTAGGGAGATTGCTAGTAAAGCGGCTGGAATGGCGAACCCGGGCACACGGAGATGAGAAATGAGGTGCGTTTTAGAAACCTTTCCCCATCACATGGTGTACCATCTTCTGGGTTTCTCATGCATGTTTTCGATGTAGGAAGATGCCCTTGAACCTGGAAATTTGGGACCCATGCGATGGGTACTACGCAGTATTACTTTAAAGGGTCTGCGTTTGCTCACCCAACCTCACCAAACCTCTCAGCCCCAAGAGTGTCCACCCTTATGTCTCATCCAGCTGTGGGTTTGGATATGGTCAATCCAGGTTGCATCACAGCCCCTGAACGCATTGTGTAAGAATTTCTCTCTCTTTCACTGTCTTTGTTTCATGGGTTTTTAAATGTAATTTATTATTATAATGAGGTTTAGCTGCTTTTCACTGCTGTGTTTATGCCGCTTTACACCCACTTGACACACTAACAGAGAGATATCAATACATAGGTTTTACGATTATTATTAGTCAGATATATTCTTGTGCGGTGAATAGGGCGTGTTGAGTCCAGTTCTCTGAGCAAGGAGTAGGTCTTGTCTATTACATATTGGGTTTATGGAACGGTATCTGAGCTAATTTGATACCCTTGTTTTATGTATCACCCCACCTCACCTTTCCCGTTAAGCAGCCATAGTGTGTTTTCTGCATGTGTGACTCTGTTCTGTTTTGTAATTCAGTTCAAGTGTAACGGTTTTTACATTCCCTCTATCAGTGATACCTTATGAGAAGTGTCCTTTTCTGTGTGACTTATTTCACTTAGAATCGTCGTACCTAAATCCACTCATCATGCTGCTACTAACCTTACGACATTGATTTCATGGCTGAGTGATATTCCATTGTACATAAGGACCACAACTTCTTTATCCATTTTTCTCTTTCCTGGGATATTGAAGGTGGAATGAAGTGGAGGTCCTGGTCAACAGAGCAGCCCTAAACTTTGGGGTGCTTGTGTCTTGCTGATTTTTAATTTTCCCAATGTATACCCCCATGAGTGGAAGTGCCCTATGCTCTCTAAGCTGTGTTTTTCAGATGTTTCAGGACACACCGTACACTTCTCCAGAGTGGCTGTTGGCAATTTACATCCCGCCCATCAGTGTAGCAAGGCTCCCATTTCTCCATGGCCTGTCTTGCATTTCTGGTTTTGACACTTTTTTCAGCATGGACCTTTTGACCGATCAGAAGCTAGACTTCTTTGTAGCGCTGATTTGCCTTTCCAGGTTGCTTGGTTGGCCAAAAAGGGCGTATGCGTTTTTTCCTGAATATATTCAGGAAAAAACGCATACGCCCTTTTTGGCCAAGGGCATCATTGTCAACGTTTTGCCGCTTTTCATGTGCTTTAAAGGCGATTCGTATCTACCTCCTGAAATCTGTTTCCTGCAATTCTGCCTTGATTTCAAATCCTCTTCTTTGCCTTCCCTCAATATATTTGTGGACGAGAGTTATCATTTATAACTCTGCTGGTTTGTGAATTGCAATGCCCCTGAGCTCCATTTTTCAACTCGCTTTTTTGGGAGCTGTCCGCAAAAGCGCAGGATGGCCTCAGGCACTATTCTTGTTCTGGGCGGCAGGCTGAGCCTGTGGTTAATTCTTCTTTCTGTTGGGAAAATAGAGTGACCTGTGCCTGTCCCAACACCAAGAGCTAATCTCTCATTGGCTCCCCGTCTTTCCGTTCATCCTCAGGACAAATTGCAACCTGTACGGAACAGGAGGTTAAAGGTGCTGATGCTCCAAGTAGGGAGCTTGCTAGTAAAGCGGCTGGAATGGCGAACCCGGGCACAAGGAGATGAGAAATGAGGTGCGTTTTAGAAACCTTTCCCGATCACACAGTGTACCACCTTCTGGGTTTCTCATGCATGTTTTCGATGTAGGAAGATGCCCTTGAACCTGGAGATTTGGAACCCATGGGATGGGTAACAGGCAGTATTACTTTAAAGGCTCTGCGTTTGCTCCCCCAACCTCACCAAGCCTCTCAGCCCCGAGAGTGTCCACCCTTATGTCTCATCCAGCTGTGGGTCTAGATATGGTCAATCCAGGTGGCATCACAGCCCCTGAACGAATTTTGTAAGAATTTCTCTCTTTCACTGTCTTTGTTTCACGGGTTTTTAAAAGTAATTTATTTTTATAATGGGGTTTAGCTGCTTTTCACGGCTGTGTTTATGCCGCTTTACACCCACTTGACTCACTTCCAGAGAGATATCAATACACAGGTTTTACGATTCTTACTAGTCATATATGTTCTTGAGCGGTGAATAGGGGGTTTTGAGTCCAGTTCACTGAGCAAGGAGTAGGTCTTGTCTCTTACATATTGGATTTATGGAACGTTATCTGAGCTAATTTGAAATCCTTGTTTTATGCATCACCCCACCTCACCTTTCCCGTTAAGCAACCATAGTGTGTTTTCTTAATGTGTGAATCTGTTCTGTTTTGTAATTCCGTTCAAGTGTAGCAGTTTTTACATTCCCTCTGTTAGTGATATCTTATGATAAGTGTCTTTTTCTGTGTGACTTATTTCACTTAGAATAGTCCTACCTAAATCCACTCATCATGCTGCTACCAGCCTTATAATATTTATCTCACGCCTGAGTGATATACAATTGTACATATGGACCACAACTTCTTTATCCATTTTTCTCTTTCCTTGGATATTTAAGGTGGAATTAAGTGGAGGTTTTTGTCTACAGAGCAGCCCTAATGTTTGGGGTGCCTGTGTCTTGCTGATTTTTAGTTTTCCCAATTTATACGCCCATGAGTGGATGTGCCCCTTTCTCTCTAGCTGTGTTTTTTAGATGTTTTAGGAAACACCATACCCTTCTCCAGAGTCATCATTGGCAATTTATACCCCACCCATCAGTGTAACAAGGCTCCCTTTCCTCCCTGGCCTCTCCTGCATTTCTTGTTTTTACACTTTTTTAGCAAGGCCATTTTGATCGATGGGAAGTCAGACTTCTTTGTAGTGCTGAATTGCATTTCCGGCTTGCTTGGTTGGCCACAAAGGGCCTATGGGTTTTTTCCTGAATTCATTCAGAAAAAAACGCATATGCTCTTTTTGGCCAAGTGCATCATTGTCGACGTTTTGCCGCTTTTCATGTGCTTTAGGTGTGATTCGAATCTAACTCCTGAAATCTGTTTCCTGCAATTCTGCCTTGATTTCAAATCCTCTTCGTTGCCTTCCCTCAATATATTTGTGGACGAGAGTTATCATTTATAACTCTGCAGATTTGTGAATTGCAGTGCCCCTGAGCTCCATTTTTCAACTCGCTTTTTTGGGAGCTTTCCGCAGAAACTCTCATTTGCTTCTGGCCCTACTCTGGTTCCCGGTGGCAGGCTAAGCCTTTTCTTAATTCTTCTTCCTGACTGGAAAGTAGAGTGACATGTGCCTCTCCGAACATCTAGGGCTTGGCTCTCCTTGTTTCTCCTCCTTCCCCTTCTTCCTTTGGACAAATTCCAATTTCTGTGCAACTGGATGTTGAAGGTGCTGACATCCTCAAGTGGGGAGATTTTAAGGAAAAAGGCTGGAGAGGTGAACCCAACAACCAGGAAATTAGGAGTTTTGGTGCCTTTTCCAAAATCTTCCTGATCCAACCGTGTTCCATCTTCTGGGTGTCACAGGCATGTTTTAGCTGTAGGAAAGGTCCCGTGTATGTAAGGAGAACACAAGGGATTTTTCCAAATCAGTGTCTCCCCGAACTCCAATCTGGGGAATTTTTAAGCTACTGGTACATGTGTGTTCATTAAGGGACTTGGGCCGTGGGCAGAGTCCGAACTTTAGATGATTGAAGTCTTCAGGTTCAGAAACGCTCACCATCGGCCTCCTTTAGTTTCCATTTTATCTGTAGTTGATAGATGATGTCGATATAGATATCTATTGTTTTTCAGATTATTTCCCCTCAGGGGTCATTACAAAATATTGAGTATAGTTCCCTGTGCTATACAGTAGTTCCTTGTTGATGATATATTTTATACATAGCAGTGTGTATATGTTAATCTGAAACTGTTAATTTATCCCTCCTACCACCTTTCCCCTTTGGTAATAAAAAATATAAGATTTTATACTTCTCAGAAATCTAGGAGCTGAAAGAGAGGTATCATTTTCAATGGAAAATCATTCCAAACAAGGTTGAAACTTCAACCAAGATTATTAGATGTACATCCTTGGAAAGAAATCACTGCATTTCTCTACTCTTGACCTGACAAATAAGACAAACCCCTCCACTGAACTTGCTTATAATAAAGTGATGGAAATATCAAATGGAAGTGTTAGAAACATCTTATTTTACACGAGCCTTATACACTGCTCTATGTTAATTACAGTTTGGCTCACACATCTGTTCATTGAAGTTACAATGTTCTCAAATTCTGTTACTGATCCTGCAGAGTGGGCCCCAACAAGGGTCTCCCTGCCCAGTGTCATTGGAGCCAACAGATCGAGACTGACTTTGGTTCAGAAGCAAAGGAAAACTTTATATTTTGATCAGAGAATGGAGAGGTGAGAGTGTGTGCTCCCCTGCGGGTTGTGGGCCGGGCTGCTGTGTAGGGATCCTGTCAGCATCAGCGGGAGGGAGGGGGCGGAGCTCTCGAGGGCCAGGTTGGCTGGAGCTCAGGCTCTATGTCGCAGAGTCTGCACGGGGCCCCACGAGCTGAGGTGTCGGCCCAGCCATTTTGCACGAGGAAATCGGGTCTGAAGTGTCGGGTGTGGGACCTCTGCATGTGGAAACCTAGGAGCAAGTGAAATTAGACAAAGCACAGAGGAAAAAATGGTTAGACTTTATTTTATTGCCCAGATTCTATTTTTATCTCCCAGGAATTTTTAATGGGCTTTGCCAGTGACAAAGCCCTCCTCTGCCTTTTGTCCCATTCCTCATTCTTGGGGCGCTGAGGGTGCAGACACGTCTTCTGTAAATGCTTCATGCTGAGTTGGGTGTCCTCATACCCGGGGGGAGGGGCAGGACTTCTCCCCAGCAGCCTCCAGGTGAGGTTGATTGTCCGCAGGCCTCCTCCCTCACTGCTCGTCTGCCTGAGCACCAGCATTGGAAGTTTTATAGATTCTAATGACCTTTAAGGGTCCAGGAAAGAGATGTGCAGAGACGCTGGGGGGGTGGGCGGTTTTACCCTGCTCCACATTGGTTCGGCCCCCTTAGGCTGATGGTTTCTGCCAGCCTAGATGCTCTGACCAGTAGTCTGTGCTTTCTTTAGTTAGGCCACTGAATTAACGTACAAACAGCACCAGGTGTCAGAGCCCTGCTTGCTCAACTCCCAGACAGTCCAGGGCCGGTGGTGATCCAGGACCATGACGGCCACTCAGTCAACGGCCTTTTGAAGTAGCCAGGAGTACAGCCGGTCTCATTGGCCGCCGTCACTGCGGTGTCTGTAGGCTTTTCTATGGTGGCAGCGTTATTTACGGTTCCCCTGCCAAGTTTATTAGCTCCGCTCTGGGTGCAGTAAGTCCTGTAAGCAATAGTCTGCTCTTTTGGGGCACACTCTTGTTGTTTTCTGAGAGAAGCTCCAGGTCAAGTGATGGTCACACGAGTCGTCATGGGGGCCCATTGCACCAGGTTGTCTCTCTGGAGGTTGGTGTTGGAGGGCCTCCTCACTCGAGGTCATTGTGCCCACGGAGCAATCCCTGCAACTTCAGGGCATGGTGGGTGGTTAGGATCACCAAGTGGCGTCCTTTTCCCTTAGGAGGGAGCTGGCCTTGCGGGCTGCTGATTTCCAGGTTTTTAGATACCCCCAGTATCCTGGTCGGATGGGGTGGCTGGCCAATGCCTGGAGGGCATTCTTGCATTGTTCCATTTCAAGTGGTCCCAGTTTTTGCACTAATACTCCAAGGGCGATTCGCCTTGGACCAGGAATGTAAAGGTCAAAGGGTTTAGCTAACTTAGGGAGGTCCAGGGCCAGGGTCTGAATTGACTGCTCTTTCCATTCTTGAAAGGCCGCTTCTGGATTCTATTCAAAAGGATCATCATCTTTTCCTTTCAGTGATTCATATAGAGGCCCAGCTATTAGACTGTAGTTAGGGATCCAGATGCAGCAAACCCCGGTCTCCCCAGGAACCCCTAAGCTGTCTTCTAGTTTCAGGAAAGGTGAGGCTGCAAATGGCTTCTTCCCTTTCCTGGGGTGGGCTTCTCCGACCTTCTGTGCGAATGAAGCCCAGGAAGGCCACCTTAGTTTGTGATATTTGAGCCTTTTCCTTGGACACCTTCTATCTTTTATTGGCTAGGTAGTTCAGAGGCCTCCTTAGTCGGGCTGGTGATCAGAATGTCATCTGCATATTGAAGGAGGGTTCCCTTCTCCAGAGGTAGATCTTTTAGGTCTTTAGCTAACGTTTCCCCAAAGATGGTGTGGGAATTTTTGAACCCCTGGGGCAGGACGGCCCAGCAGTATTGTTTTTGTTGTAGGTTGAGTCCTGCCACTCACAGCCAAAATTTCTTGTGACTCTGGGACTAATGGAATACAGAAGAAGGCATCATTGAAGTCTAATACAGAATGCCATGTCCTGGTGGATGGTAGAATGACCAGCAGGGTGTAGGAATTAGGAACTACTAGATGTATATCCTCTGTGGCTTCACTGACTGTCCTGGCGTCCTCTACCAGGTCCCCAGCAGCCCACGGGGCTCTTGTGGTCAGGCCCCTCCCAGGATATGGAGCTCACCTGGGCAGGTACGCAGCAGCCCACGGGGCTCTCGTGGGCAGGCCCCTCCCTGGATATGGAGCTCCTGTGGACAGGTACCCCGGCAGGGCTGGGCACACAGGAACCGTGCACATAGCCCTCATTGCAGAGCACCCCCAGCACCCCTGTCACTCAGAGCTGACACAGAGCACCTCAGAGCAGAGCTTGAACTAACAAACAGCAGCTCCAACAGGTCTGTGACCCTAGGCTTCACTCTGTGCGGCCTCCCTCTGCCTGGTCTTCCAGGGGCTTCCACTGCAGCCGGGGCACCAGGCCTCTGTCTCCACCCACCACCCCTCCTCTCCCTGACTCCTGGGTTCCTCTCATTAGCAGAGGGTCTTCTTGAAGTTGTCTCCCACTCATGGACCAGATAAAATGATTCGAAAACAAGCCAGGGCTGCCGCCCCTTATCTATCCTGACTCTCGGGACCCTACACCTGTTCCTTGGATCTGGCCGGTGCAGCAAGGCCCATTTTCTGCAACTCTGAGCCCCTGAGGGGCGAGGATTGGCTGACCTGGGCAGCCTGACCCGGCCGGCCAGCCCTTCCCAGGTGTGCCTGGGTTGAGGTCAATATAAACACCCCTCCAGGCAGCAAAAGCCTCTGCAGCTGTGCCTGACGCCATATTCTCTGCCCCGTCAGCAGTCTCGGGGTTGGGCTGGTGGGAGGGAGTAGGGCCCACGGCTCTATGAGTGGCCCAGTGTGACTGGGGCTCTGCTGGACTTTCTGCAGGAGTTGCCGGGCTGCCACCTGCTAAAGAAGAGGATGTGTCACCCATACTTGCTGCTGGAATTTCTCCCCGGGCAGAGGTGAGGAAGGAAAAAAGCAGTGGGGGCCGGGACAGGAGGGGTACCTCAGGCAGGGAAATGGAAAGCTTCCAGACGAGCACCCGGGGCCAGGACCATCCTGGCTGGCCTGCAGGCACCAAGTCGGCCTGCGTGCTGTCGCTGGTGTGACTCCAAGCCCCTTCCTCTAGTTTTTAAAGTCTTTGCACACATTCAGGTGTTTTACCTGGGAAGGGTGGGAAAAGTTCAGCAGCAGCTGGCCTGGGGCTCAGCTCACGTTTACTCAGAGACGCCTCCTCACGGTCCCCCAGCTTTGCAATGAGGACGCTCCTCGTGTGGGGGCTGCTGGCTGCATGGGAGATGATTCCCCACCTGTGACCAACTTCAGAATTGTTTACCCCTGGAGCAAGTGCCCTGATAGGGTTTTCCTCTGTATGACCAGTGGGTTCTGTTTTTTTTTTTTTTTTTCTTTTTTGGTTCAAGGTAAGTTTTATTCCTCTTTTTGTATTTATGGATATAAGCATGGAAATAATTCATTCATATAAATACGTCTATGGGAAGGACAGAACTTTTTTTCTGTTTTATTTTTTTAAGTATTACTTATTTTTTAATTTTTGAATTTATTTTATTCATTTTTTTATACAGCAGGCTCTTATTGGTAACCTATTTTATACATATAAGTGTATATATGTCAATCCCAGGCTCGCAATTCATCCCACCACCACCACCCTGCCACTTTCCCCCCTTGGTGTCCATACATTTGTTCTCTACATCTGTGTCTCTATTTCTGCCTTGCAAACCGGTTCATCTTTACCATTTTTCTAGGTTCCACATGTATGCGTTAATATACGATATTTGTTTTTCTCTTTCTGACTTACTTCACTCTGTATGACAGTCTCTAGATCTATCCACGTCTCTACAAATGACCCAATTTCATTCCTTTTTATGGCTGAGTAATATTCCATTTTATATATGTAGCACATCTTTTCTGTTCGTCTGTCTATGGGCATTTAGGTTGCTTCCATGACCTGGCTATTGTAAATAGTGCTGCAATGAATATTGTGGTGAATATGTCTTTTTGAATTATGGTTTTCTCTGGGTATATGGCCAGTAGTGGGATTGCTGGGTCATATGGTAATTCTATTTTTAGTTTCTTAAGGAACCTCCATACTGTTCTCCATCGTGACTGTATCAATTTACATTCCCACAAATAGTGTAAGAGGGTTCCCTTTTCTCCACACCCTCTCCAGCATTTGTTGCTTGTAGATTTTCTGATGATGCCCATTCTAACTCGTGTGAGGCGATACCTCATTGTAGTTTTGGTTTATATTTCTCTAATAATTAGTGATGTTGAGCAGCTTTTCATGTGCTTCTTGGTCATCTGTATGTCTTCTTGGGACAAATGTCTATTTACGTCATCTGCCCATTTTTGGATTGGGTTGTTTGTTTTTTTACTGTTGAGCTGCATGAGCTGTTTATATACATTGGAGATTAATCCTTTGTCCATTGATTCGTTTGCAAATATTTTCTCCCATTGTGAGGGTTGTCTTTTCGTCTTGTTTGTAGTTTCCTTTGCTTTGCAAAAGCTTTTAGGTTTCATTTGCTCCCATATGTTTATTTTTTTTTTATTCCATTACTCTAGGAGGTGGATCAAAAAAGATCTTGCTGTGATTTATGTCAAAGAGTATTCTTCCTATGTTTTCCTCTAAGAGTTTTATAGTGTCCGGTCTTACATTTCGGTCTCTAATCCATTTTGAGTTTATTTTTTGTGTATGGTGTTAGGGAGTGTTCTAATTTCATTCTTTTACATGTAGCTGTCCATTTTTCCCAGCACCACTTATTGAAGAGACTGTCTTTTCTCCTTTGTATACCCTTGCCTCCTTTGTCATAGATTAGTGGGCCATAGGTGTGTAGGTTTATCTCTGGGCTTTTTTTTTTTCTTTTACATCTTTATTGGAGTATAATTGCTTTACAATTGTGTGTTAGTTTCTGCTGTATAAAAAAGTGAATCAGCTGTGCGTATACATATAACACCATATCCCCTCCCTCTTGCAACTCCCTCTCACTCCCTTATCCCACCCTTTTAGGTGGTCACAAAGCACAGCGCTGATCTCCCTGTGCTATGTGGCTGCTTCCCAGTAGCTATCAATTTTACATTTGGTAGTGTATATATGTCCATACCACTCTCTCACTTTGTCCCAGCTTACCCTTCCCTCTCCCCATGTCCTCAAGTCCTTTCTCTACGTCTGTGTCCTTAATCCTTTCCTGCCCCTAGGTTCTTCATAAACTTTTTTTTTTAAGATTCCATATAGATGTGTTAGCATACGGTATTTGTTTTTCTCTTTCTGACTTACTTCACTCTGTAGGACAGACTCTAGATCCATCCACCTCACTAAAAGTAACTCAATTTCGTTTCTTTTTATGGCTGAATAATGTTCCATTGTATATTTGTGCCACATCTTCCTTATCCATTTATCTGTTGATGGACACTTAGGTTGCTTCCATGTCCTGGCTATTGTAAATAGAGCTACAGTGAACATTGTGGTACATGACTCTTTTTGAATTATGGTTTTCTCAGGGTAAATGTCCAGGAGTGGGTTTGCTGGGTTGTATGGTAGTTCTATTTTTAGTTTTTAAGGAACCCCCATACCGTTCTCCCTAGTGGCTATATCAATTTACATTCCCACCAACAGTGCAAGAGGGTTCCCTTTGCTCCAATAAATGCCTCTCCAGCATTTATTGTTGGTAGATTTTTTGATGATGGCCATTCTGACTGGTGTGAGGTGATACCTCACTGTAGTTTTGATTTGCATTTCTCTAATGATTAGTGATGTTCAGCATCCTTTCATGTGTTTGTTGGCAACCTGTATATCTTCTTTGGAGAAATGTCTATTTAGGTCTTCTGCCCATTTTTGGATTGGGTTGTTTGGTTTTGTGATATTGAGCTACATGAGCTGCTTTTTGGAGATTAATCCTTTGCCATTTGCTTCATTTGAAAATATTTTCTCCCATTCTGATGGTTGTCTTTTCATCTTGCTTATGTTTTCCTTTGCTGTGCAAAAGAATTTATGTTTCATTCGGTCCCATTTTTTTATTTTTGTTTTTATTTCCATTTCTCTAGGAGGTGGGTCAAAAAGGATCTTGCTGTGATTTATGTCATAGACTGTTCTGCTTATGTTTTCCTCTAAGAGTTTTATAGTGGCTGGTCTTATATTTAGGTCTCTAATCCATTTTGAGTTTATTTTTGTGTATGGTGTTAGGGAGTGTACTAATTTCATTCTTTTACATGTAACTGTCCAGTTTTCCCAGCACCACTTGCTGAAGACACTGTCTTTTCTCCATTGTATACCCTTGCCTCCTTTGTCATAGATTAGTGAACCATAGGTACGTGGGTTTATCTCTGTGCTTTCTATCCTGTTCTATTGACCTATATTTCTGTTCTTGTGTCAGTACCATATTATCTTGATTACTGTAGCTTTGCAATATAGTCTGAAGTCTGGAAGTCTGATTCCTCCAGCTCTTTTTTTTCCCCCCTCAAGACTGCTTTGGCTATCCAGGGTCTTTTGTGTCTCCCTACAAATTTTAAGATTTTTTTTTTCTTGTTCTGTAGAAAATGCCAAAGGTATTTTGATCGGGATTGCATTGAATCTGTAGATTGCTTTGGGTAGTATAGTCATTTTCACAATATTGATTCTTCTAATCCGAGAACATGGTATATGTCTCCATCTGTTTATATCATCTTTGATTTCTTTCATCAGTGTCTTATAGTTTTCTGAGTACAGGTCTTTTACTTCCTTAGGTAGGTTTATTCCTAGGTATTTTATTCTTTTTGTTGCAGTGGTAATGGGATTGTTTCCTTAATTTCTCTGTCTGATCTTTCATTGTTAGTGTATAGGAATGCAAGCAATTTCTGTGCATTAATTTTGTATCCTGCAACTTTACCAAATTCATTGATTAGCTCCAGTGGTTTTCTGGTGGCATCTTTAGGATTCTCTATCTATGATATCATGTCATCTGCAAACAGTGACAATTTTACTTCTTCTTTTCCTTTTTGTATTCCTTTTATTTCTTTTTCTTCTCTGATTGCCATGGCTAGGACTTCCAAAACTATGTTGAATAGCAGTGGTGAGAGTGGACATCCTCGTCTTGTTCCTGATCTTAGAGGAAACGCTTTCAGTTTTTCACCATTGAGAATGCTGTTTGCTGTGGGTTTGTCATATATGGCCTTTATTATGTTGAGGTAGTTTCCCTCTATGCCCACACTCTGCAGAGTTTTTATCGTAAATGAGTGTTGAATTTTCTCAAAATCTTTTCCTTCATCTATTGAGATGATCATATGCTTTTATTCTACAATTTGTTAATATGGTGTATCACATTGATTTGTGTATATTGAAGAATCCTCGCATCCCTGGGATAAACCCCACTTGATCATGGTGTATGATCCTTTTCATGTGTTGTTCGATTCTGTTTGCTAGTATTTTGTTGAGGATTTTTACATCTATATTCATCAGTGATATTGGTCTATAATTTTCTTTCCTTGTAGTATCTCTGTCTGATTTTGGTATCAGGGTGATGGTGGTCTCATAGAATGAGTTTGGGAGTGTTCCTTCCGCTGCAATTGTTTTGAAGAATTTGAGAAGGTTGGGTGTTAGCTCTGCTCTAAATGTTTGATAGAATTCACCTGTGATGCCATCTGGTTCTGGACTTTTGTTTGTTGGAAGATTTTTAATCACAGTTTCAATTTCATTGCTTGTGATAGGTTTGTTCATATTTTCTATTTCTTCCTGGTTCAGTCTTAGAAGGTTATCCCTTTCTAAGAATTTGTCCATTTCTTCCAGATTGTCCATTTTATTGGCCTAGAGTTGCTTGTAGTAGTCTCTTAGGATGCTTTGTATTCCTGTGGTGTCTGTTATAACTTCTGCTTTTTCACTTCTAATTTTGTTGATTTGCGTCCTCTCCCTCTTTTTCTGGAGTCCGGCTAAAGGTTGATCATTTTTGCTTATCTTCTCAAAGAACCAGCTTTTAGTTTTATTGATCTTTGCTTTCGTTTTCTTTGTTTCTATTTCATTTATTTCTGCTCTGATCTTTATGATTTCTTTCCTTCTACTAACTTTGGGTTTTGTTCTTCTTTCTCTAGTTCCTCTAGGTGTAAGGTTAGATTGTTTATTTGAGATTTTTCTTGTTTCTTGAGGTAGGCTTGTATTGCTATAAACTTCCCTCTTAGAACTCCTTTTGCTGCATCCCATAGGTTTTGGATCATCGTGTTTTTGTTGTCATTTGTCTCTAGGTAGTTTTTGATTTCCTCTTTGATTTCTTCAGTGATCTCTTGGTTATTTAGTAACGTATTGTTTAGCCTCCATGTGTTTGTGTTTTTTACGGTTTTTTCCGTGTAATTGATTTCTAATCTCATAGCATTGTGGTCGGAACAGCTGCTTGATATGATTTCAGTTTTCTTAAATTTACTGAGGCTTTATCTGTGACCCAAGATGTGATCTATCCTGGAGAATGTTCCGTGTGCAGTTGAGAAGAACGTGTAATCTGCTGTTTTTGGATGGAATGTCCTATAAATATCAATTAACTCTATCTGGTCTATTGTGTCATTTAAAGCTTGTGTTTCCTTATTAATTTTCTGTCTGGCTGATCTCCACTGGTGTAAGTGAGCTGTTAAAGTCCCCCGCTATTATTGTGTTACTGTCGATTTCCTCTTTTATAGCTGTTAGCAGTTGCCTTATACATTGAGCTGCTCCTATTTTGGGTACATATATATTTATAATTGTTATATCTTCTTCTTGGATTGATCCCCTGACCATTATGCAGTGCCTTTCCTTGTCTCTTGTAACATTCTTTATTTTAAAGTCTATTTTATCTGATATGAGTATTGCTACTCCAGCTTTCTTTTGATTTTCATTTGCATAGAATATATTTTTCCATCGCCTCACTTTGAGTCTGTATGTGTCCCTAGGTCTGAAATGGATCTCTTGTAGACAGCATATATATGGGTCTTGTTTTTGTATCCATTCAGCGAGCCTGTGTCTTTTGGTTGGAACATGTAGTGCATTCACGTTTAAGGTAATTATCGATATGTATGTTCCTACTACTATTTTCTTAATTGTTATGGGTTTGTCTTGGTGGGTCCTTTTCTTCTCTTGTGTTTCCCACTTAGAGAAGTTCCTTTAGCATTTGGTGTAGAGCTGGTTTCATGGTGCTGAATTCTCTTAGCTTTTGCTTGTCTGTAAGGCTTTTGATTTCTCCATCAAATCTGAATGAGCTCTTTGCAGGGTGGAGTACTCTTGGTTGTAGGTTCTTCCCTTTCATCACTTTAAATTTATCATGCCACTTCCTTCTGGCTTGTAGATTTTCTGCTGAGAAATCAGTTGTTATCCTTATGGGAGTTCCCTTGTATGTTATTTGTCATTTTTCCCTTGCTGCTTTCAATCATTTTTCTTTGTCGTTAATTTTTGTCAATTTGATTACTATGTGTCTTGTCATTTTTCTCCTTTGGTTTATCCTGCCTGGGACACTCTGTGCTTCTGGACTTGGGTGGCTATTTCTTTTCCCATGCTAGGGAAGTTTTTGACCATTATCTCTTTAAATATATTCTCGGGTCCTTTCTCTCTCTCTTCTCCTTCTGGGACCCCTATAATGCGAATGTTGTTGCGTTTAATGTTGTCCCAGAGGACTCTTGGGGTGTCTTCGTTTATTTTCATTCTTTTTCTTTATTCTGTTCCATGGCAGTGATTTCCACCTTTCTGTCTTCCAGGTCACTTATCCGTTCTTCTGCCACAGTTATTCTGCTACTGATTCCTTCTAGTGTATTTTTCATTTCAGTTATTCCATTGTTCACCTCTGTTTGTTTGTTCTTTAATTCTTCTAGGTGTTTGTTCCTTAATTCTTCTAGGTCTTTGTTAAACATTTCTTGCATCTTCTCGATCTTTGCCTCCTTTCTTTTTCCAAGGTCTTGGCTCAACTTCACTATCATTATTCTGAATTTTTTTTCTGGAAGGTTCCCTATCTCCACCTCATTTTGTTTTTTTTTTCTGGGGTTTTATCTTGTTCCTTGATCTGGTATAAAGTCCTCTGCCTTTTCATTTTGTCTATCTTTCTGTGAATGTGGTTTTCCTTCCACAGGCTGCAGAATTGTAGTTCTTCTTGCTTCTGCTGTCTGCTCTCCGGTGGATGAGTCTATCTTAGAGGCTTGTGCAAGCTTCCTGATGGGAAGGACTGGTGGTGGGTAGAGCTGGGTGTTGCTTTGGTGGGCAGAGCTTTAATCCGCTTGTCTACGGATTAAATAAAACTTTAATAAAAAGTTTAATCCGCTTGTCTTCTGATGCATGGGGCTGGGTTCCCTCCCTGTTGGTTGTTTGGCCTGAGGCGACCCAGCCCTGGAGCCTACCTTACTCTTGGTGGGGCTAATGGCGGACTCTGGGAGGGCTCACACCAAGGAGTATTTCCCAGAACTTCTGCTGCCAGTGTCGTTGTCCTCACGGTGAGCCACAGCCACAGCCACCACCTGCCTCTGCAGGAGACCCTCTAAAAGTAGCAGGTAGTTCTGGTCATTCTCCTACAGGGTCACTGCTCCTTCCCCTGGGTCCTGATGTGCACACTACTTTGTGTGTGCCCTCCAAGAGTGGAGTATCTGAGTGGAGTTGAGACTCTGAGACTCTGTGTGGAGTTGCACAGACTCTGGGTCCTGTGAAGCTTCGATGTTTTGTGATTCTAGAAATCCTATAGGAGACGGTCCACAGCAGGTGACGCTAATGTTGTCAGTAGAGGTGTTGAAGCCAAAGATCTGCAGTTCCAACTAGAGGTGCCGATGTACATACAGGACAAAATCATCTCGTGTGAATGTAGTTCAGGCATGTTTAAGATGAATGCAGTCATGTTAATGTCTACCATATTCTATCTTGAGCCTCTCCTCAGGGACCCCCTCCTCAGTTCCTGAGGCTCCTGTAAGTCATGTACAGGGGACTGGAGAGTGGGCTCCGTCCAGTCTGAGCCCTGAGTTACCCTGTGTGTATCTTAGGATACTTTGTATTTCTGTGGTGTCCGTTGTAACATCATCTCTTTCATTTCATTTGGGCCCTCTCTTTTTAAAAAAACATACTACTGTTGTCTTTTATTCTTTACAGAAGTTTAATAAGTGTTTGATCTACTATCCTTACCCTATGTATACTTTTTGCAGTGAGATTTTTACTTTTCTTTGTTTCCTTGTTACTATCAATAATTAGTGAGACTTCTTTTAAGCTACCTTCAACATTGCTTATAAAGCTGCTTTATTAGTGATGACAGAGCCTTAATGGAAGTCATGTTCTGGTTGTAAATTAGAATGCAATGTGCCAGCAAATAGCCCCTTAAGTTTATGTCTCATTACTTCTTGTTCTTTTTTTAATTTAATTTTTATTTTTTGTCAGAGCAAATTTAATTAAAATGTTTTGTTTCTTCTAGGTGTGAAAGATGTGGTTCTTTTAAACATATACATATATCTATTCTTCTTTGGATCATTTTCCCATGTAGGTTATGACACGATGTTGAGTAGTCTTGTCTTGGTATTACGTAGGTCTTTGGTGATTACATATTTCACATGTGTTTCTATATCTATCTTAACCCCAATATCCTAATGTATCCAATCCTCACACCTTTCCATTTGGTGAACCATAAGTTTGTTTAATGAATCTGTGATTGCATTTCTCTGTGGAAATATCTTCATTGGTATCAATTTTTAGCTAAGACCTATAAGTGATATTATAGGATATGTGTCTTTTGCTTTCTGACTTAGTACAATTTGCCTGATTACCTCAAGAATCATACATGGTGCTGCAAATGGCATTGTTTCATTTTTTTCCCTGGCTAATATTCCATCTGTACGTGTACCAGTTCTTCTTTGGCCACGCACCTCTTGATGGACTTTCTGGTTGCCTCCATGTCTTGGCTATTGTAATACTGCTGCAATGCACATTTGCTTGCCTGTGTCTTTCCAGTTATATCTTCTTATGTTATAGGCCAAGGAGTGGGCTTGCTGTATCATATGGTAGCTCAGTGTGTATGTTTTAAAGGCACCACCATTCAGTTCTCATTAGTGGCTCTTTCCAGGTTACGTCCCACTTAAAATTGAGGGTATGCATTTCTCCAAAACACCTTCAATATTTATTGTTTGTAGTTTTCTTGCTGATGGTTATTCTAACAGGTGCGAGCTGATACCTATCTGTGGTTGAATTTGCATGTGTCCCATAATCTGTTGAAATTGAGCTTTAAAGCATGCCCTTTTTATTTATCAAACTGTGATTACAGCTTAGTTCTTCAAAGTGTTTTCTTAAAGTAAGTGTCACATTTTGAAAATTTTTGGCCATTACCTCCCTCAAGACATTTTGAGGGCACGTTTCATTTACAGCCCTGAAGTACTTGTTCATATGAAGTGACCATTAGCACAGTTTTTAAAGCTGCTTTTGCAGGTAACGGCCAGAGGGTGGCAGCCTTTCTACGTTCCCAATCTGGTAAATAGGGAAAGAGACCTTCAGCCCCAAGAGTGTCCACCTTTATTTCTCATCCAGCTGTGGGTCTAGATATGGTCACACCAGGTTGCATCACAGCCCCGGAACGAATTATGTAAAAATTTCTCCCTCTATCACTGTCTTTGTTTTTTGGGATTTTAAAGTAATTTATTTTTATAATGGGGTTTACCTGATTTTCACTGCTGTGTTTATGCCCCTTTACAGCCACTTGATTCACTTACAGAGAGAAATCAATACAGAGGTTTTAAGATTTTTACTAGTCAGATATATTCTTGTTCGTTGAATAGGGGGTATGCATCCACTTCACTGAGCAAGGAGTAGGTCTTGTCTATTACATATTGGGTTTATGGATCGGTATTTGAGCTAATATGAAACCCTTGTTTTATGCATCACCCTACCTCACCTTTCCCGTTAAGCAGCCATAGTGTGTTTTCTGCATGTGTGACTCTGTTCTGTTTTGTAATTCAGTTCAAGTGTAACGGTTTTTACATTCCCTCTACAAGTGATATATTATGATAAGTGTCTTTTTCTGTGTGACTTATTTCACTTAGAATCGTCGAACATAAATCCACTCATCATGCTGCTAATAACCTTATGACATTGATTTCATGGCTGAGTGATATTCCATTGTACATAAGGACCACAACATCGTTATCCATTTTCCTATTTCCTGGGATATTTAAGGTGTAATGAAGAGGAGGTTCTTGTCAACAGAGCAGCCCTAAACTTTGGTGTGCCTGTGTCTTGCTGATTTTTAGTTTTCCCAATTTATACGCCCATGAGTTGAAATGCCCTATGCTCTCTAAGCTGTGTTTTTTAGATGTTTCAGGACACACCGTACACTTCTCCAGAGTGGCTGTTGGCAATTTACATCCCGCCCATCAGTGTAGCAAGGCTCCCATTTCTCCATGGCCTGTCCTGCATTTCTGCTTTTGACACTTTTTTCAGCATGGCCCTTTTGACCGATGGGAAGCGAGACTTCTTTGTAGCGCTGATTTGCCTTTCCAGGTTGCTTGGTTGGCCAAAAAGGGCGTATGCGTTTTTTCCTGAATATATTCAGGAAAAAACGCATACGCCCTTTTTGGCCAAGGGTATCATTGTCAACGTTTTGCCGCTTTTCATTTGCTTTAAAGGCAATTCGAATCTACCTCCTTAAGTCTGTTTCTGCAATTCTGCCTTGCTTTCAAATCCTCTTCGTTGCCTTCCCTCAATATATTTGTGGACGAGAGTTATCATTGATAACTCTGCAGGTTTGTGAATTGCAGTGCCCCCGAAATCCATTTTTCAACTCGCTTTTTTGGGAGTTGGCCGCAAAAGCGCAGGATTGCTTCAGGCCCTGTTCTACTTCCGGGGGGCAGGCTGAGCCTGTGGTTAATTCTTCTTTCTGAAGGGAAAATAGAGTGACCTGTGCTTGTCCCAACACCTAGATGTAGTCTCTCATTGGTTCCCCCTCTCCCCGTTCATCCTCAGTACAAATTGCAACCTGTACGGAACAGGAGGTTAAAGGTGCTGATGCTCCAAGTAGGGAGATTGCTAGGAAAGTGGCTGGAATGGCGAACCCGAGCACAAGGAGATGAGAAATGAGGTGCATTTTAGAAACCTTTCCCGATCACATGGTGTACCATCTTCTGGGTTTCTCATGCATGTTTTTGATGTAGGAAGATGCCCTTGAACATGGAGATTTGGGACGCATGGGATGGGTGTCACGCAGTATTACTTTAAAGGGTCTGCGTTGGCTCATCCAACCTCACCAAACCTCTCAGCCGCAAGAGTGTCCACCCTTATGTCTCACCCAGCTGTGGGTCTAGATATGGTCGATCCAGGTTGCATCACAGCCCCTGAACGAATTGTGTAAGAATTTCTCTCTCTTTCACTGTCTTTGTATCATGGGTTTTTAAAAGTAATTTATTTTTATAATGGGGTTTAGCTGCTTTTCACTACTGTGTTTATGCCGCTTTACAACCACTTGACACACTAACAGAGAGATATCAATACATAGGTTTTAAGATTACTACTAATCAAATATATTCTTTTGCGGTGAATAGGGTGTGTTGAGTCCTGTTCTCTGAGCAAGGAGTAGTTCTTGTCTATTACGTATTGGGTTTATGGAACGGTATCTCAGATAATTTGAAACCCTTGTTTTATGCATCACCCCACCTCAGCTTTCCCGTTAACCAGCCATAGTGTGTTTTCTAAACGTGTGACTCTGTTCTGCTTTGTAATTCAGTCCAAGTGTAGCGGTTTTTACATTCCCTCTATAAGTGATAGCTTATGATACGTGTCTTTTTCTGTGTGACTTATTTCACTTAGAATCGTCGTACCTAAATCCACTCATCATGCTGCTACTAGCCTTATGACATTGATTTCATTGCTGAGTGTTATTCCATTGTACATAAGGACCACCACTTCTTTATCCATTTTTCTCTTTCCTGGGATATTTCAGGTGTCATGAAGTGGAGGTTCTTGTCAACACAGCAGCCCTAAACTTTGGGGTGCCTGTGTCTTCCTGATTTTTAATTTTCCCAATTTATACGCCCATGAGTGGAAGTGCCCTATGTTCTCTAAGCTGTATTTTTTCGATGTTTCAGGACAAACCGTACACTTCTCCAGAGTGGCTGTTGGCAATTTACATCCGGCCCATCAGCATAGCAAGGCTCCCATTTCTCCATGCCCTGTCTTGCATTTCTGGTTTTGACACTTTTATCAGCATGGTCCGTTTGACCGATGGGAAGCCAGAATGCTTTGTAGCACTGATTTGCCTTTCCAGGTTGCTTGGTTGGCCAAAAAGGGCGTATGCGTTTTTTCCTGAATATATTCAGGAAAAAACGCATACGCCCTTTTTGGCCAAAGGCATCATTGTCGACGTTTTGCCGCTTTTCATGTGCTTTAAAAGCGATTCGTATCTACCTCCTGAAGTCTGTTTCCTGCAATTCTGCCTTGATTTCAAATCCTCTTCGTTGCCTTCCCTCAATATATTTGTGGACGAGAGTTATCATTTATAAATCTGCAGGTTTTGAATTGCAGTGCCCCTGTGCTCCATTTTTCAACTCGCTTTTTTGGGAGCTGGCCGCAAAAGCGCAGGAAGGTTTCAGGCCCTGTTCTTGTTCGGGGGCGCAGGCTGAGCCTGTGGTTAATTCTTCTTTCTGATGGGAAAATAGAGTGACCTGTGCCTGTCCCAACACCAAGAGCTAGTCTCTCATTGGTTCCACGTCTTCCCGTTCATCCTCAGGACAAATTGCAACATGTATGGAACAGGAGGTTAAAGGTGCTGATGCTCCAAGTAGGGAGATTGCTAGTAAAGCGGCTGGAATGGCGAACCCGGGCACACGGAGATGAGAAATGAGGTGCGTTTTAGAAACCTTTCCCCATCACATGGTGTACCATCTTCTGGGTTTCTCATGCATGTTTTCGATGTAGGAAGATGCCCTTGAACCTGGAGATTTGGGACCCATGCGATGGGTACCACGCAGTATTACTTTAAAGGGTCTGCGTTTGCTCACCCAACCTCACCAAACCTCTCAGCCCCAAGAGTGTCCACCCTTATGTCTCATCCAGCTGTGGGTTTGGTATGGTCAATGCAGGTTGCATCACAGCCCCTGAACGCATTGTGTAAGAATTTCTCTCTCTTTCACTGTCTTTGTTTCATGGGTTTTTAAAAGTAATTTATTATTATAATGAGGTTTAGCTGCTTTTCACTGCTGTGTTTATGCCGCTTTACACCCACTTGACACACTAACAGAGAGATATCAATACATAGGTTTTAAGATTATTACTAGTCAGATATATTCTTGTGTGGTGAATAGGGCGTGTTGAGTCCAGTTCTCTGAGCAAGGAGTAGGTCTTGTCTATTACATATTGGGTTTATGGAATGGTATCTGAGCTAATTTGAAACTCTTGTTTTATGTATCACCCCACCTCACCTTTCCCGTTAAGCAGCCATAGTGTGTTTTCTAAACGTGTGACTCTGTTCAGTTTGTAACTCACTTCAAGTGTAACGGTGTTTACATTCCCTCTATAAGTGATACCTTATGAGAAGTGTCCTTTACTGTGTGACTTATTTCACTTAGAATCGTCGTACCTAAATCCACTCATCCCGCTGCTACTAACCTTATGACATTGATTTCATGGCTGAGTGTTATTCCATTGTACATAAGGACCACCACTTCTTTATCCATTTTTCTCTTTCCTGGGATATTTCAGGTGTCATGAAGTGGAGGTTCTTGTCAACACAGCAGCCCTAAACTTTGGGGTGCCTGTGTCTTCCTGATTTTTAATTTTCCCAATTTATACGCCCATGAGTGGAAGTGCCCTATGTTCTCTAAGCTGTATTTTTTCGATGTTTCAGAACACACCGTACACTTCTCCAGAGTGGCTGTTGGAAATTTACATCCCGCCCATCAGCATAGCAAGGCTCCCATTTCTCCATGGCCTGTCTTGCATTTCTGGTTTTGACACTTTTTTCAGCATGGTCCGTTTGACCGATGGGAAGCGAGAATGCTTTGTAGCACTGATTTGCCTTTCCAGGTTGCTTGGTTGGCCAAAAAGGGCGTATGCGTTTTTTCCTGAATATATTCAGGAAAAAACGCATACGCCCTTTTTGGCCAAAGGCATCATTGTCGACGTTTTGCCGCTTTTCATGTGCTTTAAAAGCGATTCGTATCTACCTCCTGAAATCTGTTTCCTGCAATTCTGCCTTGATTTCAAATCCTCTTCGTTGCCTTCCCTCAATATATTTGTGGACGAGAGTTATCATTTATAACTCTGCAGGTTTTGAATTGCAGTGCCCCTGAGCTCCATTTTTCAACTCGCTTTTTTGGGAGCTGGCCGCAAAAGCGCAGGAAGGTTTCAGGCCCTGTTCTTGTTCGGGGGCGCAGGCTGAGCCTGTGGTTAATTCTTCTTCCTGATGGGAAAATAGAGTGACCTGTGCCTGTCCCAACACCAAGAGCTAGTCTCTCATTGGTTCCACGTCTTCCCGTTCATCCTCAGGACAAATTGCAACCTGTACGAAACAGGAGGTTAAAGGTGCTGATGCTCCAAGTAGGGAGATTGCTAGTAAAGCGGCTGGAATGGCGAACCCGGGCACACGGAGATGAGAAATGAGGTGCGTTTTAGAAACCTTTCCCCATCACATGGTGTACCATCTTCTGGGTTTCTCATGCATGTTTTCGATGTAGGAAGATGCCCTTGAACCTGGAAATTTGGGACCCATGCGATGGGTACTACGCAGTATTACTTTAAAGGGTCTGCGTTTGCTCACCCAACCTCACCAAACCTCTCAGCCCCAAGAGTGTCCACCCTTATGTCTCATCCAGCTGTGGGTTTGGATATGGTCAATCCAGGTTGCATCACAGCCCCTGAACGCATTGTGTAAGAATTTCTCTCTCTTTCACTGTCTTTGTTTCATGGGTTTTTAAATGTAATTTATTATTATAATGAGGTTTAGCTGCTTTTCACTGCTGTGTTTATGCCGCTTTACACCCACTTGACACACTAACAGAGAGATATCAATACATAGGTTTTACGATTATTATTAGTCAGATATATTCTTGTGCGGTGAATAGGGCGTGTTGAGTCCAGTTCTCTGAGCAAGGAGTAGGTCTTGTCTATTACATATTGGGTTTATGGAACGGTATCTGAGCTAATTTGATACCCTTGTTTTATGTATCACCCCACCTCACCTTTCCCGTTAAGCAGCCATAGTGTGTTTTCTGCATGTGTGACTCTGTTCTGTTTTGTAATTCAGTTCAAGTGTAACGGTTTTTACATTCCCTCTATCAGTGATACCTTATGAGAAGTGTCCTTTTCTGTGTGACTTATTTCACTTAGAATCGTCGTACCTAAATCCACTCATCATGCTGCTACTAACCTTACGACATTGATTTCATGGCTGAGTGATATTCCATTGTACATAAGGACCACAACTTCTTTATCCATTTTTCTCTTTCCTGGGATATTGAAGGTGGAATGAAGTGGAGGTCCTGGTCAACAGAGCAGCCCTAAACTTTGGGGTGCTTGTGTCTTGCTGATTTTTAATTTTCCCAATGTATACCCCCATGAGTGGAAGTGCCCTATGCTCTCTAAGCTGTGTTTTTCAGATGTTTCAGGACACACCGTACACTTATCCAGAGTGGCTGTTGGCAATTTACATCCCGCCCATCAGTGTAGCAAGGCTCCCATTTCTCCATGGCCTGTCTTGCATTTCTGGTTTTGACACTTTTTTCAGCATGGACCTTTTGACCGATCAGAAGCTAGACTTCTTTGTAGCGCTGATTTGCCTTTCCAGGTTGCTTGGTTGGCCAAAAAGGGCGTATGCGTTTTTTCCTGAATCTATTCAGGAAAAAACGCATACGCCCTTTTTGGCCAAAGGCATCATTGTCAACGTTTTGCCGCTTTTCATGTACTTTAAAGGCGATTCGAATATACCTCCTGAAATCTGTTTCCTGCAATTCTGCCTTGACTTCAAATCCTCTTCTTTGCCTTCCCTCAATATATTTGTGGACGAGAGTTACCATTTATAACTCTGCAGGTTTGTGAATTGCAGTGCTCTGAACCTCCATTTTACAACTCGCTTTTTTGGGAGCTGGCCGCAAAAGCGCAGGATGGCTTCAGGCCCTGTTCTGGTTCCGGGGGGCAGGTTGAGCCTGTGGTTAATTCTTCTTCCTCATGGGAAAATAGAGTGACCTGTGCCTGTCCCAACACCAAGAGCTAGTCTCTCGTTGGTTCCACGTCTTCCCGTTCATCCTCAGAACAAATTGCAACCTGTACGGAACAGGAGGTTAAAGGTGCTGATGCTCCAAGTAGGGAGCTTGCTAGTAAAGCGGCTGGAATGGCGAACCCGGGCACACGGAGATGAGAAATGAGGTGCGTTTTAGAAACCTTTCCCCATCACACGGTGTACCATCTTCTGGGTTTCTCATGCATGTTTTCGATGTAGGAAGATGCCCTTGAACCTGGAAATTCGGGACCCATGTGATGGGTACTACGCAGTATTACTTTAAAGGGTCTGCGTTTGCTCACCCAACCTCACCAAACCTCTCAGCCCCAAGAGTGTCCACCCTTATGTCTCATCCAGCTGTGGGTTTGGATATGGTTAATCCAGGTTGCATCACAGCCCCTGAACGCATTGTGTAAGAATTTCTCTCTCTTTCACTGTCTTTGTTTCATGGGTTTTTAAAAGTAATTTATTATTATAATGAGGTTTAGCTGCTTTTCACTGCTGTGTTTATGCCGCTTTACACCCACTTGACACACTAACAGAGAGATATCAATACATAGGTTTTAAGATTATTACTAGTCAGATATATTCTTGTGCGGTGAATAGGGCATGTTGAGTCCAGTTCTCTGAGCAAGGAGTAGGTCTTGTCTATTACATATTGGGTTTATGGAACGGTATCTGAGCTAATTTGAAACCCTTGTTTTATGTATCACCCCACCTCACCTTTCCCGTTAAGCAGCCATAGTGTGTTTTCTGCATGTGTGACTCTGTTCTGTTTTGTAATTCAGTTCAAGTGTAACGGTTTTTACATTCCCTCTATAAGTGATACCTTATGAGAAGTGTCCTTTTCTGTGTGACTTATTTCACTTAGAATCGTCGTACCTAAATCCACTCATCATGCTGCTACTAGCCTTATGACATTGATTTCATGGCTGAGTGATATTCCATTGTACATAAGGACCACAACTTCTTTATCCATTTTTCCCTTTCCTGGGATATTGAAGGTGGAATGAAGTGGAGGTCCTTGTCAACAGAGCAGCCCTAAACTTTGGGGTGCTTGTGTCTTGCTGATTTTTCATTTTCCCAATTTATACCCCCATGAGTGGAAGTGCCCTATGCTCTCTAAGCTGTGTTTTTCAGATGTTTCAGGACACACCGGACACTTCTCCAGAGTGGCTCTTGGCAATTTACATCCCGCCCATCAGTGTAGCAAGGCTCCCATTTCTCCATGGCCTGTCCTGCATTTCTGGTTTTGACACTTTTTTCAGCATGGCCCTTTTGACCAATGGGAAGCGAGACTTCTTTGTAGCGCTGATTTGCCTTTCCAGGTTGCTTGGTTGGCCAAAAAGGGCGTATGCGTTTTTTCCTGAATATATTCAGGAAAAAACGCATACGCCCTTTTTGGCCAAGGGCATCATTGTCAACGTTTTGCCGCTTTTCATGTGCTTTAAAGGCGATTCGAATCTACCTCCTTAAGTCTGTTTCTGCAATTCTGCCTTGCTTTCAAATCCTCTTCGTTGCCTTCCCTCAATATATTTGTGGACGAGAGTTATCATTGATAACTCTGCAGGTTTGTGAATTGCAGTGCCCCTGAGATCCATTTTTCAACTCGCTTTTTTGGGAGTTGGCCGCAAAAGCGCAGGATTGCTTCAGGCCCTGTTCTACTTCCGGGGGGCAGGCTGAGCCTGTGGTTAGTTCTTCTTTCTGAAGGGGAAATAGAGTGACCTGTGCTTGTCCCAACACCTAGATCTAGTCTCTCATTGGTTCCCCCTCTTCCCGTTCATCCTCAGTACAAATTGCAACCTGTACGGAACAGGAGGTTAAAGGTGCTGATGCTCCAAGTAGGGAGATTGCTAGGAAAGTGGCTGGAATGGCGAACCCGAGCACAAGGAGATGATAAATGAGGTGCATTTTAGAAACCTTTCCCGATCACATGGTGTACCATCTTCTGGGTTTCTCATGCATGTTTTTGATGTAGGAAGATGCCCTTGAACCTGGAGATTTGGGACCCATGGGATGGGTGTCACGCAGTATTACTTTAAAGGGTCTGCGTTGGCTCATCCAACCTCACCAAACCTCTCAGCCGCAAGAGTGTCCACCCTTATGTCTCACCCAGCTGTGGGTCTAGATATGGTCGATCCAGGTTGCATCACAGCCCCTGAACGAATTGTGTAAGAATTTCTCTCTCTTTCACTGTCTTTGTATCATGGGTTTTTAAAAGTAATTTATTTTTATAATGGGGTTTAGCTGCTTTTCACTACTGTGTTTATGCGGCTTTACACCCACTTGACACACTAACAGAGAGATATCAATACATAGGTTTTAAGATTACTACTAATCAAATATATTCTTTTGCGGTGAATAGGGTGTGTTGAGTCCTGTTCTCTGAGCAAGGAGTAGTTCTTGTCTATTACGTATTGGGTTTATGGAACGGTATCTCAGATAATTTGAAACCCTTGTTTTATGCATCACCCCACCTCACCTTTCCCGTTAAGCAGCCATAGTGTGTTTTCTAAACGTGTGACTCTGTTCTGCTTTGTAATTCAGTTCAAGTGTAGCGGTTTTTACATTCCCTGTATAAGTGATAGCTTATGATAAGTGTCTTTTTCTGTGTGACTTATTTCACTTAGAATCGTCGTACCTAAATCCACTCATCATGCTGCTACTAGCCTTATGACATTCATTTCATGGCTGAGTGTTATTCCATTGTACATAAGGACCACCACTTCTTTATCCATTTTTCTCTTTCCTGGGATATTTCAGGTGTCATGAAGTGGAGGTTCTTGTCAACAGAGCAGCCCTCAATTTGGGGTGCCTGTGTCTTCCTGATTTTTCATTTTCCCAATTTATACGCCCATGAGTGGAAGTGCCCTATGTTCTCTAAGCTGTATTTTTTCGATGTGTCAGGATACACCGTCCACTTCTCCAGAGTGGCTGTTGGCAATTTACATCCCGCCCATCAGCGTAGCAAGGCTCCCATTTCTCCATGGCCTGTCTTGCATTTCTGGTTTTGACACTTTTTTCAGCATGGTCCTTTTGACCGATGGGAAGCGAGAATGCTTTGTAGCGCTGATTTGCCTTTCCAGGTGGCTTCGTTGGCCAAAAAGGGCGTATGCGTTTTTTCCTGAATATATTCAGGAAAAAACGCATACGCCCTTTTTGGCCAAAGGCATCATTGTCGACGTTTTGCCGCTTTTCATGTGCTTTAAAAGCGATTCGTATCTACCTCCTGAAATCTGTTTCCTGCAATTCTGCCTTGATTTCAAATCCTCTTCGTTGCCTTCCCTCAATATATTTGTGGACGAGAGTTATCATTTATAACTCTGCAGGTTTTGAGTTGCAGTGCCCCTGAGCTCCATTTTTCAACTCGCTTTTTTGGGAGCTGGCCGCAAAAGCGCAGGAAGGTTTCAGGCCCTGTTCTTGTTCCGGGGCGCAGGCTGAGCCTGTGGTTAATTCTTCTTCCTGATGGGAAAATAGAGTGACCTGTGCCTGTCCCAACACCAAGAGCTAGTCTCTCGTTGGTTCCACGTCTTCCCGTTCATCCTCAGGACAAATTGCAACCTGTACGAAACAGGAGGTTAAAGGTGCTGATGCTCCAAGTAGGGAGCTTGCTAGTAAAACAGCTGGAATGGCGAACCCGGGCACAAGGAGATGAGAAATGAGGTGCGTTTCAGAAACCTTTCCCCATCACATGGTGTACCATCTTCTGGGTTTCTCATGCATGTTTTCGATGTAGTAAGATGCCCTTGAACCTGGAGATTTGGGACCCATGCGATGGGTACCACGCAGTATTACTTTAAAGGCTCTGCGTTTGGTCCCCCTAACTCACCAAACCTCTCAGCCCCGAGAGTGTCCACCCTTATGTCTCATCCAGCTGTGGGTATAGATATGGTCAATCCAGGGTGCATCACAGCCCCTGAACGAATTTTTTAAGAATTTCTCTTTCACTGTCTTTGTTTCACGGGTTTTTAAAAGTAATTTATTTTCATAATGGGGTTTAGCTGCTTTTCACGGCTGTGTTTATGCCACTTTACACTCACTTGACTCACTTCCAGAGAGATATCAATACATAGGTTTTAAGATTCTTACTAGTCAGATATATTCTTGTGCGATGAATAGGGGGTGTTGAGTGCAGTTCACTGAGCAAGGAATAGGTCTTTCTGTAACGTATTGTGTTTATGGAACGGTATCTGAGCTAATTTGAAACCCTTGTTTTATGCATCACCCCACCTCACCTTTCCTGTTAAGCAGCCATAGTGTGTTTTCTAAACGTATGACTCTGTTCTGCTTTGTAATTCAGTTCAAGTGTAGCGGTTTTTACATTCCCTCTATAAGTGATACCTTATGAGAAGTGTCCTTTCCTGTGTGACTTATTTCACTTAGAATCATCCTACCTAAATCCACTCATCCTGCTGCTACTAACCTTATGACATTGATTTCATGGCTGAGTGTTATTCCATTGTACATAAGGACCACCACTTCTTTATCCATTTTTCTCTTTCCTGGGATATTTCAGGTGTCATGAAGTGGAGGTTCTTGTCAACACAGCAGCCCTAAACTTTTGGGTGCCTGTGTCTTCCTGATTTTTAATTTTCCCAATTTATACACCCATGAGTGGAAGTGCCCTATGTTCTCTAAGCTGTATTTTTTCGATGTTTCAGAACACACCGTACACTTCTCCAGAGTGGCTGTTGGCAATTTACATCCCGCCCATCAGCATAGCAAGGCTCCCATTTCTCCATGGCCTGTCTTGCATTTCTGGGTTTGACACTTTTTTCAGCATGGTCCGTTTGACCGATGGGAAGCGAGAATGCTTTGTAGCACTGATTTGCCTTTCCAGGTTGCTTGGTTGGCCAAAAAGGGCGTAGGCGTTTTTTCCTGAATATATTCAGGAAAAAACGCATACGCCCTTTTTGGCCAAAGGCATCATTGTCGACGTTTTGCCGCTTTTCATGTGCTTTAAAAGCGATTCGTATCTACCTCCTGAAATCTGTTTCCTGCAATTCTGCCTTGATTTCAAATCCTCTTCGTTGCCTTCCCTGAATATATTTGTGGACGAGAGTTATCATTTAAAACTCTGCAGATTTTGAATTGCAGTGCCCCTGAGCTCCATTTTTCAACTCGCTTTTTTGGGAGATTGCCGCAAAAGTGCAGGAAGGTTTCAGGCCCTGTTCTTGTTCCGGGGCGCAGGCTGAGCCTGTGGTTAATTCTTCTTCCTGATGGGAAAATAGAGTGACCTGTGCCTGTCCCAACACCAAGAGCTAGTCTCTCGTTGGTTCCACGTCTTCCCGTTTATCCTCAGGACAAATTGCAACCTGTACGGAACAGGAGGTTAAAGGTGCTGACGCTCCAAGTAGGGAGCTTGCTAGTAAAGTGGCTGGAATGGCGAACCCGGGCACAAGGAGATGAGAAATGAGGTGCGTTTTAGAAACCTTTCCCCATCACACGGTGTACCATCTTCTGGGTTTCTCATGCATGTTTTTGATGTAGGAAGATGCCCTTGAACCTGGAGATTTGGGACCCATGGGATGGGTACCACGCAGTATTACTTTAAAGGGTCTGCGTTTGCTCACCCAACCTCACCAAACCTCTCAGCCCCAAGAGTGTCCACCCTTATGTCTCATCCAGCTGTGCGTCTAGATATGGTCAATCCAGGTTGCATCACAGCCCCTGAACGCATTGTGTAAGAATTTCTCTCTCTTTCACTGTCTTTGTTTCATGGGTGTTTCAAAGTAATTTATTTTTATAATGGGGTTTAGCTGCTTTTCACTGCTGTGTTTATGCTGCTTTACACCCACTTGACACACTAACAGAGAGATATCAATACATAGGTTTTACGATTATTATTAGTCAGATATATTCTTGTGCGGTGAATAGGGGGTGTTGAGTCCAGTTCTCTGAGCAAGGAGTAGGTCTTGTCTATTACATATTGGGTTTATGGAACGGTATCTGAGCTAATTTGATACCCTTGTTTTATGTATCACCCCACCTCACCTTTCCCGTTAAGCAGCCATAGTGTGTTTTCTGCATGTGTGACTCTGTTCTGTTTTGTAATTCAGTTCAAGTGTAACGGTTTTTACATTCCCTCTATCAGTGATACCTTATGAGAAGTGTCCTTTTCTGTGTGACTTATTTCACTTAGAATTGTCGTACCTAAATCCACTCATCATGCTGCTACTAACCTTACGACATTGATTTCCTGGCTGAGTGATATTCCATTGTACATAAGGACCACAACTTCTTTATCCATTTTTCTCTTTCCTGGGATATTTAAGGTGGAATGAAGTGGAGGTCCTGGTCAACAGAGCAGCCCTAAACTTTGGGGTGCTTGTGTCTTGCTGACTTTTAATTTTCCCAATTTATACCCCCATGAGTGGAAGTGCCCTATGTTCTCTAAGCTGTGTTTTTCAGATGTTTCAGGACTCACCGGACACTTCTCCAGAGTGGCTCTTGGCAATTTACATCCCGCCCATCAGTGTAGCAAGGCTCCCATTTCTCCATGGCCTGTCCTGCATTTCTGGTTTTGAGACTTTTTTCAGCATGGCCCTTTTGACCAATGGGAAGCGAGACTTCTTTGTAGCGCTGATTTGCCTTTCCAGGTTGCTTGGTTGGCCAAAAAGGGCGTATGCGTTTTTTCCTGAATATATTCAGGAAAAAACGCATACGCCCTTTTTGGCCAAGGGCATCATTGTCAACGTTTTGCCGCTTTTCATGTGCTTTAAAGGCGATTCGTATCTACCTCCTGAAATCTGTTTCCTGCAATTCTGCCTTGATTTTAAATCCTCTTCTTTGCCTTCCCTCAATATATTTGTGGACGAGAGTTATCATTTATAACTCTGCAGGTTTGTGAATTGCAGTGCCCTGAACCTCCATTTTACAACTCATTTTTATGGGAGCTGGCCGCAAAATCGCAGAATGGCTTCAGGCCCTGTTCTGGTTCCGGGGGTCAGGCTGAGCCTGTGGTTAATTCTTCTTTCTGATGGGAAAATAGAGTGACCTGTGCCTGTCCCAACACCAAGAGCTAGTCTCTCGTTGGTTCCACGTCTTCCCGTTTATCCTCAGGACAAATTGCAACCTGTACGGAACAGGAGGTTAAAGGTGCTGATGCTCCAAGTAGGGAGCTTGCTAGTAAAGCGGCTGGAATGGCGAACCCGGGCACAAGGAGATGAGAAATGAGGTACGTTTTAGAAACCTTTCCCCATCACACGGTGTACCGTCTTCTGGGTTTCTCATGCATGTTTTTGATGTAGGAAGATGCCCTTGAACCTGGAGATTTGGGACCCATGCGATGGGTACCATGCAGTATTACTTTAAAGGGTCTGCGTTTGCTCACCCAACCTCACCAAACCTCTCAGCCCCAAGAGTGTCCACCCTTATGTCTCATCCAGCTGTGCGTCTAGATATGGTCAATCCAGGTTGCATCACAGCCCCTGAACGCATTGTGTAAGAATTTCTCTCTCTTTCACTGTCTTTGTTTCATGGGTGTTTCAAAGTAACTTATTTTTATAATGGGGTTTAGCTGTTTTTGAATGCTGTGTTTATGCCGCTTTACACCCACTTGACACACTAACAGAGAGATATCAATACATAGGTTTTACGATTATTATTAGTCAGATATATTCTTGTGCGGTGAATAGGGCGTGTTGAGTCCAGTTCTCTGAGCAAGGAGTAGGTCTTGTCTATTACATATTGGGTTTATGGAACGGTATCTGAGCTAATTTGATACCCTTGTTTTATGTATCACCCCACCTCACCTTTCCCGTTAAGCAGCCATAGTGTGTTTTCTGCATGTGTGACTCTGTTCTGTTTTGTAATTCAGTTCAAGTGTAACGGTTTTTACATTCCCTCTATCAGTGATACCTTATGAGAAGTGTCCTTTTCTGTGTGACTTATTTCACTTAGAATCGTCGTACCTAAATCCACTCATCATGCTGCTACTAACCTTACGACATTGATTTCCTGGCTGAGTGATATTCCATTGTACATAAGGACCACAACTTCTTTATCCATTTTTCTCTTTCCTGGGATATTTAAGGTGGAATGAAGTGGAGGTCCTGGTCAACAGAGCAGCCCTCAACTTTGGGGTGCTTGTGTCTTGCTGATTTTTAATTTTCCCAATTTATACCCCCATGAGTGGAAGTGCCCTATGCTCTCTAAGCTGTGTTTTTCAGATGTTTCAGGACTCACCGGACACTTCTCCAGAGTGGCTCTTGGCAATTTACATCCCGCCCATCAGTGTAGCAAGGCTCCCATTTCTCCATGGCCTGTCCTGCATTTCTGGTTTTGACACTTTTTTCAGCATGGCCCTTTTGACCGATGGGAAGCGAGACTTCTTTGTAGCGCTGATTTGCCTTTCCAGGTTGCTTGGTTGGCCAAAAAGGGCGTATGCGTTTTTTCCTGAATATATTCTGGAAAAAACGCATACGCCCTTTTTGGCCAAGGGCATCATTGTCAACGTTTTGCCGCTTTTCATGTGCTTTAAAGGCGATTCGTATCTACCTCCTGAAATCTGTTTCCTGCAATTCTGCCTTGATTTCAAATCCTCTTCTTTGCCTTCCCTCAATATATTTGTGCACGAGAGTTATCATTTATAACTCTGCAGGTTTGTGAATTGCAGTGCCCTGAACCTCCATTTTACAACTCGTTTTTATGGGAGCTGGCCGCAAAATCGCAGAATGGCTTCAGGCCCTGTTCTGGTTCCGGGGGTCAGGCTGAGCCTGTGGTTAATTCTTCTTTCTGATGGGAAAATAGAGTGACCTGTGCCTGTCCCAACACCAAGAGCTAGTCTCTCGTTGGTTCCACGTCTTCCCGTTTATCCTCAGGACAAATTGCAACCTGTACGGAACAGGAGGTTAAAGGTGCTGATGCTCCAAGTAGGGAGCTTGCTAGTAAAGCGGCTGGAATGGCGAACCCGGGCACAAGGAGATGAGAAATGAGGTACGTTTTAGAAACCTTTCCCCATCACACGGTGTACCGTCTTCTGGGTTTCTCATGCATGTTTTTGATGTAGGAAGATGCCCTTGAACCTGGAGATTTGGGACCCATGCGATGGGTACCATGCAGTATTACTTTAAAGGGTCTGCGTTTGCTCACCCAACCTCACCAAACCTCTCAGCCCCAAGAGTGTCCACCCTTATGTCTCATCCAGCTGTGCGTCTAGATATGGTCAATCCAGGTTGCATCACAGCCCCTGAACGCATTGTGTAAGAATTTCTCTCTCTTTCACTGTCTTTGTTTCATGGGTGTTTCAAAGTAACTTATTTTTATAATGGGGTTTAGCTGCTTTTCAATGCTGTGTTTATGCCGCTTTACACCCACTTGACACACTAACAGAGAGATATCAATACATAGGTTTTACGATTATTATTAGTCAGATATATTCTTGTGCGGTGAATAGGGCGTGTTGAGTCCAGTTCTCTGAGCAAGGAGTAGGTCTTGTCTATTACATATTGGGTTTATGGAACGGTATCTGAGCTAATTTGATACCCTTGTTTTATGTATCACCCCACCTCACCTTTCCCGTTAAGCAGCCATAGTGTGTTTTCTGCATGTGTGACTCTGTTCTGTTTTGTAATTCAGTTCAAGTGTAACGGTTTTTACATTCCCTCTATCAGTGATACCTTATGAGAAGTGTCCTTTTCTGTGTGACTTATTTCACTTAGAATCGTCGTACCTAAATCCACTCATCATGCTGCTACTAACCTTACGACATTGATTTCCTGGCTGAGTGATATTCCATTGTACATAAGGACCACAACTTCTTTATCCATTTTTCTCTTTCCTGGGATATTTAAGGTGGAATGAAGTGGAGGTCCTGGTCAACAGAGCAGCCCTAAACTTTGGGGTGCTTGTGTCTTGCTGATTTTTAATTTTCCCAATTTATACCCCCATGAGTGGAAGTGCCCTATGTTCTCTAAGCTGTGTTTTTCAGATGTTTCAGGACTCACCGGACACTTCTCCAGAGTGGCTCTTGGCAATTTACATCCCGCCCATCAGTGTAGCAAGGCTCCCATTTCTCCATGGCCTGTCCTGCATTTCTGGTTTTGACACTTTTTTCAGCATGGCCCTTTTGACCAATGGGAAGCGAGACTTCTTTGTAGCGCTGATTTGCCTTTCCAGGTTGCTTGGTTGGCCAAAAAGGGCGTATGCGTTTTTTCCTGAATATATTCAGGAAAAAACGCATACGCCCTTTTTGGCCAAGGGCATCATTGTCAACGTTTTGCCGCTTTTCATGTGCTTTAAAGGCGATTCGTATCTACCTCCTGAAATCTGTTTCCTGCAATTCTGCCTTGATTTTAAATCCTCTTCTTTGCCTTCCCTCAATATATTTGTGGACGAGAGTTATCATTTATAACTCTGCAGGTTTGTGAATTGCAGTGCCCTGAACCTCCATTTTACAACTCATTTTTATGGGAGCTGGCCGCAAAATCGCAGAATGGCTTCAGGCCCTGTTCTGGTTCCGGGGGTCAGGCTGAGCCTGTGGTTAATTCTTCTTTCTGATGGGAAAATAGAGTGACCTGTGCCTGTCCCAACACCAAGAGCTAGTCTCTCGTTGGTTCCACGTCTTCCCGTTTATCCTCAGGACAAATTGCAACCTGTACGGAACAGGAGGTTAAAGGTGCTGATGCTCCAAGTAGGGAGCTTGCTAGTAAAGCGGCTGGAATGGCGAACCCGGGCACAAGGAGATGAGAAATGAGGTACGTTTTAGAAACCTTTCCCCATCACACGGTGTACCGTCTTCTGGGTTTCTCATGCATGTTTTTGATGTAGGAAGATGCCCTTGAACCTGGAGATTTGGGACCCATGCGATGGGTACCATGCAGTATTACTTTAAAGGGTCTGCGTTTGCTCACCCAACCTCACCAAACCTCTCAGCCCCAAGAGTGTCCACCCTTATGTCTCATCCAGCTGTGCGTCTAGATATGGTCAATCCAGGTTGCATCACAGCCCCTGAACGCATTGTGTAAGAATTTCTCTCTCTTTCACTGTCTTTATTTCATGGGTGTTTCAAAGTAACTTATTTTTATAATGGGGTTTAGCTGCTTTTCAATGCTGTGTTTATGCCGCTTTACACCCACTTGACACACTAACAGAGAGATATCAATACATAGGTTTTACGATTATTATTAGTCAGATATATTCTTGTGCGGTGAATAGGGCGTGTTGAGTCCAGTTCTCTGAGCAAGGAGTAGGTCTTGTCTATTACATATTGGGTTTATGGAACGGTATCTGAGCTAATTTGATACCCTTGTTTTATGTATCACCCCACCTCACCTTTCCCGTTAAGCAGCCATAGTGTGTTTTCTGCATGTGTGACTCTGTTCTGTTTTGTAATTCAGTTCAAGTGTAACGGTTTTTACATTCCCTCTATCAGTGATACCTTATGAGAAGTGTCCTTTTCTGTGTGACTTATTTCACTTAGAATCGTCGTACCTAAATCCACTCATCATGCTGCTACTAACCTTACGACATTGATTTCCTGGCTGAGTGATATTCCATTGTACATAAGGACCACAACTTCTTTATCCATTTTTCTCTTTCCTGGGATATTTAAGGTGGAATGAAGTGGAGGTCCTGGTCAACAGAGCAGCCCTCAACTTTGGGGTGCTTGTGTCTTGCTGATTTTTAATTTTCCCAATTTATACCCCCATGAGTGGAAGTGCCCTATGCTCTCTAAGCTGTGTTTTTCAGATGTTTCAGGACTCACCGGACACTTCTCCAGAGTGGCTCTTGGCAATTTACATCCCGCCCATCAGTGTAGCAAGGCTCCCATTTCTCCATGGCCTGTCCTGCATTTCTGGTTTTGACACTTTTTTCAGCATGGCCCTTTTGACCGATGGGAAGCGAGACTTCTTTGTAGCGCTGATTTGCCTTTCCAGGTTGCTTGGTTGGCCAAAAAGGGCGTATGCGTTTTTTCCTGAATATATTCAGGAAAAAACGCATACGCCCTTTTTGGCCAAGGGCATCATTGTCAACGTTTTGCCGCTTTTCATGTGCTTTAAAGGCGATTCGTATCTACCTCCTGAAATCTGTTTCCTGCAATTCTGCCTTGATTTCAAATCCTCTTCTTTGCCTTCCCTCAATATATTTGTGCACGAGAGTTATCATTTATAACTCTGCAGGTTTGTGAATTGCAGTGCCCTGAACCTCCATTTTACAACTCGTTTTTATGGGAGCTGGCCGCAAAATCGCAGAATGGCTTCAGGCCCTGTTCTGGTTCCGGGGGTCAGGCTGAGCCTGTGGTTAATTCTTCTTTCTGATGGGAAAATAGAGTGACCTGTGCCTGTCCCAACACCAAGAGCTAGTCTCTCGTTGGTTCCACGTCTTCCCGTTTATCCTCAGGACAAATTGCAACCTGTACGGAACAGGAGGTTAAAGGTGCTGATGCTCCAAGTAGGGAGCTTGCTAGTAAAGCGGCTGGAATGGCGAACCCGGGCACAAGGAGATGAGAAATGAGGTACGTTTTAGAAACCTTTCCCCATCACACGGTGTACCGTCTTCTGGGTTTCTCATGCATGTTTTTGATGTAGGAAGATGCCCTTGAACCTGGAGATTTGGGACCCATGCGATGGGTACCATGCAGTATTACTTTAAAGGGTCTGCGTTTGCTCACCCAACCTCACCAAACCTCTCAGCCCCAAGAGTGTCCACCCTTATGTCTCATCCAGCTGTGCGTCTAGATATGGTCAATCCAGGTTGCATCACAGCCCCTGAACGCATTGTGTAAGAATTTCTCTCTCTTTCACTGTCTTTGTTTCATGGGTGTTTCAAAGTAACTTATTTTTATAATGGGGTTTAGCTGCTTTTCACTGCTGTGTTTATGCCGCTTTACACCCACTTGACACACTAACAGAGAGATATCAATACATAGGTTTTACGATTATTATTAGTCAGATATATTCTTGTGCGGTGAATAGGGCGTGTTGAGTCCAGTTCTCTGAGCAAGGAGTAGGTCTTGTCTATTACATATTGGGTTTATGGAACGGTATCTGAGCTAATTTGATACCCTTGTTTTATGTATCACCCCACCTCACCTTTCCCGTTAAGCAGCCATAGTGTGTTTTCTGCATGTGTGACTCTGTTCTGTTTTGTAATTCAGTTCAAGTGTAACGGTTTTTACATTCCCTCTATCAGTGATACCTTATGAGAAGTGTCCTTTTCTGTGTGACTTATTTCACTTAGAATCGTCGTACCTAAATCCACTCATCATGCTGCTACTAACCTTACGACATTGATTTCCTGGCTGAGTGATATTCCATTGTACATAAGGACCACAACTTCTTTATCCATTTTTCTCTTTCCTGGGATATTTAAGGTGGAATGAAGTGGAGGTCCTGGTCAACAGAGCAGCCCTAAACTTTGGGGTGCTTGTGTCTTGCTGATTTTTAATTTTCCCAATTTATACCCCCATGAGTGGAAGTGCCCTATGCTCTCTAAGCTGTGTTTTTCAGATGTTTCAGGACTCACCGGACACTTCTCCAGAGTGGCTCTTGGCAATTTACATCCCGCCCATCAGTGTAGCAAGGCTCCCATTTCTCCATGGCCTGTCCTGCATTTCTGGTTTTGACACTTTTTTCAGCATGGCCCTTTTGACCAATGGGAAGCGAGACTTCTTTGTAGCGCTGATTTGCCTTTCCAGGTTGCTTGGTTGGCCAAAAAGGGCGTATGCGTTTTTTCCTGAATATATTCAGGAAAAAACGCATACGCCCTTTTTGGCCAAGGGCATCATTGTCAACGTTTTGCCGCTTTTCATGTGCTTTAAAGGCGATTCGTATCTACCTCCTGAAATCTGTTTCCTGCAATTCTGCCTTGATTTCAAATCCTCTTCTTTGCCTTCCCTCAATATATTTGTGGACGACAGTTATCATTTATAACTCTGCAGGTTTGTGAATTGCAGTGCCCTGAACCTCCATTTTACAACTCGTTTTTATGGGAGCTGGCCGCAAAATCGCAGAATGGCTTCAGGCCCTGTTCTGGTTCCGGGGGTCAGGCTGAGCCTGTGGTTAATTCTTCTTTCTGATGGGAAAATAGAGTGACCTGTGCCTGTCCCAACACCAAGAGCTAGTCTCTCGTTGGTTCCACGTCTTCCCGTTTATCCTCAGGACAAATTGCAACCTGTACGGAACAGGAGGTTAAAGGTGCTGATGCTCCAAGTAGGGAGCTTGCTAGTAAAGCGGCTGGAATGGCGAACCCGGGCACAAGGAGATGAGAAATGAGGTGCGTTTTAGAAACCTTTCCCCATCACACGGTGTACCGTCTTCTGGGTTTCTCATGCATGTTTTTGATGTAGGAAGATGCCCTTGAACCTGGAGATTTGGGACCCATGCGATGGGTACCATGCAGTATTACTTTAAAGGGTCTGCGTTTGCTCACCCAACCTCACCAAACCTCTCAGCCCCAAGAGTGTCCACCCTTATGTCTCATCCAGCTGTGCGTCTAGATATGGTCAATCCAGGTTGCATCACAGCCCCTGAACGCATTGTGTAAGAATTTCTCTCTCTTTCACTGTCTTTGTTTCATGGGTGTTTCAAAGTAACTTATTTTTATAATGGGGTTTAGCTGCTTTTCAATGCTGTGTTTATGCCGCTTTACACCCACTTGACACACTAACAGAGAGATATCAATACATAGGTTTTACGATTATTATTAGTCAGATATATTCTTGTGCAGTGAATAGGGCGTGTTGAGTCCAGTTCTCTGAGCAAGGAGTAGGTCTTGTCTATTACATATTGGGTTTATGGAACGGTATCTGAGCTAATTTGATACCCTTGTTTTATGTATCACCCCACCTCACCTTTCCCGTTAAGCAGCCATAGTGTGTTTTCTGCATGTGTGACTCTGTTCTGTTTTGTAATTCAGTTCAAGTGTAACGGTTTTTACATTCCCTCTATCAGTGATACCTTATGAGAAGTGTCCTTTTCTGTGTGACTTATTTCACTTAGAATCGTCGTACCTAAATCCACTCATCATGCTGCTACTAACCTTACGACATTGATTTCCTGGCTGAGTGATATTCCATTGTACATAAGGACCACAACTTCTTTATCCATTTTTCTCTTAACTGGGATATTTAAGGTGGAATGAAGTGGAGGTCCTGGTCAACAGAGCAGCCCTCAACTTTGGGGTGCTTGTGTCTTGCTGATTTTTAATTTTCCCAATTTATACCCCCATGAGTGGAAGTGCCCTATGCTCTCTAAGCTGTGTTTTTCAGATGTTTCAGGACTCACCGGACACTTCTCCAGAGTGGCTCTTGGCAATTTACATCCCGCCCATCAGTGTAGCAAGGCTCCCATTTCTCCATGGCCTGTCCTGCATTTCTGGTTTTGACACTTTTTTCAGCATGGCCCTTTTGACCAATGGGAAGCGAGACTTCTTTGTAGCGCTGATTTGCCTTTCCAGGTTGCTTGGTTGGCCAAAAAGGGCGTATGCGTTTTTTCCTGAATATATTCAGGAAAAAACGCATACGCCCTTTTTGGCCAAGGGCATCATTGTCAACGTTTTGCCGCTTTTCATGTGCTTTAAAGGCGATTCGTATCTACCTCCTGAAATCTGTTTCCTGCAATTCTGCCTTGATTTTAAATCCTCTTCTTTGCCTTCCCTCAATATATTTGTGGACGAGAGTTATCATTTATAACTCTGCAGGTTTGTGAATTGCAGTGCCCTGAACCTCCATTTTACAACTCATTTTTATGGGAGCTGGCCGCAAAATCGCAGAATGGCTTCAGGCCCTGTTCTGGTTCCGGGGGTCAGGCTGAGCCTGTGGTTAATTCTTCTTTCTGATGGGAAAATAGAGTGACCTGTGCCTGTCCCAACACCAAGAGCTAGTCTCTCGTTGGTTCCACGTCTTCCCGTTTATCCTCAGGACAAATTGCAACCTGTACGGAACAGGAGGTTAAAGGTGCTGATGCTCCAAGTAGGGAGCTTGCTAGTAAAGCGGCTGGAATGGCGAACCCGGGCACAAGGAGATGAGAAATGAGGTACGTTTTAGAAACCTTTCCCCATCACACGGTGTACCGTCTTCTGGGTTTCTCATGCATGTTTTTGATGTAGGAAGATGCCCTTGAACCTGGAGATTTGGGACCCATGCGATGGGTACCATGCAGTATTACTTTAAAGGGTCTGCGTTTGCTCACCCAACCTCACCAAACCTCTCAGCCCCAAGAGTGTCCACCCTTATGTCTCATCCAGCTGTGCGTCTAGATATGGTCAATCCAGGTTGCATCACAGCCCCTGAACGCATTGTGTAAGAATTTCTCTCTCTTTCACTGTCTTTGTTTCATGGGTGTTTCAAAGTAACTTATTTTTATAATGGGGTTTAGCTGCTTTTCAATGCTGTGTTTATGCCGCTTTACACCCACTTGACACACTAACAGAGAGATATCAATACATAGGTTTTACGATTATTATTAGTCAGATATATTCTTGTGCGGTGAATAGGGCGTGTTGAGTCCAGTTCTCTGAGCAAGGAGTAGGTCTTGTCTATTACATATTGGGTTTATGGAACGGTATCTGAGCTAATTTGATACCCTTGTTTTATGTATCACCCCACCTCACCTTTCCCGTTAAGCAGCCATAGTGTGTTTTCTGCATGTGTGACTCTGTTCTGTTTTGTAATTCAGTTCAAGTGTAACGGTTTTTACATTCCCTCTATCAGTGATACCTTATGAGAAGTGTCCTTTTCTGTGTGACTTATTTCACTTAGAATCGTCGTACCTAAATCCACTCATCATGCTGCTACTAACCTTACGACATTGATTTCCTGGCTGAGTGATATTCCATTGTACATAAGGACCACAACTTCTTTATCCATTTTTCTCTTTCCTGGGATATTTAAGGTGGAATGAAGTGGAGGTCCTGGTCAACAGAGCAGCCCTCAACTTTGGGGTGCTTGTGTCTTGCTGATTTTTAATTTTCCCAATTTATACCCCCATGAGTGGAAGTGCCCTATGCTCTCTAAGCTGTGTTTTTCAGATGTTTCAGGACTCACCGGACACTTCTCCAGAGTGGCTCTTGGCAATTTACATCCCGCCCATCAGTGTAGCAAGGCTCCCATTTCTCCATGGCCTGTCCTGCATTTCTGGTTTTGACACTTTTTTCAGCATGGCCCTTTTGACCGATGGGAAGCGAGACTTCTTTGTAGCGCTGATTTGCCTTTCCAGGTTGCTTGGTTGGCCAAAAAGGGCGTATGCGTTTTTTCCTGAATATATTCTGGAAAAAACGCATACGCCCTTTTTGGCCAAGGGCATCATTGTCAACGTTTTGCCGCTTTTCATGTGCTTTAAAGGCGATTCGTATCTACCTCCTGAAATCTGTTTCCTGCAATTCTGCCTTGATTTCAAATCCTCTTCTTTGCCTTCCCTCAATATATTTGTGGACGAGAGTTATCATTTATAACTCTGCAGGTTTGTGAATTGCAGTGCCCTGAACCTCCATTTTACAACTCATTTTTATGGGAGCTGGCCGCAAAATCGCAGAATGGCTTCAGGCCCTGTTCTGGTTCCGGGGGTCAGGCTGAGCCTGTGGTTAATTCTTCTTTCTGATGGGAAAATAGAGTGACCTGTGCCTGTCCCAACACCAAGAGCTAGTCTCTCGTTGGTTCCACGTCTTCCCGTTTATCCTCAGGACAAATTGCAACCTGTACGGAACAGGAGGTTAAAGGTGCTGATGCTCCAAGTAGGGAGCTTGCTAGTAAAGCGGCTGGAATGGCGAACCCGGGCACAAGGAGATGAGAAATGAGGTACGTTTTAGAAACCTTTCCCCATCACACGGTGTACCGTCTTCTGGGTTTCTCATGCATGTTTTTGATGTAGGAAGATGCCCTTGAACCTGGAGATTTGGGACCCATGCGATGGGTACCATGCAGTATTACTTTAAAGGGTCTGCGTTTGCTCACCCAACCTCACCAAACCTCTCAGCCCCAAGAGTGTCCACCCTTATGTCTCATCCAGCTGTGCGTCTAGATATGGTCAATCCAGGTTGCATCACAGCCCCTGAACGCATTGTGTAAGAATTTCTCTCTCTTTCACTGTCTTTGTTTCATGGGTGTTTCAAAGTAACTTATTTTTATAATGGGGTTTAGCTGCTTTTCACTGCTGTGTTTATGCCGCTTTACACCCACTTGACACACTAACAGAGAGATATCAATACATAGGTTTTACGATTATTATTAGTCAGATATATTCTTGTGCGGTGAATAGGGCGTGTTGAGTCCAGTTCTCTGAGCAAGGAGTAGGTCTTGTCTATTACATATTGGGTTTATGGAACGGTATCTGAGCTAATTTGATACCCTTGTTTTATGTATCACCCCACCTCACCTTTCCCGTTAAGCAGCCATAGTGTGTTTTCTGCATGTGTGACTCTGTTCTGTTTTGTAATTCAGTTCAAGTGTAACGGTTTTTACATTCCCTCTATCAGTGATACCTTATGAGAAGTGTCCTTTTCTGTGTGACTTATTTCACTTAGAATCGTCGTACCTAAATCCACTCATCATGCTGCTACTAACCTTACGACATTGATTTCCTGGCTGAGTGATATTCCATTGTACATAAGGACCACAACTTCTTTATCCATTTTTCTCTTTCCTGGGATATTTAAGGTGGAATGAAGTGGAGGTCCTGGTCAACAGAGCAGCCCTAAACTTTGGGGTGCTTGTGTCTTGCTGATTTTTAATTTTCCCAATTTATACCCCCATGAGTGGAAGTGCCCTATGTTCTCTAAGCTGTGTTTTTCAGATGTTTCAGGACTCACCGGACACTTCTCCAGAGTGGCTCTTGGCAATTTACATCCCACCCATCAGTGTAGCAAGGCTCCCATTTCTCCATGGCCTGTCCTGCATTTCTGGTTTTGACACTTTTTTCAGCATGGCCCTTTTGACCAATGGGAAGCGAGACTTCTTTGTAGCGCTGATTTGCCTTTCCAGGTTGCTTGGTTGGCCAAAAAGGGCGTATGCGTTTTTTCCTGAATATATTCTGGAAAAAACGCATACGCCCTTTTTGGCCAAGGGCATCATTGTCAACGTTTTGCCGCTTTTCATGTGCTTTAAAGGCGATTCGTATCTACCTCCTGAAATCTGTTTCCTGCAATTCTGCCTTGATTTTAAATCCTCTTCTTTGCCTTCCCTCAATATATTTGTGGACGAGAGTTATCATTTATAACTCTGCAGGTTTGTGAATTGCAGTGCCCTGAACCTCCATTTTACAACTCATTTTTATGGGAGCTGGCCGCAAAATCGCAGAATGGCTTCAGGCCCTGTTCTGGTTCCGGGGGTCAGGCTGAGCCTGTGGTTAATTCTTCTTTCTGATGGGAAAATAGAGTGACCTGTGCCTGTCCCAACACCAAGAGCTAGTCTCTCGTTGGTTCCACGTCTTCCCGTTTATCCTCAGGACAAATTGCAACCTGTACGGAACAGGAGGTTAAAGGTGCTGATGCTCCAAGTAGGGAGCTTGCTAGTAAAGCGGCTGGAATGGCGAACCCGGGCACAAGGAGATGAGAAATGAGGTACGTTTTAGAAACCTTTCCCCATCACACGGTGTACCGTCTTCTGGGTTTCTCATGCATGTTTTTGATGTAGGAAGATGCCCTTGAACCTGGAGATTTGGGACCCATGCGATGGGTACCATGCAGTATTACTTTAAAGGGTCTGCGTTTGCTCACCCAACCTCACCAAACCTCTCAGCCCCAAGAGTGTCCACCCTTATGTCTCATCCAGCTGTGCGTCTAGATATGGTCAATCCAGGTTGCATCACAGCCCCTGAACGCATTGTGTAAGAATTTCTCTCTCTTTCACTGTCTTTATTTCATGGGTGTTTCAAAGTAACTTATTTTTATAATGGGGTTTAGCTGCTTTTCAATGCTGTGTTTATGCCGCTTTACACCCACTTGACACACGAACAGAGAGATATCAATACATAGGTTTTACGATTATTATTAGTCAGATATATTCTTGTGCGGTGAATAGGGCGTGTTGAGTCCAGTTCTCTGAGCAAGGAGTAGGTCTTGTCTATTACATATTGGGTTTATGGAACGGTATCTGAGCTAATTTGATACCCTTGTTTTATGTATCACCCCACCTCACCTTTCCCGTTAAGCAGCCATAGTGTGTTTTCTGCATGTGTGACTCTGTTCTGTTTTGTAATTCAGTTCAAGTGTAACGGTTTTTACATTCCCTCTATCAGTGATACCTTATGAGAAGTGTCCTTTTCTGTGTGACTTATTTCACTTAGAATCGTCGTACCTAAATCCACTCATCATGCTGCTACTAACCTTACGACATTGATTTCCTGGCTGAGTGATATTCCATTGTACATAAGGACCACAACTTCTTTATCCATTTTTCTCTTTCCTGGGATATTTAAGGTGGAATGAAGTGGAGGTCCTGGTCAACAGAGCAGCCCTCAACTTTGGGGTGCTTGTGTCTTGCTGATTTTTCATTTTCCCAATTTATACCCCCATGAGTGGAAGTGCCCTATGCTCTCTAAGCTGTGTTTTTCAGATGTTTCAGGACTCACCGGACACTTCTCCAGAGTGGCTCTTGGCAATTTACATCCCGCCCATCAGTGTAGCAAGGCTCCCATTTCTCCATGGCCTGTCCTGCATTTCTGGTTTTGACACTTTTTTCAGCATGGCCCTTTTGACCGATGGGAAGCGAGACTTCTTTGTAGCGCTGATTTGCCTTTCCAGGTTGCTTGGTTGGCCAAAAAGGGCGTATGCGTTTTTTCCTGAATATATTCTGGAAAAAACGCATACGCCCTTTTTGGCCAAGGGCATCATTGTCAACGTTTTGCCGCTTTTCATGTGCTTTAAAGGCGATTCGTATCTACCTCCTGAAATCTGTTTCCTGCAATTCTGCCTTGATTTCAAATCCTCTTCTTTGCCTTCCCTCAATATATTTGTGCACGAGAGTTATCATTTATAACTCTGCAGGTTTGTGAATTGCAGTGCCCTGAACCTCCATTTTACAACTCGTTTTTATGGGAGCTGGCCGCAAAATCGCAGAATGGCTTCAGGCCCTGTTCTGGTTCCGGGGGTCAGGCTGAGCCTGTGGTTAATTCTCCTTTCTGATGGGAAAATAGAGTGACCTGTGCCTGTCCCAACACCAAGAGCTAGTCTCTCGTTGGTTCCACGTCTTCCCGTTTATCCTCAGGACAAATTGCAACCTGTACGGAACAGGAGGTTAAAGGTGCTGATGCTCCAAGTAGGGAGCTTGCTAGTAAAGCGGCTGGAATGGCGAACCCGGGCACAAGGAGATGAGAAATGAGGTACGTTTTAGAAACCTTTCCCCATCACACGGTGTACCGTCTTCTGGGTTTCTCATGCATGTTTTTGATGTAGGAAGATGCCCTTGAACCTGGAGATTTGGGACCCATGCGATGGGTACCATGCAGTATTACTTTAAAGGGTCTGCGTTTGCTCACCCAACCTCACCAAACCTCTCAGCCCCAAGAGTGTCCACCCTTATGTCTCATCCAGCTGTGCGTCTAGATATGGTCAATCCAGGTTGCATCACAGCCCCTGAACGCATTGTGTAAGAATTTCTCTCTCTTTCAATGTCTTTGTTTCATGGGTGTTTCAAAGTAACTTATTTTTATAATGGGGTTTAGCTGCTTTTCACTGCTGTGTTTATGCCGCTTTACACCCACTTGACACACTAACAGAGAGATATCAATACATAGGTTTTACGATTATTATTAGTCAGATATATTCTTGTGCGGTGAATAGGGCGTGTTGAGTCCAGTTCTCTGAGCAAGGAGTAGGTCTTGTCTATTACATATTGGGTTTATGGAACGGTATCTGAGCTAATTTGATACCCTTGTTTTATGTATCACCCCACCTCACCTTTCCCGTTAAGCAGCCATAGTGTGTTTTCTGCATGTGTGACTCTGTTCTGTTTTGTAATTCAGTTCAAGTGTAACGGTTTTTACATTCCCTCTATCAGTGATACCTTATGAGAAGTGTCCTTTTCTGTGTGACTTATTTCACTTAGAATCGTCGTACCTAAATCCACTCATCATGCTGCTACTAACCTTACGACATTGATTTCCTGGCTGAGTGATATTCCATTGTACATAAGGACCACAACTTCTTTATCCATTTTTCTCTTTCCTGGGATATTTAAGGTGGAATGAAGTGGAGGTCCTGGTCAACAGAGCAGCCCTAAACTTTGGGGTGCTTGTGTCTTGCTGATTTTTAATTTTCCCAATTTATACCCCCATGAGTGGAAGTGCCCTATGTTCTCTAAGCTGTGTTTTTCAGATGTTTCAGGACTCACCGGACACTTCTCCAGAGTGGCTCTTGGCAATTTACATCCCACCCATCAGTGTAGCAAGGCTCCCATTTCTCCATGGCCTGTCCTGCATTTCTGGTTTTGACACTTTTTTCAGCATGGCCCTTTTGACCAATGGGAAGCGAGACTTCTTTGTAGCGCTGATTTGCCTTTCCAGGTTGCTTGGTTGGCCAAAAAGGGCGTATGCGTTTTTTCCTGAATATATTCAGGAAAAAACGCATACGCCCTTTTTGGCCAAGGGCATCATTGTCAACGTTTTGCCGCTTTTCATGTGCTTTAAAGGCGATTCGTATCTACCTCCTGAAATCTGTTTCCTGCAATTCTGCCTTGATTTTAAATCCTCTTCTTTGCCTTCCCTCAATATATTTGTGGACGAGAGTTATCATTTATAACTCTGCAGGTTTGTGAATTGCAGTGCCCTGAACCTCCATTTTACAACTCATTTTTATGGGAGCTGGCCGCAAAATCGCAGAATGGCTTCAGGCCCTGTTCTGGTTCCGGGGGTCAGGCTGAGCCTGTGGTTAATTCTTCTTTCTGATGGGAAAATAGAGTGACCTGTGCCTGTCCCAACACCAAGAGCTAGTCTCTCGTTGGTTCCACGTCTTCCCGTTTATCCTCAGGACAAATTGCAACCTGTACGGAACAGGAGGTTAAAGGTGCTGATGCTCCAAGTAGGGAGCTTGCTAGTAAAGCGGCTGGAATGGCGAACCCGGGCACAAGGAGATGAGAAATGAGGTACGTTTTAGAAACCTTTCCCCATCACACGGTGTACCGTCTTCTGGGTTTCTCATGCATGTTTTTGATGTAGGAAGATGCCCTTGAACCTGGAGATTTGGGACCCATGCGATGGGTACCATGCAGTATTACTTTAAAGGGTCTGCGTTTGCTCACCCAACCTCACCAAACCTCTCAGCCCCAAGAGTGTCCACCCTTATGTCTCATCCAGCTGTGCGTCTAGATATGGTCAATCCAGGTTGCATCACAGCCCCTGAACGCATTGTGTAAGAATTTCTCTCTCTTTCACTGTCTTTATTTCATGGGTGTTTCAAAGTAACTTATTTTTATAATGGGGTTTAGCTGCTTTTCAATGCTGTGTTTATGCCGCTTTACACCCACTTGACACACGAACAGAGAGATATCAATACATAGGTTTTACGATTATTATTAGTCAGATATATTCTTGTGCGGTGAATAGGGCGTGTTGAGTCCAGTTCTCTGAGCAAGGAGTAGGTCTTGTCTATTACATATTGGGTTTATGGAACGGTATCTGAGCTAATTTGATACCCTTGTTTTATGTATCACCCCACCTCACCTTTCCCGTTAAGCAGCCATAGTGTGTTTTCTGCATGTGTGACTCTGTTCTGTTTTGTAATTCAGTTCAAGTGTAACGGTTTTTACATTCCCTCTATCAGTGATACCTTATGAGAAGTATCCTTTTCTGTGTGACTTATTTCACTTAGAATCGTCGTACCTAAATCCACTCATCATGCTGCTACTAACCTTACGACATTGATTTCCTGGCTGAGTGATATTCCATTGTACATAAGGACCACAACTTCTTTATCCATTTTTCTCTTTCCTGGGATATTTAAGGTGGAATGAAGTGGAGGTCCTGGTCAACAGAGCAGCCCTCAACTTTGGGGTGCTTGTGTCTTGCTGATTTTTCATTTTCCCAATTTATACCCCCATGAGTGGAAGTGCCCTATGCTCTCTAAGCTGTGTTTTTCAGATGTTTCAGGACTCACCGGACACTTCTCCAGAGTGGCTCTTGGCAATTTACATCCCGCCCATCAGTGTAGCAAGGCTCCCATTTCTCCATGGCCTGTCCTGCATTTCTGGTTTTGACACTTTTTTCAGCATGGCCCTTTTGACCGATGGGAAGCGAGACTTCTTTGTAGCGCTGATTTGCCTTTCCAGGTTGCTTGGTTGGCCAAAAAGGGCGTATGCGTTTTTTCCTGAATATATTCTGGAAAAAACGCATACGCCCTTTTTGGCCAAGGGCATCATTGTCAACGTTTTGCCGCTTTTCATGTGCTTTAAAGGCGATTCGTATCTACCTCCTGAAATCTGTTTCCTGCAATTCTGCCTTGATTTCAAATCCTCTTCTTTGCCTTCCCTCAATATATTTGTGCACGAGAGTTATCATTTATAACTCTGCAGGTTTGTGAATTGCAGTGCCCTGAACCTCCATTTTACAACTCGTTTTTATGGGAGCTGGCCGCAAAATCGCAGAATGGCTTCAGGCCCTGTTCTGGTTCCGGGGGTCAGGCTGAGCCTGTGGTTAATTCTTCTTTCTGATGGGAAAATAGAGTGACCTGTGCCTGTCCCAACACCAAGAGCTAGTCTCTCGTTGGTTCCACGTCTTCCCGTTTATCCTCAGGACAAATTGCAACCTGTACGGAACAGGAGGTTAAAGGTGCTGATGCTCCAAGTAGGGAGCTTGCTAGTAAAGCGGCTGGAATGGCGAACCCGGGCACAAGGAGATGAGAAATGAGGTGCGTTTTAGAAACCTTTCCCCATCACACGGTGTACCGTCTTCTGGGTTTCTCATGCATGTTTTTGATGTAGGAAGATGCCCTTGAACCTGGAGATTTGGGACCCATGCGATGGGTACCATGCAGTATTCCTTTAAAGGGTCTGCGTTTGCTCACCCAACCTCACCAAACCTCTCAGCCCCAAGAGTGTCCACCCTTATGTCTCATCCAGCTGTGCGTCTAGATATGGTCAATCCAGGTTGCATCACAGCCCCTGAACGCATTGTGTAAGAATTTCTCTCTCTTTCACTGTCTTTGTTTCATGGGTGTTTCAAAGTAACTTATTTTTATAATGGGGTTTAGCTGCTTTTCAATGCTGTGTTTATGCGGCTTTACACCCACTTGACACACTAACAGAGAGATATCAATACATAGGGTTTACGATTATTATTAGTCAGATATATTCTTGTGCGGTGAATAGGGCGTGTTGAGTCCAGTTCTCTGAGCAAGGAGTAGGTCTTGTCTATTACATATTGGGTTTATGGAACGGTATCTGAGCTAATTTGATACCCTTGTTTTATGTATCACCCCACCTCACCTTTCCCGTTAAGCAGCCATAGTGTGTTTTCTGCATGTGTGACTCTGTTCTGTTTTGTAATTCAGTTCAAGTGTAACGGTTTTTACATTCCCTCTATCAGTGATACCTTATGAGAAGTGTCCTTTTCTGTGTGACTTATTTCACTTAGAATCGTCGTACCTAAATCCACTCATCATGCTGCTACTAACCTTACGACATTGATTTCCTGGCTGAGTGATATTCCATTGTACATAAGGACCACAACTTCTTTATCCATTTTTCTCTTTCCTGGGATATTTAAGGTGGAATGAAGTGGAGGTCCTGGTCAACAGAGCAGCCCTCAACTTTGGGGTGCTTGTGTCTTGCTGATTTTTAATTTTCCCAATTTATACCCCCATGAGTGGAAGTGCCCTATGCTCTCTAAGCTGTGTTTTTCAGATGTTTCAGGACTCACCGGACACTTCTCCAGAGTGGCTCTTGGCAATTTACATCCCGCCCATCAGTGTAGCAAGGCTCCCATTTCTCCATGGCCTGTCCTGCATTTCTGGTTTTGACACTTTTTTCAGCATGGCCCTTTTGACCGATGGGAAGCGAGACTTCTTTGTAGCGCTGATTTGCCTTTCCAGGTTGCTTGGTTGGCCAAAAAGGGCGTATGCGTTTTTTCCTGAATATATTCAGGAAAAAACGCATACGCCCTTTTTGGCCAAGGGCATCATTGTCAAAGTTTTGCCGCTTTTCATGTGCTTTAAAGGCGATTCGAATCTACCTCCTGAAATCTGTTTCCTGCAATTCTGCCTTGATTTCAAATCCTCTTCTTTGCCTTCCCTCAATATATTTGTGCACGAGAGTTATCATTTATAACTCTGCAGGTTTGTGAACTGCAGTGCCCTGAACCTCCATTTTACAACTCGTTTTTATGGGAGCTGGCCGCAAAATCGCAGAATGGCTTCAGGCCCTGTTCTGGTTCCGGGGGTCAGGCTGAGCCTGTGGTTAATTCTTCTTTCTGATGGGAAAATAGAGTGACCTGTGCCTGTCCCAACACCAAGAGCTAGTCTCTCGTTGGTTCCACGTCTTCCCGTTTATCCTCAGGACAAATTGCAACCTGTACGGAACAGGAGGTTAAAGGTGCTGATGCTCCAAGTAGGGAGCTTGCTAGTAAAGCGGCTGGAATGGCGAACCCGGGCACAAGGAGATGAGAAATGAGGTACGTTTTAGAAACCTTTCCCCATCACACGGTGTACCGTCTTCTGGGTTTCTCATGCATGTTTTTGATGTAGGAAGATGCCCTTGAACCTGGAGATTTGGGACCCATGCGATGGGTACCATGCAGTATTACTTTAAAGGGTCTGCGTTTGCTCACCCAACCTCACCAAACCTCTCAGCCCCAAGAGTGTCCACCCTTATGTCTCATCCAGCTGTGCGTCTAGATATGGTCAATCCAGGTTGCATCACAGCCCCTGAACGCATTGTGTAAGAATTTCTCTCTCTTTCACTGTCTTTGTTTCATGGGTGTTTCAAAGTAACTTATTTTTATAATGGGGTTTAGCTGCTTTTCACTGCTGTGTTTATGCCGCTTTACACCCACTTGACACACTAACAGAGAGATATCAATACATAGGTTTTACGATTATTATTAGTCAGATATATTCTTGTGCGGTGAATAGGGCGTGTTGAGTCCAGTTCTCTGAGCAAGGAGTAGGTCTTGTCTATTACATATTGGGTTTATGGAACGGTATCTGAGCTAATTTGATACCCTTGTTTTATGTATCACCCCACCTCACCTTTCCCGTTAAGCAGCCATAGTGTGTTTTCTGCATGTGTGACTCTGTTCTGTTTTGTAATTCAGTTCAAGTGTAACGGTTTTTACATTCCCTCTATCAGTGATACCTTATGAGAAGTGTCCTTTTCTGTGTGACTTATTTCACTTAGAATCGTCGTACCTAAATCCACTCATCATGCTGCTACTAACCTTACGACATTGATTTCCTGGCTGAGTGATATTCCATTGTACATAAGGACCACAACTTCTTTATCCATTTTTCTCTTTCCTGGGATATTTAAGGTGGAATGAAGTGGAGGTCCTGGTCAACAGAGCAGCCCTAAACTTTGGGGTGCTTGTGTCTTGCTGATTTTTAATTTTCCCAATTTATACCCCCATGAGTGGAAGTGCCCTATGTTCTCTAAGCTGTGTTTTTCAGATGTTTCAGGACTCACCGGACACTTCTCCAGAGTGGCTCTTGGCAATTTACATCCCGCCCATCAGTGTAGCAAGGCTCCCATTTCTCCATGGCCTGTCCTGCATTTCTGGTTTTGACACTTTTTTCAGCATGGCCCTTTTGACCAATGGGAAGCGAGACTTCTTTGTAGCGCTGATTTGCCTTTCCAGGTTGCTTGGTTGGCCAAAAAGGGCGTATGCGTTTTTTCCTGAATATATTCAGGAAAAAACGCATACGCCCTTTTTGGCCAAGGGCATCATTGTCAACGTTTTGCCGCTTTTCATGTGCTTTAAAGGCGATTCGTATCTACCTCCTGAAATCTGTTTCCTGCAATTCTGCCTTGATTTTAAATCCTCTTCTTTGCCTTCCCTCAATATATTTGTGGACGAGAGTTATCATTTATAACTCTGCAGGTTTGTGAAATGCAGTGCCCTGAACCTCCATTTTACAACTCATTTTTATGGGAGCTGGCCGCAAAATCGCAGAATGGCTTCAGGCCCTGTTCTGGTTCCGGGGGTCAGGCTGAGCCTGTGGTTAATTCTTCTTTCTGATGGGAAAATAGATTGACCTGTGCCTGTCCCAACACCAAGAGCTAGTCTCTCCTTGGTTCCACGTCTTCCCGTTTATCCTCAGGACAAATTGCAACCTGTACGGAACAGGAGGTTAAAGGTGCTGATGCTCCAAGTAGGGAGCTTGCTAGTAAAGCGGCTGGAATGGCGAACCCGGGCACAAGGAGATGAGAAATGAGGTACGTTTTAGAAACCTTTCCCCATCACACGGTGTACCGTCTTCTGGGTTTCTCATGCATGTTTTTGATGTAGGAAGATGCCCTTGAACCTGGAGATTTGGGACCCATGCGATGGGTACCATGCAGTATTACTTTAAAGGGTCTGCGTTTGCTCACCCAACCTCACCAAACCTCTCAGCCCCAAGAGTGTCCACCCTTATGTCTCATCCAGCTGTGCGTCTAGATATGGTCAATCCAGGTTGCATCACAGCCCCTGAACGCATTGTGTAAGAATTTCTCTCTCTTTCACTGTCTTTATTTCATGGGTGTTTCAAAGTAACTTATTTTTATAATGGGGTTTAGCTGCTTTTCAATGCTGTGTTTATGCCGCTTTACACCCACTTGACACACTAACAGAGAGATATCAATACATAGGTTTTACGATTATTATTAGTCAGATATATTCTTGTGCGGTGAATAGGGCGTGTTGAGTCCAGTTCTCTGAGCAAGGAGTAGGTCTTGTCTATTACATATTGGGTTTATGGAACGGTATCTGAGCTAATTTGATACCCTTGTTTTATGTATCACCCCACCTCACCTTTCCCGTTAAGCAGCCATAGTGTGTTTTCTGCATGTGTGACTCTGTTCTGTTTTGTAATTCAGTTCAAGTGTAACGGTTTTTACATTCCCTCTATCAGTGATACCTTATGAGAAGTGTCCTTTTCTGTGTGACTTATTTCACTTAGAATCGTCGTACCTAAATCCACTCATCATGCTGCTACTAACCTTACGACATTGATTTCCTGGCTGAGTGATATTCCATTGTACATAAGGACCACAACTTCTTTATCCATTTTTCTCTTTCCTGGGATATTTAAGGTGGAATGAAGTGGAGGTCCTGGTCAACAGAGCAGCCCTCAACTTTGGGGTGCTTGTGTCTTGCTGATTTTTAATTTTCCCAATTTATACCCCCATGAGTGGAAGTGCCCTATGCTCTCTAAGCTGTGTTTTTCAGATGTTTCAGGACTCACCGGACACTTCTCCAGAGTGGCTCTTGGCAATTTACATCCCGCCCATCAGTGTAGCAAGGCTCCCATTTCTCCATGGCCTGTCCTGCATTTCTGGTTTTGACACTTTTTTCAGCATGGCCCTTTTGACCGATGGGAAGCGAGACTTTTTTTTAGCGCTGATTTGCCTTTCCAGGTTGCTTGGTTGGCCAAAAAGGGCGTATGCGTTTTTTCCTGAATATATTCAGGAAAAAACGCATACGCCCTTTTTGGCCAAGGGCATCATTGTCAACGTTTTGCCGCTTTTCATGTGCTTTAAAGGCGATTCGTATCTACCTCCTGAAATCTGTTTCCTGCAATTCTGCCTTGATTTCAAATCCTCTTCTTTGCCTTCCCTCAATATATTTGTGGACGAGAGTTATCATTTATAACTCTGCAGGTTTGTGAATTGCAGTGCCCTGAACCTCCATTTTACAACTCGTTTTTATGGGAGCTGGCCGCAAAATCGCAGAATGGCTTCAGGCCCTGTTCTGGTTCCGGGGGTCAGGCTGAGCCTGTGGTTAATTCTTCTTTCTGATGGGAAAATAGAGTGACCTGTGCCTGTCCCAACACCAAGAGCTAGTCTCTCGTTGGTTCCACGTCTTCCCGTTTATCCTCAGGACAAATTGCAACCTGTACGGAACAGGAGGTTAAAGGTGCTGATGCTCCAAGTAGGGAGCTTGCTAGTAAAGCGGCTGGAATGGCGAACCCGGGCACAAGGAGATGAGAAATGAGGTGCGTTTTAGAAACCTTTCCCCATCACACGGTGTACCATCTTCTGGGTTTCTCATGCATGTTTTTGATGTAGGAAGATGCCCTTGAACCTGGAGATTTGGGACCCATGCGATGGGTACCACGCAGTATTCCTTTAAAGGGTCTGCGTTTGCTCACCCAACCTCACCAAACCTCTCAGCCCCAAGAGTGTCCACCCTTATGTCTCATCCAGCTGTGCGTCTAGATATGGTCAATCCAGGTTGCATCACAGCCCCTGAACGCATTGTGTAAGAATTTCTCTCTCTTTCACTGTCTTTGTTTCATGGGTGTTTCAAAGTAATTTATTTTTATAATGGGGTTTAGCTGCTTTTCACTGCTGTGTTTATGCCGCTTTACACCCACTTGACACACTAACAGAGAGATATCAATACATAGGTTTTACGATTATTATTAGTCAGATATATTCTTGTGCGGTGAATAGGGCGTGTTGAGTCCAGTTCTCTGAGCAAGGAGTAGGTCTTGTCTATTACATATTGGGTTTATGGAACGGTATCTGAGCTAATTTGATACCCTTGTTTTATGTATCACCCCACCTCACCTTTCCCGTTAAGCAGCCATAGTGTGTTTTCTGCACGTGTGACTCTGTTCTGTTTTGTAATTCAGTTCAAGTGTAACGGTTTTTACATTCCCTCTATCAGTGATACCTTATGAGAAGTGTCCTTTTCTGTGTGACTTATTTCACTTAGAATCGTCGTACCTAAATCCACTCATCATGCTGCTACTAACCTTACGACATTGATTTCCTGGCTGAGTGATATTCCATTGTACATGAGGACCACAACTTCTTTATCCATTTTTCTCTTTCCTGGGATATTTAAGGTGGAATGAAGTGGAGGTCCTGGTCAACAGAGCAGCCCTAAACTTTGGGGTGCTTGTGTCTTGCTGATTTTTCATTTTCCCAATTTATACCCCCATGAGTGGAAGTGCCCTATGCTCTCTAAGCTGTGTTTTTCAGATGTTTCAGGACTCACCGGACACTTCTCCAGAGTGGCTCTTGGCAATTTACATCCCGCCCATCAGTGTAGCAAGGCTCCCATTTCTCCATGGCCTGTCCTGCATTTCTGGTTTTGACACTTTTTTCAGCATGGCCCTTTTGACCGATGGGAAGCGAGACTTCTTTGTAGCGCTGATTTGCCTTTCCAGGTTGCTTGGTTGGCCAAAAAGGGCGTATGCGTTTTTTCCTGAATCTATTCAGGAAAAAACGCATACGCCCTTTTTGGCCAAGGGCATCATTGTCAACGTTTTGCCGCTTTTCATGTGCTTTAAAGGCGATTCGTATCTACCTCCTGAAATCTGTTTCCTGCAATTCTGCCTTGATTTCAAATCCTCTTCTTTGCCTTCCCTCAATATATTTGTGGACGAGAGTTATCATTTATAACTCTGCAGGTTTGTGAATTGCAGTGCCCTGAACCTCCATTTTACAACTCGTTTTTATGGGAGCTGGCCGCAAAATCGCAGAATGGCTTCAGGCCCTGTTCTGGTTCCGGGGGTCAGGCTGAGCCTGTGGTTAATTCTTCTTTCTGATGGGAAAATAGAGTGACCTGTGCCTGTCCCAACACCAAGAGCTAGTCTCTCGTTGGTTCCACGTCTTCCCGTTTATCCTCAGGACAAATTGCAACCTGTACGGAACAGGAGGTTAAAGGTGCTGATGCTCCAAGTAGGGAGCTTGCTAGTAAAGCGGCTGGAATGGCGAACCCGGGCACAAGGAGATGAGAAATGAGGTGCGTTTTAGAAACCTTTCCCCATCACACGGTGTACCATCTTCTGGGTTTCTCATGCATGTTTTTGATGTAGGAAGATGCCCTTGAACCTGGAGATTTGGGACCCATGCGATGGGTACCACGCAGTATTCCTTTAAAGGGTCTGCGTTTGCTCACCCAACCTCACCAAACCTCTCAGCCCCAAGAGTGTCCACCCTTATGTCTCATCCAGCTGTGCGTCTAGATATGGTCAATCCAGGTTGCATCACAGCCCCTGAACGCATTGTGTAAGAATTTCTCTCTCTTTCACTGTCTTTGTTTCATGGGTGTTTCAAAGTAATTTATTTTTATAATGGGGTTTAGCTGCTTTTCACTGCTGTGTTTATGCCGCTTTACACCCACTTGACACACTAACAGAGAGATATCAATACATAGGTTTTACGATTATTATTAGTCAGATATATTCTTGTGCGGTGAATAGGGCGTGTTGAGTCCAGTTCTCTGAGCAAGGAGTAGGTCTTGTCTATTACATATTGGGTTTATGGAACGGTATCTGAGCTAATTTGATACCCTTGTTTTATGTATCACCCCACCTCACCTTTCCCGTTAAGCAGCCATAGTGTGTTTTCTGCACGTGTGACTCTGTTCTGTTTTGTAATTCAGTTCAAGTGTAACGGTTTTTACATTCCCTCTATCAGTGATACCTTATGAGAAGTGTCCTTTTCTGTGTGACTTATTTCACTTAGAATCGTCGTACCTAAATCCACTCATCATGCTGCTACTAACCTTACGACATTGATTTCCTGGCTGAGTGATATTCCATTGTACATGAGGACCACAACTTCTTTATCCATTTTTCTCTTTCCTGGGATATTTAAGGTGGAATGAAGTGGAGGTCCTGGTCAACAGAGCAGCCCTAAACTTTGGGGTGCTTGTGTCTTGCTGATTTTTCATTTTCCCAATTTATACCCCCATGAGTGGAAGTGCCCTATGCTCTCTAAGCTGTGTTTTTCAGATGTTTCAGGACTCACCGGACACTTCTCCAGAGTGGCTGTTGGCAATTTACATCCCGCCCATCAGTGTAGCAAGGCTCCCATTTCTCCATGGCCTGTCCTGCATTTCTGCTTTTGACACTTTTTTCAGCATGGCCCTTTTGACCGATGGGAAGCGAGACTTCTTTGTAGCGCTGATTTGCCTTTCCAGGTTGCTTGGTTGGCCAAAAAGGGCGTATGCGTTTTTTCCTGAATCTATTCAGGAAAAAACGCATACGCCCTTTTTGGCCAAGGGCATCATTGTCAACGTTTTGCCGCTTTTCATGTGCTTTAAAGGCGATTCGTATCTACCTCCTGAAATCTGTTTCCTGCAATTCTGCCTTGATTTCAAATCCTCTTCTTTGCCTTCCCTCAATATATTTGTGGACGAGAGTTATCATTTATAACTCTGCAGGTTTGTGAATTGCAGTGCCCTGAACCTCCATTTTACAACTCGTTTTTATGGGAGCTGGCCGCAAAATCGCAGAATGGCTTCAGGCCCTGTTCTGGTTCCGGGGGTCAGGCTGAGCCTGTGGTTAATTCTTCTTTCTGATGGGAAAATAGAGTGACCTGTGCCTGTCCCAACACCAAGAGCTAGTCTCTCGTTGGTTCCACGTCTTCCCGTTTATCCTCAGGACAAATTGCAACCTGTACGGAACAGGAGGTTAAAGGTGCTGATGCTCCAAGTAGGGAGCTTGCTAGTAAAGCGGCTGGAATGGCGAACCCGGGCACAAGGAGATGAGAAATGAGGTGCGTTTTAGAAACCTTTCCCCATCACACGGTGTACCATCTTCTGGGTTTCTCATGCATGTTTTTGATGTAGGAAGATGCCCTTGAACCTGGAGATTTGGGACCCATGCGATGGGTACCACGCAGTATTCCTTTAAAGGGTCTGCGTTTGCTCACCCAACCTCACCAAACCTCTCAGCCCCAAGAGTGTCCACCCTTATGTCTCATCCAGCTGTGCGTCTAGATATGGTCAATCCAGGTTGCATCACAGCCCCTGAACGCATTGTGTAAGAATTTCTCTCTCTTTCACTGTCTTTGTTTCATGGGTGTTTCAAAGTAATTTATTTTTATAATGGGGTTTAGCTGCTTTTCACTGCTGTGTTTATGCCGCTTTACACCCACTTGACACACTAACAGAGAGATATCAATACATAGGTTTTACGATTATTATTAGTCAGATATATTCTTGTGCGGTGAATAGGGCGTGTTGAGTCCAGTTCTCTGAGCAAGGAGTAGGTCTTGTCTATTACATATTGGGTTTATGGAACGGTATCTGAGCTAATTTGATACCCTTGTTTTATGTATCACCCCACCTCACCTTTCCCGTTAAGCAGCCATAGTGTGTTTTCTGCACGTGTGACTCTGTTCTGTTTTGTAATTCAGTTCAAGTGTAACGGTTTTTACATTCCCTCTATCAGTGATACCTTATGAGAAGTGTCCTTTTCTGTGTGACTTATTTCACTTAGAATCGTCGTACCTAAATCCACTCATCATGCTGCTACTAACCTTACGACATTGATTTCCTGGCTGAGTGATATTCCATTGTACATGAGGACCACAACTTCTTTATCCATTTTTCTCTTTCCTGGGATATTTAAGGTGGAATGAAGTGGAGGTCCTGGTCAACAGAGCAGCCCTAAACTTTGGGGTGCTTGTGTCTTGCTGATTTTTCATTTTCCCAATTTATACCCCCATGAGTGGAAGTGCCCTATGCTCTCTAAGCTGTGTTTTTCAGATGTTTCAGGACTCACCGGACACTTCTCCAGAGTGGCTCTTGGCAATTTACATCCCGCCCATCAGTGTAGCAAGGCTCCCATTTCTCCATGGCCTGTCCTGCATTTCTGGTTTTGACACTTTTTTCAGCATGGCCCTTTTGACCGATGGGAAGCGAGACTTCTTTGTAGCGCTGATTTGCCTTTCCAGGTTGCTTGGTTGGCCAAAAAGGGCGTATGCGTTTTTTCCTGAATCTATTCAGGAAAAAACGCATACGCCCTTTTTGGCCAAGGGCATCATTGTCAACGTTTTGCCGCTTTTCATGTGCTTTAAAGGCGATTCGTATCTACCTCCTGAAATCTGTTTCCTGCAATTCTGCCTTGATTTCAAATCCTCTTCTTTGCCTTCCCTCAATATATTTGTGCACGAGAGTTATCATTTATAACTCTGCAGGTTTGTGAATTGCAGTGCCCTGAACCTCCATTTTACAACTCGTTTTTATGGGAGCTGGCCGCAAAATCGCAGAATGGCTTCAGGCCCTGTTCTGGTTCCGGGGGTCAGGCTGAGCCTGTGGTTAATTCTTCTTTCTGATGGGAAAATAGAGTGACCTGTGCCTGTCCCAACACCAAGAGCTAGTCTCTCGTTGGTTCCACGTCTTCCCGTTTATCCTCAGGACAAATTGCAACCTGTACGGAACAGGAGGTTAAAGGTGCTGATGCTCCAAGTAGGGAGCTTGCTAGTAAAGCGGCTGGAATGGCGAACCCGGGCACAAGGAGATGAGAAATGAGGTGCGTTTTAGAAACCTTTCCCCATCACACGGTGTACCATCTTCTGGGTTTCTCATGCATGTTTTTGATGTAGGAAGATGCCCTTGAACCTGGAGATTTGGGACCCATGCGATGGGTACCACGCAGTATTCCTTTAAAGGGTCTGCGTTTGCTCACCCAACCTCACCAAACCTCTCAGCCCCAAGAGTGTCCACCCTTATGTCTCATCCAGCTGTGCGTCTAGATATGGTCAATCCAGGTTGCATCACAGCCCCTGAACGCATTGTGTAAGAATTTCTCTCTCTTTCACTGTCTTTGTTTCATGGGTGTTTCAAAGTAATTTATTTTTATAATGGGGTTTAGCTGCTTTTCACTGCTGTGTTTATGCCGCTTTACACCCACTTGACACACTAACAGAGAGATATCAATACATAGGTTTTACGATTATTATTAGTCAGATATATTCTTGTGCGGTGAATAGGGCGTGTTGAGTCCAGTTCTCTGAGCAAGGAGTAGGTCTTGTCTATTACATATTGGGTTTATGGAACGGTATCTGAGCTAATTTGATACCCTTGTTTTATGTATCACCCCACCTCACCTTTCCCGTTAAGCAGCCATAGTGTGTTTTCTGCATGTGTGACTCTGTTCTGTTTTGTAATTCAGTTCAAGTGTAACGGTTTTTACATTCCCTCTATCAGTGATACCTTATGAGAAGTGTCCTTTTCTGTGTGACTTATTTCACTTAGAATCGTCGTACCTAAATCCACTCATCATGCTGCTACTAACCTTACGACATTGATTTGCTGGCTGAGTGATATTCCATTGTACATGAGGACCACAACTTCTTTATCCATTTTTCTCTTTCCTGGGATATTTAAGGTGGAATGAAGTGGAGGTCCTGGTCAACAGAGCAGCCCTAAACTTTGGGGTGCTTGTGTCTTGCTGATTTTTCATTTTCCCAATTTATACCCCCATGAGTGGAAGTGCCCTATGCTCTCTAAGCTGTGTTTTTCAGATGTTTCAGGACTCACCGGACACTTCTCCAGAGTGGCTCTTGGCAATTTACATCCCGCCCATCAGTGTAGCAAGGCTCCCATTTCTCCATGGCCTGTCCTGCATTTCTGGTTTTGACACTTTTTTCAGCATGGCCCTTTTGACCGATGGGAAGCGAGACTTCTTTGTAACGCTGATTTGCCTTTCCAGGTTGCTTGGTTGGCCAAAAAGGGCGTATGCGTTTTTTCCTGAATCTATTCAGGAAAAAACGCATACGCCCTTTTTGGCCAAGGGCATCATTGTCAACGTTTTGCCGCTTTTCATGTGCTTTAAAGGCGATTCGTATCTACCTCCTGAAATCTGTTTCCTGCAATTCTGCCTTGATTTCAAATCCTCTTCTTTGCCTTCCCTCAATATATTTGTGGACGAGAGTTATCATTTATAACTCTGCAGGTTTGTGAATTGCAGTGCCCTGAACCTCCATTTTACAACTCGTTTTTATGGGAGCTGGCCGCAAAATCGCAGAATGGCTTCAGGCCCTGTTCTGGTTCCGGGGGTCAGGCTGAACCTGTGGTTAATTCTTCTTTCTGATGGGAAAATAGAGTGACCTGTGCCTGTCCCAACACCAAGAGCTAGTCTCTCGTTGGTTCCACGTCTTCCCGTTTATCCTCAGGACAAATTGCAACCTGTACGGAACAGGAGGTTAAAGGTGCTGATGCTCCAAGTAGGGAGCTTGCTAGTAAAGCGGCTGGAATGGCGAACCCGGGCACAAGGAGATGAGAAATGAGGTGCGTTTTAGAAACCTTTCCCCATCACACGGTGTACCATCTTCTGGGTTTCTCATGCATGTTTTTGATGTAGGAAGATGCCCTTGAACCTGGAGATTTGGGACCCATGCGATGGGTACCACGCAGTATTCCTTTAAAGGGTCTGCGTTTGCTCACCCAACCTCACCAAACCTCTCAGCCCCAAGAGTGTCCACCCTTATGTCTCATCCAGCTGTGCGTCTAGATATGGTCAATCCAGGTTGCATCACAGCCCCTGAATGCATTGTGTAAGAATTTCTCTCTCTTTCACTGTCTTTGTTTCATGGGTGTTTCAAAGTAATTTATTTTTATAATGGGGTTTAGCTGCTTTTCACTGCTGTGTTTATGCCGCTTTACACCCACTTGACACACTAACAGAGAGATATCAATACATAGGTTTTAAGCTTATTACTAGTCAGATATATTCTTGTGCGGTGAATAGGGCGTGTTGAGTCCAGTTCTCTGAGCAAGGAGTAGGTCTTGTCTATTACATATTGGGTTTATGGAACGGTATCTGAGCTAATTTGATACCCTTGTTTTATGTATCACCCCACCTCACCTTTCCCGTTAAGCAGCAATAGTGTGTTTTCTGCATGTGTGACTCTGTTCTGTTTTGTAATTCAGTTCAAGTGTAACGGTTTTTACATTCCCTCTATCAGTGATACCTTATGAGAAGTGTCCTTTTCTGTGTGACTTATTTCACTTAGAATCGTCGTACCTAAATCCACTCATCATGCTGCTACTAACCTTACGACATTGATTTCCTGGCTGAGTGATATTCCATTGTACATGAGGACCACAACTTCTTTATCCATTTTTCTCTTTCCTGGGATATTTAAGGTGGAATGAAGTGGAGGTCCTGGTCAACAGAGCAGCCCTAAACTTTGGGGTGCTTGTGTCTTGCTGATTTTTAATTTTCCCAATTTATACCCCCATGAGTGGAAGTGCCCTATGCTCTCTAAGCTGTGTTTTTCAGATGTTTCAGGACTCACCGGACACTTCTCCAGAGTGGCTCTTGGCAATTTACATCCCGCCCATCAGTGTAGCAAGGCTCCCATTTCTCCATGGCCTGTCCTGCATTTCTGGTTTTGACACTTTTTTCAGCATGGCCCTTTTAACCGATGGGAAGCGAGACTTCTTTGTAGCGCTGATTTGCCTTTCCAGGTTGCTTGGTTGGCCAAAAAGGGCGTATGCGTTTTTTCCTGAATATATTCAGGAAAAAACGCATACGCCCTTTTTGGCCAAGGGCATCATTGTCAACGTTTTGCCGCTTTTCATGTGCTTTAAAGGCGATTCGTATCTACCTCCTGAAATCTGTTTCCTGCAATTCTGCCTTGATTTCAAATCCTCTTCTTTGCCTTCCCTCAATATATTTGTGGACGAGAGTTATCATTTATAACTCTGCAGGTTTGTGAATTGCAGTGCCCTGAACCTCCATTTTACAACTCGTTTTTATGGGAGCTGGCCGCAAAATCGCAGAATGGCTTCAGGCCCTGTTCTGGTTCCGGGGGTCAGGCTGAGCCTGTGGTTAATTCTTCTTTCTGATGGGAAAATAGAGTGACCTGTGCCTGTCCCAACACCAAGAGCTAGTCTCTCGTTGGTTCCACGTCTTCCCGTTTATCCTCAGGACAAATTGCAACCTGTACGGAACAGGAGGTTAAAGGTGCTGATGCTCCAAGTAGGGAGCTTGCTAGTAAAGCGGCTGGAATGGCGAACCCGGGCACAAGGAGATGAGAAATGAGGTGCGTTTTAGAAACCTTTCCCCATCACACGGTGTACCATCTTCTGGGTTTCTCATGCATGTTTTTGATGTAGGAAGATGCCCTTGAACCTGGAGATTTGGGACCCTTGCGATGAGTACCACGCAGTATTACTTTAAAGGGTCTGCGTTTGCTCACCCAACCTCACCAAACCTCTCAGCCCCAAGAGTGTCCACCCTTATGTCTCATCCAGCTGTGCGTCTAGATATGGTCAATCCAGGTTGCATCACAGCCCCTGAACGCATTGTGTAAGAATTTCTCTCTCTTTCACTGTCTTTGTTTCATGGGTGTTTCAAAGTAATTTATTTTTATAATGGGGTTTAGCTGCTTTTCACTGCTGTGTTTATGCCGCTTTACACCCACTTGACACACTAACAGAGAGATATCAATACATAGGTTTTACGATTATTATTAGTCAGATATATTCTTGTGCGGTGAATAGGGCGTGTTGAGTCCAGTTCTCTGAGCAAGGAGTAGGTTTTGTCTAATACATATTGGGTTTATGGAACGGTATCTGAGCTAATTTGATACCCTTGTTTTATGTATCACCCCACCTCACCTTTCCCGTTAAGCAGCCATAGTGTGTTTTCTGCATGTGTGACTCTGTTCTGTTTTGTAATTCAGTTCAAGTGTAACGGTTTTTACATTCCCTCTATCAGTGATACCTTATGAGAAGTGTCCTTTTCTGTGTGACTTATTTCACTTAGAATCGTCGTACCTAAATCCACTCATCATGCTGCTACTAACCTTACGACATTGATTTCCTGGCTGAGTGATATTCCATTGTACATAAGGACCACAACTTCTTTATCCATTTTTCTCTTTCCTGGGATATTTAAGGTGGAATGAAGTGGAGGTCCTGGTCAACAGAGCAGCCCTAAACTTTGGGGTGCTTGTGTCTTGCTGATTTTTAATTTTCCCAATTTATACCCCCATGAGTGGAAGTGCCCTATGCTCTCTAAGCTGTGTTTTTCAGATGTTTCAGGACTCACCAGACACTTCTCCAGAGTGGCTCTTGGCAATTTACATCCCGCCCATCAGTGTAGCAAGGCTCCCATTTCTCCATGGCCTGTCCTGCATTTCTGGTTTTGACACTTTTTTCAGCATGGCCCTTTTGACCGATGGGAAGCGAGACTTCTTTGTAGCGCTGATTTGCCTTTCCAGGTTGCTTGGTTGGCCAAAAAGGGCGTATGCGTTTTTTCCTGAATATATTCAGGAAAAAACGCATACGCCCTTTTTGGCCAAGGGCATCATTGTCAACGTTTTGCCGCTTTTCATGTGCTTTAAAGGCGATTCGTATCTACCTCCTGAAATCTGTTTCCTGCAATTCTGCCTTGATTTCAAATCCTCTTCTTTGCCTTCCCTCAATATATTTGTGGACGAGAGTTATCATTTATAACTCTGCAGGTTTGTGAATTGCAGTGCCCAGAACCTCCATTTTACAACTCGCTTTTTTGGGAGCTGGCCGCAAAAGCGCATGATGTATTCACGCCCTGTTCTGGTTCCGGGGGGCAGGCTGAGCCTGTGGTTAATTCTTCTTCCTGATGGGAAAATAGAGTGACCTGTGCCTGTGTCCACACCCAGAGCTAGTCTCTCATTTGTTCCCCGTTTTCCCGTTCATCCTCAGGACAAATTGCAACCTGTACGGAACAGGAGGTTAAAGGTGCTGATGCTCCAAGTAGGGAGATTGCTAGTAAAGTGGCTGGAATGGCGAACCCGGGCACAAGGAGATGAGAAATGAGGTGCGTTTTAGAAACCTTTCCCCATCACACGGTGTACCATCTTCTGGGTTTCTCATGCATGTTTTCGATGTAGGAAGATGCCCTTGAACCTGGAGATTTGGGACCCATGCGATGGGTACCACGCAGTATTCCTTTAAAGGGTCTGCGTTTGCTCACCCAACCTCACCAAACCTCTCAGCCCCAAGAGTGTCCACCCTTATGTCTCATCCAGCTGTGCGTCTAGATATGGTCAATCCAGGTTGCATCACAGCCCCTGAACGCATTGTGTAAGAATTTCTCTCTCTTTCACTGTCTTTGTTTCATGGGTGTTTCAAAGTAATTTATTTTTATAATGGGGTTTAGCTGCTTTTCACTGCTGTGTTTATGCCGCTTTACACCCACTTGACACACTAACAGAGAGATATCAATACATAGGTTTTACGATTATTATTAGTCAGATATATTCTTGTGCGGTGAATAGGGCGTGTTGAGTCCAGTTCTCTGAGCAAGGAGTAGGTCTTGTCTATTACATATTGGGTTTATGGAACGGTATCTGAGCTAATTTGATACCCTTGTTTTATGTATCACCCCACCTCACCTTTCCCGTTAAGCAGCCATAGTGTGTTTTCTGCACGTGTGACTCTGTTCTGTTTTGTAATTCAGTTCAAGTGTAACGGTTTTTACATTCCCTCTATCAGTGATACCTTATGAGAAGTGTCCTTTTCTGTGTGACTTATTTCACTTAGAATCGTCGTACCTAAATCCACTCATCATGCTGCTACTAACCTTACGACATTGATTTCCTGGCTGAGTGATATTCCATTGTACATGAGGACCACAACTTCTTTATCCATTTTTCTCTTTCCTGGGATATTTAAGGTGGAATGAAGTGGAGGTCCTGGTCAACAGAGCAGCCCTAAACTTTGGGGTGCTTGTGTCTTGCTGATTTTTCATTTTCCCAATTTATACCCCCATGAGTGGAAGTGCCCTATGCTCTCTAAGCTGTGTTTTTCAGATGTTTCAGGACTCACCGGACACTTCTCCAGAGTGGCTCTTGGCAATTTACATCCCGCCCATCAGTGTAGCAAGGCTCCCATTTCTCCATGGCCTGTCCTGCATTTCTGGTTTTGACACTTTTTTCAGCATGGCCCTTTTGACCGATGGGAAGCGAGACTTCTTTGTAGCGCTGATTTGCCTTTCCAGGTTGCTTGGTTGGCCAAAAAGGGCGTATGCGTTTTTTCCTGAATCTATTCAGGAAAAAACGCATACGCCCTTTTTGGCCAAGGGCATCATTGTCAACGTTTTGCCGCTTTTCATGTGCTTTAAAGGCGATTCGTATCTACCTCCTGAAATCTGTTTCCTGCAATTCTGCCTTGATTTCAAATCCTCTTCTTTGCCTTCCCTCAATATATTTGTGCACGAGAGTTATCATTTATAACTCTGCAGGTTTGTGAATTGCAGTGCCCTGAACCTCCATTTTACAACTCGTTTTTATGGGAGCTGGCCGCAAAATCGCAGAATGGCTTCAGGCCCTGTTCTGGTTCCGGGGGTCAGGCTGAGCCTGTGGTTAATTCTTCTTTCTGATGGGAAAATAGAGTGACCTGTGCCTGTCCCAACACCAAGAGCTAGTCTCTCGTTGGTTCCACGTCTTCCCGTTTATCCTCAGGACAAATTGCAACCTGTACGGAACAGGAGGTTAAAGGTGCTGATGCTCCAAGTAGGGAGCTTGCTAGTAAAGCGGCTGGAATGGCGAACCCGGGCACAAGGAGATGAGAAATGAGGTGCGTTTTAGAAACCTTTCCCCATCACACGGTGTACCATCTTCTGGGTTTCTCATGCATGTTTTTGATGTAGGAAGATGCCCTTGAACCTGGAGATTTGGGACCCATGCGATGGGTACCACGCAGTATTCCTTTAAAGGGTCTGCGTTTGCTCACCCAACCTCACCAAACCTCTCAGCCCCAAGAGTGTCCACCCTTATGTCTCATCCAGCTGTGCGTCTAGATATGGTCAATCCAGGTTGCATCACAGCCCCTGAACGCATTGTGTAAGAATTTCTCTCTCTTTCACTGTCTTTGTTTCATGGGTGTTTCAAAGTAATTTATTTTTATAATGGGGTTTAGCTGCTTTTCACTGCTGTGTTTATGCCGCTTTACACCCACTTGACACACTAACAGAGAGATATCAATACATAGGTTTTACGATTATTATTAGTCAGATATATTCTTGTGCGGTGAATAGGGCGTGTTGAGTCCAGTTCTCTGAGCAAGGAGTAGGTCTTGTCTATTACATATTGGGTTTATGGAACGGTATCTGAGCTAATTTGATACCCTTGTTTTATGTATCACCCCACCTCACCTTTCCCGTTAAGCAGCCATAGTGTGTTTTCTGCATGTGTGACTCTGTTCTGTTTTGTAATTCAGTTCAAGTGTAACGGTTTTTACATTCCCTCTATCAGTGATACCTTATGAGAAGTGTCCTTTTCTGTGTGACTTATTTCACTTAGAATCGTCGTACCTAAATCCACTCATCATGCTGCTACTAACCTTACGACATTGATTTGCTGGCTGAGTGATATTCCATTGTACATGAGGACCACAACTTCTTTATCCATTTTTCTCTTTCCTGGGATATTTAAGGTGGAATGAAGTGGAGGTCCTGGTCAACAGAGCAGCCCTAAACTTTGGGGTGCTTGTGTCTTGCTGATTTTTCATTTTCCCAATTTATACCCCCATGAGTGGAAGTGCCCTATGCTCTCTAAGCTGTGTTTTTCAGATGTTTCAGGACTCACCGGACACTTCTCCAGAGTGGCTCTTGGCAATTTACATCCCGCCCATCAGTGTAGCAAGGCTCCCATTTCTCCATGGCCTGTCCTGCATTTCTGGTTTTGACACTTTTTTCAGCATGGCCCTTTTGACCGATGGGAAGCGAGACTTCTTTGTAGCGCTGATTTGCCTTTCCAGGTTGCTTGGTTGGCCAAAAAGGGCGTATGCGTTTTTTCCTGAATCTATTCAGGAAAAAACGCATACGCCCTTTTTGGCCAAGGGCATCATTGTCAACGTTTTGCCGCTTTTCATGTGCTTTAAAGGCGATTCGTATCTACCTCCTGAAATCTGTTTCCTGCAATTCTGCCTTGATTTCAAATCCTCTTCTTTGCCTTCCCTCAATATATTTGTGGACGAGAGTTATCATTTATAACTCTGCAGGTTTGTGAATTGCAGTGCCCTGAACCTCCATTTTACAACTCGTTTTTATGGGAGCTGGCCGCAAAATCGCAGAATGGCTTCAGGCCCTGTTCTGGTTCCGGGGGTCAGGCTGAACCTGTGGTTAATTCTTCTTTCTGATGGGAAAATAGAGTGACCTGTGCCTGTCCCAACACCAAGAGCTAGTCTCTCGTTGGTTCCACGTCTTCCCGTTTATCCTCAGGACAAATTGCAACCTGTACCGAACAGGAGGTTAAAGGTGCTGATGCTCCAAGTAGGGAGCTTGCTAGTAAAGCGGCTGGAATGGCGAACCCGGGCACAAGGAGATGAGAAATGAGGTGCGTTTTAGAAACCTTTCCCCATCACACGGTGTACCATCTTCTGGGTTTCTCATGCATGTTTTTGATGTAGGAAGATGCCCTTGAACCTGGAGATTTGGGACCCATGCGATGGGTACCACGCAGTATTCCTTTAAAGGGTCTGCGTTTGCTCACCCAACCTCACCAAACCTCTCAGCCCCAAGAGTGTCCACCCTTATGTCTCATCCAGCTGTGCGTCTAGATATGGTCAATCCAGGTTGCATCACAGCCCCTGAATGCATTGTGTAAGAATTTCTCTCTCTTTCACTGTCTTTGTTTCATGGGTGTTTCAAAGTAATTTATTTTTATAATGGGGTTTAGCTGCTTTTCACTGCTGTGTTTATGCCGCTTTACACCCACTTGACACACTAACAGAGAGATATCAATACATAGGTTTTAAGCTTATTACTAGTCAGATATATTCTTGTGCGGTGAATAGGGCGTGTTGAGTCCAGTTCTCTGAGCAAGGAGTAGGTCTTGTCTATTACATATTGGGTTTATGGAACGGTATCTGAGCTAATTTGATACCCTTGTTTTATGTATCACCCCACCTCACCTTTCCCGTTAAGCAGCCATAGTGTGTTTTCTGCATGTGTGACTCTGTTCTGTTTTGTAATTCAGTTCAAGTGTAACGGTTTTTACATTCCCTCTATCAGTGATACCTTATGAGAAGTGTCCTTTTCTGTGTGACTTATTTCACTTAGAATCGTCGTACCTAAATCCACTCATCATGCTGCTACTAACCTTACGACATTGATTTCCTGGCTGAGTGATATTCCATTGTACATGAGGACCACAACTTCTTTATCCATTTTTCTCTTTCCTGGGATATTTAAGGTGGAATGAAGTGGAGGTCCTGGTCAACAGAGCAGCCCTAAACTTTGGGGTGCTTGTGTCTTGCTGATTTTTCATTTTCCCAATTTATACCCCCATGAGTGGAAGTGCCCTATGCTCTCTAAGCTGTGTTTTTCAGATGTTTCAGGACTCACCGGACACTTCTCCAGAGTGGCTCTTGGCAATTTACATCCCGCCCATCAGTGTAGCAAGGCTCCCATTTCTCCATGGCCTGTCCTGCATTTCTGGTTTTGACACTTTTTTCAGCATGGCCCTTTTAACCGATGGGAAGCGAGACTTCTTTGTAGCGCTGATTTGCCTTTCCAGGTTGCTTGGTTGGCCAAAAAGGGCGTATGCGTTTTTTCCTGAATATATTCAGGAAAAAACGCATACGCCCTTTTTGGCCAAGGGCATCATTGTCAACGTTTTGCCGCTTTTCATGTGCTTTAAAGGCGATTCGTATCTACCTCCTGAAATCTGTTTCCTGCAATTCTGCCTTGATTTCAAATCCTCTTCTTTGCCTTCCCTCAATATATTTGTGGACGAGAGTTATCATTTATAACTCTGCAGGTTTGTGAATTGCAGTGCCCTGAACCTCCATTTTACAACTCGTTTTTATGGGAGCTGGCCGCAAAATCGCAGAATGGCTTCAGGCCCTGTTCTGGTTCCGGGGGTCAGGCTGAGCCTGTGGTTAATTCTTCTTTCTGATGGGAAAATAGAGTGACCTGTGCCTGTCCCAACACCAAGAGCTAGTCTCTCGTTGGTTCCACGTCTTCCCGTTTATCCTCAGGACAAATTGCAACCTGTACGGAACAGGAGGTTAAAGGTGCTGATGCTCCAAGTAGGGAGCTTGCTAGTAAAGCGGCTGGAATGGCGAACCCGGGCACAAGGAGATGAGAAATGAGGTGCGTTTTAGAAACCTTTCCCCATCACACGGTGTACCATCTTCTGGGTTTCTCATGCATGTTTTTGATGTAGGAAGATGCCCTTGAACCTGGAGATTTGGGACCCATGCGATGAGTACCACGCAGTATTACTTTAAAGGGTCTGCGTTTGCTCACCCAACCTCACCAAACCTCTCAGCCCCAAGAGTGTCCACCCTTATGTCTCATCCAGCTGTGCGTCTAGATATGGTCAATCCAGGTTGCATCACAGCCCCTGAACGCATTGTGTAAGAATTTCTCTCTCTTTCACTGTCTTTGTTTCATGGGTGTTTCAAAGTAATTTATTTTTATAATGGGGTTTAGCTGCTTTTCACTGCTGTGTTTATGCCGCTTTACACCCACTTGACACACTAACAGAGAGATATCAATACATAGGTTTTACGATTATTATTAGTCAGATATATTCTTGTGCGGTGAATAGGGCGTGTTGAGTCCAGTTCTCTGAGCAAGGAGTAGGTTTTGTCTAATACATATTGGGTTTATGGAACGGTATCTGAGCTAATTTGATACCCTTGTTTTATGTATCACCCCACCTCACCTTTCCCGTTAAGCAGCCATAGTGTGTTTTCTGCATGTGTGACTCTGTTCTGTTTTGTAATTCAGTTCAAGTGTAACGGTTTTTACATTCCCTCTATCAGTGATACCTTATGAGAAGTGTCCTTTTCTGTGTGACTTATTTCACTTAGAATCGTCGTACCTAAATCCACTCATCATGCTGCTACTAACCTTACGACATTGATTTCCTGGCTGAGTGATATTCCATTGTACATAAGGACCACAACTTCTTTATCCATTTTTCTCTTTCCTGGGATATTTAAGGTGGAATGAAGTGGAGGTCCTGGTCAACAGAGCAGCCCTAAACTTTGGGGTGCTTGTGTCTTGCTGATTTTAAATTTTCCCAATTTATACCCCCATGAGTGGAAGTGCCCTATGCTCTCTAAGCTGTGTTTTTCAGATGTTTCAGGACTCACCAGACACTTCTCCAGAGTGGCTCTTGGCAATTTACATCCCGCCCATCAGTGTAGCAAGGCTCCCATTTCTCCATGGCCTGTCCTGCATTTCTGGTTTTGACACTTTTTTCAGCATGGCCCTTTTGACCGATGGGAAGCGAGACTTCTTTGTAGCGCTGATTTGCCTTTCCAGGTTGCTTGGTTGGCCAAAAAGGGCGTATGCGTTTTTTCCTGAATATATTCAGGAAAAAACGCATACGCCCTTTTTGGCCAAGGGCATCATTGTCAACGTTTTGCCGCTTTTCATGTGCTTTAAAGGCGATTCGTATCTACCTCCTGAAATCTGTTTCCTGCAATTCTGCCTTGATTTCAAATCCTCTTCTTTGCCTTCCCTCAATATATTTGTGGACGAGAGTTATCATTTATAACTCTGCAGGTTTGTGAATTGCAGTGCCCAGAACCTCCATTTTACAACTCGCTTTTTTGGGAGCTGGCCGCAAAAGCGCATGATGTATTCACGCCCTGTTCTTGTTCCGGGGGGCAGGCTGAGCCTGTGGTTAATTCTTCTTCCTGATGGGAAAATAGAGTGACCTGTGCCTGTGTCCACACCCAGAGCTAGTCTCTCATTTGTTCCCCGTTTTCCCGTTCATCCTCAGGACAAATTGCAACCTGTACGGAACAGGAGGTTAAAGGTGCTGATGCTCCAAGTAGGGAGATTGCTAGTAAAGTGGCTGGAATGGCGAACCCGGGCACAAGGAGATGAGAAATGAGGTGCGTTTTAGAAACCTTTCCCCATCACACGGTGTACCATCTTCTGGGTTTCTCATGCATGTTTTCGATGTAGGAAGATGCCCTTGAACCTGGAGATTTGGGACCCATGGGACGGGTACCACACAGTATTACTTTAAAGGGTCTGCGTTTGCTCAGCCAACCTCACCAAACCTCTCAGCCCCAAGAGTGTCCACCCTTATGTCTCATCCAGCTGTGGGTCTAGATATGGTCAATCCAGGTTGCATCACAGCCCCTGAACGCATTGTGTAAGAATTTCTCTCTCTTTCACTGTGTTTGTTTCATGGGTTTTTCAAAGTAATTTATTTTTATAATGGGGTTTAGCTGCTTTTCACTGTTGTGTTTATGCCGCTTTACACCCACTTGACACACTAACAGAGAGATATCAATACATAGGTTTTAAGATTATTACTAGTCAGATATATTCTTGTGCGGTGAATAGGGCGTGTTGAGTCCAGTTCTCTGAGCAAGGAGTAGGTCTTGTCTACTACATATTGGGTTTATGGAAAGGTATCTGAGCTAATTTGATACCCTTGTTTTATGTATCACCCCACCTCACCTTTCCCGTTAAGCAGCCATAGTGTGTTTTCTGCATGTGTGACTCTGTTCTGTTTTGTAATTCAGTTCAAGTGTAATGGTTTTTACATTCCCTCTATCAGTGATACCTTATGAGAAGTGTCCTTTTCTGTGTGACTTATTTCACTTAGATTCGTCGTACCTAAATCCACTCATCATGCTGCTACTAACCTTACGACATTGATTTCATGGCTGAGTGATATTCCATTGTACATAAGGACCACAGCTTCTTTATCCATTTTTCTCTTTCCTGGGATATTTAAGGTGGAATGAAGTGGTGGTCCTGGTCAACAGAGCAGCCCTAAACTTTGGGGTGCTTGTGTCTTGCTGATTTTTAATTTTCCCAATTTATACCCCCATGCGTGGAAGTGCCCTATGCTCTCTAAGCTGTGTTTTTTAGATGTTTCAGGACTCACCGTACACTTCTCCAGAGTGGCTGTTGCCAATTTACATCCCGCCCATCAGAGTAGCAAGGGTCCCATTTCTCCATGGCCTGTCCTGCATTTCTGGTTTTGACACGTTTTTCAGCATGGCCCTTTTGACCGATGGGTAGCGACTCTTCTTTGTAGCCCTGATTTGCCTTTCCAGGTTGCTTGGTTGGCCAAAAAGGGCGTATGCGTTTTTTCCTGAATATATTCAGGAAAAAACGCATACGCCCTTTTTGGCCAAGGGCATCTTTTTCAACGTTTTGCCGCTTTTCATGTGCTTTAAAGGCGATTCGAATCTACCTCCTGAAATCTGTTTCCTGCAATTCTGCCTTGATTTCAAATCCTCTTCTTTGCCTTCCCTCAATATATCTGTGGACGAGAGTTATCATTTATAACTCTGCAGGTTTGTGAATTGCAGTGCCCTGAACCTCCATTTTACAACTCGCGTTTTTGGGAGCTGGCCGCAAAAGCGCAGGATGGCTTCAGGCCCTGTTCTGGTTCCGGGGGGCAGAATGAGCCTGTGGTTAATTCTTCTTCCTGATGGGAAAATAGAGTGACCTGTGCCTGTCCCAACACCAAGAGCTAGTCTCTCATTGGTTCCCCGTCTTCCCGTTCATCCTCAGGACAAATTGCAACCTGTACGGAACAGGAGGTTAAAGGTGCTGATGCTCCAAGTAGGGAGATTGCTAGTAAGGCGGCTGGAATGGCGAACCCGGGCACAAGGAGATGAGAAATGAGGTGCGTTTTAGAAACCTTTCCCCATCACATGGTGTACCATCTTCTGGGTTTCTCATGCATGTTTTCGATGTAGGAAGATGCCCTTGAACCTGGAGATTTGGGACCCATGCAATGGGTACCACGGAGTATTATTTAAAGGGTCTGCGTTTGCTCACCCAACCTCACCGAACCTCTCAGCCCCAAGAGTGTCCACCCTTATGTCTCATCCAGCTGTGGGTCTAGATATGGTCAATCCAGGTTGCATCACAGCCCCTGATCGCATTGTGTAAGAATTTCTCTCTCTTTCACTGTCTTTGTTTCATGGGTGTTTCAAAGTAATTTATTTTTATAATGGGGTTTAGCTGCTTTTCACTGCTGTGTTTATGCCGCTTTACACCCACTTGACACACTAACAGAGAGATATCAATACATAGGTTTTAAGATTATTACTAGTCAGATATATTCTTGTGCGGTGAATAGGGCGTGTTGAGTCCAGTTCTCTGAGCAAGGAGTAGGTCTTGTCTATTACATATTGGGTTTATGGAACGGTATCTGAGCTAATTTGAAACCCTTGTTTTATGTATCACCCCACCTCACCTTTCCCGTTAAGCAGCCATAGTGTGTTTTCTGCATGTGTGACTCTGTTCTGTTTTGTAATTCAGTTCAAGTGTAACGGTTTTTACATTCCCTCTATCAGTGATACCTTATGAGAAGTGTCCTTTTCTGTGTGACTTATTTCACTTAGAATCGTCGTACCTAAATCCACTCATCATGCTGCTACTAGCCTTATGATATTGATTTCATGGCTGAGTGATATTTCATTGTACATAAGGACCACAACTTCTTTATCCATTTTTCTCTTTCCTGGGATATTGAAGGTGGAATGAAGTGGAGGTCCTTGTGAACAGAGCAGCCCTCAACTTTGGGGTGCTTGTGTCTTGCTGATTTTTCATTTTCCCAATTTATACCCCCATGAGTGGAAGTGCCCTATGCTCTCTAAGCTGTGTTTTTTAGGTGTTTCAGGACACACCGTACACTTCTCCAGAGTGGCTGTTGGCAATATACATCCTGCCCATCAGTGTAGCAAGGCTCCCATTTCTCCATGGCCTGTCCTGCATTTCTGGTTTTGACACGTTTTTCAGCATGGCCCTTTTGACCGATGGGTAGCGAGTCTTCTTTGGAGCGCTGATTTGCCTTTCCAGGTTGCTTGGTTGGCCAAAAAGGGCGTATGCGTTTTTTCCTGAATATATTCAGGAGAAAACGCATACGCCCTTTTTGGCAAAGGGCATCATTGTCAACGTTTTGCCGCTTTTCATGTGCTTTAAAGGTGATTCGAATCTACCTCCTGAAATCTGTTTCCTGCAATTCTGCCTTGATTTCAAATCCTCTTCTTTGCCTTCCCTCAATATATTTGTGGACGAGAGTTATCATTTATAACTCTGCAGGTTTGTGAATTGCAGTGCCCTGAAGCTCCATTTTACAACTCGCTTTTTTGAGCACTGGCTGCAAAAGCACAGGATGGCTTCAGGCCCTGTTCTTGTTCCGGGGGGCAGGCTGAGCCTGTGGTTAATTCTTCTTCCTGATTGTAAAATAGAGTGACCTGTGCCTGTCCCAAAACCAAGAGCTAGTCTCTCATTGGTTCCCAGTCTTCCCGTTCATCCTCAGGACAAATTGCAACCTGTATGCAACAGGAGGTTAAAGGTGCTGATCCTCCAAGTAGGGAGATTGCTAGTAAAGCATCTGGAATGGCGAACCCAGGCACAAGGAGATGAGAAATGAGGTGCGTTTTAGAAACCTTTCCCCATCACACGGTGTACCATCTTCTGGGTTTCTCATGCATGTTTTTGATGTAGGAAGATGCCCTTGAACCTGGAGATTTGGGACCCATGGGACGGGTACCACGCAGTATTACTTTAAAGGGTCTGCGTTTGCTCACCCAACCTCACCAAACCTCTCAGCCCCAAGAGGGTCCACCCTTATGTCTCATCCAGCTGTGCGTCTAGATATGGTCAATCCAGGTTGCATCACAGCCCCTGAACGCATTGTGTAAGAATTTCTCTCTCTTTCACTGTGTTTGTTTCATGGGTTTTTCAAAGTAATTTATTTTTATAATGGGGTTTAGCTGCTTTTCACTGCTGTGTTTATGCCACTTTACACCCACTTGACACACTAACAGAAAGATATCAATACATAGGTTTTAAGATTATTACTAGTCAGATATATTCTTGTGCGGTGAATAGGGCGTGTTGAGTCCAGTTCTCTGAGCAAGGAGTAGGTCTTGTTTATTACATATTGGGTTTATGGAACGGTATCTGAGCTAATTTGAAACCCTTGTTTTATGCATCACCCCACCTCACCTTTCCCGTTAAGCAGCCATAGTGTGTTTTCTGCATGTGTGACTCTGTTCTGTTTTGTAATTCAGTTCAAGTGTAACGGTTTTTACATTCCCTCTATCAGTGATACCTTATGAGAAGTGTCCTTTTCTGTGTGACTTGTTTCACTTAGAATCGTCGTACCTAAATCCACTCATCATGCTGCTACTAGCCTTATGACATTGATTTCATGGCTGAGTGATATTCCATTGTACATAAGGGCCACAACTTCTTTATCAATTTTTCTCTGTCATGGGATATTTAAGGTGGAATGAAGTGAAGGTCCTTGTCAACAGAGCAGCCCTAAACTTTGGGGTGCTTGTGTCTTGCTGATTTTTAATTTTCCCAATTTATACCCCCATGCGTGGAAGTGCCCTATGCTCTCTAAGCTGTGTTTTTTAGATGTTTCAGGACACACCGTACACTTCTCCAGAGTGGCTGTTGCCAATTTACATCCCGCCCATCAGAGTAGCAAGGCTCCCATTTCTCCATGGCCTGTCCTGCATTTCTGGTTTTGACACTTTTTTCAGCATGGCCCTTTTGACCGATGGGTAGCGAGTCTTCTTTGTAGCCCTGATTTGCCTTTCCAGGTTGCTTGGTTGGCCAAAAAGGGCGTATGCGTTTTTTCCTGAATATATTCAGGAAAAAACGCATACGCCCTTTTTGGCCAAGGGCATCTTTTTCAACGTTTTGCCGCTTTTCATGTGCTTTAAAGGTTATTCGAATCTACCTCCTGAAATCTGTTTCCTGCAATTCTGCCTTGATTTCAAATCCTCTTCTTTGCCTTCCCTCAATATATCTGTGGACGAGAGTTATCATTTATAACTCTGCAGGTTTGTGAATTGCAGTGCCCTGAACCTCCATTTTACAACTCGCGTTTTTGGGAGCTGGCCGCAAAAGCGCAGAATGGCTTCAGGCCCTGTTCTGGTTCCGGGGGGCAGAATGAGCCTGTGGTTAATTCTTCTTCCTGATGGGAAAATAGAGTGACCTGTGCCTGTCCCAACACCAAGAGCTAGTCTCTCATTGGTTCCCCGTCTTCCCGTTCATCCTCAGGACAAATTGCAACCTGTACGGAACAGGAGGTTAAAGGTGCTGATGCTCCAAGTAGGGAGATTGCTAGTAAAGCGGCTGGAATGGCGAACCCGGGCACAAGGAGATGAGAAATGAGGTGCGTTTTAGAAACCTTTCCCCATCACATGGTGTACCATCTTCTGGGTTTCTCATGCATGTTTTCGATGTAGGAAGATGCCCTTGAACCTGGAGATTTGGGACCCATGCCATGGGTACCACGGAGTATTATTTAAAGGGTCTGCGTTTGCTCACCCAACCTCACCAAACCTCTCAGCCCCAAGAGTGTCCACCCTTATGTCTGATCCATCTGTGCGTCTAGATATGGTCAATCCAGGTTGCATCACAGCCCCTGAACGCATTGTGTAAGAATTTCTCTCTCTTTCACTGTGTTTGTTTCATGGGTTTTTCAAATTAATTTATTTTTATAATGGGGTTTAGCTGCTTTTCCCTGCTGTGTTTATGCCGCTTTACACCCACTTGACACACTAACAGAGAGATATCAATACATAGGTTTTAAGCTTATTACTAGTCAGATATATTCTTGTGCGGTGAATAGGGCGTGTTGAGTCCAGTTCTCTGAGCAAGGAGTAGGTCTTGTCTATTACATATTGGGTTTATGGAACGGTATCTGAGCTAATTTGAAACCCTTGTTTTATGCATCACCCCACCTCACCTTTCCCGTTAAGCAGCCATAGTGTGTTTTCTGCATGTGTGACTCTGTTCTGTTTTGTAATTCAGTTCAAGTGTAACGGTTTTTACATTCCCTCTATAAGTGATACCTTATGAGAAGTGTCCTTTTCTGTGTGACTTATTTCACTTAGAATCGTCGTACCTAAATCCACTCATCATGCTGCTACTAACCTTATGATATTGATTTCATGGCTGAGTGATATTTCATTGTACATAAGGACCACAACTTCTTTATCCATTTTTCTCTTTCCTGGGATATTGAAGGTGGAATGAAGTGGAGGTCCTTGTGAACAGAGCAGCCCTCAACTTTGGGGTGCTTGTGTCTTGCTGATTTTTCATTTTCCCAATTTATACCCCCATGAGTGGAAGTGCCCTATGCTCTCTAAGCTGTGTTTTTTAGGTGTTTCAGGACACACCGTACACTTCTCCAGAGTGGCTGTTGGCAATATACATCCTGCCCATCAGTGTAGCAAGGCTCCCATTTCTCCATGGCCTGTCCTGCATTTCTGGTTTTGACACGTTTTTCAGCATGGCCCTTTTGACCGATGGGTAGCGAGTCTTCCTTGGAGCGCTGATTTGCCTTTCCAGGTTGCTTGGTTGGCCAAAAAGGGCGTATGCGTTTTTTCCTGAATATATTCAGGAGAAAACGCATACGCCCTTTTTGGCAAAGGGCATCATTGTCAACGTTTTGCCGCTTTTCATGTGCTTTAAAGGTGATTCGAATCTACCTCCTGAAATCTGTTTCCTGCAATTCTGCCTTGATTTCAAATCCTCTTCTTTGCCTTCCCTCAATATATTTGTGGACGAGAGTTATCATTTATAACTCTGCAGGTTTGTGAATTGCAGTGACCTGAAGCTCCATTTTACAACTCGCTTTTTTGAGAGCTGGCCGCAAAAGTGCATGATGGTTTCACGCCCTCTTCTGCTTCCGGGGGGCAGGCTGAGCCTGTGGTTAATTCTTCTTCCTGATTGTAAAATAGAGTGACCTGTGCCTGTCCCAAAACCAAGAGCTAGTCTCTCGTTGGTTCCCCGTCTTCCCGTTCATCCTCAGGACAAATTGCAACCTGTACGGAACAGGAGGTTAAAGGTGCTGATGCTCCAAGTAGGGAGATTGCTAGTAAAGCATCTGGAATGGCGAACCCGGGCACAAGGAGATGAGAAATGAGGTGCGTTTTAGAAACCTTTCCCCATCACACGGTGTACCATCTTCTGGGTTTCTCATGCATGTTTTCGATGTAGGAAGATGCCCTTGAACCTGGAGATTTGGGACCCATGGGACGGGTACCACGCAGTATTACTTTAAAGGGTCTGCGTTTCCTCACCCTACCTCACCAAACCTCTCAGCCCCAAGAGTGTCCACCCTTATGTCTCATCCAGGTGTGCATCTAGATATGGTCAATCCAGGTTGCATCACAGCCCCTGAACGCATTGTGTAAGAATTTCTCTCTCTTTCACTGTGTTTGTTTCATGGGTTTTTCAAAGTAATTTATTTTAATAATGGGGTTTAGCTGCTTTTCACTGCTGTGTTTATGCCGCTTTACACCCACTTGACACACTAACAGAGAGATATCAATACATAGGTTTTAAGATTATTACTAGTCAGATATATTCTTGTGCGGTGAATAGGGCGTGTTGAGTCCAGTTCTCTGAGCAAGGAGTAGGTCTTGTCTATTACATATTGGGTTTATGGAACGGTATCTGAGCTAATTTGATACCCTTGTTTTATGTATCACCCCACCTCACCTTTCCCGTTAAGCAGCCATAGTGTGTTTTCTGCATGTGTGACTCTGTTCTGTTTTGTAATTCAGTTCAAGTGTAACGGTTTTTACATTCCCTCTATCAGTGATACCTTATGAGAAGTGTCCTTTTCTGTGTGACTTATTTCACTTAGAATCGTCGTACCTAAATCCACTCATCATGCTGCTACTAGCCTTATGATATTGATTTCATGGCTGAGTGATATTTCATTGTACATAAGGACCACAACTTCTTTATCCATTTTTCTCTTTCCTGGGATATTTAAGGTGGAATGAAGTGGAGGTCCTTGTCAACAGAGCAGCCCTAAACTTTGGGGTGCTTGTGTCTTGCTGATTTTTCATTTTCCCAATTTATACCCCCATGAGTGGAAGTGCCCTATGCTCTCTAAGCTGTGTTTTTTAGGTGTTTCAGGACACACCGTACACTTCTCCAGAGTGGCTGTTGGCAATATACATCCTGCCCATCAGTGTAGCAAGGCTCCCATTTCTCCATGGCCTGTCCTGCATTTCTGGTTTTGACACTTTTTTCAGCATGGCCCTTTTGACCGATGGGTAGCGACTCTTCTTTGTAGCGCTGATTTGCCTTTCCAGGTTGCTTGGTTGGCCAAAAAGGGCGTATGCGTTTTTACCTGAATATATTCAGGAGAAAATGCATACGCCCTTTTTGGCCAAGGGCATCATTGTCAACGTTTTGCCGCTTTTCATGTGCTTTAAAGGCGATTCGTATCTACCTCCTGAAATCTGTTTCCTGCAATTCTGCCTTGATTTCAAATCCTCTTCTTTGCCTTCCCTCAATATATTTGTGGACGAGAGTTATCATTTATAACTCTGCAGGTTTGTGATTTGCATTGCCCTGAAGCTCCATTTTACAACTCGCTTTTTTGAGAGCTGGCCGCAAAAGTGCATGATGGTTTCACGCCCTCTTCTGCTTCCGGGGGGCAGGCTGAACCTGTGGTTAATTCTTCTTCCTGATGGGAAAATAGAGTGACCTGTGCCTGTGTCCACACCAAGAGCTAGTCTCTCATTGGTTCCCCATCTTCCCGTTCATCCTCAGGACAAATTGCAACCTGTACGGAACAGGAGGTTAAAGGTGCTGATGCTCCAAGTAGTGGGATTGCTAGTAAAGTGGCTGGAATGGCGAACCCGGGCACAAGGAGATGAGAAATGAGGTTCGTTTTAGAAACCTTTCCCCATCACACCGTGTACCATCTTCTGGGTTTCTCATGCATGTTTTTGATGTAGGAAGATGCCCTTGAACCTGGAGATTTGGGACCCATGGGACGGGTACCACGCAGTATTACTTTAAAGGGTCTGCGTTTGCTCACCCAACCTCACCAAACCTCTCAGCCCCAAGAGTGTCCACCCTTATGTCTCATCCAGCTGTGCGTCTAGATATGGTCAATCCAGGTTGCATCACAGCCCCTGAACGCATTGTGTAAGAATTTCTCTCTCTTTCACTGTGTTTGTTTCATGGGTTTTTCAAAGTAATTTATTTTTATAATGGGGTTTAGCTGCTTTTCACTGCTGTGTTTATGCCACTTTACACCCACTTGACACACTAACAGAAAGATATCAATACATAGGTTTTAAGATTATTACTAGTCAGATATATTCTTGTGCGGTGAATAGGGCGTGTTGAGTCCAGTTCTCTGAGCAAGGAGTAGGTCTTGTTTATTACATATTGGGTTTATGGAACGGTATCTGAGCTAATTTGAAACCCTTGTTTTATGCATCACCCCACCTCACCTTTCCCGTTAAGCAGCCATAGTGTGTTTTCTGCATGTGTGACTCTGTTCTGTTTTGTAATTCAGTTCAAGTGTAACGGTTTTTACATTCCCTCTATCAGTGATACCTTATGAGAAGTGTCCTTTTCTGTGTGACTTGTTTCACTTAGAATCGTCGTACCTAAATCCACTCATCATGCTGCTACTAGCCTTATGACATTGATTTCATGGCTGAGTGATATTCCATTGTACATAAGGGCCACAACTTCTTTATCAATTTTTCTCTGTCATGGGATATTTAAGGTGGAATGAAGTGGAGGTCCTTGTCAACAGAGCAGCCCTAAACTTTGGGGTGCTTGTGTGTTGCTGATTTTTAATTTTCCCAATTTATACCCCCATGCGTGGAAGTGCCCTATGCTCTCTAAGCTGTGTTTTTTAGATGTTTCAGGACACACCGTACACTTCTCCAGAGTGGCTGTTGCCAATTTACATCCCGCCCATCAGAGTAGCAAGGCTCCCATTTCTCCATGGCCTGTCCTGCATTTCTGGTTTTGACACTTTTTTCAGCATGGCCCTTTTGACCGATGGGTAGCGAGTCTTCTTTGTAGCCCTGATTTGCCTTTCCAGGTTGCTTGGTTGGCCAAAAAGGGCGTATGCGTTTTTTCCTGAATATATTCAGGAAAAAACGCATACGCCCTTTTTGGCCAAGGGCATCTTTTTCAACGTTTTGCCGCTTTTCATGTGCTTTAAAGGTTATTCGAATCTACCTCCTGAAATCTGTTTCCTGCAATTCTGCCTTGATTTCAAATCCTCTTCTTTGCCTTCCCTCAATATATCTGTGGACGAGAGTTATCATTTATAACTCTGCAGGTTTGTGAATTGCAGTGCCCTGAACCTCCATTTTACAACTCGCGTTTTTGGGAGCTGGCCACAAAAGCGCAGAATGGCTTCAGGCCCTGTTCTGGTTCCGGGGGGCAGAATGAGCCTGTGGTTAATTCTTCTTCCTGATGGGAAAATAGAGTGACCTGTGCCTGTCCCAACACCAAGAGCTAGTCTCTCATTGGTTCCCCGTCTTCCCGTTCATCCTCAGGACAAATTGCAACCTGTACGGAACAGGAGGTTAAAGGTGCTGATGCTCCAAGTAGGGAGATTGCTAGTAAGGCGGCTGGAATGGGGAACCCGGGCACAAGGAGATGAGAAATGAGGTGCGTTTTAGAAACCTTTCCCCATCACATGGTGTACCATCTTCTGGGTTTCTCATGCATGTTTTCGATGTAGGAAGATGCCCTTGAACCTGGAGATTTGGGACCCATGCCATGGGTACCACGGAGTATTATTTAAAGGGTCTGCGTTTGCTCACCCAACCTCACCAAACCTCTCAGCCCCAAGAGTGTCCACCCTTATGTCTCATCCAGCTGTGCGTCTAGATATGGTCAATCCAGGTTGCATCACAGCCCCTGAACGCATTGTGTAAGAATTTCTCTCTCTTTCACTGTGTTTGTTTCATGGGTTTTTCAAAGTAATTTATTTTTATAATGGGGTTTAGCTGCTTTTCACTGCTGTGTTTATGCCGCTTTACACCCACTTGACACACTAACAGAGAGCTATCAATACATAGGTTTTAAGCTTATTACTAGTCAGATATATTCTTGTGCGGTGAATAGGGCGTGTTGAGTCCAGTTCTCTGAGCAAGGAGTAGGTCTTGTCTATTACATATTGGGTTTATGGAACGGTATCTGAGCTAATTTGAAACCCTTGTTTTATGCATCACCCCACCTCACCTTTCCCGTTAAGCAGCCATAGTGTGTTTTCTGCATGTGTGACTCTGTTCTGTTTTGTAATTCAGTTCAAGTGTAACGGTTTTTACATTCCCTCTATAAGTGATACCTTATGAGAAGTGTCCTTTTCTGTGTGACTTATTTCACTTAGAATCGTCGTACCTAAATCCACTCATCATGCTGCTACTAACCTTATGATATTGATTTCATGGCTGAGTGATATTTCATTGTACATAAGGACCACAACTTCTTTATCCATTTTTCTCTTTCCTGGGATATTGAAGGTGGAATGAAGTGGAGGTCCTTGTGAACAGAGCAGCCCTCAACTTTGGGGTGCTTGTGTCTTGCTGATTTTTCATTTTCCCAATTTATACCCCCATGAGTGGAAGTGCCCTATGCTCTCTAAGCTGTGTTTTTTAGGTGTTTCAGGACACACCGTACACTTCTCCAGAGTGGCTGTTGGCAATATACATCCTGCCCATCAGTGTAGCAAGGCTCCCATTTCTCCATGGCCTGTCCTGCATTTCTGGTTTTGACACGTTTTTCAGCATGGCCCTTTTGACCGATGGGTAGCGAGTCTTCCTTGGAGCGCTGATTTGCCTTTCCAGGTTGCTTGGTTGGCCAAAAAGGGCGTATGCGTTTTTTCCTGAATCTATTCAGGAGAAAACGCATACGCCCTTTTTGGCAAAGGGCATCATTGTCAACGTTTTGCCGCTTTTCATGTGCTTTAAAGGTGATTCGAATCTACCTCCTGAAATCTGTTTCCTGCAATTCTGCCTTGATTTCAAATCCTCTTCTTTGCCTTCCCTCAATATATTTGTGGACGAGAGTCATCATTTATAACTCTGCAGGTTTGTGAATTGCAGTGACCTGAAGCTCCATTTTACAACTCGCTTTTTTGAGAGCTGGCCGCAAAAGTGCATGATGGTTTCACGCCCTCTTCTGCTTCCGGGGGGCAGGCTGAGCCTGTGGTTAATTCTTCTTCCTGATTGTAAAATAGAGTGACCTGTGCCTGTCCCAAAACCAAGAGCTAGTCTCTCGTTGGTTCCCCGTCTTCCCGTTCATCCTCAGGACAAATTGCAACCTGTACGGAACAGGAGGTTAAAGGTGCTGATGCTCCAAGTAGGGAGATTGCTAGTAAAGCATCTGGAATGGCGAACCCGGGCACAAGGAGATGAGAAATGAGGTGCGTTTTAGAAACCTTTCCCCATCACACGGTGTACCATCTTCTGGGTTTCTCATGCATGTTTTCGATGTAGGAAGATGCCCTTGAACCTGGAGATTTGGGACCCATGGGACGGGTACCACGCAGTATTACTTTAAAGGGTCTGCGTTTCCTCACCCTACCTCACCAAACCTCTCAGCCCCAAGAGTGTCCACCCTTATGTCTCATCCAGCTGTGCATCTAGATATGGTCAATCCAGGTTGCATCACAGCCCCTGAACGCATTGTGTAAGAATTTCTCTCTCTTTCACTGTCTTTGTTTCATGGGTTTTTCAAAGTAATTTATTTTAATAATGGGGTTTAGCTGCTTTTCACTGCTGTGTTTATGCCGCTTTACACCCACTTGACACACTAACAGAGAGATATCAATACATAGGTTTTAAGATTATTACTAGTCAGATATATTCTTGTGCGGTGAATAGGGTGTGTTGAGTCCAGTTCTCTGAGCAAGGAGTAGGTCTTGTCTATTACATATTGGGTTTATGGAACGGTATCTGAGCTAATTTGATACCCTTGTTTTATGTATCACCCCACCTCACCTTTCCCGTTAAGCAGCCATAGTGTGTTTTCTGCATGTGTGACTCTGTTCTGTTTTGTAATTCAGTTCAAGTGTAACGGTTTTTACATTCCCTCTATAAGTGATACCATATGAGAAGTGTCCTTTTCTGTGTGACTTATTTCACTTAGAATCGTCGTACCTAAATCCACTCATCATGCTGCTACTAACCTTATGATATTGATTTCATGGCTGAGTGATATTTCATTGTACATAAGGACCACAACTTCTTTATCCATTTTTCTCTTTCCTGGGATATTGAAGGTGGAATGAAGTGGAGGTCCTTGTGAACAGAGCAGCCCTCAACTTTGGGGTGCTTGTGTCTTGCTGATTTTTCATTTTCCCAATTTATACCCCCATGAGTGGAAGTGCCCTATGCTCTCTAAGCTGTGTTTTTTAGGTGTTTCAGGACACACCGTACACTTCTCCAGAGTGGCTGTTGGCAATATACATCCTGCCCATCAGTGTAGCAAGGCTCCCATTTCTCCATGGCCTGTCCTGCATTTCTGGTTTTGACACGTTTTTCAGCATGGCCCTTTTGACCGATGGGTAGCGAGTCTTCCTTGGAGCGCTGATTTGCCTTTCCAGGTTGCTTGGTTGGCCAAAAAGGGCGTATGCGTTTTTTCCTGAATATATTCAGGAGAAAACGCATACGCCCTTTTTGGCCAAGGGCATCATTGTCAACGTTTTGCCGCTTTTCATGTGCTTTAAAGGTGATTCGAATCTACCTCCTGAAATCTGTTTCCTGCAATTCTGCCTTGATTTCAAATCCTCTTCTTTGCCTTCCCTCAATATATTTGTGGACGAGAGTTATCATTTATAACTCTGCAGGTTTGTGAATTGCAGTGACCTGAAGCTCCATTTTACAACTCGCTTTTTTGAGAGCTGGCCGCAAAAGTGCATGATGGTTTCACGCCCTCTTCTGCTTCCGGGGGGCAGGCTGAGCCTGTGGTTAATTCTTCTTCCTGATTGTAAAATAGAGTGACCTGTGCCTGTCCCAAAACCAAGAGCTAGTCTCTCGTTGGTTCCCCGTCTTCCCGTTCATCCTCAGGACAAATTGCAACCTGTACAGAACAGGAGGTAAAAGGTGCTGATGCTCCAAGTAGTGGGATTGCTAGTAAAGTGGCTGGAATGGCGAACCCGGGCACAAGGAGATGAGAAATGAGGTTCGTTTTAGAAACCTTTCCCCATCACACCGTGTACCATCTTCTGGGTTTCTCATGCATGTTTTCGATGTAGGAAGATGCCCTTGAACCTGGAGATTTGGGACCCATGGGACGGGTTCCACGCAGTATTACTTTAAAGGGTCTGCGTTTGCTCACCCAACCTCACCAAACCTCTCAGCCCCAAGAGTGTCCACCCTTATGTCTCATTCAGCTGTGCGTCTAGATATGGTCAATCCAAGTTGCATCACAGCCCCTGAACGCATTGTGTAAGAATTTCTCTCTCTTTCACTGTCTTTGTTTCATGGGTTTTTCAAAGTAATTTATTTTTAAAATGGGGTTTAGCTGCTTTTCACTGCTGTGTTTATGCCGCTTTACACCCACTTGACACACTAACAGAGAGATATCAATACATAGGTTTTAAGATTATTACTAGTCAGATATATTCTTATGCGGTGAATAGGGCATGTTCAGTCCAGTTCTCTGAGCAAGGAGTAGGTCTTTTCTATAACATATTGCGTTTATGGAACGGTATCTGAGCTAATTTGAAACCCTTGTTTTATGTATCACCCCACCTCACCTTTCCCGTTAAGCAGCCATAGTCTGTTTTCTGCATGTGTGACTCTGTTCTGTTTTGTAATTCAGTTCAAGTGTAACGGTTTTTACATTCCCTCTATAAGTGATACCTTATGAGAAGTGTCCTTTTCTGTGTGACTTATTTCACTTAGAATCGTCGTACCTAAATCCACTCATCATGCTGCTACTAGCCTTATGACATTGATTTCATGGCTGAGTGATATTCCATTGTACATAAGGACCACAACTTCTTTATCCATTTTTCTCTTCCTTGGGATATTTAAGTTGGAATGAAGGGGAGGTCCTTGTCAACAGAGCAGCCCTAAACTTTGGGGTGCTTGTGTCTTGCTGATTTTTAATTTTCCCAATTTATACCCCAATGAGTGGAAGTGCCCTATGCTCTCTAAGCTGTGTTTTTTCGATGTTTCAGGACTCACCGTAGACTTCTCCAGAGTGTCTGTTGGCAATTTACATCCCGCCCATCAGTGTAGCAAGGCTCCCATTTCTCCATGGCCTGTCCTGCATTTCTGGTTTTGACACTTTTTTCAGCATGGCCCTTTTGACCGATGGGTAGCGAGTCTTCTTTGTAGCACTGATTTGCCTTTCCAGGTTGCTTGGTTGGCAAAAAGGGCGTATGCCTTTTTTCCTGAATATATTCAGGAAAAAATGCATACGCCCTTTTTGGCCAAGGGCATCATTGTCAACGTTTTGCCGCTTTTCATGTGCTTTAAAGGCGATTCGAATCTACCTCCTGAAATCTGTTTCCTGCAATTCTGCCTTGATTTCAAATCCTCTTCTTTGCCTTCCCTCAATATATTTGTGGACGAGAGTTATCATTTATAACTCTGCATGTTTGTGAATTGCAGTGCCCTGAAGCTCCATTTTACAACTCGCTTTTTTGAGCACTGGCCGCAAAAGCGCAGGATGGCTTCAGGCCCTTTTCTGGTTCCGGGGGGCAGGCTGAGCCTGTGGTTAATTCTTCTTCCTGATTGTAAAATAGAGTGACCTGTGCCTGTCCCAAAACCAAGAGCTAGTCTCTGATTGCTTCCCCGTCTTCCCGTTCATACTCAGGACAAATTGCAACCTGTACGGAACAGGAGGTTAAAGGTGCTGATGCTCCAAGTAGGGAGATTGCTCGTAAAGCATCTGGAATGGCGAACCCAGGCACAAGGAGATGAGAAATGAGGTGCATTTTAGAAACCTTTCCCCATCACACGGTGTACCATCTTCTGGGTTTCTCATGCATGTTTTCGATGTAGGAAGATGCCCTTGAACCTGGAGATTTGGGACCCATGGGACGGGTACCACGCAGTATTACTTTAAAGGGTCTGCGTTTCCTCACCCTACCTCACCAAACCTCTCAGCCCCAAGAGTGTCCACCCTTATGTCTCATCCAGCTGTGCGTCTAGATATGGTCAATCCAGGTTGCATCACAGCCCCTGAACGCATTGTGTAAGAATTTCTCTCTCTTTCACTGTCTTTGTTTCATGGGTTTTTCAAAGTAATTTATTTTTATAATGGGGTTTAGCTGCTTTTCACTGCTGTGTTTATGCCGCTTTACACCCACTTGACACACTAACAGAGAGATATCAATACATAGGTTTTAAGATTATTACTAGTCAGATATATTCTTGTGCGGTGAATAGGGCGTGTTGAGTCCAGTTCTCTGAGCAAGGAGTAGGTCTTGTCTATTACATATTGGGTTTATGGAACGGTATCTGAGCTAATTTGATACCCTTGTTTTATGTATCACCCCACCTCACCTTTCCCGTTAAGCAGCCATAGTGTGTTTTCTGCATGTGTGACTCTGTTCTGTTTTGTAATTCAGTTCAAGTGTAACGGTTTTTACATTCCCTCTATCAGTGATACCTTATGAGAAGTGTCCTTTTCTGTGTGACTTATTTCACTTAGAATCGTCGTACCTAAATCCACTCATCATGCTGCTACTAGCCTTATGATATTGATTTCATGGCTGAGTGATATTTCATTGTACATAAGGACCACAACTTCTTTATCCATTTTTCTCTTTCCTGGGATATTTAAGGTGGAATGAAGTGGAGGTACTTGTCAACAGAGCAGCCCTAAACTTTGGGGTGCTTGTGTCTTGCTGATTTTTCATTTTCCCAATTTATACCCCCATGAGTGGAAGTGCCCTATGCTCTCTAAGCTGTGTTTTTTAGGTGTTTCAGGACACACCGTACACTTCTCCAGAGTGGCTGTTGGCAATATACATCCTGCCCATCAGTGTAGCAAGGCTCCCATTTCTCCATGGCCTGTCCTGCATTTCTGGTTTTGACACTTTTTTCAGCATGGCCCTTTTGACCGATGGGTAGGGACTCTTCTTTGTAGCGCTGATTTGCCTTTCCAGGTTGCTTGGTTGGCCAAAAAGGGCGTATGCGTTTTTACCTGAATATATTCAGGAGAAAATGCATACGCCCTTTTTGGCCAAGGGCATCATTGTCAACGTTTTGCCGCTTTTCATGTGCTTTAAAGGCGATTCGTATCTACCTCCTGAAATCTGTTTCCTGCAATTCTGCCTTGATTTCAAATCCTCTTCTTTGCCTTCCCTCAATATATTTGTGGACGAGAGTTATCATTTATAACTCTGCAGGTTTGTGATTTGCATTGCCCTGAAGCTCCATTTTACAACTCGCTTTTTTGAGAGCTGGCCGCAAAAGTGCATGATGGTTTCACGCCCTCTTCTGCTTCCGGGGGGCAGGCTGAACCTGTGGTTAATTCTTCTTCCTGATGGGAAAATAGAGTGACCTGTGCCTGTGTCCACACCAAGAGCTAGTCTCTCATTGGTTCCCCATCTTCCCGTTCATCCTCAGGACAAATTGCAACCTGTACGGAACAGGAGGTTAAAGGTGCTGATGCTCCAAGTAGTGGGATTGCTAGTAAAGTGGCTGGAATGGCGAACCCGGGCACAAGGAGATGAGAAATGAGGTTCGTTTTAGAAACCTTTCCCCATCACACCGTGTACCATCTTCTGGGTTTCTCATGCATGTTTTTGATGTAGGAAGATGCCCTTGAACCTGGAGATTTGGGACCCATGGGACGGGTACCACGCAGTATTACTTTAAAGGGTCTGCGTTTGCTCACCCAACCTCACCAAACCTCTCAGCCCCAAGAGTGTCCACCCTTATGTCTCATCCAGCTGTGCGTCTAGATATGGTCAATCCAGGTTGCATCACAGCCCCTGAACGCATTGTGTAAGAATTTCTCTCTCTTTCACTGTGTTTGTTTCATGGGTTTTTCAAAGTAATTTATTTTTATAATGGGGTTTAGCTGCTTTTCACTGCTGTGTTTATGCCACTTTACACCCACTTGACACACTAACAGAAAGATATCAATACATAGGTTTTAAGATTATTACTAGTCAGATATATTCTTGTGCGGTGAATAGGGCGTGTTGAGTCCAGTTCTCTGAGCAAGGAGTAGGTCTTGTTTATTACATATTGGGTTTATGGAACGGTATCTGAGCTAATTTGAAACCCTTGTTTTATGCATCACCCCACCTCACCTTTCCCGTTAAGCAGCCATAGTGTGTTTTCTGCATGTGTGACTCTGTTCTGTTTTGTAATTCAGTTCAAGTGTAACGGTTTTTACATTCCCTCTATCAGTGATACCTTATGAGAAGTGTCCTTTTCTGTGTGACTTGTTTCACTTAGAATCGTCGTACCTAAATCCACTCATCATGCTGCTACTAGCCTTATGACATTGATTTCATGGCTGAGTGATATTCCATTGTACATAAGGGCCACAACTTCTTTATCAATTTTTCTCTGTCATGGGATATTTAAGGTGGAATGAAGTGGAGGTCCTTGTCAACAGAGCAGCCCTAAACTTTGGGGTGCTTGTGTCTTGCTGATTTTTAATTTTCCCAATTTATACCCCCATGCGTGGAAGTGCCCTATGCTCTCTAAGCTGTGTTTTTTAGATGTTTCAGGACACACCGTACACTTCTCCAGAGTGGCTGTTGCCAATTTACATCCCGCCCATCAGAGTAGCAAGGCTCCCATTTCTCCATGGCCTGTCCTGCATTTCTGGTTTTGACACTTTTTTCAGCATGGCCCTTTTGACCGATGGGTAGCGAGTCTTCTTTGTAGCCCTGATTTGCCTTTCCAGGTTGCTTGGTTGGCCAAAAAGGGCGTATGCGTTTTTTCCTGAATATATTCAGGAAAAAACGCATACGCCCTTTTTGGCCAAGGGCATCTTTTTCAACGTTTTGCCGCTTTTCATGTGCTTTAAAGGTTATTCGAATCTACCTCCTGAAATCTGTTTCCTGCAATTCTGCCTTGATTTCAAATCCTCTTCTTTGCCTTCCCTCAATATATCTGTGGACGAGAGTTATCATTTATAACTCTGCAGGTTTGTGAATTGCAGTGCCCTGAACCTCCATTTTACAACTCGCGTTTTTGGGAGCTGGCCACAAAAGCGCAGAATGGCTTCAGGCCCTGTTCTGGTTCCGGGGGGCAGAATGAGCCTGTGGTTAATTCTTCTTCCTGATGGGAAAATAGAGTGACCTGTGCCTGTCCCAACACCAAGAGCTAGTCTCTCATTGGTTCCCCGTCTTCCCGTTCATCCTCAGGACAAATTGCAACCTGTACGGAACAGGAGGTTAAAGGTGCTGATGCTCCAAGTAGGGAGATTGCTAGTAAGGCGGCTGGAATGGGGAACCCGGGCACAAGGAGATGAGAAATGAGGTGCGTTTTAGAAACCTTTCCCCATCACATGGTGTACCATCTTCTGGGTTTCTCATGCATGTTTTCGATGTAGGAAGATGCCCTTGAACCTGGAGATTTGGGACCCATGCCATGGGTACCACGGAGTATTATTTAAAGGGTCTGCGTTTGCTCACCCAACCTCACCAAACCTCTCAGCCCCAAGAGTGTCCACCCTTATGTCTCATTCAGCTGTGCGTCTAGATATGGTCAATCCAGGTTGCATCACAGCCCCTGAACGCATTGTGTAAGAATTTCTCTCTCTTTCACTGTGTTTGTTTCATGGGTTTTTCAAAGTAATTTATTTTTATAATGGGGTTTAGCTGCTTTTCACTGCTGTGTTTATGCCGCTTTACACCCACTTGACACACTAACAGAGAGCTATCAATACATAGGTTTTAAGCTTATTACTAGTCAGATATATTCTTGTGCGGTGAATAGGGCGTGTTGAGTCCAGTTCTCTGAGCAAGGAGTAGGTCTTGTCTATTACATATTGGGTTTATGGAACGGTATCTGAGCTAATTTGAAACCCTTGTTTTATGCATCACCCCACCTCACCTTTCCCGTTAAGCAGCCATAGTGTGTTTTCTGCATGTGTGACTCTGTTCTGTTTTGTAATTCAGTTCAAGTGTAACGGTTTTTACATTCCCTCTATAAGTGATACCTTATGAGAAGTGTCCTTTTCTGTGTGACTTATTTCACTTAGAATCGTCGTACCTAAATCCACTCATCATGCTGCTACTAACCTTATGATATTGATTTCATGGCTGAGTGATATTTCATTGTACATAAGGACCACAACTTCTTTATCCATTTTTCTCTTTCCTGGGATATTGAAGGTGGAATGAAGTGGAGGTCCTTGTGAACAGAGCAGCCCTCAACTTTGGGGTGCTTGTGTCTTGCTGATTTTTCATTTTCCCAATTTATACCCCCATGAGTGGAAGTGCCCTATGCTCTCTAAGCTGTGTTTTTTAGGTGTTTCAGGACACACCGTACACTTCTCCAGAGTGGCTGTTGGCAATATACATCCTGCCCATCAGTGTAGCAAGGCTCCCATTTCTCCATGGCCTGTCCTGCATTTCTGGTTTTGACACGTTTTTCAGCATGGCCCTTTTGACCGATGGGTAGCGAGTCTTCCTTGGAGCGCTGATTTGCCTTTCCAGGTTGCTTGGTTGGCCAAAAAGGGCGTATGCGTTTTTTCCTGAATATATTCAGGAGAAAACGCATACGCCCTTTTTGGCAAAGGGCATCATTGTCAACGTTTTGCCGCTTTTCATGTGCTTTAAAGGTGATTCGAATCTACCTCCTGAAATCTGTTTCCTGCAATTCTGCCTTGATTTCAAATCCTCTTCTTTGCCTTCCCTCAATATATTTGTGGACGAGAGTCATCATTTATAACTCTGCAGGTTTGTGAATTGCAGTGACCTGAAGCTCCATTTTACAACTCGCTTTTTTGAGAGCTGGCCGCAAAAGTGCATGATGGTTTCACGCCCTCTTCTGCTTCCGGGGGGCAGGCTGAGCCTGTGGTTAATTCTTCTTCCTGATTGTAAAATAGAGTGACCTGTGCCTGTCCCAAAACCAAGAGCTAGTCTCTCGTTGGTTCCCCGTCTTCCCGTTCATCCTCAGGACAAATTGCAACCTGTACGGAACAGGAGGTTAAAGGTGCTGATGCTCCAAGTAGGGAGATTGCTAGTAAAGCATCTGGAATGGCGAACCCGGGCACAAGGAGATGAGAAATGAGGTGCGTTTTAGAAACCTTTCCCCATCACACGGTGTACCATCTTCTGGGTTTCTCATGCATGTTTTCGATGTAGGAAGATGCCCTTGAACCTGGAGATTTGGGACCCATGGGACGGGTACCACGCAGTATTACTTTAAAGGGTCTGCGTTTCCTCACCCTACCTCACCAAACCTCTCAGCCCCAAGAGTGTCCACCCTTATGTCTCATCCAGCTGTGCATCTAGATATGGTCAATCCAGGTTGCATCACAGCCCCTGAACGCATTGTGTAAGAATTTCTCTCTCTTTCACTGTCTTTGTTTCATGGGTTTTTCAAAGTAATTTATTTTAATAATGGGGTTTAGCTGCTTTTCACTGCTGTGTTTATGCCGCTTTACACCCACTTGACACACTAACAGAGAGATATCAATACATAGGTTTTAAGATTATTACTAGTCAGATATATTCTTGTGCGGTGAATAGGGTGTGTTGAGTCCAGTTCTCTGAGCAAGGAGTAGGTCTTGTCTATTACATATTGGGTTTATGGAACGGTATCTGAGCTAATTTGATACCCTTGTTTTATGTATCACCCCACCTCACCTTTCCCGTTAAGCAGCCATAGTGTGTTTTCTGCATGTGTGACTCTGTTCTGTTTTGTAATTCAGTTCAAGTGTAACGGTTTTTACATTCCCTCTATAAGTGATACCATATGAGAAGTGTCCTTTTCTGTGTGACTTATTTCACTTAGAATCGTCGTACCTAAATCCACTCATCATGCTGCTACTAACCTTATGATATTGATTTCATGGCTGAGTGATATTTCATTGTACATAAGGACCACAACTTCTTTATCCATTTTTCTCTTTCCTGGGATATTGAAGGTGGAATGAAGTGGAGGTCCTTGTGAACAGAGCAGCCCTCAACTTTGGGGTGCTTGTGTCTTGCTGATTTTTCATTTTCCCAATTTATACCCCCATGAGTGGAAGTGCCCTATGCTCTCTAAGCTGTGTTTTTTAGGTGTTTCAGGACACACCGTACACTTCTCCAGAGTGGCTGTTGGCAATATACATCCTGCCCATCAGTGTAGCAAGGCTCCCATTTCTCCATGGCCTGTCCTGCATTTCTGGTTTTGACACGTTTTTCAGCATGGCCCTTTTGACCGATGGGTAGCGAGTCTTCCTTGGAGCGCTGATTTGCCTTTCCAGGTTGCTTGGTTGGCCAAAAAGGGCGTATGCGTTTTTTCCTGAATATATTCAGGAGAAAACGCATACGCCCTTTTTGGCCAAGGGCATCATTGTCAACGTTTTGCCGCTTTTCATGTGCTTTAAAGGTGATTCGAATCTACCTCCTGAAATCTGTTTCCTGCAATTCTGCCTTGATTTCAAATCCTCTTCTTTGCCTTCCCTCAATATATTTGTGGACGAGAGTTATCATTTATAACTCTGCAGGTTTGTGAATTGCAGTGACCTGAAGCTCCATTTTACAACTCGCTTTTTTGAGAGCTGGCCGCAAAAGTGCATGATGGTTTCACGCCCTCTTCTGCTTCCGGGGGGCAGGCTGAGCCTGTGGTTAATTCTTCTTCCTGATTGTAAAATAGAGTGACCTGTGCCTGTCCCAAAACCAAGAGCTAGTCTCTCGTTGGTTCCCCGTCTTCCCGTTCATCCTCAGGACAAATTGCAACCTGTACAGAACAGGAGGTAAAAGGTGCTGATGCTCCAAGTAGTGGGATTGCTAGTAAAGTGGCTGGAATGGCGAACCCGGGCACAAGGAGATGAGAAATGAGGTTCGTTTTAGAAACCTTTCCCCATCACACCGTGTACCATCTTCTGGGTTTCTCATGCATGTTTTCGATGTAGGAAGATGCCCTTGAACCTGGAGATTTGGGACCCATGGGACGGGTTCCACGCAGTATTACTTTAAAGGGTCTGCGTTTGCTCACCCAACCTCACCAAACCTCTCAGCCCCAAGAGTGTCCACCCTTATGTCTCATTCAGCTGTGCGTCTAGATATGGTCAATCCAAGTTGCATCACAGCCCCTGAACGCATTGTGTAAGAATTTCTCTCTCTTTCACTGTCTTTGTTTCATGGGTTTTTCAAAGTAATTTATTTTTAAAATGGGGTTTAGCTGCTTTTCACTGCTGTGTTTATGCCGCTTTACACCCACTTGACACACTAACAGAGAGATATCAATACATAGGTTTTAAGATTATTACTAGTCAGATATATTCTTATGCGGTGAATAGGGCATGTTCAGTCCAGTTCTCTGAGCAAGGAGTAGGTCTTTTCTATAACATATTGCGTTTATGGAACGGTATCTGAGCTAATTTGAAACCCTTGTTTTATGTATCACCCCACCTCACCTTTCCCGTTAAGCAGCCATAGTCTGTTTTCTGCATGTGTGACTCTGTTCTGTTTTGTAATTCAGTTCAAGTGTAACGGTTTTTACATTCCCTCTATAAGTGATACCTTATGAGAAGTGTCCTTTTCTGTGTGACTTATTTCACTTAGAATCGTCGTACCTAAATCCACTCATCATGCTGCTACTAGCCTTATGACATTGATTTCATGGCTGAGTGATATTCCATTGTACATAAGGACCACAACTTCTTTATCCATTTTTCTCTTCCTTGGGATATTTAAGTTGGAATGAAGGGGAGGTCCTTGTCAACAGAGCAGCCCTAAACTTTGGGGTGCTTGTGTCTTGCTGATTTTTAATTTTCCCAATTTATACCCCAATGAGTGGAAGTGCCCTATGCTCTCTAAGCTGTGTTTTTTAGATGTTTCAGGACTCACCGTAGACTTCTCCAGAGTGTCTGTTGGCAATTTACATCCCGCCCATCAGTGTAGCAAGGCTCCCATTTCTCCATGGCCTGTCCTGCATTTCTGGTTTTGACACTTTTTTCAGCATGGCCCTTTTGACCGATGGGTAGCGAGTCTTCTTTGTAGCACTGATTTGCCTTTCCAGGTTGCTTGGTTGGCAAAAAGGGCGTATGCCTTTTTTCCTGAATATATTCAGGAAAAAACGCATACGCCCTTTTTGGCCAAGGGCATCATTGTCAACGTTTTGCCGCTTTTCATGTGCTTTAAAGGCGATTCGAATCTACCTCCTGAAATCTGTTTCCTGCAATTCTGCCTTGATTTCAAATCCTCTTCTTTGCCTTCCCTCAATATATTTGTGGACGAGAGTTATCATTTATAACTCTGCATGTTTGTGAATTGCAGTGCCCTGAAGCTCCATTTTACAACTCGCTTTTTTGAGCACTGGCCGCAAAAGCGCAGGATGGCTTCAGGCCCTTTTCTGGTTCCGGGGGGCAGGCTGAGCCTGTGGTTAATTCTTCTTCCTGATTGTAAAATAGAGTGACCTGTGCCTGTCCCAAAACCAAGAGCTAGTCTCTGATTGCTTCCCCGTCTTCCCGTTCATACTCAGGACAAATTGCAACCTGTACGGAACAGGAGGTTAAAGGTGCTGATGCTCCAAGTAGGGAGATTGCTCGTAAAGCATCTGGAATGGCGAACCCAGGCACAAGGAGATGAGAAATGAGGTGCATTTTAGAAACCTTTCCCCATCACACGGTGTACCATCTTCTGGGTTTCTCATGCATGTTTTCGATGTAGGAAGATGCCCTTGAACCTGGAGATTTGGGACCCATGGGACGGGTACCACGCAGTATTACTTTAAAGGGTCTGCGTTTCCTCACCCTACCTCACCAAACCTCTCAGCCCCAAGAGTGTCCACCCTTATGTCTCATCCAGCTGTGCGTCTAGATATGGTCAATCCAGGTTGCATCACAGCCCCTGAACGCATTGTGTAAGAATTTCTCTCTCTTTCACTGTCTTTGTTTCATGGGTTTTTCAAAGTAATTTATTTTTATAATGGGGTTTAGCTGCTTTTCACGGCTGTGTTTATGCCGCTTTACACCCACTTGACACACTAACAGAGAGATATCAATACATAGGTTTTAAGATTATTACTAGTCAGATATATTCTTGTGCGGTGAATAGGGCGTGTTGAGTCCAGTTCTCTGAGCAAGGAGTAGGTCTTGTCTATTACATATTGGGTTTATGGAACGGTATCTGAGCTAATTTGAAACCCTTCTTTTATGTATCACCCCACCTCACCTTTCCCGTTAAGCAGCCATAGTGTGTTTTCTGCATGTGTGACTCTGTTCTGTTTTGTAATTCAGTTCAAGTGTAACGGTTTTTACATTCCCTCTATCAGTGATACCTTATGAGAAGTGTCCTTTTCTGTGTGACTTATTTCACTTAGAATCGTCGTACCTAAATCCACTCATCATGCTGCTACTAGCCTTATGACATTGATTTCATGGCTGAGTGATATTCCATTGTACATAAGGACCACAACTTCTTTATCCATTTTTCTCTTTCCTGGGATATTTAAGGTGGAATGAAGTGGAGGTCCTTGTCAACAGAGCAGCCCTAAATGTGGGGTGCTTGTGTCTTGCTGATTTTTAATTTTCCCAATTTATACCCCCATGAGTGGAAGTGCCCTATGCTCTCTAAGCTGTGTTTTTTAGATGTTTCAGGACACACCGTACACTTCTCCAGAGTGGCTGTTGGCAATTTACATCCCGCCCATCAGTGTAGCAAGGCCCCCATTTCTCCATGGCCTGTCCTGCATTTCTGGTTTTGACAAGTTTTTCAGCATGGCCCTTTTGATCGATGGGTAGCGAGTCTTATTTGTAGCCCTGATTTGCCTTTCCAGGTTGCTTGGTTGGCCAAAAAGGGCGTATGCGTTTTTTCCTGAATATATTCAGGAAAAAACGCATACGCCCTTTTTGGCCAAGGGCATCATTGTCAACGTTTTGCCGCTTTTCATGTGCTTTAAAGGCGATTCGTATCTACCTCCTGAAATCTGTTTCGTGCAATTCTGCCTTGATTTCATATCCTCTTCTTTGCCTTCCCTCAATATATTTGTGGAGGAGAGTTATCATTTATAACTCTGCAGGTTTGTGAATTGCAGTGCCCAGAACCTCCATTTTACAACTCGCTTTTTTGGGAGCTGTCCGCAAAAGCGCATGATGTATTCACGCCCTGTTCTTTTTCCGGGGGGCAGGCTGAGCCTGTGGTTAATTCTTCTTCCTGATGGGAAAATAGAGTGACCTGTGCCTGTGTCCACAACAAGAGCTAGTCTCTCATTGGTTCCCCGTTTTCCCGTTCATCCTCAGGACAAATTGCAACCTGTACGGAACAGGAGGTTAAAGGTGCTGATGCTCCAAGTAGGGAGATTGCTAGTAAAGTGGCTGGAATGGCGAACCCGGGCACAAGGAGATGAGAAATGAGGTTCGTTTTAGAAACCTTTCCCCATCACACTGTGTACCATCTTCTGGGTTTCTCATGCATGTTTTCGATGTAGGAAGATGCCCTTGAACCTGGAGATTTGGGACCCATGGGACGGGTACCACGCAGTATTAGTTTAAAGGGTCTGCGTTTGCTCAGCCAACCTCACCAAACCTCTCAGCCCCAAGAGTGTCCACCCTTATGTCTCATCCAGCTGTGGGTCTAGATATGGTCAATCCAGGTTGCATCACAGCCCCTGAACGCATTGTGTAAGAATTTCTCTCTCTTTCACTGTCTTTGTTTCATGGGTTTTTCAAAGTAATTTATTTTTATAATGGGGTTTATCTGGTTTTCACTGCTGTGTTTATGCCGCTTTACACCCACTTGACACACTAACAGAGAGATATCAATACATAGGTTTTAAGATTATTACTAGTCAGATATATTCTTGTGCGGTGAATAGGGCGTGTTGAGTCCAGTTCTCTGAGCAAGGAGTAGGTCTTGTCTATTACATATTGGGTTTATGGAACGGTATCTGAGCTAATTTGAAACCCTTGTTTTATGTATCACCCCATCTCACCTTTCCCGTTAAGCAGCCATAGTGTGTTTTCTGCATGTGTGACTCTGTTCTGTTTTGTAATTCAGTTCAAGTGTAACGGTTTTTACATTCCCTCTATCAGTGATACCTTATGAGAAGTGTCCTTTTCTGTGTGACTTATTTCACTTAGATTCGTCGTACCTTAATCCACTCATCATGCTGCTACTAGCCTTATGACATTGATTTCATGGCTGAGTGATATTCCATTGTACATAAGGGCCACAACTTCTTTATCCATTTTTCTCTGTCATGGGATATTTAAGGTGGAATGAAGTGGAGGTCCTTGTCAACAGAGCAGCCCTAAACTTTGGGGTGCTTGTGTCTTGCTGATTTTTAATTTTCCCAATTTATACCCCCATGCGTGGAAGTGCCCTATGCTCTCTAAGCTGTGTTTTTTAGATGTTTCAGGACTCACCGTACACTTCTCCAGAGTGGCTGTTGGCAATTTACATCCCGCCCATCAGAGTAGCAAGGCTCCCATTTCTCCATGGCCTGTCCTGCATTTCTGGTTTTGACACGTTTTTCAGCATGGCCCTTTTGACCGATGGGTAGCGAGTCTTCTTTGTAGCCCTGATTTGCCTTTCCAGGTTGCTTGGTTGGCCAAAAAGGGCGTATGCGTTTTTTCATGAATATATTCAGGAAAAAGCGCATACGCCCTTTTTGGCCAAGGGCATCTTTTTCAACGTTTTGCCGCTTTTCATGTGCTTTAAAGGCGATTCTAATCTACCTCCTGAAATCTGTTTCCTGCAATTCTGCCTTGATTTCAAATCCTCTTCTTTGCCTTCCCTCAATATATCTGTGGACGAGAGTTATCATTTATAACTCTGCAGGTTTGTGAATTGCAGTGCCCTGAACCTCCATTTTACAACTCGCGTTTTTGGGAGCTGGCCGCAAAAGCGCAGAATGGCTTCAGGCCCTGTTCTGGTTCCAGGGGGCAGAATGAGCCTGTGGTTAATTCTTCTTCCTGATGGGAAAATAGAGTGACCTGTGCCTGTCCCAACACCAAGAGCTAGTCTCTCATTGGTTCCCCGTCTTCCCGTTCATCCTCAGGACAAATTGCAACCTGTACGGAACAGGAGGTTAAAGGTGCTGATGCTCCAAGTAGGGAGATTGCTAGTAAGGCGGCTGGAATGGCGAACCCGGGCACAAGGAGATGAGAAATGAGGTGCGTTTTAGAAACCTTTCCCCATCACACGGTGTACCATCTTCTGGGTTTCTCATGCATGTTTTCGATGTAGGAAGATGCCCTTGAACCTGGATATTTGGGACCCATGCGATGGGTACCACGGAGTATTATTTAAAGGGTCTGCGTTTGCTCACCCAACCTCACCAAACCTCTCAGCCCCAAGAGTGTCCACCCTTATGTCTGATCCAGCTGTGCGTCTAGATATGGTCAATCCAGGTTGCATCACAGCCCCTGAACGCATTGTGTAAGAATTTCTCTCTCTTTCACTGTGTTTGTTTCATGGGTTTTTCAAAGTAATTTATTTTTATAATGGGGTTTATCTGGTTTTCACTGCTGTGTTTATGCCGCTTTACACCCACTTGACACACTAACAGAGAGATATCAATACATAGGTTTTAAGCTTATTACTAGTCAGATATATTCTTGTGCGGTGAATAGGGCATGTTGAGTCCAGTTCTCTGAGCAAGGAGTAGGTCTTGTCTATTACATATTGGGTTTATGTAATGGTATCTGAGCTAATTTGAAACCCTTGTTTTATGCATCACCCCACCTCACCTTTCCCGTTAAGCAGCCATAGTGTGTTTTCTGCATGTGTGACTCTGTTCTGTTTTGTAATTCAGTTCAAGTGTAACGGTTTTTACATTCCCTCTATAAGTGATACCTTATGATAAGTGTCCTTTTCTGTGTGACTTATTTCACTTAGAATCGTCGTACCTAAATCCACTCATCATGCTGCTACTAGCCTTATGATATTGATTTCATGGCTGAGTGATATTTCATTGTACATAAGGACCACAACTTCTTTATCCATTTTTCTCTTTCCTGGGATATTGAAGGTGGAATGAAGTGGAGGTCCTTGTGAACAGAGCAGCCCTCAACTTTGGGGTGCTTGTGTCTTGCTGATTTTTCATTTTCCCAATTTATACCCCCATGAGTGGAAGTGCCCTATGCTCTCTAAGCTGTGTTTTTTAGGTGTTTCAGGACACACCGTACACTTCTCCAGAGTGGCTGTTGGCAATATACATCCTGCCCATCAGTGTAGCAAGGCTCCCATTTCTCCATGGCCTGTCCTGCATTTCTGGTTTTGACACGTTTTTCAGCATGGCCCTTTTGACCGATGGGTAGCGAGTCTTCTTTGGAGCGCTGATTTGCCTTTCCAGGTTGCTTGGTTGGCCAAAAAGGGCGTATGCGTTTTTTCCTGAATATATTCAGGAGAAAACGCATACGCCCTTTTTGGCAAAGGGCATCATTGTCAACGTTTTGCCGCTTTTCATGTGCTTTAAAGGTGATTCGAATCTACCTCCTGAAATCTGTTTCCTGCAATTCTGCCTTGATTTCAAATCCTCTTCTTTGCCTTCCCTCAATATATTTGTGGACGAGAGTTATCATTTATAACTCTGCAGGTTTGTGAATTGCAGTGCCCTGAAGCTCCATTTTACAACTCGCTTTTTTGAGCACTGGCCGCAAAAGCACAGGATGGCTTCAGGCCCTGTTCTGGTTCCGGAGGGCAGGCTGAGCCTGTGGTTAATTCTTCTTCCTGATTGTAAAATAGAGTGACCTGTGCCTGTCCCAAAACCAAGAGCTAGTCTCTCATTGGTTCCCCGTCTTCCCGTTCATCCTCAGGACAAATTGCAACCTGTATGGAACAGGAGGTTAAAGGTGCTGATCATCCAAGTAGGGAGATTGCTAGTAAAGCATCTGGAATGGCGAACCCAGGCACAAGGAGATGAGAAATGAGGTGCGTTTTAGAAACCTTTCCCCATCACACGGTGTACCATCTTCTGGGTTTCTCATGCATGTTTTCGATGTAGGAAGATGCCCTTGAACCTGGAGATTTGGGACCCATGGGACGGGTACCACGCAGTATTACTTTAAAGGGTCTGCGTTTCCTCACCCTACCTCACCAAACCTCTCAGCCCCAAGAGTGTCCACCCTTATGTCTCATCCAGCTGTGCGTCTAGATATGGTCAATCCAGGTTGCATCACAGCCCCTGAACGCATTGTGTAAGAATTTCTCTCTCTTTCACTGTGTTTGTTTCATGGGTTTTTCAAAGTAATTTATTTTTATAATGGGGTTTAGCTGCTTTTCACTGCTGTGTATATGCCACTTTACACCCACTTGACACACTAACAGAGAGATATCAATACATAGGTTTTAAGATTATTACTAGTCAGATATATTCTTGTGCGGTGAATAGGGCGTGTTGAGTCCAGTTCTCTGAGCAAGGAGTAGGTCTTGTCTATTACATATTGGGTTTATGGAACGGTATCTGAGCTAATTTGAAACCCTTGTTTTATGTATCACCCCACCTCACCTTTCCCGTTAAGCAGCCATAGTGTGTTTTCTGCATGTGTGACTCTGTTCTGTTTTGTAATTCAGTTCAAGTGTAACGGTTTTTACATTCCCTCTATCAGTGATACCTTATGAGAAGTGTCCTTTTCTGTGTGACTTATTTCACTTAGAATCGTCGTACCTTAATCCACTCATCATGCTGCTACTAGCCTTATGACATTGATTTCATGGCTGAGTGATATTTCATTGTACATAAGGGCCACAACTTCTTTATCCATTTTTCTCTTTCCTGGGATATTGAAGGTGGAATGAAGTGGAGGTCCTTGTCAACAGAGCAGCCCTAAACTTTGGGGTGCTTGTGTCTTGCTGATTTTTCATTTTCCCAATTTATACCCCCATGAGTGGAAGTGCCCTATGCTCTCTAAGCTGTGTTTTTTAGGTGTTTCAGGACACAGCATACACTTCCCCAGAGTGGCTGTTGGCAATTTACATCCTGCCCATCAGTGTAGCAAGTCTCCCATTTCTCCATGGCCTGTCCTGCATTTCTGGTTTTGACACGTTTTTCAGCATGGCCCTTTTGACCGATGGGTAGCGAGTCTTCTTTGGAGCGCTGATTTGCCTTTCCAGGTTGCTTGGTTGGCCTAAAAGGGCGTATGCCTTTTTTCCTGAATATATTCAGGAGAAAACGCATACGCCCTTTTTGGCCAAGGGCATCATTGTCAACGTTTTGCCGCTTTTCATGTGCTTTAAAGGCGATTCAAATCTACCTCCTGAAATCTGTTTCCTGCAATTCTGCCTTGATTTCAAATCCTCTTCTTTGCCTTCCCTCAATATATTTGTGGACGAGAGTTATCATTTATAACTCTGCAGGTTTGTGAATTGCAGTGCCCTGAAGCTCCATTTTACAACTCGCTTTTTTGAGCACTGGCCGCAAAAGCACAGGATGGCTTCAGGCCCTGTTCTGGTTCCGGGGGCAGGCTGAGCCTGTGGTTAATTCTTCTTCCTGATTGTAAAATAGAGTGACCTGTGCCTGTCCCAAAACCAAGAGCTAGTCTCTCATTGGTTCCCCGTCTTCCCGTTCATCCTCAGGACAAATTGCAACCTGTACGGAACAGGAGGTTAAAGGTGCTGATGCTCCAAGTAGGGAGATTGCTAGTAAAGCATCTGGAATGGCGAACCCAGGCACAAGGAGATGAGAAATGAGGTGCGTTTTAGAAACCTTTCCCCATCCCACGGTGTACCATCTTCTGGGTTTCTCATGCATGTTTTCGATGTAGGAAGATGCCCTTGAACCTGGAGATTTGGGACCCATGGGACGGGTACCACGCAGTATTACTTTAAAGGGTCTGCGTTTCCTCACCCTACCTCACCAAAACTCTCAGCCCCAAGAGTGTCCACCCTTATGTCTGATCCAGCTGTGCGTCTAGATATGGTCAATCCAGGTTGCATCACAGCCCCTGAACGCATTGTGTAAGAATTTCTCTCTCTTTCACTGTGTTTGTCTCATGGGTTTTTCAAAGTAATTTATTTTAATAATGGGGTTTAGCTGCTTTTCACTGCTGTGTTTATGCCGCTTTACACCCACTTGACACACTAACAGAGAGATATCAATACATAGGTTTTAAGATTATTACTAGTCAGATATATTCTTGTGCGGTGAATAGGGCGTGTTGAGTCCAGTTCTCTGAGCAAGGAGTAGGTCTTGTCTATTACATATTGGGTTTATGGAACGGTATCTGAGCTAATTTGATACCCTTGTTTTATGTATCACCCCACCTCACCTTTCCCGTTAAGCAGCCATAGTCTGTTTTCTGCATGTGTGACTCTGTTCTGTTTTGTAATTCAGTTCAAGTGTAACGGTTTTTACATTCCCTCTATCAGTGATAACTTATGAGAAGTGTCCTTTTCTGTGTGACTTATTTCACTTAGAATCGTCGTACCTAAATCCACTCATCATGCTGCTACTAGCCTTATGACATTGATTTCATGGCTGAGTGATATTTCATTGTACATAAGGACCACAACTTCTTTATCCATTTTTCTCTTTCCTGGGATATTTAAGGTGGAATGAAGTGGAGGTCCTGGTCAACAGAGCAGCCCTAAACTTTGGGGTGCTTGTGTCTTGCTGATTTTTCATTTTCCCAATTTATACCCCCATGAGTGGAAGTGCCCTATGCTCTCTAAGCTGTGTTTTTTAGATGTTTCAGGACACACCGTACACTTCCCAAGTTTGGCTGTTGGCAATTTACATCCCGCCCATCGTGTAGCTAGGCTCCCCTTTTTCCATGGCCTGTCCTGCATTTCTGGTTTTGACAATTTTTTCAGCATGGCCCTTTTGACCGATGGGAAGCGAGACTTCTTTGTAGCGCTGATTTGCCTTTCCAGGTTGCTTGGTTGGCCAAAAAGGGCGTATGCGCTTTTTCCTGAATATATTCAGGAAAAAACGCATACGCTCTTTTTTGCCAAGGGCATCATTGTCAACGTTTTGCCGCTTTTCATGTGCTTTAAAGGCGATTCGAATCTACCTCCTGTAATCTGTTTCCTGCAATTCTGCCTTGATTTCAAATCCTCTTCTTTGCCTTCCCTCAATATATTTGTGGACGAGAGTTATCATTTATAACTCTGCAGGTTTGTGAATCGCAGTGCCCGGAAGCTCCATTTTACAACTCCGTTTTTGGGAGCTGGCCGCAAATGCGCAGGATGGCTTCAGGCCCTCTTCTGGTTCCGGGGGGCAGAATGAGCCTGTGGTTAATTCTTCTTCCTGATGGGAAAATAGAGTGACCTGTGCCTGTCCCAACACCAAGAGCTAGTCTCTCATTGGTTCCCCGTCTTCCCGTTCATCCTCAGGACAAATTGCAACCTGTACGGAACAGAAGGTTAAAGGTGCTGATGCTCCAAGTAGGGAGATTGCTAGTAAAGCGGCTGGAATGGGGAACCCGGGCACAAGGAGATGAGAAATGAGGTGCGTTTTAGAAACCTTTCCCCATCACATGGTGTACCAACTTCTGGGTTTCTCATGCATGTTTTCGATGTAGGAAGATGCCCTTGAACCTGGAGATTTGGGACCCATGCGATGGGTACCACGTAGTATTATTAAAAGGGTCTGCGTTTACTCACGAAACCTCACCCAACCTCTAAGCCCCAAGAGTGTCCACCCTTATGTCTCATCCAGCTGTGGGTCTAGATATGGTCAATCCAGGTTGCATCACAGCCCCTGAACGCATTGTGTAAGAATTTCTCTCTCTTTCACTATCTTTGTTTCATGGGTTTTTCAAAGTAATTTATTTTCATAATGGGGTTTAGCTGCTTTTCACTGCTGTGTTTATGCTGCTTTACACCCACTTGACACACTAACAGAGAGATATCAATACATAGGTTTTATGATTATTACTAGTCAGATATAATCTTGTGCGGTGAATAGGGCGTGTTGAGTCCAGTTCTCTGAGCAAGGAGTAGGTCTTGTCTATTACATATTGGGTTTATGGAACGGTATCTGAGCTAATTTGAAACCCTTGTTTTATGTATCACCCCACCTCACCTTTCCCGTTAAGCAGCCATAGTGTGTTTTCTGCATGTGTGACTCTGTTCTGTTTTGTAATTCAGTTCAAGTGTAACGGTTTTTACATTCCCTCTATCAGTAATACCTTATGAGAAGTGTCCTTTACTGTGTGACTTATTTCACTTAGAATCGTCGTACCTAAATCCACTCATCATGCTGCTACTAGCCTTATGACATTGATTTCATGGCTGAGTGATATTCCATTGTACATAAGGACCACAACTTCTTTATCCATTTTTCTCTTTCCTGGGATATTGAAGGTGGAATGAAGTGGAGGTCCTTGTCAACAGAGCAGCCCTAAACTTTGGGGTGCTTGTGTCTTGCTGATTTTTCATTTTCCCAATTTATACCCCAATGAGTGGAAGTGCCCTATGCTCTCTAAGCTGTGTTTTTTAGATGTTTCAGGACTCACCGTACACTTCTCCAGAGTGGCTGTTGGCAATTTACATCCCGCCCATCAGTGCAGCAAGGCTCCCATGTCTCCATGACCTGTCCTGCATTTTCGGTTTTCACACTTTTTTCAGCATGGCCCTTTTGACCGATGGGAAGCGAGACTTCTTTGTAGCGCTGATTTCCCTTTCCAGGTTTCTTGGTTGGCCAACAAGGGCGTATGCGCTTTTTGCTGAATATATTCAGGAAAAAACGCATACGCCCTTTTTGGCCAAGGGCATCATTGTCAACGTTTTGCCGCTTTTCATGTGCTTTAACGGCGATTCGAATCTACCTCCTGAAATCTGTTTCCTGCAATTCTGCCTTGATTTCAAGTCCTCTTCTTTGCCTTCCCTCAATATATTTGTGGACGAGAGTTATCATTTATAACTCTGCAGGTTTGTGAATTGCAGTGCCCTGAACCTCCATTTTACAACTCGCGTTTTTGAGAGCTGGCCGCAAAAGCGCCGGATGGCTTCAGGCCCTGTTCTGGTTCCAGGGGGCAGGCTGAGCCTGTGGTAAATTATTCTTCCTGATGGGAATATAGAGTGACCTGTGCCTGTCCCAACACCAAGAGCTAGTCTCTCATTGGTTCCCCATCTTCCCGTTCATCCTCAGGACAAATTGCAACCTGTACGGAACAGGAGGTTAAAGGTGCTGATTCTCCAAGTAGGGAGATTGCTAGTAAGGCGGCTGGAATGGTGAACCCAGGCACAAGGGGATGAGAAATGAGGTGAGTTTTATAAACCTTTCCCCATCACACGGTGTACCATCTTCTGGGTTTCTCATGCATGTTTTCGATGTAGGAAGATGCCCTTGAAGCTGGAGATTTGGGACCCATGCGATGGGTACCACGCAGTATTACTTTAAAGGGTCTGCGTTTACTCACCCAACCTCACCAAACCTCTCAGCCCCAAGAGTGTCCACCCTTATGTCTCATCCAGCTGTGGGTCTAGATATGGTCAATCCAGGTTGCATCACAGCCCCTGAACGCATTGTGTAAGAATTTCGCTCGCTTTCACTGTCTTTGTTTCTTGGGTTTTTCAAAGTAATTTATTTTCATAATGGGGTTTAGCTGCTTTTCACTGCTGTGTTTATGCCGCTTTACACCCACTTGACACACTAACTGAGAGATATCAATACATAGGTTTTAAGATTATTACTAGTCAGATATATTCTTGTGTGTTGAATAGGGTGTATTGAGTCCAGTTCTCTGAGCAAGGAGTAGGTCTTGTCTATTACATATTGGGTTTATGGAATGGTATCTGAGCTAATTTGAAACCCTTCTTTTATGTATCACCCCACCTCACCTTTCCCGTTAAGCAGCCATAGTGTGTTTTCTGCATGTGTGACTCTGTTCTGTTTTGTAATTCAGTTCAAGTGTAACGGTTTTTACATTCCCTCTATAAGTGATACCTTATGAGAAGTGTCCTTTTCTGTGTGACTTATTTCACTTAGAATCGTCGTACCTAAATCCACTCATCATGCTGCTACTAGCCTTATGACATTGATTTCATGGCTGAGTGATATTCCATTGTACATAATGACCACAAATTCTTTACCCATTTTTCTCTTTCCTGGGATATTTAAGGTGGAATGAAGTGGAGGTCCTTGTCAAGAGAGCAGCCCTAAACTTTGGGGTGCTTGTGTCTTGCTGATTTTTCATTTTCCCAATTTATACCCCCATGAGTGGAAGTGCCCTAGGCTCTCTAAGCTGTGTTTTTTAGATGTTTCAGGACACACCGTACACTTCCCAAGTGTGGCTGTTGGCAATTTACATCCCGCCCGTCAGTGTAGCAAGGCTCCCCTTTGTCCATGGCCTGTCCTGCATTTCTGGTTTTGGCACATTTTTCAGCATGGCCCTTTTGACTGATGTGTAGCGAGTCTTCTTTGTAGCGCTGATTTGCCTTTCCAGCTTGCTTGGTTGGCCAAAAAGGGCGTATGCGTTTCTTCCTGAATATATTCAGGAAAAAACGCATACGCCTTTTTTGGCCAAGGGCATCATTGTCAACGTTTTGCCGCTTTTCATGTGCTTTAAATGCGATTCGAATCTACCTCCTGAAATCTGTTTCCTGCAATTCTGCCTTGATTTCAAGTCCTCTTCTTTGCCTTCCCTCAATATATTTGTGGACGAGAGTTATCATTTATAACTCTGCAGGTTGGTGAATTGCACTGCCCTGACGCTCCATTTTACAACTCGCGTTTTTGGGAGCTGGCCTCAAATGCGCATGATGGCTTCAGGCCCTGTTCTGGTTCCAGGGGGCAGGCTGAGCCTGTGGTAAATTCTTCTTCCTGATGGGAAAATAGAGTGACCTGTGCCTGTCCCAACACCAAGAGCTAGTCTCTCATTGGTTCCCCGTCTTCCCGTTCATCATCAGGACAAATTGCAACCTGTACGGAACAGGAGGTTAAAGGTGCTGATGCTCCAAGTAGGGAGATTGCTAGTAAAGCAGCTGGAATGGCGAACCCGGGCACAAGGAGATGAGAAATGAGGTGCGTTTCAGAAACCTTTCCCCATCACATGGTGTACCATCTTCTGGGTTTCTCATGCATGTTTTCAATGTACCAGGATTCCCTTGAACCTGGAGATTTGGGACCCATGCGATGGGTACCACGCAGTATTACTTTAAAGGGTCTGCGTTTGCTCACCCAACCTCACCAAACCTCTCAGCCCCAAGAGTGTCCACCCTTATGTCTCATCCAGCTGTGGGTCTAGATATGGTCAATCCAGGTTGCATCACAGCCCCTGAACGCATTGTGTAAGAATTTCGCTCTCTTTCACTGTCTTTGTTTCATGGGTTTTTCAAAGTAATTTATTTTTATAATGGGGTTTAGCTGCTTTTCACTGCTGTGTTTATGCCGCTTTACACCCACTTGACACACTAACAGAGAGATATCAATACATAGGTTTTAAGATTATTACTAGTCAGATATATCCTTGTGCGGTGAATAGGGCGTGTTGAGTCCAGTTCTCTGAGCAAGGAGTAGGTCTTGTCTATTACACATATTGGGTTTATGGAACGGTATCTGAGCAAATTTGAAACCCTTGTTTTATGTATCACCCCACCTCACCTTTCCCGTTAAGCAGCCATAGTGTGTTTTCTGCATGTGTGACTCATTTCTGTTTTTTAATTCAGTTCAAGTGTAACGGTTTTCACATTCCCTCTATCAGTGATACCTTATGAGAAGTGTCCTTTTCTGTGTGACTTATTTCACTTAGAATCGTCGTACCTAAATCCACTCATCATGCTGCTACTAGCCTTATGACATTGATTTCATGGCTGAGTGATATTCCATTGTACATAAGGACCACAACTTCTTTATCCATTTTTCTCTTTCCTGGGATATTGATGGTGGAATGAAGTGGAGGTCTTTGTCAACAGAGCAGCCCTAAACTTTGGGGTGCTTGTGTCTTGCTGATTTTTAATTTTCCCAATTTATACCCCCATGAGTGGAAGTGCCCTATGCTCTCTAAGCTGTGTTTTTTAGATGTTTCAGGACTCACCGTACACTTCTCCAGAGTGGCTGTTGGCAATTTACATCCCGCCCATCAGTGTAGCAAGGCTCCCATTTCTCCATGGCCTGTCCTGCATTTCTGGTTTTGACACTTTTTTCAGCATGGCCCTTTTGACCGATGGGAAGCGAGACTTCTTTGTAGCGCTGATTTGCCTTTCCAGGTTGCGTGGTTGGCTAAAAAGGGCGTATGCGCTTTTTCCTGAATATATTCAGGAAAAAACGCATACGCTCTTTTTGGCCAAGGGCATCATTGTCAACGTTTTGCTGCTTTTCATGTGCTTTAAAGGCGATTCGAATCTACCTCCTGTAATCTGTTTCCTGCAATTCTGCCTTGATTTCAAATCCTCTTCTTTGCCTTCCCTCAATATATTTGTGGACGAGAGTTATCATTTATAACTCTGCAGGTTTGTGAATCGCAGTGCCCGGAAGCTCCATTTTACAACTCGGTTTTTGGGAGCTGGCCGCAAATGCGCAGGATGGCTTCAGGCCCTGTTCTGGTTCCGGGGGGCAGAATGAGCCTGTGGTTAATTCTTCTTCCTGATGGGAAAATAGAGTGACCTGTGCCTGTCCCAACACCAAGAGCCAGTCTCTCATTGGTTCCCCGTCTTCCCGTTCATCCTCAGGACAAATTGCAACCTGTACGGAACAGAAGGTTAAAGGTGCTGATGCTCCAAGTAGGTAGATTGCTAGTAAAGTGGCTGGAATGGCGAACCCGGGCACAAGGAGATGAGAAATGAGGTGCGTTTTAGAAACCTTTCCCCATCACATGGTGTACCAACTTCTGGGTTTCTCATGCATGTTTTCGATGTAGGAAGATGCCCTTGAACCTGGAGATTTGGGACCCATGCGATGGGTACCACGTAGTATTATTAAAAGGGTCTGCGTTTACTCACGAAACCTCACCAAACCTCTAAGCCCCAAGAGTGTCCACCCTTATGTCTCTTCCAGCTGTGGGTCTAGATATGGTCAATCCAGGTTGCATCACAGCCCCTGAACGCATTGTGTAAGAATTTCTCTCTCTTTCACTATCTTTGTTTCATGGGTTTTTCAAAGTAATTTATTTTCATAATGGGGTTTAGCTGCTTTTCACTGCTGTGTTTATGCTGCTTTACACCCACTTGACACACTAACAGAGAGATATCAATACATAGGTTTTAAGATTATTACTAGTCAGATATAATCTTGTGCGGTGAATAGGGCGTGTTGAGTCCAGTTCTCTGAGCAAGGAGTACGTCTTGTCTATTACATATTGGGTTTATGGAACGGTATCTGAGCTAATTTGAAACCATTGTTTTATGTATCACCCCACCTCACCTTTCCCGTTAAGCAGCCATAGTGTGTTTTCTGCATGTGTGACTCTGTTCTGTTTTGTAATTCAGTTCAAGTGTAACGGTTTTTACATTCCCTCTATCAATAATACCTTATGAGAAGTGTCCTTTACTGTGTGACTTATTTCACTTAGAATCGTCGTACCTAAATCCACTCATCATGCTGCTACTAGCCTTATGACATTGATTTCATGGCTTAGTGATATTCCATTGTACATAAGGACCACAACTTCTTTATCCATTTTTCTCTTTCCTGGGATATTGAAGGTGGAATGAAGTGGAGGTCCTTGTCAACAGAGCAGCCCTAAACTTTGGGGTGCTTGTGTCTTGCTGATTTTTCATTTTCCCAATTTATACCCCAATGAGTGGAAGTGCCCTATGCTCTCTAAGCTGTGTTTTTTAGATGTTTCAGGACTCACCGTACACTTCTCCAGAGTGGCTGTTGGCAATTTACATCCCGCCCATCAGTGCAGCAAGGCTCCCATGTCTCCATGACCTGTCCTGCATTTTCGGTTTTCACACTTTTTTCAGCATGCCCCTTTTGACCGATGGGAAGCGAGACTTCTTTGTAGCGCTGATTTCCCTTTCCAGGTTTCTTGGTTGGCCAACAAGGGCGTATGCGCTTTTTGCTGAATATATTCAGGAAAAAACGCATACGCCCTTTTTGGCCAAGGGCATCATTGTCAACGTTTTGCCGCTTTTCATGTGCTTTAACGGCGATTCGAATCTACCTCCTGAAATCTGTTTCCTGCAATTCTGCCTTGATTTCAAGTCCTCTTCTTTGCCTTCCCTCAATATATTTGTGGACGAGATTTATCATTTATAACTCTGCAGGTTTGTGAATTGCAGTGCCCTGAACCTCCATTTTACAACTCGCGTTTTTGAGAGCTGGCCGCAAAAGCGCCGGATGGCTTCAGGCCCTGTTCTGGTTCCAGGGGGCAGGCTGAGCCTGTGGTAAATTCTTCTTCCTGATGGGAAAATAGAGTGACCTGTGCCTGTCCCAACACCAAGAGCTAGTCTCTCATTGGTTCCCCATCTTCCCGTTCATCCTCAGGACAAATTGCAACCTGTACGGAACAGGAGGTTAAAGGTGCTGATTCTCCAAGTAGGGAGATTGCTAGTAAGGCGGCTGGAATGGTGAACCCAGGCACAAGGGGGTGAGAAATGAGGTGAGTTTTATAAACCTTTCCCCATCACACGGTGTACCATCTTCTGGGTTTCTCATGCATGTTTTCGATGTAGGAAGATGCCCTTGAAGCTGGAGATTTGGGACCCATGCGATGGGTACCACGCTGTATTACTTTAAAGGGTCTGCGTTTACTCACCCAACCTCACAAAACCTCTCAGCCCCAAGAGTGTCCACCCTTATGTCTCATCCAGCTGTGGGTCTAGATATGGTCAATCCAGGTTGCATCACAGCCCCTGAACGCATTGTGTAAGAATTTCGCTCGCTTTCACTGTCTTTGTTTCTTGGGTTTTTCAAAATAATTTATTTTCATAATGGGGTTTAGCTGCTTTTCACTGCTGTGTTTATGCCGCTTTACACCCACTTGACACACTAACAGAGAGATATCAATACATAGGTTTTAAGATTATTCCTAGTCAGATATATTCTTGTGCGGTGAATAGGGCGTGTTGAGTCCAGTTCTCTGAGCAAGGAGTAGGTCTTGTCTATTACATATTGGGTTTATGGAATGGTATCTGAGCTAATTTGAAACCCTTCTTTTATGTATCACCCCACCTCACCTTTCCCGTTAAGCAGCCATAGTGTGTTTTCTGCATGTGTGACTCTGTTCTGTTTTGTAATTCAGTTCAAGTGTAACGGTTTTTACATTCCCTCTATAAGTGATACCTTATGAGAAGTGTCCTTTTCTGTGTGACTTATTTCACTTAGAATCGTCGTACCTAAATCCACTCATCATGCTGCTACTAGCCTTATGACATTGATTTCATGGCTGAGTGATATTCCATTGTACATAAGGACCACAACTTCTTTATCCATTTTTCTCTTTCCTGGGATATTTAAGGTGGAATGAAGTGGAGGTCTTTGTCAACAGAGCAGCCCTAAACTTTGGGGTGCTTGTGTCTTGCTGATTTTTAATTTTCCCAATTTATACCCCCATGAGTGGAAGTGCCCTAGGCTCTCTAAGCTGTGTTTTTTAGATGTTTCAGGACACACCGTACACTTCCCAAGAGTGGCTGTTTGCAATTTACATCCCACCCATCAGTGTAGCAAGGCTCCCCTTTGTCCATGGCCTGTCCTGCATTTCTGGTTTTGGCACATTTTTCAGCATGGCCCTTTTGACTGCTGTGTAGCGAGTCTTCTTTGTAGCGCTGATTTGCCTTTCCAGCTTGCTTGGTTGGCCAAAAAGGGCGTATGCGTTTCTTCCTGAATATATTCAGGAAAAAACGCATACGCCCTTTTTGGCCAAGGGCATCATTGTCAACGTTTTGCCGCTTTTCATGTGCTTTAAAGGCGATTCGAATCTACCTCCTGAAATCTGTTTCCTGCAATTCTGCCTTGATTTCAAGTCCTCTTCTTTGCCTTCCCTCAATATATTTGTGGACGAGAGTTATCATTTATAACTCTGCAGGTTGGTGAATTGCACTGCCCTGAACCTCCATTTTACAACTCGCGTTTTTGGGAGCTGGCCTCAAATGCGCATGATGGCTTCAGGCCCTGTTCTGGTTCCAGGGGGCAGGCTGAGCCTGTGGTAAATTCTTCTTCCTGATGGGAAAATAGAGTGACCTGTGCCTGTCCCAACACCAAGAGCTAGTCTCTCATTGGTTCCCCGTCTTCCCGTTCATCCTCAGGACAAATTGCAACCTGTACGGAACAGGAGGTTAAAGGTGCTGATGCTCCAAGTAGGGAGATTGCTAGTAAAGCAGCTGGAATGGCGAACCCGGGCACAAGGAGATGAGAAATGAGGTGCGTTTCAGAAATCTTTCTCCATCACATGGTGTACCATCTTCTGGGTTTCTCATGCATGTTTTCAATGTAGCAGGATTCCCTTGAACCTGGAGATTTGGGACCCATGCGATGGGTACCACGCAGTATTACTTTAAAGGGTCTGCGTTTGCTCACCCAACCTCACCAAACCTCTCAGCCCCAAGAGTGTCCACCCTTATGTCTCATCCAGCTGTGGGTCTAGATATGGTCAATCCAGGTTGCATCACAGCCCCTGAACGCATTGTGTAAGAATTTCGCTCTCTTTCACTGTCTTTGTTTCTTGGGTTTTTCAAAGTAATTTATTTTCATAATGGGGTTTAGCTGCTTTTCACTGCTGTGTTTATGCCGCTTTACACCCACTTGACACACTAACTGAGAGATATCAATACATAGGTTTTAAGATTATTACTAGTCAGATATATTCTTGTGTGTTGAATAGGGCGTATTGAGTCCAGTTCTCTGAGCAAGGAGTAGGTCTTGTCTATTACATATTGGGTTTATGGAATGGTATCTGAGCTAATTTGAAACCCTTCTTTTATGTATCACCCCACCTCACCTTTCCCGTTAAGCAGCCATAGTGTGTTTTCTGCATGTGTGACTCTGTTCTGTTTTGTAATTCAGTTCAAGTGTAACGGTTTTTACATTCCCTCTATAAGTGATACCTTATGAGAAGTGTCCTTTTCTGTGTGACTTATTTCACTTAGAATCGTCGTACCTAAATCCACTCATCATGCTGCTACTAGCCTTATGACATTGATTTCATGGCTGAGTGATATTCCATTGTACATAAGGACCACAAATTCTTTACCCATTTTTCTCTTTCCTGGGATATTTAAGGTGGAATGAAGTGGAGGTCCTTGTCAACAGAGCAGCCCTAAACTTTGGGGTGCTTGTGTCTTGCTGATTTTTCATTTTCCCAATTTATACCCCCATGAGTGGAAGTGCCCTAGGCTCTCTAAGCTGTGTTTTTTAGATGTTTCAGGACACACCGTACACTTCCCAAGTGTGGCTGTTGGCAATTTACATCCCGCCCATCAGTGTAGCAAGGCTCCCCTTTGTCCATGGCCTGTCCTGCATTTCTGGTTTTGGCACATTTTTCAGCATGGCCCTTTTGACTGATGTGTAGCGAGTCTTCTTTGTAGCGCTGATTTGCCTTTCCAGCTTGCTTGGTTGGCCAAAAAGGGCGTATGCGTTTCTTCCTGAATATATTCAGGAAAAAACGCATACGCCCTTTTTGGCCAAGGGCATCATTGTCAACGTTTTGCCGCTTTTCATGTGCTTTAAATGCGATTCGAATCTACCTCCTGAAATCTGTTTCCTGCAATTCTGCCTTGATTTCAAGTCCTCTTCTTTGCCTTCCCTCAATATATTTGTGGACGAGAGTTATCATTTATAACTCTGCAGGTTGGTGAATTGCACTGCCCTGAACCTCCATTTTACAACTCGCGTTTTTGGGAGCTGGCCTCAAATGCGCATGATGGCTTCAGGCCCTGTTCTGGTTCCAGGGGGCAGGCTGAGCCTGTGGTAAATTCTTCTTCCTGATGGGAAAATAGAGTGACCTGTGCCTGTCCCAACACCAAGAGCTAGTCACTCATTGGTTCCCCGTCTTCCCGTTCATCCTCAGGACAAATTGCAACCTGTACGGAACAGGAGGTTAAAGGTGCTGATGCTCCAAGTAGGGAGATTGCTAGTAAAGCAGCTGGAATGGCGAACCCGGGCACAAGGAGATGAGAAATGAGGTGCGTTTCAGAAACCTTTCCCCATCACATGGTGTACCATCTTCTGGGTTTCTCATGCATGTTTTCAATGTACCAGGATTCCCTTGAACCTGGAGATTTGGGACCCATGCGATGGGTACCACGCAGTATTACTTTAAAGGGTCTGCGTTTGCTCACCCAACCTCACCAAACCTCTCAGCCCCAAGAGTGTCCACCCTTATGTCTCATCCAGCTGTGGGTCTAGATATGGTCAATCCAGGTTGCATCACAGCCCCTGAACGCATTGTGTAAGAATTTCGCTCTCTTTCACTGTCTTTGTTTCTTGGGTTTTTCAAAGTAATTTATTTTTATAATGGGGTTTAGCTGCTTTTCACTGCTGTGTTTATGCCGCTTTACACCCACTTGACACACTAACAGAGAGATATCAATACATAGGTTTTAAGATTATTACTAGTCAGATATATCCTTGTGCGGTGAATAGGGCGTGTTGAGTCCAGTTCTCTGAGCAAGGAGTAGGTCTTGTCTATTACACATATTGGGTTTATGGAACGGTATCTGAGCAAATTTGAAACCCTTGTTTTATGTATCACCCCACCTCACCTTTCCCGTTAAGCAGCCATAGTGTGTTTTCTGCATGTGTGACTCATTTCTGTTTTTTAATTCAGTTCAAGTGTAACGGTTTTCACATTCCCTCTATCAGTGATACCTTATGAGAAGTGTCCTTTTCTGTGTGACTTATTTCACTTAGAATCGTCGTACCTAAATCCACTCATCATGCTGCTACTAGCCTTATGACATTGATTTCATGGCTGAGTGATATTCCATTGTACATAAGGACCACAACTTCTTTATCCATTTTTCTCTTTCCTGGGATATTGATGGTGGAATGAAGTGGAGGTCCTTGTCAACAGAGCAGCCCTAAACTTTGGGGTGCTTGTGTCTTGCTGATTTTTAATTTTCCCAATTTATACCCCCATGAGTGGAAGTGCCCTATGCTCTCTAAGCTGTGTTTTTTAGATGTTTCAGGACTCACCGTACACTTCTCCAGAGTGGCTGTTGGCAATTTACATCCCGCCCATCAGAGTAGCAAGGCTCCCATTTCTCCATGGCCTGTCCTGCATTTCTGGTTTTGACACGTTTTTCAGCATGGCCCTTTTGACCGATGGGTAGCGAGTCTTCTTTGTAGCCCTGATTTGCCTTTCCAGGTTGCTTGGTTGGCCAAAAAGGGCGTATGCGTTTTTTCATGAATATATTCAGGAAAAAGCGCATACGCCCTTTTTGGCCAAGGGCATCTTTTTCAACGTTTTGCCGCTTTTCATGTGCTTTAAAGGCGATTCTAATCTACCTCCTGAAATCTGTTTCCTGCAATTCTGCCTTGATTTCAAATCCTCTTCTTTGCCTTCCCTCAATATATCTGTGGACGAGAGTTATCATTTATAACTCTGCAGGTTTGTGAATTGCAGTGCCCTGAACCTCCATTTTACAACTCGCGTTTTTGGGAGCTGGCCGGAAAAGCGCAGAATGGCTTCAGGCCCTGTTCTGGTTCCAGGGGGCAGAATGAGCCTGTGGTTAATTCTTCTTCCTGATGGGAAAATAGAGTGACCTGTGCCTGTCCCAACACCAAGAGCTAGTCTCTCATTGGTTCCCCGTCTTCCCGTTCATCCTCAGGACAAATTGCAACCTGTACGGAACAGGAGGTTAAAGGTGCTGATGCTCCAAGTAGGGAGATTGCTAGTAAGGCGGCTGGAATGGCGAACCCGGGCACAAGGAGATGAGAAATGAGGTGCGTTTTAGAAACCTTTCCCCATCACACGGTGTACCATCTTCTGGGTTTCTCATGCATGTTTTCGATGTAGGAAGATGCCCTTGAACCTGGATATTTGGGACCCATGCGATGGGTACCACGGAGTATTATTTAAAGGGTCTGCGTTTGCTCACCCAACCTCACCAAACCTCTCAGCCCCAAGAGTGTCCACCCTTATGTCTGATCCAGCTGTGTGTCTAGATATGGTCAATCCAGGTTGCATCACAGCCCCTGAACGCATTGTGTAAGAATTTCTCTCTCTTTCACTGTGTTTGTTTCATGGGTTTTTCAAAGTAATTTATTTTTATAATGGGGTTTATCTGGTTTTCACTGCTGTGTTTATGCCGCTTTACACCCACTTGACACACTAACAGAGAGATATCAATACATAGGTTTTAAGCTTATTACTAGTCAGATATATTCTTGTGCGGTGAATAGGGCATGTTGAGTCCAGTTCTCTGAGCAAGGAGTAGGTCTTGTCTATTACATATTGGGTTTATGTAATGGTATCTGAGCTAATTTGAAACCCTTGTTTTATGCATCACCCCACCTCACCTTTCCCGTTAAGCAGCCATAGTGTGTTTTCTGCATGTGTGACTCTGTTCTGTTTTGTAATTCAGTTCAAGTGTAACGGTTTTTACATTCCCTCTATAAGTGATACCTTATGATAAGTGTCCTTTTCTGTGTGACTTATTTCACTTAGAATCGTCGTACCTAAATCCACTCATCATGCTGCTACTAGCCTTATGATATTGATTTCATGGCTGAGTGATATTTCATTGTACATAAGGACCACAACTTCTTTATCCATTTTTCTCTTTCCTGGGATATTGAAGGTGGAATGAAGTGGAGGTCCTTGTGAACAGAGCAGCCCTCAACTTTGGGGTGCTTGTGTCTTGCTGATTTTTCATTTTCCCAATTTATACCCCCATGAGTGGAAGTGCCCTATGCTCTCTAAGCTGTGTTTTTTAGGTGTTTCAGGACACACCGTACACTTCTCCAGAGTGGCTGTTGGCAATATACATCCTGCCCATCAGTGTAGCAAGGCTCCCATTTCTCCATGGCCTGTCCTGCATTTCTGGTTTTGACACGTTTTTCAGCATGGCCCTTTTGACCGATGGGTAGCGAGTCTTCTTTGGAGCGCTGATTTGCCTTTCCAGGTTGCTTGGTTGGCCAAAAAGGGCGTATGCGTTTTTTCCTGAATATATTCAGGAGAAAACGCATACGCCCTTTTTGGCAAAGGGCATCATTGTCAACGTTTTGCCGCTTTTCATGTGCTTTAAAGGTGATTCGAATCTACCTCCTGAAATCTGTTTCCTGCAATTCTGCCTTGATTTCAAATCCTCTTCTTTGCCTTCCCTCAATATATTTGTGGACGAGAGTTATCATTTATAACTCTGCAGGTTTGTGAATTGCAGTGCCCTGAAGCTCCATTTTACAACTCGCTTTTTTGAGCACTGGCCGCAAAAGCACAGGATGGCTTCAGGCCCTGTTCTGGTTCCGGAGGGCAGGCTGAGCCTGTGGTTAATTCTTCTTCCTGATTGTAAAATAGAGTGACCTGTGCCTGTCCCAAAACCAAGAGCTAGTCTCTCATTGGTTCCCCGTCTTCCCGTTCATCCTCAGGACAAATTGCAACCTGTATGGAACAGGAGGTTAAAGGTGCTGATCATCCAAGTAGGGAGATTGCTAGTAAAGCATCTGGAATGGCGAACCCAGGCACAAGGAGATGAGAAATGAGGTGCGTTTTAGAAACCTTTCCCCATCACACGGTGTACCATCTTCTGGGTTTCTCATGCATGTTTTCGATGTAGGAAGATGCCCTTGAACCTGGAGATTTGGGACCCATGGGACGGGTACCACGCAGTATTACTTTAAAGGGTCTGCGTTTCCTCACCCTACCTCACCAAACCTCTCAGCCCCAAGAGTGTCCACCCTTATGTCTCATCCAGCTGTGCGTCTAGATATGGTCAATCCAGGTTGCATCACAGCCCCTGAACGCATTGTGTAAGAATTTCTCTCTCTTTCACTGTGTTTGTTTCATGGGTTTTTCAAAGTAATTTATTTTTATAATGGGGTTTAGCTGCTTTTCACTGCTGTGTATATGCCACTTTACACCCACTTGACACACTAACAGAGAGATATCAATACATAGGTTTTAAGATTATTACTAGTCAGATATATTCTTGTGCGGTGAATAGGGCGTGTTGAGTCCAGTTCTCTGAGCAAGGAGTAGGTCTTGTCTATTACATATTGGGTTTATGGAACGGTATCTGAGCTAATTTGAAACCCTTGTTTTATGTATCACCCCACCTCACCTTTCCCGTTAAGCAGCCATAGTGTGTTTTCTGCATGTGTGACTCTGTTCTGTTTTGTAATTCAGTTCAAGTGTAACGGTTTTTACATTCCCTCTATCAGTGATACCTTATGAGAAGTGTCCTTTTCTGTGTGACTTGTTTCACTTAGAATCGTCGTACCTTAATCCACTCATCATGCTGCTACTAGCCTTATGACATTGATTTCATGGCTGAGTGATATTTCATTGTACATAAGGGCCACAACTTCTTTATCCATTTTTCTCTTTCCTGGGATATTGAAGGTGGAATGAAGTGGAGGTCCTTGTCAACAGAGCAGCCCTAAACTTTGGGGTGCTTGTGTCTTGCTGATTTTTCATTTTCCCAATTTATACCCCCATGAGTGGAAGTGCCCTATGCTCTCTAAGCTGTGTTTTTTAGGTGTTTCAGGACACAGCATACACTTCCCCAGAGTGGCTGTTGGCAATTTACATCCTGCCCATCAGTGTAGCAAGGCTCCCATTTCTCCATGGCCTGTCCTGCATTTCTGGTTTTGACACGTTTTTCAGCATGGCCCTTTTGACCGATGGGTAGCGAGTCTTCTTTGGAGCGCTGATTTGCCTTTCCAGGTTGCTTGGTTGGCCAAAAAGGGCGTATGCCTTTTTTCCTGAATATATTCAGGAGAAAACGCATACGCCCTTTTTGGCCAAGGGCATCATTGTCAACGTTTTGCCGCTTTTCATGTGCTTTAAAGGCGATTCAAATCTACCTCCTGAAATCTGTTTCCTGCAATTCTGCCTTGATTTCAAATCCTCTTCTTTGCCTTCCCTCAATATATTTGTGGACGAGAGTTATCATTTATAACTCTGCAGGTTTGTGAATTGCAGTGCCCTGAAGCTCCATTTTACAACTCGCTTTTTTGAGCACTGGCCGCAAAAGCACAGGATGGCTTCAGGCCCTGTTCTGGTTCCGGGGGCAGGCTGAGCCTGTGGTTAATTCTTCTTCCTGATTGTAAAATAGAGTGACCTGTGCCTGTCCCAAAACCAAGAGCTAGTCTCTCATTGGTTCCCCGTCTTCCCGTTCATCCTCAGGACAAATTGCAACCTGTACGGAACAGGAGGTTAAAGGTGCTGATGCTCCAAGTAGGGAGATTGCTAGTAAAGCATCTGGAATGGCGAACCCAGGCACAAGGAGATGAGAAATGAGGTGCGTTTTAGAAACCTTTCCCCATCACACGGTGTACCATCTTCTGGGTTTCTCATGCATGTTTTTGATGTAGGAAGATGCCCTTGAACCTGGAGATTTGGGACCCATGCGACGGGTACCACGCAGTATTACTTTAAAGGGTCTGCGTTTCCTCACCCTACCTCACCAAACCTCTCAGCCCCAAGAGTGTCCACCCTTATGTCTCATCCAGCTGTGCGTCTAGATATGGTCAATCCAGGTTGCATCACAGCCCCTGAACGCATTGTGTAAGAATTTCTCTCTCTTTCACTGTGTTTGTTTCATGGGTTTTTCAAAGTAATTTATTTTTATAATGGGGTTTAGCTGCTTTTCACTGCTGTGTTTATGCCGCTTTACACCCACTTGACACACTAACAGAGAGATATCAATACATAGGTTTTAAGATTATTACTAGTCAGATATATTCTTGTGCGGTGAATAGGGCGTGTTGAGTCCAGTTCTTTGAGCAAGGAGTAGGTCTTGTCTATTACATATTGGGTTTATGGAACGGTATCTGAGCTAATTTGATACCCTTGTTTTATGTATCACCCCACCTCACCTTTCCCGTTAAGCAGCCATAGTGTGTTTTCTGCATGTGTGACTCTGTTCTGTTTTGTAATTCAGTTCAAGTGTAACGGTTTTTACATTCCCTCTATCAGTGATACCTTATGAGAAGTGTCCTTTTCTGTGTGACTTATTTCACTTAGAATCGTCGTACCTAAATCCACTCATCATGCTGCTACTAGCCTTATGATATTGATTTCATGGCTGAGTGATATTTCATTGTACATAAGGACCACAACTTCTTTATCCATTTTTCTCTTTCCTGGGATATTGATGGTGGAATGAAGTGGAGGTCCTTGTCAACAGAGCAGCCCTAAACTTTGGGGTGCTTGTGTCTTGCTGATTTTTCATTTTCCCAATTTATACCCCCATGAGTGGAAGTGCCCTATGCTCTCTAAGCTGTGTTTTTTAGGTGTTTCAGGACACACCGTACCCTTCTCAAGAGTGGCTGTTGGCAATATACATCCTGCCCATCAGTGTAGCAAGGCTCCCATTTCTCCATGGCCTGTCCTGCATTTCTGGTTTTGACACGTTTTTCAGCATGGCCCTTTTGACCGATGGGTAGCGAGTCTTCTTTGTAGCGCTGATTTGCCTTTCCAGGTTGCTTGGTTGGCCAAAAAGGGCGTATGCGTTTTTTCCTGAATATATTCAGGAGAAAACGCATACGCCCTTTTTGGCAAAGGGCATCATTGTCAACGTTTTGCCGCTTTTCATGTGCTTTAAAGGCGATTCGAATCTACCTCCTGAAATCTGTTTCCTGCAATTCTGCCTTGATTTCAAATCCTCTTCTTTGCCTTCCCTCAATATATTTGTGGACGAGAGTTATCATTTATAACTCTGCAGGTTTGTGAATTGCAGTGCCCTGAAGCTCCATTTTACAACTCGCTTTTTTGAGCACTGGCCGCAAAAGCACAGGATGGCTTCAGGCCCTGTTCTGGTTCCGGGGGGCAGGCTGAGCCTGTGGTTAATTCTTCTTCCTGATTGTAAAATAGAGTGACCTGTGCCTGTCCCAAAACCAAGAGCCAGTCTCTCATTGGTTCCCCATCTTCCCGTTCATCCTCAGGACAAATTGCAACCTGTACGGAACAGGAGGTTAAAGGTGCTGATGCTCCAAGTAGGGAGATTGCTAGTAAAGCATCTGGAATGGCGAACCCAGGCACAAGGAGATGAGAAATGAGGTGCGTTTTAGAAACCTTTCCCCATCCCACGGTGTACCATCTTCTGGGTTTCTCATGCATGTTTTCGATGTAGGAAGATGCCCTTGAACCTGGAGATTTGGGACCCATGGGACGGGTACCACGCAGTATTACTTTAAAGGGTCTGCGTTTCCTCACCCTACCTCACCAAACCTCTCAGCCCCAAGAGTGTCCACCCTTATGTCTGATCCAGCTGTGCGTCTAGATATGGTCAATCCAGGTTGCATCACAGCCCCTGAACGCATTGTGTAAGAATTTCTCTCTCTTTCACTGTGTTTGTCTCATGGGTTTTTCAAAGTAATTTATTTTAATAATGGGGTTTAGCTGCTTTTCACTGCTGTGTTTATGCCGCTTTACACCCACTTGACACACTAACAGAGAGATATCAATACATAGGTTTTAAGATTATTACTAGTCAGATATATTCTTGTGCGGTGAATAGGGCGTGTTGAGTCCAGTTCTCTGAGCAAGGAGTAGGTCTTGTCTATTACATATTGGGTTTATGGAACGGTATCTGAGCTAATTTGATACCCTTGTTTTATGTATCACCCCACCTCACCTTTCCCGTTAAGCAGCCATAGTCTGTTTTCTGCATGTGTGACTCTGTTCTGTTTTGTAATTCAGTTCAAGTGTAACGGTTTTTACATTCCCTCTATCAGTGATAACTTATGAGAAGTGTCCTTTTCTGTGTGACTTATTTCACTTAGAATCGTCGTACCTAAATCCACTCATCATGCTGCTACTAGCCTTATGACATTGATTTCATGGCTGAGTGATATTTCATTGTACATAAGGACCACAACTTCTTTATCCATTTTTCTCTTTCCTGGGATATTTAAGGTGGAATGAAGTGGAGGTCCTGGTCAACAGAGCAGCCCTAAACTTTGGGGTGCTTGTGTCTTGCTGATTTTTCATTTTCCCAATTTATACCCCCATGAGTGGAAGTGCCCTATGCTCTCTAAGCTGTGTTTTTTAGATGTTTCAGGACACACCGTACACTTCCCAAGTTTGGCTGTTGGCAATTTACATCCCGCCCATCGTGTAGCTAGGCTCCCCTTTTTCCATGGCCTGTCCTGCATTTCTGGTTTTGACAATTTTTTCAGCATGGCCCTTTTGACCGATGGGAAGCGAGACTTCTTTGTAGCGCTGATTTGCCTTTCCAGGTTGCTTGGTTGGCCAAAAAGGGCGTATGCGCTTTTTCCTGAATATATTCAGGAAAAAACGCATACGCTCTTTTTTGCCAAGGGCATCATTGTCAACGTTTTGCCGCTTTTCATGTGCTTTAAAGGCGATTCGAATCTACCTCCTGAAATCTGTTTCCTGCAATTCTGCCTTGATTTCAAGTCCTCTTCTTTGCCTTCCCTCAATATATTTGTGGACGAGAGTTATCATTTATAACTCTGCAGGTTTGTGAATCGCAGTGCCCGGAAGCTCCATTTTACAACTCGGTTTTTGGGAGCTGGCCGCAAATGCGCAGGATGGCTTCAGGCCCTCTTCTGGTTCCGGGGGGCAGAATGAGCCTGTGGTTAATTCTTCTTCCTGATGGGAAAATAGAGTGACCTGTGCCTGTCCCAACACCAAGAGCTAGTCTCTCATTGGTTCCCCGTCTTCCCGTTCATCCTCAGGACAAATTGCAACCTGTACGGAACAGAAGGTTAAAGGTGCTGATGCTCCAAGTAGGGAGATTGCTAGTAAAGCGGCTGGAATGGGGAACCCGGGCACAAGGAGATGAGAAATGAGGTGCGTTTTAGAAACCTTTCCCCATCACATGGTGTACCAACTTCTGGGTTTCTCATGCATGTTTTCGATGTAGGAAGATGCCCTTGAACCTGGAGATTTGGGACCCATGCGATGGGTACCACGTAGTATTATTAAAAGGGTCTGCGTTTACTCACGAAACCTCACCCAACCTCTAAGCCCCAAGAGTGTCCACCCTTATGTCTCATCCAGCTGTGGGTCTAGATATGGTCAATCCAGGTTGCATCACAGCCCCTGAACGCATTGTGTAAGAATTTCTCTCTCTTTCACTATCTTTGTTTCATGGGTTTTTCAAAGTAATTTATTTTCATAATGGGGTTTAGCTGCTTTTCACTGCTGTGTTTATGCTGCTTTACACCCACTTGACACACTAAGAGAGAGATATCAATACATAGGTTTTAAGATTATTACTAGTCAGATATAATCTTGTGCGGTGAATAGGGCGTGTTGAGTCCAGTTCTCTGAGCAAGGAGTAGGTCTTGTCTATTACATATTGGGTTTATGGAACGGTATCTGAGCTAATTTGAAACCCTTGTTTTATGTATCACCCCACCTCACCTTTCCCGTTAAGCAGCCATAGTGTGTTTTCTGCATGTGTGACTCTGTTCTGTTTTGTAATTCAGTTCAAGTGTAACGGTTTTTACATTCCCTCTATCAGTAATACCTTATGAGAAGTGTCCTTTACTGTGTGACTTATTTCACTTAGAATCGTCGTACCTAAATCCACTCATCATGCTGCTACTAGCCTTATGACATTGATTTCATGGCTGAGTGATATTCCATTGTACATAAGGACCACAACTTCTTTATCCATTTTTCTCTTTCCTGGGATATTGAAGGTGGAATGAAGTGGAGGTCCTTGTCAACAGAGCAGCCCTAAACTTTGGGGTGCTTGTGTCTTGCTGATTTTTCATTTTCCCAATTTATACCCCAATGAGTGGAAGTGCCCTATGCTCTCTAAGCTGTGTTTTTTAGATGTTTCAGGACTCACCGTACACTTCTCCAGAGTGGCTGTTGGCAATTTACATCCCGCCCATCAGTGCAGCAAGGCTCCCATGTCTCCATGACCTGTCCTGCATTTTCGGTTTTCACACTTTTTTCAGCATGGCCCTTTTGACCGATGGGAAGCGAGACTTCTTTGTAGCGCTGATTTCCCTTTCCAGGTTTCTTGGTTGGCCAACAAGGGCGTATGCGCTTTTTGCTGAATATATTCAGGAAAAAACGCATACGCCCTTTTTGGCCAAGGGCATCATTGTCAACGTTTTGCCGCTTTTCATGTGCTTTAACGGCGATTCGAATCTACCTCCTGAAATCTGTTTCCTGCAATTCTGCCTTGATTTCAAGTCCTCTTCTTTGCCTTCCCTCAATATATTTGTGGACGAGAGTTATCATTTATAACTCTGCAGGTTTGTGAATTGCAGTGCCCTGAACCTCCATTTTACAACTCACGTTTTTGAGAGCTGGCCGCAAAAGCGCCGGATGGCTTCAGGCCCTGTTCTGGTTCCAGGGGGCAGGCTGAGCCTGTGGTAAATTATTCTTCCTGATGGGAATATAGAGTGACCTGTGCCTGTCCCAACACCAAGAGCTAGTCTCTCATTGGTTCCCCATCTTCCCGTTCATCCTCAGGACAAATTGCAACCTGTACGGAACAGGAGGTTAAAGGTGCTGATTCTCCAAGTAGGGAGATTGCTAGTAAGGCGGCTGGAATGGTGAACCCAGGCACAAGGGGATGAGAAATGAGGTGAGTTTTATAAACCTTTCCCCATCACACGGTGTACCATCTTCTGGGTTTCTCATGCATGTTTTCGATGTAGGAAGATGCCCTTGAAGCTGGAGATTTGGGACCCATGCGATGGGTACCACGCAGTATTACTTTAAAGGGTCTGCGTTTACTCACCCAACCTCACCAAACCTCTCAGCCCCAAGAGTGTCCACCCTTATGTCTCATCCAGCTGTGGGTCTAGATATGGTCAATCCAGGTTGCATCACAGCCCCTGAACGCATTGTGTAAGAATTTCGCTCGCTTTCACTGTCTTTGTTTCTTGGGTTTTTCAAAGTAATTTATTTTCATAATGGGGTTTAGCTGCTTTTCACTGCTGTGTTTATGCCGCTTTACACCCACTTGACACACTAACTGAGAGATATCAATACATAGGTTTTAAGATTATTACTAGTCAGATATATTCTTGTGTGTTGAATAGGGTGTATTGAGTCCAGTTCTCTGAGCAAGGAGTAGGTCTTGTCTATTACATATTGGGTTTATGGAATGGTATCTGAGCTAATTTGAAACCCTTCTTTTATGTATCACCCCACCTCACCTTTCCCGTTAAGCAGCCATAGTGTGTTTTCTGCATGTGTGACTCTGTTCTGTTTTGTAATTCAGTTCAAGTGTAACGGTTTTTACATTCCCTCTATAAGTGATACCTTATGAGAAGTGTCCTTTTCTGTGTGACTTATTTCACTTAGAATCGTCGTACCTAAATCCACTCATCATGCTGCTACTAGCCTTATGACATTGATTTCATGGCTGAGTGATATTCCATTGTACATAATGACCACAAATTCTTTACCCATTTTTCTCTTTCCTGGGATATTTAAGGTGGAATGAAGTGGAGGTCCTTGTCAAGAGAGCAGCCCTAAACTTTGGGGTGCTTGTGTCTTGCTGATTTTTCATTTTCCCAATTTATACCCCCATGAGTGGAAGTGCCCTAGGCTCTCTAAGCTGTGTTTTTTAGATGTTTCAGGACACACCGTACACTTCCCAAGTGTGGCTGTTGGCAATTTACATCCCGCCCATCAGTGTAGCAAGGCTCCCCTTTGTCCATGGCCTGTCCTGCATTTCTGGTTTTGGCACATTTTTCAGCATGGCCCTTTTGACTGATGTGTAGCGAGTCTTCTTTGTAGCGCTGATTTGCCTTTCCAGCTTGCTTGGTTGGCCAAAAAGGGCGTATGCGTTTCTTCCTGAATATATTCAGGAAAAAACGCATACGCCTTTTTTGGCCAAGGGCATCATTGTCAACGTTTTGCCGCTTTTCATGTGCTTTAAATGCGATTCGAATCTACCTCCTGAAATCTGTTTCCTGCAATTCTGCCTTGATTTCAAGTCCTCTTCTTTGCCTTCCCTCAATATATTTGTGGACGAGAGTTATCATTTATAACTCTGCAGGTTGGTGAATTGCACTGCCCTGAACCTCCATTTTACAACTCGCGTTTTTGGGAGCTGGCCTCAAATGCGCATGATGGCTTCAGGCCCTGTTCTGGTTCCAGGGGGCAGGCTGAGCCTGTGGTAAATTCTTCTTCCTGATGGGAAAATAGAGTGACCTGTGCCTGTCCCAACACCAAGAGCTAGTCTCTCATTGGTTCCCCGTCTTCCCGTTCATCATCAGGACAAATTGCAACCTGTACGGAACAGGAGGTTAAAGGTGCTGATGCTCCAAGTAGGGAGATTGCTAGTAAAGCAGCTGGAATGGCGAACCCGGGCACAAGGAGATGAGAAATGAGGTGCGTTTCAGAAACCTTTCCCCATCACATGGTGTACCATCTTCTGGGTTTCTCATGCATGTTTTCAATGTACCAGGATTCCCTTGAACCTGGAGATTTGGGACCCATGCGATGGGTACCACGCAGTATTACTTTAAAGGGTCTGCGTTTGCTCACCCAACCTCACCAAACCTCTCAGCCCCAAGAGTGTCCACCCTTATGTCTCATCCAGCTGTGGGTCTAGATATGGTCAATCCAGGTTGCATCACAGCCCCTGAACGCATTGTGTAAGAATTTCGCTCTCTTTCACTGTCTTTGTTTCATGGGTTTTTCAAAGTAATTTATTTTTATAATGGGGTTTAGCTGCTTTTCACTGCTGTGTTTATGCCGCTTTACACCCACTTGACACACTAACAGAGAGATATCAATACATAGGTTTTAAGATTATTACTAGTCAGATATATCCTTGTGCGGTGAATAGGGCGTGTTGAGTCCAGTTCTCTGAGCAAGGAGTAGGTCTTGTCTATTACACATATTGGGTTTATGGAACGGTATCTGAGCAAATTTGAAACCCTTGTTTTATGTATCACCCCACCTCACCTTTCCCGTTAAGCAGCCATAGTGTGTTTTCTGCATGTGTGACTCATTTCTGTTTTTTAATTCAGTTCAAGTGTAACGGTTTTCACATTCCCTCTATCAGTGATACCTTATGAGAAGTGTCCTTTTCTGTGTGACTTATTTCACTTAGAATCGTCGTACCTAAATCCACTCATCATGCTGCTACTAGCCTTATGACATTGATTTCATGGCTGAGTGATATTCCATTGTACATAAGGACCACAACTTCTTTATCCATTTTTCTCTTTCCTGGGATATTGATGGTGGAATGAAGTGGAGGTCTTTGTCAACAGAGCAGCCCTAAACTTTGGGGTGCTTGTGTCTTGCTGATTTTTAATTTTCCCAATTTATACCCCCATGAGTGGAAGTGCCCTATGCTCTCTAAGCTGTGTTTTTTAGATGTTTCAGGACTCACCGTACACTTCTCCAGAGTGGCTGTTGGCAATTTACATCCCGCCCATCAGTGTAGCAAGGCTCCCATTTCTCCATGGCCTGTCCTGCATTTCTGGTTTTGACACTTTTTTCAGCATGGCCCTTTTGACCGATGGGAAGCGAGACTTCTTTGTAGCGCTGATTTGCCTTTCCAGGTTGCGTGGTTGGCTAAAAAGGGCGTATGCGCTTTTTCCTGAATATATTCAGGAAAAAACGCATACGCTCTTTTTGGCCAAGGGCATCATTGTCAACGTTTTGCTGCTTTTCATGTGCTTTAAAGGCGATTCGAATCTACCTCCTGTAATCTGTTTCCTGCAATTCTGCCTTGATTTCAAATCCTCTTCTTTGCCTTCCCTCAATATATTTGTGGACGAGAGTTATCATTTATAACTCTGCAGGTTTGTGAATCGCAGTGCCCGGAAGCTCCATTTTACAACTCGGTTTTTGGGAGCTGGCCGCAAATGCGCAGGATGGCTTCAGGCCCTCTTCTGGTTCCGGGGGGCAGAATGAGCCTGTGGTTAATTCTTCTTCCTGATGGGAAAATAGAGTGACCTGTGCCTGTCCCAACACCAAGAGCTAGTCTCTCATTGGTTCCCCGTCTTCCCGTTCATCCTCAGGACAAATTGCAACCTGTACGGAACAGAAGGTTAAAGGTGCTGATGCTCCAAGTAGGTAGATTGCTAGTAAAGCGGCTGGAATGGCGAACCCGGGCACAAGGAGATGAGAAATGAGGTGCGTTTTAGAAACCTTTCCCCATCACATGGTGTACCAACTTCTGGGTTTCTCATGCATGTTTTCGATGTAGGAAGATGCCCTTGAACCTGGAGATTTGGGACCCATGCGATGGGTACCACGTAGTATTATTAAAAGGGTCTGCGTTTACTCACGAAACCTCACCAAACCTCTAAGCCCCAAGAGTGTCCACCCTTATGTCTCTTCCAGCTGTGGGTCTAGATATGGTCAATCCAGGTTGCATCACAGCCCCTGAACGCATTGTGTAAGAATTTCTCTCTCTTTCACTATCGTTGTTTCATGGGTTTTTCAAAGTAATTTATTTTCATAATGGGGTTTAGCTGCTTTTCACTGCTGTGTTTATGCTGCTTTACACCCACTTGACACACTAACAGAGAGATATCAATACATAGGTTTTAAGATTATTACTAGTCAGATATAATCTTGTGCGGTGAATAGGGCGTGTTGAGTCCAGTTCTCTGAGCAAGGAGTACGTCTTGTCTATTACATATTGGGTTTATGGAACGGTATCTGAGCTAATTTGAAACCATTGTTTTATGTATCACCCCACCTCACCTTTCCCGTTAAGCAGCCATAGTGTGTTTTCTGCATGTGTGACTCTGTTCTGTTTTGTAATTCAGTTCAAGTGTAACGGTTTTTACATTCCCTCTATCAGTAATACCTTATGAGAAGTGTCCTTTACTGTGTGACTTATTTCACTTAGAATCGTCGTACCTAAATCCACTCATCATGCTGCTACTAGCCTTATGACATTGATTTCATGGCTTAGTGATATTCCATTGTACATAAGGACCACAACTTCTTTATCCATTTTTCTCTTTCCTGGGATATTGAAGGTGGAATGAAGTGGAGGTCCTTGTCAACAGAGCAGCCCTAAACTTTGGGGTGCTTGTGTCTTGCTGATTTTTCATTTTCCCAATTTATACCCCAATGAGTGGAAGTGCCCTATGCTCTCTAAGCTGTGTTTTTTAGATGTTTCAGGACTCACCGTACACTTCTCCAGAGTGGCTGTTGGCAATTTACATCCCGCCCATCAGTGCAGCAAGGCTCCCATGTCTCCATGACCTGTCCTGCATTTTCGGTTTTCACACTTTTTTCAGCATGGCCCTTTTGACCGATGGGAAGCGAGACTTCTTTGTAGCGCTGATTTCCCTTTCCAGGTTTCTTGGTTGGCCAACAAGGGCGTATGCGCTTTTTGCTGAATATATTCAGGAAAAAACGCATACGCCCTTTTTGGCCAAGGGCATCATTGTCAACGTTTTGCCGCTTTTCATGTGCTTTAACGGCGATTCGAATCTACCTCCTGAAATCTGTTTCCTGCAATTCTGCCTTGATTTCAAGTCCTCTTCTTTGCCTTCCCTCAATATATTTGTGGACGAGATTTATCATTTATAACTCTGCAGGTTTGTGAATTGCAGTGCCCTGAACCTCCATTTTACAACTCGCGTTTTTGAGAGCTGGCCGCAAAAGCGCCGGATGGCTTCAGGCCCTGTTCTGGTTCCAGGGGGCAGGCTGAGCCTGTGGTAAATTCTTCTTCCTGATGGGAAAATAGAGTGACCTGTGCCTGTCCCAACACCAAGAGCTAGTCTCTCATTGGTTCCCCATCTTCCCGTTCATCCTCAGGACAAATTGCAACCTGTACGGAACAGGAGGTTAAAGGTGCTGATTCTCCAAGTAGGGAGATTGCTAGTAAGGCGGCTGGAATGGTGAACCCAGGCACAAGGGGGTGAGAAATGAGGTGAGTTTTATAAACCTTTCCCCATCACACGGTGTACCATCTTCTGGGTTTCTCATGCATGTTTTCGATGTAGGAAGATGCCCTTGAAGCTGGAGATTTGGGACCCATGCGATGGGTACCACGCTGTATTACTTTAAAGGGTCTGCGTTTACTCACCCAACCTCACAAAACCTCTCAGCCCCAAGAGTGTCCACCCTTATGTCTCATCCAGCTGTGGGTCTAGATATGGTCAATCCAGGTTGCATCACAGCCCCTGAACGCATTGTGTAAGAATTTCGCTCGCTTTCACTGTCTTTGTTTCTTGGGTTTTTCAAAATAATTTATTTTCATAATGGGGTTTAGCTGCTTTTCACTGCTGTGTTTATGCCGCTTTACACCCACTTGACACACTAACAGAGAGATATCAATACATAGGTTTTAAGATTATTCCTAGTCAGATATATTCTTGTGCGGTGAATAGGGCGTGTTGAGTCCAGTTCTCTGAGCAAGGAGTAGGTCTTGTCTATTACATATTGGGTTTATGGAATGGTATCTGAGCTAATTTGAAACCCTTCTTTTATGTATCACCCCACCTCACCTTTCCCGTTAAGCAGCCATAGTGTGTTTTCTGCATGTGTGACTCTGTTCTGTTTTGTAATTCAGTTCAAGTGTAACGGTTTTTACATTCCCTCTATAAGTGATACCTTATGAGAAGTGTCCTTTTCTGTGTGACTTATTTCACTTAGAATCGTCGTACCTAAATCCACTCATCATGCTGCTACTAGCCTTATGACATTGATTTCATGGCTGAGTGATATTCCATTGTACATAAGGACCACAACTTCTTTATCCATTTTTCTCTTTCCTGGGATATTTAAGGTGGAATGAAGTGGAGGTCTTTGTCAACAGAGCAGCCCTAAACTTTGGGGTGCTTGTGTCTTGCTGATTTTTAATTTTCCCAATTTATACCCCCATGAGTGGAAGTGCCCTAGGCTCTCTAAGCTGTGTTTTTTAGATGTTTCAGGACACACCGTACACTTCCCAAGAGTGGCTGTTTGCAATTTACATCCCGCCCATCAGTGTAGCAAGGCTCCCCTTTGTCCATGGCCTGTCCTGCATTTCTGGTTTTGGCACATTTTTCAGCATGGCCCTTTTGACTGCTGTGTAGCGAGTCTTCTTTGTAGCGCTGATTTGCCTTTCCAGCTTGCTTGGTTGGCCAAAAAGGGCGTATGCGTTTCTTCCTGAATATATTCAGGAAAAAACGCATACGCCCTTTTTGGCCAAGGGCATCATTGTCAACGTTTTGCCGCTTTTCATGTGCTTTAAAGGCGATTCGAATCTACCTCCTGAAATCTGTTTCCTGCAATTCTGCCTTGATTTCAAGTCCTCTTCTTTGCCTTCCCTCAATATATTTGTGGACGAGAGTTATCATTTATAACTCTGCAGGTTGGTGAATTGCACTGCCCTGAACCTCCATTTTACAACTCGCGTTTTTGGGAGCTGGCCTCAAATGCGCATGATGGCTTCAGGCCCTGTTCTGGTTCCAGGGGGCAGGCTGAGCCTGTGGTAAATTCTTCTTCCTGATGGGAAAATAGAGTGACCTGTGCCTGTCCCAACACCAAGAGCTAGTCTCTCATTGGTTCCCCGTCTTCCCGTTCATCCTCAGGACAAATTGCAACCTGTACGGAACAGGAGGTTAAAGGTGCTGATGCTCCAAGTAGGGAGATTGCTAGTAAAGCAGCTGGAATGGCGAACCCGGGCACAAGGAGATGAGAAATGAGGTGCGTTTCAGAAATCTTTCTCCATCACATGGTGTACCATCTTCTGGGTTTCTCATGCATGTTTTCAATGTAGCAGGATTCCCTTGAACCTGGAGATTTGGGACCCATGCGATGGGTACCACGCAGTATTACTTTAAAGGGTCTGCGTTTGCTCACCCAACCTCACCAAACCTCTCAGCCCCAAGAGTGTCCACCCTTATGTCTCATCCAGCTGTGGGTCTAGATATGGTCAATCCAGGTTGCATCACAGCCCCTGAACGCATTGTGTAAGAATTTCGCTCTCTTTCACTGTCTTTGTTTCTTGGGTTTTTCAAAGTAATTTATTTTCATAATGGGGTTTAGCTGCTTTTCACTGCTGTGTTTATGCCGCTTTACACCCACTTGACACACTAACTGAGAGATATCAATACATAGGTTTTAAGATTATTACTAGTCAGATATATTCTTGTGTGTTGAATAGGGCGTATTGAGTCCAGTTCTCTGAGCAAGGAGTAGGTCTTGTCTATTACATATTGGGTTTATGGAATGGTATCTGAGCTAATTTGAAACCCTTCTTTTATGTATCACCCCACCTCACCTTTCCCGTTAAGCAGCCATAGTGTGTTTTCTGCATGTGTGACTCTGTTCTGTTTTGTAATTCAGTTCAAGTGTAACGGTTTTTACATTCCCTCTATAAGTGATACCTTATGAGAAGTGTCCTTTTCTGTGTGACTTATTTCACTTAGAATCGTCGTACCTAAATCCACTCATCATGCTGCTACTAGCCTTATGACATTGATTTCATGGCTGAGTGATATTCCATTGTACATAAGGACCACAAATTCTTTACCCATTTTTCTCTTTCCTGGGATATTTAAGGTGGAATGAAGTGGAGGTCCTTGTCAACAGAGCAGCCCTAAACTTTGGGGTGCTTGTGTCTTGCTGATTTTTCATTTTCCCAATTTATACCCCCATGAGTGGAAGTGCCCTAGGCTCTCTAAGCTGTGTTTTTTAGATGTTTCAGGACACACCGTACACTTCCCAAGTGTGGCTGTTGGCAATTTACATCCCGCCCATCAGTGTAGCAAGGCTCCCCTTTGTCCATGGCCTGTCCTGCATTACTGGTTTTGGCACATTTTTCAGCATGGCCCTTTTGACTGATGTGTAGCGAGTCTTCTTTGTAGCGCTGATTTGCCTTTCCAGCTTGCTTGGTTGGCCAAAAAGGGCGTATGCGTTTCTTCCTGAATATATTCAGGAAAAAACGCATACGCCCTTTTTGGCCAAGGGCATCATTGTCAACGTTTTGCCGCTTTTCATGTGCTTTAAATGCGATTCGAATCTACCTCCTGAAATCTGTTTCCTGCAATTCTGCCTTGATTTCAAGTCCTCTTCTTTGCCTTCCCTCAATATATTTGTGGACGAGAGTTATCATTTATAACTCTGCAGGTTGGTGAATTGCACTGCCCTGAACCTCCATTTTACAACTCGCGTTTTTGGGAGCTGGCCTCAAATGCGCATGATGGCTTCAGGCCCTGTTCTGGTTCCAGGGGGCAGGCTGAGCCTGTGGTAAATTCTTCTTCCTGATGGGAAAATAGAGTGACCTGTGCCTGTCCCAACACCAAGAGCTAGTCACTCATTGGTTCCCCGTCTTCCCGTTCATCCTCAGGACAAATTGCAACCTGTACGGAACAGGAGGTTAAAGGTGCTGATGCTCCAAGTAGGGAGATTGCTAGTAAAGCAGCTGGAATGGCGAACCCGGGCACAAGGAGATGAGAAATGAGGTGCGTTTCAGAAACCTTTCCCCATCACATGGTGTACCATCTTCTGGGTTTCTCATGCATGTTTTCAATGTACCAGGATTCCCTTGAACCTGGAGATTTGGGACCCATGCGATGGGTACCACGCAGTATTACTTTAAAGGGTCTGCGTTTGCTCACCCAACCTCACCAAACCTCTCAGCCCCAAGAGTGTCCACCCTTATGTCTCATCCAGCTGTGGGTCTAGATATGGTCAATCCAGGTTGCATCACAGCCCCTGAACGCATTGTGTAAGAATTTCGCTCTCTTTCACTGTCTTTGTTTCTTGGGTTTTTCAAAGTAATTTATTTTTATAATGGGGTTTAGCTGCTTTTCACTGCTGTGTTTATGCCGCTTTACACCCACTTGACACACTAACAGAGAGATATCAATACATAGGTTTTAAGATTATTACTAGTCAGATATATCCTTGTGCGGTGAATAGGGCGTGTTGAGTCCAGTTCTCTGAGCAAGGAGTAGGTCTTGTCTATTACACATATTGGGTTTATGGAACGGTATCTGAGCAAATTTGAAACCCTTGTTTTATGTATCACCCCACCTCACCTTTCCCGTTAAGCAGCCATAGTGTGTTTTCTGCATGTGTGACTCATTTCTGTTTTTTAATTCAGTTCAAGTGTAACGGTTTTCACATTCCCTCTATCAGTGATACCTTATGAGAAGTGTCCTTTTCTGTGTGACTTATTTCACTTAGAATCGTCGTACCTAAATCCACTCATCATGCTGCTACTAGCCTTATGACATTGATTTCATGGCTGAGTGATATTCCATTGTACATAAGGACCACAACTTCTTTATCCATTTTTCTCTTTCCTGGGATATTGATGGTGGAATGAAGTGGAGGTCCTTGTCAACAGAGCAGCCCTAAACTTTGGGGTGCTTGTGTCTTGCTGATTTTTAATTTTCCCAATTTATACCCCCATGAGTGGAAGTGCCCTATGCTCTCTAAGCTGTGTTTTTTAGATGTTTCAGGACTCACCGTACACTTCTCCAGAGTGGCTGTTGGCAATTTACATCCCGCCCATCAGTGTAGCAAGGCTCCCATTTCTCCATGGCCTGTCCTGCATTTCTGGTTTTGACACTTTTTTCAGCATGGCCCTTTTGACCGATGGGAAGCGAGACTTCTTTGTAGCGCTGATTTGCCTTTCCAGGTTGCTTGGTTGGCTAAAAAGGGCGTATGCGCTTTTTCCTGAATATATTCAGGAAAAAACGCATACGCTCTTTTTGGCCAAGGGCATCATTGTCAACGTTTTGCCGCTTTTCATGTGCTTTAAAGGCGATTCGAATCTACCTCCTGTAATCTGTTTCCTGCAATTCTGCCTTGATTTCAAATCCTCTTCTTTGCCTTCCCTCAATATATTTGTGGACGAGAGTTATCATTTATAACTCTGCAGGTTTGTGAATCGCAGTGCCCGGAAGCTCCATTTTACAACTCGGTTTTTGGGAGCTGGCCGCAAATGCGCAGGATGGCTTCAGGCCCTCTTCTGGTTCCGGGGGGCAGAATGAGCCTGTGGTTAATTCTTCTTCCTGATGGGAAAATAGAGTGACCTGTGCCTGTCCCAACACCAAGAGCTAGTCTCTCATTGGTTCCCCGTCTTCCCGTTCATCCTCAGGACAAATTGCAACCTGTACGGAACAGAAGGTTAAAGGTGCTGATGCTCCAAGTAGGGAGATTGGTAGTAAAGCGGCTGGAATGGGGAACCCGGGCACAAGGAGATGAGAAATGAGGTGCGTTTTAGAAACCTTTCCCCATCACATGGTGTACCAACTTCTGGGTTTCTCATGCATGTTTTCGATGTAGGAAGATGCCCTTGAACCTGGAGATTTGGGACCCATGCGATGGGTACCACGTAGTATTATTAAAAGGGTCTGCGTTTACTCACGAAACCTCACCAAACCTCTAAGCCCCAAGAGTGTCCACCCTTATGTCTCATCCAGCTGTGGGTCTAGATATGGTCAATCCAGGTTGCATCACAGCCCCTGAACGCATTGTGTAAGAATTTCTCTCTCTTTCACTATCTTTGTTTCATGGGTTTTTCAAAGTAATTTATTTTCATAATGGGGTTTAGCTGCTTTTCACTGCTGTGTTTATGCTGCTTTACACCCACTTGACACACTAACAGAGAGATATCAATACATAGGTTTTAAGATTATTACTAGTCAGATATAATCTTGTGCGGTGAATAGGGCGTGTTGAGTCCAGTTCTCTGAGCAAGGAGTACGTCTTGTCTATTACATATTGGGTTTATGGAACGGTATCTGAGCTAATTTGAAACCCTTGTTTTATGTATCACCCCACCTCACCTTTCCCGTTAAGCAGCCATAGTGTGTTTTCTGCATGTGTGACTCTGTTCTGTTTTGTAATTCAGTTCAAGTGTAACGGTTTTTACATTCCCTCTATCAGTAATACCTTATGAGAAGTGTCCTTTACTGTGTGACTTATTTCACTTAGAATCGTCCTACCTAAATCCACTCATCATGCTGCTACTAGCCTTATGACATTGATTTCATGGCTGAGTGATATTCCATTGTACATAAGGACCACAACTTCTTTATCCATTTTTCTCTTTCCTGGGATATTGAAGGTGGAATGAAGTGGAGGTCCTTGTCAACAGAGCAGCCCTAAACTTTGGGGTGCTTGTGTCTTGCTGATTTTTCATTTTCCCAATTTATACCCCAAAGAGTGGAAGTGCCCTATGCTCTCTAAGCTGTGTTTTTTAGATGTTTCAGGACTCACCGTACACTTCTCCAGAGTGGCTGTTGGCAATTTACATCCCGCCCATCAGTGCAGCAAGGCTCCCATGTCTCCATGACCTGTCCTGCATTTTCGGTTTTCACACTTTTTTCAGCATGGCCCTTTTGACCGATGGGAAGCGAGACTTCTTTGTAGCGCTGATTTCCCTTTCCAGGTTTCTTGGTTGGCCAACAAGGGCGTATGCGCTTTTTGCTGAATATATTCAGGAAAAAACGCATACGCCCTTTTTGGCCAAGGGCATCATTGTCAACGTTTTGCCGCTTTTCATGTGCTTTAACGGCGATTCGAATCTACCTCCTGAAATCTGTTTCCTGCAATTCTGCCTTGATTTCAAGTCCTCTTCTTTGCCTTCCCTCAATATATTTGTGGACGAGATTTATCATTTATAACTCTGCAGGTTTGTGAATTGCAGTGCCCTGAACCTCCATTTTACAACTCGCGTTTTTGAGAGCTGGCCGCAAAAGCGCCGGATGGCTTCAGGCCCTGTTCTGGTTCCAGGGGGCAGGCTGAGCCTGTGGTAAATTATTCTTCCTGATGGGAATATAGAGTGACCTGTGCCTGTCCCAACACCAAGAGCTAGTCTCTCATTGGTTCCCCATCTTCCCGTTCATCCTCAGGACAAATTGCAACCTGTACGGAACAGGAGGTTAAAGGTGCTGATTCTCCAAGTAGGGAGATTGCTAGTAAGGCGGCTGGAATGGTGAACCCAGGCACAAGGGGATGAGAAATGAGGTGAGTTTTATAAACCTTTCCCCATCACACGGTGTACCATCTTCTGGGTTTCTCATGCATGTTTTCGATGTAGGAAGATGCCCTTGAAGCTGGAGATTTGGGACCCATGCGATGGGTACCACGCAGTATTACTTTAAAGGGTCTGCGTTTACTCACCCAACCTCACAAAACCTCTCAGCCCCAAGAGTGTCCACCCTTATGTCTCATCCAGCTGTGGGTCTAGATATGGTCAATCCAGGTTGCATCACAGCCCCTGAACGCATTGTGTAAGAATTTCGCTCTCTTTCACTGTCTTTGTTTCTTGGGTTTTTCAAAATAATTTATTTTCATAATGGGGTTTAGCTGCTTTTCACTGCTGTGTTTATGCCGCTTTACACCCACTTGACACACTAACTGAGAGATATAAATACATAGGTTTTAAGATTATTACTAGTCAGATATATTCTTGTGTGTTGAATAGGGCGTATTGAGTCCAGTTCTCTGAGCAAGGAGTAGGTCTTGTCTATTACATATTGGGTTTATGGAATGGTATCTGAGCTAATTTGAAACCCTTCTTTTATGTATCACCCCACCTCACCTTTCCCGTTAAGCAGCCATAGTGTGTTTTCTGCATGTGTGACTCTGTTCTGTTTTGTAATTCAGTTCAAGTGTAACGGTTTTTACATTCCCTCTATAAGTGATACCTTATGAGAAGTGTCCTTTTCTGTGTGACTTATTTCACTTAGAATCGTCGTACCTAAATCCACTCATCATGCTGCTACTAGCCTTATGACATTGATTTCATGGCTGAGTGATATTCCATTGTACATAAGGACCACAACTTCTTTATCCATTTTTCTCTTTCCTGGGATATTTAAGGTGGAATGAAGTGGAGGTCCTTGTCAACAGAGCAGCCCTAAACTTTGGGGTGCTTGTGTCTTGCTGATTTTTAATTTTCCCAATTTATACCCCCATGAGTGGAAGTGCCCTAGGCTCTCTAAGCTGTGTTTTTTAGATGTTTCAGGACACACCGTACACTTCCCAAGAGTGGCTGTTTGCAATTTACATCCCGCCCATCAGTGTAGCAAGGCTCCCCTTTGTCCATGGCCTGTCCTGCATTTCTGGTTTTGGCACATTTTTCAGCATGGCCCTTTTGACTGATGTGTAGCGAGTCTTCTTTGTAGCGCTGATTTGCCTTTCCAGCTTGCTTGGTTGGCCAAAAAGGGCGTATGCGTTTCTTCCTGAATATATTCAGGAAAAAACGCATACGCCCTTTTTGGCCAAGGGCATCATTGTCAACGTTTTGCCGCTTTTCATGTGCTTTAAAGGCGATTCGAATCTACCTCCTGAAATCTGTTTCCTGCAATTCTGCCTTGATTTCAAGTCCTCTTCTTTGCCTTCCCTCAATATATTTGTGGACGAGAGTTATCATTTATAACTCTGCAGGTTGGTGAATTGCACTGCCCTGAACCTCCATTTTACAACTCGCGTTTTTGGGAGCTGGCCTCAAATGCGCATGATGGCTTCAGGCCCTGTTCTGGTTCCAGGGGGCAGGCTGAGCCTGTGGTAAATTCTTCTTCCTGATGGGAAAATAGAGTGACCTGTGCCTGTCCCAACACCAAGAGCTAGTCTCTCATTGGTTCCCCGTCTTCCCGTTCATCCTCAGGACAAATTGCAACCTGTACGGAACAGGAGGTTAAAGGTGCTGATGCTCCAAGTAGGGAAATTGCTAGTAAAGCAGCTGGAATGGCGAACCCGGGCACAAGGAGATGAGAAATGAGGTGCGTTTCAGAAATCTTTCTCCATCACATGGTGTACCACCTTCTGGGTTTCTCATGCATGTTTTCAATGTAGCAGGATTCCCTTGAACCTGGAGATTTGGGACCCATGCGATGGGTACCACGCAGTATTACTTTAAAGGGTCTGCGTTTGCTCACCCAACCTCACCAAACCTCTCAGCCCCAAGAGTGTCCACCCTTATGTCTCATCCAGCTGTGGGTCTAGATATGGTCAATCCAGGTTGCATCACAGCCCCTGAACGCATTGTGTAAGAATTTCGCTCTCTTTCACTGTCTTTGTTTCTTGGGTTTTTCAAAGTAATTTATTTTTATAATGGGGTTTAGCTGCTTTTCACTGCTGTGTTTATGCCGCTTTACACCCACTTGACACACTAACAGAGAGATATCAATACATAGGTTTTAAGATTATTACTAGTCAGATATATCCTTGTGCGGTGAATAGGGCGTGTTGAGTCCAGTTCTCTGAGCAAGGAGTAGGTCTTGTCTATTACACATATTGGGTTTATGGAACGGTATCTGAGCAAATTTGAAACCCTTGTTTTATGTATCACCCCACCTCACCTTTCCCGTTAAGCAGCCATAGTGTGTTTTCTGCATGTGTGACTCATTTCTGTTTTTTAATTCAGTTCAAGTGTAACGGTTTTCACATTCCCTCTATCAGTGATACCTTATGAGAAGTGTCCTTTTCTGTGTGACTTATTTCACTTAGAATCGTCGTACCTAAATCCACTCATCATGCTGCTACTAGCCTTATGACATTGATTTCATGGCTGAGTGATATTCCATTGTACATAAGGACCACAACTTCTTTATCCATTTTTCTCTTTCCTGGGATATTGATGGTGGAATGAAGTGGAGGTCCTTGTCAACAGAGCAGCCCTAAACTTTGGGGTGCTTGTGTCTTGCTGATTTTTAATTTTCCCAATTTATACCCCCATGAGTGGAAGTGCCCTATGCTCTCTAAGCTGTGTTTTTTAGATGTTTCAGGACTCACCGTACACTTCTCCAGAGTGGCTGTTGGCAATTTACATCCCGCCCATCAGTGTAGCAAGGCTCCCATTTCTCCATGGCCTGTCCTGCATTTCTGGTTTTGACACTTTTTTCAGCATGGCCCTTTTGACCGATGGGAAGCGAGACTTCTTTGTAGCGCTGATTTGCCTTTCCAGGTTGCTTGGTTGGCTAAAAAGGGCGTATGCGCTTTTTCCTGAATATATTCAGGAAAAAACGCATACGCTCTTTTTGGCCAAGGGCATCATTGTCAACGTTTTGCCGCTTTTCATGTGCTTTAAAGGCGATTCGAATCTACCTCCTGTAATCTGTTTCCTGCAATTCTGCCTTGATTTCAAATCCTCTTCTTTGCCTTCCCTCAATATATTTGTGGACGAGAGTTATCATTTATAACTCTGCAGGTTTGTGAATCGCAGTGCCCGGAAGCTCCATTTTACAACTCGGTTTTTGGGAGCTGGCCGCAAATGCGCAGGATGGCTTCAGGCCCTCTTCTGGTTCCGGGGGGCAGAATGAGCCTGTGGTTAATTCTTCTTCCTGATGGGAAAATAGAGTGACCTGTGCCTGTCCCAACACCAAGAGCTAGTCTCTCATTGGTTCCCCGTCTTCCCGTTCATCCTCAGGACAAATTGCAACCTGTACGGAACAGAAGGTTAAAGGTGCTGATGCTCCAAGTAGGGAGATTGGTAGTAAAGCGGCTGGAATGGGGAACCCGGGCACAAGGAGATGAGAAATGAGGTGCGTTTTAGAAACCTTTCCCCATCACATGGTGTACCAACTTCTGGGTTTCTCATGCATGTTTTCGATGTAGGAAGATGCCCTTGAACCTGGAGATTTGGGACCCATGCGATGGGTACCACGTAGTATTATTAAAAGGGTCTGCGTTTACTCACGAAACCTCACCAAACCTCTAAGCCCCAAGAGTGTCCACCCTTATGTCTCATCCAGCTGTGGGTCTAGATATGGTCAATCCAGGTTGCATCACAGCCCCTGAACGCATTGTGTAAGAATTTCTCTCTCTTTCACTATCTTTGTTTCATGGGTTTTTCAAAGTAATTTATTTTCATAATGGGGTTTAGCTGCTTTTCACTGCTGTGTTTATGCTGCTTTACACCCACTTGACACACTAACAGAGAGATATCAATACATAGGTTTTAAGATTATTACTAGTCAGATATAATCTTGTGCGGTGAATAGGGCGTGTTGAGTCCAGTTCTCTGAGCAAGGAGTAGGTCTTGTCTATTACATATTGGGTTTATGGAACGGTATGTGAGCTAATTTGAAACCCTTGTTTTATGTATCACCCCACCTCACCTTTCCCGTTAAGCAGCCATAGTGTGTTTTCTGCATGTGTGACTCTGTTCTGTTTTGTAATTCAGTTCAAGTGTAACGGTTTTTACATTCCCTCTATCAGTAATACCTTATGAGAAGTGTCCTTTACTGTGTGACTTATTTCACTTAGAATCGTCGTACCTAAATCCACTCATCATGCTGCTACTAGCCTTATGACATTGATTTCATGGCTGAGTGATATTCCATTGTACATAAGGACCACAACTTCTTTATCCATTTTTCTCTTTCCTGGGATATTGAAGGTGGAATGAAGTGGAGGTCCTTGTCAACAGAGCAGCCCTAAACTTTGGGGTGCTTGTGTCTTGCTGATTTTTCATTTTCCCAATTTATACCCCAATGAGTGGAAGTGCCCTATGCTCTCTAAGCTGTGTTTTTTAGATGTTTCAGGACTCACCGTACACTTCTCCAGAGTGGCTGTTGGCAATTTACATCCCGCCCATCAGTGCAGCAAGGCTCCCATGTCTCCATGACCTGTCCTGCATTTTCGGTTTTCACACTTTTTTCAGCATGGCCCTTTTGACCGATGGGAAGCGAGACTTCTTTGTAGCGCTGATTTCCCTTTCCAGGTTTCTTGGTTGGCCAACAAGGGCGTATGCGCTTTTTGCTGAATATATTCAGGAAAAAACGCATACGCCCTTTTTGGCCAAGGGCATCATTGTCAACGTTTTGCCGCTTTTCATGTGCTTTAACGGCGATTCGAATCTACCTCCTGAAATCTGTTTCCTGCAATTCTGCCTTGATTTCAAGTCCTCTTCTTTGCCTTCCCTCAATATATTTGTGGACGAGATTTATCATTTATAACTCTGCAGGTTTGTGAATTGCAGTGCCCTGAACCTCCATTTTACAACTCGCGTTTTTGAGAGCTGGCCGCAAAAGCGCCGGATGGCTTCAGGCCCTGTTCTGGTTCCAGGGGGCAGGCTGAGCCTGTGGTAAATTATTCTTCCTGATGGGAATATAGAGTGACCTGTGCCTGTCCCAACACCAAGAGCTAGTCTCTCATTGGTTCCCCATCTTCCCGTTCATCCTCAGGACAAATTGCAACCTGTACGGAACAGGAGGTTAAAGGTGCTGATTCTCCAAGTAGGGAGATTGCTAGTAAGACGGCTGGAATGGTGAACCCAGGCACAAGGGGATGAGAAATGAGGTGAGTTTTATAAACCTTTCCCCATCACACGGTGTACCATCTTCTGGGTTTCTCATGCATGTTTTCGATGTAGGAAGATGCCCTTGAAGCTGGAGATTTGGGACCCATGCGATGGGTACCACGCAGTATTACTTTAAAGGGTCTGCGTTTACTCACCCAACCTCACAAAACCTCTCAGCCCCAAGAGTGTCCACCCTTATGTCTCATCCAGCTGTGGGTCTAGATATGGTCAATCCAGGTTGCATCACAGCCCCTGAACGCATTGTGTAAGAATTTCGCTCTCTTTCACTGTCTTTGTTTCTTGGGTTTTTCAAAATAATTTATTTTCATAAGGGGGTTTAGCTGCTTTTCACTGCTGTGTTTATGCCGCTTTACACCCACTTGACACACTAACTGAGAGATATAAATACATAGGTTTTAAGATTATTACTAGTCAGATATATTCTTGTGTGTTGAATAGGGCGTATTGAGTCCAGTTCTCTGAGCAAGGAGTAGGTCTTGTCTATTACATATTGGGTTTATGGAATGGTATCTGAGCTAATTTGAAACCCTTCTTTTATGTATCACCCCACCTCACCTTTCCCGTTAAGCAGCCATAGTGTGTTTTCTGCATGTGTGACTCTGTTCTGTTTTGTAATTCAGTTCAAGTGTAACGGTTTTTACATTCCCTCTATAAGTGATACCTTATGAGAAGTGTCCTTTTCTGTGTGACTTATTTCACTTAGAATCGTCGTACCTAAATCCACTCATCATGCTGCTACTAGCCTTATGACATTGATTTCATGGCTGAGTGATATTCCATTGTACATAAGGACCACAACTTCTTTATCCATTTTTCTCTTTCCTGGGATATTTAAGGTGGAATGAAGTGGAGGTCCTTGTCAACAGAGCAGCCCTAAACTTTGGGGTGCTTGTGTCTTGCTGATTTTTAATTTTCCCAATTTATACCCCCATGAGTGGAAGTGCCCTAGGCTCTCTAAGCTGTGTTTTTTAGATGTTTCAGGACACACCGTACACTTCCCAAGAGTGGCTGTTTGCAATTTACATCCCGCCCATCAGTGTAGCAAGGCTCCCCTTTGTCCATGGCCTGTCCTGCATTTCTGGTTTTGGCACATTTTTCAGCATGGCCCTTTTGACTGATGTGTAGCGAGTCTTCTTTGTAGCGCTGATTTGCCTTTCCAGCTTGCTTGGTTGGCCAAAAAGGGCGTATGCGTTTCTTCCTGAATATATTCAGGAAAAAACGCATACGCCCTTTTTGGCCAAGGGCATCATTGTCAACGTTTTGCCGCTTTTCATGTGCTTTAAAGGCGATTCGAATCTACCTCCTGAAATCTGTTTCCTGCAATTCTGCCTTGATTTCAAGTCCTCTTCTTTGCCTTCCCTCAATATATTTGTGGACGAGAGTTATCATTTATAACTCTGCAGGTTGGTGAATTGCACTGCCCTGAACCTCCATTTTACAACTCGCGTTTTTGGGAGCTGGCCTCAAATGCGCATGATGGCTTCAGGCCCTGTTCTGGTTCCAGGGGGCAGGCTGAGACTGTGGTAAATTCTTCTTCCTGATGGGAAAATAGAGTGACCTGTGCCTGTCCCAACACCAAGAGCTAGTCTATCATTGGTTCCCCGTCTTCCCGTTCATCCTCAGGACAAATTGCAACCTGTACGGAACAGGAGGTTAAAGGTGCTGATGCTCCAAGTAGGGAGATTGCTAGTAAAGCAGCTGAAATGGCGAACCCGGGCACAAGGAGATGAGAAATGAGGTGCGTTTCAGAAATCTTTCTCCATCACATGGTGTACCATCTTCTGGGTTTCTCATGCATGTTTTCAATGTAGCAGGATTCCCTTGAACCTGGAGATTTGGGACCCATGCGATGGGTACCACGCAGTATTACTTTAAAGGGTCTGCGTTTGCTCACCCAACCTCACCAAACCTCTCAGCCCCAAGAGTGTCCACCCTTATGTCTCATCCAGCTGTGGGTCTAGATATGGTCAATCCAGGTTGCATCACAGCCCCTGAACGCATTGTGTAAGAATTTCGCTCTCTTTCACTGTCTTTGTTTCTTGGGTTTTTCAAAGTAATTTATTTTTATAATGGGGTTTAGCTGCTTTTCACTGCTGTGTTTATGCCGCTTTACACCCACTTGACACACTAACAGAGAGATATCAATACATAGGTTTTAAGATTATTACTAGTCAGATATATCCTTGTGCGGTGAATAGGGCGTGTTGAGTCCAGTTCTCTGAGCAAGGAGTAGGTCTTGTCTATTACACATATTGGGTTTATGGAACGGTATCTGAGCAAATTTGAAACCCTTGTTTTATGTATCACCCCACCTCACCTTTCCCGTTAAGCAGCCATAGTGTGTTTTCTGCATGTGTGACTCATTTCTGTTTTTTAATTCAGTTCAAGTGTAACGGTTTTCACATTCCCTCTATCAGTGATACCTTATGAGAAGTGTCCTTTTCTGTGTGACTTATTTCACTTAGAATCGTCCTACCTAAATCCACTCATCATGCTGCTACTAGCCTTATGACATTGATTTCATGGCTGAGTGATATTCCATTGTACATAAGGACCACAACTTCTTTATCCATTTTTCTCTTTCCTGGGATATTGATGGTGGAATGAAGTGGAGGTCCTTGTCAACAGAGCAGCCCTAAACTTTGGGGTGCTTGTGTCTTGCTGATTTTTAATTTTCCCAATTTATACCCCCATGAGTGGAAGTGCCCTATGCTCTCTAAGCTGTGTTTTTTAGATGTTTCAGGACTCACCGTACACTTCTCCAGAGTGGCTGTTGGCAATTTACATCCCGCCCATCAGTGTAGCAAGGCTCCCATTTCTCCATGGCCTGTCCTGCATTTCTGGTTTTGACACTTTTTTCAGCATGGCCCTTTTGACCGATGGGAAGCGAGACTTCTTTGTAGCGCTGATTTGCCTTTCCAGGTTGCTTGGTTGGCTAAAAAGGGCGTATGCGCTTTTTCCTGAATATATTCAGGAAAAAACGCATACGCTCTTTTTGGCCAAGGGCATCATTGTCAACGTTTTGCCGCTTTTCATGTGCTTTAAAGGCGATTCGAATCTACCTCCTGTAATCTGTTTCCTGCAATTCTGCCTTGATTTCAAATCCTCTTCTTTGCCTTCCCTCAATATATTTGTGGACGAGAGTTATCATTTATAACTCTGCAGGTTTGTGAATCGCAGTGCCCGGAAGCTCCATTTTACAACTCGGTTTTTGGGAGCTGGCCGCAAATGCGCAGGATGGCTTCAGGCCCTCTTCTGGTTCCGGGGGGCAGAATGAGCCTGTGGTTAATTCTTCTTCCTGATGGGAAAATAGAGTGACCTGTGCCTGTCCCAACACCAAGAGCTAGTCTCTCATTGGTTCCCCGTCTTCCCGTTCATCCTCAGGACAAATTGCAACCTGTACGGAACAGAAGGTTAAAGGTGCTGATGCTCCAAGTAGGGAGATTGGTAGTAAAGCGGCTGGAATGGGGAACCCGGGCACAAGGAGATGAGAAATGAGGTGCGTTTTAGAAACCTTTCCCCATCACATGGTGTACCAACTTCTGGGTTTCTCATGCATGTTTTCGATGTAGGAAGATGCCCTTGAACCTGGAGATTTGGGACCCATGCGATGGGTACCACGTAGTATTATTAAAAGGGTCTGCGTTTACTCACGAAACCTCACCAAACCTCTAAGCCCCAAGAGTGTCCACCCTTATGTCTCATCCAGCTGTGGGTCTAGATATGGTCAATCCAGGTTGCATCACAGCCCCTGAACGCATTGTGTAAGAATTTCTCTCTCTTTCACTATCTTTGTTTCATGGGTTTTTCAAAGTAATTTATTTTCATAATGGGGTTTAGCTGCTTTTCACTGCTGTGTTTATGCTGCTTTACACCCACTTGACACACTAACAGAGAGATATCAATACATAGGTTTTAAGATTATTACTAGTCAGATATAATCTTGTGCGGTGAATAGGGCGTGTTGAGTCCAGTTCTCTGAGCAAGGAGTAGGTCTTGTCTATTACATATTGGGTTTATGGAACGGTATGTGAGCTAATTTGAAACCCTTGTTTTATGTATCACCCCACCTCACCTTTCCCGTTAAGCAGCCATAGTGTGTTTTCTGCATGTGTGACTCTGTTCTGTTTTGTAATTCACTTCAAGTGTAACGGTTTTTACATTCCCTCTATCAGTAATACCTTATGAGAAGTGTCCTTTACTGTGTGACTTATTTCACTTAGAATCGTCGTACCTAAATCCACTCATCATGCTGCTACTAGCCTTATGACATTGATTTCATGGCTGAGTGATATTCCATTGTACATAAGGACCACAACTTCTTTATCCATTTTTCTCTTTCCTGGGATATTGAAGGTGGAATGAAGTGGAGGTCCTTGTCAACAGAGCAGCCCTAAACTTTGTGGTGCTTGTGTCTTGCTGATTTTTCATTTTCCCAATTTATACCCCAATGAGTGGAAGTGCCCTATGCTCTCTAAGCTGTGTTTTTTAGATGTTTCAGGACTCACCGTACACTTCTCCAGAGTGGCTGTTGGCAATTTACATCCCGCCCATCAGTGCAGCAAGGCTCCCATGTCTCCATGACCTGTCCTGCATTTTCGGTTTTCACACTTTTTTCAGCATGGCCCTTTTGACCGATGGGAAGCGAGACTTCTTTGTAGCGCTGATTTCCCTTTCCAGGTTTCTTGGTTGGCCAACAAGGGCGTATGCGCTTTTTGCTGAATATATTCAGGAAAAAACGCATACGCCCTTTTTGGCCAAGGGCATCATTGTCAACGTTTTGCCACTTTTCATGTGCTTTAACGGCGATTCGAATCTACCTCCTGAAATCTGTTTCCTGCAATTCTGCCTTGATTTCAAGTCCTCTTCTTTGCCTTCCCTCAATATATTTGTGGACGAGATTTATCATTTATAACTCTGCAGGTTTGTGAATTGCAGTGCCCTGAACCTCCATTTTACAACTCGCGTTTTTGAGAGCTGGCCGCAAAAGCGCCGGATGGCTTCAGGCCCTGTTCTGGTTCCAGGGGGCAGGCTGAGCCTGTGGTAAATTATTCTTCCTGATGGGAATATAGAGTGACCTGTGCCTGTCCCAACACCAAGAGCTAGTCTCTCATTGGTTCCCCATCTTCCCGTTCATCCTCAGGACAAATTGCAACCTGTACGGAACAGGAGGTTAAAGGTGCTGATTCTCCAAGTAGGGAGATTGCTAGTAAGGCGGCTGGAATGGTGAACCCAGGCACAAGGGGATGAGAAATGAGGTGAGTTTTATAAACCTTTCCCCATCACACGGTGTACCATCTTCTGGGTTTCTCATGCATGTTTTCGATGTAGGAAGATGCCCTTGAAGCTGGAGATTTGGGACCCATGCGATGGGTACCACGCAGTATTACTTTAAAGGGTCTGCGTTTACTCACCCAACCTCACAAAACCTCTCAGCCCCAAGAGTGTCCACCCTTATGTCTCATCCAGCTGTGGGTCTAGATATGGTCAATCCAGGTTGCATCACAGCCCCTGAACGCATTGTGTAAGAATTTCGCTCTCTTTCACTGTCTTTGTTTCTTGGGTTTTTCAAAATAATTTATTTTCATAATGGGGTTTAGCTGCTTTTCACTGCTGTGTTTATGCCGCTTTACACCCACTTGACACACTAACTGAGAGATATAAATACATAGGTTTTAAGATTATTACTAGTCAGATATATTCTTGTGTGTTGAATAGGGCGTATTGAGTCCAGTTCTCTGAGCAAGGAGTAGGTCTTGTCTATTACATATTGGGTTTATGGAATGGTATCTGAGCTAATTTGAAACCCTTCTTTTATGTATCACCCCACCTCACCTTTCCCGTTAAGCAGCCATAGTGTGTTTTCTGCATGTGTGACTCTGTTCTGTTTTGTAATTCAGTTCAAGTGTAACGGTTTTTACATTCCCTCTATAAGTGATACCTTATGAGAAGTGTCCTTTTCTGTGTGACTTATTTCACTTAGAATCGTCGTACCTAAATCCACTCATCATGCTGCTACTAGCCTTATGACATTGATTTCATGGCTGAGTGATATTCCATTGTACATAAGGACCACAACTTCTTTATCCATTTTTCTCTTTCCTGGGATATTTAAGGTGGAATGAAGTGGAGGTCCTTGTCAACAGAGCAGCCCTAAACTTTGGGGTGCTTGTGTCTTGCTGATTTTTAATTTTCCCAATTTATACCCCCATGAGTGGAAGTGCCCTAGGCTCTCTAAGCTGTGTTTTTTAGATGTTTCAGGACACACCGTACACTTCCCAAGAGTGGCTGTTTGCAATTTACATCCCGCCCATCAGTGTAGCAAGGCTCCCCTTTGTCCATGGCCTGTCCTGCATTTCTGGTTTTGGCACATTTTTCAGCATGGCCCTTTTGACTGATGTGTAGCGAGTCTTCTTTGTAGCGCTGATTTGCCTTTCCAGCTTGCTTGGTTGGCCAAAAAGGGCGTATGCGTTTCTTCCTGAATATATTCAGGAAAAAACGCATACGCCCTTTTTGGCCAAGGGCATCATTGTCAACGTTTTGCCGCTTTTCATGTGCTTTAAAGGCGATTCGAATCTACCTCCTGAAATCTGTTTCCTGCAATTCTGCCTTGATTTCAAGTCCTCTTCTTTGCCTTCCCTCAATATATTTGTGGACGAGAGTTATCATTTATAACTCTGCAGGTTGGTGAATTGCACTGCCCTGAACCTCCATTTTACAACTCGCGTTTTTGGGAGCTGGCCTCAAATGCGCATGATGGCTTCAGGCCCTGTTCTGGTTCCAGGGGGCAGGCTGAGCCTGTGGTAAATTCTTCTTCCTGATGGGAAAATAGAGTGACCTGTGCCTGTCCCAACACCAAGAGCTAGTCTCTCATTGGTTCCACGTCTTCCCGTTCATCCTCAGGACAAATTGCAACCTGTACGGAACAGGAGGTTAAAGGTGCTGTTGCTCCAAGTAGGGAGATTGCTAGTAAAGCAGCTGGAATGGCGAACCCGGGCACAAGGAGATGAGAAATGAGGTGCGTTTCAGAAATCTTTCTCCATCACATGGTGTACCATCTTCTGGGTTTCTCATGCATGTTTTCAATGTAGCAGGATTCCCTTGAACCTGGAGATTTGGGACCCATGCGATGGGTACCACGCAGTATTACTTTAAAGGGTCTGCGTTTGCTCACCCAACCTCACCAAACCTCTCAGCCCCAAGAGTGTCCACCCTTATGTCTCATCCAGCTGTGGGTCTAGATATGGTCAATCCAGGTTGCATCACAGCCCCTGAACGCATTGTGTAAGGATTTCGCTCGCTTTCACTGTCTTTGTTTCTTGGGTTTTTCAAAGTAATTTATTTTCATAATGGGGTTTAGCTGCTTTTCACTGCTGTGTTTATGCCGCTTTACACCCACTTGACACACTAACTGAGAGATATCAATACATAGGTTTTAAGATTATTACTAGTCAGATATATTCTTGTGTGTTGAATAGGGCGTATTGAGTCCAGTTCTCTGAGCAAGGAGTAGGTCTTGTCTATTACATATTGGGTTTATGGAATGGTATCTGAGCTAATTTGAAACCCTTCTTTTATGTATCACCCCACCTCACCTTTCCCGTTAAGCAGCCATAGTGTGTTTTCTGCATGTGTGACTCTGTTCTGTTTTGTAATTCAGTTCAAGTGTAACGGTTTTTACATTCCCTCTATAAGTGATACCTTATGAGAAGTGTCCTTTTCTGTGTGACTTATTTCACTTAGAATCGTCGTACCTAAATCCACTCATCATGCTGCTACTAGCCTTATGACATTGATTTCATGGCTGAGTGATATTCCATTGTACATAAGGACCACAAATTCTTTACCCATTTTTCTCTTTCCTGGGATATTTAAGGTGGAATGAAGTGGAGGTCCTTGTCAACAGAGCAGCCCTAAACTTTGGGGTGCTTGTGTCTTGCTGATTTTTCATTTTCCCAATTTATACCCCCATGAGTGGAAGTGCCCTAGGCTCTCTAAGCTGTGTTTTTTAGATGTTTCAGGACACACCGTACACTTCCCAAGTGTGGCTGTTGGCAATTTACATCCCGCCCATCAGTGTAGCAAGGCTCCCCTTTGTCCATGGCCTGTCCTGCATTTCTGGTTTTGGCACATTTTTCAGCATGGCCCTTTTGACTGATGTGTAGCGAGTCTTCTTTGTAGCGCTGATTTGCCTTTCCAGCTTGCTTGGTTGGCCAAAAAGGGCGTATGCGTTTCTTCCTGAATATATTCAGGAAAAAACGCATACGCCCTTTTTGGCCAAGGGCATCATTGTCAACGTTTTGCCGCTTTTCATGTGCTTTAAAGGCGATTCGAATCTACCTCCTGAAATCTGTTTCCTGCAATTCTGCCTTGATTTCAAGTCCTCTTCTTTGCCTTCCCTCAATATATTTGTGGACGAGAGTTATCATTTATAACTCTGCAGGTTGGTGAATTGCACTGCCCTGAACCTCCATTTTACAACTCGCGTTTTTGGGAGCTGGCCTCAAATGCGCATGATGGCTTCAGGCCCTGTTCTGGTTCCAGGGGGCAGGCTGAGCCTGTGGTAAATTCTTCTTCCTGATGGGAAAATAGAGTGACCTGTGCCTGTCCCAACACCAAGAGCTAGTCTCTCATTGGTTCCACGTCTTCCCGTTCATCCTCAGGACAAATTGCAACCTGTACGGAACAGGAGGTTAAAGGTGCTGTTGCTCCAAGTAGGGAGATTGCTAGTAAAGCAGCTGGAATGGCGAACCCGGGCACAAGGAGATGAGAAATGAGGTGCGTTTCAGAAATCTTTCTCCATCACATGGTGTACCATCTTCTGGGTTTCTCATGCATGTTTTCAATGTAGCAGGATTCCCTTGAACCTGGAGATTTGGGACCCATGCGATGGGTACCACGCAGTATTACTTTAAAGGGTCTGCGTTTGCTCACCCAACCTCACCAAACCTCTCAGCCCCAAGAGTGTCCACCCTTATGTCTCATCCAGCTGTGGGTCTAGATATGGTCAATCCAGGTTGCATCACAGCCCCTGAACGCATTGTGTAAGGATTTCGCTCGCTTTCACTGTCTTTGTTTCTTGGGTTTTTCAAAGTAATTTATTTTCATAATGGGGTTTAGCTGCTTTTCACTGCTGTGTTTATGCCGCTTTACACCCACTTGACACACTAACTGAGAGATATCAATACATAGGTTTTAAGATTATTACTAGTCAGATATATTCTTGTGTGTTGAATAGGGCGTATTGAGTCCAGTTCTCTGAGCAAGGAGTAGGTCTTGTCTATTACATATTGGGTTTATGGAATGGTATCTGAGCTAATTTGAAACCCTTCTTTTATGTATCACCCCACCTCACCTTTCCCGTTAAGCAGCCATAGTGTGTTTTCTGCATGTGTGACTCTGTTCTGTTTTGTAATTCAGTTCAAGTGTAACGGTTTTTACATTCCCTCTATAAGTGATACCTTATGAGAAGTGTCCTTTTCTGTGTGACTTATTTCACTTAGAATCGTCGTACCTAAATCCACTCATCATGCTGCTACTAGCCTTATGACATTGATTTCATGGCTGAGTGATATTCCATTGTACATAAGGACCACAAATTCTTTACCCATTTTTCTCTTTCCTGGGATATTTAAGGTGGAATGAAGTGGAGGTCCTTGTCAACAGAGCAGCCCTAAACTTTGGGGTGCTTGTGTCTTGCTGATTTTTCATTTTCCCAATTTATACCCCCATGAGTGGAAGTGCCCTAGGCTCTCTAAGCTGTGTTTTTTAGATGTTTCAGGACACACCGTACACTTCCCAAGTGTGGCTGTTGGCAATTTACATCCCGCCCATCAGTGTAGCAAGGCTCCCCTTTGTCCATGGCCTGTCCTGCATTTCTGGTTTTGGCACATTTTTCAGCATGGCCCTTTTGACTGATGTGTAGCGAGTCTTCTTTGTAGCGCTGATTTGCCTTTCCAGCTTGCTTGGTTGGCCAAAAAGGGCGTATGCGTTTCTTCCTGAATATATTCAGGAAAAAACGCATACGCCCTTTTTGGCCAAGGGCATCATTGTCAACGTTTTGCCGCTTTTCATGTGCTTTAAATGCGATTCGAATCTACCTCCTGAAATCTGTTTCCTGCAATTCTGCCTTGATTTCAAGTCCTCTTCTTTGCCTTCCCTCAATATATTTGTGGACGAGAGTTATCATTTATAACTCTGCAGGTTGGTGAATTGCACTGCCCTGAACCTCCATTTTACAACTCGCGTTTTTGGGAGCTGGCCTCAAATGCGCATGATGGCTTCAGGCCCTGTTCTGGTTCCAGGGGGCAGGCTGAGCCTGTGGTAAATTCTTCTTCCTGATGGGAAAATAGAGTGACCTGTGCCTGTCCCAACACCAAGAGCTAGTCTCTCATTGGTTCCCCGTCTTCCCGTTCATCCTCAGGACAAATTGCAACCTGTACGGAACAGGAGGTTAAAGGTGCTGATGCTCCAAGTAGGGAGATTGCTAGTAAAGCAGCTGGAATGGCGAACCCGGGCACAAGGAGATGAGAAATGAGGTGCGTTTCAGAAACCTTTCCCCATCACATGGTGTACCATCTTCTGGGTTTCTCATGCATGTTTTCAATGTAGCAGGATTCCCTTGAACCTGGAGATTTGGGACCCATGCGATGGGTACCACGCAGTATTACTTTAAAGGGTCTGCGTTTGCTCACCCAACCTCACCAAACCTCTCAGCCCCAAGAGTGTCCACCCTTATGTCTCATCCAGCTGTGGGTCTAGATATGGTCAATCCAGGTTGCATCACAGCCCCTGAACGCATTGTGTAAGAATTTCGCTCTCTTTCACTGTCTTTGTTTCATGGGTTTTTCAAAGTAATTTATTTTTATAATGGGGTTTAGCTGCTTTTCACTGCTGTGTTTATGCCGCTTTACACCCACTTGACACACTAACAGAGAGATATCAATACATAGGTTTTAAGATTATTACTAGTCAGATATATCCTTGTGCGGTGAATAGGGCGTGTTGAGTCCAGTTCTCTGAGCAAGGAGTAGGTCTTGTCTATTACACATATTGGGTTTATGGAACGGTATCTGAGCAAATTTGAAACCCTTGTTTTATGTATCACCCCACCTCACCTTTCCCGTTAAGCAGCCATAGTGTGTTTTCTGCATGTGTGACTCATTTCTGTTTTTTAATTCAGTTCAAGTGTAACGGTTTTCACATTCCCTCTATCAGTGATACCTTATGAGAAGTGTCCTTTTCTGTGTGACTTATTTCACTTAGAATCGTCCTACCTAAATCCACTCATCATGCTGCTACTAGCCTTATGACATTGATTTCATGGCTGAGTGATATTCCATTGTACATAAGGACCACAACTTCTTTATCCATTTTTCTCTTTCCTGGGATATTGATGGTGGAATGAAGTGGAGGTCCTTGTCAACAGAGCAGCCCTAAACTTTGGGGTGCTTGTGTCTTGCTGATTTTTAATTTTCCCAATTTATACCCCCATGAGTGGAAGTGCCCTATGCTCTCTAAGCTGTGTTTTTTAGATGTTTCAGGACTCACCGTACACTTCTCCAGAGTGGCTGTTGGCAATTTACATCCCGCCCATCAGTGTAGCAAGGCTCCCATTTCTCCATGGCCTGTCCTCCATTTCTGGTTTTGACACTTTTTTCAGCATGGCCCTTTTGACCGATGGGAAGCGAGACTTATTTGTAGCGCTGATTTGCCTTTCCAGGTTGCTTGGTTGGCTAAAAAGGGCGTATGCGCTTTTTCCTGAATATATTCAGGAAAAAACGCATACGCTCTTTTTGGCCAAGGGCATCATTGTCAACGTTTTGCCGCTTTTCATGTGCTTTAAAGGCGATTCGAATCTACCTCCTGTAATCTGTTTCCTGCAATTCTGCCTTGATTTCAAATCCTCTTCTTTGCCTTCCCTCAATATATTTGTGGACGAGAGTTATCATTTATAACTCTGCAGGTTTGTGAATCGCAGTGCCCGGAAGCTCCATTTTACAACTCGGTTTTTGGGAGCTGGCCGCAAATGCGCAGGATGGCTTCAGGCCCTCTTCTGGTTCCGGGGGGCAGAATGAGCCTGTGGTTAATTCTTCTTCCTGATGGGAAAATAGAGTGACCTGTGCCTGTCCCAACACCAAGAGCTAGTCTCTCATTGGTTCCCCGTCTTCCCGTTCATCCTCAGGACAAATTGCAACCTGTACGGAACAGAAGGTTAAAGGTGCTGATGCTCCAAGTAGGGAGATTGGTAGTAAAGCGGCTGGAATGGGGAACCCGGGCACAAGGAGATGAGAAATGAGGTGCGTTTTAGAAACCTTTCCCCATCACATGGTGTACCAACTTCTGGGTTTCTCATGCATGTTTTCGATGTAGGAAGATGCCCTTGAACCTGGAGATTTGGGACCCATGCGATGGGTACCACGTAGTATTATTAAAAGGGTCTGCGTTTACTCACGAAACCTCACCCAACCTCTAAGCCCCAAGAGTGTCCACCCTTATGTCTCATCCAGCTGTGGGTCTAGATATGGTCAATCCAGGTTGCATCACAGCCCCTGAACGCATTGTGTAAGAATTTCTCTCTCTTTCACTATCTTTGTTTCATGGGTTTTTCAAAGTAATTTATTTTCATAATGGGGTTTAGCTGCTTTTCACTGCTGTGTTTATGCTGCTTTACACCCACTTGACACACTAACAGAGAGATATCAATACATAGGTTTTAAGATTATTACTAGTCAGATATAATCTTGTGCGGTGAATAAGGCGTGTTGAGTCCAGTTCTCTGAGCAAGGAGTACGTCTTGTCTATTACATATTGGGTTTATGGAACGGTATCTGAGCTAATTTGAAACCCTTGTTTTATGTATCACCCCACCTCACCTTTCCCGTTAAGCAGCCATAGTGTGTTTTCTGCATGTGTGACTCTGTTCTGTTTTGTAATTCAGTTCAAGTGTAACGGTTTTTACATTCCCTCTATCAGTAATACCTTATGAGAAGTGTCCTTTACTGTGTGACTTATTTCACTTAGAATCGTCGTACCTAAATCCACTCATCATGCTGCTACTAGCCTTATGACATTGATTTCATGGCTGAGTGATATTCCATTGTACATAAGGACCACAACTTCTTTATCCATTTTTCTCTTTCCTGGGATATTGAAGGTGGAATGAAGTGGAGGTCCTTGTCAACAGAGCAGCCCTAAACTTTGGGGTGCTTGTGTCTTGCTGATTTTTCATTTTCCCAATTTATACCCCCATGAGTGGAAGTGCCCTAGGCTCTCTAAGCTGTGTTTTTTAGATGTTTCAGGACTCACCGTACACTTCTCCAGAGTGGCTGTTGGCAATTTACATCCCGCCCATCAGTGTAGCAAGGCTCCCCTTTGTCCATGGCCTGTCCTGCATTTCTGGTTTTGGCACATTTTTCAGCATGGCCCTTTTGACTGATGTGTAGCGAGTCTTCTTTGTAGCGCTGATTTGCCTTTCCAGCTTGCTTGGTTGGCCAAAAAGGGCGTATGCGTTTCTTCCTGAATATATTCAGGAAAAAACGCATACGCCCTTTTTGGCCAAGGGCATCATTGTCAACGTTTTGCCGCTTTTCATGTGCTTTAAAGGCGATTCGAATCTACCTCCTGAAATCTGTTTCCTGCAATTCTGCCTTGATTTCAAGTCCTCTTCTTTGCCTTCCCTCAATATATTTGTGGACGAGAGTTATCATTTATAACTCTGCAGGTTGGTGAATTGCACTGCCCTGAACCTCCATTTTACAACTCGCGTTTTTGGGAGCTGGCCTCAAATGCGCATGATGGCTTCAGGCCCTGTTCTGGTTCCAGGGGGCAGGCTGAGACTGTGGTAAATTCTTCTTCCTGATGGGAAAATAGAGTGACCTGTGCCTGTCCCAACACCAAGAGCTAGTCTCTCATTGGTTCCCCGTCTTCCCGTTCATCCTCAGGACAAATTGCAACCTGTACGGAACAGGAGGTTAAAGGTGCTGATGCTCCAAGTAGGGAGATTGCTAGTAAAGCAGCTGAAATGGCGAACCCGGGCACAAGGAGATGAGAAATGAGGTGCGTTTCAGAAATCTTTCTCCATCACATGGTGTACCATCTTCTGGGTTTCTCATGCATGTTTTCAATGTAGCAGGATTCCCTTGAACCTGGAGATTTGGGACCCATGCGATGGGTACCACGCAGTATTACTTTAAAGGGTCTGCGTTTGCTCACCCAACCTCACCAAACCTCTCAGCCCCAAGAGTGTCCACCCTTATGTCTCATCCAGCTGTGGGTCTAGATATGGTCAATCCAGGTTGCATCACAGCCCCTGAACGCATTGTGTAAGAATTTCGCTCTCTTTCACTGTCTTTGTTTCTTGGGTTTTTCAAAGTAATTTATTTTTATAATGGGGTTTAGCTGCTTTTCACTGCTGTGTTTATGCCGCTTTACACCCACTTGACACACTAACAGAGAGATATCAATACATAGGTTTTAAGATTATTACTAGTCAGATATATCCTTGTGCGGTGAATAGGGCGTGTTGAGTCCAGTTCTCTGAGCAAGGAGTAGGTCTTGTCTATTACATATTGGGTTTATGGAACGGTATCTGAGCAAATTTGAAACCCTTGTTTTATGTATCACCCCACCTCACCTTTCCCGTTAAGCAGCCATAGTGTGTTTTCTGCATGTGTGACTCATTTCTGTTTTTTAATTCAGTTCAAGTGTAACGGTTTTCACATTCCCTCTATCAGTGATACCTTATGAGAAGTGTCCTTTTCTGTGTGACTTATTTCACTTAGAATCGTCCTACCTAAATCCACTCATCATGCTGCTACTAGCCTTATGACATTGATTTCATGGCTGAGTGATATTCCATTGTACATAAGGACCACAACTTCTTTATCCATTTTTCTCTTTCCTGGGATATTGATGGTGGAATGAAGTGGAGGTCCTTGTCAACAGAGCAGCCCTAAACTTTGGGGTGCTTGTGTCTTGCTGATTTTTAATTTTCCCAATTTATACCCCCATGAGTGGAAGTGCCCTATGCTCTCTAAGCTGTGTTTTTTAGATGTTTCAGGACTCACCGTACACTTCTCCAGAGTGGCTGTTGGCAATTTACATCCCGCCCATCAGTGTAGCAAGGCTCCCATTTCTCCATGGCCTGTCCTGCATTTCTGGTTTTGACACTTTTTTCAGCATGGCCCTTTTGACCGATGGGAAGCGAGACTTCTTTGTAGCGCTGATTTGCCTTTCCAGGTTGCTTGGTTGGCTAAAAAGGGCGTATGCGCTTTTTCCTGAATATATTCAGGAAAAAACGCATACGCTCTTTTTGGCCAAGGGCATCATTGTCAACGTTTTGCCGCTTTTCATGTGCTTTAAAGGCGATTCGAATCTACCTCCTGTAATCTGTTTCCTGCAATTCTGCCTTGATTTCAAATCCTCTTCTTTGCCTTCCCTCAATATATTTGTGGACGAGAGTTATCATTTATAACTCTGCAGGTTTGTGAATCGCAGTGCCCGGAAGCTCCATTTTACAACTCGGTTTTTGGGAGCTGGCCGCAAATGCGCAGGATGGCTTCAGGCCCTCTTCTGGTTCCGGGGGGCAGAATGAGCCTGTGGTTAATTCTTCTTCCTGATGGGAAAATAGAGTGACCTGTGCCTGTCCCAACACCAAGAGCTAGTCTCTCATTGGTTCCCCGTCTTCCCGTTCATCCTCAGGACAAATTGCAACCTGTACGGAACAGAAGGTTAAAGGTGCTGATGCTCCAAGTAGGGAGATTGGTAGTAAAGCGGCTGGAATGGGGAACCCGGGCACAAGGAGATGAGAAATGAGGTGCGTTTTAGAAACCTTTCCCCATCACATGGTGTACCAACTTCTGGGTTTCTCATGCATGTTTTCGATGTAGGAAGATGCCCTTGAACCTGGAGATTTGGGACCCATGCGATGGGTACCACGTAGTATTATTAAAAGGGTCTGCGTTTACTCACGAAACCTCACCAAACCTCTAAGCCCCAAGAGTGTCCACCCTTATGTCTCATCCAGCTGTGGGTCTAGATATGGTCAATCCAGGTTGCATCACAGCCCCTGAACGCATTGTGTAAGAATTTCTCTCTCTTTCACTATCTTTGTTTCATGGGTTTTTCAAAGTAATTTATTTTCATAATGGGGTTTAGCTGCTTTTCACTGCTGTGTTTATGCTGCTTTACACCCACTTGACACACTAACAGAGAGATATCAATACATAGGTTTTAAGATTATTACTAGTCAGATATAATCTTGTGCGGTGAATAGGGCGTGTTGAGTCCAGTTCTCTGAGCAAGGAGTAGGTCTTGTCTATTACATATTGGGTTTATGGAACGGTATGTGAGCTAATTTGAAACCCTTGTTTTATGTATCACCCCACCTCACCTTTCCCGTTAAGCAGCCATAGTGTGTTTTCTGCATGTGTGACTCTGTTCTGTTTTGTAATTCAGTTCAAGTGTAACGGTTTTTACATTCCCTCTATCAGTAATACCTTATGAGAAGTGTCCTTTACTGTGTGACTTATTTCACTTAGAATCGTCGTACCTAAATCCACTCATCATGCTGCTACTAGCCTTATGACATTGATTTCATGGCTGAGTGATATTCCATTGTACATAAGGACCACAACTTCTTTATCCATTTTTCTCTTTCCTGGGATATTGAAGGTGGAATGAAGTGGAGGTCCTTGTCAACAGAGCAGCCCTAAACTTTGGGGTGCTTGTGTCTTGCTGATTTTTCATTTTCCCAATTTATACCCCAATGAGTGGAAGTGCCCTATGCTCTCTAAGCTGTGTTTTTTAGATGTTTCAGGACTCACCGTACACTTCTCCAGAGTGGCTGTTGGCAATTTACATCCCGCCCATCAGTGCAGCAAGGCTCCCATGTCTCCATGACCTGTCCTGCATTTTCGGTTTTCACACTTTTTTCAGCATGGCCCTTTTGACCGATGGGAAGCGAGACTTCTTTGTAGCGCTGATTTCCCTTTCCAGGTTTCTTGGTTGGCCAACAAGGGCGTATGCGCTTTTTGCTGAATATATTCAGGAAAAAACGCATACGCCCTTTTTGGCCAAGGGCATCATTGTCAACGTTTTGCCGCTTTTCATGTGCTTTAACGGCGATTCGAATCTACCTCCTGAAATCTGTTTCCTGCAATTCTGCCTTGATTTCAAGTCCTCTTCTTTGCCTTCCCTCAATATATTTGTGGACGAGATTTATCATTTATAACTCTGCAGGTTTGTGAATTGCAGTGCCCTGAACCTCCATTTTACAACTCGCGTTTTTGAGAGCTGGCCGCAAAAGCGCCGGATGGCTTCAGGCCCTGTTCTGGTTCCAGGGGGCAGGCTGAGCCTGTGGTAAATTATTCTTCCTGATGGGAATATAGAGTGACCTGTGCCTGTCCCAACACCAAGAGCTAGTCTCTCATTGGTTCCCCATCTTCCCGTTCATCCTCAGGACAAATTGCAACCTGTACGGAACAGGAGGTTAAAGGTGCTGATTCTCCAAGTAGGGAGATTGCTAGTAAGGCGGCTGGAATGGTGAACCCAGGCACAAGGGGATGAGAAATGAGGTGAGTTTTATAAACCTTTCCCCATCACACGGTGTACCATCTTCTGGGTTTCTCATGCATGTTTTCGATGTAGGAAGATGCCCTTGAAGCTGGAGATTTGGGACCCATGCGATGGGTACCACGCAGTATTACTTTAAAGGGTCTGCGTTTACTCACCCAACCTCACAAAACCTCTCAGCCCCAAGAGTGTCCACCCTTATGTCTCATCCAGCTGTGGGTCTAGATATGGTCAATCCAGGTTGCATCACAGCCCCTGAACGCATTGTGTAAGAATTTCGCTCTCTTTCACTGTCTTTGTTTCTTGGGTTTTTCAAAATAATTTATTTTCATAATGGGGTTTAGCTGCTTTTCACTGCTGTGTTTATGCCGCTTTACACCCACTTGACACACTAACTGAGAGATATAAATACATAGGTTTTAAGATTATTACTAGTCAGATATATTCTTGTGTGTTGAATAGGGCGTATTGAGTCCAGTTCTCTGAGCAAGGAGTAGGTCTTGTCTATTACATATTGGGTTTATGGAATGGTATCTGAGCTAATTTGAAACCCTTCTTTTATGTATCACCCCACCTCACCTTTCCCGTTAAGCAGCCATAGTGTGTTTTCTGCATGTGTGACTCTGTTCTGTTTTGTAATTCAGTTCAAGTGTAACGGTTTTTACATTCCCTCTATAAGTGATACCTTATGAGAAGTGTCCTTTTCTGTGTGACTTATTTCACTTAGAATCGTCGTACCTAAATCCACTCATCATGCTGCTACTAGCCTTATGACATTGATTTCATGGCTGAGTGATATTCCATTGTACATAAGGACCACAACTTCTTTATCCATTTTTCTCTTTCCTGGGATATTTAAGGTGGAATGAAGTGGAGGTCCTTGTCAACAGAGCAGCCCTAAACTTTGGGGTGCTTGTGTCTTGCTGATTTTTAATTTTCCCAATTTATACCCCCATGAGTGGAAGTGCCCTAGGCTCTCTAAGCTGTGTTTTTTAGATGTTTCAGGACACACCGTACACTTCCCAAGAGTGGCTGTTTGCAATTTACATCCCGCCCATCAGTGTAGCAAGGCTCCCCTTTGTCCATGGCCTGTCCTGCATTTCTGGTTTTGGCACATTTTTCAGCATGGCCCTTTTGACTGATGTGTAGCGAGTCTTCTTTGTAGCGCTGATTTGCCTTTCCAGCTTGCTTGGTTGGCCAAAAAGGGCGTATGCGTTTCTTCCTGAATATATTCAGGAAAAAACGCATACGCCCTTTTTGGCCAAGGGCATCATTGTCAACGTTTTGCCGCTTTTCAGGTGCTTTAAAGGCGATTCGAATCTACCTCCTGAAATCTGTTTCCTGCAATTCTGCCTTGATTTCAAGTCCTCTTCTTTGCCTTCCCTCAATATATTTGTGGACGAGAGTTATCATTTATAACTCTGCAGGTTGGTGAATTGCACTGCCCTGAACCTCCATTTTACAACTCGCGTTTTTGGGAGCTGGCCTCAAATGCGCATGATGGCTTCAGGCCCTGTTCTGGTTCCAGGGGGCAGGCTGAGACTGTGGTAAATTCTTCTTCCTGATGGGAAAATAGAGTGACCTGTGCCTGTCCCAACACCAAGAGCTAGTCTATCATTGGTTCCCCGTCTTCCCGTTCATCCTCAGGACAAATTGCAACCTGTACGGAACAGGAGGTTAAAGGTGCTGATGCTCCAAGTAGGGAGATTGCTAGTAAAGCAGCTGAAATGGCGAACCCGGGCACAAGGAGATGAGAAATGAGGTGCATTTCAGAAATCTTTCTCCATCACATGGTGTACCATTTTCTGGGTTTCTCATGCATGTTTTCAATGTAGCAGGATTCCCTTGAACATGGAGATTTGGGACCCATGCGATGGGTACCACGCAGTATTACTTTAAAGGGTCTGCGTTTGCTCACCCAACCTCACCAAACCTCTCAGCCCCAAGAGTGTCCACCCTTATGTCTCATCCAGCTGTGGGTCTAGATATGGTCAATCCAGGTTGCATCACAGCCCCTGAACGCATTGTGTAAGAATTTCGCTCTCTTTCACTGTCTTTGTTTCTTGGGTTTTTCAAAGTAATTTATTTTTATAATGGGGTTTAGCTGCTTTTCACTGCTGTGTTTATGCCGCTTTACACCCACTTGACACACTAACAGAGAGATATCAATACATAGGTTTTAAGATTATTACTAGTCAGATATATCCTTGTGCGGTGAATAGGGCGTGTTGAGTCCAGTTCTCTGAGCAAGGAGTAGGTCTTGTCTATTACACATATTGGGTTTATGGAACGGTATCTGAGCAAATTTGAAACCCTTGTTTTATGTATCACCCCACCTCACCTTTCCCGTTAAGCAGCCATAGTGTGTTTTCTGCATGTGTGACTCATTTCTGTTTTTTAATTCAGTTCAAGTGTAACGGTTTTCACATTCCCTCTATCAGTGATACCTTATGAGGATTGTCCTTTTCTGTGTGACTTATTTCACTTAGAATCGTCGTACCTAAATCCACTCATCATGCTGCTACTAGCCTTATGACATTGATTTCATGGCTGAGTGATATTCCATTGTACATAAGGACCACAACTTCTTTATCCATTTTTCTCTTTCCTGGGATATTTAAGGTGGAATGAAGTGGAGGTCCTTGTCAACAGAGCAGCCCTCAACTTTGGGGTGCTTGTGTCTTGCTGACTTTTAATTTTCCCAATTTATACCCCCATGAGTGGAAGTGCCCTATGTTCTCTAAGCTGTGTTTTTTAGGTGTTTCAGGACACACCGTACCCTTCTCCAGAGTGGCTGTTGTCAATATACATCCTGCCCATCAGTGTAGCAAGGCTCCCATTTCTCCATGGCCTGTCCTGCATTTCTGGTTTTGACACTTTTTTCAGCATGGCCCTTTTGACCGATGGGAAGCGAGACTTCTTTGTAGCGCTGATTTGCCTTTCCAGGTTGCTTGGTTGGCTAAAAAGGGCGTATGCGCTTTTTCCTGAATATATTCAGGAAAAAACGCATACGCTCTTTTTGGCCAAGGGCATCATTGTCAACGTTTTGCCGCTTTTCATGTGCTTTAAAGGCGATTCGAATCTACCTCCTGTAATCTGTTTCCTGCAATTCTGCCTTGATTTCAAATCCTCTTCTTTGCCTTCCCTCAATATATTTGTGGACGAGAGTTATCATTTATAACTCTGCAGGTTTGTGAATCGCAGTGCCCGGAAGCTCCATTTTACAACTCGGTTTTTGGGAGCTGGCCGCAAATGCGCAGGATGGCTTCAGGCCCTCTTCTGGTTCCGGGGGGCAGAATGAGCCTGTGGTTAATTCTTCTTCCTGATGGGAAAATAGAGTGACCTGTGCCTGTCCCAACACCAAGAGCTAGTCTCTCATTGGTTCCCCGTCTTCCCGTTCATCCTCAGGACAAATTGCAACCTGTACGGAACAGAAGGTTAAAGGTGCTGATGCTCCAAGTAGGGAGATTGGTAGTAAAGCGGCTGGAATGGGGAACCCGGGCACAAGGAGATGAGAAATGAGGTGCGTTTTAGAAACCTTTCCCCATCACATGGTGTACCAACTTCTGGGTTTCTCATGCATGTTTTCGATGTAGGAAGATGCCCTTGAACCTGGAGATTTGGGACCCATGCGATGGGTACCACGTAGTATTATTAAAAGGGTCTGCGTTTACTCACGAAACCTCACCAAACCTCTAAGCCCCAAGAGTGTCCACCCTTATGTCTCATCCAGCTGTGGGTCTAGATATGGTCAATCCAGGTTGCATCACAGCCCCTGAACGCATTGTGTAAGAATTTCTCTCTCTTTCACTATCTTTGTTTCATGGGTTTTTCAAAGTAATTTATTTTCATAATGGGGTTTAGCTGCTTTTCACTGCTGTGTTTATGCTGCTTTACACCCACTTGACACACTAACAGAGAGATATCAATACATAGGTTTTAAGATTATTACTAGTCAGATATAATCTTGTGCGGTGAATAGGGCGTGTTGAGTCCAGTTCTCTGAGCAAGGAGTACGTCTTGTCTATTACATATTGGGTTTATGGAACGGTATCTGAGCTAATTTGAAACCCTTGTTTTATGTATCACCCCACCTCACCTTTCCCGTTAAGCAGCCATAGTGTGTTTTCTGCATGTGTGACTCTGTTCTGTTTTGTAATTCAGTTCAAGTGTAACGGTTTTTACATTCCCTCTATCAGTAATACCTTATGAGAAGTGTCCTTTACTGTGTGACTTATTTCACTTAGAATCGTCGTACCTAAATCCACTCATCATGCTGCTACTAGCCTTATGACATTGATTTCATGGCTGAGTGATATTCCATTGTACATAAGGACCACAACTTCTTTATCCATTTTTCTCTTTCCTGGGATATTGAAGGTGGAATGAAGTGGAGGTCCTTGTCAACAGAGCAGCCCTAAACTTTGGGGTGCTTGTGTCTTGCTGATTTTTCATTTTCCCAATTTATACCCCAATGAGTGGAAGTGCCCTATGCTCTCTAAGCTGTGTTTTTTAGATGTTTCAGGACTCACCGTACACTTCTCCAGAGTGGCTGTTGGCAATTTACATCCCGCCCATCAGTGCAGCAAGGCTCCCATGTCTCCATGACCTGTCCTGCATTTTCGGTTTTCACACTTTTTTCAGCATGGCCCTTTTGACCGATGGGAAGCGAGACTTCTTTGTAGCGCTGATTTCCCTTTCCAGGTTTCTTGGTTGGCCAACAAGGGCGTATGCGCTTTTTGCTGAATATATTCAGGAAAAAACGCATACGCCCTTTTTGGCCAAGGGCATCATTGTCAACGTTTTGCCGCTTTTCATGTGCTTTAACGGCGATTCGAATCTACCTCCTGAAATCTGTTTCCTGCAATTCTGCCTTGATTTCAAGTCCTCTTCTTTGCCTTCCCTCAATATATTTGTGGACGAGATTTATCATTTATAACTCTGCAGGTTTGTGAATTGCAGTGCCCTGAACCTCCATTTTACAACTCGCGTTTTTGAGAGCTGGCCGCAAAAGCGCCGGATGGCTTCAGGCCCTGTTCTGGTTCCAGGGGGCAGGCTGAGCCTGTGGTAAATTATTCTTCCTGATGGGAATATAGAGTGACCTGTGCCTGTCCCAACACCAAGAGCTAGTCTCTCATTGGTTCCCCATCTTCCCGTTCATCCTCAGGACAAATTGCAACCTGTACGGAACAGGAGGTTAAAGGTGCTGATTCTCCAAGTAGGGAGATTGCTAGTAAGACGGCTGGAATGGTGAACCCAGGCACAAGGGGATGAGAAATGAGGTGAGTTTTATAAACCTTTCCCCATCACACGGTGTACCATCTTCTGGGTTTCTCATGCATGTTTTCGATGTAGGAAGATGCCCTTGAAGCTGGAGATTTGGGACCCATGCGATGGGTACCACGCAGTATTACTTTAAAGGGTCTGCGTTTACTCACCCAACCTCACAAAACCTCTCAGCCCCAAGAGTGTCCACCCTTATGTCTCATCCAGCTGTGGGTCTAGATATGGTCAATCCAGGTTGCATCACAGCCCCTGAACGCATTGTGTAAGAATTTCGCTCTCTTTCACTGTCTTTGTTTCTTGGGTTTTTCAAAATAATTTATTTTCATAAGGGGGTTTAGCTGCTTTTCACTGCTGTGTTTATGCCGCTTTACACCCACTTGACACACTAACTGAGAGATATAAATACATAGGTTTTAAGATTATTACTAGTCAGATATATTCTTGTGTGTTGAATAGGGCGTATTGAGTCCAGTTCTCTGAGCAAGGAGTAGGTCTTGTCTATTACATATTGGGTTTATGGAATGGTATCTGAGCTAATTTGAAACCCTTCTTTTATGTATCACCCCACCTCACCTTTCCCGTTAAGCAGCCATAGTGTGTTTTCTGCATGTGTGACTCTGTTCTGTTTTGTAATTCAGTTCAAGTGTAACGGTTTTTACATTCCCTCTATAAGTGATACCTTATGAGAAGTGTCCTTTTCTGTGTGACTTATTTCACTTAGAATCGTCGTACCTAAATCCACTCATCATGCTGCTACTAGCCTTATGACATTGATTTCATGGCTGAGTGATATTCCATTGTACATAAGGACCACAACTTCTTTATCCATTTTTCTCTTTCCTGGGATATTTAAGGTGGAATGAAGTGGAGGTCCTTGTCAACAGAGCAGCCCTAAACTTTGGGGTGCTTGTGTCTTGCTGATTTTTAATTTTCCCAATTTATACCCCCATGAGTGGAAGTGCCCTAGGCTCTCTAAGCTGTGTTTTTTAGATGTTTCAGGACACACCGTACACTTCCCAAGAGTGGCTGTTTGCAATTTACATCCCGCCCATCAGTGTAGCAAGGCTCCCCTTTGTCCATGGCCTGTCCTGCATTTCTGGTTTTGGCACATTTTTCAGCATGGCCCTTTTGACTGATGTGTAGCGAGTCTTCTTTGTAGCGCTGATTTGCCTTTCCAGCTTGCTTGGTTGGCCAAAAAGGGCGTATGCGTTTCTTCCTGAATATATTCAGGAAAAAACGCATACGCCCTTTTTGGCCAAGGGCATCATTGTCAACGTTTTGCCGCTTTTCATGTGCTTTAAAGGCGATTCGAATCTACCTCCTGAAATCTGTTTCCTGCAATTCTGCCTTGATTTCAAGTCCTCTTCTTTGCCTTCCCTCAATATATTTGTGGACGAGAGTTATCATTTATAACTCTGCAGGTTGGTGAATTGCACTGCCCTGAACCTCCATTTTACAACTCGCGTTTTTGGGAGCTGGCCTCAAATGCGCATGATGGCTTCAGGCCCTGTTCTGGTTCCAGGGGGCAGGCTGAGACTGTGGTAAATTCTTCTTCCTGATGGGAAAATAGAGTGACCTGTGCCTGTCCCAACACCAAGAGCTAGTCTATCATTGGTTCCCCGTCTTCCCGTTCATCCTCAGGACAAATTGCAACCTGTACGGAACAGGAGGTTAAAGGTGCTGATGCTCCAAGTAGGGAGATTGCTAGTAAAGCAGCTGAAATGGCGAACCCGGGCACAAGGAGATGAGAAATGAGGTGCGTTTCAGAAATCTTTCTCCATCACATGGTGTACCATCTTCTGGGTTTCTCATGCATGTTTTCAATGTAGCAGGATTCCCTTGAACCTGGAGATTTGGGACCCATGCGATGGGTACCACGCAGTATTACTTTAAAGGGTCTGCGTTTGCTCACCCAACCTCACCAAACCTCTCAGCCCCAAGAGTGTCCACCCTTATGTCTCATCCAGCTGTGGGTCTAGATATGGTCAATCCAGGTTGCATCACAGCCCCTGAACGCATTGTGTAAGAATTTCGCTCTCTTTCACTGTCTTTGTTTCTTGGGTTTTTCAAAGTAATTTATTTTTATAATGGGGTTTAGCTGCTTTTCACTGCTGTGTTTATGCCGCTTTACACCCACTTGACACACTAACAGAGAGATATCAATACATAGGTTTTAAGATTATTACTAGTCAGATATATCCTTGTGCGGTGAATAGGGCGTGTTGAGTCCAGTTCTCTGAGCAAGGAGTAGGTCTTGTCTATTACACATATTGGGTTTATGGAACGGTATCTGAGCAAATTTGAAACCCTTGTTTTATGTATCACCCCACCTCACCTTTCCCGTTAAGCAGCCATAGTGTGTTTTCTGCATGTGTGACTCATTTCTGTTTTTTAATTCAGTTCAAGTGTAACGGTTTTCACATTCCCTCTATCAGTGATACCTTATGAGAAGTGTCCTTTTCTGTGTGACTTATTTCACTTAGAATCGTCCTACCTAAATCCACTCATCATGCTGCTACTAGCCTTATGACATTGATTTCATGGCTGAGTGATATTCCATTGTACATAAGGACCACAACTTCTTTATCCATTTTTCTCTTTCCTGGGATATTGATGGTGGAATGAAGTGGAGGTCCTTGTCAACAGAGCAGCCCTAAACTTTGGGGTGCTTGTGTCTTGCTGATTTTTAATTTTCCCAATTTATACCCCCATGAGTGGAAGTGCCCTATGCTCTCTAAGCTGTGTTTTTTAGATGTTTCAGGACTCACCGTACACTTCTCCAGAGTGGCTGTTGGCAATTTACATCCCGCCCATCAGTGTAGCAAGGCTCCCATTTCTCCATGGCCTGTCCTGCATTTCTGGTTTTGACACTTTTTTCAGCATGGCCCTTTTGACCGATGGGAAGCGAGACTTCTTTGTAGCGCTGATTTGCCTTTCCAGGTTGCTTGGTTGGCTAAAAAGGGCGTATGCGCTTTTTCCTGAATATATTCAGGAAAAAACGCATACGCTCTTTTTGGCCAAGGGCATCATTGTCAACGTTTTGCCGCTTTTCATGTGCTTTAAAGGCGATTCGAATCTACCTCCTGTAATCTGTTTCCTGCAATTCTGCCTTGATTTCAAATCCTCTTCTTTGCCTTCCCTCAATATATTTGTGGACGAGAGTTATCATTTATAACTCTGCAGGTTTGTGAATCGCAGTGCCCGGAAGCTCCATTTTACAACTCGGTTTTTGGGAGCTGGCCGCAAATGCGCAGGATGGCTTCAGGCCCTCTTCTGGTTCCGGGGGGCAGAATGAGCCTGTGGTTAATTCTTCTTCCTGATGGGAAAATAGAGTGACCTGTGCCTGTCCCAACACCAAGAGCTAGTCTCTCATTGGTTCCCCGTCTTCCCGTTCATCCTCAGGACAAATTGCAACCTGTACGGAACAGAAGGTTAAAGGTGCTGATGCTCCAAGTAGGGAGATTGGTAGTAAAGCGGCTGGAATGGGGAACCCGGGCACAAGGAGATGAGAAATGAGGTGCGTTTTAGAAACCTTTCCCCATCACATGGTGTACCAACTTCTGGGTTTCTCATGCATGTTTTCGATGTAGGAAGATGCCCTTGAACCTGGAGATTTGGGACCCATGCGATGGGTACCACGTAGTATTATTAAAAGGGTCTGCGTTTACTCACGAAACCTCACCAAACCTCTAAGCCCCAAGAGTGTCCACCCTTATGTCTCATCCAGCTGTGGGTCTAGATATGGTCAATCCAGGTTGCATCACAGCCCCTGAACGCATTGTGTAAGAATTTCTCTCTCTTTCACTATCTTTGTTTCATGGGTTTTTCAAAGTAATTTATTTTCATAATGGGGTTTAGCTGCTTTTCACTGCTGTGTTTATGCTGCTTTACACCCACTTGACACACTAACAGAGAGATATCAATACATAGGTTTTAAGATTATTACTAGTCAGATATAATCTTGTGCGGTGAATAGGGCGTGTTGAGTCCAGTTCTCTGAGCAAGGAGTAGGTCTTGTCTATTACATATTGGGTTTATGGAACGGTATCTGAGCTAATTTGAAACCCTTGTTTTATGTATCACCCCACCTCACCTTTCCCGTTAAGCAGCCATAGTGTGTTTTCTGCATGTGTGACTCTGTTCTGTTTTGTAATTCAGTTCAAGTGTAACGGTTTTTACATTCCCTCTATCAGTAATACCTTATGAGAAGTGTCCTTTACTGTGTGACTTATTTCACTTAGAATCGTCGTACCTAAATCCACTCATCATGCTGCTACTAGCCTTATGACATTGATTTCATGGCTGAGTGATATTCCATTGTACATAAGGACCACAACTTCTTTATCCATTATTCTCTTTCCTGGGATATTGAAGGTGGAATGAAGTGGAGGTCCTTGTCAACAGAGCAGCCCTAAACTTTGGGGTGCTTGTGTCTTGCTGATTTTTCATTTTCCCAATTTATACCCCAATGAGTGGAAGTGCCCTATGCTCTCTAAGCTGTGTTTTTTAGATGTTTCAGGACTCACCGTACACTTCTCCAGAGTGGCTGTTGGCAATTTACATCCCGCCCATCAGTGCAGCAAGGCTCCCATGTCTCCATGACCTGTCCTGCATTTTCGGTTTTCACACTTTTTTCAGCATGGCCCTTTTGACCGATGGGAAGCGAGACTTCTTTGTAGCGCTGATTTCCCTTTCCAGGTTTCTTGGTTGGCCAACAAGGGCGTATGCGCTTTTTGCTGAATATATTCAGGAAAAAACGCATACGCCCTTTTTGGCCAAGGGCATCATTGTCAACGTTTTGCCGCTTTTCATGTGCTTTAACGGCGATTCGAATCTACCTCCTGAAATCTGTTTCCTGCAATTCTGCCTTGATTTCAAGTCCTCTTCTTTGCCTTCCCTCAATATATTTGTGGACGAGATTTATCATTTATAACTCTGCAGGTTTGTGAATTGCAGTGCCCTGAACCTCCATTTTACAACTCGCGTTTTTGAGAGCTGGCCGCAAAAGCGCCGGATGGCTTCAGGCCCTGTTCTGGTTCCAGGGGGCAGGCTGAGCCTGTGGTAAATTATTCTTCCTGATGGGAATATAGAGTGACCTGTGCCTGTCCCAACACCAAGAGCTAGTCTCTCATTGGTTCCCCATCTTCCCGTTCATCCTCAGGACAAATTGCAACCTGTACGGAACAGGAGGTTAAAGGTGCTGATTCTCCAAGTAGGGAGATTGCTAGTAAGGCGGCTGGAATGGTGAACCCAGGCACAAGGGGATGAGAAATGAGGTGAGTTTTATAAACCTTTCCCCATCACACGGTGTACCATCTTCTGGGTTTCTCATGCATGTTTTCGATGTAGGAAGATGCCCTTGAAGCTGGAGATTTGGGACCCATGCGATGGGTACCACGCAGTATTACTTTAAAGGGTCTGCGTTTACTCACCCAACCTCACAAAACCTCTCAGCCCCAAGAGTGTCCACCCTTATGTCTCATCCAGCTGTGGGTCTAGATATGGTCAATCCAGGTTGCATCACAGCCCCTGAACGCATTGTGTAAGAATTTCGCTCTCTTTCACTGTCTTTGTTTCTTGGGTTTTTCAAAATAATTTATTTTCATAATGGGGTTTAGCTGCTTTTCACTGCTGTGTTTATGCCGCTTTACACCCACTTGACACACTAACTGAGAGATATAAATACATAGGTTTTAAGATTATTACTAGTCAGATATATTCTTGTGTGTTGAATAGGGCGTATTGAGTCCAGTTCTCTGAGCAAGGAGTAGGTCTTGTCTATTACATATTGGGTTTATGGAATGGTATCTGAGCTAATTTGAAACCCTTCTTTTATGTATCACCCCACCTCACCTTTCCCGTTAAGCAGCCATAGTGTGTTTTCTGCATGTGTGACTCTGTTCTGTTTTGTAATTCAGTTCAAGTGTAACGGTTTTTACATTCCCTCTATAAGTGATACCTTATGAGAAGTGTCCTTTTCTGTGTGACTTATTTCACTTAGAATCGTCGTACCTAAATCCACTCATCATGCTGCTACTAGCCTTATGACATTGATTTCATGGCTGAGTGATATTCCATTGTACATAAGGACCACAACTTCTTTATCCATTTTTCTCTTTCCTGGGATATTTAAGGTGGAATGAAGTGGAGGTCCTTGTCAACAGAGCAGCCCTAAACTTTGGGGTGCTTGTGTCTTGCTGATTTTTAATTTTCCCAATTTATACCCCCATGAGTGGAAGTGCCCTAGGCTCTCTAAGCTGTGTTTTTTAGATGTTTCAGGACACACCGTACACTTCCCAAGAGTGGCTGTTTGCAATTTACATCCCGCCCATCAGTGTAGCAAGGCTCCCCTTTGTCCATGGCCTGTCCTGCATTTCTGGTTTTGGCACATTTTTCAGCATGGCCCTTTTGACTGATGTGTAGCGAGTCTTCTTTGTAGCGCTGATTTGCCTTTCCAGCTTGCTTGGTTGGCCAAAAAGGGCGTATGCGTTTCTTCCTGAATATATTCAGGAAAAAACGCATACGCCCTTTTTGGCCAAGGGCATCATTGTCAACGTTTTGCCGCTTTTCATGTGCTTTAAAGGCGATTCGAATCTACCTCCTGAAATCTGTTTCCTGCAATTCTGCCTTGATTTCAAGTCCTCTTCTTTGCCTTCCCTCAATATATTTGTGGACGAGAGTTATCATTTATAACTCTGCAGGTTGGTGAATTGCACTGCCCTGAACCTCCATTTTACAACTCGCGTTTTTGGGAGCTGGCCTCAAATGCGCATGATGGCTTCAGGCCCTGTTCTGGTTCCAGGGGGCAGGCTGAGCCTGTGGTAAATTCTTCTTCCTGATGGGAAAATAGAGTGACCTGTGCCTGTCCCAACACCAAGAGCTAGTCTCTCATTGGTTCCACGTCTTCCCGTTCATCCTCAGGACAAATTGCAACCTGTACGGAACAGGAGGTTAAAGGTGCTGTTGCTCCAAGTAGGGAGATTGCTAGTAAAGCAGCTGGAATGGCGAACCCGGGCACAAGGAGATGAGAAATGAGGTGCGTTTCAGAAATCTTTCTCCATCACATGGTGTACCATCTTCTGGGTTTCTCATGCATGTTTTCAATGTAGCAGGATTCCCTTGAACCTGGAGATTTGGGACCCATGCGATGGGTACCACGCAGTATTACTTTAAAGGGTCTGCGTTTGCTCACCCAACCTCACCAAACCTCTCAGCCCCAAGAGTGTCCACCCTTATGTCTCATCCAGCTGTGGGTCTAGATATGGTCAATCCAGGTTGCATCACAGCCCCTGAACGCATTGTGTAAGGATTTCGCTCGCTTTCACTGTCTTTGTTTCTTGGGTTTTTCAAAGTAATTTATTTTCATAATGGGGTTTAGCTGCTTTTCACTGCTGTGTTTATGCCGCTTTACACCCACTTGACACACTAACTGAGAGATATCAATACATAGGTTTTAAGATTATTACTAGTCAGATATATTCTTGTGTGTTGAATAGGGCGTATTGAGTCCAGTTCTCTGAGCAAGGAGTAGGTCTTGTCTATTACATATTGGGTTTATGGAATGGTATCTGAGCTAATTTGAAACCCTTCTTTTATGTATCACCCCACCTCACCTTTCCCGTTAAGCAGCCATAGTGTGTTTTCTGCATGTGTGACTCTGTTCTGTTTTGTAATTCAGTTCAAGTGTAACGGTTTTTACATTCCCTCTATAAGTGATACCTTATGAGAAGTGTCCTTTTCTGTGTGACTTATTTCACTTAGAATCGTCGTACCTAAATCCACTCATCATGCTGCTACTAGCCTTATGACATTGATTTCATGGCTGAGTGATATTCCATTGTACATAAGGACCACAAATTCTTTACCCATTTTTCTCTTTCCTGGGATATTTAAGGTGGAATGAAGTGGAGGTCCTTGTCAACAGAGCAGCCCTAAACTTTGGGGTGCTTGTGTCTTGCTGATTTTTCATTTTCCCAATTTATACCCCCATGAGTGGAAGTGCCCTAGGCTCTCTAAGCTGTGTTTTTTAGATGTTTCAGGACACACCGTACACTTCCCAAGTGTGGCTGTTGGCAATTTACATCCCGCCCATCAGTGTAGCAAGGCTCCCCTTTGTCCATGGCCTGTCCTGCATTTCTGGTTTTGGCACATTTTTCAGCATGGCCCTTTTGACTGATGTGTAGCGAGTCTTCTTTGTAGCGCTGATTTGCCTTTCCAGCTTGCTTGGTTGGCCAAAAAGGGCGTATGCGTTTCTTCCTGAATATATTCAGGAAAAAACGCATACGCCCTTTTTGGCCAAGGGCATCATTGTCAACGTTTTGCCGCTTTTCATGTGCTTTAAATGCGATTCGAATCTACCTCCTGAAATCTGTTTCCTGCAATTCTGCCTTGATTTCAAGTCCTCTTCTTTGCCTTCCCTCAATATATTTGTGGACGAGAGTTATCATTTATAACTCTGCAGGTTGGTGAATTGCACTGCCCTGAACCTCCATTTTACAACTCGCGTTTTTGGGAGCTGGCCTCAAATGCGCATGATGGCTTCAGGCCCTGTTCTGGTTCCAGGGGGCAGGCTGAGCCTGTGGTAAATTCTTCTTCCTAATGGGAAAATAGAGTGACCTGTGCCTGTCCCAACACCAAGAGCTAGTCTCTCATTGGTTCCCCGTCTTCCCGTTCATCCTCAGGACAAATTGCAACCTGTACGGAACAGGAGGTTAAAGGTGCTGATGCTCCAAGTAGGGAGATTGCTAGTAAAGCAGCTGGAATGGCGAACCCGGGCACAAGGAGATGAGAAATGAGGTGCGTTTCAGAAACCTTTCCCCATCACATGGTGTACCATCTTCTGGGTTTCTCATGCATGTTTTCAATGTAGCAGGATTCCCTTGAACCTGGAGATTTGGGACCCATGCGATGGGTACCACGCAGTATTACTTTAAAGGGTCTGCGTTTGCTCACCCAACCTCACCAAACCTCTCAGCCCCAAGAGTGTCCACCCTTATGTCTCATCCAGCTGTGGGTCTAGATATGGTCAATCCAGGTTGCATCACAGCCCCTGAACGCATTGTGTAAGAATTTCGCTCTCTTTCACTGTCTTTGTTTCATGGGTTTTTCAAAGTAATTTATTTTTATAATGGGGTTTAGCTGCTTTTCACTGCTGTGTTTATGCCGCTTTACACCCACTTGACACACTAACAGAGAGATATCAATACATAGGTTTTAAGATTATTACTAGTCAGATATATCCTTGTGCGGTGAATAGGGCGTGTTGAGTCCAGTTCTCTGAGCAAGGAGTAGGTCTTGTCTATTACACATATTGGGTTTATGGAACGGTATCTGAGCAAATTTGAAACCCTTGTTTTATGTATCACCCCACCTCACCTTTCCCGTTAAGCAGCCATAGTGTGTTTTCTGCATGTGTGACTCATTTCTGTTTTTTAATTCAGTTCAAGTGTAACGGTTTTCACATTCCCTCTATCAGTGATACCTTATGAGAAGTGTCCTTTTCTGTGTGACTTATTTCACTTAGAATCGTCCTACCTAAATCCACTCATCATGCTGCTACTAGCCTTATGACATTGATTTCATGGCTGAGTGATATTCCATTGTACATAAGGACCACAACTTCTTTATCCATTTTTCTCTTTCCTGGGATATTGATGGTGGAATGAAGTGGAGGTCCTTGTCAACAGAGCAGCCCTAAACTTTGGGGTGCTTGTGTCTTGCTGATTTTTAATTTTCCCAATTTATACCCCCATGAGTGGAAGTGCCCTATGCTCTCTAAGCTGTGTTTTTTAGATGTTTCAGGACTCACCGTACACTTCTCCAGAGTGGCTGTTGGCAATTTACATCCCGCCCATCAGTGTAGCAAGGCTCCCATTTCTCCATGGCCTGTCCTGCATTTCTGGTTTTGACACTTTTTTCAGCATGGCCCTTTTGACCGATGGGAAGCGAGACTTATTTGTAGCGCTGATTTGCCTTTCCAGGTTGCTTGGTTGGCTAAAAAGGGCGTATGCGCTTTTTCCTGAATATATTCAGGAAAAAACGCATACGCTCTTTTTGGCCAAGGGCATCATTGTCAACGTTTTGCCGCTTTTCATGTGCTTTAAAGGCGATTCGAATCTACCTCCTGTAATCTGTTTCCTGCAATTCTGCCTTGATTTCAAATCCTCTTCTTTGCCTTCCCTCAATATATTTGTGGACGAGAGTTATCATTTATAACTCTGCAGGTTTGTGAATCGCAGTGCCCGGAAGCTCCATTTTACAACTCGGTTTTTGGGAGCTGGCCGCAAATGCGCAGGATGGCTTCAGGCCCTCTTCTGGTTCCGGGGGGCAGAATGAGCCTGTGGTTAATTCTTCTTCCTGATGGGAAAATAGAGTGACCTGTGCCTGTCCCAACACCAAGAGCTAGTCTCTCATTGGTTCCCCGTCTTCCCGTTCATCCTCAGGACAAATTGCAACCTGTACGGAACAGAAGGTTAAAGGTGCTGATGCTCCAAGTAGGGAGATTGGTAGTAAAGCGGCTGGAATGGGGAACCCGGGCACAAGGAGATGAGAAATGAGGTGCGTTTTAGAAACCTTTCCCCATCACATGGTGTACCAACTTCTGGGTTTCTCATGCATGTTTTCGATGTAGGAAGATGCCCTTGAACCTGGAGATTTGGGACCCATGCAATGGGTACCACGTAGTATTATTAAAAGGGTCTGCGTTTACTCACGAAACCTCACCCAACCTCTAAGCCCCAAGAGTGTCCACCCTTATGTCTCATCCAGCTGTGGGTCTAGATATGGTCAATCCAGGTTGCATCACAGCCCCTGAACGCATTGTGTAAGAATTTCTCTCTCTTTCACTATCTTTGTTTCATGGGTTTTTCAAAGTAATTTATTTTCATAATGGGGTTTAGCTGCTTTTCACTGCTGTGTTTATGCTGCTTTACACCCACTTGACACACTAACAGAGAGATATCAATACATAGGTTTTAAGATTATTACTAGTCAGATATAATCTTGTGCGGTGAATAGGGCGTGTTGAGTCCAGTTCTCTGAGCAAGGAGTACGTCTTGTCTATTACATATTGGGTTTATGGAACGGTATCTGAGCTAATTTGAAACCCTTGTTTTATGTATCACCCCACCTCACCTTTCCCGTTAAGCAGCCATAGTGTGTTTTCTGCATGTGTGACTCTGTTCTGTTTTGTAATTCAGTTCAAGTGTAACGGTTTTTACATTCCCTCTATCAGTAATACCTTATGAGAAGTGTCCTTTACTGTGTGACTTATTTCACTTAGAATCGTCGTACCTAAATCCACTCATCATGCTGCTACTAGCCTTATGACATTGATTTCATGGCTGAGTGATATTCCATTGTACATAAGGACCACAACTTCTTTATCCATTTTTCTCTTTCCTGGGATATTGAAGGTGGAATGAAGTGGAGGTCCTTGTCAACAGAGCAGCCCTAAACTTTGGGGTGCTTGTGTCTTGCTGATTTTTCATTTTCCCAATTTATACCCCCATGAGTGGAAGTGCCCTAGGCTCTCTAAGCTGTGTTTTTTAGATGTTTCAGGACTCACCGTACACTTCTCCAGAGTGGCTGTTGGCAATTTACATCCCGCCCATCAGTGTAGCAAGGCTCCCCTTTGTCCATGGCCTGTCCTGCATTTCTGGTTTTGGCACATTTTTCAGCATGGCCCTTTTGACTGATGTGTAGCGAGTCTTCTTTGTAGCGCTGATTTGCCTTTCCAGCTTGCTTGGTTGGCCAAAAAGGGCGTATGCGTTTCTTCCTGAATATATTCAGGAAAAAACGCATACGCCCTTTTTGGCCAAGGGCATCATTGTCAACGTTTTGCCGCTTTTCATGTGCTTTAAAGGCGATTCGAATCTACCTCCTGAAATCTGTTTCCTGCAATTCTGCCTTAATTTCAAGTCCTCTTCTTTGCCTTCCCTCAATATATTTGTGGACGAGAGTTATCATTTATAACTCTGCAGGTTGGTGAATTGCACTGCCCTGAACCTCCATTTTACAACTCGCGTTTTTGGGAGCTGGCCTCAAATGCGCATGATGGCTTCAGGCCCTGTTCTGGTTCCAGGGGGCAGGCTGAGACTGTGGTAAATTCTTCTTCCTGATGGGAAAATAGAGTGACCTGTGCCTGTCCCAACACCAAGAGCTAGTCTCTCATTGGTTCCCCGTCTTCCCGTTCATCCTCAGGACAAATTGCAACCTGTACGGAACAGGAGGTTAAAGGTGCTGATGCTCCAAGTAGGGAGATTGCTAGTAAAGCAGCTGAAATGGCGAACCCGGGCACAAGGAGATGAGAAATGAGGTGCGTTTCAGAAATCTTTCTCCATCACATGGTGTACCATCTTCTGGGTTTCTCATGCATGTTTTCAATGTAGCAGGATTCCCTTGAACCTGGAGATTTGGGACCCATGCGATGGGTACCACGCAGTATTACTTTAAAGGGTCTGCGTTTGCTCACCCAACCTCACCAAACCTCTCAGCCCCAAGAGTGTCCACCCTTATGTCTCATCCAGCTGTGGGTCTAGATATGGTCAATCCAGGTTGCATCACAGCCCCTGAACGCATTGTGTAAGAATTTCGCTCTCTTTCACTGTCTTTGTTTCTTGGGTTTTTCAAAGTAATTTATTTTTATAATGGGGTTTAGCTGCTTTTCACTGCTGTGTTTATGCCGCTTTACACCCACTTGACACACTAACAGAGAGATATCAATACATAGGTTTTAAGATTATTACTAGTCAGATATATCCTTGTGCGGTGAATAGGGCGTGTTGAGTCCAGTTCTCTGAGCAAGGAGTAGGTCTTGTCTATTACATATTGGGTTTATGGAACGGTATCTGAGCAAATTTGAAACCCTTGTTTTATGTATCACCCCACCTCACCTTTCCCGTTAAGCAGCCATAGTGTGTTTTCTGCATGTGTGACTCATTTCTGTTTTTTAATTCAGTTCAAGTGTAACGGTTTTCACATTCCCTCTATCAGTGATACCTTATGAGAAGTGTCCTTTTCTGTGTGACTTATTTCACTTAGAATCGTCCTACCTAAATCCACTCATCATGCTGCTACTAGCCTTATGACATTGATTTCATGGCTGAGTGATATTCCATTGTACATAAGGACCACAACTTCTTTATCCATTTTTCTCTTTCCTGGGATATTGATGGTGGAATGAAGTGGAGGTCCTTGTCAACAGAGCAGCCCTAAACTTTGGGGTGCTTGTGTCTTGCTGATTTTTAATTTTCCCAATTTATACCCCCATGAGTGGAAGTGCCCTATGCTCTCTAAGCTGTGTTTTTTAGATGTTTCAGGACTCACCGTACACTTCTCCAGAGTGGCTGTTGGCAATTTACATCCCGCCCATCAGTGTAGCAAGGCTCCCATTTCTCCATGGCCTGTCCTGCATTTCTGGTTTTGACACTTTTTTCAGCATGGCCCTTTTGACCGATGGGAAGCGAGACTTCTTTGTAGCGCTGATTTGCCTTTCCAGGTTGCTTGGTTGGCTAAAAAGGGCGTATGCGCTTTTTCCTGAATATATTCAGGAAAAAACGCATACGCTCTTTTTGGCCAAGGGCATCATTGTCAACGTTTTGCCGCTTTTCATGTGCTTTAAAGGCGATTCGAATCTACCTCCTGTAATCTGTTTCCTGCAATTCTGCCTTGATTTCAAATCCTCTTCTTTGCCTTCCCTCAATATATTTGTGGACGAGAGTTATCATTTATAACTCTGCAGGTTTGTGAATCGCAGTGCCCGGAAGCTCCATTTTACAACTCGGTTTTTGGGAGCTGGCCGCAAATGCGCAGGATGGCTTCAGGCCCTCTTCTGGTTCCGGGGGGCAGAATGAGCCTGTGGTTAATTCTTCTTCCTGATGGGAAAATAGAGTGACCTGTGCCTGTCCCAACACCAAGAGCTAGTCTCTCATTGGTTCCCCGTCTTCCCGTTCATCCTCAGGACAAATTGCAACCTGTACGGAACAGAAGGTTAAAGGTGCTGATGCTCCAAGTAGGGAGATTGGTAGTAAAGCGGCTGGAATGGGGAACCCGGGCACAAGGAGATGAGAAATGAGGTGCGTTTTAGAAACCTTTCCCCATCACATGGTGTACCAACTTCTGGGTTTCTCATGCATGTTTTCGATGTAGGAAGATGCCCTTGAACCTGGAGATTTGGGACCCATGCGATGGGTACCACGTAGTATTATTAAAAGGGTCTGCGTTTACTCACGAAACCTCACCAAACCTCTAAGCCCCAAGAGTGTCCACCCTTATGTCTCATCCAGCTGTGGGTCTAGATATGGTCAATCCAGGTTGCATCACAGCCCCTGAACGCATTGTGTAAGAATTTCTCTCTCTTTCACTATCTTTGTTTCATGGGTTTTTCAAAGTAATTTATTTTCATAATGGGGTTTAGCTGCTTTTCACTGCTGTGTTTATGCTGCTTTACACCCACTTGACACACTAACAGAGAGATATCAATACATAGGTTTTAAGATTATTACTAGTCAGATATAATCTTGTGCGGTGAATAGGGCGTGTTGAGTCCAGTTCTCTGAGCAAGGAGTAGGTCTTGTCTATTACATATTGGGTTTATGGAACGGTATGTGAGCTAATTTGAAACCCTTGTTTTATGTATCACCCCACCTCACCTTTCCCGTTAAGCAGCCATAGTGTGTTTTCTGCATGTGTGACTCTGTTCTGTTTTGTAATTCAGTTCAAGTGTAACGGTTTTTACATTCCCTCTATCAGTAATACCTTATGAGAAGTGTCCTTTACTGTGTGACTTATTTCACTTAGAATCGTCGTACCTAAATCCACTCATCATGCTGCTACTAGCCTTATGACATTGATTTCATGGCTGAGTGATATTCCATTGTACATAAGGACCACAACTTCTTTATCCATTTTTCTCTTTCCTGGGATATTGAAGGTGGAATGAAGTGGAGGTCCTTGTCAACAGAGCAGCCCTAAACTTTGGGGTGCTTGTGTCTTGCTGATTTTTCATTTTCCCAATTTATACCCCAATGAGTGGAAGTGCCCTATGCTCTCTAAGCTGTGTTTTTTAGATGTTTCAGGACTCACCGTACACTTCTCCAGAGTGGCTGTTGGCAATTTACATCCCGCCCATCAGTGCAGCAAGGCTCCCATGTCTCCATGACCTGTCCTGCATTTTCGGTTTTCACACTTTTTTCAGCATGGCCCTTTTGACCGATGGGAAGCGAGACTTCTTTGTAGCGCTGATTTCCCTTTCCAGGTTTCTTGGTTGGCCAACAAGGGCGTATGCGCTTTTTGCTGAATATATTCAGGAAAAAACGCATACGCCCTTTTTGGCCAAGGGCATCATTGTCAACGTTTTGCCGCTTTTCATGTGCTTTAACGGCGATTCGAATCTACCTCCTGAAATCTGTTTCCTGCAATTCTGCCTTGATTTCAAGTCCTCTTCTTTGCCTTCCCTCAATATATTTGTGGACGAGATTTATCATTTATAACTCTGCAGGTTTGTGAATTGCAGTGCCCTGAACCTCCATTTTACAACTCGCGTTTTTGAGAGCTGGCCGCAAAAGCGCCGGATGGCTTCAGGCCCTGTTCTGGTTCCAGGGGGCAGGCTGAGCCTGTGGTAAATTATTCTTCCTGATGGGAATATAGAGTGACCTGTGCCTGTCCCAACACCAAGAGCTAGTCTCTCATTGGTTCCCCATCTTCCCGTTCATCCTCAGGACAAATTGCAACCTGTACGGAACAGGAGGTTAAAGGTGCTGATTCTCCAAGTAGGGAGATTGCTAGTAAGGCGGCTGGAATGGTGAACCCAGGCACAAGGGGATGAGAAATGAGGTGAGTTTTATAAACCTTTCCCCATCACACGGTGTACCATCTTCTGGGTTTCTCATGCATGTTTTCGATGTAGGAAGATGCCCTTGAAGCTGGAGATTTGGGACCCATGCGATGGGTACCACGCAGTATTACTTTAAAGGGTCTGCGTTTACTCACCCAACCTCACAAAACCTCTCAGCCCCAAGAGTGTCCACCCTTATGTCTCATCCAGCTGTGGGTCTAGATATGGTCAATCCAGGTTGCATCACAGCCCCTGAACGCATTGTGTAAGAATTTCGCTCTCTTTCACTGTCTTTGTTTCTTGGGTTTTTCAAAATAATTTATTTTCATAATGGGGTTTAGCTGCTTTTCACTGCTGTGTTTATGCCGCTTTACACCCACTTGACACACTAACTGAGAGATATCAATACATAGGTTTTAAGATTATTACTAGTCAGATATATTCTTGTGTGTTGAATAGGGCGTATTGAGTCCAGTTCTCTGAGCAAGGAGTAGGTCTTGTCTATTACATATTGGGTTTATGGAATGGTATCTGAGCTAATTTGAAACCCTTCTTTTATGTATCACCCCACCTCACCTTTCCCGTTAAGCAGCCATAGTGTGTTTTCTGCATGTGTGACTCTGTTCTGTTTTGTAATTCAGTTCAAGTGTAACGGTTTTTACATTCCCTCTATAAGTGATACCTTATGAGAAGTGTCCTTTTCTGTGTGACTTATTTCACTTAGAATCGTCGTACCTAAATCCACTCATCATGCTGCTACTAGCCTTATGACATTGATTTCATGGCTGAGTGATATTCCATTGTACATAAGGACCACAAATTCTTTACCCATTTTTCTCTTTCCTGGGATATTTAAGGTGGAATGAAGTGGAGGTCCTGGTCAACAGAGCAGCCCTAAACTTTGGGGTGCTTGTGTCTTGCTGATTTTTCATTTTCCCAATTTATACCCCCATGAGTGGAAGTGCCCTAGGCTCTCTAAGCTGTGTTTTTTAGATGTTTCAGGACACACCGTACACTTCCCAAGTGTGGCTGTTGGCAATTTACATCCCGCCCATCAGTGTAGCAAGGCTCCCCTTTGTCCATGGCCTGTCCTGCATTTCTGGTTTTGGCACATTTTTCAGCATGGCCCTTTTGACTGATGTGTAGCGAGTCTTCTTTGTAGCGCTGATTTGCCTTTCCAGCTTGCTTGGTTGGCCAAAAAGGGCGTATGCGTTTCTTCCTGAATATATTCAGGAAAAAACGCATACGCCCTTTTTGGCCAAGGGCATCATTGTCAACGTTTTGCCGCTTTTCATGTGCTTTAAATGCGATTCGAATCTACCTCCTGAAATCTGTTTCCTGCAATTCTGCCTTGATTTCAAGTCCTCTTCTTTGCCTTCCCTCAATATATTTGTGGACGAGAGTTATCATTTATAACTCTGCAGGTTGGTGAATTGCACTGCCCTGAACCTCCATTTTACAACTCGCGTTTTTGGGAGCTGGCCTCAAATGCGCATGATGGCTTCAGGCCCTGTTCTGGTTCCAGGGGGCAGGCTGAGCCTGTGGTAAATTCTTCTTCCTAATGGGAAAATAGAGTGACCTGTGCCTGTCCCAACACCAAGAGCTAGTCTCTCATTGGTTCCCCGTCTTCCCGTTCATCCTCAGGACAAATTGCAACCTGTACGGAACAGGAGGTTAAAGGTGCTGATGCTCCAAGTAGGGAGATTGCTAGTAAAGCAGCTGGAATGGCGAACCCGGGCACAAGGAGATGAGAAATGAGGTGCGTTTCAGAAACCTTTCCCCATCACATGGTGTACCATCTTCTGGGTTTCTCATGCATGTTTTCAATGTAGCAGGATTCCCTTGAACCTGGAGATTTGGGACCCATGCGATGGGTACCACGCAGTATTACTTTAAAGGGTCTGCGTTTGCTCACCCAACCTCACCAAACCTCTCAGCCCCAAGAGTGTCCACCCTTATGTCTCATCCAGCTGTGGGTCTAGATATGGTCAATCCAGGTTGCATCACAGCCCCTGAACGCATTGTGTAAGAATTTCGCTCTCTTTCACTGTCTTTGTTTCATGGGTTTTTCAAAGTAATTTATTTTTATAATGGGGTTTAGCTGCTTTTCACTGCTGTGTTTATGCCGCTTTACACCCACTTGACACACTAACAGAGAGATATCAATACATAGGTTTTAAGATTATTACTAGTCAGATATATCCTTGTGCGGTGAATAGGGCGTGTTGAGTCCAGTTCTCTGAGCAAGGAGTAGGTCTTGTCTATTACACATATTGGGTTTATGGAACGGTATCTGAGCAAATTTGAAACCCTTGTTTTATGTATCACCCCACCTCACCTTTCCCGTTAAGCAGCCATAGTGTGTTTTCTGCATGTGTGACTCATTTCTGTTTTTTAATTCAGTTCAAGTGTAACGGTTTTCACATTCCCTCTATCAGTGATACCTTATGAGAAGTGTCCTTTTCTGTGTGACTTATTTCACTTAGAATCGTCCTACCTAAATCCACTCATCATGCTGCTACTAGCCTTATGACATTGATTTCATGGCTGAGTGATATTCCATTGTACATAAGGACCACAACTTCTTTATCCATTTTTCTCTTTCCTGGGATATTGATGGTGGAATGAAGTGGAGGTCCTTGTCAACAGAGCAGCCCTAAACTTTGGGGTGCTTGTGTCTTGCTGATTTTTAATTTTCCCAATTTATACCCCCATGAGTGGAAGTGCCCTATGCTCTCTAAGCTGTGTTTTTTAGATGTTTCAGGACTCACCGTACACTTCTCCAGAGTGGCTGTTGGCAATTTACATCCCGCCCATCAGTGTAGCAAGGCTCCCATTTCTCCATGGCCTGTCCTGCATTTCTGGTTTTGACACTTTTTTCAGCATGGCCCTTTTGACCGATGGGAAGCGAGACTTATTTGTAGCGCTGATTTGCCTTTCCAGGTTGCTTGGTTGGCTAAAAAGGGCGTATGCGCTTTTTCCTGAATATATTCAGGAAAAAACGCATACGCTCTTTTTGGCCAAGGGCATCATTGTCAACGTTTTGCCGCTTTTCATGTGCTTTAAAGGCGATTCGAATCTACCTCCTGTAATCTGTTTCCTGCAATTCTGCCTTGATTTCAAATCCTCTTCTTTGCCTTCCCTCAATATATTTGTGGACGAGAGTTATCATTTATAACTCTGCAGGTTTGTGAATCGCAGTGCCCGGAAGCTCCATTTTACAACTCGGTTTTTGGGAGCTGGCCGCAAATGCGCAGGATGGCTTCAGGCCCTCTTCTGGTTCCGGGGGGCAGAATGAGCCTGTGGTTAATTCTTCTTCCTGATGGGAAAATAGAGTGACCTGTGCCTGTCCCAACACCAAGAGCTAGTCTCTCATTGGTTCCCCGTCTTCCCGTTCATCCTCAGGACAAATTGCAACCTGTACGGAACAGAAGGTTAAAGGTGCTGATGCTCCAAGTAGGGAGATTGGTAGTAAAGCGGCTGGAATGGGGAACCCGGGCACAAGGAGATGAGAAATGAGGTGCGTTTTAGAAACCTTTCCCCATCACATGGTGTACCAACTTCTGGGTTTCTCATGCATGTTTTCGATGTAGGAAGATGCCCTTGAACCTGGAGATTTGGGACCCATGCAATGGGTACCACGTAGTATTATTAAAAGGGTCTGCGTTTACTCACGAAACCTCACCCAACCTCTAAGCCCCAAGAGTGTCCACCCTTATGTCTCATCCAGCTGTGGGTCTAGATATGGTCAATCCAGGTTGCATCACAGCCCCTGAACGCATTGTGTAAGAATTTCTCTCTCTTTCACTATCTTTGTTTCATGGGTTTTTCAAAGTAATTTATTTTCATAATGGGGTTTAGCTGCTTTTCACTGCTGTGTTTATGCTGCTTTACACCCACTTGACACACTAACAGAGAGATATCAATACATAGGTTTTAAGATTATTACTAGTCAGATATAATCTTGTGCGGTGAATAGGGCGTGTTGAGTCCAGTTCTCTGAGCAAGGAGTACGTCTTGTCTATTACATATTGGGTTTATGGAACGGTATCTGAGCTAATTTGAAACCCTTGTTTTATGTATCACCCCACCTCACCTTTCCCGTTAAGCAGCCATAGTGTGTTTTCTGCATGTGTGACTCTGTTCTGTTTTGTAATTCAGTTCAAGTGTAACGGTTTTTACATTCCCTCTATCAGTAATACCTTATGAGAAGTGTCCTTTACTGTGTGACTTATTTCACTTAGAATCGTCGTACCTAAATCCACTCATCATGCTGCTACTAGCCTTATGACATTGATTTCATGGCTGAGTGATATTCCATTGTACATAAGGACCACAACTTCTTTATCCATTTTTCTCTTTCCTGGGATATTGAAGGTGGAATGAAGTGGAGGTCCTTGTCAACAGAGCAGCCCTAAACTTTGGGGTGCTTGTGTCTTGCTGATTTTTCATTTTCCCAATTTATACCCCCATGAGTGGAAGTGCCCTAGGCTCTCTAAGCTGTGTTTTTTAGATGTTTCAGGACTCACCGTACACTTCTCCAGAGTGGCTGTTGGCAATTTACATCCCGCCCATCAGTGTAGCAAGGCTCCCCTTTGTCCATGGCCTGTCCTGCATTTCTGGTTTTGGCACATTTTTCAGCATGGCCCTTTTGACTGATGTGTAGCGAGTCTTCTTTGTAGCGCTGATTTGCCTTTCCAGCTTGCTTGGTTGGCCAAAAAGGGCGTATGCGTTTCTTCCTGAATATATTCAGGAAAAAACGCATACGCCCTTTTTGGCCAAGGGCATCATTGTCAACGTTTTGCCGCTTTTCATGTGCTTTAAAGGCGATTCGAATCTACCTCCTGAAATCTGTTTCCTGCAATTCTGCCTTAATTTCAAGTCCTCTTCTTTGCCTTCCCTCAATATATTTGTGGACGAGAGTTATCATTTATAACTCTGCAGGTTGGTGAATTGCACTGCCCTGAACCTCCATTTTACAACTCGCGTTTTTGGGAGCTGGCCTCAAATGCGCATGATGGCTTCAGGCCCTGTTCTGGTTCCAGGGGGCAGGCTGAGACTGTGGTAAATTCTTCTTCCTGATGGGAAAATAGAGTGACCTGTGCCTGTCCCAACACCAAGAGCTAGTCTCTCATTGGTTCCCCGTCTTCCCGTTCATCCTCAGGACAAATTGCAACCTGTACGGAACAGGAGGTTAAAGGTGCTGATGCTCCAAGTAGGGAGATTGCTAGTAAAGCAGCTGAAATGGCGAACCCGGGCACAAGGAGATGAGAAATGAGGTGCGTTTCAGAAATCTTTCTCCATCACATGGTGTACCATCTTCTGGGTTTCTCATGCATGTTTTCAATGTAGCAGGATTCCCTTGAACCTGGAGATTTGGGACCCATGCGATGGGTACCACGCAGTATTACTTTAAAGGGTCTGCGTTTGCTCACCCAACCTCACCAAACCTCTCAGCCCCAAGAGTGTCCACCCTTATGTCTCATCCAGCTGTGGGTCTAGATATGGTCAATCCAGGTTGCATCACAGCCCCTGAACACATTGTGTAAGAATTTCGCTCTCTTTCACTGTCTTTGTTTCTTGGGTTTTTCAAAGTAATTTATTTTTATAATGGGGTTTAGCTGCTTTTCACTGCTGTGTTTATGCCGCTTTACACCCACTTGACACACTAACAGAGAGATATCAATACATAGGTTTTAAGATTATTACTAGTCAGATATATCCTTGTGCGGTGAATAGGGCGTGTTGAGTCCAGTTCTCTGAGCAAGGAGTAGGTCTTGTCTATTACATATTGGGTTTATGGAACGGTATCTGAGCAAATTTGAAACCCTTGTTTTATGTATCACCCCACCTCACCTTTCCCGTTAAGCAGCCATAGTGTGTTTTCTGCATGTGTGACTCATTTCTGTTTTTTAATTCAGTTCAAGTGTAACGGTTTTCACATTCCCTCTATCAGTGATACCTTATGAGAAGTGTCCTTTTCTGTGTGACTTATTTCACTTAGAATCGTCCTACCTAAATCCACTCATCATGCTGCTACTAGCCTTATGACATTGATTTCATGGCTGAGTGATATTCCATTGTACATAAGGACCACAACTTCTTTATCCATTTTTCTCTTTCCTGGGATATTGATGGTGGAATGAAGTGGAGGTCCTTGTCAACAGAGCAGCCCTAAACTTTGGGGTGCTTGTGTCTTGCTGATTTTTAATTTTCCCAATTTATACCCCCATGAGTGGAAGTGCCCTATGCTCTCTAAGCTGTGTTTTTTAGATGTTTCAGGACTCACCGTACACTTCTCCAGAGTGGCTGTTGGCAATTTACATCCCGCCCATCAGTGTAGCAAGGCTCCCATTTCTCCATGGCCTGTCCTGCATTTCTGGTTTTGACACTTTTTTCAGCATGGCCCTTTTGACCGATGGGAAGCGAGACTTCTTTGTAGCGCTGATTTGCCTTTCCAGGTTGCTTGGTTGGCTAAAAAGGGCGTATGCGCTTTTTCCTGAATATATTCAGGAAAAAACGCATACGCTCTTTTTGGCCAAGGGCATCATTGTCAACGTTTTGCCGCTTTTCATGTGCTTTAAAGGCGATTCGAATCTACCTCCTGTAATCTGTTTCCTGCAATTCTGCCTTGATTTCAAATCCTCTTCTTTGCCTTCCCTCAATATATTTGTGGACGAGAGTTATCATTTATAACTCTGCAGGTTTGTGAATCGCAGTGCCCGGAAGCTCCATTTTACAACTCGGTTTTTGGGAGCTGGCCGCAAATGCGCAGGATGGCTTCAGGCCCTCTTCTGGTTCCGGGGGGCAGAATGAGCCTGTGGTTAATTCTTCTTCCTGATGGGAAAATAGAGTGACCTGTGCCTGTCCCAACACCAAGAGCTAGTCTCTCATTGGTTCCCCGTCTTCCCGTTCATCCTCAGGACAAATTGCAACCTGTACGGAACAGAAGGTTAAAGGTGCTGATGCTCCAAGTAGGGAGATTGGTAGTAAAGCGGCTGGAATGGGGAACCCGGGCACAAGGAGATGAGAAATGAGGTGCGTTTTAGAAACCTTTCCCCATCACATGGTGTACCAACTTCTGGGTTTCTCATGCATGTTTTCGATGTAGGAAGATGCCCTTGAACCTGGAGATTTGGGACCCATGCGATGGGTACCACGTAGTATTATTAAAAGGGTCTGCGTTTACTCACGAAACCTCACCAAACCTCTAAGCCCCAAGAGTGTCCACCCTTATGTCTCATCCAGCTGTGGGTCTAGATATGGTCAATCCAGGTTGCATCACAGCCCCTGAACGCATTGTGTAAGAATTTCTCTCTCTTTCACTATCTTTGTTTCATGGGTTTTTCAAAGTAATTTATTTTCATAATGGGGTTTAGCTGCTTTTCACTGCTGTGTTTATGCTGCTTTACACCCACTTGACACACTAACAGAGAGATATCAATACATAGGTTTTAAGATTATTACTAGTCAGATATAATCTTGTGCGGTGAATAGGGCGTGTTGAGTCCAGTTCTCTGAGCAAGGAGTAGGTCTTGTCTATTACATATTGGGTTTATGGAACGGTATGTGAGCTAATTTGAAACCCTTGTTTTATGTATCACCCCACCTCACCTTTCCCGTTAAGCAGCCATAGTGTGTTTTCTGCATGTGTGACTCTGTTCTGTTTTGTAATTCAGTTCAAGTGTAACGGTTTTTACATTCCCTCTATCAGTAATACCTTATGAGAAGTGTCCTTTACTGTGTGACTTATTTCACTTAGAATCGTCGTACCTAAATCCACTCATCATGCTGCTACTAGCCTTATGACATTGATTTCATGGCTGAGTGATATTCCATTGTACATAAGGACCACAACTTCTTTATCCATTTTTCTCTTTCCTGGGATATTGAAGGTGGAATGAAGTGGAGGTCCTTGTCAACAGAGCAGCCCTAAACTTTGGGGTGCTTGTGTCTTGCTGATTTTTCATTTTCCCAATTTATACCCCAATGAGTGGAAGTGCCCTATGCTCTCTAAGCTGTGTTTTTTAGATGTTTCAGGACTCACCGTACACTTCTCCAGAGTGGCTGTTGGCAATTTACATCCCGCCCATCAGTGCAGCAAGGCTCCCATGTCTCCATGACCTGTCCTGCATTTTCGGTTTTCACACTTTTTTCAGCATGGCCCTTTTGACCGATGGGAAGCGAGACTTCTTTGTAGCGCTGATTTCCCTTTCCAGGTTTCTTGGTTGGCCAACAAGGGCGTATGCGCTTTTTGCTGAATATATTCAGGAAAAAACGCATACGCCCTTTTTGGCCAAGGGCATCATTGTCAACGTTTTGCCGCTTTTCATGTGCTTTAACGGCGATTCGAATCTACCTCCTGAAATCTGTTTCCTGCAATTCTGCCTTGATTTCAAGTCCTCTTCTTTGCCTTCCCTCAATATATTTGTGGACGAGATTTATCATTTATAACTCTGCAGGTTTGTGAATTGCAGTGCCCTGAACCTCCATTTTACAACTCGCGTTTTTGAGAGCTGGCCGCAAAAGCGCCGGATGGCTTCAGGCCCTGTTCTGGTTCCAGGGGGCAGGCTGAGCCTGTGGTAAATTATTCTTCCTGATGGGAATATAGAGTGACCTGTGCCTGTCCCAACACCAAGAGCTAGTCTCTCATTGGTTCCCCATCTTCCCGTTCATCCTCAGGACAAATTGCAACCTGTACGGAACAGGAGGTTAAAGGTGCTGATTCTCCAAGTAGGGAGATTGCTAGTAAGGCGGCTGGAATGGTGAACCCAGGCACAAGGGGATGAGAAATGAGGTGAGTTTTATAAACCTTTCCCCATCACACGGTGTACCATCTTCTGGGTTTCTCATGCATGTTTTCGATGTAGGAAGATGCCCTTGAAGCTGGAGATTTGGGACCCATGCGATGGGTACCACGCAGTATTACTTTAAAGGGTCTGCGTTTACTCACCCAACCTCACAAAACCTCTCAGCCCCAAGAGTGTCCACCCTTATGTCTCATCCAGCTGTGGGTCTAGATATGGTCAATCCAGGTTGCATCACAGCCCCTGAACGCATTGTGTAAGAATTTCGCTCTCTTTCACTGTCTTTGTTTCTTGGGTTTTTCAAAATAATTTATTTTCATAATGGGGTTTAGCTGCTTTTCACTGCTGTGTTTATGCCGCTTTACACCCACTTGACACACTAACTGAGAGATATAAATACATAGGTTTTAAGATTATTACTAGTCAGATATATTCTTGTGTGTTGAATAGGGCGTATTGAGTCCAGTTCTCTGAGCAAGGAGTAGGTCTTGTCTATTACATATTGGGTTTATGGAATGGTATCTGAGCTAATTTGAAACCCTTCTTTTATGTATCACCCCACCTCACCTTTCCCGTTAAGCAGCCATAGTGTGTTTTCTGCATGTGTGACTCTGTTCTGTTTTGTAATTCAGTTCAAGTGTAACGGTTTTTACATTCCCTCTATAAGTGATACCTTATGAGAAGTGTCCTTTTCTGTGTGACTTATTTCACTTAGAATCGTCGTACCTAAATCCACTCATCATGCTGCTACTAGCCTTATGACATTGATTTCATGGCTGAGTGATATTCCATTGTACATAAGGACCACAACTTCTTTATCCATTTTTCTCTTTCCTGGGATATTTAAGGTGGAATGAAGTGGAGGTCCTTGTCAACAGAGCAGCCCTAAACTTTGGGGTGCTTGTGTCTTGCTGATTTTTAATTTTCCCAATTTATACCCCCATGAGTGGAAGTGCCCTAGGCTCTCTAAGCTGTGTTTTTTAGATGTTTCAGGACACACCGTACACTTCCCAAGAGTGGCTGTTTGCAATTTACATCCCGCCCATCAGTGTAGCAAGGCTCCCCTTTGTCCATGGCCTGTCCTGCATTTCTGGTTTTGGCACATTTTTCAGCATGGCCCTTTTGACTGATGTGTAGCGAGTCTTCTTTGTAGCGCTGATTTGCCTTTCCAGCTTGCTTGGTTGGCCAAAAAGGGCGTATGCGTTTCTTCCTGAATATATTCAGGAAAAAACGCATACGCCCTTTTTGGCCAAGGGCATCATTGTCAACGTTTTGCCGCTTTTCAGGTGCTTTAAAGGCGATTCGAATCTACCTCCTGAAATCTGTTTCCTGCAATTCTGCCTTGATTTCAAGTCCTCTTCTTTGCCTTCCCTCAATATATTTGTGGACGAGAGTTATCATTTATAACTCTGCAGGTTGGTGAATTGCACTGCCCTGAACCTCCATTTTACAACTCGCGTTTTTGGGAGCTGGCCTCAAATGCGCATGATGGCTTCAGGCCCTGTTCTGGTTCCAGGGGGCAGGCTGAGACTGTGGTAAATTCTTCTTCCTGATGGGAAAATAGAGTGACCTGTGCCTGTCCCAACACCAAGAGCTAGTCTATCATTGGTTCCCCGTCTTCCCGTTCATCCTCAGGACAAATTGCAACCTGTACGGAACAGGAGGTTAAAGGTGCTGATGCTCCAAGTAGGGAGATTGCTAGTAAAGCAGCTGAAATGGCGAACCCGGGCACAAGGAGATGAGAAATGAGGTGCATTTCAGAAATCTTTCTCCATCACATGGTGTACCATTTTCTGGGTTTCTCATGCATGTTTTCAATGTAGCAGGATTCCCTTGAACATGGAGATTTGGGACCCATGCGATGGGTACCACGCAGTATTACTTTAAAGGGTCTGCGTTTGCTCACCCAACCTCACCAAACCTCTCAGCCCCAAGAGTGTCCACCCTTATGTCTCATCCAGCTGTGGGTCTAGATATGGTCAATCCAGGTTGCATCACAGCCCCTGAACGCATTGTGTAAGAATTTCGCTCTCTTTCACTGTCTTTGTTTCTTGGGTTTTTCAAAGTAATTTATTTTTATAATGGGGTTTAGCTGCTTTTCACTGCTGTGTTTATGCCGCTTTACACCCACTTGACACACTAACAGAGAGATATCAATACATAGGTTTTAAGATTATTACTAGTCAGATATATCCTTGTGCGGTGAATAGGGCGTGTTGAGTCCAGTTCTCTGAGCAAGGAGTAGGTCTTGTCTATTACACATATTGGGTTTATGGAACGGTATCTGAGCAAATTTGAAACCCTTGTTTTATGTATCACCCCACCTCACCTTTCCCGTTAAGCAGCCATAGTGTGTTTTCTGCATGTGTGACTCATTTCTGTTTTTTAATTCAGTTCAAGTGTAACGGTTTTCACATTCCCTCTATCAGTGATACCTTATGAGGATTGTCCTTTTCTGTGTGACTTATTTCACTTAGAATCGTCGTACCTAAATCCACTCATCATGCTGCTACTAGCCTTATGACATTGATTTCATGGCTGAGTGATATTCCATTGTACATAAGGACCACAACTTCTTTATCCATTTTTCTCTTTCCTGGGATATTGATGGTGGAATGAAGTGGAGGTCCTTGTCAACAGAGCAGCCCTAAACTTTGGGGTGCTTGTGTCTTGCTGATTTTTAATTTTCCCAATTTATACCCCCATGAGTGGAAGTGCCCTATGCTCTCTAAGCTGTGTTTTTTAGATGTTTCAGGACTCACCGTACACTTCTCCAGAGTGGCTGTTGGCAATTTACATCCCGCCCATCAGTGTAGCAAGGCTCCCATTTCTCCATGGCCTGTCCTGCATTTCTGGTTTTGACACTTTTTTCAGCATGGCCCTTTTGACCGATGGGAAGCGAGACTTCTTTGTAGCGCTGATTTGCCTTTCCAGGTTGCTTGGTTGGCTAAAAAGGGCGTATGCGCTTTTTCCTGAATATATTCAGGAAAAAACGCATACGCTCTTTTTGGCCAAGGGCATCATTGTCAACGTTTTGCCGCTTTTCATGTGCTTTAAAGGCGATTCGAATCTACCTCCTGTAATCTGTTTCCTGCAATTCTGCCTTGATTTCAAATCCTCTTCTTTGCCTTCCCTCAATATATTTGTGGACGAGAGTTATCATTTATAACTCTGCAGGTTTGTGAATCGCAGTGCCCGGAAGCTCCATTTTACAACTCGGTTTTTGGGAGCTGGCCTCAAATGCGCATGATGGCTTCAGGCCCTGTTCTGGTTCCAGGGGGCAGGCTGAGACTGTGGTAAATTCTTCTTCCTGATGGGAAAATAGAGTGACCTGTGCCTGTCCCAACACCAAGAGCTAGTCTATCATTGGTTCCCCGTCTTCCCGTTCATCCTCAGGACAAATTGCAACCTGTACGGAACAGGAGGTTAAAGGTGCTGATGCTCCAAGTAGGGAGATTGCTAGTAAAGCAGCTGGAATGGCGAACCCGGGCACAAGGAGATGAGTAATGAGGTGCGTTTCAGAAATCTTTCTCCATCACATGGTGTACCATCTTCTGGGTTTCTCATGCATGTTTTCAATGTAGCAGGATTCCCTTGAACCTGGAGATTTGGGACCCATGCGATGGGTACCACGCAGTATTACTTTAAAGGGTCTGCGTTTGCTCACCCAACCTCACCAAACCTCTCAGCCCCAAGAGTGTCCACCCTTATGTCTCATCCAGCTGTGGGTCTAGATATGGTCAATCCAGGTTGCATCACAGCCCCTGAACGCATTGTGTAAGAATTTCTATCTCTTTCACTGTGTTTGTTTCATGGGTTTTTCAAAGTAATTTATTTTCATAATGGGGTTTAGCTGCTTTTCACGGCTGTGTTTATGCCGCTTTACACCCACTTGACACACTAACAGAGAGATATAAATACATAGGTTTTAAGATTATTACTAGTCAGATATATTCTTGTGTGTTGAATAGGGCGTATTGAGTCCAGTTCTCTGAGCAAGGAGTAGGTCTTGTCTATTACATATTGGGTTTATGGAATGGTATCTGAGCTAATTTGAAACCCTTCTTTTATGTATCACCCCACCTCACCTTTCCCGTTAAGCAGCCATAGTGTGTTTTCTGCATGTGTGACTCTGTTCTGTTTTGTAATTCAGTTCAAGTGTAACGGTTTTTACATTCCCTCTATAAGTGATACCTTATGAGAAGTGTCCTTTTCTGTGTGACTTATTTCACTTAGAATCGTCGTACCTAAATCCACTCATCATGCTGCTACTAGCCTTATGACATTGATTTCATGGCTGAGTGATATTCCATTGTACATAAGGACCACAAATTCTTTACCCATTTTTCTCTTTCCTGGGATATTTAAGGTGGAATGAAGTGGAGGTCCTTGTCAACAGAGCAGCCCTAAACTTTGGGGTGCTTGTGTCTTGCTGATTTTTCATTTTCCCAATTTATACCCCCATGAGTGGAAGTGCCCTAGGCTCTCTAAGCTGTGTTTTTTAGATGTTTCAGGACACACCGTACACTTCTCCAGAGTGGCTGTTGGCAATTTACATCCCGCCCATCAGTGTAGCAAGGCTCCCCTTTGTCCATGGCCTGTCCTGCATTTCTGGTTTTGGCACATTTTTCAGCATGGCCCTTTTGACTGATGTGTAGCGAGTCTTCTTTGTAGCGCTGATTTGCCTTTCCAGCTTGCTTGGTTGGCCAAAAAGGGCGTATGCGTTTCTTCCTGAATATATTCAGGAAAAAACGCATACGCCCTTTTTGGCCAAGGGCATCATTGTCAACGTTTTGCCGCTTTTCATGTGCTTTAAAGGCGATTCGAATCTACCTCCTGAAATCTGTTTCCTGCAATTCTGCCTTGATTTCAAGTCCTCTTCTTTGCCTTCCCTCAATATATTTGTGGACGAGAGTTATCATTTATAACTCTGCAGGTTGGTGAATTGCACTGCCCTGAACCTCCATTTTACAACTCGCGTTTTTGGGAGCTGGCCTCAAATGCGCATGATGGCTTCAGGCCCTGTTCTGGTTCCAGGGGGCAGGCTGAGACTGTGGTAAATTCTTCTTCCTGATGGGAAAATAGAGTGACCTGTGCCTGTCCCAACACCAAGAGCTAGTCTATCATTGGTTCCCCGTCTTCCCGTTCATCCTCAGGACAAATTGCAACCTGTACGGAACAGGAGGTTAAAGGTGCTGATGCTCCAAGTAGGGAGATTGCTAGTAAAGCAGCTGGAATGGCGAACCCGGGCACAAGGAGATGAGAAATGAGGTGCGTTTCAGAAATCTTTCTCCATCACATGGTGTACCATCTTCTGGGTTTCTCATGCATGTTTTCAATGTAGCAGGATTCCCTTGAACCTGGAGATTTGGGACCCATGCGATGGGTACCACGCAGTATTACTTTAAAGGGTCTGCGTTTGCTCACCCAACCTCACCAAACCTCTCAGCCCCAAGAGTGTCCACCCTTATGTCTCATCCAGCTGTGGGTCTAGATATGGTCAATCCAGGTTGCATCACAGCCCCTGAACGCATTGTGTAAGAATTTCTATCTCTTTCACTGTGTTTGTTTCATGGGTTTTTCAAAGTAATTTATTTTCATAATGGGGTTTAGCTGCTTTTCACGGCTGTGTTTATGCCGCTTTACACCCACTTGACACACTAACTGAGAGATATAAATACATAGGTTTTAAGATTATTACTAGTCAGATATATTCTTGTGTGTTGAATAGGGCGTATTGAGTCCAGTTCTCTGAGCAAGGAGTAGGTCTTGTCTATAACATATTGGGTTTATGGAATGGTATCTGAGCTAATTTGAAACCCTTCTTTTATGTATCACCCCACCTCACCTTTCCCGTTAAGCAGCCATAGTGTGTTTTCTGCATGTGTGACTCTGTTCTGTTTTGTAATTCAGTTCAAGTGTAACGGTTTTTACATTCCCTCTATAAGTGATACCTTATGAGAAGTGTCCTTTTCTGTGTGACTTATTTCACTTAGAATCGTCGTACCTAAATCCACTCATCATGCTGCTACTAGCCTTATGACATTGATTTCATGGCTGAGTGATATTCCATTGTACATAAGGACCACAAATTCTTTACCCATTTTTCTCTTTCCTGGGATATTTAAGGTGGAATGAAGTGGAGGTCCTTGTCAACAGAGCAGCCCTAAACTTTGGGGTGCTTGTGTCTTGCTGATTTTTCATTTTCCCAATTTATACCCCCATGAGTGGAAGTGCCCTAGGCTCTCTAAGCTGTGTTTTATAGATGTTTCAGGACACACCGTACACTTCTCCAGAGTGGCTGTTGGCAATTTACATCCCGCCCATCAGTGTAGCAAGGCTCCCCTTTGTCCATGGCCTGTCCTGCATTTCTGGTTTTGGCACATTTTTCAGCATGGCCCTTTTGACTGATGTGTAGCGAGTCTTCTTTGTAGCGCTGATTTGCCTTTCCAGCTTGCTTGGTTGGCCAAAAAGGGCGTATGCGTTTCTTCCTGAATATATTCAGGAAAAAACGCATACGCCCTTTTTGGCCAAGGGCATCATTGTCAACGTTTTGCCGCTTTTCATGTGCTTTAAATGCGATTCGAATCTACCTCCTGAAATCTGTTTCCTGCAATTCTGCCTTGATTTCAAGTCCTCTTCTTTGCCTTCCCTCAATATATTTGTGGACGAGAGTTATCATTTATAACTCTGCAGGTTTGTGAATTGCAGTGCCCTGAACCTCCATTTTACAACTCGTTTTTATGGGAGCTGGCCGCAAAATCGCAGAATGGCTTCAGGCCCTGTTCTGGTTCCGGGGGTCAGGCTGAGCCTGTGGTTAATTCTTCTTTCTGATGGGAAAATAGAGTGACCTGTGCCTGTCCCAACACCAAGAGCTAGTCTCTCATTGGTTCCCCGTCTTCCCGTTCATCCTCAGGACAAATTGCAACCTGTACGGAACAGGAGGTTAAAGGTGCTGATGCTCCAAGTAGGGAGATTGCTAGTAAAGCAGCTGGAATGGCGAACCCGGGCACAAGGAGATGAGAAATGAGGTGCGTTTCAGAAACCTTTCCCCATCACATGGTGTACCATCTTCTGGGTTTCTCATGCATGTTTTCAATGTACCAGGATTCCCTTGAACCTGGAGATTTGGGACCCATGCGATGGGTACCACGCAGTATTACTTTAAAGGGTCTGCGTTTGCTCACCCAACCTCACCAAACCTCTCAGCCCCAAGAGTGTCCACCCTTATGTCTCATCCAGCTGTGGGTCTAGATATGGTCAATCCAGGTTTCATCACAGCCCCTGAACGCATTGTGTAAGAATTTCGCTCTCTTTCACTGTCTTTGTTTCATGGGTTTTTCAAAGTAATTAATTTTTATAATGGGGTTTAGCTGCTTTTCACTGCTGTGTTTATGCCGCTTTACACCCACTTGACACACTAACAGAGAGATATCAATACATAGGTTTTAAGATTATTACTAGTCAGATATATCCTTGTGCAGTGAATAGGGCGTGTTGAGTCCAGTTCTCTGAGCAAGGAGTAGGTCTTGTCTATTACACATATTGGGTTTATGGAACGGTATCTGAGCAAATTTGAAACCCTTGTTTTATGTATCACCCCACCTCACCTTTCCCGTTAAGCAGCCATAGTGTGTTTTCTGCATGTGTGACTCATTTCTGTTTTTTAATTCAGTTCAAGTGTAACGGTTTTCACATTCCCTCTATCAGTGATACCTTATGAGAAGTGTCCTTTTCTGTGTGACTTATTTCACTTAGAATCGTCGTACCTAAATCCACTCATCATGCTGCTACTAGCCTTATGACATTGATTTCATGGCTGAGTGATATTCCATTGTACATAAGGACCACAACTTCTTTATCCATTTTTCTCTTTCCTGGGATATTGATGGTGGAATGAAGTGGAGGTCCTTGTCAACAGAGCAGCCCTAAACTTTGGGGTGCTTGTGTCTTGCTGATTTTTAATTTTCCCAATTTATACCCCCATGAGTGGAAGTGCCCTATGCTCTCTAAGCTGTGTTTTTTAGATGTTTCAGGACTCACCGTACACTTCTCCAGAGTGGCTGTTGGCAATTTACATCCCGCCCATCAGTGTAGCAAGGCTCCCATTTCTCCATGGCCTGTCCTGCATTTCTGGTTTTGACACTTTTTTCAGCATGGCCCTTTTGACCGATGGGAAGCGAGACTTCTTTGTAGCGCTGATTTGCCTTTCCAGGTTGCTTGGTTGGCTAAAAAGGGCGTATGCGCTTTTTCCTGAATATATTCAGGAAAAAACGCATACGCTCTTTTTGGCCAAGGGCATCATTGTCAACGTTTTGCCGCTTTTCATGTGCTTTAAAGGCGATTCGAATCTACCTCCTGTAATCTGTTTCCTGCAATTCTGCCTTGATTTCAAATCCTCTTCTTTGCCTTCCCTCAATATATTTGTGGACGAGAGTTATCATTTATAACTCTGCAGGTTTGTGAATTGCAGTGCCCGGAAGCTCCATTTTACAACTCGGTTTTTGGGAGCTGGCCGCAAATGCGCAGGATGGCTTCAGGCCCTCTTCTGGTTCCGGGGGGCAGAATGAGCCTGTGGTTAATTCTTCTTCCTGATGGGAAAATAGAGTGACCTGTGCCTGTCCCAACACCAAGAGCTAGTCTCTCATTGGTTCCCCGTCTTCCCGTTCATCCTCAGGACAAATTGCAACCTGTACGGAACAGAAGGTTAAAGGTGCTGATGCTCCAAGTAGGGAGATTGGTAGTAAAGCGGCTGGAATGGGGAACCCGGGCACAAGGAGATGAGAAATGAGGTGCGTTTTAGAAACCTTTCCCCATCACATGGTGTACCAACTTCTGGGTTTCTCATGCATGTTTTCGATGTAGGAAGATGCCCTTGAACCTGGAGATTTGGGACCCATGCGATGGGTACCACGTAGTATTATTAAAAGGGTCTGCGTTTACTCACGAAACCTCACCAAACCTCTAAGCCCCAAGAGTGTCCACCCTTATGTCTCATCCAGCTGTGGGTCTAGATATGGTCAATCCAGGTTGCATCACAGCCCCTGAACGCATTGTGTAAGAATTTCTCTCTCTTTCACTATCTTTGTTTCATGGGTTTTTCAAAGTAATTTATTTTCATAATGGGGTTTAGCTGCTTTTCACTGCTGTGTTTATGCCGCTTTACACCCACTTGACACACTAACAGAGAGATATCAATACATAGGTTTTAAGATTATTACTAGTCAGATATAATCTTGTGCGGTGAATAGGGCGTGTTGAGTCCAGTTCTCTGAGCAAGGAGTACGTCTTGTGTATTACATATTGGGTTTATGGAACGGTATCTGAGCTAATTTGAAACCCTTGTTTTATGTATCACCCCACCTCACCTTTCCCGTTAAGCAGCCATAGTGTGTTTTCTGCATGTGTGACTCTGTTCTGTTTTGTAATTCAGTTCAAGTGTAACGGTTTTTACATTCCCTCTATCAGTAATACCTTATGAGAAGTGTCCTTTACTGTGTGACTTATTTCACTTAGAATCGTCGTACCTAAATCCACTCATCATGCTGCTACTAGCCTTATGACATTGATTTCATGGCTGAGTGATATTCCATTGTACATAAGGACCACAACTTCTTTATCCATTTTTCTCTTTCCTGGGATATTGAAGGTGGAATGAAGTGGAGGTCCTTGTCAACAGAGCAGCCCTAAACTTTGGGGTGCTTGTGTCTTGCTGATTTTTCATTTTCCCAATTTATACCCCAATGAGTGGAAGTGCCCTATGCTCTCTAAGCTGTGTTTTTTAGATGTTTCAGGACTCACCGTACACTTCTCCAGAGTGGCTGTTGGCAATTTACATCCCGCCCATCAGTGCAGCAAGGCTCCCATGTCTCCATGACCTGTCCTGCATTTTCGGTTTTCACACTTTTTTCAGCATGGCCCTTTTGACCGATGGGAAGCGAGACTTCTTTGTAGCGCTGATTTCCCTTTCCAGGTTTCTTGGTTGGCCAACAAGGGCGTATGCGCTTTTTGCTGAATATATTCAGGAAAAAACGCATACGCCCTTTTTGGCCAAGGGCATCATTGTCAACGTTTTGCCGCTTTTCATGTGCTTTAACGGCGATTCGAATCTACCTCCTGAAATCTGTTTCCTGCAATTCTGCCTTGATTTCAAGTCCTCTTCTTTGCCTTCCCTCAATATATTTGTGGCCGAGATTTATCATTTATAACTCTGCAGGTTTGTGAATTGCAGTGCCCTGAACCTCCATTTTACAACTGGCGTTTTTGAGAGCTGGCCGCAAAAGCGCCGGATGGCTTCAGGCCCTGTTCTGGTTCCAGGGGGCAGGCTGAGCCTGTGGTAAATTATTCTTCCTGATGGGAATATAGAGTGACCTGTGCCTGTCCCAACACCAAGAGCTAGTCTCTCATTGGTTCCCCATCTTCCCGTTCATCCTCAGGACAAATTGCAACCTGTACGGAACAGGAGGTTAAAGGTGCTGATTCTCCAAGTAGGGAGATTGCTAGTAAGGCGGCTGGAATGGTGAACCCAGGCACAAGGGGATGAGAAATGAGGTGAGTTTTATAAACCTTTCCCCATCACACGGTGTACCATCTTCTGGGTTTCTCATGCATGTTTTCGATGTAGGAAGATGCCCTTGAAGCTGGAGATTTGGGACCCATGCGATGGGTACCACGCAGTATTACTTTAAAGGGTCTGCGTTTACTCACCCAACCTCACAAAACCTCTCAGCCCCAAGAGTGTCCACCCTTATGTCTCATCCAGCTGTGGGTCTAGATATGGTCAATCCAGGTTGCATCACAGCCCCTGAACGCATTGTGTAAGAATTTCGCTCTCTTTCACTGTCTTTGTTTCTTGGGTTTTTCAAAATAATTTATTTTCATAATGGGGTTTAGCTGCTTTTCACTGCTGTGTTTATGCCGCTTTACACCCACTTGACACACTAACTGAGAGATATAAATACATAGGTTTTAAGATTATTACTAGTCAGATATATTCTTGTGTGTTGAATAGGGCGTATTGAGTCCAGTTCTCTGAGCAAGGAGTAGGTCTTGTCTATTACATATTGGGTTTATGGAATGGTATCTGAGCTAATTTGAAACCCTTCTTTTATGTATCACCCCACCTCACCTTTCCCGTTAAGCAGCCATAGTGTGTTTTCTGCATGTGTGACTCTGTTCTGTTTTGTAATTCAGTTCAAGTGTAACGGTTTTTACATTCCCTCTATAAGTGATACCTTATGAGAAGTGTCCTTTTCTGTGTGACTTATTTCACTTAGAATCGTCGTACCTAAATCCACTCATCATGCTGCTACTAGCCTTATGACATTGATTTCATGGCTGAGTGATATTCCATTGTACATAAGGACCACAACTTCTTTATCCATTTTTCTCTTTCCTGGGATATTTAAGGTGGAATGAAGTGGAGGTCCTTGTCAACAGAGCAGCCCTAAACTTTGGGGTGCTTGTGTCTTGCTGATTTTTCATTTTCCCAATTTATACCCCCATGAGTGGAAGTGCCCTAGGCTCTCTAAGCTGTGTTTTTTAGATGTTTCAGGACACACCGTACACTTCCCAAGAGTGGCTGTTTGCAATTTACATCCCGCCCATCAGTGTAGCAAGGCTCCCCTTTGTCCATGGCCTGTCCTGCATTTCTGGTTTTGGCACATTTTTCAGCATGGCCCTTTTGACTGATGTGTAGCGAGTCTTCTTTGTAGCGCTGATTTGCCTTTCCAGCTTGCTTGGTTGGCCAAAAAGGGCGTATGCGTTTCTTCCTGAATATATTCAGGAAAAAACGCATACGCCCTTTTTGGCCAAGGGCATCATTGTCAACGTTTTGCCGCTTTTCATGTGCTTTAAAGGCGATTCGAATCTACCTCCTGAAATCTGTTTCCTGCAATTCTGCCTTGATTTCAAGTCCTCTTCTTTGCCTTCCCTCAATATATTTGTGGACGAGAGTTATCATTTATAACTCTGCAGGTTGGTGAATTGCACTGCCCTGAACCTCCATTTTACAACTCGCGTTTTTGGGAGCTGGCCTCAAATGCGCATGATGGCTTCAGGCCCTGTTCTGGTTCCAGGGGGCAGGCTGAGACTGTGGTAAATTCTTCTTCCTGATGGGAAAATAGAGTGACCTGTGCCTGTCCCAACACCAAGAGCTAGTCTATCATTGGTTCCCCGTCTTCCCGTTCATCCTCAGGACAAATTGCAACCTGTACGGAACAGGAGGTTAAAGGTGCTGATGCTCCAAGTAGGGAGATTGCTAGTAAAGCAGCTGGAATGGCGAACCCGGGCACAAGGAGATGAGAAATGAGGTGCGTTTCAGAAATCTTTCTCCATCACATGGTGTACCATCTTCTGGGTTTCTCATGCATGTTTTCAATGTAGCAGGATTCCCTTGAACCTGGAGATTTGGGACCCATGCGATGGGTACCACGCAGTATTACTTTAAAGGGTCTGCGTTTGCTCACCCAACCTCACCAAACCTCTCAGCCCCAAGAGTGTCCACCCTTATGTCTCATCCAGCTGTGGGTCTAGATATGGTCAATCCAGGTTGCATCACAGCCCCTGAACGCATTGTGTAAGAATTTCGCTCTCTTTCACTGTCTTTGTTTCTTGGGTTTTTCAAAGTAATTTATTTTCATAATGGGGTTTAGCTGCTTTTCACTGCTGTGTTTATGCCGCTTTACACCCACTTGACACACTAACTGAGAGATATCAATACATAGGTTTTAAGATTATTACTAGTCAGATATAATCTTGTGTGTTGAATAGGGCGTATTGAGTCCAGTTCTCTGAGCAAGGAGTAGGTCTTGTCTATTACATATTGGGTTTATGGAATGGTATCTGAGCTAATTTGAAACCCTTCTTTTATGTATCACCCCACCTCACCTTTCCCGTTAAGCAGCCATAGTGTGTTTTCTGCATGTGTGACTCTGTTCTGTTTTGTAATTCAGTTCAAGTGTAACGGTTTTTACATTCCCTCTATAAGTGATACCTTATGAGAAGTGTCCTTTTCTGTGTGACTTATTTCACTTAGAATCGTCGTACCTAAATCCACTCATCATGCTGCTACTAGCCTTATGACATTGATTTCATGGCTGAGTGATATTCCATTGTACATAAGGACCACAAATTCTTTACCCATTTTTCTCTTTCCTGGGATATTTAAGGTGGAATGAAGTGGAGGTCCTTGTCAACAGAGCAGCCCTAAACTTTGGGGTGCTTGTGTCTTGCTGATTTTTCATTTTCCCAATTTATACCCCCATGAGTGGAAGTGCCCTAGGCTCTCTAAGCTGTGTTTTTTAGATGTTTCAGGACACACCGTACACTTCTCCAGAGTGGCTGTTGGCAATTTACATCCCGCCCATCAGTGTAGCAAGGCTCCCCTTTGTCCATGGCCTGTCCTGCATTTCTGGTTTTGGCACATTTTTCAGCATGGCCCTTTTGACTGATGTGTAGCGAGTCTTCTTTGTAGCGCTGATTTGCCTTTCCAGCTTGCTTGGTTGGCCAAAAAGGGCGTATGCGTTTCTTCCTGAATATATTCAGGAAAAAACGCATACGCCCTTTTTGGCCAAGGGCATCATTGTCAACGTTTTGCCGCTTTTCATGTGCTTTAAATGCGATTCGAATCTACCTCCTGAAATCTGTTTCCTGCAATTCTGCCTTGATTTCAAGTCCTCTTCTTTGCCTTCCCTCAATATATTTGTGGACGAGAGTTATCATTTATAACTCTGCAGGTTGGTGAATTGCACTGCCCTGAACCTCCATTTTACAACTCGTGTTTTTGGGAGCTGGCCTCAAATGCGCATGATGGCTTCAGGCCCTGTTCTGGTTCCAGGGGGCAGGCTGAGCCTGTGGTAAATTCTTCTTCCTGATGGGAAAATAGAGTGACCTGTGCCTGTCCCAACACCAAGAGCTAGTCTCTCATTGGTTCCCCGTCTTCCCGTTCATCCTCAGGACAAATTGCAACCTGTACGGAACAGGAGGTTAAAGGTGCTGATGCTCCAAGTAGGGAGATTGCTAGTAAAGCAGCTGGAATGGCGAACCCGGGCACAAGGAGATGAGAAATGAGGTGCGTTTCAGAAACCTTTCCCCATCACATGGTGTACCATCTTCTGGGTTTCTCATGCATGTTTTCAATGTACCAGGATTCCCTTGAACCTGGAGATTTGGGACCCATGCGATGGGTACCACGCAGTATTACTTTAAAGGGTCTGCGTTTGCTCACCCAACCTCACCAAACCTCTCAGCCCCAAGAGTGTCCACCCTTATGTCTCATCCAGCTGTGGGTCTAGATATGGTCAATCCAGGTTGCATCACAGCCCCTGAACGCATTGTGTAAGAATTTCGCTCTCTTTCACTGTCTTTGTTTCATGGGTTTTTCAAAGTAATTTATTTTTATAATGGGGTTTAGCTGCTTTTCACTGCTGTGTTTATGCCGCTTTACACCCACTTGACACACTAACAGAGAGATATCAATACATAGGTTTTAAGATTATTACTAGTCAGATATATCCTTGTGCGGTGAATAGGGCGTGTTGAGTCCAGTTCTCTGAGCAAGGAGTAGGTCTTGTCTATTACACATATTGGGTTTATGGAACGGTATCTGAGCAAATTTGAAACCCTTGTTTTATGTATCACCCCACCTCACCTTTCCCGTTAAGCAGCCATAGTGTGTTTTCTGCATGTGTGACTCATTTCTGTTTTTTAATTCAGTTCAAGTGTAACGGTTTTCACATTCCCTCTATCAGTGATACCTTATGAGAAGTGTCCTTTTCTGTGTGACTTATTTCACTTAGAATCGTCGTACCTAAATCCACTCATCATGCTGCTACTAGCCTTATGACATTGATTTCATGGCTGAGTGATATTCCATTGTACATAAGGACCACAACTTCTTTATCCATTTTTCTCTTTCCTGGTATATTTAAGGTGGAATGAAGTGGAGGTCCTTGTCAACAGAGCAGCCCTAAACTTTGGGGTGCTTGTGTCTTGCTGATTTTTAATTTTCCCAATTTATACCCCCATGAGTGGAAGTGCCCTATGCTCTCTAAGCTGTGTTTTTTAGATGTTTCAGGACTCACCGTACACTTCTCCAGAGTGGCTGTTGGCAATTTACATCCCGCCCATCAGTGTAGCAAGGCTCCCATTTCTCCATGGCCTGTCCTGCATTTCTGGTTTTGACACTTTTTTCAGCATGGCCCTTTTGACCGATGGGAAGCGAGACTTCTTTGTAGCGCTGATTTGCCTTTCCAGGTTGCTTGGTTGGCTAAAAAGGGCGTATGCGCTTTTTCCTGAATATATTCAGGAAAAAACGCATACGCTCTTTTTGGCCAAGGGCATCATTGTCAACGTTTTGCCGCTTTTCATGTGCTTTAAAGGCGATTCGAATCTACCTCCTGTAATCTGTTTCCTGCAATTCTGCCTTGATTTCAAATCCTCTTCTTTGCCTTCCCTCAATATATTTGTGGACGAGAGTTATCATTTATAACTCTGCAGGTTTGTGAATCGCAGTGCCCGGAAGCTCCATTTTACAACTCGGTTTTTGGGAGCTGGCCGCAAATGCGCAGGATGGCTTCAGGCCCTCTTCTGGTTCCGGGGGGCAGAATGAGCCTGTGGTTAATTCTTCTTCCTGATGGGAAAATAGAGTGACCTGTGCCTGTCCCAACACCAAGAGCTAGTCTCTCATTGGTTCCCCGTCTTCCCGTTCATCCTCAGGACAAATTGCAACCTGTACGGAACAGAAGGTTAAAGGTGCTGATGCTCCAAGTAGGGAGATTGGTAGTAAAGCGGCTGGAATGGGGAACCCGGGCACAAGGAGATGAGAAATGAGGTGCGTTTTAGAAACCTTTCCCCATCACATGGTGTACCAACTTCTGGGTTTCTCATGCATGTTTTCGATGTAGGAAGATGCCCTTGAACCTGGAGATTTGGGACCCATGCGATGGGTACCACGTAGTATTATTAAAAGGGTCTGCGTTTACTCACGAAACCTCACCAAACCTCTAAGCCCCAAGAGTGTCCACCCTTATGTCTCATCCAGCTGTGGGTCTAGATATGGTCAATCCAGGTTGCATCACAGCCCCTGAACGCATTGTGTAAGAATTTCTCTCTCTTTCACTATCTTTGTTTCATGGGTTTTTCAAAGTAATTTATTTTCATAATGGGGTTTAGCTGCTTTTCACGGCTGTGTTTATGCCGCTTTACACCCACTTGACACACTAACAGAGAGATATCAATACATAGGTTTTAAGATTATTACTAGTAAGATATAATCTTGTGCGGTGAATAGGGCGTGTTGAGTCCAGTTCTCTGAGCAAGGAGTACGTCTTGTGTATTACATATTGGGTTTATGGAACGGTATCTGAGCTAATTTGAAACCCTTGTTTTATGTATCACCCCACCTCACCTTTCCCGTTAAGCAGCCATAGTGTGTTTTCTGCATGTGTGACTCTGTTCTGTTTTGTAATTCAGTTCAAGTGTAACGGTTTTTACATTCCCTCTATCAGTAATACCTTATGAGAAGTGTCCTTTACTGTGTGACTTATTTCACTTAGAATCGTCGTACCTAAATCCACTCATCATGCTGCTACTAGCCTTATGACATTGATTTCATGGCTGAGTGATATTCCATTGTACATAAGGACCACAACTTCTTTATCCATTTTTCTCTTTCCTGGGATATTGAAGGTGGAATGAAGTGGAGGTCCTTGTCAACAGAGCAGCCCTAAACTTTGGGGTGCTTGTGTCTTGCTGATTTTTCATTTTCCCAATTTATACCCCAATGAGTGGAAGTGCCCTATGCTCTCTAAGCTGTGTTTTTTAGATGTTTCAGGACTCACCGTACACTTCTCCAGAGTGGCTGTTGGCAATTTACATCCCGCCCATCAGTGCAGCAAGGCTCCCATGTCTCCATGACCTGTCCTGCATTTTCGGTTTTCACACTTTTTTCAGCATGGCCCTTTTGACCGATGGGAAGCGAGACTTCTTTGTAGCGCTGATTTCCCTTTCCAGGTTTCTTGGTTGGCCAACAAGGGCGTATGCGCTTTTTGCTGAATATATTCAGGAAAAAACGCATACGCCCTTTTTGGCCAAGGGCATCATTGTCAACGTTTTGCCGCTTTTCATGTGCTTTAACGGCGATTCGAATCTACCTCCTGAAATCTGTTTCCTGCAATTCTGCCTTGATTTCAAGTCCTCTTCTTTGCCTTCCCTCAATATATTTGTGGACGAGATTTATCATTTATAACTCTGCAGGTTTGTGAATTGCAGTGCCCTGAACCTCCATTTTACAACTCGCGTTTTTGAGAGCTGGCCGCAAAAGCGCCGGATGGCTTCAGGCCCTGTTCTGGTTCCAGGGGGCAGGCTGAGCCTGTGGTAAATTATTCTTCCTGATGGGAATATAGAGTGACCTGTGCCTGTCCCAACACCAAGAGCTAGTCTCTCATTGGTTCCCCATCTTCCCGTTCATCCTCAGGACAAATTGCAACCTGTACGGAACAGGAGGTTAAAGGTGCTGATTCTCCAAGTAGGGAGATTGCTAGTAAGGCGGCTGGAATGGTGAACCCAGGCACAAGGGGATGAGAAATGAGGTGAGTTTTATAAACCTTTCCCCATCACACGGTGTACCATCTTCTGGGTTTCTCATGCATGTTTTCGATGTAGGAAGATGCCCTTGAAGCTGGAGATTTGGGACCCATGCGATGGGTACCACGCAGTATTACTTTAAAGGGTCTGCGTTTACTCACCCAACCTCACAAAACCTCTCAGCCCCAAGAGTGTCCACCCTTATGTCTCATCCAGCTGTGGGTCTAGATATGGTCAATCCAGGTTGCATCACAGCCCCTGAACGCATTGTGTAAGAATTTCGCTCTCTTTCACTGTCTTTGTTTCTTGGGTTTTTCAAAATAATTTATTTTCATAATGGGGTTTAGCTGCTTTTCACTGCTGTGTTTATGCCGCTTTACACCCACTTGACACACTAACTGAGAGATATAAATACATAGGTTTTAAGATTATTACTAGTCAGATATATTCTTGTGTGTTGAATAGGGCGTATTGAGTCCAGTTCTCTGAGCAAGGAGTAGGTCTTGTCTATTACATATTGGGTTTATGGAATGGTATCTGAGCTAATTTGAAACCCTTCTTTTATGTATCACCCCACCTCACCTTTCCCGTTAAGCAGCCATAGTGTGTTTTCTGCATGTGTGACTCTGTTCTGTTTTGTAATTCAGTTCAAGTGTAACGGTTTTTACATTCCCTCTATAAGTGATACCTTATGAGAAGTGTCCTTTTCTGTGTGACTTATTTCACTTAGAATCGTCGTACCTAAATCCACTCATCATGCTGCTACTAGCCTTATGACATTGATTTCATGGCTGAGTGATATTCCATTGTACATAAGGACCACAACTTCTTTATCCATTTTTCTCTTTCCTGGGATATTTAACGTGGAATGAAGTGGAGGTCCTTGTCAACAGAGCAGCCCTAAACTTTGGGGTGCTTGTGTCTTGCTGATTTTTAATTTTCCCAATTTATACCCCCATGAGTGGAAGTGCCCTAGGCTCTCTAAGCTGTGTTTTTTAGATGTTTCAGGACACACCGTACCCTTCCCAAGAGTGGCTGTTTGCAATTTACATCCCGCCCATCAGTGTAGCAAGGCTCCCCTTTGTCCATGGCCTGTCCTGCATTTCTGGTTTTGGCACATTTTTCAGCATGGCCCTTTTGACTGATGTGTAGCGAGTCTTCTTTGTAGCGCTGATTTGCCTTTCCAGCTTGCTTGGTTGGCCAAAAAGGGCGTATGCGTTTCTTCCTGAATATATTCAGGAAAAAACGCATACGCCCTTTTTGGCCAAGGGCATCATTGTCAACGTTTTGCCGCTTTTCATGTGCTTTAAAGGCGATTCGAATCTACCTCCTGAAATCTGTTTCCTGCAATTCTGCCTTGATTTCAAGTCCTCTTCTTTGCCTTCCCTCAATATATTTGTGGACGAGAGTTATCATTTATAACTCTGCAGGTTGGTGAATTGCACTGCCCTGAACCTCCATTTTACAACTCGCGTTTTTGGGAGCTGGCCTCAAATGCGCATGATGGCTTCAGGCCCTGTTCTGGTTCCAGGGGGCAGGCTGAGACTGTGGTAAATTCTTCTTCCTGATGGGAAAATAGAGTGACCTGTGCCTGTCCCAACACCAAGAGCTAGTCTCTCATTGGTTCCCCGTCTTCCCGTTCATCCTCAGGACAAATTGCAACCTGTACGGAACAGGAGGTTAAAGGTGCTGATGCTCCAAGTAGGGAGATTGCTAGTAAAGCAGCTGGAATGGCGAACCCGGGCACAAGGAGATGAGAAATGAGGTGCGTTTCAGAAACCTTTCCCCATCACACGGTGTACCATCTTCTGGGTTTCTCATGCATGTTTTCAATGTACCAGGATTCCCTTGAACCTGGAGATTTGGGACCCATGCGATGGGTACCACGCAGTATTACTTTAAAGGGTCTGCGTTTGCTCACCCAACCTCACCAAACCTCTCAGCCCCAAGAGTGTCCACCCTTATGTCTCATCCAGCTGTGGGTCTAGATATGGTCAATCCAGGTTGCATCACAGCCCCAGAACGCATTGTGTAAGAATTTCGCTCTCTTTCACTGTCTTTGTTTCATGGGTTTTTCAAAGTAATTTATTTATATAATGGGGTTTAGCTGCTTTTCACTGCTGTGTTTATGCCGCTTTACACCCACTTGACACACTAACAGAGAGATATCAATACATAGGTTTTAAGATTATTACTAGTCAGATATATCCTTGTGCGGTGAATAGGGCGTGTTGAGTCCAGTTCTCTGAGCAAGGAGTAGGTCTTGTCTATTACACATATTGGGTTTATGGAACGGTATCTGAGCAAATTTGAAACCCTTGTTTTATGTATCACCCCACCTCACCTTTCCCGTTAAGCAGCCATAGTGTGTTTTCTGCATGTGTGACTCATTTCTGTTTTTTAATTCAGTTCAAGTGTAACGGTTTTCACATTCCCTCTATCAGTGATACCTTATGAGAAGTGTCCTTTTCTGTGTGACTTATTTCACTTAGAATCGTCGTACCTAAATCCACTCATCATGCTGCTACTAGCCTTATGACATTGATTTCATGGCTGAGTGATATTCCATTGTACATAAGGACCACAACTTCTTTATCCATTTTTCTCTTTCCTGGGATATTGAAGGTGGAATGAAGTGGAGGTCCTTGTCAACAGAGCAGCCCTCAACTTTGGGGTGCTTGTGTCTTGCTGATTTTTCATTTTCCCAATTTATACCCCAATGAGTGGAAGTGCCCTATGCTCTCTAAGCTGTGTTTTTTAGATGTTTCAGGACACACCGTACACTTCTCCAGAGTGGCTGTTGGCAATTTACATCCCGCCCATCAGTGCAGCAAGGCTCCCATGTCTCCATGACCTGTCCTGCATTTTCGGTTTTCACACTTTTTTCAGCATGGCCCTTTTGACCGATGGGAAGCGAGACTTCTTTGTAGCGCTGATTTCCCTTTCCAGGTTTCTTGGTTGGCCAACAAGGGCGTATGCGCTTTTTGCTGAATATATTCAGGAAAAAACGCATACGCCCTTTTTGGCCAAGGGCATCATTGTCAACGTTTTGCCGCTTTTCATGTGCTTTAACGGCGATTCGAATCTACCTCCTGAAATCTGTTTCCTGCAATTCTGCCTTGATTTCAAGTCCTCTTCTTTGCCTTCCCTCAATATATTTGTGGACGAGATTTATCATTTATAACTCTGCAGGTTTGTGAATTGCAGTGCCCTGAACCTCCATTTTACAACTCGCGTTTTTGAGAGCTGGCCGCAAAAGCGCCGGATGGCTTCAGGCCCTTTTCTGGTTCCAGGGGGCAGGCTGAGCCTGTGGTAAATTATTCTTCCTGATGGGAATATAGAGTGACCTGTGCCTGTCCCAACACCAAGAGCTAGTCTCTCATTGGTTCCCCATCTTCCCGTTCATCCTCAGGACAAATTGCAACCTGTACGGAACAGGAGGTTAAAGGTGCTGATTCTCCAAGTAGGGAGATTGCTAGTAAGGCGGCTGGAATGGTGAACCCAGGCACAAGGGGATGAGAAATGAGGTGAGTTTTATAAACCTTTCCCCATCACACGGTGTACCATCTTCTGGGTTTCTCATGCATGTTTTCGATGTAGGAAGATGCCCTTGAAGCTGGAGATTTGGGACCCATGCGATGGGTACCACGCAGTATTACTTTAAAGGGTCTGCGTTTACTCACCCAACCTCACAAAACCTCTCAGCCCCAAGAGTGTCCACCCTTATGTCTCATCCAGCTGTGGGTCTAGATATGGTCAATCCAGGTTGCATCACAGCCCCTGAACGCATTGTGTAAGAATTTCGCTCTCTTTCACTGTCTTTGTTTCTTGGGTTTTTCAAAATAATTTATTTTCATAATGGGGTTTAGCTGCTTTTCACTGCTGTGTTTATGCCGCTTTACACCCACTTGACACACTAACTGAGAGATATAAATACATAGGTTTTAAGATTATTACTAGTCAGATATATTCTTGTGTGTTGAATAGGGCGTATTGAGTCCAGTTCTCTGAGCAAGGAGTAGGTCTTGTCTATTACATATTGGGTTTATGGAATGGTATCTGAGCTAATTTGAAACCCTTCTTTTATGTATCACCCCACCTCACCTTTCCCGTTAAGCAGCCATAGTGTGTTTTCTGCATGTGTGACTCTGTTCTGTTTTGTAATTCAGTTCAAGTGTAACGGTTTTTACATTCCCTCTATCAGTGATACCTTATGAGAAGTGTCCTTTTCTGTGTGACTTATTTCACTTAGAATCGTCGTACCTAAATCCACTCATCATGCTGCTACTAGCCTTATGACATTGATTTCATGGCTGAGTGATATTCCATTGTACATAAGGACCACAAATTCTTTACCCATTTTTCTCTTTCCTGGGATATTTAAGGTGGAATGAAGTGGAGGTCCTTGTCAACAGAGCAGCCCTAAACTTTGGGGTGCTTGTGTCTTGCTGATATTTCATTTTCCCAATTTATACCCCCATGAGTGGAAGTGCCCTAGGCTCTCTAAGCTGTGTTTTTTAGATGTTTCAGGACACACCGTACACTTCCCAAGTGTGGCTGTTGGCAATTTACATCCCGCCCATCAGTGTAGCAAGGCTCCCCTTTGTCCATGGCCTGTCCTGCATTTCTGGTTTTGGCACATTTTTCAGCATGGCCCTTTTGACTGATGTGTAGCGAGTCTTCTTTGTAGCGCTGATTTGCCTTTCCAGCTTGCTTGGTTGCCCAAAAAGGGCGTATGCGTTTCTTCCTGAATATATTCAGGAAAAAACGCATACGCCCTTTTTGGCCAAGGGCATCATTGTCAACGTTTTGCCGCTTTTCATGTGCTTTAAAGGCGATTCGAATCTACCTCCTGAAATCTGTTTCCTGCAATTCTGCCTTGATTTCAAGTCCTCTTCTTTGCCTTCCCTCAATATATTTGTGGACGAGAGTTATCATTTATAACTCTGCAGGTTGGTGAATTGCACTGCCCTGAACCTCCATTTTACAACTCGCGTTTTTGGGAGCTGGCCTCAAATGCGCATGATGGCTTCAGGCCCTGTTCTGGTTCCAGGGGGCAGGCTGAGCCTGTGGTAAATTCTTCTTCCTGATGGGAAAATAGAGTGACCTGTGCCTGTCCCAACACCAAGAGCTAGTCTCTCATTGGTTCCCCGTCTTCCCGTTCATCCTCAGGACAAATTGCAACCTGTACGGAACAGGAGGTTAAAGGTGCTGATGCTCCAAGTAGGGAGATTGCTAGTAAAGCAGCTGGAATGGCGAACCCGGGCACAAGGAGATGAGAAATGAGGTGCGTTTCAGAAACCTTTCCCCATCACATGGTGTACCATCTTCTGGGTTTCTCATGCATGTTTTCAATGTACCAGGATTCCCTTGAACCTGGAGATTTGGGACCCATGCGATGGGTACCACGCAGTATTACTTTAAAGGGTCTGCGTTTGCTCACCCAACCTCACCAAACCTCTCAGCCCCAAGAGTGTCCACCCTTATGTCTCATCCAGCTGTGGGTCTAGATATGGTCAATCCAGGTTGCATCACAGCCCCTGAACGCATTGTGTAAGAATTTCGCTCTCTTTCACTGTCTTTGTTTCATGGGTTTTTCAAAGTAATTTATTTTTATAATGGGGTTTAGCTGCTTTTCACTGCTGTGTTTATGCCGCTTTACACCCACTTGACACACTAACAGAGAGATATCAATACATAGGTTTTAAGATTATTACTAGTCAGATATATCCTTGTGCGGTGAATAGGGCGTGTTGAGTCCAGTTCTCTGAGCAAGGAGTAGGTCTTGTCTATTACACATATTGGGTTTATGGAACGGTATCTGAGCAAATTTGAAACCCTTGTTTTATGTATCACCCCACCTCACCTTTCCCGTTAAGCAGCCATAGTGTGTTTTCTGCATGTGTGACTCATTTCTGTTTTTTAATTCAGTTCAAGTGTAACGGTTTTCACATTCCCTCTATCAGTGATACCTTATGAGAAGTGTCCTTTTCTGTGTGACTTATTTCACTTAGAATCGTCGTACCTAAATCCACTCATCATGCTGCTACTAGCCTTATGACATTGATTTCATGGCTGAGTGATATTCCATTGTACATAAGGACCACAACTTCTTTATCCATTTTTCTCTTTCCTGGGATATTGAAGGTGGAATGAAGTGGAGGTCCTTGTCAACAGAGCAGCCCTAAACTTTGGGGTGCTTGTGTCTTGCTGATTTTTCATTTTCCCAATTTATACCCCAATGAGTGGAAGTGCCCTATGCTCTCTAAGCTGTGTTTTTTAGATGTTTCAGGACTCACCGTACACTTCTCCAGAGTGGCTGTTGGCAATTTACATCCCGCCCATCAGTGCAGCAAGGCTCCCATGTCTCCATGACCTGTCCTGCATTTTCGGTTTTCACACTTTTTTCAGCATGGCCCTTTTGACCGATGGGAAGCGAGACTTCTTTGTAGCGCTGATTTCCCTTTCCAGGTTTCTTGGTTGGCCAACAAGGGCGTATGCGCTTTTTGCTGAATATATTCAGGAAAAAACGCATACGCCCTTTTTGGCCAAGGGCATCATTGTCAACGTTTTGCCGCTTTTCATGTGCTTTAACGGCGATTCGAATCTACCTCCTGAAATCTGTTTCCTGCAATTCTGCCTTGATTTCAAGTCCTCTTCTTTGCCTTCCCTCAATATATTTGTGGACGAGATTTATCATTTATAACTCTGCAGGTTTGTGAATTGCAGTGCCCTGAACCTCCATTTTACAACTCGCGTTTTTGAGAGCTGGCCGCAAAAGCGCCGGATGGCTTCAGGCCCTGTTCTGGTTCCAGGGGGCAGGCTGAGCCTGTGGTAAATTATTCTTCCTGATGGGAATATAGAGTGACCTGTGCCTGTCCCAACACCAAGAGCTAGTCTCTCATTGGTTCCCCATCTTCCCGTTCATCCTCAGGACAAATTGCAACCTGTACGGAACAGGAGGTTAAAGGTGCTGATTCTCCAAGTAGGGAGATTGCTAGTAAGGCGGCTGGAATGGTGAACCCAGGCACAAGGGGATGAGAAATGAGGTGAGTTTTATAAACCTTTCCCCATCACACGGTGTACCATCTTCTGGGTTTCTCATGCATGTTTTCGATGTAGGAAGATGCCCTTGAAGCTGGAGATTTGGGACCCATGCGATGGGTACCACGCAGTATTACTTTAAAGGGTCTGCGTTTACTCACCCAACCTCACAAAACCTCTCAGCCCCAAGAGTGTCCACCCTTATGTCTCATCCAGCTGTGGGTCTAGATATGGTCAATCCAGGTTGCATCACAGCCCCTGAACGCATTGTGTAAGAATTTCGCTCTCTTTCACTGTCTTTGTTTCTTGGGTTTTTCAAAATAATTTATTTTCATAATGGGGTTTAGCTGCTTTTCACTGCTGTGTTTATGCCGCTTTACACCACTTGACACACTAACTGAGAGATATAAATACATAGGTTTTAAGATTATTACTAGTCAGATATATTCTTGTGTGTTGAATAGGGCGTATTGAGTCCAGTTCTCTGAGCAAGGAGTAGGTCTTGTCTATTACATATTGGGTTTATGGAATGGTATCTGAGCTAATTTGAAACCCTTCTTTTATGTATCACCCCACCTCACCTTTCCCGTTAAGCAGCCATAGTGTGTTTTCTGCATGTGTGACTCTGTTCTGTTTTGTAATTCAGTTCAAGTGTAACGGTTTTTACATTCCCTCTATAAGTGATACCTTATGAGAAGTGTCCTTTTCTGTGTGACTTATTTCACTTAGAATCGTCGTACCTAAATCCACTCATCATGCTGCTACTAGCCTTATGACATTGATTTCATGGCTGAGTGATATGCCATTGTACATAAGGACCACAACTTCTTTATCCATTTTTCTCTTTCCTGGGATATTTAAGGTGGAATGAAGTGGAGGTCCTTGTCAACAGAGCAGCCCTAAACTTTGGGGTGCTTGTGTCTTGCTGATTTTTCATTTTCCCAATTTATACCCCCATGAGTGGAAGTGCCCTAGGCTCTCTAAGCTGTGTTTTTTAGATGTTTCAGGACACACCGTACACTTCCCAAGAGTGGCTGTTTGCAATTTACATCCCGCCCATCAGTGTAGCAAGGCTCCCCTTTGTCCATGGCCTGTCCTGCATTTCTGGTTTTGGCACATTTTTCAGCATGGCCCTTTTGACTGATGTGTAGCGAGTCTTCTTTGTAGCGCTGATTTGCCTTTCCAGCTTGCTTGGTTGGCCAAAAAGGGCGTATGCGTTTCTTCCTGAATATATTCAGGAAAAAACGCATACGCCCTTTTTGGCCAAGGGCATCTTTGTCAACGTTTTGCCGCTTTTCATGTGCTTTAAAGGCGATTCGAATCTACCTCCTGAAATCTGTTTCCTGCAATTCTGCCTTGATTTCAAATCCTCTTCTTTGCCTTCCCTCAATATATTTGTGGACGAGAGTTATCATTTATAACTCTGCAGGTTGGTGAATTGCACTGCCCTGAACCTCCATTTTACAACTCGCGTTTTTGGGAGCTGGCCTCAAATGCGCATGATGGCTTCAGGCCCTGTTCTGGTTCCAGGGGGCAGGCTGAGACTGTGGTAAATTCTTCTTCCTGATGGGAAAATAGAGTGACCTGTGCCTGTCCCAACACCAAGAGCTAGTCTATCATTGGTTCCCCGTCTTCCCGTTCATCCTCAGGACAAATTGCAACCTGTACGGAACAGGAGGTTAAAGGTGCTGATGCTCCAAGTAGGGAGATTGCTAGTAAAGCAGCTGGAATGGCGAACCCGGGCACAAGGAGATGAGAAATGAGGTGCGTTTCAGAAATCTTTCTCCATCACATGGTGTACCATCTTCTGGGTTTCTCATGCATGTTTTCAATGTAGCAGGATTCCCTTGAACCTGGAGATTTGGGACCCATGCGATGGGTACCACGCAGTATTACTTTAAAGGGTCTGCGTTTGCTCACCCAACCTCACCAAACCTCTCAGCCCCAAGAGTGTCCACCCTTATGTCTCATCCAGCTGTGGGTCTAGATATGGTCAATCCAGGTTGCATCACAGCCCCTGAACGCATTGTGTAAGAATTTCGCTCTCTTTCACTGTCTTTGTTTCTTGGGTTTTTCAAAGTAATTTATTTTCATAATGGGGTTTAGCTGCTTTTCACTGCTGTGTTTATGCCGCTTTACACCCATTTGACACACTAACTGAGAGATATAAATACATAGGTTTTAAGATTATTACTAGTCAGATATATTCTTGTGTGTTGAATAGGGCGTATTGAGTCCAGTTCTCTGAGCAAGGAGTAGGTCTTGTCTATTACATATTGGGTTTATGGAATGGTATCTGAGCTAATTTGAAACCCTTCTTTTATGTATCACCCCACCTCACCTTTCCCGTTAAGCAGCCATAGTGTGTTTTCTGCATGTGTGACTCTGTTCTGTTTTGTAATTCAGTTCAAGTGTAACGGTTTTTACATTCCCTCTATCAGTGATACCTTATGAGAAGTGTCCTTTTCTGTGTGACTTATTTCACTTAGAATCGTCGTACCTAAATCCACTCATCATGCTGCTACTAGCCTTATGACATTGATTTCATGGCTGAGTGATATTCCATTGTACATAAGGACCACAACTTCTTTATCCATTTTTCTCTTTCCTGGGATATTGATTGTGGAATGAAGTGGAGGTCCTTGTCAACAGAGCAGCCCTAAACTTTGGGGTGCTTGTGTCTTGCTGATTTTTAATTTTCCCAATTTATACCCCCATGAGTGGAAGTGCCCTATGCTCTCTAAGCTATGTTTTTTAGATGTTTCAGGACTCACCGTACACTTCTCCAGAGTGGCTGTTGGCAATTTACATCCCGCCCATCAGTGTAGCAAGGCTCCCATTTCTCCATGGCCTGTCCTGCATTTCTGGTTTTGACACTTTTTTCAGCATGGCCCTTTTGACCGATGGGAAGCGAGACTTCTTTGTAGCGCTGATTTGCCTTTCCAGGTTGCTTGGTTGGCTAAAAAGGGCGTATGCGCTTTTTCCTGAATATATTCAGGAAAAAACGCATACGCTCTTTTTGGCCAAGGGCATCATTGTCAACGTTTTGCCGCTTTTCATGTGCTTTAAAGGCGATTCGAATCTACCTAATGTAATCTGTTTCCTGCAATTCTGCCTTGATTTCAAATCCTCTTCTTTGCCTTCCCTCAATATATTTGTGGACGAGAGTTATCATTTATAACTCTGCAGGTTTGTGAATCGCAGTGCCCGGAAGCTCCATTTTACAACTCGGTTTTTGGGAGCTGGCCGCAAATGCGCAGGATGGCTTCAGGCCCTCTTCTGGTTCCGGGGGGCAGAATGAGCCTGTGGTTAATTCTTCTTCCTGATGGGAAAATAGAGTGACCTGTGCCTGTCCCAACACCAAGAGCTAGTCTCTCATTGGTTCCCCGTCTTCCCGTTCATCCTCAGGACAAATTGCAACCTGTACGGAACAGAAGGTTAAAGGTGCTGATGCTCCAAGTAGGGAGATTGGTAGTAAAGCGGCTGGAATGGGGAACCCGGGCACAAGGAGATGAGAAATGAGGTGCGTTTTAGAAACCTTTCCCCATCACATGGTGTACCAACTTCTGGGTTTCTCATGCATGTTTTCGATGTAGGAAGATGCCCTTGAACCTGGAGATTTGGGACCCATGCGATGGGTACCACGTAGTATTATTAAAAGGGTCTGCGTTTACTCACGAAACCTCACCAAACCTCTAAGCCCCAAGAGTGTCCACCCTTATGTCTCATCCAGCTGTGGGTCTAGATATGGTCAATCCAGGTTGCATCACAGCCCCTGAACGCATTGTGTAAGAATTTCTCTCTCTTTCACTATCTTTGTTTCATGGGTTTTTCAAAGTAATTTATTTTCATAATGGGGTTTAGCTGCTTTTCACTGCTGTGTTTATGCTGCTTTACACCCACTTGACACACTAACAGAGAGATATCAATACATAGGTTTTAAGATTATTACTAGTCAGATATAATCTTGTGCGGTGAATAGGGCGTGTTGAGTCCAGTTCTCTGAGCAAGGAGTAGGTCTTGTCTATTACATATTGGGTTTATGGAACGGTATCTGAGCTAATTTGAAACCCTTGTTTTATGTATCACCCCACCTCACCTTTCCCGTTAAGCAGCCATAGTGTGTTTTCTGCATGTGTGACTCTGTTCTGTTTTGTAATTCAGTTCAAGTGTAACGGTTTTTACATTCCCTCTATCAGTAATACCTTATGAGAAGTGTCCTTTACTGTGTGACTTATTTCACTTAGAATCGTCGTACCTAAATCCACTCATCATGCTGCTACTAGCCTTATGACATTGATTTCATGGCTGAGTGATATTCCATTGTACATAAGGACCACAACTTATTTATCCATTTTTCTCTTTCCTGGGATATTGAAGGTGGAATGAAGTGGAGGTCCTTGTCAACAGAGCAGCCCTAAACTTTGGGGTGCTTGTGTCTTGCTGATTTTTCATTTTCCCAATTTATACCCCAATGAGTGGAAGTGCCCTATGCTCTGTAAGCTGTGTTTTTTAGATGTTTCAGGACTCACCGTACACTTCTCCAGAGTGGCTGTTGGCAATTTACATCCCGCCCATCAGTGCAGCAAGGCTCCCATGTCTCCATGACCTGTCCTGCATTTTCGGTTTTCACACTTTTTTCAGCATGGCCCTTTTGACCGATGGGAAGCGAGACTTCTTTGTAGTGCTGATTTGCCTTTCCAGGTTGCTTGGTTGGCCAAAAAGAGCGTATGCGCTTTTTCCTGAATATATTCAGGAAAAAACGCATACGCTCTTTTTGGCCAAGGGCATCATTGTCAACGTTTTGCCGCTTTTCATGTGCTTTAAAGGCGATTCGAATCTACCTCCTGTAATCTGTTTCCTGCAATTCTGCCTTGATTTCAAGTCCTCTTCTTTGCCTTCCCTCAATATATTTGTGGACGAGAGTTATCATTTATAACTCTGCAGGTTGGTGAATTGCACTGCCCTGAACCTCCATTTTACAACTCGCGTTTTTGGGAGCTGGCCTCAAATGCGCATGATGGCTTCAGGCCCTGTTCTGGTTCCAGGGGGCAGGCTGAGACTGTGGTAAATTCTTCTTCCTGATGGGAAAATAGAGTGACCTGTGCCTGTCCCAACACCAAGAGCTAGTCTATCATTGGTTCCCCGTCTTCCCGTTCATCCTCAGGACAAATTGCAACCTGTACGGAACAGGAGGTTAAAGGTGCTGATGCTCCAAGTAGGGAGATTGCTAGTAAAGCAGCTGGAATGGCGAACCCGGGCACAAGGAGATGAGAAATGAGGTGCGTTTCAGAAACCTTTCTCCATCACATGGTGTACCATCTTCTGGGTTTCTCATGCATGTTTTCAATGTAGCAGGATTCCCTTGAACCTGGAGATTTGGGACCCATGCGATGGGTACCACGCAGTATTACTTTAAAGGGTCTGCGTTTGCTCACCCAACCTCACCAAACCTCTCAGCCCCAAGAGTGTCCACCCTTATGTCTCATCCAGCTGTGTGTCTAGATATGGTCAATCCAGGTTGCATCACAGCCCCTGAACGCATTGTGTAAGAATTTCGCTCTCTTTCACTGTCTTTGTTTCTTGGGTTTTTCAAAGTAATTTATTTTCATAATGGGGTTTAGCTGCTTTTCACTGCTGTGTTTATGCCGCTTTACACCCACTTGACACACTAACTGAGAGATATCAATACATAGGTTTTAAGATTATTACTAGTCAGATATATTCTTGTGTGTTGAATAGGGCGTATTGAGTCCAGTTCTCTGAGCAAGGAGTAGGTCTTGTCTATTACATATTGGGTTTATGGAATGGTATCTGAGCTAATTTGAAACCCTTCTTTTATGTATCACCCCACCTCACCTTTCCCGTTAAGCAGCCATAGTGTGTTTTCTGCATGTGTGACTCTGTTCTGTTTTGTAATTCAGTTCAAGTGTAACGGTTTTTACATTCCCTCTATAAGTGATACCTTATGAGAAGTGTCCTTTTCTGTGTGACTTATTTCACTTAGAATCGTCGTACCTAAATCCACTCATCATGCTGCTACTAGCCTTATGACATTGATTTCATGGCTGAGTGATATTCCATTGTACATAAGGACCACAACTTCTTTACCCATTTTTCTCTTTCCTGGGATATTTAAGGTGGAATAAAGTGGAGGTCCTTGTCAACAGAGCAGCCCTAAACTTTGGGGTGCTTGTGTCTTGCTGATTTTTCATTTTCCCAATTTATACCCCCATGAGTGGAAGTGCCCTAGGCTCTCTAAGCTGTGTTTTTTAGATGTTTCAGGACACACCGTACACTTCCCAAGTGTGGCTGTTGGCAATTTACATCCCGCCCATCAGTGTAGCAAGGCTCCCCTTTGTCCATGGCCTGTCCTGCATTTCTGGTTTTGGCACATTTTTCAGCATGGCCCTTTTGACTGATGTGTAGCGAGTCTTCTTTGTAGCGCTGATTTGCCTTTCCAGCTTGCTTGGTTGGCCAAAAAGGGCGTATGCGTTTCTTCCTGAATATATTCAGGAAAAAACGCATACGCCCTTTTTGGCCAAGGGCATCATTGTCAACGTTTTGCCGCTTTTCATGTGCTTTAAAGGCGATTCGAATCTACCTCCTGAAATCTGTTTCCTGCAATTCTGCCTTGATTTCAAGTCCTCTTCTTTGCCTTCCCTCAATATATTTGTGGACGAGAGTTATCATTTATAACTCTGCAGGTTGGTGAATTGCACTGCCCTGAACTTCCATTTTACAACTCGCGTTTTTGGGAGCTGGCCTCAAATGCGCATGATGGCTTCAGGCCCTGTTCTGGTTCCAGGGGGCAGGCTGAGACTGTGGTAAATTCTTCTTCCTGATGGGAAAATAGAGTGACCTGTGCCTGTCCCAACACCAAGAGCTAGTCTCTCATTGGTTCCCCGTCTTCCCGTTCATCCTCAGGACAAATTGCAACCTGTACGGAACAGGAGGTTAAAGGTGCTGATGCTCCAAGTAGGGAGATTGCTAGTAAAGCAGCTGGAATGGCGAACCCGGGCACAAGGAGATGAGAAATGAGGTGCGTTTCAGAAATCTTTCTCCATCACATGGTGTACCATCTTCTGGGTTTCTCATGCATGTTTTCAATGTAGCAGGATTCCCTTGAACCTGGAGATTTGGGACCCATGCGATGGGTACCACGCAGTATTACTTTAAAGGGTCTGCGTTTGCTCACCCAACCTCACCAAACCTCTCAGCCCCAAGAGTGTCCACCCTTATGTCTCATCCAGCTGTGGGTCTAGATATGGTCAATCCAGGTTGCATCACAGCCCCTGAACGCATTGTGTAAGAATTTCGCTCTCTTTCACTGTCTTTGTTTCTTGGGTTTTTCAAAGTAATTTATTTTCATAATGGGGTTTAGCTGCTTTTCACTGCTGTGTTTATGCCGCTTTACACCCACTTGACACACTAACTGAGAGATATAAATACATAGGTTTTAAGATTATTACTAGTCAGATATATTCTTGTGTGTTGAATAGGGCGTATTGAGTCCAGTTCTCTGAGCAAGGAGTAGGTCTTGTCTATTACATATTGGGTTTATGGAATGGTATCTGAGCTAATTTGAAACCCTTCTTTTATGTATCACCCCACCTCACCTTTCCCGTTAAGCAGCCATAGTGTGTTTTCTGCATGTGTGACTCTGTTCTGTTTTGTAATTCAGTTCAAGTGTAACGGTTTTTACATTCCCTCTATCAGTGATACCTTATGAGAAGTGTCCTTTTCTGTGTGACTTATTTCACTTAGAATCGTCGTACCTAAATCCACTCATCATGCTGCTACTAGCCTTATGACATTGATTTCATGGCTGAGTGATATTCCATTGTACATAAGGACCACAACTTCTTTATCCATTTTTCTCTTTCCTGGGATATTGATGGTGGAATGAAGTGGAGGTCCTTGTCAACAGAGCAGCCCTAAACTTTGGGGTGCTTGTGTCTTGCTGATTTTTAATTTTCCCAATTTATACCCCCATGAGTGGAAGTGCCCTATGCTCTCTAAGCTATGTTTTTTAGATGTTTCAGGACTCACCGTACACTTCTCCAGAGTGGCTGTTGGCAATTTACATCCCGCCCATCAGTGTAGCAAGGCTCCCATTTCTCCATGGCCTGTCCTGCATTTCTGGTTTTGACACTTTTTTCAGCATGGCCCTTTTGACCGATGGGAAGCGAGACTTCTTTGTAGCGCTGATTTGCCTTTCCAGGTTGCTTGGTTGGCTAAAAAGGGCGTATGCGCTTTTTCCTGAATATATTCAGGAAAAAACGCATACGCTCTTTTTGGCCAAGGGCATCATTGTCAACGTTTTGCCGCTTTTCATGTGCTTTAAAGGCGATTCGAATCTACCTAATGTAATCTGTTTCCTGCAATTCTGCCTTGATTTCAAATCCTCTTCTTTGCCTTCCCTCAATATATTTGTGGACGAGAGTTATCATTTATAACTCTGCAGGTTTGTGAATCGCAGTGCCCGGAAGCTCCATTTTACAACTCGGTTTTTGGGAGCTGGCCGCAAATGCGCAGGATGGCTTCAGGCCCTCTTCTGGTTCCGGGGGGCAGAATGAGCCTGTGGTTAATTCTTCTTCCTGATGGGAAAATAGAGTGACCTGTGCCTGTCCCAACACCAAGAGCTAGTCTCTCATTGGTTCCCCGTCTTCCCGTTCATCCTCAGGACAAATTGCAACCTGTACGGAACAGAAGGTTAAAGGTGCTGATGCTCCAAGTAGGGAGATTGGTAGTAAAGCGGCTGGAATGGGGAACCCGGGCACAAGGAGATGAGAAATGAGGTGCGTTTTAGAAACCTTTCCCCATCACATGGTGTACCAACTTCTGGGTTTCTCATGCATGTTTTCGATGTAGGAAGATGCCCTTGAACCTGGAGATTTGGGACCCATGCGATGGGTACCACGTAGTATTATTAAAAGGGTCTGCGTTTACTCACGAAACCTCACCAAACCTCTAAGCCCCAAGAGTGTCCACCCTTATGTCTCATCCAGCTGTGGGTCTAGATATGGTCAATCCAGGTTGCATCACAGCCCCTGAACGCATTGTGTAAGAATTTCTCTCTCTTTCACTATCTTTGTTTCATGGGTTTTTCAAAGTAATTTATTTTCATAATGGGGTTTAGCTGCTTTTCACTGCTGTGTTTATGCTGCTTTACACCCACTTGACACACTAACAGAGAGATATCAATACATAGGTTTTAAGATTATTACTAGTCAGATATAATCTTGTGCGGTGAATAGGGCGTGTTGAGTCCAGTTCTCTGAGCAAGGAGTACGTCTTGTCTATTACATATTGGGTTTATGGAACGGTATCTGAGCTAATTTGAAACCCTTGTTTTATGTATCACCCCACCTCACCTTTCCCGTTAAGCAGCCATAGTGTGTTTTCTGCATGTGTGACTCTGTTCTGTTTTGTAATTCAGTTCAAGTGTAACGGTTTTTACATTCCCTCTATAAGTGATACCGTATGAGAAGTGTCCTTTTCTGTGTGACTTATTTCACTTAGAATCGTCGTACCTAAATCCACTCATCATGCTGCTACTAGCCTTATGACATTGATTTCATGGCTGAGTGATATTCCATTGTACATAAGGACCACAACTTATTTATCCATTTTTCTCTTTCCTGGGATATTGAAGGTGGAATGAAGTGGAGGTCCTTGTCAACAGAGCAGCCCTAAACTTTGGGGTGCTTGTGTCTTGCTGATTTTTCATTTTCCCAATTTATACCCCAATGAGTGGAAGTGCCCTATGCTCTGTAAGCTGTGTTTTTTAGATGTTTCAGGACTCACCGTACACTTCTCCAGAGTGGCTGTTGGCAATTTACATCCCGCCCATCAGTGCAGCAAGGCTCCCATGTCTCCATGACCTGTCCTGCATTTTCGGTTTTCACACTTTTTTCAGCATGGCCCTTTTGACCGATGGGAAGCGAGACTTCTTTGTAGCGCTGATTTGCCTTTCCAGGTTGCTTGGTTGGCCAAAAAGAGCGTATGCGCTTTTTCCTGAATATATTCAGGAAAAAACGCACACGCTCTTTTTGGCCAAGGGCATCATTGTCAACGTTTTGCCGCTTTTCATGTGCTTTAAAGGCGATTCGAATCTACCTCCTGTAATCTGTTTCCTGCAATTCTGCCTTGATTTCAAATCCTCTTCTTTGCCTTCCCTCAATATATTTGTGGACGAGAGTTATCATTTATAACTCTGCAGGTTTGTGAATCGCAGTGCCCGGAAGCTCCATTTTACAACTCGGTTTTTTGAGAGCTGGCCGCAAAAGTGCATGATGGTTTCACGCCCTCTTCTGCTTCCGGGGGGCAGGCTGAACCTGTGGTTAATTCTTCTTCTTGATGGGAAAATAGAGTGACCTGTGCCTGTGTCCACACCAAGAGCTAGTCTCTCATTGGTTCCCCGTCTTCCCGTTCATCCTCAGGACAAATTGCAACCTGTACGGAACAGGAGGTTAAAGGTGCTGATGCTCCAAGTAGTGGGATTGCTAGTAAAGTGGCTGGAATGGCGAACCCGGGCACAAGGAGATGAGAAATGAGGTTCGTTTTAGAAACCTGTCCCCATCACACCGTGTACCATCTTCTGGGTTTCTCATGCATGTTTTCGATGTAGGAAGATGCCCTTGAACCTGGAGATTTGGGACCCATGGGACGGGTACCATGCAGTATTACTTTAAAGGGTCTGCGTTTGCTCACCCAACCTCACCAAACCTCTCAGCCCCAAGAGTGTCCACCCTTATGTCTCATCCAGCTGTGGGTCTAGATATGGTCAATCCAAGTTGCATCAGAGCCCCTGAACGCATTGTGTAAGAATTTCTCTCTCTTTCACTGTCTTTGTTTCATGGGTTTTTCATAGTAATTTATTTTTAAAATGGGGTTTAGTTGCTTTTCACTGCTGTTTTTATGCCGCTTTACACCCACTTGACACACTAACAGAGAGATATCAATACATACGTTTTAAGATTATTACTAGTCAGATATATTCTTGTGCGGTGAATAGGGCATGTTCAGTCCAGTTCTCTGAGAAAGGAGTAGGTCTTTTCTATAACATATTGCGTTTATGGAACGGTATCTGAGCTAATTTGAAACCCTTGTTTTATGTATCACCCCACCTCACCTTTCCCGTTAAGCAGCCATAGTGTGTTTTCTGCATGTGTGACTCTGTTCTGTTTTGTAATTCAGTTCAAGTGTAACGGTTTTTACATTCCCTCTATAAGTGATACCTTATGAGAAGTGTCCTTTTCTGTGTGACTTATTTCACTTAGAATCGTCGTACCTAAATCCATTCATCATGCTGCTACTAGCCTTATGACATTGATTTCATGGCTGAGTGATATTCCATTGTACATAAGGACCACAACTTCTTTATCCATTTTTCTCTTCCTTGGGATATTTAAGTTGGAATGAAGGGGAGGTCCTTGTCAACAGAGCAGCCCTAAACTTTGGGGTGCTTGTGTCTTGCTGATTTTTCATTTTCCCAATTTATACCCCCATGAGTGGAAGTGCCCTATGCTCTCTAAGCTGTGTTTTTTAGATGTTTCAGGACTCACCGTAGACTTCTCCAGAGTGTCTGTTGGCAATTTACATCCCGCCCATCAGTGTAGCAAGGCTCCCATTTCTCCATGGCCTGTCCTGCAATTCTGGTTTTGACACTTTTTTCAGCATGGCCCTTTTGACCGATGGGTAGCGAGTCTTCTTTGTAGCACTGATTTGCCTTTCCAGGTTGCTTGGTTGGCCAAAAAGGGCGTATGCCTTTTTTCCTGAATATATTCAGGAAAAAACGCATACGCCCTTTTTGGCCAAGGGCATCATTGTCAACGTTTTGCCGCTTTTCAGGTGCTTTAAAGGCGATTCGAATCTACCTCCTGAAATCTGTTTCCTGCAATTCTGCCTTGATTTCAAATCCTCTTCTTTGCCTTCCCTCAATATATTTGTGGACGAGAGTTATCATTTATAACTCTGCAGGTTTGTGAATTGCAGTGCCCGGAAGCTCCATTTTACAACTCGCTTTTTTGAGCACTGGCCGCAAAAGCGCAGGATGACTTCAGGCCCTGTTCTGGTTCCGGGGGGCAGGCTGAGCCTGTGGTTTATTCTTCTTCCTGATTGTAAAATAGAGTGACCTGTGCCTGTCCCAAAACCAAGAGCTAGTCTCTGATTGCTTCCCCATCTTCCCGTTCATCCTCAGGACAAATTGCAACCTGTACGGAACAGGAGGTTAAAGGTGCTGATGCTCCAAGTAGGGAGATTGCTCGTAAAGCATCTGGAATGGCGAACCCAGGCACAAGGAGATGAGAAATGAGGTGCATTTTAGAAACCTTTCCCCATCACACGGTGTACCATCTTCTGGGTTTCTCATGCATGTTTTCGATGTAGGAAGATGCCCTTGAACCTGGAGATTTGGGACCCATGGGAGGGGTACCACGCAGTATTACTTTAAAGGGTCTGCGTTTCCTCACCCTACCTCACCAAACCTCTCAGCCCCAAGAGTGTCCACCCTTATGTCTCATCCAGCTGTGTGTCTAGATATGGTCAATCCAGGTTGCATCACAGCCCCTGATCGCATTGTGTAAGAATTTCTCTCTCTTTCACTGTCTTTGTTTCATGGGTTTTTCAAAGTAATTTATTTTTATAATGGGGTTTAGCTGCTTTTCACTGCTGTGTTTATGCCGCTTTACACCCACTTGACACACTAACAGAGAGATATCAATACATAGGTTTTAAGATTATTACTAGTCAGATATATTCTTGTGTGGTGAATAGGGCGTGTTGAGTCCAGTTCTCTGAGCAAGGAGTAGGTATTGTCTATTACATATTGGGTTTATGGAACGGTATCTGAGCTAATTTGAAACCTTTGTTTTATGCATCACCCCACCTCACCTTTCCCGTTAAGCAGCCATAGTGTGTTTTCTGCATGTGTGACTCTGTTCTGTTTTGTAATTCAGTTCAAGTGTAACCGTCTTTACATTCCCTCTATAAGTGATACCTTATGAGAAGTTTCCTTTTCTGTGTGACTTATTTCACTTAGAATCGTCATACCTAAATCCACTCATCATGCTGCTACTAGCCTTATGACATTGATTTCATGGCTGAGTGATATTTCATTGTACATAAGGACCACAACTTCTTTATCCATTTTTCTCTTTCCTGGGATATTTAAGGTGGAATGAAGTGGAGGTCCTTGTCAACAGAGCAGCCCTCAACTTTGGGGTGCTTGTGTCTTGCTGATTTTTCATTTTCCCAATTTATACCCCCATGAGTGGAAGTGCCCTATGCTCTCTAAGCTGTGTTTTTCAGATGTTTCAGGACACACCGTACACTTCTCCAGAGTGGCTGTTGGCAATTTACATCCCGCCCATCAGTGTAGCAAGGCTCCCATTTCTCCATGGCCTGTCCTGCATTTCTGGTTTTGACACTTTTTTCAGCATGGCCCTTTTGACCGATGGGTAGCGACTCTTCTTTGTAGCGCTGATTTGCCTTTCCAGGTTGCTTGGTTGGCCAAAAAGGGCGTATGCGTTTTTTCCTGAATATATTCAGGAGAAAACGCATACGCCCTTTTTGGCCAAGGGCATCATTGTCAACGTTTTGCCGCTTTTCATGTGCTTTAAAGGCGATTCGAATCTACCTCCTGAAATCTGTTTCCTGCAATTCTGCCTTGATTTCAAATCCTCTTCTTTGCCTTCCCTCAATATATTTGTGGACGAGAGTTATCATTTATAACTCTGCCGGTTTGTGAATTGCAGTGCCCTGAATCTCCATTTTACAACTCGCGTTTTTGAGAGCTGGCCGCAAAAGCGCCGAATGGCTTCAGGCCCTGTTCTTGTTCCGGAGGGCAGGCTGAGCCTGTGGTTAATTCTTCTTCCTGATGGGAAAATAGAGTGACCTGTGCCTGTCCCAAAACCAAGAGCTAGTCTCTCATTGGTTCCCCGTCTTCCCGTTCATCCTCAGGACAAATTGCAACCTGTACGGAACAGGAGTTTAAAGGTGCTGATGCTCCAAGTAGGGAGATTGCTAGTAAAGCATCTGGAATGGCGAACCCAGGCACAAGGAGATGAGAAATGAGGTGCGTTTTAGAAACCTTTCCCCATCACACGGTGTTCCATCTTCTGGGTTTCTCATGCATGTTTTCGATGTAGGAAGATGCCCTTGAACCTGGAGATTTGGGACCCATGGGACGGGTACCACGCAGTATTACTTTAAAGGGTCTGCGTTTCCTCACCCTACCTCACCAAACCTCTCAGCCCCAAGAGTGTCCACCCTTATGTCTCATCCAGCTGTGCGTCTAGATATGGTCAATCCAGGTTGCATCACAGCCCCTGAACGCATTGTGTAAGAATTTCTCTCTCTTTCACTGTCTTTGTTTCATGGGTTTTTCAAAGTAATTTATTTTAATAATGGGGTTTAGCTGCTTTTCACTGCTGTGTTTATGCCGCTTTACACCCACTTGACACACTAACAGAGAGATATCAATACATAGGTTTTAAGATTATTACTAGTCAGATATATTCTTGTGCGGTGAATAGGGCGTGTTGAGTCCAGTTCTCTGAGCAAGGAGTAGGTCTTGTCTATTACATATTGGGTTTATGGAACGGTATCTGAGCTAATTTGATACCCTTGTTTTATGTATCACCCCACCTCACCTTTCCCGTTAAGCAGCCATAGTGTGATTTCTGCATGTGTGACTCTGTTCTGTTTTGTAATTCAGTTCAAGTGTAACGGTTTTTACATTCCCTCTATCAGTGATACCTTATGAGAAGTGTCCTTTTCTGTGTGACTTGTTTCACTTAGAATCGTCGTACCTAAATCCACTCATCATGCTGCTACTAGCCTTATGATATTGATTTCATGGCTGAGTGATATTTCATTGTACATAAGGACCACAACTTCTTTATCCATTTTTCTCTTTCCTGGGATATTGATGGTGGAATGAAGTGGAGGTCCTTGTCAACAGAGCAGCCCTAAACTTTGGGGTGCTTGTGTCTTGCTGATTTTTAATTTTCCCAATTTATACCCCCATGAGTGGAAGTGCCCTATGCTCTCTAAGCTGTGTTTTTTAGGTATTTCAGGACACACCGTACCCTTCTCCAGAGTGGCTGTTGGCAATATACATCCTGCCCATCAGTGTAGCAAGGCTCCGATTTCTCCATGGCCTGTCCTGCATTTCTGGTTTTGACACGTTTTTCAGCATGGCCCTTTTGACCGATGGGTAGCGAGTCTTCTTTGGAGCGCTGATTTGCCTTTCCAGGTTGCTTGGTTGGCCAAAAAGGGCGTATGCGTTTTTTCCTGAATATATTCAGGAGAAAACGCATACGCCCTTTTTGGCAAAGGGCATCATTGTCAACGTTTTGCCGCTTTTCATGTGCTTTAAAGGCGATTCGAATCTACCTCCTGTAATCTGTTTCCTGCAATTCTGCCTTGATTTCAAATCCTCTTCTTTGCCTTCCCTCAATATATTTGTGGACGAGAGTTATCATTTATAACTCTGCAGGTTTGTGAATCGCAGTGCCCGGAAGCTCCATTTTACAACTCGGTTTTTTGAGAGCTGGCCGCAAAAGTGCATGATGGTTTCACGCCCTCTTCTGCTTCCGGGGGGCAGGCTGAACCTGTGGTTAATTCTTCTTCTTGATGGGAAAATAGAGTGACCTGTGCCTGTGTCCACACCAAGAGCTAGTCTCTCATTGGTTCCCCGTCTTCCCGTTCATCCTCAGGACAAATTGCAACCTGTACGGAACAGGAGGTTAAAGGTGCTGATGCTCCAAGTAGTGGGATTGCTAGTAAAGTGGCTGGAATGGCGAACCCGGGCACAAGGAGATGAGAAATGAGGTTCGTTTTAGAAACCTTTCCCCATCACACCGTGTACCATCTTCTGGGTTTCTCATGCATGTTTTCGATGTAGGAAGATGCCCTTGAACCTGGAGATTTGGGACCCATGGGACGGGTACCATGCAGTATTACTTTAAAGGGTCTGCGTTTGCTCACCCAACCTCACCAAACCTCTCAGCCCCAAGAGTGTCCACCCTTATGTCTCATCCAGCTGTGGGTCTAGATATGGTCAATCCAAGTTGCATCAGAGCCCCTGAACGCATTGTGTAAGAATTTCTCTCTCTTTCACTGTCTTTGTTTCATGGGTTTTTCATAGTAATTTATTTTTAAAATGGGGTTTAGCTGCTTTTCACTGCTGTTTTTATGCCGCTTTACACCCACTTGACACACTAACAGAGAGATATCCATACATACGTTTTAAGATTATTACTAGTCAGATATATTCTTGTGCGGTGAATAGGGCATGTTCAGTCCAGTTCTCTGAGAAAGGAGTAGGTCTTTTCTATAACATATTGCGTTTATGGAACGGTATCTGAGCTAATTTGAAACCCTTGTTTTATGTATCACCCCACCTCACCTTTCCCGTTAAGCAGCCATAGTGTGTTTTCTGCATGTGTGACTCTGTTCTGTTTTGTAATTCAGTTCAAGTGTAACGGTTTTTACATTCCCTCTATAAGTGATACCTTATGAGAAGTGTCCTTTTCTGTGTGACTTATTTCACTTAGAATCGTCGTACCTAAATCCATTCATCATGCTGCTACTAGCCTTATGACATTGATTTCATGGCTGAGTGATATTCCATTGTACATAAGGACCACAACTTCTTTATCCATTTTTCTCTTCCTTGGGATATTTAAGTTGGAATGAAGGGGAGGTCCTTGTCAACAGAGCAGCCCTAAACTTTGGGGTGCTTGTGTCTTGCTGATTTTTAATTTTCCCAATTTATACCCCCATGAGTGGAAGTGCCCTATGCTCTCTAAGCTGTGTTTTTTAGATGTTTCAGGACTCACCGTAGACTTCTCCAGAGTGTCTGTTGGCAATTTACATCCCGCCCATCAGTGTAGCAAGGCTCCCATTTCTCCATGGCCTGTCCTGCAATTCTGGTTTTGACACTTTTTTCAGCATGGCCCTTTTGACCGATGGGTAGCGAGTCTTCTTTGTAGCACTGATTTGCCTTTCCAGGTTGCTTGGTTGGCCAAAAAGGGCGTATGCCTTTTTTCCTGAATATATTCAGGAAAAAACGCATACGCCCTTTTTGGCCAAGGGCATCATTGTCAACGTTTTGCCGCTTTTCAGGTGCTTTAAAGGCGATTCGAATCTACCTCCTGAAATCTGTTTCCTGCAATTCTGCCTTGATTTCAAATCCTCTTCTTTGCCTTCCCTCAATATATTTGTGGACGAGAGTTATCATTTATAACTCTGCAGGTTTGTGAATTGCAGTGCCCGGAAGCTCCATTTTACAACTCGCTTTTTTGAGCACTGGCCGCAAAAGCGCAGGATGACTTCAGGCCCTGTTCTGGTTCCGGGGGGCAGGCTGAGCCTGTGGTTTATTCTTCTTCCTGATTGTAAAATAGAGTGACCTGTGCCTGTCCCAAAACCAAGAGCTAGTCTCTGATTGCTTCCCCGTCTTCCCGTTCATCCTCAGGACAAATTGCAACCTGTACGGAACAGGAGGTTAAAGGTGCTGATGCTCCAAGTAGGGAGATTGCTCGTAAAGCATCTGGAATGGCGAACCCAGGCACAAGGAGATGAGAAATGAGGTGCATTTTAGAAACCTTTCCCCATCACACGGTGTACCATCTTCTGGGTTTCTCATGCATGTTTTCGATGTAGGAAGATGCCCTTGAACCTGGAGATTTGGGACCCATGGGAGGGGTACCACGCAGTATTACTTTAAAGGGTCTGCGTTTCCTCACCCTACCTCACCAAACCTCTCAGCCCCAAGAGTGTCCACCCTTATGTCTCATCCAGCTGTGTGTCTAGATATGGTCAATCCAGGTTGCATCACAGCCCCTGATCGCATTGTGTAAGAATTTCTCTCTCTTTCACTGTCTTTGTTTCATGGGTTTTTCAAAGTAATTTATTTTTATAATGGGGTTTAGCTGCTTTTCACTGCTGTGTTTATGCCGCTTTACACCCACTTGACACACTAACAGAGAGATATCAATACATAGGTTTTAAGATTATTACTAGTCAGATATATTCTTGTGTGGTGAATAGGGCGTGTTGAGTCCAGTTCTCTGAGCAAGGAGTAGGTATTGTCTATTACATATTGGGTTTATGGAACGGTATCTGAGCTAATTTGAAACCTTTGTTTTATGCATCACCCCACCTCACCTTTCCCGTTAAGCAGCCATAGTGTGTTTTCTGCATGTGTGACTCTGTTCTGTTTTGTAATTCAGTTCAAGTGTAACCGTCTTTACATTCCCTCTATAAGTGATACCTTATGAGAAGTTTCCTTTTCTGTGTGACTTATTTCACTTAGAATCGTCATACCTAAATCCACTCATCATGCTGCTACTAGCCTTATGACATTGATTTCATGGCTGAGTGATATTTCATTGTACATAAGGACCACAACTTCTTTATCCATTTTTCTCTTTCCTGGGATATTTAAGGTGGAATGAAGTGGAGGTCCTTGTCAACAGAGCAGCCCTCAACTTTGGGGTGCTTGTGTCTTGCTGATTTTTCATTTTCCCAATTTATACCCCCATGAGTGGAAGTGCCCTATGCTCTCTAAGCTGTGTTTTTCAGATGTTTCAGGACACACCGTACACTTCTCCAGAGTGGCTGTTGGCAATTTACATCCCGCCCATCAGTGTAGCAAGGCTCCCATTTCTCCATGGCCTGTCCTGCATTTCTGGTTTTGACACTTTTTTCAGCATGGCCCTTTTGACCGATGGGTAGCGACTCTTCTTTGTAGCGCTGATTTGCCTTTCCAGGTTGCTTGGTTGGCCAAAAAGGGCGTATGCGTTTTTTCCTGAATATATTCAGGAGAAAACGCATACGCCCTTTTTGGCCAAGGGCATCATTGTCAACGTTTTGCCGCTTTTCATGTGCTTTAAAGGCGATTCGAATCTACCTCCTGAAATCTGTTTCCTGCAATTCTGCCTTGATTTCAAATCCTCTTCTTTGCCTTCCCTCAATATATTTGTGGACGAGAGTTATCATTTATAACTCTGCCGGTTTGTGAATTGCAGTGCCCTGAATCTCCATTTTACAACTCGCGTTTTTGAGAGCTGGCCGCAAAAGCGCCGAATGGCTTCAGGCCCTGTTCTTGTTCCGGAGGGCAGGCTGAGCCTGTGGTTAATTCTTCTTCCTGATGGGAAAATAGAGTGACCTGTGCCTGTCCCAAAACCAAGAGCTAGTCTCTCATTGGTTCCCCGTCTTCCCGTTCATCCTCAGGACAAATTGCAACCTGTACGGAACAGGAGTTTAAAGGTGCTGATGCTCCAAGTAGGGAGATTGCTAGTAAAGCATCTGGAATGGCGAACCCAGGCACAAGGAGATGAGAAATGAGGTGCGTTTTAGAAACCTTTCCCCATCACACGGTGTTCCATCTTCTGGGTTTCTCATGCATGTTTTCGATGTAGGAAGATGCCCTTGAACCTGGAGATTTGGGACCCATGGGACGGGTACCACGCAGTATTACTTTAAAGGGTCTGCGTTTCCTCACCCTACCTCACCAAACCTCTCAGCCCCAAGAGTGTCCACCCTTATGTCTCATCCAGCTGTGCGTCTAGATATGGTCAATCCAGGTTGCATCACAGCCCCTGAACGCATTGTGTAAGAATTTCTCTCTCTTTCACTGTCTTTGTTTCATGGGTTTTTCAAAGTAATTTATTTTAATAATGGGGTTTAGCTGCTTTTCACTGCTGTGTTTATGCCGCTTTACACCCACTTGACACACTAACAGAGAGATATCAATACATAGGTTTTAAGATTATTACTAGTCAGATATATTCTTGTGCGGTGAATAGGGCGTGTTGAGTCCAGTTCTCTGAGCAAGGAGTAGGTCTTGTCTATTACATATTGGGTTTATGGAACGGTATCTGAGCTAATTTGATACCCTTGTTTTATGTATCACCCCACCTCACCTTTCCCGTTAAGCAGCCATAGTGTGATTTCTGCATGTGTGACTCTGTTCTGTTTTGTAATTCAGTTCAAGTGTAACGGTTTTTACATTCCCTCTATCAGTGATACCTTATGAGAAGTGTCCTTTTCTGTGTGACTTGTTTCACTTAGAATCGTCGTACCTAAATCCACTCATCATGCTGCTACTAGCCTTATGATATTGATTTCATGGCTGAGTGATATTTCATTGTACATAAGGACCACAACTTCTTTATCCATTTTTCTCTTTCCTGGGATATTGATGGTGGAATGAAGTGGAGGTCCTTGTCAACAGAGCAGCCCTAAACTTTGGGGTGCTTGTGTCTTGCTGATTTTTAATTTTCCCAATTTATACCCCCATGAGTGGAAGTGCCCTATGCTCTCTAAGCTGTGTTTTTTAGGTATTTCAGGACACACCGTACCCTTCTCCAGAGTGGCTGTTGGCAATATACATCCTGCCCATCAGTGTAGCAAGGCTCGCATTTCTCCATGGCCTGTCCTGCATTTCTGGTTTTGACACGTTTTTCAGCATGGCCCTTTTGACCGATGGGTAGCGAGTCTTCTTTGGAGCGCTGATTTGCCTTTCCAGGTTGCTTGGTTGGCCAAAAAGGGCGTATGCGTTTTTTCCTGAATATATTCAGGAGAAAACGCATACGCCCTTTTTGGCAAAGGGCATCATTGTCAACGTTTTGCCGCTTTTCATGTGCTTTAAAGGCGATTCGAATCTACTTCCTGAAATCTGTTTCCTGCAATTCTGCCTTGATTTCAAATCCTCTTCTTTGCCTTCCCTCAATATATTTGTGGACGAGAGTTATCATTTATAACTCTGCAGGTTTGTGAATTGCAGTGCCCTGAAGCTCCATTTTACAACTCGCTTTTTTGAGCACTGGCCGCAAAAGCACAGGATGGCTTCAGGCCCTGTTCTGGTTCCGGGGGGCAGGCTGAGCCTGTGGTTAATTCTTCTTCCTGATGGGAAAATAGAGTGACCTGTGCCTGTCCCGACACCAAGAGCTAGTCTCTCATTGGTTCCCCGTCTTCCCGTTCATCCTCAGGACAAATTGCAACCTGTACGGAACAGGAGGTTAAAGGTGCTGATGCTCCAAGTAGGGAGATTGCTAGTAAAGCATCTGGAATGGCGAACCCAGGCACAAGGAGATGAGAAATGAGGTTCGTTTTAGAAACCTTTCCCCATCCCACGGTGTACCATCTTCTGGGTTTCTCATGCATGTTTTCGATGTAGGAAGATGCCCTTGAACCTGGAGATTTGGGACCCATGGGTCGGGTACCACGCAGTATTACTTTAAAGGGTCTGCGTTTCCTCACCCTACCTCACCAAACCTCTCAGCCCCAAGAGTGTCCACCCTTATGTCTCATCCAGCTGTGCGTCTAGATATGGTCAATCCAGGTTGCATCACAGCCCCTGAACGCATTGTGTAAGAATTTCTCTCTCTTTCACTGTGTTTGTTTCATGGGTTTTTCAAAGTAATTTATTTTTATAATGGGGTTTAGCTGCTTTTCACTGCTGTGTTTATGCCGCTTTACACCCACTTGACCCACTAACAGAGAGATATCAATACATAGGTTTTAAGCTTATTACTAGTCAGATATATTCTTGTGCGGTGAATAGGGCGTGTTGAGTCCAGTTCTCTGAGCAAGGAGTAGGTCTTGTCTATTACATATTGGGTTTATGGAACGGTATCTGAGCTAATTTGAAACCCTTGTTTTATGCATCACCCCACCTCACCTTTCCCGTTAAGCAGCCATAGTGTGTTTTCTGCATGTGTGACTCTGTTCTGTTTTGTAATTCAGTTCAAGTGTAATGGTTTTTACAGTCCCTCTATAAGTGATACCTTATGAGAAGTGTCCTTTTCTGTGTGACTTATTTCACTTAGAATCGTCGTACCTAAATCCACTCATCATTCTGCTACTAGCCTTATGACATTGATTTCATGGCTGAGTGATATTTCATTGTACATAAGGACCACAACTTCTTTATCCATTTTTCTCTTTCCTGGGATATTGAAGGTGGAATGAAGTGGAGGTCCTTGTCAACAGAGCAGCCCTAAACTTTGGGGTGCTTGTGTCTTGCTGATTTTTCATTTTCCCAATTTATACCCCCATAAGTGGAAGTGCCCTATGCTCTCTAAGCTGTGTTTTTTATGTGTTTCAGGACACAGCGTACACTTCCCCAGAGTGGCTGTTGGCAATTTACATCCTGCCCATCAGTGTAGCAAGGCTCCCATTTCTCCATGGCCTGTCCTGCATTTCTGGTTTTGACACGTTTTTCAGCATGGCCCTTTTGACCGATGGGTAGCGAGTCTTCTTTGGAGCGCTGATTTGCCTTTGCAGGTTGCTTGGTTGGCCAAAAAGGGCGTATGCGTTTTTTCCTGAATATATTCAGGAGAAAACGCATACGCCCTTTTTGGCCAAGGGCATCATTGTCAACGTTTTGCCGCTTTTCATGTGCTTTAAAGGCGATTCGAATCTACCTCCTGAAATCTGTTTCCTGCAATTCTGCCTTGATTTCAAATCCCCTTCTTTGCCTTCCCTCAAAATATTTGTGGACGAGAGTTATCATTTATAACTCTGAAGGTTTGTGAATTGCAGTGACCTGAAGCTCCATTTTACAACTCGCTTTTTTGAGCACTGGCCGCAAAAGCGCAGGATGGTTTCACGCCCTCTTCTGCTTCCGGGGGGCAGGCTGAGCCTGTGGTTAATTCTTCTTCCTGATGGGAAAATAGAGTGACCTGTGCCTGTCCCAAAACCAAGAGCTAGTCTCTCATTGGTTCCCCGTCTTCCCGTTCATCCTCAGGACAAATTGCAACCTGTACGGAACAGGAGTTTAAAGGTGCTGATGCTCCAAGTAGGGAGATTGCTAGTAAAGCATCTGGAATGGCGAACCCAGGCACAAGGAGATGAGAAATGAGGTGCGTTTTAGAAACCTTTCCCCATCACACGGTGTTCCATCTTCTGGGTTTCTCATGCATGTTTTCGATGTAGGAAGATGCCCTTGAACCTGGAGATTTGGGACCCATGGGACGGGTACCACGCAGTATTACTTTAAAGGGTCTGCGTTTCCTCACCCTACCTCACCAAACCTCTCAGCCCCAAGAGTGTCCACCCTTATGTCTCATCCAGCTGTGCGTCTAGATATGGTCAATCCAGGTTGCATCACAGCCCCTGAACGCATTGTGTAAGAATTTCTCTCTCTTTCACTGTCTTTGTTTCATGGGTTTTTCAAAGTAATTTATTTTAATAATGGGGTTTAGCTGCTTTTCACTGCTGTGTTTATGCCGCTTTACACCCACTTGACACACTAACAGAGAGATATCAATACATAGGTTTTAAGATTATTACTAGTCAGATATATTCTTGTGCGGTGAATAGGGCGTGTTGAGTCCAGTTCTCTGAGCAAGGAGTAGGTCTTGTCTATTACATATTGGGTTTATGGAACGGTATCTGAGCTAATTTGATACCCTTGTTTTATGTATCACCCCACCTCACCTTTCCCGTTAAGCAGCCATAGTGTGTTTTCTGCATGTGTGACTCTGTTCTGTTTTGTAATTCAGTTCAAGTGTAACGGTTTTTACATTCCCTCTATCAGTGATACCTTATGAGAAGTGTCCTTTTCTGTGTGACTTGTTTCACTTAGAATCGTCGTACCTAAATCCACTCATCATGCTGCTACTAGCCTTATGATATTGATTTCATGGCTGAGTGATATTTCATTGTACATAAGGACCACAACTTCTTTATCCATTTTTCTCTTTCCTGGGATATTGATGGTGGAATGAAGTGGAGGTCCTTGTCAACAGAGCAGCCCTAAACTTTGGGGTGCTTGTGTCTTGCTGATTTTTAATTTTCCCAATTTATACCCCCATGAGTGGAAGTGCCCTATGCTCTCTAAGCTGTGTTTTTTAGGTGTTTCAGGACACACCGTACCCTTCTCCAGAGTGGCTGTTGGCAATATACATCCTGCCCATCAGTGTAGCAAGGCTCCCATTTCTCCATGGCCTGTCCTGCATTTCTGGTTTTGACACGTTTTTCAGCATGGCCCTTTTGACCGATGGGTAGCGAGTCTTCTTTGGAGCGCTGATTTGCCTTTCCAGGTTGCTTGGTTGGCCAAAAAGGGCGTATGCGTTTTTTCCTGAATATATTCAGGAGAAAACGCATACGCCCTTTTTGGCAAAGGGCATCATTGTCAACGTTTTGCCGCTTTTCATGTGCTTTAAAGGCGATTCGAATCTACTTCCTGAAATCTGTTTCCTGCAATTCTGCCTTGATTTCAAATCCTCTTCTTTGCCTTCCCTCAATATATTTGTGGACGAGAGTTATCATTTATAACTCTGCAGGTTTGTGAATTGCAGTGCCCTGAAGCTCCATTTTACAACTCGCTTTTTTGAGCACTGGCCGCAAAAGCACAGGATGGCTTCAGGCCCTGTTCTGGTTCCGGGGGGCAGGCTGAGCCTGTGGTTAATTCTTCTTCCTGATTGTAAAATAGAGTGACCTGTGCCTGTCCAAAAACCAAGAGCTAGTCTCTCATTGGTTCCCCGTCTTCCCGTTCATCCTCAGGACAAATTGCAACCTGTATGGAACAGGAGGTTAAAGGTGCTGATCCTCCAAGTAGGGAGATTGCTAGTAAAGCATCTGAAATGGCGAACCCAGGCACAAGGAGATGAGAAATGAGGTGCGTTTTAGAAACCTTTCCCCATCACACGGTGTACCATATTCTGGGTTTCTCATGCATGTTTTTGATGTAGGAAGATGCCCTTGAACCTGGAGATTTGGGACCCATGGGACGGGTACCACGCAGTATTACTTTAAAGGGTCTGCGTTTCCTCACCCTACCTCACCAAACCTCTCAGCCCCAAGAGTGTCCACCCTTATGTCTCATCCAGCTGTGCGTCTAGATATGGTCAATCCAGGTTGCATCACAGCCCCTGAACGCATTGTGTAAGAATTTCTCTCTCTTTCACTGTGTTTGTTTCATGGGTTTTTCAAAGTAATTTATTTTTATAATGGGGTTTAGCTGCTTTTCACTGCTGTGTTTATGCCGCTTTACACCCACTTGACACACTAACAGAGAGATATCAATACATAGGTTTTAAGATTATTACTAGTCAGATATATTCTTGTGCGGTGAATAGGGCGTGTTGAGTCCAGTTCTCTGAGCAATGAGTAGGTCTTGTCTATTACATATTGGGTTTATGGAACGGTATCTGAGCTAATGTGAAACCCTTGTTTTATGCATCACCCCACCTCACCTTTCCCGTTAAGCAGCCATAGTGTGTTTTCTGCATGTGTGACTCTGTTCTGTTTTGTAATTCAGTTCAAGTGTAACGGTTTTTACATTCCCTCTATAAGTGATACCTTATGAGAAGTGTCCTTTTCTGTGTGACTTACTTCACTTAGAATCGTCGTACCTAAATCCACTCATCATTCTGCTACTAGCCTTATGACATTGATTTCATGGCTGAGTGATATTTCATTGTACATAAGGACCACAACTTCTTTATCCATTTTTCTCTTTCCTGGGATATTGAAGGTGGAATGAAGTGGAGGTCCTTGTCAACAGAGCAGCCCTAAACTTTGGGGTGCTTGTGTCTTGCTGATTTTTCATTTTCCCAATTTATACCCCCATGAGTGGAAGTGCCCTATGCTCTCTAAGCTGTGTTTTTTAGGTGTTTCAGGACACAGCGTACACTTCCCCAGAGTGGCTGTTGGCAATTTACATCCTGCCCATCAGTGTAGCAAGGCTCCCATTTCTCCATGGCCTGTCCTGCATTTCTGGTTTTGACACGTTTTTCAGCATGGCCCTTTTGACCGATGGGTAGCGAGTCTTCTTTGGAGCGCTGATTTGCCTTTCCAGGTTGCTTGGTTGGCCAAAAAGGGCGTATGCGTTTTTTCCTGAATATATTCAGGAGAAAACGCATACGCCCTTTTTGGCCAAGGGCATCATTGTCAACGTTTTGCCGCTTTTCATGTGCTTTAAAGGCGATTCGAATCTACCTCCTGAAATCTGTTTCCTGCAATTCTGCCTTGATTTCAAATCCCCTTCTTTGCCTTCCCTCAAAATATTTGTGGACGAGAGTTATCATTTATAACTCTGAAGGTTTGTGAATTGCAGTGACCTGAAGCTCCATTTTACAACTCGCTTTTTTGAGCACTGGCCGCAAAAGCGCAGGATGGTTTCACACCCTCTTCTGCTTCCGGGGGGCAGGCTGAGCCTGTGGTTAATTCTTCTTCCTGATGGGAAAATAGAGTGACCTGTGCCTGTCCCAAAACCAAGAGCTAGTCTCTCATTGGTTCCCCGTCTTCCCGTTCATCCTCAGGACAAATTGCAACCTGTACGGAAGAGGAGGTTAAAGGTGCTGATGCTCCAAGTAGGGAGATTGCTAGTAAAGCATCTGGAATGGTGAACCCAGGCACAAGGAGATGAGAAATGAGGTGCGTTTTAGAAACATTTCCCCATCACACGGTGTACCATCTTCTGGGTTTCTCATGCATGTTTTCGATGTAGGAAGATGCCCTTGAACCTGGAGATTTGGGACCCATGGGACGGGTACCACGCAGTATTACTTTAAAGGGTCTGCGTTTCCTCACCCTACCTCACCAAACCTCTCAGCCCCAAGAGTGTCCACCCTTATGTCTCATCCAGCTGTGCGTCTAGATATGGTCAATCCAGGTTGCATCACAGCCCCTGAACGCATTGTGTAAGAATTTCTCTCTCTTTCACTGTCTTTTTTTCATGGGTTTTTCAAAGTAATTTATTTTAATAATGGGGTTTAGCTGCTTTTCACTGCTGTGTTTATGCCGCTTTACACCCACTTCACACACTAACAGAGAGATATCAATATATAGGTTTTAAGATTATTACTAGTCAGATATATTCTTGTGCGCTGAATAGGGCGTGTTGAGTCCAGTTCTCTGAGCAAGGAGTAGGTCTTGTCTATTACATATTGGGTTTATGGAACGGTATCTGAGCTAATTTGATACCCTTGTTTTATGTATCACCCCACCTCACCTTTCCCGTTAAGCAGCCATAGTGTGTTTTCTGCATGTGTGACTCTGTTCTGTTTTGTAATTCAGTTCAAGTGTAACGGTTTTTACATTCCCTCTATCAGTGATACCTTATGAGAAGTGTCCTTTTCTGTGTGACTTATTTCACTTAGAATCGTCGTACCTAAATCCACTCATCATGCTGCTACTAGCCTTATGATATTGATTTCATGGCTGAGTGATATTTCATTGTACATAAGGACCACAACTTCTTTATCCATTTTTCTCTTTCCTGGGATATTGATGGTGGAATGAAGTGGAGGTCCTTGTCAACAGAGCAGCCCTAAACTTTGGGGTGCTTGTGTCTTGCTGATTTTTAATTTTCCCAATTTATACCCCCATGAGTGGAAGTGCCCTATGCTCTCTAAGCTGTGTTTTTTAGGTGTTTCAGGACACACCGTACCCTTCTCCAGAGTGGCTGTTGGCAATATACATCCTGCCCATCAGTGTAGCAAGGCTCCCATTTCTCCATGGCCTGTCCTGCATTTCTGGTTTTGACACGTTTTTCAGCATGGCCCTTTTGACCGATGGGTAGCGAGTCTTCTTTGGAGCGCTGATTTGCCTTTCCAGGTTGCTTGGTTGGCCAAAAAGGGCGTATGCGTTTTTTCCTGAATATATTCAGGAGAAAACGCATACGCCCTTTTTGGCAAAGGGCATCATTGTCAACGTTTTGCCGCTTTTCATGTGCTTTAAAGGCGATTCGAATCTACCTCCTGAAATCTGTTTCCTGCAATTCTGCCTTGATTTCAAATCCTCTTCTTTGCCTTCCCTCAATATATTTGTGGACGAGAGTTATCATTTATAACTCTGCAGGTTTGTGAATTGCAGTGCCCTGAAGCTCCATTTTACAACTCGCTTTTTTGAGCACTGGCCGCAAAAGCACAGGATGGCTTCAGGCCCTGTTCTGGTTCCGGGGGGCAGGCTGAGCCTGTGGTTAATTCTTCTTCCTGATGGGAAAATAGAGTGACCTGTGCCTGTCCCAAAACCAAGAGCTAGTCTCTCATTGGTTCCCCATCTTCCCGTTCATCCTCAGGACAAATTGCAACCTGTATGGAACAGGAGGTTAAAGGTGCTGATCCTCCAAGTAGGGAGATTGCTAGTAAAGCATCTGAAATGGCGAACCCAGGCACAAGGAGATGAGAAATGAGGTGCGTTTTAGAAACCTTTCCCCATCACACGGTGTACCATATTCTGGGTTTCTCATGCATGTTTTTGATGTAGGAAGATGCCCTTGAACCTGGAGATTTGGGACCCATGGGACGGGTACCACGCAGTATTACTTTAAAGGGTCTGCGTTTCCTCACCCTACCTCACCAAACCTCTCAGCCCCAAGAGTGTCCACCCTTATGTCTCATCCAGCTGTGCGTCTAGATATGGTCAATCCAGGTTGCATCACAGCCCCTGAACGCATTGTGTAAGAATTTCTCTCTCTTTCACTGTGTTTGTTTCATGGGTTTTTCAAAGTAATTTATTTTTATAATGGGGTTTAGCTGCTTTTCACTGCTGTGTTTATGCCGCTTTACACCCACTTGACACACTAACAGAGACATATCAATACATAGGTTTTAAGATTATTACTAGTCAGATATATTCTTGTGCGGTGAATAGGGCGTGTTGAGTCCAGTTCTCTGAGCAATGAGTAGGTCTTGTCTATTACATATTGGGTTTATGGAACGGTATCTGAGCTAACTTGAAACCCTTGTTTTATGCATCACCCCACCTCACCTTTCCCGTTAAGCAGCCATAGTGTGTTTTCTGCATGTGTGACTCTGTTCTGTTTTGTAATTCAGTTCAAGTGTAACGGTTTTTACATTCCCTCTATAAGTGATACCTTATGAGAAGTGTCCTTTTCTGTGTGACTTGTTTCAATTAGAATCGTCGTACCTAAATCCACTCATCATGCTGCTACTAGCCTTATGACATTGATTTCATGGCTGAGTGATATTTCATTGTACATAAGGACCACAACTTCTTTATCCATTTTTCTCTTTCCTGGGATATTTAAGGTGGAATGAAGTGGAGGTCCTTGTCCACAGAGCAGCCCTAAACTTTGGGGTGCTTGTGTCTTGCTGATTTTTCATTTTCCCAATTTATACCCCCATGAGTGGAAGTGCCCTATGCTCTCTAAGCTGTGTTTTTTAGGTGTTTCAGGACACACCGTACACTTCCCCAGAGTGGCTGTTGGCAATTTACATCCTGCCCATCAGTGTAGCAAGGCTCCCATTTCTCCATGGCCTGTCCTGCATTTCTGGTTTTGACACGTTTTTCAGCATGGCCCTTTTGACCGATGGGTAGCGAGTCTTCTTTGGAGCGCTGATTTGCCTTTCCAGGTTGCTTGGTTGGCCAAAAAGGGCGTATGCCTTTTTTCCTGAATATATTCAGGAGAAAACGCATACGCCCTTTTTGGCCAAGGGCATCATTGTCAACGTTTTGCCGCTTTTCATGTGCTTTAAAGGCGATTCGAATCTACCTCCTGAAATCTGTTTCCTGCAATTCTGCCTTGATTTCAAATCCTCTTCTTTGCCTTCCCTCAATATATTTGTGGACGAGAGTTATCATTTATAACTCTGCAGGTTTGTGAATTGCAGTGCCCTGAAGCTCCATTTTACAACTCGCTTTTTTGAGCACTGGCCGCAAAAGCACAGGATGGCTTCAGGCCCTGTTCTGGTTCCGGGGGCAGGCTGAGCCTCTGGTTAATTCTTCTTCCTGATTGTAAAATAGAGTGACCTGTGCCTGTCCCAAAACCAAGAGCTAGTCTCTCATTGGTTCCCCGTCTTCCCGTTCATCCTCAGGACAAATTGCAACCTGTATGGAACAGGAGGTTAAAGGTGCTGATCCTCCAAGTAGGGAGATTGCTAGTAAAGCATCTGGAATGGCGAACCCAGGCACAAGGAGATGAGAAATGAGGTGCGTTTTAGAAACCTTTCCCCATCACACGGTGTACCATCTTTTTGTTTTCTCATGCATGTTTTCGATGTAGGAAGATGCCCTTGAACCTGGAGATTTGGGACCCATGGGACGGATACCACGCAGTATTACTTTAAAGGGTCTGCGTTTCCTCACACTACCTCACCAAACCTCTCAGCCCCAAGAGTGTCCACCCTTATGTCTCATCCAGCTGTGCGTCTAGATATGGTCAATCCAGGTTGCATCACAGCCCCTGAACGCATTGTGTAAGAATTTCTCTCTCTTTCACTGTGTTTGTTTCATGGGTTTTTCAAAGTAATTTATTTTTATAATGGGGTTTAGCTGCTTTTCACTGCTGTGTTTATGCCGCTTTACACCCACTTGACACACTAACAGAGAGATATCAATACATAGGTTTTAAGATTATTACTAGTCAGATATATTCTTGTGCGGTGAATAGGGCGTGTTGAGTCCAGTTCTCTGAGCAAGGAGTAGGTCTTGTCTATTACATATTGGGTTTATGGAACGGTATCTGAGCTAATTTGATACCCTTGTTTTATGTATCACCCCACCTCACCTTTCCCGTTAAGCAGCCATAGTGTGTTTTCTGCATGTGTGACTCTGTTCTGTTTTGTAATTCAGTTCAAGTGTAACGGTTTTTACATTCCCTCTATCAGTGATACCTTATGAGAAGTGTCCTTTTCTGTGTGACTTATTTCACTTAGAATCGTCGTACCTAAATCCACTCATCATGCTGCTACTAGCCTTATGATATTGATTTCATGGCTGAGTGATATTTCATTGTACATAAGGACCACAACTTCTTTATCCATTTTTCTCTTTCCTGGGATATTGATGGTGGAATGAAGTGGAGGTCCTTGTCAACAGAGCAGCCCTAAACTTTGGGGTGCTTGTGTCTTGCTGATTTTTAATTTTCCCAATTTATACCCCCATGAGTGGAAGTGCCCTATGCTCTCTAAGCTGTGTTTTTTAGGTGTTTCAGGACACACCGTACCCTTCTCCAGAGTGGCTGTTGGCAATATACATCCTGCCCATCAGTGTAGCAAGGCTCCCATTTCTCCATGGCCTGTCCTGCATTTCTGGTTTTGACACATTTTTCAGCATGGCCCTTTTGACCGATGGGTAGCGAGTCTTCTTTGGAGCGCTGATTTGCCTTTCCAGGTTGCTTGGTTGGCCAAAAAGGGCGTATGCGTTTTTTCCTGAATATATTCAGGAGAAAACGCATACGCCCTTTTTGGCAAAGGGCATCATTGTCAACGTTTTGCCGCTTTTCATGTGCTTTAAAGGCGATTCGAATCTACCTCCTGAAATCTGTTTCCTGCAATTCTGCCTTGATTTCAAATCCTCTTCTTTGCCTTCCCTCAATATATTTGTGGACGAGAGTTATCATTTATAACTCTGCAGGTTTGTGAATTGCAGTGCCCTGAAGCTCCATTTTACAACTCGTTTTTTTGAGCACTGGCCGCAAAAGCACAGGATGGCTTCAGGCCCTGTTCTGGTTCCAGGGGGCAGGCTGAGCCTGTGGTTAATTCTTCTTCCTGATTGTAAAATAGTGTGACCTGTGCCTGTCCAAAAACCAAGAGCTAGTCTCTCATTGGTTCCCCGTCTTCCCGTTCATCCTCAGGACAAATTGCAACCTGTATGGAACAGGAGGTTAAAGGTGCTGATCCTCCAAGTAGGGAGATTGCTAGTAAAGCATCTGAAATGGCGAACCCAGGCACAAGGAGATGAGAAATGAGGTGCGTTTTAGAAACCTTTCCCCATCACACGGTGTACCATATTCTGGGTTTCTCATGCATGTTTTTGATGTAGGAAGATGCCCTTGAACCTGGAGATTTGGGACCCATGGGACGGGTACCACGCAGTATTACTTTAAAGGGTCTGCGTTTCCTCACCCTACCTCACCAAACCTCTCAGCCCCAAGAGTGTCCACCCTTATGTCTCATCCAGCTGTGCGTCTAGATATGGTCAATCCAGGTTGCATCACAGCCCCTGAACGCATTGTGTAAGAATTTCTCTCTCTTTCACTGTGTTTGTTTCATGGGTTTTTCAAAGTAATTTATTTTTATAATGGGGTTTAGCTGCTTTTCACTGCTGTGTTTATGCCGCTTTACACCCACTTGACACACTAACAGAGAGATATCAATACATAGGTTTTAAGCTTATTACTAGTCAGATATATTCTTGTGCGGTGAATAGGGCGTGTTGAGTCCAGTTCTCTGAGCAATGAGTAGGTCTTGTCTATTACATATTGGGTTTATGGAACGGTATCTGAGCTAATTTGAAACCCTTGTTTTATGCATCACCCCACCTCACCTTTCCCGTTAAGCAGCCATAGTGTGTTTTCTGCATGTGTGACTCTGTTCTGTTTTGTAATTCAGTTCAAGTGTAACGGTTTTTACATTCCCTCTATCAGTGATACCTTATGAGAAGTGTATTTTTCTGTGTGACTTATTTCACTTAGAATCGTCGTACCTAAATCCACTCATCATGCTTCTACTACCCTTATGACATTGATTTCATGGCTGAGTGATATTCCATTGTACATAAGGACCACAACTTCTTTATCCATTTTTCTCTTTCCTGGGATATTTAAGGTGGAATGAAGTGGAGGTCCTTGTCAACAGAGCAGCCCTAAACTTTGGGGTGCTTGTGTCTTGCTGATTTTTCATTTTCCCAATTTATACCCCCATGAGTGGAAGTGCCCTATGCTCTCTAAGCTGTGTTTTTTAGGTGTTTCAGGACACACCGTACCCTTCTCCAGAGTGGCTGTTGGCAATATACATCCTGCCCATCAGTGTAGCAAGGCTCCCATTTCTCCATGGCCTGTCCTGCATTTCTGGTTTTGACACGTTTTTCAGCATGGCCCTTTTGACCGATGGGTAGCGAGTCTTCTTTGGAGCGCTGATTTGCCTTTCCAGGTTGCTTGGTTGGCCAAAAAGGGCGTATGCCTTTTTTCCTGAATATATTCAGGAGAAAACGCATACGCCCTTTTTGGCCAAGGGCATCATTGTCAACGTTTTGCCGCTTTTCATGTGCTTTAAAGGCGATTCGAATCTACCTAATGTAATCTGTTTCCTGCAATTCTGCCTTGATTTCAAATCCTCTTCTTTGCCTTCCCTCAATATATTTGTGGACGAGAGTTATCATTTATAACTCTGCAGGTTTGTGAATCGCAGTGCCCGGAAGCTCCATTTTACAACTCGGTTTTTGGGAGCTGGCCGCAAATGCGCAGGATGGCTTCAGACCCTCTTCTGGTTCCGGGGGGCAGAATGAGCCTGTGGTTAATTCTTCTTCCTGATGGGAAAATAGAGTGACCTGTGCCTGTCCCAACACCAAGAGCTAGTCTCTCATTGGTTCCCCGTCTTCCCGTTCATCCTCAGGACAAATTGCAACCTGTACGGAACAGAAGGTTAAAGGTGCTGATGCTCCAAGTAGGGAGATTGGTAGTAAAGCGGCTGGAATGGGGAACCCGGGCACAAGGAGATGAGAAATGAGGTGCGTTTTAGAAACCTTTCCCCATCACATGGTGTACCAACTTCTGGGTTTCTCATGCATGTTTTCGATGTAGGAAGATGCCCTTGAACCTGGAGATTTGGGACCCATGCGATGGGTACCACGTAGTATTATTAAAAGGGTCTGCGTTTACTCACGAAACCTCACCAAACCTCTAAGCCCCAAGAGTGTCCACCCTTATGTCTCATCCAGCTGTGGGTCTAGATATGGTCAATCCAGGTTGCATCACAGCCCCTGAACGCATTCTGTAAGAATTTCTCTCTCTTTCACTATCTTTGTTTCATGGGTTTTTCAAAGTAATTTATTTTCATAATGGGGTTTAGCTGCTTTTCACTGCTGTGTTTATGCTGCTTTACACCCACTTGACACACTAACAGAGAGATATCAATACATAGGTTTTAAGATTATTACTAGTCAGATATAATCTTGTGCGGTGAATAGGGCGTGTTGAGTCCAGTTCTCTGAGCAAGGAGTACGTCTTGTCTATTACATATTGGGTTTATGGAACGGTATCTGAGCTAATTTGAAACCCTTGTTTTATGTATCACCCCACCTCACCTTTCCCGTTAAGCAGCCATAGTGTGTTTTCTAAATGTGTGACTCTGTTCTGTTTTGTAATTCAGTTCAAGTGTAACGGTTTTTACATTCCCTCTATCAGTAATACCTTATGAGAAGTGTCCTTTACTGTGTGACTTATTTCACTTAGAATCGTCGTACCTAAATCCACTCATCATGCTGCTACTAGCCTTATGACATTGATTTCATGGCTGAGTGATATTCCATTGTACATAAGGACCACAACTTCTTTATCCATTTTTCTCTTTCCTGGGATATTGAAGGTGGAATGAAGTGGAGGTCCTTGTCAACAGAGCAGCCCTAAACTTTGGGGTGCTTGTGTCTTGCTGATTTTTCATTTTCCCAATTTATACCCCAATGAGTGGAAGTGCCCTATGCTCTCTAAGCTGTGTTTTTTAGATGTTTCAGGACTCACCGTACACTTCTCCAGAGTGGCTGTTGGCAATTTACATCCCGCCCATCAGTGCAGCAAGGCTCCCATGTCTCCATGACCTGTCCTGCATTTTCGGTTTTCACACTTTTTTCAGCATGGCCCTTTTGACCGATGGGAAGCGAGACTTCTTTGTAGCGCTGATTTCCCTTTCCAGGTTTCTTGGTTGGCCAACAAGGGCGTATGCGCTTTTTGCTGAATATATTCAGGAAAAAACGCATACGCCCTTTTTGGCCAAGGGCATCATTGTCAACGTTTTGCCGCTTTTCATGTGCTTTAACGGCGATTCGAATCTACCTCCTGAAATCTGTTTCCTGCAATTCTGCCTTGATTTCAAGTCCTCTTCTTTGCCTTCCCTCAATATATTTGTGGACGAGATTTATCATTAATAACTCTGCAGGTTTGTGAATTGCAGTGCCCTGAACCTCCATTTTACAACTCGCGTTTTTGAGAGCTGGCCGCAAAAGCGCCGGATGGCTTCAGGCCCTGTTCTGGTTCCAGGGGGCAGGCTGAGCCTGTGGTAAATTATTCTTCCTGATGGGAATATAGAGTGACCTGTGCCTGTCCCAACACCAAGAGCTAGTCTCTCATTGGTTCCCCATCTTCCCGTTCATCCTCAGGACAAATTGCAACCTGTACGGAACAGGAGGTTAAAGGTGCTGATTCTCCAAGTAGGGAGATTGCTAGTAAGGCGGCTGGAATGGTGAACCCAGGCACAAGGGGATGAGAAATGAGGTGAGTTTTATAAACCTTTCCCCATCACACGGTGTACCATCTTCTGGGTTTCTCATGCATGTTTTCGATGTAGGAAGATGCCCTTGAAGCTGGAGATTTGGGACCCATGCGATGGGTACCACGCAGTATTACTTTAAAGGGTCTGCGTTTACTCACCCAACCTCACAAAACCTCTCAGCCCCAAGAGTGTCCACCCTTATGTCTCATCCAGCTGTGGGTCTAGATATGGTCAATCCAGGTTGCATCACAGCCCCTGAACGCATTGTGTAAGAATTTCGCTCTCTTTCACTGTCTTTGTTTCTTGGGTTTTTCAAAATAATTTATTTTCATAATGGGGTTTAGCTGCTTTTCACTGCTGTGTTTATGCCGCTTTACACCCACTTGACACACTAACTGAGAGATATAAATACATAGGTTTTAAGATTATTACTAGTCAGATATATTCTTGTGTGTTGAATAGGGCGTATTGAGTCCAATTCTCTGAGCAAGGAGTAGGTCTTGTCTATTACATATTGGGTTTATGGAATGGTATCTGAGCTAATTTGAAACCCTTCTTTTATGTATCACCCCACCTCACCTTTCCCGTTAAGCAGCCATAGTGTGTTTTCTGCATGTGTGACTCTGTTCTGTTTTGTAATTCAGTTCAAGTGTAACGGTTTTTACATTCCCTCTATAAGTGATACCTTATGAGAAGTGTCCTTTTCTGTGTGACTTATTTCACTTAGAATCGTCGTACCTAAATCCACTCATCATGCTGCTACTAGCCTTATGACATTGATTTCATGGCTGAGTGATATTCCATTGTACATAAGGACCACAACTTCTTTATCCATTTTTCTCTTTCCTGGGATATTTAAGGTGGAATGAAGTGGAGGTCCTTGTCAACAGAGCAGCCCTAAACTTTGGGGTGCTTGTGTCTTGCTGATTTTTCATTTTCCCAATTTATACCCCCATGAGTGGAAGTGCCCTAGGCTCTCTAAGCTGTGTTTTTTAGATGTTTCAGGACACACCGTACACTTCCCAAGAGTGGCTGTTTGCAATTTACATCCCGCCCATCAGTGTAGCAAGGCTCCCCTTTGTCCATGGCCTGTCCTGCATTTCTGGTTTTGGCACATTTTTCAGCATGGCCCTTTTGACTGATGTGTAGCGAGTCTTCTTTGTAGCGCTGATTTGCCTTTCCAGCTTGCTTGGTTGGCCAAAAAGGGCGTATGCGTTTCTTCCTGAATATATTCAGGAAAAAACGCATACGCCCTTTTTGGCCAAGGGCATCATTGTCAACGTTTTGCCGCTTTTCATGTGCTTTAAAGGCGATTCGAGTCTACCTCCTGAAATCTGTTTCCTGCAATTCTGCCTTGATTTCAAGTCCTCTTCTTTGCCTTCCCTCAATATATTTGTGGACGAGAGTTATCATTTATAACTCTGCAGGTTGGTGAATTGCACTGCCCTGAACCTCCATTTTACAACTCGCGTTTTTGGGAGCTGGCCTCAAATGCGCATGATGGCTTCAGGCCCTGTTCTGGTTCCAGGGGGCAGGCTGAGACTGTGGTAAATTCTTCTTCCTGATGGGAAAATAGAGTGACCTGTGCCTGTCCCAACACCAAGAGCTAGTCTCTCATTGGTTCCCCGTCTTCCCGTTCATCCTCAGGACAAATTGCAACCTGTACGGAACAGGAGGTTAAAGGTGCTGATGCTCCAAGTAGGGAGATTGCTAGTAAAGCAGCTGGAATGGCGAACCCGGACACAAGGAGATGAGAAATGAGGTGCGTTTCAGAAACCTTTCCCCATCACACGGTGTACCATATTCTGGGTTTCTCATGCATGTTTTCAATGTAGCAGGATTCCCTTGAACCTGGAGATTTGGGACCCATGCGATGGGTACCACGCAGTATTACTTTAAAGGGTCTGCGTTTGCTCACCCAACCTCACCAAACCTCTCAGCCCCAAGAGTGTCCACCCTTATGTCTCATCCAGCTGTGGGTCTAGATATGGTCAATCCAGGTTGCATCACAGCCCCTGAACGCATTGTGTAAGAATTTCGCTCTCTTTCACTGTCTTTGTTTCATGGGTTTTTCAAAGTAATTTATTTTTATAATGGGGTTTAGCTGCTTTTCACGGCTGTGTTTATGCCGCTTTACACCCACTTGACACACTAACAGAGAGATATCAATACATAGGTTTTAAGATTATTACTAGTCAGATATATTCTTGTGCGGTGAATAGGGCGTGTTGAGTCCAGTTCTCTGAGCAAGGAGTAGGTCTTGTCTATTACATATTGGGTTTATGGAACGGTATCTGAGCTAATTTGAAACCCTTCTTTTATGTATCACCCCACCTCACCTTTCCCGTTAAGCAGCCATAGTGTGTTTTCTGCATGTGTGACTCTGTTCTGTTTTTTAATTCAGTTCAAGTGTAACGGTTTTTACATTCCCTCTATAAGTGATACCTTATGAGAAGTGTCCTTTTCTGTGTGACTTATTTCACTTAGAATCGTCGTACCTAAATCCACTCATCATGCTGCTACTAGCCTTATGACATTGATTTCATGGCTGAGTGATATTCCATTGTACATAAGGACCACAAATTCTTTACCCATTTTTCTCTTTCCTGGGATATTTAAGGTGGAATGAAGTGGAGGTCCTTGTCAACAGAGCAGCCCTAAACTTTGGGGTGCTTGTGTCTTGCTGATTTTTAATTTTCCCAATTTATACCCCCATGAGTGGAAGTGCCCTATGCTCTCTAAGCTGTGTTTTTTAGATGTTTCAGGACTCACCGTACACTTCTCCAGAGTGGCTGTTGGCAATTTACATCCCGCCCATCAGTGTAGCAAGGCTCCCATTTCTCCATGGCCTGTCCTGCATTTCTGGTTTTGACACTTTTTTCAGCATGGCCCTTTTGACCGATGGGAAGCGAGACTTCTTTGTAGCGCTGATTTGCCTTTCCAGGTTGCTTGGTTGGCCAAAAAGAGCGTATGCGCTTTTTCCTGAATATATTCAGGAAAAAACGCATACGCTCTTTTTGGCCAAGGGCATCATTGTCAACGTTTTGCCGCTTTTCATGTGCTTTAAAGGCGATTCGAATCTACCTCCTGTAATCTGTTTCCTGCAATTCTGCCTTGATTTCAAATCCTCTTCTTTGCCTTCCCTCAATATATTTGTGGACGAGAGTTATCATTTATAACTCTGCAGGTTTGTGAATCGCAGTGCCTGGAAGCTCCATTTTACAACTCGGTTTTTGGGAGCTGGCCGCAAATGCGCAGGATGGCTTCAGGCCCTCTTCTGGTTCCGGGGGGCAGAATGAGCCTGTGGTTAATTCTTCTTCCTGATGGGAAAATAGAGTGACCTGTGCCTGTCCCAACACCAAGAGCTAGTCTCTCATTGGTTCCCCGTCTTACCGTTCATCCTCAGGACAAATTGCAACCTGTACGGAACAGGAGGTTAAAGGTGCTGATGCTCCAAGTAGGGAGATTGGTATTAAAGCGGCTGGAATGGGGAACCCGGGCACAAGGAGATGAGAAATGAGGTGCGTTTTAGAAACCTTTCCCCATCACATGGTGTACCAACTTCTGGGTTTCTCATGCATGTTTTCGATGAAGGAAGATGCCCTTGAACCTGGAGATTTGGGACCCATGCGATGGGTACCACGTAGTATTATTAAAAGGGTCTGCATTTACTCACGAAACCTCACCAAACCTCTAAGCCCCAAGAGTGTCCACCCTTATGTCTCATCCAGCTGTGAGTCTAGATATGGTCAATCCAGGTTGCATCACAGCCCCTGAACGCATTGTGTAAGAATTTCTCTCTCTTTCACTATCTTTGTTTCATGGGTTTTTCAAAGTAATTTATTTTCATAATGGGGTTTAGCTGCTTTTCACTGCTGTGTTTATGCGGCTTTATACCCACTTGACACACTAACAGAGAGATATCAATACATAGGTTTTAAGATTATTACTAGTCAGATATAATCTTGTGCGGTGAATAGGGCGTGTTGAGTCCAGTTCTCTGAGCAAGGAGTACGTCTTGTCTATTACATATTGGGTTTATGGAACGGTATCTGAGCTAATTTGAAACCCTTGTTTTATGTATCACCCCACCTCACCTTTCCCGTTAAGCAGCCATAGTGTGTTTTCTGCATGTGTGACTCTGTTCTGTTTTGTAATTCAGTTCAAGTGTAACTGTTTTTACATTCCCTCTATCAGTAATACCTTATGAGAAGTGTTCTTTACTGTGTGACTTATTTCACTTAGAATCGTCGTACCTAAATCCACTCATCATGCTGCTACTAGCCTTATGACATTGATTTCATGGCTGAGTGATATTCCATTGTACATAAGGACCACAACTTCTTTATCCATTTTTCTCTTTCCTGGGATATTGAAGGTGGAATGAAGTGGAGGTCCTTGTCAACAGAGCAGCCCTAAACTTTGGGGTGCTTGTGTCTTGCTGATTTTTCATTTTCCCAATTTATACCCCAATGAGTGGAAGTGCCCTATGCTCTCTAAGCTGTGTTTTTTAGATGTTTCAGGACTCACCGTACACTTCTCCAGAGTGGCTGTTGGCAATTTACATCCCGCCCATCAGTGCAGCAAGGCTCCCATGTCTCCATGACCTGTCCTGCATTTTCGGTTTTCACACTTTTTTCAGCATGGCCCTTTTGACCGATGGGAAGCGAGACTTCTTTGTAGCGCTGATTTCCCTTTCCAGGTTTCTTGGTTGGCCAACAAGGGCGTATGCGCTTTTTGCTGAATATATTCAGGAAAAAACGCATACGCCCTTTTTGGCCAAGGGCATCATTGTCAACGTTTTGCCGCTTTTCATGTGCTTTAACGGCGATTCGAATCTACCTCCTGAAATCTGTTTCCTGCAATTCTGCCTTGATTTCAAGTCCTCTTCTTTGCCTTCCCTCAATATATTTGTGGACGAGATTTATCATTAATAACTCTGCAGGTTTGTGAATTGCAGTGCCCTGAACCTCCATTTTACAACTCGCGTTTTTGAGAGCTGGCCGCAAAAGCGCCGGATGGCTTCAGGCCCTGTTCTGGTTCCAGGGGGCAGGCTGAGCCTGTGGTAAATTATTCTTCCTGATGGGAATATAGAGTGACCTGTGCCTGTCCCAACACCAAGAGCTAGTCTCTCATTGGTTCCCCATCTTCCCGTTCATCCTCAGGACAAATTGCAACCTGTACGGAACAGGAGGTTAAAGGTGCTGATTCTCCAAGTAGGGAGATTGCTAGTAAGGCGGCTGGAATGGTGAACCCAGGCACAAGGGGATGAGAAATGAGGTGAGTTTTATAAACCTTTCCCCATCACACGGTGTACCATCTTCTGGGTTTCTCATGCATGTTTTCGATGTAGGAAGATGCCCTTGAAGCTGGAGATTTGGGACCCATGCGATGGGTACCACGCAGTATTACTTTAAAGGGTCTGCGTTTACTCACCCAACCTCACAAAACCTCTCAGCCCCAAGAGTGTCCACCCTTATGTCTCATCCAGCTGTGGGTCTAGATATGGTCAATCCAGGTTGCATCACAGCCCCTGAACGCATTGTGTAAGAATTTCGCTCTCTTTCACTGTCTTTGTTTCTTGGGTTTTTCAAAATAATTTATTTTCATAATGGGGTTTAGCTGCTTTTCACTGCTGTGTTTATGCCGCTTTACACCCACTTGACACACTAACTGAGAGATATAAATACATAGGTTTTAAGATTATTACTAGTCAGATATATTCTTGTGTGTTGAATAGGGCGTATTGAGTCCAGTTCTCTGAGCAAGGAGTAGGTCTTGTCTATTACATATTGGGTTTATGGAATGGTATCTGAGCTAATTTGAAACCCTTCTTTTATGTATCACCCCACCTCACCTTTCCCGTTAAGCAGCCATAGTGTGTTTTCTGCATGTGTGACTCTGTTCTGTTTTGTAATTCAGTTCAAGTGTAACGGTTTTTACATTCCCTCTATAAGTGATACCTTATGAGAAGTGTCCTTTTCTGTGTGACTTATTTCACTTAGAATCGTCGTACCTAAATCCACTCATCATGCTGCTACTAGCCTTATGACATTGATTTCATGGCTGAGTGATATTCCATTGTACATAAGGACCACAACTTCTTTATCCATTTTTCTCTTTCCTGGGATATTTAAGGTGGAATGAAGTGGAGGTCCTTGTCAACAGAGCAGCCCTAAACTTTGGGGTGCTTGTGTCTTGCTGATTTTTCATTTTCCCAATTTATACCCCCATGAGTGGAAGTGCCCTAGGCTCTCTAAGCTGTGTTTTTTAGATTTTTGTGGACACACCGTACACTTCCCAAGAGTGGCTGTTTGCAATTTACATCCCGCCCATCAGTGTAGCAAGGCTCCCCTTTGTCCATGGCCTGTCCTGCATTTCTGGTTTTGGCACATTTTTCAGCATGGCCCTTTTGACTGATGTGTAGCGAGTCTTCTTTGTAGCGCTGATTTGCCTTTCCAGCTTGCTTGGTTGGCCAAAAAGGGCATATGCGTTTCTTCCTGAATATATTCAGGAAAAAACGCATACGCCCTTTTTGGCCAAGGGCATCATTGTCAACGTTTTGCCGCTTTTCATGTGCTTTAAAGGCAATTCGAATCTACCTCCTGAAATCTGTTTCCTGCAATTCTGCCTTGATTTCAAGTCCTCTTCTTTGCCTTCCCTCAATATATTTGTGGACGAGAGTTATCATTTATAACTCTGCAGGTTGGTGAATTGCACTGCCCTGAACCTCCATTTTACAACTCGCGTTTTTGGGAGCTGGCCTCAAATGCGCATGATGGCTTCAGGCCCTGTTCTGGTTCCAGGGGGCAGGCTGAGCCTGTGGTAAATTCTTCTTCCTGATGGGAAAATAGAGTGACCTGTGCCTGTCCCAACACCAAGAGCTAGTCTATCATTGGTTCCCCGTCTTCCCGTTCATCCTCAGGACAAATTGCAACCTGTACGGAACAGGAGGTTAAAGGTGCTGATGCTCCAAGTAGGGAGATTGCTAGTAAAGCAGCTGGAATGGCGAACCCGGGCACAAGGAGATGAGAAATGAGGTGCGTTTCAGAAACCTTTCTCCATCACACGGTGTACCATCTTCTGGGTTTCTCATGCATGTTTTCAATGTAGCAGGATTCCCTTGAACCTGGAGATTTGGGACCCATGCGATGGGTACCACGCAGTATTACTTTAAAGGGTCTGCGTTTGCTCACCCAACCTCACCAAACCTCTCAGCCCCAAGAGTGTCCACCCTTATGTCTCATCCAGCTGTGGGTCTAGATATGGTCAATCCAGGTTGCATCACAGCCCCTGAACTCATTGTGTAAGAATTTCGCTCTCTTTCACTGTCTTTGTTTCATGGGTTTTTCAAAGTAATTTATTTTTATAATGGGGTTTAGCTGCTTTTCACGGCTGTGTTTATGCCGCTTTACACCCACTTGACACACTAACAGAGAGATATCAATACATAGGTTTTAAGATTATTACTAGTCAGATATAATCTTGTGCGGTGAATAGGGCGTGTTGAGTCCAGTTCTCTGAGCAAGGAGTAGGTCTTGTCTATTACATATTGGGTTTATGGAACGGTATCTGAGCTAATTTGAAACCCTTGTTTTATGTATCACCCCACCTCACCTTTCCCGTTAAGCAGCCATAGTGTGTTTTCTGCATGTGTGACTCTGTTCTGTTTTTTAATTCAGTTCAAGTGTAACGGTTTTTACATTCCCTCTATCAGTGATACTTATGAGAAGTGTCCTTTTCTGTGTGACTTATTTCACTTAGAATCGTCGTACCTAAATCCACTCATCATGCTGCTACTAGCCTTATGACATTGATTTCATGGCTGAGTGATATTCCATTGTACATAAGGACCACAACTTCTTTATCCATTTTTCTCTTTCCTGGGATATTGATGGTGGAATGAAGTGGAGGTCCTTGTCAACAGAGCAGCCCTAAACTTTGGGGTGCTTGTGTCTTGCTGATTTTTAATTTTCCCAATTTATACCCCCATGAGTGGAAGTGCCCTATGCTCTCTAAGCTGTGTTTTTTAGATGTTTCAGGACTCACCGTACACTTCTCCAGAGTGGCTGTTGGCAATTTACATCCCGCCCATCAGTGTAGCAAGGCTCCCATTTCTCCATGGCCTGTCCTGCATTTCTGGTTTTGACACTTTTTTCAGCATGGCCCTTTTGACCGATGGGAAGCGAGACTTCTTTGTAGCGCTGATTTGCCTTTCCAGGTTGCTTGGTTGGCCAAAAAGAGCGTATGCGCTTTTTCCTGAATATATTCAGGAAAAAACGCATACGCTCTTTTTGGCCAAGGGCATCATTGTCAACGTTTTGCCGCTTTTCATGTGCTTTAAAGGCGATTAGAATCTACCTCCTGTAATCTGTTTCCTGCAATTCTGCCTTGATTTCAAATCCTCTTCTTTGCCTTCCCTCAATATATTTGTGGACGAGAGTTATCATTTATAACTCTGCAGGTTTGTGAATCGCAGTGCCCGGAAGCTCCATTTTACAACTCGGTTTTTGGGAGCTGGCCGCAAATGCGCAGAATGGCTTCAGGCCCTCTTCTGGTTCCGGGGGGCAGAATGAGCCTGTGGTTAATTCTTCTTCCTGATGGGAAAATAGAGTGACCTGTGCCTGTCCCAACACCAAGAGCTAGTCTCTCATTGGTTCCCCGTCTTCCCGTTCATCCTCAGGACAAATTGCTACCTGTACGGAACAGGAGGTTAAAGGTGCTGATGCTCCAAGTAGGGAGATTGGTAGTAAAGCGGCTGGAATGGGGAACCCGGGCACAAGGAGATCAGAAATGAGGTGCGTTTTAGAAACCTTTCCCCATCACATGGTGTACCAACTTCTGGGTTTCTCATGCATGTTTTCGATGTAGGAAGATGCCCTTGAACCTGGAGATTTGGGACCCATGCGATGGGTACCACGTAGTATTATTAAAAGGGTCTGCGTTTACTCACGAAACCTCACCAAACCTCTAAGCCCCAAGAGTGTCCACCCTTATGTCTCATCCAGCTGTGGGTCTAGATATGGTCAATCCAGGTTGCATCACAGCCCCTGAACGCATTGTGTAAGAATTTCTCTCTCTTTCACTGTCTTTGTTTCATGGGTTTTTCAAAGTAATTTATTTTTATAATGGGGTTTAGCTGCTTTTCACTGCTGTGTTTATGCCGCTTTACACCCACTTGACACACTAACAGAGAGATATCAATACATAGGTTTTAAGATTATTACTAGTCAGATATATTCTTGTGCGTTGAATACGGCGTGTTGAGTGCAGTTCTCTGAGCAAGGAGTAGGTCTTGTCTATTACATATTGGGTTTATGGAACGGTATCTGAGCTAATTTGAAACCCTTGTTTTATGTATCAACCCACCTCACCTTTCCCGTTAAGCAGCCATAGTGTGTTTTCTGCATGTGTGACTCTGTTCTGTTTTGTAATTCAGTTCAAGTGTAACGGGTTTTACATTCCCTCTATCAGTTATACCTTATGAGAAGTGTCTTTTTCTGTGTGACTTATTTCACTTAGAATCGTCGTACCTAAATCCACTCATCATGCTGCTACTAGCCTTATGACATTGATTTCCTGGCTGAGTGATATTCCATTGTACATAAGGACCACAACTTCTTTATCCATTTTTCTCTTTCCTGGGATATTGAAGGTGGAATGAAGTGGAGGTCCTTGTCAACAGAGCAGCCCTAAACTTTGGGGTGCTTGTGTCTTGCTGATTTTTAATTTTCCCAATTTATACCCCCATGAGTGGAAGTGCACTATGCTCTCTAAGCTGTGTTTTTTCGATGTTTCAGGACTCACCGTACACTTCTCCAGAGTGGCTGTTGGCAATTTACATCCCTCCCATCAGTGCAGCACGGCTCCCATTTCTCCATGGCCTGTCCTGCATTTTCGGTTTTGACACTTTTTTCAGCATGGCCCTTTTGACCGATGGGAAGCGAGATTTCTTTGTAGCGCTGATTGGCCTTTCCAGGTTGCTTGGTTGGCCAAAAAGGGCGTATGCGTTTTTTCCTGAATATATTCAGGAAAAAAAGCATACGCCCTTTTTGGCCAAGGGCATCATTGTCAACGTTTTGCCGCTTTTCATGTGCTTTAAAGGCGATTCGAATCTACCTCCTGAAATCCGTTTCCTGCAATTCTGCCTTGATTTCAAATCCTCTTCTTTGCCTTCCCTCAATATATTTGTGGACGAGAGTTATCATTTATAACTCTGCAGGTTTGTGAATTGCAGTGCCCTGAACCTCCATTTTACAACATGCTTTTTTGGGAGCGGTCCGCAAAAGCGCAGGATGGCTTCAGGCCCTGTTCTGGTTCCAGGGGTCAGGCTGAGCCTGTGGTGAATTCTTCTTCCTGATGGGAAAATAGTGTGATCTGTGCCTGTCCCAACACCAAGAGCTAGTCTCTCATTGGTTCCCCGTCTTCCCGTTCATCCTCAGGACAAATTGCAACCTGTACGGAACAGGAGGTTAAAGGTGCTGATTCTCCAAGTAGGGAGATTGCTAGTAAGGCGGCTGGAATGGCGAACCCGGGCACAAGGAGATGAGAAATGAGGTGCGTTTTAGAAACCTTTCCGCATCACACGGTGTACCATCTTCTGGGTTTCTCATGCATGTTTTCGATGTAGGAACATGCCCTTGAACCTGGAGATTTGGGACCCATGCGATGAATACCACGCAGTATTACTTTAAAGGGTCTGCGTTTGCTCACCCAACCTCACCAAACCTCTCAGCCCCAAGAGTGTCCACCCTTATGTCTCATCCAGCTGTGGGTCTAGATATGGTCAATCCAGGTTGCATCACAGCCCCTGAACGCATTGTGTAAGAATGTCACTCTCTTTCACTGTCTTTGTTTCATGGGTTTTTCAAAGTCATTTATTTTTATAATGGGGTTTAGCTGCTTTTCACTGCTGTGTTTATGCCGCTTTACACCCACTTGACACACTAACAGAGTGATATCAATACATAGGTTTTAAGATTATTACTAGTCAGATATAATCTTGTGCGGTGAATAGGGCGTGTTGAGTCCAGTTCTCTGAGCAAGGAGTAGGTCTTGTCTATTACATATTGGGTTTATGGAATGGTATCTGAGCTAATTTGAAACCCTTCTTTTATGTATCACCCCACCTCACCTTTCCCGTTAAGCAGCCATAGTGTGTTTTCTGCATGTGTGACTCTGTTCTGTTTTGTAATTCAGTTCAAGTGTAACGGTTTTTACATTCCCTCTATAAGTGATACCTTATGAGAAGTGTCCTTTTCTGTGTGACTTATTTCACTTAGAATCGTCGTACCTAAATCCACTCATCATGCTGCTACTAGCCTTATGACATTGATTTCATGGCTGAGTGATATTCCATTGTACATAAGGACCACAACTTCTTTATCCATTTTTCTGTTTCCTGGGATATTTAAGGTGGAATGAAGTGGAGGTCCTTGTCAACAGAGCAGCCCTAAACTTTGGGGTGCTTGTGTCTTGCTGATTTTTCATTTTCCCAACTTATACCCCCATGAGTGGAAGTGCCCTAGGCTCTCTAAGCTGTGTTTTTTAGATGTTTCAGGACACACCGTACACTTCTCCAGAGTGGCTGTTGGCAATTTACATCCCGCCCATCAGTGTAGCAAGGCTCCCCTTTGTCCATGGCCTGTCCTGCATTTCTGGTTTTGGCACATTTTTCAGCATGGCCCTTTTGACTGATGTGTAGCGAGTCTTCTTTGTAGCGCTGATTTGCTTTCCAGCTTGCTTGGTTGGCCAAAAAGGGCGTATGCGTTTCTTCCTGAATATATTCAGGAAAAAACGCATACGCCCTTTTTGGCCAAGGGCATCATTGTCAACGTTTTGCCGCTTTTCATGTGCTTTAAAGGCGATTCGAATCTACCTCCTGAAATCTGTTTCCTGCAATTCTGCCTTGATTTCAAGTCCTCTTCTTTGCCTTCCCTCAATATATTTGTGGACGAGAGTTATCATTTATAACTCTGCAGGTTGGTGAATTGCACTGCCCTGAACCTCCATTTTACAACTCGTGTTTTTGGGAGCTGGCCTCAAATGCGCATGATGGCTTCAGGCCCTGTTCTGGTTCCGGGGGGCAGGCTGAGCCTGTTGTAAATTCTTCTTCCTGATGGGAAAATAGAGTGACCTGTGCCTGTCCCAACACCAAGAGCTAGTCTCTCATTGGTTCCCCGTCTTCCCGTTCATCTTCAGGACAAATTGCAACCTGTACGGAACAGGAGGTTAAAGGTGCTGATGCTCCAAGTAGGGAGATTGCTAGTAAAGCAGCTGGAATGGCGAACCGGGGCACAAGGAGATGAGAAATGAGGTGCGTTTCAGAAACCTTTCCACATCACATGGTGTACCATCGTCTGGGTTTCTCATGCATGTTTTCAATGTAGCAGGATTCCCTTGAACCTGGAGATTTGGGACCCATGCGATGGGTACCACGCAGTATTACTTTAAAGGGTCTGCGTTTGCTCACCCAACCTCACCAAACCTCTCAGCCCCAAGAGTGTCCACCCTTATGTGTCATCCAGCTGTGGGTTTACATATGGTCAATCCAGGTTGCATCACAGCCCCTGAATGCATTGTGTAAGAATTTAGCTCTCTTTCACTGTCTTTGTTTCATGGGTTTTTCAAAGTAATTTATTTTCATAATGGGGTTTAGCTGCTTTTCACGGCTGTGTTTATGCCGCTTTACACCCACTTGACACACTAACAGAGAGATATCAATACATAGGTTTTAAGATTATTACTAGTCAGATATATTCTTGTGCGGTGAATAGGGCGTGTTGAGTCCAGTTCTCTGAGCAAGGAGTAGGTCTTGTCTATTACATATTGGGTTTATGGAACGGTATCTGAGCTAATTTGAAACCCTTGTTTTATGTATCACCCCACTTCACCTTTCCCGTTAAGCAGCCATAGTGTGTTTTCTGCATGTGAGACTCTGTTCTGTTTTGTAATTCAGTTCAAGTGTAACGGTTTTTACATTCCCTCTATCAGTGATACCTTATGAGAAGTGTCCTTTTCTGTGTGACTTATTTCACTTAGAATCGTCGTACCTAAATCCACTCATCATGCTGCTACTAGCCTTATGACATTGATTTCATGGCTGAGTGATATTCCATTGTACATAAGGACCACAACTTCTTTATCCATTTTTCTCTTTCCTGGGGTATTGAAGGTGGAATGAAGTGGAGGTCCTTGTCAACAGAGCAGCCCTAAACTTTGGGGTGCTTGTGTCTTGCTGATTTTTAATTTTCCCAATTTATACCCCCATGAGTGGAAGTGCCCTAGGCTCTCTAAGCTGTGTTTTTTAGATGTTTCAGGACACACCGTACACTTCTCCAGAGTGGCTGTTGGCAATTTACATCCCGCCCATCAGTGTAGCAAGGCTCCCATTTCTCCATGGCCTGTCCTGCATTTTCGGTTTTGACACTTTTTTCAGCATGGCCCGTTTGACCGATGGGAAGCGAGCTTTCTTTGTAGCGCTGATTGGCCTTTCCAGGTTGCTTGGTTGGCCAAAAAGGGCGTATGCGTTTTTTCCTGAATATATTCAGGAAAAAAAGCATACGCCCTTTTTGGCCAAGGGCATCATTGTCAACGTTTTGCCGCTTTTCATGTGCTTTAAAGGCGATTCGAATCTACCTCCTGAAATCCGTTTCCTGCAATTCTGCCTTGATTTCAAATCCTCTTCTTTGCCTTCCCTCAATATATTTGTGGACGAGAGTTATCATTTATAACTCTGCAGGTTTGTGAATTGCAGTGCCCTGAACCTCCATTTTACAACTTGCTTTTTTGGGAGCGGTCCGCAAAAGCGCAGGATGGCTTCGGGCCCTGTTCTGGTTCCAGGGGTCAGGGTGAGCCTGTGGAGAATTCTTCTTCCTGATGGGAAAATAGTGTGATCTGTGCCTGTCCCAACACCAAGAGCTAGTCTCTCATTGGTTCCCCGTCTTCCCGTTCATCCTCAGGACAAATTGCAACCTGTACGGAACAGGAGGTTAAAGGTGCTGATGCTCCAAGTAGGGAGATTGCTAGTAAGGCGGTTGGAATGGCGAACCCGGGCACAAGGAGATGAGAAATGAGGTGCGTTTTAGAAACCTTTCCCCATCACACGGTGTACCATCTTCTGGGTTTCTCATGCATGTTTTCGATGTAGGAACATGCCCTTGAACCTGGAGATTTGGGACCCATGCGATGGGTACCACGCAGTATTACTTTAAAGGGTCTGCGTTTGCTCACCCAACCTCACCAAACCTCTCAGCCCCAAGAGTGTCCACCCTTATGTCTCATCCAGCTGTGGGTCTAGATATGGTCAATCCAGGTTGCATCACAGCCCCTGAACGCATTGTGTAAGAATGTCACTCTCTTTCACTGTCTTTGTTTCATGGGTTTTTCAAAGTCATTTATTTTTATAATGGGGTTTAGCTGCTTTTCACTGCTGTGTTTATGCCGCTTTACACCCACTTGACACACTAACAGAGCGATATCAATACATAGGTTTTAAGATTATTACTAGTCAGATATAATCTTGTGCGGTGAATAGGGCGTGTTGAGTCCAGTTCTCTGAGCAAGGAGTAGGTCTTGTCTATTACATATTGGGTTTATGGAATGGTATCTGAGCTAATTTGAAACCCTTCTTTTATGTATCACCCCACCTCACCTTTCCCGTTAAGCAGCCATAGTGTGTTTTCTGCATGTGTGACTCTGTTCTGTTTTGTAATTCAGTTCAAGTGTAACGGTTTTTACATTCCCTCTATAAGTGATACCTTATGAGAAGTGTCCTTTTCTGTGTGACTTATTTCACTTAGAATCGTCGTACCTAAATCCACTCATCATGCTGCTACTAGCCTTATGACATTGATTTCATGGCTGAGTGATATTCCATTGTACATAAGGACCACAACTTCTTTATCCATTTTTCTGTTTCCTGGGATATTTAAGGTGGAATGAAGTGGAGGTCCTTGTCAACAGAGCAGCCCTAAACTTTGGGGTGCTTGTGTCTTGCTGATTTTTCATTTTCCCAATTTATACCCCCATGAGTGGAAGTGCCCTAGGCTCTCTAAGCTGTGTTTTTTAGATGTTTCAGGACACACCGTACACTTCTCCAGAGTGGCTGTTGGCAATTTACATCCCGCCCATCAGTGTAGCAAGGCTCCCCTTTGTCCATGGCCTGTCCTGCATTTCTGGTTTTGGCACATTTTTCAGCATGGCCCTTTTGACTGATGTGTAGCGAGTCTTCTTTGTAGCGCTGATTTGCCTTTCCAGCTTGCTTGGTTGGCCAAAAAGGGCGTATGCGTTTCTTCCTGAATATATTCAGGAAAAAACGCATACGCCCTTTTTGGCCAAGGGCATCATTGTCAACGTTTTGCCGCTTTTCATGTGCTTTAAAGGCGATTCGTATCTACCTCCTGAAATCTGTTTCCTGCAATTCTGCCTTGATTTCAAGTCCTCTTCTTTGCCTTCCCTCAATATATTTGTGGACGAGAGTTATCATTTATAACTCTGCAGGTTGGTGAATTGCACTGCCCTGAACCTCCATTTTACAACTCGTGTTTTTGGGAGCTGGCCTCAAATGCGCATGATGGCTTCAGGCCCTGTTCTGGTTCCGGGGGGCAGGCTGAGCCTGTTGTAAATTCTTCTTCCTGATGGGAAAATAGAGTAACCTGTGCCTGTCCCAACACCAAGAGCTAGTCTCTCATTGGTTCCCCGTCTTCCCGTTCATCTTCAGGACAAATTGCAACCTGTACGGAACAGGAGGTTAAAGGTGCTGATGCTCCAAGTAGGGAGATTGCTAGTAAAGCAGCTGGAATGGCGAACCGGGGCACAAGGAGATGAGAAATGAGGTGCGTTTCAGAAACCTTTCCCCATCACATGGTGTACCATCGTCTGGGTTTCTCATGCATGTTTTCAATGTAGCAGGATTCCCTTGAACCTGGAGATTTGGGACCCATGCGATGGGTACCACGCAGTATTACTTTAAAGGGTCTGCGTTTGCTCACCCAACCTCACCAAACCTCTCAGCCCCAAGAGTGTCCACCCTTATGTCTCATCCAGCTGTGGATCTAGATATGGTCAATCCAGGTTGCATCACAGCCCCTGAACGCATTGTGTAAGAATTTCGCTCTCTTTCACTGTCTTTGTTTCTTGGGTTTTTCAAAGTAATTTATTTTCATAATGGGGTTTAGCTGCTTTTCACTGCTGTGTTTATGCCGCTTTACACCCACTTGACACACTAACTGAGAGATATAAATACATAGGTTTTAAGATTATTACTAGTCAGATATATTCTTGTGTGTTGAATAGGGGGTATTGAGTCCAGTTCTCTGAGCAAGGAGTAGGTCTTGTCTATTACATATTGGGTTTATGGAACGGTATCTGAGCTAATTTGAAACCCTTGTTTTATGTATCACCCCACCTCACCTTTCCCGTTAAGCAGCCATAGTGTGTTTTCTGCATGTGTGACTCTGTTCTGTTTTGTAATTCAGTTCAAGTGTAACGGGTTTTACATTCCCTCTATCAGTTATACCTTATGAGAAGTGTCTTTTTCTGTGTGACTTATTTCACTTAGAATCGTCGTACCTAAATCCACTCATCATGCTGCTACTAGCCTTATGACATTTATTTCCTGGCTGAGTGATATTCCATTGTACATAAGGACCACAACTTCTTTATCCATTTTTCTCTTTCCTGGGATATTGAAGGTGGAATGAAGTGGAGGTCCTTGTCAACAGAGCAGCCCTAAACTTTGGGGTGCTTGTGTCTTGCTGATTTTTAATTTTCCCAATTTATACCCCCATGAGTGGAAGTGCCCTATGCTCTCTAAGCTGTGTTTTTTAGATGTTTCAGGACTCACCGTACACTTCTCCAGAGTGGCTGTTGGCAATTTACATCCCGCCCATCAGTGTAGCAAGGCTCCCATTTCTCCATGGCCTGTCCTGCATTTCTGATTTTGACACTTTTTTCAGCATGGCCCTTTTGACCGATGGGAAGCGAGACTTCTTTGTAGCGCTGATTTGCCTTTCCAGGTTGCTTGGTTGGCCAAAAAGGGCGTATGCGCTTTTTCCTGAATATATTCAGGAAAAAACGCATACGCCCTTTTTGGCCAAGGGCATCATTGTCAACGTTTTGCCGCTTTTCATGTGCTTTAAAGGCGATTCGAATCTACCTCCTGAAATCTGTTTCCTGCAATTCTGCCTTGATTTCAAATCCTCTTCTTTGCCTTCCCTCAATATATCTGTGGACGAGAGTTATCATTTATAACTCTGCAGGTTTGTGAATTGCAGTGCCCGGAAGCTCTATTTTACAACTCGGTTTTTGGGAGCAGGCCCCAAAAGGCAGGGTGGCTTCAGGCCCTGTTCTGGTTCCGGGGGGCAGGCTGAGCCTGTGGTTAATTCTTCTTCCTGATGGGAAAATAGAGTGACCTGTGCCTGTCCCAACACCAAGAGCCAGTCTCTCATTGGTTCCCCGTTTTCCCTTTCATCCTCAGGACAAATTGCAACCTGTACGGAACAGAAGGTTAAAGGTGCTGATGCTCCAAGTAGGGAGATTGCTAGTAAAGCGGCTGGAATGGGGAACCCGGGCACAAGGAGAAGAGAAATGAGGTGCGTTTTAGAAACCTTTCCCCATCACATGTTGTACCATCTTCTGGGTTTCTCATGCATGTTTTCGATGTAGGAAGATGCCCTTGAACCTGGAGATTTGGGACCCATGCGATGGGTACCACGTAGTATTATTTAAAGTGTCTGCATTTGCTCACCCAACCTCACCAAACCTCTCAGCCCCAAGAGTGTCCACCCTTATGTCTCATCCAGCTGTGGGTCTAGATATGGTCAATCCAGGTTGCATCACTGCCCCTGAACGCATTGTGTAAGAATTTCTCTCTCTTACACTGTCTTTGTTTCATGGGTTTTTTAAAGTCATTTATTTTTATAATGGGGTTTAGCTGCTTTTCACTGCTGTGTTTATGCCGCTTTACACCCACTTGACACACTAACAGAGAGATATCAATACATAGGTTTTAAGATTATTACTAGTCAGATATATTCTCGTGCGGTGAATAGGGCGTGTTGAGTCCAGTTCTCTGAGCAAGGAGTAGATCTTGTCTATTACATATTGGGTTTCTGGAACGGTATCTGAGCTAATTTGAAACCCTTGTTTTATGTATCACCCCACTTCACCTTTCCCGTTAAGCAGCCATAGTGTGTTTTCTGCATGTGAGACTCTGTTCTGTTTTGTAATTCAGTTCAAGTGTAACGGTTTTTACATTCCCCCTATCAGGCATACCTAATGAGAAGTGTCCTTTTCTGTGTGACTTATTTCACTTAGAATCGTCGTACCTAAATCCACTCATCATGCTGCTACTAGCCTTATGACATTGATTTCATGGCTGAGTGATATTCCATTGTACATAAGTACCACAACTTCTTTATCCATTTTTCTCTTTCCTGGGATATTGAAGGTGGAATGAAGTGGAGGTCCTTGTCAACAGAGCAGCCCTAAACTTTGGGGTGCTTGTGTCTTGCTGATGTTTAATTTTCCCTATTTATACCCCCATGAGTGGAAGTACCCTATGCTCTCTAAGCTGTGGTTTTTAGATGTTTCAGGACTCACCGTACACTTCTTCAGAGTGGCTGTTGGCAATTTACATCCCGCCCATCAGTGTAGCAAGGCTCCCATTTCTCCATGGCCTGTCCTGCATTTCTGGTTTTGACACTTTTTTCAGCATGGCCCTTTTGACCAATGGGAAGCGAGACTTCTTTGTAGCGCTGATTTGCCTTTCCAGGTTGCTTGGTTGGCCAAAAAGGGCGTATGCGTTTTTTCCTGAATATATTCAGGAAAAAACGAATACGCCCTTTTTGGCCAAGGGCATCATTGTCAACGTTTTGCCGCTTTTCATGTGCTTTAAAGGCGATTCGAATCTACCTACTGAAATCTGTTTCCTGCAATACTGCCTTGATTTCAAATCCTCTTCTTTGCCTTCCCTCAATATATTTGTGGACGAGAGTTATCATTTATAACTCTGCAGGTTTGTGAATTGCAGTGCCCGGAAGCTCCATTTTACAACTCACGTTTTTGGGAGCTGGCCGCGAAAGCGCAGGATGGTTTCAGGCCCTGTTCTGGTTCCGGGGAGCAGGCTGAGCCTGTGGTTAATTCTTCTTCCTGATGGGAAAATAGAGTGACCTGTGTCTGTCCCAACACCAAGAGCTAGTCCCTCATTGGTTCCCCATCTTCCCGTTCATCCTCAGGACAAATTGCAACCTGTACGGAACAGAAGGTTAAAGGTGCTGATTCTCCAAGTAGGGAGATTGCTAGTAAGGCGGCTGGAATGGCGAACCCGGGCACAAGGAGATGAGAAATGAGGTGCGTTTTAGAAACCTTTCCCCATCACACGGTGTACCATCTTCTGGGTTTCTCATGCATGTTTTCGATGTAGGAAGATGCCCTTGAACCTGGAGATTTGGGACCCATGCGATGGGTACCACGCAGTATTACTTTAAAGGGTCTGCGTTTGCTCACCCAACCTCACCAAACCTCTCAGCCCCAAGAGTGTCCACCCTTATGTCTCATCCAGCTGTGGGTCTAGATATGGTCAATCCAGGTTGCATCACTGCCCCTGAACGCATTGTGTAAGAATTTCTCTCTCTTTCACTGTCTTTGTTTCATGGGTTTTTCAAAGTAATTTATTTTTATAATGGGGTTTAGCTGCTTTTCACTGCTGTGTTTATGCCGCTTTACACCCACTTGACACACTAACAGAGAGATATCAATACATAGGTTTTAAGATTATTACTAGTCAGATATATTCTTGTGCGTTGAATACGGCGTGTTGAGTGCAGTTCTCTGAGCAAGGAGTAGGTCTTGCTATTACTTATTGGGATTATGGAACGGTATCTGAGCTAATTTGAAACCCTTGTTTTATGTATCACCCCACCTCACCTTTCCCGTTAAGCAGCCATAGTGTGTTTTCTGCATGTTTGACTTTGTTCTGTTTTGTAATTCAGTTCAAGTGTAACGGTTTTTACATTCCCTCTATAAGTGATACCTTATGAGAAGTGTCCTTTTCTGTGTGACTTATTTCACTTAGAATCGTCGTACCTAAATCCACTCATCATGCTGCTACTAGCCTTATGACATTGATTTCATGGCTGAGTGATATTCCATTGTACATAAGGACCACAACTTCTTTATCCATTTTTCTGTTTCCTGGGATATTTAAGGTGGAATGAAGTGGAGGTCCTTGTCAACAGAGCAGCCCTAAACTTTGGGGTGCTTGTGTCTTGCTGATTTTTCATTTTCCCAATTTATACCCCCATGAGTGGAAGTGCCCTAGGCTCTCTAAGCTGTGTTTTTTAGATGTTTCAGGACACACCGTACACTTCTCCAGAGTGGCTGTTGGCAATTTACATCCCGCCCATCAGTGTAGCAAGGCTCCCCTTTGTCCATGGCCTGTCCTGCATTTCTGGTTTTGGCACATTTTTCAGCATGGCCCTTTTGACTGATGTGTAGCGAGTCTTCTTTGTAGCGCTGATTTGCCTTTCCAGCTTGCTTGGTTGGCCAAAAAGGGCATATGCGTTTCTTCCTGAATATATTCAGGAAAAAACGCATACGCCCTTTTTGGCCAAGGGCATCATTGTCAACGTTTTGCCGCTTTTCATGTGCTTTAAAGGCGATTCGTATCTACCTCCTGAAATCTGTTTCCTGCAATTCTGCCTTGATTTCAAGTCCTCTTCTTTGCCTTCCCTCAATATATTTGTGGACGAGAGTTATCATTTATAACTCTGCAGGTTGGTGAATTGCACTGCCCTGAACCTCCATTTTACAACTCGTGTTTTTGGGAGCTGGCCTCAAATGCGCATGATGGCTTCAGGCCCTGTTCTGGTTCCGGGGGGCAGGCTGAGCCTGTTGTAAATTCTTCTTCCTGATGGGAAAATAGAGTAACCTGTGCCTGTCCCAACACCAAGAGCTAGTCTCTCATTGGTTCCCCGTCTTCCCGTTCATCTTCAGGACAAATTGCAACCTGTACGGAACAGGAGGTTAAAGGTGCTGATGCTCCAAGTAGGGAGATTGCTAGTAAAGCAGCTGGAATGGCGAACCGGGGCACAAGGAGATGAGAAATGAGGTGCGTTTCAGAAACCTTTCCCCATCACATGGTGTACCATCGTCTGGGTTTCTCATGCATGTTTTCAATGTAGCAGGATTCCCTTGAACCTGGAGATTTGGGACCCATGCGATGGGTACCACGCAGTATTACTTTAAAGGGTCTGCGTTTGCTCACCCAACCTCACCAAACCTCTCAGCCCCAAGAGTGTCCACCCTTATGTCTCATCCAGCTGTGGATCTAGATATGGTCAATCCAGGTTGCATCACAGCCCCTGAACGCATTGTGTAAGAATTTCGCTCTCTTTCACTGTCTTTGTTTCTTGGGTTTTTCAAAGTAATTTATTTTCATAATGGGGTTTAGCTGCTTTTCACTGCTGTGTTTATGCCGCTTTACACCCACTTGACACACTAACTGAGAGATATAAATACATAGGTTTTAAGATTATTACTAGTCAGATATATTCTTGTGTGTTGAATAGGGGGTATTGAGTCCAGTTCTCTGAGCAAGGAGTAGGTCTTGTCTATTACATATTGGGTTTATGGAACGGTATCTGAGCTAATTTGAAACCCTTGTTTTATGTATCACCCCACCTCACCTTTCCCGTTAAGCAGCCATAGTGTGTTTTCTGCATGTGTGACTCTGTTCTGTTTTGTAATTCAGTTCAAGTGTAACGGGTTTTACATTCCCTCTATCAGTTATACCTTATGAGAAGTGTCTTTTTCTGTGTGACTTATTTCACTTAGAATCGTCGTACCTAAATCCACTCATCATGCTGCTACTAGCCTTATGACATTGATTTCCTGGCTGAGTGATATTCCATTGTACATAAGGACCACAACTTCTTTATCCATTTTTCTCTTTCCTGGGATATTGAAGGTGGAATGAAGTGGAGGTCCTTGTCAACAGAGCAGCCCTAAACTTTGGGGTGCTTGTGTCTTGCTGATTTTTAATTTTCCCAATTTATACCCCCATGAGTGGAAGTGCCCTATGCTCTCTAAGCTGTGTTTTTTAGATGTTTCAGGACTCACCGTACACTTCTCCAGAGTGGCTGTTGGCAATTTACATCCCGCCCATCAGTGTAGCAAGGCTCCCATTTCTCCATGGCCTGTCCTGCATTTCTGATTTTGACACTTTTTTCAGCATGGCCCTTTTGACCGATGGGAAGCGAGACTTCTTTGTAGCGCTGATTTGCCTTTCCAGGTTGCTTGGTTGGCCAAAAAGGGCGTATGCGCTTTTTCCTGAATATATTCAGGAAAAAACGCATACGCCCTTTTTGGCCAAGGGCATCATTGTCAACGTTTTGCCGCTTTTCATGTGCTTTAAAGGCGATTCGAATCTACCTCCTGAAATCTGTTTCCTGCAATTCTGCCTTGATTTCAAATCCTCTTCTTTGCCTTCCCTCAATATATTTGTGGACGAGAGTTATCATTTATAACTCTGCAGGTTTGTGAATTGCAGTGCCCGGAAGCTCTATTTTACAACTCGGTTTTTGAGAGCAGGCCCCAAAAGGCAGGGTGGCTTCAGGCCCTGTTCTGGTTCCGGGGGGCAGGCTGAGCCTGTGGTTAATTCTTCTTCCTGATGGGAAAATAGAGTGACCTGTGCCTGTCCCAACACCAAGAGCCAGTCTCTCATTGGTTCCCCGTTTTCCCTTTCATCCTCAGGACAAATTGCAACCTGTACGGAACAGAAGGTTAAAGGTGCTGATGCTCCAAGTAGGGAGATTGCTAGTAAAGCGGCTGGAATGGGGAACCCGGGCACAAGGAGAAGAGAAATGAGGTGCGTTTTAGAAACCTTTCCCCATCACATGTTGTACCATCTTCTGGGTTTCTCATGCATGTTTTCGATGTAGGAAGATGCCCTTGAACCTGGAGATTTGGGACCCATGCGATGGGTACCACGTAGTATTATTTAAAGTGTCTGCATTTGCTCACCCAACCTCACCAAACCTCTCAGCCCCAAGAGTGTCCACCCTTATGTCTCATCCAGCTGTGGGTCTAGATATGGTCAATCCAGGTTGCATCACTGCCCCTGAACGCATTGTGTAAGAATTTCTCTCTCTTACACTGTCTTTGTTTCATGGGTTTTTTAAAGTCATTTATTTTTATAATGGGGTTTAGCTGCTTTTCACTGCTGTGTTTATGCCGCTTTACACCCACTTGACACACTAACAGAGAGATATCAATACATAGGTTTTAAGATTATTACTAGTCAGATATATTCTCGTGCGGTGAATAGGGCGTGTTGAGTCCAGTTCTCTGAGCAAGGAGTAGATCTTGTCTATTACATATTGGGTTTCTGGAACGGTATCTGAGCTAATTTGAAACCCTTGTTTTATGTATCACCCCACTTCACCTTTCCCGTTAAGCAGCCATAGTGTGTTTTCTGCATGTGAGACTCTGTTCTGTTTTGTAATTCAGTTCAAGTGTAACGGTTTTTACATTCCCCCTATCAGGCATACCTAATGAGAAGTGTCCTTTTCTGTGTGACTTATTTCACTTAGAATCGTCGTACCTAAATCCACTCATCATGCTGCTACTAGCCTTATGACATTGATTTCATGGCTGAGTGATATTCCATTGTACATAAGTACCACAACTTCTTTATCCATTTTTCTCTTTCCTGGGATATTGAAGGTGGAATGAAGTGGAGGTCCTTGTCAACAGAGCAGCCCTAAACTTTGGGGTGCTTGTGTCTTGCTGATGTTTAATTTTCCCTATTTATACCCCCATGAGTGGAAGTACCCTATGCTCTCTAAGCTGTGGTTTTTAGATGTTTCAGGACTCACCGTACACTTCTTCAGAGTGGCTGTTGGCAATTTACATCCCGCCCATCAGTGTAGCAAGGCTCCCATTTCTCCATGGCCTGTCCTGCATTTCTGGTTTTGACACTTTTTTCAGCATGGCCCTTTTGACCAATGGGAAGCGAGACTTCTTTGTAGCGCTGATTTGCCTTTCCAGGTTGCTTGGTTGGCCAAAAAGGGCGTATGCGTTTTTTCCTGAATATATTCAGGAAAAAACGAATACGCCCTTTTTGGCCAAGGGCATCATTGTCAACGTTTTGCCGCTTTTCATGTGCTTTAAAGGCGATTCGAATCTACCTACTGAAATCTGTTTCCTGCAATACTGCCTTGATTTCAAATCCTCTTCTTTGCCTTCCCTCAATATATTTGTGGACGAGAGTTATCATTTATAACTCTGCAGGTTTGTGAATTGCTGTGCCCGGAAGCTCCATTTTACAACTCACGTTTTTGGGAGCTGGCCGCGAAAGCGCAGGATGGTTTCAGGCCCTGTTCTGGTTCCGGGGAGCAGGCTGAGCCTGTGGTTAATTCTTCTTCCTGATGGGAAAATAGAGTGACCTGTGTCTGTCCCAACACCAAGAGCTAGTCCCTCATTGGTTCCCCATCTTCCCGTTCATCCTCAGGACAAATTGCAACCTGTACGGAACAGAAGGTTAAAGGTGCTGATTCTCCAAGTAGGGAGATTGCTAGTAAGGCGGCTGGAATGGCGAACCCGGGCACAAGGAGATGAGAAATGAGGTGCGTTTTAGAAACCTTTCCCCATCACACGGTGTACCATCTTCTGGGTTTCTCATGCATGTTTTCGATGTAGGAAGATGCCCTTGAACCTGGAGATTTGGGACCCATGCGATGGGTACCACGCAGTATTACTTTAAAGGGTCTGCGTTTGCTCACCCAACCTCACCAAACCTCTCAGCCCCAAGAGTGTCCACCCTTATGTCTCATCCAGCTGTGGGTCTAGATATGGTCAATCCAGGTTGCATCACTGCCCCTGAACGCATTGTGTAAGAATTTCTCTCTCTTTCACTGTCTTTGTTTCATGGGTTTTTCAAAGTAATTTATTTTTATAATGGGGTTTAGCTGCTTTTCACTGCTGTGTTTATGCCGCTTTACACCCACTTGACACACTAACAGAGAGATATCAATACATAGGTTTTAAGATTATTACTAGTCAGATATATTCTTGTGCGTTGAATACGGCGTGTTGAGTGCAGTTCTCTGAGCAAGGAGTAGGTCTTGCTATTACTTATTGGGATTATGGAACGGTATCTGAGCTAATTTGAAACCCTTGTTTTATGTATCACCCCACCTCACCTTTCCCGTTAAGCAGCCATAGTGTGTTTTCTGCATGTTTGACTTTGTTCTGTTTTGTAATTCAGTTCAAGTGTAACGGTTTTTACATTCCCTCTATAAGTGATACCTTATGAGAAGTGTCCTTTTCTGTGTGACTTATTTCACTTAGAATCGTCGTACCTAAATCCACTCATCATGCTGCTACTAGCCTTATGACATTGATTTCATGGCTGAGTGATATTCCATTGTACATAAGGACCACAACTTCTTTATCCATTTTTCTGTTTCCTGGGATATTTAAGGTGGAATGAAGTGGAGGTCCTTGTCAACAGAGCAGCCCTAAACTTTGGGGTGCTTGTGTCTTGCTGATTTTTCATTTTCCCAATTTATACCCCCATGAGTGGAAGTGCCCTAGGCTCTCTAAGCTGTGTTTTTTAGATGTTTCAGGACACACCGTACACTTCTCCAGAGTGGCTGTTGGCAATTTACATCCCGCCCATCAGTGTAGCAAGGCTCCCCTTTGTCCATGGCCTGTCCTGCATTTCTGGTTTTGGCACATTTTTCAGCATGGCCCTTTTGACTGATGTGTAGCGAGTCTTCTTTGTAGCGCTGATTTGCCTTTCCAGCTTGCTTGGTTGGCCAAAAAGGGCGTATGCGTTTCTTCCTGAATATATTCAGGAAAAAACGCATACGCCCTTTTTGGCCAAGGGCATCATTGTCAACGTTTTGCCGCTTTTCATGTGCTTTAAAGGCGATTCGTATCTACCTCCTGAAATCTGTTTCCTGCAATTCTGCCTTGATTTCAAGTCCTCTTCTTTGCCTTCCCTCAATATATTTGTGGACGAGAGTTATCATTTATAACTCTGCAGGTTGGTGAATTGCACTGCCCTGAACCTCCATTTTACAACTCGTGTTTTTGGGAGCTGGCCTCAAATGCGCATGATGGCTTCAGGCCCTGTTCTGGTTCCGGGGGGCAGGCTGAGCCTGTTGTAAATTCTTCTTCCTGATGGGAAAATAGAGTAACCTGTGCCTGTCCCAACACCAAGAGCTAGTCTCTCATTGGTTCCCCGTCTTCCCGTTCATCTTCAGGACAAATTGCAACCTGTACGGAACAGGAGGTTAAAGGTGCTGATGCTCCAAGTAGGGAGATTGCTAGTAAAGCAGCTGGAATGGCGAACCGGGGCACAAGGAGATGAGAAATGAGGTGCGTTTCAGAAACCTTTCCCCATCACATGGTGTACCATCGTCTGGGTTTCTCATGCATGTTTTCAATGTAGCAGGATTCCCTTGAACCTGGAGATTTGGGACCCATGCGATGGGTACCACGCAGTATTACTTTAAAGGGTCTGCGTTTGCTCACCCAACCTCACCAAACCTCTCAGCCCCAAGAGTGTCCACCCTTATGTCTCATCCAGCTGTGGATCTAGATATGGTCAATCCAGGTTGCATCACAGCCCCTGAACGCATTGTGTAAGAATTTCGCTCTCTTTCACTGTCTTTGTTTCTTGGGTTTTTCAAAGTAATTTATTTTCATAATGGGGTTTAGCTGCTTTTCACTGCTGTGTTTATGCCGCTTTACACCCACTTGACACACTAACTGAGAGATATAAATACATAGGTTTTAAGATTATTACTAGTCAGATATATTCTTGTGTGTTGAATAGGGGGTATTGAGTCCAGTTCTCTGAGCAAGGAGTAGGTCTTGTCTATTACATATTGGGTTTATGGAACGGTATCTGAGCTAATTTGAAACCCTTGTTTTATGTATCACCCCACCTCACCTTTCCCGTTAAGCAGCCATAGTGTGTTTTCTGCATGTGTGACTCTGTTCTGTTTTGTAATTCAGTTCAAGTGTAACGGGTTTTACATTCCCTCTATCAGTTATACCTTATGAGAAGTGTCTTTTTCTGTGTGACTTATTTCACTTAGAATCGTCGTACCTAAATCCACTCATCATGCTGCTACTAGCCTTATGACATTTATTTCCTGGCTGAGTGATATTCCATTGTACATAAGGACCACAACTTCTTTATCCATTTTTCTCTTTCCTGGGATATTGAAGGTGGAATGAAGTGGAGGTCCTTGTCAACAGAGCAGCCCTAAACTTTGGGGTGCTTGTGTCTTGCTGATTTTTAATTTTCCCAATTTATACCCCCATGAGTGGAAGTGCCCTATGCTCTCTAAGCTGTGTTTTTTAGATGTTTCAGGACTCACCGTACACTTCTCCAGAGTGGCTGTTGGCAATTTACATCCCGCCCATCAGTGTAGCAAGGCTCCCATTTCTCCATGGCCTGTCCTGCATTTCTGATTTTGACACTTTTTTCAGCATGGCCCTTTTGACCGATGGGAAGCGAGACTTCTTTGTAGCGCTGATTTGCCTTTCCAGGTTGCTTGGTTGGCCAAAAAGGGCGTATGCGCTTTTTCCTGAATATATTCAGGAAAAAACGCATACGCCCTTTTTGGCCAAGGGCATCATTGTCAACGTTTTGCCGCTTTTCATGTGCTTTAAAGGCGATTCGAATCTACCTCCTGAAATCTGTTTCCTGCAATTCTGCCTTGATTTCAAATCCTCTTCTTTGCCTTCCCTCAATATATCTGTGGACGAGAGTTATCATTTATAACTCTGCAGGTTTGTGAATTGCAGTGCCCGGAAGCTCTATTTTACAACTCGGTTTTTGGGAGCAGGCCCCAAAAGGCAGGGTGGCTTCAGGCCCTGTTCTGGTTCCGGGGGGCAGGCTGAGCCTGTGGTTAATTCTTCTTCCTGATGGGAAAATAGAGTGACCTGTGCCTGTCCCAACACCAAGAGCCAGTCTCTCATTGGTTCCCCGTTTTCCCTTTCATCCTCAGGACAAATTGCAACCTGTACAGAACAGAAGGTTAAAGGTGCTGATGCTCCAAGTAGGGAGATTGCTAGTAAAGCGGCTGGAATGGGGAACCCGGGCACAAGGAGAAGAGAAATGAGGTGCGTTTTAGAAACCTTTCCCCATCACATGTTGTACCATCTTCTGGGTTTCTCATGCATGTTTTCGATGTAGGAAGATGCCCTTGAACCTGGAGATTTGGGACCCATGCGATGGGTACCACGTAGTATTATTTAAAGTGTCTGCATTTGCTCACCCAACCTCACCAAACCTCTCAGCCCCAAGAGTGTCCACCCTTATGTCTCATCCAGCTGTGGGTCTAGATATGGTCAATCCAGGTTGCATCACTGCCCCTGAACGCATTGTGTAAGAATTTCTCTCTCTTACACTGTCTTTGTTTCATGGGTTTTTTAAAGTCATTTATTTTTATAATGGGGTTTAGCTGCTTTTCACTGCTGTGTTTATGCCGCTTTACACCCACTTGACACACTAACAGAGAGATATCAATACATAGGTTTTAAGATTATTACTAGTCAGATATATTCTCGTGCGGTGAATAGGGCGTGTTGAGTCCAGTTCTCTGAGCAAGGAGTAGATCTTGTCTATTACATATTGGGTTTCTGGAACGGTATCTGAGCTAATTTGAAACCCTTGTTTTATGTATCACCCCACTTCACCTTTCCCGTTAAGCAGCCATAGTGTGTTTTCTGCATGTGAGACTCTGTTCTGTTTTGTAATTCAGTTCAAGTGTAACGGTTTTTACATTCCCCCTATCAGGCATACCTAATGAGAAGTGTCCTTTTCTGTGTGACTTATTTCACTTAGAATCGTCGTACCTAAATCCACTCATCATGCTGCTACTAGCCTTATGACATTGATTTCATGGCTGAGTGATATTCCATTGTACATAAGTACCACAACTTCTTTATCCATTTTTCTCTTTCCTGGGATATTGAAGGTGGAATGAAGTGGAGGTCCTTGTCAACAGAGCAGCCCTAAACTTTGGGGTGCTTGTGTCTTGCTGATGTTTAATTTTCCCTATTTATACCCCCATGAGTGGAAGTACCCTATGCTCTCTAAGCTGTGGTTTTTAGATGTTTCAGGACTCACCGTACACTTCTTCAGAGTGGCTGTTGGCAATTTACATCCCGCCCATCAGTGTAGCAAGGCTCCCATTTCTCCATGGCCTGTCCTGCATTTCTGGTTTTGACACTTTTTTCAGCATGGCCCTTTTGACCAATGGGAAGCGAGACTTCTTTGTAGCGCTGATTTGCCTTTCCAGGTTGCTTGGTTGGCCAAAAAGGGCGTATGCGTTTTTTCCTGAATATATTCAGGAAAAAACGCATACGCCCTTTTTGGCCAAGGGCATCATTGTCAACGTTTTGCCGCTTTTCATGTGCTTTAAAGGCGATTCGAATCTACCTCCTGAAATCTGTTTCCTGCAATACTGCCTTGATTTCAAATCCTCTTCTTTGCCTTCCCTCAATATATTTGTGGACGAGAGTTATCATTTATAACTCTGCAGGTTTGTGAATTGCAGTGCCCGGAAGCTCCATTTTACAACTCACGTTTTTGGGAGCTGGCCGCGAAAGCGCAGGATGGTTTCAGGCCCTGTTCTGGTTCCGGGGAGCAGGCTGAGCCTGTGGTTAATTCTTCTTCCTGATGGGAAAATAGAGTGACCTGTGTCTGTCCCAACACCAAGAGCTAGTCCCTCATTGGTTCCCCATCTTCCCGTTCATCCTCAGGACAAATTGCAACCTGTACGGAACAGAAGGTTAAAGGTGCTGATTCTCCAAGTAGGGAGATTGCTAGTAAGGCGGCTGGAATGGCGAACCCGGGCACAAGGAGATGAGAAATGAGGTGCGTTTTAGAAACCTTTCCCCATCACACGGTGTACCATCTTCTGGGTTTCTCATGCATGTTTTCGATGTAGGAAGATGCCCTTGAACCTGGAGATTTGGGACCCATGCGATGGGTACCACGCAGTATTACTTTAAAGGGTCTGCGTTTGCTCACCCAACCTCACCAAACCTCTCAGCCCCAAGAGTGTCCACCCTTATGTCTCATCCAGCTGTGGGTCTAGATATGGTCAATCCAGGTTGCATCACTGCCCCTGAACGCATTGTGTAAGAATTTCTCTCTCTTTCACTGTCTTTGTTTCATGGGTTTTTCAAAGTAATTTATTTTTATAATGGGGTTTAGCTGCTTTTCACTGCTGTGTTTATGCCGCTTTACACCCACTTGACACACTAACAGAGAGATATCAATACATAGGTTTTAAGATTATTACTAGTCAGATATATTCTTGTGCGTTGAATACGGCGTGTTGAGTGCAGTTCTCTGAGCAAGGAGTAGGTCTTGCTATTACTTATTGGGATTATGGAACGGTATCTGAGCTAATTTGAAACCCTTGTTTTATGTATCACCCCACCTCACCTTTCCCGTTAAGCAGCCATAGTGTGTTTTCTGCATGTTTGACTTTGTTCTGTTTTGTAATTCAGTTCAAGTGTAACGGTTTTTACATTCCCTCTATAAGTGATACCTTATGAGAAGTGTCCTTTTCTGTGTGACTTATTTCACTTAGAATAGTCGTACCTAAATCCACTCATCATGCTGCTATTAGCCTTATGACATTGATTTCATGGCTGAGTGATATTCCATTGTACATAAGGACCACAACTTCTTTATCCATTTTTCTCTTTCCTGGGATATTTAGGTGGAATGAAGTGGAGGTCCTTGTCAACAGAGCAGCCCTAAACTTTGGGGTGCTTGTGTCTTGCTGATGTTTAATTTTCCCAATTTATACCCCCATGAGTGGAAGTGCCCTATGCTCTGTAAGCTCTGATTTTTATATGTTTCAGGACTCACCGTACACTTCTCCAGAGTGGCTGATGGCAATTTACATCCCGCCCATCAGTGTAGCAAGGCTCCCATTTCTCCATGGCCTGTCCTGCATTTCTGGTTTTGACACTTTTTTCAGCATGGCCCTTTTGACCGATGGGAAGCGAGACTTCTTTGTAGCGCTGATTTGCCTTTCCAGGTTGCTTGGTTGGCCAAAAAGGGCGTATGCGCTTTTTCCTGAATATATTCAGGAAAAAACGCATACGCCCTTTTTGGCCAAGGGCATCATTGTCAACGTTTTGCCGCTTTTCATGTGCTTTAAAGGCGATTCGAATCTACCTCCTGAAATCTGTTTCCTGCAATACTGCCTTGATTTCAAATCCTCTTCTTTGCCTTCCCTCAATATATTTGTGGACGAGAGTTATCATTTATAACTCTGCAGGTTTGTGAATTGCAGTGCCCGGAAGCTCCATTTTACAACTCACGTTTTTGGGAGCTGGCCGCAAAAGCGCAGGATGGTTTCAGGCCCTGTTCTGGTTCCGGGGAGCAGGCTGAGCCTGTGGTTAATTCTTCTTCCTGATGGGAAAATAGAGTGAACTGTGTCTGTCCCAACACCAAGAGCTAGTCCCTCATTGGTTCCCCATCTTCCCGTTCATCCTCAGGACAAATTGCAACCTGTACGGAACAGAAGGTTAAAGGTGCTGATTCTCCAAGTAGGGAGATTGCTAGTAAGGCGGCTGGAATGGCGAACCCGGGCACAAGGAGATGAGAAATGAGGTGCGTTTTAGAAACCTTTCCCCATCACACGGTGTACCATCTTCTGGGTTTCTCATGCATGTTTTCGATGTAGGAAGATGCCCTTGAACCTGGAGATTTGGGACCCATGCGATGGGTACCACGCAGTATTACTTTAAAGGGTCTGCGTTTCCTCACCCAACCTCACCAAACCTCTCAGCCCCAAGAGTGTCCACCCTTATGTCTCATCCAGCTGTGGGTCTAGATATGGTCAATCCAGGTTGCATCACTGCCCCTGAACGCATTGTGTAAGAATTTCGCTCTCTTTCACTGTCTTTGTTTCATGGGTTTTTCAAAGTAATTTATTTTTATAATGGGGTTTAGCTGCTTTTCACTGCTGTGTTTATGCCGCTTTACACCCACTTGACACACTAACAGAGAGATATCAATACATAGGTTTTAAGATTATTACTATTCAGATATATTCTTGTGCGTTGAATACGGCGTGTTGAGTGCAGTTCTCTGAGCAAGGAGTAGGTCTTGCTATTACTTATTGGGATTATGGAACGGTATCTGAGCTAATTTGAAACTCTTGTTTTATGTATCACCCCACCTCACCTTTCCCGTTAAGCAGCCATAGTGTGTTTTCTGCATGTTTGACTTTGTTCTGTTTTGTAATTCAGTTCAAGTGTAACGGGTTTTACATTCCCTCTATAAGTGATACGTTATGAGAAGTGTCCTTTTCTGTGTGACTTATTTCACTTAGAATAGTCGTACCTAAATCCACTCATCATGCTGCTATTAGCCTTATGACATTGATTTCATGGCTGAGTGATATTCCATTGTACATAACGACCACAACTTCTTTATCCATTTTTCTCTTTCCTGGGATATTTAGGTGGAATGAAGTGGAGGTCCTTGTCAACAGAGCAGCCCTAAACTTTGGGGTGCTTGTGTCTTGCTGATGTTTAATTTTCCCAATTTATACCCCCATGAGTGGAAGTGCCCTATGCTCTGTAAGCTCTGATTTTTATATGTTTCAGGACTCACCGTACACTTCTCCAGAGTGGCTGATGGCAATTTACATCCCGCCCATCAGTGTAGCAAGGCTCCCATTTCTCCATGGCCTGTCCTGCATTTCTGGTTTTGACACTTTTTTCAGCATGGCCCTTTTGACCGATGGGAAGCGAGACTTCTTTGTAGCGCTGATTTGCCTTTCCAGGTTGCTTGGTTGGCCAAAAAGGGCGTATGCGCTTTTTCCTGAATATATTCAGGAAAAAACGCATACGCCCTTTTTGGCCAAGGGCATCATTGTCAACGTTTTGCCGCTTTTCATGTGCTTTAAAGGCGATTCGAATCTACCTCCTGAAATCTGTTTCCTGCAATTCTGCCTTGATTTCAAATCCTCTTCTTTGCCTTCCCTCAATATATTTGTGGACGAGAGTTATCATTTATAACTCTGCAGGTTTGTGAATTGCAGTGCCCGGAAGCTCCATTTTACAACTCGGTTTTTGGGAGCTGGCCGCAAAAGCGCAGGATGGCTTCAGGCCCTGTTCTGGTTCCGGGGGGCAGGCTGAGCCTGTGGTTAATTCTTCTTCCTGATGGGAAAATAGAGTGACCTGTGCCTGTCCCAACACCAAGAGCCAGTCTCTCATTGGTTCACCGTTTTCCCTTTCATCCTCAGGACAAATTGCAACCTGTATGGAACAGAAGGTTAAAGGTGCTGATGCTCCAAGTAGGGAGATTGCTAGTAAAGCGGCTGGAATGGGGAACCCGGGCACAAGGAGAAGAGAAATGAGGTGCGTTTTAGAAACCTTTCCCCATCACATGTTGTACCATCTTCTGGGTTTCTCATGCATGTTTTCGATGTAGGAAGATGCCCTTGAACCTGGAGATTTGGGACCCATACGATGGGTACCACTCAGTATTACTTTAAAGGGTCTGCATTTGCTCACCCAACCTCACAAAACCTCTCAGCCCCAAGAGTGTCCACCCTTATGTCTCATCCAGCTGTGGGTCTAGATATGGTCAATCCAGGTTGCATCACTGCCCCTGAACGCATTGTGTAAGAATTTCTCTCTCTTACACTGTCTTTGTTTCATGGGTTTTTTAAAGTCATTTATTTTTATAATGGGGTTTAGCTGCTTTTCACTGCTGTGTTTATGCCGCTTTACACCCACTTGACACACTAACAGAGAGATATCAATACATAGGTTTTAAGATTATTACTAGTCAGATATATTCTCGTGCGGTGAATAGGGCGTGTTGAGTCCAGTTCTCTGAGCAAGGAGTAGATCTTGTCTATTACATATTGGGTTTCTGGAACGGTATCTGAGCTAATTTGAAACCCTTGTTTTATGTATCACCCCACTTCACCTTTCCCGTTAAGCAGCCATAGTATGTTTTCTGCATGTTAGACTCTGTTCTGTTTTGTAATTCAGTTCAAGTGTAACGGTTTTTACATTCCCTCTATAAGTGATACCTTATGAGAAGTGTCCTTTTCTGTGTGACTTATTTCACTTAGAATCTTCGTACCTAAATCCACTCATCATGCTGCTACTAGCCTTATGACATTGATTTCATGGCTGAGTGATATTCCATTGTACATAAGGACCACAACTTCTTTATCCATTTTTCTCTTTCCTGGGATATTGAAGGTGGAATGAAGTGGAGGTCCTTGTCAACAGAGCAGCCCTAAACTTTGGGGTGCTTGTGTCTTGCTGATGTTTAATTTTCCTTATTTATACCCCCATGAGTGGAAGTACCCTATGCTCTATAAGCTGTGTTTTTTAGATGTTTCAGGACTCACCGTACACTTCTTCAGAGTGGCTGTTGGCAATTTACATCCCGCCCATCAGTGTAGCAAGGCTCCCATTTCTCCATGGCCTGTCCTGCATTTCTGGTTTTGACACTTTTTTCAGCATGGCCCTTTTGACCAATGGGAAGCGATTCTTCTTTGTAGCGCTGATTTGCCTTTCCAGGTTGCTTGGTTGGCCAAAAAGGGCGTATGCGTTTTTTCCTGAATATATTCAGGAAAAAACGCATACGCCCTTTTTGGCCAAGGGCATCATTGTCAACGTTTTGCCGCTTTTCATGTGCTTTAAAGGCGATTCGAATCTACCTACTGAAATCTGTTTCCTGCAATTCTGCCTTGATTTCAAATCCTTTTCTTTGCCTTCCCTCAATATATTTGTGGACGAGAGTTATCATTTATAACTCTGCAGGTTTGTGAATTGCAGTGCCCGGAAGCTCCATTTTACAACTCGCGTTTTTGGGAGCTGGCTGCGAAAGCGCACGATGGTTTCAGGCCCTGTTCTGGTTCCGGGGAGCAGGCTGAGCCTGTGGTTAATTCTTCTTCCTGATGGGAAAATAGAGTGACCTGTGTCTGTCCCAACACCAAGAGCTAGTCCCTCATTGGTTCCCCATCTTCCCGTTCATTGTCAGGACAAATTGCAACCTGTACGGAACAGGAGGTTAAAGGTGCTGATGCTCCAAGTAGGGAGATTGCTAGTAAAGCAGCTGGAATGGCGAACCGGGGCACAAGGAGATGAGAAATGAGGTGCGTTTCAGAAACCTTTCCCCATCACATGGTGTACCATCGTCTGGGTTTCTCATGCATGTTTTCAATGTAGCAGGATTCCCTTGAACCTGGAGATTTGGGACCCATGCGATGGGTACCACTCAGTATTACTTTAAAGGGTCTGCGTTTGCTCACCCAACCTCACCAAACCTCTCAGCCCCAAGAGTGTCCACCCTTATGTCTCATCCAGCTGTGGGTCTAGATATGGTCAATCCAGGTTGCATCACAGCCCCTGAACGCATTGTGTAAGAATTTCGCTCTCTTTCACTGTCTTTGTTTCATGGGTTTTTCAAAGTAATTTATTTTTATAATGGGGTTTAGCTGCTTTTCACTGCTGTGTTTATGCCGCTTTACACCCACTTGACACACTAACAGAGAGATATCAATACATAGGTTTTAAGATTATTACTAGTCAGATATATTCTTGTGCGGTGAATAGGCCGTGTTGAGTCCAGTTCTCTGAGCAAGGAGTAGGTCTTGTCTATTACATATTGGGTTTATGGAACGGTATCTGAGCTAATTTGAAACCCTTGTTTTATGTATCACCCCACTTCACCTTTCCCGTTAAGCAGCCATAGTGTGTTTTCTGCATGTGAGACTCTGTTCTGTTTTGTAATTCAGTTCAAGTGTAACGGTTTTTACATTCCCTCTATAAGTGATACCTTATGAGAAGTGTCCTTTTCTGTGTGACTTATTTCACTTAGAATCGTCGTACCTAAATCCACTCATCATGCTGCTACTACCCTTATGACATTGATTTCCTGGCTGAGTGATATTCCATTGTACATAAGGACCACAACTTCTTTATCCATTTTTCTCTTTCCTGGGATATTGAAGGTGGAATGAAGTGGAGGTCCTTGTCAACAGAGCAGCCCTAAACTTTGGGGTGCTTGTGTCTTGCTGATTTTTAATTTTCCCAATTTATACCCCCATGAGTGGAAGTGCCCTATGCTCTCTAAGCTGTGTTTTTTAGATATTTCAGGACTCACCGTACACTTCTCCAGAGTGGCTGTTGGCAATTTACATCCCGCCCATCAGTGTAGCAAGGCTCCCATTTCTCCATGGCCTGTCCTGCATTTCTGGTTTTGACACTTTTTTCAGCATGGCCCTTTTGACCGATGGGAAGCGAGACTTCTTTGTAGCGCTGATTTGCCTTTCCAGGTTGCTTGGTTGGCCAAAAAGGGCGTATGCACTTTTTCCTGAATATATTCAGGAAAAAACGCATACGCCCTTTTTGGCCAAGGGCATCATTGTCAACGTTTTGCCGCTTTTCATGTGCTTTAAAGGCAATTCGAATCTACCTCCTGAAATCTGTTTCCTGCAATTCTGCCTTGATTTCAAATCCTCTTCTTTGCCTTCCCTCAATATATTTGTGGACGAGAGTTATCATTTATAACTCTGCATGTTTGTGAATTGCAGTGCCCGGAAGCTCCATTTTACAACTCGGTTTTTGGGAGCAGGCCGCAAAAGCGCAGGATGGCTTCAGGCCCTCTTCTGGTTCCGGGTGGCAGAATGAGCCTGTGGTTAATTCTTCTTCCTGATGGGAAAATAGAGTGACCTGTGCCTGTCCCAACACCAAGAGCTAGTCTCTCATTGGTTCCCCGTCTTCCCGTTCATCCTCAGGACAAATTGCAACCTGTACGGAACAGAAGGTTAAAGGTGCTGATGCTCCAAGTAGGGAGATTGGTAGTAAAGCGGCTGGAATGGCGAACCCGGGCACACGGAGATGAGAAATGAGGTGCGTTTTAGAAACCTTTCCCCATCACAAGGTGTACCATCTTCTTGGTTTCTCATGCATGTTTTCGATGTAGGAACATGCCCTTGAACCTGTAGATTTGGGACACATGCGATGGGTACCACGTAGTATTATTTAAACGGTCTGCATTTGCTCACCCAACCTGACCAAAACTCTCAGCCCCAAGAGTGTCCACCCTTATGTCTCATCCAGCTGTGGGTCTAGATATGGTCAATCCAGGTTGCATCACTGCCCCTGAACGCATTGTGTAAGAATTTCTCTCTCTTACACTGTCTTTGTTTCATGGGTTTTTTAAAGTCATTTATTTTTATAATGGGGTTTAGCTGCTTTTCACTGCTGTGTTTATGCCGCTTTACACCCACTTGACACACTAACAGAGAGATATCAATACATAGGTTTTAAGATTATTACTAGTCAGATATATTCTCGTGCGGTGAATAGGGCGTGTTGAGTCCAGTTCTCTGAGCAAGGAGTAGGTCTTGTCTATTACATATTGGGTTTATGGAACGGTATCTGAGCTAATTTGAAACCCTTGTTTTATGTATCACCCCACCTCACCTTTCCCGTTAAGCAGCCATAGTGTGTTTTCTGCATGTTTGACTTTGTTCTGTTTTGTAATTCAGTTCAAGTGTAACGGTTTTTACATTCCCTCTATAAGTGATACCTTATGAGAAGTGTCCTTTTCTGTGTGACTTATTTCACTTAGAATCGTCGTACCTAAATCCACTCATCATGCTGCTATTAGCCTTATGACATTGATTTCATGGCTGAGTGATATTCCATTGTACATAAGGACCACAACTTCTTTATCCATTTTTCTCTTTCCTGGGATATTTAGGTGGAATGAAGTGGAGGTCCTTGTCAACAGAGCAGCCCTAAACTTTGGGGTGCTTGTGTCTTGCTGATGTTTAATTTTCCCAATTTATACCCCCATGAGTGGAAGTGCCCTATGCTCTGTAAGCTCTGATTTTTATATGTTTCAGGACTCACCGTACACTTCTCCAGAGTGGCTGATGGCAATTTACATCCCGCCCATCAGTGTAGCAAGGCTCCCATTTCTCCATGGCCTGTCCTGCATTTCTGGTTTTGACACTTTTTTCAGCATGGCCCTTTTGACCGATGGGAAGCGAGACTTCTTTGTAGCGCTGATTTGCCTTTCCAGGTTGCTTGGTTGGCCAAAAAGGGCGTATGCGCTTTTTCCTGAATATATTCAGGAAAAAACGCATACGCCCTTTTTGGCCAAGGGCATCATTGTCAACGTTTTGCCGCTTTTCATGTGCTTTAAAGGCAATTCGAATCTACCTCCTGAAATCTGTTTCCTGCAATTCTGCCTTGATTTCAAATCCTCTTCTTTGCCTTCCCTCAATATATTTGTGGACGAGAGTTATCATTTATAACTCTGCATGTTTGTGAATTGCAGTGCCCGGAAGCTCCATTTTACAACTCGGTTTTTGGGAGCAGGCCGCAAAAGCGCAGGATGGCTTCAGGCCCTCTTCTGGTTCCGGGTGGCAGAATGAGCCTGTGGTTAATTCTTCTTCCTGATGGGAAAATAGAGTGACCTGTGCCTGTCCCAACACCAAGAGCTAGTCTCTCATTGGTTCCCCGTCTTCCCGTTCATCCTCAGGACAAATTGCAACCTGTACGGAACAGAAGGTTAAAGGTGCTGATGCTCCAAGTAGGGAGATTGGTAGTAAAGCGGCTGGAATGGCGAACCCGGGCACACGGAGATGAGAAATGAGGTGCGTTTTAGAAACCTTTCCCCATCACAAGGTGTACCATCTTCTTGGTTTCTCATGCATGTTTTCGATGTAGGAACATGCCCTTGAACCTGTAGATTTGGGACACATGCGATGGGTACCACGTAGTATTATTTAAACGGTCTGCATTTGCTCACCCAACCTGACCAAAACTCTCAGCCCCAAGAGTGTCCACCCTTATGTCTCATCCAGCTGTGGGTCTAGATATGGTCAATCCAGGTTGCATCACTGCCCCTGAACGCATTGTGTAAGAATTTCTCTCTCTTACACTGTCTTTGTTTCATGGGTTTTTTAAAGTCATTTATTTTTATAATGGGGTTTAGCTGCTTTTCACTGCTGTGTTTATGCCGCTTTACACCCACTTGACACACTAACAGAGAGATATCAATACATAGGTTTTAAGATTATTACTAGTCAGATATATTCTCGTGCGGTGAATAGGGCGTGTTGAGTCCAGTTCTCTGAGCAAGGAGTAGGTCTTGTCTATTACATATTGGGTTTATGGAACGGTATCTGAGCTAATTTGAAACCCTTGTTTTATGTATCACCCCACCTCACCTTTCCCGTTAAGCAGCCATAGTGTGTTTTCTGCATGTTTGACTTTGTTCTGTTTTGTAATTCAGTTCAAGTGTAACGGTTTTTACATTCCCTCTATAAGTGATACCTTATGAGAAGTGTCCTTTTCTGTGTGACTTATTTCACTTAGAATCGTCGTACCTAAATCCACTCATCATGCTGCTATTAGCCTTATGACATTGATTTCATGGCTGAGTGATATTCCATTGTACATAAGGACCACAACTTCTTTATCCATTTTTCTCTTTCCTGGGATATTTAGGTGGAATGAAGTGGAGGTCCTTGTCAACAGAGCAGCCCTAAACTTTGGGGTGCTTGTGTCTTGCTGATGTTTAATTTTCCCAATTTATACCCCCATGAGTGGAAGTGCCCTATGCTCTGTAAGCTCTGATTTTTATATGTTTCAGGACTCACCGTACACTTCTCCAGAGTGGCTGATGGCAATTTACATCCCGCCCATCAGTGTAGCAAGGCTCCCATTTCTCCATGGCCTGTCCTGCATTTCTGGTTTTGACACTTTTTTCAGCATGGCCCTTTTGACCGATGGGAAGCGAGACTTCTTTGTAGCGCTGATTTGCCTTTCCAGGTTGCTTGGTTGGCCAAAAAGGGCGTATGCGCTTTTTCCTGAATATATTCAGGAAAAAACGCATACGCCCTTTTTGGCCAAGGGCATCATTGTCAACGTTTTGCCGCTTTTCATGTGCTTTAAAGGCAATTCGAATCTACCTCCTGAAATCTGTTTCCTGCAATTCTGCCTTGATTTCAAATCCTCTTCTTTGCCTTCCCTCAATATATTTGTGGACGAGAGTTATCATTTATAACTCTGCAGGTTTGTGAATTGCAGTGCCCGGAAGCTCCATTTTACAACTCGGTTTTTGGGAGCAGGCCGCAAAAGCGCAGGATGGCTTCAGGCCCTGTTCTGGTTCCGGGGGGCAGGCTGAGCCTGTGGTTAATTCTTCTTCCTGATGGGAAAATAGAGTGACCTGTGTCTGTCCCAACACCAAGAGCCAGTCTCTCATTGGTTCCCCGTTTTCCCTTTCATCCTCAGGACAAATTGCAACCTGTACGGAACAGAAGGTTAAAGGTGCTGATGCTCCAAGTAGGGAGATTGCTAGTAAAGCGGCTGGAATGGGGAACCCGGGCACAAGGAGAAGAGAAATGAGGTGCGTTTTAGAAACCTTTCCCCATCACATGTTGTACCATCTTCTGGGTTTCTCATGCATGTTTTCGATGTAGGAAGATGCCCTTGAACCTGGAGATTTGGGACCCATGCGATGGGTACCACGTAGTATTATTTAAAGGGTCTGCATTTGCTCACCCAACCTCACCAGACCTCTCAGCCCCAAGAGTGTCCACCCTTATGTCTCATCCAGCTGTGGGTCTAGATATGGTCAATCCAGGTTGCATCACTGCCCCTGAACGCATTGTGTAAGAATTTCTCTCTCTTACACTGTCTTTGTTTCATGGGTTTTTTAAAGTCATTTATTTTTATAATGGGGTTTAGCTGCTTTTCACTGCTGTGTTTATGCCGCTTTACACCCACTTGACACACTAACAGAGAGATATCAATACATAGGTTTTAAGATTATTACTAGTCAGATATATTCTCGTGCGGTGAATAGGGCGTGTTGAGTCCAGTTCTCTGAGCAAGGAGTAGATCTTGTCTATTACATATTGGGTTTCTGGAACGGTATCTGAGCTAATTTGAAACCCTTGTTTTATGTATCACCCCACTTCACCTTTCCCGTTAAGCAGCCATAGTGTGTTTTCTGCATGTGAGACTCTGTTCTGTTTTGTAATTCAGTTCAAGTGTAACGGTTTTTACATTCCCTCTATAAGTGATACCTTATGAGAAGTGTCCTTTTCTGTGTGACTTATTTCACTTAGAATCTTCGTACCTAAATCCACTCATCATGCTGCTACTAGCCTTATGACATTGATTTCATGGCTGAGTGATATTCCATTGTACATAAGGACCACAACTTCTTTATCCATTTTTCTCTTTCCTGGGATATTGAAGGTGGAATGAAGTGGAGGTCCTTGTCAACAGAGCAGCCCTAAACTTTGGGGTGCTTGTGTCTTGCTGATGTTTAATTTTCCTTATTTATACCCCCATGAGTGGAAGTACCCTATGCTCTATAAGCTGTGTTTTTTAGATGTTTCAGGACTCACCGTACACTTCTTCAGAGTGGCTGTTGGCAATTTACATCCCGCCCATCAGTGTAGCAAGGCTCCCATTTCTCCATGGCCTGTCCTGCATTTCTGGTTTTGACACTTTTTTCAGCATGGCCCTTTTGACCAATGGGAAGCGAGACTTCTTTGTAGTGCTGATTTGCCTTTCCAGGTTGCTTGGTTGGCCAAAAAGGGTGTATGCGTTTTTTCCTGAATATATTCAGGAAAAAACGCATACGCCCTTTTTGGCCAAGGGCATCATTGTCAACGTTTTGCCGCTTTTCATGTGCTTTAAAGGCGATTCGAATCTACCTACTGAAATCTGTTTCCTGCAATTCTGCCTTGATTTCAAATCCTTTTCTTTGCCTTCCCTCAATATATTTGTGGACGAGAGTTATCATTTATAACTCTGCAGGTTTGTGAATTGCAGTGCCCGGAAGCTCCATTTTACAACTCGCGTTTTTGGGAGGTGGCTGCGAAAGCGCACGATGGTTTCAGGCCCTGTTCTGGTTCCGGGGAGCAGGCTGAGCCTGTGGTTAATTCTTCTTCCTGATGGGAAAATAGAGTGACCTGTGTCTGTCCCAACACCAAGAGCTAGTCCCTCATTGGTTCCCCATCTTCCCGTTCATTGTCAGGACAAATTGCAACCTGTACAGAACAGGAGGTTAAAGGTGATGATGCTCCAAGTAGGGAGATTGCTAGTAAAGCAGCTGGAATGGCGAACCGGGGCACAAGGAGATGAGAAATGAGGTGCGTTTCAGAAACCTTTCCCCATCACATGGTGTACCATCGTCTGGGTTTCTCATGCATGTTTTCAATGTAGCAGGATTCCCTTGAACCTGGAGATTTGGGACCCATGCGATGGGTACCACTCAGTATTACTTTAAAGGGTCTGCGTTTGCTCACCCAACCTCACCAAACCTCTCAGCCCCAAGAGTGTCCACCCTTATGTCTCATCCAGCTGTGGGTCTAGATATGGTCAATCCAGGTTGCATCACAGCCCCTGAACGCATTGTGTAAGAATTTCGCTCTCTTTCACTGTCTTTGTTTCATGGGTTTTTCAAAGTAATTTATTTTTATAATGGGGTTTAGCTGCTTTTCACTGCTGTGTTTATGCCGCTTTACACCCACTTGACACACTAACAGAGAGATATCAATACATAGGTTTTAAGATTATTACTAGTCAGATATATTCTTGTGCGGTGAATAGGCCATGTTGAGTCCAGTTCTCTGAGCAAGGAGTAGGTCTTGTCTATTACATATTGGGTTTATGGAACGGTATCTGAGCTAATTTGAAACCCTTGTTTTATGTATCACCCCACCTCACCTTTCCCGTTAAGCAGCCATAGTGTGTTTTCTGCATGTTTGACTTTGTTCTGTTTTGTAATTCAGTTCAAGTGTAACGGTTTTTACATTCCCTCTATAAGTGATACCTTATGAGAAGTGTCCTTTTCTGTGTGACTTATTTCACTTAGAATCGTCGTACCTAAATCCACTCATCATGCTGCTATTAGCCTTATGACATTGATTTCATGGCTGAGTGATATTCCATTGTACATAAGGACCACAACTTCTTTATCCATTTTTCTCTTTCCTGGGATATTTAGGTGGAATGAAGTGGAGGTCCTTGTCAACAGAGCAGCCCTAAACTTTGGGGTGCTTGTGTCTTGCTGATGTTTAATTTTCCCAATTTATACCCCCATGAGTGGAAGTGCCCTATGCTCTGTAAGCTCTGATTTTTATATGTTTCAGGACTCACCGTACACTTCTCCAGAGTGGCTGATGGCAATTTACATCCCGCCCATCAGTGTAGCAAGGCTCCCATTTCTCCATGGCCTGTCCTGCATTTCTGGTTTTGACACTTTTTTCAGCATGGCCCTTTTGACCGATGGGAAGCGAGACTTCTTTGTAGCGCTGATTTGCCTTTCCAGGTTGCTTGGTTGGCCAAAAAGGGCGTATGCGCTTTTTCCTGAATATATTCAGGAAAAAACGCATACGCCCTTTTTGGCCAAGGGCATCATTGTCAACGTTTTGCCGCTTTTCATGTGCTTTAAAGGCAATTCGAATCTACCTCCTGAAATCTGTTTCCTGCAATTCTGCCTTGATTTCAAATCCTCTTCTTTGCCTTCCCTCAATATATTTGTGGACGAGAGTTATCATTTATAACTCTGCATGTTTGTGAATTGCAGTGCCCGGAAGCTCCATTTTACAACTCGGTTTTTGGGAGCAGGCCGCAAAAGCGCAGGATGGCTTCAGGCCCTCTTCTGGTTCCGGGTGGCAGAATGAGCCTGTGGTTAATTCTTCTTCCTGATGGGAAAATAGAGTGACCTGTGCCTGTCCCAACACCAAGAGCTAGTCTCTCATTGGTTCCCCGTCTTCCCGTTCATCCTCAGGACAAATTGCAACCTGTACGGAACAGAAGGTTAAAGGTGCTGATGCTCCAAGTAGGGAGATTGGTAGTAAAGCGGCTGGAATGGCGAACCCGGGCACACGGAGATGAGAAATGAGGTGCGTTTTAGAAACCTTTCCCCATCACAAGGTGTACCATCTTCTTGGTTTCTCATGCATGTTTTCGATGTAGGAACATGCCCTTGAACCTGTAGATTTGGGACACATGCGATGGGTACCACGTAGTATTATTTAAACGGTCTGCATTTGCTCACCCAACCTGACCAAAACTCTCAGCCCCAAGAGTGTCCACCCTTATGTCTCATCCAGCTGTGGGTCTAGATATGGTCAATCCAGGTTGCATCACTGCCCCTGAACGCATTGTGTAAGAATTTCTCTCTCTTACACTGTCTTTGTTTCATGGGTTTTTTAAAGTCATTTATTTTTATAATGGGGTTTAGCTGCTTTTCACTGCTGTGTTTATGCCGCTTTACACCCACTTGACACACTAACAGAGAGATATCAATACATAGGTTTTAAGATTATTACTAGTCAGATATATTCTCGTGCGGTGAATAGGGCGTGTTGAGTCCAGTTCTCTGAGCAAGGAGTAGGTCTTGTCTATTACATATTGGGTTTATGGAACGGTATCTGAGCTAATTTGAAACCCTTGTTTTATGTATCACCCCACCTCACCTTTCCCGTTAAGCAGCCATAGTGTGTTTTCTGCATGTTTGACTTTGTTCTGTTTTGTAATTCAGTTCAAGTGTAACGGTTTTTACATTCCCTCTATAAGTGATACCTTATGAGAAGTGTCCTTTTCTGTGTGACTTATTTCACTTAGAATCGTCGTACCTAAATCCACTCATCATGCTGCTATTAGCCTTATGACATTGATTTCATGGCTGAGTGATATTCCATTGTACATAAGGACCACAACTTCTTTATCCATTTTTCTCTTTCCTGGGATATTTAGGTGGAATGAAGTGGAGGTCCTTGTCAACAGAGCAGCCCTAAACTTTGGGGTGCTTGTGTCTTGCTGATGTTTAATTTTCCCAATTTATACCCCCATGAGTGGAAGTGCCCTATGCTCTGTAAGCTCTGATTTTTATATGTTTCAGGACTCACCGTACACTTCTCCAGAGTGGCTGATGGCAATTTACATCCCGCCCATCAGTGTAGCAAGGCTCCCATTTCTCCATGGCCTGTCCTGCATTTCTGGTTTTGACACTTTTTTCAGCATGGCCCTTTTGACCGATGGGAAGCGAGACTTCTTTGTAGCGCTGATTTGCCTTTCCAGGTTGCTTGGTTGGCCAAAAAGGGCGTATGCGCTTTTTCCTGAATATATTCAGGAAAAAACGCATACGCCCTTTTTGGCCAAGGGCATCATTGTCAACGTTTTGCCGCTTTTCATGTGCTTTAAAGGCAATTCGAATCTACCTCCTGAAATCTGTTTCCTGCAATTCTGCCTTGATTTCAAATCCTCTTCTTTGCCTTCCCTCAATATATTTGTGGACGAGAGTTATCATTTATAACTCTGCAGGTTTGTGAATTGCAGTGCCCGGAAGCTCCATTTTACAACTCGGTTTTTGGGAGCAGGCCGCAAAAGCGCAGGATGGCTTCAGGCCCTGTTCTGGTTCCGGGGGGCAGGCTGAGCCTGTGGTTAATTCTTCTTCCTGATGGGAAAATAGAGTGACCTGTGTCTGTCCCAACACCAAGAGCCAGTCTCTCATTGGTTCCCCGTTTTCCCTTTCATCCTCAGGACAAATTGCAACCTGTACGGAACAGAAGGTTAAAGGTGCTGATGCTCCAAGTAGGGAGATTGCTAGTAAAGCGGCTGGAATGGGGAACCCGGGCACAAGGAGAAGAGAAATGAGGTGCGTTTTAGAAACCTTTCCCCATCACATGTTGTACCATCTTCTGGGTTTCTCATGCATGTTTTCGATGTAGGAAGATGCCCTTGAACCTGGAGATTTGGGACCCATGCGATGGGTACCACGTAGTATTATTTAAAGGGTCTGCATTTGCTCACCCAACCTCACCAGACCTCTCAGCCCCAAGAGTGTCCACCCTTATGTCTCATCCAGCTGTGGGTCTAGATATGGTCAATCCAGGTTGCATCACTGCCCCTGAACGCATTGTGTAAGAATTTCTCTCTCTTACACTGTCTTTGTTTCATGGGTTTTTTAAAGTCATTTATTTTTATAATGGGGTTTAGCTGCTTTTCACTGCTGTGTTTATGCCGCTTTACACCCACTTGACACACTAACAGAGAGATATCAATACATAGGTTTTAAGATTATTACTAGTCAGATATATTCTCGTGCGGTGAATAGGGCGTGTTGAGTCCAGTTCTCTGAGCAAGGAGTAGATCTTGTCTATTACATATTGGGTTTCTGGAACGGTATCTGAGCTAATTTGAAACCCTTGTTTTATGTATCACCCCACTTCACCTTTCCCGTTAAGCAGCCATAGTGTGTTTTCTGCATGTGAGACTCTGTTCTGTTTTGTAATTCAGTTCAAGTGTAACGGTTTTTACATTCCCTCTATAAGTGATACCTTATGAGAAGTGTCCTTTTCTGTGTGACTTATTTCACTTAGAATCTTCGTACCTAAATCCACTCATCATGCTGCTACTAGCCTTATGACATTGATTTCATGGCTGAGTGATATTCCATTGTACATAAGGACCACAACTTCTTTATCCATTTTTCTCTTTCCTGGGATATTGAAGGTGGAATGAAGTGGAGGTCCTTGTCAACAGAGCAGCCCTAAACTTTGGGGTGCTTGTGTCTTGCTGATGTTTAATTTTCCTTATTTATACCCCCATGAGTGGAAGTACCCTATGCTCTATAAGCTGTGTTTTTTAGATGTTTCAGGACTCACCGTACACTTCTTCAGAGTGGCTGTTGGCAATTTACATCCCGCCCATCAGTGTAGCAAGGCTCCCATTTCTCCATGGCCTGTCCTGCATTTCTGGTTTTGACACTTTTTTCAGCATGGCCCTTTTGACCAATGGGAAGCGAGACTTCTTTGTAGTGCTGATTTGCCTTTCCAGGTTGCTTGGTTGGCCAAAAAGGGTGTATGCGTTTTTTCCTGAATATATTCAGGAAAAAACGCATACGCCCTTTTTGGCCAAGGGCATCATTGTCAACGTTTTGCCGCTTTTCATGTGCTTTAAAGGCGATTCGAATCTACCTACTGAAATCTGTTTCCTGCAATTCTGCCTTGATTTCAAATCCTTTTCTTTGCCTTCCCTCAATATATTTGTGGACGAGAGTTATCATTTATAACTCTGCAGGTTTGTGAATTGCAGTGCCCGGAAGCTCCATTTTACAACTCGCGTTTTTGGGAGGTGGCTGCGAAAGCGCACGATGGTTTCAGGCCCTGTTCTGGTTCCGGGGAGCAGGCTGAGCCTGTGGTTAATTCTTCTTCCTGATGGGAAAATAGAGTGACCTGTGTCTGTCCCAACACCAAGAGCTAGTCCCTCATTGGTTCCCCATCTTCCCGTTCATTGTCAGGACAAATTGCAACCTGTACAGAACAGGAGGTTAAAGGTGATGATGCTCCAAGTAGGGAGATTGCTAGTAAAGCAGCTGGAATGGCGAACCGGGGCACAAGGAGATGAGAAATGAGGTGCGTTTCAGAAACCTTTCCCCATCACATGGTGTACCATCGTCTGGGTTTCTCATGCATGTTTTCAATGTAGCAGGATTCCCTTGAACCTGGAGATTTGGGACCCATGCGATGGGTACCACTCAGTATTACTTTAAAGGGTCTGCGTTTGCTCACCCAACCTCACCAAACCTCTCAGCCCCAAGAGTGTCCACCCTTATGTCTCATCCAGCTGTGGGTCTAGATATGGTCAATCCAGGTTGCATCACAGCCCCTGAACGCATTGTGTAAGAATTTCGCTCTCTTTCACTGTCTTTGTTTCATGGGTTTTTCAAAGTAATTTATTTTTATAATGGGGTTTAGCTGCTTTTCACTGCTGTGTTTATGCCGCTTTACACCCACTTGACACACTAACAGAGAGATATCAATACATAGGTTTTAAGATTATTACTAGTCAGATATATTCTTGTGCGGTGAATAGGCCATGTTGAGTCCAGTTCTCTGAGCAAGGAGTAGGTCTTGTCTATTACATATTGGGTTTATGGAACGGTATCTGAGCTAATTTGAAACCCTTGTTTTATGTATCACCCCACTTCACCTTTCCCGTTAAGCAGCCATAGTGTGTTTTCTGCATGTGAGACTCTGTTCTGTTTTGTAATTAAGTTCAAGTGTAACGGTTTTTACATTCCCTCTATAAGTGATACCTTATGAGAAGTGTCCTTTTCTGTGTGACTTATTTCACTTAGAATCGTCGTACCTAAATCCACTCATCATGCTGCTACTACCCTTATGACATTGATTTCCTGGCTGAGTGATATTCCATTGTACATAAGGACCACAACTTCTTTATCCATTTTTCTCTTTCCTGGGATATTGAAGGTGGAATGAAGTGGAGGTCCTTGTCAACAGAGCAGCCCTAAACTTTGGTGTGCTTGTGTCTTGCTGATTTTTAATTTTCCCAATTTATACCCCCATGAGTGGAAGTGCCCTATGCTCTCTAAGCTGTGTTTTTTAGATGTTTCAGGACTCACCGTACACTTCTCCAGAGTGGCTGTTGGCAATTTACATCCCGCCCATCAGTGTAGCAAGGCTCCCATTTCTCCATGGCCTGTCCTGCATTTCTGGTTTTGAGACTTTTTTCAGCATGGCCCTTTTGACCGATGGGAAGCGAGACTTCTTTGTAGCGCTGATTTGCCTTTCCAGGTTGCTTGGTTGGCCAAAAAGGGCGTATGCACTTTTTCCTGAATATATTCAGGAAAAAACGCATACGCCCTTTTTGGCCAAGGGCATCATTGTCAACGTTTTGCCGCTTTTCATGTGCTTTAAAGGCAATTCGAATCTACCTCCTGAAATCTGTTTCCTGCAATTCTGCCTTGATTTCAAATCCTCTTCTTTGCCTTCCCTCAATATATTTGTGGACGAGAGTTATCATTTATAACTCTGCAGGTTTGTGAATTGCAGTGCCCGGAAGCTCCATTTTACAACTCGGTTTTTGGGAGCAGGCCGCAAAAGCGCAGGATGGCTTCAGGCCCTCTTCTGGTTCCGGGTGGCAGAATGAGCCTGTGGTTAATTCTTCTTCCTGATGGGAAAATAGAGTGACCTGTGCCTGTCCCAACACCAAGAGCTAGTCTCTCATTGGTTCCCCGTCTTCCCGTTCATCCTCAGGACAAATTGCAACCTGTACGGAACAGAAGGTTAAAGGTGCTGATGCTCCAAGTAGGGAGATTGGTAGTAAAGCGGCTGGAATGGCGAACCCGGGCACACGGAGATGAGAAATGAGGTGCGTTTTAGAAACATTTCCCCATCACAAGGTGTACCATCTTCTTGTTTTCTCATGGATGTTTTCGATGTAGGAACATGCCCTTGAACCTGTAGATTTGGGACACATGCGATGGGTACCACGTAGTATTATTTAAACGGTCTGCATTTGCTCACCCAACCTCACCAAAACTCTCAGCCCCAAGAGTGTCCACCCTTATGTCTCATCCAGCTGTGGGTCTAGATATGGTCAATCCAGGTTGCATCACTGCCCCTGAACGCATTGTGTAAGAATTTCTCTCTCTTACACTGTCTTTGTTTCATGGGTTTTTTAAAGTCATTTATTTTTATAATGGGGTTTAGCTGCTTTTCACTGCTGTGTTTATGCCGCTTTACACCCACTTGACACACTAACAGAGAGATATCAATACATAGGTTTTAAGATTATTACTAGTCAGATATATTCTCGTGCGGTGAATAGGGCGTGTTGAGTCCAGTTCTCTGAGCAAGGAGTAGGTCTTGTCTATTACATATTGGGTTTATGGAACGGTATCTGAGCTAATTTGAAACCCTTGTTTTATGTATCACCCCACCTCACCTTTCCCGTTAAGCAGCCATAGTGTGTTTTCTGCATGTTTGACTTTGTTCTGTTTTGTAATTCAGTTCAAGTGTAACGGTTTTTACATTCCCTCTATAAGTGATACCTTATGAGAAGTGTCCTTTTCTGTGTGACTTATTTCACTTAGAATCGTCGTACCTAAATCCACTCATCATGCTGCTATTAGCCTTATGACATTGATTTCATGGCTGAGTGATATTCCATTGTACATAAGGACCACAACTTCTTTATCCATTTTTCTCTTTCCTGGGATATTTAGGTGGAATGAAGTGGAGGTCCTTGTCAACAGAGCAGCCCTAAACTTTGGGGTGCTTGTGTCTTGCTGATGTTTAATTTTCCCAATTTATACCCCCATGAGTGGAAGTGCCCTATGCTCTGTAAGCTCTGATTTTTATATGTTTCAGGACTCACCGTACACTTCTCCAGAGTGGCTGATGGCAATTTACATCCCGCCCATCAGTGTAGCAAGGCTCCCATTTCTCCATGGCCTGTCCTGCATTTCTGGTTTTGACACTTTTTTCAGCATGGCCCTTTTGACCGATGGGAAGCGAGACTTCTTTGTAGCGCTGATTTGCCTTTCCAGGTTGCTTGGTTGGCCAAAAAGGGCGTATGCGCTTTTTCCTGAATATATTCAGGAAAAAACGCATACGCCCTTTTTGGCCAAGGGCATCATTGTCAACGTTTTGCCGCTTTTCATGTGCTTTAAAGGCGATTCGAATCTACCTCCTGAAATCTGTTTCCTGCAATTCTGCCTTGATTTCAAATCCTCTTCTTTGCCTTCCCTCAATATATTTGTGGACGAGAGTTATCATTTATAACTCTGCAGGTTTGTGAATTGCAGTGCCCGGAAGCTCCATTTTACAACTCGGTTTTTGGGAGCTGGCCGCAAAAGCGCAGGATGGCTTCAGGCCCTGTTCTGGTTCCGGGGGGCAGGCTGAGCCTGTGGTTAATTCTTCTTCCTGATGGGAAAATAGAGTGACCTGTGCCTGTCCCAACACCAAGAGCCAGTCTCTCATTGGTTCACCGTTTTCCCTTTCATCCTCAGGACAAATTGCAACCTGTATGGAACAGAAGGTTAAAGGTGCTGATGCTCCAAGTAGGGAGATTGCTAGTAAAGCGGCTGGAATGGGGAACCCGGGCACAAGGAGAAGAGAAATGAGGTGCGTTTTAGAAACCTTTCCCCATCACATGTTGTACCATCTTCTGGGTTTCTCATGCATGTTTTCGATGTAGGAAGATGCCCTTGAACCTGGAGATTTGGGACCCATGCGATGGGTACCACTCAGTATTACTTTAAAGGGTCTGCATTTGCTCACCCAACCTCACAAAACCTCTCAGCCCCAAGAGTGTCCACCCTTATGTCTCATCCAGCTGTGGGTCTAGATATGGTCAATCCAGGTTGCATCACTGCCCCTGAACGCATTGTGTAAGAATTTCTCTCTCTTACACTGTCTTTGTTTCATGGGTTTTTTAAAGTCATTTATTTTTATAATGGGGTTTAGCTGCTTTTCACTGCTGTGTTTATGCCGCTTTACACCCACTTGACACACTAACAGAGAGATATCAATACATAGGTTTTAAGATTATTACTAGTCAGATATATTCTCGTGCGGTGAATAGGGCGTGTTGAGTCCAGTTCTCTGAGCAAGGAGTAGATCTTGTCTATTACATATTGGGTTTCTGGAACGGTATCTGAGCTAATTTGAAACCCTTGTTTTATGTATCACCCCACTTCACCTTTCCCGTTAAGCAGCCATAGTATGTTTTCTGCATGTTAGACTCTGTTCTGTTTTGTAATTCAGTTCAAGTGTAACGGTTTTTACATTCCCTCTATAAGTGATACCTTATGAGAAGTGTCCTTTTCTGTGTGACTTATTTCACTTAGAATCTTCGTACCTAAATCCACTCATCATGCTGCTACTAGCCTTATGACATTGATTTCATGGCTGAGTGATATTCCATTGTACATAAGGACCACAACTTCTTTATCCATTTTTCTCTTTCCTGGGATATTGAAGGTGGAATGAAGTGGAGGTCCTTGTCAACAGAGCAGCCCTAAACTTTGGGGTGCTTGTGTCTTGCTGATGTTTAATTTTCCTTATTTATACCCCCATGAGTGGAAGTACCCTATGCTCTATAAGCTGTGTTTTTTAGATGTTTCAGGACTCACCGTACACTTCTTCAGAGTGGCTGTTGGCAATTTACATCCCGCCCATCAGTGTAGCAAGGCTCCCATTTCTCCATGGCCTGTCCTGCATTTCTGGTTTTGACACTTTTTTCAGCATGGCCCTTTTGACCAATGGGAAGCGATTCTTCTTTGTAGCGCTGATTTGCCTTTCCAGGTTGCTTGGTTGGCCAAAAAGGGCGTATGCGTTTTTTCCTGAATATATTCAGGAAAAAACGCATACGCCCTTTTTGGCCAAGGGCATCATTGTCAACGTTTTGCCGCTTTTCATGTGCTTTAAAGGCGATTCGAATCTACCTACTGAAATCTGTTTCCTGCAATTCTGCCTTGATTTCAAATCCTTTTCTTTGCCTTCCCTCAATATATTTGTGGACGAGAGTTATCATTTATAACTCTGCAGGTTTGTGAATTGCAGTGCCCGGAAGCTCCATTTTACAACTCGCGTTTTTGGGAGCTGGCTGCGAAAGCGCACGATGGTTTCAGGCCCTGTTCTGGTTCCGGGGAGCAGGCTGAGCCTGTGGTTAATTCTTCTTCCTGATGGGAAAATAGAGTGACCTGTGTCTGTCCCAACACCAAGAGCTAGTCCCTCATTGGTTCCCCATCTTCCCGTTCATTGTCAGGACAAATTGCAACCTGTACGGAACAGGAGGTTAAAGGTGCTGATGCTCCAAGTAGGGAGATTGCTAGTAAAGCAGCTGGAATGGCGAACCGGGGCACAAGCAGATGAGAAATGAGGTGCGTTTCAGAAACCTTTCCCCATCACATGGTGTACCATCATCTGGGTTTCTCATGCATGTTTTCAATGTAGCAGGATTCCCTTGAACCTGGAGATTTGGGACCCATGCGATGGGTACCACTCAGTATTACTTTAAAGGGTCTGCGTTTGCTCACCCAACCTCACCAAACCTCTCAGCCCCAAGAGTGTCCACCCTTATGTCTCATCCAGCTGTGGGTCTAGATATGGTCAATCCAGGTTGCATCACAGCCCCTGAACGCATTGTGTAAGAATTTCGCTCTCTTTCACTGTCTTTGTTTCATGGGTTTTTCAAAGTAATTTATTTTTATAATGGGGTTTAGCTGCTTTTCACTGCTGTGTTTATGCCGCTTTACACCCACTTGACACACTAACAGAGAGATATCAATACATAGGTTTTAAGATTATTACTAGTCAGATATATTCTTGTGCGGTGAATAGGCCGTGTTGAGTCCAGTTCTCTGAGCAAGTAGTAGGTCTTGTCTATTACATATTGGGTTTATGGAACGGTATCTGAGCTAATTTGAAACCCTTGTTTTATGTATCACCCCACTTCACCTTTCCCATTAAGCAGCCATAGTGTGTTTTCTGCATGTGAGACTCTGTTCTGTTTTGTAATTCAGTTCAAGTGTAACGGTTTTTACATTCCCTCTATAAGTGATACCTTATGAGAAGTGTCCTTTTCTGTGTGACTTATTTCACTTAGAATCGTCGTACCTAAATCCACTCATCATGCTGCTACTACCCTTATGACATTGATTTCCTGGCTGAGTGATATTCCATTGTACATAAGGACCACAACTTCTTTATCCATTTTTCTCTTTCCTGGGATATTGAAGGTGGAATGAAGTGGAGGTCCTTGTCAACAGAGCAGCCCTAAACTTTGGGGTGCTTGTGTCTTGCTGATTTTTAATTTTCCCAATTTATACCCCCATGAGTGGAAGTGCCCTATGCTCTCTAAGCTGTGTTTTTTAGATATTTCAGGACTCACCGTACACTTCTCCAGAGTGGCTGTTGGCAATTTACATCCCGCCCATCAGTGTAGCAAGGCTCCCATTTCTCCATGGCCTGTCCTGCATTTCTGGTTTTGACACTTTTTTCAGCATGGCCCTTTTGACCGATGGGAAGCGAGACTTCTTTGTAGCGCTGATTTGCCTTTCCAGGTTGCTTGGTTGGCCAAAAAGGGCGTATGCACTTTTTCCTGAATATATTCAGGAAAAAACGCATACGCCCTTTTTGGCCAAGGGCATCATTGTCAACGTTTTGCCGCTTTTCATGTGCTTTAAAGGCAATTCGAATCTACCTCCTGAAATCTGTTTCCTGCAATTCTGCCTTGATTTCAAATCCTCTTCTTTGCCTTCCCTCAATATATTTGTGGACGAGAGTTATCATTTATAACTCTGCATGTTTGTGAATTGCAGTGCCCGGAAGCTCCATTTTACAACTCGGTTTTTGGGAGCAGGCCGCAAAAGCGCAGGATGGCTTCAGGCCCTCTTCTGGTTCCGGGTGGCAGAATGAGCCTGTGGTTAATTCTTCTTCCTGATGGGAAAATAGAGTGACCTGTGCCTGTCCCAACACCAAGAGCTAGTCTCTCATTGGTTCCCCGTCTTCCCGTTCATCCTCAGGACAAATTGCAACCTGTACGGAACAGAAGGTTAAAGGTGCTGATGCTCCAAGTAGGGAGATTGGTAGTAAAGCGGCTGGAATGGCGAACCCGGGCACACGGAGATGAGAAATGAGGTGCGTTTTAGAAACCTTTCCCCATCACAAGGTGTACCATCTTCTTGGTTTCTCATGCATGTTTTCGATGTAGGAACATGCCCTTGAACCTGTAGATTTGGGACACATGCGATGGGTACCACGTAGTATTATTTAAACGGTCTGCATTTGCTCACCCAACCTGACCAAAACTCTCAGCCCCAAGAGTGTCCACCCTTATGTCTCATCCAGCTGTGGGTCTAGATATGGTCAATCCAGGTTGCATCACTGCCCCTGAACGCATTGTGTAAGAATTTCTCTCTCTTACACTGTCTTTGTTTCATGGGTTTTTTAAAGTCATTTATTTTTATAATGGGGTTTAGCTGCTTTTCACTGCTGTGTTTATGCCGCTTTACACCCACTTGACACACTAACAGAGAGATATCAATACATAGGTTTTAAGATTATTACTAGTCAGATATATTCTCGTGCGGTGAATAGGGCGTGTTGAGTCCAGTTCTCTGAGCAAGGAGTAGGTCTTGTCTATTACATATTGGGTTTATGGAACGGTATCTGAGCTAATTTGAAACCCTTGTTTTATGTATCACCCCACCTCACCTTTCCCGTTAAGCAGCCATAGTGTGTTTTCTGCATGTTTGACTTTGTTCTGTTTTGTAATTCAGTTCAAGTGTAACGGTTTTTACATTCCCTCTATAAGTGATACCTTATGAGAAGTGTCCTTTTCTGTGTGACTTATTTCACTTAGAATCGTCGTACCTAAATCCACTCATCATGCTGCTATTAGCCTTATGACATTGATTTCATGGCTGAGTGATATTCCATTGTACATAAGGACCACAACTTCTTTATCCATTTTTCTCTTTCCTGGGATATTTAGGTGGAATGAAGTGGAGGTCCTTGTCAACAGAGCAGCCCTAAACTTTGGGGTGCTTGTGTCTTGCTGATGTTTAATTTTCCCAATTTATACCCCCATGAGTGGAAGTGCCCTATGCTCTGTAAGCTCTGATTTTTATATGTTTCAGGACTCACCGTACACTTCTCCAGAGTGGCTGATGGCAATTTACATCCCGCCCATCAGTGTAGCAAGGCTCCCATTTCTCCATGGCCTGTCCTGCATTTCTGGTTTTGACACTTTTTTCAGCATGGCCCTTTTGACCGATGGGAAGCGAGACTTCTTTGTAGCGCTGATTTGCCTTTCCAGGTTGCTTGGTTGGCCAAAAAGGGCGTATGCGCTTTTTCCTGAATATATTCAGGAAAAAACGCATACGCCCTTTTTGGCCAAGGGCATCATTGTCAACGTTTTGCCGCTTTTCATGTGCTTTAAAGGCAATTCGAATCTACCTCCTGAAATCTGTTTCCTGCAATTCTGCCTTGATTTCAAATCCTCTTCTTTGCCTTCCCTCAATATATTTGTGGACGAGAGTTATCATTTATAACTCTGCAGGTTTGTGAATTGCAGTGCCCGGAAGCTCCATTTTACAACTCGGTTTTTGGGAGCAGGCCGCAAAAGCGCAGGATGGCTTCAGGCCCTGTTCTGGTTCCGGGGGGCAGGCTGAGCCTGTGGTTAATTCTTCTTCCTGATGGGAAAATAGAGTGACCTGTGTCTGTCCCAACACCAAGAGCCAGTCTCTCATTGGTTCCCCGTTTTCCCTTTCATCCTCAGGACAAATTGCAACCTGTACGGAACAGAAGGTTAAAGGTGCTGATGCTCCAAGTAGGGAGATTGCTAGTAAAGCGGCTGGAATGGGGAACCCGGGCACAAGGAGAAGAGAAATGAGGTGCGTTTTAGAAACCTTTCCCCATCACATGTTGTACCATCTTCTGGGTTTCTCATGCATGTTTTCGATGTAGGAAGATGCCCTTGAACCTGGAGATTTGGGACCCATGCGATGGGTACCACGTAGTATTATTTAAAGGGTCTGCATTTGCTCACCCAACCTCACCAGACCTCTCAGCCCCAAGAGTGTCCACCCTTATGTCTCATCCAGCTGTGGGTCTAGATATGGTCAATCCAGGTTGCATCACTGCCCCTGAACGCATTGTGTAAGAATTTCTCTCTCTTACACTGTCTTTGTTTCATGGGTTTTTTAAAGTCATTTATTTTTATAATGGGGTTTAGCTGCTTTTCACTGCTGTGTTTATGCCGCTTTACACCCACTTGACACACTAACAGAGAGATATCAATACATAGGTTTTAAGATTATTACTAGTCAGATATATTCTCGTGCGGTGAATAGGGCGTGTTGAGTCCAGTTCTCTGAGCAAGGAGTAGATCTTGTCTATTACATATTGGGTTTCTGGAACGGTATCTGAGCTAATTTGAAACCCTTGTTTTATGTATCACCCCACTTCACCTTTCCCGTTAAGCAGCCATAGTGTGTTTTCTGCATGTGAGACTCTGTTCTGTTTTGTAATTCAGTTCAAGTGTAACGGTTTTTACATTCCCTCTATAAGTGATACCTTATGAGAAGTGTCCTTTTCTGTGTGACTTATTTCACTTAGAATCTTCGTACCTAAATCCACTCATCATGCTGCTACTAGCCTTATGACATTGATTTCATGGCTGAGTGATATTCCATTGTACATAAGGACCACAACTTCTTTATCCATTTTTCTCTTTCCTGGGATATTGAAGGTGGAATGAAGTGGAGGTCCTTGTCAACAGAGCAGCCCTAAACTTTGGGGTGCTTGTGTCTTGCTGATGTTTAATTTTCCTTATTTATACCCCCATGAGTGGAAGTACCCTATGCTCTATAAGCTGTGTTTTTTAGATGTTTCAGGACTCACCGTACACTTCTTCAGAGTGGCTGTTGGCAATTTACATCCCGCCCATCAGTGTAGCAAGGCTCCCATTTCTCCATGGCCTGTCCTGCATTTCTGGTTTTGACACTTTTTTCAGCATGGCCCTTTTGACCAATGGGAAGCGAGACTTCTTTGTAGTGCTGATTTGCCTTTCCAGGTTGCTTGGTTGGCCAAAAAGGGTGTATGCGTTTTTTCCTGAATATATTCAGGAAAAAACGCATACGCCCTTTTTGGCCAAGGGCATCATTGTCAACGTTTTGCCGCTTTTCATGTGCTTTAAAGGCGATTCGAATCTACCTACTGAAATCTGTTTCCTGCAATTCTGCCTTGATTTCAAATCCTTTTCTTTGCCTTCCCTCAATATATTTGTGGACGAGAGTTATCATTTATAACTCTGCAGGTTTGTGAATTGCAGTGCCCGGAAGCTCCATTTTACAACTCGCGTTTTTGGGAGGTGGCTGCGAAAGCGCACGATGGTTTCAGGCCCTGTTCTGGTTCCGGGGAGCAGGCTGAGCCTGTGGTTAATTCTTCTTCCTGATGGGAAAATAGAGTGACCTGTGTCTGTCCCAACACCAAGAGCTAGTCCCTCATTGGTTCCCCATCTTCCCGTTCATTGTCAGGACAAATTGCAACCTGTACAGAACAGGAGGTTAAAGGTGATGATGCTCCAAGTAGGGAGATTGCTAGTAAAGCAGCTGGAATGGCGAACCGGGGCACAAGGAGATGAGAAATGAGGTGCGTTTCAGAAACCTTTCCCCATCACATGGTGTACCATCGTCTGGGTTTCTCATGCATGTTTTCAATGTAGCAGGATTCCCTTGAACCTGGAGATTTGGGACCCATGCGATGGGTACCACTCAGTATTACTTTAAAGGGTCTGCGTTTGCTCACCCAACCTCACCAAACCTCTCAGCCCCAAGAGTGTCCACCCTTATGTCTCATCCAGCTGTGGGTCTAGATATGGTCAATCCAGGTTGCATCACAGCCCCTGAACGCATTGTGTAAGAATTTCGCTCTCTTTCACTGTCTTTGTTTCATGGGTTTTTCAAAGTAATTTATTTTTATAATGGGGTTTAGCTGCTTTTCACTGCTGTGTTTATGCCGCTTTACACCCACTTGACACACTAACAGAGAGATATCAATACATAGGTTTTAAGATTATTACTAGTCAGATATATTCTTGTGCGGTGAATAGGCCATGTTGAGTCCAGTTCTCTGAGCAAGGAGTAGGTCTTGTCTATTACATATTGGGTTTATGGAACGGTATCTGAGCTAATTTGAAACCCTTGTTTTATGTATCACCCCACTTCACCTTTCCCGTTAAGCAGCCATAGTGTGTTTTCTGCATGTGAGACTCTGTTCTGTTTTGTAATTAAGTTCAAGTGTAACGGTTTTTACATTCCCTCTATAAGTGATACCTTATGAGAAGTGTCCTTTTCTGTGTGACTTATTTCACTTAGAATCGTCGTACCTAAATCCACTCATCATGCTGCTACTACCCTTATGACATTGATTTCCTGGCTGAGTGATATTCCATTGTACATAAGGACCACAACTTCTTTATCCATTTTTCTCTTTCCTGGGATATTGAAGGTGGAATGAAGTGGAGGTCCTTGTCAACAGAGCAGCCCTAAACTTTGGGGTGCTTGTGTCTTGCTGATTTTTAATTTTCCCAATTTATACCCCCATGAGTGGAAGTGCCCTATGCTCTCTAAGCTGTGTTTTTTAGATGTTTCAGGACTCACCGTACACTTCTCCAGAGTGGCTGTTGGCAATTTACATCCCGCCCATCAGTGTAGCAAGGCTCCCATTTCTCCATGGCCTGTCCTGCATTTCTGGTTTTGAGACTTTTTTCAGCATGGCCCTTTTGACCGATGGGAAGCGAGACTTCTTTGTAGCGCTGATTTGCCTTTCCAGGTTGCTTGGTTGGCCAAAAAGGGCGTATGCACTTTTTCCTGAATATATTCAGGAAAAAACGCATACGCCCTTTTTGGCCAAGGGCATCATTGTCAACGTTTTGCCGCTTTTCATGTGCTTTAAAGGCAATTCGAATCTACCTCCTGAAATCTGTTTCCTGCAATTCTGCCTTGATTTCAAATCCTCTTCTTTGCCTTCCCTCAATATATTTGTGGACGAGAGTTATCATTTATAACTCTGCAGGTTTGTGAATTGCAGTGCCCGGAAGCTCCATTTTACAACTCGGTTTTTGGGAGCAGGCCGCAAAAGCGCAGGATGGCTTCAGGCCCTCTTCTGGTTCCGGGTGGCAGAATGAGCCTGTGGTTAATTCTTCTTCCTGATGGGAAAATAGAGTGACCTGTGCCTGTCCCAACACCAAGAGCTAGTCTCTCATTGGTTCCCCGTCTTCCCGTTCATCCTCAGGACAAATTGCAACCTGTACGGAACAGAAGGTTAAAGGTGCTGATGCTCCAAGTAGGGAGATTGGTAGTAAAGCGGCTGGAATGGCGAACCCGGGCACACGGAGATGAGAAATGAGGTGCGTTTTAGAAACATTTCCCCATCACAAGGTGTACCATCTTCTTGTTTTCTCATGGATGTTTTCGATGTAGGAACATGCCCTTGAACCTGTAGATTTGGGACACATGCGATGGGTACCACGTAGTATTATTTAAACGGTCTGCATTTGCTCACCCAACCTCACCAAAACTCTCAGCCCCAAGAGTGTCCACCCTTATGTCTCATCCAGCTGTGGGTCTAGATATGGTCAATCCAGGTTGCATCACTGCCCCTGAACGCATTGTGTAAGAATTTCTCTCTCTTACACTGTCTTTGTTTCATGGGTTTTTTAAAGTCATTTATTTTTATAATGGGGTTTAGCTGCTTTTCACTGCTGTGTTTATGCCGCTTTACACCCACTTGACACACTAACAGAGAGATATCAATACATAGGTTTTAAGATTATTACTAGTCAGATATATTCTCGTGCGGTGAATAGGGCGTGTTGAGTCCAGTTCTCTGAGCAAGGAGTAGGTCTTGTCTATTACATATTGGGTTTATGGAACGGTATCTGAGCTAATTTGAAACCCTTGTTTTATGTATCACCCCACCTCACCTTTCCCGTTAAGCAGCCATAGTGTGTTTTCTGCATGTTTGACTTTGTTCTGTTTTGTAATTCAGTTCAAGTGTAACGGTTTTTACATTCCCTCTATAAGTGATACCTTATGAGAAGTGTCCTTTTCTGTGTGACTTATTTCACTTAGAATCTTCGTACCTAAATCCACTCATCATGCTGCTACTAGCCTTATGACATTGATTTCATGGCTGAGTGATATTCCATTGTACATAAGGACCACAACTTCTTTATCCATTTTTCTCTTTCCTGGGATATTGAAGGTGGAATGAAGTGGAGGTCCTTGTCAACAGAGCAGCCCTAAACTTTGGGGTGCTTGTGTCTTGCTGATGTTTAATTTTCCTTATTTATACCCCCATGAGTGGAAGTGCCCTATGCTCTATAAGCTGTGTTTTTTAGATGTTTCAGGACTCACCGTACACTTCTTCAGAGTGGCTGTTGGCAATTTACATCCCGCCCATCAGTGTAGCAAGGCTCCCATTTCTCCATGGCCTGTCCTGCATTTCTGGTTTTGACACTTTTTTCAGCATGGCCCTTTTGACCAATGGGAAGCGAGACTTCTTTGTAGTGCTGATTTGCCTTTCCAGGTTGCTTGGTTGGCCAAAAAGGGTGTATGCGTTTTTTCCTGAATATATTCAGGAAAAAACGCATACGCCCTTTTTGGCCAAGGGCATCATTGTCAACGTTTTGCCGCTTTTCATGTGCTTTAAAGGCGATTCGAATCTACCTACTGAAATCTGTTTCCTACAATTCTGCCTTGATTTCAAATCCTTTTCTTTGCCTTCCCTCAATATATTTGTGGACGAGAGTTATCATTTATAACTCTGCAGGTTTGTGAATTGCAGTGCCCGGAAGCTCCATTTTACAACTCGCGTTTTTGGGAGGTGGCTGCGAAAGCGCACGATGGTTTCAGGCCCTGTTCTGGTTCCGGGGAGCAGGCTGAGCCTGTGGTTAATTCTTCTTCCTGATGGGAAAATAGAGTGACCTGTGTCTGTCCCAACACCAAGAGCTAGTCCCTCATTGGTTCCCCATCTTCCCGTTCATTGTCAGGACAAATTGCAACCTGTACAGAACAGGAGGTTAAAGGTGATGATGCTCCAAGTAGGGAGATTGCTAGTAAAGCAGCTGGAATGGCGAACCGGGGCACAAGGAGATGAGAAATGAGGTGCGTTTCAGAAACCTTTCCCCATCACATGGTGTACCATCGTCTGGGTTTCTCATGCATGTTTTCAATGTAGCAGGATTCCCTTGAACCTGGAGATTTGGGACCCATGCGATGGGTACCACTCAGTATTACTTTAAAGGGTCTGCGTTTGCTCACCCAACCTCACCAAACCTCTCAGCCCCAAGAGTGTCCACCCTTATGTCTCATCCAGCTGTGGGTCTAGATATGGTCAATCCAGGTTGCATCACAGCCCCTGAACGCATTGTGTAAGAATTTCGCTCTCTTTCACTGTCTTTGTTTCATGGGTTTTTCAAAGTAATTTATTTTTATAATGGGGTTTAGCTGCTTTTCACTGCTGTGTTTATGCCGCTTTACACCCACTTGACACACTAACAGAGAGATATCAATACATAGGTTTTAAGATTATTACTAGTCAGATATATTCTTGTGCGGTGAATAGGCCATGTTGAGTCCAGTTCTCTGAGCAAGGAGTAGGTCTTGTCTATTACATATTGGGTTTATGGAACGGTATCTGAGCTAATTTGAAACCCTTGTTTTATGTATCACCCCACTTCACCTTTCCCGTTAAGCAGCCATAGTGTGTTTTCTGCATGTGAGACTCTGTTCTGTTTTGTAATTAAGTTCAAGTGTAACGGTTTTTACATTCCCTCTATAAGTGATACCTTATGAGAAGTGTCCTTTTCTGTGTGACTTATTTCACTTAGAATCGTCGTACCTAAATCCACTCATCATGCTGCTACTACCCTTATGACATTGATTTCCTGGCTGAGTGATATTCCATTGTACATAAGGACCACAACTTCTTTATCCATTTTTCTCTTTCCTGGGATATTGAAGGTGGAATGAAGTGGAGGTCCTTGTCAACAGAGCAGCCCTAAACTTTGGGGTGCTTGTGTCTTGCTGATTTTTAATTTTCCCAATTTATACCCCCATGAGTGGAAGTGCCCTATGCTCTCTAAGCTGTGTTTTTTAGATGTTTCAGAACTCACCGTACACTTCTCCAGAGTGGCTGTTGGCAATTTACATCCCGCCCATCAGTGTAGCAAGGCTCCCATTTCTCCATGGCCTGTCCTGCATTTCTGGTTTTGACACTTTTTTCAGCATGGCCCTTTTGACCGATGGGAAGCGAGACTTCTTTGTAGCGCTGATTTGCCTTTCCAGGTTGCTTGGTTGGCCAAAAAGGGCGTATGCACTTTTTCCTGAATATATTCAGGAAAAAACGCATACGCCCTTTTTGGCCAAGGGCATCATTGTCAACGTTTTGCCGCTTTTCATGTGCTTTAAAGGCAATTCGAATCTACCTCCTGAAATCTGTTTCCTGCAATTCTGCCTTGATTTCAAATCCTCTTCTTTGCCTTCCCTCAATATATTTGTGGACGAGAGTTATCATTTATAACTCTGCAGGTTTGTGAATTGCAGTGCCCGGAAGCTCCATTTTACAACTCGGTTTTTGGGAGCTGGCCGCAAAAGCGCAGGATGGCTTCAGGCCCTCTTCTGGTTCCGGGTGGCAGAATGAGCCTGTGGTTAATTCTTCTTCCTGATGGGAAAATAGAGTGACCTGTGCCTGTCCCAACACCAAGAGCTAGTCTCTCATTGGTTCCCCGTCTTCCCGTTCATCCTCAGGACAAATTGCAACCTGTACGGAACAGAAGGTTAAAGGTGCTGATGCTCCAAGTAGGGAGATTGGTAGTAAAGCGGCTGGAATGGCGAACCCGGGCACACGGAGATGAGAAATGAGGTGCGTTTTAGAAACATTTCCCCATCACAAGGTGTACCATCTTCTTGTTTTCTCATGGATGTTTTCGATGTAGGAACATGCCCTTGAACCTGTAGATTTGGGACACATGCGATGGGTACCACGTAGTATTATTTAAACGGTCTGCATTTGCTCACCCAACCTCACCAAAACTCTCAGCCCCAAGAGTGTCCACCCTTATGTCTCATCCAGCTGTGGGTCTAGATATGGTCAATCCAGGTTGCATCACTGCCCCTGAACGCATTGTGTAAGAATTTCTCTCTCTTACACTGTCTTTGTTTCATGGGTTTTTTAAAGTCATTTATTTTTATAATGGGGTTTAGCTGCTTTTCACTGCTGTGTTTATGCCGCTTTACACCCACTTGACACACTAACAGAGAGATATCAATACATAGGTTTTAAGATTATTACTAGTCAGATATATTCTCGTGCGGTGAATAGGGCGTGTTGAGTCCAGTTCTCTGAGCAAGGAGTAGGTCTTGTCTATTACATATTGGGTTTATGGAACGGTATCTGAGCTAATTTGAAACCCTTGTTTTATGTATCACCCCACCTCACCTTTCCCGTTAAGCAGCCATAGTGTGTTTTCTGCATGTTTGACTTTGTTCTGTTTTGTAATTCAGTTCAAGTGTAACGGTTTTTACATTCCCTCTATAAGTGATACCTTATGAGAAGTGTCCTTTTCTGTGTGACTTATTTCACTTAGAATCGTCGTACCTAAATCCACTCATCATGCTGCTATTAGCCTTATGACATTGATTTCATGGCTGAGTGATATTCCATTGTACATAAGGACCACAACTTCTTTATCCATTTTTCTCTTTCCTGGGATATTTAGGTGGAATGAAGTGGAGGTCCTTGTCAACAGAGCAGCCCTAAACTTTGGGGTGCTTGTGTCTTGCTGATGTTTAATTTTCCCAATTTATACCCCCATGAGTGGAAGTGCCCTATGCTCTGTAAGCTCTGATTTTTATATGTTTCAGGACTCACCGTACACTTCTCCAGAGTGGCTGATGGCAATTTACATCCCGCCCATCAGTGTAGCAAGGCTCCCATTTCTCCATGGCCTGTCCTGCATTTCTGGTTTTGACACTTTTTTCAGCATGGCCCTTTTGACCGATGGGAAGCGAGACTTCTTTGTAGCGCTGATTTGCCTTTCCAGGTTGCTTGGTTGGCCAAAAAGGGCGTATGCGCTTTTTCCTGAATATATTCAGGAAAAAACGCATACGCCCTTTTTGGCCAAGGGCATCATTGTCAACGTTTTGCCGCTTTTCATGTGCTTTAAAGGCAATTCGAATCTACCTCCTGAAATCTGTTTCCTGCAATTCTGCCTTGATTTCAAATCCTCTTCTTTGCCTTCCCTCAATATATTTGTGGATGAGAGTTATCATTTATAACTCTGCAGGTTTGTGAATTGCAGTGCCCTGAACCTCCATTTTACAACTCGCTTTTTTGGGAGCTGGCCGCAAAAGCGCAGGATGGCTTCAGGCCCTGTTCTGGTTCCGGGGGGCAGGCTGAGCCTGTGGTTAATTCTTCTTCCTGATGGGAAAATAGAGTGACCTGTGCCTGTCCCAACACCAAGAGCCAGTCTCTCATTGGTTCCCCGTTTTCCCTTTCATCCTCAGGACAAATTGCAACCTGTACGGAACAGAAGGTTAAAGGTGCTGATGCTCCAAGTAGGGAGATTGCTAGTAAAGCGGCTGGAATGGGGAACCCGGGCACAAGGAGAAGAGAAATGAGGTGCGTTTTAGAAACCTTTCCCCATCACATGCTGTACCATCTTCTGGGTTTCTCATGCATGTTTTCGATGTAGGAAGATGCCCTTGAACCTGGAGATTTGGGACCCATGCGATGGGTACCACGTAGTATTATTTAAAGGGTCTGCATTTGCTCACCCAACCTCACCAAACCTCTCAGCCCCAAGAGTGTCCACCCTTATGTCTCATCCAGCTGTGGGTCTAGATATGGTCAATCCAGGTTGCATCACAGCCCCTGAACGCATTGTGTAAGAATTTCTCTCTCTTACACTGTCTTTGTTTTATGGGTTTTTTAAAGTCATTTATTTTTATAATGGGGTTTAGCTGCTTTTCACTGCTGTGTTTATGCCGCTTTACACCCACTTGACACACTAACAGAGAGATATCAATACATAGGTTTTAAGATTATTACTAGTCAGATATATTCTCGTGCGGTGAATAGGGCGTGTTGAGTCCAGTTCTCTGAGCAAGGAGTAGATCTTGTCTATTACATATTGGGTTTCTGGAACGGTATCTGAGCTAATTTGAAACCCTTGTTTTATGTATCACCCCACTTCACCTTTCCCGTTAAGCAGCCATAGTGTGTTTTCTGCATGTGAGACTCTGTTCTGTTTTGTAATTCAGTTCAAGTGTAACGGTTTTTACATTCCCTCTATAAGTGATACCTTATGAGAAGTGTCCTTTTTTGTGTGACTTATTTCACTTAGAATCTTCGTACCTAAATCCACTCATCATGCTGCTACTAGCCTTATGACATTGATTTCATGGCTGAGTGATATTCCATTGTACATAAGGACCACAACTTCTTTATCCATTTTTCTCTTTCCTGGGATATTGAAGGTGGAATGAAGTGGAGGTCCTTGTCAACAGAGCAGCCCTAAACTTTGGGGTGCTTGTGTCTTGCTGATTTTTAATTTTCCCAATTTATACCCCCATGAGTGGAAGTGCCCTATGCTCTCTAAGCTGTGTTTTTTAGATGTTTCAGGACTCACCGTACACTTCTCCAGAGTGGCTGTTGGCAATTTACATCCCGCCCATCAGTGTAGCAAGGCTCCCATTTCTCCATGGCCTGTCCTGCATTTCTGGTTTTGAGACTTTTTTCAGCATGGCCCTTTTGACCGATGGGAAGCGAGACTTCTTTGTAGCGCTGATTTGCCTTTCCAGGTTGCTTGGTTGGCCAAAAAGGGCGTATGCACTTTTTCCTGAATATATTCAGGAAAAAACGCATACGCCCTTTTTGGCCAAGGGCATCATTTTCAACGTTTTGCCGCTTTTCATGTGCTTTAAAGGCAATTCGAATCTACCTCCTGAAATCTGTTTCCTGCAATTCTGCCTTGATTTCAAATCCTCTTCTTTGCCTTCCCTCAATATATTTGTGGACGAGAGTTATCATTTATAACTCTGCAGGTTTGTGAATTGCAGTGCCCGGAAGCTCCATTTTACAACTCGGTTTTTGGGAGCTGGCCGCAAAAGCGCAGGATGGCTTCAGGCCCTCTTCTGGTTCCGGGTGGCAGAATGAGCCTGTGGTTAATTCTTCTTCCTGATGGGAAAATAGAGTGACCTGTGCCTGTCCCAACACCAAGAGCTAGTCTCTCATTGGTTCCCCGTCTTCCCGTTCATCCTCAGGACAAATTGCAACCTGTACGGAACAGAAGGTTAAAGGTGCTGATGCTCCAAGTAGGGAGATTGGTAGTAAAGCGGCTGGAATGGCGAACCCGGGCACACGGAGATGAGAAATGAGGTGCGTTTTAGAAACCTTTCCCCATCACAAGGTGTACCATCTTCTTGTTTTCTCATGGATGTTTTCGATGTAGGAACATGCCCTTGAACCTGTAGATTTGGGACACATGCGATGGGTACCACGTAGTATTATTTAAACGGTCTGCATTTGCTCACCCAACCTCACCAAACCTCTCAGCCCCAAGAGTGTCCACCCTTATGTCTCATCCAGCTGTGGGTCTAGATATGGTCAATCCAGGTTGCATCACTGCCCCTGAACGCATTGTGTAAGAATTTCTCTCTCTTACACTGTCTTTGTTTCATGGGTTTTTTAAAGTCATTTATTTTTATAATGGGGTTTAGCTGCTTTTCACTGCTGTGTTTATGCCGCTTTACACCCACTTGACACACTAACAGAGAGATATCAATACATAGGTTTTAAGATTATTACTAGTCAGATATATTCTCGTGCGGTGAATAGGGCGTGTTGAGTCCAGTTCTCTGAGCAAGGAGTAGGTCTTGTCTATTACATATTGGGTTTATGGAACGGTATCTGAGCTAATTTGAAACCCTTGTTTTATGTATCACCCCACCTCACCTTTCCCGTTAAGCAGCCATAGTGTGTTTTCTGCATGTGTGACTCTGTTCTGTTTTGTAATTCAGTTCAAGTGTAACGGTTTTTACATTCCCTCTATCAGTGATACCTTATGAGAAGTGTCCTTTTCTGTGTGACTTATTTCACTTAGAATCGTCGTACCTAAATCCACTCATCATGCTGCTACTAACCTTACGACATTGATTTCATGGCTGAGTGGTATTCCATTGTACATAAGGACCACAACTTCTTTATCCATTTTTCTCTTTCCTGGGATATTTAAGGTGGAATGAAGTGGAGGTCCTGGTCAACAGAGCAGCCCTAAACTTTGGGGTGCTTGTGTCTTGCTGATTTTTAATTTTCCCAATTTATACCCCCATGAGTGGAAGTGCCCTATGCTCTCTAAGCTGTGTTTTTCAGATGTTTCAGGACTCACCGGACACTTCTCCGGAGTGGCTTTTGGCAATTTACATCCCGCCCATCAGTGTAGCAAGGCTCCCATTTCTCCATGGCCTGTCCTGCATTTCTGGTTTTGACACTTTTTTCAGCATGGCCCTTTTGACCGATGGGAAGCGAGACTTATTTGTAGCGCTGATTTGCCTTTCCAGGTTGCTTGGTTGGCCAAAAAGGGCGTATGCGTTTTTTCCTGAATATATTCAGGAAAAAACGCATACGCCCTTTTTGGCCAAGGGCATCATTGTCAACGTTTTGCCGCTTTTCATGTGCTTTAAAGGCGATTCGTATCTACCTCCTGAAATCTGTTTCCTGCAATTCTGCCTTGATTTCAAATCCTCTTCTTTGCCTTCCCTCAATATATTTGTGGACGAGAGTTATCATTAATAACTCTGCAGGTTTGTGAATTGCAGTGCCCTGAACCTCCATTTTACAACTCGTTTTTATGGGAGCTGGCCGAAAATCGCAGAATGGCTTCAGGCCCTGTTCTGGTTCCGGGCGGCAGGCTGAGCCTGTGGTTAATTCTTCTTTCTGATGGGAAAATAGAGTGACCTGTGCCTGTCCCAACACCAAGAGCTAGTCTCTCGTTGGTTCCACGTCTTCCCGTTTATCCTCAGGACAAATTGCAACCTGTATGGAACAGGAGGTTAAAGGTGCTGATGCTCCAAGTAGGGAGCTTGCTAGTAAAGCGGCTGGAATGGCGAACCCGGGCACAAGGAGATGAGAAATGAGGTGTGTTTTAGAAACCTTTCCCCATCACACGGTGTACCATCTTCTGGGTTTCTCATGCATGTTTTTGATGTAGGAAGATGCCCTTGAACCTGGAGATTTGGGACCCATGCGATGGGTACCACGCAGTATTCCTTTAAAGGGTCTGCGTTTGCTCACCCAACCTCACCAAACCTCTCAGCCCCAAGAGTGTCCACCCTTATGTCTCATCCAGCTGTGCGTCTAGATATGGTCAATCCAGGTTGCATCACAGCCCCTGAACGCATTGTGTAAGAATTTCTCTCTCTTTCACTGTCTTTGTTTCATGGGTGTTTCAAAGTAATTTATTTTTATAATGGGGTTTAGCTGCTTTTCACTGCTGTGTTTATGCCGCTTTACACCCACTTGACACACTAACAGAGAGATATCAATACATAGGTTTTACGATTATTATTAGTCAGATATATTCTTGTGCGGTGAATAGGGCGTGTTGAGTCCAGTTCTCTGAGCCAGGAGTAGGTCTTGTCTATTACATATTGGGTTTATGGAACGGTATCTGAGCTAATTTGATACCCTTGTTTTATGTATCACCCCACCTCACCTTTCCCGTTAAGCAGCCATAGTGTGTTTTCTGCATGTGTGACTCTGTTCTGTTTTGTAATTCAGTTCAAGTGTAACGGTTTTTACATTCCCTCTATCAGTGATACCTTATGAGAAGTGTCCTTTTCTGTGTGACTTATTTCACTTAGAATTGTCGTACCTAAATCCACTCATCATGCTGCTACTAACCTTACGACATTGATTTCATGGCTGAGTGGTATTCCATTGTACATAAGGACCACAACTTCTTTATCCATTTTTCTCTTTCCTGGGATATTTAAGGTGGAATGAAGTGGAGGTCCTGGTCAACAGAGCAGCCCTAAACTTTGGGGTGCTTGTGTCTTGCTGATTTTTAATTTTCCCAATTTATACCCCCATGAGTGGAAGTGCCCTATGCTCTCTAAGCTGTGTTTTTCAGATGTTTCAGGACTCACCGGACACTTCTCCGGAGTGGCTCTTGGCAATTTACATCCCGCCCATCAGTGTAGCAAGGCTCCCATTTCTCCATGGCCTGTCCTGCATTTCTGGTTTTGACACTTTTTTCAGCATGGCCCTTTTGACCGATGGGAAGCGAGACTTCTTTGTAGCGCTGATTTGCCTTTCCAGGTGGCTTGGTTGGCCAAAAAGGGCGTATGCGTTTTTTCCTGAATATATTCAGGAAAAAACGCATACGCCCTTTTTGGCCAAGGGCATCATTGTCAACGTTTTGCCGCTTTTCATGTGCTTTAAAGGCGATTCGTATCTACCTCCTGAAATATGTTTCCTGCAATTCTGCCTTGATTTCAAATCCTCTTCTTTGCCTTCCCTCAATATATTTGTGAACGGGAGTTATCATTTATAACTCTGCAGGTTTGTGAATTGCAGTGCCCTGAACCTCCATTTTACAACTCGTTTTTATGGGAGCTGGCCGCAAAATCACAGAATGGCTTCAGGCCCTGTTCTGGTTCCGGGCGGCAGGCTGAGCCTGTGGTTAATTCTTCTTTCTGATGGGAAAATAGAGTGACCTGTGCCTGTCCCAACACCAAGAGCTAGTCTCTCGTTGGTTCCACGTCTTCCCGTTTATCCTCAGGACAAATTGCAACCTGCATGGAACAGGAGGTTAAAGGTGCTGATGCTCCAAGTAGGGAGCTTGCTAGTAAAGCGGCTGGAATGGCGAACCCGGGCACAAGGAGATGAGAAATGAGGTGCGTTTTAGAAACCTTTCCCCATCACACGGTGTACCATCTTCTGGGTTTCTCATGCATGTTTTCGATGTAGGAAGATGTCCTTGAACCTGGAGATTTGGGACCCATGCGATGGGTACCACGCAGTATTCCTTTAAAGGGTCTGCGTTTGCTCACCCAACCTCACCAAACCTCTCAGCCCCAAGAGTGTCCACCCTTATGTCTCATCCAGGTGTGCGTCTAGATATGGTCAATCCAGGTTGCATCACAGCCCCTGAACGCATTGTGTAAGAATTTCTCTCTCTTTCACTGTCTTTGTTTCATGGGTGTTTCAAAGTAATTTATTTTTATAATGGGGTTTAGCTGCTTTTCACTGCTGTGTTTATGCCGCTTTACACCCACTTGACACAATAACAGAGAGATATCAATACATAGGTTTTACGATTATTATTAGTCAGATATATTCTTGTGCGGTGAATAGGGCGTGTTGAGTCCAGTTCTCTGAGCAAGGAGTAGGTCTTGTCTATTACATATTGGGTTTATGGAACGGTATCTGAGCTAATTTGATACCCTTGTTTTATGTATCACCCCACCTCACCTTTCCCGTTAAGCAGCCATAGTGTGTTTTCTGCATGTGTGACTCTGTTCTGTTTTGTAATTCAGTTCAAGTGTAACGGTTTTTACATTCCCTCTATCAGTGATACCTTATGAGAAGTGTCCTTTTCTGTGTGACTTATTTCACTTAGAATCGTCCTACCTAAATCCACTCATCATGCTGCTACTAACCTTACGACATTGATTTCATGGCTGAGTGGTATTCCATTGTACATAAGGACCACAACTTCTTTATCCATTTTTCTCTTTCCTGGGATATTTAAGGTGGAATGAAGTGGAGGTCCTGGTCAACAGAGCAGCCCTAAACTTTGGGGTGCTTGTGTCTTGCTGATTTTTCATTTTCCCAATTTATACCCCCATGAGTGGAAGTGCCCTATGCTCTCTAAGCTGTGTTTTTCAGATGTTTCAGGACTCACCGGACACTTCTCCGGAGTGGCTTTTGGCAATTTACATCCCGCCCATCAGTGTAGCAAGGCTCCCATTTCTCCATGGCCTGTCCTGCATTTCTGGTTTTGACACTTTTTTCAGCATGGCCCTTTTGACCGATGGGAAGCGAGACTTCTTTGTAGCGCTGATTTGCCTTTCCAGGTTGCTTGGTTGGCCAAAAAGGGCGTATGCGATTTTTCCTGAATATATTCAGGAAAAAACGCATACGCCCTTTTTGGCCAAGGGCATCATTGTCAACGTTTTGCCGCTTTTCATGTGCTTTAAAGGCGATTCGTATCTACCTCCTGAAATCTGTTTCCTGCAATTCTGCCTTGATTTCAAATCCTCTTCTTTGCCTTCCCTCAATATATTTGTGGACGAGAGTTATCATTAATAACTCTGCAGGTTTGTGAATTGCAGTGCCCTGAACCTCCATTTTACAACTCGTTTTTATGGGAGCTGGCCGCAAAATCGCAGAATGGCTTCAGGCCCTGTTCTGGTTCCGGGGGGCAGGCTGAGCCTGTGGTTAATTCTTCTTTCTGATGGGAAAATAGAGTGACCTGTGCCTGTCCCAACACCAAGAGCTAGTCTCTCGTTGGTTCCACGTCTTCCCGTTTATCCTCAGGACAAATTGCAACCTGCATGGAACAGGAGGTTAAAGGTGCTGATGCTCAAAGTAGGGAGCTTGCTAGTAAAGCGGCTGGAATGGCGAACCCGGGCACAAGGAGATGAGAAATGAGGTGCGTTTTAGAAACCTTTCCCCATCACACGGTGTACCATCTTCTGGGTTTCTCATGCATGTTTTCGATGTAGGAAGATGCCCTTGAACCTGGAGATTTGGGACCCATGCGATGGGTACCACGCAGTATTACTTTAAAGGGTCTGCGTTTGCTCACCCAACCTCACCAAACCTCTCAGCCCCAAGAGTGTCCACCCTTATGTCTCATCCAGCTGTGCGTCTAGATATGGTCAATCCAGGTTGCATCACAGCCCCTGAACGCATTGTGTAAGAATTTCTCTCTCTTTCACTGTCTTTGTTTCATGGGTGTTTCAAAGTAATTTATTTTTATAAGGGGGTTTAGCTGCTTTTCACTGCTGTGTTTATGCCGCTTTACACCCACTTGACACACTAACAGAGAGATATCAATACATAGGTTTTACGATTATTATTAGTCAGATATATTCTTGTGCGGTGAATAGGGCGTGTTGAGTCCAGTTCTCTGAGCAAGGAGTAGGTCTTGTCTATTACATATTGGGTTTATGGAACGGTATCTGAGCTAATTTGATACCCTTGTTTTATGTATCACCCCACCTCACCTTTCCCGTTAAGCAGCCATAGTGTGTTTTCTGCATGTGTGACTCTGTTCTGTTTTGTAATTCAGTTCAAGTGTAACGGTTTTTACATTCCCTCTATCAGTGATACCTTATGAGAAGTGTCCTTTTCTGTGTGACTTATTTCACTTAGAATCGTCGTACCTAAATCCACTCATCATGCTGCTACTAACCTTACGACATTGATTTCATGGCTGAGTGGTATTCCATTGTACATAAGGACCACAACTTCTTTATCCATTTTTCTCTTTCCTGGGATATTTAAGGTGGAATGAAGTGGAGGTCCTGGTCAACAGAGCAGCCCTAAACTTTGGGGTGCTTGTGTCTTGCTGATTTTTCATTTTCCCAATTTATACCCCCATGAGTGGAAGTGCCCTATGCTCTCTAAGCTGTGTTTTTCAGATGTTTCAGGACTCACCGGACACTTCTCCGGAGTGGCTTTTGGCAATTTACATCCCGCCCATCAGTGTAGCAAGGCTCCCATTTCTCCATGGCCTGTCCTGCATTTCTGGTTTTGACACTTTTTTCAGCATGGCCCTTTTGACCGATGGGAAGCGAGACTTATTTGTAGCGCTGATTTGCCTTTCCAGGTTGCTTGGTTGGCCAAAAAGGGCGTATGCGTTTTTTCCTGAATATATTCAGGAAAAAACGCATACGCCCTTTTTGGCCAAGGGCATCATTGTCAACGTTTTGCCGCTTTTCATGTGCTTTAAAGGCGATTCGTATCTACCTCCTGAAATCTGTTTCCTGCAATTCTGCCTTGATTTCAAATCCTCTTCTTTGCCTTCCCTCAATATATTTGTGGACGAGAGTTATCATTAATAACTCTGCAGGTTTGTGAATTGCAGTGCCCTGAACCTCCATTTTACAACTCGTTTTTATGGGAGCTGGCCGCAAAATCGCAGAATGGCTTCAGGCCCTGTTCTGGTTCCGGGCGGCAGGCTGAGCCTGTGGTTAATTCTTCTTTCTGATGGGAAAATAGAGTGACCTGTGCCTGTCCCAACACCAAGAGCTAGTCTCTCGTTGGTTCCACGTCTTCCCGTTTATCCTCAGGACAAATTGCAACCTGCATGGAACAGGAGGTTAAAGGTGCTGATGCTCCAAGTAGGGAGCTTGCTAGTAAAGCGGCTGGAATGGCGAACCCGGGCACAAGGAGATGAGAAATGAGGTGCGTTTTAGAAACCTTTCCCCATCACACGGTGTACCATCTTCTGGGTTTCTCATGCATGTTTTTGATGTAGGAAGATGCCCTTGAACCTGGAGATTTGGGACCCATGCGATGGGTACCATGCAGTATTACTTTAAAGGGTCTGCGTTTGCTCACCCAACCTCACCAAACCTCTCAGCCCCAAGAGTGTCCACCCTTATGTCTCATCCAGCTGTGCGTCTAGATATGGTCAATCCAGGTTGCATCACAGCCCCTGAACGCATTGTGTAAGAATTTCTCTCTCTTTCACTGTCTTTGTTTCATGGGTGTTTCAAAGTAATTTATTTTTATAATGCGGTTTAGCTGCTTTTCACTGCTGTGTTTATGCCGCTTTACACCCACTTGACACAATAACAGAGAGATATCAATACATAGGTTTTACGATTATTATTAGTCAGATATATTCTTGTGCGGTGAATAGGGCGTGTTGAGTCCAGTTCTCTGAGCAAGGAGTAGGTCTTGTCTATTACATATTGAGTTTATGGAACGGTATCTGAGCTAATTTGATACCCTTGTTTTATGTATCACCCCACCTCACCTTTCCCGTTAAGCAGCCATAGTGTGTTTTCTGCATGTGTGACTCTGTTCTGTTTTGTAATTCAGTTCAAGTGTAACGGTTTTTACATTCCCTCTATCAGTGATACCTTATGAGAAGTGTCCTTTTCTGTGTGACTTATTTCACTTAGAATCGTCGTACCTAAATCCACTCATCATGCTGCTACTAACCTTACGACATTGATTTCATGGCTGAGTGATATTCCATTGTACATAAGGACCACAACTTCTTTATCCATTTTTCTCTTTCCTGGGATATTTAAGGTGGAATGAAGTGGAAGTCCTGGTCAACAGAGCAGCCCTAAACTTTGGGGTGCTTGTGTCTTGCTGATTTTTAATTTTCCCAATTTATACCCCCATGAGTGGAAGTGCCCTATGCTCTCTAAGCTGTGTTTTTCAGATGTTTCAGGACTCACCGGACACTTCTCCGGAGTGGCTTTTGGCAATTTACATCCCGCCCATCAGTGTAGCAAGGCTCCCATTTCTCCATGGCCTGTCCTGCATTTCTGGTTTTGACACTTTTTTCAGCATGGCCCTTTTGACCGATGGGAAGCGAGACTTGTTTGTAGCGCTGATTTGCCTTTCCAGGCTGCTTGGTTGGCCAAAAAGGGCGTATGCGTTTTTTCCTGAATATATTCAGGAAAAAACGCATACGCCCTTTTTGGCCAAGGGCATCATTGTCAACGTTTTGCCGCTTCTCATGTGCTTTAAAGGCGATTCGTATCTACCTCCTGAAATCTGTTTCCTGCAATTCTGCCTTGATTTCAAATCCGCTTCTTTGCCTTCCCTCAATATATTTGTGGACGAGAGTTATCATTTATAACTCTGCAGGTTTGTGAATTGCAGTGCCCTGAACCTCCATTTTACAACTCGTTTTTATGGGAGCTGGCCGCAAAATTGCAGAATGGCTTCAGGCCCTGTTCTGGTTCCGGGGGGCAGTCTGAGCCTGTGGTTAATTCTTCTTTCTGATGGGAAAATAGAGTGACCTGTGCCTGTCCCAACACCAAGAGCTAGTCTCTCGTTGGTTCCACGTCTTCCCGTTTATCCTCAGGACAAATTGCAACCTGCATGGAACAGGAGGTTAAAGGTGCTGATGCTCCAAGTAGGGAGCTTGCTAGTAAAGCGGCTGGAATGGCGAACCCGGGCACAAGGAGATGAGAAATGAGGTGCGTTTTAGAAACCTTTCCCCATCACACGGTGTACCATCTTCTGGGTTTCTCATGCATGTTTTCGATGTAGGAAGATGTCCTTGAACCTGGAGATTTGGGACCCATGCGATGGGTACCACGCAGTATTCCTTTAAAGGGTCTGCGTTTGCTCACCCAACCTCACCAAACCTCTCAGCCCCAAGAGTGTCCACCCTTATGTCTCATCCAGGTGTGCGTCTAGATATGGTCAATCCAGGTTGCATCACAGCCCCTGAACGCATTGTGTAAGAATTTCTCTCTCTTTCACTGTCTTTGTTTCATGGGTGTTTCAAAGTAATTTATTTTTATAATGGGGTTTAGCTGCTTTTCACTGCTGTGTTTATGCCGCTTTACACCCACTTGACACAATAACAGAGAGATATCAATACATAGGTTTTACGATTATTATTAGTCAGATATATTCTTGTGCGGTGAATAGGGCGTGTTGAGTCCAGTTCTCTGAGCAAGGAGTAGGTCTTGTCTATTACATATTGGGTTTATGGAACGGTATCTGAGCTAATTTGATACCCTTGTTTTATGTATCACCCCACCTTACCTTTCCCGTTAAGCAGCCATAGTGTGTTTTCTGCATGTGTGACTCTGTTCTGTTTTGTAATTCAGTTCAAGTGTAACGGTTTTTACATTCCCTCTATCAGTGATACCTTATGAGAAGTGTCCTTTTCTGTGTGACTTATTTCACTTAGAATCGTCCTACCTAAATCCACTCATCATGCTGCTACTAACCTTACGACATTGATTTCATGGCTGAGTGGTATTCCATTGTACATAAGGACCACAACTTCTTTATCCATTTTTCTCTTTCCTGGGATATTTAAGGTGGAATGAAGTGGAGGTCCTGGTCAACAGAGCAGCCCTAAACTTTGGGGTGCTTGTGTCTTGCTGATTTTTCATTTTCCCAATTTATACCCCCATGAGTGGAAGTGCCCTATGCTCTCTAAGCTGTGTTTTTCAGATGTTTCAGGACTCACCGGACACTTCTCCGGAGTGGCTTTTGGCAATTTACATCCCGCCCATCAGTGTAGCAAGGCTCCCATTTCTCCATGGCCTGTCCTGCATTTCTGGTTTTGACACTTTTTTCAGCATGGCCCTTTTGACCGATGGGAAGCGAGACTTCTTTGTAGCGCTGATTTGCCTTTCCAGGTTGCTTGGTTGGCCAAAAAGGGCGTATGCGATTTTTCCTGAATATATTCAGGAAAAAACGCATACGCCCTTTTTGGCCAAGGGCATCATTGTCAACGTTTTGCCGCTTTTCATGTGCTTTAAAGGCGATTCGTATCTACCTCCTGAAATCTGTTTCCTGCAATTCTGCCTTGATTTCAAATCCTCTTCTTTGCCTTCCCTCAATATATTTGTGGACGAGAGTTATCATTAATAACTCTGCAGGTTTGTGAATTGCAGTGCCCTGAACCTCCATTTTACAACTCGTTTTTATGGGAGCTGGCCGCAAAATCGCAGAATGGCTTCAGGCCCTGTTCTGGTTCCGGGGGGCAGGCTGAGCCTGTGGTTAATTCTTCTTTCTGATGGGAAAATAGAGTGACCTGTGCCTGTCCCAACACCAAGAGCTAGTCTCTCGTTGGTTCCACGTCTTCCCGTTTATCCTCAGGACAAATTGCAACCTGCATGGAACAGGAGGTTAAAGGTGCTGATGCTCCAAGTAGGGAGCTTGCTAGTAAAGCGGCTGGAATGGCGAACCCGGGCACAAGGAGATGAGAAATGAGGTGCGTTTTAGAAACCTTTCCCCATCACACGGTGTACCATCTTCTGGGTTTCTCATGCATGTTTTCGATGTAGGAAGATGTCCTTGAACCTGGAGATTTGGGACCCATGCGATGGGTACCACGCAGTATTACTTTAAAGGGTCTGCGTTTGCTCACCCAACCTCACCAAACCTCTCAGCCCCAAGAATGTCCACCCTTATGTCTCATCCAGCTGTGCGTCTAGATATGGTCAATCCAGGTTGCATCACAGCCCCTGAACGCATTGTGTAAGAATTTCTCTCTCTTTCACTGTCTTTGTTTCATGGGTGTTTCAAAGTAATTTATTTTTATAATGGGGTTTAGCTGCTTTTCACTGCTGTGTTTATGCCGCTTTACACCCACTTGACACACTAACAGAGAGATATCAATACATAGGTTTTACGATTATTATTAGTCAGATATATTCTTGTGCGGTGAATAGGGCGTGTTGAGTCCAGTTCTCTGAGCAAGGAGTAGGTCTTGTCTATTACATATTGGGTTTATGGAACGGTATCTGAGCTAATTTGATACCCTTGTTTTATGTATCACCCCACCTCACCTTTCCCGTTAAGCAGCCATAGTGTGTTTTCTGCATGTGTGACTCTGTTCTGTTTTGTAATTCAGTTCAAGTGTAACGGTTTTTACATTCCCTCTATCAGTGATACCTTATGAGAAGTGTCCTTTTCTGTGTGACTTATTTCACTTAGAATCGTCGTACCTAAATCCACTCATCATGCTGCTACTAACCTTACGACATTGATTTCATGGCTGAGTGGTATTCCATTGTACATAAGGACCACAACTTCTTTATCCATTTTTCTCTTTCCTGGGATATTTAAGGTGGAATGAAGTGGAGGTCCTGGTCAACAGAGCAGCCCTAAACTTTGGGGTGCTTGTGTCTTGCTGATTTTTCATTTTCCCAATTTATACCCCCATGAGTGGAAGTGCCCTATGCTCTCTAAGCTGTGTTTTTCAGATGTTTCAGGACTCACCGGACACTTCTCCGGAGTGACTTTTGGCAATTTACATCCCGCCCATCAGTGTAGCAAGGCTCCCATTTCTCCATGGCCTGTCCTGCATTTCTGGTTTTGACACTTTTTTCAGCATGGCCCTTTTGACCGATGGGAAGCGAGACTTATTTGTAGCGCTGATTTGCCTTTCCAGGTTGCTTGGTTGGCCAAAAAGGGCGTATGCGTTTTTTCCTGAATATATTCAGGAAAAAACGCATACGCCCTTTTTGGCCAAGGGCATCATTGTCAACGTTTTGCCGCTTTTCATGTGCTTTAAAGGCGATTCGTATCTACCTCCTGAAATCTGTTTCCTGCAATTCTGCCTTGATTTCAAATCCTCTTCTTTGCCTTCCCTCAATATATTTGTGGACGAGAGTTATCATTAATAACTCTGCAGGTTTGTGAATTGCAGTGCCCTGAACCTCCATTTTACAACTCGTTTTTATGGGAGCTGGCCGCAAAATCGCAGAATGGCTTCAGGCCCTGTTCTGGTTCCGGGCGGCAGGCTGAGCCTGTGGTTAATTCTTCTTTCTGATGGGAAAATAGAGTGACCTGTGCCTGTCCCAACACCAAGAGCTAGTCTCTCGTTGGTTCCACGTCTTCCCGTTTATCCTCAGGACAAATTGCAACCTGCATGGAACAGGAGGTTAAAGGTGCTGATGCTCCAAGTAGGGAGCTTGCTAGTAAAGCGGCTGGAATGGCGAACCCGGGCACAAGGAGATGAGAAATGAGGTGCGTTTTAGAAACCTTTCCCCATCACACGGTGTACCATCTTCTGGGTTTCTCATGCATGTTTTTGATGTAGGAAGATGCCCTTGAACCTGGAGATTTGGGACCCATGCGATGGGTACCACGCAGTATTACTTTAAAGGGTCTGCGTTTGCTCACCCAACCTCACCAAACCTCTCAGCCCCAAGAGTGTCCACCCTTATGTCTCATCCAGCTGTGCGTCTAGATATGGTCAATCCAGGTTGCATCACAGCCCCTGAACGCATTGTGTAAGAATTTCTCTCTCTTTCACTGTCTTTGTTTCATGGGTGTTACAAAGTAATTTATTTTTATAATGGGGTTTAGCTGCTTTTCACTGCTGTGTTTATGCCGCTTTACACCCACTTGACACAATAACGGAGAGATATCAATACATAGGTTTTACGATTATTATTAGTCAGATATATTCTTGTGCGGTGAATAGGGCGTGTTGAGTCCAGTTCTCTGAGCAAGGAGTAGGTCTTGTCTATTACATATTGGGTTTATGGAACGGTATCTGAGCTAATTTGATACCCTTGTTTTATGTATCACCCCACCTCACCTTTCCCGTTAAGCAGCCATAGTGTGTTTTCTGCATGTGTGACTCTGTTCTGTTTTGTAATTCAGTTCAAGTGTAACGGTTTTTACATTCCCTCTATCAGTGATACCTTATGAGAAGTGTCCTTTTCTGTGTGACTTATTTCACTTAGAATCGTCGTACCTAAATCCACTCATCATGCTGCTACTAACCTTACGACATTGATTTCATGGCTGAGTGGTATTCCATTGTACATAAGGACCACAACTTCTTTATCCATTTTTCTCTTTCCTGGGATATTTAAGGTGGAATGAAGTGGAGGTCCTGGTCAACAGAGCAGCCCTAAACTTTGGGGTGCTTGTGTCTTGCTGATTTTTAATTTTCCCAATTTATACCCCCATGAGTGGAAGTGCCCTATGCTCTCTAAGCTGTGTTTTTCAGATGTTTCAGGACTCACCGGACACTTCTCCGGAGTGGCTTTTGGCAATTTACATCCCGCCCATCAGTGTAGCAAGGCTCCCATTTCTCCATGGCCTGTCCTGCATTTCTGGTTTTGACACTTTTTTCAGCATGGCCCTTTTGACCGATGGGAAGCGAGACTTATTTGTAGCGCTGATTTGCCTTTCCAGGTTGCTTGGTTGGCCAAAAAGGGCGTATGCGTTTTTTCCTGAATATATTCAGGAAAAAACGCATACGCCCTTTTTGGCCAAGGGCATCATTGTCAACGTTTTGCCGCTTCTCATGTGCTTTAAAGGCGATTCGTATCTACCTCCTGAAATCTGTTTCCTGCAATTCTTCCTTCATTTCAAATCCGCTTCTTTGCCTTCCCTCAATATATTTGTGGACGAGAGTTATCATTTATAACTCTGCAGGTTTGTGAATTGCAGTGCCCTGAACCTCCATTTTACAACTCGTTTTTATGGGAGCTGGCCGCAAAATTGCAGAATGGCTTCAGGCCCTGTTCTGGTTCCGGGGGGCAGGCTGAGCCTGTGGTTAATTCTTCTTTCTGATGGGAAAATAGAGTGACCTGTGCCTGTCCCAACACCAAGAGCTAGTCTCTCGTTGGTTCCACGTCTTCCCGTTTATCCTCAGGACAAATTGCAACCTGTATGGAACAGGAGGTTAAAGGTGCTGATGCTCCAAGTAGGGAGCTTGCTAGTAAAGCAGCTGGAATGGCGAACCCGGGCACAAGGAGATGAGAAATGAGGTGCGTTTTAGAAACCTTTCCCCATCACACGGTGTACCATCTTCTGGGTTTCTCATGCATGTTTTTGATGTAGGAAGATGCCCTTGAACCTGGAGATTTGGGACCCATGCGATGGGTACCACGCAGTATTCCTTTAAAGGGTCTGTGTTTGCTCACCCAACCTCACCAAACCTCTCAGCCCCAAGAGTGTCCACCCTTATGTCTCATCCAGCTGTGCGTCTAGATATGGTCAATCCAGGTTGCATCACAGCCCCTGAACGCATTGTGTAAGAATTTCTCTCTCTTTCACTGTCTTTGTTTCATGGGTGTTTCAAAGTAATTTATTTTTATAAGGGGGTTTAGCTGCTTTTCACTGCTGTGTTTATGCCGCTTTACACCCACTTGACACACTAACAGAGAGATATCAATACATAGGTTTTACTATTATTATTAGTCAGATATATTCTTGTGCGGTGAATAGGGCGTGTTGAGTCCAGTTCTCTGAGCAAGGAGTAGGTCTTGTCTATTACATATTGGGTTTATGGAACGGTATCTGAGCTAATTTGATACCCTTGTTTTATGTATCACCCCACCTCACCTTTCCCGTTAAGCAGCCATAGTGTGTTTTCTGCATGTGTGACTCTGTTCTGTTTTGTAATTCAGTTCAAGTGTAACGGTTTTTACATTCCCTCTATCAGTGATACCTTATGAGAAGTGTCCTTTTCTGTGTGACTTATTTCACTTAGAATCGTCGTACCTAAATCCACTCATCATGCTGCTACTAACCTTACGACATTGATTTCATGGCTGAGTGGTATTCCATTGTACATAAGGACCACAACTTCTTTATCCATTTTTCTCTTTCCTGGGATATTTAAGGTGGAATGAAGTGGAGGTCCTGGTCAACAGAGCAGCCCTAAACTTTGGGGTGCTTGTGTCTTGCTGATTTTTAATTTTCCCAATTTATACCCCCATGAGTGGAAGTGCCCTATGCTCTCTAAGCTGTGTTTTTCAGATGTTTCAGGACTCACCGGACACTTCTCCGGAGTGGCTTTTGGCAATTTACATCCCGCCCATCAGTGTAGCAAGGCTCCCATTTCTCCATGGCCTGTCCTGCATTTCTGGTTTTGACACTTTTTTCAGCATGGCCCTTTTGACCGATTGGAAGCGAGACTTATTTGTAGCGCTGATTTGCCTTTCCAGGTTGCTTGGTTGGCCAAAAAGGGCGTATGCGTTTTTTCCTGAATATATTCAGGAAAAACGCATACGCCCTTTTTGGCCAAGGGCATCATTGTCAACGTTTTGCCGCTTTTCATGTGCTTTAAAGGCGATTCGTATCTACCTCCTGAAATCTGTTTCCTGCAATTCTGCCTTGATTTCAAATCCTCTTCTTTGCCTTCCCTCAATATATTTGTGGACGAGAGTTATCATTAATAACTCTGCAGGTTTGTGAATTGCAGTGCCCTGAACCTCCATTTTACAACTCGTTTTTATGGGAGCTGGCCGCAAAATCGCAGAATGGCTTCAGGCCCTGTTCTGGTTCCGGGCGGCAGGCTGAGCCTGTGGTTAATTCTTCTTTCTGATGGGAAAATAGAGTGACCTGTGCCTGTCCCAACACCAAGAGCTAGTCTCTCGTTGGTTCCACGTCTTCCCGTTTATATTCAGGACAAATTGCAACCTGCATGGAACAGGAGGTTAAAGGTGCTGATGCTCCAAGTAGGGAGCTTGCTAGTAAAGCGGCTGGAAAGGTGAACCCGGGCACAAGGAGATGAGAAATGAGGTGCGTTTTAGAAACCTTTCCCCATCACACGGTGTACCATCTTCTGGGTTTCTCATGCATGTTTTTGATGTAGGAAGATGCCCTTGAACCTGGAGATTTGGGACCCATGCGATGGGTACCATGCAGTATTACTTTAAAGGGTCTGCGTTTGCTCACCCAACCTCACCAAACCTCTCAGCCCCAAGAGTGTCCACCCTTATGTCTCATCCAGCTGTGCGTCTAGATATGGTCAATCCAGGTTGCATCACAGCCCCTGAACGCATTGTGTAAGAATTTCTCTCTCTTTCACTGTCTTTGTTTCATGGGTGTTTCAAAGTAATTTATTTTTATAATGGGGTTTAGCTGCTTTTCACTGCTGTGTTTATGCCGCTTTACACCCACTTGACACAATAACAGAGAGATATCAATACATAGGTTTTACGATTATTATTAGTCAGATATATTCTTGTGCGGTGAATAGGGCGTGTTGAGTCCAGTTCTCTGAGCAAGGAGTAGGTCTTGTCTATTACATATTGGGTTTATGGAACGGTATCTGAGCTAATTTGATACCCTTGTTTTATGTATCACCCCACCTCACCTTTCCCGTTAAGCAGCCATAGTGTGTTTTCTGCATGTGTGACTCTGTTCTGTTTTGTAATTCAGTTCAAGTGTAACGGTTTTTACATTCCCTCTATCAGTGATACCTTATGAGAAGTGTCCTTTTCTGTGTGACTTATTTCACTTAGAATCGTCGTACCTAAATCCACTCATCATGCTGCTACTAACCTTACGACATTGATTTCATGGCTGAGTGGTATTCCATTGTACATAAGGACCACAACTTCTTTATCCATTTTTCTCTTTCCTGGGATATTTAAGGTGGAATGAAGTGGAGGTCCTGGTCAACAGAGCAGCCCTAAACTTTGGGGTGCTTGTGTCTTGCTGATTTTTAATTTTCCCAATTTATACCCCCATGAGTGGAAGTGCCCTATGCTCTCTAAGCTGTGTTTTTCAGATGTTTCAGGACTCACCGGACACTTCTCCGGAGTGGCTTTTGGCAATTTACATCCCGCCCATCAGTGTAGCAAGGCTCCCATTTCTCCATGGCCTGTCCTGCATTTCTGGTTTTGACACTTTTTTCAGCATGGCCCTTTTGACCGATGGGAAGCGAGACTTCTTTGTAGCGCTGATTTGCCTTTCCAGGTTGCTTGGTTGGCCAAAAAGGGCGTATGCGATTTTTCCTGAATATATTCAGGAAAAAACGCATACGCCCTTTTTGGCCAAGGGCATCATTGTCAACGTTTTGCCGCTTTTCATGTGCTTTAAAGGCGATTCGTATCTACCTCCTGAAATCTGTTTCCTGCAATTCTGCCTTGATTTCAAATCCTCTTCTTTGCCTTCCCTCAATATATTTGTGGACGAGAGTTATCATTAATAACTCTGAAGGTTTGTGAATTGCAGTGCCCTGAACCTCCATTTTACAACTCGTTTTTATGGGAGCTGGAGGCAAAATCGCAGAATGGCTTCAGGCCCTGTTCTGGTTCCGGGGGGCAGGCTGAGCCTTTGGTTAATTCTTCTTTCTGATGGGAAAATAGAGTGACCTGTGCCTGTCCCAACACCAAGAGCTAGTCTCTCGTTGGTTCCACGTCTTCCCGTTTATCCTCAGGACAAATTGCAACCTGTATGGAACAGGAGGTTAAAGGTGCTGATGCTCCAAGTAGGGAGCTTGCTAGTAAAGCGGCTGGAATGGCGAACCCGGGCACAAGGAGATGAGAAATGAGGTGCGTTTTAGAAACCTTTCCCCATCACACGGTGTACCATCTTCTGGGTTTCTCATGCATGTTTTTGATGTAGGAAGATGCCCTTGAACCTGGAGATTTGGGACCCATGCGATGGGTACCACGCAGTATTCCTTTAAAGGGTCTGCGTTTGCTCACCCAACCTCACCAAACCTCTCAGCCCCAAGAGTGTCCACCCTTATGTCTCATCCAGCTGTGCGTCTAGATATGGTCAATCCAGGTTGCATCACAGCCCCTGAACGCATTGTGTAAGAATTTCTCTCTCTTTCACTGTCTTTGTTTCATGGGTGTTTCAAAGTAATTTATTTTTATAATGGGGTTTAGCTGCTTTTCACTGCTGTGTTTATGCCGCTTTACACCCACTTGACACACTAACAGAGAGATATCAATACATAGGTTTTACGATTATTATTAGTCAGATATATTCTTGTGCGGTGAATAGGGCGTGTTGAGTCCAGTTCTCTGAGCCAGGAGTACGTCTTGTCTATTACATATTGGGTTTATGGAACGGTATCTGAGCTAATTTGATACCCTTGTTTTATGTATCACCCCACCTCACCTTTCCCGTTAAGCAGCCATAGTGTGTTTTCTGCATGTGTGACTCTGTTCTGTTTTGTAATTCAGTTCAAGTGTAACGGTTTTTACATTCCCTCTATCAGTGATACCTTATGAGAAGTGTCCTTTTCTGTGTGACTTATTTCACTTAGAATCGTCGTACCTAAATCCTCTCATCATGCTGCTACTAACCTTACGACATTGATTTCATGGCTGAGTGATATTCCATTGTACATAAGGATCACAACTTCTTTATCCATTTCTCTCTTTCCTGGGATATTTAAGGTGGAATGAAGTGGAGGTCCTGGTCAACAGAGCAGCCCTCAACTTTGGGGTGCTTGTGTCTTGCTGATTTTTAATTTTCCAAATTTATACCCCCATGAGTGGAAGTGCCCTATGCTCTCTAAGCTGTGTTTTTCAGATGTTTCAGGACTCACCGGACACTTCTCCGGAGTGGCTCTTGGCAATTTACATCCCGCCCATCAGTGTAGCAAGTCTCCCATTTCTCCATGGCCTGTCCTGCATTTCTGGTTTTGACACTTTTTTCAGCATGACCCTTTTGACCGATGGGATGCGAGACTTCTTTGTAGCGCTGATTTGCCTTTCCAGGTTGCTTGGTTGGCCAAAAAGGGCGTATGCGTTTTTTCCTGAATATATTCAGGAAAAAACGCATACGCCCTTTTTGGCCAAGGGCATCATTGTCAACGTTTTGCCGCTTTTCATGTGCTTTAAAGGCGATTCGTATCTACCTCCTGAAATCTGTTTCGTGCAATTCTGCCTTGATTTCAAATCCTCTTCTTTGCCTTCCCTCAATATATTTGTGGACGAGGGTTATCATTAATAACTCTGCAGGTTTGTGAATTGCAGTGCCCTGAACCTCCATTTTACAACTCGTTTTTATGGGAGCTGGCCGCAAAATCGCAGAATGGCTTCAGGCCCTGTTCTGGTTCCGGGGGGCAGGCTGAGCCTGTGGTTAATTCTTCTTTCTGATGGGAAAATAGAGTGACCTGTGCCTGTCCCAACACCAAGAGCTAGTCTCTCGTTGGTTCCACGTCTTCCCGTTTATCCTCAGGACAAATTGCAACCTGTACGGAACAGGAGGTTAAAGGTGCTGATGCTCCAAGTAGGGAGCTTGCTAGTAAAGCGGCTGGAATGGCGAACCCGGGCACAAGGAGATGAGAAATGAGGTGCGTTTTAGAAACCTTTCCCCATCACACGGTGTACCATCTTCTGGGTTTCTCATGTATGTTTTTGATGTAGGAAGATGCCCTTGAACCTGGAGATTTGGGACCCATGCGATGGGTACCACGCAGTATTCCTTTAAAGGGTCTGCATTTGCTCACCCAACCTCACCAAACCTCTCAGCCCCAAGAGTGTCCACCCTTATGTCTCATCCAGCTGTGCGTCTAGATATGGTCAATCCAGGTTGCATCACAGCCCCTGAACGCATTGTGTAAGAATTTCTCTCTCTTTCACTGTCTTTGTTTCATGGGTGTTTCAAAGTAATTTATTTTTATAATGGGGTTTAGCTGCTTTTCACTGCTGTGTTTATGCCGCTTTACACCCACTTGACACACTAACAGAGAGATATCAATACATAGGTTTTACGATTATTATTAGTCAGATATATTCTTGTGCGGTGAATAGGGCGTGTTGAGTCCAGTTCTCTGAGCCAGGAGTAGGTCTTGTCTATTACATATTGGGTTTATGGAACGGTATCTGAGCTAATTTGATACCCTTGTTTTATGTATCACCCCACCTCACCTTTCCCGTTAAGCAGCCATAGTGTGTTTTCTGCATGTGTGACTCTGTTCTGTTTTGTAATTCAGTTCAAGTGTAACGGTTTTTACATTCCCTCTATCAGTGATACCTTATGAGAAGTGTCCTTTTCTGTGTGACTTATTTCACTTAGAATCGTCGTACCTAAATCCACTCATCATGCTGCTACTAACCTTACGGCATTGATTTCATGGCTGAGTGATATTCCATTGTACATAAGGACCACAACTTCTTTATCCATTTTTCTCTTTCCTGGGATATTTAAGGTGGAATGAAGTGGAGGTCCTGGTCAACAGAGCAGCCCTAAACTTTGGGGTGCTTGTGTCTTGCTGATTTTTAATTTTCCCAATTTATACCCCCATGAGTGGAAGTGCCCTATGCTCTCTAAGCTGTGTTTTTCAGATGTTTCAGGACTCACCGGACACTTCTCCGGAGTGGCTCTTGGCAATTTACATCCCGCCCATCAGTGTAGCAAGGCTCCCATTTCTCCATGGCCTGTCCTGCATTTCTGGTTTTGACACTTTTTTCAGCATGGCCCTTTTGACCGATGGGAAGCGAGACTTCTTTGTAGCGCTGATTTGCCTTTCCAGGTTGCTTGGTTGGCCAAAAAGGGCGTATGCGTTTTTTCCTGAATATATTCAGGAAAAAACGCATACGCCCTTTTTGGCCAAGGGCATCATTGTCAACGTTTTGCCGCTTTTCATGTGCTTTAAAGGCGATTCGTATCTACCTCCTGAAATCTGTTTCCTGCAATTCTGCCTTGATTTCAAATCCTCTTCTTTGCCTTCCCTCAATATATTTGTGGACGAGAGTTCTCATTTATAACTCTGCAGGTTTGTGAATTGCAGTGCCCTGAACCTCCATTTTACAACTCGTTTTTATGGGAGCTGGCCGCAAAATCGCAGAATGGCTTCAGGCCCTGTTCTGGTTCCGGGGGTCAGGCTGAGCCTGTGGTTAATTCTTCTTTCTGATGGGAAAATAGAGTGACCTGTGCCTGTCCCAACACCAAGAGCTAGTCTCTCGTTGGTTCCACGTCTTCCCGTTTATCCTCAGGACAAATTGCAACCCGCATGGAACAGGAGGTTAAAGGTGCTGATGCTCCAAGTAGGGAGCTTGCTAGTAAAGCGGCTGGAATGGCGAACCCGGGCACAAGGAGTTGAGAAATGAGGTGCGTTTTAGAAACCTTTCCCCATCACACGGTGTACCATCTTCTGGGTTTCTCATGCATGTTTTAGATGTAGGAAGATGCCCTTGAACCTGGAGATTTGGGACCCATGCGATGGGTACCACGCAGTATTACTTTAAAGGGTCTGCATTTGCTCACCCAACCTCACCAAACCTCTCAGCCCCAAGAGTGTCCACCCTTATGTCTCATCCAGCTGTGCGTCTAGATATGGTCAATCCAGGTTGCATCACAGCCCCTGAACGCATTGTGTAAGAATTTCTCTCTCTTTCACTGTCTTTGTTTCATGGGTGTTTCAAAGTAATTTATTTTTATAATGGGGTTTAGCTGCTTTTCACTGCTGTGTTTATGCTGCTTTACACCCACTTGACACACTAACAGAGAGATATCAATACATAGGTTTTACGATTATTATTAGTCAGATATATTCTTGTGCGGTGAATAGGGCGTGTTGAGTCCAGTTCTCTGAGCAAGGAGTAGGTCTTGTCTATTACATATTGAGTTTATGGAACGGTATCTGAGCTAATTTGATACCCTTGTTTTATGTATCACCCCACCTCACCTTTCCCGTTAAGCAGCCATAGTGTGTTTTCTGCATGTGTGACTCTGTTCTGTTTTGTAATTCAGTTCAAGTGTAACGGTTTTTACATTCCCTCTATCAGTGATACCTTATGAGAAGTGTCCTTTTCTGTGTGACTTATTTCACTTAGAATCGTCGTACCTAAATCCACTCATCATGCTGCTACTAACCTTACGACATTGATTTCATGGCTGAGTGATATTCCATTGTACATAAGGACCACAACTTCTTTATCCATTTTTCTCTTTCCTGGGATATTTAAGGTGGAATGAAGTGGAAGTCCTGGTCAACAGAGCAGCCCTAAACTTTGGGGTGCTTGTGTCTTGCTGATTTTTAATTTTCCCAATTTATACCCCCATGAGTGGAAGTGCCCTATGCTCTCTAAGCTGTGTTTTTCAGATGTTTCAGGACTCACCGGACACTTCTCCGGAGTGGCTTTTGGCAATTTACATCCCGCCCATCAGTGTAGCAAGGCTCCCATTTCTCCATGGCCTGTCCTGCATTTCTGGTTTTGACACTTTTTTCAGCATGGCCCTTTTGACCGATGGGAAGCGAGACTTGTTTGTAGCGCTGATTTGCCTTTCCAGGCTGCTTGGTTGGCCAAAAAGGGCGTATGCGTTTTTTCCTGAATATATTCAGGAAAAAACGCATACGCCCTTTTTGGCCAAGGGCATCATTGTCAACGTTTTGCCGCTTCTCATGTGCTTTAAAGGCGATTCGTATCTACCTCCTGAAATCTGTTTCCTGCAATTCTGCCTTGATTTCAAATCCGCTTCTTTGCCTTCCCTCAATATATTTGTGGACGAGAGTTATCATTTATAACTCTGCAGGTTTGTGAATTGCAGTGCCCTGAACCTCCATTTTACAACTCGTTTTTATGGGAGCTGGCCGCAAAATTGCAGAATGGCTTCAGGCCCTGTTCTGGTTCCGGGGGGCAGTCTGAGCCTGTGGTTAATTCTTCTTTCTGATGGGAAAATAGAGTGACCTGTGCCTGTCCCAACACCAAGAGCTAGTCTCTCGTTGGTTCCACGTCTTCCCGTTTATCCTCAGGACAAATTGCAACCTGCATGGAACAGGAGGTTAAAGGTGCTGATGCTCCAAGTAGGGAGCTTGCTAGTAAAGCGGCTGGAATGGCGAACCCGGGCACAAGGAGATGAGAAATGAGGTGCGTTTTAGAAACCTTTCCCCATCACACGGTGTACCATCTTCTGGGTTTCTCATGCATGTTTTCGATGTAGGAAGATGTCCTTGAACCTGGAGATTTGGGACCCATGCGATGGGTACCACGCAGTATTCCTTTAAAGGGTCTGCGTTTGCTCACCCAACCTCACCAAACCTCTCAGCCCCAAGAGTGTCCACCCTTATGTCTCATCCAGGTGTGCGTCTAGATATGGTCAATCCAGGTTGCATCACAGCCCCTGAACGCATTGTGTAAGAATTTCTCTCTCTTTCACTGTCTTTGTTTCATGGGTGTTTCAAAGTAATTTATTTTTATAATGGGGTTTAGCTGCTTTTCACTGCTGTGTTTATGCCGCTTTACACCCACTTGACACAATAACAGAGAGATATCAATACATAGGTTTTACGATTATTATTAGTCAGATATATTCTTGTGCGGTGAATAGGGCGTGTTGAGTCCAGTTCTCTGAGCAAGGAGTAGGTCTTGTCTATTACATATTGGGTTTATGGAACGGTATCTGAGCTAATTTGATACCCTTGTTTTATGTATCACCCCACCTCACCTTTCCCGTTAAGCAGCCATAGTGTGTTTTCTGCATGTGTGACTCTGTTCTGTTTTGTAATTCAGTTCAAGTGTAACGGTTTTTACATTCCCTCTATCAGTGATACCTTATGAGAAGTGTCCTTTTCTGTGTGACTTATTTCACTTAGAATCGTCCTACCTAAATCCACTCATCATGCTGCTACTAACCTTACGACATTGATTTCATGGCTGAGTGGTATTCCATTGTACATAAGGACCACAACTTCTTTATCCATTTTTCTCTTTCCTGGGATATTTAAGGTGGAATGAAGTGGAGGTCCTGGTCAACAGAGCAGCCCTAAACTTTGGGGTGCTTGTGTCTTGCTGATTTTTCATTTTCCCAATTTATACCCCCATGAGTGGAAGTGCCCTATGCTCTCTAAGCTGTGTTTTTCAGATGTTTCAGGACTCACCGGACACTTCTCCGGAGTGGCTTTTGGCAATTTACATCCCGCCCATCAGTGTAGCAAGGCTCCCATTTCTCCATGGCCTGTCCTGCATTTCTGGTTTTGACACTTTTTTCAGCATGGCCCTTTTGACCGATGGGAAGCGAGACTTCTTTGTAGCGCTGATTTGCCTTTCCAGGTTGCTTGGTTGGCCAAAAAGGGCGTATGCGATTTTTCCTGAATATATTCAGGAAAAAACGCATACGCCCTTTTTGGCCAAGGGCATCATTGTCAACGTTTTGCCGCTTTTCATGTGCTTTAAAGGCGATTCGTATCTACCTCCTGAAATCTGTTTCCTGCAATTCTGCCTTGATTTCAAATCCTCTTCTTTGCCTTCCCTCAATATATTTGTGGACGAGAGTTATCATTAATAACTCTGCAGGTTTGTGAATTGCAGTGCCCTGAACCTCCATTTTACAACTCGTTTTTATGGGAGCTGGCCGCAAAATCGCAGAATGGCTTCAGGCCCTGTTCTGGTTCCGGGGGGCAGGCTGAGCCTGTGGTTAATTCTTCTTTCTGATGGGAAAATAGAGTGACCTGTGCCTGTCCCAACACCAAGAGCTAGTCTCTCGTTGGTTCCACGTCTTCCCGTTTATCCTCAGGACAAATTGCAACCTGCATGGAACAGGAGGTTAAAGGTGCTGATGCTCCAAGTAGGGAGCTTGCTAGTAAAGCGGCTGGAATGGCGAACCCGGGCACAAGGAGATGAGAAATGAGGTGCGTTTTAGAAACCTTTCCCCATCACACGGTGTACCATCTTCTGGGTTTCTCATGCATGTTTTCGATGTAGGAAGATGTCCTTGAACCTGGAGATTTGGGACCCATGCGATGGGTACCACGCAGTATTACTTTAAAGGGTCTGCGTTTGCTCACCCAACCTCACCAAACCTCTCAGCCCCAAGAATGTCCACCCTTATGTCTCATCCAGCTGTGCGTCTAGATATGGTCAATCCAGGTTGCATCACAGCCCCTGAACGCATTGTGTAAGAATTTCTCTCTCTTTCACTGTCTTTGTTTCATGGGTGTTTCAAAGTAATTTATTTTTATAATGGGGTTTAGCTGCTTTTCACTGCTGTGTTTATGCCGCTTTACACCCACTTGACACACTAACAGAGAGATATCAATACATAGGTTTTACGATTATTATTAGTCAGATATATTCTTGTGCGGTGAATAGGGCGTGTTGAGTCCAGTTCTCTGAGCAAGGAGTAGGTCTTGTCTATTACATATTGGGTTTATGGAACGGTATCTGAGCTAATTTGATACCCTTGTTTTATGTATCACCCCACCTCACCTTTCCCGTTAAGCAGCCATAGTGTGTTTTCTGCATGTGTGACTCTGTTCTGTTTTGTAATTCAGTTCAAGTGTAACGGTTTTTACATTCCCTCTATCAGTGATACCTTATGAGAAGTGTCCTTTTCTGTGTGACTTATTTCACTTAGAATCGTCGTACCTAAATCCACTCATCATGCTGCTACTAACCTTACGACATTGATTTCATGGCTGAGTGGTATTCCATTGTACATAAGGACCACAACTTCTTTATCCATTTTTCTCTTTCCTGGGATATTTAAGGTGGAATGAAGTGGAGGTCCTGGTCAACAGAGCAGCCCTAAACTTTGGGGTGCTTGTGTCTTGCTGATTTTTCATTTTCCCAATTTATACCCCCATGAGTGGAAGTGCCCTATGCTCTCTAAGCTGTGTTTTTCAGATGTTTCAGGACTCACCGGACACTTCTCCGGAGTGACTTTTGGCAATTTACATCCCGCCCATCAGTGTAGCAAGGCTCCCATTTCTCCATGGCCTGTCCTGCATTTCTGGTTTTGACACTTTTTTCAGCATGGCCCTTTTGACCGATGGGAAGCGAGACTTATTTGTAGCGCTGATTTGCCTTTCCAGGTTGCTTGGTTGGCCAAAAAGGGCGTATGCGTTTTTTCCTGAATATATTCAGGAAAAAACGCATACGCCCTTTTTGGCCAAGGGCATCATTGTCAACGTTTTGCCGCTTTTCATGTGCTTTAAAGGCGATTCGTATCTACCTCCTGAAATCTGTTTCCTGCAATTCTGCCTTGATTTCAAATCCTCTTCTTTGCCTTCCCTCAATATATTTGTGGACGAGAGTTATCATTAATAACTCTGCAGGTTTGTGAATTGCAGTGCCCTGAACCTCCATTTTACAACTCGTTTTTATGGGAGCTGGCCGCAAAATCGCAGAATGGCTTCAGGCCCTGTTCTGGTTCCGGGCGGCAGGCTGAGCCTGTGGTTAATTCTTCTTTCTGATGGGAAAATAGAGTGACCTGTGCCTGTCCCAACACCAAGAGCTAGTCTCTCGTTGGTTCCACGTCTTCCCGTTTATCCTCAGGACAAATTGCAACCTGCATGGAACAGGAGGTTAAAGGTGCTGATGCTCCAAGTAGGGAGCTTGCTAGTAAAGCGGCTGGAATGGCGAACCCGGGCACAAGGAGATGAGAAATGAGGTGCGTTTTAGAAACCTTTCCCCATCACACGGTGTACCATCTTCTGGGTTTCTCATGCATGTTTTTGATGTAGGAAGATGCCCTTGAACCTGGAGATTTGGGACCCATGCGATGGGTACCACGCAGTATTACTTTAAAGGGTCTGCGTTTGCTCACCCAACCTCACCAAACCTCTCAGCCCCAAGAGTGTCCACCCTTATGTCTCATCCAGCTGTGCGTCTAGATATGGTCAATCCAGGTTGCATCACAGCCCCTGAACGCATTGTGTAAGAATTTCTCTCTCTTTCACTGTCTTTGTTTCATGGGTGTTACAAAGTAATTTATTTTTATAATGGGGTTTAGCTGCTTTTCACTGCTGTGTTTATGCCGCTTTACACCCACTTGACACAATAACGGAGAGATATCAATACATAGGTTTTACGATTATTATTAGTCAGATATATTCTTGTGCGGTGAATAGGGCGTGTTGAGTCCAGTTCTCTGAGCAAGGAGTAGGTCTTGTCTATTACATATTGGGTTTATGGAACGGTATCTGAGCTAATTTGATACCCTTGTTTTATGTATCACCCCACCTCACCTTTCCCGTTAAGCAGCCATAGTGTGTTTTCTGCATGTGTGACTCTGTTCTGTTTTGTAATTCAGTTCAAGTGTAACGGTTTTTACATTCCCTCTATCAGTGATACCTTATGAGAAGTGTCCTTTTCTGTGTGACTTATTTCACTTAGAATCGTCGTACCTAAATCCACTCATCATGCTGCTACTAACCTTACGACATTGATTTCATGGCTGAGTGGTATTCCATTGTACATAAGGACCACAACTTCTTTATCCATTTTTCTCTTTCCTGGGATATTTAAGGTGGAATGAAGTGGAGGTCCTGGTCAACAGAGCAGCCCTAAACTTTGGGGTGCTTGTGTCTTGCTGATTTTTAATTTTCCCAATTTATACCCCCATGAGTGGAAGTGCCCTATGCTCTCTAAGCTGTGTTTTTCAGATGTTTCAGGACTCACCGGACACTTCTCCGGAGTGGCTTTTGGCAATTTACATCCCGCCCATCAGTGTAGCAAGGCTCCCATTTCTCCATGGCCTGTCCTGCATTTCTGGTTTTGACACTTTTTTCAGCATGGCCCTTTTGACCGATGGGAAGCGAGACTTATTTGTAGCGCTGATTTGCCTTTCCAGGTTGCTTGGTTGGCCAAAAAGGGCGTATGCGTTTTTTCCTGAATATATTCAGGAAAAAACGCATACGCCCTTTTTGGCCAAGGGCATCATTGTCAACGTTTTGCCGCTTCTCATGTGCTTTAAAGGCGATTCGTATCTACCTCCTGAAATCTGTTTCCTGCAATTCTTCCTTCATTTCAAATCCGCTTCTTTGCCTTCCCTCAATATATTTGTGGACGAGAGTTATCATTTATAACTCTGCAGGTTTGTGAATTGCAGTGCCCTGAACCTCCATTTTACAACTCGTTTTTATGGGAGCTGGCCGCAAAATTGCAGAATGGCTTCAGGCCCTGTTCTGGTTCCGGGGGGCAGGCTGAGCCTGTGGTTAATTCTTCTTTCTGATGGGAAAATAGAGTGACCTGTGCCTGTCCCAACACCAAGAGCTAGTCTCTCGTTGGTTCCACGTCTTCCCGTTTATCCTCAGGACAAATTGCAACCTGTATGGAACAGGAGGTTAAAGGTGCTGATGCTCCAAGTAGGGAGCTTGCTAGTAAAGCAGCTGGAATGGCGAACCCGGGCACAAGGAGATGAGAAATGAGGTGCGTTTTAGAAACCTTTCCCCATCACACGGTGTACCATCTTCTGGGTTTCTCATGCATGTTTTTGATGTAGGAAGATGCCCTTGAACCTGGAGATTTGGGACCCATGCGATGGGTACCACGCAGTATTCCTTTAAAGGGTCTGTGTTTGCTCACCCAACCTCACCAAACCTCTCAGCCCCAAGAGTGTCCACCCTTATGTCTCATCCAGCTGTGCGTCTAGATATGGTCAATCCAGGTTGCATCACAGCCCCTGAACGCATTGTGTAAGAATTTCTCTCTCTTTCACTGTCTTTGTTTCATGGGTGTTTCAAAGTAATTTATTTTTATAAGGGGGTTTAGCTGCTTTTCACTGCTGTGTTTATGCCGCTTTACACCCACTTGACACACTAACAGAGAGATATCAATACATAGGTTTTAAGATTATTACTAGTCAGATATATTCTTGTGCGGTGAATAGGCCGTGTTGAGTCCAGTTCTCTGAGCAAGTAGTAGGTCTTGTCTATTACATATTGGGTTTATGGAACGGTATCTGAGCTAATTTGAAACCCTTGTTTTATGTATCACCCCACTTCACCTTTCCCATTAAGCAGCCATAGTGTGTTTTCTGCATGTGAGACTCTGTTCTGTTTTGTAATTCAGTTCAAGTGTAACGGTTTTTACATTCCCTCTATAAGTGATACCTTATGAGAAGTGTCCTTTTCTGTGTGACTTATTTCACTTAGAATCGTCGTACCTAAATCCACTCATCATGCTGCTACTACCCTTATGACATTGATTTCCTGGCTGAGTGATATTCCATTGTACATAAGGACCACAACTTCTTTATCCATTTTTCTCTTTCCTGGGATATTGAAGGTGGAATGAAGTGGAGGTCCTTGTCAACAGAGCAGCCCTAAACTTTGGGGTGCTTGTGTCTTGCTGATTTTTAATTTTCCCAATTTATACCCCCATGAGTGGAAGTGCCCTATGCTCTCTAAGCTGTGTTTTTTAGATATTTCAGGACTCACCGTACACTTCTCCAGAGTGGCTGTTGGCAATTTACATCCCGCCCATCAGTGTAGCAAGGCTCCCATTTCTCCATGGCCTGTCCTGCATTTCTGGTTTTGACACTTTTTTCAGCATGGCCCTTTTGACCGATGGGAAGCGAGACTTCTTTGTAGCGCTGATTTGCCTTTCCAGGTTGCTTGGTTGGCCAAAAAGGGCGTATGCACTTTTTCCTGAATATATTCAGGAAAAAACGCATACGCCCTTTTTGGCCAAGGGCATCATTGTCAACGTTTTGCCGCTTTTCATGTGCTTTAAAGGCAATTCGAATCTACCTCCTGAAATCTGTTTCCTGCAATTCTGCCTTGATTTCAAATCCTCTTCTTTGCCTTCCCTCAATATATTTGTGGACGAGAGTTATCATTTATAACTCTGCATGTTTGTGAATTGCAGTGCCCGGAAGCTCCATTTTACAACTCGGTTTTTGGGAGCAGGCCGCAAAAGCGCAGGATGGCTTCAGGCCCTCTTCTGGTTCCGGGTGGCAGAATGAGCCTGTGGTTAATTCTTCTTCCTGATGGGAAAATAGAGTGACCTGTGCCTGTCCCAACACCAAGAGCTAGTCTCTCATTGGTTCCCCGTCTTCCCGTTCATCCTCAGGACAAATTGCAACCTGTACGGAACAGAAGGTTAAAGGTGCTGATGCTCCAAGTAGGGAGATTGGTAGTAAAGCGGCTGGAATGGCGAACCCGGGCACACGGAGATGAGAAATGAGGTGCGTTTTAGAAACCTTTCCCCATCACAAGGTGTACCATCTTCTTGGTTTCTCATGCATGTTTTCGATGTAGGAACATGCCCTTGAACCTGTAGATTTGGGACACATGCGATGGGTACCACGTAGTATTATTTAAACGGTCTGCATTTGCTCACCCAACCTGACCAAAACTCTCAGCCCCAAGAGTGTCCACCCTTATGTCTCATCCAGCTGTGGGTCTAGATATGGTCAATCCAGGTTGCATCACTGCCCCTGAACGCATTGTGTAAGAATTTCTCTCTCTTACACTGTCTTTGTTTCATGGGTTTTTTAAAGTCATTTATTTTTATAATGGGGTTTAGCTGCTTTTCACTGCTGTGTTTATGCCGCTTTACACCCACTTGACACACTAACAGAGAGATATCAATACATAGGTTTTAAGATTATTACTAGTCAGATATATTCTCGTGCGGTGAATAGGGCGTGTTGAGTCCAGTTCTCTGAGCAAGGAGTAGGTCTTGTCTATTACATATTGGGTTTATGGAACGGTATCTGAGCTAATTTGAAACCCTTGTTTTATGTATCACCCCACCTCACCTTTCCCGTTAAGCAGCCATAGTGTGTTTTCTGCATGTTTGACTTTGTTCTGTTTTGTAATTCAGTTCAAGTGTAACGGTTTTTACATTCCCTCTATAAGTGATACCTTATGAGAAGTGTCCTTTTCTGTGTGACTTATTTCACTTAGAATCGTCGTACCTAAATCCACTCATCATGCTGCTATTAGCCTTATGACATTGATTTCATGGCTGAGTGATATTCCATTGTACATAAGGACCACAACTTCTTTATCCATTTTTCTCTTTCCTGGGATATTTAGGTGGAATGAAGTGGAGGTCCTTGTCAACAGAGCAGCCCTAAACTTTGGGGTGCTTGTGTCTTGCTGATGTTTAATTTTCCCAATTTATACCCCCATGAGTGGAAGTGCCCTATGCTCTGTAAGCTCTGATTTTTATATGTTTCAGGACTCACCGTACACTTCTCCAGAGTGGCTGATGGCAATTTACATCCCGCCCATCAGTGTAGCAAGGCTCCCATTTCTCCATGGCCTGTCCTGCATTTCTGGTTTTGACACTTTTTTCAGCATGGCCCTTTTGACCGATGGGAAGCGAGACTTCTTTGTAGCGCTGATTTGCCTTTCCAGGTTGCTTGGTTGGCCAAAAAGGGCGTATGCGCTTTTTCCTGAATATATTCAGGAAAAAACGCATACGCCCTTTTTGGCCAAGGGCATCATTGTCAACGTTTTGCCGCTTTTCATGTGCTTTAAAGGCAATTCGAATCTACCTCCTGAAATCTGTTTCCTGCAATTCTGCCTTGATTTCAAATCCTCTTCTTTGCCTTCCCTCAATATATTTGTGGACGAGAGTTATCATTTATAACTCTGCATGTTTGTGAATTGCAGTGCCCGGAAGCTCCATTTTACAACTCGGTTTTTGGGAGCAGGCCGCAAAAGCGCAGGATGGCTTCAGGCCCTGTTCTGGTTCCGGGGGGCAGGCTGAGCCTGTGGTTAATTCTTCTTCCTGATGGGAAAATAGAGTGACCTGTGTCTGTCCCAACACCAAGAGCCAGTCTCTCATTGGTTCCCCGTTTTCCCTTTCATCCTCAGGACAAATTGCAACCTGTACGGAACAGAAGGTTAAAGGTGCTGATGCTCCAAGTAGGGAGATTGCTAGTAAAGCGGCTGGAATGGGGAACCCGGGCACAAGGAGAAGAGAAATGAGGTGCGTTTTAGAAACCTTTCCCCATCACATGTTGTACCATCTTCTGGGTTTCTCATGCATGTTTTCGATGTAGGAAGATGCCCTTGAACCTGGAGATTTGGGACCCATGCGATGGGTACCACGTAGTATTATTTAAAGGGTCTGCATTTGCTCACCCAACCTCACCAGACCTCTCAGCCCCAAGAGTGTCCACCCTTATGTCTCATCCAGCTGTGGGTCTAGATATGGTCAATCCAGGTTGCATCACTGCCCCTGAACGCATTGTGTAAGAATTTCTCTCTCTTACACTGTCTTTGTTTCATGGGTTTTTTAAAGTCATTTATTTTTATAATGGGGTTTAGCTGCTTTTCACTGCTGTGTTTATGCCGCTTTACACCCACTTGACACACTAACAGAGAGATATCAATACATAGGTTTTAAGATTATTACTAGTCAGATATATTCTCGTGCGGTGAATAGGGCGTGTTGAGTCCAGTTCTCTGAGCAAGGAGTAGATCTTGTCTATTACATATTGGGTTTCTGGAACGGTATCTGAGCTAATTTGAAACCCTTGTTTTATGTATCACCCCACTTCACCTTTCCCGTTAAGCAGCCATAGTGTGTTTTCTGCATGTGAGACTCTGTTCTGTTTTGTAATTCAGTTCAAGTGTAACGGTTTTTACATTCCCTCTATAAGTGATACCTTATGAGAAGTGTCCTTTTCTGTGTGACTTATTTCACTTAGAATCTTCGTACCTAAATCCACTCATCATGCTGCTACTAGCCTTATGACATTGATTTCATGGCTGAGTGATATTCCATTGTACATAAGGACCACAACTTCTTTATCCATTTTTCTCTTTCCTGGGATATTGAAGGTGGAATGAAGTGGAGGTCCTTGTCAACAGAGCAGCCCTAAACTTTGGGGTGCTTGTGTCTTGCTGATGTTTAATTTTCCTTATTTATACCCCCATGAGTGGAAGTACCCTATGCTCTATAAGCTGTGTTTTTTAGATGTTTCAGGACTCACCGTACACTTCTTCAGAGTGGCTGTTGGCAATTTACATCCCGCCCATCAGTGTAGCAAGGCTCCCATTTCTCCATGGCCTGTCCTGCATTTCTGGTTTTGACACTTTTTTCAGCATGGCCCTTTTGACCAATGGGAAGCGAGACTTCTTTGTAGTGCTGATTTGCCTTTCCAGGTTGCTTGGTTGGCCAAAAAGGGTGTATGCGTTTTTTCCTGAATATATTCAGGAAAAAACGCATACGCCCTTTTTGGCCAAGGGCATCATTGTCAACGTTTTGCCGCTTTTCATGTGCTTTAAAGGCGATTCGAATCTACCTACTGAAATCTGTTTCCTGCAATTCTGCCTTGATTTCAAATCCTTTTCTTTGCCTTCCCTCAATATATTTGTGGACGAGAGTTATCATTTATAACTCTGCAGGTTTGTGAATTGCAGTGCCCGGAAGCTCCATTTTACAACTCGCGTTTTTGGGAGGTGGCTGCGAAAGCGCACGATGGTTTCAGGCCCTGTTCTGGTTCCGGGGAGCAGGCTGAGCCTGTGGTTAATTCTTCTTCCTGATGGGAAAATAGAGTGACCTGTGTCTGTCCCAACACCAAGAGCTAGTCCCTCATTGGTTCCCCATCTTCCCGTTCATTGTCAGGACAAATTGCAACCTGTACAGAACAGGAGGTTAAAGGTGATGATGCTCCAAGTAGGGAGATTGCTAGTAAAGCAGCTGGAATGGCGAACCGGGGCACAAGGAGATGAGAAATGAGGTGCGTTTCAGAAACCTTTCCCCATCACATGGTGTACCATCGTCTGGGTTTCTCATGCATGTTTTCAATGTAGCAGGATTCCCTTGAACCTGGAGATTTGGGACCCATGCGATGGGTACCACTCAGTATTACTTTAAAGGGTCTGCGTTTGCTCACCCAACCTCACCAAACCTCTCAGCCCCAAGAGTGTCCACCCTTATGTCTCATCCAGCTGTGGGTCTAGATATGGTCAATCCAGGTTGCATCACAGCCCCTGAACGCATTGTGTAAGAATTTCGCTCTCTTTCACTGTCTTTGTTTCATGGGTTTTTCAAAGTAATTTATTTTTATAATGGGGTTTAGCTGCTTTTCACTGCTGTGTTTATGCCGCTTTACACCCACTTGACACACTAACAGAGAGATATCAATACATAGGTTTTAAGATTATTACTAGTCAGATATATTCTTGTGCGGTGAATAGGCCATGTTGAGTCCAGTTCTCTGAGCAAGGAGTAGGTCTTGTCTATTACATATTGGGTTTATGGAACGGTATCTGAGCTAATTTGAAACCCTTGTTTTATGTATCACCCCACTTCACCTTTCCCGTTAAGCAGCCATAGTGTGTTTTCTGCATGTGAGACTCTGTTCTGTTTTGTAATTAAGTTCAAGTGTAACGGTTTTTACATTCCCTCTATAAGTGATACCTTATGAGAAGTGTCCTTTTCTGTGTGACTTATTTCACTTAGAATCGTCGTACCTAAATCCACTCATCATGCTGCTACTACCCTTATGACATTGATTTCCTGGCTGAGTGATATTCCATTGTACATAAGGACCACAACTTCTTTATCCATTTTTCTCTTTCCTGGGATATTGAAGGTGGAATGAAGTGGAGGTCCTTGTCAACAGAGCAGCCCTAAACTTTGGGGTGCTTGTGTCTTGCTGATTTTTAATTTTCCCAATTTATACCCCCATGAGTGGAAGTGCCCTATGCTCTCTAAGCTGTGTTTTTTAGATGTTTCAGGACTCACCGTACACTTCTCCAGAGTGGCTGTTGGCAATTTACATCCCGCCCATCAGTGTAGCAAGGCTCCCATTTCTCCATGGCCTGTCCTGCATTTCTGGTTTTGAGACTTTTTTCAGCATGGCCCTTTTGACCGATGGGAAGCGAGACTTCTTTGTAGCGCTGATTTGCCTTTCCAGGTTGCTTGGTTGGCCAAAAAGGGCGTATGCACTTTTTCCTGAATATATTCAGGAAAAAACGCATACGCCCTTTTTGGCCAAGGGCATCATTGTCAACGTTTTGCCGCTTTTCATGTGCTTTAAAGGCAATTCGAATCTACCTCCTGAAATCTGTTTCCTGCAATTCTGCCTTGATTTCAAATCCTCTTCTTTGCCTTCCCTCAATATATTTGTGGACGAGAGTTATCATTTATAACTCTGCAGGTTTGTGAATTGCAGTGCCCGGAAGCTCCATTTTACAACTCGGTTTTTGGGAGCAGGCCGCAAAAGCGCAGGATGGCTTCAGGCCCTCTTCTGGTTCCGGGTGGCAGAATGAGCCTGTGGTTAATTCTTCTTCCTGATGGGAAAATAGAGTGACCTGTGCCTGTCCCAACACCAAGAGCTAGTCTCTCATTGGTTCCCCGTCTTCCCGTTCATCCTCAGGACAAATTGCAACCTGTACGGAACAGAAGGTTAAAGGTGCTGATGCTCCAAGTAGGGAGATTGGTAGTAAAGCGGCTGGAATGGCGAACCCGGGCACACGGAGATGAGAAATGAGGTGCGTTTTAGAAACATTTCCCCATCACAAGGTGTACCATCTTCTTGTTTTCTCATGGATGTTTTCGATGTAGGAACATGCCCTTGAACCTGTAGATTTGGGACACATGCGATGGGTACCACGTAGTATTATTTAAACGGTCTGCATTTGCTCACCCAACCTCACCAAAACTCTCAGCCCCAAGAGTGTCCACCCTTATGTCTCATCCAGCTGTGGGTCTAGATATGGTCAATCCAGGTTGCATCACTGCCCCTGAACGCATTGTGTAAGAATTTCTCTCTCTTACACTGTCTTTGTTTCATGGGTTTTTTAAAGTCATTTATTTTTATAATGGGGTTTAGCTGCTTTTCACTGCTGTGTTTATGCCGCTTTACACCCACTTGACACACTAACAGAGAGATATCAATACATAGGTTTTAAGATTATTACTAGTCAGATATATTCTCGTGCGGTGAATAGGGCGTGTTGAGTCCAGTTCTCTGAGCAAGGAGTAGGTCTTGTCTATTACATATTGGGTTTATGGAACGGTATCTGAGCTAATTTGAAACCCTTGTTTTATGTATCACCCCACCTCACCTTTCCCGTTAAGCAGCCATAGTGTGTTTTCTGCATGTTTGACTTTGTTCTGTTTTGTAATTCAGTTCAAGTGTAACGGTTTTTACATTCCCTCTATAAGTGATACCTTATGAGAAGTGTCCTTTTCTGTGTGACTTATTTCACTTAGAATCTTCGTACCTAAATCCACTCATCATGCTGCTACTAGCCTTATGACATTGATTTCATGGCTGAGTGATATTCCATTGTACATAAGGACCACAACTTCTTTATCCATTTTTCTCTTTCCTGGGATATTGAAGGTGGAATGAAGTGGAGGTCCTTGTCAACAGAGCAGCCCTAAACTTTGGGGTGCTTGTGTCTTGCTGATGTTTAATTTTCCTTATTTATACCCCCATGAGTGGAAGTACCCTATGCTCTATAAGCTGTGTTTTTTAGATGTTTCAGGACTCACCGTACACTTCTTCAGAGTGGCTGTTGGCAATTTACATCCCGCCCATCAGTGTAGCAAGGCTCCCATTTCTCCATGGCCTGTCCTGCATTTCTGGTTTTGACACTTTTTTCAGCATGGCCCTTTTGACCAATGGGAAGCGAGACTTCTTTGTAGTGCTGATTTGCCTTTCCAGGTTGCTTGGTTGGCCAAAAAGGGCGTATGCGTTTTTTCCTGAATATATTCAGGAAAAAACGCATACGCCCTTTTTGGCCAAGGGCATCATTGTCAACGTTTTGCCGCTTTTCATGTGCTTTAAAGGCGATTCGAATCTACCTACTGAAATCTGTTTCCTACAATTCTGCCTTGATTTCAAATCCTTTTCTTTGCCTTCCCTCAATATATTTGTGGACGAGAGTTATCATTTATAACTCTGCAGGTTTGTGAATTGCAGTGCCCGGAAGCTCCATTTTACAACTCGCGTTTTTGGGAGGTGGCTGCGAAAGCGCACGATGGTTTCAGGCCCTGTTCTGGTTCCGGGGAGCAGGCTGAGCCTGTGGTTAATTCTTCTTCCTGATGGGAAAATAGAGTGACCTGTGTCTGTCCCAACACCAAGAGCTAGTCCCTCATTGGTTCCCCATCTTCCCGTTCATTGTCAGGACAAATTGCAACCTGTACAGAACAGGAGGTTAAAGGTGATGATGCTCCAAGTAGGGAGATTGCTAGTAAAGCAGCTGGAATGGCGAACCGGGGCACAAGGAGATGAGAAATGAGGTGCGTTTCAGAAACCTTTCCCCATCACATGGTGTACCATCGTCTGGGTTTCTCATGCATGTTTTCAATGTAGCAGGATTCCCTTGAACCTGGAGATTTGGGACCCATGCGATGGGTACCACTCAGTATTACTTTAAAGGGTCTGCGTTTGCTCACCCAACCTCACCAAACCTCTCAGCCCCAAGAGTGTCCACCCTTATGTCTCATCCAGCTGTGGGTCTAGATATGGTCAATCCAGGTTGCATCACAGCCCCTGAACGCATTGTGTAAGAATTTCGCTCTCTTTCACTGTCTTTGTTTCATGGGTTTTTCAAAGTAATTTATTTTTATAATGGGGTTTAGCTGCTTTTCACTGCTGTGTTTATGCCGCTTTACACCCACTTGACACACTAACAGAGAGATATCAATACATAGGTTTTAAGATTATTACTAGTCAGATATATTCTTGTGCGGTGAATAGGCCATGTTGAGTCCAGTTCTCTGAGCAAGGAGTAGGTCTTGTCTATTACATATTGGGTTTATGGAACGGTATCTGAGCTAATTTGAAACCCTTGTTTTATGTATCACCCCACTTCACCTTTCCCGTTAAGCAGCCATAGTGTGTTTTCTGCATGTGAGACTCTGTTCTGTTTTGTAATTAAGTTCAAGTGTAACGGTTTTTACATTCCCTCTATAAGTGATACCTTATGAGAAGTGTCCTTTTCTGTGTGACTTATTTCACTTAGAATCGTCGTACCTAAATCCACTCATCATGCTGCTACTACCCTTATGACATTGATTTCCTGGCTGAGTGATATTCCATTGTACATAAGGACCACAACTTCTTTATCCATTTTTCTCTTTCCTGGGATATTGAAGGTGGAATGAAGTGGAGGTCCTTGTCAACAGAGCAGCCCTAAACTTTGGGGTGCTTGTGTCTTGCTGATTTTTAATTTTCCCAATTTATACCCCCATGAGTGGAAGTGCCCTATGCTCTCTAAGCTGTGTTTTTTAGATGTTTCAGGACTCACCGTACACTTCTCCAGAGTGGCTGTTGGCAATTTACATCCCGCCCATCAGTGTAGCAAGGCTCCCATTTCTCCATGGCCTGTCCTGCATTTCTGGTTTTGACACTTTTTTCAGCATGGCCCTTTTGACCGATGGGAAGCGAGACTTCTTTGTAGCGCTGATTTGCCTTTCCAGGTTGCTTGGTTGGCCAAAAAGGGCGTATGCACTTTTTCCTGAATATATTCAGGAAAAAACGCATACGCCCTTTTTGGCCAAGGGCATCATTGTCAACGTTTTGCCGCTTTTCATGTGCTTTAAAGGCAATTCGAATCTACCTCCTGAAATCTGTTTCCTGCAATTCTGCCTTGATTTCAAATCCTCTTCTTTGCCTTCCCTCAATATATTTGTGGACGAGAGTTATCATTTATAACTCTGCAGGTTTGTGAATTGCAGTGCCCGGAAGCTCCATTTTACAACTCGGTTTTTGGGAGCTGGCCGCAAAAGCGCAGGATGGCTTCAGGCCCTCTTCTGGTTCCGGGTGGCAGAATGAGCCTGTGGTTAATTCTTCTTCCTGATGGGAAAATAGAGTGACCTGTGCCTGTCCCAACACCAAGAGCTAGTCTCTCATTGGTTCCCCGTCTTCCCGTTCATCCTCAGGACAAATTGCAACCTGTACGGAACAGAAGGTTAAAGGTGCTGATGCTCCAAGTAGGGAGATTGGTAGTAAAGCGGCTGGAATGGCGAACCCGGGCACACGGAGATGAGAAATGAGGTGCGTTTTAGAAACATTTCCCCATCACAAGGTGTACCATCTTCTTGTTTTCTCATGGATGTTTTCGATGTAGGAACATGCCCTTGAACCTGTAGATTTGGGACACATGCGATGGGTACCACGTAGTATTATTTAAACGGTCTGCATTTGCTCACCCAACCTCACCAAAACTCTCAGCCCCAAGAGTGTCCACCCTTATGTCTCATCCAGCTGTGGGTCTAGATATGGTCAATCCAGGTTGCATCACTGCCCCTGAACGCATTGTGTAAGAATTTCTCTCTCTTACACTGTCTTTGTTTCATGGGTTTTTTAAAGTCATTTATTTTTATAATGGGGTTTAGCTGCTTTTCACTGCTGTGTTTATGCCGCTTTACACCCACTTGACACACTAACAGAGAGATATCAATACATAGGTTTTAAGATTATTACTAGTCAGATATATTCTCGTGCGGTGAATAGGGCGTGTTGAGTCCAGTTCTCTGAGCAAGGAGTAGGTCTTGTCTATTACATATTGGGTTTATGGAACGGTATCTGAGCTAATTTGAAACCCTTGTTTTATGTATCACCCCACCTCACCTTTCCCGTTAAGCAGCCATAGTGTGTTTTCTGCATGTTTGACTTTGTTCTGTTTTGTAATTCAGTTCAAGTGTAACGGTTTTTACATTCCCTCTATAAGTGATACCTTATGAGAAGTGTCCTTTTCTGTGTGACTTATTTCACTTAGAATCGTCGTACCTAAATCCACTCATCATGCTGCTATTAGCCTTATGACATTGATTTCATGGCTGAGTGATATTCCATTGTACATAAGGACCACAACTTCTTTATCCATTTTTCTCTTTCCTGGGATATTTAGGTGGAATGAAGTGGAGGTCCTTGTCAACAGAGCAGCCCTAAACTTTGGGGTGCTTGTGTCTTGCTGATGTTTAATTTTCCCAATTTATACCCCCATGAGTGGAAGTGCCCTATGCTCTGTAAGCTCTGATTTTTATATGTTTCAGGACTCACCGTACACTTCTCCAGAGTGGCTGATGGCAATTTACATCCCGCCCATCAGTGTAGCAAGGCTCCCATTTCTCCATGGCCTGTCCTGCATTTCTGGTTTTGACACTTTTTTCAGCATGGCCCTTTTGACCGATGGGAAGCGAGACTTCTTTGTAGCGCTGATTTGCCTTTCCAGGTTGCTTGGTTGGCCAAAAAGGGCGTATGCGCTTTTTCCTGAATATATTCAGGAAAAAACGCATACGCCCTTTTTGGCCAAGGGCATCATTGTCAACGTTTTGCCGCTTTTCATGTGCTTTAAAGGCAATTCGAATCTACCTCCTGAAATCTGTTTCCTGCAATTCTGCCTTGATTTCAAATCCTCTTCTTTGCCTTCCCTCAATATATTTGTGGACGAGAGTTATCATTTATAACTCTGCAGGTTTGTGAATTGCAGTGCCCGGAAGCTCCATTTTACAACTCGGTTTTTGGGAGCAGGCCGCAAAAGCGCAGGATGGCTTCAGGCCCTGTTCTGGTTCCGGGGGGCAGGCTGAGCCTGTGGTTAATTCTTCTTCCTGATGGGAAAATAGAGTGACCTGTGCCTGTCCCAACACCAAGAGCCAGTCTCTCATTGGTTCCCCGTTTTCCCTTTCATCCTCAGGACAAATTGCAACCTGTACGGAACAGAAGGTTAAAGGTGCTGATGCTCCAAGTAGGGAGATTGCTAGTAAAGCGGCTGGAATGGGGAACCCGGGCACAAGGAGAAGAGAAATGAGGTGCGTTTTAGAAACCTTTCCCCATCACATGCTGTACCATCTTCTGGGTTTCTCATGCATGTTTTCGATGTAGGAAGATGCCCTTGAACCTGGAGATTTGGGACCCATGCGATGGGTACCACGTAGTATTATTTAAAGGGTCTGCATTTGCTCACCCAACCTCACCAAACCTCTCAGCCCCAAGAGTGTCCACCCTTATGTCTCATCCAGCTGTGGGTCTAGATATGGTCAATCCAGGTTGCATCACAGCCCCTGAACGCATTGTGTAAGAATTTCTCTCTCTTACACTGTCTTTGTTTTATGGGTTTTTTAAAGTCATTTATTTTTATAATGGGGTTTAGCTGCTTTTCACTGCTGTGTTTATGCCGCTTTACACCCACTTGACACACTAACAGAGAGATATCAATACATAGGTTTTAAGATTATTACTAGTCAGATATATTCTCGTGCGGTGAATAGGGCGTGTTGAGTCCAGTTCTCTGAGCAAGGAGTAGATCTTGTCTATTACATATTGGGTTTCTGGAACGGTATCTGAGCTAATTTGAAACCCTTGTTTTATGTATCACCCCACTTCACCTTTCCCGTTAAGCAGCCATAGTGTGTTTTCTGCATGTGAGACTCTGTTCTGTTTTGTAATTCAGTTCAAGTGTAACGGTTTTTACATTCCCTCTATAAGTGATACCTTATGAGAAGTGTCCTTTTTTGTGTGACTTATTTCACTTAGAATCTTCGTACCTAAATCCACTCATCATGCTGCTACTAGCCTTATGACATTGATTTCATGGCTGAGTGATATTCCATTGTACATAAGGACCACAACTTCTTTATCCATTTTTCTCTTTCCTGGGATATTGAAGGTGGAATGAAGTGGAGGTCCTTGTCAACAGAGCAGCCCTAAACTTTGGGGTGCTTGTGTCTTGCTGATTTTTAATTTTCCCAATTTATACCCCCATGAGTGGAAGTGCCCTATGCTCTCTAAGCTGTGTTTTTTAGATGTTTCAGGACTCACCGTACACTTCTCCAGAGTGGCTGTTGGCAATTTACATCCCGCCCATCAGTGTAGCAAGGCTCCCATTTCTCCATGGCCTGTCCTGCATTTCTGGTTTTGAGACTTTTTTCAGCATGGCCCTTTTGACCGATGGGAAGCGAGACTTCTTTGTAGCGCTGATTTGCCTTTCCAGGTTGCTTGGTTGGCCAAAAAGGGCGTATGCACTTTTTCCTGAATATATTCAGGAAAAAACGCATACGCCCTTTTTGGCCAAGGGCATCATTTTCAACGTTTTGCCGCTTTTCATGTGCTTTAAAGGCAATTCGAATCTACCTCCTGAAATCTGTTTCCTGCAATTCTGCCTTGATTTCAAATCCTCTTCTTTGCCTTCCCTCAATATATTTGTGGACGAGAGTTATCATTTATAACTCTGCAGGTTTGTGAATTGCAGTGCCCGGAAGCTCCATTTTACAACTCGGTTTTTGGGAGCTGGCCGCAAAAGCGCAGGATGGCTTCAGGCCCTCTTCTGGTTCCGGGTGGCAGAATGAGCCTGTGGTTAATTCTTCTTCCTGATGGGAAAATAGAGTGACCTGTGCCTGTCCCAACACCAAGAGCTAGTCTCTCATTGGTTCCCCGTCTTCCCGTTCATCCTCAGGACAAATTGCAACCTGTACGGAACAGAAGGTTAAAGGTGCTGATGCTCCAAGTAGGGAGATTGGTAGTAAAGCGGCTGGAATGGCGAACCCGGGCACACGGAGATGAGAAATGAGGTGCGTTTTAGAAACCTTTCCCCATCACAAGGTGTACCATCTTCTTGTTTTCTCATGGATGTTTTCGATGTAGGAACATGCCCTTGAACCTGTAGATTTGGGACACATGCGATGGGTACCACGTAGTATTATTTAAACGGTCTGCATTTGCTCACCCAACCTCACCAAACCTCTCAGCCCCAAGAGTGTCCACCCTTATGTCTCATCCAGCTGTGGGTCTAGATATGGTCAATCCAGGTTGCATCACTGCCCCTGAACGCATTGTGTAAGAATTTCTCTCTCTTACACTGTCTTTGTTTCATGGGTTTTTTAAAGTCATTTATTTTTATAATGGGGTTTAGCTGCTTTTCACTGCTGTGTTTATGCCGCTTTACACCCACTTGACACACTAACAGAGAGATATCAATACATAGGTTTTAAGATTATTACTAGTCAGATATATTCTCGTGCGGTGAATAGGGCGTGTTGAGTCCAGTTCTCTGAGCAAGGAGTAGGTCTTGTCTATTACATATTGGGTTTATGGAACGGTATCTGAGCTAATTTGAAACCCTTGTTTTATGTATCACCCCACCTCACCTTTCCCGTTAAGCAGCCATAGTGTGTTTTCTGCATGTTTGACTTTGTTCTGTTTTGTAATTCAGTTCAAGTGTAACGGTTTTTACATTCCCTCTATAAGTGATACCTTATGAGAAGTGTCCTTTTCTGTGTGACTTATTTCACTTAGAATCGTCGTACCTAAATCCACTCATCATGCTGCTATTAGCCTTATGACATTGATTTCATGGCTGAGTGATATTCCATTGTACATAAGGACCACAACTTCTTTATCCATTTTTCTCTTTCCTGGGATATTTAGGTGGAATGAAGTGGAGGTCCTTGTCAACAGAGCAGCCCTAAACTTTGGGGTGCTTGTGTCTTGCTGATGTTTAATTTTCCCAATTTATACCCCCATGAGTGGAAGTGCCCTATGCTCTGTAAGCTCTGATTTTTATATGTTTCAGGACTCACCGTACACTTCTCCAGAGTGGCTGTTGGCAATTTACATCCCGCCCATCAGTGTAGCAAGGCTCCCATTTCTCCATGGCCTGTCCTGCATTTCTGGTTTTGACACTTTTTTCAGCATGGCCCTTTTGACCGATGGGAAGCGAGACTTCTTTGTAGCGCTGATTTGCCTTTCCAGGTTGCTTGGTTGGCCAAAAAGGGCGTATGCGCTTTTTCCTGAATATATTCAGGAAAAAACGCATACGCACTTTTTGGCCAAGGGCATCATTGTCAACGTTTTGCCGCTTTTCATGTGCTTTAAAGGCAATTCGAATCTACCTCCTGAAATCTGTTTCCTGCAATTCTGCCTTGATTTCAAATCCTCTTCTTTGCCTTCCCTCAATATATTTGTGGACGAGAGTTATCATTTATAACTCTGCAGGTTTGTGAATTGCAGTGCCCGGAAGCTCCATTTTACAACTCGGTTTTTGGGAGCAGGCCGCAAAAGCGCAGGATGGCTTCAGGCCCTGTTCTGGTTCCGGGGGGCAGGCTGAGCCTGTGGTTAATTCTTCTTCCTGATGGGAAAATAGAGTGACCTGTGCCTGTCCCAACACCAAGAGCCAGTCTCTCATTGGTTCCCCGTTTTCCCTTTCATCCTCAGGACAAATTGCAACCTGTACGGAACAGAAGGTTAAAGGTGCTGATGCTCCAAGTAGGGAGATTGCTAGTAAAGCGGCTGGAATGGGGAACCCGGGCACAAGGAGAAGAGAAATGAGGTGCGTTTTAGAAACCTTTCCCCATCACATGTTGTACCATCTTCTGGGTTTCTCATGCATGTTTTCGATGTAGGAAGATGCCCTTGAACCTGGAGATTTGGGACCCATGCGATGGGTACCACGTAGTATTATTTAAAGGGTCTGCATTTGCTCACCCAACCTCACCAGACCTCTCAGCCCCAAGAGTGTCCAAACTTATGTCTCATCCAGCTGTGGGTCTAGATATGGTCAATCCAGGTTGCATCACTGCCCCTGAACGCATTGTGTAAGAATTTCTCTCTCTTACACTGTCTTTGTTTCATGGGTTTTTTAAAGTCATTTATTTTTATAATGGGGTTTAGCTGCTTTTCACTGCTGTGTTTATGCCGCTTTACACCCACTTGACACACTAACAGAGAGATATCAATACATAGGTTTTAAGATTATTACTAGTCAGATATATTCTCGTGCGGTGAATAGGGCGTGTTGAGTCCAGTTCTCTGAGCAAGGAGTAGATCTTGACTATTACATATTGGGTTTCTGGAACGGTATCTGAGCTAATTTGAAACCCTTGTTTTATGTATCACCCCACTTCACCTTTCCCGTTAAGCAGCCATAGTGTGTTTTCTGCATGTGAGACTCTGTTCTGTTTTGTAATTCAGTTCAAGTGTAACGGTTTTAAATTCCCTCTATAAGTGATACCTTATGAGAAGTGTCCTTTTCTGTGTGACTTATTTCACTTAGAATCTTCGTACCTAAATCCACTCATCATGCTGCTACTAGCCTTATGACATTGATTTCATGGCTGAGTGATATTCCATTGTACATAAGGACCATAACTTCTTTATCCATTTTTCTCTTTCCTGGGATATTGAAGGTGGAATGAAGTGGAGGTCCTTGTCAACAGAGCAGCCCTAAACTTTGGGGTGCTTGTGTCTTGCTGATGTTTAATTTTCCTTATTTATACCCCCATGAGTGGAAGTACCCTATGCTCTATAAGCTGTGTTTTTTAGATGTTTCAGGACTCACCGTACACTTCTTCAGAGTGGCTGTTGGCAATTTACATCCCGCCCATCAGTGTAACAAGGCTCCCATTTCTCCATGGCCTGTCCTGCATTTCTGGTTTTGACACTTTTTTCAGCATGGCCCTTTTGACCAATGGGAAGCGATTCTTCTTTGTAGCGCTGATTTGCCTTTCCAGGTTGCTTGGTTGGCCAAAAAGGGCGTATGCGTTTTTTCCTGAATATATTCAGGAAAAAACGCATACGCCCTTTTTGGCCAAGGGCATCATTGTCAACGTTTTGCCGCTTTTCATGTGCTTTAAAGGCGATTCGAATCTACCTACTGAAATCTGTTTCCTGCAATTCTGCCTTGATTTCAAATCCTTTTCTTTGCCTTCCCTCAATATATTTGTGGACGAGAGTTATCATTTATAACTCTGCAGGTTTGTGAATTGCAGTGCCCGGAAGCTCCATTTTACAACTCGCGTTTTTGGGAGGTGGCTGCGAAAGCGCACGATGGTTTCAGGCCCTGTTCTGGTTCCGGGGAGCAGGCTGAGCCTGTGGTTAATTCTTCTTCCTGATGGGAAAATAGAGTGACCTGTGTCTGTCCCAACACCAAGAGCTAGTCCCTCATTGGTTCCCCATCTTCCCGTTCATTGTCAGGACAAATTGCAACCTGTACAGAACAGGAGGTTAAAGGTGCTGATGCTCCAAGTAGGGAGATTGCTAGTAAAGCAGCTGGAATGGCGAACCGGGGCACAAGGAGATGAGAAATGAGGTGCGTTTCAGAAACCTTTCCCCATCACATGGTGTACCATCGTCTGGGTTTCTCATGCATGTTTTCAATGTAGCAGGATTCCCTTGAACCTGGAGATTTGGGACCCATGCGATGGGTACCACTCAGTATTACTTTAAAGGGTCTGCGTTTGCTCACCCAACCTCACCAAACCTCTCAGCCCCAAGAGTGTCCACCCTTATGTCTCATCCAGCTGTGGGTCTAGATATGGTCAATCCAGGTTGCATCACAGCCCCTGAACGCATTGTGTAAGAATTTCGCTCTCTTTCACTGTCTTTGTTTCATGGGTTTTTCAAAGTAATTTATTTTTATAATGGGGTTTAGCTGCTTTTCACTGCTGTGTTTATGCCGCTTTACACCCACTTGACACACTAACAGAGAGATATCAATACATAGGTTTTAAGATTATTACTAGTCAGATATATTCTTGTGCGGTGAATAGGCCATGTTGAGTCCAGTTCTCTGAGCAAGGAGTAGGTCTTGTCTATTACATATTGGGTTTATGGAACGGTATCTGAGCTAATTTGAAACCCTTGTTTTATGTATCACCCCACTTCACCTTTCCCGTTAAGCAGCCATAGTGTGTTTTCTGCATGTGAGACTCTGTTCTGTTTTGTAATTAAGTTCAAGTGTAACGGTTTTTACATTCCCTCTATAAGTGATACCTTATGAGAAGTGTCCTTTTCTGTGTGACTTATTTCACTTAGAATCGTCGTACCTAAATCCACTCATCATGCTGCTACTACCCTTATGACATTGATTTCCTGGCTGAGTGATATTCCATTGTACATAAGGACCACAACTTCTTTATCCATTTTTCTCTTTCCTGGGATATTGAAGGTGGAATGAAGTGGAGGTCCTTGTCAACAGAGCAGCCCTAAACTTTGGGGTGCTTGTGTCTTGCTGATTTTTAATTTTCCCAATTTATACCCCCATGAGTGGAAGTGCCCTATGCTCTCTAAGCTGTGTTTTTTAGATGTTTCAGGACTCACCGTACACTTCTCCAGAGTGGCTGTTGGCAATTTACATCCCGCCCATCAGTGTAGCAAGGCTCCCATTTCTCCATGGCCTGTCCTGCATTTCTGGTTTTGACACTTTTTTCAGCATGGCCCTTTTGACCGATGGGAAGCGAGACTTCTTTGTAGCGCTGATTTGCCTTTCCAGGTTGCTTGGTTGGCCAAAAAGGGCGTATGCACTTTTTCCTGAATATATTCAGGAAAAAACGCATACGCCCTTTTTGGCCAAGGGCATCATTGTCAACGTTTTGCCGCTTTTCATGTGCTTTAAAGGCAATTCGAATCTACCTCCTGAAATCTGTTTCCTGCAATTCTGCCTTGATTTCAAATCCTCTTCTTTGCCTTCCCTCAATATATTTGTGGACGAGAGTTATCATTTATAACTCTGCAGGTTTGTGAATTGCAGTGCCCGGAAGCTCCATTTTACAACTCGGTTTTTGGGAGCTGGCCGCAAAAGCGCAGGATGGCTTCAGGCCCTCTTCTGGTTCCGGGTGGCAGAATGAGCCTGTGGTTAATTCTTCTTCCTGATGGGAAAATAGAGTGACCTGTGCCTGTCCCAACACCAAGAGCTAGTCTCTCATTGGTTCCCCGTCTTCCCGTTCATCCTCAGGACAAATTGCAACCTGTACGGAACAGAAGGTTAAAGGTGCTGATGCTCCAAGTAGGGAGATTGGTAGTAAAGCGGCTGGAATGGCGAACCCGGGCACACGGAGATGAGAAATGAGGTGCGTTTTAGAAACCTTTCCCCATCACAAGGTGTACCATCTTCTTGTTTTCTCATGGATGTTTTCGATGTAGGAACATGCCCTTGAACCTGTAGATTTGGGACACATGCGATGGGTACCACGTAGTATTATTTAAACGGTCTGCATTTGCTCACCCAACCTCACCAAACCTCTCAGCCCCAAGAGTGTCCACCCTTATGTCTCATCCAGCTGTGGGTCTAGATATGGTCAATCCAGGTTGCATCACTGCCCCTGAACGCATTGTGTAAGAATTTCTCTCTCTTACACTGTCTTTGTTTCATGGGTTTTTTAAAGTCATTTATTTTTATAATGGGGTTTAGCTGCTTTTCACTGCTGTGTTTATGCCGCTTTACACCCACTTGACACACTAACAGAGAGATATCAATACATAGGTTTTAAGATTATTACTAGTCAGATATATTCTCGTGCGGTGAATAGGGCGTGTTGAGTCCAGTTCTCTGAGCAAGGAGTAGGTCTTGTCTATTACATATTGGGTTTATGGAACGGTATCTGAGCTAATTTGAAACCCTTGTTTTATGTATCACCCCACCTCACCTTTCCCGTTAAGCAGCCATAGTGTGTTTTCTGCATGTTTGACTTTGTTCTGTTTTGTAATTCAGTTCAAGTGTAACGGTTTTTACATTCCCTCTATAAGTGATACCTTATGAGAAGTGTCCTTTTCTGTGTGACTTATTTCACTTAGAATCGTCGTACCTAAATCCACTCATCATGCTGCTATTAGCCTTATGACATTGATTTCATGGCTGAGTGATATTCCATTGTACATAAGGACCACAACTTCTTTATCCATTTTTCTCTTTCCTGGGATATTTAGGTGGAATGAAGTGGAGGTCCTTGTCAACAGAGCAGCCCTAAACTTTGGGGTGCTTGTGTCTTGCTGATGTTTAATTTTCCCAATTTATACCCCCATGAGTGGAAGTGCCCTATGCTCTGTAAGCTCTGATTTTTATATGTTTCAGGACTCACCGTACACTTCTCCAGAGTGGCTGATGGCAATTTACATCCCGCCCATCAGTGTAGCAAGGCTCCCATTTCTCCATGGCCTGTCCTGCATTTCTGGTTTTGACACTTTTTTCAGCATGACCCTTTTGACCGATGGGAAGCGAGACTTCTTTGTAGCGCTGATTTGCCTTTCCAGGTTGCTTGGTTGGCCAAAAAGGGCGTATGCGCTTTTTCCTGAATATATTCAGGAAAAAACGCATACGCCCTTTTTGGCCAAGGGCATGATTGTCAACGTTTTGCCGCTTTTCATGTGCTTTAAAGGCAATTCGAATCTACCTCCTGAAATCTGTTTCCTGCAATTCTGCCTTGATTTCAAATCCTCTTCTTTGCCTTCCCTCAATATATTTGTGGACGAGAGTTATCATTTATAACTCTGCAGGTTTGTGAATTGCAGTGCCCGGAAGCTCCATTTTACAACTCGGTTTTTGGGAGCAGGCCGCAAAAGTGCAGGATGGCTTCAGGCCCTGTTCTGGTTCCGGGGGGCAGGCTGAGCCTGTGGTTAATTCTTCTTCCTGATGGGAAAATAGAGTGACCTGTGCCTGTCCCAACACCAAGAGCCAGTCTCTCATTGGTTCCCCGTTTTCCCTTTCATCCTCAGGACAAATTGCAACCTGTACGGAACAGAAGGTTAAAGGTGCTGATGCTCCAAGTAGGGAGATTGCTAGTAAAGCGGCTGGAATGGGGAACCCGGGCACAAGGAGAAGAGAAATGAGGTGCGTTTTAGAAACCTTTCCCCATCACATGTTGTACCATCTTCTGGGTTTCTCATGCATGTTTTCGATGTAGGAAGATGCCCTTGAACCTGGAGATTTGGGACCCATGCGATGGGTACCACGTAGTATTATTTAAAGGGTCTGCATTTGCTCACCCAACCTCACCAAACCTCTCAGCCCCAAGAGTGTCCACCCTTATGTCTCATCCAGCTGTGGGTCTAGATATGGTCAATCCAGGTTGCATCACAGCCCCTGAACGCATTGTGTAAGAATTTCTCTCTCTTACACTGTCTTTGTTTTATGGGTTTTTTAAAGTCATTTATTTTTATAATGGGGTTTAGCTGCTTTTCACTGCTGTGTTTATGCCGCTTTACACCCACTTGACACACTAACAGAGAGATATCAATACATAGGTTTTAAGATTATTACTAGTCAGATATATTCTCGTGCGGTGAATAGGGCGTGTTGAGTCCAGTTCTCTGAGCAAGGAGTAGATCTTGTCTATTACATATTGGGTTTCTGGAACGGTATCTGAGCTAATTTGAAACCCTTGTTTTATGTATCACCCCACTTCACCTTTCCCGTTAAGCAGCCATAGTGTGTTTTCTGCATGTGAGACTCTGTTCTGTTTTGTAATTCAGTTCAAGTGTAACGGTTTTTACATTCCCTCTATAAGTGATACCTTATGAGAAGTGTCCTTTTTTGTGTGACTTATTTCACTTAGAATCTTCGTACCTAAATCCACTCATCATGCTGCTACTAGCCTTATGACATTGATTTCATGGCTGAGTGATATTCCATTGTACATAAGGACCACAACTTCTTTATCCATTTTTCTCTTTCCTGGGATATTGAAGGTGGAATGAAGTGGAGGTCCTTGTCAACAGAGCAGCCCTAAACTTTGGGGTGCTTGTGTCTTGCTGATTTTTAATTTTCCCAATTTATACCCCCATGAGTGGAAGTGCCCTATGCTCTCTAAGCTGTGTTTTTTAGATGTTTCAGGACTCACCGTACACTTCTCCAGAGTGGCTGTTGGCAATTTACATCCCGCCCATCAGTGTAGCAAGGCTCCCATTTCTCCATGGCCTGTCCTGCATTTCTGGTTTTGAGACTTTTTTCAGCATGGCCCTTTTGACCGATGGGAAGCGAGACTTCTTTGTAGCGCTGATTTGCCTTTCCAGGTTGCTTGGTTGGCCAAAAAGGGCGTATGCACTTTTTCCTGAATATATTCAGGAAAAAACGCATACGCCCTTTTTGGCCAAGGGCATCATTGTCAACGTTTTGCCGCTTTTCATGTGCTTTAAAGGCAATTCGAATCTACCTCCTGAAATCTGTTTCCTGCAATTCTGCCTTGATTTCAAATCCTCTTCTTTGCCTTCCCTCAATATATTTGTGGACGAGAGTTATCATTTATAACTCTGCAGGTTTGTGAATTGCAGTGCCCGGAAGCTCCATTTTACAACTCGGTTTTTGGGAGCTGGCCGCAAAAGCGCAGGATGGCTTCAGGCCCTCTTCTGGTTCCGGGTGGCAGAATGAGCCTGTGGTTAATTCTTCTTCCTGATGGGAAAATAGAGTGACCTGTGCCTGTCCCAACACCAAGAGCTAGTCTCTCATTGGTTCCCCGTCTTCCCGTTCATCCTCAGGACAAATTGCAACCTGTACGGAACAGAAGGTTAAAGGTGCTGATGCTCCAAGTAGGGAGATTGGTAGTAAAGCGGCTGGAATGGCGAACCCGGGCACACGGAGATGAGAAATGAGGTGCGTTTTAGAAACCTTTCCCCATCACAAGGTGTACCATCTTCTTGTTTTCTCATGGATGTTTTCGATGTAGGAACATGCCCTTGAACCTGTAGATTTGGGACACATGCGATGGGTACCACGTAGTATTATTTAAACGGTCTGCATTTGCTCACCCAACCTCACCAAAACTCTCAGCCCCAAGAGTGTCCATCCTTATGTCTCATCCAGCTGTGGGTCTAGATATGGTCAATCCAGGTTGCATCACTGCCCCTGAACGCATTGTGTAAGAATTTCTCTCTCTTACACTGTCTTTGTTTCATGGGTTTTTTAAAGTCATTTATTTTTATAATGGGGTTTAGCTGCTTTTCACTGCTGTGTTTATGCCGCTTTACACCCACTTGACACACTAACAGAGAGATATCAATACATAGGTTTTAAGATTATTACTAGTCAGATATATTCTCGTGCGGTGAATAGGGCGTGTTGAGTCCAGTTCTCTGAGCAAGGAGTAGGTCTTGTCTATTACATATTGGGTTTATGGAATGGTATCTGAGCTAATTTGAAACCCTTGTTTTATGTATCACCCCACCTCACCTTTCCCGTTAAGCAGCCATAGTGTGTTTTCTGCATGTTTGACTTTGTTCTGTTTTGTAATTCAGTTCAAGTGTAACGGTTTTTACATTCCCTCTATAAGTGATACCTTATGAGAAGTGTCCTTTTCTGTGTGACTTATTTCACTTAGAATCGTCGTACCTAAATCCACTCATCATGCTGCTATTAGCCTTATGACATTGATTTCATGGCTGAGTGATATTCCATTGTACATAAGGACCACAACTTCTTTATCCATTTTTCTCTTTCCTGGGATATTTAGGTGGAATGAAGTGGAGGTCCTTGTCAACAGAGCAGCCCTAAACTTTGGGGTGCTTGTGTCTTGCTGATGTTTAATTTTCCCAATTTATACCCCCATGAGTGGAAGTGCCCTATGCTCTGTAAGCTCTGATTTTTATATGTTTCAGGACTCACCGTACACTTCTCCAGAGTGGCTGATGGCAATTTACATCCCGCCCATCAGTGTAGCAAGACTCCCATTTCTCCATGGCCTGTCCTGCATTTCTGGTTTTGACACTTTTTTCAGCATGGCCCTTTTGACCGATGGGAAGCGAGACTTCTTTGTAGCGCTGATTTGCCTTTCCAGGTTGCTTGGTTGGCCAAAAAGGGCGTATGCGCTTTTTCCTGAATATATTCAGGAAAAAACGCATACGCCCTTTTTGGCCAAGGGCATCATTGTCAACGTTTTGCCGCTTTTCATGTGCTTTAAAGGCAATTCGAATCTACCTCCTGAAATCTGTTTCCTGCAATTCTGCCTTGATTTCAAATCCTCTTCTTTGCCTTCCCTCAATATATTTGTGGACGAGAGTTATCATTTATAACTCTGCAGGTTTGTGAATTGCAGTGCCCGGAAGCTCCATTTTACAACTCGGTTTTTGGGAGCAGGCCGCAAAAGCGCAGGATGGCTTCAGGCCCTGTTCTGGTTCCGGGGGGCAGGCTGAGCCTGTGGTTAATTCTTCTTCCTGATGGGAAAATAGAGTGACCTGTGCCTGTCCCAACACCAAGAGCCAGTCTCTCATTGGTTCCCCGTTTTCCCTTTCATCCTCAGGACAAATTGCAACCTGTACGGAACAGAAGGTTAAAGGTGCTGATGCTCCAAGTAGGGAGATTGCTAGTAAAGCGGCTGGAATGGGGAACCCGGGCACAAGGAGAAGAGAAATGAGGTGCGTTTTAGAAACCTTTCCCCATCACATGTTGTACCATCTTCTGGGTTTCTCATGCATGTTTTCGATGTAGGAAGATGCCCTTGAACCTGGAGATTTGGGACCCATGCGATGGGTACCACGTAGTATTATTTAAAGGGTCTGCATTTGCTCACCCAACCTCACCAAACCTCTCAGCCCCAAGAGTGTCCACCCTTATGTCTCATCCAGCTGTGGGTCTAGATATGGTCAATCCAGGTTGCATCACAGCCCCTGAACGCATTGTGTAAGAATTTCTCTCTCTTACACTGTCTTTGTTTTATGGGTTTTTTAAAGTCATTTATTTTTATAATGGGGTTTAGCTGCTTTTCACTGCTGTGTTTATGCCGCTTTACACCCACTTGACACACTAACAGAGAGATATCAATACATAGGTTTTAAGATTATTACTAGTCAGATATATTCTCGTGCGGTGAATAGGGCGTGTTGAGTCCAGTTCTCTGAGCAAGGAGTAGATCTTGTCTATTACATATTGGGTTTCTGGAACGGTATCTGAGCTAATTTGAAACCCTTGTTTTATGTATCACCCCACTTCACCTTTCCCGTTAAGCAGCCATAGTGTGTTTTCTGCATGTGAGACTCTGTTCTGTTTTGTAATTCAGTTCAAGTGTAACGGTTTTTACATTCCCTCTATAAGTGATACCTTATGAGAAGTGTCCTTTTTTGTGTGACTTATTTCACTTAGAATCTTCGTACCTAAATCCACTCATCATGCTGCTACTAGCCTTATGACATTGATTTCATGGCTGAGTGATATTCCATTGTACATAAGGACCACAACTTCTTTATCCATTTTTCTCTTTCCTGGGATATTGAAGGTGGAATGAAGTGGAGGTCCTTGTCAACAGAGCAGCCCTAAACTTTGGGGTGCTTGTGTCTTGCTGATTTTTCATTTTCCCAATTTATACCCCCATGAGTGGAAGTGCCCTATGCTCTCTAAGCTGTGTTTTTTAGATGTTTCAGGACTCACCGTACACTTCTTCAGAGTGGCTGTTGGCAATTTACATCCCGCCCATCAGTGTAGCAAGGCTCCCATTTCTCCATGGCCTGTCCTGCATTTCTGGTTTTGAGACTTTTTTCAGCATGGCCCTTTTGACCAATGGGAAGCGAGACTTCTTTGTAGCGCTGATTTGCCTTTCCAGGTTGCTTGGTTGGCCAAAAAGGGCGTATGCGTTTTTTCCTGAATATATTCAGGAAAAAACGCATACGCCCTTTTTGGCCAAGGGCATCATTGTCAACGTTTTGCCGCTTTTCATGTGCTTTAAAGGCGATTCGAATCTACCTACTGAAATCTGTTTCCTGCAATTCTGCCTTGATTTCAAATCCTCTTCTTTGCCTTCCCTCAATATATTTGTGGACGAGAGTTATCATTTATAACTCTGCAGGTTTGTGAATTGCAGTGCCCGGAAGCTCCATTTTACAACTCGCGTTTTTGCGAGCTGGCCGCGAAAGCGCAGGATGGTTTCAGGCCCTGTTCTGGTTCCGGGGAGCAGGCTGAGCCTGTGGTTAATTCTTCTTCCTGATGGGAAAATAGAGTGACCTGTGTCTGTCCCAACACCAAGAGCTAGTCCCTCATTGGTTCCCCATCTCCCCGTTCATCGTCAGGACAAATTGCAACCTGTACGGAACAGGAGGTTAAAGGTGCTGATGCTCCAAGTAGGGAGATTGCTAGTAAAGCAGCTGGAATGGCGAACCGGGGCACAAGGAGATGAGAAATGAGGTGCGTTTCAGAAACCTTTCCCCATCACATGGTGTACCATCGTCTGGGTTTCTCATGCATGTTTTCAATGTAGCAGGATTCCCTTGAACCTGGAGATTTGGGACCCATGCGATGGGTACCACTCAGTATTACTTTAAAGGGTCTGCGTTTGCTCACCCAACCTCACCAAACCTCTCAGCCCCAAGAGTGTCCACCCTTATGTCTCATCCAGCTGTGGGTCTAGATATGGTCAATCCAGGTTGCATCACAGCCCCTGAACGCATTGTGTAAGAATTTCGCTCTCTTTCACTGTCTTTGTTTCATGGGTTTTTCAAAGTAATTTATTTTTATAATGGGGTTTAGCTGCTTTTCACTGCTGTGTTTATGCCGCTTTACACCCACTTGACACACTAACAGAGAGATATCAATACATAGGTTTTAAGATTATTACTAGTCAGATATATTCTTGTGCGGTGAATAGGCCGTGTTGAGTCCAGTTCTCTGAGCAAGTAGTAGGTCTTGTCTATTACATATTGGGTTTATGGAACGGTATCTGAGCTAATTTGAAACCCTTGTTTTATGTATCACCCCACTTCACCTTTCCCATTAAGCAGCCATAGTGTGTTTTCTGCATGTGAGACTCTGTTCTGTTTTGTAATTCAGTTCAAGTGTAACGGTTTTTACATTCCCTCTATAAGTGATACCTTATGAGAAGTGTCCTTTTCTGTGTGACTTATTTCACTTAGAATCGTCGTACCTAAATCCACTCATCATGCTGCTACTACCCTTATGACATTGATTTCCTGGCTGAGTGATATTCCATTGTACATAAGGACCACAACTTCTTTATCCATTTTTCTCTTTCCTGGGATATTGAAGGTGGAATGAAGTGGAGGTCCTTGTCAACAGAGCAGCCCTAACCTTTGGGGTGCTTATGTCTTGCTGATTTTTAATATTCCCAATTTATACCCCCATGAGTGGAAGTGCCCTATGCTCTCTAAGCTGTGTTTTTTAGATGTTTCAGGACTCACCGTACACTTCTCCAGAGTGGCTGTTGGCAATTTACATCCCGCCCATCAGTGTAGCAAGGCTCCCATTTCTCCATGGCCTGTCCTGCATTTCTGGTTTTGACACTTTTTTCAGCATGGCCCTTTTGACCGATGGGAAGCGAGACTTCTTTGTAGCGCTGATTTGCCTTTCCAGGTTGCTTGGTTGGCCAAAAAGGGCGTATGCACTTTTTCCTGAATATATTCAGGAAAAAACGCATACGCCCTTTTTGGCCAAGGGCATCATTGTCAACGTTTTGCCGCTTTTCATGTGCTTTAAAGGCAATTCGAATCTACCTCCTGAAATCTGTTTCCTGCAATTCTGCCTTGATTTCAAATCCTCTTCTTTGCCTTCCCTCAATATATTTGTGGACGAGAGTTATCATTTATAACTCTGCAGGTTTGTGAATTGCAGTGCCCGGAAGCTCCATTTTACAACTCGGTTTTTGGGAGCTGGCCGCAAAAGCGCAGGATGGCTTCAGGCCCTCTTCTGGTTCCGGGTGGCAGAATGAGCCTGTGGTTAATTCTTCTTCCTGATGGGAAAATAGAGTGACCTGTGCCTGTCCCAACACCAAGAGCTAGTCTCTCATTGGTTCCCCGTCTTCCCGTTCATCCTCAGGACAAATTGCAACCTGTACGGAACAGAAGGTTAAAGGTGCTGATGCTCCAAGTAGGGAGATTGGTAGTAAAGCGGCTGGAATGGGGAACCCGGGCACACGGAGATGAGAAATGAGGTGCGTTTTAGAAACCTTTCCCCATCACAAGGTGTACCATCTTCTTGGTTTCTCATGCATGTTTTCGATGTAGGAAGATGCCCTTGAACCTGTAGATTTGGGACACATGCGATGGGTACCACGTAGTATTATTTTAAAGGGTCTGCGTTTGCTCACCCAACCTCACCAAACCTCTCAGCCCCAAGAGTGTCCACCCTTATGTCTCATCCAGCTGTGGGTCTAGATATGGTCAATCCAGGTTGCATCACTGCCCCTGAACGCATTGTGTAAGAATTTCTCTCTCTTACACTGTCTTTGTTTCATGGGTTTTTTAAAGTCATTTATTTTTATAATGGGGTTTAGCTGCTTTTCACTGCTGTGTTTATGCCGCTTTACACCCACTTGACACACTAACAGAGAGATATCAATACATAGGTTTTAAGATTATTACTAGTCAGATATATTCTCGTGCGGTGAATAGGGCGTGTTGAGTCCAGTTCTCTGAGCAAGGAGTAGATCTTGTCTATTACATATTGGGTTTCTGGAACGGTATCTGAGCTAATTTGAAACCCTTGTTTTATGTATCACCCCACTTCACCTTTCCCGTTAAGCAGCCATAGTGTGTTTTCTGCATGTGAGACTCTGTTCTGTTTTGTAATTCAGTTCAAGTGTAACGGTTTTTACATTCCCTCTATAAGTGATACCTTATGAGAAGTGTCCTTTTCTGTGTGACTTATTTCACTTAGAATCTTCGTACCTAAATCCACTCATCATGCTGCTACTAGCCTTATGACATTGATTTCATGGCTGAGTGATATTCCATTGTACATAAGGACCACAACTTCTTTATCCATTTTTCTCTTTCCTGGGATATTGAAGGTGGAATGAAGTGGAGGTCCTTGTCAACAGAGCAGCCCTAAACTTTGGGGTGCTTGTGTCTTGCTGATGTTTAATTTTCCTTATTTATACCCCCATGAGTGGAAGTACCCTATGCTCTATAAGCTGTGTTTTTTAGATGTTTCAGGACTCACCGTACACTTCTTCAGAGTGGCTGTTGGCAATTTACATCCCGCCCATCAGTGTAACAAGGCTCCCATTTCTCCATGGCCTGTCCTGCATTTCTGGTTTTGACACTTTTTTCAGCATGGCCCTTTTGACCAATGGGAAGCGATTCTTCTTTGTAGCGCTGATTTGCCTTTCCAGGTTGCTTGGTTGGCCAAAAAGGGCGTATGCGTTTTTTCCTGAATATATTCAGGAAAAAACGCATACGCCCTTTTTGGCCAAGGGCATCATTGTCAACGTTTTGCCGCTTTTCATGTGCTTTAAAGGCGATTCGAATCTACCTACTGAAATCTGTTTCCTGCAATTCTGCCTTGATTTCAAATCCTTTTCTTTGCCTTCCCTCAATATATTTGTGGACGAGAGTTATCATTTATAACTCTGCAGGTTTGTGAATTGCAGTGCCCGGAAGCTCCATTTTACAACTCGCGTTTTTGGGAGCTGGCTGCGAAAGCGCAGGATGGTTTCAGGCCCTGTTCTGGTTCCGGGGAGCAGGCTGAGCCTGTGGTTAATTCTTCTTCCTGATGGGAAAATAGAGTGACCTGTGTCTGTCCCAACACCAAGAGCTAGTCCCTCATTGGTTCCCCATCTTCCCGTTCATCGTCAGGACAAATTGCAACCTGTACGGAACAGGAGGTTAAAGGTGCTGATGCTCCAAGTAGGGAGATTGCTAGTAAAGCAGCTGGAATGGCGAACCGGGGCACAAGGAGATGAGAAATGAGGTGCGTTTCAGAAACCTTTCCCCATCACATGGTGTACCATCGTCTGGGTTTCTCATGCATGTTTTCAATGTAGCAGGATTCCCTTGAACCTGGAGATTTGGGACCCATGCGATGGGTACCACTCAGTATTACTTTAAAGGGTCTGCGTTTGCTCACCCAACCTCACCAAACCTCTCAGCCCCAAGAGTGTCCACCCTTATGTCTCATCCAGCTGTGGGTCTAGATATGGTCAATCCAGGTTTCATCACAGCCCCTGAACGCATTGTGTAAGAATTTCTCTCTCTTACACTGTCTTTGTTTCATGGGTTTTTCAAAGTCATTTATTTTTATAATGGGGTTTAGCTGCTTTTCACTGCTGTGTTTATGCCGCTTTACACCCACTTGACACACTAACAGAGAGATATCAATACATAGGTTTTAAGATTATTACTAGTCAGATATATTCTTGTGCGGTGAATAGGCCGTGTTGAGTCCAGTTCTCTGAGCAAGGAGTAGGTCTTGTCTATTACATATTGGGTTTATGGAACGGTATCTGAGCTAATTTGAAACCCTTGTTTTATGTATCACCCCACCTCACCTTTCCCGTTAAGCAGCCATAGTGTGTTTTCTGCATGTTTGACTTTGTTCTGTTTTGTAATTCAGTTCAAGTGTAACGGTTTTTACATTCCCTCTATAAGTGATACCTTATGAGAAGTGTCCTTTTCTGTGTGACTTATTTCACTTAGAATCGTCGTACCTAAATCCACTCATCATGCTGCTATTAGCCTTATGACATTGATTTCATGGCTGAGTGATATTCCATTGTACATAAGGACCACAACTTCTTTATCCATTTTTCTCTTTCCTGGGATATTTAGGTGGAATGAAGTGGAGGTCCTTGTCAACAGAGCAGCCCTAAACTTTGGGGTGCTTGTGTCTTGCTGATGTTTAATTTTCCCAATTTATACCCCCATGAGTGGAAGTGCCCTATGCTCTGTAAGCTCTGATTTTTATATGTTTCAGGACTCACCGTACACTTCTCCAGAGTGGCTGATGGCAATTTACATCCCGCCCATCAGTGTAGCAAGGCTCCCATTTCTCCATGGCCTGTCCTGCATTTCTGGTTTTGACACTTTTTTCAGCATGGCCCTTTTGACCGATGGGAAGCGAGACTTCTTTGTAGCGCTGATTTGCCTTTCCAGGTTGCTTGGTTGGCCAAAAAGGGCGTATGCGCTTTTTCCTGTATATATTCAGGAAAAAACGCATACGCCCTTTTTGGCCAAGGGCATCATTGTCAACGTTTTGCCGCTTTTCATGAGCTTTAAAGGCGATTCATATCTACCTCCTGAAATCTGTTTCCTGCAATTCTGCCTTGATTTCAAATCCTCTTCTTTGCCTTCCCTCAATATATTTGTGGACGAGAGTTATCATTTATAACTCTGCAGGTTTGTGAATTGCAGTGCCCGGAAGCTCCATTTTACAACTCGGTTTTTGGGAGCAGGCCGCAAAAGCGCAGGATGGCTTCAGGCCCTGTTCTGGTTCCGGGGGGCAGGCTGAGCCTGTGGTTAATTCTTCTTCCTGATGGGAAAATAGAGTGACCTGTGCCTGTCCCAACACCAAGAGCCAGTCTCTCATTGGTTCCCCGTTTTCCCTTTCATCCTCAGGACAAATTGCAACCTGTACGGAACAGAAGGTTAAAGGTGCTGATGCTCCAAGTAGGGAGATTGCTAGTAAAGCGGCTGGAATGGGGAACCCGGGCACAAGGAGAAGAGAAATGAGGTGCGTTTTAGAAACCTTTCCCCATCACATGTTGTACCATCTTCTGGGTTTCTCATGCATGTTTTCGATGTAGGAAGATGCCCTTGAACCTGGAGATTTGGGACCCATGCGATGGGTACCACGCAGTATTACTTTAAAGGGTCTGCATTTGCTCACCCAACCTCACCAAACCTCTCAGCCCCAAGAGTGTCCACCCTTATGTCTCATCCAGCTGTGGGTCTAGATATGGTCAACCCAGGTTGCATCACTGCCCCTGAACGCATTGTGTAAGAATTTCTCTCTCTTACACTGTCTTTGTTTCATGGGTTTTTTAAAGTCATTTATTTTTATAATGGGGTTTAGCTGCTTTTCACTGCTGTGTTTATGCCGCTTTACACCCACTTGACACACTAACAGAGAGATATCAATACATAGGTTTTAAGATTATTACTAGTCAGATATATTCTCGTGCGGTGAATAGGGCGTGTTGAGTCCAGTTCTCTGAGCAAGGAGTAGATCTTGTCTATTACATATTGGGTTTCTGGAACGGTATCTGAGCTAATTTGAAACCCTTGTTTTATGTATCACCCCACCTCACCTTTCCCGTTAAGCAGCCATAGTGTGTTTTCTGCATGTGTGACTCTGTTCTGTTTTGTAATTCAGTTCAAGTGTAACGGTTTTTACATTCCCTCTATCAGTGATACCTTATGAGAAGTGTCCTTTTCTGTGTGACTTATTTCACTTAGAATCGTCGTACCTAAATCCACTCATCATGCTGCTACTAACATTATGACATTGATTTCATGGCTGAGTGATATTCCATTGTACATAAGGACCACAACTTCTTTATCCATTTTTCTCTTTCCTGGGATATTTAAGGTGGAATGAAGTGGAGGTCCTTGTCAACAGAGCAGCCCTCAACTTTGGGGTGCTTGTGTCTTGCTGATTTTTCATTTTCCCAATTTATACCCCCATGAGTGGAAGTGCCCTATGCTCTCTAAGCTGTGTTTTTCAGATGTTTCAGGACACACCGTACACTTCTTCAGAGTGGCTGTTGGCAATTTACATCCCGCCCATCAGTGTAGCAAGGCTCCCATTTCTCCATGGCCTGTCCTGCATTTCTGGTTTTGACACTTTTTTCAGCATGGCCCTTTTGACCGATGGGAAGCGAGACTTCTCTGTAGCGCTGATTTGCCTTTCCAGGTTGCTTGGTTGGCCAAAAAGGGCGTATGTGTTTTTTCCTGAATATATTCAGGAAAAAACGCATACGCCCTTTTTGGCCAAGGGCATCATTGTCAACGTTTTGCCGCTTTTCATGTGCTTTAAAGGCGATTCGTATCTACCTCCTGAAATCTGTTTCGTGCAATTCTGCCTTGATTTCAAATCCTCTTCTTTGCCTTCCCTCAATATATTTGTGGACGAGAGTTATCATTTATAACTCTGCAGGTTTGTGAATTGCAGTGCCCTGAACCTCCATTTTACAACTCGCTTTTTTGGGAGCTGGCCGCAAAAACGCAGGATGGCTTCAGGCCCTGTTCTGGTTCCGGGAGGCAGGCTGAGACTGTGGTTAATTCTTCTTCCTGATGGGAAAATAGAGTGACCTGTGCCTGTCCCGACACCAAGAGCTAGTCTCTCGTTGGTTCCCCGTCTTCCCGTTCATCCTCAGGACAAATTGCAACCTGTACGGAACAGGAGGTTAAAGGTGCTGATGCTCCAAGTAGGGAGATTGCTAGTAAAGCGGCTGGAATGGCGAACCCGGGCACAAGGAGATGAGAAATGAGGTGCGTTTTAGAAACCTTTCCCCATCACACGGTGTACCATCTTCTGGGTTTCTCTTGCATGTTTTCGATGTAGGAAGATGCCCTTGAAGCTGGAGATTTGGGACCCATGCGATGGGTACCACGCAGTATTACTTTAAAGGGTCTGCGTTTGCTCACCCAACCTCACCAAACCTCTCAGCCCCAAGAGTGTCCACCCTTATGTCTCATCCAGCTGTGGGTCTAGATATGGTCAATCCAGGTTGCATCACAGCCCCTGAACTCATTGTGTAAGAATTTCTATCTCTTTCACTGTGTTTGTTTCATGGGTTTTTCAAAGTAATTTATTTTCATAATGGGGTTTAGCTGCTTTTCACGGCTGTGTTTATGCCACTTTACACCCACTTGACATACTAACAGAGAGATATCAATACATAGGTTTTAAGATTATTACTAGTCAGATATATTCTTGTGCGGTGAATAGGGCGTGTTGAGTCCAGTTCTCTGAGCAAGGAGTAGGTCTTGTCTACTACATATTGGGTTTATGGAACGGTATCTGAGCTAATTTGATACCCTTGTTTTATGTATCACCCCACCTCACCTTTCCCTTTAAGCAGCCATAGTGTGTTTTCTGCATGTGTGACTCTGTTCTGTTTTGTAATTCAGTTCAAGTGTAACGGTTTTTACATTCCCTCTATCAGTGATACCTTATGAGAAGTGTCCTTTTCTGTGTGACTTATTTCACTTAGAATCGTCGTCCCTAAATCCACTCATCATGCTGCTACTAACCTTATGACATTGATTTCATGGCTGAGTGATATTCCATTGTACATAAGGACCACAACTTCTTTATCCATTTTTCTCTTTCCTGGGATATTTAAGGTGGAATGAAGTGGAGGTCCTTGTCAACAGAGCAGCCCTCAACTTTGGGGTGCTTGTGTCTTCCTGATTTTTCATTTTCCCAATTTATACCCCCATGAGTGGAAGTGCCCTATGCTCTCTAAGCTGTGTTTTTCAGATGTTTCAGGACACACCGTACACTTCTCCAGAGTGGCTGTTGGCAATTTACATCCCGCCCATCAGTGTAGCAAGGCTCCCATTTCTCCATGGCCTGTCCTGCATTTCTGGTTTTGACACTTTTTTCAGCATGGCCCTTTTGACCCATGGGAAGCGAGACTTCTCTGTAGCGCTGATTTGCCTTTCCAGGTTGCTTGGTTGGCCAAAAAGGGCGTATGCGTTTTTTCCTGAATATATTCAGGAAAAAACGCATACGCCCTTTTTGGCCAAGGGCCTCATTGTCAACGTTTTGCCGCTTTTCATGTGCTTTAAAGGTGATTCGTATCTACCTCCTGAAATCTGTTTCGTGCAATTCTGCCTTGATTTCAAATCCTCTTCTATGCCTTCCCTCAATATATTTGTGGACGAGAGTTATCATTTATAACTCTGCAGGTTTGTGAATTGCAGTGCCCTGAACCTCCATTTTACACCTCGCTTTTTTGGGAGCTGGCCGCAAAAGCGCAGGATGGCTTCAGGCCCTGTTCTGGTTCCGGGGGCAGGCTGAGCCTGTGGTTAATTCTTCTTCCTGATGGGAAAATAGAGTGACCTGTGCCTGTCCCGACACCAAGAGCTAGTCTCTCGTTGGTTCCCCGTCTTCCCGTTCATCCTCAGGACAAATTGCAACCTGTACGGAACAGGAGGTTAAAGGTGCTGATGCTCCAAGTAGGGAGATTGCTAGTAAAGGGGCTGGAATGGCGAACCCGGGCACAAGGAGATGAGAAATGAGGTGCGTTTTAGAAACCTTTCCCCATCACACGGTGTACCATCTTCTGGGTTTCTCATGCATGTTTTCGATGTAGGAGATGCCCTTGAACCTGGAGATTTGGGACCCATGCGATGGGTACCCCGCAGTATTACTTTAAAGGGTCTGCGTTTGCTCACCCAACCTCACCAAACCTCTCAGCCCCAAGAGTGTCCACCCTTATGTCTCATCCAGCTGTGGGTCTAGATATGGTCAATCCAGGTTGCATCACAGCCCCTGAACTCATTGTGTAAGAATTTCGCTCTCTTTCACTGTCGTTGTTTCATGGGTTTTTCAAAGTAATTTATTTTCATAATGGGATTTAGCTGCTTTGCACGGCTGTGTTTATGCCGCTTTACACCCACTTGACACACTAACAGAGAGATATCAATACATAGGTTTTAAGATTATTACTAGTCAGATATATTCTTGTGCTGTGAATAGGGCGTGTTGAGTCCAGTCCTCTGAGCAAGGAGTAGGTCTTGTCTATTACATATTGGGTTTATGGAACGGTATCTGATCTAATTTGATACCCTTGTTTTATGTATCACCCCACCTCACCTTTCCCGTTAAGCAGCCATAGTGTGTTTTCTGCATGTGTGACTCTGTTCTGTTTTGTAATTCAGTTCAAGTGTAACGGTTTTTACATTCCCTCCATAAGTGATACCTTATGAGAAGTGTCCTTTTCTGTGTGACTTATTTCACTTAGAATCGTCGTACCTAAATCCACTCATCATGCTGCTACTAACATTATGACATTGATTTCATGGCTGAGTGATATTCCATTGTACATAAGGACCACAACTTCTTTATCCATTTTTCTCTTTCCTGGGATATTTAAGGTGGAATGAAGTGGAGGTCCTTGTCAACAGAGCAGCCCTCAACATTGGGGTGCTTGTGTCTTGCTGATTTTTCATTTTCCCAATTTATACCCCCATGAGTGGAAGTGCCCTATGCTCTCTAAGCTGTGTTTTTCAGATGTTTCAGGACACACCGTGCACTTCTCCAGAGTGGCTGTTGCCAATTTACATCCCACCCATCAGTGTAGCAAGGCTCCCATTTCTCCATGGCCTGTCCTGCATTTCTGGTTTTGACACTTTTTTCAGCATGGCCCTTTTGACTGATGGGAAGCGAGACTTCTCTGTAGCGCTGATTTGCCTTTCCAGGTTGCTTGGTTGGCCAAAAAGGGCGTATGCGTTTTTTCCTGAATATATTCAGGAAAAAACGCATACGCCCTTTTTGGCCAAGGGCATCATTGTCAACGTTTTGCCGCTTTTCATGTGCTTTAAAGGCGATTCGTATCTACCTCCTGAAATCTGTTTCGTGCAATTCTGCCTTGATTTCAAATCCTCTTCTTTGCCTTCCCTCAATATATTTGTGGACGAGAGTTATCATTTATAACTCTGCAGGTTTGTGAATTGCAGTGCCCTGAACCTCCATTTTACAACTCGCATTTTTGGGAGCTGGCCGCAAAAGCGCAGGATGGCTTCAGGCCCTGTTCTGGTTCCGGGAGGCAGGCTGAGCCTGTGGTTAATTCTTCTTCCTGATGGGAAAATAGAGTGACCTGTGCCTGTCCCGACACCAAGAGCTAGTCTCTCGTTGGTTCCCCGTCTTCCCGTTCATCCTCAGGACAAATTGCAACCTGTACGGAACAGGAGGTTAAAGGTGCTGATGCTCCAAGTAGGGAGATTGCTAGTAAAGCGGCTGGAATGGCGAACCCGGGCACAAGGAGATGAGAAATGAGGTGCGTTTTAGAAACCTTTCCCCATCACACGGTGTACCATCTTCTGGGTTTCTCATGCATGTTTTCGATGTAGGAAGATGCCCTTGAAGCTGGAGATTTGGGACCCATGCGATGGGTACCACGCAGTATTACTTTAAAGGTTTTGCGTTTGCTCACCCAACCTCTCCAAACCTCTCAGCCCCAAGAGTGTCCACCCGTATGTCTCATCCAGCTGTGGGTCTAGATATGGTCAATCCAGGTTGCATCACAGCCCCTGAACTCATTGTGTAAGAATTTCTATCTCTTTCACTGTGTTTGTTTCATGGGTTTTTCAAAGTAATTTATTTTCATAATGGGGTTTAGCTGCTTTTCACGGCTGTGTTTATGCCGCTTTACACCCACTTGACATACTAACAGAGAGATATCAATACATAGGTTTTAAGATTATTACTAGTCAGATATATTCTTGTGCGGTGAATAGGGCGTGTTGAGTCCAGTTCTCTGAGCAAGGAGTAGGTCTTGTCTACTACATATTGGGTTTATGGAACGGTATCTGAACTAATTTGATACCCTTGTTTTATGTATCACCCCACCTCACCTTTCCCGTTAAGCAGCCATAGTGTGTTTTCTGCATGTGTGACTCTGTTCTGTTTTGTAATTCAGTTCAAGTGTAACGGTTTTTACATTCCCTCTATCAGTGATACCTTATGAGAAGTGTCCTTTTCTGTGTGACTTATTTCACTTAGAATCGTCGTACCTAAATCCACTCATCATGCTGCTACTAACCTTATGACATTGATTTCATGGCTGAGTGATATTCCATTGTACATAAGGACCACAACTTCTTTATCCATTTTTCTCTTTCCTGGGATATTTAAGGTGGAATGAAGTGGAGGTCCTTGTCAACAGAGCAGCCCTCAACTTTGGGGTGCTTGTGTCTTGCTGATTTTTAATTTTCCCAATTTATACCCCCATGAGTGGAAGTGCCCTATGCTCTCTAAGCTGTGTTTTTCAGACGTTTCAGGACACACCGTACACTTCTCCAGACTGGCTGTTGGCAATTTACATCCCGCCCATCAGTGTAGCAAGGCTCCCATTTCTCCATGGCCTGTCCTGCATTTCTGGTTTTGACACTTTTTTCAGCATGGCCCTTTTGACCGATGGGAAGCGAGACTTCTCTGTAGCGCTGATTTGCCTTTCCAGGTTGCTTGGTTGGCCAAAAAGGGCGTATGCGTTTTTTCCTGAATATATTCAGGAAAAAACGCATACGCCCTTTTTGGCCAAGGGCATCATTGTCAACGTTTTGCCGCTTTTCATGTGCTTTAAAGGCGATGCGTATCTACCTCCTGAAATCTGTTTCGTGCAATTCTGCCTTGATTTCAAATCCTCTTCTTTGCCTTCCCTCAATATATTTGTGGACGAGAGTTATCATTTATAACTCTGCAGGTTTGTGAATTGCAGTGCCCTGAACCTCGATTTTACACCTCGCTTTTTTGGGAGCTGGCCGCAAAAGCGCAGGATGGCTTCAGGCCCTGTTCTGGTTCCGGGGGGCAGGCTGAGACTGTGGTTAATTCTTCTTCCTGATGGGAAAATAGAGTGACCTGTGCCTGTCCCGACACCAAGAGCTAGTCTCTCGTTGGTTCCCCGTCTTCCCGTTCATCCTCAGGACAAATTGCAACCTGTACGGAACAGGAGGTTAAAGGTGCTGATGCTCCAAGTAGGGAGATTGCTAGTAAAGTGGCTGGAATGGTGAACCCGGGCACAAGGAGATGAGAAATGAGGTGCGTTTTAGAAACCTTTCCCCATCACACGGTGTACCATCTTCTGGGTTTCTCATGCATGTTTTCGATGTAGGAAGATGCCCTTGAAGCTGGAGATTTGGGACCCATGCGATGGGTACCATGCAGTATTACTTTAAAGGGTCTGCGTTTGCTCACCCAACCTCACCAAACCTCTCAGCCCCAAGAGTGTCCACCCTTATGTCTCATCCAGCTGTGGGTCTAGATATGGTCAATCCAGGTTGCATCACAGCCCCTGAACGCATTGTGTAAGAATTTCTCTCTCTTTCACTGTCGTTGTTTCATGGGTTTTTCAAAGTAATTTATTTTCATAATGGGGTTTAGCTGCTTTTCACGGCTGTGTTTATGCCGCTTTCCACCCACTTGACACACTAACAGAGAGATATCAATACATAGGCTTTAAGATTATTACTAGTCAGATATATTCTTGTGCGGTGAATAGGGCGTGTTGAGTCCAGTTCTCTGAGCAAGGAGTAGGTCTTGTCTACTACATATTGGGTTTATGGAACGGTATCTGAGCTAATTTGATACCCTTGTTTTATGTATCACCCCACCTCACCTTTCCCGTTAAGCAGCCATAGTGTGTTTTCTGCATGTGTGACTCTGTTCTGTTTTGTAATTCAGTTCAAGTGTAACGGTTTTTACATTCCCTCTATCAGTGATACCTTATGAGAAGTGTCCTTTTCTGTGTGACTTATTTCACTTAGAATCGTCGTACCTAAATCCACTCATCATGCTGCTACTAACATTATGACATTGATTTCATGGCTGAGTGATATTCCATTGTACATAAGGACCACAACTTCTTTATCCATTTTTCTCTTTCCTGGGATATTTAAGGTGGAATGAAGTGGAGGTCCTTGTCAACAGAGCAGCCCTCAACTTTGGGGTGCTTGTGTCTTGCTGATTTTTCATTTTCCCAATTTATACCCCCATGAGTGGAAGTGCCCTATGCTCTCTAAGCTGTGTTTTTCAGATGTTTCAGGACACACCGTACACTTCTCCAGAGTGGCTGTTGGCAATTTACATCCCGCCCATCAGTGTAGCAAGGCTCCCATTTCTCCATGGCCTGTCCTGCATTTCTGGTTTTGACACTTTTTTCAGCATGGCCCTTTTGACCGATGGGAAGCGAGACTTCTCTGTAGCGCTGATTTGCCTTTCCAGGTTGCTTGGTTGGCCAAAAAGGGCGTATGCGTTTTTTCCTGAATATATTCAGGAAAAAACGCATACGCCCTTTTTGGCCAAGGGCATCATTGTCAACGTTTTGCCGCTTTTCATGTGCTTTAAAGGCGATTCATATCTACCTCCTGAAATCTGTTTCGTGCAATTCTGCCTTGATTTCAAATCCTCTTCTTTGCCTTCCCTCAATATATTTGTGGACGAGAGTTATCATTTATAACTCTGCAGGTTTGTGAATTGCAGTGCCCTGAACCTCCATTTTACACCTCGCTTTTTTGGGAGCTGGCCGCAAAAGCGCAGGATGGCTTCAGGCCCTGTTCTGGTTCCGGGGGGCAGGCTGAGATTGTGGTTAATTCTTCTTCCTGATGGGAAAATAGAGTGACCTGTGCCTGTCCCGACACCAAGAGCTAGTCTCTCGTTGGTTCCCCGTCTTCCCGTTCATCCTCAGGACAAAGTGCAACCTGTACGGAACAGGAGGTTAAAGGTGCTGATGCTCCAAGTAGGGAGATTGCTAGTAAAGTGGCTGGAATGGCGAACCCGGGCACAAGGAGATGAGAAATGAGGTGCGTTTTAGAAACCTTTCCCCATCACACGGTGTACCATCTTCTGGGTTTCTCATGCATGTTTTCGATGTAGGAAGATGCCCTTGAAGCTGGAGATTTGGGACCCATGCGATGGGTACCACGCAGTATTACTTTAAAGGGTCTGCGTTTGCTCACCCAACCTCACCAAACCTCTCAGCCCCAAGAGTGTCCACCCTTATGTCTCATCCAGCTGTGGGTCTAGATATGGTCAATCCAGGTTGCATCACAGCCCCTGAACTCATTGTGTAAGAATTTCTATCTCTTTCACTGTCGTTGTTTCATGGGTTTTTCAAAGTAATTTATTTTCATAATGGGGTTTAGCTGCTTTTCACGGCTGTGTTTATGCCGCTTTCCACCCACTTGACACACTAACAGAGAGATATCAATACATAGGCTTTAAGATTATTACTAGTCAGATATATTCTTGTGCGGTGAATAGGGCGTGTTGAGTCCAGTTCTCTGAGCAAGGAGTAGGTCTTGTCTACTACATATTGGGTTTATGGAACGGTATCTGAGCTAATTTGATACCCTTGTTTTATGTATCACCCCACCTCACCTTTCCCGTTAAGCAGCCATAGTGTGTTTTCTGCATGTGTGACTCTGTTCTGTTTTGTAATTCAGTTCAAGTGTAACGGTTTTTACATTCCCTCTATCAGTGATACCTTATGAGAAGTGTCCTTTTCTGTGTGACTTATTTCACTTAGAATCGTCGTACCTAAATCCACTCATCATGCTGCTACTAACATTATGACATTGATTTCATGGCTGAGTGATATTCCATTGTACATAAGGACCACAACTTCTTTATCCATTTTTCTCTTTCCTGGGATATTTAAGGTGGAATGAAGTGGAGGTCCTTGTCAACAGAGCAGCCCTCAACTTTGGGGTGCTTGTGTCTTGCTGATTTTTCATTTTCCCAATTTATACCCCCATGAGTGGAAGTGCCCTATGCTCTCTAAGCTGTGTTTTTCAGATGTTTCAGGACACACCGTGCACTTCTCCAGAGTGGCTGTTGGCAATTTACATCCCGCCCATCAGTGTAGCAAGGCTCCCATTTCTCCATGGCCTGTCCTGCATTTCTGGTTTTGACACTTTTTTCAGCATGGCCCTTTTGACCGATGGGAAGCGAGACTTCTCTGTAGCGCTGATTTGCCTTTCCAGGTTGCTTGGTTGGCCAAAAAGGGCGTATGCGTTTTTTCCTGAATATATTCAGGAAAAAACGCATACGCCCTTTTTGGCCAAGGGCCTCATTGTCAACGTTTTGCCGCTTTTCATGTGCTTTAAAGGCGATTCGTATCTACCTCCTGAAATCTGTTTCGTGCAATTCTGCCTTGATTTCAAATCCTCTTCTTTGCCTTCCCTCAATATATTTGTGGACGAGAGTTATCATTTATAACTCTGCAGGTTTGTGAATTGCAGTGCCCTGAACCTCCATTTTACAACTCGCTTTTTTGGGAGCTGGCCGCAAAAACGCAGGATGGCTTCAGGCCCTGTTCTGGTTCCGGGAGGCAGGCTGAGACTGTGGTTAATTCTTCTTCCTGATGGGAAAATAGAGTGACCTGTGCCTGTCCCGACACCAAGAGCTAGTCTCTCGTTGGTTCCCCGTCTTCCCGTTCATCCTCAGGACAAATTGCAACCTGTACGGAACAGGAGGTTAAAGGTGCTGATGCTCCAAGTAGGGAGATTGCTAGTAAAGCGGCTGGAATGGCGAACCCGGGCACAAGGAGATGAGAAATGAGGTGCGTTTTAGAAACCTTTCCCCATCACACGGTGTACCATCTTCTGGGTTTCTCTTGCATGTTTTCGATGTAGGAAGATGCCCTTGAAGCTGGAGATTTGGGACCCATGCGATGGGTACCACGCAGTATTACTTTAAAGGGTCTGCGTTTGCTCACCCAACCTCACCAAACCTCTCAGCCCCAAGAGTGTCCACCCTTATGTCTCATCCAGCTGTGGGTCTAGATATGGTCAATCCAGGTTGCATCACAGCCCCTGAACTCATTGTGTAAGAATTTCTATCTCTTTCACTGTGTTTGTTTCATGGGTTTTTCAAAGTAATTTATTTTCATAATGGGGTTTAGCTGCTTTTCACGGCTGTGTTTATGCCGCTTTACACCCACTTGACATACTAACAGAGAGATATCAATACATAGGTTTTAAGATTATTACTAGTCAGATATATTCTTGTGCGGTGAATAGGGCGTGTTGAGTCCAGTTCTCTGAGCAAGGAGTAGGTCTTGTCTACTACATATTGGGTTTATGGAACGGTATCTGAGCTAATTTGATACCCTTGTTTTATGTATCACCCCACCTCACCTTTCCCGTTAAGCAGCCATAGTGTGTTTTCTGCATGTGTGACTCTGTTCTGTTTTGTAATTCAGTTCAAGTGTAACGGTTTTTACATTCCCTCCATAAGTGATACCTTATGAGAAGTGTCCTTTTCTGTGTGACTTATTTCACTTAGAATCGTCGTACCTAAATCCACTCATCATGCTGCTACTAACATTACGACATTGATTTCATGGCTGAGAGATATTCCATTGTACATAAGGACCACAACTTCTTTATCCATTTTTCTCTTTCCTGGGATATTTAAGGTGGAATGAAGTGGAGGTCCTTGTCAACAGAGCAGCCCTCAACATTGGGGTGCTTGTGTCTTGCTGATTTTTCATTTTCCCAATTTATACCCCCATGAGTGGAAGTGCCCTATGCTCTCTAAGCTGTGTTTTTCAGATGTTTCAGGACACACCGTGCACTTCTCCAGAGTGGCTGTTGCCAATTTACATCCCACCCATCAGTGTAGCAAGGCTCCCATTTCTCCATGGCCTGTCCTGCATTTCTGGTTTTGACACTTTTTTCAGCATGGCCCTTTTGACCGATGGGAAGCGAGACTTCTCTGTAGCGCTGATTTGCCTTTCCAGGTTGCTTGGTTGGCCAAAAAGGGCGTATGCGTTTTTTCCTGAATATATTCAGGAAAAAACGCATACGCCCTTTTTGGCCAAGGGCATCATTGTCAACGTTTTGCCGCTTTTCATGTGCTTTAAAGGCGATTCGTATCTACCTCCTGAAATCTGTTTCGTGCAATTCTGCCTTGATTTCAAATCCTCTTCTTTGCCTTCCCTCAATATATTTGTGGACGAGAGTTATCATTTATAACTCTGCAGGTTTGTGAATTGCAGTGCCCTGAACCTCCATTTTACAACTCGCATTTTTGGGAGCTGGCCGCAAAAGCGCAGGATGGCTTCAGGCCCTGTTCTGGTTCCGGGAGGCAGGCTGAGCCTGTGGTTAATTCTTCTTCCTGATGGGAAAATAGAGTGACCTGTGCCTGTCCCGACACCAAGAGCTAGTCTCTCGTTGGTTCCCCGTCTTCCCGTTCATCCTCAGGACAAATTGCAACCTGTACGGAACAGGAGGTTAAAGGTGCTGATGCTCCAAGTAGGGAGATTGCTAGTAAAGCGGCTGGAATGGCGAACCCGGGCACAAGGAGATGAGAAATGAGGTGCGTTTTAGAAACCTTTCCCCATCACACGGTGTACCATCTTCTGGGTTTCTCATGCATGTTTTCGATGTAGGAAGATGCCCTTGAAGCTGGAGATTTGGGACCCATGCGATGGGTACCACGCAGTATTACTTTAAAGGTTTTGCGTTTGCTCACCCAACCTCTCCAAACCTCTCAGCCCCAAGAGTGTCCACCCGTATGTCTCATCCAGCTGTGGGTCTAGATATGGTCAATCCAGGTTGCATCACAGCCCCTGAACTCATTGTGTAAGAATTTCTATCTCTTTCACTGTGTTTGTTTCATGGGTTTTTCAAAGTAATTTATTTTCATAATGGGGTTTAGCTGCTTTTCACGGCTGTGTTTATGCCGCTTTACACCCACTTGACATACTAACAGAGAGATATCAATACATAGGTTTTAAGATTATTACTAGTCAGATATATTCTTGTGCGGTGAATAGGGCGTGTTGAGTCCAGTTCTCTGAGCAAGGAGTAGGTCTTGTCTACTACATATTGGGTTTATGGAACGGTATCTGAGCTAATTTGATACCCTTGTTTTATGTATCACCCCACCTCACCTTTCCCGTTAAGCAGCCATAGTGTGTTTTCTGCATGTGTGACTCTGTTCTGTTTTGTAATTCAGTTCAAGTGTAACGGTTTTTACATTCCCTCTATCAGTGATACCTTATGAGAAGTGTCCTTTTCTGTGTGACTTATTTCACTTAGAATCGTCGTACCTAAATCCACTCATCATGCTGCTACTAACCTTATGACATTGATTTCATGGCTGAGTGATATTCCATTGTACATAAGGACCACAACTTCTTTATCCATTTTTCTCTTTCCTGGGATATTTAAGGTGGAATGAAGTGGAGGTCCTTGTCAACAGAGCAGCCCTCAACTTTGGGGTGCTTGTGTCTTGCTGATTTTTCATTTTCCCAATTTATACCCCCATGAGTGGAAGTGCCCTATGCTCTCTAAGCTGTGTTTTTCAGATGTTTCAGGACACACCGTACACTTCTCCAGAGTGGCTGTTGGCAATTTACATCCCGCCCATCAGTGTAGCAAGGCTCCCATTTCTCCATGGCCTGTCCTGCATTTCTGGTTTTGACACTTTTTTCAGCATGGCCCTTTTGACCCATGGGAAGCGAGACTTCTCTGTAGCGCTGATTTGCCTTTCCAGGTTGCTTGGTTGGCCAAAAAGGGCGTATGCGTTTTTTCCTGAATATATTCAGGAAAAAACACATACGCCCTTTTTGGCCAAGGGCCTCATTGTCAACGTTTTGCCGCTTTTCATGTGCTTTAAAGGCGATTCGTATCTACCTCCTGAAATCTGTTTCGTGCAATTCTGCCTTGATTTCAAATCCTCTTCTTTGCCTTCCCTCAATATATTTGTGGACGAGAGTTATCATTTATAACTCTGCAGGTTTTTGAATTGCAGTGCCCTGAACCTCCATTTTACACCTCGCTTTTTTGGGAGCTGGCCGCAAAAGCGCAGGATGGCTTCAGGCCCTGTTCTGGTTCCGGGGGGCAGGCTGAGCCTGTGGTTAATTCTTCTTCCTGATGGGAAAATAGAGTGACCTGTGCCTGTCCCGACACCAAGAGCTAGTCTCTCGTTGGTTCCCCGTCTTCCCGTTCATCCTCAGGACAAAGTGCAACCTGTAGGGAACAGGAGGTTAAAGGTGCTGATGCTCCAAGTAGGGAGATTGCTAGTAAAGGGGCTGGAATGGCGAACCCGGGCACAAGGAGATGAGAAATGAGGTGCGTTTTAGAAACCTTTCCCCATCACACGGTGTACCATCTTCTGGGTTTCTCATGCATGTTTTCGATGTAGGAGATGCCCTTGAACCTGGAGATTTGGGACCCATGCGATGGGTACCCCGCAGTATTACTTTAAAGGGTCTGCGTTTGCTCACCCAACCTCACCAAACCTCTCAGCCCCAAGAGTGTCCACCCTTATGTCTCATCCAGCTGTGGGTCTAGATATGGTCAATCCAGGTTGCATCACAGCCCCTGAACTCATTGTGTAAGAATTTCGCTCTCTTTCACTGTCGTTGTTTCATGGGTTTTTCAAAGTAATTTATTTTCATAATGGGTTTTAGCTGCTTTGCACGGCTGTGTTTATGCCGCTTTACACCCACTTGACACACTAACAGAGAGATATCAATACATAGGTTTTAAGATTATTACTAGTCAGATATATTCTTGTGCTGTGAATAGGGCGTGTTGAGTCCAGTTCTCTGAGCAAGGAGTAGGTCTTGTCTATTACATATTGGGTTTATGGAACGGTATCTGAGCTAATTTGATACCCTTGTTTTATGTATCACCCCACCTCACCTTTCCCGTTAAGCAGCCATAGTGTGTTTTCTGCATGTGTGACTCTGTTCTGTTTTGTAATTCAGTTCAAGTGTAACGGTTTTTACATTCCCTCCATAAGTGATACCTTATGAGAAGTGTCCTTTTCTGTGTGACTTATTTCACTTAGAATCGTCGTACCTAAATCCACTCATCATGCTGCTACTAACATTACGACATTGATTTCATGGCTGAGAGATATTCCATTGTACATAAGGACCACAACTTCTTTATCCATTTTTCTCTTTCCTGGGATATTTAAGGTGGAATGAAGTGGAGGTCCTTGTCAACAGAGCAGCCCTCAACATTGGGGTGCTTGTGTCTTGCTGATTTTTCATTTTCCCAATTTATACCCCCATGAGTGGAAGTGCCCTATGCTCTCTAAGCTGTGTTTTTCAGATGTTTCAGGACACACCGTGCACTTCTCCAGAGTGGCTGTTGCCAATTTACATCCCACCCATCAGTGTAGCAAGGCTCCCATTTCTCCATGGCCTGTCCTGCATTTCTGGTTTTGACACTTTTTTCAGCATGGCCCTTTTGACCGATGGGAAGCGAGACTTCTCTGTAGCGCTGATTTGCCTTTCCAGGTTGCTTGGTTGGCCAAAAAGGGCGTATGCGTTTTTTCCTGAATATATTCAGGAAAAAACGCATACGCCCTTTTTGGCCAAGGGCATCATTGTCAACGTTTTGCCGCTTTTCATGTGCTTTAAAGGCGATTCGTATCTACCTCCTGAAATCTGTTTCGTGCAATTCTGCCTTGATTTCAAATCCTCTTCTTTGCCTTCCCTCAATATATTTGTGGACGAGAGTTATCATTTATAACTCTGCAGGTTTGTGAATTGCAGTGCCCTGAACCTCCATTTTACAACTCGCATTTTTGGGAGCTGGCCGCAAAAGCGCAGGATGGCTTCAGGCCCTGTTCTGGTTCCGGGAGGCAGGCTGAGCCTGTGGTTAATTCTTCTTCCTGATGGGAAAATAGAGTGACCTGTGCCTGTCCCGACACCAAGAGCTAGTCTCTCGTTGGTTCCCCGTCTTCCCGTTCATCCTCAGGACAAATTGCAACCTGTACGGAACAGGAGGTTAAAGGTGCTGATGCTCCAAGTAGGGAGATTGCTAGTAAAGCGGCTGGAATGGCGAACCCGGGCACAAGGAGATGAGAAATGAGGTGCGTTTTAGAAACCTTTCCCCATCACACGGTGTACCATCTTCTGGGTTTCTCATGCATGTTTTCGATGTAGGAAGATGCCCTTGAAGCTGGAGATTTGGGACCCATGCGATGGGTACCACGCAGTATTACTTTAAAGGTTTTGCGTTTGCTCACCCAACCTCTCCAAACCTCTCAGCCCCAAGAGTGTCCACCCGTATGTCTCATCCAGCTGTGGGTCTAGATATGGTCAATCCAGGTTGCATCACAGCCCCTGAACTCATTGTGTAAGAATTTCTATCTCTTTCACTGTGTTTGTTTCATGGGTTTTTCAAAGTAATTTATTTTCATAATGGGGTTTAGCTGCTTTTCACGGCTGTGTTTATGCCGCTTTACACCCACTTGACATACTAACAGAGAGATATCAATACATAGGTTTTAAGATTATTACTAGTCAGATATATTCTTGTGCGGTGAATAGGGCGTGTTGAGTCCAGTTCTCTGAGCAAGGAGTAGGTCTTGTCTACTACATATTGGGTTTATGGAACGGTATCTGAGCTAATTTGATACCCTTGTTTTATGTATCACCCCACCTCACCTTTCCCGTTAAGCAGCCATAGTGTGTTTTCTGCATGTGTGACTCTGTTCTGTTTTGTAATTCAGTTCAAGTGTAACGGTTTTTACATTCCCTCTATCAGTGATACCTTATGAGAAGTGTCCTTTTCTGTGTGACTTATTTCACTTAGAATCGTCGTACCTAAATCCACTCATCATGCTGCTACTAACCTTATGACATTGATTTCATGGCTGAGTGATATTCCATTGTACATAAGGACCACAACTTCTTTATCCATTTTTCTCTTTCCTGGGATATTTAAGGTGGAATGAAGTGGAGGTCCTTGTCAACAGAGCAGCCCTCAACTTTGGGGTGCTTGTGTCTTGCTGATTTTTCATTTTCCCAATTTATACCCCCATGAGTGGAAGTGCCCTATGCTCTCTAAGCTGTGTTTTTCAGATGTTTCAGGACACACCGTACACTTCTCCAGAGTGGCTGTTGGCAATTTACATCCCGCCCATCAGTGTAGCAAGGCTCCCATTTCTCCATGGCCTGTCCTGCATTTCTGGTTTTGACACTTTTTTCAGCATGGCCCTTTTGACCCATGGGAAGCGAGACTTCTCTGTAGCGCTGATTTGCCTTTCCAGGTTGCTTGGTTGGCCAAAAAGGGCGTATGCGTTTTTTCCTGAATATATTCAGGAAAAAACACATACGCCCTTTTTGGCCAAGGGCCTCATTGTCAACGTTTTGCCGCTTTTCATGTGCTTTAAAGGCGATTCGTATCTACCTCCTGAAATCTGTTTCGTGCAATTCTGCCTTGATTTCAAATCCTCTTCTTTGCCTTCCCTCAATATATTTGTGGACGAGAGTTATCATTTATAACTCTGCAGGTTTGTGAATTGCAGTGCCCTGAACCTCCATTTTACACCTCGCTTTTTTGGGAGCTGGCCGCAAAAGCGCAGGATGGCTTCAGGCCCTGTTCTGGTTCCGGGGGGCAGGCTGAGCCTGTGGTTAATTCTTCTTCCTGATGGGAAAATAGAGTGACCTGTGCCTGTCCCGACACCAAGAGCTAGTCTCTCGTTGGTTCCCCGTCTTCCCGTTCATCCTCAGGACAAAGTGCAACCTGTAGGGAACAGGAGGTTAAAGGTGCTGATGCTCCAAGTAGGGAGATTGCTAGTAAAGGGGCTGGAATGGCGAACCCGGGCACAAGGAGATGAGAAATGAGGTGCGTTTTAGAAACCTTTCCCCATCACACGGTGTACCATCTTCTGGGTTTCTCATGCATGTTTTCGATGTAGGAGATGCCCTTGAACCTGGAGATTTGGGACCCATGCGATGGGTACCCCGCAGTATTACTTTAAAGGGTCTGCGTTTGCTCACCCAACCTCACCAAACCTCTCAGCCCCAAGAGTGTCCACCCTTATGTCTCATCCAGCTGTGGGTCTAGATATGGTCAATCCAGGTTGCATCACAGCCCCTGAACTCATTGTGTAAGAATTTCGCTCTCTTTCACTGTCGTTGTTTCATGGGTTTTTCAAAGTAATTTATTTTCATAATGGGATTTAGCTGCTTTGCACGGCTGTGTTTATGCCGCTTTACACCCACTTGACACACTAAGAGAGAGATATCAATACATAGGTTTTAAGATTATTACTAGTCAGATATATTCTTGTGCTGTGAATAGGGCGTGTTGAGTCCAGTTCTCTGAGCAAGGAGTAGGTCTTGTCTATTACATATTGGGTTTATGGAACGGTATCTGAGCTAATTTGATACCCTTGTTTTATGTATCACCCCACCTCACCTTTCCCGTTAAGCAGCCATAGTGTGTTTTCTGCATGTGTGACTCTGTTCTGTTTTGTAATTCAGTTCAAGTGTAACGGTTTTTACATTCCCTCCATAAGTGATACCTTATGAGAAGTGTCCTTTTCTGTGTGACTTATTTCACTTAGAATCGTCGTACCTAAATCCACTCATCATGCTGCTACTAACATTACGACATTGATTTCATGGCTGAGAGATATTCCATTGTACATAAGGACCACAACTTCTTTATCCATGTTTCTCTTTCCTGGGATATTTAAGGTGGAATGAAGTGGAGGTCCTTGTCAACAGAGCAGCCCTCAACATTGGGGTGCTTGTGTCTTGCTGATTTTTCATTTTCCCAATTTATACCCCCATGAGTGGAAGTGCCCTATGCTCTCTAAGCTGTGTTTTTCAGATGTTTCAGGACACACCGTGCACTTCTCCAGAGTGGCTGTTGCCAATTTACATCCCACCCATCAGTGTAGCAAGGCTCCCATTTCTCCATGGCCTGTCCTGCATTTCTGGTTTTGACACTTTTTTCAGCATGGCCCTTTTGACTGATGGGAAGCGAGACTTCTCTGTAGCGCTGATTTGCCTTTCCAGGTTGCTTGGTTGGCCAAAAAGGGCGTATGCGTTTTTTCCTGAATATATTCAGGAAAAAACGCATACGCCCTTTTTGGCCAAGCGCATCATTGTCAACGTTTTGCCGCTTTTCATGTGCTTTAAAGGCGATTCGTATCTACCTCCTGAAATCTGTTTCGTGCAATTCTGCCTTGATTTCAAATCCTCTTCTTTGCCTTCCCTCAATATATTTGTGGACGAGAGTTATCATTTATAACTCTGCAGGTTTGTGAATTGCAGTGCCCTGAACCTCCATTTTACAACTCGCATTTTTGGGAGCTGGCCACAAAAGCGCAGGATGGCTTCAGGCCCTGTTCTGGTTCCGGGGGGCAGGCTGAGCCTGTGGTTAATTCTTCTTCCTGATGGGAAAATAGAGTGACCTGTGCCTGTCCCGACACCAAGAGCTAGTCTCTCGTTGGTTCCCCGTCTTCCCGTTCATCCTCAGGACAAAGTGCAACCTGTACGGAACAGGAGGTTAAAGGTGCTGATGCTCCAAGTAGGGAGATTGCTAGTAAAGCGGCTGGAATGGCGAACCCGGGCACAAGGAGATGAGAAATGAGGTGCGTTTTAGAAACCTTTCCCCATCACACGGTGTACCATCTTCTGGGTTTCTCATGCATGTTTTCGATGTAGGAAGATGCCCTTGAAGCTGGAGATTTGGGACCCATGCGATGGGTACCACGCAGTATTACTTTAAAGGTTTTGCGTTTGCTCACCCAACCTCTCCAAACCTCTCAGCCCCAAGAGTGTCCACCCGTATGTCTCATCCAGCTGTGGGTCTAGATATGGTCAATCCAGGTTGCATCACAGCCCCTGAACTCATTGTGTAAGAATTTCTATCTCTTTCACTGTGTTTGTTTCATGGGTTTTTCAAAGTAATTTATTTTCATAATGGGGTTTAGCTGCTTTTCACGGCTGTGTTTATGCCGCTTTACACCCACTTGACATACTAACAGAGAGATATCAATACATAGGTTTTAAGATTATTACTAGTCAGATATATTCTTGTGCGGTGAATAGGGCGTGTTGAGTCCAGTTCTCTGAGCAAGGAGTAGGTCTTGTCTACTACATATTGGGTTTATGGAACGGTATCTGAGCTAATTTGATACCCTTGTTTTATGTATCACCCCACCTCACCTTTCCCGTTAAGCAGCCATAGTGTGTTTTCTGCATGTGTGACTCTGTTCTGTTTTGTAATTCAGTTCAAGTGTAACGGTTTTTACATTCCCTCTATCAGTGATACCTTATGAGAAGTGTCCTTTTCTGTGTGACTTATTTCACTTAGAATCGTCGTACCTAAATCCACTCATCATGCTGCTACTAACATTATGACATTGATTTCATGGCTGAGTGATATTCCATTGTACATAAGGACCACAACTTCTTTATCCATTTTTCTCTTTCCTGGGATATTTAAGGTGGAATGAAGTGGAGGTCCTTGTCAACAGAGCAGCCCTCAACTTTGGGGTGCTTGTGTCTTGCTGATTTTTCATTTTCCCAATTTATACCCCCATGAGTGGAAGTGCCCTATGCTCTCTAAGCTGTGTTTTTCAGATGTTTCAGGACACACCGTACACTTCTCCAGAGTGGCTGTTGGCAATTTACATCCCGCCCATCAGTGTAGCAAGGCTCCCATTTCTCCATGGCCTGTCCTGCATTTCTGGTTTTGACACTTTTTTCAGCATGGCCCTTTTGACCGATGGGAAGCGAGACTTCTCTGTAGCGCTGATTTGCCTTTCCAGGTTGCTTGGTTGGCCAAAAAGGGCGTATGCGTTTTTTCCTGAATATATTCAGGAAAAAACGCATACGCCCTTTTTGGCCAAGGGCATCATTGTCAACGTTTTGCCGCTTTTCATGTGCTTTAAAGGCGATTCATATCTACCTCCTGAAATCTGTTTCGTGCAATTCTGCCTTGATTTCAAATCCTCTTCTTTGCCTTCCCTCAATATATTTGTGGACGAGAGTTATCATTTATAACTCTGCAGGTTTGTGAATTGCAGTGCCCTGAACCTCCATTTTACACCTCGCTTTTTTGGGATCTGGCCGCAAAAGCGCAGGATGGCTTCAGGCCCTGTTCTGGTTCCGGGGGGCAGGCTGAGATTGTGGTTAATTCTTCTTCCTGATGGGAAAATAGAGTGACCTGTGCCTGTCCCGACACCAAGAGCTAGTCTCTCGTTGGTTCCCCGTCTTCCCGTTCATCCTCAGGACAAAGTGCAACCTGTACGGAACAGGAGGTTAAAGGTGCTGATGCTCCAAGTAGGGAGATTGCTAGTAAAGTGGCTGGAATGGCGAACCCGGGCACAAGGAGATGAGAAATGAGGTGCGTTTTAGAAACCTTTCCCCATCACACGGTGTACCATCTTCTGGGTTTCTCATGCATGTTTTCGATGTAGGAAGATGCCCTTGAAGCTGGAGATTTGGGACCCATGCGATGGGTACCACGCAGTATTACTTTAAAGGGTCTGCGTTTGCTCACCCAACCTCACCAAACCTCTCAGCCCCAAGAGTGTCCACCCTTATGTCTCATCCAGCTGTGGGTCTAGATATGGTCAATCCAGGTTGCATCACAGCCCCTGAACTCATTGTGTAAGAATTTCTATCTCTTTCACTGTCGTTGTTTCATGGGTTTTTCAAAGTAATTTATTTTCATAATGGGGTTTAGCTGCTTTTCACGGCTGTGTTTTTGCCGCTTTCCACCCACTTGACACACTAACAGAGAGATATCAATACATAGGCTTTAAGATTATTACTAGTCAGATATATTCTTGTGCGGTGAATAGGGCGTGTTGAGTCCAGTTCTCTGAGCAAGGAGTAGGTCTTGTCTACTACATATTGGGTTTATGGAACGGTATCTGAGCTAATTTGATACCCTTGTTTTATGTATCACCCCACCTCACCTTTCCCGTTAAGCAGCCATAGTGTGTTTTCTGCATGTGTGACTCTGTTCTGTTTTGTAATTCAGTTCAAGTGTAACGGTTTTTACATTCCCTCGATCCGTGATACCTTAGGAGAAGTGTCCTTTTCTGTGTGACTTATTTCACTTAGAATCGTCGTACCTAAATCCACTCATCATGCTGCTACTAACATTATGACATTGATTTCATGGCTGAGTGATATTCCATTGTACATAAGGACCACAACTTCTTTATCCATTTTTCTCTTTCCTGGGATATTTAAGGTGGAATGAAGTGGAGGTCCTTGTCAACAGAGCAGCCCTCAACTTTGGGGTGCTTGTGTCTTGCTGATTTTTCATTTTCCCAATTTATACCCCCATGAGTGGAAGTGCCCTATGCTCTCTAAGCTGTGTTTTTCAGATGTTTCAGGACACACCGTGCACTTCTCCAGAGTGGCTGTTGGCAATTTACATCCCGCCCATCAGTGTAGCAAGGCTCCCATTTCTCCATGGCCTGTCCTGCATTTCTGGTTTTGACACTTTTTTCAGCATGGCCCTTTTGACCGATGGGAAGCGAGACTTCTCTGTAGCGCTGATTTGCCTTTCCAGGTTGCTTGGTTGGCCAAAAAGGGCGTATGCGTTTTTTCCTGAATATATTCAGGAAAAAACGCATACGCCCTTTTTGGCCAAGGGCCTCATTGTCAACGTTTTGCCGCTTTTCATGTGCTTTAAAGGCGATTCGTATCTACCTCCTGAAATCTGTTTCGTGCAATTCTGCCTTGATTTCAAATCCTCTTCTTTGCCTTCCCTCAATATATTTGTGGACGAGAGTTATCATTTATAACTCTGCAGGTTTGTGAATTGCAGTGCCCTGAACCTCCATTTTACACCTCGCTTTTTTGGGAGCTGGCCGCAAAAGCGCAGGATGGCTTCAGGCCCTGTTCTGGTTCCGGGGGGCAGACTGAGCCTGTGGTTAATTCTTCTTCCTGATGGGAAAATAGAGTGACCTGTGCCTGTCCCGGCACCAAGAGCTAGTCTCTCGTTGGTTCCCCGTCTTCCCGTTCATCCTCAGGACAAATTGCAACCTGTACGGAACAGGAGGTTAAAGGTGCTGATGCTCCAAGTAGGGAGATTGCTAGTAAAGGGGCTGGAAAGGCGAACCCGGGCACAAGGAGATGAGAAATGAGGTGCGTTTTAGAAACCTTTCCCCATCACACGGTGTACCATCTTCTGGGTTTCTCATGCATGTTTTCGATGTAGGAGATGCCCTTGAACCTGGAGATTTGGGACCCATGCGATGGGTACCCCGCAATATTACTTTAAAGGGTCTGCGTTTGCTCACCCAACCTCACCAAACCTCTCAGCCCCAAGAGTGTCCACCCTTATGTCTCATCCAGCTGTGGGTCTAGATATGGTCAATCCAGGTTGCATCACAGCCCCTGAACTCATTGTGTAAGAATTTCGCTCTCTTTCACTGTCGTTGTTTCATGGGTTTTTCAAAGTAATTTATTTTCATAATGGGATTTAGCTGCTTTGCACGGCTGTGTTTATGCTGCTTTACACCCACTTGACACACTAACAGAGAGATATCAATACATAGGTTTTAAGATTATTACTAGTCAGATATATTCTTGTGCTGTGAATAGGGCGTGTTGAGTCCAGTTCTCTGAGCAAGGAGTAGGTCTTGTCTATTACATATTGGGTTTATGGAACGGTATCTGAGCTAATTTGATACCCTTGTTTTATGTATCACCCCACCTCACCTTTCCCGTTAAGCAGCCATAGTGTGTTTTCTGCATGTGTGACTCTGTTCTGTTTTGTAATTCAGTTCAAGTGTAACGGTTTTTACATTCCCTCCATAAGTGATACCTTATGAGAAGTGTCCTTTTCTGTGTGACTTATTTCACTTAGAATCGTCGTACCTAAATCCACTCATCATGCTGCTACTAACATTACGACATTGATTTCATGGCTGAGTGATATTCCATTGTACATAAGGACCACAACTTCTTTATCCATTTTTCTCTTTCCTGGGATATTTAAGGTGGAATGAAGTGGAGGTCCTTGTCAACAGAGCAGCCCTCAACATTGGGGTGCTTGTGTCTTGCTGATTTTTCATTTTCCCAATTTATACTCCCATGAGTGGAAGTGCCCTATGCTCTCTAAGCTGTGTTTTTCAGATGTTTCAGGACACACCGTGCACTTCTCCAGAGTGGCTGTTGCCAATTTACATCCCACCCATCAGTGTAGCAAGGCTCCCATTTCTCCATGGCCTGTCCTGCATTTCTGGTTTTGACACTTTTTTCAGCATGGCCCTTTTGACCGATGGGAAGCGAGACTTCTCTGTAGCGCTGATTTGCCTTTCCAGGTTGCTTGGTTGGCCAAAAAGGGCGTATGCGTTTTTTCCTGAATATATTCAGGAAAAAACGCATACGCCCTTTTTGGCCAAGGGCATCATTGTCAACGTTTTGCCGCTTTTCATGTGCTTTAAAGGCGATTCGTATCTACCTCCTGAAATCTGTTTCGTGCAATTCTGCCTTGATTTCAAATCCTCTTCTTTGCCTTCCCTCAATATATTTGTGGACGAGAGTTATCATTTATAACTCTGCAGGTTTGTGAATTGCAGTGCCCTGAACCTCCATTTTACAACTCGCATTTTTGGGAGCTGGCCGCAAAAGCGCAGGATGGCTTCAGGCCCTGTTCTGGTTCCGGGAGGCAGGCTGAGCCTGTGGTTAATTCTTCTTCCTGATGGGAAAATAGAGTGACCTGTGCCTGTCCCGACACCAAGAGCTAGTCTCTCGTTGGTTCCCCGTCTTCCCGTTCATCCTCAGGACAAATTGCAACCTGTACGGAACAGGAGGTTAAAGGTGCTGATGCTCCAAGTAGGGAGATTGCTAGTAAAGCGGCTGGAATGGCGAACCCGGGCACAAGGAGATGAGAAATGAGGTGCGTTTTAGAAACCTTTCCCCATCACACGGTGTACCATCTTCTGGGTTTCTCATGCATGTTTTCGATGTAGGAAGATGCCCTTGAAGCTGGAGATTTGGGACCCATGCGATGGGTACCACGCAGTATTACTTTAAAGGTTTTGCGTTTGCTCACCCAACCTCTCCAAACCTCTCAGCCCCAAGAGTGTCCACCCGTATGTCTCATCCAGCTGTGGGTCTAGATATGGTCAATCCAGGTTGCATCACAGCCCCTGAACTCATTGTGTAAGAATTTCTATCTCTTTCACTGTGTTTGTTTCATGGGTTTTTCAAAGTAATTTATTTTCATAATGGGGTTTAGCTGCTTTTCACGGCTGTGTTTATGCCACTTTACACCCACTTGACATACTAACAGAGAGATATCAATACATAGGTTTTAAGATTATTACTAGTCAGATATATTCTTGTGCGGTGAATAGGGCGTGTTGAGTCCAGTTCTCTGAGCAAGGAGTAGGTCTTGTCTACTACATATTGGGTTTATGGAACGGTATCTGAGCTAATTTGATACCCTTGTTTTATGTATCACCCCACCTCACCTTTCCCGTTAAGCAGCCATAGTGTGTTTTCTGCATGTGTGACTCTGTTCTGTTTTGTAATTCAGTTCAAGTGTAACGGTTTTTACATTCCCTCTATCAGTGATACCTTATGAGAAGTGTCCTTTTCTGTGTGACTTATTTCACTTAGAATCGTCGTACCTAAATCCACTCATCATGCTGCTACTAACATTATGACATTGATTTCATGGCTGAGTGATATTCCATTGTACATAAGGACCACAACTTCTTTATCCATTTTTCTCTTTCCTGGGATATTGAAGGTGGAATGAAGTGGAGGTCCTTGTCAACAGAGCAGCCCTCAACTTTGGGGTGCTTGTGTCTTGCTGATTTTTCATTTTCCCAATTTATACCCCCATGAGTGGAAGTGCCCTATGCTCTCTAAGCTGTGTTTTTCAGATGTTTCAGGACACACCGTACACTTCTCCAGAGTGGCTGTTGGCAATTTACATCCCGCCCATCAGTGTAGCAAGGCTCCCATTTCTCCATGGCCTGTCCTGCATTTCTGGTTTTGACACTTTTTTCAGCATGGCCCTTTTGACCGATGGGAAGCGAGACTTCTCTGTAGCGCTGATTTGCCTTTCCAGGTTGCTTGGTTGGCCAAAAAGGGCGTATGCGTTTTTTCCTGAATATATTCAGGAAAAAACGCATACGCCCTTTTTGGCCAAGGGCATCATTGTCAACGTTTTGCCGCTTTTCATGTGCTTTAAAGGCGATTCATATCTACCTCCTGAAATCTGTTTCGTGCAATTCTGCCTTGATTTCAAATCCTCTTCTTTGCCTTCCCTCAATATATTTGTGGACGAGAGTTATCATTTATAACTCTGCAGGTTTGTGAATTGCAGTGCCCTGAACCTCCATTTTACACCTCGCTTTTTTGGGAGCTGGCCGCAAAAGCGCAGGATGGCTTCAGGCCCTGTTCTGGTTCCGGGGGGCAGGCTGAGATTGTGGTTAATTCTTCTTCCTGATGGGAAAATAGAGTGACCTGTGCCTGTCCCGACACCAAGAGCTAGTCTCTCGTTGGTTCCCCGTCTTCCCGTTCATCCTCAGGACAAAGTGCAACCTGTACGGAACAGGAGGTTAAAGGTGCTGATGCTCCAAGTAGGGAGATTGCTAGTAAAGTGGCTGGAATGGCGAACCCGGGCACAAGGAGATGAGAAATGAGGTGCGTTTTAGAAACCTTTCCCCATCACACGGTGTACCATCTTCTGGGTTTCTCATGCATGTTTTCGATGTAGGAAGATGCCCTTGAAGCTGGAGATTTGGGACCCATGCGATGGGTACCACGCAGTATTACTTTAAAGGGTCTGCGTTTGCTCACCCAACCTCACCAAACCTCTCAGCCCCAAGAGTGTCCACCCTTATGTCTCATCCATCTGTGGGTCTAGATATGGTCAATCCAGGTTGCATCACAGCCCCTGAACTCATTGTGTAAGAATTTCTATCTCTTTCACTGTCGTTGTTTCATGGGTTTTTCAAAGTAATTTATTTTCATAATGGGGTTTAGCTGCTTTTCACGGCTGTGTTTATGCCGCTTTACACCCACTTGACATACTAACAGAGAGATATCAATATATAGGTTTTAAGATTATTACTAGTCAGATATATTCTTGTGCGGTGAATAGGGCGTGTTGAGTCCAGTTCTCTGAGCAAGGAGTAGGTCTTGTCTACTACATATTGGGTTTATGGAACGGTATCTGAGCTAATTTGATACCCTTGTTTTATGTATCACCCCACCTCACCTTTCCCGTTAAGCAGCCATAGTGTGTTTTCTGCATGTGTGACTCTGTTCTGTTTTGTAATTCAGTTCAAGTGTAACGGTTTTTACATTCCCTCTATCAGTGATACCTTATGAGAAGTGTCCTTTTCTGTGTGACTTATTTCACTTAGAATCGTCGTACCTAAATCCACTCATCATGCTGCTACTAACATTATGACATTGATTTCATGGCTGAGTGATATTCCATTGTACATAAGGACCACAACTTCTTTATCCATTTTTCTCTTTCCTGGGATATTTAAGGTGGAATGAAGTGGAGGTCCTTGTCAACAGAGCAGCCCTCAACTTTGGGGTGCTTGTGTCTTGCTGATTTTTCATTTTCCCAATTTATACCCCCATGAGTGGAAGTGCCCTATGCTCTCTAAGCTGTGTTTTTCAGATGTTTCAGGACACACCGTGCACTTCTCCAGAGTGGCTGTTGGCAATTTACATCCCGCCCATCAGTGTAGCAAGGCTCCCATTTCTCCATGGCCTGTCCTGCATTTCTGGTTTTGACACTTTTTTCAGCATGGCCCTTTTGACCGATGGGAAGCGAGACTTCTCTGTAGCGCTGATTTGCCTTTCCAGGTTGCTTGGTTGGCCAAAAAGGGCGTATGCGTTTTTTCCTGAATATATTCAGGAAAAAACGCATACGCCCTTTTTGGCCAAGGGCCTCATTGTCAACGTGTTGCCGCTTTTCATGTGCTTTAAAGGCGATTCGTATCTACCTCCTGAAATCTGTTTCGTGCAATTCTGCCTTGATTTCAAATCCTCTTCTTTGCCTTCCCTCAATATATTTGTGGACGAGAGTTATCATTTATAACTCTGCAGGTTTGTGAATTGCAGTGCCCTGAACCTCCATTTTACAACTCGCATTTTTGGGAGCTGGCCGCAAAAGCGCAGGATGGCTTCAGGCCCTGTTCTGGTTCCGGGGGGCAGGCTGAGCCTGTGGTTAATTCTTCTTCCTGATGGGAAAATAGAGTGACCTGTGCCTGTCCCAACACCAAAAGCTAGTCTCTCGTTGGTTCCCCGTCTTCCCGTTCATCCTCAGGACAAATTGCAACCTGTACAGAACAGGAGGTTAAAGGTGCTGATGCTCCAAGTAGGGAGATTGCTAGTAAAGTGGCTGGAATGGCGAACCCGGGCACAAGGAGATGAGAAATGAGGTGCGTTTTAGAAACCTTTCCCCATCACACGGTGTACCATCTTCTGGGTTTCTCATGCATGTTTTCGATGTAGGAAGATGCCCTTGAAGCTGGAGATTTGGGACCCATGCGATGGGTACCACGCAGTATTACTTTAAAGGGTCTGCATTTGCTCACCCAACCTCACCAAACCTCTCAGCCCCAAGAGTGTCCACCCTTATGTCTCATCCAGCTGTGGGTCTAGATATGGTCAATCCAGGTTGCATCACAGCCCCTGAACTCATTGTGTAAGAATTTCTATCTCTTTCACTATCGTTGTTTCATGGGTTTTTCAAAGTAATTTATTTTCATAATGGGGTTTAGCTGCTTTTCACGGCTGTGTTTATGCCGCTTTCCACCCACTTGACACACTAACAGAGAGATATCAATACATAGGCTTTAAGATTATTACTAGTCAGATATATTCTTGTGCGGTGAATAGGGCGTGTTGAGTCCAGTTCTCTGAGCAAGGAGTAGGTCTTGTCTACTACATATTGGGTTTATGGAACGGTATCTGAGCTAAGTTGATACCCTTGTTTTATGTATCACCCCACCTCACCTTTCCCGTTAAGCAGCCATAGTGTGTTTTCTGCATGTGTGACTCTGTTCTGTTTTGTAATTCAGTTCAAGTGTAACGGTTTTTACATTCCCTCTATCAGTGATACCTTATGAGAAGTGTCCTTTTCTGTGTGACTTATTTCACTTAGAATCGTCGTACCTAAATCCACTCATCATGCTGCTACTAACATTATGACATTGATTTCATGGCTGAGTGATATTCCATTGTACATAAGGACCACAACTTCTTTATCCATTTTTCTCTTTCCTGGGATATTTAAGGTGGAATGAAGTGGAGGTCCTTGTCAACAGAGCAGCCCTCAACTGTGGGGTGCTTGTGTCTTGCTGATTTTTCATTTTCCCAATTTATACCCACATGACTGGAAGTGCCCTATGCTCTCTAAGCTGTGTTTTTCAGATGTTTCAGGACACACCGTACACTTCTCCAGAGTGGCTGTTGGCAATTTACATCCCGCCCATCAGTGTAGCAAGGCTCCCATTTCTCCATGGCCTGTCCTGCATTTCTGGTTTTGACACTTTTTTCAGCATGGCCCTTTTGACCGATGGGAAGCGAGACTTCTCTTTAGCGCTGATTTGCCTTTCCAGGTTGCTTGGTTGGCCAAAAAGGGCGTATGCGTTTTTTCCTGAATATATTCAGGAAAAAACGCATACGCCCTTTTTGGCCAAGGGCATCATTGTCAACGTTTTGCCGCTTTTCATGTGCTTTAAAGGTGATTCGTATCTACCTCCTGAAATCTGTTTCGTGCAATTCTGCCTTGATTTCAAATCCTCTTCTTTGCCTTCCCTCAATATATTTGTGGACGAGAGTTATCATTTATAACTCTGCAGGTTTGTGAATTGCAGTGCCCTGAACCTCCATTTTACAACTCGCATTTTTGGGAGCTGGCCGCAAAAGCGCAGGATGGCTTCAGGCCCTGTTCTGGTTCCGGGAGGCAGGCTGAGCCTGTGGTTAATTCTTCTTCCTGATGGGAAAATAGAGTGACCTGTGCCTGTCCCGACACCAAGAGCTAGTCTCTCGTTGGTTCCCCGTCTTCCCGTTCATCCTCAGGACAAATTGCAACCTGTACGGAACAGGAGGTTAAAGGTGCTGATGCTCCAAGTAGGGAGATTGCTAGTAAAGCGGCTGGAATGGCGAACCCGGGCACAAGGAGATGAGAAATGAGGTGCGTTTTAGAAACCTTTCCCCATCACACGGTGTACCATCTTCTGGGTTTCTCATGCATGTTTTCGATGTAGGAAGATGCCCTTGAAGCTGGAGATTTGGGACCCATGCGATGGGTACCACGCAGTATTACTTTAAAGGTTTTGCGTTTGCTCACCCAACCTCTCCAAACCTCTCAGCCCCAAGAGTGTCCACCCGTATGTCTCATCCAGCTGTGGGTCTAGATATGGTCAATCCAGGTTACATCACAGCCCCTGAACTCATTGTGTAAGAATTTCTATCTCTTTCACTGTGTTTGTTTCATGGGTTTTTCAAAGTAATTTATTTTCATAATGGGGTTTAGCTGCTTTTCACGGCTGTGTTTATGCCGCTTTACACCCACTTGACATACTAACAGAGAGATATCAATACATAGGTTTTAAGATTATTACTAGTCAGATATATTCTTGTGCGGTGAATAGGGCGTGTTGAGTCCAGTTCTCTGAGCAAGGAGTAGGTCTTGTCTACTACATATTGGGTTTATGGAACGGTATCTGAGCTAATTTGATACCCTTGTTTTATGTATCACCCCACCTCACCTTTCCCGTTAAGCAGCCATAGTGTGTTTTCTGCATGTGTGACTCTGTTCTGTTTTGTAATTCAGTTCAAGTGTAACGGTTTTTACATTCCCTCTATCAGTGATACCTTATGAGAAGTGTCCTTTTCTGTGTGACTTATTTCACTTAGAATCGTCGTACCTAAATCCACTCATCATGCTGCTACTAACATTATGACATTGATTTCATGGCTGAGTGATATTCCATTGTACATAAGGACCACAACTTCTTTATCCATTTTTCTCTTTCCTGGGATATTTAAGGTGGAATGAAGTGGAGGTCCTTGTCAACAGAGCAGCCCTCAACTGTGGGGTGCTTGTGTCTTGCTGATTTTTCATTTTCCCAATTTATACCCACATGACTGGAAGTGCCCTATGCTCTCTAAGCTGTGTTTTTCAGATGTTTCAGGACACACCGTACACTTCTCCAGAGTGGCTGTTGGCAATTTACATCCCGCCCATCAGTGTAGCAAGGCTCCCATTTCTCCATGGCCTGTCCTGCATTTCTGGTTTTGACACTTTTTTCAGCATGGCCCTTTTGACCGATGGGAAGCGAGACTTCTCTTTAGCGCTGATTTGCCTTTCCAGGTTGCTTGGTTGGCCAAAAAGGGCGTATGCGTTTTTTCCTGAATATATTCAGGAAAAAACGCATACGCCCTTTTTGGCCAAGGGCATCATTGTCAACGTTTTGCCGCTTTTCATGTGCTTTAAAGGTGATTCGTATCTACCTCCTGAAATCTGTTTCGTGCAATTCTGCCTTGATTTCAAATCCTCTTCTTTGCCTTCCCTCAATATATTTGTGGACGAGAGTTATCATTTATAACTCTGCAGGTTTGTGAATTGCAGTGCCCTGAACCTCCATTTTACAACTCGCATTTTTGGGAGCTGGCCGCAAAAGCGCAGGATGGCTTCAGGCCCTGTTCTGGTTCCGGGAGGCAGGCTGAGCCTGTGGTTAATTCTTCTTCCTGATGGGAAAATAGAGTGACCTGTGCCTGTCCCGACACCAAGAGCTAGTCTCTCGTTGGTTCCCCGTCTTCCCGTTCATCCTCAGGACAAATTGCAACCTGTACGGAACAGGAGGTTAAAGGTGCTGATGCTCCAAGTAGGGAGATTGCTAGTAAAGCGGCTGGAATGGCGAACCCGGGCACAAGGAGATGAGAAATGAGGTGCGTTTTAGAAACCTTTCCCCATCACACGGTGTACCATCTTCTGGGTTTCTCATGCATGTTTTCGATGTAGGAAGATGCCCTTGAAGCTGGAGATTTGGGACCCATGCGATGGGTACCACGCAGTATTACTTTAAAGGTTTTGCGTTTGCTCACCCAACCTCTCCAAACCTCTCAGCCCCAAGAGTGTCCACCCGTATGTCTCATCCAGCTGTGGGTCTAGATATGGTCAATCCAGGTTACATCACAGCCCCTGAACTCATTGTGTAAGAATTTCTATCTCTTTCACTGTGTTTGTTTCATGGGTTTTTCAAAGTAATTTATTTTCATAATGGGGTTTAGCTGCTTTTCACGGCTGTGTTTATGCCGCTTTACACCCACTTGACATACTAACAGAGAGATATCAATACATAGGTTTTAAGATTATTACTAGTCAGATATATTCTTGTGCGGTGAATAGGGCGTGTTGAGTCCAGTTCTCTGAGCAAGGAGTAGGTCTTGTCTACTACATATTGGGTTTATGGAACGGTATCTGAGCTAATTTGATACCCTTGTTTTATGTATCACCCCACCTCACCTTTCCCGTTAAGCAGCCATAGTGTGTTTTCTGCATGTGTGACTCTGTTCTGTTTTGTAATTCAGTTCAAGTGTAACGGTTTTTACATTCCCTCTATCAGTGATACCTTATGAGAAGTGTCCTTTTCTGTGTGACTTATTTCACTTAGAATCGTCGTACCTAAATCCACTCATCATGCTGCTACTAACATTATGACATTGATTTCATGGCTGAGTGATATTCCATTGTACATAAGGACCACAACTTCTTTATCCATTTTTCTCTTTCCTGGGATATTTAAGGTGGAATGAAGTGGAGGTCCTTGTCAACAGAGCAGCCCTCAACTTTGGGGTGCTTGTGTCTTGCTGATTTTTCATTTTCCCAATTTATACCCCCATGAGTGGAAGTGCCCTATGCTCTCTAAGCTGTGTTTTTCAGATGTTTCAGGACACACCGTACACTTCTCCAGAGTGGCTGTTGGCAATTTACATCCCGCCCATCAGTGTAGCAAGGCTCCCATTTCTCCATGGCCTGTCCTGCATTTCTGGTTTTGACACTTTTTTCAGCATGGCCCTTTTGACCGATGGGAAGCGAGACTTCTCTGTAGCGCTGATTTGCCTTTCCAGGTTGCTTGGTTGGCCAAAAAGGGCGTATGCGTTTTTTCCTGAATATATTCAGGAAAAAACGCATACGCCCTTTTTGGCCAAGGGCATCATTGTCAACGTTTTGCCGCTTTTCATGTGCTTTAAAGGCGATTCGTATCTACCTCCTGAAATCTGTTTCGTGCAATTCTGCCTTGATTTCAAATCCTCTTCTTTGCCTTCCCTCAATATATTTGTGGACGAGAGTTATCATTTATAACTCTGCAGGTTTGTGAATTGCAGTGCCCTGAACCTCCATTTTACACCTCGCTTTTTTGGGAGCTGGCCGCAAAAGCGCAGGATGGCTTCAGGCCCTGTTCTGGTTCCGGGGGGCAGGCTGAGCCTGTGGTTAATTCTTCTTCCTGATGGGAAAATAGAGTGACCTGTGCCTGTCCCGACACCAAGAGCTAGTCTCTCGTTGGTTCCCCGTCTTCCCGTTCATCCTCAGGACAAATTGCAACCTGTACGGAACAGGAGGTTAAAGGTGCTGATGCTCCAAGTAGGGAGATTGCTAGTAAAGGGGCTGGAAAGGCGAACCCGGGCACAAGGAGATGAGAAATGAGGTGCGTTTTAGAAACCTTTCCCCATCACACGGTGTACCATCTTCTGGGTTTCTCATGCATGTTTTCGATGTAGGAGATGCCCTTGAACCTGGAGATTTGGGACCCATGCGATGGGTACCCCGCAGTATTACTTTAAAGGGTCTGCGTTTGCTCACCCAACCTCACCAAACCTCTCAGCCCCAAGAGTGTCCACCCTTATGTCTCATCCAGCTGTGGGTCTAGATATGGTCAATCCAGGTTGCATCACAGCCCCTGAACTCATTGTGTAAGAATTTCGCTCTCTTTCACTGTCGTTGTTTCATGGGTTTTTCAAAGTAATTTATTTTCATAATGGGATTTAGCTGCTTTGCACAGCTGTGTTTATGCTGCTTTACACCCACTTGACACACTAACAGAGAGATATCAATACATAGGTTTTAAGATTATTACTAGTCAGATATATTCTTGTGCTGTGAATAGGGCGTGTTGAGTCCAGTTCTCTGAGCAAGGAGTAGGTCTTGTCTATTACATATTGGGTTTATGGAACGGTATCTGAGCTAATTTGATACCCTTGTTTTATGTATCACCCCACCTCACCTTTCCCGTTAAGCAGCCATAGTGTGTTTTCTGCATGTGTGACTCTGTTCTGTTTTGTAATTCAGTTCAAGTGTAACGGTTTTTACATTCCCTCCATAAGTGATACCTTATGAGAAGTGTCCTTTTCTGTGTGACTTATTTCACTTAGAATCGTCGTACCTAAATCCACTCATCATGCTGCTACTAACATTACGACATTGATTTCATGGCTGAGTGATATTCCATTGTACATAAGGACCACAACTTCTTTATCCATTTTTCTCTTTCCTGGGATATTTAAGGTGGAATGAAGTGGAGGTCCTTGTCAACAGAGCAGCCCTCAACATTGGGGTGCTTGTGTCTTGCTGATTTTTCATTTTCCCAATTTATACTCCCATGAGTGGAAGTGCCCTATGCTCTCTAAGCTGTGTTTTTCAGATGTTTCAGGACACACCGTGCACTTCTCCAGAGTGGCTGTTGCCAATTTACATCCCACCCATCAGTGTAGCAAGGCTCCCATTTCTCCATGGCCTGTCCTGCATTTCTGGTTTTGACACTTTTTTCAGCATGGCCCTTTTGACCGATGGGAAGCGAGACTTCTCTGTAGCGCTGATTTGCCTTTCCAGGTTGCTTGGTTGGCCAAAAAGGGCGTATGCGTTTTTTCCTGAATATATTCAGGAAAAAACGCATACGCCCTTTTTGGCCAAGGGCATCATTGTCAACGTTTTGCCGCTTTTCATGTGCTTTAAAGGCGATTCGTATCTACCTCCTGAAATCTGTTTCGTGCAATTCTGCCTTGATTTCAAATCCTCTTCTTTGCCTTCCCTCAATATATTTGTGGACGAGAGTTATCATTTATAACTCTGCAGGTTTGTGAATTGCAGTGCCCTGAACCTCCATTTTACAACTCGCATTTTTGGGAGCTGGCCGCAAAAGCGCAGGATGGCTTCAGGCCCTGTTCTGGTTCCGGGAGGCAGGCTGAGCCTGTGGTTAATTCTTCTTCCTGATGGGAAAATAGAGTGACCTGTGCCTGTCCCGACACCAAGAGCTAGTCTCTCGTTGGTTCCCCGTCTTCCCGTTCATCCTCAGGACAAATTGCAACCTGTACGGAACAGGAGGTTAAAGGTGCTGATGCTCCAAGTAGGGAGATTGCTAGTAAAGCGGCTGGAATGGCGAACCCGGGCACAAGGAGATGAGAAATGAGGTGCGTTTTAGAAACCTTTCCCCATCACACGGTGTACCATCTTCTGGGTTTCTCATGCATGTTTTCGATGTAGGAAGATGCCCTTGAAGCTGGAGATTTGGGACCCATGCGATGGGTACCACGCAGTATTACTTTAAAGGTTTTGCGTTTGCTCACCCAACCTCTCCAAACCTCTCAGCCCCAAGAGTGTCCACCCGTATGTCTCATCCAGCTGTGGGTCTAGATATGGTCAATCCAGGTTGCATCACAGCCCCTGAACTCATTGTGTAAGAATTTCTATCTCTTTCACTGTGTTTGTTTCATGGGTTTTTCAAAGTAATTTATTTTCATAATGGGGTTTAGCTGCTTTTCACGGCTGTGTTTATGCCACTTTACACCCACTTGACATACTAACAGAGAGATATCAATACATAGGTTTTAAGATTATTACTAGTCAGATATATTCTTGTGCGGTGAATAGGGCGTGTTGAGTCCAGTTCTCTGAGCAAGGAGTAGGTCTTGTCTACTACATATTGGGTTTATGGAACGGTATCTGAGCTAATTTGATACCCTTGTTTTATGTATCACCCCACCTCACCTTTCCCGTTAAGCAGCCATAGTGTGTTTTCTGCATGTGTGACTCTGTTCTGTTTTGTAATTCAGTTCAAGTGTAACGGTTTTTACATTCCCTCTATCAGTGATACCTTATGAGAAGTGTCCTTTTCTGTGTGACTTATTTCACTTAGAATCGTCGTACCTAAATCCACTCATCATGCTGCTACTAACATTATGACATTGATTTCATGGCTGAGTGATATTCCATTGTACATAAGGACCACAACTTCTTTATCCATTTTTCTCTTTCCTGGGATATTTAAGGTGGAATGAAGTGGAGGTCCTTGTCAACAGAGCAGCCCTCAACTTTGGGGTGCTTGTGTCTTGCTGATTTTTCATTTTCCCAATTTATACCCCCATGAGTGGAAGTGCCCTATGCTCTCTAAGCTGTGTTTTTCAGATGTTTCAGGACACACCGTACACTTCTCCAGAGTGGCTGTTGGCAATTTACATCCCGCCCATCAGTGTAGCAAGGCTCCCATTTCTCCATGGCCTGTCCTGCATTTCTGGTTTTGACACTTTTTTCAGCATGGCCCTTTTGACCGATGGGAAGCGAGACTTCTCTGTAGCGCTGATTTGCCTTTCCAGGTTGCTTGGTTGGCCAAAAAGGGCGTATGCGTTTTTTCCTGAATATATTCAGGAAAAAACGCATACGCCCTTTTTGGCCAAGGGCATCATTGTCAACGTTTTGCCGCTTTTCATGTGCTTTAAAGGCGATTCATATCTACCTCCTGAAATCTGTTTCGTGCAATTCTGCCTTGATTTCAAATCCTCTTCTTTGCCTTCCCTCAATATATTTGTGGACGAGAGTTATCATTTATAACTCTGCAGGTTTGTGAATTGCAGTGCCCTGAACCTCCATTTTACACCTCGCTTTTTTGGGAGCTGGCCGCAAAAGCGCAGGATGGCTTCAGGCCCTGTTCTGGTTCCGGGGGGCAGGCTGAGATTGTGGTTAATTCTTCTTCCTGATGGGAAAATAGAGTGACCTGTGCCTGTCCCGACACCAAGAGCTAGTCTCTCGTTGGTTCCCCGTCTTCCCGTTCATCCTCAGGACAAAGTGCAACCTGTACGGAACAGGAGGTTAAAGGTGCTGATGCTCCAAGTAGGGAGATTGCTAGTAAAGTGGCTGGAATGGCGAACCCGGGCACAAGGAGATGAGAAATGAGGTGCGTTTTAGAAACCTTTCCCCATCACACGGTGTACCATCTTCTGGGTTTCTCATGCATGTTTTCGATGTAGGAAGATGCCCTTGAAGCTGGAGATTTGGGACCCATGCGATGGGTACCACGCAGTATTACTTTAAAGGGTCTGCGTTTGCTCACCCAACCTCACCAAACCTCTCAGCCCCAAGAGTGTCCACCCTTATGTCTCATCCAGCTGTGGGTCTAGATATGGTCAATCCAGGTTGCATCACAGCCCCTGAACTCATTGTGTAAGAATTTCTATCTCTTTCACTGTCGTTGTTTCATGGGTTTTTCAAAGTAATTTATTTTCATAATGGGGTTTAGCTGCTTTTCACGGCTGTGTTTTTGCCGCTTTCCACCCACTTGACACACTAACAGAGAGATATCAATACATAGGCTTTAAGATTATTACTAGTCAGATATATTCTTGTGCGGTGAATAGGGCGTGTTGAGTCCAGTTCTCTGAGCAAGGAGTAGGTCTTGTCTACTACATATTGGGTTTATGGAACGGTATCTGAGCTAATTTGATACCCTTGTTTTATGTATCACCCCACCTCACCTTTCCCGTTAAGCAGCCATAGTGTGTTTTCTGCATGTGTGACTCTGTTCTGTTTTGTAATTCAGTTCAAGTGTAACGGTTTTTACATTCCCTCTATCAGTGATACCTTATGAGAAGTGTCCTTTTCTGTGTGACTTATTTCACTTAGAATCGTCGTACCTAAATCCACTCATCATGCTGCTACTAACATTATGACATTGATTTCATGGCTGAGTGATATTCCATTGTACATAAGGACCACAACTTCTTTATCCATTTTTCTCTTTCCTGGGATATTTAAGGTGGAATGAAGTGGAGGTCCTTGTCAACAGAGCAGCCCTCAACTTTGGGGTGCTTGTGTCTTGCTGATTTTTCATTTTCCCAATTTATACCCCCATGAGTGGAAGTGCCCTATGCTCTCTAAGCTGTGTTTTTCAGATGTTTCAGGACACACCGTGCACTTCTCCAGAGTGGCTGTTGGCAATTTACATCCCGCCCATCAGTGTAGCAAGGCTCCCATTTCTCCATGGCCTGTCCTGCATTTCTGGTTTTGACACTTTTTTCAGCATGGCCCTTTTGACCGATGGGAAGCGAGACTTCTCTGTAGCGCTGATTTGCCTTTCCAGGTTGCTTGGTTGGCCAAAAAGGGCGTATGCGTTTTTTCCTGAATATATTCAGGAAAAAACGCATACGCCCTTTTTGGCCAAGGGCCTCATTGTCAACGTTTTGCCGCTTTTCATGTGCTTTAAAGGCGATTCGTATCTACCTCCTGAAATCTGTTTCGTGCAATTCTGCCTTGATTTCAAATCCTCTTCTTTGCCTTCCCTCAATATATTTGTGGACGAGAGTTATCATTTATAACTCTGCAGGTTTGTGAATTGCAGTGCCCTGAACCTCCATTTTACAACTCGCTTTTTTGGGAGCTGGCCGCAAAAGCGCAGGATGGCTTCAGGCCCTGTTCTGGTTCCGGGGGGCAGGCTGAGCCTGTGGTTAATTCTTCTTCCTGATGGGAAAATAGAGTGACCTGTGCCTGTCCCAACACCAAGAGCTAGTCTCTCGTTGGTTCCCCGTCTTCCCGTTCATCCTCAGGACAAATTGCAACCTGTACAGAACAGGAGGTTAAAGGTGCTGATGCTCCAAGTAGGGAGATTGCTAGTAAAGTGGCTGGAATGGCGAACCCGGGCACTAGGAGATGAGAAATGAGGTGCGTTTTAGAAACCTTTCCCCATCACACGGTGTACCATCTTCTGGGTTTCTCATGCATGTTTTCGATGTAGGAAGATGCCCTTGAAGCTGGAGATTTGGGACCCATGCGATGGGTACCACGCAGTATTACTTTAAAGGGTCTGCATTTGCTCACCCAACCTCACCAAACCTCTCAGCCCCAAGAGTGTCCACCCTTATGTCTCATCCATCTGTGGGTCTAGATATGGTCAATCCAGGTTGCATCACAGCCCCTGAACTCATTGTGTAAGAATTTCTATCTCTTTCACTATCGTTGTTTCATGGGTTTTTCAAAGTAATTTATTTTCATAATGGGGTTTAGCTGCTTTTCACGGCTGTGTTTATGCCGCTTTCCACCCACTTGACACACTAACAGAGAGATATCAATACATAGGCTTTAAGATTATTACTAGTCAGATATATTCTTGTGCGGTGAATAGGGCGTGTTGAGTCCAGTTCTCTGAGCAAGGAGTAGGTCTTGTCTACTACATATTGGGTTTATGGAACGGTATCTGAGCTAAGTTGATACCCTTGTTTTATGTATCACCCCACCTCACCTTTCCCGTTAAGCAGCCATAGTGTGTTTTCTGCATGTGTGACTCTGTTCTGTTTTGTAATTCAGTTCAAGTGTAACGGTTTTTACATTCCCTCTATCAGTGATACCTTATGAGAAGTGTCCTTTTCTGTGTGACTTATTTCACTTAGAATCGTCGTACCTAAATCCACTCATCATGCTGCTACTAACATTATGACATTGATTTCATGGCTGAGTGATATTCCATTGTACATAAGGACCACAACTTCTTTATCCATTTTTCTCTTTCCTGGGATATTTAAGGTGGAATGAAGTGGAGGTCCTTGTCAACAGAGCAGCCCTCAACTGTGGGGTGCTTGTGTCTTGCTGATTTTTCATTTTCCCAATTTATACCCACATGAGTGGAAGTGCCCTATGCTCTCTAAGCTGTGTTTTTCAGATGTTTCAGGACACACCGTACACTTCTCCAGAGTGGCTGTTGGCAATTTACATCCCGCCCATCAGTGTAGCAAGGCTCCCATTTCTCCATGGCCTGTCCTGCATTTCTGGTTTTGACACTTTTTTCAGCATGGCCCTTTTGACCGATGGGAAGCGAGACTTCTCTTTAGCGCTGATTTGCCTTTCCAGGTTGCTTGGTTGGCCAAAAAGGGCGTATGCGTTTTTTCCTGAATATATTCAGGAAAAAACGCATACGCCCTTTTTGGCCAAGGGCATCATTGTCAACGTTTTGCCGCTTTTCATGTGCTTTAAAGGCGATTCGTATCTACCTCCTGAAATCTGTTTCGTGCAATTCTGCCTTGATTTCAAATCCTCTTCTTTGCCTTCCCTCAATATATTTGTGGACGAGAGTTATCATTTATAACTCTGCAGGTTTGTGAATTGCAGTGCCCTGAACCTCCATTTTATAACTCGCTTTTTTGGGAGCAGGCCACAAAAGCGCAGGATGGCTTCAGGCCCTGTTCTGGTTCCGGGGGGCAGGCTGAGCCTGTGGTTAATTCTTCTTCCTGATGGGAAAATAGAGTGACCTGTGCCTGTCCCGACACCAAGAGCTAGTCTCTCGTTGGTTCCCCGTCTTCCCGTTCATCCTCAGGACAAATTGCAACCTGTACGGAACAGGAGGTTAAAGGTGCTGATGCTCCACGTAGGGAGATTGCTAGTAAAGTGGCTGGAATGGCGAACCCGGGCACAAGGAGATGAGAAATGAGGTGCGTTTTAGAAACCTTTCCCCATCACACGGTGTACCATCTTCTGGGTTTCTCATGCATGTTTTCGATGTAGGAAGATGCCCTTGAAGCTGGAGATTTGGGACCCATGCGATGGGTACCACGCAGTATTACTTTAAAGGGTCTGCGTTTGCTCACCCAACCTCACCAAACCTCTCAGCCCCAAGAGTGTCCACCCTTATGTCTCATCCAGCTGTGGGTCTAGATATGGTCAATCCAGGTTGCATCACAGCCCCTGAACTCATTGTGTAAGAATTTCTATCTCTTTCACTGTCGTTGTTTCATGGGTTTTTCAAAGTAATTTATTTTCATAATGGGGTTTAGCTGCTTTTCACGGCTGTGTTTATGCCGCTTTCCACCCACTTGACACACTAACAGAAAGATATCAATACATAGGCTTTAAGATTATTACTAGTCAGATATATTCTTGTGCGGTGAATAGGGCGTGTTGAGTCCAGTTCTCTGAGCAAGGAGTAGGTCTTGTCTACTACATATTGGGTTTATGGAACGGTATCTGAGCTAATTTGATACCCTTGTTTTATGTATCACACCACCTCACCTTTCCCGTTAAGCAGCCATAGTGTGTTTTCTGCATGTGTGACTCTGTTCTGTTTTGTAATTCAGTTCAAGTGTAACGGTTTTTACATTCCCTCTATCAGTGATACCTTAGGAGAAGTGTCCTTTTCTGTGTGACTTATTTCACTTAGAATCGTCGTACCTAAATCCACTCATCATGCTGCTACTAACATTATGACATTGATTTCATGGCTGAGTGATATTCCATTGTACATAAGGACCACAACTTCTTTATCCATTTTTCTCTTTCCTGGGATATTTAAGGTGGAATGAAGTGGAGGTCCTTGTCAACAGAGCAGCCCTCAACTTTGGGGTGCTTGTGTCTTGCTGATTTTTCATTTTCCCAATTTATACCCCCATGAGTGGAAGTGCCCTATGCTCTCTAAGCTGTGTTTTTCAGATGTTTCAGGACACACCGTACACTTCTCCAGAGTGGCTGTTGGCAATTTACATCCCGCCCATCAGTGTAGCAAGGCTCCCATTTCTCCATGGCCTGTCCTGCATTTCTGGTTTTGACACTTTTTTCAGCATGGCCCTTTTGACCGATGGGAAGCGAGACTTCTCTTTAGCGCTGATTTGCCTTTCCAGGTTGCTTGGTTGGCCAAAAAGGGCGTATGCGTTTTTTCCTGAATATATTCAGGAAAAAACGCATACGCCCTTTTTGGCCAAGGGCCTCATTGTCAACGTTTTGCCGCTTTTCATGTGCTTTAAAGGCGATTCGTATCTACCTCCTGAAATCTGTTTCGTGCAATTCTGCCTTGATTTCAAATCCTCTTCTTTGCCTTCCCTCAATATATTTGTGGACGAGAGTTATCATTTATAACTCTGCAGGTTTGTGAATTGCAGTGCCCTGAACCTCCATTTTACAACTCGCTTTTTTGGGAGCTGGCCACAAAAGCGCAGGATGGCTTCAGGCCCTGTTCTGGTTCCGGGGGGCAGGCTGAGCCTGTGGTTAATTCTTCTTCCTGATGGGAAAATAGAGTGACCTGTGCCTGTCCCGACACCAATATCTAGTCTCTCGTTGGTTCCCCGTCTTCCCGTTCATCCTCAGGACAAATTGCAACCTGTACGGAACAGGAGGTTAAAGGTGCTGATGCTCCAAGTAGGGAGATTGCTAGTAAAGGGGCTGGAATGGCGAACCCGGGCAGAAGGAGATGAGAAATGAGGTGCGTTTTAGAAACCTTTCCCCATCACACGGTGTACCATCTTCTGGGTTTCTCATGCATGTTTTCGATGTAGGAAGATGCCCTTGAAGCTGGAGATTTGGGACCCATGCGATGGGTACCACGCAGTATTACTTTAAAGGGTCTGCGTTTGCTCACCCAACCTCACCAAACCTCTCAGCCCCAAGAGTGTCCACCCTTATGTCTCATCCAGCTGTGGGTCTAGATATGGTCAATCCAGGTTGCATCACAGCCCCTGAACTCATTGTGTAAGAATTTCTATCTCTTTCACTGTCGTTGTTTCATGGGTTTTTCAAAGTAATTTATTTTCATAATGGGGTTTAGCTGCTTTTCACGGCTGTGTTTATGCCGCTTTCCACCCACTTGACACACTAACAGAGAGATATCAATACATAGGCTTTAAGATTATTACTAGTCAGATATATTCTTGTGCGGTGAATAGGGCGTGTTGAGTCCAGTTCTCTGAGCAAGGAGTAGGTCTTGTCTACTACATATTGGGTTTATGGAACGGTATCTGAGCTAATTTGATACCCTTGTTTTATGTATCACCCCACCTCACCTTTCCCGTTAAGCAGCCATAGTGTGTTTTCTGCATGTGTGACTCTGTTCTGTTTTGTAATTCAGTTCAAGTGTAACGGTTTTTACATTCCCTCTATCAGTGATACCTTAGGAGAAGTGTCCTTTTCTGTGTGACTTATTTCACTTAGAATCGTCGTACCTAAATCCACTCATCATGCTGCTACTAACATTATGACATTGATTTCATGGCTGAGTGATATTCCATTGTACATAAGGACCACAACTTCTTTATCCATTTTTCTCTTTCCTGGGATATTTAAGGTGGAATGAAGTGGAGGTCCTTGTCAACAGAGCAGCCCTCAACTTTGGGGTGCTTGTGTCTTGCTGATTTTTCATTTTCCCAATTTATACCCCCATGAGTGGAAGTGCCCTATGCTCTCTAAGCTGTGTTTTTCAGATGTTTCAGGACACACCGTGCACTTCTCCAGAGTGGCTGTTGGCAATTTACATCCCGCCCATCAGTGTAGCAAGGCTCCCATTTCTCCATGGCCTGTCCTGCATTTCTGGTTTTGACACTTTTTTCAGCATGGCCCTTTTGACCGATGGGAAGCGAGACTTCTCTGTAGCGCTGATTTGCCTTTCCAGGTTGCTTGGTTGGCCAAAAAGGGCGTATGCGTTTTTTCCTGAATATATTCAGGAAAAAACGCATACGCCCTTTTTGGCCAAGGGCATCATTGTCAACGTTTTGCCGCTTTTCATGTGCTTTAAAGGCGATTCGTATCTACCTCCTGAAATCTGGTTCGTGCAATTCTGCCTTGATTTCAAATCCTCTTCTTTGCCTTCCCTCAATATATTTGTGGACGAGAGTTATCATTTATAACTCTGCAGGTTTGTGAATTGCAGTGCCCTGAACCTCCATTTTACAACTCGCATTTTTGGGAGCTGGCCGCAAAAGCGCAGGATGGCTTCAGGCCCTGTTCTGGTTCCGGGGGGCAGGCTGAGCCTGTGGTTAATTCTTCTTCCTGATGGGAAAATAGAGTGACCTGTGCCTGTCCCGACACCAAGAGCTAGTCTCTCGTTGGTTCCCCGTCTTCCCGTTCATCCTCAGGACAAATTGCAACCTGTACGGAACAGGAGGTTAAAGGTGCTGATGCTCCAAGTAGGGAGATTGCTAGTAAAGGGGCTGGAATGGTGAACCCGGGCACAAGGAGATGAGAAATGAGGTGCGTTTTAGAAACCTTTCCCCATCACACGGTGTACCATCTTCTGGGTTTCTCATGCATGTTTTCGATGTAGGAAGATGCCCTTGAAGCTGGAGATTTGGGACCCATGCGATGGGTACCATGCAGTATTACTTTAAAGGGTCTGCGTTTGCTCACCCAACCTCACCAAACCTCTCAGCCCCAAGAGTGTCCACCCTTATGTCTCATCCAGCTGTGGGTCTAGATATGGTCAATCCAGGTTGCATCACAGCCCCTGAACTCATTGTGTAAGAATTTCTATCTCTTTCACTGTCGTTGTTTCATGGGTTTTTCAAAGTAATTTATTTTCATAATGGGGTTTAGCTGCTTTTCACGGCTGTGTTTATGCCGCTTTCCACCCACTTGACACACTAACAGAGAGATATCAATACATAGGCTTTAAGATTATTACTAGTCAGATATATTCTTGTGCGGTGAATAGGGCGTGTTGAGTCCAGTTCTCTGAGCAAGGAGTAGGTCTTGTCTACTACATATTGGGTTTATGGAACGGTATCTGAGCTAATTTGATACCCTTGTTTTATGTATCACCCCACCTCACCTTTCCCGTTAAGCAGCCATAGTGTGTTTTCTGCATGTGTGACTCTGTTCTGTTTTGTAATTCAGTTCAAGTGTAACGGTTTTTGCATTCCCTCTATCAGTGATACCTTATGAGAAGTGTCCTTTTCTGTGTGACTTATTTCACTTAGAATCGTCGTACCTAAATCCACTCATCATGCTGCTACTAACATTATGACATTGATTTCATGGCTGAGTGATATTCCATTGTACATAAGGACCACAACTTCTTTATCCATTTTTCTCTTTCCTGGGATATTTAAGGTGGAATGAAGTGGAGGTCCTTGTCAACAGAGCAGCCCTCAACTTTGGGGTGCTTGTGTCTTGCTGATTTTTCATTTTCCCAATTTATACCCCCATGAGTGGAAGTGCCCTATGCTCTCTAAGCTGTGTTTTTCAGATGTTTCAGGACACACCGTACACTTCTCCAGAGTGGCTGTTGGCAATTTACATCCCGCCCATCAGTGTAGCAAGGCTCCCATTTCTCCATGGCCTGTCCTGCATTTCTGGTTTTGACACTTTTTTCAGCATGGCCCTTTTGACCGATGGGAAGCGAGACTTCTCTGTAGCGCTGATTTGCCTTTCCAGGTTGCTTGGTTGGCCAAAAAGGGCGTATGCGTTTTTTCCTGAATATATTCAGGAAAAAACGCATACGCCCTTTTTGGCCAAGGGCATCATTGTCAACGTTTTGCCGCTTTTCATGTGCTTTAAAGGCGATTCATATCTACCTCCTGAAATCTGTTTCGTGCAATTCTGCCTTGATTTCAAATCCTCTTCTTTGCCTTCCCTCAATATATTTGTGGACGAGAGTTATCATTTATAACTCTGCAGGTTTGTGAATTGCAGTGCCCTGAACCTCCATTTTACACCTCGCTTTTTTGGGAGCTGGCCGCAAAAGCGCAGGATGGCTTCAGGCCCTGTTCTGGTTCCGGGGGGCAGGCTGAGATTGTGGTTAATTCTTCTTCCTGATGGGAAAATAGAGTGACCTGTGCCTGTCCCGACACCAAGAGCTAGTCTCTCGTTGGTTCCCCGTCTTCCCGTTCATCCTCAGGACAAAGTGCAACCTGTACGGAACAGGAGGTTAAAGGTGCTGATGCTCCAAGTAGGGAGATTGCTAGTAAAGTGGCTGGAATGGCGAACCCGGGCACAAGGAGATGAGAAATGAGGTGCGTTTTAGAAACCTTTCCCCATCACACGGTGTACCATCTTCTGGGTTTCTCATGCATGTTTTCGATGTAGGAAGATGCCCTTGAAGCTGGAGATTTGGGACCCATGCGATGGGTACCACGCAGTATTACTTTAAAGGGTCTGCGTTTGCTCACCCAACCTCACCAAACCTCTCAGCCCCAAGAGTGTCCACCCTTATGTCTCATCCAGCTGTGGGTCTAGATATGGTCAATCCAGGTTGCATCACAGCCCCTGAACTCATTGTGTAAGAATTTCTATCTCTTTCACTGTCGTTGTTTCATGGGTTTTTCAAAGTAATTTATTTTCATAATGGGGTTTAGCTGCTTTTCACGGCTGTGTTTTTGCCGCTTTCCACCCACTTGACACACTAACAGAGAGATATCAATACATAGGCTTTAAGATTATTACTAGTCAGATATATTCTTGTGCGGTGAATAGGGCGTGTTGAGTCCAGTTCTCTGAGCAAGGAGTAGGTCTTGTCTACTACATATTGGGTTTATGGAACGGTATCTGAGCTAATTTGATACCCTTGTTTTATGTATCACCCCACCTCACCTTTCCCGTTAAGCAGCCATAGTGTGTTTTCTGCATGTGTGACTCTGTTCTGTTTTGTAATTCAGTTCAAGTGTAACGGTTTTTACATTCCCTCTATCAGTGATACCTTAGGAGAAGTGTCCTTTTCTGTGTGACTTATTTCACTTAGAATCGTCGTACCTAAATCCACTCATCATGCTGCTACTAACATTATGACATTGATTTCATGGCTGAGTGATATTCCATTGTACATAAGGACCACAACTTCTTTATCCATTTTTCTCTTTCCTGGGATATTTAAGGTGGAATGAAGTGGAGGTCCTTGTCAACAGAGCAGCCCTCAACTTTGGGGTGCTTGTGTCTTGCTGATTTTTCATTTTCCCAATTTATACCCCCATGAGTGGAAGTGCCCTATGCTCTCTAAGCTGTGTTTTTCAGATGTTTCAGGACACACCGTGCACTTCTTCAGAGTGGCTGTTGGCAATTTACATCCCGCCCATCAGTGTAGCAAAGCTCCCATTTCTCCATGGCCTGTCCTGCATTTCTGGTTTTGACACTTTTTTCAGCATGGCCCTTTTGACCGATGGGAAGCGAGACTTCTCTGTAGCGCTGATTTGCCTTTCCAGGTTGCTTGGTTGGCCAAAAAGGGCGTATGCGTTTTTTCCTGAATATATTCAGGAAAAAACGCATACGCCCTTTTTGGCCAAGGGCATCATTGTCAACGTTTTGCCGCTTTTCATGTGCTTTAAAGGCGATTCGTATCTACCTCCTGAAATCTGTTTCGTGCAATTCTGCCTTGATTTCAAATCCTCTTCTTTGCCTTCCCTCAATATATTTGTGGACGAGAGTTATCATTTATAACTCTGCAGGTTTGTGAATTGCAGTGCCCTGAACCTCCATTTTACAACTCGCTTTTTTGGGAGCTGGCCGCAAAAGCGCAGGATGGCTTCAGGCCCTGTTCTGGTTCCGGGGGGCAGGCTGAGCCTGTGGTTAATTCTTCTTCCTGATGGGAAAATAGAGTGACCTGTGCCTGTCCCAACACCAAGAGCTAGTCTCTCGTTGGTTCCCCGTCTTCCCGTTCATCCTCAGGACAAATTGCAACCTGTACAGAACAGGAGGTTAAAGGTGCTGATGCTCCAAGTAGGGAGATTGCTAGTAAAGTGGCTGGAATGGCGAACCCGGGCACAAGGAGATGAGAAATGAGGTGCGTTTTAGAAACCTTTCCCCATCACACGGTGTACCATCTTCTGGGTTTCTCATGCATGTTTTCGATGTAGGAAGATGCCCTTGAAGCTGGAGATTTGGGACCCATGCGATGGGTACCACGCAGTATTACTTTAAAGGGTCTGCGTTTGCTCACCCAACCTCACCAAACCTCTCAGCCCCAAGAGTGTCCACCCTTATGTCTCATCCAGCTGTGGGTCTAGATATGGTCAATCCAGGTTGCATCACAGCCCCTGAACTCATTGTGTAAGAATTTCTATCTCTTTCACTATCGTTGTTTCATGGGTTTTTCAAAGTAATTTATTTTCATAATGGGGTTTAGCTGCTTTTCACGGCTGTGTTTATGCCGCTTTCCACCCACTTGACACACTAACAGAGAGATATCAATACATAGGCTTTAAGATTATTACTAGTCAGATATATTCTTGTGCGGTGAATAGGGCGTGTTGAGTCCAGTTCTCTGAGCAAGGAGTAGGTCTTGTCTACTACATATTGGGTTTATGGAACGGTATCTGAGCTAAGTTGATACCCTTGTTTTATGTATCACCCCACCTCACCTTTCCCGTTAAGCAGCCATAGTGTGTTTTCTGCATGTGTGACTCTGTTCTGTTTTGTAATTCAGTTCAAGTGTAACGGTTTTTACATTCCCTCTATCAGTGATACCTTATGAGAAGTGTCCTTTTCTGTGTGACTTATTTCACTTAGAATCGTCGTACCTAAATCCACTCATCATGCTGCTACTAACATTATGACATTGATTTCATGGCTGAGTGATATTCCATTGTACATAAGGACCACAACTTCTTTATCCATTTTTCTCTTTCCTGGGATATTTAAGGTGGAATGAAGTGGAGGTCCTTGTCAACAGAGCAGCCCTCAACTGTGGGGTGCTTGTGTCTTGCTGATTTTTCATTTTCCCAATTTATACCCCCATGAGTGGAAGTGCCCTATGCTCTCTAAGCTGTGTTTTTCAGATGTTTCAGGACACACCGTGCACTTCTCCAGAGTGGCTGTTGGCAATTTACATCCCGCCCATCAGTGTAGCAAGGCTCCCATTTCTCCATGGCCTGTCCTGCATTTCTGGTTTTGACACTTTTTTCAGCATGGCCCTTTTGACCGATGGGAAGCGAGACTTCTCTGTAGCGCTGATTTGCCTTTCCAGGTTGCTTGGTTGGCCAAAAAGGGCGTATGCGTTTTTTCCTGAATATATTCAGGAAAAAACGCATACGCCCTTTTTGGCCAAGGGCCTCATTGTCAACGTTTTGCCGCTTTTCATGTGCTTTAAAGGCGATTCGTATCTACCTCCTGAAATCTGTTTCGTGCAATTCTGCCTTGATTTCAAATCCTCTTCTTTGCATTCCCTCAATATATTTGTGGACGAGAGTTATCATTTATTACTCTGCAGGTTTGTGAATTGCAGTGCCCTGAACCTCCATTTTACAACTCGCTTTTTTGGGAGCTGGCCGCAAAAGCGCAGGATGGCTTCAGGCCCTGTTCTGGTTCCGGGGGGCAGGCTGAGCCTGTGGTTAATTCTTCTTCCTGATGGGAAAATAGAGTGACCTGTGCCTGTCCCAACACCAAGAGCTAGTCTCTCGTTGGTTCCCCGTCTTCCCGTTCATCCTCAGGACAAATTGCAACCTGTACAGAACAGGAGGTTAAAGGTGCTGATGCTCCAAGTAGGGAGATTGCTAGTAAAGTGGCTGGAATGGCGAACCCGGGCACAAGGAGATGAGAAATGAGGTGCGTTTTAGAAACCTTTCCCCATCACACGCTGTACCATCTTCTGGGTTTCTCATGCATGTTTTCGATGTAGGAAGATGCCCTTGAAGCTGGAGATTTGGGACCCATGCGATGGGTACCACGCAGTATTACTTTAAAGGGTCTGCATTTGCTCACCCAACCTCACCAAACCTCTCAGCCCCAAGAGTGTCCACCCTTATGTCTCATCCAGCTGTGGGTCTAGATATGGCCAATCCAGGTTGCATCACAGCCCCTGAACTCATTGTGTAAGAATTTCTATCTCTTTCACTATCGTTGTTTCATGGGTTTTTCAAAGTAATTTATTTTCATAATGGGGTTTAGCTGCTTTTCACGGCTGTGTTTATGCCGCTTTCCACCCACTTGACACACTAACAGAGAGATATCAATACATAGGCTTTAAGATTATTACTAGTCAGATATATTCTTGTGCGGTGAATAGGGCGTGTTGAGTCCAGTTCTCTGAGCAAGGAGTAGGTCTTGTCTACTACATATTGGGTTTATGGAATGGTATCTGAGCTAAGTTGATACCCTTGTTTTATGTATCACCCCACCTCACCTTTCCCGTTAAGCAGCCATAGTGTGTTTTCTGCATGTGTGACTCTGTTCTGTTTTGTAATTCAGTTCAAGTGTAACGGTTTTTACATTCCCTCTATCAGTGATACCTTATGAGAAGTGTCCTTTTCTGTGTGACTTATTTCACTTAGAATCGTCGTACCTAAATCCACTCATCATGCTGCTACTAACATTATGACATTGATTTCATGGCTGAGTGATATTCCATTGTACATAAGGACCACAACTTCTTTATCCATTTTTCTCTTTCCTGGGATATTTAAGGTGGAATGAAGTGGAGGTCCTTGTCAACAGAGCAGCCCTCAACTGTGGGGTGCTTGTGTCTTGCTGATTTTTCATTTTCCCAATTTATACCCACATGAGTGGAAGTGCCCTATGCTCTCTAAGCTGTGTTTTTCAGATGTTTCAGGACACACCGTACACTTCTCCAGAGTGGCTGTTGGCAATTTACATCCCGCCCATCAGTGTAGCAAGGCTCCCATTTCTCCATGGCCTGTCCTGCATTTCTGGTTTTGACACTTTTTTCAGCATGGCCCTTTTGACCGATGGGAAGCGAGACTTCTCTTTAGCGCTGATTTGCCTTTCCAGGTTGCTTGGTTGGCCAAAAAGGGCGTATGCGTTTTTTCCTGAATATATTCAGGAAAAAACGCATACGCCCTTTTTGGCCAAGGGCATCATTGTCAACGTTTTGCCGCTTTTCATGTGCTTTAAAGGCGATTCGTATCTACCTCCTGAAATCTGTTTCGTGCAATTCTGCCTTGATTTCAAATCCTCTTCTTTGCCTTCCCTCAATATATTTGTGGACGAGAGTTATCATTTATAACTCCGCAGGTTTGTGAATTGCAGTGCCCTGAACCTCCATTTTATAACTCGCTTTTTTGGGAGCAGGCCACAAAAGCGCAGGATGGCTTCAGGCCCTGTTCTGGTTCCGGGGGGCAGGCTGAGCCTGTGGTTAATTCTTCTTCCTGATGGGAAAATAGAGTGACCTGTGCCTGTCCCGACACCAAGAGCTAGTCTCTCGTTGGTTCCCCGTCTTCCCGTTCATCCTCAGGACAAATTGCAACCTGTACGGAACAGGAGGTTAAAGGTGCTGATGCTCCACGTAGGGAGATTGCTAGTAAAGTGGCTGGAATGGTGAACCCGGGCACAAGGAGATGAGAAATGAGGTGTGTTTTAGAAACCTTTCCCCATCACACGGTGTACCATCTTCTGGGTTTCTCATGCATGTTTTCGATGTAGGAAGATGCCCTTGAAGCTGGAGATTTGGGACCCATGCGATGGGTACCACGCAGTATTACTTTAAAGGGTCTGCGTTTGCTCACCCAACCTCACCAAACCTCTCAGCCCCAAGAGTGTCCACCCTTATGTCTCATCCAGCTGTGGGTCTAGATATGGTCAATCCAGGTTGCATCACAGCCCCTGAACTCATTGTGTAAGAATTTCTATCTCTTTCACTGTCGTTGTTTCATGGGTTTTTCAAAGTAATTTATTTTCATAATGGGGTTTAGCTGCTTTTCACGGCTGTGTTTATGCCGCTTTCCACCCACTTGACACACTAACAGAAAGATATCAATACATAGGCTTTAAGATTATTACTAGTCAGATATATTCTTGTGCGGTGAATAGGGCGTGTTGAGTCCAGTTCTCTGAGCAAGGAGTAGGTCTTGTCTACTACATATTGGGTTTATGGAACGGTATCTGAGCTAATTTGATACCCTTGTTTTATGTATCACACCACCTCACCTTTCCCGTTAAGCAGCCATAGTGTGTTTTCTGCATGTGTGACTCTGTTCTGTTTTGTAATTCAGTTCAAGTGTAACGGTTTTTACATTCCCTCTATCAGTGATACCTTAGGAGAAGTGTCCTTTTCTGTGTGACTTATTTCACTTAGAATCGTCGTACCTAAATCCACTCATCATGCTGCTACTAACATTATGACATTGATTTCATGGCTGAGTGATATTCCATTGTACATAAGGACCACAACTTCTTTATCCATTTTTCTCTTTCCTGGGATATTTAAGGTGGAATGAAGTGGAGGTCCTTGTCAACAGAGCAGCCCTCAACTTTGGGGTGCTTGTGTCTTGCTGATTTTTCATTTTCCCAATTTATACCCCCATGAGTGGAAGTGCCCTATGCTCTCTAAGCTGTGTTTTTCAGATGTTTCAGGACACACCGTACACTTCTCCAGAGTGGCTGTTGGCAATTTACATCCCGCCCATCAGTGTAGCAAGGCTCCCATTTCTCCATGGCCTGTCCTGCATTTCTGGTTTTGACACTTTTTTCAGCATGGCCCTTTTGACCGATGGGAAGCGAGACTTCTCTGTAGCGCTGATTTGCCTTTCCAGGTTGCTTGGTTGGCCAAAAAGGGCGTATGCGTTTTTTCCTGAATATATTCAGGAAAAAACGCATACGCCCTTTTTGGCCAAGGGCCTCATTGTCAACGTTTTGCCGCTTTTCATGTGCTTTAAAGGCGATTCGTATCTACCTCCTGAAATCTGTTTCGTGCAATTCTGCCTTGATTTCAAATCCTCTTCTTTGCCTTCCCTCAATATATTTGTGGACGAGAGTTATCATTTATAACTCTGCAGGTTTGTGAATTGCAGTGCCCTGAACCTCCATTTTACACCTCGCTTTTTTGGGAGCTGGCCACAAAAGCGCAGGATGGCTTCAGGCCCTGTTCTGGTTCCGGGGGGCAGGCTGAGCCTGTGGTTAATTCTTCTTCCTGATGGGAAAATAGAGTGACCTGTGCCTGTCCCGACACCAATATCTAGTCTCTCGTTGGTTCCCCGTCTTCCCGTTCATCCTCAGGACAAATTGCAACCTGTACGGAACAGGAGGTTAAAGGTGCTGATGCTCCAAGTAGGGAGATTGCTAGTAAAGGGGCTGGAATGGCGAACCCGGGCAGAAGGAGATGAGAAATGAGGTGCGTTTTAGAAACCTTTCCCCATCACACGGTGTACCATCTTCTGGGTTTCTCATGCATGTTTTCGATGTAGGAAGATGCCCTTGAAGCTGGAGATTTGGGACCCATGCGATGGGTACCACGCAGTATTACTTTAAAGGTTTTGCGTTTGCTCACCCAACCTCACCAAACCTCTCAGCCCCAAGAGTGTCCACCCTTATGTCTCATCCAGCTGTGGGTCTAGATATGGTCAATCCAGGTTGCATCACAGCCCCTGAACTCATTGTGTAAGAATTTCTATCTCTTTCACTGTCGTTGTTTCATGGGTTTTTCAAAGTAATTTATTTTCATAATGGGGTTTAGCTGCTTTTCACGGCTGTGTTTATGCCGCTTTCCACCCACTTGACACACTAACAGAGAGATATCAATACATAGGCTTTAAGATTATTACTAGTCAGATATATTCTTGTGCGGTGAATAGGGCGTGTTGAGTCCAGTTCTCTGAGCAAGGAGTAGGTCTTGTCTACTACATATTGGGTTTATGGAACGGTATCTGAGCTAATTTGATACCCTTGTTTTATGTATCACCCCACCTCACCTTTCCCGTTAAGCAGCCATAGTGTGTTTTCTGCATGTGTGACTCTGTTCTGTTTTGTAATTCAGTTCAAGTGTAACGGTTTTTACATTCCCTCTATCAGTGATACCTTAGGAGAAGTGTCCTTTTCTGTGTGACTTATTTCACTTAGAATCGTCGTACCTAAATCCACTCATCATGCTGCTACTAACATTATGACATTGATTTCATGGCTGAGTGATATTCCATTGTACATAAGGACCACAACTTCTTTATCCATTTTTCTCTTTCCTGGGATATTTAAGGTGGAATGAAGTGGAGGTCCTTGTCAACAGAGCAGCCCTCAACTTTGGGGTGCTTGTGTCTTGCTGATTTTTCATTTTCCCAATTTATACCCCCATGAGTGGAAGTGCCCTATGCTCTCTAAGCTGTGTTTTTCAGATGTTTCAGGACACACCGTGCACTTCTCCAGAGTGGCTGTTGGCAATTTACATCCCGCCCATCAGTGTAGCAAGGCTCCCATTTCTCCATGGCCTGTCCTGCATTTCTGGTTTTGACACTTTTTTCAGCATGGCCCTTTTGACCGATGGGAAGCGAGACTTCTCTGTAGCGCTGATTTGCCTTTCCAGGTTGCTTGGTTGGCCAAAAAGGGCGTATGCGTTTTTTCCTGAATATATTCAGGAAAAAACGCATACGCCCTTTTTGGCCAAGGGCATCATTGTCAACGTTTTGCCGCTTTTCATGTGCTTTAAAGGCGATTCGTATCTACCTCCTGAAATCTGTTTCGTGCAATTCTGCCTTGATTTCAAATCCTCTTCTTTGCCTTCCCTCAATATATTTGTGGACGAGAGTTATCATTTATAACTCTGCAGGTTTGTGAATTGCAGTGCCCTGAACCTCCATTTTACAACTCGCATTTTTGGGAGCTGGCCGCAAAAGCGCAGGATGGCTTCAGGCCCTGTTCTGGTTCCGGGAGGCAGGCTGAGCCTGTGGTTAATTCTTCTTCCTGATGGGAAAATAGAGTGACCTGTGCCTGTCCCGACACCAAGAGCTAGTCTCTCGTTGGTTCCCCGTCTTCCCGTTCATCCTCAGGACAAATTGCAACCTGTACGGAACAGGAGGTTAAAGGTGCTGATGCTCCAAGTAGGGAGATTGCTAGTAAAGCGGCTGGAATGGCGAACCCGGGCACAAGGAGATGAGAAATGAGGTGCGTTTTAGAAACCTTTCCCCATCACACGGTGTACCATCTTCTGGGTTTCTCATGCATGTTTTCGATGTAGGAAGATGCCCTTGAAGCTGGAGATTTGGGACCCATGCGATGGGTACCACGCAGTATTACTTTAAAAGTTTTGCGTTTGCTCACCCAACCTCTCCAAACCTCTCAGCCCCAAGAGTGTCCACCCGTATGTCTCATCCAGCTGTGGGTCTAGATATGGTCAATCCAGGTTGCATCACAGCCCCTGAACTCATTGTGTAAGAATTTCTATCTCTTTCACTGTGTTTGTTTCATGGGTTTTTCAAAGTAATTTATTTTCATAATGGGGTTTAGCTGCTTTTCACGGCTGTGTTTATGCCGCTTTACACCCACTTGACATACTAACAGAGAGATATCAATACATAGGTTTTAAGATTATTACTAGTCAGATATATTCTTGTGCGGTGAATAGGGCGTGTTGAGTCCAGTTCTCTGAGCAAGGAGTAGGTCTTGTCTACTACATATTGGGTTTATGGAACGGTATCTGAGCTAATTTGATACCCTTGTTTTATGTATCACCCCACCTCACCTTTCCCGTTAAGCAGCCATAGTGTGTTTTCTGCATGTGTGACTCTGTTCTGTTTTGTAATTCAGTTCAAGTGTAACGGTTTTTACATTCCCTCTATCAGTGATACCTTATGAGAAGTGTCCTTTTCTGTGTGACTTATTTCACTTAGAATCGTCGTACCTAAATCCACTCATCATGCTGCTACTAACCTTATGACATTGATTTCATGGCTGAGTGATATTCCATTGTACATAAGGACCACAACTTCTTTATCCATTTTTCTCTTTCCTGGGATATTTAAGGTGGAATGAAGTGGAGGTCCTTGTCAACAGAGCAGCCCTCAACTTTGGGGTGCTTGTGTCTTGCTGATTTTTAATTTTCCCAATTTATACCCCCATGAGTGGAAGTGCCCTATGCTCTCTAAGCTGTGTTTTTCAGACGTTTCAGGACACACCGTACACTTCTCCAGAGTGGCTGTTGGCAATTTACATCCCGCCCATCAGTGTAGCAAGGCTCCCATTTCTCCATGGCCTGTCCTGCATTTCTGGTTTTGACACTTTTTTCAGCATGGCCCTTTTGACCGATGGGAAGCGAGACTTCTCTGTAGCGCTGATTTGCCTTTCCAGGTTGCTTGGTTGGCCAAAAAGGGCGTATGCGTTTTTTCCTGAATATATTCAGGAAAAAACGCATACGCCCTTTTTGGCCAAGGGCATCATTGTCAACGTTTTGCCGCTTTTCATGTGCTTTAAAGGCGATTCGTATCTACCTCCTGAAATCTGTTTCGTGCAATTCTGCCTTGATTTCAAATCCTCTTCTTTGCCTTCCCTCAATATATTTGTGGACGAGAGTTATCATTTATAACTCTGCAGGTTTGTGAATTGCAGTGCCCTGAACCTCGATTTTACACCTCGCTTTTTTGGGAGCTGGCCGCAAAAGCGCAGGATGGCTTCAGGCCCTGTTCTGGTTCCGGGGGGCAGGCTGAGCCTGTGGTTAATTCTTCTTCCTGATGGGAAAATAGAGTGACCTGTGCCTGTCCCGACACCAACAGCTAGTCTCTCGTTGGTTCCCCGTCTTCCCGTTCATCCTCAGGACAAATTGCAACCTGTACGGAACAGGAGGTTAAAGGTGCTGATGCTCCAAGTAGGGAGATTGCTAGTAAAGTGGCTGGAATGGTGAACCCGGGCACAAGGAGATGAGAAATGAGGTGCGTTTTAGAAACCTTTCCCCATCACACGGTGTACCATCTTCTGGGTTTCTCATGCATGTTTTCGATGTAGGAAGATGCCCTTGAAGCTGGAGATTTGGGACCCATGCGATGGGTACCATGCAGTATTACTTTAAAGGGTCTGCGTTTGCTCACCCAACCTCACCAAACCTCTCAGCCCCAAGAGTGTCCACCCTTATGTCTCATCCAGCTGTGGGTCTAGATATGGTCAATCCAGGTTGCATCACAGCCCCTGAACTCATTGTGTAAGAATTTCTATCTCTTTCACTGTCGTTGTTTCATGGGTTTTTCAAAGTAATTTATTTTCATAATGGGGTTTAGCTGCTTTTCACGGCTGTGTTTATGCCGCTTTCCACCCACTTGACACACTAACAGAGAGATATCAATACATAGGCTTTAAGATTATTACTAGTCAGATATATTCTTGTGCGGTGAATAGGGCGTGTTGAGTCCAGTTCTCTGAGCAAGGAGTAGGTCTTGTCTACTACATATTGGGTTTATGGAACGGTATCTGAGCTAAGTTGATACCCTTGTTTTATGTATCACCCCACCTCACCTTTCCCGTTAAGCAGCCGTAGTGTGTTTTCTGCATGTGTGACTCTGTTCTGTTTTGTAATTCAGTTCAAGTGTAACGGTTTTTACATTCCCTCTATCAGTGATACCTTATGAGAAGTGTCCTTTTCTGTGTGACTTATTTCACTTAGAATCGTCGTACCTAAATCCACTCATCATGCTGCTACTAACATTATGACATTGATTTCATGGCTGAGTGATATTCCATTGTACATAAGGACCACAACTTCTTTATCCATTTTTCTCTTTCCTGGGATATTTAAGGTGGAATGAAGTGGAGGTCCTTGTCAACAGAGCAGCCCTCAACTGTGGGGTGCTTGTGTCTTGCTGATTTTTCATTTTCCCAATTTATACCCCCATGAGTGGAAGTGCCCTATGCTCTCTAAGCTGTGTTTTTCAGATGTTTCAGGACACACCGTACACTTCTCCAGAGTGGCTGTTGGCAATTTACATCCCGCCCATCAGTGTAGCAAGGCTCCCATTTCTCCATGGCCTGTCCTGCATTTCTGGTTTTGACACTTTTTTCAGCATGGCCCTTTTGACCGATGGGAAGCGAGACTTCTCTGTAGCGCTGATTTGCCTTTCCAGGTTGCTTGGTTGGCCAAAAAGGGCGTATGCGTTTTTTCCTGAATATATTCAGGAAAAAACGCATACGCCCTTTTTGGCCAAGGGCATCATTGTCAACGTTTTGCCGCTTTTCATGTGCTTTAAAGGCGATTCGTATCTACCTCCTGAAATCTGTTTCGTGCAATTCTGCCTTGATTTCAAATCCTCTTCTTTGCCTTCCCTCAATATATTTGTGGACGAGAGTTATCATTTATAACTCTGCAGGTTTGTGAATTGCAGTGCCCTGAACCTCCATTTTACACCTCGCTTTTTTGGGAGCTGGCCGCAAAAGCGCAGGATGGCTTCAGGCCCTGTTCTGGTTCCGGGGGGCAGGCTGAGCCTGTGGTTAATTCTTCTTCCTGATGGGAAAATAGAGTGACCTGTGCCTGTCCCGACACCAATATCTAGTCTCTCGTTGGTTCCCCGTCTTCCCGTTCATCCTCAGGACAAATTGCAACCTGTACGGAACAGGAGGTTAAAGGTGCTGATGCTCCAAGTAGGGAGATTGCTAGTAAAGCGGCTGGAATGGCGAACCCGGGCACAAGGAGATGAGAAATGAGGTGCGTTTTAGAAACCTTTCCCCATCACACGGTGTACCATCTTCTGGGTTTCTCATGCATGTTTTCGATGTAGGAAGATGCCCTTGAACCTGGAGATTTGGGACCCATGCGATGGGTACCACGCAGTATTCCTTTAAAGGGTCTGTGTTTGCTCACCCAACCTCACCAAACCTCTCAGCCCCAAGAGTGTCCACCCTTATGTCTCATCCAGCTGTGGGTCTAGATATGGTCAATCCAGGTTGCATCACAGCCCCTGAACTCATTGTGTAAGAATTTCTATCTCTTTCACTGTCGTTGTTTCATGGGATTTTCAAAGTAATTTATTTTCATAATGGGGTTTAGCTGCTTTTCACGGCTGTGTTTATGCCGCTTTCCACCCACTTGACACACTAACAGAGAGATATCAATACATAGGCTTTAAGATTATTACTAGTCAGATATATTCTTGTGCGGTGAATAGGGCGTGTTGAGTCCTGTTCTCTGAGCAAGGAGTAGGTCTTGTCTACTACATATTGGGTTTATGGAACGGTATCTGAGCTAATTTGATACCCTTGTTTTATGTATCACCCCACCTCACCTTTCCCGTTAAGCAGCCATAGTGTGTTTTCTGCATGTGTGACTCTGTTCTGTTTTGTAATTCAGTTCAAGTGTAACGGTTTTTACATTCCCTCTATCAGTTATACCTTAGGAGAAGTGTCCTTTTCTGTGTGACTTATTTCACTTAGAATCGTCGTACCTAAATCCACTCATCATGCTGCTACTAACATTATGACATTGATTTCATGGCTGAGTGATATTCCATTGTACATAAGGACCACAACTTCTTTATCCATTTTTCTCTTTCCTGGGATATTTAAGGTGGAATGAAGTGGAGGTCCTTGTCAACAGAGCAGCCCTCAACTTTGGGGTGCTTGTGTCTTGCTGATTTTTCATTTTCCCAATTTATACCCCCATGAGTGGAAGTGCCCTATGCTCTCTAAGCTGTGTTTTTCAGATGTTTCAGGACACACCGTGCACTTCTCCAGAGTGGCTGTTGGCAATTTACATCCCGCCCATCAGTGTAGCAAGGCTCCCATTTCTCCATGGCCTGTCCTGCATTTCTGGTTTTGACACTTTTTTCAGCATGGCCCTTTTGACCGATGGGAAGCGAGACTTCTCTGTAGCGCTGATTTGCCTTTCCAGGTTGCTTGGTTGGCCAAAAAGGGCGTATGCGTTTTTTCCTGAATATATTCAGGAAAAAACGCATACGCCCTTTTTGGCCAAGGGCATCATTGTCAACGTTTTGCCGCTTTTCATGTGCTTTAAAGGCGATTCGTATCTACCTCCTGAAATCTGTTTCGTGCAATTCTGCCTTGATTTCAAATCCTCTTCTTTGCCTTCCCTCAATATATTTGTGGACGAGAGTTATCATTTATAACTCTGCAGGTTTGTGAATTGCAGTGCCCTGAACCTCCATTTTACAACTCGCTTTTTTGGGAGCTGGCCGCAAAAGCGCATGATGGCTTCAGGCCCTGTTCTGGTTCCGGGGGGCAGGCTGAGCCTGTGGTTAATTCTTCTTCCTGATGGGAAAATAGAGTGACCTGTGCCTGTCCCAACACCAAGAGCTAGTCTCTCGTTGGTTCCCCGTCTTCCCGTTCATCCTCAGGACAAATTGCAACCTGTACAGAACAGGAGGTTAAAGGTGCTGATGCTCCAAGTAGGGAGATTGCTAGTAAAGCGGCTGGAATGGCGAACCCGGGCACAAGGAGATGAGAAATGAGGTGCGTTTTAGAAACCTTTCCCCATCACACGGTGTACCATCTTCTGGGTTTCTCATGCATGTTTTCGATGTAGGAAGATGCCCTTGAAGCTGGAGATTTGGGACCCATGCGATGGGTACCACGCAGTATTACTTTAAAGGGTCTGCGTTTGCTCACCCAACCTCACCAAACCTCTCAGCCCCAAGAGTGTCCACCCTTATGTCTCATCCAGCTGTGGGTCTAGATATGGTCAATCCAGTTTGCATCACAGCCCCTGAACGCATTGTGTAAGAATGTCACTCTCTTTCACTGTCTTTGTTTCAAGGGTTTTTCAAAGTCATTTATTTTCATAATGGGGTTTAGCTGCTTTTTACGGCTGTGTTTATGCCGCTTTCCACCCACTTGACACACTAACAGAGAGATATCAATACATAGGCTTTAAGATTATTACTAGTCAGATATATTCTTGTGCGGTGAATAGGGCGTGTTGAGTCCAGTTCTCTGAGCAAGGAGTAGGTCTTGTCTACTACATATTGGGTTTATGGAACGGTATCTGAGCTAATTTGATACCCTTGTTTTATGTATCACCCCACCTCACCTTTCCCGTTAAGCAGCCATAGTGTGTATTCTGCATGTGTGACTCTGTTCTGTTTTGTAATTCAGTTCAAGTGTAACGGTTTTTACATTCCCTCTATCAGTGATACCTTATGAGAAGTGTCCTTTTCTGTGTGACTTATTTCACTTAGAATCGTCGTACCTAAATCCACTCATCATGCTGCTACTAACATTATGACATTGATTTCATGGCTGAGTGATATTCCATTGTACATAACGACCACAACTTCTTTATCCATTTTTCTCTTTCCTGGGATATTTAAGGTGGAATGAAGTGGAGGTCCTTGTCAACAGAGCAGCCCTAAACTTTGGGGTGCTTGTGTCTTGCTGATTTTTCATTTTCCCAATTTATACCCCCATGAGTGGAAGTGCCCTATGCTCTCTAAGCTGTGTTTTTCAGATGTTTCAGGACACACCGTGCACTTCTCCAGAGTGGCTATTGGCAATTTACATCCCGCCCATCAGTGTAGCAAGGCTCCCATTTCTCCATGGCCTGTCCTGCATTTCTGGTTTTGACACTTTTTTCAGCATGGCCCTTTTGACCGATTGGAAGCGAGACTTCTCTGTAGCGCTGATTTGCCTTTCCAGGTTGCTTGGTTGGCCAAAAAGGGCGTATGCGTTTTTTCCTGAATATATTCAGGAAAAAACACATACGCCCTTTTTGGCCAAGGGCATCATTGTCAACGTTTTGCCGCTTTTCATGTGCTTTAAAGGCGATTCATATCTACCTCCTGAAATCTGTTTCGTGCAATTCTGCCTTGATTTCAAATCCTATTCTTTGCCTTCCCTCAATATATTTGTGGACGAGAGTTATCATTTATAACTCTGCAGGTTTGTGAATTGCAGTGCCCTGAACCTCCATTTTACAACTCGCTTTTTTGGGAGCTGGCCGCAAAAGCACAGGATGGCTTCAGGCCCTGTTCTGGTTCCGGGGGGCAGGCTGAGCCTGTGGTTAATTCTTCTTCCTGATGGGAAAATAGAGTGACCTGTGCCTGTCCCGACACCAATATCTAGTCTCTCGTTGGTTCCCCGTCTTCCCGTTCATCCTCAGGACAAATTGCAACCTGTACGGAACAGGAGGTTAAAGGTGCTGATGCTCCAAGTAGGGAGATTGCTAGTAAAGCGGCTGGAATGGCGAACCCGGGCACAAGGAGATGAGAAATGAGGTGCGTTTTAGAAACCTTTCCCCATCACACGGTGTACCATCTTCTGGGTTTCTCATGCATGTTTTCGATGTAGGAAGATGCCCTTGAAGCTGGAGATTTGGGACCCATGCGATGGGTACCACAGAGTATTACTTTAAAGGGTCTGCGTTTGCTCACCCAACCTCACCAAACCTCTCAGCCCCAAGAGTGTCCACCCTTATGTCTCATCCAGCTGTGGGTCTAGATATGGTCAATCCAGGTTGCATCACAGCCCCTGAACTCATTGTGTAAGAATTTCTATCTCTTTCACTGTCGTTGTTTCATGGGTTTTTCAAAGTAATTTATTTTCATAATGGGGTTTAGCTGCTTTTCACGGCTGTGTTTATGCCGCTTTACACCCACTTGACACACTAACAGAGAGATATCAATACATAGGTTTTACGATTATTATTAGTCAGATATATTCTTGTGCGTTGAATAGGGCGTGTTGAGTCCAGTTCTCTGAGCAAGGAGTAGGTCTTGTCTATTACATATTGGGTTTATGGAACGGTATCTGAGCTAATTTGATACCCTTGTTTTATGTATCACCCCACCTCACCTTTCCCGTTAAGCAGCCATAGTGTGTTTTCTGCATGTGTGACTCTGTTCTGTTTTGTAATTCAGTTCAAGTGTAACGGTTTTTACATTCCCTCCATAAGTGATACCTTATGAGAAGTGTCCTTTTCTGTGTGACTTATTTCACTTAGAATCGTCGTACCTAAATCCACTCATCATGCTGCTACTAACATTATGACATTGATTTCATGGCTGAGTGATATTCCATTGTACATAAGGACCACAACTTCTTTATCCATTTTTCTCTTTCCTGGGATATTTAAGGTGGAATGAAGTGGAGGTCCTGGTCAACAGAGCAGCCCTCAACATTGGGGTGCTTGTGTCTTGCTGATTTTTAATTTTCCCAATTTATACCCCCATGAGTGGAAGTGCCCTATGCTCTCTAAGCTGTGTTTTTCAGATGTTTCAGGACACACCGTGCACTTCTCCAGAGTGGCTGTTGGCAATTTACATCCCGCCCATCAGAGTAGCAAGGCTCCCATTTCTCCATGGCCTGTCCTGCATTTCTGGTTTTGACACTTTTTTCAGCATGGCCCTTTTGACCGATGGGAAGCGAGACTTCTCTGTAGCACTGATTTGCCTTTCCAGGTTGCTTGGTTGGCCAAAAAGGGCGTATGCGTTTTTTCCTGAATATATTCAGGAAAAAACGCATACGCCCTTTTTGGCCAAGGGCATCATTGTCAACGTTTTGCCGCTTTTCATGTGCTTTAAAGGCGATTCGTACCTACTTCCTGAAATCTGTTTCGTGCAATTCTGCCTTGATTTCAAATCCTCTTCTTTGCCTTCCCTCAATATATTTGTGGACGAGTGTTATCATTTATAACTCTGCAGGTTTGTGAATTGCAGTGCCCTGAACCTCCATTTTACAACTCGCTTTTTTGGGAGCTGGCCGCAAAAGCGCAGGATGGCTTCAGGCCCTGTTCTGGTTCCGGGGGGCAGGCTGAGCCTGTGGTTAATTCTTCTTCCTGATGGGAAAATAGAGTGACCTGTGCCTGTCCCAACACCAAGAGCTAGTCTCTCGTTGGTTCCCCGTCTTCCCGTTCATCCTCAGGACAAATTGCAACCTGTACAGAACAGGAGGTTAAAGGTGCTGATGCTCCAAGTAGGGAGATTGCTAGTAAAGTGGCTGGAATGGCGAACCCGGGCACAAGGAGATGAGAAATGAGGTGCGTTTTAGAAACCTTTCCCCATCACACGGTGTACCATCTTCTGGGTTTCTCATGCATGTTTTCGATGTAGGAAGATGCCCTTGAACCTGGAGATTTGGGACCCATGCGATGGGTACCACGCAGTATTACTTTAAAGGGTCTGCGTTTGCTCACCCAACCTCACCAAACCTCTCAGCCCCAAGAGTGTCCACCCTTATGTCTCATCCAGCTGTGGGTCTAGATATGGTCAATCCAGGTTGCATCACAGCCCCTGAACTCATTGTGTAAGAATTTCTATCTCTTTCACTGTCGTTGTTTCATGGGTTTTTCAAAGTAATTTATTTTCATAATGGGGTTTAGCTGCTTTTCACGGCTGTGTTTATGCCGCTTTACACCCACTTGACACACTAACAGAGAGATATCAATACATAGGCTTTAAGATTATTACTAGTCAGATATATTCTTGTGCGGTGAATAGGGCGTGTTGAGTCCAGTTCTCTGAGCAAGGAGTAGGTCTTGTCTACTACATATTGGGTTTATGGAACGGTATCTGAGCTAATTTGATACCCTTGTTTTATGTATCACCCCACCTCACCTTTCCCGTTAAGCAGCCATAGTGTGTTTTCTGCATGTGTGACTCTGTTCTGTTTTGTAATTCAGTTCAAGTGTAACGGTTTTTACATTCCCTCTATCAGTGATACCTTAGGAGAAGTGTCCTTTTCTGTGTGACTTATTTCACTTAGAATCGTCGTACCTAAATCCACTCATCATGCTGCTACTAACATTATGACATTGATTTCATGGCTGAGTGATATTCCATTGTACATAAGGACCACAACTTCTTTATCCATTTTTCTCTTTCCTGGGATATTTAAGGTGGAATGAAGTGGAGGTCCTTGTCAACAGAGCAGCCCTCAACGTTGGGGTGCTTGTGTCTTGCTGATTTTTCATTTTCCCAATTTATACCCCCATGAGTGGAAGTGCCCTATGCTCTCTAAGCTGTGTTTTTCAGATGTTTCAGGACACACCGTACACTTCTCCAGAGTGGCTGTTGGCAATTTACATCCCGCCCATCAGTGTAGCAAGGCTCCCATTTCTCCATGCCCTGTCCTGCATTTCTGGTTTTGACACTTTTTTCAGCATGGCCCTTTTGACCGATGGGAAGCGAGACTTCTCTGTAGCGCTGATTTGCCTTTCCAGGTTGCTTGGTTGGCCAAAAAGGGCGTATGCGTTTTTTCCTGAATATATTCAGGAAAAAACGCATACGCCCTTTTTGGCCAAGGGCATCATTGTCAACGTTTTGCCGCTTTTCATGTGCTTTAAAGGCGATTCGTATCTACCTCCTGAAATCTGTTTCCTGCAATTCTGCCTTGATTTCAAATCCTCTTCTTTGCCTTCCCTCAATATATTTGTGGACGAGAGTTATCATTTATAACTCTGCAGGTTTGTGAATTGCAGTGCACTGAACCTCCATTTTACAACTCGCTTTTTTGGGAGCTGGCCGCAAAAGCGCAGGATGGCTTCAGGCCCTGTTCTGGTTCCGGGGGGCAGGCTGAGCCTGTGGTTAATTCTTCTTCCTGATGGGAAAATAGAGTGACCTGTGCCTGTCCCGACACCAAGAGCTAGTCTCTCGTTGGTTCCCCGTCTTCCCGTTCATCCTCAGGACAAATTGCAACCTGTACGGAACAGGAGGTTAAAGGTGCTGATGCTCCAAGTAGGGAGATTGCTAGTAAAGTGGCTGGAATAGCGAACCCGGGCACAAGGAGATGAGAAATGAGGTGCGTTTTAGAAACCTTTCCCCATCACACGGTGTACCATCTTCTGGGTTTCTCATGCATGTTTTCGATGTAGGAAGATGCCCTTGAAGCTGGAGATTTGGGACCCATGCGATGGGTACCACGCAGTATTACTTTAAAGGGTCTGCGTTTGCTCACCCAACCTCACCAAACCTCTCAGCCCCAAGAGTGTCCACCCTTATGTCTCATCCAGCTGTGGGTCTAGATATGGTCAATCCAGGTTGCATCACAGCCCCTGAACTCATTGTGTAAGAATTTCTATCTCTTTCACTGTCGTTGTTTCATGGGTTTTTCAAAGTAATTTATTTTCATAATGGGGTTTAGCTGCTTTTCACGGCTGTGTTTATGCCGCTTTCCACCCACTTGACACACTAACAGAGAGATATCAATACATAGGCTTTAAGATTATTACTAGTCAGATATATTCTTGTGCGGTGAATAGGGCGTGTTGAGTCCAGTTCTCTGAGCAAGGAGTAGGTCTTGTCTACTACATATTGGGTTTATGGAACGGTATCTGAGCTAATTTGATACCCTTGTTTTATGTATCACCCCACCTCACCTTTCCCGTTAAGCAGCCATAGTGTGTTTTCTGCATATGTGACTCTGTTCTGTTTTGTAATTCAGTTCAAGTGTAACGGTTTTTACATTCCCTCTATCAGTGATACCTTATGAGAAGTGTCCTTTTCTGTGTGACTTATTTCACTTAGAATCGTCGTACCTAAATCCACTCATCATGCTGCTACTAACCTTATGACATTGATTTCATGGCTGCGTGATATTCCATTGTACATAAGGACCACAACTTCTTTATCCATTTTTCTCTTTCCTTGGATATTTAAGGTGGAATGAAGTGGAGGTCCTTGTCAACAGAGCAGCCCTCAACTTTGGGGTGCTTGTGTCTTGCTGATTTTTCATTTTCCCAATTTATACCCCCATGAGTGGAAGTGCCCTATGCTCTCTAAGCTGTGTTTTTCAGATGTTTCAGGACACACCGTGCACTTCTCTAGAGTGGCTGTTGCCAATTTACATCCCGCCCATCAGCGTAGCAAGGCTCCCATTTCTCCATGGCCTGTCCTGCATTTCTGGTTTTGACACTTTTTTCAGCATGGCCCTTTTGAGCGATGGGAAGCGAGACTTCTCTGTAGCGCTGATTTGCCTTTCCAGGTTGCTTGGTTGGCCAAAAAGGGCGTATGCGTTTTTTCCTGAATATATTCAGGAAAAAACGCATACGCCCTTTTTGGCCAAGGGCATCATTGTCAACGTTTTGCCGCTTTTCATGTGCTTTAAAGGCGATTCGTATCTACCTCCTGAAATCTGTTTCGTGCAATTCTGCCTTGATTTCAAATCCTCTTCTTTGCCTTCCCTCAATATATTTGTGGACGAGAGTTATCATTTATAACTCTGCAGGTTTGTGAATTGCAGTGCCCTGAACCTCGATTTTACACCTCGCTTTTTTGGGAGCTGGCCGCAAAAGCGCAGGATGGCTTCAGGCCCTGTTCTGGTTCCGGGGGGCAGGCTGAGCCTGTGGTTAATTCTTCTTCCTGATGGGAAAATAGAGTGACCTGTGCCTGTCCCGACACCAACAGCTAGTCTCTCGTTGGTTCCCCGTCTTCCCGTTCATCCTCAGGACAAATTGCAACCTGTACGGAACAGGAGGTTAAAGGTGCTGATGCTCCAAGTAGGGAGATTGCTAGTAAAGTGGCTGGAATGGTGAACCCGGGCACAAGGAGATGAGAAATGAGGTGCGTTTTAGAAACCTTTCCCCATCACACGGTGTACCATCTTCTGGGTTTCTCATGCATGTTTTCGATGTAGGAAGATGCCCTTGAAGCTGGAGATTTGGGACCCATGCGATGGGTACCATGCAGTATTACTTTAAAGGGTCTGCGTTTGCTCACCCAACCTCACCAAACCTCTCAGCCCCAAGAGTGTCCACCCTTATGTCTCATCCAGCTGTGGGTCTAGATATGGTCAATCCAGGTTGCATCACAGCCCCTGAACTCATTGTGTAAGAATTTCTATCTCTTTCACTGTCGTTGTTTCATGGGTTTTTCAAAGTAATTTATTTTCATAATGGGGTTTAGCTGCTTTTCACGGCTGTGTTTATGCCGCTTTCCACCCACTTGACACACTAACAGAGAGATATCAATACATAGGCTTTAAGATTATTACTAGTCAGATATATTCTTGTGCGGTGAATAGGGCGTGTTGAGTCCAGTTCTCTGAGCAAGGAGTAGGTCTTGTCTACTACATATTGGGTTTATGGAACGGTATCTGAGCTAAGTTGATACCCTTGTTTTATGTATCACCCCACCTCACCTTTCCCGTTAAGCAGCCATAGTGTGTTTTCTGCATGTGTGACTCTGTTCTGTTTTGTAATTCAGTTCAAGTGTAACGGTTTTTACATTCCCTCTATCAGTGATACCTTATGAGAAGTGTCCTTTTCTGTGTGACTTATTTCACTTAGAATCGTCGTACCTAAATCCACTCATCATGCTGCTACTAACATTATGACATTGATTTCATGGCTGAGTGATATTCCATTGTACATAAGGACCACAACTTCTTTATCCATTTTTCTCTTTCCTGGGATATTTAAGGTGGAATGAAGTGGAGGTCCTTGTCAACAGAGCAGCCCTCAACTGTGGGGTGCTTGTGTCTTGCTGATTTTTCATTTTCCCAATTTATACCCCCATGAGTGGAAGTGCCCTATGCTCTCTAAGCTGTGTTTTTCAGATGTTTCAGGACACACCGTACACTTCTCCAGAGTGGCTGTTGGCAATTTACATCCCGCCCATCAGTGTAGCAAGGCTCCCATTTCTCCATGGCCTGTCCTGCATTTCTGGTTTTGACACTTTTTTCAGCATGGCCCTTTTGACCGATGGGAAGCGAGACTTCTCTGTAGCGCTGATTTGCCTTTCCAGGTTGCTTGGTTGGCCAAAAAGGGCGTATGCGTTTTTTCCTGAATATATTCAGGAAAAAACGCATACGCCCTTTTTGGCCAAGGGCATCATTGTCAACGTTTTGCCGCTTTTCATGTGCTTTAAATGCGATTCGTATCTACCTCCTGAAATCTGTTTCGTGCAATTCTGCCTTGATTTCAAATCCTCTTCTTTGCCTTCCCTCAATATATTTGTGGACGAGAGTTATCATTTATAACTCTGCAGGTTTGTGAATTGCAGTGCCCTGAACCTCCATTTTACACCTCGCTTTTTTGGGAGCTGGCCGCAAAAGCGCAGGATGGCTTCAGGCCCTGTTCTGGTTCCGGGGGGCAGGCTGAGCCTGTGGTTAATTCTTCTTCCTGATGGGAAAATAGAGTGACCTGTGCCTGTCCCGACACCAAGAGCTAGTCTCTCGTTGGTTCCCCGTCTTCCCGTTCATCCTCAGGACAAATTGCAACCTGTACGGAACAGGAGGTTAAAGGTGCTGATGCTCCAAGTAGGGAGATTGCTAGTAAAGGGGCTGGAATGGCGAACCCGGGCAGAAGGAGATGAGAAATGAGGTGCGTTTTAGAAACCTTTCCCCATCACACGGTGTACCATCTTCTGGGTTTCTCATGCATGTTTTCGATGTAGGAAGATGCCCTTGAACCTGGAGATTTGGGACCCATGCGATGGGTACCACGCAGTATTCCTTTAAAGGGTCTGTGTTTGCTCACCCAACCTCACCAAACCTCTCAGCCCCAAGAGTGTCCACCCTTATGTCTCATCCAGCTGTGGGTCTAGATATGGTCAATCCAGGTTGCATCACAGCCCCTGAACTCATTGTGTAAGAATTTCTATCTCTTTCACTGTCGTTGTTTCATGGGTTTTTCAAAGTAATTTATTTTCATAATGGGGTTTAGCTGCTTTTCACGGCTGTGTTTATGCCGCTTTCCACCCACTTGACACACTAACAGAGAGATATCAATACATAGGCTTTAAGATTATTACTAGTCAGATATATTCTTGTGCGGTGAATAGGGCGTGTTGAGTCCAGTTCTCTGAGCAAGGAGTAGGTCTTGTCTACTACATATTGGGTTTATGGAACGGTATCTGAGCTAATTTGATACCCTTGTTTTATGTATCACCCCACCTCACCTTTCCCGTTAAGCAGCCATAGTGTGTTTTCTGCATGTGTGACTCTGTTCTGTTTTGTAATTCAGTTCAAGTGTAACGGTTTTTACATTCCCTCTATCAGTGATACCTTAGGAGAAGTGTCCTTTTCTGTGTGACTTATTTCACTTAGAATCGTCGTACCTAAATCCACTCATCATGCTGCTACTAACATTATGACATTGATTTCATGGCTGAGTGATATTCCATTGTACATAAGGACCACAACTTCTTTATCCATTTTTCTCTTTCCTGGGATATTTAAGGTGGAATGAAGTGGAGGTCCTTGTCAACAGAGCAGCCCTCAACTTTGGGGTGCTTGTGTCTTGCTGATTTTTCATTTTCCCAATTTATACCCCCATGAGTGGAAGTGCCCTATGCTCTCTAAGCTGTGTTTTTCAGATGTTTCAGGACACACCGTGCACTTCTCTAGAGTGGCTGTTGCCAATTTACATCCCGCCCATCAGCGTAGCAAGGCTCCCATTTCTCCATGGCCTGTCCTGCATTTCTGGTTTTGACACTTTTTTCAGCATGGCCCTTTTGACCGATGGGAAGCGAGACTTCTCTGTAGCGCTGATTTGCCTTTCCAGGTTGCTTGGTTGGCCAAAAAGGGCGTATGCGTTTTTTCCTGAATATATTCAGGAAAAAACGCATACGCCCTTTTTGGCCAAGGGCATCATTGTCAACGTTTTGCCGCTTTTCATGTGCTTTAAAGGCGATTCGTATCTACCTCCTGAAATCTGTTTCGTGCAATTCTGCCTTGATTTCAAATCCTCTTCTTTGCCTTCCCTCAATATATTTGTGGACGAGAGTTATCATTTATAACTCTGCAGGTTTGTGAATTGCAGTGCCCTGAACCTCGATTTTACACCTCGCTTTTTTGGGAGCTGGCCGCAAAAGCGCAGGATGGCTTCAGGCCCTGTTCTGGTTCCGGGGGGCAGGCTGAGCCTGTGGTTAATTCTTCTTCCTGATGGGAAAATAGAGTGACCTGTGCCTGTCCCGACACCAACAGCTAGTCTCTCGTTGGTTCCCCGTCTTCCCGTTCATCCTCAGGACAAATTGCAACCTGTACGGAACAGGAGGTTAAAGGTGCTGATGCTCCAAGTAGGGAGATTGCTAGTAAAGTGGCTGGAATGGTGAACCCGGGCACAAGGAGATGAGAAATGAGGTGCGTTTTAGAAACCTTTCCCCATCACACGGTGTACCATCTTCTGGGTTTCTCATGCATGTTTTCGATGTAGGAAGATGCCCTTGAAGCTGGAGATTTGGGACCCATGCGATGGGTACCATGCAGTATTACTTTAAAGGGTCTGCGTTTGCTCACCCAACCTCACCAAACCTCTCAGCCCCAAGAGTGTCCACCCTTATGTCTCATCCAGCTGTGGGTCTAGATATGGTCAATCCAGGTTGCATCACAGCCCCTGAACTCATTGTGTAAGAATTTCTATCTCTTTCACTGTCGTTGTTTCATGGGTTTTTCAAAGTAATTTATTTTCATAATGGGGTTTAGCTGCTTTTCACGGCTGTGTTTATGCCGCTTTCCACCCACTTGACACACTAACAGAGAGATATCAATACATAGGCTTTAAGATTATTACTAGTCAGATATATTCTTGTGCGGTGAATAGGGCGTGTTGAGTCCAGTTCTCTGAGCAAGGAGTAGGTCTTGTCTACTACATATTGGGTTTATGGAACGGTATCTGAGCTAAGTTGATACCCTTGTTTTATGTATCACCCCACCTCACCTTTCCCGTTAAGCAGCCATAGTGTGTTTTCTGCATGTGTGACTCTGTTCTGTTTTGTAATTCAGTTCAAGTGTAACGGTTTTTACATTCCCTCTATCAGTGATACCTTATGAGAAGTGTCCTTTTCTGTGTGACTTATTTCACTTAGAATCGTCGTACCTAAATCCACTCATCATGCTGCTACTAACATTATGACATTGATTTCATGGCTGAGTGATATTCCATTGTACATAAGGACCACAACTTCTTTATCCATTTTTCTCTTTCCTGGGATATTTAAGGTGGAATGAAGTGGAGGTCCTTGTCAACAGAGCAGCCCTCAACTGTGGGGTGCTTGTGTCTTGCTGATTTTTCATTTTCCCAATTTATACCCCCATGAGTGGAAGTGCCCTATGCTCTCTAAGCTGTGTTTTTCAGATGTTTCAGGACACACCGTACACTTCTCCAGAGTGGCTGTTGGCAATTTACATCCCGCCCATCAGTGTAGCAAGGCTCCCATTTCTCCATGGCCTGTCCTGCATTTCTGGTTTTGACACTTTTTTCAGCATGGCCCTTTTGACCGATGGGAAGCGAGACTTCTCTGTAGCGCTGATTTGCCTTTCCAGGTTGCTTGGTTGGCCAAAAAGGGCGTATGCGTTTTTTCCTGAATATATTCAGGAAAAAACGCATACGCCCTTTTTGGCCAAGGGCATCATTGTCAACGTTTTGCCGCTTTTCATGTGCTTTAAAGGCGATTCGTATCTACCTCCTGAAATCTGTTTCGTGCAATTCTGCCTTGATTTCAAATCCTCTTCTTTGCCTTCCCTCAATATATTTGTGGACGAGAGTTATCATTTATAACTCTGCAGGTTTGTGAATTGCAGTGCCCTGAACCTCCATTTTACACCTCGCTTTTTTGGGAGCTGGCCGCAAAAGCGCAGGATGGCTTCAGGCCCTGTTCTGGTTCCGGGGGGCAGGCTGAGCCTGTGGTTAATTCTTCTTCCTGATGGGAAAATAGAGTGACCTGTGCCTGTCCCGACACCAAGAGCTAGTCTCTCGTTGGTTCCCCGTCTTCCCGTTCATCCTCAGGACAAATTGCAACCTGTACGGAACAGGAGGTTAAAGGTGCTGATGCTCCAAGTAGGGAGATTGCTAGTAAAGGGGCTGGAATGGCGAACCCGGGCAGAAGGAGATGAGAAATGAGGTGCGTTTTAGAAACCTTTCCCCATCACACGGTGTACCATCTTCTGGGTTTCTCATGCATGTTTTCGATGTAGGAAGATGCCCTTGAACCTGGAGATTTGGGACCCATGCGATGGGTACCACGCAGTATTCCTTTAAAGGGTCTGTGTTTGCTCACCCAACCTCACCAAACCTCTCAGCCCCAAGAGTGTCCACCCTTATGTCTCATCCAGCTGTGGGTCTAGATATGGTCAATCCAGGTTGCATCACAGCCCCTGAACTCATTGTGTAAGAATTTCTATCTCTTTCACTGTCGTTGTTTCATGGGTTTTTCAAAGTAATTTATTTTCATAATGGGGTTTAGCTGCTTTTCACGGCTGTGTTTATGCCGCTTTCCACCCACTTGACACACTAACAGAGAGATATCAATACATAGGCTTTAAGATTATTACTAGTCAGATATATTCTTGTGCGGTGAATAGGGCGTGTTGAGTCCAGTTCTCTGAGCAAGGAGTAGGTCTTGTCTACTACATATTGGGTTTATGGAACGGTATCTGAGCTAATTTGATACCCTTGTTTTATGTATCACCCCACCTCACCTTTCCCGTTAAGCAGCCATAGTGTGTTTTCTGCATGTGTGACTCTGTTCTGTTTTGTAATTCAGTTCAAGTGTAACGGTTTTTACATTCCCTCTATCAGTGATACCTTAGGAGAAGTGTCCTTTTCTGTGTGACTTATTTCACTTAGAATCGTCGTACCTAAATCCACTCATCATGCTGCTACTAACATTATGACATTGATTTCATGGCTGAGTGATATTCCATTGTACATAAGGACCACAACTTCTTTATCCATTTTTCTCTTTCCTGGGATATTTAAGGTGGAATGAAGTGGAGGTCCTTGTCAACAGAGCAGCCCTCAACTTTGGGGTGCTTGTGTCTTGCTGATTTTTCATTTTCCCAATTTATACCCCCATGAGTGGAAGTGCCCTATGCTCTCTAAGCTGTGTTTTTCAGATGTTTCAGGACACACCGTGCACTTCTCTAGAGTGGCTGTTGCCAATTTACATCCCGCCCATCAGCGTAGCAAGGCTCCCATTTCTCCATGGCCTGTCCTGCATTTCTGGTTTTGACACTTTTTTCAGCATGGCCCTTTTGAGCGATGGGAAGCGAGACTTCTCTGTAGCGCTGATTTGCCTTTCCAGGTTGCTTGGTTGGCCAAAAAGGGCGTATGCGTTTTTTCCTGAATATATTCAGGAAAAAACGCATACGCCCTTTTTGGCCAAGGGCATCATTGTCAACGTTTTGCCGCTTTTCATGTGCTTTAAAGGCGATTCGTATCTACCTCCTGAAATCTGTTTCGTGCAATTCTGCCTTGATTTCAAATCCTCTTCTTTGCCTTCCCTCAATATATTTGTGGACGAGAGTTATCATTTATAACTCTGCAGGTTTGTGAATTGCAGTGCCCTGAACCTCGATTTTACACCTCGCTTTTTTGGGAGCTGGCCGCAAAAGCGCAGGATGGCTTCAGGCCCTGTTCTGGTTCCGGGGGGCAGGCTGAGCCTGTGGTTAATTCTTCTTCCTGATGGGAAAATAGAGTGACCTGTGCCTGTCCCGACACCAAGAGCTAGTCTCTCGTTGGTTCCCCGTCTTCCCGTTCATCCTCAGGACAAATTGCAACCTGTACAGAACAGGAGGTTAAAGGTGCTGATGCTCCAAGTAGGGAGATTGCTAGTAAAGTGGCTGGAATGGTGAACCCGGGCACAAGGAGATGAGAAATGAGGTGCGTTTTAGAAACCTTTCCCCATCACACGGTGTACCATCTTCTGGGTTTCTCATGCATGTTTTCGATGTAGGAAGATGCCCTTGAACCTGGAGATTTGGGACCCATGCGATGGGTACCACGCAGTATTCCTTTAAAGGGTCTGCGTTTGCTCACCCAACCTCACCAAACCTCTCAGCCCCAAGAGTGTCCACCCTTATGTCTCATCCAGCTGTGGGTCTAGATATGGTCAATCCAGGTTGCATCACAGCCCCTGAACTCATTGTGTAAGAATTTCTATCTCTTTCACTGTCATTGTTTCATGGGTTTTTCAAAGTAATTTATTTTCATAATGGGGTTTAGCTGCTTTTCACGGCTGTGTTTATGCCGCTTTCCACCCACTTGACACACTAACAGAGAGATATCAATACATAGGCTTTAAGATTATTACTAGTCAGATATATTCTTGTGCGGTGAATAGGGCGTGTTGAGTCCAGTTCTCTGAGCAAGGAGTAGGTCTTGTCTACTACATATTGGGTTTATGGAACGGTATCTGAGCTAATTTGATACCCTTGTTTCATGTATCACCCCACCTCACCTTTCCCGTTAAGCAGCCATAGTGTGTTTTCTGCATGTGTGACTCTGTTCTGTTTTGTAATTCAGTTCAAGTGTAACGGTTTTTACATTCCCTCTATCAGTGATACCTTAGGAGAAGTGTCCTTTTCTGTGTGACTTATTTCACTTAGAATCGTCGTACCTAAATCCACTCATCATGCTGCTACTAACATTATGACATTGATTTCATGGCTGAGTGATATTCCATTGTACATAAGGACCACAACTTCTTTATCCATTTTTCTCTTTCCTGGGATATTTAAGGTGGAATGAAGTGGAGGTCCTTGTCACCAGAGCAGCCCTCAACTGTGGGGTGCTTGTGTCTTGCTGATTTTTCATTTTCCCAATTTATACCCCCATGAGTGGAAGTGCCCTATGCTCTCTAAGCTGTGTTTTTCAGATGTTTCAGGACACACCGTGCACTTCTCCAGAGTGGCTGTTGGCAATTTACATCCCGCCCATCAGTGTAGCAAGGCTCCCATTTCTCCATGGCCTGTCCTGCATTTCTGGTTTTGACACTTTTTTCAGCATGGCCCTTTTGACCGATGGGAAGCGATACTTCTCTGTAGCGCTGATTTGCCTTTCCAGGTTGCTTGGTTGGCCAAAAAGGGCGTATGCGTTTTTTTCTGAATATATTCAGGAAAAAACGCATATGCCCTTTTTGGCCAAGGGCATCATTGTCAACGTTTTGCCGCTTTTCATGTGCTTTAAAGGCGATTCGTATCTACCTCCTGAAATCTGGTTCGTGCAATTCTGCCTTGATTTCAAATCCTCTTCTTTGCCTTCCCTCAATATATTTGTGGACGAGAGTTATCATTTATAACTCTGCAGGTTTGTGAATTGCAGTGCCCTGAACCTCCATTTTACAACTCGCTTTTTTGGGAGCTGGCCGCAAAAGCGCAGGATGGCTTCAGGCCCTGTTCTGGTTCCGGGGGGCAGGCTGAGCCTGTGGTTAATTCTTCTTCCTGATGGGAAAATAGAGTGACCTGTGCCTGTCCCGACACCAAGAGCTAGTCTCTCGTTGGTTCCCCGTCTTCCCGTTCATCCTCAGGACAAATTGCAACCTGTACGGAACAGGAGGTTAAAGGTGCTGATGCTCCAAGTAGGGAGATTGCTAGTAAAGTGGCTGGAATGGCGAACCCGGGCACAAGGAGATGAGAAATGAGGTGCGTTTTAGAAACCTTTCCCCAGCACACGGTGTACCATCTTCTGGGTTTCTCATGCATGTTTTCGATGTAGGAAGATGCCCTTGAAGCTGGAGATTTGGGACCCATGCGATGGGTACCACGCAGTATTCCTTTAAAGGGTCTGCATTTGCTCACCCAACCTCACCAAACCTCTCAGCCCCAAGAGTGTCCACCCTTATGTCTCATCCAGCTGTGGGTCTAGATATGGTCAATCCAGGTTGCATCACAGCCCCTGAACTCATTGTGTAAGAATTTCTATCTCTTTCACTATCGTTGTTTCATGGGTTTTTCAAAGTAATTTATTTTCATAATGGGGTTTAGCTGCTTTTCACGGCTGTGTTTATGCCGCTTTCCACCCACTTGACACACTAACAGAGAGATATCAATACATAGGCTTTAAGATTATTACTAGTCAGATATATTCTTGTGCGGTGAATAGGGCGTGTTGAGTCCAGTTCTCTGAGCAAGGAGTAGGTCTTGTCTACTACATATTGGGTTTATGGAACGGTATCTGAGCTAAGTTGATACCCTTGTTTTATGTATCACCCCACCTCACCTTTCCCGTTAAGCAGCCATAGTGTGTTTTCTGCATGTGTGACTCTGTTCTGTTTTGTAATTCAGTTCAAGTGTAACGGTTTTTACATTCCCTCTATCAGTGATACCTTATGAGAAGTGTCCTTTTCTGTGTGACTTATTTCACTTAGAATCGTCGTACCTAAATCCACTCATCATGCTGCTACTAACATTATGACATTGATTTCATGGCTGAGTGATATTCCATTGTACATAAGGACCACAACTTCTTTATCCATTTTTCTCTTTCCTGGGATATTTAAGGTGGAATGAAGTGGAGGTCCTTGTCAACAGAGCAGCCCTCAACTGTGGGGTGCTTGTGTCTTGCTGATTTTTCATTTTCCCAATTTATACCCCCATGAGTGGAAGTGCCCTATGCTCTCTAAGCTGTGTTTTTCAGATGTTTCAGGACACACCGTACACTTCTCCAGAGTGGCTGTTGGCAATTTACATCCCGCCCATCAGTGTAGCAAGGCTCCCATTTCTCCATGGCCTGTCCTGCATTTCTGGTTTTGACACTTTTTTCAGCATGGCCCTTTTGACTGATGGGAAGCGAGACTTCTCTTTAGCGCTGATTTGCCTTTCCAGGTTGCTTGGTTGGCCAAAAAGGGCGTATGCGTTTTTTCCTGAATATATTCAGGAAAAAACGCATACGCCCTTTTTGGCCAAGGGCATCATTGTCAACGTTTTGCCGCTTTTCATGTGCTTTAAAGGCGATTCGTATCTACCTCCTGAAATCTGTTTCGTGCAATTCTGCCTTGATTTCAAATCCTCTTCTTTGCCTTCCCTCAATATATTTGTGGACGAGAGTTATCATTTATAACTCCGCAGGTTTGTGAATTGCAGTGCCCTGAACCTCCATTTTATAACTCGCTTTTTTGGGAGCAGGCCACAAAAGCGCAGGATGGCTTCAGGCCCTGTTCTGGTTCCGGGGGGCAGGCTGAGCCTGTGGTTAATTCTTCTTCCTGATGGGAAAATAGAGTGACCTGTGCCTGTCCCGACACCAAGAGCTAGTCTCTCGTTGGTTCCCCGTCTTCCCGTTCATCCTCAGGACAAATTGCAACCTGTACGGAACAGGAGGTTAAAGGTGCTGATGCTCCACGTAGGGAGATTGCTAGTAAAGTGGCTGGAATGGTGAACCCGGGCACAAGGAGATGAGAAATGAGGTGTGTTTTAGAAACCTTTCCCCATCACACGGTGTACCATCTTCTGGGTTTCTCATGCATGTTTTCGATGTAGGAAGATGCCCTTGAAGCTGGAGCTTTGGGACCCATGCGATGGGTACCACGCAGTATTACTTTAAAGGGTCTGCGTTTGCTCACCCAACCTCACCAAACCTCTCAGCCCCAAGAGTGTCCACCCTTATGTCTCATCCAGCTGTGGGTCTAGATATGGTCAATCCAGGTTGCATCACAGCCCCTGAACTCATTGTGTAAGAATTTCTATCTCTTTCACTGTCGTTGTTTCATGGGTTTTTCAAAGTAATTTATTTTCATAATGGGGTTTAGCTGCTTTTCACGGCTGTGTTTATGCCGCTTTCCACCCACTTGACACACTAACAGAAAGATATCAATACATAGGCTTTAAGATTATTACTAGTCAGATATATTCTTGTGCGGTGAATAGGGCGTGTTGAGTCCAGTTCTCTGAGCAAGGAGTAGGTCTTGTCTACTACATATTGGGTTTATGGAACGGTATCTGAGCTAATTTGATACCCTTGTTTTATGTATCACACCACCTCACCTTTCCCGTTAAGCAGCCATAGTGTGTTTTCTGCATGTGTGACTCTGTTCTGTTTTGTAATTCAGTTCAAGTGTAACGGTTTTTACATTCCCTCTATCAGTGATACCTTAGGAGAAGTGTCCTTTTCTGTGTGACTTATTTCACTTAGAATCGTCGTACCTAAATCCACTCATCATGCTGCTACTAACATTATGACATTGATTTCATGGCTGAGTGATATTCCATTGTACATAAGGACCACAACTTCTTTATCCATTTTTCTCTTTCCTGGGATATTTAAGGTGGAATGAAGTGGAGGTCCTTGTCAACAGAGCAGCCCTCAACTTTGGGGTGCTTGTGTCTTGCTGATTTTTCATTTTCCCAATTTATACCCCCATGAGTGGAAGTGCCCTATGCTCTCTAAGCTGTGTTTTTCAGATGTTTCAGGACACACCGTACACTTCTCCAGAGTGGCTGTTGGCAATTTACATCCCGCCCATCAGTGTAGCAAGGCTCCCATTTCTCCATGGCCTGTCCTGCATTTCTGGTTTTGACACTTTTTTCAGCATGGCCCTTTTGACCGATGGGAAGCGAGACTTCTCTGTAGCGCTGATTTGCCTTTCCAGGTTGCTTGGTTGGCCAAAAAGGGCGTATGCGTTTTTTCCTGAATATATTCAGGAAAAAACGCATACGCCCTTTTTGGCCAAGGGCCTCATTGTCAACGTTTTGCCGCTTTTCATGTGCTTTAAAGGCGATTCGTATCTACCTCCTGAAATCTGTTTCGTGCAATTCTGCCTTGATTTCAAATCCTCTTCTTTGCCTTCCCTCAATATATTGTGGACGAGAGTTATCATTTATAACTCTGCAGGTTTGTGAATTGCAGTGCCCTGAACCTCCATTTTACACCTCGCTTTTTTGGGAGCTGGCCACAAAAGCGCAGGATGGCTTCAGGCCCTGTTCTGGTTCCGGGGGGCAGGCTGAGCCTGTGGTTAATTCTTCTTCCTGATGGGAAAATAGAGTGACCTGTGCCTGTCCCGACACCAATATCTAGTCTCTCGTTGGTTCCCCGTCTTCCCGTTCATCCTCAGGACAAATTGCAACCTGTACGGAACAGGAGGTTAAAGGTGCTGATGCTCCAAGTAGGGAGATTGCTAGTAAAGGGGCTGGAATGGCGAACCCGGGCAGAAGGAGATGAGAAATGAGGTGCGTTTTAGAAACCTTTCCCCATCACACGGTGTACCATCTTCTGGGTTTCTCATGCATGTTTTCGATGTAGGAAGATGCCCTTGAAGCTGGAGATTTGGGACCCATGCGATGGGTACCACGCAGTATTACTTTAAAGGTTTTGCGTTTGCTCACCCAACCTCACCAAACCTCTCAGCCCCAAGAGTGTCCACCCTTATGTCTCATCCAGCTGTGGGTCTAGATATGGTCAATCCAGGTTGCATCACAGCCCCTGAACTCATTGTGTAAGAATTTCTATCTCTTTCACTGTCGTTGTTTCATGGGTTTTTCAAAGTAATTTATTTTCATAATGGGGTTTAGCTGCTTTTCACGGCTGTGTTTATGCCGCTTTCCACCCACTTGACACACTAACAGAGAGATATCAATACATAGGCTTTAAGATTATTACTAGTCAGATATATTCTTGTGCGGTGAATAGGGCGTGTTGAGTCCAGTTCTCTGAGCAAGGAGTAGGTCTTGTCTACTACATATTGGGTTTATGGAACGGTATCTGAGCTAATTTGATACCCTTGTTTTATGTATCACCCCACCTCACCTTTCCCGTTAAGCAGCCATAGTGTGTTTTCTGCATGTGTGACTCTGTTCTGTTTTGTAATTCAGTTCAAGTGTAACGGTTTTTACATTCCCTCTATCAGTGATACCTTAGGAGAAGTGTCCTTTTCTGTGTGACTTATTTCACTTAGAATCGTCGTACCTAAATCCACTCATCATGCTGCTACTAACATTATGACATTGATTTCATGGCTGAGTGATATTCCATTGTACATAAGGACCACAACTTCTTTATCCATTTTTCTCTTTCCTGGGATATTTAAGGTGGAATGAAGTGGAGGTCCTTGTCAACAGAGCAGCCCTCAACTGTGGGGTGCTTGTGTCTTGCTGATTTTTCATTTTCCCAATTTATACCCACATGAGTGGAAGTGCCCTATGCTCTCTAAGCTGTGTTTTTCAGATGTTTCAGGACACACCGTACACTTCTCCAGAGTGGCTGTTGGCAATTTACATCCCGCCCATCAGTGTAGCAAGGCTCCCATTTCTCCATGGCCTGTCCTGCATTTCTGGTTTTGACACTTTTTTCAGCATGGCCCTTTTGACCGAAGGGAAGCGAGACTTCTCTTTAGCGCTGATTTGCCTTTCCAGGTTGCTTGGTTGGCCAAAAAGGGCGTATGCGTTTTTTCCTGAATATATTCAGGAAAAAACGCATACGCCCTTTTTGGCCAAGGGCATCATTGTCAACGTTTTGCCGCTTTTCATGTGCTTTAAAGGCGATTCGTATCTACCTCCTGAAATCTGTTTCGTGCAATTCTGCCTTGATTTCAAATCCTCTTCTTTGCCTTCCCTCAATATATTTGTGGACGAGAGTTATCATTTATAACTCCGCAGGTTTGTGAATTGCAGTGCCCTGAACCTCCATTTTATAACTCGCTTTTTTGGGAGCAGGCCACAAAAGCGCAGGATGGCTTCAGGCCCTGTTCTGGTTCCGGGGGGCAGGCTGAGCCTGTGGTTAATTCTTCTTCCTGATGGGAAAATAGAGTGACCTGTGCCTGTCCCGACACCAAGAGCTAGTCTCTCGTTGGTTCCCCGTCTTCCCGTTCATCCTCAGGACAAATTGCAACCTGTACGGAACAGGAGGTTAAAGGTGCTGATGCTCCACGTAGGGAGATTGCTAGTAAAGTGGCTGGAATGGTGAACCCGGGCACAAGGAGATGAGAAATGAGGTGTGTTTTAGAAACCTTTCCCCATCACATGGTGTACCATCTTCTGGGTTTCTCATGCATGTTTTCGATGTAGGAAGATGCCCTTGAAGCTGGAGCTTTGGGACCCATGCGATGGGTACCACGCAGTATTACTTTAAAGGGTCTGCGTTTGCTCACCCAACCTCACCAAACCTCTCAGCCCCAAGAGTGTCCACCCTTATGTCTCATCCAGCTGTGGGTCTAGATATGGTCAATCCAGGTTGCATCACAGCCCCTGAACTCATTGTGTAAGAATTTCTATCTCTTTCACTGTCGTTGTTTCATGGGTTTTTCAAAGTAATTTATTTTCATAATGGGGTTTAGCTGCTTTTCACGGCTGTGTTTATGCCGCTTTCCACCCACTTGACACACTAACAGAAAGATATCAATACATAGGCTTTAAGATTATTACTAGTCAGATATATTCTTGTGCGGTGAATAGGGCGTGTTGAGTCCAGTTCTCTGAGCAAGGAGTAGGTCTTGTCTACTACATATTGGGTTTATGGAACGGTATCTGAGCTAATTTGATACCCTTGTTTTATGTATCACACCACCTCACCTTTCCCGTTAAGCAGCCATAGTGTGTTTTCTGCATGTGTGACTCTGTTCTGTTTTGTAATTCAGTTCAAGTGTAACGGTTTTTACATTCCCTCTATCAGTGATACCTTAGGAGAAGTGTCCTTTTCTGTGTGACTTATTTCACTTAGAATCGTCGTACCTAAATCCACTCATCATGCTGCTACTAACATTATGACATTGATTTCATGGCTGAGTGATATTCCATTGTACATAAGGACCACAACTTCTTTATCCATTTTTCTCTTTCCTGGGATATTTAAGGTGGAATGAAGTGGAGGTCCTTGTCAACAGAGCAGCCCTCAACTTTGGGGTGCTTGTGTCTTGCTGATTTTTCATTTTCCCAATTTATACCCCCATGAGTGGAAGTGCCCTATGCTCTCTAAGCTGTGTTTTTCAGATGTTTCAGGACACACCGTACACTTCTCCAGAGTGGCTGTTGGCAATTTACATCCCGCCCATCAGTGTAGCAAGGCTCCCATTTCTCCATGGCCTGTCCTGCATTTCTGGTTTTGACACTTTTTTCAGCATGGCCCTTTTGACCGATGGGAAGCGAGACTTCTCTGTAGCGCTGATTTGCCTTTCCAGGTTGCTTGGTTGGCCAAAAAGGGCGTATGCGTTTTTTCCTGAATATATTCAGGAAAAAACGCATACGCCCTTTTTGGCCAAGGGCCTCATTGTCAACGTTTTGCCGCTTTTCATGTGCTTTAAAGGCGATTCGTATCTACCTCCTGAAATCTGTTTCGTGCAATTCTGCCTTGATTTCAAATCCTCTTCTTTGCCTTCCCTCAATATATTTGTGGACGAGAGTTATCATTTATAACTCTGCAGGTTTGTGAATTGCAGTGCCCTGAACCTCCATTTTACACCTCGCTTTTTTGGGAGCTGGCCACAAAAGCGCAGGATGGCTTCAGGCCCTGTTCTGGTTCCGGGGGGCAGGCTGAGCCTGTGGTTAATTCTTCTTCCTGATGGGAAAATAGAGTGACCTGTGCCTGTCCCGACACCAATATCTAGTCTCTCGTTGGTTCCCCGTCTTCCCGTTCATCCTCAGGACAAATTGCAACCTGTACGGAACAGGAGGTTAAAGGTGCTGATGCTCCAAGTAGGGAGATTGCTAGTAAAGGGGCTGGAATGGCGAACCCGGGCAGAAGGAGATGAGAAATGAGGTGCGTTTTAGAAACCTTTCCCCATCACACGGTGTACCATCTTCTGGGTTTCTCATGCATGTTTTCGATGTAGGAAGATGCCCTTGAAGCTGGAGATTTGGGACCCATGCGATGGGTACCACGCAGTATTACTTTAAAGGTTTTGCGTTTGCTCACCCAACCTCACCAAACCTCTCAGCCCCAAGAGTGTCCACCCTTATGTCTCATCCAGCTGTGGGTCTAGATATGGTCAATCCAGGTTGCATCACAGCCCCTGAACTCATTGTGTAAGAATTTCTATCTCTTTCACTGTCGTTGTTTCATGGGTTTTTCAAAGTAATTTATTTTCATAATGGGGTTTAGCTGCTTTTCACGGCTGTGTTTATGCCGCTTTCCACCCACTTGACACACTAACAGAGAGATATCAATACATAGGCTTTAAGATTATTACTAGTCAGATATATTCTTGTGCGGTGAATAGGGCGTGTTGAGTCCAGTTCTCTGAGCAAGGAGTAGGTCTTGTCTACTACATATTGGGTTTATGGAACGGTATCTGAGCTAATTTGATACCCTTGTTTTATGTATCACCCCACCTCACCTTTCCCGTTAAGCAGCCATAGTGTGTTTTCTGCATGTGTGACTCTGTTCTGTTTTGTAATTCAGTTCAAGTGTAACGGTTTTTACATTCCCTCTATCAGTGATACCTTAGGAGAAGTGTCCTTTTCTGTGTGACTTATTTCACTTAGAATCGTCGTACCTAAATCCACTCATCATGCTGCTACTAACATTATGACATTGATTTCATGGCTGAGTGATATTCCATTGTACATAAGGACCACAACTTCTTTATCCATTTTTCTCTTTCCTGGGATATTTAAGGTGGAATGAAGTGGAGGTCCTTGTCAACAGAGCAGCCCTCAACTTTGGGGTGCTTGTGTCTTGCTGATTTTTCATTTTCCCAATTTATACCCCCATGAGTGGAAGTGCCCTATGCTCTCTAAGCTGTGTTTTTCAGATGTTTCAGGACACACCGTGCACTTCTCCAGAGTGGCTGTTGGCAATTTACATCCCGCCCATCAGTGTAGCAAGGCTCCCATTTCTCCATGGCCTGTCCTGCATTTCTGGTTTTGACACTTTTTTCAGCATGGCCCTTTTGACCGATGGGAAGCGAGACTTCTCTGTAGCGCTGATTTGCCTTTCCAGGTTGCTTGGTTGGCCAAAAAGGGCGTATGCGTTTTTTCCTGAATATATTCAGGAAAAAACGCATACGCCCTTTTTGGCCAAGGGCATCATTGTCAACGTTTTGCCGCTTTTCATGTGCTTTAAAGGCGATTCGTATCTACCTCCTGAAATCTGTTTCGTGCAATTCTGCCTTGATTTCAAATCCTCTTCTTTGCCTTCCCTCAATATATTTGTGGACGAGAGTTATCATTTATAACTCTGCAGGTTTGTGAATTGCAGTGCCCTGAACCTCCATTTTACAAATCGCATTTTTGGGAGCTGGCCGCAAAAGCGCAGGATGGCTTCAGGCCCTGTTCTGGTTCCGGGAGGCAGGCTGAGCCTGTGGTTAATTCTTCTTCCTGATGGGAAAATAGAGTGACCTGTGCCTGTCCCGACACCAAGAGCTAGTCTCTCGTTGGTTCCCCGTCTTCCCGTTCATCCTCAGGACAAATTGCAACCTGTACGGAACAGGAGGTTAAAGGTGCTGATGCTCCAAGTAGGGAGATTGCTAGTAAAGCGGCTGGAATGGCGAACCCGGGCACAAGGAGATGAGAAATGAGGTGCGTTTTAGAAACCTTTCCCCATCACACGGTGTACCATCTTCTGGGTTTCTCATGCATGTTTTCGATGTAGGAAGATGCCCTTGAAGCTGGAGATTTGGGACCCATGCGATGGGTACCACGCAGTATTACTTTAAAGGTTTTGCGTTTGCTCACCCAACCTCTCCAAACCTCTCAGCCCCAAGAGTGTCCACCCGTATGTCTCATCCAGCTGTGGGTCTAGATATGGTCAATCCAGGTTGCATCACAACCCCTGAACTCATTGTGTAAGAATTTCTATCTCTTTCACTGTGTTTGTTTCATGGGTTTTTCAAAGTAATTTATTTTCATAATGGGCTTTAGCTGCTTTTCACGGCTGTGTTTATGCCGCTTTACACCCACTTGACATACTAACAGAGAGATATCAATACATAGGTTTTAAGATTATTACTAGTCAGATATATTCTTGTGCGGTGAATAGGGCGTGTTGAGTCCAGTTCTCTGAGCAAGGAGTAGGTCTTGTCTACTACATATTGGGTTTATGGAACGGTATCTGAGCTAATTTGATACCCTTGTTTTATGTATCACCCCACCTCACCTTTCCCGTTAAGCAGCCATAGTGTGTTTTCTGCATGTGTGACTCTGTTCTGTTTTGTAATTCAGTTCAAGTGTAACGGTTTTTACATTCCCTCTATCAGTGATACCTTATGAGAAGTGTCCTTTTCTGTGTGACTTATTTCACTTAGAATCGTCGTACCTAAATCCACTCATCATGCTGCTACTAACCTTATGACATTGATTTCATGGCTGAGTGATATTCCATTGTACATAAGGACCACAACTTCTTTATCCATTTTTCTCTTTCCTGGGATATTTAAGGTGGAATGAAGTGGAGGTCCTTGTCAACAGAGCAGCCCTCAACTTTGGGGTGCTTGTGTCTTGCTGATTTTTAATTTTCCCAATTTATACCCCCATGAGTGGAAGTGCCCTATGCTCTCTAAGCTGTGTTTTTCAGACGTTTCAGGACACACCGTACACTTCTCCAGAGTGGCTGTTGGCAATTTACATCCCGCCCATCAGTGTAGCAAGGCTCCCATTTCTCCATGGCCTGTCCTGCATTTCTGGTTTTGACACTTTTTTCAGCATGGCCCTTTTGACCGATGGGAAGCGAGACTTCTCTGTAGCGCTGATTTGCCTTTCCAGGTTGCTTGGTTGGCCAAAAAGGGCGTATGCGTTTTTTCCTGAATATATTCAGGAAAAAACGCATACGCCCTTTTTGGCCAAGGGCATCATTGTCAACGTTTTGCCGCTTTTCATGTGCTTTAAAGGCGATTCGTATCTACCTCCTGAAATCTGTTTCGTGCAATTCTGCCTTGATTTCAAATCCTCTTCTTTGCCTTCCCTCAATATATTTGTGGACGAGAGTTATCATTTATAACTCTGCAGGTTTGTGAATTGCAGTGCCCTGAACCTCGATTTTACACCTCGCTTTTTTGGGAGCTGGCCGCAAAAGCGCAGGATGGCTTCAGGCCCTGTTCTGGTTCCGGGGGGCAGGCTGAGCCTGTGGTTAATTCTTCTTCCTGATGGGAAAATAGAGTGACCTGTGCCTGTCCCGACACCAAGAGCTAGTCTCTCGTTGGTTCCCCGTCTTCCCGTTCATCCTCAGGACAAATTGCAACCTGTACGGAACAGGAGGTTAAAGGTGCTGATGCTCCAAGTAGGGAGATTGCTAGTAAAGTGGCTGGAATGGTGAACCCGGGCACAAGGAGATGAGAAATGAGGTGCGTTTTAGAAACCTTTCCCCATCACACGGTGTACCATCTTCTGGGTTTCTCATGCATGTTTTCGATGTAGGAAGATGCCCTTGAAGCTGGAGATTTGGGACCCATGCGATGGGTACCATGCAGTATTACTTTAAAGGGTCTGCGTTTGCTCACCCAACCTCACCAAACCTCTCAGCCCCAAGAGTGTCCACCCTTATGTCTCATCCAGCTGTGGGTCTAGATATGGTCAATCCAGGTTGCATCACAGCCCCTGAACTCATTGTGTAAGAATTTCTATCTCTTTCACTGTCGTTGTTTCATGGGTTTTTCAAAGTAATTTATTTTCATAATGGGGTTTAGCTGCTTTTCACGGCTGTGTTTATGCCGCTTTCCACCCACTTGACACACTAACAGAGAGATATCAATACATAGGCTTTAAGATTATTACTAGTCAGATATATTCTTGTGCGGTGAATAGGGCGTGTTGAGTCCAGTTCTCTGAGCAAGGAGTAGGTCTTGTCTACTACATATTGGGTTTATGGAACGGTATCTGAGCTAAGTTGATACCCTTGTTTTATGTATCACCCCACCTCACCTTTCCCGTTAAGCAGCCATAGTGTGTTTTCTGCATGTGTGACTCTGTTCTGTTTTGTAATTCAGTTCAAGTGTAACGGTTTTTACATTCCCTCTATCAGTGATACCTTATGAGAAGTGTCCTTTTCTGTGTGACTTATTTCACTTAGAATCGTCGTACCTAAATCCACTCATCATGCTGCTACTAACATTATGACATTGATTTCATGGCTGAGTGATATTCCATTGTACATAAGGACCACAACTTCTTTATCCATTTTTCTCTTTCCTGGGATATTTAAGGTGGAATGAAGTGGAGGTCCTTGTCAACAGAGCAGCCCTCAACTGTGGGGTGCTTGTGTCTTGCTGATTTTTCATTTTCCCAATTTATACCCCCATGAGTGGAAGTGCCCTATGCTCTCTAAGCTGTGTTTTTCAGATGTTTCAGGACACACCGTACACTTCTCCAGAGTGGCTGTTGGCAATTTACATCCCGCCCATCAGTGTAGCAAGGCTCCCATTTCTCCATGGCCTGTCCTGCATTTCTGGTTTTGACACTTTTTTCAGCATGGCCCTTTTGACCGATGGGAAGCGAGACTTCTCTGTAGCGCTGATTTGCCTTTCCAGGTTGCTTGGTTGGCCAAAAAGGGCGTATGCGTTTTTTCCTGAATATATTCAGGAAAAAACGCATACGCCCTTTTTGGCCAAGGGCATCATTGTCAACGTTTTGCCGCTTTTCATGTGCTTTAAAGGCGATTCGTATCTACCTCCTGAAATCTGTTTCGTGCAATTCTGCCTTGATTTCAAATCCTCTTCTTTGCCTTCCCTCAATATATTTGTGGACGAGAGTTATCATTTATAACTCTGCAGGTTTGTGAATTGCAGTGCCCTGAACCTCCATTTTACACCTCGCTTTTTTGGGAGCTGGCCGCAAAAGCGCAGGATGGCTTCAGGCCCTGTTCTGGTTCCGGGGGGCAGGCTGAGCCTGTGGTTAATTCTTCTTCCTGATGGGAAAATAGAGTGACCTGTGCCTGTCCCGACACCAATATCTAGTCTCTCGTTGGTTCCCCGTCTTCCCGTTCATCCTCAGGACAAATTGCAACCTGTACGGAACAGGAGGTTAAAGGTGCTGATGCTCCAAGTAGGGAGATTGCTAGTAAAGGGGCTGGAATGGCGAACCCGGGCACAAGGAGATGAGAAATGAGGTGCGTTTTAGAAACCTTTCCCCATCACACGGTGTACCATCTTCTGGGTTTCTCATGCATGTTTTCGATGTAGGAAGATGCCCTTGAACCTGGAGATTTGGGACCCATGCGATGGGTACCACGCAGTATTCCTTTAAAGGGTCTGTGTTTGCTCACCCAACCTCACCAAACCTCTCAGCCCCAAGAGTGTCCACCCTTATGTCTCATCCAGCTGTGGGTCTAGATATGGTCAATCCAGGTTGCATCACAGCCCCTGAACTCATTGTGTAAGAATTTCTATCTCTTTCACTGTCGTTGTTTCATGGGTTTTTCAAAGTAATTTATTTTCATAATGGGGTTTAGCTGCTTTTCACGGCTGTGTTTATGCCGCTTTCCACCCACTTGACACACTAACAGAGAGATATCAATACATAGGCTTTAAGATTATTACTAGTCAGATATATTGTTGTGCGGTGAATAGGGCGTGTTGAGTCCAGTTCTCTGAGCAAGGAGTAGGTCTTGTCTACTACATATTGGGTTTATGGAACGGTATCTGAGCTAATTTGATACCCTTGTTTTATGTATCACCCCACCTCACCTTTCCCGTTAAGCAGCCATAGTGTGTTTTCTGCATGTGTGACTCTGTTCTGTTTTGTAATTCAGTTCAAGTGTAACGGTTTTTACATTCCCTCTATCAGTGATACCTTAGGAGAAGTGTCCTTTTCTGTGTGACTTATTTCACTTAGAATCGTCGTACCTAAATCCACTCATCATGCTGCTACTAACATTATGACATTGATTTCATGGCTGAGTGATATTCCATTGTACATAAGGACCACAACTTCTTTATCCATTTTTCTCTTTCCTGGGATATTTAAGGTGGAATGAAGTGGAGGTCCTTGTCAACAGAGCAGCCCTCAACTTTGGGGTGCTTGTGTCTTGCTGATTTTTCATTTTCCCAATTTATACCCCCATGAGTGGAAGTGCCCTATGCTCTCTAAGCTGTGTTTTTCAGATGTTTCAGGACACACCGTGCACTTCTCCAGAGTGGCTGTTGGCAATTTACATCCCGCCCATCAGTGTAGCAAGGCTCCCATTTCTCCATGGCCTGTCCTGCATTTCTGGTTTTGACACTTTTTTCAGCATGGCCCTTTTGACCGATGGGAAGCGAGACTTCTCTGTAGCGCTGATTTGCCTTTCCAGGTTGCTTGGTTGGCCAAAAAGGGCGTATGCGTTTTTTCCTGAATATATTCAGGAAAAAACGCATACGCCCTTTTTGGCCAAGGGCATCATTGTCAACGTTTTGCCGCTTTTCATGTGCTTTAAAGGCGATTCGTATCTACCTCCTGAAATCTGTTTCGTGCAATTCTGCCTTGATTTCAAATCCTCTTCTTTGCCTTCCCTCAATATATTTGTGGACGAGAGTTATCATTTATAACTCTGCAGGTTTGTGAATTGCAGTGCCCTGAACCTCCATTTTACAACTCGCTTTTTTGGGAGCTGGCCGCAAAAGCGCAGGATGGCTTCAGGCCCTGTTCTGGTTCCGGGGGGCAGGCTGAGCCTGTGGTTAATTCTTCTTCCTGATGGGAAAATAGAGTGACCTGTGCCTGTCCCGACACCAATATCTAGTCTCTCGTTGGTTCCCCGTCTTCCCGTTCATCCTCAGGACAAATTGCAACCTGTACGGAACAGGAGGTTAAAGGTGCTGATGCTCCAAGTAGGGAGATTGCTAGTAAAGCGGCTGGAATGGCGAACCCGGGCACAAGGAGATGAGAAATGAGGTGCGTTTTAGAAACCTTTCCCCATCACACGGTGTACCATCTTCTGGGTTTCTCATGCATGTTTTCGATGTAGGAAGATGCCCTTGAAGCTGGAGATTTGGGACCCATGCGATGGGTACCACACAGTATTACTTTAAAGTGTCTGCGTTTGCTCACCCAACCTCACCAAACCTCTCAGCCCCAAGAGTGTCCACCCTTATGTCTCATCCAGCTGTGGGTCTAGATATGGTCAATCCAGGTTGCATCACAGCCCCTGAACTCATTGTGTAAGAATTTCTATCTCTTTCACTGTCGTTGTTTCATGGGTTTTTCAAAGTAATTTATTTTCATAATGGGGTTTAGCTGCTTTTCACGGCTGTGTTTATGCCGCTTTACACCCACTTGACACACTAACAGAGAGATATCAATACATAGGTTTTAAGATTATTAGTAGTCAGATATATTCTTGTGCGGTGAATAGGGCGTGTTGAGTCCCGTTCTCTGAGCAAGGAGTAGGTCTTGTCTATTACATATTGGGTTTATGGAACGGTATCTGAGCTAATTTGATACCCTTGTTTTATGTATCACCCCACCTCACCTTTCCCGTTAAGCAGCCATAGTGTGTTTTCTGCATGTGTGACTCTGTTCTGTTTTGTAATTCAGTTCAAGTGTAACGGTTTTTACATTCCCTCCATAAGTGATACCTTATGAGAAGTGTCCTTTTCTGTGTGACTTATTTCACTTAGAATCGTCGTACCTAAATCCACTCATCATGCTGCTACTAACATTATGACATTGATTTCATGGCTGAGTGATATTCCATTGTACATAAGGACCACAACTTCTTTATCCATTTTTCTCTTTCCTGGGATATTTAAGGTGGAATGAAGTGGAGGTCCTTGTCAACAGAGCAGCCCTCAACATTGGGGTGCTTGTGTCTTGCTGATTTTTAATTTTCCCAATTTATACCCCCATGAGTGGAAGTGCCCTATGCTCTCTAAGCTGTGTTTTTCAGATGTTTCAGGACACACCGTGCACTTCTCCAGAGTGGCTGTTGGCAATTTACATCCCGCCCATCAGTGTAGCAAGGCTCCCATTTCTCCATGGCCTGTCCTGCATTTCTGGTTTTGACACTTTTTTCAGCATGGCCCTTTTGACCGATGGGAAGCGAGACTTCTCTGTAGCGCTGATTTGCCTTTCCAGGTTGCTTGGTTGGCCAAAAAGGGCGTATGCGTTTTTTCCTGAATATATTCAGGAAAAAACGCATACGCCCTTTTTGGCCAAGGGCATCATTGTCAACGTTTTGCCGCTTTTCATGTGCTTTAAAGGCGATTCGTATCTACCTCCTGAAATCTGTTTCGTGCAATTCTGCCTTGATTTCAAATCCTCTTCTTTGCCTTCCCTCAATATATTTGTGGACGAGTGTTATCATTTATAACTCTGCAGGTTTGTGAATTGCAGTGCCCTGAACCTCCATTTTACAACTCGCTTTTTTGGGAGCTGGCCGCAAAAGCGCAGGATGGCTTCAGGCCCTGTTCTGGTTCCGGGGGGCAGGCTGAGCCTGTGGTTAATTCTTCTTCCTGATGGGAAAATAGAGTGACCTGTGCCTGTCCCAACACCAAGAGCTAGTCTCTCGTTGGTTCCCCGTCTTCCCGTTCATCCTCAGGACAAATTGCAACCTGTACAGAACAGGAGGTTAAAGGTGCTGATGCTCCAAGTAGGGAGATTGCTAGTAAAGCGGCTGGAATGGCGAACCCGGGCACAAGGAGATGAGAAATGAGGTGCGTTTTAGAAACCTTTCCCCATCACACGGTGTACCATCTTCTGGGTTTCTCATGCATGTTTTCGATGTAGGAAGATGCCCTTGAAGCTGGAGATTTGGGACCCATGCGATGGGTACCACAGAGTATTACTTTAAAGGGTCTGCGTTTGCTCACCCAACCTCACCAAACCTCTCAGCCCCAAGAGTGTCCACCCTTATGTCTCATCCAGCTGTGGGTCTAGATATGGTCAATCCAGGTTGCATCACAGCCCCTGAACTCATTGTGTAAGAATTTCTATCTCTTTCACTGTCGTTGTTTCATGGGTTTTTCAAAGTAATTTATTTTCATAATGGGGTTTAGCTGCTTTTCACGGCTGTGTTTATGCCGCTTTACACCCACTTGACACACTAACAGAGAGATATCAATACATAGGTTTTACGATTATTATTAGTCAGATATATTCTTGTGCATTGAATAGGGCGTGTTGAGTCCAGTTCTCTGAGCAAGGAGTAGGTCTTGTCTATTACATATTGGGTTTATGGAACGGTATCTGAGCTAATTTGATACCCTTGTTTTATGTATCACCCCACCTCACCTTTCCCGTTAAGCAGCCATAGTGTGTTTTCTGCATGTGTGACTCTGTTCTGTTTTGTAATTCAGTTCAAGTGTAACGGTTTTTACATTCCCTCCATAAGTGATACCTTATGAGAAGTGTCCTTTTCTGTGTGACTTATTTCACTTAGAATCGTCGTACCTAAATCCACTCATCATGCTGCTACTAACATTATGACATTGATTTCATGGCTGAGTGATATTCCATTGTACATAAGGACCACAACTTCTTTATCCATTTTTCTCTTTCCTGGGATATTTAAGGTGGAATGAAGTGGAGGTCCTGGTCAACAGAGCAGCCCTCAACATTGGGGTGCTTGTGTCTTGCTGATTTTTAATTTTCCCAATTTATACCCCCATGAGTGGAAGTGCCCTATGCTCTCTAAGCTGTGTTTTTCAGATGTTTCAGGACACACCGTGCACTTCTCCAGAGTGGCTGTTGGCAATTTACATCCCGCCCATCAGAGTAGCAAGGCTCCCATTTCTCCATGGCCTGTCCTGCATTTCTGGTTTTGACACTTTTTTCAGCATGGCCCTTTTGACCGATGGGAAGCGAGACTTCTCTGTAGCACTGATTTGCCTTTCCAGGTTGCTTGGTTGGCCAAAAAGGGCGTATGCGTTTTTTCCTGAATATATTCAGGAAAAAACGCATACGCCCTTTTTGGCCAAGGGCATCATTGTCAACGTTTTGCCGCTTTTCATGTGCTTTAAAGGCGATTCGTACCTACCTCCTGAAATCTGTTTCGTGCAATTCTGCCTTGATTTCAAATCCTCTTCTTTGCCTTCCCTCAATATATTTGTGGACGAGTGTTATCATTTATAACTCTGCAGGTTTGTGAATTGCAGTGCCCTGAACCTCCATTTTACAACTCGCTTTTTTGGGAGCTGGCCGCAAAAGCGCAGGATGGCTTCAGGCCCTGTTCTGGTTCCGGGGGGCAGGCTGAGCCTGTGGTTAATTCTTCTTCCTGATGGGAAAATAGAGTGACCTGTGCCTGTCCCAACACCAAGAGCTAGTCTCTCGTTGGTTCCCCGTCTTCCCGTTCATCCTCAGGACAAATTGCAACCTGTACAGAACAGGAGGTTAAAGGTGCTGATGCTCCAAGTAGGGAGATTGCTAGTAAAGTGGCTGGAATGGCGAACCCGGGCACAAGGAGATGAGAAATGAGGTGCGTTTTAGAAACCTTTCCCCATCACACGGTGTACCATCTTCTGGGTTTCTCATGCATGTTTTCGATGTAGGAAGATGCCCTTGAACCTGGAGATTTGGGACCCATGCGATGGGTACCACGCAGTATTACTTTAAAGGGTCTGCGTTTGCTCACCCAACCTCACCAAACCTCTCAGCCCCAAGAGTGTCCACCCTTATGTCTCATCCAGCTGTGGGTCTAGATATGGTCAATCCAGGTTGCATCACAGCCCCTGAACTCATTGTGTAAGAATTTCTATCTCTTTCACTGTCGTTGTTTCATGGGTTTTTCAAAGTAATTTATTTTCATAATGGGGTTTAGCTGCTTTTCACGGCTGTGTTTATGCCGCTTTCCACCCACTTGACACACTAACAGAGAGATATCAATACATAGGCTTTAAGATTATTACTAGTCAGATATATTCTTGTGCGGTGAATAGGGCGTGTTGAGTCCAGTTCTCTGAGCAAGGAGTAGGTCTTGTCTACTACATATTGGGTTTATGGAACGGTATCTGAGCTAATTTGATACCCTTGTTTTATGTATCACCCCACCTCACCTTTCCCGTTAAGCAGCCATAGTGTGTTTTCTGCATGTGTGACTCTGTTCTGTTTTGTAATTCAGTTCAAGTGTAACGGTTTTTACATTCCCTCTATCAGTGATACCTTAGGAGAAGTGTCCTTTTCTGTGTGACTTATTTCACTTAGAATCGTCGTACCTAAATCCACTCATCATGCTGCTACTAACATTATGACATTGATTTCATGGCTGAGTGATATTCCATTGTACATAAGGACCACAACTTCTTTATCCATTTTTCTCTTTCCTGGGATATTTAAGGTGGAATGAAGTGGAGGTCCTTGTCAACAGAGCAGCCCTCAACGTTGGGGTGCTTGTGTCTTGCTGATTTTTCATTTTCCCAATTTATACCCCCATGAGTGGAAGTGCCCTATGCTCTCTAAGCTGTGTTTTTCAGATGTTTCAGGACACACCGTACACTTCTCCAGAGTGGCTGTTGGCAATTTACATCCCGCCCATCAGTGTAGCAAGGCTCCCATTTCTCCATGCCCTGTCCTGCATTTCTGGTTTTGACACTTTTTTCAGCATGGCCCTTTTGACCGATGGGAAGCGAGACTTCTCTGTAGCGCTGATTTGCCTTTCCAGGTTGCTTGGTTGGCCAAAAAGGGCGTATGCGTTTTTTCCTGAATATATTCAGGAAAAAACGCATACGCCCTTTTTGGCCAAGGGCATCATTGTCAACGTTTTGCCGCTTTTCATGTGCTTTAAAGGCGATTCGTATCTACCTCCTGAAATCTGTTTCCTGCAATTCTGCCTTGATTTCAAATCCTCTTCTTTGCCTTCCCTCAATATATTTGTGGACGAGAGTTATCATTTATAACTCTGCAGGTTTGTGAATTGCAGTGCCCTGAACCTCCATTTTACAACTCGCTTTTTTGGGAGCTGGCCGCAAAAGCGCAGGATGGCTTCAGGCCCTGTTCTGGTTCCGGGGGGCAGGCTGAGCCTGTGGTTAATTCTTCTTCCTGATGGGAAAATAGAGTGACCTGTGCCTGTCCCGACACCAAGAGCTAGTCTCTCGTTGGTTCCCCGTCTTCCCGTTCATCCTCAGGACAAATTGCAACCTGTACGGAACAGGAGGTTAAAGGTGCTGATGCTCCAAGTAGGGAGATTGCTAGTAAAGTGGCTGGAATGGCGAACCCGGGCACAAGGAGATGAGAAATGAGGTGCGTTTTAGAAACCTTTCCCCATCACACGGTGTACCATCTTCTGGGTTTCTCATGCATGTTTTCGATGTAGGAAGATGCCCTTGAACCTGGAGATTTGGGACCCATGCGATGGGTACCACGCAGTATTACTTTAAAGGGTCTGCGTTTGCTCACCCAACCTCACCAAACCTCTCAGCCCCAAGAGTGTCCACCCTTATGTCTCATCCAGCTGTGGGTCTAGATATGGTCAATCCAGGTTGCATCACAGCCCCTGAACTCATTGTGTAAGAATTTCTATCTCTTTCACTGTCGTTGTTTCATGGGTTTTTCAAAGTAATTTATTTTCATAATGGGGTTTAGCTGCTTTTCACGGCTGTGTTTATGCCGCTTTCCACCCACTTGACACACTAACAGAGAGATATCAATACATAGGCTTTAAGATTATTACTAGTCAGATATATTCTTGTGCGGTGAATAGGGCGTGTTGAGTCCAGTTCTCTGAGCAAGGAGTAGGTCTTGTCTACTACATATTGGGTTTATGGAACGGTATCTGAGCTAATTTGATACCCTTGTTTTATGTATCACCCCACCTCACCTTTCCCGTTAAGCAGCCATAGTGTGTTTTCTGCATGTGTGACTCTGTTCTGTTTTGTAATTCAGTTCAAGTGTAACGGTTTTTACATTCCCTCTATCAGTGATACCTTAGGAGAAGTGTCCTTTTCTGTGTGACTTATTTCACTTAGAATCGTCGTACCTAAATCCACTCATCATGCTGCTACTAACATTATGACATTGATTTCATGGCTGAGTGATATTCCATTGTACATAAGGACCACAACTTCTTTATCCATTTTTCTCTTTCCTGGGATATTTAAGGTGGAATGAAGTGGAGGTCCTTGTCAACAGAGCAGCCCTCAACGTTGGGGTGCTTGTGTCTTGCTGATTTTTCATTTTCCCAATTTATACCCCCATGAGTGGAAGTGCCCTATGCTCTCTAAGCTGTGTTTTTCAGATGTTTCAGGACACACCGTACACTTCTCCAGAGTGGCTGTTGGCAATTTACATCCCGCCCATCAGTGTAGCAAGGCTCCCATTTCTCCATGCCCTGTCCTGCATTTCTGGTTTTGACACTTTTTTCAGCATGGCCCTTTTGACCGATGGGAAGCGAGACTTCTCTGTAGCGCTGATTTGCCTTTCCAGGTTGCTTGGTTGGCCAAAAAGGGCGTATGCGTTTTTTCCTGAATATATTCAGGAAAAAACGCATACGCCCTTTTTGGCCAAGGGCATCATTGTCAACGTTTTGCCGCTTTTCATGTGCTTTAAAGGCGATTCGTATCTACCTCCTGAAATCTGTTTCCTGCAATTCTGCCTTGATTTCAAATCCTCTTCTTTGCCTTCCCTCAATATATTTGTGGACGAGAGTTATCATTTATAACTCTGCAGGTTTGTGAATTGCAGTGCACTGAACCTCCATTTTACAACTCGCTTTTTTGGGAGCTGGCCGCAAAAGCGCAGGATGGCTTCAGGCCCTGTTCTGGTTCCGGGGGGCAGGCTGAGCCTGTGGTTAATTCTTCTTCCTGATGGGAAAATAGAGTGACCTGTGCCTGTCCCGACACCAAGAGCTAGTCTCTCGTTGGTTCCCCGTCTTCCCGTTCATCCTCAGGACAAATTGCAACCTGTACGGAACAGGAGGTTAAAGGTGCTGATGCTCCAAGTAGGGAGATTGCTAGTAAAGTGGCTGGAATGGCGAACCCGGGCACAAGGAGATGAGAAATGAGGTGCGTTTTAGAAACCTTTCCCCATCACACGGTGTACCATCTTCTGGGTTTCTCATGCATGTTTTCGATGTAGGAAGATGCCCTTGAACCTGGAGATTTGGGACCCATGCGATGGGTACCACGCAGTATTACTTTAAAGGGTCTGCGTTTGCTCACCCAACCTCACCAAACCTCTCAGCCCCAAGAGTGTCCACCCTTATGTCTCATCCAGCTGTGGGTCTAGATATGGTCAATCCAGGTTGCATCACAGCCCCTGAACTCATTGTGTAAGAATTTCTATCTCTTTCACTGTCCTTGTTTCATGGGTTTTTCAAAGTAATTTATTTTCATAATGGGGTTTAGCTGCTTTTCACGGCTGTGTTTATGCCGCTTTCCACCCACTTGACACACTAACAGAGAGATATCAATACATAGGCTTTAAGATTATTACTAGTCAGATATATTCTTGTGCGGTGAATAGGGCGTGTTGAGTCCAGTTCTCTGAGCAAGGAGTAGGTCTTGTCTACTACATATTGGGTTTATGGAACGGTATCTGAGCTAATTTGATACCCTTGTTTTATGTATCACCCCACCTCACCTTTCCCGTTAAGCAGCCATAGTGTGTTTTCTGCATATGTGACTCTTTTCTGTTTTGTAATTCAGTTCAAGTGTAACGGTTTTTACATTCCCTCTATCAGTGATACCTTAGGAGAAGTGTCCTTTTCTGTGTGACTTATTTCACTTAGAATCGTCGTACCTAAATCCACTCATCATGCTGCTACTAACCTTATGACATTGATTTCATGGCTGCGTGATATTCCATTGTACATAAGGACCACAACTTCTTTATCCATTTTTCTCTTTCCTTGGATATTTAAGGTGGAATGAAGTGGAGGTCCTTGTCAACAGAGCAGCCCTCAACTTTGGGGTGCTTGTGTCTTGCTGATTTTTCATTTTCCCAATTTATACCCCCATGAGTGGAAGTGCCCTATGCTCTCTAAGCTGTGTTTTTCAGATGTTTCAGGACACACCGTGCACTTCTCTAGAGTGGCTGTTGCCAATTTACATCCCGCCCATCAGCGTAGCAAGGCTCCCATTTCTCCATGGCCTGTCCTGCATTTCTGGTTTTGACACTTTTTTCAGCATGGCCCTTTTGAGCGATGGGAAGCGAGACTTCTCTGTAGCGCTGATTTGCCTTTCCAGGTTGCTTGGTTGGCCAAAAAGGGCGTATGCGTTTTTTCCTGAATATATTCAGGAAAAAACGCATACGCCCTTTTTGGCCAAGGGCATCATTGTCAACGTTTTGCCGCTTTTCATGTGCTTTAAAGGCGATTCGTATCTACCTCCTGAAATCTGTTTCGTGCAATTCTGCCTTGATTTCAAATCCTCTTCTTTGCCTTCCCTCAATATATTTGTGGACGAGAGTTATCATTTATAACTCTGCAGGTTTGTGAATTGCAGTGCCCTGAACCTCCATTTTACAACTCGCTTTTTTGGGAGCTGGCCGCAAAAGCGCAGGATGGCTTCAGGCCCTGTTCTGGTTCCGGGGGGCAGGCTGAGCCTGTGGTTAATTCTTCTTCCTGATGGGAAAATAGAGTGACCTGTGCCTGTCCCAACACCAAGAGCTAGTCTCTCGTTGGTTCCCCGTCTTCCCGTTCATCCTCAGGACAAATTGCAACCTGTACAGAACAGGAGGTTAAAGGTGCTGATGCTCCAAGTAGGGAGATTGCTAGTAAAGTGGCTGGAATGGCGAACCCGGGCACAAGGAGATGAGAAATGAGGTGCGTTTTAGAAACCTTTCCCCATCACACGGTGTACCATCTTCTGGGTTTCTCATGCATGTTTTCGATGTAGGAAGATGCCCTTGAACCTGGAGATTTGGGACCCATGCGATGGGTACCACGCAGTATTCCTTTAAAGGGTCTGCGTTTGCTCACCCAACCTCACCAAACCTCTCAGCCCCAAGAGTGTCCACCCTTATGTCTCATCCAGCTGTGGGTCTAGATATGGTCAATCCAGGTTGCATCACAGCCCCTGAACTCATTGTGTAAGAATTTCTATCTCTTTCACTGTCGTTGTTTCATGGGTTTTTCAAAGTAATTTATTTTCATAATGGGGTTTAGCTGCTTTTCACGGCTGTGTTTATGCCGCTTTCCACCCACTTGACACACTAACAGAGAGATATCAATACATAGGCTTTAAGATTATTACTAGTCAGATATATTCTTGTGCGGTGAATAGGGCGTGTTGAGTCCAGTTCTCTGAGCAAGGAGTAGGTCTTGTCTACTACATATTGGGTTTATGGAACGGTATCTGAGCTAATTTGATACCCTTGTTTTATGTATCACCCCACCTCACCTTTCCCGTTAAGCAGCCATAGTGTGTTTTCTGCATGTGTGACTCTGTTCTGTTTTGTAATTCAGTTCAAGTGTAACGGTTTTTACATTCCCTCTATAAGTGATACCGTATGAGAAGTGTCCTTTTCTGTGTGACTTATTTCACTTAGAATCGTCGTACCTAAATCCACTCATCATGCTGCTACTAACATTATGACATTGATTTCATGGCTGAGTGATATTCCATTGTACATAAGGACCACAACTTCTTTATCCATTTTTCTCTTTCCTGGGATATTTAAGGTGGAATGAAGTGGAGGTCCTTGTCAACAGAGCAGCCCTCAACTTTGGGGTGCTTGTGTCTTGCTGATTTTTCATTTTCCCAATTTATACCCCCATGAGTGGAAGTGCCCTATGCTCTCTAAGCTGTGTTTTTCAGATGTTTCAGGACACACCGTGCACTTCTCCAGAGTGGCTGTTGGCAATTTACATCCCGCCCATCAGTGTAGCAAGGCTCCCATTTCTCCATGGCCTGTCCTGCATTTCTGGTTTTGACACTTTTTTCAGCATGGCCCTTTTGACCGATGGGAAGCGAGACTTCTCTGTAGCGCTGATTTGCCTTTCCAGGTTGCTTGGTTGGCCAAAAAGGGCGTATGCGTTTTTTTCTGAATATATTCAGGAAAAAACGCATACGCCCTTTTTGGCCAAGGGCATCATTGTCAACGTTTTGCCGCTTTTCATGTGCTTTAAAGGCGATTCGTATCTACCTCCTGAAATCTGTTTCGTGCAATTCTGCCTTGATTTCAAATCCTCTTCTTTGCCTTCCCTCAATATATTTGTGGACGAGAGTTATCATTTATAACTCTGCAGGTTTGTGAATTGCAGTGCCCTGAACCTCCATTTTACAACTCGCTTTTTTGGGAGCTGGCCGCAAAAGCGCAGGATGGCTTCAGGCCCTGTTCTGGTTCCGGGGGGCAGGCTGAGCCTGTGGTTAATTCTTCTTCCTGATGGGAAAATAGAGTGACCTGTGCCTGTCCCGACACCAAGAGCTAGTCTCTCGTTGGTTCCCCGTCTTCCCGTTCATCCTCAGGACAAATTGCAACCTGTACGGAACAGGAGGTTAAAGGTGCTGATGCTCCAAGTAGGGAGATTGCTAGTAAAGTGGCTGGAATGGCGAACCCGGGCACAAGGAGATGAGAAATGAGGTGCGTTTTAGAAACCTTTCCCCATCACACGGTGTACCATCTTCTGGGTTTCTCATGCATGTTTTCGATGTAGGAAGATGCCCTTGAACCTGGAGATTTGGGACCCATGCGATGGGTACCACGCAGTATTACTTTAAAGGGTCTGCGTTTGCTCACCCAACCTCACCAAACCTCTCAGCCCCAAGAGTGTCCACCCTTATGTCTCATCCAGCTGTGGGTCTAGATATGGTCAATCCAGGTTGCATCACAGCCCCTGAACTCATTGTGTAAGAATTTCTATCTCTTTCACTGTCGTTGTTTCATGGGTTTTTCAAAGTAATTTATTTTCATAATGGGGTTTAGCTGCTTTTCACGGCTGTGTTTATGCCGCTTTACACCCACTTGACACACTAACAGAGAGATATCAATACATAGGCTTTAAGATTATTACTAGTCAGATATATTCTTGTGCGGTGAATAGGGCGTGTTGAGTCCAGTTCTCTGAGCAAGGAGTAGGTCTTGTCTACTACATATTGGGTTTATGGAACGGTATCTGAGCTAATTTGATACCCTTGTTTTATGTATCACCCCACCTCACCTTTCCCGTTAAGCAGCCATAGTGTGTTTTCTGCATGTGTGACTCTGTTCTGTTTTGTAATTCAGTTCAAGTGTAACGGTTTTTACATTCCCTCTATCAGTGATACCTTAGGAGAAGTGTCCTTTTCTGTGTGACTTATTTCACTTAGAATCGTCGTACCTAAATCCACTCATCATGCTGCTACTAACATTATGACATTGATTTCATGGCTGAGTGATATTCCATTGTACATAAGGACCACAACTTCTTTATCCATTTTTCTCTTTCCTGGGATATTTAAGGTGGAATGAAGTGGAGGTCCTTGTCAACAGAGCAGCCCTCAACGTTGGGGTGCTTGTGTCTTGCTGATTTTTCATTTTCCCAATTTATACCCCCATGAGTGGAAGTGCCCTATGCTCTCTAAGCTGTGTTTTTCAGATGTTTCAGGACACACCGTACACTTCTCCAGAGTGGCTGTTGGCAATTTACATCCCGCCCATCAGTGTAGCAAGGCTCCCATTTCTCCATGCCCTGTCCTGCATTTCTGGTTTTGACACTTTTTTCAGCATGGCCCTTTTGACCGATGGGAAGCGAGACTTCTCTGTAGCGCTGATTTGCCTTTCCAGGTTGCTTGGTTGGCCAAAAAGGGCGTATGCGTTTTTTCCTGAATATATTCAGGAAAAAACGCATACGCCCTTTTTGGCCAAGGGCATCATTGTCAACGTTTTGCCGCTTTTCATGTGCTTTAAAGGCGATTCGTATCTACCTCCTGAAATCTGTTTCCTGCAATTCTGCCTTGATTTCAAATCCTCTTCTTTGCCTTCCCTCAATATATTTGTGGACGAGAGTTATCATTTATAACTCTGCAGGTTTGTGAATTGCAGTGCCCTGAACCTCCATTTTACAACTCGCTTTTTTGGGAGCTGGCCGCAAAAGCGCAGGATGGCTTCAGGCCCTGTTCTGGTTCCGGGGGGCAGGCTGAGCCTGTGGTTAATTCTTCTTCCTGATGGGAAAATAGAGTGACCTGTGCCTGTCCCGACACCAAGAGCTAGTCTCTCGTTGGTTCCCCGTCTTCCCGTTCATCCTCAGGACAAATTGCAACCTGTACGGAACAGGAGGTTAAAGGTGCTGATGCTCCAAGTAGGGAGATTGCTAGTAAAGTGGCTGGAATGGCGAACCCGGGCACAAGGAGATGAGAAATGAGGTGCGTTTTAGAAACCTTTCCCCATCACACGGTGTACCATCTTCTGGGTTTCTCATGCATGTTTTCGATGTAGGAAGATGCCCTTGAACCTGGAGATTTGGGACCCATGCGATGGGTACCACGCAGTATTACTTTAAAGGGTCTGCGTTTGCTCACCCAACCTCACCAAACCTCTCAGCCCCAAGAGTGTCCACCCTTATGTCTCATCCAGCTGTGGGTCTAGATATGGTCAATCCAGGTTGCATCACAGCCCCTGAACTCATTGTGTAAGAATTTCTATCTCTTTCACTGTCGTTGTTTCATGGGTTTTTCAAAGTAATTTATTTTCATAATGGGGTTTAGCTGCTTTTCACGGCTGTGTTTATGCCGCTTTCCACCCACTTGACACACTAACAGAGAGATATCAATACATAGGCTTTAAGATTATTACTAGTCAGATATATTCTTGTGCGGTGAATAGGGCGTGTTGAGTCCAGTTCTCTGAGCAAGGAGTAGGTCTTGTCTACTACATATTGGGTTTATGGAACGGTATCTGAGCTAATTTGATACCCTTGTTTTATGTATCACCCCACCTCACCTTTCCCGTTAAGCAGCCATAGTGTGTTTTCTGCATGTGTGACTCTGTTCTGTTTTGTAATTCAGTTCAAGTGTAACGGTTTTTACATTCCCTCTATCAGTGATACCTTAGGAGAAGTGTCCTTTTCTGTGTGACTTATTTCACTTAGAATCGTCGTACCTAAATCCACTCATCATGCTGCTACTAACATTATGACATTGATTTCATGGCTGAGTGATATTCCATTGTACATAAGGACCACAACTTCTTTATCCATTTTTCTCTTTCCTGGGATATTTAAGGTGGAATGAAGTGGAGGTCCTTGTCAACAGAGCAGCCCTCAACGTTGGGGTGCTTGTGTCTTGCTGATTTTTCATTTTCCCAATTTATACCCCCATGAGTGGAAGTGCCCTATGCTCTCTAAGCTGTGTTTTTCAGATGTTTCAGGACACACCGTACACTTCTCCAGAGTGGCTGTTGGCAATTTACATCCCGCCCATCAGTGTAGCAAGGCTCCCATTTCTCCATGCCCTGTCCTGCATTTCTGGTTTTGACACTTTTTTCAGCATGGCCCTTTTGACCGATGGGAAGCGAGACTTCTCTGTAGCGCTGATTTGCCTTTCCAGGTTGCTTGGTTGGCCAAAAAGGGCGTATGCGTTTTTTCCTGAATATATTCAGGAAAAAACGCATACGCCCTTTTTGGCCAAGGGCATCATTGTCAACGTTTTGCCGCTTTTCATGTGCTTTAAAGGCGATTCGTATCTACCTCCTGAAATCTGTTTCCTGCAATTCTGCCTTGATTTCAAATCCTCTTCTTTGCCTTCCCTCAATATATTTGTGGACGAGAGTTATCATTTATAACTCTGCAGGTTTGTGAATTGCAGTGCACTGAACCTCCATTTTACAACTCGCTTTTTTGGGAGCTGGCCGCAAAAGCGCAGGATGGCTTCAGGCCCTGTTCTGGTTCCGGGGGGCAGGCTGAGCCTGTGGTTAATTCTTCTTCCTGATGGGAAAATAGAGTGACCTGTGCCTGTCCCGACACCAAGAGCTAGTCTCTCGTTGGTTCCCCGTCTTCCCGTTCATCCTCAGGACAAATTGCAACCTGTACGGAACAGGAGGTTAAAGGTGCTGATGCTCCAAGTAGGGAGATTGCTAGTAAAGTGGCTGGAATGGCGAACCCGGGCACAAGGAGATGAGAAATGAGGTGCGTTTTAGAAACCTTTCCCCATCACACGGTGTACCATCTTCTGGGTTTCTCATGCATGTTTTCGATGTAGGAAGATGCCCTTGAACCTGGAGATTTGGGACCCATGCGATGGGTACCACGCAGTATTACTTTAAAGGGTCTGCGTTTGCTCACCCAACCTCACCAAACCTCTCAGCCCCAAGAGTGTCCACCCTTATGTCTCATCCAGCTGTGGGTCTAGATATGGTCAATCCAGGTTGCATCACAGCCCCTGAACTCATTGTGTAAGAATTTCTATCTCTTTCACTGTCCTTGTTTCATGGGTTTTTCAAAGTAATTTATTTTCATAATGGGGTTTAGCTGCTTTTCACGGCTGTGTTTATGCCGCTTTCCACCCACTTGACACACTAACAGAGAGATATCAATACATAGGCTTTAAGATTATTACTAGTCAGATATATTCTTGTGCGGTGAATAGGGCGTGTTGAGTCCAGTTCTCTGAGCAAGGAGTAGGTCTTGTCTACTACATATTGGGTTTATGGAACGGTATCTGAGCTAATTTGATACCCTTGTTTTATGTATCACCCCACCTCACCTTTCCCGTTAAGCAGCCATAGTGTGTTTTCTGCATATGTGACTCTTTTCTGTTTTGTAATTCAGTTCAAGTGTAACGGTTTTTACATTCCCTCTATCAGTGATACCTTAGGAGAAGTGTCCTTTTCTGTGTGACTTATTTCACTTAGAATCGTCGTACCTAAATCCACTCATCATGCTGCTACTAACCTTATGACATTGATTTCATGGCTGCGTGATATTCCATTGTACATAAGGACCACAACTTCTTTATCCATTTTTCTCTTTTCTTGGATATTTAAGGTGGAATGAAGTGGAGGTCCTTGTCAACAGAGCAGCCCTCAACTTTGGGGTGCTTGTGTCTTGCTGATTTTTCATTTTCCCAATTTATACCCCCATGAGTGGAAGTGCCCTATGCTCTCTAAGCTGTGTTTTTCAGATGTTTCAGGACACACCGTGCACTTCTCTAGAGTGGCTGTTGCCAATTTACATCCCGCCCATCAGCGTAGCAAGGCTCCCATTTCTCCATGGCCTGTCCTGCATTTCTGGTTTTGACACTTTTTTCAGCATGGCCCTTTTGAGCGATGGGAAGCGAGACTTCTCTGTAGCGCTGATTTGCCTTTCCAGGTTGCTTGGTTGGCCAAAAAGGGCGTATGCGTTTTTTCCTGAATATATTCAGGAAAAAACGCATACGCCCTTTTTGGCCAAGGGCATCATTGTCAACGTTTTGCCGCTTTTCATGTGCTTTAAAGGCGATTCGTATCTACCTCCTGAAATCTGTTTCGTGCAATTCTGCCTTGATTTCAAATCCTCTTCTTTGCCTTCCCTCAATATATTTGTGGACGAGAGTTATCATTTATAACTCTGCAGGTTTGTGAATTGCAGTGCCCTGAACCTCCATTTTACAACTCGCTTTTTTGGGAGCTGGCCGCAAAAGCGCAGGATGGCTTCAGGCCCTGTTCTGGTTCCGGGGGGCAGGCTGAGCCTGTGGTTAATTCTTCTTCCTGATGGGAAAATAGAGTGACCTGTGCCTGTCCCAACACCAAGAGCTAGTCTCTCGTTGGTTCCCCGTCTTCCCGTTCATCCTCAGGACAAATTGCAACCTGTACAGAACAGGAGGTTAAAGGTGCTGATGCTCCAAGTAGGGAGATTGCTAGTAAAGTGGCTGGAATGGCGAACCCGGGCACAAGGAGATGAGAAATGAGGTGCGTTTTAGAAACCTTTCCCCATCACACGGTGTACCATCTTCTGGGTTTCTCATGCATGTTTTCGATGTAGGAAGATGCCCTTGAACCTGGAGATTTGGGACCCATGCGATGGGTACCACGCAGTATTCCTTTAAAGGGTCTGCGTTTGCTCACCCAACCTCACCAAACCTCTCAGCCCCAAGAGTGTCCACCCTTATGTCTCATCCAGCTGTGGGTCTAGATATGGTCAATCCAGGTTGCATCACAGCCCCTGAACTCATTGTGTAAGAATTTCTATCTCTTTCACTGTCGTTGTTTCATGGGTTTTTCAAAGTAATTTATTTTCATAATGGGGTTTAGCTGCTTTTCACGGCTGTGTTTATGCCGCTTTCCACCCACTTGACACACTAACAGAGAGATATCAATACATAGGCTTTAAGATTATTACTAGTCAGATATATTCTTGTGCGGTGAATAGGGCGTGTTGAGTCCAGTTCTCTGAGCAAGGAGTAGGTCTTGTCTACTACATATTGGGTTTATGGAACGGTATCTGAGCTAATTTGATACCCTTGTTTTATGTATCACCCCACCTCACCTTTCCCGTTAAGCAGCCATAGTGTGTTTTCTGCATGTGTGACTCTGTTCTGTTTTGTAATTCAGTTCAAGTGTAACGGTTTTTACATTCCCTCTATAAGTGATACCGTATGAGAAGTGTCCTTTTCTGTGTGACTTATTTCACTTAGAATCGTCGTACCTAAATCCACTCATCATGCTGCTACTAACATTATGACATTGATTTCATGGCTGAGTGATATTCCATTGTACATAAGGACCACAACTTCTTTATCCATTTTTCTCTTTCCTGGGATATTTAAGGTGGAATGAAGTGGAGGTCCTTGTCAACAGAGCAGCCCTCAACTTTGGGGTGCTTGTGTCTTGCTGATTTTTCATTTTCCCAATTTATACCCCCATGAGTGGAAGTGCCCTATGCTCTCTAAGCTGTGTTTTTCAGATGTTTCAGGACACACCGTGCACTTCTCCAGAGTGGCTGTTGGCAATTTACATCCCGCCCATCAGTGTAGCAAGGCTCCCATTTCTCCATGGCCTGTCCTGCATTTCTGGTTTTGACACTTTTTTCAGCATGGCCCTTTTGACCGATGGGAAGCGAGACTTCTCTGTAGCGCTGATTTGCCTTTCCAGGTTGCTTGGTTGGCCAAAAAGGGCGTATGCGTTTTTTTCTGAATATATTCAGGAAAAAACGCATACGCCCTTTTTGGCCAAGGGCATCATTGTCAACGTTTTGCCGCTTTTCATGTGCTTTAAAGGCGATTCGTATCTACCTCCTGAAATCTGTTTCGTGCAATTCTGCCTTGATTTCAAATCCTCTTCTTTGCCTTCCCTCAATATATTTGTGGACGAGAGTTATCATTTATAACTCTGCAGGTTTGTGAATTGCAGTGCCCTGAACCTCCATTTTACAACTCGCTTTTTTGGGAGCTGGCCGCAAAAGCGCAGGATGGCTTCAGGCCCTGTTCTGGTTCCGGGGGGCAGGCTGAGCCTGTGGTTAATTCTTCTTCCTGATGGGAAAATAGAGTGACCTGTGCCTGTCCCGACACCAAGAGCTAGTCTCTCGTTGGTTCCCCGTCTTCCCGTTCATCCTCAGGACAAATTGCAACCTGTACGGAACAGGAGGTTAAAGGTGCTGATGCTCCAAGTAGGGAGATTGCTAGTAAAGTGGCTGGAATGGCGAACCCGGGCACAAGGAGATGAGAAATGAGGTGCGTTTTAGAAACCTTTCCCCATCACACGGTGTACCATCTTCTGGGTTTCTCATGCATGTTTTCGATGTAGGAAGATGCCCTTGAAGCTGGAGATTTGGGACCCATGCGATGGGTACCATGCAGTATTACTTTAAAGGGTCTGCGTTTGCTCACCCAACCTCACCAAACCTCTCAGCCCCAAGAGTGTCCACCCTTATGTCTCATCCAGCTGTGGGTCTAGATATGGTCAATCCAGGTTGCATCACAGCCCCTGAACTCATTGTGTAAGAATTTCTATCTCTTTCACTGTCGTTGTTTCATGGGTTTTTCAAAGTAATTTATTTTCATAATGGGGTTTAGCTGCTTTTCACGGCTGTGTTTATGCCGCTTTCCACCCACTTGACACACTAACAGAGAGATATCAATACATAGGCTTTAAGATTATTACTAGTCAGATATATTCTTGTGCGGTGAATAGGGCGTGTTGAGTCCAGTTCTCTGAGCAAGGAGTAGGTCTTGTCTACTACATATTGGGTTTATGGAACGGTATCTGAGCTAATTTGATACCCTTGTTTTATGTATCACCCCACCTCACCTTTCCCGTTAAGCAGCCATAGTGTGTTTTCTGCATGTGTGACTCTGTTCTGTTTTGTAATTCAGTTCAAGTGTAACGGTTTTTACATTCCCTCTATCAGTGATACCTTAGGAGAAGTGTCCTTTTCTGTGTGACTTATTTCACTTAGAATCGTCGTACCTAAATCCACTCATCATGCTGCTACTAACATTATGACATTGATTTCATGGCTGAGTGATATTCCATTGTACATAAGGACCACAACTTCTTTATCCATTTTTCTCTTTCCTGGGATATTTAAGGTGGAATGAAGTGGAGGTCCTTGTCAACAGAGCAGCCCTCAACTTTGGGGTGCTTGTGTCTTGCTGATTTTTCATTTTCCCAATTTATACCCCCATGAGTGGAAGTGCCCTATGCTCTCTAAGCTGTGTTTTTCAGATGTTTCAGGACACACCGTACACTTCTCCAGAGTGGCTGTTGGCAATTTACATCCCGCCCATCAGTGTAGCAAGGCTCCCATTTCTCCATGGCCTGTCCTGCATTTCTGGTTTTGACACTTTTTTCAGCATGGCCCTTTTGACCCATGGGAAGCGAGACTTCTCTGTAGCGCTGATTTGCCTTTCCAGGTTGCTTGGTTGGCCAAAAAGGGCGTATGCGTTTTTTCCTGAATATATTCAGGAAAAAACGCATACGCCCTTTTTGGCCAAGGGCATCATTGTCAACGTTTTGCCGCTTTTCATGTGCTTTAAAGGCGATTCGTATCTACCTCCTGAAATCTGTTTCGTGCAATTCTGCCTTGATTTCAAATCCTCTTCTTTGCCTTCCCTCAATATATTTGTGGACGAGAGTTATCATTTATAACTCTGCAGGTTTGTGAATTGCAGTGCCCTGAACCTCCATTTTACAACTCGCTTTTTTGGGAGCTGGCCGCAAAAGCGCAGGATGGCTTCAGGCCCTGTTCTGGTTCCGGGGGGCAGGCTGAGCCTGTGGTTAATTCTTCTTCCTGATGGGAAAATAGAGTGACCTGTGCCTGTCCCGACACCAAGAGCTAGTCTCTCGTTGGTTCCCCGTCTTCCCGTTCATCCTCAGGACAAATTGCAACCTGTACGGAACAGGAGGTTAAAGGTGCTGATGCTCCAAGTAGGGAGATTGCTAGTAAAGTGGCTGGAATGGCGAACCCGGGCACAAGGAGATGAGAAATGAGGTGCGTTTTAGAAACCTTTCCCCATCACACGGTGTACCATCTTCTGGGTTTCTCATGCATGTTTTCGATGTAGGAAGATGCCCTTGAAGCTGGAGATTTGGGACCCATGCGATGGGTACCACGCAGTATTACTTTAAAGGGTCTGCGTTTGCTCACCCAACCTCACCAAACCTCTCAGCCCCAAGAGTGTCCACCCTTATGTCTCATCCAGCTGTGGGTCTAGATATGGTCAATCCAGGTTGCATCACAGCCCCTGAACTCATTGTGTAAGAATTTCTATCTCTTTCACTGTCGTTGTTTCATGGGTTTTTCAAAGTAATTTATTTTCATAATGGGGTTTAGCTGCTTTTCACGGCTGTGTTTATGCCGCTTTCCACCCACTTGACACACTAACAGACAGATATCAATACATAGGCTTTAAGATTATTACTAGTCAGATATATTCTTGTGCGGTGAATAGGGCGTGTTGAGTCCAGTTCTCTGAGCAAGGAGTAGGTCTTGTCTACTACATATTGGGTTTATGGAATGGTATCTGAGCTAATTTGATACCCTTGTTTTATGTATCACCCCACCTCACCTTTCCCGTTAAGCAGACATAGTGTGTTTTCTGCATGTGTGACTCTGTTCTGTTGTGTAATTCAGTTCAAGTGTAACGGTTTTTACATTCCCTCTATCAGTGATACCTTATGAGAAGTGTCCTTTTCTGCGTGACTTATTTCACTTAGAATCGTCGTACCTAAATCCACTCATCATGCTGCTACTAACATTATGACATTGATTTCATGGCTGAGTGATATTCCATTGTACATAAGGACCACAACTTCTTTATCCATTTTTCTCTTTCCTGGGATATTTAAGGTGGAATGAAGTGGAGGTCCTTGTCAACAGAGCAGCCCTCAACTTTGGGGTGCTTGTGTCTTGCTGATTTTTCATTTTCCCAATTTATACCCCCATGAGTGGAAGTGCCCTATGCTCTCTAAGCTGTGTTTTTCAGATGTTTCAGGACACACCGTGCACTTCTCCAGACTGGCTGTTGGCAATTTACATCCCGCCCATCAGTGTAGCAAGGCTCCCATTTCTCCATGGCCTGTCCTGCATTTCTGGTTTTGACACTTTTTTCAGCATGGCCCTTTTGACCGATGGGAAGCGAGACTTCTCTGTAGCGCTGATTTGCCTTTCCAGGTTGCTTGGTTGGCCAAAAAGGGCGTATGCGTTTTTTCCTGAATATATTCAGGAAAAAACGCATACGCCCTTTTTGGACAAGCGCATCATTGTCAACGTTTTGCCGCTTTTCATGTGCTTTAAAGGCGATTCGTATGTACCTCCTGAAATCTGTTTCGTGCAATTCTGCCTTGATTTCAAATCCTCTTCTTTGCCTTCCCTCAATATATTTGTGGACGAGTGTTATCATTTATAACTCTGCAGGTTTGTGAATTGCAGTGCCCTGAACCTCCATTTCACAACTCGCTTTTTTGGGAGCTGGCCGCAAAAGCGCAGGATGGCTTCAGGCCCTGTTCTGGTTCCGGGGGGCAGGCTGAGCCTGTGGTTAATTCTTCTTCCTGATGGGAAAATAGAGTGACCTGTGCCTGTCCCGACACCAAGAGCTAGTCTCTCGTTGGTTCCCCGTCTTCCCGTTCATCCTCAGGACAAATTGCAACCTGTACGGAACAGGAGGTTAAAGGTGCTGATGCTCCAAGTAGGGAGATTGCTAGTAAAGCGGCTGGAAAGGCGAACCCGGGCACAAGGAGATGAGAAATGAGGTGCGTTTTAGAAACCTTTCCCCATCACACGGTGTACCATCTTCTGGGTTTCTCATGCATGTTTTCGATGTAGGAAGATGCCCTTGAAGCTGGAGATTTGGGACCCATGCGATGGGTACCACACAGTATTAATTTAAAGGGTCTGCGTTTGCTCACCCAACCTCACCAAACCTCTCAGCCCCAAGAGTGTCCACCCTTATGTCTCATCCAGCTGTGGGTCTAGATATGGTCAATCCAGGTTGCATCACAGCCCCTGAACTCATTGTGTAAGAATTTCTATCTCTTTCACTGTCGTTGTTTCATGGGTTTTTCAAAGTAATTTATTTTCATAATGGGGTTTAGCTGCTTTTCACGGCTGTGTTTATGCCGCTTTACACCCACTTGACACACTAACAGAGAGATATCAATACATAGGTTTTACGATTATTATTAGTCAGATATATTCTAGTGCGGTGAATAGGGCGTGTTGAGTCCAGTTCTCTGAGCAAGGAGTAGGTCTTGTCTATTACATATTGGGTTTATGGAACGGTATCTGAGCTAATTTGATACCCTTGTTTTATGTATCACCCCACCTCACTTTTCCCGTTAAGCAGCCATAGTGTGTTTTCTGCATGTGTGACTCTGTTCTGTTTTGTAATTCAGTTCAAGTGTAACGGTTTTTACATTCCCTCCATAAGTGATACCTTATGAGAAGTGTCCTTTTCTGTGTGACTTATTTCACTTAGAATCGTCGTACCTAAATCCACTCATCATGCTGCTACTAACATTATGACATTGATTTCATGGCTGAGTGATATTCCATTGTACATAAGGACCACAACTTCTTTATCCATTTTTCTCTTTCCTGGGATATTTAAGGTGGAATGAAGTGGAGGTCCTGGTCAACAGAGCAGCCCTCAACATTGGGGTGCTTGTGTCTTGCTGATTTTTAATTTTCCCAATTTATACCCCCATGAGTGGAAGTGCCCTATGCTCTCTAAGCTGTGTTTTTCAGATGTTTCAGGTCACACCTTGCACTTCTCCAGAGTGGCTGTTGGCAATTTACATCCCGCCCATCAGAGTAGCAAGGCTCCCATTTCTCCATGGCCTGTCCTGCATTTCTGGTTTTGACACTTTTTTCAGCATGGCCCTTTTGACCGATGGGAAGCGAGACTTCTCTGTAGCACTGATTTGCCTTTCCAGGTTGCTTGGTTGGCCAAAAAGGGCGTATGCGTTTTTTCCTGAATATATTCAGGAAAAAACGCATACGCCCTTTTTGGCCAAGGGCATCATTGTCAACGTTTTGCCGCTTTTCATGTGCTTTAAAGGCGATTCGTACCTACCTCCTGAAATCTGTTTCGTGCAATTCTGCCTTGATTTCAAATCCTCTTCTTTGCCTTCCCTCAATATATTTGTGGACGAGTGTTATCATTTATAACTCTGCAGGTTTGTGAATTGCAGTGCCCTGAACCTCCATTTTACAACTCGCTTTTTTGGGAGCTGGCCGCAAAAGCGCAGGATGGCTTCAGGCCCTGTTCTGGTTCCGGGGGGCAGGCTGAGCCTGTGGTTAATTCTTCTTCCTGATGGGAAAATAGAGTGACCTGTGCCTGTCCCAACACCAAGAGCTAGTCTCTCGTTGGTTCCCCGTCTTCCCGTTCATCCTCAGGACAAATTGCAACCTGTACAGAACAGGAGGTTAAAGGTGCTGATGCTCCAAGTAGGGAGATTGCTAGTAAAGTGGCTGGAATGGCGAACCCGGGCACAAGCAGATGAGAAATGAGGTGCGTTTTAGAAACCTTTCCCCATCACACGGTGTACCATCTTCTGGGTTTCTCATGCATGTTTTCGATGTAGGAAGATGCCCTTGAACCTGGAGATTTGGGACCCATGCGATGGGTACCACGCAGTATTACTTTAAAGGGTCTGCGTTTGCTCACCCAACCTCACCAAACCTCTCAGCCCCAAGAGTGTCCACCCTTATGTCTCATCCAGCTGTGGGTCTAGATATGGTCAATCCAGGTTGCATCACAGCCCCTGAACTCATTGTGTAAGAATTTCTATCTCTTTCACTGTCGTTGTTTCATGGGTTTTTCAAAGTAATTTATTTTCATAATGGGGTTTAGCTGCTTTTCACGGCTGTGTTTATGCCGCTTTCCACCCACTTGACACACTAACAGAGAGATATCAATACATAGGCTTTAAGATTATTACTAGTCAGATATATTCTTGTGCGGTGAATAGGGCGTGTTGAGTCCAGTTCTCTGAGCAAGGAGTAGGTCTTGTCTACTACATATTGGGTTTATGGAACGGTATCTGAGCTAATTTGATACCCTTGTTTTATGTATCACCCCACCTCACCTTTCCCGTTAAGCAGCCATAGTGTGTTTTCTGCATGTGTGACTCTGTTCTGTTTTGTAATTCAGTTCAAGTGTAACGGTTTTTACATTCCCTCTATCAGTGATACCTTAGGAGAAGTGTCCTTTTCTGTGTGACTTATTTCACTTAGAATCGTCGTACCTAAATCCACTCATCATGCTGCTACTAACATTATGACATTGATTTCATGGCTGAGTGATATTCCATTGTACATAAGGACCACAACTTCTTTATCCATTTTTCTCTTTCCTGGGATATTTAAGGTGGAATGAAGTGGAGGTCCTTGTCACCAGAGCAGCCCTCAACTTTGGGGTGCTTGTGTCTTGCTGATTTTTCATTTTCCCAATTTATACCCCCATGAGTGGAAGTGCCCTATGCTCTCTAAGCTGTGTTTTTCAGATGTTTCAGGACACACCGTGCACTTCTCCAGAGTGGCTGTTGGCAATTTACATCCCGCCCATCAGTGTAGCAAGGCTCCCATTTCTCCATGGCCTGTCCTGCATTTCTGGTTTTGACACTTTTTTCAGCATGGCCCTTTTGACCGATGGGAAGCGAGACTTCTCTGTAGTGCTGATTTGCCTTTCCAGGTTGCTTGGTTGGCCAAAAAGGGCGTATGCGTTTTTTTCTGAATATATTCAGGAAAAAACGCATATGCCCTTTTTGGCCAAGGGCATCATTGTCAACGTTTTGCCGCTTTTCATGTGCTTTAAAGGCGATTCGTATCTACCTCCTGAAATCTGGTTCGTGCAATTCTGCCTTGATTTCAAATCCTCTTCTTTGCCTTCCCTCAATATATTTGTGGACGAGAGTTATCATTTATAACTCTGCAGGTTTGTGAATTGCAGTGCCCTGAACCTCCATTTTACAACTCGCTTTTTTGGGAGCTGGCCGCAAAAGCGCAGGATGGCTTCAGGCCCTGTTCTGGTTCCGGGGGGCAGGCTGAGCCTGTGGTTAATTCTTCTTCCTGATGGGAAAATAGAGTGACCTGTGCCTGTCCCGACACCAAGAGCTAGTCTCTCGTTGGTTCCCCGTCTTCCCGTTCATCCTCAGGACAAATTGCAACCTGTACGGAACAGGAGGTTAAAGGTGCTGATGCTCCAAGTAGGGAGATTGCTAGTAAAGTGGCTGGAATGGCGAACCCGGGCACAAGGAGATGAGAAATGAGGTGCGTTTTAGAAACCTTTCCCCATCACACGGTGTACCATCTTCTGGGTTTCTCATGCATGTTTTCGATGTAGGAAGATGCCCTTGAAGCTGGAGATTTGGGACCCATGCGATGGGTACCATGCAGTATTACTTTAAAGGGTCTGCGTTTGCTCACCCAATCTCACCAAACCTCTCAGCCCCAAGAGTGTCCACCCTTATGTCTCATCCAGCTGTGGGTCTAGATATGGTCAATCCAGGTTGCATCACAGCCCCTGAACTCATTGTGTAAGAATTTCTATCTCTTTCACTGTCGTTGTTTCATGGGTTTTTCAAAGTAATTTATTTTCATAATGGGGTTTAGCTGCTTTTCACGGCTGTGTTTATGCCGCTTTCCACCCACTTGACACACTAACAGAGAGATATCAATACATAGGCTTTAAGATTATTACTAGTCAGATATATTCTTGTGCGGTGAATAGGGCATGTTGAGTCCAGTTCTCTGAGCAAGGAGTAGGTCTTGTCTACTACATATTGGGTTTATGGAACGGTATCTGAGCTAATTTGATACCCTTGTTTTATGTATCACCCCACTTCACCTTTCCCGTTAAGCAGCCATAGTGTGTTTTCTGCATGTGTGACTCTGTTCTGTTTTGTAATTCAGTTCAAGTGTAACGGTTTTTACATTCCCTCTATCAGTGATACCTTAGGAGAAGTGTCCTTTTCTGTGTGACTTATTTCACTTAGAATCGTCGTACCTAAATCCACTCATCATGCTGCTACTAACATTATGACATTGATTTCATGGCTGAGTGATATTCCATTGTACATAAGGACCACAACTTCTTTATCCATTTTTCTCTTTCCTGGGATATTTAAGGTGGAATGAAGTGGAGGTCCTTGTCAACAGAGCAGCCCTCAACTTTGGGGTGCTTGTGTCTTGCTGATTTTTCATTTTCCCAATTTATACCCCCATGAGTGGAAGTGCCCTATGCTCTCTAAGCTGTGTTTTTCAGATGTTTCAGGACACACCGTACACTTCTCCAGAGTGGCTGTTGGCAATTTACATCCCGCCCATCAGTGTAGCAAGGCTCCCATTTCTCCATGCCCTGTCCTGCATTTCTGGTTTTGACACTTTTTTCAGCATGGCCCTTTTGACCGATGGGAAGCGAGACTTCTCTGTAGCGCTGATTTGCCTTTCCAGGTTGCTTGGTTGGCCAAAAAGGGCGTATGCGTTTTTTCCTGAATATATTCAGGAAAAAACGCATACGCCCTTTTTGGCCAAGGGCATCATTGTCAACGTTTTGCCGCTTTTCATGTGCTTTAAAGGCGATTCGTATCTACCTCCTGAAATCTGTTTCGTGCAATTCTGCCTTGATTTCAAATCCTCTTCTTTGCCTTCCCTCAATATATTTGTGGACGAGAGTTATCATTTATAACTCTGCAGGTTTGTGAATTGCAGTGCCCTGAACCTCCATTTTACAACTCGCTTTTTTGGGAGCTGGCCGCAAAAGCGCAGGATGGCTTCAGGCCCTGTTCTGGTTCCGGGGGGCAGGCTGAGCCTGTGGTTAATTCTTCTTCCTGATGGGAAAATAGAGTGACCTGTGCCTGTCCCGACACCAAGAGCTAGTCTCTCGTTGGTTCCCCGTCTTCCCGTTCATCCTCAGGACAAATTGCAACCTGTACGGAACAGGAGGTTAAAGGTGCTGATGCTCCAAGTAGGGAGATTGCTAGTAAAGCGGCTGGAATGGCGAACCCGGGTACAAGGAGATGAGAAATGAGGTGCGTTTTAAAAACCTTTCCCCATCACACGGTGTACCATCTTCTGGGTTTCTCATGCATGTTTTCGATGTAGGAAGATGCCCTTGAACCTGGAGATTTGGGACCCATGCGATGGGTACCACGCAGTATTACTTTAAAGGGTCTGCGTTTGCTCACCCAACCTCACCAAACCTCTCAGCCCCAAGAGTGTCCACCCTTATGTCTCATCCAGCTGTGGGTCTAGATATGGTCAATCCAGGTTGCATCACAGCCCCTGAACTCATTGTGTAAGAATTTCTATCTCTTTCACTGTCGTTGTTTCATGGGTTTTTCAAAGTAATTTATTTTCATAATGGGGTTTAGCTGCTTTTCACGGCTGTGTTTATGCCGCTTTCCACCCACTTGACACACTAACAGAGAGATATCAATACATAGGCTTTAAGATTATTACTAGTCAGATATATTCTTGTGCGGTGAATAGGGCGTGTTGAGTCCAGTTCTCTGAGCAAGGAGTAGGTCTTGTCTACTACATATTGGGTTTATGGAACGGTATCTGAGCTAATTTGATACCCTTGTTTTATGTATCACCCCACCTCACCTTTCCCGTTAAGCAGCCATAGTGTGTTTTCTGCATGTGTGACTCTGTTCTGTTTTGTAATTCAGTTCAAGTGTAACGGTTTTTACATTCCCTCTATCAGTGATACCTTAGGAGAAGTGTCCTTTTCTGTGTGACTTATTTCACTTAGAATCGTCGTACCTAAATCCACTCATCATGCTGCTACTAACATTATGACATTGATTTCATGGCTGAGTGATATTCCATTGTACATAAGGACCACAACTTCTTTATCCATTTTTCTCTTTCCTGGGATATTTAAGGTGGAATGAAGTGGAGGTCCTTGTCAACAGAGCAGCCCTCAACTTTGGGGTGCTTGTGTCTTGCTGATTTTTCATTTTCCCAATTTATACCCCCATGAGTGGAAGTGCCCTATGCTCTCTAAGCTGTGTTTTTCAGATGTTTCAGGACACACCGTACACTTCTCCAGAGTGGCTGTTGGCAATTTACATCCCGCCCATCAGTGTAGCAAGGCTCCCATTTCTCCATGGCCTGTCCTGCATTTCTGGTTTTGACACTTTTTTCAGCATGGCCCTTTTGACCGATGGGAAGCGAGACTTCTCTGTAGCGCTGATTTGCCTTTCCAGGTTGCTTGGTTGGCCAAAAAGGGCGTATGCGTTTTTTCCTGAATATATTCAGGAAAAAACGCATACGCCCTTTTTGGCCAAGGGCATCATTGTCAACGTTTTGCCGCTTTTCATGTGCTTTAAAGGCGATTCGTATCTACCTCCTGAAATCTGTTTCGTGCAATTCTGCCTTGATTTCAAATCCTCTTCTTTGCCTTCCCTCAATATATTTGTGGACGAGAGTTATCATTTATAACTCTGCAGGTTTGTGAATTGCAGTGCCCTGAACCTCCATTTTACAACTCGCTTTTTTGGGAGCTGGCCGCAAAAGCGCAGGATGGCTTCAGGCCCTGTTCTGGTTCCGGGGGGCAGGCTGAGCCTGTGGTTAATTCTTCTTCCTGATGGGAAAATAGAGTGACCTGTGCCTGTCCCGACACCAAGAGCTAGTCTCTCGTTGGTTCCCCGTCTTCCCGTTCATCCTCAGGACAAATTGCAACCTGTACGGAACAGGAGGTTAAAGGTGCTGATGCTCCAAGTAGGGAGATTGCTAGTAAAGTGGCTGGAATGGCGAACCCGGGCACAAGGAGATGAGAAATGAGGTGCGTTTTAGAAACCTTTCCCCATCACACGGTGTACCATCTTCTGGGTTTCTCATGCATGTTTTCGATGTAGGAAGATGCCCTTGAAGCTGGAGATTTGGGACCCATGCGATGGGTACCACGCAGTATTACTTTAAAGGGTCTGCGTTTGCTCACCCAACCTCACCAAACCTCTCAGCCCCAAGAGTGTCCACCCTTATGTCTCATCCAGCTGTGGGTCTAGATATGGTCAATCCAGGTTGCATCACAGCCCCTGAACTCATTGTGTAAGAATTTCTATCTCTTTCACTGTCGTTGTTTCATGGGTTTTTCAAAGTAATTTATTTTCATAATGGGGTTTAGCTGCTTTTCACGGCTGTGTTTATGCCGCTTTCCACCCACTTGACACACTAACAGAGAGATATCAATACATAGGCTTTAAGATTATTACTAGTCAGATATATTCTTGTGCGGTGAATAGGGCGTGTTGAGTCCAGTTCTCTGAGCAAGGAGTAGGTCTTGTCTACTACATATTGGGTTTATGGAACGGTATCTGAGCTAATTTGATACCCTTGTTTTATGTATCACCCCACCTCACCTTTCCCGTTAAGCAGCCATAGTGTGTTTTCTGCATATGTGACTCTGTTCTGTTTTGTAATTCAGTTCAAGTGTAACGGTTTTTACATTCCCTCTATCAGTGATACCTTATGAGAAGTGTCCTTTTCTGTGTGACTTATTTCACTTAGAATCGTCGTACCTAAATCCACTCATCATGCTGCTACTAACCTTATGACATTGATTTCATGGCTGCGTGATATTCCATTGTACATAAGGACCACAACTTCTTTATCCATTTTTCTCTTTCCTTGGATATTTAAGGTGGAATGAAGTGGAGGTCCTTGTCAACAGAGCATCCCTCAACTTTGGGGTGCTTGTGTCTTGCTGATTTTTCATTTTCCCAATTTATACCCCCATGAGTGGAAGTGCCCTATGCTCTCTAAGCTGTGTTTTTCAGATGTTTCAGGACACACCGTGCACTTCTCTAGAGTGGCTGTTGCCAATTTACATCCCGCCCATCAGCGTAGCAAGGCTCCCATTTCTCCATGGCCTGTCCTGCATTTCTGGTTTTGACACTTTTTTCAGCATGGCCCTTTTGAGCGATGGGAAGCGAGACTTCTCTGTAGCGCTGATTTGCCTTTCCAGGTTGCTTGGTTGGCCAAAAAGGGCGTATGCGTTTTTTCCTGAATATATTCAGGAAAAAACGCATACGCCCTTTTTGGCCAAGGGCATCATTGTCAACGTTTTGCCGCTTTTCATGTGCTTTAAAGGCGATTCGTATCTACCTCCTGAAATCTGTTTCGTGCAATTCTGCCTTGATTTCAAATCCTCTTCTTTGCCTTCCCTCAATATATTTGTGGACGAGAGTTATCATTTATAACTCTGCAGGTTTGTGAATTGCAGTGCCCTGAACCTCCATTTTACAACTCGCTTTTTTGGGAGCTGGCCGCAAAAGCGCAGGATGGCTTCAGGCCCTGTTCTGGTTCCGGGGGGCAGGCTGAGCCTGTGGTTAATTCTTCTTCCTGATGGGAAAATAGAGTGACCTGTGCCTGTCCCAACACCAAGAGCTAGTCTCTCGTTGGTTCCCCGTCTTCCCGTTCATCCTCAGGACAAATTGCAACCTGTACAGAACAGGAGGTTAAAGGTGCTGATGCTCCAAGTAGGGAGATTGCTAGTAAAGTGGCTGGAATGGCGAACCCGGGCACAAGGAGATGAGAAATGAGGTGCGTTTTAGAAACCTTTCCCCATCACACGGTGTACCATCTTCTGGGTTTCTCATGCATGTTTTCGATGTAGGAAGATGCCCTTGAACCTGGAGATTTGGGACCCATGCGATGGGTACCACGCAGTATTCCTTTAAAGGGTCTGCGTTTGCTCACCCAACCTCACCAAACCTCTCAGCCCCAAGAGTGTCCACCCTTATGTCTCATCCAGCTGTGGGTCTAGATATGGTCAATCCAGGTTGCATCACAGCCCCTGAACTCATTGTGTAAGAATTTCTATCTCTTTCACTGTCGTTGTTTCATGGGTTTTTCAAAGTAATTTATTTTCATAATGGGGTTTAGCTGCTTTTCACGGCTGTGTTTATGCCGCTTTCCACCCACTTGACACACTAACAGAGAGATATCAATACATAGGCTTTAAGATTATTACTAGTCAGATATATTCTTGTGCGGTGAATAGGGCGTGTTGAGTCCAGTTCTCTGAGCAAGGAGTAGGTCTTGTCTACTACATATTGGGTTTATGGAACGGTATCTGAGCTAATTTGATACCCTTGTTTTATGTATCACCCCACCTCACCTTTCCCGTTAAGCAGCCATAGTGTGTTTTCTGCATGTGTGACTCTGTTCTGTTTTGTAATTCAGTTCAAGTGTAACGGTTTTTACATTCCCTCTATCAGTGATACCTTAGGAGAAGTGTCCTTTTCTGTGTGACTTATTTCACTTAGAATCGTCGTACCTAAATCCACTCATCATGCTGCTACTAACATTATGACATTGATTTCATGGCTGAGTGATATTCCATTGTACATAAGGACCACAACTTCTTTATCCATTTTTCTCTTTCCTGGGATATTTAAGGTGGAATGAAGTGGAGGTCCTTGTCAACAGAGCAGCCCTCAACTTTGGGGTGCTTGTGTCTTGCTGATTTTTCATTTTCCCAATTTATACCCCCATGAGTGGAAGTGCCCTATGCTCTCTAAGCTGTGTTTTTCAGATGTTTCAGGACACACCGTGCACTTCTCCAGAGTGGCTGTTGGCAATTTACATCCCGCCCATCAGTGTAGCAAGGCTCCCATTTCTCCATGGCCTGTCCTGCATTTCTGGTTTTGACACTTTTTTCAGCATGGCCCTTTTGACCGATGGGAAGCGAGACTTCTCTGTAGCGCTGATTTGCCTTTCCAGGTTGCTTGGTTGGCCAAAAAGGGCGTATGCGTTTTTTTCTGAATATATTCAGGAAAAAACGCATACGCCCTTTTTGGCCAAGGGCATCATTGTCAACGTTTTGCCGCTTTTCATGTGCTTTAAAGGCGATTCGTATCTACCTCCTGAAATCTGTTTCGTGCAATTCTGCCTTGATTTCAAATCCTCTTCTTTGCCTTCCCTCAATATATTTGTGGACGAGAGTTATCATTTATAACTCTGCAGGTTTGTGAATTGCAGTGCCCTGAACCTCCATTTTACAACTCGCTTTTTTGGGAGCTGGCCGCAAAAGCGCAGGATGGCTTCAGGCCCTGTTCTGGTTCCGGGGGGCAGGCTGAGCCTGTGGTTAATTCTTCTTCCTGATGGGAAAATAGAGTGACCTGTGCCTGTCCCGACACCAAGAGCTAGTCTCTCGTTGGTTCCCCGTCTTCCCGTTCATCCTCAGGACAAATTGCAACCTGTACGGAACAGGAGGTTAAAGGTGCTGATGCTCCAAGTAGGGAGATTGCTAGTAAAGTGGCTGGAATGGCGAACCCGGGCACAAGGAGATGAGAAATGAGGTGCGTTTTAGAAACCTTTCCCCATCACACGGTGTACCATCTTCTGGGTTTCTCATGCATGTTTTCGATGTAGGAAGATGCCCTTGAAGCTGGAGATTTGGGACCCATGCGATGGGTACCATGCAGTATTACTTTAAAGGGTCTGCGTTTGCTCACCCAACCTCACCAAACCTCTCAGCCCCAAGAGTGTCCACCCTTATGTCTCATCCAGCTGTGGGTCTAGATATGGTCAATCCAGGTTGCATCACAGCCCCTGAACTCATTGTGTAAGAATTTCTATCTCTTTCACTGTCGTTGTTTCATGGGTTTTTCAAAGTAATTTATTTTCATAATGGGGTTTAGCTGCTTTTCACGGCTGTGTTTATGCCGCTTTCCACCCACTTGACACACTAACAGAGAGATATCAATACATAGGCTTTAAGATTATTACTAGTCAGATATATTCTTGTGCGGTGAATAGGGCGTGTTGAGTCCAGTTCTCTGAGCAAGGAGTAGGTCTTGTCTACTACATATTGGGTTTATGGAACGGTATCTGAGCTAATTTGATACCCTTGTTTTATGTATCACCCCACCTCACCTTTCCCGTTAAGCAGCCATAGTGTGTTTTCTGCATGTGTGACTCTGTTCTGTTTTGTAATTCAGTTCAAGTGTAACGGTTTTTACATTCCCTCTATCAGTGATACCTTAGGAGAAGTGTCCTTTTCTGTGTGACTTATTTCACTTAGAATCGTCGTACCTAAATCCACTCATCATGCTGCTACTAACATTATGACATTGATTTCATGGCTGAGTGATATTCCATTGTACATAAGGACCACAACTTCTTTATCCATTTTTCTCTTTCCTGGGATATTTAAGGTGGAATGAAGTGGAGGTCCTTGTCAACAGAGCAGCCCTCAACTTTGGGGTGCTTGTGTCTTGCTGATTTTTCATTTTCCCAATTTATACCCCCATGAGTGGAAGTGCCCTATGCTCTCTAAGCTGTGTTTTTCAGATGTTTCAGGACACACCGTACACTTCTCCAGAGTGGCTGTTGGCAATTTACATCCCGCCCATCAGTGTAGCAAGGCTCCCATTTCTCCATGGCCTGTCCTGCATTTCTGGTTTTGACACTTTTTTCAGCATGGCCCTTTTGACCGATGGGAAGCGAGACTTCTCTGTAGCGCTGATTTGCCTTTCCAGGTTGCTTGGTTGGCCAAAAAGGGCGTATGCGTTTTTTCCTGAATATATTCAGGAAAAAACGCATACGCCCTTTTTGGCCAAGGGCATCATTGTCAACGTTTTGCCGCTTTTCATGTGCTTTAAAGGCGATTCGTATCTACCTCCTGAAATCTGTTTCGTGCAATTCTGCCTTGATTTCAAATCCTCTTCTTTGCCTTCCCTCAATATATTTGTGGACGAGAGTTATCATTTATAACTCTGCAGGTTTGTGAATTGCAGTGCCCTGAACCTCCATTTTACAACTCGCTTTTTTGGGAGCTGGCCGCAAAAGCGCAGGATGGCTTCAGGCCCTGTTCTGGTTCCGGGGGGCAGGCTGAGCCTGTGGTTAATTCTTCTTCCTGATGGGAAAATAGAGTGACCTGTGCCTGTCCCGACACCAAGAGCTAGTCTCTCGTTGGTTCCCCGTCTTCCCGTTCATCCTCAGGACAAATTGCAACCTGTACGGAACAGGAGGTTAAAGGTGCTGATGCTCCAAGTAGGGAGATTGCTAGTAAAGTGGCTGGAATGGCGAACCCGGGCACAAGGAGATGAGAAATGAGGTGCGTTTTAGAAACCTTTCCCCATCACACGGTGTACCATCTTCTGGGTTTCTCATGCATGTTTTCGATGTAGGAAGATGCCCTTGAAGCTGGAGATTTGGGACCCATGCGATGGGTACCACGCAGTATTACTTTAAAGGGTCTGCGTTTGCTCACCCAACCTCACCAAACCTCTCAGCCCCAAGAGTGTCCACCCTTATGTCTCATCCAGCTGTGGGTCTAGATATGGTCAATCCAGGTTGCATCACAGCCCCTGAACTCATTGTGTAAGAATTTCTATCTCTTTCACTGTCGTTGTTTCATGGGTTTTTCAAAGTAATTTATTTTCATAATGGGGTTTAGCTGCTTTTCACGGCTGTGTTTATGCCGCTTTCCACCCACTTGACACACTAACAGAGAGATATCAATACATAGGCTTTAAGATTATTACTAGTCAGATATATTCTTGTGCGGTGAATAGGGCGTGTTGAGTCCAGTTCTCTGAGCAAGGAGTAGGTCTTGTCTACTACATATTGGGTTTATGGAACGGTATCTGAGCTAATTTGATACCCTTGTTTTATGTATCACCCCACCTCACCTTTCCCGTTAAGCAGCCATAGTGTGTTTTCTGCATATGTGACTCTGTTCTGTTTTGTAATTCAGTTCAAGTGTAACGGTTTTTACATTCCCTCTATCAGTGATACCTTATGAGAAGTGTCCTTTTCTGTGTGACTTATTTCACTTAGAATCGTCGTACCTAAATCCACTCATCATGCTGCTACTAACCTTATGACATTGATTTCATGGCTGCGTGATATTCCATTGTACATAAGGACCACAACTTCTTTATCCATTTTTCTCTTTCCTTGGATATTTAAGGTGGAATGAAGTGGAGGTCCTTGTCAACAGAGCAGCCCTCAACTTTGGGGTGCTTGTGTCTTGCTGATTTTTCATTTTCCCAATTTATACCCCCATGAGTGGAAGTGCCCTATGCTCTCTAAGCTGTGTTTTTCAGATGTTTCAGGACACACCGTGCACTTCTCTAGAGTGGCTGTTGCCAATTTACATCCCGCCCATCAGCGTAGCAAGGCTCCCATTTCTCCATGGCCTGTCCTGCATTTCTGGTTTTGACACTTTTTTCAGCATGGCCCTTTTGAGCGATGGGAAGCGAGACTTCTCTGTAGCGCTGATTTGCCTTTCCAGGTTGCTTGGTTGGCCAAAAAGGGCGTATGCGTTTTTTCCTGAATATATTCAGGAAAAAACGCATACGCCCTTTTTGGCCAAGGGCATCATTGTCAACGTTTTGCCGCTTTTCATGTGCTTTAAAGGCGATTCGTATCTACCTCCTGAAATCTGTTTCGTGCAATTCTGCCTTGATTTCAAATCCTCTTCTTTGCCTTCCCTCAATATATTTGTGGACGAGAGTTATCATTTATAACTCTGCAGGTTTGTGAATTGCAGTGCCCTGAACCTCCATTTTACAACTCGCTTTTTTGGGAGCTGGCCGCAAAAGCGCAGGATGGCTTCAGGCCCTGTTCTGGTTCCGGGGGGCAGGCTGAGCCTGTGGTTAATTCTTCTTCCTGATGGGAAAATAGAGTGACCTGTGCCTGTCCCAACACCAAGAGCTAGTCTCTCGTTGGTTCCCCGTCTTCCCGTTCATCCTCAGGACAAATTGCAACCTGTACAGAACAGGAGGTTAAAGGTGCTGATGCTCCAAGTAGGGAGATTGCTAGTAAAGTGGCTGGAATGGCGAACCCGGGCACAAGGAGATGAGAAATGAGGTGCGTTTTAGAAACCTTTCCCCATCACACGGTGTACCATCTTCTGGGTTTCTCATGCATGTTTTCGATGTAGGAAGATGCCCTTGAACCTGGAGATTTGGGACCCATGCGATGGGTACCACGCAGTATTCCTTTAAAGGGTCTGCGTTTGCTCACCCAACCTCACCAAACCTCTCAGCCCCAAGAGTGTCCACCCTTATGTCTCATCCAGCTGTGGGTCTAGATATGGTCAATCCAGGTTGCATCACAGCCCCTGAACTCATTGTGTAAGAATTTCTATCTCTTTCACTGTCGTTGTTTCATGGGTTTTTCAAAGTAATTTATTTTCATAATGGGGTTTAGCTGCTTTTCACGGCTGTGTTTATGCCGCTTTCCACCCACTTGACACACTAACAGAGAGATATCAATACATAGGCTTTAAGATTATTACTAGTCAGATATATTCTTGTGCGGTGAATAGGGCGTGTTGAGTCCAGTTCTCTGAGCAAGGAGTAGGTCTTGTCTACTACATATTGGGTTTATGGAACGGTATCTGAGCTAATTTGATACCCTTGTTTTATGTATCACCCCACCTCACCTTTCCCGTTAAGCAGCCATAGTGTGTTTTCTGCATGTGTGACTCTGTTCTGTTTTGTAATTCAGTTCAAGTGTAACGGTTTTTACATTCCCTCTATCAGTGATACCTTAGGAGAAGTGTCCTTTTCTGTGTGACTTATTTCACTTAGAATCGTCGTACCTAAATCCACTCATCATGCTGCTACTAACATTATGACATTGATTTCATGGCTGAGTGATATTCCATTGTACATAAGGACCACAACTTCTTTATCCATTTTTCTCTTTCCTGGGATATTTAAGGTGGAATGAAGTGGAGGTCCTTGTCAACAGAGCAGCCCTCAACTTTGGGGTGCTTGTGTCTTGCTGATTTTTCATTTTCCCAATTTATACCCCCATGAGTGGAAGTGCCCTATGCTCTCTAAGCTGTGTTTTTCAGATGTTTCAGGACACACCGTGCACTTCTCCAGAGTGGCTGTTGGCAATTTACATCCCGCCCATCAGTGTAGCAAGGCTCCCATTTCTCCATGGCCTGTCCTGCATTTCTGGTTTTGACACTTTTTTCAGCATGGCCCTTTTGACCGATGGGAAGCGAGACTTCTCTGTAGCGCTGATTTGCCTTTCCAGGTTGCTTGGTTGGCCAAAAAGGGCGTATGCGTTTTTTTCTGAATATATTCAGGAAAAAACGCATACGCCCTTTTTGGCCAAGGGCATCATTGTCAACGTTTTGCCGCTTTTCATGTGCTTTAAAGGCGATTCGTATCTACCTCCTGAAATCTGTTTCGTGCAATTCTGCCTTGATTTCAAATCCTCTTCTTTGCCTTCCCTCAATATATTTGTGGACGAGAGTTATCATTTATAACTCTGCAGGTTTGTGAATTGCAGTGCCCTGAACCTCCATTTTACAACTCGCTTTTTTGGGAGCTGGCCGCAAAAGCGCAGGATGGCTTCAGGCCCTGTTCTGGTTCCGGGGGGCAGGCTGAGCCTGTGGTTAATTCTTCTTCCTGATGGGAAAATAGAGTGACCTGTGCCTGTCCCGACACCAAGAGCTAGTCTCTCGTTGGTTCCCCGTCTTCCCGTTCATCCTCAGGACAAATTGCAACCTGTACGGAACAGGAGGTTAAAGGTGCTGATGCTCCAAGTAGGGAGATTGCTAGTAAAGTGGCTGGAATGGCGAACCCGGGCACAAGGAGATGAGAAATGAGGTGCGTTTTAGAAACCTTTCCCCATCACACGGTGTACCATCTTCTGGGTTTCTCATGCATGTTTTCGATGTAGGAAGATGCCCTTGAAGCTGGAGATTTGGGACCCATGCGATGGGTACCATGCAGTATTACTTTAAAGGGTCTGCGTTTGCTCACCCAACCTCACCAAACCTCTCAGCCCCAAGAGTGTCCACCCTTATGTCTCATCCAGCTGTGGGTCTAGATATGGTCAATCCAGGTTGCATCACAGCCCCTGAACTCATTGTGTAAGAATTTCTATCTCTTTCACTGTCGTTGTTTCATGGGTTTTTCAAAGTAATTTATTTTCATAATGGGGTTTAGCTGCTTTTCACGGCTGTGTTTATGCCGCTTTCCACCCACTTGACACACTAACAGAGAGATATCAATACATAGGCTTTAAGATTATTACTAGTCAGATATATTCTTGTGCGGTGAATAGGGCGTGTTGAGTCCAGTTCTCTGAGCAAGGAGTAGGTCTTGTCTACTACATATTGGGTTTATGGAACGGTATCTGAGCTAATTTGATACCCTTGTTTTATGTATCACCCCACCTCACCTTTCCCGTTAAGCAGCCATAGTGTGTTTTCTGCATGTGTGACTCTGTTCTGTTTTGTAATTCAGTTCAAGTGTAACGGTTTTTACATTCCCTCTATCAGTGATACCTTAGGAGAAGTGTCCTTTTCTGTGTGACTTATTTCACTTAGAATCGTCGTACCTAAATCCACTCATCATGCTGCTACTAACATTATGACATTGATTTCATGGCTGAGTGATATTCCATTGTACATAAGGACCACAACTTCTTTATCCATTTTTCTCTTTCCTGGGATATTTAAGGTGGAATGAAGTGGAGGTCCTTGTCAACAGAGCAGCCCTCAACTTTGGGGTGCTTGTGTCTTGCTGATTTTTCATTTTCCCAATTTATACCCCCATGAGTGGAAGTGCCCTATGCTCTCTAAGCTGTGTTTTTCAGATGTTTCAGGACACACCGTACACTTCTCCAGAGTGGCTGTTGGCAATTTACATCCCGCCCATCAGTGTAGCAAGGCTCCCATTTCTCCATGCCCTGTCCTGCATTTCTGGTTTTGACACTTTTTTCAGCATGGCCCTTTTGACCGATGGGAAGCGAGACTTCTCTGTAGCGCTGATTTGCCTTTCCAGGTTGCTTGGTTGGCCAAAAAGGGCGTATGCGTTTTTTCCTGAATATATTCAGGAAAAAACGCATACGCCCTTTTTGGCCAAGGGCATCATTGTCAACGTTTTGCCGCTTTTCATGTGCTTTAAAGGCGATTCGTATCTACCTCCTGAAATCTGTTTCGTGCAATTCTGCCTTGATTTCAAATCCTCTTCTTTGCCTTCCCTCAATATATTTGTGGACGAGAGTTATCATTTATAACTCTGCAGGTTTGTGAATTGCAGTGCCCTGAACCTCCATTTTACAACTCGCTTTTTTGGGAGCTGGCCGCAAAAGTGCAGGATGGCTTCAGGCCCTGTTCTGGTTCCGGGGGGCAGGCTGAGCCTGTGGTTAATTCTTCTTCCTGATGGGAAAATAGAGTGACCTGTGCCTGTCCCGACACCAAGAGCTAGTCTCTCGTTGGTTCCCCGTCTTCCCGTTCATCCTCAGGACAAATTGCAACCTGTACGGAACAGGAGGTTAAAGGTGCTGATGCTCCAAGTAGGGAGATTGCTAGTAAAGCGGCTGGAATGGCGAACCCGGGTACAAGGAGATGAGAAATGAGGTGCGTTTTAGAAACCTTTCCCCATCACACGGTGTACCATCTTCTGGGTTTCTCATGCATGTTTTCGATGTAGGAAGATGCCCTTGAAGCTGGAGATTTGGGACCCATGCGATGGGTACCACGCAGTATTACTTTAAAGGGTCTGCGTTTGCTCACCCAACCTCACCAAACCTCTCAGCCCCAAGAGTGTCCACCCTTATGTCTCATCCAGCTGTGGGTCTAGATATGGTCAATCCAGGTTGCATCACAGCCCCTGAACTCATTGTTTAAGAATTTCTATCTCTTTCACTGTCGTTGTTTCATGGGTTTTTCAAAGTAATTTATTTTCATAATGGGGTTTAGCTGCTTTTCACGGCTGTGTTTATGCCGCTTTCCACCCACTTGACACACTAACAGAGAGATATCAATACATAGGCTTTAAGATTATTACTAGTCAGATATATTCTTGTGCGGTGAATAGGGCGTGTTGAGTCCAGTTCTCTGAGCAAGGAGTAGGTCTTGTCTACTACATATTGGGTTTATGGAACGGTATCTGAGCTAATTTGATACCCTTGTTTTATGTATCACCCCACCTCACCTTTCCCGTTAAGCAGCCATAGTGTGTTTTCTGCATGTGTGACTCTGTTCTGTTTTGTAATTCAGTTCAAGTGTAACGGTTTTTACATTCCCTCTATCAGTGATACCTTAGGAGAAGTGTCCTTTTCTGTGTGACTTATTTCACTTAGAATCGTCGTACCTAAATCCACTCATCATGCTGCTACTAACATTATGACATTGATTTCATGGCTGAGTGATATTCCATTGTACATAAGGACCACAACTTCTTTATCCATTTTTCTCTTTCCTGGGATATTTAAGGTGGAATGAAGTGGAGGTCCTTGTCAACAGAGCAGCCCTCAACTTTGGGGTGCTTGTGTCTTGCTGATTTTTCATTTTCCCAATTTATACCCCCATGAGTGGAAGTGCCCTATGCTCTCTAAGCTGTGTTTTTCAGATGTTTCAGGACACACCGTACACTTCTCCAGAGTGGCTGTTGGCAATTTACATCCCGCCCATCAGTGTAGCAAGGCTCCCATTTCTCCATGGCCTGTCCTGCATTTCTGGTTTTGACACTTTTTTCAGCATGGCCCTTTTGACCGATGGGAAGCGAGACTTCTCTGTAGCGCTGATTTGCCTTTCCAGGTTGCTTGGTTGGCCAAAAAGGGCGTATGCGTTTTTTCCTGAATATATTCAGGAAAAAACGCATACGCCCTTTTTGGCCAAGGGCATCATTGTCAACGTTTTGCCGCTTTTCATGTGCTTTAAAGGCGATTCGTATCTACCTCCTGAAATCTGTTTCGTGCAATTCTGCCTTGATTTCAAATCCTCTTCTTTGCCTTCCCTCAATATATTTGTGGACGAGAGTTATCATTTATAACTCTGCAGGTTTGTGAATTGCAGTGCCCTGAACCTCCATTTTACAACTCGCTTTTTTGGGAGCTGGCCGCAAAAGCGCAGGATGGCTTCAGGCCCTGTTCTGGTTCCGGGGGGCAGGCTGAGCCTGTGGTTAATTCTTCTTCCTGATGGGAAAATAGAGTGACCTGTGCCTGTCCCGACACCAAGAGCTAGTCTCTCGTTGGTTCCCCGTCTTCCCGTTCATCCTCAGGACAAATTGCAACCTGTACGGAACAGGAGGTTAAAGGTGCTGATGCTCCAAGTAGGGAGATTGCTAGTAAAGTGGCTGGAATGGCGAACCCGGGCACAAGGAGATGAGAAATGAGGTGCGTTTTAGAAACCTTTCCCCATCACACGGTGTACCATCTTCTGGGTTTCTCATGCATGTTTTCGATGTAGGAAGATGCCCTTGAAGCTGGAGATTTGGGACCCATGCGATGGGTACCACGCAGTATTCCTTTAAAGGGTCTGCGTTTGCTCACCCAACCTCACCAAACCTCTCAGCCCCAAGAGTGTCCACCCTTATGTCTCATCCAGCTGTGGGTCTAGATATGGTCAATCCAGGTTGCATCACAGCCCCTGAACTCATTGTGTAAGAATTTCTATCTCTTTCACTGTCGTTGTTTCATGGGTTTTTCAAAGTAATTTATTTTCATAATGGGGTTTAGCTGCTTTTCACGGCTGTGTTTATGCCGCTTTCCACCCACTTGACACACTAACAGAGAGATATCAATACATAGGCTTTAAGATTATTACTAGTCAGATATATTCTTGTGCGGTGAATAGGGCGTGTTGAGTCCAGTTCTCTGAGCAAGGAGTAGGTCTTGTCTACTACATATTGGGTTTATGGAACGGTATCTGAGCTAATTTGATACCCTTGTTTTATGTATCACCCCACCTCACCTTTCCCGTTAAGCAGCCATAGTGTGTTTTCTGCATATGTGACTCTGTTCTGTTTTGTAATTCAGTTCAAGTGTAACGGTTTTTACATTCCCTCTATCAGTGATACCTTATGAGAAGTGTCCTTTTCTGTGTGACTTATTTCACTTAGAATCGTCGTACCTAAATCCACTCATCATGCTGCTACTAACCTTATGACATTGATTTCATGGCTGCGTGATATTCCATTGTACATAAGGACCACAACTTCTTTATCCATTTTTCTCTTTCCTTGGATATTTAAGGTGGAATGAAGTGGAGGTCCTTGTCAACAGAGCAGCCCTCAACTTTGGGGTGCTTGTGTCTTGCTGATTTTTCATTTTCCCAATTTATACCCCCATGAGTGGAAGTGCCCTATGCTCTCTAAGCTGTGTTTTTCAGATGTTTCAGGACACACCGTGCACTTCTCTAGAGTGGCTGTTGCCAATTTACATCCCGCCCATCAGCGTAGCAAGGCTCCCATTTCTCCATGGCCTGTCCTGCATTTCTGGTTTTGACACTTTTTTCAGCATGGCCCTTTTGAGCGATGGGAAGCGAGACTTCTCTGTAGCGCTGATTTGCCTTTCCAGGTTGCTTGGTTGGCCAAAAAGGGCGTATGCGTTTTTTCCTGAATATATTCAGGAAAAAACGCATACGCCCTTTTTGGCCAAGGGCATCATTGTCAACGTTTTGCCGCTTTTCATGTGCTTTAAAGGCGATTCGTATCTACCTCCTGAAATCTGTTTCGTGCAATTCTGCCTTGATTTCAAATCCTCTTCTTTGCCTTCCCTCAATATATTTGTGGACGAGAGTTATCATTTATAACTCTGCAGGTTTGTGAATTGCAGTGCCCTGAACCTCCATTTTACAACTCGCTTTTTTGGGAGCTGGCCGCAAAAGCGCAGGATGGCTTCAGGCCCTGTTCTGGTTCCGGGGGGCAGGCTGAGCCTGTGGTTAATTCTTCTTCCTGATGGGAAAATAGAGTGACCTGTGCCTGTCCCAACACCAAGAGCTAGTCTCTCGTTGGTTCCCCGTCTTCCCGTTCATCCTCAGGACAAATTGCAACCTGTACAGAACAGGAGGTTAAAGGTGCTGATGCTCCAAGTAGGGAGATTGCTAGTAAAGTGGCTGGAATGGCGAACCCGGGCACAAGGAGATGAGAAATGAGGTGCGTTTTAGAAACCTTTCCCCATCACACGGTGTACCATCTTCTGGGTTTCTCATGCATGTTTTCGATGTAGGAAGATGCCCTTGAACCTGGAGATTTGGGACCCATGCGATGGGTACCACGCAGTATTCCTTTAAAGGGTCTGCGTTTGCTCACCCAACCTCACCAAACCTCTCAGCCCCAAGAGTGTCCACCCTTATGTCTCATCCAGCTGTGGGTCTAGATATGGTCAATCCAGGTTGCATCACAGCCCCTGAACTCATTGTGTAAGAATTTCTATCTCTTTCACTGTCGTTGTTTCATGGGTTTTTCAAAGTAATTTATTTTCATAATGGGGTTTAGCTGCTTTTCACGGCTGTGTTTATGCCGCTTTCCACCCACTTGACACACTAACAGAGAGATATCAATACATAGGCTTTAAGATTATTACTAGTCAGATATATTCTTGTGCGGTGAATAGGGCGTGTTGAGTCCAGTTCTCTGAGCAAGGAGTAGGTCTTGTCTACTACATATTGGGTTTATGGAACGGTATCTGAGCTAATTTGATACCCTTGTTTTATGTATCACCCCACCTCACCTTTCCCGTTAAGCAGCCATAGTGTGTTTTCTGCATGTGTGACTCTGTTCTGTTTTGTAATTCAGTTCAAGTGTAACGGTTTTTACATTCCCTCTATCAGTGATACCTTAGGAGAAGTGTCCTTTTCTGTGTGACTTATTTCACTTAGAATCGTCGTACCTAAATCCACTCATCATGCTGCTACTAACATTATGACATTGATTTCATGGCTGAGTGATATTCCATTGTACATAAGGACCACAACTTCTTTATCCATTTTTCTCTTTCCTGGGATATTTAAGGTGGAATGAAGTGGAGGTCCTTGTCAACAGAGCAGCCCTCAACTTTGGGGTGCTTGTGTCTTGCTGATTTTTCATTTTCCCAATTTATACCCCCATGAGTGGAAGTGCCCTATGCTCTCTAAGCTGTGTTTTTCAGATGTTTCAGGACACACCGTGCACTTCTCCAGAGTGGCTGTTGGCAATTTACATCCCGCCCATCAGTGTAGCAAGGCTCCCATTTCTCCATGGCCTGTCCTGCATTTCTGGTTTTGACACTTTTTTCAGCATGGCCCTTTTGACCGATGGGAAGCGAGACTTCTCTGTAGCGCTGATTTGCCTTTCCAGGTTGCTTGGTTGGCCAAAAAGGGCGTATGCGTTTTTTTCTGAATATATTCAGGAAAAAACGCATACGCCCTTTTTGGCCAAGGGCATCATTGTCAACGTTTTGCCGCTTTTCATGTGCTTTAAAGGCGATTCGTATCTACCTCCTGAAATCTGTTTCGTGCAATTCTGCCTTGATTTCAAATCCTCTTCTTTGCCTTCCCTCAATATATTTGTGGACGAGAGTTATCATTTATAACTCTGCAGGTTTGTGAATTGCAGTGCCCTGAACCTCCATTTTACAACTCGCTTTTTTGGGAGCTGGCCGCAAAAGCACAGGATGGCTTCAGGCCCTGTTCTGGTTCCGGGGGGCAGGCTGAGCCTGTGGTTAATTCTTCTTCCTGATGGGAAAATAGAGTGACCTGTGCCTGTCCCGACACCAAGAGCTAGTCTCTCGTTGGTTCCCCGTCTTCCCGTTCATCCTCAGGACAAATTGCAACCTGTACGGAACAGGAGGTTAAAGGTGCTGATGCTCCAAGTAGGGAGATTGCTAGTAAAGTGGCTGGAATGGCGAACCCGGGCACAAGGAGATGAGAAATGAGGTGCGTTTTAGAAACCTTTCCCCATCACACGGTGTACCATCTTCTGGGTTTCTCATGCATGTTTTCGATGTAGGAAGATGCCCTTGAAGCTGGAGATTTGGGACCCATGCGATGGGTACCATGCAGTATTACTTTAAAGGGTCTGCGTTTGCTCACCCAACCTCACCAAACCTCTCAGCCCCAAGAGTGTCCACCCTTATGTCTCATCCAGCTGTGGGTCTAGATATGGTCAATCCAGGTTGCATCACAGCCCCTGAACTCATTGTGTAAGAATTTCTATCTCTTTCACTGTCGTTGTTTCATGGGTTTTTCAAAGTAATTTATTTTCATAATGGGGTTTAGCTGCTTTTCACGGCTGTGTTTATGCCGCTTTCCACCCACTTGACACACTAACAGAGAGATATCAATACATAGGCTTTAAGATTATTACTAGTCAGATATATTCTTGTGCGGTGAATAGGGCGTGTTGAGTCCAGTTCTCTGAGCAAGGAGTAGGTCTTGTCTACTACATATTGGGTTTATGGAACGGTATCTGAGCTAATTTGATACCCTTGTTTTATGTATCACCCCACCTCACCTTTCCCGTTAAGCAGCCATAGTGTGTTTTCTGCATGTGTGACTCTGTTCTGTTTTGTAATTCAGTTCAAGTGTAACGGTTTTTACATTCCCTCTATCAGTGATACCTTAGGAGAAGTGTCCTTTTCTGTGTGACTTATTTCACTTAGAATCGTCGTACCTAAATCCACTCATCATGCTGCTACTAACATTATGACATTGATTTCATGGCTGAGTGATATTCCATTGTACATAAGGACCACAACTTCTTTATCCATTTTTCTCTTTCCTGGGATATTTAAGGTGGAATGAAGTGGAGGTCCTTGTCAACAGAGCAGCCCTCAACTTTGGGGTGCTTGTGTCTTGCTGATTTTTCATTTTCCCAATTTATACCCCCATGAGTGGAAGTGCCCTATGCTCTCTAAGCTGTGTTTTTCAGATGTTTCAGGACACACCGTACACTTCTCCAGAGTGGCTGTTGGCAATTTACATCCCGCCCATCAGTGTAGCAAGGCTCCCATTTCTCCATGCCCTGTCCTGCATTTCTGGTTTTGACACTTTTTTCAGCATGGCCCTTTTGACCGATGGGAAGCGAGACTTCTCTGTAGCGCTGATTTGCCTTTCCAGGTTGCTTGGTTGGCCAAAAAGGGCGTATGCGTTTTTTCCTGAATATATTCAGGAAAAAACGCATACGCCCTTTTTGGCCAAGGGCATCATTGTCAACGTTTTGCCGCTTTTCATGTGCTTTAAAGGCGATTCGTATCTACCTCCTGAAATCTGTTTCGTGCAATTCTGCCTTGATTTCAAATCCTCTTCTTTGCCTTCCCTCAATATATTTGTGGACGAGAGTTATCATTTATAACTCTGCAGGTTTGTGAATTGCAGTGCCCTGAACCTCCATTTTACAACTCGCTTTTTTGGGAGCTGGCCGCAAAAGCGCAGGATGGCTTCAGGCCCTGTTCTGGTTCCGGGGGGCAGGCTGAGCCTGTGGTTAATTCTTCTTCCTGATGGGAAAATAGAGTGACCTGTGCCTGTCCCGACACCAAGAGCTAGTCTCTCGTTGGTTCCCCGTCTTCCCGTTCATCCTCAGGACAAATTGCAACCTGTACGGAACAGGAGGTTAAAGGTGCTGATGCTCCAAGTAGGGAGATTGCTAGTAAAGCGGCTGGAATGGCGAACCCGGGTACAAGGAGATGAGAAATGAGGTGCGTTTTAGAAACCTTTCCCCATCACACGGTGTACCATCTTCTGGGTTTCTCATGCATGTTTTCGATGTAGGAAGATGCCCTTGAAGCTGGAGATTTGGGACCCATGCGATGGGTACCACGCAGTATTACTTTAAAGGGTCTGCGTTTGCTCACCCAACCTCACCAAACCTCTCAGCCCCAAGAGTGTCCACCCTTATGTCTCATCCAGCTGTGGGTCTAGATATGGTCAATCCAGGTTGCATCACAGCCCCTGAACTCATTGTGTAAGAATTTCTATCTCTTTCACTGTCGTTGTTTCATGGGTTTTTCAAAGTAATTTATTTTCATAATGGGGTTTAGCTGCTTTTCACGGCTGTGTTTATGCCGCTTTCCACCCACTTGACACACTAACAGAGAGATATCAATACATAGGCTTTAAGATTATTACTAGTCAGATATATTCTTGTGCGGTGAATAGGGCGTGTTGAGTCCAGTTCTCTGAGCAAGGAGTAGGTCTTGTCTACTACATATTGGGTTTATGGAACGGTATCTGAGCTAATTTGATACCCTTGTTTTATGTATCACCCCACCTCACCTTTCCCGTTAAGCAGCCATAGTGTGTTTTCTGCATGTGTGACTCTGTTCTGTTTTGTAATTCAGTTCAAGTGTAACGGTTTTTACATTCCCTCTATCAGTGATACCTTAGGAGAAGTGTCCTTTTCTGTGTGACTTATTTCACTTAGAATCGTCGTACCTAAATCCACTCATCATGCTGCTACTAACATTATGACATTGATTTCATGGCTGAGTGATATTCCATTGTACATAAGGACCACAACTTCTTTATCCATTTTTCTCTTTCCTGGGATATTTAAGGTGGAATGAAGTGGAGGTCCTTGTCAACAGAGCAGCCCTCAACTTTGGGGTGCTTGTGTCTTGCTGATTTTTCATTTTCCCAATTTATACCCCCATGAGTGGAAGTGCCCTATGCTCTCTAAGCTGTGTTTTTCAGATGTTTCAGGACACACCGTACACTTCTCCAGAGTGGCTGTTGGCAATTTACATCCCGCCCATCAGTGTAGCAAGGCTCCCATTTCTCCATGGCCTGTCCTGCATTTCTGGTTTTGACACTTTTTTCAGCATGGCCCTTTTGACCGATGGGAAGCGAGACTTCTCTGTAGCGCTGATTTGCCTTTCCAGGTTGCTTGGTTGGCCAAAAAGGGCGTATGCGTTTTTTCCTGAATATATTCAGGAAAAAACGCATACGCCCTTTTTGGCCAAGGGCATCATTGTCAACGTTTTGCCGCTTTTCATGTGCTTTAAAGGCGATTCGTATCTACCTCCTGAAATCTGTTTCGTGCAATTCTGCCTTGATTTCAAATCCTCTTCTTTGCCTTCCCTCAATATATTTGTGGACGAGAGTTATCATTTATAACTCTGCAGGTTTGTGAATTGCAGTGCCCTGAACCTCCATTTTACAACTCGCTTTTTTGGGAGCTGGCCGCAAAAGCGCAGGATGGCTTCAGGCCCTGTTCTGGTTCCGGGGGGCAGGCTGAGCCTGTGGTTAATTCTTCTTCCTGATGGGAAAATAGAGTGACCTGTGCCTGTCCCGACACCAAGAGCTAGTCTCTCGTTGGTTCCCCGTCTTCCCGTTCATCCTCAGGACAAATTGCAACCTGTACGGAACAGGAGGTTAAAGGTGCTGATGCTCCAAGTAGGGAGATTGCTAGTAAAGTGGCTGGAATGGCGAACCCGGGCACAAGGAGATGAGAAATGAGGTGCGTTTTAGAAACCTTTCCCCATCACACGGTGTACCATCTTCTGGGTTTCTCATGCATGTTTTCGATGTAGGAAGATGCCCTTGAAGCTGGAGATTTGGGACCCATGCGATGGGTACCACGCAGTATTACTTTAAAGGGTCTGCGTTTGCTCACCCAACCTCACCAAACCTCTCAGCCCCAAGAGTGTCCACCCTTATGTCTCATCCAGCTGTGGGTCTAGATATGGTCAATCCAGGTTGCATCACAGCCCCTGAACTCATTGTGTAAGAATTTCTATCTCTTTCACTGTCGTTGTTTCATGGGTTTTTCAAAGTAATTTATTTTCATAATGGGGTTTAGCTGCTTTTCACGGCTGTGTTTATGCCGCTTTCCACCCACTTGACACACTAACAGAGAGATATCAATACATAGGCTTTAAGATTATTACTAGTCAGATATATTCTTGTGCGGTGAATAGGGCGTGTTGAGTCCAGTTCTCTGAGCAAGGAGTAGGTCTTGTCTACTACATATTGGGTTTATGGAATGGTATCTGAGCTAATTTGATACCCTTGTTTTATGTATCACCCCACCTCACCTTTCCCGTTAAGCAGCCATAGTGTGTTTTCTGCATGTGTGACTCTGTTCTGTTGTGTAATTCAGTTCAAGTGTAACGGTTTTTACATTCCCTCTATCAGTGATACCTTATGAGAAGTGTCCTTTTCTGCATGACTTATTTCACTTAGAATCGTCGTACCTAAATCCACTCATCATGCTGCTACTAACATTATGACATTGATTTCATGGCTGAGTGATATTCCATTGTACATAAGGACCACAACTTCTTTATCCATTTTTCTCTTTCCTGGGATATTTAAGGTGGAATGAAGTGGAGGTCCTTGTCAACAGAGCAGCCCTCAACTTTGGGGTGCTTGTGTCTTGCTGATTTTTCATTTTCCCAATTTATACCCCCATGAGTGGAAGTGCCCTATGCTCTCTAAGCTGTGTTTTTCAGATGTTTCAGGACACACCGTGCACTTCTCCAGACTGGCTGTTGGCAATTTACATCCCGCCCATCAGTGTAGCAAGGCTCCCATTTCTCCATGGCCTGTCCTGCATTTCTGGTTTTGACACTTTTTTCAGCATGGCCCTTTTGACCGATGGGAAGCGAGACTTCTCTGTAGCGCTGATTTGCCTTTCCAGGTTGCTTGGTTGGCCAAAAAGGGCGTATGCGTTTTTTCCTGAATATATTCAGGAAAAAACGCATACGCCCTTTTTGGCCAAGCGCATCATTGTCAACGTTTTGCCGCTTTTCATGTGCTTTAAAGGCGATTCGTATGTACCTCCTGAAATCTGTTTCGTGCAATTCTGCCTTGATTTCAAATCCTCTTCTTTGCCTTCCCTCAATATATTTGTGGACGAGAGTTATCATTTATAACTCTGCAGGTTTGTGAATTGCAGTGCCCTGAACCTCCATTTTACACCTCGCTTTTTTGGGAGCTGGCCGCAAAAGCGCAGGATGGCTTCAGGCCCTGTTCTGGTTCCGGGGGGCAGGCTGAGCCTGTGGTTAATTCTTCTTCCTGATGGGAAAATAGAGTGACCTGTGCCTGTCCCAACACCAAGAGCTAGTCTCTCGTTGGTTCCCCGTCTTCCCGTTCATCCTCAGGACAAATTGCAACCTGTGCGGAACAGGAGGTTAAAGGTGCTGATGCTCCAAGTAGGGAGATTGCTAGTAAAGTGGCTGGAATGGCGAACCCGGGCACAAGGAGATGAGAAATGAGGTGCGTTTTAGAAACCTTTCCCCATCACACGGTGTACCATCTTCTGGGTTTCTCATGCATGTTTTCGATGTAGGAAGATGCCCTTGAAGCTGGAGATTTGGGACCCATGCGATGGGTACCACGCAGTATTACTTTAAAGGGTCTGCGTTTGCTCACCCAACCTCACCAAACCTCTCAGCCCCAAGAGTGTCCACCCTTATGTCTCATCCAGCTGTGGGTCTAGATATGGTCAATCCAGGTTGCATCACAGCCCCTGAACTCATTGTGTAAGAATTTCTATCTCTTTCACTGTCGTTGTTTCATGGGTTTTTCAAAGTAATTTATTTTCATAATGGGGTTTAGCTGCTTTTCACGGCTGTGTTTATGCCGCTTTCCACCCACTTGACACACTAACAGAGAGATATCAATACATAGGTTTTAAGATTATTACTAGTCAGATATATTCTTGTGCGGTGAATAGGGCGTGTTGAGTCCAGTTCTCTGAGCAAGGAGTAGGTCTTGTCTACTACATATTGGGTTTATGGAACGGTATCTGAGCTAATTTGATACCCTTGTTTTATGTATCACCCCACCTCACCTTTCCCGTTAAGCAGCCATAGTGTGTTTTCTGCATGTGTGACTCTGTTCTGTTTTGTAATTCAGTTCAAGTGTAACGGTTTTTACATTCCCTCTATCAGTGATACCTTATGAGAAGTGTCCTTTTCTGCGTGACTTATTTCACTTAGAATCGTCGTACCTAAATCCACTCATCATGCTGCTACTAACATTATGACATTGATTTCATGGCTGAGTGATATTCCATTGTACATAAGGACCACAACTTCTTTATCCATTTTTCTCTTTCCTGGGATATTTAAGGTGGAATGAAGTGGAGGTCCTTGTCAACAGAGCAGCCCTCAACTTTGGGGTGCTTGTGTCTTGCTGATTTTTCATTTTCCCAATTTATACCCCCATGAGTGGAAGTGCCCTATGCTCTCTAAGCTGTGTTTTTCAGATGTTTCAGGACACACCGTGCACTTCTCTAGAGTGGCTGTTGCCAATTTACATCCCGCCCATCAGCGTAGCAAGGCTCCCATTTCTCCATGGCCTGTCCTGCATTTCTGGTTTTGACACTTTTTTCAGCATGGCCCTTTTGAGCGATGGGAAGCGAGACTTCTCTGTAGCGCTGATTTGCCTTTCCAGGTTGCTTGGTTGGCCAAAAAGGGCGTATGCGTTTTTTCCTGAATATATTCAGGAAAAAACGCATACGCCCTTTTTGGCCAAGGGCATCATTGTCAACGTTTTGCCGCTTTTCATGTGCTTTAAAGGCGATTCGTATCTACCTCCTGAAATCTGTTTCGTGCAATTCTGCCTTGATTTCAAATCCTCTTCTTTGCCTTCCCTCAATATATTTGTGGACGAGAGTTATCATTTATAACTCTGCAGGTTTGTGAATTGCAGTGCCCTGAACCTCCATTTTACAACTCGCTTTTTTGGGAGCTGGCCGCAAAAGCGCAGGATGGCTTCAGGCCCTGTTCTGGTTCCGGGGGGCAGGCTGAGCCTGTGGTTAATTCTTCTTCCTGATTGGAAAATAGAGTGACCTGTGCCTGTCCCAACACCAAGAGCTAGTCTCTCGTTGGTTCCCCGTCTTCCCGTTCATCCTCAGGACAAATTGCAACCTGTACAGAACAGGAGGTTAAAGGTGCTGATGCTCCAAGTAGGGAGATTGCTAGTAAAGTGGCTGGAATGGCGAACCCGGGCACAAGGAGATGAGAAATGAGGTGCGTTTTAGAAACCTTTCCCCATCACACGGTGTACCATCTTCTGGGTTTCTCATGCATGTTTTCGATGTAGGAAGATGCCCTTGAACCTGGAGATTTGGGACCCATGCGATGGGTACCACGCAGTATTCCTTTAAAGGGTCTGCGTTTGCTCACCCAACCTCACCAAACCTCTCAGCCCCAAGAGTGTCCACCCTTATGTCTCATCCAGCTGTGGGTCTAGATATGGTCAATCCAGGTTGCATCACAGCCCCTGAACTCATTGTGTAAGAATTTCTATCTCTTTCACTGTCGTTGTTTCATGGGTTTTTCAAAGTAATTTATTTTCATAATGGGGTTTAGCTGCTTTTCACGGCTGTGTTTATGCCGCTTTCCACCCACTTGACACACTAACAGAGAGATATCAATACATAGGCTTTAAGATTATTACTAGTCAGATATATTCTTGTGCGGTGAATAGGGCGTGTTGAGTCCAGTTCTCTGAGCAAGGAGTAGGTCTTGTCTACTACATATTGGGTTTATGGAACGGTATCTGAGCTAATTTGATACCCTTGTTTTATGTATCACCCCACCTCACCTTTCCCGTTAAGCAGCCATAGTGTGTTTTCTGCATGTGTGACTCTGTTCTGTTTTGTAATTCAGTTCAAGTGTAACGGTTTTTACATTCCCTCTATCAGTGATACCTTAGGAGAAGTGTCCTTTTCTGTGTGACTTATTTCACTTAGAATCGTCGTACCTAAATCCACTCATCATGCTGCTACTAACATTATGACATTGATTTCATGGCTGAGTGATATTCCATTGTACATAAGGACCACAACTTCTTTATCCATTTTTCTCTTTCCTGGGATATTTAAGGTGGAATGAAGTGGAGGTCCTTGTCAACAGAGCAGCCCTCAACTTTGGGGTGCTTGTGTCTTGCTGATTTTTCATTTTCCCAATTTATACCCCCATGAGTGGAAGTGCCCTATGCTCTCTAAGCTGTGTTTTTCAGATGTTTCAGGACACACCGTGCACTTCTCCAGAGTGGCTGTTGGCAATTTACATCCCGCCCATCAGTGTAGCAAGGCTCCCATTTCTCCATGGCCTGTCCTGCATTTCTGGTTTTGACACTTTTTTCAGCATGGCCCTTTTGACCGATGGGAAGCGAGACTTCTCTGTAGCGCTGATTTGCCTTTCCAGGTTGCTTGGTTGGCCAAAAAGGGCGTATGCGTTTTTTTCTGAATATATTCAGGAAAAAACGCATACGCCCTTTTTGGCCAAGGGCATCATTGTCAACGTTTTGCCGCTTTTCATGTGCTTTAAAGGCGATTCGTATCTACCTCCTGAAATCTGTTTCGTGCAATTCTGCCTTGATTTCAAATCCTCTTCTTTGCCTTCCCTCAATATATTTGTGGACGAGAGTTATCATTTATAACTCTGCAGGTTTGTGAATTGCAGTGCCCTGAACCTCCATTTTACAACTCGCTTTTTTGGGAGCTGGCCGCAAAAGCACAGGATGGCTTCAGGCCCTGTTCTGGTTCCGGGGGGCAGGCTGAGCCTGTGGTTAATTCTTCTTCCTGATGGGAAAATAGAGTGACCTGTGCCTGTCCCGACACCAAGAGCTAGTCTCTCGTTGGTTCCCCGTCTTCCCGTTCATCCTCAGGACAAATTGCAACCTGTACGGAACAGGAGGTTAAAGGTGCTGATGCTCCAAGTAGGGAGATTGCTAGTAAAGTGGCTGGAATGGCGAACCCGGGCACAAGGAGATGAGAAATGAGGTGCGTTTTAGAAACCTTTCCCCATCACACGGTGTACCATCTTCTGGGTTTCTCATGCATGTTTTCGATGTAGGAAGATGCCCTTGAAGCTGGAGATTTGGGACCCATGCGATGGGTACCATGCAGTATTACTTTAAAGGGTCTGCGTTTGCTCACCCAACCTCACCAAACCTCTCAGCCCCAAGAGTGTCCACCCTTATGTCTCATCCAGCTGTGGGTCTAGATATGGTCAATCCAGGTTGCATCACAGCCCCTGAACTCATTGTGTAAGAATTTCTATCTCTTTCACTGTCGTTGTTTCATGGGTTTTTCAAAGTAATTTATTTTCATAATGGGGTTTAGCTGCTTTTCACGGCTGTGTTTATGCCGCTTTCCACCCACTTGACACACTAACAGAGAGATATCAATACATAGGCTTTAAGATTATTACTAGTCAGATATATTCTTGTGCGGTGAATAGGGCGTGTTGAGTCCAGTTCTCTGAGCAAGGAGTAGGTCTTGTCTACTACATATTGGGTTTATGGAACGGTATCTGAGCTAATTTGATACCCTTGTTTTATGTATCACCCCACCTCACCTTTCCCGTTAAGCAGCCATAGTGTGTTTTCTGCATGTGTGACTCTGTTCTGTTTTGTAATTCAGTTCAAGTGTAACGGTTTTTACATTCCCTCTATCAGTGATACCTTAGGAGAAGTGTCCTTTTCTGTGTGACTTATTTCACTTAGAATCGTCGTACCTAAATCCACTCATCATGCTGCTACTAACATTATGACATTGATTTCATGGCTGAGTGATATTCCATTGTACATAAGGACCACAACTTCTTTATCCATTTTTCTCTTTCCTGGGATATTTAAGGTGGAATGAAGTGGAGGTCCTTGTCAACAGAGCAGCCCTCAACTTTGGGGTGCTTGTGTCTTGCTGATTTTTCATTTTCCCAATTTATACCCCCATGAGTGGAAGTGCCCTATGCTCTCTAAGCTGTGTTTTTCAGATGTTTCAGGACACACCGTACACTTCTCCAGAGTGGCTGTTGGCAATTTACATCCCGCCCATCAGTGTAGCAAGGCTCCCATTTCTCCATGCCCTGTCCTGCATTTCTGGTTTTGACACTTTTTTCAGCATGGCCCTTTTGACCGATGGGAAGCGAGACTTCTCTGTAGCGCTGATTTGCCTTTCCAGGTTGCTTGGTTGGCCAAAAAGGGCGTATGCGTTTTTTCCTGAATATATTCAGGAAAAAACGCATACGCCCTTTTTGGCCAAGGGCATCATTGTCAACGTTTTGCCGCTTTTCATGTGCTTTAAAGGCGATTCGTATCTACCTCCTGAAATCTGTTTCGTGCAATTCTGCCTTGATTTCAAATCCTCTTCTTTGCCTTCCCTCAATATATTTGTGGACGAGAGTTATCATTTATAACTCTGCAGGTTTGTGAATTGCAGTGCCCTGAACCTCCATTTTACAACTCGCTTTTTTGGGAGCTGGCCGCAAAAGCGCAGGATGGCTTCAGGCCCTGTTCTGGTTCCGGGGGGCAGGCTGAGCCTGTGGTTAATTCTTCTTCCTGATGGGAAAATAGAGTGACCTGTGCCTGTCCCGACACCAAGAGCTAGTCTCTCGTTGGTTCCCCGTCTTCCCGTTCATCCTCAGGACAAATTGCAACCTGTACGGAACAGGAGGTTAAAGGTGCTGATGCTCCAAGTAGGGAGATTGCTAGTAAAGCGGCTGGAATGGCGAACCCGGGTACAAGGAGATGAGAAATGAGGTGCGTTTTAGAAACCTTTCCCCATCACACGGTGTACCATCTTCTGGGTTTCTCATGCATGTTTTCGATGTAGGAAGATGCCCTTGAAGCTGGAGATTTGGGACCCATGCGATGGGTACCACGCAGTATTACTTTAAAGGGTCTGCGTTTGCTCACCCAACCTCACCAAACCTCTCAGCCCCAAGAGTGTCCACCCTTATGTCTCATCCAGCTGTGGGTCTAGATATGGTCAATCCAGGTTGCATCACAGCCCCTGAACTCATTGTGTAAGAATTTCTATCTCTTTCACTGTCGTTGTTTCATGGGTTTTTCAAAGTAATTTATTTTCATAATGGGGTTTAGCTGCTTTTCACGGCTGTGTTTATGCCGCTTTCCACCCACTTGACACACTAACAGAGAGATATCAATACATAGGCTTTAAGATTATTACTAGTCAGATATATTCTTGTGCGGTGAATAGGGCGTGTTGAGTCCAGTTCTCTGAGCAAGGAGTAGGTCTTGTCTACTACATATTGGGTTTATGGAACGGTATCTGAGCTAATTTGATACCCTTGTTTTATGTATCACCCCACCTCACCTTTCCCGTTAAGCAGCCATAGTGTGTTTTCTGCATGTGTGACTCTGTTCTGTTTTGTAATTCAGTTCAAGTGTAACGGTTTTTACATTCCCTCTATCAGTGATACCTTAGGAGAAGTGTCCTTTTCTGTGTGACTTATTTCACTTAGAATCGTCGTACCTAAATCCACTCATCATGCTGCTACTAACATTATGACATTGATTTCATGGCTGAGTGATATTCCATTGTACATAAGGACCACAACTTCTTTATCCATTTTTCTCTTTCCTGGGATATTTAAGGTGGAATGAAGTGGAGGTCCTTGTCAACAGAGCAGCCCTCAACTTTGGGGTGCTTGTGTCTTGCTGATTTTTCATTTTCCCAATTTATACCCCCATGAGTGGAAGTGCCCTATGCTCTCTAAGCTGTGTTTTTCAGATGTTTCAGGACACACCGTACACTTCTCCAGAGTGGCTGTTGGCAATTTACATCCCGCCCATCAGTGTAGCAAGGCTCCCATTTCTCCATGGCCTGTCCTGCATTTCTGGTTTTGACACTTTTTTCAGCATGGCCCTTTTGACCGATGGGAAGCGAGACTTCTCTGTAGCGCTGATTTGCCTTTCCAGGTTGCTTGGTTGGCCAAAAAGGGCGTATGCGTTTTTTCCTGAATATATTCAGGAAAAAACGCATACGCCCTTTTTGGCCAAGGGCATCATTGTCAACGTTTTGCCGCTTTTCATGTGCTTTAAAGGCGATTCGTATCTACCTCCTGAAATCTGTTTCGTGCAATTCTGCCTTGATTTCAAATCCTCTTCTTTGCCTTCCCTCAATATATTTGTGGACGAGAGTTATCATTTATAACTCTGCAGGTTTGTGAATTGCAGTGCCCTGAACCTCCATTTTACAACTCGCTTTTTTGGGAGCTGGCCGCAAAAGCGCAGGATGGCTTCAGGCCCTGTTCTGGTTCCGGGGGGCAGGCTGAGCCTGTGGTTAATTCTTCTTCCTGATGGGAAAATAGAGTGACCTGTGCCTGTCCCGACACCAAGAGCTAGTCTCTCGTTGGTTCCCCGTCTTCCCGTTCATCCTCAGGACAAATTGCAACCTGTACGGAACAGGAGGTTAAAGGTGCTGATGCTCCAAGTAGGGAGATTGCTAGTAAAGTGGCTGGAATGGCGAACCCGGGCACAAGGAGATGAGAAATGAGGTGCGTTTTAGAAACCTTTCCCCATCACACGGTGTACCATCTTCTGGGTTTCTCATGCATGTTTTCGATGTAGGAAGATGCCCTTGAAGCTGGAGATTTGGGACCCATGCGATGGGTACCACGCAGTATTACTTTAAAGGGTCTGCGTTTGCTCACCCAACCTCACCAAACCTCTCAGCCCCAAGAGTGTCCACCCTTATGTCTCATCCAGCTGTGGGTCTAGATATGGTCAATCCAGGTTGCATCACAGCCCCTGAACTCATTGTGTAAGAATTTCTATCTCTTTCACTGTCGTTGTTTCATGGGTTTTTCAAAGTAATTTATTTTCATAATGGGGTTTAGCTGCTTTTCACGGCTGTGTTTATGCCGCTTTCCACCCACTTGACACACTAACAGAGAGATATCAATACATAGGCTTTAAGATTATTACTAGTCAGATATATTCTTGTGCGGTGAATAGGGCGTGTTGAGTCCAGTTCTCTGAGCAAGGAGTAGGTCTTGTCTACTACATATTGGGTTTATGGAATGGTATCTGAGCTAATTTGATACCCTTGTTTTATGTATCACCCCACCTCACCTTTCCCGTTAAGCAGCCATAGTGTGTTTTCTGCATGTGTGACTCTGTTCTGTTGTGTAATTCAGTTCAAGTGTAACGGTTTTTACATTCCCTCTATCAGTGATACCTTATGAGAAGTGTCCTTTTCTGCGTGACTTATTTCACTTAGAATCGTCGTACCTAAATCCACTCATCATGCTGCTACTAACATTATGACATTGATTTCATGGCTGAGTGATATTCCATTGTACATAAGGACCACAACTTCTTTATCCATTTTTCTCTTTCCTGGGATATTTAAGGTGGAATGAAGTGGAGGTCCTTGTCAACAGAGCAGCCCTCAACTTTGGGGTGCTTGTGTCTTGCTGATTTTTCATTTTCCCAATTTATACCCCCATGAGTGGAAGTGCCCTATGCTCTCTAAGCTGTGTTTTTCAGATGTTTCAGGACACACCGTGCACTTCTCCAGACTGGCTGTTGGCAATTTACATCCCGCCCATCAGTGTAGCAAGGCTCCCATTTCTCCATGGCCTGTCCTGCATTTCTGGTTTTGACACTTTTTTCAGCATGGCCCTTTTGACCGATGGGAAGCGAGACTTCTCTGTAGCGCTGATTTGCCTTTCCAGGTTGCTTGGTTGGCCAAAAAGGGCGTATGCGTTTTTTCCTGAATATATTCAGGAAAAAACGCATACGCCCTTTTTGGCCAAGCGCATCATTGTCAACGTTTTGCCGCTTTTCATGTGCTTTAAAGGCGATTCGTATGTACCTCCTGAAATCTGTTTCGTGCAATTCTGCCTTGATTTCAAATCCTCTTCTTTGCCTTCCCTCAATATATTTGTGGACGAGAGTTATCATTTATAACTCTGCAGGTTTGTGAATTGCAGTGCCCTGAACCTCCATTTTACACCTCGCTTTTTTGGGAGCTGGCCGCAAAAGCGCAGGATGGCTTCAGGCCCTGTTCTGGTTCCGGGGGGCAGGCTGAGCCTGTGGTTAATTCTTCTTCCTGATGGGAAAATAGAGTGACCTGTGCCTGTCCCAACACCAAGAGCTAGTCTCTCGTTGGTTCCCCGTCTTCCCGTTCATCCTCAGGACAAATTGCAACCTGTGCGGAACAGGAGGTTAAAGGTGCTGATGCTCCAAGTAGGGAGATTGCTAGTAAAGTGGCTGGAATGGCGAACCCGGGCACAAGGAGATGAGAAATGAGGTGCGTTTTAGAAACCTTTCCCCATCACACGGTGTACCATCTTCTGGGTTTCTCATGCATGTTTTCGATGTAGGAAGATGCCCTTGAAGCTGGAGATTTGGGACCCATGCGATGGGTACCACGCAGTATTACTTTAAAGGGTCTGCGTTTGCTCACCCAACCTCACCAAACCTCTCAGCCCCAAGAGTGTCCACCCTTATGTCTCATCCAGCTGTGGGTCTAGATATGGTCAATCCAGGTTGCATCACAGCCCCTGAACTCATTGTGTAAGAATTTCTATCTCTTTCACTGTCGTTGTTTCATGGGTTTTTCAAAGTAATTTATTTTCATAATGGGGTTTAGCTGCTTTTCACGGCTGTGTTTATGCCGCTTTCCACCCACTTGACACACTAACAGAGAGATATCAATACATAGGTTTTAAGATTATTACTAGTCAGATATATTCTTGTGCGGTGAATAGGGCGTGTTGAGTCCAGTTCTCTGAGCAAGGAGTAGGTCTTGTCTACTACATATTGGGTTTATGGAACGGTATCTGAGCTAATTTGATACCCTTGTTTTATGTATCACCCCACCTCACCTTTCCCGTTAAGCAGCCATAGTGTGTTTTCTGCATGTGTGACTCTGTTCTGTTTTGTAATTCAGTTCAAGTGTAACGGTTTTTACATTCCCTCTATCAGTGATACCTTATGAGAAGTGTCCTTTTCTGCGTGACTTATTTCACTTAGAATAGTCGTACCTAAATCCACTCATCATGCTGCTACTAACATTATGACATTGATTTCATGGCTGAGTGATATTCCATTGTACATAAGGACCACAACTTCTTTATCCATTTTTCTCTTTCCTGGGATATTTAAGGTGGAATGAAGTGGAGGTCCTTGTCAACAGAGCAGCCCTCAACTTTGGGGTGCTTGTGTCTTGCTGATTTTTAATTTTCCCAATTTATACCCCCATGAGTGGAAGTGCCCTATGCTCTCTAAGCTGTGTTTTTTAGGTGTTTCAGGACACACCGTACACTTCTCCAGAGTGGCTGTTGGCAATTTACATCCCGCCCATCAGTGTAGCAAGGCTCCCATTTCTCCATGGCCTGTCCTGCATTTCTGGTTTTGACACTTTTTTCAGCATGGCCCTTTTGACCGATGGGAAGCGAGACTTCTCTGTAGCGCTGATTTGCCTTTCCAGGTTGCTTGGTTGGCCAAAAAGGGCGTATGCGTTTTTTCCTGAATATATTCAGGAAAAAACGCATACGCCCTTTTTGGCCAAGGGCATCATTGTCAACGTTTTGCCGCTTTTCATGTGCTTTAAAGGCGATTCGTATCTACCTCCTGAAATCTGTTTCGTGCAATTCTGCCTTGATTTCAAATCCTCTTCTTTGCCTTCCCTCAATATATTTGTGGACGAGAGTTATCATTTATAACTCTGCAGGTTTGTGAATTGCAGTGCCCTGAACCTCCATTTTACAACTCGCTTTTTTGGGAGCTGGCCGCAAAAGCACAGGATGGCTTCAGGCCCTGTTCTGGTTCCAGGGGGCAGGCTGAGCCTGTGGTTAATTCTTTTTCCTGATGGGAAAATAGAGTGACCTGTGCCTGTCCCAACACCAAGAGCTAGTCTCTCGTTGGTTCCCCGTCTTCCCGTTCATCCTCAGGACAAATTGCAACCTGTACAGAACAGGAGGTTAAAGGTGCTGATGCTCCAAGTAGGGAGATTGCTAGTAAAGTGGCTGGAATGGCGAACCCGGGCACAAGGAGATGAGAAATTAGGTGCGTTTTAGAAACCTTTCCCCATCACACGGTGTACCATCTTCTGGGTTTCTCATGCATGTTTTCGATGTAGGAAGATGCCCTTGAAGCTGGAGATTTGGGACCCATGCGATGGGTACCACGCAGTATTACTTTAAAGGGTCTGCGTTTGCTCACCCAACCTCACCAAACCTCTCAGCCCCAAGAATGTCCACCCTTATGTCTCATCCAGCTGTGGGTCTAGATATGGTCAATCCAGGTTGCATCACAGCCCCTGAACTCATTGTGTAAGAATTTCTATCTCTTTCACTGTCGTTGTTTCATGGGTTTTTCAAAGTAATTTATTTTCATAATGGGGTTTAGCTGCTTTTCACGGCTGTGTTTATGCCGCTTTCCACCCACTTGACACACTAACAGAGAGATATCAATACATAGGCTTTAAGATTATTACTAGTCAGATATATTCTTGTGCGGTGAATAGGGCGTGTTGAGTCCAGTTCTCTGAGCAAGGAGTAGGTCTTGTCTACTACATATTGGGTTTATGGAACGGTATCTGAGCTAATTTGATACCCTTGTTTTATGTATCACCCCACCTCACCTTTCCCGTTAAGCAGCCATAGTGTGTTTTCTGCATGTGTGACTCTGTTCTGTTTTGTAATTCAGTTCAAGTGTAACGGTTTTTACATTCCCTCTATCAGTGATACCTTAGGAGAAGTGTCCTTTTCTGTGTGACTTATTTCACTTAGAATCGTCGTACCTAAATCCACTCATCATGCTGCTACTAACATTATGACATTGATTTCATGGCTGAGTGATATTCCATTGTACATAAGGACCACAACTTCTTTATCCATTTTTCTCTTTCCTGGGATATTTAAGGTGGAATGAAGTGGAGGTCCTTGTCAACAGAGCAGCCCTCAACTTTGGGGTGCTTGTGTCTTGCTGATTTTTCATTTTCCCAATTTATACCCCCATGAGTGGAAGTGCCCTATGCTCTCTAAGCTGTGTTTTTCAGATGTTTCAGGACACACCGTACACTTCTCCAGAGTGGCTGTTGGCAATTTACATCCCGCCCATTAGTGTAGCAAGGCTCCCATTTCTCCATGGCCTGTCCTGCATTTCTGGTTTTGACACTTTTTTCAGCATGGCCCTTTTGACCGATGGGAAGCGAGACTTCTCTGTAGCGCTGATTTGCCTTTCCAGGTTGCTTGGTTGGCCAAAAAGGGCGTATGCGTTTTTTCCTGAATATATTCAGGAAAAAACGCATACGCCCTTTTTGGCCAAGGGCATCATTGTCAACGTTTTGCCGCTTTTCATGTGCTTTAAAGGCGATTCGTATCTACCTCCTGAAATCTGTTTCGTGCAATTCTGCCTTGATTTCAAATCCTCTTCTTTGCCTTCCCTCAATATATTTGTGGACGAGAGTTATCATTTATAACTCTGCAGGTTTGTGAATTGCAGTGCCCTGAACCTCCATTTTACAACTCGCTTTTTTGGGAGCTGGCCGCAAAAGCGCAGGATGGCTTCAGGCCCTGTTCTGGTTCCGGGGGGCAGGCTGAGCCTGTGGTTAATTCTTCTTCCTGATGGGAAAATAGAGTGACCTGTGCCTGTCCCGACACCAAGAGCTAGTCTCTCGTTGGTTCCCCGTCTTGCCGTTCATCCTCAGGACAAATTGCAACCTGTACGGAACAGGTTAAAGGTGCTGATGCTCCAAGTAGGGAGATTGCTACTAAAGCGGCTGGAATGGTGAACCCAGGCACAAGGAGATGAGAAATGAGGTGCGTTTTAGAAACATTTCCCCATCACACGGTGTACCATCTTCTGGGTTTCTCATGCATGTTTTCGATGTAGGAAGATGCCCTTGAACCTGGAGATTTGGGACCCATGGGACGGGTACCACGCAGTATTACTTTAAAGGGTCTGCGTTTGCTCACCCAACCTCACCAAACCTCTCAGCCCCAAGAGTGTCCACCCTTATGTCTCACCCAGTTGTGGGTCTAGATATGGTCAATCCAGGTTGCATCACAGCCCCTGAACGCATTTTCTAAAAATTTCTCTCTCTTTCACTGTCTTTGTTTCATGGGTTTTTCAAAGTAATTTATTTTTATAATGCGGTTTAGCTGCTTTTCACTGCTGTGTTTATGCCGCTTTACACCCACTTGACACACTAACAGAGAGATATCAATACATAGGTTTTAAGATTATTCCTAGTCAGATATATTCTTGTGCGGTGAATAGGGCGTGTTGAGTCCAGTTCTCTGAGCAAGGAGTAGGTCTTGTCTATTACATATTGGGTTTATGGAACGGTATCTGAGCTAATTTGAAACCCTTGTTTTATGTATCACCCCACCTCACCTTTCCCGTTAAGCAGCCATAGTGTGTTTTCTGCATGTGTGACTCTGTTCTGTTTTGTAATTCAGTTCAAGTGTAACGGTTTTTACATTCCCTCTATAAGTGATACCTTATGAGAAGTGTCCTTTTCTGTGTGACTTATTTCACTTAGAATCGTCGTACCTAAATCCACTCATCATGCTGCTACTAGTCTTATGACATTGATTTCATGGCTGAGTGATATTCCATTGTACATAAGGACCACAACTTCTTTATCCATTTTTCTCTTTCCTGGGATATTGAAGGTGGAATGAAGTGGAGGTCCTTGTCAACAGAGCAGCCCTAAACTTTGGGGTGCTTATGTCTTGCTGATTTTTAATTTTCCCAATTTATAACCCCATGAGTGGAAGTACCGTATGCTCTCTAAGCTGTGTTTTTCAGGTGTTTCAGGACACAACGTACAGTTCTCCAGAGTGGCTGTTGGCAATTTACATCCCGCCCATCTGTGTAGCAAGGCTCCCATTTCTCCATGGCCTGTCCTGCATTTCTGGTTTTGACACGTTTTTCAGCATGGCCCTTTTGACCGATGGGTAGCGAGTCTTCTTTGTAGCCCTGATTTGCCTTTCCAGGTTGCTTGGTTGGCCAAAAAGGGCGTATGCGTTTTTTCCTGAATATATTCAGGAAAAAACGCATACGCCCTTTTTGGCCAAGGGCATCATTGTCAACGTTTTGCCTCTTTTCATGTGCTTTAAAGGCGATTCGAATGTACCTCCTGAAATCTGTTTCCTGCAATTCTGCCTTGATTTCAAATCCTCTTCTTTGCCTTCCCTCAATATATTTGTGGACGAGAGTTATCATTTATAACTCTGCAGGTTTGTGAATTGCAGTGCCCTGAAGCTCCATTTTACAACTCGCTCTTTTGGGAGCTGGCCACAGAAGCTCAGGATGGCTTCAGGCCCTGTTCTGGTTCCAGGGTGCAGGCTGAGCCTGTGGTTAATTCTTCTTCCTGATGGGAAAATAGAGTGACCTGTGACTGTGTCCACACTAACAGCTAGTCTCTCATTGGTTCCCCGTCTTCCCGTTCATCCTCAGGACAAATTGCAACCTGTACGGAACAGGAGGTTAAAGGTGCTGATGCTCCAAGTAGGGAGATTGCTTATAAAGTGGCTGGAATGGCGAACCCGGGCACAAGGAGGTGAGAAATGAGGTGCGTTTTAGAAACCTTTCCCCATCACACGGTGTACCATCTTCTGGGTTTCTCATGCATGTTTTCGATGTAGGAACATGCCCTTGATCCTGGAGATTTGGGACCCATGGATTGGGTTCCACACAGTATTACTTTAAAGGGTCTGCGTTTGCACACCCAACCTCACCAAACCTCTCAGCCCCAAGAGTGTCCACCCTTATGTCTCATCCACCTGTGGGTCTACATATGGTCAATCCAGGTTGCATCACAGCCCCTGAACGCATTGTGTAAGAATTTCTCTCTCTTTCACTGTCTTTATTTCATGGGTTTTTCAAAGTAATTTATTTTTATAATGGGGTTTAGCTGCTTTTCACTGCTGTGTTTATTCCGCTTTACACCCACTTGACACACTAACAGAGAGATATCAATACATAGGTTTTAAGCTTATTACTAGTCAGATAGATTCTTGTGCGGTGAATAGGGCATGTTGAGTCCAGTTCTCTGAGCAAGGAGTAGGTCTTGTCTATTACATATTGGGTTTATGGAACGGTATCTGAGCTAATTTGAAACCCTTGTTTTATGTATCACCCCACCTCACCTTTCCCGTTAAGCAGCCATAGTGTGTTTTCTGCATGTGTGACTCTGTTCTGTTTTGTAATTCAGTTCAAGTGTAACGGTTTTTACATTCCCTCTATCAGTGATACCTTATGAGAAGTGTCCTTTTCTGTGTGACTTATTTCACTTAGAATCGTCGTACCTAAATCCACTCATCATGCTTCTACTAGCCTTATGACATTGATTTCATGGCTGAGTGATATTCCATTGTACATAAGGACCACAACTTCTTTATCCATTTTTCTGTTTCCTGGGATATTTAAGGTGGAATGAAGTGGAGGTCCTTGTCAACAGAGCAGCCCTAAACTTTGGGGAGCTGGTGTCTTGCTGATTTTTCATTTTCCCAATTTATACCCCCCATGAGTGGAAGTGCCCTATGCTCTCTAAGCTGTGTTTTTTAGGTGTTTCAGGACACACCGTACACTTCTCCAGAGTGGCTGTTGGCAATTTACATCCCGCCCATCAGTGTAGCAAGGCTCCCATTTCTCCATGGCCTGTCCTGCATTTCTGGTTTTGACACGTTTTTCAGCATGGCCCTTTTGACCGATGGGTAGCGAGTCTTCTTTGTAGGCCTGATTTGCCTTTCCAGGTTGCTTGGTTGGCCAAAAAGGGCGTATGCGTTTTTTCCTGAATATATTCAGGAAAAAACGCATACGCCCTTTTTGGCCAAGGGCATCATTGTCAACGTTTTGCCACTTTTCATGTGCTTTAAAGGCGATTCGAATCTACCTCCTGAATTCTGTTTCGTGCAATTCTGCCTTGATTTCAAATCCTCTTCTTTGCCTTCCCTCAATATATTTGTGGACGAGAGTTATCATTTATAACTCTGCAGGTTTGTGAATTGCAGTGCCCTGAACCTCCATTTTACAACTCGCTTTTTTGGGAGCTGGCCGCAAAAGTGCAGGATGGCTTCAGGCCCTGTTCTGTTTCCGGGGGGCAGGCTGAGCCTGTGGTTAATTCTTCTTCCTGATGGGAAAATAGAGTGACCTGTGCCTGTCCCAACACCAAGAGATAGTCTCTCGTTGGTTCCCCGTCTTCCCGTTCATCCTCAGGACAAATTGCAACCTGTACGGAACAGGAGGTTAAAGGTGCTGATGCTCCAAGTAGGGAGATTGCTAGTAAAGTGGCTGGAATGGCGAACCCGGGCACAAGGAGATGAGAAATGAGGTGCGTTTTAGAAACCTTTCCCCATCACACGGTGTACCATCTTCTGGGTTTCTCATGCATGTTTTCGATGTAGGAAGATGCCCTTGAAGCTGGAGATTTGGGACCCATGCGATGGGTACCACGCAGTATTACTTTAAAGGGTCGGCGTTTGCTCACCCAACCTCACCAAACCTCTCAGCCGCAAGAGTGTCCACCCTTATGTCTCATCCAGCTGTGGGTCTAGATATGGTCAATCCAGGTTGCATCACAGCCCCTGAACTCATTGTGTAAGAATTTCTATCTCTTTCACTGTCGTTGTTTCATGGGTTTTTCAAAGTAATTTATTTTTATAATGGTGTTTTGCTGCTTTTCACTGCTGTGTTTATGCCGCTTTACACCCACTTGACACACTAACAGAGAGATATCAATACATAGGTTTTAAGCTTATTACTAGTCAGATAGATTCTTGTGCGGTGAATAGGGCATGTTGAGTCCAGTTCTCTGAGCAAGGAGTAGGTCTTGTCTATTACATATTGGGTTTATGGAACGGTATCTGAGCTAATTTGAAACCCTTGTTTTATGTATCACCCCAGCTCACCTTTCCCGTTAAGCAGCCATAGTGTGTTTTCTGCATGTGTGACTCTGTTCTGTTTTGTAATTCAGTTCAAGTGTAACGGTTTTTACATTCCCTCTATCAGTGATACCTTATGAGAAGTGTCCTTTTCTGTGTGACTTATTTCACTTAGAATCGTCGTACCTAAATCCACTCATCATGCTTCTACTAGCCTTATGACATTGATTTCATGGCTGACTGATATTCCATTGTACATAAGGACCACAACTTCTTTATCCATTTTTCTCTTTCCTGGGATATTTAAGGTGGAATGAAGTGGAGGTCCTTGTCAACAGAGCAGCCCTAAACTTTGGGGTGCTTGTGTCTTGCTGATTTTTCATTTTCCCTATTTATACCCCCATGAGTGGAAGTGCCCTATGCTTTCTAAGCTGTGTTTTTTAGATGTTTTAGGACTCACTGCACACTTCTCCAGAGTGGCTGTTGGCAATTTACATCCCGCCCATCAGTGTAGCAAGGCTCCCATTTCTCCATGGCCTGTCCTGCGTTTCTGGGTTTTACACGTTTTTCAGCATGGCCCTTTTGACCGATGGGTAGCGAGTCTTCTTTGTAGCGCTGATTTGCCTTTCCAGGTTGCTTGGTTGGCCAAAAAGGGCGTATGCGTTTTTTCCTGAATATATTCAGGAGAAAACGCATATGCCCTTTTTGGCCAAGGGCATCATTGTCAACGTTTTTCCGCTTTTCATGTGCTTTAAAGGCGATTCGAATCTACCTCCTGAAATCTGTTTCCTGCAATTCTGCCTTGATTTCAAATCCTCTTCTTTGCCTTCCCTCAATATATTTGTGGACGAGAGTTATCATTTATAACTCTGCAGGTTTGTGAATTGCAGTGCCCTGAAGCTCCATTTTACAACTCGCTTTTTTGAGAGCTGGCCGCAAAAGTGCATGATGGTTTCACGCCCTCTTAGGCTTCCGGGGGGCAGGCTGAGCCTGTGGTTAATTCTTCTTCCTGATGGGAAAATAGAGTGACCAGTGCCTGTGTCCACACCAAGAGCTAGTCTCTCATTGGTTCCCCGTCTTGCCGTTCATCCTCAGGACAAATTGCAACCTGTACGGAACAGGTTAAAGGTGCTGATGCTCCAAGTAGGGAGATTGCTACTAAAGCGGCTGGAATGGTGAACCCAGGCACAAGGAGATGAGAAATGAGGTGCGTTTTAGAAACATTTCCCCATCACACGGTGTACCATCTTCTGGGTTTCTCATGCATGTTTTCGATGTAGGAAGATGCCCTTGAACCTGGAGATTTGGGACCCATGGGACGGGTACCACGCAGTATTACTTTAAAGGGTCTGCGTTTGCTCACCCAACCTCACCAAACCTCTCAGCCCCAAGAGTGTCCACCCTTATGTCTCACCCAGTTGTGGGTCTAGATATGGTCAATCCAGGTTGCATCACAGCCCCTGAACGCATTTTCTAAAAATTTCTCTCTCTTTCACTGTCTTTGTTTCATGGGTTTTTCAAAGTAATTTATTTTTATAATGCGGTTTAGCTGCTTTTCACTGCTGTGTTTATGCCGCTTTACACCCACTTGACACACTAACAGAGAGATATCAATACATAGGTTTTAAGATTATTCCTAGTCAGATATATTCTTGTGCGGTGAATAGGGCGTGTTGAGTCCAGTTCTCTGAGCAAGGAGTAGGTCTTGTCTATTACATATTGGGTTTATGGAACGGTATCTGAGCTAATTTGAAACCCTTGTTTTATGTATCACCCCACCTCACCTTTCCCGTTAAGCAGCCATAGTGTGTTTTCTGCATGTGTGACTCTGTTCTGTTTTGTAATTCAGTTCAAGTGTAACGGTTTTTACATTCCCTCTATCAGTGATACCTTATGAGAAGTGTCCTTTTCTGTGTGACTTATTTCACTTAGAATCGTCGTACCTAAATCCACTCATCATGCTGCTACTAGTCTTATGACATTGATTTCATGGCTGAGTGATATTCCATTGTACATAAGGACCACAACTTCTTTATCCATTTTTCTCTTTCCTGGGATATTGAAGGTGGAATGAAGTGGAGGTCCTTGTCAACAGAGCAGCCCTAAACTTTGGGGTGCTTATGTCTTGCTGATTTTTAATTTTCCCAATTTATAACCCAATGAGTGGAAGTACCGTATGCTCTCTAAGCTGTGTTTTTCAGGTGTTTCAGGACACAACGTACACTTCTCCAGAGTGGCTGTTGGCAATTTACATCCCGCCCATCTGTGTAGCAAGGCTCCCATTTCTCCATGGCCTGTCCTGCATTTCTGGTTTTGACACGTTTTTCAGCATGGCCCTTTTGACCGATGGGTAGCGAGTCTTCTTTGTAGCCCTGATTTGCCTTTCCAGGTTGCTTGGTTGGCCAAAAAGGGCGTATGCGTTTTTTCCTGAATATATTCAGGAAAAAACGCATACGCCCTTTTTGGCCAAGGGCATCATTGTCAACGTTTTGCCACTTTTCATGTGCTTTAAAGGCGATTCGAATGTACCTCCTGAAATCTGTTTCCTGCAATTCTGCCTTGATTTCAAATCCTCTTCTTTGCCTTCCCTCAATATATTTGTGGACGAGAGTTATCATTTATAACTCTGCAGGTTTGTGAATTGCAGTGCCCTGAAGCTCCATTTTACAACTCGCTCTTTTGGGAGCTGGCCACAGAAGCTCAGGATGGCTTCAGGCCCTGTTCTGGTTCCAGGGGGCAGGCTGAGCCTGTGGTTAATTCTTCTTCCTGATGGGAAAATAGAGTGACCTGTGCCTGTGTCCACACTAACAGCTAGTCTCTCATTGGTTCCCCGTCTTCCCGTTCATCCTCAGGACAAATTGCAACCTGTACGGAACAGGAGGTTAAAGGTGCTGATGCTCCAAGTAGGGAGATTGCTTATAAAGTGGCTGGAATGGCGAACCCGGGCACAAGGAGGTGAGAAATGAGGTGCGTTTTAGAAACCTTTCCCCATCACACGGTGTACCATCTTCTGGGTTTCTCATGCATGTTTTCGATGTAGGAAGATGCCCTTGATCCTGGAGATTTGGGACCCATGGATTGGGTTCCACACAGTATTACTTTAAAGGGTCTGCGTTTGCACACCCAACCTCACCAAACCTCTCAGCCCCAAGAGTGTCCACCCTTATGTCTCATCCACCTGTGGGTCTACATATGGTCAATCCAGGTTGCATCACAGCCCCTGAACGCATTGTGTAAGAATTTCTCTCTCTTTCACTGTCTTTGTTTCATGGGTTTTTCAAAGTAATTTATTTTTATAATGGGGTTTAGCTGCTTTTCACTGCTGTGTTTATGCCGCTTTACACCCACTTGACACACTAACAGAGAGATATCAATACATAGGTTTTAAGCTTATTACTAGTCAGATAGATTCTTGTGCGGTGAATAGGGCATGTTGAGTCCAGTTCTCTGAGCAAGGAGTAGGTCTTGTCTATTACATATTGGGTTTATGGAACGGTATCGGAGCTAATTTGAAACCCTTGTTTTATGTATCACCCCACCTCACCTTTCCCGTTAAGCAGCCATAGTGTGTTTTCTGCATGTGTGACTCTGTTCTGTTTTGTAATTCAGTTCAAGTGTAACGGTTTTTACATTCCCTCTATCAGTGATACCTTATGAGAAGTGTCCTTTTCTGTGTGACTTATTTCACTTAGAATCGTCGTACCTAAATCCACTCATCATGCTTCTACTAGCCTTATGACATTGATTTCATGGCTGAGTGATATTCCATTGTACATAAGGACCACAACTTCTTTATCCATTTTTCTGTTTCCTGGGATATTTAAGGTGGAATGAAGTGGAGGTCCTTGTCAACAGAGCAGCCCTCAACGTTGGGGTGCTTGTGTCTTGCTGATTTTTCATTTTCCCAATTTATACCCCCATGAGTGGAAGTGCCCTATGCTCTCTAAGCTGTGTTTTTTAGGTGTTTCAGGACACACCGTACACTTCTCCAGAGTGGCTGTTGGCAATTTACATCCCGCCCATCAGTGTAGCAAGGCTCCCATTTCTCCATGGCCTGTCCTGCATTTCTGGTTTTGACACGTTTTTCAGCATGGCCCTTTTGACCGATGGGTAGCGAGTCTTCTTTGTAGGCCTGATTTGCCTTTCCAGGTTGCTTGGTTGACCAAAAAGGGCGTATGCGTTTTTTCCTGAATATATTCAGGAAAAAACGCATACGCCCTTTTTGGCCAAGGGCATCATTGTCAACGTTTTGCCACTTTTCATGTGCTTTAAAGGCGATTCGAATCTACCTCCTGAAATCTGTTTCCTGCAATTCTGCCTTGATTTCAAATCCTCTTCTTTGCCTTCCCTCAATATATTTGTGGATGAGAGTTATCATTTATAACTCTGCAGGTTTGTGAATTGCAGTGCCCTGAGGCTCCATTTTACAACTCGCTTTTTTGGGAGCTGGCCGCAAAAGCGCATGATGGTTTCTCGCCCTGTTCTGGTTCCGGGGGGCAGGCTGAGCCTGTGGTTAATTCTTCTTCCTGATGGGAAAATAGAGTGACCTGTGCCTGTGTCCACACCAAGTGCTAGTCTCTCATTGGTTCCCCATCTTCCCGTTCATCCTCAGGACAAATTGCAACCTGTACGGAACAGGAGGTTAAAGGTGCTGATGCTCCAAGTAGGGAGATTGCTAGTAAAGCGGCTGGAATGGCGAACCCAGGCACAAGGAGATGAGAAATGAGGTGCGTTTTAGAAACCTTTCCCCATCACACGGATGTACCATCGTCTGGGTTGCTCATGCATGTTTTTTATGTAGGAGGATGCCCTTGAACCTGGAGATTTGGGACCCATGGGACGGATACCACGCAGTATTACTTTAAAGGGTCTGCGTTTGCACACCCAACCTCACCAAACCTCTCAGCCCCAAGAGTGTCCACCCTTATGTCTCATCCAGCTGTGGGTCTAGATATGGTCAATCCAGGTTGCATCACAGCCCCTGAACGCATTGTGTAAGAATTTCTCTCTCTTTCACTGTCTTTGTTTCATGGGTTTTTCAAAGTAATTAATTTTTATAATGGGGTTTAGCTGCTTTTCACTGCTGTGTTTATGCCGCTTTACACCCACTTGACACACTAACAGAGAGATATCAATACATAGGTTTTAAGCTTATTACTAGTCAGATAGATTCTTGTGCGGTGCATAGGGCATGTTGAGTCCAGTTCTCTGAGCAAGGAGTAGGTCTTGTCTATTACATATTGGGTTTATGGAACGGTATCTGAGCTAATTTGATACCCTTGTTTTATGTATCACCCCACCTCACCTTTCCCGTTAAGCAGCCATAGTGTGTTTTCTGCATGTGTGACTCTGTTCTGTTTTGTAATTCAGTTCAAGTGTAACGGTTTTTACATTCCCTCCATAAGTGATACCTTATGAGAAGTGTCCTTTTCTGTGTGACTTATTTCACTTAGAATCGTCGTACCTAAATCCACTCATCATGCTGCTACTAACATTATGACATTGATTTCATGGCTGACTGATATTCCATTGTACATAAGGACCACAACTTCTTTATCCATTTTTCTCTTTCCTGGGATATTTAAGGTGGAATGAAGTGCAGGTCCTTGTCAACAGAGCAGCCCTCAACATTGGGGTGCTTGTGTCTTGCTGATTTTTAATTTTCCCAATTTATACCCCCATGAGTGGAAGTGCCCTATGCTCTCTAAGCTGTGTTTTTCAGATGTTTCAGGACACACTGTGCACTTCTCCAGAGTGGCTGTTGGCAATTTACATCCCGCCCATCAGTGTAGCAAGGCTCCCATTTCTCCATGGCCTGTCCTGCATTTCTGGTTTTGACACTTTTTTCAGCATGGCCCTTTTGACCGATGGGAAGCGAGACTTCTCTGTAGCGCTGATTTGCCTTTCCAGGTTGCTTGGTTGGCCAAAAAGGGCGTATGCGTTTTTTCCTGAATATATTCAGGAAAAAACGCATACGCCCTTTTTGGCCAAGGGCATCATTGTCAACGTTTTGCCGCTTTTCATGTGCTTTAAAGGCGATTCGTATCTACCTCCTGAAATCTGTTTCGTGCAATTCTGCCTTGATTTCAAATCCTCTTCTTTGCCTTCCCTCAATATATTTGTGGACGAGAGTTATCATTTATAACTCTGCAGGTTTGTGAATTGCAGTGCCCTGAACCTCCATTTTACAACTCGCTTCTTTGGGAGCTGGCCGCAAAAGCGCAGGATGGCTTCAGGCCCTGTTCTGGTTCCGGGGGGCAGGCTGAGCCTGTAGTTAATTCTTCTTCCTGATGGGAAAATAGAGTGACCTGTGCCTGTCCCGACACCAAGAGCTTGTCTCTCGTTGGTTCCCCGTCTTCCCGTTCATCCTCAGGACAAATTGCAACCTGTACGGAACAGGAGGTTAAAGGTGCTGATGCTCCAAGTAGGGAGATTGCTAGTAAAGCGGCTGGAATAGCGAACCCGGGCACAAGGAGGTGAGAAATGAGGTGCGTTTTAGAAAACTTTCCCCATCACACGGTGTACCATCTTCTGGGTTTCTCATGCATGTTTTCGATGAAGGAAGATGCCCTTGATCCTGGAGATTTGGGACCCATGGATTGGGTTCCACACAGTATTACTTTAAAGGGTTTGCGTTTGCACACCCAACCTCACCAAACCTCTCAGCCCCAAGAGTGTCCACCCTTATGACTCATCCACCTGTGGGTCTACATATGGTCAATCCAGGTTGCATCACAGCCCCTGAACGCATTGTGTAAGAATTTCTCTCTCTTTCACTGTCTTTGTTTCATGGGTTTTTTAAAGTAATTTATTTTTATAATGGGGTTTAGCTGCTTTTCACTGCTGTGTTTATGCCGCTTTACACCCACTTGACACACTAACAGAGAGATATCAATACATAGGTTTGAAGCTTATTACTAGTCAGATAGATTCTTGTGCGGTGAATAGGGCATGTTGAGTCCAGTTCTCTGAGCAAGGAGTAGGTCTTGTCTATTACATATTGGGTTTATGGAACGGTATCTGAGCTAATTTGAAACCCTTGTTTTATGTATCACCCCACCTCACCTTTCCCGTTAAGCAGCCATAGTGTGTTTTCTGCATGTGTGACTCTGTTCTGTTTTGTAATTCAGTTCAAGTGTAACGGTTTTTACATTCCCTCTATCAGTGATACCTTATGAGAAGTGTCCTTTTCTGTGTGACTTATTTCACTTAGAATCGTCGTACCTAAATCCACTCATCATGCTTCTACTAGCCTTATGACATTGATTTCATGGCTGAGTGATATTCCATTGTACATAAGGACCGCAACTTCTTTATCCATTTTTCTGTTTCCTGGGATATTTAAGGTGGAATGAAGTGGAGGTCCTTGTCAACAGAGCAGCCCTCAACTTTGGGGTGCTTGTGTCTTGCTGATTTTTCATTTTCCCAATTTATACCCCCATGAGTGGAAGTGCCCTATGCTCTCTAAGCTGTGTTTTTTAGGTGTTTCAGGACACACCGTACACTTCTCCAGAGTGGCTGTTGGCAATTTACATCCCGCCCATCAGTGTAGCAAGGCTCCCATTTCTCCATGGCGTGTCCTGCATTTCTGGTTTTGACACGTTTTTCAGCATGGCCCTTTTGACCGATGGGTAGCGAGTCTTCTTTGTAGGCCTGATTTGCCTTTCCAGGTTGCTTGGTTGGCCAAAAAGGGCGTATGCGTTTTTTCCTGAATATATTCAGGAAAAAACGCATACGCCCTTTTTGGCCAAGGGCATCATTGTCACCGTTTTGCCACTTTTCATGTGCTTTAAAGGCGATTCGAATCTACCTCCTGAAATCTGTTTCCTGCAATTCTGCCTTGATTTCAAATCCTCTTCTTTGCCTTCCCTCAATATATTTGTGGATGAGAGTTATCATTTATAACTCTGCAGGTTTGTGAATTGCAGTGCGCTGAGGCTCCATTTTACAACTCGCTTTTTTGGGAGCTGGCCGCAAAAGCGCATGATGGTTTCTCGCCCTGTTCTGGTTCCGGGGGGCAGGCTGAGCCTGTGGTTAATTCTTCTTCCTGATGGGAAAATAGAGTGACCTGTGCCTGTGTCCACACCAAGAGCTAGTCTCTCATTGGTTCCCCATCTTCCCGTTCATCCTCAGGACAAATTGCAACCTGTACGGAACAGGAGGTTAAAGGTGCTGATGCTCCAAGTAGGGAGATTGCTAGTAAAGCGGCTGGAATGGCGAACCCAGGCACAAGGAGATGAGAAATGAGGTGCGTTTTAGAAACCTTTCCCCATCACACGGATGTACCATCGTCTGCGTTGCTCATGCATGTTTTTGATGTAGGAAGATGCCCTTGAACCTGGAGATTTGGGACCCATGGGACGGATACCACGCAGTATTACTTTAAAGGGTCTGCGTTTGCTCACCCAACCTCACCAAACCTCTCAGCCCCAAGAGTGTCCACCCTTATGTCTCATCCAGCTGTGGGTCTAGATATGGTCAGTCCAGGTTGCATCACAGCCCCTGAACGCATTGTGTAAGAATTTCTCTCTCTTTCACTGTCTTTGTTTCATGGGTTTTTCAAAGTAATTAATTTTTATAATGGGGTTTAGCTGCTTTTCACTGCTGTGTTTATGCCGCTTTACACCCACTTGACACACTAACAGAGAGATATCAATACATAGGTTTTAAGATTATTACTAGTCAGATATATTCTTGTGCGGTGAATAGGGCGTGTTGAGTCCAGTTCTCTGAGCAAGGAGTAGGTCTTGTCTATTACATATTGGGTTTATGGAACGGTATCTGAGCTAATTTGAAACCCTTGTTTTATGTATCACCCCACCTCACGTTTCCCGTTAAGTAGCCATAGTGTGTTTACTGCATGTGTGACTCTGTTCTGTTTTGTAATTCAGTTCAAGTGTAACGGTTTTTACATTCCCTCTATAAGTGATACCTTATGAGAAGTGTCCTTTTCTGTGTGACTTATTTCACTTAGAATCGTCGTACCTAAATCCACTCATCATGCTGCTACTAGCCTTATGACATTGATTTCATGGCTGAGTGATAGTCAATTGTACATAAGGACCACAACTTCTTTATCCATTTTTCTCTTTCCTGGGATATTTAAGGTGGAATGTAGTGGAGGTCCTTGTCAACAGAGCAGCCCTAAACTTTGGGGTGCTTGTGTCTTGCTGATTTTTAATTTTCCCAATTTATACCCCCATGAGTGGAAGTGCCCTATGCTCTCTAAGCTGTGTTTTTTAGATGTTTCAGGACACACCGTACACTTCTCCAGAGTGGCTGTTGGCAATTTACATCCCGCCCATCAGTGTAGCAAGGCTCCCATTTCTCCATGGCCTGTCCTGCATTTCTGGTTTTGACACTTTTTTCAGCATGGCCCTTTTGACCGATGGGAAGCGAGACTTCTTTGTAGCGCTGATTTGCCTTTCCAGGTTCCTTGGTTGGCCAAAAAGGGCGTATGCGTTTTTTACTGAAGAAACGCATACGCCCTTTTTGGCCAAGGGCATCATTGTCGACGTTTTGCTGCTTTTCATGTGCTTTAAAGGCGATTCGAATCTACCTCCTGAAATCTGTTTCCTGCAATTCTGCCTTGCTTTCAAATCCTCTTCGTTGCCTTACCTCAATATATTTGTGGACGAGAGTTATCATTTATAACTCTGCAGGTTTGTGAATTGCATTGCCCCTGAGCTCCATTTTTCAACTGGCTTTTTTGGGAGCTGGCAGCAATTCGCAGGATGGCCTCAGGCCCTATTCTTGTTCCGGGCAGCAGGCTGAGCCTGTGGTTAATTCTTCTTCCTGATGGGAAAATAGAGTGACCTTTGCCTGTCCCAACACCAAGAGCTAGTCTCTCATTGGCTCCCCCTCTTTCCGTTCATCCTCAGGACAAATTGCAAGCTGTACGGAACAGGAGGTTAAAGGTGCTGATTCTCCATGGAGGGAGATTGTTACTAAAGCGGCTGTTATGGCGAACCCGAGCACAAGGAGATGAGAAATGAGTTGTGTTTTAGAAACCTTTCCTGATCACACAGTGTACCAACTTCTGGGTTTCTCATGCATGTTTTCGATGTAGGAAGATGCCCTTGAACCTGGAGATTTGGGACCCATGCGATGGGTACCACGCAGTATTACTTTAAAGGTTTTGCGTTTGCTCACCCAACCTCTCCAAACCTCTCAGCCCCAAGAGTGTCCACCCGTATGTCTCATCCAGCTGTGGGTCTAGATATGGTCAATCCAGGTTGCATCACAGCCCCTGAACTCATTGTGTAAGAATTTCTATCTCTTTCACTGTGTTTGTTTCATGGGTTTTTCAAAGTAATTTATTTTCATAATGGGGTTTAGCTGCTTTTCACGGCTGTGTTTATGCCACTTTACACCCACTTGACATACTAACAGAGAGATATCAATACATAGGTTTTAAGATTATTACTAGTCAGATATATTCTTGTGCGGTGAATAGGGCGTGTTGAGTCCAGTTCTCTGAGCAAGGAGTAGGTCTTGTCTACTACATATTGGGTTTATGGAACGGTATCTGAGCTAATTTGATACCCTTGTTTTATGTATCACCCCACCTCACCTTTCCCGTTAAGCAGCCATAGTGTGTTTTCTGCATGTGTGACTCTGTTCTGTTTTGTAATTCAGTTCAAGTGTAACGGTTTTTACATTCCCTCTATCAGTGATACCTTATGAGAAGTGTCCTTTTCTGCGTGACTTATTTCACTTAGAATCGTCGTACCTAAATCCACTCATCATGCTGCTACTAACATTATGACATTGATTTCATGGCTGAGTGATATTCCATTGTACATAAGGACCACAACTTCTTTATCCATTTTTCTCTTTCCTGGGATATTTAAGGTGGAATGAAGTGGAGGTCCTTGTCAACAGAGCAGCCCTCAACTTTGGGGTGCTTGTGTCTTGCTGATTTTTCATTTTCCCAATTTATACCCCCATGAGTGGAAGTGCCCTATGCTCTCTAAGCTGTGTTTTTTAGGTGTTTCAGGACACACCGTACACTTCTCCAGAGTGGCTGTTGGCAATTTACATCCCGCCCATCAGTGTAGCAAGGCTCCCATTTCTCCATGGCCTGTCCTGCATTTCTGGTTTTGACACTTTTTTCAGCATGGCCCTTTTGACCGATGGGAAGCGAGACTTCTCTGTAGCGCTGATTTGCCTTTCCAGGTTGCTTGGTTGGCCAAAAAGGGCGTATGCGTTTTTTCCTGAATATATTCAGGAAAAAACGCATACGCCCTTTTTGGCCAAGGGCATCATTGTCAACGTTTTGCCGCTTTTCATGTGCTTTAAAGGCGATTCGTATCTACCTCCTGAAATCTGTTTCGTGCAATTCTGCCTTGATTTCAAATCCTCTTCTTTGCCTTCCCTCAATATATTTGTGGACGAGAGTTATCATTTATAACTCTGCAGGTTTGTGAATTGCAGTGCCCTGAACCTCCATTTTACAACTCGCTTTTTTGGGAGCTGGCCGCAAAAGCACAGGATGGCTTCAGGCCCTGTTCTGGTTCCAGGGGGCAGGCTGAGCCTGTGGTTAATTCTTTTTCCTGATGGGAAAATAGAGTGACCTGTGCCTGTCCCAACACCAAGAGCTAGTCTCTCGTTGGTTCCCCGTCTTCCCGTTCATCCTCAGGACAAATTGCAACCTGTACAGAACAGGAGGTTAAAGGTGCTGATGCTCCAAGTAGGGAGATTGCTAGTAAAGTGGCTGGAATGGCGAACCCGGGCACAAGGAGATGAGAAATTAGGTGCGTTTTAGAAACCTTTCCCCATCACACGGTGTACCATCTTCTGGGTTTCTCATGCATGTTTTCGATGTAGGAAGATGCCCTTGAAGCTGGAGATTTGGGACCCATGCGATGGGTACCACGCAGTATTACTTTAAAGGGTCTGCGTTTGCTCACCCAACCTCACCAAACCTCTCAGCCCCAAGAATGTCCACCCTTATGTCTCATCCAGCTGTGGGTCTAGATATGGTCAATCCAGGTTGCATCACAGCCCCTGAACTCATTGTGTAAGAATTTCTATCTCTTTCACTGTCGTTGTTTCATGGGTTTTTCAAAGTAATTTATTTTCATAATGGGGTTTAGCTGCTTTTCACGGCTGTGTTTATGCCGCTTTCCACCCACTTGACACACTAACAGAGAGATATCAATACATAGGCTTTAAGATTATTACTAGTCAGATATATTCTTGTGCGGTGAATAGGGCGTGTTGAGTCCAGTTCTCTGAGCAAGGAGTAGGTCTTGTCTACTACATATTGGGTTTATGGAACGGTATCTGAGCTAATTTGATACCCTTGTTTTATGTATCACCCCACCTCACCTTTCCCGTTAAGCAGCCATAGTGTGTTTTCTGCATGTGTGACTCTGTTCTGTTTTGTAATTCAGTTCAAGTGTAACGGTTTTTACATTCCCTCTATCAGTGATACCTTAGGAGAAGTGTCCTTTTCTGTGTGACTTATTTCACTTAGAATCGTCGTACCTAAATCCACTCATCATGCTGCTACTAACATTATGACATTGATTTCATGGCTGAGTGATATTCCATTGTACATAAGGACCACAACTTCTTTATCCATTTTTCTCTTTCCTGGGATATTTAAGGTGGAATGAAGTGGAGGTCCTTGTCAACAGAGCAGCCCTCAACTTTGGGGTGCTTGTGTCTTGCTGATTTTTCATTTTCCCAATTTATACCCCCATGAGTGGAAGTGCCCTATGCTCTCTAAGCTGTGTTTTTCAGATGTTTCAGGACACACCGTACACTTCTCCAGAGTGGCTGTTGGCAATTTACATCCCGCCCATTAGTGTAGCAAGGCTCCCATTTCTCCATGGCCTGTCCTGCATTTCTGGTTTTGACACTTTTTTCAGCATGGCCCTTTTGACCGATGGGAAGCGAGACTTCTCTGTAGCGCTGATTTGCCTTTCCAGGTTGCTTGGTTGGCCAAAAAGGGCGTATGCGTTTTTTCCTGAATATATTCAGGAAAAAACGCATACGCCCTTTTTGGCCAAGGGCATCATTGTCAACGTTTTGCCGCTTTTCATGTGCTTTAAAGGCGATTCGTATCTACCTCCTGAAATCTGTTTCGTGCAATTCTGCCTTGATTTCAAATCCTCTTCTTTGCCTTCCCTCAATATATTTGTGGACGAGAGTTATCATTTATAACTCTGCAGGTTTGTGAATTGCAGTGCCCTGAACCTCCATTTTACAACTCGCTTTTTTGGGAGCTGGCCGCAAAAGCGCAGGATGGCTTCAGGCCCTGTTCTGGTTCCGGGGGGCAGGCTGAGCCTGTGGTTAATTCTTCTTCCTGATGGGAAAATAGAGTGACCTGTGCCTGTCCCGACACCAAGAGCTAGTCTCTCGTTGGTTCCCCGTCTTGCCGTTCATCCTCAGGACAAATTGCAACCTGTACGGAACAGGTTAAAGGTGCTGATGCTCCAAGTAGGGAGATTGCTACTAAAGCGGCTGGAATGGTGAACCCAGGCACAAGGAGATGAGAAATGAGGTGCGTTTTAGAAACATTTCCCCATCACACGGTGTACCATCTTCTGGGTTTCTCATGCATGTTTTCGATGTAGGAAGATGCCCTTGAACCTGGAGATTTGGGACCCATGGGACGGGTACCACGCAGTATTACTTTAAAGGGTCTGCGTTTGCTCACCCAACCTCACCAAACCTCTCAGCCCCAAGAGTGTCCACCCTTATGTCTCACCCAGTTGTGGGTCTAGATATGGTCAATCCAGGTTGCATCACAGCCCCTGAACGCATTTTCTAAAAATTTCTCTCTCTTTCACTGTCTTTGTTTCATGGGTTTTTCAAAGTAATTTATTTTTATAATGCGGTTTAGCTGCTTTTCACTGCTGTGTTTATGCCGCTTTACACCCACTTGACACACTAACAGAGAGATATCAATACATAGGTTTTAAGATTATTCCTAGTCAGATATATTCTTGTGCGGTGAATAGGGCGTGTTGAGTCCAGTTCTCTGAGCAAGGAGTAGGTCTTGTCTATTACATATTGGGTTTATGGAACGGTATCTGAGCTAATTTGAAACCCTTGTTTTATGTATCACCCCACCTCACCTTTCCCGTTAAGCAGCCATAGTGTGTTTTCTGCATGTGTGACTCTGTTCTGTTTTGTAATTCAGTTCAAGTGTAACGGTTTTTACATTCCCTCTATAAGTGATACCTTATGAGAAGTGTCCTTTTCTGTGTGACTTATTTCACTTAGAATCGTCGTACCTAAATCCACTCATCATGCTGCTACTAGTCTTATGACATTGATTTCATGGCTGAGTGATATTCCATTGTACATAAGGACCACAACTTCTTTATCCATTTTTCTCTTTCCTGGGATATTGAAGGTGGAATGAAGTGGAGGTCCTTGTCAACAGAGCAGCCCTAAACTTTGGGGTGCTTATGTCTTGCTGATTTTTAATTTTCCCAATTTATAACCCCATGAGTGGAAGTACCGTATGCTCTCTAAGCTGTGTTTTTCAGGTGTTTCAGGACACAACGTACAGTTCTCCAGAGTGGCTGTTGGCAATTTACATCCCGCCCATCTGTGTAGCAAGGCTCCCATTTCTCCATGGCCTGTCCTGCATTTCTGGTTTTGACACGTTTTTCAGCATGGCCCTTTTGACCGATGGGTAGCGAGTCTTCTTTGTAGCCCTGATTTGCCTTTCCAGGTTGCTTGGTTGGCCAAAAAGGGCGTATGCGTTTTTTCCTGAATATATTCAGGAAAAAACGCATACGCCCTTTTTGGCCAAGGGCATCATTGTCAACGTTTTGCCTCTTTTCATGTGCTTTAAAGGCGATTCGAATGTACCTCCTGAAATCTGTTTCCTGCAATTCTGCCTTGATTTCAAATCCTCTTCTTTGCCTTCCCTCAATATATTTGTGGACGAGAGTTATCATTTATAACTCTGCAGGTTTGTGAATTGCAGTGCCCTGAAGCTCCATTTTACAACTCGCTCTTTTGGGAGCTGGCCACAGAAGCTCAGGATGGCTTCAGGCCCTGTTCTGGTTCCAGGGTGCAGGCTGAGCCTGTGGTTAATTCTTCTTCCTGATGGGAAAATAGAGTGACCTGTGACTGTGTCCACACTAACAGCTAGTCTCTCATTGGTTCCCCGTCTTCCCGTTCATCCTCAGGACAAATTGCAACCTGTACGGAACAGGAGGTTAAAGGTGCTGATGCTCCAAGTAGGGAGATTGCTTATAAAGTGGCTGGAATGGCGAACCCGGGCACAAGGAGGTGAGAAATGAGGTGCGTTTTAGAAACCTTTCCCCATCACACGGTGTACCATCTTCTGGGTTTCTCATGCATGTTTTCGATGTAGGAACATGCCCTTGATCCTGGAGATTTGGGACCCATGGATTGGGTTCCACACAGTATTACTTTAAAGGGTCTGCGTTTGCACACCCAACCTCACCAAACCTCTCAGCCCCAAGAGTGTCCACCCTTATGTCTCATCCACCTGTGGGTCTACATATGGTCAATCCAGGTTGCATCACAGCCCCTGAACGCATTGTGTAAGAATTTCTCTCTCTTTCACTGTCTTTATTTCATGGGTTTTTCAAAGTAATTTATTTTTATAATGGGGTTTAGCTGCTTTTCACTGCTGTGTTTATTCCGCTTTACACCCACTTGACACACTAACAGAGAGATATCAATACATAGGTTTTAAGCTTATTACTAGTCAGATAGATTCTTGTGCGGTGAATAGGGCATGTTGAGTCCAGTTCTCTGAGCAAGGAGTAGGTCTTGTCTATTACATATTGGGTTTATGGAACGGTATCTGAGCTAATTTGAAACCCTTGTTTTATGTATCACCCCACCTCACCTTTCCCGTTAAGCAGCCATAGTGTGTTTTCTGCATGTGTGACTCTGTTCTGTTTTGTAATTCAGTTCAAGTGTAACGGTTTTTACATTCCCTCTATCAGTGATACCTTATGAGAAGTGTCCTTTTCTGTGTGACTTATTTCACTTAGAATCGTCGTACCTAAATCCACTCATCATGCTTCTACTAGCCTTATGACATTGATTTCATGGCTGAGTGATATTCCATTGTACATAAGGACCACAACTTCTTTATCCATTTTTCTGTTTCCTGGGATATTTAAGGTGGAATGAAGTGGAGGTCCTTGTCAACAGAGCAGCCCTAAACTTTGGGGAGCTGGTGTCTTGCTGATTTTTCATTTTCCCAATTTATACCCCCCATGAGTGGAAGTGCCCTATGCTCTCTAAGCTGTGTTTTTTAGGTGTTTCAGGACACACCGTACACTTCTCCAGAGTGGCTGTTGGCAATTTACATCCCGCCCATCAGTGTAGCAAGGCTCCCATTTCTCCATGGCCTGTCCTGCATTTCTGGTTTTGACACGTTTTTCAGCATGGCCCTTTTGACCGATGGGTAGCGAGTCTTCTTTGTAGGCCTGATTTGCCTTTCCAGGTTGCTTGGTTGGCCAAAAAGGGCGTATGCGTTTTTTCCTGAATATATTCAGGAAAAAACGCATACGCCCTTTTTGGCCAAGGGCATCATTGTCAACGTTTTGCCACTTTTCATGTGCTTTAAAGGCGATTCGAATCTACCTCCTGAATTCTGTTTCGTGCAATTCTGCCTTGATTTCAAATCCTCTTCTTTGCCTTCCCTCAATATATTTGTGGACGAGAGTTATCATTTATAACTCTGCAGGTTTGTGAATTGCAGTGCCCTGAACCTCCATTTTACAACTCGCTTTTTTGGGAGCTGGCCGCAAAAGTGCAGGATGGCTTCAGGCCCTGTTCTGTTTCCGGGGGGCAGGCTGAGCCTGTGGTTAATTCTTCTTCCTGATGGGAAAATAGAGTGACCTGTGCCTGTCCCAACACCAAGAGATAGTCTCTCGTTGGTTCCCCGTCTTCCCGTTCATCCTCAGGACAAATTGCAACCTGTACGGAACAGGAGGTTAAAGGTGCTGATGCTCCAAGTAGGGAGATTGCTAGTAAAGTGGCTGGAATGGCGAACCCGGGCACAAGGAGATGAGAAATGAGGTGCGTTTTAGAAACCTTTCCCCATCACACGGTGTACCATCTTCTGGGTTTCTCATGCATGTTTTCGATGTAGGAAGATGCCCTTGAAGCTGGAGATTTGGGACCCATGCGATGGGTACCACGCAGTATTACTTTAAAGGGTCGGCGTTTGCTCACCCAACCTCACCAAACCTCTCAGCCGCAAGAGTGTCCACCCTTATGTCTCATCCAGCTGTGGGTCTAGATATGGTCAATCCAGGTTGCATCACAGCCCCTGAACTCATTGTGTAAGAATTTCTATCTCTTTCACTGTCGTTGTTTCATGGGTTTTTCAAAGTAATTTATTTTTATAATGGTGTTTTGCTGCTTTTCACTGCTGTGTTTATGCCGCTTTACACCCACTTGACACACTAACAGAGAGATATCAATACATAGGTTTTAAGCTTATTACTAGTCAGATAGATTCTTGTGCGGTGAATAGGGCATGTTGAGTCCAGTTCTCTGAGCAAGGAGTAGGTCTTGTCTATTACATATTGGGTTTATGGAACGGTATCTGAGCTAATTTGAAACCCTTGTTTTATGTATCACCCCAGCTCACCTTTCCCGTTAAGCAGCCATAGTGTGTTTTCTGCATGTGTGACTCTGTTCTGTTTTGTAATTCAGTTCAAGTGTAACGGTTTTTACATTCCCTCTATCAGTGATACCTTATGAGAAGTGTCCTTTTCTGTGTGACTTATTTCACTTAGAATCGTCGTACCTAAATCCACTCATCATGCTTCTACTAGCCTTATGACATTGATTTCATGGCTGACTGATATTCCATTGTACATAAGGACCACAACTTCTTTATCCATTTTTCTCTTTCCTGGGATATTTAAGGTGGAATGAAGTGGAGGTCCTTGTCAACAGAGCAGCCCTAAACTTTGGGGTGCTTGTGTCTTGCTGATTTTTCATTTTCCCTATTTATACCCCCATGAGTGGAAGTGCCCTATGCTTTCTAAGCTGTGTTTTTTAGATGTTTTAGGACTCACTGCACACTTCTCCAGAGTGGCTGTTGGCAATTTACATCCCGCCCATCAGTGTAGCAAGGCTCCCATTTCTCCATGGCCTGTCCTGCGTTTCTGGGTTTTACACGTTTTTCAGCATGGCCCTTTTGACCGATGGGTAGCGAGTCTTCTTTGTAGCGCTGATTTGCCTTTCCAGGTTGCTTGGTTGGCCAAAAAGGGCGTATGCGTTTTTTCCTGAATATATTCAGGAGAAAACGCATATGCCCTTTTTGGCCAAGGGCATCATTGTCAACGTTTTTCCGCTTTTCATGTGCTTTAAAGGCGATTCGAATCTACCTCCTGAAATCTGTTTCCTGCAATTCTGCCTTGATTTCAAATCCTCTTCTTTGCCTTCCCTCAATATATTTGTGGACGAGAGTTATCATTTATAACTCTGCAGGTTTGTGAATTGCAGTGCCCTGAAGCTCCATTTTACAACTCGCTTTTTTGAGAGCTGGCCGCAAAAGTGCATGATGGTTTCACGCCCTCTTAGGCTTCCGGGGGGCAGGCTGAGCCTGTGGTTAATTCTTCTTCCTGATGGGAAAATAGAGTGACCAGTGCCTGTGTCCACACCAAGAGCTAGTCTCTCATTGGTTCCCCGTCTTGCCGTTCATCCTCAGGACAAATTGCAACCTGTACGGAACAGGTTAAAGGTGCTGATGCTCCAAGTAGGGAGATTGCTACTAAAGCGGCTGGAATGGTGAACCCAGGCACAAGGAGATGAGAAATGAGGTGCGTTTTAGAAACATTTCCCCATCACACGGTGTACCATCTTCTGGGTTTCTCATGCATGTTTTCGATGTAGGAAGATGCCCTTGAACCTGGAGATTTGGGACCCATGGGACGGGTACCACGCAGTATTACTTTAAAGGGTCTGCGTTTGCTCACCCAACCTCACCAAACCTCTCAGCCCCAAGAGTGTCCACCCTTATGTCTCACCCAGTTGTGGGTCTAGATATGGTCAATCCAGGTTGCATCACAGCCCCTGAACGCATTTTCTAAAAATTTCTCTCTCTTTCACTGTCTTTGTTTCATGGGTTTTTCAAAGTAATTTATTTTTATAATGCGGTTTAGCTGCTTTTCACTGCTGTGTTTATGCCGCTTTACACCCACTTGACACACTAACAGAGAGATATCAATACATAGGTTTTAAGATTATTCCTAGTCAGATATATTCTTGTGCGGTGAATAGGGCGTGTTGAGTCCAGTTCTCTGAGCAAGGAGTAGGTCTTGTCTATTACATATTGGGTTTATGGAACGGTATCTGAGCTAATTTGAAACCCTTGTTTTATGTATCACCCCACCTCACCTTTCCCGTTAAGCAGCCATAGTGTGTTTTCTGCATGTGTGACTCTGTTCTGTTTTGTAATTCAGTTCAAGTGTAACGGTTTTTACATTCCCTCTATCAGTGATACCTTATGAGAAGTGTCCTTTTCTGTGTGACTTATTTCACTTAGAATCGTCGTACCTAAATCCACTCATCATGCTGCTACTAGTCTTATGACATTGATTTCATGGCTGAGTGATATTCCATTGTACATAAGGACCACAACTTCTTTATCCATTTTTCTCTTTCCTGGGATATTGAAGGTGGAATGAAGTGGAGGTCCTTGTCAACAGAGCAGCCCTAAACTTTGGGGTGCTTATGTCTTGCTGATTTTTAATTTTCCCAATTTATAACCCAATGAGTGGAAGTACCGTATGCTCTCTAAGCTGTGTTTTTCAGGTGTTTCAGGACACAACGTACACTTCTCCAGAGTGGCTGTTGGCAATTTACATCCCGCCCATCTGTGTAGCAAGGCTCCCATTTCTCCATGGCCTGTCCTGCATTTCTGGTTTTGACACGTTTTTCAGCATGGCCCTTTTGACCGATGGGTAGCGAGTCTTCTTTGTAGCCCTGATTTGCCTTTCCAGGTTGCTTGGTTGGCCAAAAAGGGCGTATGCGTTTTTTCCTGAATATATTCAGGAAAAAACGCATACGCCCTTTTTGGCCAAGGGCATCATTGTCAACGTTTTGCCACTTTTCATGTGCTTTAAAGGCGATTCGAATGTACCTCCTGAAATCTGTTTCCTGCAATTCTGCCTTGATTTCAAATCCTCTTCTTTGCCTTCCCTCAATATATTTGTGGACGAGAGTTATCATTTATAACTCTGCAGGTTTGTGAATTGCAGTGCCCTGAAGCTCCATTTTACAACTCGCTCTTTTGGGAGCTGGCCACAGAAGCTCAGGATGGCTTCAGGCCCTGTTCTGGTTCCAGGGGGCAGGCTGAGCCTGTGGTTAATTCTTCTTCCTGATGGGAAAATAGAGTGACCTGTGCCTGTGTCCACACTAACAGCTAGTCTCTCATTGGTTCCCCGTCTTCCCGTTCATCCTCAGGACAAATTGCAACCTGTACGGAACAGGAGGTTAAAGGTGCTGATGCTCCAAGTAGGGAGATTGCTTATAAAGTGGCTGGAATGGCGAACCCGGGCACAAGGAGGTGAGAAATGAGGTGCGTTTTAGAAACCTTTCCCCATCACACGGTGTACCATCTTCTGGGTTTCTCATGCATGTTTTCGATGTAGGAAGATGCCCTTGATCCTGGAGATTTGGGACCCATGGATTGGGTTCCACACAGTATTACTTTAAAGGGTCTGCGTTTGCACACCCAACCTCACCAAACCTCTCAGCCCCAAGAGTGTCCACCCTTATGTCTCATCCACCTGTGGGTCTACATATGGTCAATCCAGGTTGCATCACAGCCCCTGAACGCATTGTGTAAGAATTTCTCTCTCTTTCACTGTCTTTGTTTCATGGGTTTTTCAAAGTAATTTATTTTTATAATGGGGTTTAGCTGCTTTTCACTGCTGTGTTTATGCCGCTTTACACCCACTTGACACACTAACAGAGAGATATCAATACATAGGTTTTAAGCTTATTACTAGTCAGATAGATTCTTGTGCGGTGAATAGGGCATGTTGAGTCCAGTTCTCTGAGCAAGGAGTAGGTCTTGTCTATTACATATTGGGTTTATGGAACGGTATCGGAGCTAATTTGAAACCCTTGTTTTATGTATCACCCCACCTCACCTTTCCCGTTAAGCAGCCATAGTGTGTTTTCTGCATGTGTGACTCTGTTCTGTTTTGTAATTCAGTTCAAGTGTAACGGTTTTTACATTCCCTCTATCAGTGATACCTTATGAGAAGTGTCCTTTTCTGTGTGACTTATTTCACTTAGAATCGTCGTACCTAAATCCACTCATCATGCTTCTACTAGCCTTATGACATTGATTTCATGGCTGAGTGATATTCCATTGTACATAAGGACCACAACTTCTTTATCCATTTTTCTGTTTCCTGGGATATTTAAGGTGGAATGAAGTGGAGGTCCTTGTCAACAGAGCAGCCCTCAACGTTGGGGTGCTTGTGTCTTGCTGATTTTTCATTTTCCCAATTTATACCCCCATGAGTGGAAGTGCCCTATGCTCTCTAAGCTGTGTTTTTTAGGTGTTTCAGGACACACCGTACACTTCTCCAGAGTGGCTGTTGGCAATTTACATCCCGCCCATCAGTGTAGCAAGGCTCCCATTTCTCCATGGCCTGTCCTGCATTTCTGGTTTTGACACGTTTTTCAGCATGGCCCTTTTGACCGATGGGTAGCGAGTCTTCTTTGTAGGCCTGATTTGCCTTTCCAGGTTGCTTGGTTGACCAAAAAGGGCGTATGCGTTTTTTCCTGAATATATTCAGGAAAAAACGCATACGCCCTTTTTGGCCAAGGGCATCATTGTCAACGTTTTGCCACTTTTCATGTGCTTTAAAGGCGATTCGAATCTACCTCCTGAAATCTGTTTCCTGCAATTCTGCCTTGATTTCAAATCCTCTTCTTTGCCTTCCCTCAATATATTTGTGGATGAGAGTTATCATTTATAACTCTGCAGGTTTGTGAATTGCAGTGCCCTGAGGCTCCATTTTACAACTCGCTTTTTTGGGAGCTGGCCGCAAAAGCGCATGATGGTTTCTCGCCCTGTTCTGGTTCCGGGGGGCAGGCTGAGCCTGTGGTTAATTCTTCTTCCTGATGGGAAAATAGAGTGACCTGTGCCTGTGTCCACACCAAGTGCTAGTCTCTCATTGGTTCCCCATCTTCCCGTTCATCCTCAGGACAAATTGCAACCTGTACGGAACAGGAGGTTAAAGGTGCTGATGCTCCAAGTAGGGAGATTGCTAGTAAAGCGGCTGGAATGGCGAACCCAGGCACAAGGAGATGAGAAATGAGGTGCGTTTTAGAAACCTTTCCCCATCACACGGATGTACCATCGTCTGGGTTGCTCATGCATGTTTTTTATGTAGGAGGATGCCCTTGAACCTGGAGATTTGGGACCCATGGGACGGATACCACGCAGTATTACTTTAAAGGGTCTGCGTTTGCACACCCAACCTCACCAAACCTCTCAGCCCCAAGAGTGTCCACCCTTATGTCTCATCCAGCTGTGGGTCTAGATATGGTCAATCCAGGTTGCATCACAGCCCCTGAACGCATTGTGTAAGAATTTCTCTCTCTTTCACTGTCTTTGTTTCATGGGTTTTTCAAAGTAATTAATTTTTATAATGGGGTTTAGCTGCTTTTCACTGCTGTGTTTATGCCGCTTTACACCCACTTGACACACTAACAGAGAGATATCAATACATAGGTTTTAAGCTTATTACTAGTCAGATAGATTCTTGTGCGGTGCATAGGGCATGTTGAGTCCAGTTCTCTGAGCAAGGAGTAGGTCTTGTCTATTACATATTGGGTTTATGGAACGGTATCTGAGCTAATTTGATACCCTTGTTTTATGTATCACCCCACCTCACCTTTCCCGTTAAGCAGCCATAGTGTGTTTTCTGCATGTGTGACTCTGTTCTGTTTTGTAATTCAGTTCAAGTGTAACGGTTTTTACATTCCCTCCATAAGTGATACCTTATGAGAAGTGTCCTTTTCTGTGTGACTTATTTCACTTAGAATCGTCGTACCTAAATCCACTCATCATGCTGCTACTAACATTATGACATTGATTTCATGGCTGACTGATATTCCATTGTACATAAGGACCACAACTTCTTTATCCATTTTTCTCTTTCCTGGGATATTTAAGGTGGAATGAAGTGCAGGTCCTTGTCAACAGAGCAGCCCTCAACATTGGGGTGCTTGTGTCTTGCTGATTTTTAATTTTCCCAATTTATACCCCCATGAGTGGAAGTGCCCTATGCTCTCTAAGCTGTGTTTTTCAGATGTTTCAGGACACACTGTGCACTTCTCCAGAGTGGCTGTTGGCAATTTACATCCCGCCCATCAGTGTAGCAAGGCTCCCATTTCTCCATGGCCTGTCCTGCATTTCTGGTTTTGACACTTTTTTCAGCATGGCCCTTTTGACCGATGGGAAGCGAGACTTCTCTGTAGCGCTGATTTGCCTTTCCAGGTTGCTTGGTTGGCCAAAAAGGGCGTATGCGTTTTTTCCTGAATATATTCAGGAAAAAACGCATACGCCCTTTTTGGCCAAGGGCATCATTGTCAACGTTTTGCCGCTTTTCATGTGCTTTAAAGGCGATTCGTATCTACCTCCTGAAATCTGTTTCGTGCAATTCTGCCTTGATTTCAAATCCTCTTCTTTGCCTTCCCTCAATATATTTGTGGACGAGAGTTATCATTTATAACTCTGCAGGTTTGTGAATTGCAGTGCCCTGAACCTCCATTTTACAACTCGCTTCTTTGGGAGCTGGCCGCAAAAGCGCAGGATGGCTTCAGGCCCTGTTCTGGTTCCGGGGGGCAGGCTGAGCCTGTAGTTAATTCTTCTTCCTGATGGGAAAATAGAGTGACCTGTGCCTGTCCCGACACCAAGAGCTTGTCTCTCGTTGGTTCCCCGTCTTCCCGTTCATCCTCAGGACAAATTGCAACCTGTACGGAACAGGAGGTTAAAGGTGCTGATGCTCCAAGTAGGGAGATTGCTAGTAAAGCGGCTGGAATAGCGAACCCGGGCACAAGGAGGTGAGAAATGAGGTGCGTTTTAGAAAACTTTCCCCATCACACGGTGTACCATCTTCTGGGTTTCTCATGCATGTTTTCGATGAAGGAAGATGCCCTTGATCCTGGAGATTTGGGACCCATGGATTGGGTTCCACACAGTATTACTTTAAAGGGTTTGCGTTTGCACACCCAACCTCACCAAACCTCTCAGCCCCAAGAGTGTCCACCCTTATGACTCATCCACCTGTGGGTCTACATATGGTCAATCCAGGTTGCATCACAGCCCATGAACGCATTGTGTAAGAATTTCTCTCTCTTTCACTGTCTTTGTTTCATGGGTTTTTTAAAGTAATTTATTTTTATAATGGGGTTTAGCTGCTTTTCACTGCTGTGTTTATGCCGCTTTACACCCACTTGACACACTAACAGAGAGATATCAATACATAGGTTTGAAGCTTATTACTAGTCAGATAGATTCTTGTGCGGTGAATAGGGCATGTTGAGTCCAGTTCTCTGAGCAAGGAGTAGGTCTTGTCTATTACATATTGGGTTTATGGAACGGTATCTGAGCTAATTTGAAACCCTTGTTTTATGTATCACCCCACCTCACCTTTCCCGTTAAGCAGCCATAGTGTGTTTTCTGCATGTGTGACTCTGTTCTGTTTTGTAATTCAGTTCAAGTGTAACGGTTTTTACATTCCCTCTATCAGTGATACCTTATGAGAAGTGTCCTTTTCTGTGTGACTTATTTCACTTAGAATCGTCGTACCTAAATCCACTCATCATGCTTCTACTAGCCTTATGACATTGATTTCATGGCTGAGTGATATTCCATTGTACATAAGGACCGCAACTTCTTTATCCATTTTTCTGTTTCCTGGGATATTTAAGGTGGAATGAAGTGGAGGTCCTTGTCAACAGAGCAGCCCTCAACTTTGGGGTGCTTGTGTCTTGCTGATTTTTCATTTTCCCAATTTATACCCCCATGAGTGGAAGTGCCCTATGCTCTCTAAGCTGTGTTTTTTAGGTGTTTCAGGACACACCGTACACTTCTCCAGAGTGGCTGTTGGCAATTTACATCCCGCCCATCAGTGTAGCAAGGCTCCCATTTCTCCATGGCGTGTCCTGCATTTCTGGTTTTGACACGTTTTTCAGCATGGCCCTTTTGACCGATGGGTAGCGAGTCTTCTTTGTAGGCCTGATTTGCCTTTCCAGGTTGCTTGGTTGGCCAAAAAGGGCGTATGCGTTTTTTCCTGAATATATTCAGGAAAAAACGCATACGCCCTTTTTGGCCAAGGGCATCATTGTCACCGTTTTGCCACTTTTCATGTGCTTTAAAGGCGATTCGAATCTACCTCCTGAAATCTGTTTCCTGCAATTCTGCCTTGATTTCAAATCCTCTTCTTTGCCTTCCCTCAATATATTTGTGGATGAGAGTTATCATTTATAACTCTGCAGGTTTGTGAATTGCAGTGCGCTGAGGCTCCATTTTACAACTCGCTTTTTTGGGAGCTGGCCGCAAAAGCGCATGATGGTTTCTCGCCCTGTTCTGGTTCCGGGGGGCAGGCTGAGCCTGTGGTTAATTCTTCTTCCTGATGGGAAAATAGAGTGACCTGTGCCTGTGTCCACACCAAGAGCTAGTCTCTCATTGGTTCCCCATCTTCCCGTTCATCCTCAGGACAAATTGCAACCTGTACGGAACAGGAGGTTAAAGGTGCTGATGCTCCAAGTAGGGAGATTGCTAGTAAAGCGGCTGGAATGGCGAACCCAGGCACAAGGAGATGAGAAATGAGGTGCGTTTTAGAAACCTTTCCCCATCACACGGATGTACCATCGTCTGCGTTGCTCATGCATGTTTTTGATGTAGGAAGATGCCCTTGAACCTGGAGATTTGGGACCCATGGGACGGATACCACGCAGTATTACTTTAAAGGGTCTGCGTTTGCTCACCCAACCTCACCAAACCTCTCAGCCCCAAGAGTGTCCACCCTTATGTCTCATCCAGCTGTGGGTCTAGATATGGTCAGTCCAGGTTGCATCACAGCCCCTGAACGCATTGTGTAAGAATTTCTCTCTCTTTCACTGTCTTTGTTTCATGGGTTTTTCAAAGTAATTAATTTTTATAATGGGGTTTAGCTGCTTTTCACTGCTGTGTTTATGCCGCTTTACACCCACTTGACACACTAACAGAGAGATATCAATACATAGGTTTTAAGATTATTACTAGTCAGATATATTCTTGTGCGGTGAATAGGGCGTGTTGAGTCCAGTTCTCTGAGCAAGGAGTAGGTCTTGTCTATTACATATTGGGTTTATGGAACGGTATCTGAGCTAATTTGAAACCCTTGTTTTATGTATCACCCCACCTCACGTTTCCCGTTAAGTAGCCATAGTGTGTTTACTGCATGTGTGACTCTGTTCTGTTTTGTAATTCAGTTCAAGTGTAACGGTTTTTACATTCCCTCTATAAGTGATACCTTATGAGAAGTGTCCTTTTCTGTGTGACTTATTTCACTTAGAATCGTCGTACCTAAATCCACTCATCATGCTGCTACTAGCCTTATGACATTGATTTCATGGCTGAGTGATAGTCAATTGTACATAAGGACCACAACTTCTTTATCCATTTTTCTCTTTCCTGGGATATTTAAGGTGGAATGTAGTGGAGGTCCTTGTCAACAGAGCAGCCCTAAACTTTGGGGTGCTTGTGTCTTGCTGATTTTTAATTTTCCCAATTTATACCCCCATGAGTGGAAGTGCCCTATGCTCTCTAAGCTGTGTTTTTTAGATGTTTCAGGACACACCGTACACTTCTCCAGAGTGGCTGTTGGCAATTTACATCCCGCCCATCAGTGTAGCAAGGCTCCCATTTCTCCATGGCCTGTCCTGCATTTCTGGTTTTGACACTTTTTTCAGCATGGCCCTTTTGACCGATGGGAAGCGAGACTTCTTTGTAGCGCTGATTTGCCTTTCCAGGTTCCTTGGTTGGCCAAAAAGGGCGTATGCGTTTTTTACTGAAGAAACGCATACGCCCTTTTTGGCCAAGGGCATCATTGTCGACGTTTTGCTGCTTTTCATGTGCTTTAAAGGCGATTCGAATCTACCTCCTGAAATCTGTTTCCTGCAATTCTGCCTTGCTTTCAAATCCTCTTCGTTGCCTTACCTCAATATATTTGTGGACGAGAGTTATCATTTATAACTCTGCAGGTTTGTGAATTGCATTGCCCCTGAGCTCCATTTTTCAACTGGCTTTTTTGGGAGCTGGCAGCAATTCGCAGGATGGCCTCAGGCCCTATTCTTGTTCCGGGCAGCAGGCTGAGCCTGTGGTTAATTCTTCTTCCTGATGGGAAAATAGAGTGACCTTTGCCTGTCCCAACACCAAGAGCTAGTCTCTCATTGGCTCCCCCTCTTTCCGTTCATCCTCAGGACAAATTGCAAGCTGTACGGAACAGGAGGTTAAAGGTGCTGATTCTCCATGGAGGGAGATTGTTACTAAAGCGGCTGTTATGGCGAACCCGAGCACAAGGAGATGAGAAATGAGTTGTGTTTTAGAAACCTTTCCTGATCACACAGTGTACCAACTTCTGGGTTTCTCATGCATGTTTTCGATGTAGGAAGATGCCCTTGAACCTGGAGATTTGGAACCCATGAGTTGGGTAACAGGCAATATTACTTTAAAGGCTCTGCGTTTGCTCCCCCAACCTCACCAAGCCTCTCAGCCCCAAGAGTGTCTTCCCTTATGTCTCATCCAACTGTGGGTCTAGATATGTTCAATCCAGGTGGCATCATAGCCCCTGAACGAATTTTGTAAGAATTTCTCTCTCTTTCCCTGTCTTTGTTTCACGGGTTTTTAAAAGTAATTTATTTTTATAATGGGGTTTAGCTGCTTTTCACGGCTGTGTTTATGCCGCTTTACACCCACTTGACTCACTTCCAGAGAGATATCAATACATAGGTTTTACAATTCTGACTAGTCAGATATGTTCTCTTGCGGTGAATAGGGGTTGTTGAGTCCAGTTCACTGAGGAAGGAGTAGGTCTTGTCTATTACATATTGGATTTATGGAACGTTATCTGAGCTAATTTGAAATCCTTGTTTTATGCATCACCCCACCTCACCTTTCCCGTTAAGCAACCATAGTGTGTTTTCTAAATGTGTGACTCTGTTCTGTTTTGTAATTCCGTTCAATTGTAGCAGTTTTTACATTCCCTCTGTTAGTGATATCTTATGATAAGTGTCGTTTTCTGTGTGACTTATTTCACTTAGAATCGTCGTACCTAAATCCACTCATCATGCTGCTACTACCCTTATGATATTGATTTCACGCCCGAGTGATATACAATTGTACATATGGACCACAACTTCTTTATCCATTTTTCTCTTTCCTTGCATATTGAAGGTGGAATTAAGTGGAGGTTCTTGTCAACAGAGCAGCCCTAAAGTTTGGGGTGCCTGTGTCTTGCTGATTTTTAGTTTTCCCAATTTATACGCCCATGAGTGGATGTCCCCCTTTCTCTCTAGCTGTGTTTTTTAGATGTTTTAGGAAACACCATACCCTTCTCCAGAGTCATTATTGGCAATTTACACCCCACCCATCAGTGTAACAAGGCTCCCTTTCCTCCATGGCCTCTCCTGCATTTCTTGTTTTTACACTTTTTTAGGAAGGCCATTTTGACTGATGGGAAGTCAGAGTTCTTTGTAGTGCTGAATTGCATTTCCGGCTTGCTTGGTTGGCCAAAAAGGGCCTATGGGTTTTTTCCTGAATTCATTCAGAAAAAAACGCATATGCTCTTTTTGGCCAAGTGCATCATTGTCGACGTTTTACCGCTTTTCATGTGCTTTAGGGGTGATTCAAATCTAACTCCTGAAATCTGTTTCCTGCAATTCTGCCTTGATTTCAAATCCTCTTCTTTGCCTTCCCTCAATATATTTGTGGACGAGAGTTATCATTTATAACTCTGCAGATTTGTGAATTGCAGTGCCCCTGAGCTCCATTTTTCAACTCGCTTTTTTGGGAGCTTTCCGCAGATCCGCTCGTTTGCTTCTGGCCCTACTCTGGTTCCCGGTGGCAGGCTAAGCCTTTGCTTAATTCTTCTTCCTGACTGGAAAGTAGAGTGACATGTGCCTCTCCGAACACCTAGGGCTTGGCTCTCCTTGTTTCTCCTCCTTCCCCTTCTTCCTTTGGACAAATTCCAATTTCTGTGCAACTGGATGTTGAAGGTGCTGACATCCTCAAGTGGGGAGATTTTAAGGAAAAAGGCTGGAGGGGTGAACCCAACAACCAGGAAATTAGGAGTTTTGGTGCCTTTTCCAAAATCTTCCTGATCCTACCGTGTTCCATCTTCTGGGTGTCACAGGCATGTTTTAGCTGTAGGAAAGGTCCCGTGTATGTAAGGAGAACACAAGGGTTTTTTCCAAATCAGTGTCTCCCCGAACTCCAATCTGGGGAATTTTTAAGCTACTGGTACATGTGTGTTCATTAAGGGACTTGGGCCGTAGGCAGAGTCCGAACTTTAGATGATTGAAGTCTTCAGGTTCAGAAACGCTCACCATCGGCCTCCTTTAGTTTCCATTTTATCTGTAGTTGATAGATGATGTCGATATAGATATCTATTGTTTTTCAGATTATTTCCCCTCAGGGGTCATTACAAAATATTGAGTATAGTTCCTTGTGCTATACAGTAGTTCCTTGTTGATGATATATTTTATACATAGCAGTGTGTATATGTTAATCTGAAACTGTTAATTTATCCCTCCTCCCACCTTTCCCCTTTGGTAATAAAAAATATAAGATTTTATACTTCTCAGAAATCTAGGAGCTGAAAGAGAGGTATCATTTTCAATGGAAAATCATTCAAAACAAGGTTGAAACTTCAACCAAGATTATTAGATGTACATCCTTGGAAAGAAATCACTGCATTTCTCTACTGTTGACCTGACAAATAAGACAAACCCCTCCACTGAACTTGCTTATAATAAAGTGATGGAAATATCAAATGGAAGTGTTAGAAACATCTTATTTTACACGAGCCTTATACACTGCTCTATGTTAATTACAGTTTGGCTCACACATCTGTTCATTGAAGTTACAATGTTCTCAAATTCTGTTACTGATCCTGCAGAGTGGGCCCCAACAAGGGTCTCCCTGCCCAGTGTCATTGGAGCCAACAGATCGAGACTGACTTTGGTTCAGAAGCAAAGGAAAACTTTATATTTTGATCAGAGAATGGAGAGGTGAGAGTGTGTGCTCCCCTGCGGGTTGTGGGCCGGGCTGCTGTGTAGGGATCCTGTCAGCATCAGCGGGAGGGAGGGGGCGGAGCTCTCGAGGGCCGGGTTGCCTGGAGCTCAGGCTCTATGTCGCAGAGTCTGCACGGGGCCCCACGAGCTGAGGTGTCGGCCCAGCCATTTTGCACTAGGAAATCGGGTCTGAAGTGTCGGGTGTGGGACCTCTGCATGTGGAAACCTAGGAGCAAGTGAAATTAGACAAAGCACAAAGGAAAAAATGGTTAGACTTTATTTTATTGCCCAGATTCTATTTTTATCTCCCAGGAATTTTTAATGGGCTTTGCCAGTGACAAAGCCCTCCTCTGCCTTTTGTCCCATTCCTCATTCTTGAGGCGCTGAGGGTGCAGACACGTCTTCTGTAAATGCTTCATGCTGAGTTGGGTGTCCTCATACCCGGGGGGAGGGGCAGGACTTCTCCCCAGCAGCCTCCAGGTGAGGTTGATTGTCCGCAGGCCTCCTCCCTCACTGCTCGTCTGCCTGGGCACCAGCATTGGAAGTTTTATAGATTCTAATGACCTTTAAGGGTCCAGGAAAGAGATGTGCAGAGACGCTGGGGGGGGTGGGCGGTTTTACCCTGCTCCACATTGGTTCGGCCCCCTTAGGCTGACGGTTTCTGCCAGCCTAGATGCTCTGACCAGTAGTCTGTGCTTTCTTCAGTTAGGCCACTGAATTAACGTACAAACAGCACCAGGTGTCAGAGCCCTGCTTGCTCAACTCCCAGACAGTCCAGGGCCGGTGGTGATCCAGGACCATGACGGCCACTCAGTCAACGGCCTTTTGAAGTAGCCAGGAGTACAGCCGGTCTCATTGGCCGCCATCACTGCAGTGTCTGCAGGCTTTTCTATGGTGGCAGCGTTATTTATGGTTCCCCTGCCAAGTTTATTAGCTCCGCTCTGGGTGCAGTAAGTCCTGTAAGCAATAGTCTGCTCTTTTGGGGCACACTCTTGTTGTTTTCTGAGAGAAGCTCCAGGTCAAGTGATGGTCACACGAGTCGTCATGGGGGCCCATTGCCCCAGGTTGTCTCTCTGGAGGTTGGTGTTGGAGGGCCTCCTCACTCGAGGTCATTGTGCCCACGGAGCAATCCCTGCAACTTCAGGGCATGGTGGGTGGTTAGGATCACCAAGTGGCGTCCTTTTCCCTTAGGAGGGAGCTGGCCTTGCGGGCTGCTGATTTCCAGGTTTTTAGATACCCCCAGTATCCTGGTCGGATGGGGTGGCTGGCCAATGCCTGGAGGGCATTCTTGCATTGTTCCATTTCAAGTGGTCCCAGTTTTTGCACTAATACTCCAAGGGCGATTCGCCTTGGACCAGGAATGTAAAGGTCAAAGGGTTTAGCTAACTTAGGGAGGTCCAGGGCCAGGGTCTGAATTGACTGCTCTTTCCATTCTTGAAAGGCCGCTTCTGGATTCTATTCAAAAGGATCATCATCTTTTCCTTTCAGTGTTTCATATAGAGGCCCAGCTATTAGACTGTAGTTAGGGATCCAGATGCAGCAAACCCCGGTCTCCCCAGGAACCCCTAAGCTGTCTTCTAGTTTCAGGAAAGGTGAGGCTGCAAATGGCTTCTTCCCTTTCCTGGGGTGGGCTTCTCCGACCTTCTGTGCGAATGAAGCCCAGGAAGGCCACCTTAGTTTGTGATATTTGAGCCTTTTCCTTGGACACCTTCTATCTTTTATTGGCTAGGTAGTTCAGAGGCCTCCTTAGTCGGGCTGGTGATCAGAATGTCATCTGCATATTGAAGGAGGGTTCCCTTCTCCAGAGGTAGACCTTTTAGGTCTTTAGCTAACGTTTCCCCAAAGATGGTGTGGGAATTTTTGAACCCCTGGGGCAGGACGGCCCAGCAGTATTGTTTTTGTTGTAGGTTGAGTCCTGCCACTCACAGCCAAAATTTCTTGTGACTCTGGGACTAATGGAATACAGAAGAAGGCATCATTGAAGTCTAATACAGAATGCCATGTCCTGGTGGATGGTAGAATGACCAGCAGGGTGTAGGAATTAGGAACTACTAGATGTATATCCTCTGTGGCTTCACTGACTGTCCTGGCGTCCTCTACCAGGTCCCCAGCAGCCCACGGGGCTCTTGTGGTCAGGCCCCTCCCAGGATATGGAGCTCACCTGGGCAGGTACCCAGCGGCCCACGGGGCTCTGGTGGTTAGGCCGCTCCCAGGATATTGAGCTCACCTGGGCAGGTACCCAGCAGCCCATGGGGCCCTCATGGTCAGGCCCCTCCCAGGATATGGAGCTCACCTGGGCAGGTACGCAGCAGCCCACGGGGCTCTCGTGGGCAGGCCCCTCCCTGGATATGGAGCTCCCGTGGACAGGTACCCCGGCAGGGCTGGGCACACAGGAACCGTGCACATAGCCCTCATTGCAGAGCACCCCCAGCACCCCTGTCACTCAGCGCTGACACAGAGCACCTCAGAGCAGAGCTTGAACTAACAAACAGCAGCTCCAACAGGTCTGTGGCCCTAGGCTTCACTCTGTGCGGCCTCCCTCTGCCTGGTCTTCCAGGGGCTTCCACTGCAGCCGGGGTACCAGGCCTCTGTCTCCACCCACCACCCCTCCTCTCCCTGACTCCTGGGTTCCTCTCATTAGCAGAGGGTCTTCTTGAAGTTGTCTCCCACTCATGGACCAGATAAAATGATTCGAAAACAAGCCAGGGCTGCAGCCCCTTATCTATCCTGACTCTCGGGACCCTACACCTGTTCCTTGGATCTGGCCGGTGCAGCAAGGCCCATTTTCTGCAACTCTGAGTCCCTGAGGGGCGAGGATTGGCTGACCTGGGCAGCCTGACCCGGCCGGCCAGCCCTTCCCAGGTGTGCCTGGGTTGAGGTCAATATAAACACCCCTCCAGGCAGCAAAAGCCTCTGCAGCTGTGCCTGACGCCATATTCTCTGCCCCGTCAGCAGTCTCGGGGTTGGGCTGGTGGGAGGGAGTAGGGCCCACGGCTCTATGAGTGGCCCAGTGTGACTGGGGCTCTGCTGGACTTTCTGCAGGAGTTGCCGGGCTGCCACCTGCTAAAGAAGAGGATGTGTCACCCATACTTGCTGCTGGAATTTCTCCCCGGGCAGAGGTGAGGAAGGAAAAAAGCAGTGGGGGCCGGGACAGGAGGGGTACCTCAGGCAGGGAAATGGAAAGCTTCCAGACGAGCGCCCGGGGCCAGGACCATCCTGGCTGGCCTGCAGGCACCAAGTCGGCCTGCGTGCTGTCGCTGGTGTGACTCCAAGCCCCTTCCTCTAGTTTTTAAAGTCTTTGCACACATTCAGGTGTTTTACCTTGGAAGGGTGGGAAAAGTTCAGCAGCAGCTGGCCTGGGGCTCAGCTCACGTTTACTCAGAGACGCCTCCTCACGGTCCCCCAGCTTTGCAATGAGGATGCTCCTCGTGTGGGGGCTGCTGGCTGCATGGGAGATGATTCCCCACCTGTGACCAACTTCAGAATTGTTTACCACTGGAGCAAGTGCCCTGATAGGGTTTTCCTCTGTATGACCAGTGGGTTCTGTTTTTTTTTTTTTTTTCTTTTTTGGTTCAAGGTAAGTTTTATTCCTCTTTTTGTATTTATGGATATAAGCATGGAAATAATTCATTCATATAAATACGTCTATGGGAAGGACAGAACTTTTTTTCTGTTTTATTTTTTTAAGTATTATTTATTTTTTAATTTTTGAATTTATTTTATTCATTTTTTTATACAGCAGGCTCTTATTGGTAACCTATTTTATACATATAAGTGTGTATATGTCAATCCCAGGCTCGCAATTCATCCCACCACCACCACCCTGCCACTTTCCCCCCTTGGTGTCCATACATTTGTTCTCTACATCTGTGTCTCTATTTCTGCCTTGCAAACCGGTTCATCTTTACCATTTTTCTAGGTTCCACATGTATGCGTTAATATACGATATTTGTTTTTCTCTTTCTGACTTACTTCACTCTGTATGACAGTCTCTAGATCTATCCACGTCTCTACAAATGACCCAATTTCATTCCTTTTTATGGCTGAGTAATATTCCATTTTATGTATGTAGCACATCTTTTCTGTTCGTCTGTCTATGGGCATTTAGGTTGCTTCCATGACCTGGCTATTGTAAATAGTGCTGCAATGAATATTGTGGTGAATATGTCTTTTTGAATTATGGTTTTCTCTGGGTATATGGCCAGTAGTGGGATTGCTGGGTCATATGGTAATTCTATTTTTAGTTTTTTAAGGAACCTCCATACTGTTCTCCATAGTGACTGTATCAATTTACATTCCCACAAATAGTGTAAGAGGGTTCCCTTTTCTCCACACCCTCTCCAGCATTTGTTGCTTGTAGATTTTCTGATGATGCCCATTCTAACTCGTGTGAGGCAATACCTCATTGTAGTTTTGGTTTATATTTCTCTAATAATTAGTGATGTTGAGCAGCTTTTCATGTGCTTCTTGGTCATCTGTATGTCTTCTTGGGACAAATGTCTATTTACGTCATCTGCCCATTTTTGGATTGGGTTGTTTGTTTTTTTACTGTTGAGCTGCATGAGCTGTTTATATACATTGGAGATTAATCCTTTGTCCATTGATTCGTTTGCAAATATTTTCTCCCATTGTGAGGGTTGTCTTTTCGTCTTGTTTGTAGTTTCCTTTGCTTTGCAAAAGCTTTTAGGTTTCATTTGCTCCCATATGTTTATTTTTTTTTATTCCATTACTCTAGGAGGTGGATCAAAAAAGATCTTGCTGTGATTTATGTCAAAGAGTATTCTTCCTATGTTTTCCTCTAAGAGTTTTATAGTGTCCGGTCTTACATTTCGGTCTCTAATCCATTTTGAGTTTATTTTTTGTGTATGGTGTTAGGGAGTGTTCTAATTTCATTCTTTTACATGTAGCTGTCCATTTTTCCCAGCACCACTTATTGAAGAGACTGTCTTTTCTCCTTTGTATACCCTTGCCTCCTTTGTCATAGATTAGTGGGCCATAGGTGTGTAGGTTTATCTCTGGGCTTTTTTTTTCTTTTACATCTTTATTGGAGTATAATTGCTTTACACTTGTGTGTTAGTTTCTGCTGTATAAAAAAGTGAATCAGCTGTGCGTATACATATAACACCATATCCCCTCCCTCTTGCACCTCCCTCTCACTCCCTTATCCTACCCTTTTAGGTGGTCACAAAGCACAGAGCTGATCTCCCTGTGCTATGTGGCTGCTTCCCAGTAGCTATCAATTTTACATTTGGTAGTGTATATATGTCCATACCACTCTCTCACTTTGTCCCAGCTTACCCTTCCCTCTCCCCATGTCCTCAAGTCCTTTCTCTACGTCTGTGTCCTTAATCCTTTCCTGCCCCTAGGTTCTTCATAAACTTTTTTTTTTAAGATTCCATATATATGTGTTAGCATACAGTATTTGTTTTTCTCTTTCTGACTTACTTCACTCTGTAGGACAGACTCTAGATCCATCCACCTCACTAAAAGTAACTCAATTTCGTTTCTTTTTATGGCTGAATAATGTTCCATTGTATATATGTGCCACATCTTCTTTATCCATTTATCTGTTGATGGACACTTAGGTTGCTTCCATGTCCTGGCTATTGTAAATAGAGCTACAGTGAACATTGTGGTACATGACTCTTTTTGAATTATGGTTTTCTCAGGGTAAATGTCCAGGAGTGGGTTTGCTGGGTTGTATGGTAGTTCTATTTTTAGTTTTTAAGGAACCCCCATACCGTTCTCCCTAGTGGCTATATCAATTTACATTCCCACCAACAGTGCAAGAGGGTTCCCTTTGCTCCAATAAATGCCTCTCCAGCATTTATTGTTGGTAGATTTTTTGATGATGGCCATTCTGACTGGTGTGAGGTGATACCTCACTGTAGTTTTGATTTGCATTTCTCTAATGATTAGTGATGTTCAGCATCCTTTCATGTGTTTGTTGGCAACCTGTATATCTTCTTTGGAGAAATGTCTATTTAGGTCTTCTGCCCATTTTTGGATTGGGTTGTTTGGTTTTGTGATATTGAGCTACATGAGCTGCTTTTTGGAGATTAATCCTTTGCCATTTGCTTCATTTGAAAATATTTTCTCCCATTCTGATGGTTGTCTTTTCATCTTGCTTATGTTTTCCTTTGCTGTGCAAAAGAATTTATGTTTCATTCGGTCCCATTTTTTTATTTTTGTTTTTATTTCCATTTCTCTAGGAGGTGGGTCAAAAAGGATCTTGCTGTGATTTATGTCATAGACTGTTCTGCTTATGTTTTCCTCTAAGAGTTTTATAGTGGCTGGTCTTATATTTAGGTCTCTAATCCATTTTGAGTTTATTTTTGTGTATGGTGTTAGGGAGTGTACTAATTTCATTCTTTTACATGTAACTGTCCAGTTTTCCCAGCACCACTTGCTGAAGACACTGTCTTTTCTCCATTGTATACCCTTGCCTCCTTTGTCATAGATTAGTGAACCATAGGTACGTGGGTTTATCTCTGTGCTTTCTATCCTGTTCTATTGACCTATATTTCTGTTCTTGTGTCAGTACCATATTATCTTGATTACTGTAGCTTTGCAATATAGTCTGAAGTCTGGAAGTCTGATTCCTCCAGCTCTTTTTTTTCCCCCTCAAGACTGCTTTGGCTATCCAGGGTCTTTTGTGTCTCCCTACAAATTTTAAGATTTTTTTTTCTTGTTCTGCAGAAAATGCCAAAGGTATTTTGATCGGGATTGCATTGAATCTGTAGATTGCTTTGGGTAGTATAGTCATTTTCACAATATTGATTCTTCTAATCCGAGAACATGGTATATGTCTCCATCTGTTTATATCATCTTTGATTTCTTTCATCAGTGTCTTATAGTTTTCTGAGTACAGGTCTTTTACTTCCTTAGGTAGGTTTATTCCTAGGTATTTTATTCTTTTTGTTGCAGTGGTAATGGGATTGTTTCCTTAATTTCTCTTTCTGATCTTTCATTGTTAGTGTATAGGAATGCAAGCAATTTCTGTGCATTAATTTTGTATCCTGCAACTTTACCAAATTCATTGATTAGCTCCAGTGGTTTTCTGGTGGCATCTTTAGGATTCTCTATCTATGATATCATGTCATCTGCGAACAGTGACAATTTTACTTCTTCTTTTCCTTTTTGTATTCCTTTTATTTCTTTTTCTTCTCTGATTGCCATGGCTAGGACTTCCAAAACTATGTTGAATAGCAGTGGTGAGAGTGGACATCCTCGTCTTGTTCCTGATCTTAGAGGAAACGCTTTCAGTTTTTCACCATTGAGAATGCTGTTTGCTGTGGGTTTGTCATATATGGCCTTTATTATGTTGAGGTAGTTTCCCTCTAGGCCCACACTCTGCAGAGTTTTTATCGTAAATGAGTGTTGAATTTTCTCAAAATCTTTTCCTTCATCTATTGAGATGATCATATGGTTTTATTCTACAATTTGTTAATATGGTGTATCACATTGATTTGTGTATATTGAAGAATCCTTGCATCCCTGGGATAAACCCCACTTGATCATGGTGTATGATCCTTTTAATGTGTTGTTCGATTCTGTTTGCTAGTATTTTGTTGAGGATTTTTACATCTATATTCATCAGTGATATTGGTCTATAATTTTCTTTCCTTGTAGTATCTCTGTCTGATTTTGGTATCAGGGTGATGGTGGTCTCATAGAATGAGTTTGGGAGTGTTCCTTCCCCTGCAATTGTTTTGAAGAATTTGAGAAGGTTGGGTGTTAGGTCTTCTCTAAATGTTTGATAGAATTCACCTGTGATGCCATCTGGTTCTGGACTTTTGTTTGTTGGAAGATTTTTAATCACAGTTTCAATTTCATTGCTTGTGATAGGTTTGTTCATATTTTCTATTTCTTCCTGGTTCAGTCTTAGAAGGTTATCCCTTTCTAAGAATTTGTCCATTTCTTCCAGATTGTCCATTTTATTGGCCTAGAGTTGCTTGTAGTAGTCTCTTAGGATGCTTTGTATTCCTGTGGTGTCTGTTGTAACTTCTGCTTTTTCACTTCTAATTTTGTTGATTTGCGTCCTCTCCCTCTTTTTCTGGAGTCTGGCTAAAGGTTGATCATTTTTGCTTATCTTCTCAAAGAACCAGCTTTTAGTTTTATTGATCTTTGCTTTCGTTTTCTTTGTTTCTATTTCATTTATTTCTGCTCTGATCTTTATGATTTCTTTCCTTCTACTAACTTTGGGTTTTGTTCTTCTTTCTCTAGTTCCTCTAGGTGTAAGGTTAGATTGTTTATTTGAGATTTTTCTTGTTTCTTGAGGTAGGCTTGTATTGCTATAAACTTCCCTCTTAGAACTCCTTTTGCTGCATCCCATAGGTTTTGGATCATCGTGTTTTTGTTGTCATTTGTCTCTAGGTAGTTTTTGATTTCCTCTTTGATTTCTTCAGTGATCTCTTGGTTATTTAGTAACGTATTGTTTAGCCTCCATGTGTGTGTGTTTTTTACGGTTTTTTCCGTGTAATTGATTTCTAATCTCATAGCATTGTGGTCGGAACAGCTGCTTGATATGATTTCAGTTTTCTTAAATTTACTGAGGCTTTATCTGTGACCCAAGATGTGATCTATCCTGGAGAATGTTCCGTGTGCAGTTGAGAAGAACGTGTAATCTGCTGTTTTTGGATGGAATGTCCTATAAATATCAACTAACTCTATCTGGTCTATTGTGTCATTTAAAGCTTGTGTTTCCTTATTAATTTTCTGTCTGGCTGATCTCCACTGGTGTAAGTGAGCTGTTAAAGTCCCCCGCTATTATTGTGTTACTGTCGATTTCCTCTTTTATAGCTGTTAGCAGTTGCCTTATACATTGAGCTGCTCCTATTTTGGGTACATATATATTTATAATTGTTATATCTTCTTCTTGGATTGGTCCCCTGACCATTATGTAGTGTCTTTCCTTGTCTCTTGTAACATTCTTTATTTTAAAGTCTATTTTATCTGATATGAGTATTGCTACTCCAGCTTTCTTTTGATTTTCATTTGCATAGAATATATTTTTCCATCGCCTCACTTTGAGTCTGTATGTGTCCCTAGGTCTGAAATGGATCTCTTGTAGACAGCATATATATGGGTCTTGTTTTTGTATCCATTCAGCGAGCCTGTGTCTTTTGGTTGGAACATGTAGTGCATTCACGTTTAAGGTAATTATCGATATGTATGTTCCTACTACTATTTTCTTAATTGTTATGGGTTTGTCTTGGTGGGTCCTTTTCTTCTCTTGTGTTTCCCACTTAGAGAAGTTCCTTTAGCATTTGGTGTAGAGCTGGTTTCATGGTGCTGAATTCTCTTAGCTTTTGCTTGTCTGTAAGGCTTTTGATTTCTCCATCAAATCTGAATGAGCTCTTTGCAGGGTGGAGTACTCTTGGTTGTAGGTTCTTCCCTTTCATCACTTTAAATTTATCATGCCACTTCCTTCTGGCTTGTAGATTTTCTGCTGAGAAATCAGTTGTTATCCTTATGGGAGTTCCCTTGTATGTTATTTGTCATTTTTCCCTTGCTGCTTTCAATCATTTTTCTTTGTCGTTAATTTTTGTCAATTTGATTGCTATGTGTCTTGTCATTTTTCTCCTTTGGTTTATCCTGCCTGGGACACTCTGTGCTTCTGGACTTGGGTGGCTATTTCTTTTCCCATGCTAGGGAAGTTTTTGACCATAATCTCTTCAAATATATTCTCGGGTCCTTTCTCTCTCTCTTCTCCTTCTGGGACCCCTATAATGCGAATGTTGTTGCGTTTAATGTTGTCCCAGAGGACTCTTGGGGTGTCTTCGTTTATTTTCATTCTTTTTCTTTATTCTGTTCCATGGCAGTGATTTCCACCTTTCTGTCTTCCAGGTCACTTATCCGTTCTTCTGCCACAGTTATTCTGCTACTGATTCCTTCTAGTGTATTTTTCATTTCAGTTATTCCATTGTTCACCTCTGTTTGTTTGTTCTTTAATTCTTCTAGGTGTTTGTTCCTTAATTCTTCTAGGTCTTTGTTAAACATTTCTTGCATCTTCTCGATCTTTGCCTCCTTTCTTTTTCCAAGGTCTTGGCTCAACTTCACTATCATTATTCTGAATTTTTTTTCTGGAAGGTTCCCTATCTCCACCTCATTTCGTTTTTTTTCTGGGGTTTTATCTTGTTCCTTGATCTTGTATAAAGTCCTCTGCCTTTTCATTTTGTCTATCTTTCTGTGAATGTGGTTTTCCTTCCACAGGCTGCAGAATTGTAGTTCTTCTTGCTTCTGCTGTCTGCTCTCCGGTGGATGAGTCTATCTTAGAGGCTTGTGCAAGCTTCCTGATGGGAGGGACTGGTGGTGGGTAGAGCTGGGTGTTGCTTTGGTGGGCAGAGCTTTAATCCGCTTGTCTACGGATTAAATAAAACTTTAATAAAAAGTTTAATCCGCTTGTCTGCTGATGCATGGGGCTGGGTTCCCTCCCTGTTGGTTGTTTGGCCTGAGGCGACCCAGCCCTGGAGCCTACCTTGCTCTTGGTGGGGCTAATGGCGGACTCTGGGAGGGCTCACACCAAGGAGTATTTCCCAGAACTTCTGCTGCCAGTGTCGTTGTCCTCACGGTGAGCCACAGCCACAGCCACCACCTGCCTCTGCAGGAGACCTTCTAAAAGTAGCAGGTAGTTCTGGTCATTCTCCTACAGGGTCACTGCTCCTTCCCCTGGGTCCTGATGTGCACACTACTTTGTGTGTGCCCTCCAAGAGTGGAGTATCTGAGTGGAGTTGAGACTCTGAGACTCTGTGTGGAGTTGCACAGACTCTGGGTCCTGTGAAGCTTCGATGTTTTGTGATTCTAGAAATCCTATAGGAGACGGTCCACAGCAGGTGACGCTAATGTTGTCAGTAGAGGTGTTGAAGCCAAAGATCTGCAGTTCCAACTAGAGGTGCCGATGTACATACAGGACAAAATCATCTCGTGTGAATGTAGTTCAGGCATGTTTAAGATGAATGCAGTCATGTTAATGTCTACCATATTCTATCTTGAGCCTCTCCTCAGGGACCCCCTCCTCAGTTCCTGAGGCTCCTGTAAGTCATGTACAGGGGACTGGAGAGTGGGCTCTGTCCAGTCTGAGCCCTGAGTTACCCTGTGTGTATCTTAGGATACTTTGTATTTCTGTGGTGTCTGTTGTAACATCATCTCTTTCATTTCAGATTTATTTGGGCCCTCTCTTTTTAAAAAAACATACTACTGTTGTCTTTTATTCTCTACAGAAGCTTAATAAGTGTTTGATCTACTATCCTTACCCTATGTATACTTTTTGCAGTGAGATTTTTACTTTTCTTTGTTTCCTTGTTACTATCAATAATTAGTGAGACTTCTTTTAAGCTACCTTCAACATTGCTTATAAAGCTGCTTTATTAGTGATGACAGAGCCTTAATGGAAGTCATGTTCTGGTTGTAAATTAGAATGCAATGTGCCAGCAAATAGCCCCTTAAGTTTATGTCTCATTACTTCTTGTTCTTTTTTTAATTTAATTTTTATTTTTTGTCAGAGCAAATTTAATTAAAATGTTTTGTTTCTTCTAGGTGTGAAAGATGTGGTTCTTTTAAACATATACATATATCTATTCTTCTTTGGATCATTTTCCCATGTAGGTTATGACACGATGTTGAGTAGTCTTGTCTTGGTATTACGTAGGTCTTTGGTGATTACATATTTCACATGTGTTTCTATATCTATCTTAACCCCAATATCCTAATGTATCCAATCCTCACACCTTTCCATTTGGTGAACCATAAATTTGTTTAATGAATCTGTGATTGCATTTCTCTGTGGAAATATCTTCATTGGTATCAATGTTTAGCTAAGACCTATAAGTGATATTATAGGATATGTGTCTTTTGCTTTCTGACTTAGTACAATTTGCCTGATTACCTCAAGAATCATACATGGTGCTGCAAATGGCACTGTTTCATTTTTTTCCCTGGCTAATATTCCATCTGTACGTGTACCAGTTCTTCTTTGGGCACGCACCTCTTGATGGACTTTCTGGTTGCCTCCATGTCTTGGCTATTGTAATACTGCTGCAATGCACATTTGCTTGCCTGTGTCTTTCCAGTTATGTCTTCTTATGTTATAGGCCAAGGAGTGGGCTTGCTGTATCATATGGTAGCTCAGTGTGTATGTTTTAAAGGCACCACCATTCAGTTCTCATTAGTGGCTCTTTCCAGGTTACGTCCCACTTAAAATTGAGGGTATGCATTTCTCCAAAACACCTTCAATATTTATTGTTTGTAGTTTTCTTGCTGATGGTTATTCTAACAGGTGCGAGCTGATACCTATCTGTGATTGAATTTGCATGTGTCCCATAATCTGTTAAAACTGAGCTTTAAAGCATGCCCTTTTTATTTATCAAACTGTGATTACAGCTTAGTTCTTCAAAGTGTTTTCTTAAAGCAAGTGTCACATTTTGAAAATTTTTGGCCATTACCTCCCTCAAGACATTTTGAGGGCACGTTTCATTTATGGCCCTGAAGTACTTGTTCATATGAAGTGACCATTAGCACAGGTTTTAAAGCTGCTTTTGCAGGTAACGGCCAGAGGGTGGCAGTCTTTCTACGTTCCCAATCTGGTAAATAGGGAAAGAGACCTTCAGCCCAAGAGTGTCCAGCTTTATTTCTCATCCAGCTGTGGGTCTAGATATGGTCACACCAGGTTGCATCACAGCCCCGGAACGAATTATATAAAAATTTCTCCCTCTATCACTGTCTTTGTTTTTTGGGATTTTAAAGTAATTTATTTTTATAATGGGGTTTACCTGATTTTCACTGCAGTGTTTATGCCCCTTTACACCCACTTGATTCACTTACAGAGAGACATCAATACATAGGTTTTAAGATTATTACTAGTCAGATATATACTTGTTCGTTGAATAGGGGATGTTGCATCCACTTCACTGAGCAAGGAATAGGTCTTGTCTATTACATATTGGGTTTATGGATCGGTATTTGAGCTAATATGAAACCCTTGATTTATGCATCACCCAACCTCACCTTTCCCGTTAAGCAGCCATAGTGTGTTTTCTAAATGTGTGACTCCGTTCTGTTTTGTAATTCAGTTCAAGTGTAACGGTTTTTACATTCCCTCTATAAGTGATACGTTATGAGAAGTGTCCTTTTCTGTGTGACTTATTTCACTTAGAATCGTCGTACCTAAATCCACTCATCATGCTGCTACTAGCCTTATGACATTGATTTCATGGCTGAGTGATATTCCATTGTACATAAGGACCACAACTTCTTTATCCATTTTTCTCTTTCCTTGGATATTTAAGGTGGAATGAAGTGGAGGTCCTTGTCAACAGAGCAGCCCTCAACTTTGGGGTGCTTGTGTCTTGCTGATTTTTCATTTTCCCAATTTATACCCCCATGAGTGGAAGTGCCCTATGCTCTCTAAGCTGTGTTTTTTAGATGTTTCAGGACACACCGTACACTTCTCCAGAGTGGTTGTTGGCAATTTACATCCGGCCCATCAGTGTAGCAAGGCTCCCATTTCTCCATGGCCTGTCATGCATTTCTGGTTTTGACACGTTTTTCAGCATGGCCCTTTTGACCGATGGGAAGCGAGACTTCTTTGTAGTGCTGATTTGCTTTTCCAGGTTGCTTGGTTGCCCAAAAAGGGCGTATGCGTTTTTTTCTGAATATATTCAGGAAAAAACGCATACGCCCTTTTTGGCCAAGGGCATCATTGTCAACGTTTTGCCGCTTTTCATGTGCTTTAAAGGCGATTCGAATCTACCTCCTGAAATCTGTTTCCTGCAATTCTGCCTTGATTTCAAATCCTCTTCTTTGCCTTCCCTCAATATATTTGTGGACGAGAGTTATCATTTATAACTCTGCAGGTTTGTGAATTGCAGTGCCCTGAACCTCCATTTTACAACTCGCTTTTTTGGGAGCTGGCCGCAAAAGCGCAGGATGGTTTCACGCCCTGTTCTGGTTCCGGGGGGCAGGCTGAGCCTGTGGTTAATTCTTCTTCCTCATGGGAAAATAGAGTGACCTGTGCCTGTGTCCACACCAAGAGCTAGTCTCTCATTGGTTCCCCGTCTTCCCGTTCATCCTCAGGACAAATTGCAACCTGTACGGAACAGGAGGTTAAAGGTGCTGATGCTCCAACTAGGGAGATTGCTAGTAAGGCGGCTGGAATGGCGAACCCGGGCACAAGGAGATGAGAAATGAGGTGCGTTTTAGAAACCTTTCCCAATCACACGGTGTACCATCTTCTGGGTTACTCATGAATGTTTTCGATGTAGGAAGATGCCCTTGAACCTGGACATTTGGGACCCATGCGATGGGTACCACGCAGTATTACTTTAAAGGGTCTGCGTTTGCTCACCCAACCTCACCAAACCTCTCAGCCCCAAGAGTGTCCACCCTTATGTCTCATCCAGCTGTGGGTCTAGATATGGTCAATCCAGGTTGCATCACAGCCCCTGAACGCATTGTGTAAGAATTTCTCTCTCTTTCACTGTCTTTGTTTCATGGGTGTTTCAAAGTAATTTATTTTTATAATGGGGTTTAGCTGCTTTTCACTGCTGTGTTTATGCCGCTTTACACCCACTTGACACACTAACAGAGAGATATCAATACATAGGTTTTACGATTATTATTAGTCAGATATATTCTTGTGCGGTGAATAGGGCGTGTTGAGTCCAGTTCTCTGAGCAAGGAGTAGGTCTTGTCTATTACATATTGGGTTTATGGAACGGTGTCTGAGCTAATTTGAAACCCTTGTTTTATGTAACACCCCACCTCACCTTTCCCGTTAAGCAGCCATAGTTTGTTTTCTGCATTTGTGCCTCTCTTCTGTTTTGTAATTCAGTTCAAGTGTAACGGTTTTTACATTCCCTCTATCAGTGATACCTTATGAGAAGTGTCCTTTTCTGTGTGACTTATTTCACTTAGAATCGTCGTACCTAAATCCACTCATCATGCTACTACTAGCCTTATGACATTGATTTCATGGCTGAGTGATATTCCATTGTACATAAGGACCACAACTTCTTTATTCATTTTTCTCTTTCCTGGGATATTTAGGGTGGAATGAAGTGGAAGTCCTTGTCACCAGAGCAGCCCTAAACTTTGGGGTGCTTGTGTCTTGCTGATTTTTCATTTTCCCAATTTATACCCCCATGAGTGGAAGTGCCCTATGCTCTCTAAGCTGTGTTTTTTAGATGTTTCAGGACTCACCGTACACTTCTCCAGAGTGGCTGTTGGCAATTTAAATCCCGCCCATCAGTGTAGCAAGGCTTCCATTTCTCCATGGCCTGTCCTGCATTTCTGGTTTTGACACGTTTTTCAGCATGGCCCTTTTGACCGATGGGTAGCGAGTCTTCTTTGTAGCCCTGATTCCCTTTCCAGGTTGCTTGGTTGGCCAAAAAGGGCGTATGGGTTTTTTTCTGAATATATTCAGGAAAAAACGCATACGCCCTTTTTGGCCAAGGGCATCTTTTTCAACGTTTTGCCGCTTTTCATGTGCTTTAAAGGCGATTCGAATCTACCTCCTGAAATCTGTTTCCTGCAATTCTGCCTTGATTTCAAATCCTCTTCTTTGCCTTCCCTCAATATATCTGTGGACGAGAGTTATCATTTATAACTCTGCAGGTTTGTGAATTGCAGTGCCCTGAACCTCCATTTTACAACTCGCGTTTTTGGGAGCTGGCCGCAAAAGCGCAGGATGGCTTCAGGCCCTGTTCTGGTTCCGTGGGGCAGGCTGAGCCTGTGGTTAATTCTTCTTCCTGATGGGAAAATAGAGTGACCTGTGCCTGTCCCAACACCAAGAGCTAGTCTCTCATTGGTTCCCCGTTTTCCCGTTCATCCTCAGGACAAATTGCAACCTGTACGGAACAGGAGGTTAAAGGTGCTGATGCTCCAAGAAGGGAGATTGCTAGTAAGGCGGCTGGAATGGCGAACCCGGGCACAAGGAGACGAGAAATGAGGTTCGTTTTAGAAACCTTTCCCCATCACACGGTGTACCATCTTCTGGGTTTCTCATGCATGTTTTCGATGTAGGAAGATGCCCTTGAACCTGGAGATTTGGGACCCATGGGACGGGTACCACGCAGTATTACTTAAAGGGTCTGCGTTTGCTCACCCAACCTCACCAAACCTCTCAGCCCCAAGAGTGTCCACCCTTATGTCTCATCCAGCTGTGGGTCTAGATATGGTCAATCCAGGTTGCATCACAGCCCCTGAACGCATTGTGTAAGAATTTCTCTCTCTTTCACTGTCTTTGTTTCATGGGTTTTTCAAAGTAATTTATTTTTATAATGGGGTTTAGCTGCTTTTCACTGCTGCGTTTATGCCGCTTTACACCCACTTGACACACTAACAGAGAGATATCAATACATAGGTTTTAAGATTATTACTACTCAGATATATTCTTGTGCGGTGAATAGGGCGTGTTGAGTCCAGTTCTCTGAGCAAGGAGTAGGTCTTGTCTATTACATATTGGGTTTCTGGAACGGTATCTGAGCTAATTTGAAACCCTTGGTTTATGTATCACCCCACCTCACCTTTCCCGTTAAGCAGCCATAGTGTGTTTTCTGCATGTGTGACTGTGTTCTGTTTTGTAATTCAGTTCAAGTGTAACGGATTTTACATTCCCTCTATAAGTGATACCTTATGAGAAGTGTCCTTTGCTGTGTGACTTATTTCACTTAGAATCGTCGTACCTAAATCCACTCATCATGCTGCTACTAGCCTTATGACATTGATTTCATGGCTGAGTGATATTCCATTGTACATAAGGACCACAACTTCTTTATCTATTTTTCTCTTTCCTGGGATATTGAAGGTGGAATGAAGTGGAGGTCCTTGTCAACAGAGCAGCCCTCAACTTTGGGGTGCTTGTGTCTTGCTGATTTTTAATTTTCCCAATTTATACCGCCATGAGTGGAAGTGCCCTATGCTCTCTAAGCTGTGTTTTTTAGATGTTTCAGGACTCACCGTACACTTCTCCCGAGTGGCTGTTGCTAATTTACATCCCGCCCATCAGAGTAGCAAGGCTCCCATTTCTCCATGGCCTGTCCTGCATTTCTGGTTTTGACACGTTTTTCAGCATGGCCCTTTTGACCGATGGGTAGCGAGTCTTCTTTGTAGCCCTGATTTGCCTTTCCAGGTTGCTTGGTTGGCCAAAAAGGGCGTATGCGTTTTTTCCTGAATATATTCAGGAAAAAACGCATACGCCCTTTTTGGCCAAGGGCATCTTTTTCAACGTTTTGCGGGTTTTCATGTGCTTTAAAAGCGATTCGAATCTACCTCCTGAAATCTGTTTCCTGCAATTCTGCCTTGATTTCAAATCCTCTTCTTTGCCTTCCCTCAATATATCTGTGGACGAGAGTTATCAGTTATAACTCTGCAGGTTTGTGAATTGCAGTGCCCTGAACCTCCATTTTACAACTCGCGTTTTTGGGAGCTGGCCGCAAAAGCGCAGGATCCCTTCAGGCCCTGTTCTGGTTCCGGGGGGCAGGCTGAGCCTGTGGTTAATTCTTCTTCCTGATGGGAAAAAGAGTGACCTGTGCCTGTCCCAACACCAAGAGCTAGTCTCTCATTGGTTCCCCGTCTTCCCGTTCATCCTCAGGACAAATTGCAACCTGTACGGAACAGGAGGTTAAAGGTGCTGATGCTCCAAGTAGGGAGATTGCTAGTAAGGCAGCTGGAATGGCGAACCCAGGCACAAGGAGATGAGAAATGAGGTGCGTTTTAGAAACCTTTCCCCATCACATGGTGTACCATCTTCTGGGTTTCTCATGCATGTTTTCGATGTAGGAAGATGCCCTTGAACCTGGAGATTTGGGACCCATGCGATGGGTACCACGCAGTATTACTTTAAAATGGTCTGCGTTTGCTCACCCAACCTCACCAAACCTCTCAGCCCCAAGAGTGTCCACCCTTATGTCTCATCCAGCTGTGGGTCTAGATATGGTCAATCCAGGTTGCATCACAGCCCCTGATCGCATTGTGTAAGAATTTCTCTCTCTTTCACTGTCTTTGTTTCATGGGTTTTTCAAAGTAATTTATTTTTATAATGGGGTTTAGCTGCTTTTCACTGCTGTGTTTATGCCGCTTTACACCCACTTGACACACTAACAGAGATATCAATACATAGGTTTTAAGATTATTACTAGTCAGATATATTCTTGTGCGGTGAATAGGGCGTGTTGAGTCCAGTTCTCTGAGCAGGGAGTAGGTCTTGTCTACTACATATTGGGTTTATGGAACGGTAGCTGAGCTAATTTGATACCCTTGTTTTATGTATCACCCCACCTCACCTTTCCTGTTAAGCAGCCATAGTGTGTTTTCTGCATGTGTGACTCTGTTCTGTTTTGTAATTCAGTTCAAGTGTAACGGTTTTTACATTCCCTCTATCAGTGATACCTTATGAGAAGTGTCCTTTTCTGTGTGACTTATTTCACTTAGAATCGTCGTACCTAAATCCACTCATCATGCTGCTACTAGCCTTATGACATTGATTTCATGGCTGAGTGATATTCCATTGTACATAAGGACGACAACTTCTTTATCCATTTTTCTCTTTCCTGGGATATTTAAGGTGGAATGAAGTGGAGGTCCTTGTCAACAGAGCAGCCCTAAATTTGGGGTGCTTGTGTCTTGCTGATTTTTCATTTTCCCAATTTATACCCCCATGAGTGGAAGTGCCCTATGCTCTCTAAGCTGTGTTTTTTAGATGTTTCAGGACACACCGTACACTTCTCCAGAGTGGCTGTTGGCAATTTACATCCCGCCCATCAGTGTAGCAAGGCTCCCGTTTCTCCATGGCCTGTCCTGCATTTCTGGTTTTGACACGTTTTTCAGCATGGCCCTTTTGACCGATGGGTAGCGAGTCTTCTTTGTAGCCCTGATTTGCCTTTCCAGGTTGCTTGGTTGGCCAAAAAGGGCGTATGCGTTTTTTCCTGAATATATTCAGGAAAAAACGCATACGCCCTTTTTGGCCAAGGGCATCATTGTCAACGTTTTGCCGCTTTTCATGTGCTTTAAAGGCGATTCGAATCTACCTCCTGAAATCTGTTTCCTGCAATTCTGCCTTGATTTCAAATCCTCTTCTTTCCCTTCCCTCAATAGTGATGTGCAGTGCCCTGAAGCTCCATTTTACAACTCGCTTTTTTGGGAGCTGGCCGCAAAAGCGCATGATGTATTCACGCCCTGTTCTTGTTCCGGGGGGCAGGCTGAGCCTGTGGTTAATTCTTCTTCCTGATGGGAAAATAGAGTGACCTGTGCCTGTGTCCACACCAAGAGCTAGTCTCTCATTGGTTCCCCGTCTTCCCGTTCATCCTCAGGACAAATTGCAACCTGTATGGAACAGGAGGTTAAAGGTGCTGATGCTCCAAGAAGGGAGATTGCTAGTAAGGTGGCTGGAATGGCGAACCCGGGCACAAGGAGATGAGAAATGAGGTGCGTTTTAGAAACCTTTCCCCATCACATGGTGTACAATCTTCTGGGTTTCTCATGCATGTTTTCGATGTAGGAAGATGCCCTTCAACCTGGAGATTTGGGACCCATCGGACGGGTACCACGCAGTATTACTTTAAAGGGTCTGCGTTTCCTCACCCTACCTCACCAAACCTCTCAGCCACAAGAGTGTCCACCCTTATGTCTCATCCAGCTGTGCGTCTAGATATGGTCAATCCAGGTTGCATCACAGCCCCTGAACGCATTGTGTAAGAATGTCGCTCTCTTTCACTGTCTTTGTTTCATTGGTTTTTCAAAGTAATTTATTTTTATAATGGGGTTTAGCTGCTTTTCACTGCTGTGTTTATGCCGCTTTACACCCACTTGACACACTAACAGAGAGATATCAATACATAGGTTTTAAGATTATTACTAGTCAGATATATTCTTGTGTGGTGAATAGGGCGTGTTGAGTCCAGTTCTCTGAGCAAGGAGTAGGTCTTGTCTATTACATATTGGGTTTATGGAACGGTATCTGAGCTAATTTGAAACCCTTGTTTTATGCATCACCCCACCTCACCTTTCCCGTTAAGCAGCCATAGTGTGTTTTCCGCATGTGTGACTCTGTTCTGTTTTGTAATTCAGTTCAAGTGTAACGGTTTTTACATTCCCTCTATAAGTGATACCTTATGAGAAGTGTCCCTTTCTGTGTGACTTATTTCACTTAGAATCGTCATACCTAAATCCACACATCATGCTGCTACTAGCCTTATGACATTGATTTCATGGCTGAGTGATATTTCATTGTACATAAGGACGACAACTTCTTTATCCATTTTTCTCTTTCCTGGGATATTTAAGGTGGAATGAAGTGGCGGTCCTTGTCAACAGAGCAGCCCTAAACTTTGGGGTGCTTGTGTCTTGCTGATTTTTCATTTTCCCAATTTATACCCCTATGAGTGGAAGTGCCCTATGCACTCTAAGCTGTGTTTTTTAGGTGTTTCAGGACACACCGTACACTTCTCCAGAGTGGCTGTTGGCAATTTACATCCTGCCCATCAGTGTAGCAAGGCTCCCATTTCTCCATGGCCTGTCCTGCATTTCTGGTTTTGACACGTTTTTTAGCATGGCCCTTTTGACCAATGGGTAGCGAGTCTTCTTTGTAGCGCTGATTTGCCTTTCCAGGTTGCTTGCTTGGCCAAAAAGGGTGTATGCGTTTTTTCCTGAATATATTCAGGAGAAAACGCATACGCCCTTTTTGGCCAAGGGCATCATTGTCAACGTTTTGCCGCTTTTATGTGCTTTAAAGGCGATTCGAATCTACCTCCTGAAATCTGTTTCCTGCAATTCTGCCTTGATTTCAAATCCTCTTCTTTGCCTTCCCTCAATATATTTGTGGACGAGAGTTATCATTTATAACTCTGCAGGTTTGTGAATTGCAGTACCCTGAAGCTCCATTTTACAACTCGCTTTTTTGAGAGCTGGCCGCAAAAGTGCATGATGGTTTCACGCCCTCTTCTGCTTCCGGTGGGCAGGCTGAGCCTGTGGTTAATTCTTCTTCCTGATTGTAAAATAGAGTGACATGTGCCTGTCCCAAAACCAAGAGCTAGTCTCTCATTGGTTCCCCGTCTTCCCGTTCATCCTCCGGACAAATTGCAACCTGTACGGAACAGGAGGTTAAAAGTGCTGATCCTCCAAGTAGGGAGATTGCTAGTAAAGCATCTGGAATGGCCAACCCAGGCACAAGGAGATGAGAAATGAGGTGCGTTTTATAAACCTTTCCCCATCACATGGTGTACCATCTTCTGGGTTTCTCATGCATGTTTTCGATGTAGGAAGATGCCCTTGAACGTGGAGATTTGTGACCCATGCGATGGGTACCACGCAGTATTACTTTAAAGGGTCTGTGTTTGCTCACCCAACCTCAACAAACTTCTCAGCCCCAAGAGTGTCCACCCTTATGTCTCATCCAGCTGTGGGTCTAGATATGGTCAATCCAGGTTGCATCACAGCCCCTGATCGCATTGTGTAAGAATTTCTCTCTCTTTCACTGTCTTTGTTTCATGGGTTTTTCAAAGTAATTTATTTTTATAATGGGGTTTAGCTGCTTTTCACTGCTGTGTTTATGCCGCTTTACACCCACTTGACACACTAACAGAGAGATATCAATACATAGGTTTTAAGATTATTACTAGTCAGATATATTCTCGTGCGGTGAATAGGGCGTGTTGAGTCCAGTTCTCTGAGCAAGGAGTAGGTCTTGTCTATTACATATTGGGTTTATGGAACGGTATCTGAGCTAATTTGAAACCCTTGTTTTATGTATCACCCCACCTCACCTTTCCCGTTAAGCAGCCATAGTGTGTTTTCTGCATGTGTGACTCTGTTCTGTTTTGTAATTCAGTTCAAGTGTAACGGTTTTTACATTCCCTCTATCAGTGATACCTTATGAGAAGTGTCCTTTGCTGTGTGACTTATTTCACTTAGAATCGTCGTACCTAAATCCACTCATCATGCTGCTACTAGCCTTATGACATTGATTTCATGGCTGAGTGATATTCCATTGTACATAAGGACCACAACTTCTTTATCCATTTTTCTCCTTCCTGGGATATTTAAGGTGGAATGAAGTGGAGGTCCTTGTCAACAGAGCAGCCCTAAACTTTGGGGTGCTTGTGTCTTGCTGATTTTTAATTTTCCCAATTTATACCCCCATGAGTGGAAGTGCCCTATGCTCTCTAAGCTGTGTTTTTTAGATGTTTCAGGACTCACCGTACACTTCTCCAGAGTGGCTGTTGCCAATTTACATCCCGCCCATCAGAGTAGCAAGGCTCCCATTTCTCCATGGCCTGTCCTGCATTTCTGGTTTTGACACGTTTTTCAGCATGGCCCTTTTGACCGATGGGTAGCCAGTCTTCTTTGTAGCCCTGATTTGCCTTTCCAGGTTGCTTGGTTGGCCAAAAAGGGCATCTTTTTCAACGTTTTGCCGCTTTTCATGTGCTTTAATGGCGATTCGAATCTACCTCCTGAAATCTGTTTCCTGCAATTCTGCCTTGATTTCAAATCCTCTTCTTTGCCTTCCCTCAATATATCTGTGGACGAGAGTTATCATTTATAATTCTGCAGGTTTGTGAATTGCAGTGCCCTGAACCTCCATTTTACAACTCGCGTTTTTGGGACCTGGCCGCAAAAGCGCAGGATCCCTTCAGGCCCTGTTCTGGTTCCGGGGGGCAGGCTGAGCCTGTGGTTAATTCTTCTTCCTGATGGGAAAATAGAGTGACCTGTGCCTGTCCCAACACCAAGAGCTAGTCTCTTATTGGTTCCCCGTCTTCCCGTTCATCCTCAGGACAAATTGCAACCTGTACGGAACAGGAGATTAAAGGTGCTGATGCTCCAAGTAGGGAGATTGCTAGTAAGGCGGCTGGAATGGCGAACCCGGGCACAAGGAGATGAGAAATGAGGTGCGTTTTAGAAACCTTTCCCCATCACATGGTGTACCATCTTCTGGGTTTCTCATGCATGTTTTCGATGTAGGAAGATGCCCTTGAACCTGGAGATTTCGGACCCATGCGATGGGTACCACGCAGTATTACTTTAAAGGGTCTGTGTTTGCTCACCCAACCTCACCAAACTTCTCAGCCCCAAGAGTGTCCACCCTTATGTCTCATCCAGCTGTGGGTCTAGATATGGTCAATCCAGGTTGCATCACAGCCCCTGATCTCATTGTGTAAGAATTTCTCTCTCTTTCACTGTCTTTGTTTCATGGGTTTTTCAAAGTAATTTATTTTTATAATGGGGTTTAGCTGCTTTTCACTGCTGTCTTTATGCCGCTTTACACCCACTTGACACACTAACAGAGAGATATCAATACATAGGTTTTAAGATTATTACTAGTCAGATATATTCTCGTGCGGTGAATAGGGCGTGTTGAGTCCAGTTCTCTGAGCAAGGAGTAGGTCTTGTCTATTACATATTGGGTTTATGGAACGGTATCTGAGCTAATTTGAAACCCTTGTTTTATGTATCACCCCACCTCACCTTTCCCGTTAAGCAGCCATAGTGTGTTTTCTGCATGTGTGACTGTGTTCTGTTTTGTAATTCAGTTCAAGTGTAACGGTTTTTACATTCCCTCTATCAGTGATACCTTATGAGAAGTGTCCTTTGCTGTGTGACTTATTTCACTTAGAATCGTCGTACCTAAATCCACTCATCATGCTGCTACTAGCCTTATGACATTGATTTCATGGCTGAGTGATATTCCATTGTACATAAGGACCACAACTTCTTTATCCATTTTTCTCTTTCCTGGGATATTTAAGGTGGAATGAAGTGGAGGTCCTTGTCAACAGAGCAGCCCTAAACTTTGGGGTGCTGGTGTCTTGCTGATTTTTCATTTTCCCAATTTATACCCCCATGAGTGGAAGTGCCCTATGCTCTCTAAGCTGTGTTTTTTAGATGTTTCAGGACTCACCGTACACTTCTCCAGAGTGGCTGTTGGCAATTTACATCCCGCCCATCAGTTTAGCAAGGCTCCCATTTCTCCATGGCCTGTCCTGCATTTCTGGTTTTGACAAGTTTTTCAGCATGGCCCTTTTGACCGATGGGTAGCGAGTCTTCTTTGTAGCCCTGATTTGCCTTTCCAGGTTGCTTGGTTGGCCAAAAAGGGCGTATGCGTTTTTTCCTGAATATATTCAAGAAAAAACGCATACGCCCTTTTTGGCCAAGGGCATCATTGTCAACGTTTTGCCGCATTTCATGTGCTTTAAAGGCGATTCGAATCTACCTCCTGAAATCTGTTTCCTGCAATTCGGCCTTGATTTCAAATCCTCTTCTTTGCCTTCCCTCAATATATTTGTGGACGAGAGTTATCATTTATAACTCTGCAGGTTTGTGAATTGCAGTGCCCTGAAGCTCCATTTTACAACTCGCTTTTTTGAGCACTGGCCGCAAAAGCACAGGATGGCTTCAGGCCCTGTTCTGGTTCCGGGGGGTAGACTGAGCCTGTGGTTAATTCTTCTTCCTGATTGTAAAATAGAGTGACCTGTGCCTGTCCCAAAACCCAGAGCTAGTCTCTCATTGGTTCACCGTCTTCCCTTTCATCCTCAGGACAAATTGCAACCTGTACGGAGCAGGAGGTTAAAGGTGCTGATGCTCCAAGTAGGGAGATTGCTAGTAAAGTGGCTGGAATGGTGAACCCGGGCACAAGGAGATGAGAAATGAGGTTCGTTTTAGAAACCTTTCCCCATCACACAGTGTACCATCTTCTGGGTTTCTCATGCATGTTTTCGATGTAGGAAGATGCCCTTGAACCTGGAGATTTGGGACCCATGGGACGGGTACCACGCAGTATTACTTTAAAGGGTCTGCGTTTGCTCACCCAACCTCACCAAACCTCTCAGCCCCAAGAGTGTCCACCCTTATGTCTCATCCAGCTGTGGGTCTAGATATGGTCAATCCAAGTTGCATCACAGCCCCTGAACGCATTGTGTAAGAATTTCTCTCTCTTTCACTGTCTTTGTTTCATGGGTTTTTCAAAGTAATTTATTTTCATAATGGGGTTTAGCTGCTTTTCACTGCTGTGTTTATGCCGCTTTACACCCACTTGACACACTAACAGAGAGATATCAATACATAGATTTTAAGCTTATTACTAGTCAGATATATTCTTGTGCGGTGAATAGGGCGTGTTGAGTCCAGTTCTCTGAGCAAGGAGTAGGTCTTGTCTATTACATATTGGGTTTATGGAACGGTATCTGAGCTAATTTGAAACCCTTGTTTTATGCATCACCCCACCTCACCTTTCCCGTTAAGCAGCCATAGTGTGTTTTCTGCATGTGTGACTCTGTTCTGTTTTGTAATTCAGTTCAAGTGTAACGGTTTTTACATTCCCTCTATAAGTGAAACCTTATGAGAAGTGTCCTTTTCTGTGTGACTTATTTCACTTAGAATCGTCGTACCTAAATCCACTCATCATGCTGCTACTAGCCTTATGACATTGATTTCATGGCTGAGTGATATTTCATTGTACATAAGGACCACAACTTTTTTATCCATTTTTCTCTTTCCTGGGATATTGAAGGTGGAATGAAGTGGAGGTCCTTGTCAACAGAGCAGCCCTAAACATTGGGGTGCTTGTGTCTTGCTGATTTTTCATTTTCCCAATTTATACCCCCATGAGTGGAAGTGCCCTATGCTCTCTAAGCTGTGTTTTTTAGGTGTTTCAGGACACACCGTACACTTCTCCAGAGTGGCTGTTGGCAATATACATCCTGCCCTTCAGTGTAGCAAGGCTCCCATTTCTCCATGGCCTGTCCTGCATTTCTGGTTTTGACACGTTTTTCAGCATGGCCCTTTTGACCGATGGGTAGCGAGTCTTCTTTGTAGCCCTGATTTGCCTTTCCAGGTTGCTTGGTTGGCCAAAAAGGGCGTATGCGTTTTTTCCTGAATATATTCAGGAGAAAACGCATACGCCCTTTTTGGCCAAGGGCATCATTGTCAACGTTTTGCAGCTTTTCATGTGCTTTAAAGGCGATTCGAATCTACCTCCTGAAATCTGTTTCCTGCAATTCTGCCTTGATTTCAAATCCTCTTCTTTGCCTTCCCTCAATATATTTGTGGACGAGAGTTATCATTTATAACTCTGCAGGTTTGTGAATTGCAGTGCCCTGAAGCTCCATTTTACAACTCGCTTTTTTGAGCACTGGCCGCAAAAGCACAGGATGGCTTCAGGCCCTGTTCTGGTTCCGGGGGTTAGACTGAGCCTGTGGTTAATTCTTCTTCCTGATTGTAAAATAGAGTGACCTGTGCCTGTCCCAAAACCCAGAGCTAGTCTCTCATTGGTTCACCGTCTTCCCTTTCATCCTCAGGACAAATTGCAACCTGTACGGAGCAGGAGGTTAAAGGTGCTGATGCTCCAAGTAGGGAGATTGCTAGTAAAGTGGCTGGAATGGTGAACCCGGGCACAAGGAGATGAGAAATGAGGTTCGTTTTAGAAACATTTCCCCATCACACGGTGTACCATCTTCTGGGTTTCTCATGCATGTTTTCGATGTAGGAAGATGCCCTTGAACCTGCAGATTTGGGACCCATGGGACGGGTACCACGCAGTATTACTTTAAAGGGTCTGCGTTTGCTCACCCAACCTCACCAAACCTCTCAGCCCCAAGAGTGTCCACCCTTATGTCTCATCCAGCTGTGGGTCTAGATATGGTCAATCCAAGTTGCATCACAGCCCCTGAACGCATTGTGTAAGAATTTCTCTCTCTTTCACTGTCTTTGTTTCATGGGTTTTTCAAAGTAATTTATTTTCATAATGGGGTTTAGCTGCTTTTCACTGCTGTGTTTATGCCGCTTTACACCCACTTGACACACTAACAGAGAGATATCAATACATAGGTTTTAAGATTATTACTAGTCAGATATATTCTTGTGCGGTGAATAGGGCATGTTGAGTCCAGTTCTCTGAGAAAGGAGTAGGTCTTTTCTATTACATATTGCGTTTATGGAACGGTATCTGATCTAATTTGAAACCCTTGTTTTATGTATCACCCCACCTCACCTTTCCCGTTAAGCAGCCATAGTGTGTTTTCTGCATGTGTGACTCTGTTCTGTTTTGTAATTCAGTTCAAGTGTAACGGTTTTTACATTCCCTCTATAAGTGAAACCTTATGAGAAGTGTCCTTTTCTGTGTGACTTATTTCACTTAGAATCGTCGTACCTAAATCCACTCATCATGCTCCTACTAGCCTTATGACATTGATTTCATGGCTGAGTGATATTTCATTGTACATAAGGACCACAACTTTTTTTATCCATTTTTCTCTTTCCTGGGATATTGAAGGTGGAATGAAGTGGAGGTCCTTGTCAACAGAGCAGCCCTAAACATTGGGGTGCTTGTGTCTTGCTGATTTTTCATTTTCCCAATTTATACCCCCATGAGTGGAAGTGCCCTATGCTCTCTAAGCTGTGTTTTTTAGGTGTTTCAGGACACACCGTACACTTCTCCAGAGTGGCTGTTGGCAATATACATCCTGCCCTTCAGTGTAGCAAGGCTCCCATTTCTCCATGGCCTGTCCTGCATTTATGATTTTGACACGTTTTTCAGCATGGCCCTTTTGACCGATGGGTAGCGAGTCTTCTTTGTAGCCCTGATTTGCCTTTCCAGGTTGCTTGGTTGGCCAAAAAGGGCGTATGCGTTTTTTCCTGAATATATTCAGGAGAAAACGCATACGCCCTTTTTGGCAAAGGGCATCATTGTAAACGTTTTGCCGCTTTTCATGTGCTTTAAAGGCGATTCGAATCTACCTCCTGAAATCTGTTTCCTGCAATTCTACCTTGATTTCAAATCCTCTTCTTTGCCTTCCCTCAATATATTTGTGGACGAGAGTTATCATTTATAACTCTGCAGGTTTGTGAATTGCAGTGCCCTGAAGCTCCATTTTACAACTCGCTTTTTTGAGCACTGGCCGCAAAAGCACAGGATGGCTTCAGGCCCTGTTCTGGTTCCGGGGGGTAGACTGAGCCTGTGGTTAATTCTTCTTCCTGATTGTAAAATAGAGTGACCTGTGCCTGTCCCAAAACCCAGAGCTAGTCTCTCATTGGTTCACCGTCTTCCCTTTCATCCTCAGGACAAATTGCAACCTGTACGGAGCAGGAGGTTAAAGGTGCTGATGCTCCAAGTAGGGAGATTGCTAGTAAAGTGGCTGGAATGGTGAACCCGGGCACAAGGAGATGAGAAATGAGGTTCGTTTTAGAAACCTTTCCCCATCACACAGTGTACCATCTTCTGGGTTTCTCATGCATGTTTTCGATGTAGGAAGATGCCCTTGAACCTGGAGATTTGGGACCCATGGGACGGGTACCACGCAGTATTACTTTAAAGGGTCTGCGTTTGCTCACCCAACCTCACCAAACCTCTCAGCCCCAAGAGTGTCCACCCTTATGTCTCATCCAGCTGTGGGTCTAGATATGGTCAATCCAAGTTGCATCACAGCCCCTGAACGCATTGTGTAAGAATTTCTCTCTCTTTCACTGTCTTTGTTTCATGGGTTTTTCAAAGTAATTTATTTTCATAATGGGGTTTAGCTGCTTTTCACTGCTGTGTTTATGCCGCTTTACACCCACTTGACACACTAACAGAGAGATATCAATACATAGATTTTAAGCTTATTACTAGTCAGATATATTCTTGTGCGGTGAATAGGGCGTGTTGAGTCCAGTTCTCTGAGCAAGGAGTAGGTCTTGTCTATTACATATTGGGTTTATGGAACGGTATCTGAGCTAATTTGAAACCCTTGTTTTATGCATCACCCCACCTCACCTTTCCCGTTAAGCAGCCATAGTGTGTTTTCTGCATGTGTGACTCTGTTCTGTTTTGTAATTCAGTTCAAGTGTAACGGTTTTTACATTCCCTCTATCAGTGATACCTTATGAGAAGTGTCCTTTTCTGTGTGACTTATTTCACTTAGAATCGTCGTACCTAAATCCACTCATCATGCTGCTACTAGCCTTATGACATTGATTTCATGGCTGAGTGATATTTCATTGTACATAAGGACCACAACTTTTTTATCCATTTTTCTCTTTCCTGGGATATTGAAGGTGGAATGAAGTGGAGGTCCTTGTCAACAGAGCAGCCCTAAACATTGGGGTGCTTGTGTCTTGCTGATTTTTCATTTTCCCAATTTATACCCCCATGAGTGGAAGTGCCCTATGCTCTCTAAGCTGTGTTTTTTAGGTGTTTCAGGACACACCGTACACTTCTCCAGAGTGGCTGTTGGCAATATACATCCTGCCCTTCAGTGTAGCAAGGCTCCCATTTCTCCATGGCCTGTCCTGCATTTCTGGTTTTGACACGTTTTTCAGCATGGCCCTTTTGACCGATGGGTAGCGAGTCTTCTTTGTAGCCCTGATTTGCCTTTCCAGGTTGCTTGGTTGGCCAAAAAGGGCGTATGCGTTTTTTCCTGAATATATTCAGGAGAAAACGCATACGCCCTTTTTGGCAAAGGGCATCATTGTCAACGTTTTGCCGCTTTTCATGTGCTTTAAAGGCGATTCGAATCTACCTCCTGAAATCTGTTTCCTGCAATTCTGCCTTGATTTCAAATCCTCTTCTTTGCCTTCCCTCAATATATTTGTGGACAAGAGTTATCATTTATAACTCTGCAGGTTTGTGAATTGCAGTGCCCTGAAGCTCCATTTTACAACTCGCTTTTTTGAGCACTGGCCGCAAAAGCACAGGATGGCTTCAGGCCCTGTTCTGGTTCCGGGGGTTAGACTGAGCCTGTGGTTAATTCTTCTTCCTGATTGTAAAATAGAGTGACCTGTGCCTGTCCCAAAACCCAGAGCTAGTCTCTCATTGGTTCACCGTCTTCCCTTTCATCCTCAGGACAAATTGCAACCTGTACGGAGCAGGAGGTTAAAGGTGCTGATGCTCCAAGTAGGGAGATTGCTAGTAAAGTGGCTGGAATGGTGAACCCGGGCACAAGGAGATGAGAAATGAGGTTCGTTTTAGAAACCTTTCCCCATCACACGGTGTACCATCTTCTGGGTTTCTCATGCATGTTTTCGATGTAGGAAGATGCCCTTGAACCTGGAGATTTGGGACCCATGGGACGGGTACCACGCAGTATTACTTTAAAGGGTCTGCGTTTGCTCACCCAACCTCACCAAACCTCTCAGCCCCAAGAGTGTCCACCCTTATGTCTCATCCAGCTGTGGGTCTAGATATGGTCAATCCAAGTTGCATCACAGCCCCTGAACGCATTGTGTAAGAATTTCTCTCTCTTTCACTGTCTTTGTTTCATGGGTTTTTCAAAGTAATTTATTTTCATAATGGGGTTTAGCTGCTTTTCACTGCTGTGTTTATGCCGCTTTACACCCACTTGACACACTAACAGAGAGATATCAATACATAGATTTTAAGCTTATTACTAGTCAGATATATTCTTGTGCGGTGAATAGGGCGTGTTGAGTCCAGTTCTCTGAGCAAGGAGTAGGTCTTGTCTATTACATATTGGGTTTATGGAACGGTATCTGAGCTAATTTGAAACCCTTGTTTTCTGCATCACCCCACCTCACCTTTCCCGTTAAGCAGCCATAGTGTGTTTTCTGCATGTGTGACTCTGTTCTGTTTTGTAATTCAGTTCAAGTGTAACGGTTTTTACATTCCCTCTATCAGTGATACCTTATGAGAAGTGTCCTTTTCTGTGTGACTTATTTCACTTAGAATCATCGTACCTAAATCCACACATCATGCTGCTACTAGCCTTGTGACATTGATTTCATGGCTGAGTGATATTCCACTGTACATAAGGACCACAACTTCTTTATCCATTTTTCTCTTTCCTGGGATATTGAAGGTGGAATGAAGTGGAGGTCCTTGTCAACAGAGCAGCTCTCAACTTTGGGGTGCTTGTGTCTTGCTGATTTTTCATTTTCCCAATTTATACCCCCATGAGTGGAAGTGCCCTATGCTCTCTAAGCTGTGTTTTTCAGATGTTTCAGGACACACCGTACACTTCTCCAGAGTGGCTGTTGGCAATTTACATCCCGCCCATCAGTGTAGCAATGCTCCCATTTCTCCATGGCCTGTCCTGCATTTCTGGTTTTGACACTTTTTTCAGCATGGCCTTTTTGACCGATGGGAAGCGAGACTTTTTTGTAGCGCTGATTTGCCTTTCCAGGTTGCTTGGTTGGCCAAAAAGGGCGTATGCGTTTTTTCCTGAATATATTCAGGAAAAAACGCATACGCCCTTTTTGGCCAAGGGCATCATTGTCAACATTTTGCCACTTTTCATGTGCTTTAAAGGCGATTCGAATCTACCTCCTGAAATCTGTTTCGTGCAATTCTGCCTTGATTTCAAATCCTCTTCTTTGCCTTCCCTCAATATATTTGTGGACGAGAGTTATCATTTATAACTCTGCAGGTTTGTGAATTGCAGTGCCCTGAACCTCCATTTTACAACTCGCTTTTTTGGGAGCTGGCCGCAAAAGCGCAGGATGGCTTCAGGCCCTGTTCTGGTTCCGGGGGGCAGGCTGAGCCTGTGGTTAATTCTTCTTCCTGATGGGAAAATAGAGTGACCTGTGCCTGTCCCAACACCAAGAGCTAGTCTCTCGTTGGTTCCCCGTCTTCCCGTTCATCCTCAGGACAAATTGCAACCTGTACGGAACAGGAGGTTAAAGGTGCTGATGCTCCAAGTAGGGAGATTGCTAGTAAAGCGGCTGGAATGGCGAACCCGGGCACAAGGAGATGAGAAATGAGGTGCGTTTTAGAAAGCTTTCCCCATCACACGGTGTACTATCTTCTGAGTTTCTCATGCATGTTTTCGATGTAGGAAGATGCCCTTGAAGCTGGAGATTTGGGACCCATGCGATGGGTACCACGCAGTATTACTTTAAAGGGTCTGCGTTTTCTCACCCAACCTCACCAAACCTCTCAGCCCCAAGAGTGTCCACCCTTATGTCTCATCCAGCTGTGGGTCTAGATATGGTCAATCCAGGTTGCATCACAGCCCCTGAACGCATTGTGTAAGAATTTCTCTCTCTTTCACTGTCTTTCTTTCATGGGTTTGTAAAAGTAATTTATTTTCATAAGGGGGTTTAGCTGCTTTTCACGGCTGTGTTTATGCCGCTTTCCACCCACTTGACACACTAACAGAGAGATATCAATACATATGTTTTACGATTATTACTAGTCAGATATATTCTTGTGCGGTGAATAGGGCGTGTTGAGTCCAGTTCTCTGAGCAAGGAGTAGGTCTTGTCTATTACATATTGGGTTTATGGAACGGTATCTGAGCTAATTTGATACCCTTGTTTTATGTATCACCCCACCTCACCTTTCCCGTTAAGCAGCCATAGTGTGTTTTCTGCATGTGTGACTCTGTTCTGTTTTGTAATTCAGTTCAAGTGTAACGGTTTTTTCATTCCCTCTATCAGTGATACCTTAGGAGAAGTGTCCTTTTCTGTGTGACTTATTTGACTTAGAATCGTCGTACCTAAATCCACTCATCATGCTGCTACTAACCTTATGACATTGATTTCATGGCTGAGTGATATTCCATTATACATAAGGACCACAACTTCTTTATCCATTTTTCTCTTTCCTGGGATATTGAAGGTGGAATGAAGTGGAGGTCCTTGTCAACAGAGCAGCCCTCAACTTTGGGGTGCTTGTGTCTTGCTGATTTTTAATTTTCCCAATTTATACCCCATGAGTGGAAGTGCCCTATGCTCTCTAAGCTGTGTTTTTCACATGTTTCAGGACACACCGTACACTTCTCCAGAGTGGCTGTTGGCAATTGACATCCCGCCCATCAGTGTAGCAAGGCTCCCATTTCTCCATGGCCTGTCCTGCATTTCTGGTTTTGACACTTTTTTCAGCATGGCCCTTTTGACCGATGGGAAGCGAGACTTCTCTGTAGCGCTGATTTGCCTTTCCAGGTTGCTTGGTTGGCCAAAAAGGGCGTATGCGTTTTTTCCTGAATATATTCAGGAAAAAACGCATACGCCCTTTTTGGCCAAGGGCATCATTGTCAACGTTTTGCCGCTTTTCATGTGCTTTAAAGGCGATTCGTATCTACCTCCTGAAATCTGTTTCGTGCAATTCTGCCTTGATTTCAAATCCTCTTCTTTGCCTTCCCTCAATATATTTGTGGACGAGAGTTATCATTTATAACTCTGCAGGTTTGTGAATTGCAGTGCCCTGAACCTCCATTTTACAACTCGCTTTTTTGGGAGCTGTCCGCAAAAGCGCAGGATGGCTTCAGGCCCTGTTCTGGTTCCGGGGGGCAGGCTGAGCCTGTGGTTAATTCTTCTTCCTGATGGGAAAATAGAGTGACCTGTGCCTGTCCCGACACCAAGAGCTTGTCTTTCGTTGGTACCCCATCTTCCCGTTCATCCTCAGGACAAATTGCAACCTGTACGGAACAGGAGGTTAAAGGTGCTGATGCTCCAAGTAGGGAGATTGCTAGTAAAGCGGCTGGAATGGCGAACCAGGGCACAAGGAGATGAGAAAAGAGGTGCGTTTTAGAAACCTTTCCCTATCACACGGTGTACCATCTTCTGGGTTTCTCATGCATGTTTTCGATGTAGGAAGATGCCCTTGAACCTGGAGATTTGGGACCCATGCGATGGGTACCACGCAGTATTACTTTAAAGGGTCTGCGTTTGCTCACCCAACCTCACCAAACCTCTCAGCCCCAAGAGTGTCCACCCTTATGTCTCATCCAGCTGTGGGTCTAGATATGGTCAATCCAGGTTGCATCACAGCCCCTGAACTCATTGTGTAAGAATTTCTATCTCTTTCACTGTCGTTGTTTCATGGTTTTTTCAAAGTAATTTATTTTCATAATGGGGTTTAGCTGCTTTTCACTGCTGTGTTTATGCCGCTTTACACCCACTTGACACACTAACAGAGAGATATCAATACATAGGTTTTAAGATTATTACTAGTCAGATATATTCTTGTGCGGTGAATAGGGCGTGTTGAGTCCAGTTCTCTGAGCAAGGAGTAGGTCTTGTCTACTACATATTGGGTTTATGGAACGGTATCTGAGCTAATTTGATACCCTTGTTTTATGTATCACCCCACCTCACCTTTCCCGTTAAGCAGCCATAGTCTGTTTTCTGCATGTGTGACTCTGTTCTGTTTTGTAATTCAGTTCAAGTGTAACGGTTTTTACATTCCCTCTAAAAGTGATACCTAATGAGAAGAGTCCTTTTCTGTGTGACTTATTTCACTTAGAATCGTCGTACCTAAATCCACTCATCATGCTGCTACGAACCTTATGACATTGATTTCATGGCTGAGTGATATTCCATTGTACATAAGGACCACAACTTCTTTATCCATTTTTCTCTTTCCTTGGATATTGAAGGTGGAATGAAGTGGAGGTCCTTGTCACAGAGCAGCCCTCAACTTTGGGGTGCTTGTGTCTTGCTGATTTTTCATTTTCCCAATTTATACCCCCATGAGTGGAAGTGCCCTATGCTCTCTAAGCTGTGTTTTTCAGATGTTTCAGGACACACCGTACACTTCTCCAGAGTGGCTGTTGGCAATTTACATCCCGCCCATCAGTGTAGCAAGGCTCCCATTTCTCCATGGCCTGTCCTGCATTTCTGGTTTTGACACTTTTTTCAGCATGGCCCTTTTGACCGATGGGAAGCGAGACTTCTCTGTAGCGCTGATTTGCCTTTCCAGGTTGCTTGGTTGGCCAAAAAGGGCGTATGCGTTTTTTCCTGAATATATTCAGGAAAAAACGCATACGCCCTTTTTGGCCAAGGGCATCATTGTCAACGTTTTGCCGCTTTTCATGTGCTTTAAAGGCGATTCGTATCTACCTCCTGAAATCTGTTTCGTGCAATTCTGCCTTGATTTCAAATCCTCTTCTTTGCCTTCCCTCAATATATTTGTGGACGAGAGTTATCATTTATAACTCTGCAGGTTTGTGAATTGCAGTGCCCTGAACCTCCATTTTACAACTCGCTTTTTTGGGAGCTGTCCGCAAAAGCGCAGGATGGCTTCAGGCCCTGTTCTGGTTCCGGGGGGCAGGCTGAGCCTGTGGTTAATTCTTCTTCCTGATGGGAAAATAGAGTGACCTGTGCCTGTCCCGACACCAAGAGCTTGTCTTTCGTTGGTTCCCCATCTTCCCGTTCATCCTCAGGACAAATTGCAACCTGTACGGAACAGGAGGTTAAAGGTGCTGATGCTCCAAGTAGGGAGATTGCTGGTAAAGCGGCTGGAATGGCGAACCCGGGCACAAGGAGATGAGAAATGAGGTGCGTTTTAGAAACCTTTCCCTATCACACGGTGTACCATCTTCTGGGTTTCTCATGCATGTTTTCGATGTAGGAAGATGCCCTTGAACCTGGAGATTTGGGACCCATGCGATGGGTACCACGCAGTATTACTTTAAAGGGTCTGCGTTTGCTCACCCAACCTCACCAAACCTCTCAGCCCCAAGAGTGTCCACCCTTATGTCTCATCCAGCTGTGGGTCTAGATATGGTCAATCCAGGTTGCATCACAGCCCCTGAACTCATTGTGTAAGAATTTCTATCTCTTTCACTGTCGTTGTTTCATGGTTTTTTCAAAGTAATTTATTTTCATAATGGGGTTTAGCTGCTTTTCACTGCTGTGTTTATTCCGCTTTACACCCACTTGACACACTAACAGAGAGATATCAATACATAGGTTTTAAGATTATTACTAGTCAGATATATTCTTGTGCGGTGAATAGGGCGTGTTGAGTCCAGTTCTCTGAGCAAGGAGTAGGTCTTGTCTACTACATATTGGGTTTATGGAACGGTATCTGAGCTAATTTGATACCCTTGTTTTATGTATCACCCCACCTCACCTTTCCCGTTAAGCAGCCATAGTCTGTTTTCTGCATGTGTGACTCTGTTCTGTTTTGTAATTTAGTTCAAGTGTAACGGTTTTTACATTCCCTCTATCAGTGATACCTTATGAGAAGTGTCCTTTTCTGTGTGACTTATTTCACTTAGAATCGTCGTACCTAAATCCACTCATCATGCTGCTACTAACCTTATGACATTGATTTCATGGCTTAGTGATATTCCATTGTACATAAGGACCACAACTTCTTTATCCATTTTTCTCTTTCCTTGGATATTGAAGGTGGAATGAAGTGGAGGTCCTTGACAACAGAGCAGCCCTCAACTTTGGGGTGCTTGTGTCTTGCTGATTTTTCATTTTCCCAATTTATACCCCCATGAGTGGAAGTGCCCTATGCTCTCTAAGCTGTGTTTTTCAGATGTTTCAGGACACACTGTACACTTCTCCAGAGTGGCTGTTGGCAATTTACATCCCGCCCATCAGTGTAGCAAGGCTCCCATTTCTCCATGGCCTGTCCTGCATTTCTGGTTTTGACACTTTTTTCAGCATGGCCCTTTTGACCGATGGGAAGCGAGACTTCTTTGTAGCGCTGATTTGCCTTTCCAGGTTGCTTGGTTGGCCAAAAAGGGCGTATGCGTTTTTTCCTGAATATATTCAGGAAAAAACGCATACGCCCTTTTTGGCCAAGGGCATCATTGTCAACGTTTTGCCGCTTTTCATGTGCTTTAAAGGCGATTCGTATCTACCTCCTGAAATCTGTTTCCTGCAATTCTGCCTTGATTTCAAATCCTCTTCTTTGCCTTCCCTCAATATATTTGTGGACGAGAGTTATCATTTATAACTCTGCAGGTTTGTGAATTGCAGTGCCCTGAACCTCCATTTTACAACTCGCTTTTTTGGGAGCTGGCCGCAAAAGTGCAGGATGGCTTCAGGCCCTGTTCTTTTTCCGGGGGGCAGGCTGAGCCTGTGGTTAATTCTTCTTCCTGATGGGAAAATAGAGTGACCTGTGCCTGTCCCGACACCAAGAGCTAGTCTCTCGTTGGTTCCCCGTCTTCCCGTTCATCCTCAGGACAAATTGCAACCTGTACGGAACCGGAGGTTAAAGGTGCTGATGCTCCAAGTAGGGAGATTGCTAGTAAAGCGGCTGGAATGGCGAACCCGGGCACAAGGAGATGAGAAATGAGGTGCGTTTTAGAAACCTTTCCCCATCACACGGTGTACCATCTTCTGGGTTTCTCATGCATGTTTTCGATGTAGGAAGATGCCCTTGAACCTGGAGATTTGGGACCCATGCGATGGGTACCACGCAGTATTACTTTAAAGGGTCTGCGTTTGCTCACCCAACATCACCAAACCTCTCAGCCCCAAGAGTGTCCACCCTTATGTCTCATCCAGCTGTGGGTCTAGATATGGTCAATCCAGGTTGCATCACAGCCCCTGAACTCATTGTGTAAGAATTTCTATCTCTTTCACTGTCGTTGTTTCATGGGTTTTTCAAAGTAATTTATTTTCATAATGGGGTTTAGCTGCTTTTCACTGCTGTGTTTATGCCGCTTTACACCCACTTGACACACTAACAGAGAGATATCAGTACATAGGTTTTAAGATTATTACTAGTCAGATATATTCTTGTGCGGTGAATAGGGCGTGTTGAGTCCAGTTCTCTGAGCAAGGAGTAGGTCTTGTCTATTACATATTGGGTTTATGGAATGGTATCTGAGCTAATTTGAAACCCTTGTTTTATGTATCACCCCACCTCACCTTTTCCGTTTAGCAGCCATAGTGTGTTTTCTGCATGTGTGACTCTGTTCTGTTTTGTAATTCAGTTCAAGTGTAACGGTTTTTACATTCCCTCTATAAGTGATACCTTATGAGAAGTGTCCTTTTCTGTGTGACTTATTTCACTTAGAATCGTCGTACCTAAATCCACTCATCATGCTGCTTCTAAACTTATGACATTGATTTCATGGCTGAGTGATATTCCATTGTACATAAGGACCACAACTTCTTTATCCATTTTTCTCTTTCCTGGGATATTTAAGGTGGAATGAAGTGGAGGTCCTTGTCAACAGAGCAGCCCTCAACTTTGGGGTGCTTGTGTCTTGCTGATTTTTAATTTTCCCAATTTATACGCCCATGAGTGGAAGTGCCCTATGCTCTCTAAGCTGTGTTTTTCAGATGTTTCAGGACACACCGTACACTTCTCCAGAGTGGCTGTTGGCAATTTACATCCCGCCCATCAGTGTAGCAAGGCTCCCATTTCTCCATGGCCTGTCCTGCATTTCTGGTTTTGACACTTTTTTCAGCATGGCCCTTTTGACCGATGGGAAGCGAGACTTCTTTGTAGCGCTGATTTGCCTTTCCAGGTTGCTTGGTTGGCCAAAAAGGGCGTATGCGTTTTATCCTGAATATATTCAGGAAAAAACGCATACGCCCTTTTTGGCCAAGGGCATCATTGTCAACGTTTTGCCACTTTTCATGTGCTTTAAAGCGAATCGAATCTACCTCCTGAAATTTGTTTCCTGCAATTTTGCCTTAATTTTAAATCCTCTTCTTTGCCTTCCCTCAATATATTTGTGAACGTGAGTTATCAATTATAACTCTGCAGGTTTGTGAATTGCAGTGCCCCGTAGCTCCATTTTACAACTCACTTTTTTGGGAGCTGGCCGCAAAAGCACAGGATGGCTTCAGACCCTGTTCTGGTTCCGGGGGGCAGGCTGAGCCTGTGGTAAATTCTTCTTCCTGATGGGACAATTGAGTGACCTGTGCCTGTCCCAACTCCAAGAGCTAGTCTCTCATTGGTTCCCCGTCTACCCGTTCATCCTCAGGACTAATTTCAACCTGTACGGAACAGGAGGTTAAAGTGCTGATGCTCCAAGTAGGGAGATTGCTAGTAAAGCAGCTGGAATGGCGAACCCAGGCACAAGGAGATGAGAAATGAGGTGCGTTTTAGAAACCTTTCCCCATCACACGGTGTACCATCTTCTGGGTTTCTCATGCATGTTTTCGATGTAGGAAGATGCCCTTGAACCTGGAGATTTGGGACCCATGCGATGGGTACCACGCAGTATTACTTTAAAGGGTCTGCGTTCGCTCACCCAACCTCACCAAACCTCTCAGCCCCAAGAGTGTCCACCCTTATGTCTCATCCAGCTGTGGGTCTAGATATGGTCAATCCTGGTTGCATCACAGCCCCTGAACGAATTGTGTAAGAATTACTCTCTCTTTCACTGTCTTTGTTTCATGGGTTTTTAAAAGTAGTTTATTTTTATAATGGGGTTTAGCTGCTTTTCACTGCTGGGTTTATGCCGCTTTACACCCACTTGACACACTAACAAAGAGATATCAATACATAGGTTTTACGATTATTATTAGTCAGATATATTCTTGTGTGGTGAATAGGGCGTGTTGAGTCCAGTTCTCTGAGCAAGGAGTAGGTCTTGTCTATTACATATTGGGTTTATGGAATGGTATCTGAGCTAATTTGATACCCTTGTTTTATGTATCACCCCACCTCACCTTTCCCGTTAAGCAGCCATAGTGTGTTTTCTGCATGTGTGACTCTGTTCTGTTTGGTAATTCAGTTCAAGTGTAACGGTTTTTACATTCCCTCTATCAGTGATACCTTATGAGAAGTGTCCTTTTCTGTGTGACTTATTTCACTTAGAATCGTCGTACCTAAATCCACTCATCATGCTGCTACTAGCCTTATGTCATTGATTTCATGGCTGAGTGATATTCCATTGTACATAAGGACCACAACTTCTTTATCCATTTTTCTCTTTCCTGGGATATTTAAGGTGGAATGAAGTGGAGGTCCTTGTCAAGAGAGCAGCCCTAAACTTTGGGGTGCTTTTGTCTTGCTGATTTTTCATTTTGCCAATTTATATCCCCATGAGTGGAAGTGCCCTATGCGCTCTAAGCTTTGTTTTTTAGATGTTTCAGGACACACCGTACACTTCTCCAGAGTGGCTGTTGGCAATTTACATCCCGCCCATCAGTGTAGCAAGGCTCCCATTTCTCCATGGCCTGTCCTGCATTTCTGGTTTTGACACTTTTTTCAGCATGGCCCTTTTGACCGATGGGAAGCGAGACTTCTTTGTAGCGCTGATTTGCCTTTCCAGGTTGCTTGGTTGGCCAAAAAGGGCGTATGTGTTTTTTCCTGAATATATTCAGGAAAAAACGCATACGCCCTTTTTGGCCAAGGGCATCATTGTCAACGTTTTGCCGCTTTTCGTGTGCTTTAAAGCGATTCGAATCTACCTCCTGAAATTTGTTTCCTACAATTCTGCCTTGATTTCAAATCCTCTTCTTTGCCTTCCCTCAATGTATTTGTGGACGAGAGTTATCATTTATAACTCTGCAGGTTTGTGAATTGCAGTGCCCTGAAGCTCCATTGTACAACTCGCTTTTTAGGGAGCTGGCCGCAAAAGCGCAGGATGGCTTCAGGCCCTGTTCTAGTTCCGCGGGGCAGGCTGAGCCTGTGGTTAATTCTTCTTCCTGATGGGAAAATAGAGTGACCTGTGCCTGTCCCAACACCAAGAGCTAGTCTCTCATTGGTTCCCCGTCTTCCCGTTCATCCTTCGGACAAATTGCATCCTGTACGGCAGAGGAGTTTAAAGGTGCTGATGCTCCAAGTAGGGAGATTGCTAGTAAAGTGGCTGGAATCGCAAACCCGAGCACAAGGAGATGAGAAATGAGGTGCGTTTTAGAAACCTCTCCCCATCACACAGTGTACCATCTTCTGGGTTTCTCATGCATGATTTCGATGTAGGAAGATGCCCTTGAACCTGGAGATTTGGGACCCATGCGATGGGTACCACGCAGTATTACTTTAAAGGGTCTGCATTTGCTCACCCAACCTCACCAAATCTCTCAGCCCCAAGAGTGTCCACCCTTATGTCTCATCCAACTGTGGGTCTAGATATGGTCAATCCAGTTTGCATCACAGCCCCTGATCGAATTGTGTAAGAATTTCTCTCTCTTTCACTGTCTTTGTTTCATGGGTTTTTAAAAGTAATTTATTTTTATAATGCAGTTTAGCTGCTTTTCACTGCTGTGTTTATGCCGCTTTACAGCGACTTGACACACTAACAGAGTGATATCAATACATAGGTTTTAAGATTATTACTAGTCAGATATATTCTTGTGCGGTGAATAGGGCGTGTTGAGTCCAGTTCTCTGAGCAAGGAGTAGGTCTTGTCTATTACATATTGGGTTTATGGAACGGTATCTGAGCTAGTTTGAAACCCTTGTTTTATGTATCACCCCACCTCACCTTTCCCGTTAAGCAGCCATAGTGTGTTTTCTGCATGTGTGACTTTGTTCTGTTATGTAATTCCGTTCAAGTGTAACGGTTTTTACATTCGCTCTATAAGTGATACCTTATGAGAAGTGTCTTTTTCTGTGTGACTTATTTCATTTAGAATCGTTGTACTTAAATCCACTCATCATGCTGCTACTACCCTTATGACATTGATTTCATTGCTGAGTGATATTCCATTTTACATAAGGACCACAACTTCTTTATCCATTTTTCTCTTTCCTTGGATATTTAAGGTGGAATTAAGTGGAGGTTCTTGTCAACAGAGCAGCCCTAAAGTTTTGGGTGCCTGTGTCTTGCTGATTTTTAGTTTTCCCTATTTATACGCCCATGAGTCGATGTGCCCCTTTCTCTCTAGCTGTGTTTTTTAGATGTTTTAGGAAACACCATACCCTTCTCCAGAGTCATCATTGGCAATTTACACCCCACCCATCAGTGTAACAAGGCTCCCTTTACTCCCTGGCCTCTCCTGCTTTTCTTGTTTTTACACTTTTGTAGGAAGGCCATTTTGACCGATGGGAAGTCAGACTTCTTTGTAGAGCTGAATTGCATTTCCGGCTTGCTTGGTTGGCCACAAAGGGCCTATGGGTTTTTTCCTGAATTCATTCAGAACAAAACGCATATGCTCTTTTTGGCCAAGTGCATCATTGTCGACGTTTTGATGTTTTTCATGTGCTTTAGGTGTGATTCGTATCTAACTCCTGAAATCTGTTTCCTGCAATTCTGCCTTGATTTCAAATCCTCTTCGTTGCCTTCCCTCAATATATTTGTGGACGAGAGTTATCATTTATAACTCTGCATATTTGTGAATTGCAGTGCCCCTGAGCTCCATTTTTCAACTCGCTTTTTTGGGAGCTTTCCGCAGAACTGCTCGTTTGCTTCTGGCCCTACTCTGGTTCCCGGTGGCAGGCTAAGCCTTTGCTTAATTCTTCTTCCTGACTGGAAATTAGAGTGACATGTGCCTCTCCGAACATCTAGGGCTTGGCTCTCCTTGTTTCTCCTCCTTCCCCTTCTTCCTTTGGACAAATTCCGATTTCTGTGCAACTGGATGTTGAAGGTGCTGACATCCTCAAGTGGGGAGATTTTAAGGAAAAAGGCTGGAGGGGTGAACCCAACAACCAGGAAATTAGGCGTTTTGGTGCCTTTTCCAAAATCTTCCTGATCCAACCGTGTTCCATCTTCTGGGTGTCACAGGCATGTTTTAGCTGTAGGAAAGGTCCCGTGTATGTAAGGAGAACACAAGGGATTTTTCCAAATCAGTGTCTCCCCGAACTCCAATCTGGGGAATTTTTAAGCTACTGGTACATGTGTGTTCATTAAGGGACTTGGGCCGTAGGCAGAGTCCGAACTTTAGATGATTGAAGTCTTTAGGTTCAGAAACGCTCACCATCGGCCTCCTTTAGTTTCCATTTTATCTGTAGTTGATAGATGATGTCGATGTAGATATCTATTGTTTTTCAGGTTATTTCCCCTCAGGGGTCATTACAAAATATTGAGTATAGTTCCCTGTGCTATACAGTAGTTCCTTGTTGATGATATATTTTATACATAGCAGTGTGTATATGTTAATCTGAAACTGTTAATTTATCCCTCCTCCCACCTTTCCCCTTTGGTAATAAAAAATATAAGATTTTATACTTCTCAGAAATCTAGGAGCTGAAAGAGAGGTATCATTTTCAATGGAAAATCATTCCAAACAAGGTTGAAACTTCAACCAAGATTATTAGATGTACATCCTTGGAAAGAAATCACTGCATTTCTCTACTCTTGACCTGACAAATAAGACAAACCCCTCCACTGAACTTGCTTATAATAAAGTGATGGAAATATCAAATGCAAGTGTTAGAAACATCTTATTTTACACGAGCCTTATACACTGCTCTATGTTAATTACAGTTTGGCTCACACATCTGTTCATTGAAGTTACAATGTTCTCAAATTCTGTTACTGATCCTGCAGAGTGGGCCCCAACAAGGGTCTCCCTGCCCAGTGTCATTGGAGCCAACAGATCGAGACTGACTTTGGTTCAGAAGCAAAGGAAAACTTTATATTTTGATCAGAGAATGGAGAGGTGAGAGTGTGTGCTCCCCTGCGGGTTGTGGGCCGGGCTGCTGTGTAGGGATCCTGTCAGCATCAGCGGGAGGGAGGGGGCGGAGCTCTCGAGGGCCAGGTTGGCTGGAGCTCAGGCTCTATGTCGCAGAGTCTGCACGGGGCCCCACGAGCTGAGGTGTCGGCCCAGCCATTTTGCACTAGGAAATCGGGTCTGAAGTGTCGGGTGTGGGACCTCTGCATGTGGAAACCTAGGAGCAAGTGAAATTAGACAAAGCACAAAGGAAAAAATGGTTAGACTTTATTTTATTGCCCAGATTCTATTTTTATCTCCCAGGAATTTTTAATGGGCTTTGCCAGTGACAAAGCCCTCCTCTGCCTTTTGTCCCATTCCTCATTCTTGGGGCGCTGAGGGTGCAGACACGTCTTCTGTAAATGCTTCATGCTGAGTTGGGTGTCCTCATACCCGGGGGGAGGGGCAGGACTTCTCCCCAGCAGCCTCCAGGTGAGGTTGATTGTCCGCAGGCCTCCTCCCTCACTGCTCGTCTGCCTGAGCACCAGCATTGGAAGTTTTATAGATTCTAATGACCTTTAAGGGTCCAGGAAAGAGATGTGCAGAGACGCTGGGGGGGGTGGGCGGTTTTACCCTGCTCCACATTGGTTCGGCCCCCTTAGGCTGATGGTTTCTGCCAGCCTAGATGCTCTGACCAGTAGTCTGTGCTTTCTTCAGTTAGGCCACTGAATTAACGTACAAACAGCACCAGGTGTCAGAGCCCTGCTTGCTCAACTCCCAGACAGTCCAGGGCCGGTGGTGATCCAGGACCATGACGGCCACTCAGTCAACGGCCTTTTGAAGTAGCCAGGAGTACAGCCGGTCTCATTGGCCGCCGTCACTGCGGTGTCTGTAGGCTTTTCTATGGTGGCAGCGTTATTTACGGTTCCCCTGCCAAGTTTATTAGCTCCGCTCTGGGTGCAGTAAGTCCTGTAAGCAATAGTCTGCTCTTTTGGGGCACACTCTTGTTGTTTTCTGAGAGAAGCTCCAGGTCAAGTGATGGTCACACGAGTCGTCATGGGGGCCCATTGCCCCAGGTTGTCTCTCTGGAGGTTGGTGTTGGAGGGCCTCCTCACTCGAGGTCATTGTGCCCACGGAGCAATCCCTGCAACTTCAGGGCATGGTGGGTGGTTAGGATCACCAAGTGGCGTCCTTTTCCCTTAGGAGGGAGCTGGCCTTGCGGGCTGCTGATTTCCAGGTTTTTAGATACCCCCAGTATCCTGGTCGGATGGGGTGGCTGGCCAATGCCTGGAGGGCATTCTTGCATTGTTCCATTTCAAGTGGTCCCAGTTTTTGCACTAATACTCCAAGGGCGATTCGCCTTGGACCAGGAATGTAAAGGTCAAAGGGTTTAGCTAACTTAGGGAGGTCCAGGGCCAGGGTCTGAATTGACTGCTCTTTCCATTCTTGAAAGGCCGCTTCTGGATTCTATTCAAAAGGATCATCATCTTTTCCTTTCAGTGTTTCATATAGAGGCCCAGCTATTAGACTGTAGTTAGGGATCCAGATGCAGCAAACCCCGGTCTCCCCAGGAACCCCTAAGCTGTCTTCTAGTTTCAGGAAAGGTGAGGCTGCAAATGGCTTCTTCCCTTTCCTGGGGTGGGCTTCTCCGACCTTCTGTGCGAATGAAGCCCAGGAAGGCCACCTTAGTTTGTGATATTTGAGCCTTTTCCTTGGACACCTTCTATCTTTTATTGGCTAGGTAGTTCAGAGGCCTCCTTAGTCGGGCTGGTGATCAGAATGTCATCTGCATATTGAAGGAGGGTTCCCTTCTCCAGAGGTAGATCTTTTAGGTCTTTAGCTAACGTTTCCCCAAAGATGGTGTGGGAATTTTTGAACCCCTGGGGCAGGACGGCCCAGCAGTATTGTTTTTGTTGTAGGTTGAGTCCTGCCACTCACAGGCAAAATTTCTTGTGACTCTGGGACTAATGGAATACAGAAGAAGGCATCATTGAAGTCTAATACAGAATGCCATGTCCTGGTGGATGGTAGAATGACCAGCAGGGTGTAGGAATTAGGAACTACTAGATGTATATCCTCTGTGGCTTCACTGACTGTCCTGGCGTCCTCTACCAGGTCCCCAGCAGCCCACGGGGCTCTTGTGGTCAGGCCCCTCCCAGGATATGGAGCTCACCTGGGCAGGTACGCAGCAGCCCACGGGGCTCTCGTGGGCAGGCCCCTCCCTGGATATGGAGCTCCCGTGGACAGGTACCCCGGCAGGGCTGGGCACACAGGAACCGTGCACATAGCCCTCATTGCAGAGCACCCCCAGCACCCCTGTCACTCAGAGCTGACACAGAGCACCTCAGAGCAGAGCTTGAACTAACAAACAGCAGCTCCAACAGGTCTGTGACCCTAGGCTTCACTCTGTGCGGCCTCCCTCTGCCTGGTCTTCCAGGGGCTTCCACTGCAGCCGGGGTACCAGGCCTCTGTCTCCACCCACCACCCCTCCTCTCCCTGACTCCTGGGTTCCTCTCATTAGCAGAGGGTCTTCTTGAAGTTGTCTCCCACTCATGGACCAGATAAAATGTTTCGAAAACAAGCCAGGGCTGCCGCCCCTTATCTATCCTGACTCTCGGGACCCTACACCTGTTCCTTGGATCTGGCCGGTGCAGCAAGGCCCATTTTCTGCAACTCTGAGCCCCTGAGGGGCGAGGATTGGCTGACCTGGGCAGCCTGACCCAGCCGGCCAGCCCTTCCCAGGTGTGCCTGGGTTGAGGTCAATATAAACACCCCTCCAGGCAGCAAAAGCCTCTGCAGCTGTGCCTGACGCCATATTCTCTGCCCCGTCAGCAGTCTCGGGGTTGGGCTGGTGGGAGGGAGTAGGGCCCACGGCTCTATGAGTGGCCCAGTGTGACTGGGGCTCTGCTGGACTTTCTGCAGGAGTTGCCGGGCTGCCACCTGCTAAAGAAGAGGATGTGTCACCCATACTTGCTGCTGGAATTTCTCCCCGGGCAGAGGTGAGGAAGGAAAAAAGCAGTGGGGGCCGGGACAGGAGGGGTACCTCAGGCAGGGAAATGGAAAGCTTCCAGACGAGCGCCTGGGGCCAGGACCATCCTGGCTGGCCTGCAGGCACCAAGTCGGCCTGCGTGCTGTCGCTGGTGTGACTCCAAGCCCCTTCCTCTAGTTTTTAAAGTCTTTGCACACATTCAGGTGTTTTACCTGGGAAGGGTGGGAAAAGTTCAGCAGCAGCTGGCCTGGGGCTCAGCTCACGTTTACTCAGAGACGCCTCCTCACGGTCCCCCAGCTTTGCAATGAGGACGCTCCTCGTGTGGGGGCTGCTGGCTGCATGGGAGATGATTCCCCACCTGTGACCAACTTCAGAATTGTTTACCCCTGGAGCAAGTGCCCTGATAGGGTTTTCCTCTGTATGACCAGTGGGTTCTGTTTTTTTTTTTTTTTTTTTTCTTTTTTGGTTCAAGGTAAGTTTTATTCCTCTTTTTGTATTTATGGATATAAGCATGGAAATAATTCATTCATATAAATACGTCTATGGGAAGGACAGAACTTTTTTTTCTGTTTTATTTTTTTAAGTATTATTTATTTTTTAATTTTTGAATTTATTTTATTCATTTTTTTATACAGCAGGCTCTTATTGGTAACGTATTTTATACATATAAGTGTATATATGTCAATCCCAGGCTCGCAATTCATCCCACCACCACCACCCTGCCACTTTCCCCCCTTGGTGTCCATACATTTGTTCTCTACATCTGTGTCTCTATTTCTGCCTTGCAAACCGGTTCATCTTTACCATTTTTCTAGGTTCCACATGTATGCGTTAATATACGATATTTGTTTTTCTCTTTCTGACTTCACTCTGTATGACAGTCTCTAGATCTATCCACGTCTCTACAAATGACCCAATTTCATTCCTTTTTATGGCTGAGTAATATTCCATTTTATATATGTAGCACATCTTTTCTGTTCGTCTGTCTATGGGCATTTAGGTTGCTTCCATGACCTGGCTATTGTAAACAGTGCTGCAATGAATATTGTGGTGAATATGTCTTTTTGAATTATGGTTTTCTCTGGGTATATGGCCAGTAGTGGGATTGCTGGGTCATATGGTAATTCTATTTTTAGTCTTTTAAGGAACCTCCATACTGTTCTCCATCGTGACTGTATCAATTTACATTCCCACAAATAGTGTAAGAGGGTTCCCTTTTCTCCACACCCTCTCCAGCATTTGTTGCTTGTAGATTTTCTGATGATGCCCATTCTAACTCGTGTGAGGCGATACCTCATTGTAGTTTTGGTTTATATTTCTCTAATAATTAGTGATGTTGAGCAGCTTTTCATGTGCTTCTTGGTCATCTGTATGTCTTCTTGGGACAAATGTCTATTTACGTCATCTGCCCATTTTTGGATTGGGTTGTTTGTTTTTTTACTGTTGAGCTGCATGAGCTGTTTATATACATTGGAGATTAATCCTTTGTCCATTGATTCGTTTGCAAATATTTTCTCCCATTGTGAGGGTTGTCTTTTCGTCTTGTTTGTAGTTTCCTTTGCTTTGCAAAAGCTTTTAGGTTTCATTTGCTCCCATATGTTTATTTTTTTTTATTCCATTACTCTAGGAGGTGGATCAAAAAAGATCTTGCTGTGATTTATGTCAAAGAGTATTCTTCCTGTGTTTTCCTCTAAGAGTTTTATAGTGTCCGGTCTTACATTTCGGTCTCTAATCCATTTTGAGTTTATTTTTTGTGTATGGTGTTAGGGAGTGTTCTAATTTCATTCTTTTACATGTAGCTGTCCATTTTTCCCAGCACCACTTATTGAAGAGACTGTCTTTTCTCCTTTGTATACCCTTGCCTCCTTTGTCATAGATTAGTGGGCCATAGGTGTGTAGGTTTATCTCTGGGCTTTTTTTTTTTCTTTTACATCTTTATTGGAGTATAATTGCTTTACAATTGTGTGTTAGTTTCTGCTGTATAAAAAAGTGAATCAGCTGTGCGTATACATATAACACCATATCCCCTCCCTCTTGCACCTCCCTCTCACTCCCTTATCCCACCCTTTTAGGTGGTCACAAAGCACAGAGCTGATCTCCCTGTGCTATGTGGCTGCTTCCCAGTAGCTATCAATTTTACATTTGGTAGTGTATATATGTCCATACCACTCTCTCACTTTGTCCCAGCTTACCCTTCCCTCTCCCCATGTCCTCAAGTCCTTTCTCTACGTCTGTGTCCTTAATCCTTTCCTGCCCCTAGGTTCTTCATAAACTTTTTTTTTTAAGATTCCATATATATGTGTTAGCATACGGTATTTGTTTTTCTCTTTCTGACTTACTTCACTCTGTAGGACAGACTCTAGATCCATCCACCTCACTAAAAATAACTCAATTTCGTTTCTTTTTATGGCTGAATAATGTTCCATTGTATATATGTGCCACATCTTCTTTATCCATTTATCTGTTGATGGACACTTAGGTTGCTTCCATGTCCTGGCTATTGTAAATAGAGCTACAGTGAACATTGTGGTACATGACTCTTTTTGAATTATGGTTCTCTCAGGGTAAATGTCCAGGAGTGGGTTTGCTGGGTTGTATGGTAGTTCTATTTTTAGTGTTTAAGGAACCCCCATACCGTTCTCCCTAGTGGCTATATCAATTTACATTCCCACCAACAGTGCAAGAGGGTTCCCTTTTCTCCAATAAATGCCTCTCCAGCATTTATTGTTGGTAGATTTTTTGATGATGGCCATTCTGACTGGTGTGAGGTGATACCTCACTGTAGTTTTGATTTGCATTTCTCTAATGATTAGTGATGTTCAGCATCCTTTCATGTGTTTGTTGGCAACCTGTATATCTTCTTTGGAGAAATGTCTATTTAGGTCTTCTGCCCATTTTTGGATTGGGTTGTTTGGTTTTGTGATATTGAGCTACATGAGCTGCTTTTTGGAGATTAATCCTTTGCCATTTGCTTCATTTGAAAATATTTTCTCCCATTCTGATGGTTGTCTTTTCATCTTGCTTATGTTTTCCTTTGCTGTGCAAAAGAATTTATGTTTCATTCGGTCCCATTTTTTTATTTTTGTTTTTATTTCCATTTCTCTAGGAGGTGGGTCAAAAAGGATCTTGCTGTGATTTATGTCATAGACTGTTCTGCTTATGTTTTCCTCTAAGAGTTTTATAGTGGCTGGTCTTATATTTAGGTCTCTAATCCATTTTGAGTTTAGTTTTGTGTATGGTGTTAGGGAGTGTACTAATTTCATTCTTTTACATGTAACTGTCCAGTTTTCCCAGCACCACTTGCTGAAGACACTGTCTTTTCTCCATTGTATACCCTTGCCTCCTTTGTCATAGATTAGTGAACCATAGGTACGTGGGTTTATCTCTGTGCTTTCTATCCTGTTCTATTGACCTATATTTCTGTTTTTGTGTCAGTACCATATTATCTTGATTACTGTAGCTTTGCAATATAGTCTGAAGTCTGGAAGTCTGATTCCTCCAGCTCTTTTTTTTCCCCCCTCAAGACTGCTTTGGCTATCCAGGGTCTTTTGTGTCTCCCTACAAATTTTAAGATTTTTTTTTTCTTGTTCTGTAGAAAATGCCAAAGGTATTTTGATCGGGATTGCATTGAATCTGTAGATTGCTTTGGGTAGTATAGTCATTTTCACAATATTGATTCTTCTAATCTGAGAACATGGTATATGTCTCCATCTGTTTATATCATCTTTGATTTCTTTCATCAGTGTCTTATAGTTTTCTGAGTACAGGTCTTTTACTTCCTTAGGTAGGTTTATTCCTAGGTATTTTATTCTTTTTGTTGCAGTGGTAATGGGATTGTTTCCTTAATTTCTCTTTCTGATCTTTCATTGTTAGTGTATAGGAATGCAAGCAATTTCTGTGCATTAATTTTGTATCCTGCAACTTTACCAAATTCATTGATTAGCTCCAGTGGTTTTCTGGTGGCATCTTCAGGATTCTCTTTCTATGATATCATGTCATCTGCAAACAGTGACAATTTTACTTCTTCTTTTCCTTTTTGTATTCCTTTTATTTCTTTTTCTTCTCTGATTGCCATGGCTAGGACTTCCAAAACTATGTTGAATAGCAGTGGTGAGAGTGGACATCCTCGTCTTGTTCCTGATCTTAGAGGAAACGCTTTCAGTTTTTCACCATTGAGAATGCTGTTTGCTGTGGGTTTGTCATATATGGCCTTCATTATGTTGAGGTAGTTTCCCTCTATGCCCACACTCTGCAGAGTTTTTATCGTAAATGAGTGTTGAATTTTCTCAAAATCTTTTCCTTCATCTATTGAGATGATCATATGGTTTTATTCTACAATTTGTTAATATGGTGTATCACATTGATTTGTGTATATTGAAGAATCCTTGCATCCCTGGGATAAACCCCACTTGATCATGGTGTATGATCCTTTTAATGTGTTGTTCGATTCTGTTTGCTAGTATTTTGTTGAGGATTTTTACATCTATATTCATCAGTGATATTGGTCTATAATTTTCTTTCCTTGTAGTATCTCTGTCTGATTTTGGTATCAGGGTGATGGTGGTCTCATAGAATGAGTTTGGGAGTGTTCCTTCCCCTGCAATTGTTTTGAAGAATTTGAGAAGGTTGGGTGTTAGCTCTTCTCTAAATGTTTGATAGAATTCACCTGTGATGCCATCTGGTTCTGGACTTTTGTTTGTTGGAAGATTTTTAATCACAGTTTCAATTTCATTGCTTGTGATAGGTTTGTTCATATTTTCTATTTCTTCCTGGTTCAGTCTTAGAAGGTTATCCCTTTCTAAGAATTTGTCCATTTCTTCCAGATTGTCCATTTTATTGGCCTAGAGTTGCTTGTAGTAGTCTCTTAGGATGCTTTGTATTCCTGTGGTGTCTGTTGTAACTTCTGCTTTTTCACTTCTAATTTTGTTGATTTGCGTCCTCTCCCTCTTTTTCTGGAGTCTGGCTAAAGGTTGATCATTTTTGCTTATCTTCTCAAAGAACCAGCTTTTAGTTTTATTGATCTTTGCTTTCGTTTTCTTTGTTTCTATTTCATTTATTTCTGCTCTGATCTTTATGATTTCTTTCCTTCTACTAACTTTGGGTTTTGTTCTTCTTTCTCTAGTTCCTCTAGGTGTAAGGTTAGATTGTTTATTTGAGATTTTTCTTGTTTCTTGAGGTAGGCTTGTATTGCTATAAACTTCCCTCTTAGAACTCCTTTTGCTGCATCCCATAGGTTTTGGATCATCGTGTTTTTGTTGTCATTTGTCTCTAGGTAGTTTTTGATTTCCTCTTTGATTTCTTCAGTGATCTCTTGGTTATTTAGTAACGTATTGTTTAGCCTCCATGTGTTTGTGTTTTTTACGGTTTTTTCCGTGTAATTGATTTCTAATCTCATAGCATTGTGGTCGGAACAGCTGCTTGATATGATTTCAGTTTTCTTAAATTTACTGAGGCTTTATCTGTGACCCAAGATGTGATCTATCCTGGAGAATGTTCCGTGTGCAGTTGAGAAGAACGTGTAATCTGCTGTTTTTGGATGGAATGTCCTATAAATATCAATTAACTCTATCTGGTCTATTGTGTCATTTAAAGCTTGTGTTTCCTTATTAATTGTCTGTCTGGCTGATCTCCACTGGTGTAAGTGAGCTGTTAAAGTCCCCCGCTGTTATTGTGTTACTGTCGATTTCCTCTTTTATAGCTGTTAGCAGTTGCCTTATACATTGAGCTGCTCCTATTTTGGGTACATATATATTTATAATTGTTATATCTTCTTCTTGGATTGATCCCCTGACCATTATGTAGTGCCTTTCCTCGTCTCTTGTAACATTCTTTATTTTAAAGTCTATTTTATCTGATATGAGTATTGCTACTCCAGCTTTCTTTTGATTTTCATTTGCATAGAATATATTTTTCCATCGCCTCACTTTGAGTCTGTATGTGTCCCTAGGTCTGAAATGGATCTCTTGTAGACAGCATATATATGGGTCTTGTTTTTGTATCCATTCAGCGAGCCTGTGTCTTTTGGTTGGAACATGTAGTGCATTCACGTTTAAGGTAATTATCGATATGTATGTTCCTACTACTATTTTCTTAATTGTTATGGGTTTGTCTTGGTGGGTCCTTTTCTTCTCTTGTGTTTCCCACTTAGAGAAGTTCCTTTAGCATTTGGTGTAGAGCTGGTTTCATGGTGCTGAATTCTCTTAGCTTTTGCTTGTCTGTAAGGCTTTTGATTTCTCCATCAAATCTGAATGAGCTCTTTGCAGGGTGGAGTACTCTTGGTTGTAGGTTCTTCCCTTTCATCACTTTAAATTTATCATGCCACTTCCTTCTGGCTTGTAGATTTTCTGCTGAGAAATCAGTTGTTATCCTTATGGGAGTTCCCTTGTATGTTATTTGTCATTTTTCCCTTGCTGCTTTCAATCATTTTTCTTTGTCGTTAATTTTTGTCAATTTGATTACTATGTGTCTTGTCATTTTTCTCCTTTGGTTTATCCTGCCTGGGACACTCTGTGCTTCTGGACTTGGGTGGCTATTTCTTTTCCCATGCTAGGGAAGTTTTTGACCATAATCTCTTCAAATATATTCTCGGGTCCTTTCTCTCTCTCTTCTCCTTCTGGGACCCCTATAATGCGAATGTTGTTGCGTTTAAAGTTGTCCCAGAGGACTCTTGGGGTATCTTCGTTTATTTTCATTCTTTTTCTTTATTCTGTTCCATAGCAGTGATTTCCACCTTTCTGTCTTCCAGGTCACTTATCCGTTCTTCTGCCACAGTTATTCTGCTACTGATTCCTTCTAGTGTATTTTTCATTTCAGTTATTCCATTGTTCACCTCTGTTTGTTTGTTCTTTAATTCTTCTAGGTGTTTGTTCCTTAATTCTTCTAGGTCTTTGTTAAACATTTCTTGCATCTTCTCGATCTTTGCCTCCTTTCTTTTTCCAAGGTCTTGGCTCAACTTCACTATCATTATTCTGAATTCTTTTTCTGGAAGGTTCCCTATCTCCACCTCATTTCGTTTTTTTTCTGGGGTTTTATCTTGTTCCTTGATCTGGTATAAAGTCCTCTGCCTTTTCATTTTGTCTATCTTTCTGTGAATGTGGTTTTCCTTCCACAGGCTGCAGAATTGTAGTTCTTCTTGCTTCTGCTGTCTGCTCTCCGGTGGATGAGTCTATCTTAGAGGCTTGTGCAAGCTTCCTGATGGGAGGGACTGGTGGTGGGTAGAGCTGGGTGTTGCTTTGGTGGGCAGAGCTTTAATCCGCTTGTCTACGGATTAAATAAAACTTTAATAAAAAGTTTAATCCGCTTGTCTGCTGATGCATGGGGCTGGGTTCCCTCCCTGTTGGTTGTTTGGCCTGAGGCGACCCAGCCCTGGAGCCTACCTTGCTCTTGGTGGGGTTAATGGCGGACTCTGGGAGGGCTCACACCAAGGAGTATTTCCCAGAACTTCTGCTGCCAGTGTTGTTGTCCTCACGGTGAGCCACAGCCACAGCCACCACCTGCCTCTGCAGGAGACCCTCTAAAAGTAGCAGGTAGTTCTGGTCATTCTCCTACAGGGTCACTGCTCCTTCCCCTGGGTCCTGATGTGCACACTACTTTGTGTGTGCCCTCCAAGAGTGGAGTATCTGAGTGGAGTTGAGACTCTGAGACTCTGTGTGGAGTTGCACAGACTCTGGGTCCTGTGAAGCTTCGATGTTTTGTGATTCTAGAAATCCTATAGGAGACGGTCCACAGCAGGTGACGCTAATGTTGTCAGTAGAGGTGTTGAAGCCAAAGATCTGCAGTTCCAACTAGAGGTGCCGATGTACATACAGGACAAAATCATCTCGTGTGAATGTAGTTCAGGCATGTTTAAGATGAAGGCAGTCATGTTAATGCCTACCATATTCTATCTTGAGCCTCTCCTCAGGGACCCCCTCCTCAGTTCCTGAGGCTCCTGTAAGTCATGTACAGGGGACTGGAGAGTGGGCTCTGTCCAGTCTGAGCCCTGAGTTACCCTGTGTGTATCTTAGGATACTTTGTATTTCTGTGGTGTCCGTTGTAACATCATCTCTTTCATTTCAGATTTATTTGGGCCCTCTCTTTTTAAAAAAACATACTACTGTTGTCTTTTATTCTTTACAGAAGTTTAATAAGTGTTTGATCTACTATCCTTACCCTATGTATACTTTTTGCAGTGAGATTTTTACTTTTCTTTGTTTCCTTGTTACTATCAATAATTAGTGAGACTTCTTTTAAGCTACCTTCAACATTGCTTATAAAGCTGCTTTATTAGTGATGACAGAGCCTTAATGGAAGTCATGTTCTGGTTGTAAATTAGAATGCAATGTGCCAGCAAATAGCCCCTTAAATTTATGTCTCATTACTTCTTGTTCTTTTTTTAATTTAATTTTTATTTTTTGTCAGAGCAAATTTAATTAAAATGTTTTGTTTCTTCTAGGTGTGAAAGATGTGGTTCTTTTAAACATATACATATATCTATTCTTCTTTGGATCATTTTCCCATGTAGGTTATGACACGATGTTGAGTAGTCTTGTCTTGGTATTACGTAGGTCTTTGGTGATTACATATTTCACATGTGTTTCTATATCTATCTTAACCCCAATATCCTAATGTATCCAATCCTCACACCTTTCCATTTGGTGAACCATAAGTTTGTTTAATGAATCTGTGATTGCATTTCTCTGTGGAAATATTTTCATTGGTATCAATTTTTAGCTAAGACCTATAAGTGATATTATAGGATATGTGTCTTTTGCTTTCTGACTTAGTACAATTTGCCTGATTACCTCAAGAATCATACATGGTGCTGCAAATGGCATTGTTTCATTTTTTTTCCCTGGCTAATATTCCATCTGTACGTGTACCAGTTCTTCTTTGGCCACGCACCTCTTGATGGACTTTCTGGTTGCCTCCATGTCTTGGCTATTGTAATACTGCTGCAATGCACATTTGCTTGCCTGTGTCTTTCCAGTTATATCTTCTTATGTTATAGGCCAAGGAGTGGGCTTGCTGTATCATATGGTAGCTCAGTGTGTATGTTTTAAAGGCACCACCATTCAGTTCTCATTAGTGGCTCTTTCCAGGTTACGTCCCACTTAAAATTGAGGGTATGCATTTCTCCAAAACACCTTCAATATTTATTCTTTGTAGTTTTCTTGCTGAAGGTTATTCTAACCGGTGCGAGCTGATGCCTATCTGTGGTTGAATTTGCATGTGTCCCATAATCTGTTGAAATTGAGCTTTAAAGCACGCCCTTTTTATTTATCAAACTGTGATTACAGCTCAGTTCTTCAAAGTGTTTTCTTAAAGTAAGTGTCACATTTTGAAAATTTTTGGCCATTACCTCCCTCAAGACATTTTGAGGGCACGTTTCATTTACAGCCCTGAAGTACTTGTTCATATGAAGTGACCATTAGCACAGGTTTTAAAGCTGCGTTTGCAGGTAACGGCCAGAGGGTGGCAGCCTTTCTACGTTCCTAATCTGGTAAATAGGGAAAGAGACCTTCAGCCCCAAGAGTGTCCAGCTTTATTTCTCATCCAGCTGTGGGTCTAGATATGGTCACACCAGGTTGCATCACAGCCCCGGAACGAATTATGTAAAAATTTTCCCTCTATCACTGTCTTTGTTTTTTGGGATTTTTAAGTAATTTATTTTTATAATGGGGTTTACCTGATTTTCACTGCTGTGTTTATGCCCCTTTACACCCACTTGATTCACTTACAGAGAGACATCAATACATAGGATTTAAGATTTTTACTAGTCAGATATATTCTTGTTCGTTGAATAGGGGGTGTTGCATCCACTTCACTGAGCAAGGAATAGGTCTTGTCTATTACATATTGGGTATATGGATCGGTATTTGAGCTAATATGAAACCCTTGTTTTATGCATCACCCCACTTCACCTTTCCCGTTAAGCAGCCATAGTGTGTTTTCTGCATGCATGACTCTGTTCTGTTTCATAATTCAGTTCAAGTGTAACAGTTTTTACATTCCCTCTATAAGTGATACCTTATGAGAAGTGTCCTTTTCTGTGTGACTTATTTCACTTAGAATCGTCGAACCTAAATCCACTCATCATGCTGCTACTAGCCTTATGACATTGATTTCATGGCTGAGTGATATTCCATTGTACATAAGGACCACAACTTCTTTATCCATTTTTCTCTTTCCTGGGATATTGAAGGTGGAATGAAGTGGAGGTCCTTGTCAACAGAGCAGCCCTAAACTTTGGGGTGCTTGTGTCTTGCTGATTTTTAATTTTCCCAATTTATACCCCCATGGGTGGAAGTGCCATATGCTCTCTAAGCTGTGTTTTTAGATGTTTCAGGACACACCGTACACTTCTACAGAGTGGCTTTTGGCAATTTACATCTCGCCCATCAGTGTAGCAAGGCTCCCATTTCTCCATGGCCTGTCCTGCATTTCTGCTTTTGACACGTTTTTCAGCATGGCCCTTTTGACCGATGGGTAGCGAGTATTCTTTGTAGTGCTGATTTGCCTTTCCAGGTTGCTTGGTTGGCCAAAAAGGGCGTATGCGTTTTTTCCTGAATATATTCAGGAAAAATTGCATACGCCCTTTTTGGCCAAGGGCATCATTGTCAACGTTTTGCCGCTATTCATGTGCTTTAAAGGCGATTCGAATCTACCTCCTGAAATCTGTTTCCTGCAATTCTGCCTAGATTTCAAATCCTCTTCTTTGCCTTCCCTCAATATATTTGTGGACGAGAGTTATCATTTATAACTCTGCAGGTTTGTGAATTGCAGTGCCCTGAAGCTCCATTTTACAACTCGCTTTTTTGGGAGCTGGCCGCAAAAGCACTGGATGGCTTCAGGCCCTGTTCTGGTTCCGGGGGGGAGGATGAGCCTGTGGTTAATTCATCTTCCTGATGGGAAAATAGAGTGACCTGTGCCTGTCCCAACACCAAGAGCTAGTCTCTCATTGGTTGTCCGTCTTCCCGTTCATCCTCAGGACAAATTGCAACCTGTACGGAACAGGAGGTTAAAGGTGATGATGCTCCAAGTAGGGAGATTGCTAGTAAAGCGGCTGGAATGGCGAACCCGGGCACAAGGAGATGAGAAATGAGGTGCGTTTTAGAAACCTTTCCCCATCACACGGTGTACCATCTTCTGGGTCTCTCATGCACGTTTTCAATGTCGAAAGATGCCCTTGAATCTGGAGAATTGGGACCCATGCGATGGGTACCACGCAGTATTACTTTAAAGGGTCTGCGTTTGCTCACCCAACCTCACCAAAACTCTCAGCCCCAAGAGTGTCCACCCTTATGTCTCATCCAGCTGTGGGTCTAGATATGGTCAATCCAGGTTGCATTACAGCCCCTGAACGCATTGTGTAAGAATTTCTCTCTCTTTCACTGTCTTTGTTTCATGGGTTTGTAAAAGTAATTTATTTTTATAATGGGGTTTAGCTGCTTTTCACTGCTGTGTTTATGCCGCTTTACACCCACTTGACACACTAACAGAGAGATATCAATACATAGGTTTTAAGATTATTACTAGTCAGATATATTCTTGTGCGGTGAATAGGGCGTGTTGAGTCCAGTTCTCTGAGCAAGGAGTAGGTCTTGTCTATTACATATTGGGTTTATCGAACAGTATCTGAGCTAATTTGAAACCCTTGTTTTATGTATCACCCCACCTCACCTTTCCCGTTAAGCAGCCATAGTGTGTTTTCTGCATGTGTGACTCTGTTCTGTTTTGCAATTCAGTTCAAGCGTAATGGTTTTTACATTCCCTCTATCAGTGATACCTTATGAGAAGTGTCCTTTTCTGTGTGACTTATTTCACTTAGAATCGTCGTACCTAAATCCACTCATCATGCTGCTACTAGCCTTATGACATTGATTTCATGGCTGAGTGATATTCCATTGTACATAAGGGCCACAACTTCTTTATCCATTTTTCTTTCCTGGGATATTGAAGCTGGAATGAAGTGGAAGTCCTTGTCAACAGAGCAGCCCTAAACTTTGGTGTGCTTGTGTCTTGCTGATTTTTCATTTTCCCAATTTATACCCCCATGAGTGGAAGTGCCCTATGCTCTCTAAGCTGTGTTTTTTAGATGTTTCAGGACACGCCGTACACTTCTCCAGAGTGGCTGTTGGCAATTTACATCCCGCCCATCAGTGTAGCAAGGCTCCCATTTCTCCATGGCCTGTCCTGCATTTCTGGTTTTGAGACTTTTTTCAGCATGGCCCTTTTGACCGATGGGTAGCGAGTCTTCTTTGTAGCGCTGATTTGCCTTTCCAGGTTGCTTGGTTGGCCAAAAAGGGCGTATGCGTTTTTTCCTGAATATATTCAGGAAAAAACGCATACGCCCTTTTTGGCCAAGGGCATCATTGTCAACGTTTTGCCGCTTTTCTTGTGCTTTAAAGGCGATTTGAATCTACCTCCTGAAATCTGTTCCCTGCAATTTTACCTTGATTTCAAATCCTCTTCTTTGCCTTCCCTCAATATATTTGTGGACGAGAGTTATCATTTATAACTCTGCATGTTTGTGAATTTCAGTGCCCTGAACCTCTAATTTACAACTCGCGTTTTTGGGAGCTGGCCGCAAAAGCGCAGGATGGCTTCAGGCCCTGTTCTGGTTCAGGGGGGCAGGCTGAGCCTGTGGTTAATTCTTCTTCCTGATGGGAAAATAGAGTGACCTGTGCCTGTCCCAACACCAAGAACTAGTCTCTCATTGGTTCTCCGTCTTCCCGTTCATCCTCAGGACAAATTGCAACCTGTACGGAACAGGAGGTTAAAGGTGCTTATGCTCCAAGTAGGGAGATTGCTAGTAAAGCGGCTGGAATGGCGAACCCGAGCACAAGGAGATGAGAAATGAGGTGCGTTTTAGAAACCTTTCCCCATCACACGGTGTACCATCTTCTGGGTCTCTCATGCATGTTTTCGATGTAGGAAGATGCCCTTGAACCTGGAGATTTGGGACCCATGCGATGGGTACCACGCAGTATTACTTTAAAGGGTCTGCGTTTGCTCACCCAACCTCACCAAACCTCTCAGCCCCAGGAGTGTCCACCCTTATGTCTGATCCAGCTGTGGGTCTAGATATGGTCAATCCAGGTTGCATCACAGCCCCTGAACGCATTGTGTAAGAATTTCTCTCTCTTTCACTGTCTTTGTTTCATGGGTTTGTAAAAGTAATTTATTTTTATAATGGAGTTTAGCTGCTTTTCATTGCTGTGTTTATGCCGCTTTACACCCACTTGACACACTAACAGAGAGATATCAATACTTAGGTTTTAAGATTATTACTAGTCAGATATATTCTTGTGCGGTGAATAGGGCGTGTTGAGTCCAGTTCTCTGAGCAAGGAGTAGGTCTTGTCTATTACATATTGGGTTTATCGAACAGTATCTGAGCTAATTTGAAACCCTTGTTTTATGTATCACCCCACCTCACCTTTCCCGTTAAGCAGCCATAGTGTGTTTTCTGCATGTGTGACTCTGTTCTGTTTTGTAATTCAGTTCAAGCATAACGGTTTTTACATTCCCTCTATCAGTGATACCTTATGAGAAGTGTCCTTTTCTGTGTGACTTATTTCACTTAGAATCGTCGTACCTAAATCCACTCATCATGCTGCTACTAGCCTTAGGACATTGATTTCATGGCTGAGTGATATTCCATTGTACATAAGGACCACAACTTCTTTATCCATTTTTCCCTTTCCTGGGATATTGAAGGTGGAATGAAGTGGAGGTCCTTGTCAACAGAGCAGCCCTAAACTTTGGGGTGCTTGTGTCTTGCTGATTTTTCATTTTCCCAATTTATACCCCCATGAGTGGAAGTGCCCTATACTCTCTAAGCAGTGTTTTTTAGATGTTTCAGGACACACCGTACACTTCTCGAGAGTGGCTCTTGGCAATTTACATCCCGCTCATCAGTGTAGCAAGGCTCCCATTTCTCCATGGCCTGTCCTGCATTTCTGGTTTTGACACTTTTTTCAGCATGGCCATTTTGACCAATGGGTAGCGAGTCTTCTTTGTAGCACTGATTTGCATTTCCAGGTTGCTTGGTTGGCCAAAAAGGGCGTATGCGTTTTTTCCTGAATATATTCAGGAAAAAACGCATACGCCCTTTTTGGCCAAGGGCATCATTGTCAACGTTTTGCCGCTTTTCATGTGCTTTAAAGGCGATTCGTATATACCTCCTAAAATTTGTTTCCTGCAATTCTGCCTTGATTTCAAATCCTCTTCTTTGCCTTCCCTCAATATATTTGTGGACGAGAGTTATCATTTATAACTCTGCAGGTTTGTGAATTGCAGTGCCCTGAAGCTCCATTTTACAACTCGCTTTTTTGGGAGCTGGCCGCAAAAGCGCAGGATGGCTTCAGGCCCTGTTCTGGTTCCGGGGGGCAGGCTGAGCCTGTGGTTAATTCTTCTTCCTGATGGGAAAATAGAGTGACCTGTGCCTGTTCCAACACCAAGAGGTAGTCTCTCATTGGTTCCCCATCTTCCCGTTCATCCTCAGGACAAATTGCAACCTGTACGGAACAGGAGGTTAAAGGTGCTGATGCTCCAAGGAGGGAGATTGCTAGTAAAGCGGCTGGAATGGCGAACCCGAGCACAAGGAGATGAGAAATGAGGTGCATTTTAGAAACCTTTCCCCATCACACGGTGTACCATCTTCTGTGTTTCTCATGCATGTTTTCGATGTAGGAAGATGCCCTTGAACCTGGAGATTGGGGACCCATGGGATGGGTACGACGCAGTATTACTTTAAAGGGTCTGCGTTTGCTCACCCAACCTCACCAAACCTCTCAGCCCCAAGAGTGTCCACCCTTATGTCTCATCCAGCTGTGGGTCTAGATATGGTCAAACCAGGTTGCATCACAGCCCCTGAACGCATTGTGTAAGAATTTCTCTCTCTTTTACTGTCTTTCTTTCATGGGTTTTTCAAAGTAATTTATTTTTATAATGGGGTTTAGCTGCTTTTCACTGCTGTGTTTATGCTGCTTTACACCCACTTGACACACTAACAGAGAGATATCAATACATAGGTTTTAAGATTATTACTAGTCAGATATATTCTTGTGCGGTGAATAGGGCGTGTTGAGTCCAGTTCTCTGAGCAAGGAGTAGGTCTTGTCTATTACATATTGGGTTTATGGAACGGTATCTGAGCTAATTTGAAACCCTTGTTTCATGTATCACCCAACCTCACCTTTCCTGTTAAGCAGCCATAGTGTGTTTTCTGCATGTGTGACTCTGTTCTGTTTTGCAATTCAGTTCAAGTGTAATGGTTTTTACATTCCCTCTATAAGTGATACCTTATGAGAAGTGGCCTTTTTTGTGTGACTTATTTCACTTAGAATCGTCGTACCTAAATCCACTCATCATGCTGCTAGTAGCCTTATGACATTGATTTCATGGCTGAGTGATATTCCATTGTACATAAGGACCACAACTTCTTTATCCATTTTTCTCTTTCCTGGGATATTTAAGGTGGAATGAAGTGGAGGTCCTTGTCAACAGAGCAGCCCTAAACTTTGGGGTGCTTGTGTCTTGCTGATGTTTCATTTTCCCAATTTATACCCCCAGGAGTGGAAGTGCCCTATGCTCTCTAAGGTGTGTTTTTTAGATGCTTCAGGATACACCGTACACTTCTCCAGAGTGGCTGTTGGCAATTTACATCCTGCCCATCAGTGTAGCAAGGCTCCCATTTCTCCATGGCCTGTTCTCCATTTCTGGTTTTGACACTTTTTTCAGCATGGCCCTTTTGACCGATGGGAAGCGAGTCTTCTTTGTATCGCTGATTTGCATTTCCAGGTTGCTTGGTTGGCCAAAAAGGGCGTATGCGTTTTTTCCTGAATATATTCAGGAAAAAACGCATACGCCCTTTTTGGCCAAGGGCATCATTGTCAACGTTTTGTCGCTTTTCATATGCTTTAAAGGCGATTCGAATCTTCCTCCTGAAATCTGTTTCCTCCAATTCTGCCTTGATTTCAAATCCTCTTCTTTGCCTTCCCTTAATAGATTTGTGGATGAGAGTTATCATTTATAACTCTGCAGGTTTGTGAATTGCAGTGCCCTGAACCTCCATTTTACAACTCGCTTTTTAGGTAGCTGGCGGCAAAAGCACAGAATGGCTTCAGGCCCTGTTCTGGTTCCGGGGGGCAGGCTGAGCCTGTGGTTAATTCTTCTTCCTGATGGGAAAATAGAGTGACCTGTGCCTGTCCCAACACCAAGAGATAGTCTCTCATTGGTTCCCCGTCTTCCCGTTCATCCTCAGGACAAATTGCAATCTGTACAGAAGAGGAGGTTAAAGGTGCTGATGCTCCAAGGAGGGAGATTGCTAGTAAAGCGGCTGGAATGGTGAACACGGGCACAAGGAGATGAGAAATGAGGTGCGTTTTAGAAACCTTTCCCCATCACACGGTGTACCATCTTCGGGGATTCTCATGCATGTTTTGGATGTAGGAAGATGCCCTTGAACCTGGAGATTGGGGACCCATGGGATGGGTACCACGCAGTATTACTTTAAAGGGTCTGCGTTTGCTCACCCAACCTCACCAAACCTCTCAGCCCCAAGAGTGTCCACCCTTATGTCTCATCCAGCTGTGGGTCTAGATATGGTCAATCCAGGTTGCATCACAGCCCCTGAACGCATTGTGTAAGAATTTCTCTCGATTTCACTGTCTTTGTTTCATGGGTTTTTCGAAGTAATTTATTTTTATAATGGGGTTTAGCTGCTTTTCACTGCTGTGTTTATGCCGCTTTACACCCACTTGACACACTAACAGAGAGATACCAAAACATAGGTTTTAAGATTATTACTAGTCAGATATATTCTTGTGCGGTGAATAGGGCGTGTTGAGACCAGTTCTCTGAGCAAGGAGTAGGTCTTGTCTATTACATATTGGGTTTATGGAACGGTATCTGAGCTAATTTGAAACCCTTCTTTTATGTATCACCCCACCTCCCCTTTCCCGTTAAGCAGCCATAGTGTGTTTTCTGCATGTGTGACTCTGTTCTGTTTTGTAATTCAGTTCAAGTGTAACGGTTTTTACATTCCCTCTATCAGTGATACCTTATGAGAAGTGTCCTTTTCTGTGTGACTTATTTCACTTAGGATCGTCGTACCTAAATCCACTCATCATGCTGCTACTAGCCTTATGACATTGATTTCATGGCTGAGTGATATTCCATTGTACATAAGGACCACAACTCCTTTATCCATTTTTCTCTTTCCTGGGATATTGAAGGTGGAATGAAGTGGAGGTCCTTGTCAACAGAGCAGCCCTAAACTTTGGGGTGCTTGTGTCTTGCTGATTTTTCATTTTCCCAATTTATACCCCCATGAGTGGAAGTGCCCTATGCTCTCTAAGCTGTGTTTTTTAGATGTTTCAGGACACACCGTACACTTCTCCAGAGTGGCTGTTGGCAATTTACATCCTGCCCATCAGTGTAGCAAGGCTCCCATTTCTCCATGACCTGTCCGGCATTTCTGGTTTTGACACTTCTTTCAGCATGGCCCTTTTAACCGATGGGAAGCGAGTCTTCTTTGTAGCGCTGATTTGCGTTTCCAGGTTGCTTGGTTGACAAAAAAGGGCGTATGCGTTTTTTCCTGAATATATTCAGGAAAAAACGCATACGCCCTTTTTGACCAAGGGCATCATTGTCAACGTTTTGCCGCTTTTCATGTGCTTTAAAGGCGATTCGAATCTACCTCCTGAAATCTGTTTCCTGCAATTGTGCCTTGATTTCAACTCCTCTTCTTTGCCTTCCCTCAATATATTTGTGGACGAGAGTTATCATTTATAACTCTGCAGGTTTGTGAATTGCAGGGCCCTGAAGCTCCATTTTACAACTCGCTTTTTAGGGAGCTGGCCGCAAAAGCGCTGGATGGCTTCAGGCCCTGTTCTGGTTCCGGGTTGCAGGCTGACCCTGTGGTAAATTCTTCTTCCTGATGGGAAAATAGAGTGACCTGTGCCTGTCCCAACACCAAGATCTAGTCTCTCATTGGTTCCACGTCTTCCCGTTCATCCTCAGGACAAATTGCAACCTGTACGGAACAGGAGGTTAAAGGTGCTGATGCTCCAAGTAGGGAGATTGCTAGTAAAGCGGCTGGAATGGCGAACCCGAGCACAAGGAGATGAGAAATGACGTGCGTTTTAGAAACCTTTCCATATCACACGGTGTACCATCTTCTGGGTTTCTCATGCATGTTTTCGATGTAGTAAGATGCCCTTGAACCTGGAGATTTGGGACCCATGCGATGGGTTCCACGCAGTATTACTTTAAAGGGTCTGCGTTTGCTCACCCAACCTCACCAAACCTCTCAGACCCAAGAGTGTCCACCCTTATGTCTCATCCAGCTGTGGGTCTAGATATGGTCAATCCAGGTTGCATCACAGCCCCTGAACGCATTGTGTAAGAATTTCTCTCTCTTTCACTGTCTTTGTTTCATGGGTTTTTCGAAGTAATTTATTTTTATAATGGGGTTTAGCTGCTTTTCACTGCTGTGTTTATGCCGCTTTACACCCACTTGACACACTAACAGAGAGATATCAATACATAGGTTTTAAGTTTATTATTGTCAGGTATATTCTTGTGCAGTGAATAGGGCGTGTTGAGTCCAGTTCTCTGAGCAAGGAGTAGGTCTTGTCTATTACATATTGGGTTTATGGAACGGTATCTGAGCTAATTTGAAACCCTTGTTTTATGTATCACCCCACCTCACCTTTCCCGTTAAGCAGCCATAGTGTGTTTTCTGCATGTGTGACTCCGTTCTGTTTTTTAATTCAGTTCAAGTGTAACGGTTTTTACATTCCCTCTATCAGTGATACCTTATGAGAAGTGTCCTTTTCTGTGTGACTTATTTCACTTAGAATCGTCGTACCTAAATCCACTCATCATGCTGCTACTAGACTTATGACATTGATTTCATGGCTGAGTGATATTCCATTGTACATAAGGACCACAACTTCTTTATCCATTTTTCTCTTTTCTGGGATATTGAAGGTGGAATGAAGTGGAGGTCCTTGTCAACAGAGCAGCCCTAAACTTTGGGGTGCTTGTGTCTTGCTGATTTTTTATTTTCCCAATTTATACCCCCATGAGTGGAAGTGCCCTATGCTCTCTAAGCTGTGTTTTTTAGATGTTTCAGGACACACCGTACACTTCTCCAGAGTGGCTGTTGGCAATTTACATCCCGCCCATCAGTGTAGCAAGGCTCCCATTTCTCCATGGCATGTCCTGCATTTCTGGTTTTGACACTTTTTTCAGCATGGCCCTTTGACCGATGGGAAGCGAGACTTCTTTGTAGCACTGATTTGCCTTTCCAGGTTGCTTGGTTGGCCAAAAAGGGCGTATGCGTTTTTTGCGGAATATATTCAGGAAAAAACGCATACGCCCTTTTTGGCCAAGGGCATCATTGTCAACGTTTTGCCGCTTTTCATGTGCTTTAAAGGCGATTCGAATCTACCTCCTGAAATCTGTTTCCTGCAATTCTGCCTTGATTTCAAATCCTCTTCTTTGCCTTCCCTCAATATATTTGTGGACGAGAGTTATCATTTATAACTCTGCAGGTTTGTGAATTGCAGTGCCCTGAAGCTCCATTTTACAACTCGCTTTTTTGGGAGCTGGCCGCAAAAGCGCAGGATGGCTTCAGGCCCTGTTCTGGTTCCGGGGGGAGGATGAGCCTGTGGTTAATTCTTCTTCCTGATGGGAAAATAGAGTGACCTGTGCCTGTCCCAACACCAAGAGCTAGTCTCTCACTGGTTCCCCATCTACCCGTTCATCCTCAGGACAAATTGCAACCTGTACGGAACAGGAGGTTAAAGGTGCTGATGCTCCAAGGAGGGAGATTGCTAGTAAAGCGGCTGGAATGGTGAACACGGGCACAAGGAGATGAGAAATTAGGTGCGTTTTAGAAACCTTTCCCCATCACACGGTGTACCATCTTCGGGGATACTCATGCATGTTTTCGATGTAGGAAGATGCCCTTGAACCTGGAGATTGGGGACCCATGGGATGGGTACGACGCAGTATTACTTTAAAGGGTCTGCGTTTGCTCACCCGACCTCACCAAACCTCTCAGCCCCAAGAGTGTCCACCCTTATGTCTCATCCAGCTGTGGGTCTAGATATGGTCAATCCAGGTTGCATCACAGCCCCTGAACGTATTGTGTAAGAATTTCTCTCTCTTTCACTGTCTTTGTTTCCTGGGTTTCTAAAACTAATTTATTTTTATCATGGGGTTTAGGGGCTTTTCACTGCTGTGTTTATGCCGCTTTACACCCACATGACACACTAACAGAGAGATATCAATAAATAGGTTTTTAGATTATTACTAGTCAGATATATTCTTGTGCGGTGAATAGGGCGTGTTGAGTCCAGTTCTATGAGCAACGAGTAGGTCTTGTCTATTACATATTGGGTTTATGAAACGGTATCTGAGCTAATTTGAAACCCTTGTTTTATGTATCACCCAACCTCACCTTTCCTGTTAAGCAGCCATAGTGTGTTTTCTGCATGTGTGACTCTGTTCTGTTTTGCAATTCAGTTCAAGTGTAATGGTTTTTACATTCCCTCTATAAGTGATACCTTATGAGAAATGTCCTTTTCTGTGTGACTTATTTCACTTAGAATCGTCGTACCTAAATCCACTCATCATGCTGCTACTAGCCTTATGACATTGATTTCATGGCTGAGTGATATTCCATTGTACATAAGGACCACAACTCCTTTATCCATTTTTCTCTTTCCTGGGATATTTAAGGTGGAATGAAGTGGAGGTCCTTGTCAAGAGAGCAGCCCTAAACTTTGGGGTGCTTGTGTCTTGCTGATTTTTCATTTTCCCAATGTATACCCCCATGAGTGGAAGTGCCCTATGCTCTCTAAGCTTTGCTTTTTAGACGTTTCAGGACTCACCGTACACTTCTCCAGAGTGGCTGTTGGCAATTTACATCCCGCCCATCAGTGTAGCAAGGCTCCCATTTCTCCATGGCCTTTCCTGCATTTCTGGTTTTGACACTTTTTTCAGCATGGCCATTTTGACCAATGGGTAGCGAGACTTCTTTTTAGCGCTGATTTGCCTTTCCAGGTTGCTTGGTTGGCCAAAAAGGGCGTATGCGTTTTTTCCTGAATATATTCAGGAAAAAACGCATACGCCCTTTTTGGCCAATGGCATCATTGTCAACGTTTTGCCGCTTTTCATGTGCTTTAAAGGCGATTCGAATCTACCTCCTGAAATCTGTTTCCTGCAATTCTGCCTTGATTTCAAATCCTCTTCTTTGCCTTCCCTCAATATATTTGTGGACGAGAGTTATCATTTATAACTTGCAGGTTTGTGAATTGCAGTGCCCTGAAGCTCCATTTTACAACTCGCTTTTTAGGGAGTGGGCTGCAAAAGCGAAGGATGGCTTCAGGCCCTGTTCTGGTTCTGGGGGGCAGGCTGAGCCTGTTGTTAATTCTTCTTCCTGATGGGAAAATAGAGTGACCTGTGCCTGTCCCAACACCAAGAGCTAGTCTCTCATTGGTTCCCCGTCTTCCCGTTCATCCTCAGGACAAATTGCAATCTGTACAGAAGAGGAGGTTAAAGGTGCTGATGCTCCAAGGAGGGAGATTGCTAGTAAAGCGGCTGGAATGGCAAACCCGGGCACAAGGAGATGAGAAATGAGGTGCGTTTTAGAAACCTTTCCCCATCACACGGTGTACCATCTTCTGGGTTTCTTATGCATATTTTCGATGTAAGAAGATGAACTTGAACCTGGAGATTTGGGACCCATGCGATGGGTACCACGCAGTATTACTTTAAAGGGTCTGCGTTTGCTCACCCAACCTCACCAAACCTCTCAGCCCCAAGAGTGTCCACCCTTATGTCTCATCCAGCTGTGGGTCTAGATATGGTCAATCCAGGTTGCATCACAGCCCCTGAACGCATTGTGTAAGAATTTCGCTCTCTTTCACTGTCATTGTTTCATGGGTTTTTCAAAGTAATTTATTTTTATAATGGGGTTTAGCTGCTTTTCACTGCTGTGTTTATGCCGCTTTACACCCACTTGACACACTAACAGAGAGATATCAATACATAGGTTTTAAGATTATTACTAGTCAAATATATTCTTGTGCGGTGAATAGAGCGTGTTGAGTCCAGTTCTCTGAGCAAGGAGTAGGTCTTGTCTATTACATATTGGGTTTATGGAACGGTATCTGAGCTAATTTGAAACCCTTGTTTTATGTATCTCCCCACCTCACCTTTCCCGTTAAGCAGCCATAGTGTGTTTTCTGCATGTGTGACTCCGTTCTGTTTTGTAATTCAGTTCAAGTGTAACGGTTTTTACATTCCCTCTATCAGTGATACCTTATGAGAAGTGTCCTTTTCTGTGTGACTTATTTCACTTAGAATCGTCGTACCTAAATCCACTCATCATGCTGCTACTAGCCTTATGACATTGATTTCATGGCTGAGTGATATTCCATTGTACATAAGGACCACAACTCCTTTATCCATTTTTCTCTATCCTGCGATATTTAAGGTGGAATGAAGTGGAGGTCCTTGTCAACAGAGCAGCCCTAAACTTTGGGGTGCTTGTGTCTTGCTGATTTTTAATTTTCCCAATTTATACCCCCATGAGTGGAAGTGCCCTATGCTCTCTAAGCTTTGTTTTTTAGGTGTTTCAGGACTCACCGTACGCTTCTCCAGAGTGGCTGTTGGCAATTTACATCCCGCCCATCAGTGTAGCAAGGCTCCCATTTCTCCATGGCCTGTCCTGCATTTCTGGTTTTGACACTTTTTTCAGCATGGCCTTTTTGACCGATGGGAAGCTAGACAACTTTGTAGCGCTGATTTGCCTATCTAGGTTGCTTGGTTGGCCAAAAAGGGCGTATGCGTTTTTTCCTGAATATATTCAGGAAAAAACGCATACGCCCTTTTTGGCCAAGGGCATCATTGTCAACGTTTTCCCGCTTTTCATGTGCTTTAAAGGCGATTCGAATCTACCTCCTGAAATCTGTTTCCTGCAATTCTGCCTTGATTTCAAATCCTCTTCTTTGCCTTCCCTCAATATATTTGTGGACGAGAGTTATCATTTATAACTCTGCAGGTTTGTGAATTGCAGTGCCCTGATCCTCCATTTTACAACTTGCTATTTAGGGAGATGGCCGCAAAAGCGCAGGATGACTTCAGGCCCTGTTCTGGTTCCGGGTGGCAGGCTGAGCCTGTGGTTAATTCTTCTTCCTGATGGGAAAATAGAGTGACCTGTGCCTGTCCCAACACCAAGAGGTAGTCTCTCATAGGTTCCACGTCTTCCCGTTCACCCTCAGGACAAATTGCAACCTGTACTGAAAAGGAGTTTAAAGGTGCTGATGCTCCAAGTAGGGAGATTGCTAGTAAATCGGCTGGAATAGCGAACCCGGGCACAAGGAGATGAGAAATGAGGTGCGTTTTAGAAACCTTTCCCCATCACACGGTGTACCATCTTCTGGGTTTCTCATGCATGTTTTCGATGTAGGAAGATGCCCTTGAACCTGGAGATTTGGGCCCCATGCGATGGGTACCACTCAGTATTACTTTAAAGGGTCTGCGTTTGCTCACCCAACCTCACCAAACCTCTCAGCCCCAAGAGTGTCCAACCTTATGTCTCATCCAGCTGTGGGTCTAGATATGGTCAATCCAGGTTGCATCACAGGCCCTGAACGCTTTGTTTAAGAATTTCTCTCTCTTTCACAGTCTTTGTTTCATGGGTTTTTCAAAGTAATTTATTTTTATAATGGGGTTTAGCTGCTTTTCACTGTTGTGTTTATTTCGCTTTACACCCACTTGACACACTAACAGAGAGATATCAATACATAGGTTTTAAGATTATTACTAGTCAGATATATTCTTGTGCAGTGAATAAGGCGTGTTGAGTCCAGTTCTCTGAGCAAGGAGTAGGTCTTGTCTATTACATATTGGGTTTATGGAACGGTATCTGAGCTAATTTGAAACCCTTGTTTTATGTATCACCCCACCTCACCTTTCCCGTTAAGCAGCCATAGTGTGTTTTCTGCACGTGTGACTCTGTTCTGTTTTGTAATTCAGTTCAAGTGTAACGGTTTTTACATTCCCTCTATCAGTGAGACCTTATGAGAAGTGTCCTTTTCTGTGTGACTTATTTCACTTAGAATCGTCGTACCTAAATCCACTCATCATGCTGCTAGTAGCCTTATGACATTGATTTCATGGCTGAGTCATATTCCATTGTACATAAGGACCACAACTTCTTTATCCATTTTTCTCTTTCCTGGGATATTTAAGGTGGAATGAAGTGGAGGTCCTTGTCAACAGAGCAGCCCTAAACTTTGGGGTGCTTGTGTCTTGCTGATTTTTAATTTTCCCAATGTATACCCCCATGAGTGGAAGTGCCCTATGCTCTCTAATCTTTGCTTTTTAGACGTTTCAGGACTCACCGTACACTTCTCCAGAGTGGCTGTTGGCAATTTACATCCTGCCCATCAGTGTAGCAAAGCTCACATTTCTCCATGGCCTTTCCTGCATTTCTGGTTTTGACACTTTTTTCAGCATGGCCATTTTGACCAATGGGTAGCGAGACTTCTTTTTAGCGCTGATTTGCCTTTCCAGGTTGCTTGGTTGGCCAAAAATGGCGTATGCGTTTTTTCCTGAATAAATTCAGGAAAAAACGCATACGCCCTTTTTGGCCAATGGCATCATTGTCAACGTTTTGCCGCTTTTCATGTGCTTTAAAGGCGATTCGAATCTACCTCCTGAAATCTGTTTCCTGCAATTCTGCCTTGATTTCAAATTCTCTTCTTTGCCTTCCCTCAATATATTTGTGGATGAGAGTTATCATTTATAACTTGCAGGTTTGTGAATTGCAGTGCCCTGAAGCTCCATTGTACAACTCGCTTTTTAGGGAGCGGGCTGCAAAAGCGCAGGATGGCTTCAGGCCCTGTTCTGGTTCTGGGGGGCAAGCTGAGCCTGTTGTTAATTCTTCTTCCTGATGGGAAAATAGAGTGACCTGTGCCTGTCCCTACAACAAGAGCTAGTCTCTCATTGGTTCCACGTCTTCCCGTTCATCCTCAGGACAAATTGCAACCTGTACGGAACAGGAGGTTAAAGGTGCTGGTGCTCCAAGGAGGGAGATTACTAGTAAAGCAGCTGGAATGGCAAACCCGGGCAGAAGGAGATGAGAAATGAGGTGCGTTTTAGAAACCTTTCCCCATCACACGGTGTACCATCTTCTGGGTTTCTCATGCATATTTTCGATGTAGGAAGATGAACTTGAACCTGGAGATTTGGGACCCATGCGATGGGTACCACGCAGTATTACTTTAAAGGGTCTGCGTTTGCTCACCCAACCTCACCAAACCTCTCAGCCCCAAGAGTGTCCACCCTTATGTCTCATCCAGCTGTGGGTCTAGATATGGTCAATCCAGGTTGCATCACAGCCCCTGAACGCATTGTGTAAGAATTTCGCTCTCTTTCACTGTCATTGTTTCATGGGTTTTTCAAAGTAATTTATTTTTATAATGGGGTGTAGCTGCTTTTCACTGCTGTGTTTATGCCGCTTTACACCCACTTGACACACTAACAGAGAGATATCAATATATAGGTTTTAAGATTATTACTAGTCAAATATATTCTTGTGCGGTGAATAGGGCGTGTTGAGTCCAGTTCTCTGAGCAAGGAGTAGGTCTTGTCTATTACATATTGGGTTTATGGAACGGTATCTGAGCTAATTTGAAACCCTTGTTTTATGTATCTCCCCACCTCACCTTTCCCGTTAAGCAGCCATAGTGTGTTTTCTGCATGTGTGACTCCGTTCTGTTTTGTAATTCAGTTCAAGTGTAACGGTTTTTACATTCCCTCTATCAGTGATACCTTATGAGAAGTGTCCTTTTCTGTGTGACTTATTTCACTTAGAATCGTCGTACCTAAATCCACTCATCATGCTGCTACTAGCCTTATGACATTGATTTCATGGCTGAGTGATATTCCATTGTACATAAGGACCACAACTCCTTTATCCATTTTTCTCTATCCTGCAATATTTAAGGTGGAATGAAGTGGAGGTCCTTGTCAACAGAGCAGCCCTAAACTTTGGGGTGCTTGTGTCTTGCTGATTTTTAATTTTCCCAATTTATACCCCCATGAGTGGAAGTGCTCTATGCTCTCTAAGCTTTGTTTTTTAGGTGTTTCAGGACACACCGTACACTTCTCCAGAGTGGCTGTTGGCAATTTACATCCCGCCCATCAGTGTAGCAAGGCTCCCATTTCTCCATGGCCTGTCCTGCATTTCTGGTTTTGAGACTTTTTTCAGCATGGCCCTTTTGACCGATGGGTAGCGAGTCTTCTTTGTAGCGCTGATTTGCCTTTCCAGGTTGCTTGGTTGGCCAAAAAGGGCGTATGCGTTTTTTCCTGACTATATTCAGGAAAAAACGCATACGCCCTTTTTGGCCAAGGGCATCATTGTCAACGTTTTGCCGCTTTTCATGTGCTTTAAAGGCGATTCGAATCTACCTCCTGAAATCTGTTTCCTGCAATTCTGCCTTGATTTCAAATCCTCTTCTTTGCCTTCCCTCAATATATTTGTGGACGAGAGTTATCATTTATAACTCTGCAGGTTTGTGAATTGCAGTGCCCTGATCCTCCATTTTACAACTTGCTATTTAGGGAGCTGGCCGCAAAAGCGCAGGATGACTTCAGGCCCTGTTCTGGTTCCGGGTGGCAGGCTGAGCCTGTGGTTAATTCTTCTTCCTGATGGGAAAATAGAGTGACCTGTGCCTGTCCCAACACCAAGAGGTAGTCTCTCATAGGTTCCACGTCTTCCCGTTCACCCTCAGGACAAATTGCAACCTGTACTGAAAAGGAGTTTAAAGGTGCTGATGCTCCAAGTAGGGAGATTGCTAGTAAATCGGATGGAATAGCGAACCCGGGCACAAGGAGATGAGAAATGAGGTGCGTTTTAGAAACCTTTCCCCATCACACGGTGTACCATCTTCTGGGTTTCTCATGCATGTTTTCGATGTAGGAAGATGCCCTTGAACCTGGAGATTTGGGCCCCATGCGATGGGTACCACTCAGTATTACTTTAAAGGGTCTGCGTTTGCTCACCCAACCTCACCAAACCTCTCAGCCCCAAGAGTGTCCAACCTTATGTCTCATCCAGCTGTGGGTCTAGATATGGTCAATCCAGGTTGCATCACAGGCCCTGAACGCTTTGTTTAAGAATTTCTCTCTCTTTCACCGTCTTTGTTTCATGGGTTTTTCAAAGTAATTTATTTTTATAATGGGATTTAGCTGCTTTTCACTGTTGTGTTTATTTCGCTTTACACCCACTTGACACACTAACAGAGAGATATCAATACATAGGTTTTAAGATTATTACTAGTCAGATATATTCTTGTGCGGTGAATAAGGCGTGTTGAGTCCAGTTCTCTGAGCAAGGAGTAGGTCTTGTCTATTACATATTGGGTTTATGGAACGGTATCTGAGCTAATTTGAAACCCTTGTTTTATGTATCACCCCACCTCACCTTTCCCGTTAAGCAGCCATAGTGTGTTTTCTGCACGTGTGACTCTGTTCTGTTTTGTAATTCAGTTCAAGTGTAACGGTTTTTACATTCCCTCTATCAGTGAGACCTTATGAGAAGTGTCCTTTTCTGTGTGACTTATTTCACTTAGAATCGTCGTACCTAAATCCACTCATCATGCTGCTAGTAGCCTTATGACATTGATTTCATGGCTGAGTCATATTCCATTGTACATAAGGACCACAACTTCTTTATCCATTTTTCTCTTTCCTGGGATATTTAAGGTGGAATGAAGTGGAGGTCCTTGTCAACAGAGCAGCCCTAAACTTTGGGGTGCTTGTGTCTTGCTGATTTTTAATTTTCCCAATGTATACCCCCATGAGTGGAAGTGCCCTATGCTCTCTAAGCTTTGCTTTTTAGACGTTTCAGGACTCACCGTACACTTCTCCAGAGTGGCTGTTGGCAATTTACATCCTGCCCATCAGTGTAGCAAAGCTCACATTTCTCCATGGCCTTTCCTGCATTTCTGGTTTTGACACTTTTTTCAGCATGGCCATTTTGACCAATGGGTAGCGAGACTTCTTTTTAGCGCTGATTTGCCTTTCCAGGTTGCTTGGTTGGCCAAAAATGGCGTATGCGTTTTTTCCTGAATAAATTCAGGAAAAAACGCATACGCCCTTTTTGGCCAATGGCATCATTGTCAACGTTTTGCCGCTTTTCATGTGCTTTAAAGGCGATTCGAATCTACCTCCTGAAATCTGTTTCCTGCAATTCTGCCTTGATTTCAAATTCTCTTCTTTGCCTTCCCTCAATATATTTGTGGATGAGAGTTATCATTTATAACTTGCAGGTTTGTGAATTGCAGTGCCCTGAAGCTCCATTGTACAACTCGCTTTTTAGGGAGCGGGCTGCAAAAGCGCAGGATGGCTTCAGGCCCTGTTCTGGTTCTGGGGGGCAAGCTGAGCCTGTTGTTAATTCTTCTTCCTGATGGGAAAATAGAGTGACCTGTGCCTGTCCCTACAACAAGAGCTAGTCTCTCATTGGTTCCACGTCTTCCCGTTCATCCTCAGGACAAATTGCAACCTGTACGGAACAGGAGGTTAAAGGTGCTGGTGCTCCAAGGAGGGAGATTGCTAGTAAAGCAGCTGGAATGGCAAACCCGGGCAGAAGGAGATGAGAAATGAGGTGCGTTTTAGAAACCTTTCCCCATCACACGGTGTACCATCTTCTGGGTTTCTCATGCATATTTTCGATGTAGGAAGATGAACTTGAACCTGGAGATTTGGGACCCATGCGATGGGTACCACGCAGTATTACTTTAAAGGGTCTGCGTTTACTCACCCAACCTCACCAAACCTCTCAGCCCCAAGAGTGTCCACCCTTATGTCTCATCCAGCTGTGGGTCTAGATATGGTCAATCCAGGTTGCATCACAGCCCCTGAACGCATTGTGTAAGAATTTCGCTCTCTTTCACTGTCATTGTTTCATGGGTTTTTCAAAGTAATTTATTTTTATAATGGGGTTTAGCTGCTTTTCACTGTTGTGTTTATGCCGCTTTACACCCACTTGACACACTAACAGAGAGATATCAATACATAGGTTTTAAGATTATTATTAGTCAGATATAATGTTGTGCGTTGAATAGGGCGTGTTGAGTCCAGTTCTCTGAGCAAGGAGTAGGTCTTGTCTATTACATATTGGGTTTATGGAACGGTATCTGGGCTAATTTGAAACCCTTGTTTTATGTATCACCCCACCTCACCTTTCCCGTTAAGCATCCATAGTGTGTTTTCTGCATGTGTGACTCTGTTCTGTTTTGTAATTCAGTTCAAGTGTAACGGTTTTTACATTCCCTCTATCAGTGAGACCTTATGAGAAGTGTCCTTTTCTGTGTGACTTATTTCACTTAGAATCGTCGTACCTAAATCCACTCATCATGCTGCTACTAGCCTTATGACATTGATTTCATGGCTGAGTGATATTCCATTGTACATAAGGACCACAACTTCTTTATCCATTTTTCTCTTTCCTGGGATATTGAAGGTGGAATGAAGTGGAGGTCCTTGTCAACAGAGCAGCCCTAAACTTTGGGGTGCTTGTGTCTTGCTGATTTTTCATTTTCCCAATTTATACCCCCATGAGTGGAAGTGCTCTATGCTCTCTAAGCTTTGTTTTTTAGGTGTTTCAGGACACACCGTACACTTCTCCAGAGTGGCTGTTGGCAATTTACATCCCGCCCATCAGTGTAGCAAGGCTCCCATTTCTCCATGGCCTGTCCTGCATTTCTGGTTTTGAGACTTTTTTCAGCATGGCCCTTTTGACCGATGGGTAGCGAGTCTTCTTTGTAGCGCTGATTTGCCTTTCCAGGTTGCTTGGTTGGCCAAAAAGGGCGTATGCGTTTTTTCCTGACTATATTCAGGAAAAAACGCATACGCCCTTTTTGGCCAAGGGCATCATTGTCAACGTTTTCCCGCTTTTCATGTGCTTTAAAGGCGATTCGAATCTACCTCCTGAAATCTGTTTCCTGCAATTCTGCCTTGATTTCAAATCCTCTTCTTTGCCTTCCCTCAATATATTTGTGGACGAGAGTTATCATTTATAACTCTGCAGGTTTGTGAATTGCAGTGCCCTGATCCTCCATTTTACAACTTGCTATTTAGGGAGCTGGCCGCAAAAGCGCAGGATGACTTCAGGCCCTGTTCTGGTTCCGGGTGGCAGGCTGAGCCTGTGGTTAATTCTTCTTCCTGATGGGAAAATAGAGTGACCTGTGCCTGTCCCAACACCAAGAGGTAGTCTCTCATAGGTTCCACGTCTTCCCGTTCACCCTCAGGACAAATTGCAACCTGTACTGAAAAGGAGTTTAAAGGTGCTGATGCTCCAAGTAGGGAGATTGCTAGTAAATCGGATGGAATAGCGAACCCGGGCACAAGGAGATGAGAAATGAGGTGCGTTTTAGAAACCTTTCCCCATCACACGGTGTACCATCTTCTGGGTTTCTCATGCATGTTTTCGATGTAGGAAGATGCCCTTGAACCTGGAGATTTGGGCCCCATGCGATGGGTACCACTCAGTATTACTTTAAAGGGTCTGCGTTTGCTCACCCAACCTCACCAAACCTCTCAGCCCCAAGAGTGTCCAACCTTATGTCTCATCCAGCTGTGGGTCTAGATATGGTCAATCCAGGTTGCATCACAGGCCCTGAACGCTTTGTTTAAGAATTTCTCTCTCTTTCACCGTCTTTGTTTCATGGGTTTTTCAAAGTAATTTATTTTTATAATGGGGTTTAGCTGCTTTTCACTGTTGTGTTTATTTCGCTTTACACCCACTTGACACACTAACAGAGAGATATCAATACATAGGTTTTAAGATTATTACTAGTCAGATATATTCTTGTGCGGTGAATAAGGCGTGTTGAGTCCAGTTCTCTGAGCAAGGAGTAGGTCTTGTCTATTACATATTGGGTTTATGGAACGGTATCTGAGCTAATTTGAAACCCTTGTTTTATGTATCACCCCACCTCACCTTTCCCGTTAAGCAGCCATAGTGTGTTTTCTGCACGTGTGACTCCGTTCTGTTTTGTAATTCAGTTCAAGTGTAACGGTTTTTACATTCCCTCTATCAGTGAGACCTTATGAGAAGTGTCCTTTTCTGTGTGACTTATTTCACTTAGAATCGTCGTACCTAAATCCACTCATCATGCTGCTACTAACCTTATGACATTGATTTCATGGCTGAGTGATATTCCATTGTACATAAGGACCACAACTTCTTTATCCATTTTTCTCTTTCCTGGTATATTTAAGGTGGAATGAAGTGAAGGTCCTTGTCAACAGAGCAGCCCTAAACTTTGGGGTGCTTGTGTCTTGCTGATTTTTAATTTTCCCAATTTATACCCCCATGAGTGGAAGTGCCCTATGCTCTCTAAGCTTTGTTTTTTAGGTGTTTCAGGACTCACCGTACGCTTCTCCACTGTGGCTGTTGGCAATTTACATCCCGCCCATCAGTGTAGCAAGGCTCCCATTTCTCCATGGCCTGTCCTGCATTTCTGGTTTTGAGACTTTTTTCAGCATGGCCCTTTTGACCGATGGGTAGCGAGTCTTCTTTGTAGCGCTGATTTGCCTTTCCAGGTTGCTTGGTTGGCCAAAAAGGGCGTATGCGTTTTTTCCTGACTATATTCAGGAAAAAACGCATACGCCCTTTTTGGCCAAGGGCATCATTGTCAACGTTTTGCCGCTTTTCATGTGCTTTAAAGGCGATTCGAATCTACCTCCTGAAATCTGTTTCCTGCAATTCTGCCTTGATTTCAAATCCTCTTCTTTGCCTTCCCTCAATATATTTGTGGACGAGAGTTATCATTTATAACTCTGCAGGTTTGTGAATTGCAGTGCCCTGATCCTCCATTTTACAACTTGCTATTTAGGGAGCTGGCCGCAAAAGCGCAGGATGACTTCAGGCCCTGTTCTGGTTCCGGGTGGCAGGCTGAGCCTGTGGTTAATTCTTCTTCCTGATGGGAAAATAGAGTGACCTGTGCCTGTCCCAACACCAAGAGGTAGTCTCTCATAGGTTCCACGTCTTCCCGTTCACCCTCAGGACAAATTGCAACCTGTACTGAAAAGGAGTTTAAAGGTGCTGATGCTCCAAGTAGGGAGATTGCTAGTAAATCGGATGGAATAGCGAACCCGGGCACAAGGAGATGAGAAATGAGGTGCGTTTTAGAAACCTTTCCCCATCACACGGTGTACCATCTTCTGGGTTTCTCATGCATGTTTTCGATGTAGGAAGATGCCCTTGAACCTGGAGATTTGGGCCCCATGCGATGGGTACCACTCAGTATTACTTTAAAGGGTCTGCGTTTGCTCACCCAACCTCACCAAACCTCTCAGCCCCAAGAGTGTCCAACCTTATGTCTCATCCAGCTGTGGGTCTAGATATGGTCAATCCAGGTTGCATCACAGGCCCTGAACGCTTTGTTTAAGAATTTCTCTCTCTTTCACCGTCTTTGTTTCATGGGTTTTTCAAAGTAATTTATTTTTATAATGGGATTTAGCTGCTTTTCACTGTTGTGTTTATTTCGCTTTACACCCACTTGACACACTAACAGAGAGATATCAATACATAGGTTTTAAGATTATTACTAGTCAGATATATTCTTGTGCGGTGAATAAGGCGTGTTGAGTCCAGTTCTCTGAGCAAGGAGTAGGTCTTGTCTATTACATATTGGGTTTATGGAACGGTATCTGAGCTAATTTGAAACCCTTGTTTTATGTATCACCCCACCTCACCTTTCCCGTTAAGCAGCCATAGTGTGTTTTCTGCACGTGTGACTCTGTTCTGTTTTGTAATTCAGTTCAAGTGTAACGGTTTTTACATTCCCTCTATCAGTGAGACCTTATGAGAAGTGTCCTTTTCTGTGTGACTTATTTCACTTAGAATCGTCGTACCTAAATCCACTCATCATGCTGCTAGTAGCCTTATGACATTGATTTCATGGCTGAGTCATATTCCATTGTACATAAGGACCACAACTTCTTTATCCATTTTTCTCTTTCCTGGGATATTTAAGGTGGAATGAAGTGGAGGTCCTTGTCAACAGAGCAGCCCTAAACTTTGGGGTGCTTGTGTCTTGCTGATTTTTAATTTTCCCAATGTATACCCCCATGAGTGGAAGTGCCCTATGCTCTCTAAGCTTTGCTTTTTAGACGTTTCAGGACTCACCGTACACTTCTCCAGAGTGGCTGTTGGCAATTTACATCCTGCCCATCAGTGTAGCAAAGCTCACATTTCTCCATGGCCTTTCCTGCATTTCTGGTTTTGACACTTTTTTCAGCATGGCCATTTTGACCAATGGGTAGCGAGACTTCTTTTTAGCGCTGATTTGCCTTTCCAGGTTGCTTGGTTGGCCAAAAATGGCGTATGCGTTTTTTCCTGAATAAATTCAGGAAAAAACGCATACGCCCTTTTTGGCCAATGGCATCATTGTCAACGTTTTGCCGCTTTTCATGTGCTTTAAAGGCGATTCGAATCTACCTCCTGAAATCTGTTTCCTGCAATTCTGCCTTGATTTCAAATTCTCTTCTTTGCCTTCCCTCAATATATTTGTGGATGAGAGTTATCATTTATAACTTGCAGGTTTGTGAATTGCAGTGCCCTGAAGCTCCATTGTACAACTCGCTTTTTAGGGAGCGGGCTGCAAAAGCGCAGGATGGCTTCAGGCCCTGTTCTGGTTCTGGGGGGCAAGCTGAGCCTGTTGTTAATTCTTCTTCCTGATGGGAAAATAGAGTGACCTGTGCCTGTCCCTACAACAAGAGCTAGTCTCTCATTGGTTCCACGTCTTCCCGTTCATCCTCAGGACAAATTGCAACCTGTACGGAACAGGAGGTTAAAGGTGCTGGTGCTCCAAGGAGGGAGATTGCTAGTAAAGCAGCTGGAATGGCAAACCCGGGCAGAAGGAGATGAGAAATGAGGTGCGTTTTAGAAACCTTTCCCCATCACACGGTGTACCATCTTCTGGGTTTCTCATGCATATTTTCGATGTAGGAAGATGAACTTGAACCTGGAGATTTGGGACCCATGCGATGGGTACCACGCAGTATTACTTTAAAGGGTCTGCGTTTACTCACCCAACCTCACCAAACCTCTCAGCCCCAAGAGTGTCCACCCTTATGTCTCATCCAGCTGTGGGTCTAGATATGGTCAATCCAGGTTGCATCACAGCCCCTGAACGCATTGTGTAAGAATTTCGCTCTCTTTCACTGTCATTGTTTCATGGGTTTTTCAAAGTAATTTATTTTTATAATGGGGTTTAGCTGCTTTTCACTGTTGTGTTTATGCCGCTTTACACCCACTTGACACACTAACAGAGAGATATCAATACATAGGTTTTAAGATTATTATTAGTCAGATATAATGTTGTGCGTTGAATAGGGCGTGTTGAGTCCAGTTCTCTGAGTAAGGAGTAGGTCTTGTCTATTACATATTGGGTTTATGGAACGGTATCTGGGCTAATTTGAAACCCTTGTTTTATGTATCACCCCACCTCACCTTTCCCGTTAAGCATCCATAGTGTGTTTTCTGCATGTGTGACTCTGTTCTGTTTTGTAATTCAGTTCAAGTGTAACGGTTTTTACATTCCCTCTATCAGTGAGACCTTATGAGAAGTGTCCTTTTCTGTGTGACTTATTTCACTTAGAATCGTCGTACCTAAATCCACTCATCATGCTGCTACTAGCCTTATGACATTGATTTCATGGCTGAGTGATATTCCATTGTACATAAGGACCACAACTTCTTTATCCATTTTTCTCTTTCCTGGGATATTGAAGGTGGAATGAAGTGGAGGTCCTTGTCAACAGAGCAGCCCTAAACTTTGGGGTGCTTGTGTCTTGCTGATTTTTCATTTTCCCAATTTATACCCCCATGAGTGGAAGTGCCCTATTCTCTCTAAGCTCTGTTTTTTAGATGTTTCAGGACACACCATACACTTCTCCAGGGTGGCTGTTGGCAATTTACATCCCGCCCATCAGTGTAGCAAGGCTCCCTTTCCTCCCTGGCCTCTCCTGCTTTTCTTGTTTTACACTTTTTTAGGAAGGCCATTTTGACCGATGGGAAGTCAGACTTCTTTGTAGTGCTGAATTGCATTTCCGGCTTGCTTGGTTGGCCAAAAAGAGCCTATTGGTTTTTTCCTGAATTCATTCAGAAAAAAACGCATATGTTCTTTTTGTCCAAGTGCATCATTGTCGACGTTTTGCCGCTTTTCATGTGCTTTAGGGGTGATTCGAATCTATCTCCTGAAATCTGTTTCCTGCAATTCTGCCTTGATTTCAAATCCTCTTCGTTGCCTTCCCTGAATATATTTGTGGACGAGAGTTATCATTTATAACTCTGCAGGTTTGTGAATTGCAGTGCCCCTGAGCTTCATTTTTCAACTCGCTTTTTTGGGAGCTTTCCGCAGAACCGCTCTTTTGCTTCTGGCCCTACTCTGGTTCCCGGTGGCAGGCTAAGCCTTTGCTTAATTCTTCTTCCTGACTGGAAAGTAGAGTGACATGTGCCTCTCCGAACATCTAGGGCTTGGCTCTCCTTGTTTCTCCTCCTTCCCCTTCTTCCTTTGGACAAATTCCGATTTCTGTGCAACTGGATGTTGAAGGTGCTGACATCCTCTAGTGGGGAGATTTTAAGGAAAAAGGCTGGAGCGGTGAACCCAACAACCAGGAAATTAGGCGTTTTGGTGCCTTTTCCAAAATCTTCCTGATCCAACCGTGTTCCATCTTCTGGGTGTCACAGGCATGTTTTAGCTGTAGGAAAGGTCCCGTGTATGTAAGGAGAACACAAGGGATTTTTCCAAATCAGTGTCTCCCCGGACTCCAATCTGGGGAATTTTTAAGCTACTGGTACATGTGTGTTCATTAAGGGACTTGGGCCGTAGGCAGAGTCCGAACTTTAGATGATTGAAGTCTTCAGGTTCAGAAACGCTCACCATCGGCCTCCTTTAGTTTCCATTTTATCTGTAGTTGATAGATGATGTCGATATAGATATCTATTGTTTTTCAGATTATTTCCCCTCAGGGGTCATTACAAAATATTGAGTATAGTTCCCTGTGCTATACAGTAGTTCCTTGTTGATGATATATTTTATACATAGCAGTGTGTATATGTTAATCTGAAACTGTTAATTTATCCCTCCTCCCACCTTTCCCCTTTGGTAATAAAAAATATAAGATTTTATACTTCTCAGAAATCTAGGAGCTGAAAGAGAGGTATCATTTTCAATGGAAAATCATTCCAAACAAGGTTGAAACTTCAACCAAGATTATTAGATGTACATCCTTGGAAAGAAATCACTGCATTTCTCTACTCTTGACCTGACAAATAAGACAATCCCCTCCACTGAACTTGCTTATAATAAAGTGATGGAAATATCAAATGGAAGTGTTAGAAACATCTTATTTTACACGAGCCTTATACACTGCTCTATGTTAATTACAGTTTGACTCACACATCTGTTCATTGAAGTTACAATGTTCTCAAATTCTGTTACTGATCCTGTAGAGTGGGCCCCAACAAGGGTCTCCCTGCCCAGTGTCATTGGAGCCAACAGATCGAGACTGACTTTGGTTCAGAAGCAAAGGAAAACTTTATATTTTGATCAGAGAATGGAGAGGTGAGAGTGTGTGGTCCCCTGCGGGTTGTGGGCCGGGCTGCTGTGTAGGGATCCTGTCAGCATCAGCGGGAGGGAGGGGGCGGAGCTCTCGAGGGCCAGGTTGGCTGGAGCTCAGGCTCTATGTCGCAGAGTCTGCACGGGGCCCCACGAGCTGAGGTGTCGGCCCAGCCATTTTGCACGAGGAAATCGGGTCTGAAGTGTCGGGTGTGGGACCTCTGCATGTGGAAACCTAGGAGCAAGTGAAATTAGACAAAGCACACAGGAAAAAATGGTTAGACTTTATTTTATTGCCCAGATTCTATTTTTATCTCCCAGGAATTTTTAATGGGCTTTGCCAGTGACAAAGCCCTCCTCTGCCTTTTGTCCCATTCCTCATTCTTGGGGCGCTGAGGGTGCAGACACGTCTTCTGTAAATGCTTCATGCTGAGTTGGGTGTCCTCATACCCGTGGGGAGGGGCAGGACTTCTCCCCAGCAGCCTCCAGGTGAGGTTGATTGTCCGCAGGCCTCCTCCCTCACTGCTCGTCTGCCTGAGCACCAGCATTGGAAGTTTTATAGATTCTAATGACCTTTAAGGGTCCAGGAAAGAGATGTGCAGAGACGCTGGGGGGGTGGGCGGTTTTACCCTGCTCCACATTGGTTCGGCCCCCTTAGGCTGACGGTTTCTGCCAGCCTAGATGCTCTGACCAGTAGTCTGTGCTTTCTTCAGTTAGGCCACTGAATTAACGTACAAACAGCACCAGGTGTCAGAGCCCTGGTTGCTCAACTCCCAGACAGTCCAGGGCCGGTGGTGATCCAGGACCATGACGGCCACTCAGTCAACGGCCTTTTGAAGTAGCCAGGAGTACAGCCGGTCTCATTGGCCGCCGTCACTGCGGTGTCTGTAGGCTTTTCTATGGTGGCAGCGTTATTTACGGTTCCCCTGCCAAGTTTATTAGCTCCGCTCTGGGTGCAGTAAGTCCTGTAAGCAATAGTCTGCTCTTTTGGGGCACACTCTTGTTGATTTCTGAGAGAAGCTCCAGGTCAAGTGATGGTCACACGAGTCGTCATGGGGGCCCATTGCCCCAGGTTGTCTCTCTGGAGGTTGGTGTTGGAGGGCCTCCTCACTCGAGGTCATTGTGCCCACGGAGCAATCCCTGCAACTTCAGGGCGTGGTGGGTGGTTAGGATCACCAAGTGGCGTCCTTTTCCCTTAGGAGGGAGCTGGCCTTGTGGGCTGCTGATTTCCAGGTTTTTAGATACCCCCAGTATCCTGGTCGGATGGGGTGGCTGGCCAATGCCTGGAGGGCATTCTTGCATTGTTCCATTTCAAGTGGTCCCAGTTTTTGCACTAATACTCCAAGGGCGATTCGCCTTGGACCAGGAATGTAAAGGTCAAAGGGTTTAGCTAACTTAGGGAGGTCCAGGGCCAGGGTCTGAACTGACTGCTCTTTCCATTCTTGAAAGGCCGCTTCTGGATTCTATTCAAAAGGATCATCATCTTTTCCTTTCAGTGTTTCATATAGAGGCCCAGCTATTAGACTGTAGTTAGGGATCCAGATGCAGCAAACCCCGGTCTCCCCAGGAACCCCTAAGCTGTCTTCTAGTTTCAGGAAAGGTGAGGCTGCAAATGGCTTCTTCCCTTTCCTGGGGTGGGCTTCTCCGACCTTCTGTGCGAATGAAGCCCAGGAAGGCCACCTTAGTTTGTGATATTTGAGCCTTTTCCTTGGACACCTTCTATCTTTTATTGGCTAGGTAGTTCAGAGGCCTCCTTAGTCGGGCTGGTGATCAGAATGTCATCTGCATATTGAAGGAGGGTTCCCTTCTCCAGAGGTAGATCTTTTAGGTCTTTAGCTAACGTTTCCCCAAAGATGGTGTGGGAATTTTTGAACCCCTGGGGCAGGACGGCCCAGCAGTATTGTTTTTGTTGTAGGTTGAGTCCTGCCACTCACAGCCAAAATTTCTTGTGACTCTGGGACTAATGGAATACAGAAGAAGGCATCATTGAAGTCTAATACAGAATGCCATGTCCTGGTGGATGGTAGAATGACCAGCAGGGTGTAGGAATTAGGAACTACTAGATGTATATCCTCTGTGGCTTCACTGACTGTCCTGGCGTCCTCTACCAGGTCCCCAGCAGCCCACGGGGCTCTTGTGGTCAGGCCCCTCCCAGGATATGGAGCTCACCTGGGCAGGTACGCAGCAGCCCACGGGGCTCTCGTGGGCAGGCCCCTCCCTGGATATGGAGCTCCCGTGGACAGGTACCCCGGCAGGGCTGGGCACACAGGAACCGTGCACATAGCCCTCATTGCAGAGCACCCCCAGCACCCCTGTCACTCAGAGCTGACACAGAGCACCTCAGAGCAGAGCTTGAACTAACAAACAGCAGCTCCAACAGGTCTGTGGCCCTAGGCTTCACTCTGTGCGGCCTCCCTCTGCCTGGTCTTCCAGGGGCTTCCACTGCAGCCGGGGCACCAGGCCTCTGTCTCCACCCACCACCCCTCCTCTCCCTGACTCCTGGGTTCCTCTCATTAGCAGAGGGTCTTCTTGAAGTTGTCTCCCACTCATGGACCAGATAAAATGATTCGAAAACAAGCCAGGGCTGCAGCCCCTTATCTATCCTGACTCTCGGGACCCTACACCTGTTCCTTGGATCTGGCCGGTGCAGCAAGGCCCATTTTCTGCAACTCTGAGCCCCTGAGGGGCGAGGATTGGCTGACCTGGGCAGCCTGACCCGGCCGGCCAGCCCTTCCCAGGTGTGCCTGGGTTGAGGTCAATATAAACACCCCTCCAGGCAGCAAAAGCCTCTGCAGCTGTGCCTGACGCCATATTCTCTGCCCCGTCAGCAGTCTCGGGGTTGGGCTGGTGGGAGGGAGTAGGGCCCACGGCTCTATGAGTGGCCCAGTGTGACTGGGGCTCTGCTGGACTTTCTGCAGGAGTTGCCGGGCTGCCACCTGCTAAAGAAGAGGATGTGTCACCCATACTTGCTGCTGGAATTTCTCCCCGGGCAGAGGTGAGGAAGGAAAAAAGCAGTGGGGGCCGGGACAGGAGGGGTACCTCAGGCAGGGAAATGGAAAGCTTCCAGACGAGCGCCCGGGGCCAGGACCATCCTGGCTGGCCTGCAGGCACCAAGTCGGCCTGCGTGCTGTCGCTGGTGTGACTCCAAGCCCCTTCCTCTAGTTTTTAAAGTCTTTGCACACATTCAGGTGTTTTACCTGGGAAGGGTGGGAAAAGTTCAGCAGCAGCTGGCCTGGGGCTCAGCTCACGTTTACTCAGAGACGCCTCCTCACGGTCCCCCAGCTTTGCAATGAGGACGCTCCTCGTGTGGGGGCTGCTGGCTGCATGGGAGATGATTCCCCACCTGTGACCAACTTCAGAATTGTTTACCCCTGGAGCAAGTGCCCTGATAGGGTTTTCCTCTGTATGACCAGTGGGTTCTGTTTTTTTTTTTTTTTTTTTCTTTTTTGGTTCAAGGTAAGTTTTATTCCTCTTTTTGTATTTATGGATATAAGCATGGAAATAATTCATTCATATAAATACGTCTATGGGAAGGACAGAACTTTTTTTTCTGTTTTATTTTTTTAAGTATTATTTATTTTTTAATTTTTGAATTTATTTTATTCATTTTTTTATACAGCAGGCTCTTATTGGTAACCTATTTTATACATATAAGTGTATATATGTCAATCCCAGGCTCGCAATTCATCCCACCACCACCACCCTGCCACTTTCCCCCCTTGGTGTCCATACATTTGTTCTCTACATCTGTGTCTCTATTTCTGCCTTGCAAACCGGTTCATCTTTACCATTTTTCTAGGTTCCACATGTATGCGTTAATATACGATATTTGTTTTTCTCTTTCTGACTTCACTCTGTATGACAGTCTCTAGATCTATCCACGTCTCTACAAATGACCCAATTTCATTCCTTTTTATGGCTGAGTAATATTCCATTTTATATATGTAGCACATCTTTTCTGTTCGTCTGTCTATGGGCATTTAGGTTGCTTCCATGACCTGGCTATTGTAAACAGTGCTGCAATGAATATTGTGGTGAATATGTCTTTTTGAATTATGGTTTTCTCTGGGTATATGGCCAGTAGTGGGATTGCTGGGTCATATGGTAATTCTATTTTTAGTCTTTTAAGGAACCTCCATACTGTTCTCCATCGTGACCGTATCAATTTACATTCCCACAAATAGTGTAAGAGGGTTCCCTTTTCTCCACACCCTCTCCAGCATTTGTTGCTTGTAGATTTTCTGATGATGCCCATTCTAACTCGTGTGAGGCGATACCTCATTGTAGTTTTGGTTTATATTTCTCTAATAATTAGTGATGTTGAGCAGCTTTTCATGTGCTTCTTGGTCATCTGTATGTCTTCTTGGGACAAATGTCTATTTACGTCATCTGCCCATTTTTGGATTGGGTTGTTTGTTTTTTTACTGTTGAGCTGCATGAGCTGTTTATATACATTGGAGATTAATCCTTTGTCCATTGATTCGTTTGCAAATATTTTCTCCCATTGTGAGGGTTGTCTTTTCGTCTTGTTTGTAGTTTCCTTTGCTTTGCAAAAGCTTTTAGGTTTCATTTGCTCCCATATGTTTATTTTTTATATTCCATTACTCTAGGAGGTGGATCAAAAAAGATCTTGCTGTGATTTATGTCAAAGAGTATTCTTCCTGTGTTTTCCTCTAAGAGTTTTATAGTGTCCGGTCTTACATTTCGGTCTCTAATCCATTTTGAGTTTATTTTTTGTGTATGGTGTTAGGGAGTGTTCTAATTTCATTCTTTTACATGTAGCTGTCCATTTTTCCCAGCACCACTTATTGAAGAGACTGTCTTTTCTCCTTTGTATACCCTTGCCTCCTTTGTCATAGATTAGTGGGCCATAGGTGTGTAGGTTTATCTCTGGGCTTTTTTTTTTTCTTTTACATCTTTATTGGAGTATAATTGCTTTACAATTGTGTGTTAGTTTCTGCTGTATAAAAAAGTGAATCAGCTGTGCGTATACATATAACACCATATCCCCTCCCTCTTGCACCTCCCTCTCACTCCCTTATCCCACCCTTTTAGGTGGTCACAAAGCACAGAGCTGATCTCCCTGTGCTATGTGGCTGCTTCCCAGTAGCTATCAATTTTACATTTGGTAGTGTATATATGTCCATACCACTCTCTCACTTTGTCCCAGCTTACCCTTCCCTCTCCCCATGTCCTCAAGTCCTTTCTCTACGTCTGTGTCCTTAATCCTTTCCTGCCCCTAGGTTCTTCATAAACTTTTTTTTTAAGATTCCATATATATGTGTTAGCATACGGTATTTGTTTTTCTCTTTCTGACTTACTTCACTCTGTAGGACAGACTCTAGATCCATCCACCTCACTAAAAATAACTCAATTTCGTTTCTTTTTATGGCTGAATAATGTTCCATTGTATATATGTGCCACATCTTCTTTATCCATTTATCTGTTGATGGACACTTAGGTTGCTTCCATGTCCTGGCTATTGTAAATAGAGCTACAGTGAACATTGTGGTACATGACTCTTTTTGAATTATGGTTTTCTCAGGGTAAATGTCCAGGAGTGGGTTTGCTGGGTTGTATGGTAGTTCTATTTTTAGTGTTTAAGGAACCCCCATACCGTTCTCCCTAGTGGCTATATCAATTTACATTCCCACCAACAGTGCAAGAGGGTTCCCTTTTCTCCAATAAATGCCTCTCCAGCATTTATTGTTGGTAGATTTTTTGATGATGGCCATTCTGACTGGTGTGAGGTGATACCTCACTGTAGTTTTGATTTGCATTTCTCTAATGATTAGTGATGTTCAGCATCCTTTCATGTGTTTGTTGGCAACCTGTATATCTTCTTTGGAGAAATGTCTATTTAGGTCTTCTGCCCATTTTTGGATTGGGTTGTTTGGTTTTGTGATATTGAGCTACATGAGCTGCTTTTTGGAGATTAATCCTTTGCCATTTGCTTCATTTGAAAATATTTTCTCCCATTCTGATGGTTGTCTTTTCATCTTGCTTATGTTTTCCTTTGCTGTGCAAAAGAATTTATGTTTCATTCGGTCCCATTTTTTTATTTTTGTTTTTATTTCCATTTCTCTAGGAGGTGGGTCAAAAAGGATCTTGCTGTGATTTATGTCATAGACTGTTCTGCTTATGTTTTCCTCTAAGAGTTTTATAGTGGCTGGTCTTATATTTAGGTCTCTAATCCATTTTGAGTTTATTTTTGTGTATGGTGTTAGGGAGTGTACTAATTTCATTCTTTTACATGTAACTGTCCAGTTTTCCCAGCACCACTTGCTGAAGACACTGTCTTTTCTCCATTGTATACCCTTGCCTCCTTTGTCATAGATTAGTGAACCATAGGTACGTGGGTTTATCTCTGTGCTTTCTATCCTGTTCTATTGACCTATATTTCTGTTTTTGTGTCAGTACCATATTATCTTGATTACTGTAGCTTTGCAATATAGTCTGAAGTCTGGAAGTCTGATTCCTCCAGCTCTTTTTTTTCCCCCCTCAAGACTGCTTTGGCTATCCAGGGTCTTTTGTGTCTCCCTACAAATTTTAAGATTTTTTTTTTCTTGTTCTGTAGAAAATGCCAAAGGTATTTTGATCGGGATTGCATTGAATCTGTAGATTGCTTTGGGTAGTATAGTCATTTTCACAATATTGATTCTTCTAATCCGAGAACATGGTATATGTCTCCATCTGTTTATATCATCTTTGATTTCTTTCATCAGTGTCTTATAGTTTTCTGAGTACAGGTCTTTTACTTCCTTAGGTAGGTTTATTCCTAGGTATTTTATTCTTTTTGTTGCAGTGGTAATGGGATTGTTTCCTTAATTTCTCTTTCTGATCTTTCATTGTTAGTGTATAGGAATGCAAGCAATTTCTGTGCATTAATTTTGTATCCTGCAACTTTACCAAATTCATTGATTAGCTCCAGTGGTTTTCTGGTGGCATCTTCAGGATTCTCTTTCTATGATATCATGTCATCTGCAAACAGTGACAATTTTACTTCTTCTTTTCCTTTTTGTATTCCTTTTATTTCTTTTTCTTCTCTGATTGCCATGGCTAGGACTTCCAAAACTATGTTGAATAGCAGTGGTGAGAGTGGACATCCTCGTCTTGTTCCTGATCTTAGAGGAAACGCTTTCAGTTTTTCACCATTGAGAATGCTGTTTGCTGTGGGTTTGTCATATATGGCCTTCATTATGTTGAGGTAGTTTCCCTCTATGCCCACACTCTGCAGAGTTTTTATCGTAAATGAGTGTTGAATTTTCTCAAAATCTTTTCCTTCATCTATTGAGATGATCATATGGTTTTATTCTACAATTTGTTAATATGGTGTATCACATTGATTTGTGTATATTGAAGAATCCTTGCATCCCTGGGATAAACCCCACTTGATCATGGTGTATGATCCTTTTAATGTGTTGTTCGATTCTGTTTGCTAGTATTTTGTTGAGGATTTTTACATCTATATTCATCAGTGATATTGGTCTATAATTTTCTTTCCTTGTAGTATCTCTGTCTGATTTTGGTATCAGGGTGATGGTGGTCTCATAGAATGAGTTTGGGAGTGTTCCTTCCCCTGCAATTGTTTTGAAGAATTTGAGAAGGTTGGGTGTTAGGTCTTCTCTAAATGTTTGATAGAATTCACCTGTGATGCCATCTGGTTCTGGACTTTTGTTTGTTGGAAGATTTTTAATCACAGTTTCAATTTCATTGCTTGTGATAGGTTTGTTCATATTTTCTATTTCTTCCTGGTTCAGTCTTAGAAGGTTATCCCTTTCTAAGAATTTGTCCATTTCTTCCAGATTGTCCATTTTATTGGCCTAGAGTTGCTTGTAGTAGTCTCTTAGGATGCTTTGTATTCCTGTGGTGTCTGTTGTAACTTCTGCTTTTTCACTTCTAATTTTGTTGATTTGCGTCCTCTCCCTCTTTTTCTGGAGTCTGGCTAAAGGTTGATCATTTTTGCTTATCTTCTCAAAGAACCAGCTTTTAGTTTTATTGATCTTTGCTTTCGTTTTCTTTGTTTCTATTTCATTTATTTCTGCTCTGATCTTTATGATTTCTTTCCTTCTACTAACTTTGGGTTTTGTTCTTCTTTCTCTAGTTCCTCTAGGTGTAAGGTTAGATTGTTTATTTGAGATTTTTCTTGTTTCTTGAGGTAGGCTTGTATTGCTATAAACTTCCCTCTTAGAACTCCTTTTGCTGCATCCCATAGGTTTTGGATCATCGTGTTTTTGTTGTCATTTGTCTCTAGGTAGTTTTTGATTTCCTCTTTGATTTCTTCAGTGATCTCTTGGTTATTTAGTAACGTATTGTTTAGCCTCCATGTGTTTGTGTTTTTTACGGTTTTTTCCGTGTAATTGATTTCTAATCTCATAGCATTGTGGTCGGAACAGCTGCTTGATATGATTTCAGTTTTCTTAAATTTACTGAGGCTTTATCTGTGACCCAAGATGTGATCTATCCTGGAGAATGTTCCGTGTGCAGTTGAGAAGAACGTGTAATCTGCTGTTTTTGGATGGAATGTCCTATAAATATCAATTAACTCTATCTGGTCTATTGTGTCATTTAAAGCTTGTGTTTCCTTATTAATTGTCTGTCTGGCTGATCTCCACTGGTGTAAGTGAGCTGTTAAAGTCCCCCGCTGTTATTGTGTTACTGTCGATTTCCTCTTTTATAGCTGTTAGCAGTTGCCTTATACATTGAGCTGCTCCTATTTTGGGTACATATATATTTATAATTGTTATATCTTCTTCTTGGATTGATCCCCTGACCATTATGTAGTGCCTTTCCTCGTCTCTTGTAACATTCTTTATTTTAAAGTCTATTTTATCTGATATGAGTATTGCTACTCCAGCTTTCTTTTGATTTTCATTTGCATAGAATATATTTTTCCATCGCCTCACTTTGAGTCTGTATGTGTCCCTAGGTCTGAAATGGATCTCTTGTAGACAGCATATATATGGGTCTTGTTTTTGTATCCATTCAGCGAGCCTGTGTCTTTTGGTTGGAACATGTAGTGCATTCACGTTTAAGGTAATTATCGATATGTATGTTCCTACTACTATTTTCTTAATTGTTATGGGTTTGTCTTGGTGGGTCCTTTTCTTCTCTTGTGTTTCCCACTTAGAGAAGTTCCTTTAGCATTTGGTGTAGAGCTGGTTTCATGGTGCTGAATTCTCTTAGCTTTTGCTTGTCTGTAAGGCTTTTGATTTCTCCATCAAATCTGAATGAGCTCTTTGCAGGGTGGAGTACTCTTGGTTGTAGGTTCTTCCCTTTCATCACTTTAAATTTATCATGCCACTTCCTTCTGGCTTGTAGATTTTCTGCTGAGAAATCAGTTGTTATCCTTATGGGAGTTCCCTTGTATGTTATTTGTCATTTTTCCCTTGCTGCTTTCAATCATTTTTCTTTGTCGTTAATTTTTGTCAATTTGATTACTATGTGTCTTGTCATTTTTCTCCTTTGGTTTATCCTGCCTGGGACACTCTGTGCTTCTGGACTTGGGTGGCTATTTCTTTTCCCATGCTAGGGAAGTTTTTGACCATAATCTCTTCAAATATATTCTCGGGTCCTTTCTCTCTCTCTTCTCCTTCTGGGACCCCTATAATGCGAATGTTGTTGCGTTTAAAGTTGTCCCAGAGGACTCTTGGGGTATCTTCGTTTATTTTCATTCTTTTTCTTTATTCTGTTCCATGGCAGTGATTTCCACCTTTCTGTCTTCCAGGTCACTTATCCGTTCTTCTGCCACAGTTATTCTGCTACTGATTCCTTCTAGTGTATTTTTCATTTCAGTTATTCCATTGTTCACCTCTGTTTGTTTGTTCTTTAATTCTTCTAGGTGTTTGTTCCTTAATTCTTCTAGGTCTTTGTTAAACATTTCTTGCATCTTCTCGATCTTTGCCTCCTTTCTTTTTCCAAGGTCTTGGCTCAACTTCACTATCATTATTCTGAATTCTTTTTCTGGAAGGTTCCCTATCTCCACCTCATTTCGTTTTTTTTCTGGGGTTTTATCTTGTTCCTTGATCTGGTATAAAGTCCTCTGCCTTTTCATTTTGTCTATCTTTCTGTGAATGTGGTTTTCCTTCCACAGGCTGCAGAATTGTAGTTCTTCTTGCTTCTGCTGTCTGCTCTCCGGTGGATGAGTCTATCTTAGAGGCTTGTGCAAGCTTCCTGATGGGAGGGACTGGTGGTGGGTAGAGCTGGGTGTTGCTTTGGTGGGCAGAGCTTTAATCCGCTTGTCTACGGATTAAATAAAACTTTAATAAAAAGTTTAATCCGCTTGTCTGCTGATGCATGGGGCTGGGTTCCCTCCCTGTTGGTTGTTTGGCCTGAGGCGACCCAGCCCTGGAGCCTACCTTGCTCTTGGTGGGGCTAATGGCGGACTCTGGGAGGGCTCACACCAAGGAGTATTTCCCAGAACTTCTGCTGCCAGTGTCGTTGTCCTCACGGTGAGCCACAGCCACAGCCACCACCTGCCTCTGCAGGAGACCCTCTAAAAGTAGCAGGTAGTTCTGGTCATTCTCCTACAGGGTCACTGCTCCTTCCCCTGGGTCCTGATGTGCACACTACTTTGTGTGTGCCCTCCAAGAGTGGAGTATCTGAGTGGAGTTGAGACTCTGAGACTCTGTGTGGAGTTGCACAGACTCTGGGTCCTGTGAAGCTTCGATGTTTTGTGATCCTAGAAATCCTATAGGAGACGGTCCACAGCAGGTGACGCTAATGTTGTCAGTAGAGGTGTTGAAGCCAAAGATCTGCAGTTCCAACTAGAGGTGCCGATGTACATACAGGACAAAATCATCTCGTGTGAATGTAGTTCAGGCATGTTTAAGATGAATGCAGTCATGTTAATGCCTACCATATTCTATCTTGAGCCTCTCCTCAGGGACCCCCTCCTCAGTTCCTGAGGCTCCTGTAAGTCATGTACAGGGGACTGGAGAGTGGGCTCTGTCCAGTCTGAGCCCTGAGTTACCCTGTGTGTATCTTAGGATACTTTGTATTTCTGTGGTGTCTGTTGTAACATCATCTCTTTCATTTCAGATTTATTTGGGCCCTCTCTTTTTAAAAAAACATACTACTGTTGTCTTTTATTCTTTACAGAAGTTTAATAAGTGTTTGATCTACTATCCTTACCCTATGTATACTTTTTGCAGTGAGATTTTTACTTTTCTTTGTTTCCTTGTTACTATCAATAATTAGTGAGACTTCTTTTAAGCTACCTTCAACATTGCTTATAAAGCTGCTTTATTAGTGATGACAGAGCCTTAATGGAAGTCATGTTCTGGTTGTAAATTAGAATGCAATGTGCCAGCAAATAGCCCCTTAAGTTTATGTCTCATTACTTCTTGTTCTTTTTTTAATTTAATTTTTATTTTTTGTCAGAGCAAATTTAATTAAAATGTTTTGTTTCTTCTAGGTGTGAAAGATGTGGTTCTTTTAAACATATACATATATCTATTCTTCTTTGGATCATTTTCCCATGTAGGTTATGACACGATGTTGAGTAGTCTTGTCTTGGTATTACGTAGGTCTTTGGTGATTACATATTTCACATGTGTTTCTATATCTATCTTAACCCCAATATCCTAATGTATCCAATCCTCACACCTTTCCATTTGGTGAACCATAAGTTTGTTTAATGAATCTGTGATTGCATTTCTCTGTGGAAATATTTTCATTGGTATCAATTTTTAGCTAAGACCTATAAGTGATATTATAGGATATGTGTCTTTTGCTTTCTGACTTAGTACAATTTGCCTGATTACCTCAAGAATCATACATGGTGCTGCAAATGGCATTGTTTCATTTTTTTCCCTGGCTAATATTCCATCTGTATGTGTACCAGTTCTTCTTTGGCCACGCACCTCTTGATGGACTTTCTGGTTGCCTCCATGTCTTGGCTATTGTAATACTGCTGCAATGCACATTTGCTTGCCTGTGTCTTTCCAGTTATATCTTCTTATGTTATAGGCCAAGCAGTGGGCTTGCTGTATCATATGGTAGCTCAGTGTGTATGTTTTAAAGGCACCACCATTCAGTTCTCATTAGTGGCTCTTTCCAGGTTACGTCCCACTTAAAATTGAGGGTATGCATTTCTCCAAAACACCTTCAATATTTATTGTTTGTAGTTTTCTTGCTGATGGTTATTCTAACGGGTGCGAGCTGATGCCTATCTGTGGTTGAATTTGCATGTGTCCCATAATCTGTTGAAATTGAGCTTTAAAGCATGCCCTTTTTATTTATCAAACTGTGATTACAGCTCAGTTCTTCAAAGAGTTTTCTTAAAGTAAGTGTCACATTTTGAAAATTTTTGGCCATTACGTCCCTCAAGACATTTTGAGGGCACGTTTCATTTACAGCCCTGAAGTACTTGTTCATATGAAGTGACCATTAGCACAGGATTTAAAGCTGCTTTTGCAGGTAACGGCCAGAGGGTGGCAGCTTTTCTACGTTCCTAATCTGGTAAATAGGGAAAGAGACCTTCAGCCCCAAGAGTGTCCAGCTTTATTTCTCATCCAGCTGTGGGTCTAGATATGGTCACACCAGGTTGCATCACAGCCCCGGAACGAATTATGTAAAAATTTTCCCTCTATCACTGTCTTGGTTTTTTGGGATTTTTAAGTAATTTATTTTTATAATGGGGTTTACCTGACTTTCACTGCTGTTTTTATGCCCCTTTACACCCACTTGATTCACTTACAGAGGGACATCAATACATAGGATTTAAAATTTTTACTAGTCAGATATATTCTTGTTCGTTGAATAGGGGGTGTTGCATCCACTTCACTGAGCAAGGAATAGGTCTTGTCTATTACATATTGGGTATATGGATCGGTCTTTGAGCTAATATGAAACCCTTGTTTTATGCATCACCCCACTTCACCTTTCCCGTTAAGCAGCCATAGTGTGTTTTCTAAATGTGTGACTCTGTTCTGTTTTGTAATTCACTTCAAGTGTAATGGTTTTTACATTCCCTCTATAAGTGATACCTTATGAGAAATGTCCTTTTCTGTGTGACTTATTTCACTTAGAATCGTCGTACCTAAATCCACTCATCATGCTGCTACTAGCCTTATGACATTGATTTCATGGCTGAGTGATATTCCATTGTACATAAGGACCACAACTTCTTTATCCATTTTTCTCTTTCCTGGGATATTTAAGGTGGAATGAAGTGGAGGTCCTTGTCAACAGAGCAGCCCTAAACTTTAGGGTGCTTGTGTCTTGCTGATTTTTCATTTTCCCAATTTATACCCCCATGAGTGGAAGTGCCCTATGCTCTCTAAGCTGTGTTTTTTAGATGTTTCAGGACACTCCGTACACTTCTCCAGAGTGGCTGTTGGCAATTTACATCCCGCCCATCAGTGTAGCAAGGCTCCCATTTCTCCATGGCCTGTCCTGCATTTCTGGTTTTGACACTTTTTTCAGCATGGCCCTATTGACCGATGGGAAGCGAGTCTTCTTTGTATCGCTGATTTGCCTTTCCAGGTTGCTTGGTTGGCCAAAAAGGGCGTATGCGTTTTTTCCTGAATATATTCAGGAAAAAACGCATACGCCCTTTTTGGCCAAGGGCATCATTGTCAACGTTTTGCCGCTTTTCATGTGCTTTAAAGGCGATTCGAATCTACCTCCTGAAATCTGTTTCCTGCAATTCTGCCTTGATTTCAAATCCTCTTCTTTGCCTTCCCTCAATATATTTGTGGACGAGAGTTATCATTTATAACTCTGCAGGTTTGTGAATTGCAGTGCCCTGAAGCTCCATTTTACAACTCGCTTTTTTGGGAGCTGGCCGCAAAAGCGCAGGATGGCTTCAGGCCCTGTTCTGTTTCCGGGGGGGATGATGAGCCTGTGGTTAATTCTTCTTCCTGATGGGAAAATAGAGTGACCTGTGCCTGTCCCAAAACCAAGAGCTAGTCTCTCATTGGTTCCCCATCTTCCCGTTCATCCTCAGGACAAATTGCAACCTGTACGAAACAAGAGGTTAAAGGTGCTGATGCTCCAAGGAGGGAGATTTCTAGTAAAGCGGTTGGAATGGCGAACCCGGGCACAAGGAGATGAGAAATGAGGTGCGTTTTAGAAACCTTTCCCCATCACACGGTGTACCATCTTCTGGGTTTCTCATGCATGTTTTCGATGTAGGAAGATGCCCTTGAACCTGGAGATTTGGGACCCATGGGATGGGTACCACGCAGTATTACTTTAAAGGGTCTGCGTTTGCTCACCCAACCTCACCAAACCTCTCAGCCCCAAGAGTGTCCACCCTTATGTCTCATCCAGCTGTGGGTCTAGATATGGTCAATCCAGGTTGCATCACAGCCCCTGAACGCATTGTGTAAGAATTTCTCTCTCTTTCACTGTCTTTGTTTCATGGGTTTTTAAAAGTAATTTATATTCATAATGGGGTTTAGCTGCTTTTCACGGCTATGTTTATGCCGCTTTATACCCACTTGACACACTAACAGAGAGATATCAATACATAGGTTTTAAGATTATTACTAGTCAGATATATTCTTGTGCGGTGAATAGGGCGTTTTGAGTCCAGTTCTCTGATCAAGGAGTAGGTCTTGTCTATTACATATTGGGTTTATGGAACGGTATCTGAGCTAATTTGAAACCCTTGTTTTATGTATCACCCAATCTCACCTTTCCCGTTAAGCAGCCATAGTGTGTTTTCTGCATGTGTGACTCTGTTCTGTTTTGTAATTTAGTTCAAGTGTAACGGTTTTTACATTCCCTATATAAGTGATACCTTATGAGAAGTGTCCTTTTCTGTGTGACTTACTTCACTTAGAATCGTCGTACCTAAATCCACTCATCATGCTGCTACTAGCCTTATGACATTGATTTCATGGCTGAGTGATATTCCATTGTACATAAGAACCACAACTTCTTTATCCATTTTTCCCTTTCCTGGGATATTTAAGGTGGAATGAAGTGGAGGTCCTTGTCAACAGAGCAGCCCTAAACTTTGGGGTGCTTGTGTCTTGCTGATTTTTCATTTTCCCAATTTATACCCCCATGAGTGGAAGTGCCCTATGCTCTCTAAGCTGTGTTTTTTAGATGTTTCAGGACACACCGTATGCTTCTCCAGAGTGGCTGTTGGCAATTTACATCCCACCCATCAGTGTAGCAAGGCTCCCATTTCTCCATGGCCTGTCCTGCATTTCTGGTTTTGACATTTCTTTCAGCATGGCCCTTTTAACCGATGGGAAGCGAGACTTCTTTTTAGCGCTGATTTGCCTTTCCAGGTTGCTTGGTTGGCCAAAAAGGGCGTATGCGTTTTTTCCTGAATATATTCAGGAAAAAACGCATACGCCCTTTTTGGCCAAGGGCATCATTGTCAACGTTTTGCTGCTTTTCATGTGCTTTAAAGGCGATTCGAATCTACCTCCTGAAATCTGTTTCGTGCAATTCTGCCTTGATTTCAAATCCTCTTCTTTGCCTTCCCTCAATATATTTGTGGGCAAGAGTTATCATTTATAACTCTGCAGGTCTGTGAATTGCAGTGCCCTGAAGCTCCATTGTACAACTCGCTTTTTAGGGAGCTGGCCGCAAAAGCGCAGGATGGCTTCAGGCCCTGTTCTGGTTCCGGGGGGCAGGCTGAGCCTGTTGTTAATTCTTCTTCCTGATGGGAAAATAGAGTGACCTGTGCCTGTCCCTACACCAAGGGCTAGTCTCTCCTTGGTTCCACGTCTTCCCCTTCATCCTCAGGACAAATTGCAACTTGTACGGAAGAGGAGGTTAAAGGTGCTGATGCTCCAAGTAGGGAGATTGTTAGTAAAGCGGCTGGAATGGCGAACCCGGGCACAAGGAGATGAGAAATGAGGTGCGTTTTAGAAACCTTTCCCCATCACACGGTGTACCATCTTCTGGGTTTCTCATGCATGTTTTCGATGTAGGAAGATGCCCTTGAACCTGGAGATTTGGGGCCCATGGGATGGGCACCACTCACTATTACTTTAAAGGGTCTGCGTTTGCTCACCCAACCTCATCAAACCTCTCAGCCTCAAGAGTGTCCACCCTTATGTCTCATCCAGCTGTGGGTCTAGATATGGTCAATCCAGGTTGCATCACAGCCCCTGAACGCATTGTGTAAGAATTTCTCTCTCTTTCACTGTCTTTGTTTCATGGGTTTTTAAAAGTAATTTATTTTTATAATGGGGTTTAGCTGCTTTTCACTGCTGTGTTTATGCCGCTTTACACCCACATGTCACACTAACAGAGAGAAATCAATAAATAGGTTTGTAGATTATTACTAGTCAGATATATTCTTGTGCGGTGAATAGGGCGTGTTGAGTCCAGTTCTCTGAGCAAGGAGTAGGTCTTGTCTATTACATATTGGGTTTATGAAACGGTATCTGAGCTAATTTGAAACCCTTGTTTTATGTATCACCCAACCTCACCTTTCCTGTTAAGCAGCCATAGTGTGTTTTCTGCATGTGTGACTCTGTTCTGTTTTGCAATTCAGTTCAAGTGTAACGGTTTTTACATTCCCTCTATCAGTGATACCTTATGAGAAGTGTCCTTTTCTGTGTGACTTATTTCACTTAGAATCGTCGTACCTAAATCCACTCATCATGCTGCTACTAGCCTTATGACATTGATTTCATGGCTGAGTGATATTCCATTGTACATAAGGACCACAACTTCTTTATCCATTTTTCTCTTTCCTGGGATATTTAAGGTGGAATGAAGTGGAGGTCCTCGGCAAGAGAGCAGCCCTAAACTTTGGCGTGCTTGTGTCTTGCTGATTTTTCATTTTCCCAATTTATACCCCCATGAGTGGAAGTGCCCTATGCTCTCTAAGCTGTGTTTTCTAGATGTTTCAGGACACACCGTACACTTCTCCGGAGTGGCTGTTGCCAATTTACATCCTGCCCATCAGTGTAGTAAGGCTCCCATTTCTCCATGGCCTGTCCTGCATTTCTGGTTTTGACACTTTTTTCAGCATGGCCTTTTTGACCGATGGGAAGCGAGACTTCTTTGTAGCGCTGATTTGCCTTTCCAGGGTGCTTGGTTGGCCAAAAAGGGCGTATGCGTTTTTTCCTGAATATATTCAGGAAAAAACGCATACGCCCTTTTTGGCCAAGGGCATCATTGTCAACGTTTTGCCGCTTTTCATGTGCTTTAAAGGCGATTCGAATCTACCTCCTGAAATCTGTTTCCTGCAATTCTGCCTTGATTTCAAATCCTCTTCTTTGCCTTCCCTCAATATATTTGTGGACGAGAGTTATCATTTATAACTCTGCAGGTTTGTGAATTGCAGTGCCCTGAAGCTCCATTTTACAACTCGCTTTTTTGGGAGCTGGCTGCAAAAGCACTGGATGGCTTCAGGCCCTGTTCTGGTTCCGGGGGGGATGGTGAGCCTGTGGTTAATTCTTCTTCCTGATGGGAAAATAGAGTGACCTGTGCCTGTCCCAACAACAAGAGCTAGTCTCTCACTGGTTCCCCGTGTACCCGTTCATCCTCAGGACAAATTGCAACCTGTACGGAACAGGAGGTTAAAGGTGCTGATGCTCCAAGTAGGGAGATTGCTAGGAAAGCGGCTGGAATGGCGACCCCGGGCACAAGGAGAAGAGAAATGAGGTGCGTTTTAGAAACCTTTCCCCATCACATGGTGTACCATCTTTTTGTTTTCTCATGCATGTTTTCGATGTAGGAATATGCCCTTGAACCTGGAGATTTGGGACCCATGCGATGGGTACCACGCAGTATTACTTTAAAGGGTCTGCGTTTGCTCACCCAACCTCACCAAACCTCTCAGCCCCAAGAGTGTCCACCCTTATGTCTGATGCAGCTGTGGGTCTAGATATGGTCAATCCAGGTTGCATCACAGCCCCTGAACGCATTGTGTAAGAATTTCTCTCTCTTTCACTGTCTATGTTTCATGGGTTTGTAAAAGTAATTTATTTTGATAATGGGGTTTAGCTGGTTTTCACTGCTGTGTTTATGCCGCTTTACACCCACTTGACACACTAACAGAGAGATATCAATACATAGGTTTTAAGATTATTACTAGTCAGATATATTCTTGTGCGGTGAATAGGGCGTGTTGAGACCAGTTCTCTGAGCAAGGAGTAGGTCTTGTCTATTACATATTGGGTTTATGGAACGGTATCTGAGCTAATTTGAAACCCTTGTTTTATGTATCACCCCACCTCACCTTTCCCGTTAAGCAGCCATAGTGTGTTTTCTGCATGTGTGACTCTGTTCTGTTTTGTAATTCAGTTCAAGTGTAACGGTTTTTACATTCCCTCTATCAGTGATACCTTATGAGAAGTGTCCTTTTCTGTGTGACTTATTTCACTTAGAATCGTCGTACCTAAATCCACTCATCATGCTGCTACTAGCCTTATGACATTGATTTCATGGCTGAGTGATATTCCATTGTACATAAGGACCACAACTTCTTTATCCATTTTTCTCTTTCCTGGGATATTGAAGGTGGAATGAAGTGGAGGTCCTTGTCAACAGAGCAGGCTAAACTTTGGGGTGCTTGTGTCTTGCTGATTTTTCATTTTCCCAATTTATACCCCCATGAGTGGAAGTGCCCTATGCTCTCTAAGCTGTGTTTTTTAGATGTTTCAGGACACTCCGTACACTTCTCCAGAGTGGCTGTTGGCAATTTACATCCCGCCCATCAGTGTAGCAAGGCTCCCATTTCTCCATGGCCTGTCCTGCATTTCTGGTTTTGAGACTTTTTTCAGCATGGCCCTTTTGACCAATGGGTAGCCAGTCTTCTTTGTAGCGCTGATTTGCCTTTCCAGGTTGCTTGGTTGGCCAAAAAGGGCGTATGCGTTTTTTCCTGAATATATTCAGGAAAAAACGCATACGCCCTTTTTGGCCAAGGGCATCATTGTCAACGTTTTGCCGCTTTTCATGTGCTTTAAAGGCGATTCGAATCTACCTCCTGAAATCTGTTTCCTGCAATTCTGCCTTGATTTCAAATCCTCTTCTTTGCCTTCCCTCAATATATTTGTGGACGAGAGTTATCATTTATAACTCTGCAGGTTTGTGAATTGCAGTGCCCTGAAGCTCCATTTTACAACTCGCTTTTTTGGGAGCTGGCCGCAAAAGCACTGGATGGCTTCAGGCCCTGTTCTGGTTCCGGGGGGATGATGAGCCTGTGGTTAATTCTTCTTCCTGATGGGAAAATAGAGTGACCTGTGCCTGTCCCAACAACAAGAGCTAGTCTCTCACTGGTTCCCCGTCTTCCCGTTCATCCTCAGGACAAATTGCAACCTGTACGGAACAGGAGGTTAAAGGTGCTGATGCTCCAAGTAGGGAGATTGTTAGTAAAGCGGCTGGAATGGCGAACCCGGGCACAAGGAGAAGAGAAATGAGGTGCGTTTTAGAACCCTTTCCCCATCACATGGTGTACCCTCTTTTTGTTTTCTCATGCATGTTTTCGATGTAGGAATATGCCCTTGAACCTGGAGATTTGGGACCCATGCGATGGGTACCACGTAGTATTACTTTAAAGGGTCTGCGTTTGCTCACCCAACCTCACCAAACCTCTCAGCCCCAAGAGTGTCCACCCTTATGTCTCATCCAGCTGTGGGTCTAGATATGGTCAATCCAGGTTGCATCACAGCCCCTGAACGCATTGTGTAAGAATTTCTCTTTCTTTCATTGTTTTTGTTTCATGGGTTTGTAAAAGTAATTTATTTTTATAATGGGGTTTAGCTGCTTTTCACTGCTGTGTTTATGCCGCTTTACACCCACTTGACACACTAACAGAGAGATATCAATACATAGGTTTTAAGATTATTACTAGTCAGATATATTCTTGTGCGGTGAATAGGGTGTGTTGAGTCCAGTTCTCTGAGCAAGGAGTAGGTCTTGTCTATTACATATTGGGTTTATGGAACGGTATCTGAGCTAATTTGAAACCCTTGTTTTATGTATCACCCCACCTCACCTTTCCTGTTAAGCAGCCATAGTGTGTTTTCTGCATGTGTGACTCTGTTCTGTTTTGTAATTCAGTTCAAGTGTAACGGTTTTTACATTCCCTCTATAAGTGATACCTTATGAGAAGTGTCCTTTTCTGTGTGACTTATTTCACTTAGAATCGTCGTACCTAAATCCACTCATCATGCTGCTACTAGCCTTATGACATTGATTTCATGGCTGAGTGATATTCCATTGTACATAAGGACCACAACTTCTTTATCCATTTTTCTCTTTCCTGGGATATTGAAGGTGGAATGAAGTGGAGGTCCTTGTCAACAGAGCAGCCCTAAACTTTGGGGTGCTTGTGTCTTGCTGATTTTTCATTTTCCCAATTTATACCCCCATGAGTGGAAGTGCCCTATGCTCTCTAAGCTGTGTTTTTTAGATGTTTCAGGACACTCCGTACACTTCTCCAGAGTGGCTATTGGCAATTTATATCCCGCCCATCAGTGTAGCAAGGCTCCCATTTCTCCATGGCCTGTCCTGCATTTCTGGTTTTGAGACTTTTTTCAGCATGGCCCTTTTGACCGATGGGTAGCGAGTCTTCTTTGTAGCGCTGATTTGCCTTTCCAGGTTGCTTGGTTGGCCAAAAAGGGCGTATGCGTTTTTTCCTGAATATATTCAGGAAAAAACGCATACGCCCTTTTTGGCCAAGGGCATCATTGTCAACGTTTTGCCGCTTTTCATGTGCTTTAAAGGCGATTCGAATCTACCTCCTGGAATCTGTTTCCTGCTATTCTGCCTTGATTTCAAATCCTCTTCTTTGCCTTCCCTCAATATATTTGTGGACGAGAGTTATCATTTATAATTCTGCAGGTTTGTGAATTGCAGTGCCCTGAAGCTCCATTTTACAACTCGCTTTTTTGGGAGCTGGCTGCAAAAGCACTGGATGGCTTCAGGCCCTGTTCTGGTTCCGGGGGGGATGGTGAGCCTGTGGTTAATTCTTCTTCCTGATGGGAAAATAGAGTGACCTGTGCCTGTCCCAAAAACAAGAGCTAGTCTCTCACTGGTTCCCCGTGTACCCGTTCATCCTCAGGACAAATTGCAACCTGTACGGAACAGGAGGTTAAAGGTGCTGATGCTCCAAGTAGGGAGATTGCTAGGAAAGCGGCTGGAATGGCGACCCCGGGCACAAGGAGAAGAGAAATGAGGTGCGTTTTAGAAACCTTTCCCCATCACATGGTGTACCATCTTTTTGTTTTCTCATGCATGTTTTCGATGTAGGAATATGCCCTTGAACCTGGAGATTTGGGACCCATGCGATGGGTACCACGCAGTATTACTTTAAAGGGTCTGCGTTTGCTCACCCAACCTCACCAAACCTCTCAGCCCCAAGAGTGTCCACCCTTATGTCTGATGCAGCTGTGGGTCTAGATATGGTCAATCCAGGTTGCATCACAGCCCCTGAACGCATTGTGTAAGAATTTCTCTCTCTTTCACTGTCTATGTTTCATGGGTTTGTAAAAGTAATTTATTTTTATAATGGGGTTTAGCTGGTTTTCACTGCTGTGTTTATGCCGCTTTACACCCACTTGACACACTAACAGAGAGATATCAATACATAGGTTTTAAGATTATTACTAGTCAGATATATTCTTGTGCGGTGAATAGGGTGTGTTGAGTCCAGTTCTCTGAGCAAGGAGTAGGTCTTGTCTATTACATATTGGGTTTATGGAACGGTATCTGAGCTAATTTGAAACCCTTGTTTTATGTATCACCCCACCTCACGTTTCCCGTTAAGCAGCCATAGTGTGTTTTCTGCATGTGTGACTCTGTTCTGTTTTGTAATTCAGTTCAAGTGTAACGGTTTTTACATTCCCTCTATCAGTGATACCTTATGAGAAGTGTCCTTTTCTGTGTGACTTATTTCACTTAGAATCGTCGTACCTAAATCCACTCATCATGCTGCTACTAGCCTTATGACATTGATTTCATGGCTGAGTGATATTCCATTGTACATAAGGACCACAACTTCTTTATCCATTTTTCTCTTTCCTGGGATATTGAAGGTGGAATGAAGTGGAGGTCCTTGTCAACAGAGCAGGCTAAACTTTGGGGTGCTTGTGTCTTGCTGATTTTTCATTTTCCCAATTTATACCCCCATGAGTGGAAGTGCCCTATGCTCTCTAAGCTGTGTTTTTTAGATGTTTCAGGACACTCCGTACACTTCTCCAGAGTGGCTGTTGGCAATTTACATCCCGCCCATCAGTGTAGCAAGGCTCCCATTTCTCCATGGCCTGTCCTGCATTTCTGGTTTTGAGACTTTTTTCAGCATGGCCCTTTTGACCAATGGGTAGCGAGTCTTCTTTGTAGCGCTGATTTGCCTTTCCAGGTTGCTTGGTTGGCCAAAAAGGGCGTATGCGTTTTTTCCTGAATATATTCAGGAAAAAACGCATACGCCCTTTTTGGCCAAGGGCATCATTGTCAACGTTTTGCCGCTTTTCATGTGCTTTAAAGGCGATTCGAATCTACCTCCTGAAATCTGTTTCCTGCAATTCTGCCTTGATTTCAAATCCTCTTCTTTGCCTTCCCTCAATATATTTGTGGACGAGAGTTATCATTTATAACTCTGCAGGTTTGTGAATTGCAGTGCCCTGAAGCTCCATTTTACAACTCGCTTTTTTGGGAGCTGGCCGCAAAAGCACTGGATGGCTTCAGGCCCTGTTCTGGTTCCGGGGGGATGATGAGCCTGTGGTTAATTCTTCTTCCTGATGGGAAAATAGAGTGACCTGTGCCTGTCCCAACAACAAGAGCTAGTCTCTCACTGGTTCCCCGTCTTCCCGTTCATCCTCAGGACAAATTGCAACCTGTACGGAACAGGAGGTTAAAGGTGCTGATGCTCCAAGTAGGGAGATTGCTAGGAAAGCGGCTGGAATGGCGACCCCGGGCACAAGGAGAAGAGAAATGAGGTTCGTTTTAGAAACCTTTCCCCATCACATGGTGTACCCTCTTTTTGTTTTCCCATGCATGTTTTCGATGTAGGAATATGCCCTTGAACCTGGAGATTTGGGACCCATGCGATGGGTACCACGCAGTATTACTTTAAAGGGTCTGCGTTTGCTCACCCAACCTCACCAAACCTCTCAGCCCCAAGAGTGTCCACCCTTATGTCTCATCCAGCTGTGGGTCTAGATATGGTCAATCCAGGTTGCATCACAGCCCCTGAACGCATTGTGTAAGAATTTCTCTCTCTTTCATTGTCTTTGTTTCATGGGTTTTTCGAAGTAATTTATTTTTATAATGGGGTTTAGCTGGTTTTCACTGCTGTGTTTATGCCGCTTTACACCCACTTGACACACTAACAGAGAGATATCAATACATAGGTTTTAAGATTATTACTAGTCAGATATATTCTTGTGCGGTGAATAGGGCGTGTTGAGACCAGTTCTCTGAGCAAGGAGTAGGTCTTGTCTATTACATATTGGGTTTATGGAACGGTATCTGAGCTAATTTGAAACCCTTGTTTTATGTATCACCCCACCTCACCTTTCCCGTTAAGCAGCCATAGTGTGTTTTCTGCATGTGTGACTCTGTTCTGTTTTGTAATTCAGTTCAAGTGTAACGGTTTTTACATTCCCTCTATAAGTGATACCTTATGAGAAGTGTCCTTTTCTGTGTGACTTATTTCACTTAGAATCGTCGTACCTAAATCCACTCATCATGCTGCTACTAGCCTTATGACATTGATTTCATGGCTGAGTGATATTCCATTGTACATAAGGACCACAACTTCTTTATCCATTTTTCTCTTTCCTGGGATATTGAAGGTGGAATGAAGTGGAGGTCCTTGTCAACAGAGCAGCCCTAAACTTTGGGGTGCTTGTGTCTTGCTGATTTTTCATTTTCCCAATTTATACCCCCATGAGTGGAAGTGCCCTATGCTCTCTAAGCTGTGTTTTTTAGATGTTTCAGGACACTCCGTACACTTCTCCAGAGTGGCTATTGGCAATTTACATCCCGCCCATCAGTGTAGCAAGGCTCCCATTTCTCCATGGCCTGTCCTGCATTTCTGGTTTTGAGACTTTTTTCAGCATGGCCCTTTTGACCGATGGGTAGCGAGTCTTCTTTGTAGCGCTGATTTGCCTTTCCAGGTTGCTTGGTTGGCCAAAAAGGGCGTATGCGTTTTTTCCTGAATATATTCAGGAAAAAACGCATACGCCCTTTTTGGCCAAGGGCATCATTGTCAACGTTTTGCCGCTTTTCATGTGCTTTAAAGGCGATTCGAATCTACCTCCTGGAATCTGTTTCCTGCTATTCTGCCTTGATTTCAAATCCTCTTCTTTGCCTTCCCTCAATATATTTGTGGACGAGAGTTATCATTTATAATTCTGCAGGTTTGTGAATTGCAGTGCCCTGAAGCTCCATTTTACAACTCGCTTTTTTGGGAGCTGGCCGCAAAAGCACTGGATGGCTTCAGGCCCTGTTCTGGTTCCGGGGGGATGATGAGCCTGTGGTTTATTCTTCTTCCTGATGGGAAAATAGAGTGACCTGTGCCTGTCTCAGCAACAAGAGCTAGTCTCTCAGTGGTTCCCCGTCTTCCCGTTCATCCTCAGGACAAATTGCAACCTGTACGGAACAGGAGGTTAAAGGTGCTGATGCTCCAAGTAGGGAGATTGTTAGTAAAGCGGCTGGAATGGCGAACCCGGGCACAAGGAGAAGAGAAATGAGGTGCGTTTTAGAAACCTTTCCCCATCACATGGTATACCCTCTTTTTGTTTTCTCATGCATGTTTTCGATGTAGGAATATGCCCTTGAACCTGGAGATTTGGGACCCATGCGATGGGTACCACGCAGTATTACTTTAAAGGGTCTGCGTTTGCTCACCCAACCTCACCAAACCTCTCAGCCCCAAGAGTGTCCACCCTTATGTCTCATCCAGCTGTGGGTCTAGATATGGTCAATCCAGGTTGCATCACAGCCCCTGAACGCATTGTGTAAGAATTTCTCTCTCTTTCACTGTCTATGTTTCATGGGTTTGTAAAAGTAATTTATTTTTATAATGGGGTTTAGCTGGTTTTCACTGCTGTGTTTATGCCGCTTTACACCCACTTGACACACTAACAGAGAGATATCAATACATAGGTGTTAAGATTATTACTAGTCAGATATATTCTTGTGCGGTGAATAGGGTGTGTTGAGTCAAGTTCTCTGAGCAAGGAGTAGGTCTTGTCTATTACATATTGGGTTTATGGAACGGTATCTGAGCTAATTTGAAACCCTTGTTTTATGTATCACCCCACCTCACCTTTCCCGTTAAGCAGCCATAGTGTGTTTTCTGCATGTGTGACTCTGTTCTGTTTTGTAATTCAGTTCAAGTGTAACGGTTTTTACATTCCCTCTATAAGTGATACCTTATGAGAAGTGTCCTTTTCTGTGTGACTTATTTCACTTAGAATCGTCGTACCTAAATCCACTCATCATGCTGCTACTAGCCTTATGACATTGATTTCATGGCTGAGTGATATTCCATTGTACATAAGGACCACAACTTCTTTATCCATTTTTCCCTTTCCTGGGATATTGAAGGTGGAATGAAGTGGAGGTCCTTGTCAACAGAGCAGCCCTAAACTTTGGGGTGCTTGTGTCTTGCTGATTTTTCATTTTCCCAATTTATACCCCCATGAGTGGAAGTGCCCTATGCTCTCTAAGCTGTGTTTTTTAGATGTTTCAGGACACACCGTACACTTCTCCAGAGTGGCTGTTGGCAATTTACATCCCGCCCATCAGTGTAGCAAGGCTCCCATTTCTCCATGGCCTGTCCTGCATTTCTGGTTTTGAGACTTTTTTCAGCATGGCCCTTTTGACCGATGGGTAGCGAGTCTTCTTTGTAGTGCTGATTTGCCTTTCCAGGTTGCTTGGTTGGCCAAAAAGGGCGTATGCGTTTTTTCCTGAATATATTCCGGAAAAAACGCATACGCCCTTTTTGGCCAAGGGCATCATTGTCAACGTTTTGCCGCTTTTCATGTGCTTTAAAGGCGATTCGAATCTACCTCCTGAAATCTGTTTCCTGCAATTCTGCCTTGATTTCAAATCCTCTTCTTTGCCTTCCCTCAATATATTTGTGGACGAGAGTTATCATTTATAACTCTGCAGGTTTGTGAATTGCAGTGCCCTGAAGCTGCATTTTACAACTCGCTTTTTTGGGAGCTGGCCGCAAAAGCACTGGATGGCTTCAGGCCCTGTTCTGGTTCCGGGGGGATGATGAGCCTGTGGTTAATTCTTCTTCCTGATGGGAAAATAGAGTGACCTGTGCCTGTCTCAGCAACAAGAGCTAGTCTCTCACTGGTTCCCCGTCTTCCCGTTCATCCTCAGGACAAATTGCAACCTGTACGGAACAGGAGGTTAAAGGTGCTGATGCTCCAAGTAGGGAGATTGCTAGGAAAGCTGCTAGAATGGCGACCCCGGGCACAAGGAGAAGAGAAATGAGGTGCGCTTTAGAAACCTTTCCCCATCACATGGTGTACCATCTTTTTGTTTTCTCATGCATGTTTTCGATGTAGGAATATGCCCTTGAAACTGGAGATTTGGGACCCATGCGATGGGTACCACGCAGTATTACTTTAAAGGGTCTGCGTTTGCTCACCCAACCTCACCAAACCTCTCAGCCCCAAGAGTGTCCACCCTTATGTCTGATCCAGCTGTGGGTCTAGATATGGTCAATCCAGGTTGCATCACAGCCCCTGAATGCATTGTGTAAGAATTTCTCTCTCTTTCACTGTCTATGTTTCATGGGTTTGTAAAAGTAATTTATTTTTATAATGGGGTTTAGCTGGTTTTCACTGCTGTGTTTATGCCGCTTTACACCCACTTGACACACTAACAGAGAGATATCAATACATAGGTTTTAAGATTATTACTAGTCAGATATATTCTTGTGCGGTGAATAGTGCGTGTTGAGACCAGTTCTCTGAGCAAGGAGTAGGTCTTGTCTATTACATATTGGGTTTATGGAACGGTATCTGAGCTAATTTGAAACCCTTGTTTTATGTATCACCCCACCTCACCTTTCCCGTTAAGCGGCCATAGTGTGTTTTCTGCATGTGTGACTCTGTTCTGTTTTGTAATTCAGTTCAAGTGTAACGGTTTTTACATTCCCTCTATAAGTGATACCGTATGAGAAGTGTCCTTTTCTGTGTGACTTATTTCACTTAGAATCGTCGTACCTAAATCCACTCATCATGCTGCTACTAGCCTTATGACATTGATTTCATGGCTGAGTGATATTCCCTTCTACATAAGGACCACAACTTCTTTATCCATTTTTCTCTTTCCTGGGATATTGAAGGTGGAATGAAGTGGAGGTCCTTGTCAACAGAGCAGCCCTAAACTTTGGGGTGCTTGTGTCTTGCTGATTTTTCATTTTCCCAATTTATACCCCCATGAGTGGAAGTGCCCTATGCTCTCTAAGCTGTGTTTTTTAGATGATTCAGGACACACCGTACACTTCTCCAGAGTGGCTGTTGGCAATTTACATCCCGCCCATCAGTGTAGCAAGGCTCCCTTTTCTCCATGGCCTGTCCTGCATTTTTGGTTTTGAGACTTTTTTCAGCATGGCCCTTTTGACCAATGGGTAGTGAGCCTTCTTTGTAGCGCTGATTTGCCTTTCCAGGTTGCTTGGTTGGCCAAAAAGGGCGTATGCGTTTTTTCCTGAATATATTCAGGAAAAAATGCATACGCCCTTTTTGGCCAAGGGCATCATTGTCAACGTTTTGCCGCTTTTCATGAGCTTTAAAGGCGATTCGAATCTACCTCCTGAAATCTGTTTCCTGAAATTCTGCCTTGAATTCAAATACTCTTCTTTGCCTTCCCTCAATATATTTGTGGACGAGAGTTGTCATTTATAACTCTGCAGGTTTGTGAATTGCAGTGCCCTGAAGCTCCATTTTACAACTCGCTTTTTTGGGAGCTGGCCCCAAAAGCACTGGATGGCTTCAGGCCCTGTTCTGGTTCCGGGGAGGATGATGAGCCTGTGGTTAATTCTTCTTCCTGATGGGAAAATAGAGTGACCTGTGCCTGTCCCAACAACAAGAGCTAGTCTCTCACTGGTTCCCCGTGTACCCGTTCATCCTCAGGACAAATTGCAACCTGTACGGAACAGGAGGTTAAAGGTGCTGATGCTCCAAGTAGGGAGATTGTTAGTAAAGCGGCTGGAATGGCGAACCCGGGCACAAGGAGAAGAGAAATGAGGTGCGTTTTAGAAACCTTTCCCCATCACATGGTGTACCCTCTTTTTGTTTTCTCATGCATGTTTTCGATGTAGGAATATGCCCTTGAACCTGGAGATTTGGGACCCATGCGATGGGTACCACGCAGTATTACTTTAAAGGGTCTGCGTTTGCTCACCCAACCTCACCAAACCTCTCAGCCCCAAGAGTGTCCACCCTTATGTCTCATCCAGCTGTGGGTCTAGATATGGTCAATCCAGGTTGCATCACAGCCCCTGAACGCATTGTGTAAGAATTTCTCCCTCTTTCATTGTCTTTGTTTCATGGGTTTTTCGAAGTAATTTATTTTTATAATGGGGTTTAGCTGCTTTTCACTGCTGTGTTTATGCTGCTTTACACCCACTTGACACACTAACAGAGAGATATCAATACATAGGTTTTAAGATTATTACTAGTCAGATATATTCTTGTGTGGTGAATAGGGCGTGTTGAGACCAGTTCTCTGAGCAAGGAGTAGGTCTTGTCTATTACATATTGGGTTTATGGAACGGTATCTGAGCTAATTTGAAACCCTTGTTTTATGTATCACCCCACCTCACCTTTCCCGTTAAGCAGCCATAGTGTGTTTTCTGCATGTGTGACTCTGTTCTGTTTTGTAATTCAGTTCAAGTGTAACGGTTTTTACATTCCCTCTATAAGTGATACCTTATGAGAAGTGTCCTTTTCTGTGTGACTTATTTCACTTAGATTCGTCGTACCTAAATCCACTCATCATGCTGCTACTAGCCTTATGACATTGATTTCATGGCTGAGTGATATTCCATTGTACATAAGGACCACAACTTCTTTATCCATTTTTCCCTTTCCTGGGATATTGAAGGTGGAATGAAGTGGAGGTCCTTGTCAACAGAGCAGCCCTAAACTTTGGGGTGCTTGTGTCTTGCTGATTTTTCATTTTCCCAATTTATACCCCCATGAGTGGAAGTGCCCTATGCTCTCTAAGATGTGTTTTTTAGATGTTTCAGGACACACCGTACACTTCTCCAGAGTGGCTGTTGGCAATTTACATCCCGCCCATCAGTGTAGCAAGGCTCCCATTTCTCCATGGCCTGTCCTGCATTTCTGGTTTTGAGACTTTTTTCAGCATGGCCCTTTTGACCGAAGGGTAGCGAGTCTTCTTTGTAGCGCTGATTTGCCTTTCCAGGTGGCTTGGTTGGCCAAAAAGGGCGTATGCGTTTTTTCCTGAATATATTCAGGAAAAAACGCATACGCCCTTTTTGGCCAAGGGCATCATTGTCAACGTTTTGCCGCTTTTCATGTGCTTTAAAGGCGATTCGAATCTACCTCCTGAAATCTGTTTCCTGCAATTCTGCCTTGATTTCAAATCCTCTTCTTTGCCTTCCCTCAATATATTTCTGGACGAGAGTTATCATTTATAACTCTGCAGGTTTGTGAATTGCAGTGCCCTGAAGCTCCATTTTACAACTCGCTTTTTTGGGAGCTGGCCGCAAAAGCACTGGATGGCTTCAGGCCCTTTTCTGGTTCCGGGGGGGATGATGAGCCTGTGGTTAATTCTTCTTCCTGATGGGAAAATAGAGTGACCTGTGCCTGTCCCAACAACAAGAGCTAGTCTCTCACTGGTTCCCCGTCTTCCCGTTCATCCTCAGGACAAATTGCAACCTGTACGGAACAGGAGGTTAAAGGTGCTGATGCTCCAAGTAGGGAGATTGCTAGGAAAGCGGCTGGAATGGCGACCCCGGGCACAAGGAGAAGAGAAATGAGGTGCGTTTTAGAAACCTTTCCCCATCACATGGTGTACCATCATTTTGTTTTCTCATGCATGTTTTCGATGTAGGAATATGCCCTTGAAACTGGAGATTTGGGACCCATGCGATGGGTACCACGCAGTATTACTTTAAAGGGTCTGCGTTTGCTCACCCAACCTCACCAAACCTCTCAGCCGCAAGAGTGTCCACCCTTATGTCTGATCCAGCTGTGGGTCTAGATATGGTCAATCCAGGTTGCATCACAGCCCCTGAACGCATTGTGTAAGAATTTCTCTCTCTTTCACTGTCTATGTTTCATGGGTTTGTAAAAGTAATTTATTTTTATAATGGGGTTTAGCTGGTTTTCACTGCTGTGTTTATGCCGCTTTACACCCACTTGACACACTAACAGAGAGATATCAATACATAGGTTTTAAGATTATTACTAGTCAGATATATTCTTGTGCGGTGAATAGGGTGTGTTGAGTCCAGTTCTCTGAGCAAGGAGTAGGTCTTGTCTATTACATATTGGGTTTATGGAACGGTATCTGAGCTAATTTGAAACCCTTGTTTTATGTATCACCCCACCTCACCTTTCCCGTTAAGCAGCCATAGTGTGTTTTCTGCATGTGTGACTCTGTTCTGTTTTGTAATTCAGTTCAAGTGTAACGGTTTTTACATTCCCTCTATAAGTGATACCTTATGAGAAGTGTCCTTTTCTGTGTGACTTATTTCACTTAGAATCATCGTACCTAAATCCACTCATCATGCTGCTACTAGCCTTATGACATTGATTTCATGGCTGAGTGATATTCCCTTCTACATAAGGACCACAACTTCTTTATCCATTTTTCTCTTTCCTGGGATATTGAAGGTGGAATGAAGTGGAGGTCCTTGTCAACAGAGCAGCCCTAAACTTTGGGGTGCTTGTGTCTTGCTGATTTTTCATTTTCCCAATTTATACCCCCATGAGTGGAAGTGCCCTATGCTCTCTAAGCTGTGTTTTTTAGATGTTTCAGGACACACCGTACACTTCTCAGGAGTGGCTGTTGGCAATTTACATCCCGCCCATCAGTGTAGCAAGGCTCCCTTTTCTCCATGGCCTGTCCTGCATTTTTGGTTTTGAGACTTTTTTCAGCATGGCCCTTTTGACCAATGGGTAGTGAGCCTTCTTTGTAGCGCTGATTTGCCTTTCCAGGTTGCTTGGTTGGCCAAAAAGGGCGTATGCGTTTTTTCCTGAATATATTCAGGAAAAAACGCATACGCCCTTTTTGGCCAAGGGCATCATTGTCAACGTTTTGCCACTATTCATGAGCTTTAAAGGCGATTCGAATCTACCTCCTGAAATCTGTTTCCTGCAATTCTGCCTTGAATTCAAATCCTCTTCTTTGCCTTCCCTCAATATATTTGTGGACGAGAGTTATCATTTATAACTCTGCAGGTTTGTGAATTGCAGTGCCCTGAAGCTCCATTTTACAACTCGCTTTTTTGGGAGCTGGCCGCAAAAGCACTGGATGGCTTCAGGCCCTGTTCTGGTTCCGGGGGGGATGATGAGCCTGTGGTTAATTCTTCTTCCTGATGGGAAAATAGAGTGACCTGTGCCTGTCCCAACAACAAGAGCTAGTCTCTCACTGGTTCCCCGTGTACCCGTTCATCCTCAGGACAAATTGCAACCTGTACGGAACAGGAGGTTAAAGGTGCTGATGCTCCAAGTAGGGAGATTGTTAGGAAAGCGGCTGGAATGGCGAACCCGGGCACAAGGAGAAGAGAAATGAGGTGCGTTTTAGAAACCTTTCCCCATCACATGGTGTACCCTCTTTTTGTTTTCTCATGCATGTTTTCGATGTAGGAATATGCCCTTGAACCTGGAGATTTGGGACCCATGCGATGGGTACCACGCAGTATTACTTTAAAGGGTCTGCGTTTGCTCACCCAACCTCACCAAACCTCTCAGCCCCAAGAGTGTCCACCCTTATGTCTCATCCAGCTGTGGGTCTAGATATGGTCAATCCAGGTTGCATCACAGCCCCTGAACGCATTATGTAAGAATTTCTCCCTCTTTCATTGTCTTTGTTTCATGGGTTTTTCGAAGTAATTTATTTTTATAATGGGGTTTAGCTGCTTTTCACTGCTGTGTTTATGCCGCTTTACACCCACTTGACACACTAACAGAGAGATATCAATACATAGGTTTTAAGATTATTACTAGTCAGATATATTCTTGTGCGGTGAATAGGGCGTGTTGAGACCAGTTCTCTGAGCAAGGAGTAGGTCTTGTCTATTACATATTGGGTTTATGGAACGGTATCTGAGCTAATTTGAAACCCTTGTTTTATGTATCACCCCACCTCACCTTTCCCGTTAAGCAGCCATAGTGTGTTTTCTGCATGTGTGACTCTGTTCTGTTTTGTAATTCAGTTCAAGTGTAACGGTTTTGACATTCCCTCTATAAGTGATACCTTATGAGAAGTGTCCTTTTCTGTGTGACTTATTTCACTTAGAATCGTCGTACCTAAATCCACTCATCATGCTGCTACTAGCCTTATGACATTGATTTCATGGCTGAGTGATATTCCCTTCTACATAAGGACCACAACTTCTTTATCCATTTTTCTCTTTCCTGGGATATTGAAGGTGGAATGAAGTGGAGGTCCTTGTCAACAGAGCAGCCCTCAACTTTGGGGTGCTTGTGTCTTGCTGATTTTTCATTTTCCCAATTTATACCCCCATGAGTGGAAGTGCCCTATGCTCTCTAAGCTGTGTTTTTTAGATGTTTCAGGACACACCGTACACTTCTCCAGAGTGGCTGTTGGCAATTTACATCCCGCCCATCAGTGTAGCAAGGCTCCCATTTCTCCATGGCCTGTCCTGCATTTCTGGTTTTGAGACTTTTTTCAGCATGGCCCTTTTGACCGATGGGTAGCGAGTCTTCTTTGTAGCGCTGATTTGCCTTTCCAGGTTGCTTGGTTGGCCAAAAAGGGCGTATGCGTTTTTTCCTGAATATATTCAGGAAAAAACGCATACGCCCTTTTTGGCCAAGGGCATCATTGTCAACGTTTTGCCGCTTTTCATGTGCTTTAAAGGCGATTCGAATCTACCTCCTGAAATCTGTTTCCTGCAATTCTGCCTTGATTTCAAATCCTCTTCTTTGCCTTCCCTCAATATATTTGTGGACGAGAGTTATCATTTATAACTCTTCAGGTTTGTGAATTGCAGTGCCCTGAAGCTCCATTTTACAACTCGCTTTTTTGGGAGCTGGCCGCAAAAGCACTGGATGGCTTCAGGCCCTGTTCTGGTTCCGGGGGGGATGATGAGCCTGTGGTTAATTCTTCTTCCTGATGGGAAAATAGAGTGACCTGTGCCTGTCCCAACAACAAGAGCTAGTCTCTCACTGGTTCCCCGTCTTCCCGTTCATCCTCAGGACAAATTGCAACCTGTACGGAACAGGAGGTTAAAGGTGCTGATGCTCCAAGTAGGGAGATTGTTAGTAAAGCGGCTGGAATGGTGAACCCGGGCACAAGGAGAAGAGAAATGAGGTGCGTTTTAGAAACCTTTCCCCATCACATGGTGTACCCTCTTTTTGTTTTCTCATGCATGTTTTCGATGTAGGAATATGCCCTTGAACCTGGAGATTTGGGACCCATGCGATGGGTACCACGCAGTATTACTTTAAAGGGTCTGCGTTTGCTCACCCAACCTCACCAAACCTCTCAGCCCCAAGAGTGTCCACCCTTATGTCTCATCCAGCTGTGGGTCTAGATATGGTCAATCCAGGTTGCATCACAGCCCCTGAACGCATTGTGTAAGAATTTCTCCCTCTTTCATTGTCTTTGTTTCATGGGTTTGTAAAAGTAATTTATTTTTATAATGGGGTTTAGCTGCTTTTCACTGCTGTGTTTATGCCGCTTTACACCCACTTGACACACTAACAGAGAGATATCAATACATAGGTTTTAAGATTATTACTAGTCAGATATATTCTTGTGCGGTGAATAGGGCGTGTTGAGACCAGTTCTCTGAGGAAGGAGTAGGTCTTGTCTATTACATATTGGGTTTATGGAACGGTATCTGAGCTAATTTGAAACCCTTGTTTTATGTATCACCCCACCTCACCTTTCCCGTTAAGCAGCCATAGTGTGTTTTCTGCATGTGTGACTCTGTTCTGTTTTGTAATTCAGTTCAAGTGTAACGGTTTTGACATTCCCTCTATAAGTGATACCTTATGAGAAGTGTCCTTTTCTGTGTGACTTATTTCACTTAGAATCGTCGTACCTAAATCCACTCATCATGCTGCTACTAGCCTTATGACATTGATTTCATGGCTGAGTGATATTCCATTGTACATAAGGACCACAACTTCTTTATCCATTTTTCCCTTTCCTGGGATATTGAAGGTGGAATGAAGTGGAGGTCCTTGTCAACAGAGCAGCCCTAAACTTTGGGGTGCTTGTGTCTTGCTGATTTTTCATTTTCCCAATTTATACCCCCATGAGTGGAAGTGCCCTATGCTCTCTAAGCTGTGTTTTTTAGATGTTTCAGGACACACCGTACACTTCTCCAGAGTGGCTGTTGGCAATTTACATCCCGCCCATCAGTGTAGCAAGGCTCCCATTTCTCCATGGCCTGTCCTGCATTTCTGGTTTTGAGACTTTTTTCAGCATGGCCCTTTTGACCGATGGGTAGCGAGTCTTCTTTGTAGCGCTGATTTGCCTTTCCAGGTTGCTTGGTTGGCCAAAAAGGGCGTATGCGTTTTTTCCTGAATATATTCAGGAAAAAACGCATACGCCCTTTTTGGCCAAGGGCATCATTGTCAACGTTTTGCCGCTTTTCATGTGCTTTAAAGGCGATTCGAATCTACCTCCTGAAATCTGTTTCCTGCAATTCTGCCTTGATTTCAAATCCTCTTCTTTGCCTTCCCTCAATATATTTGTGGACGAGAGTTATCATTTATAACTCTGCAGGTTTGTGAATTGCAGTGCCCTGAAGCTCCATTTTACAACTCGCTTTTTTGGGAGCTGGCCGCAAAAACACTGGATGGCTTCAGGCCCTGTTCTGGTTCCGGGGGGGATGATGAGCCTGTGGTTAATTCTTCTTCCTGATGGGAAAATAGAGTGACCTGTGCCTGTCCCAACAACAAGAGCTAGTCTCTCACTGGTTCCCCGTCTTCCCGTTCATCCTCAGTACAAATTGCAACCTGTACGGAACAGGAGGTTAAAGGTGCTGATGCTCCAAGTAGGGAGATTGTTAGTAAAGCGGCTGGAATGGCGAACCCGGGCACAAGGAGAAGAGAAATGAGGTGCGTTTTAGAAACCTTTCCCCATCACATGGTGTACCCTCTTTTTGTTTTCTCATGCATGTTTTCGATGTAGGAATATGCCCTTGAACCTGGAGATTTGGGACCCATGCGATGGGTACCACGCAGTATTACTTTAAAGGGTCTGCATTTGCTCACCCAACCTCACCAAACCTCTCAGCCCCAAGAGTATCCACCCTTATGTCTGATCCAGCTGTGGGTCTAGATATGGTCAATCTAGGTTGCATCACAGCCCCTGAACGCATTGTGTAAGAATTTCTCTCTCTTTCACTGTCTTTGTTTCATGGGTTTGTAAAAGTAATTTATTTTTATAATGGGGTTTAGCTGCTTTTCACTGCTGTGTTTATGCCGCTTTACACCCACTTGACACACTAACAGAGAGATATCAATACATAGGTTTTAAGATTATTACTAGTCAGATATATTCTTGTGCGGTGAATAGGGTGTGTTGAGTCCAGTTCTCTGAGCAAGGAGTAGGTCTTGTCTATTACATATTGGGTTTATGGAACGGTATCTGAGCTAATTTGAAACCCTTGTTTTATGTATCACCCCACCTCACCTTTCCCGTTAAGCAGCCATAGTGTGTTTTCTGCATGTGTGACTCTGTTCTGTTTTGTAATTCAGTTCAAGTGTAACGGTTTTGACATTCCCTCTATAAGTGATACCTTATGAGAAGTGTCCTTTTCTGTGTGACTTATTTCACTTAGAATCGTCGTACCTAAATCCACTCATCATGCTGCTACTAGCCTTATGACATTGATTTCATGGCTGAGTGATATTCCATTGTACATAAGGACCACAACTTCTTTATCCATTTTTCCCTTTCCTGGGATATTGAAGGTGGAATGAAGTGGAGGTCCTTGTCAACAGAGCAGCCCTAAACTTTGGGGTGCTTGTGTCTTGCTGATTTTTCATTTTCCCAATTTATACCCCCATGAGTGGAAGTGCCCTATGCTCTCTAAGCTGTGTTTTTTAGATGTTTCAGGACACACCGTACACTTCTCCAGAGTGGCTGTTGGCAATTTACATCCCGCCCATCAGTGTAGCAAGGCTCCCATTTCTCCATGGCCTGTCCTGCATTTCTGGTTTTGAGACTTTTTTCAGCATGGCCCTTTTGACCGATGGGTAGCGAGTCTTCTATGTAGCGCTGATTTGCCTTTCCAGGTTGCTTGGTTGGCCAAAAAGGGCGTATGCGTTTTTTCCTTAATATATTCAGGAAAAAACGCATACGCCCTTTTTGGCCAAGGGCATCATTGTCAACGTTTTGCCGCTTTTCATGTGCTTTAAAGGCGATTCGAATCTACCTCCTGAAATCTGTTTCCTGCAATTCTGCCTTGATTTCAAATCCTCTTCTTTGCCTTCCCTCAATATATTTGTGGACGAGAGTTATCATTTATAACTCTGCAGGTTTGTGAATTGCAGTGCCCTGAAGCTCCATTTTACAACTCGCTTTTTTGGGAGCTGGCCGCAAAAGCACTGGATGGCTTCAGGCCCTGTTCTGGTTCCGGGGGGGATGATGAGCCTGTGGTTAATTCTTCTTCCTGATGGGAAAATAGAGTGACCTGTGCCTGTCCCAACAACAAGAGCTAGTCTCTCACTGGTTCCCCGTCTTCCCGTTCATCCTCAGGACAAATTGCAACCTGTACGGAACAGGAGGTTAAAGGTGCTGATGCTCCAAGTAGGGAGATTGTTAGTAAAGCGGCTGGAATGGTGAACCCGGGCACAAGGAGAAGAGAAATGAGGTGCGTTTTAGAAACCTTTCCCCATCACATGGTGTACCCTCTTTTTGTTTTCTCATGCATGTTTTCGATGTAGGAATATGCCCTTGAACCTGGAGATTTGGGACCCATGCGATGGGTACCACGCAGTATTACTTTAAAGGGTCTGCGTTTGCTCACCCAACCTCACCAAACCTCTCAGCCCCAAGAGTGTCCACCCTTATGTCTCATCCAGCTGTGGGTCTAGATATGGTCAATCCAGGTTGCATCACAGCCCCTGAACGCATTGTGTAAGAATTTCTCCCTCTTTCATTGTCTTTGTTTCATGGGTTTGTAAAAGTAATTTATTTTTATAATGGGGTTTAGCTGCTTTTCACTGCTGTGTTTATGCCGCTTTACACCCACTTGACACACTAACAGAGAGATATCAATACATAGGTTTTAAGATTATTACTAGTCAGATATATTCTTGTGCGGTGAATAGGGCGTGTTGAGACCAGTTCTCTGAGGAAGGAGTAGGTCTTGTCTATTACATATTGGGTTTATGGAACGGTATCTGAGCTAATTTGAAACCCTTGTTTTATGTATCACCCCACCTCACCTTTCCCGTTAAGCAGCCATAGTGTGTTTTCTGCATGTGTGACTCTGTTCTGTTTTGTAATTCAGTTCAAGTGTAACGGTTTTGACATTCCCTCTATAAGTGATACCTTATGAGAAGTGTCCTTTTCTGTGTGACTTATTTCACTTAGAATCGTCGTACCTAAATCCACTCATCATGCTGCTACTAGCCTTATGACATTGATTTCATGGCTGAGTGATATTCCATTGTACATAAGGACCACAACTTCTTTATCCATTTTTCCCTTTCCTGGGATATTGAAGGTGGAATGAAGTGGAGGTCCTTGTCAACAGAGCAGCCCTAAACTTTGGGGTGCTTGTGTCTTGCTGATTTTTCATTTTCCCAATTTATACCCCCATGAGTGGAAGTGCCCTATGCTCTCTAAGCTGTGTTTTTTAGATGTTTCAGGACACACCGTACACTTCTCCAGAGTGGCTGTTGGCAATTTACATCCCGCCCATCAGTGTAGCAAGGCTCCCATTTCTCCATGGCCTGTCCTGCATTTCTGGTTTTGAGACTTTTTTCAGCATGGCCCTTTTGACCGATGGGTAGCGAGTCTTCTTTGTAGCGCTGATTTGCCTTTCCAGGTTGCTTGGTTGGCCAAAAAGGGCGTATGCGTTTTTTCCTGAATATATTCAGGAAAAAACGCATACGCCCTTTTTGGCCAAGGGCATCATTGTCAACGTTTTGCCGCTTTTCATGTGCTTTAAAGGCGATTCGAATCTACCTCCTGAAATCTGTTTCCTGCAATTCTGCCTTGATTTCAAATCCTCTTCTTTGCCTTCCCTCAATATATTTGTGGACGAGAGTTATCATTTATAACTCTGCAGGTTTGTGAATTGCAGTGCCCTGAAGCTCCATTTTACAACTCGCTTTTTTGGGAGCTGGCCGCAAAAACACTGGATGGCTTCAGGCCCTGTTCTGGTTCCGGGGGGGATGATGAGCCTGTGGTTAATTCTTCTTCCTGATGGGAAAATAGAGTGACCTGTGCCTGTCCCAACAACAAGAGCTAGTCTCTCACTGGTTCCCCGTCTTCCCGTTCATCCTCAGTACAAATTGCAACCTGTACGGAACAGGAGGTTAAAGGTGCTGATGCTCCAAGTAGGGAGATTGTTAGTAAAGCGGCTGGAATGGCGAACCCGGGCACAAGGAGAAGAGAAATGAGGTGCGTTTTAGAAACCTTTCCCCATCACATGGTGTACCCTCTTTTTGTTTTCTCATGCATGTTTTCGATGTAGGAATATGCCCTTGAACCTGGAGATTTGGGACCCATGCGATGGGTACCACGCAGTATTACTTTAAAGGGTCTGCATTTGCTCACCCAACCTCACCAAACCTCTCAGCCCCAAGAGTATCCACCCTTATGTCTGATCCAGCTGTGGGTCTAGATATGGTCAATCTAGGTTGCATCACAGCCCCTGAACGCATTGTGTAAGAATTTCTCTCTCTTTCACTGTCTTTGTTTCATGGGTTTGTAAAAGTAATTTATTTTTATAATGGGGTTTAGCTGCTTTTCACTGCTGTGTTTATGCCGCTTTACACCCACTTGACACACTAACAGAGAGATATCAATACATAGGTTTTAAGATTATTACTAGTCAGATATATTCTTGTGCGGTGAATAGGGTGTGTTGAGTCCAGTTCTCTGAGCAAGGAGTAGGTCTTGTCTATTACATATTGGGTTTATGGAACGGTATCTGAGCTAATTTGAAACCCTTGTTTTATGTATCACCCCACCTCACCTTTCCCGTTAAGCAGCCATAGTGTGTTTTCTGCATGTGTGACTCTGTTCTGTTTTGTAATTCAGTTCAAGTGTAACGGTTTTGACATTCCCTCTATAAGTGATACCTTATGAGAAGTGTCCTTTTCTGTGTGACTTATTTCACTTAGAATCGTCGTACCTAAATCCACTCATCATGCTGCTACTAGCCTTATGACATTGATTTCATGGCTGAGTGATATTCCATTGTACATAAGGACCACAACTTCTTTATCCATTTTTCCCTTTCCTGGGATATTGAAGGTGGAATGAAGTGGAGGTCCTTGTCAACAGAGCAGCCCTAAACTTTGGGGTGCTTGTGTCTTGCTGATTTTTCATTTTCCCAATTTATACCCCCATGAGTGGAAGTGCCCTATGCTCTCTAAGCTGTGTTTTTTAGATGTTTCAGGACACACCGTACACTTCTCCAGAGTGGCTGTTGGCAATTTACATCCCGCCCATCAGTGTAGCAAGGCTCCCATTTCTCCATGGCCTGTCCTGCATTTCTGGTTTTGAGACTTTTTTCAGCATGGCCCTTTTGACCGATGGGTAGCGAGTCTTCTATGTAGCGCTGATTTGCCTTTCCAGGTTGCTTGGTTGGCCAAAAAGGGCGTATGCGTTTTTTCCTTAATATATTCAGGAAAAAACGCATACGCCCTTTTTGGCCAAGGGCATCATTGTCAACGTTTTGCCGCTTTTCATGTGCTTTAAAGGCGATTCGAATCTACCTCCTGAAATCTGTTTCCTGCAATTCTGCCTTGATTTCAAATCCTCTTCTTTGCCTTCCCTCAATATATTTGTGGACGAGAGTTATCATTTATAACTCTGCAGGTTTGTGAATTGCAGTGCCCTGAAGCTCCATTTTACAACTCGCTTTTTTGGGAGCTGGCCGCAAAAGCACTGGATGGCTTCAGGCCCTGTTCTGGTTCCGGGGGGTATGATGAGCCTGTGGTTAATTCTTCTTCCTGATGGGAAAATAGAGTGACCTGTGCCTGTCCCAACAACAAGAGCTAGTCTCTCACTGGTTCCCCGTCTTCCCGTTCATCCTCAGGACAAATTGCAACCTGTACGGAACAGGAGGTTAAAGGTGCTGATGCTCCAAGTAGGGAGATTGTTAGTAAAGCGGCTGGAATGGCGAACCCGGGCACAAGGAGAAGAGAAATGAGGTGCGTTTTAGAAGCCTTTCCCCATCACATGGTGTACCCTCTTTTTGTTTTCTCATGCATGTTTTCGATGTAGGAATATGCCCTTGAACCTGGAGATTTGGGACCCATGCGATGGGTACCACGCAGTATTACTTTAAAGGGTCTGCGTTTGCTCACCCAACCTCACCAAAACTCTCAGCCCCAAGAGTGTCCACCCTTATGTCTCATCCAGCTGTGGGTCTAGATATGGTCAATCCAGGTTGCATCACAGCCCCTGAACGCATTGTGTAAGAATTTCTCCCTCTTTCATTGTCTTTGTTTCATGGGTTTGTAAAAGTAATTTATTTTTATAATGGGGTTTAGCTGCTTTTCACTGCTGTGTTTATGCCGCTTTACACCCACTTGACACACTAACAGAGAGATATCAATACATAGGTTTTAAGATTATTACTAGTCAGATATATTCTTGTGCGGTGAATAGGGCGTGTTGAGACCAGTTCTCTGAGCAAGGAGTAGGTCTTGTCTATTACATATTGGGTTTATGGAACGGTATCTGAGCTAATTTGAAACCCTTGTTTTATGTATCACCCCACCTCACCTTTCCCGTTAAGCAGCCATAGTGTGTTTTCTGCATGTGTGACTCTGTTCTGTTTTGTAATTCAGTTCAAGTGTAACGGTTTTTACATTCCCTCTATAAGTGATACCTTATGAGAAGTGTCCTTTTCTGTGTGACTTATTTCACTTAGAATCGTCGTACCTAAATCCACTCATCATGCTGCTACTAGCCTTATGACATTGATTTCATGGCTGAGTGATATTCCATTGTACATAAGGACCACAACTTCTTTATCCATTTTTCCCTTTCCTGGGATATTGAAGGTGGAATGAAGTGGAGGTCCTTGTCAACAGAGCAGCCCTAAACTTTGGGGTGCTTGTGTCTTGCTGATTTTTCATTTTCCCAATTTATACCCCCATGAGTGGAAGTGCCCTATGCTCTCTAAGCTGTGTTTTTTAGATGTTTCAGGACACACCGTACACTTCTCCAGAGTGGCTGTTGGCAATTTACATCCCGCCCATCAGTGTAGCAAGGCTCCCATTTCTCCATGGCCTGTCCTGCATTTCTGGTTTTGAGACTTTTTTCAGCATGGCCCTTTTGACCGATGGGTAGCGAGTCTTCTTTGTAGCGCTGATTTGCCTTTCCAGGTTGCTTGGTTGGCCAAAAAGGGCGTATGCGTTTTTTCCTGAATATATTCAGGAAAAAACGCATACGCCCTTTTTGGCCAAGGGCATCATTGTCAACGTTTTGCCGCTTTTCATGTGCTTTAAAGGCGATTCGAATCTACCTCCTGAAATCTGTTTCCTGCAATTCTGCCTTGATTTCAAATCCTCTTCTTTGCCTTCCCTCCATATATTTGTGGACGAGAGTTATCATTTATAACTCTGCAGGTTTGTGAATTGCAGTGCCCTGAAGCTCCATTTTGCAACTCGCTTTTTTGGGAGCTGGCCGCAAAAACACTGGATGGCTTCAGGCCCTGTTCTGGTTCCGGGGGGGATGATGAGCCTGTGGTTAATTCTTCTTCCTGATGGGAAAATAGAGTGACCTGTGCCTGTCCCAACAACAAGAGCTAGTCTCTCACTGGTTCCCCGTCTTCCCGTTCATCCTCAGGACAAATTGCAACCTGTACGGAACAGGAGGTTAAAGGTGCTGATGCTCCAAGTAGGGAGATTGTTAGTAAAGCGGCTGGAATGGCGAACCCGGGCACAAGGAGAAGAGAAATGAGGTGCGTTTTAGAAGCCTTTCCCCATCACATGGTGTACCCTCTTTTTGTTTTCTCATGCATGTTTTCGATGTAGGAATATGCCCTTGAACCTGGAGATTTGGGACCCATGCGATGGGTACCACGCAGTATTACTTTAAAGGGTCTGCGTTTGCTCACCCAACCTCACCAAAACTCTCAGCCCCAAGAGTGTCCACCCTTATGTCTCATCCAGCTGTGGGTCTAGATATGGTCAATCCAGGTTGCATCACAGCCCCTGAACGCATTGTGTAAGAATTTCTCCCTCTTTCATTGTCTTTGTTTCATGGGTTTGTAAAAGTAATTTATTTTTATAATGGGGTTTAGCTGCTTTTCACTGCTGTGTTTATGCCGCTTTACACCCACTTGACACACTAACAGAGAGATATCAATACATAGGCTTTAAGATTATTACTAGTCAGATATATTCTTGTGCGGTGAATAGGGCGTGTTGAGACCAGTTCTCTGAGCAAGGAGTAGGTCTTGTCTATTACATATTGGGTTTATGGAACGGTATCTGAGCTAATTTGAAACCCTTGTTTTATGTATCACCCCACCTCACCTTTCCCGTTAAGCAGCCATAGTGTGTTTTCTGCATGTGTGACTCTGTTCTGTTTTGTAATTCAGTTCAAGTGTAACGGTTTTGACATTCCCTCTATAAGTGATACCTTATGAGAAGTGTCCTTTTCTGTGTGACTTATTTCACTTAGAATCGTCGTACCTAAATCCACTCATCATGCTGCTACTAGCCTTATGACATTGATTTCATGGCTGAGTGATATTCCATTGTACATAAGGACCACAACTTCTTTATCCATTTTTCCCTTTCCTGGGATATTGAAGGTGGAATGAAGTGGAGGTCCTTGTCAACAGAGCAGCCCTAAACTTTGGGGTGCTTGTGTCTTGCTGATTTTTCATTTTCCCAATTTATACCCCCATGAGTGGAAGTGCCCTATGCTCTCTAAGCTGTGTTTTTTAGATGTTTCAGGACACACCGTACACTTCTCCAGAGTGGCTGTTGGCAATTTACATCCCGCCCATCAGTGTAGCAAGGCTCCCATTTCTCCATGGCCTGTCCTGCATTTCTGGTTTTGAGACTTTTTTCAGCATGGCCCTTTTGACCGATGGGTAGCGAGTCTTCTATGTAGCGCTGATTGCCTTTCCAGGTTGCTTGGTTGGCCAAAAAGGGCGTATGCGTTTTTTCCTGAATATATTCAGGAAAAAACGCATACGCCCTTTTTGGCCAAGGGCATCATTGTCAACGTTTTGCCGCTTTTCATGTGCTTTAAAGGCGATTCGAATCTACCTCCTGAAATCTGTTTCCTGCAATTCTGCCTTGATTTCAAATCCTCTTCTTTGCCTTCCCTCAATATATTTGTGGACGAGAGTTATCATTTATAACTCTGCAGGTTTGTGAATTGCAGTGCCCTGAAGCTCCATTTTACAACTCGCTTTTTTGGGAGCTGGCCGCAAAAGCACTGGATGGCTTCAGGCCCTGTTCTGGTTCCGGGGCGTATGATGAGCCTGTGGTTAATTCTTCTTCCTGATGGGAAAATAGAGTGACCTGTGCCTGTCCCAACAACAAGAGCTAGTCTCTCACTGGTTCCCCGTCTTCCCGTTCATCCTCAGGACAAATTGCAACCTGTACGGAACAGGAGGTTAAAGGTGCTGATGCTCCAAGTAGGGAGATTGTTAGTAAAGCGGCTGGAATGGCGAACCCGGGCACAAGGAGAAGAGAAATGAGGTGCGTTTTAGAAGCCTTTCCCCATCACATGGTGTACCCTCTTTTTGTTTTCTCATGCATGTTTTCGATGTAGGAATATGCCCTTGAACCTGGAGATTTGGGACCCATGCGATGGGTACCACGCAGTATTACTTTAAAGGGTCTGCGTTTGCTCACCCAACCTCACCAAAACTCTCAGCCCCAAGAGTGTCCACCCTTATGTCTCATCCAGCTGTGGGTCTAGATATGGTCAATCCAGGTTGCATCACAGCCCCTGAACGCATTGTGTAAGAATTTCTCCCTCTTTCATTGTCTTTGTTTCATGGGTTTGTAAAAGTAATTTATTTTTATAATGGGGTTTAGCTGGTTTTCACTGCTGTGTTTATGCCGCTTTACACCCACTTGACACACTAACAGAGAGATATCAATACATAGGCTTTAAGATTATTACTAGTCAGATATATTCTTGTGCGGTGAATAGGGCGTGTTGAGACCAGTTCTCTGAGCAAGGAGTAGGTCTTGTCTATTACATATTGGGTTTATGGAACGGTATCTGAGCTAATTTGAAACCCTTGTTTTATGTATCACCCCACCTCACCTTTCCCGTTAAGCAGCCATAGTGTGTTTTCTGCATGTGTGACTCTGTTCTGTTTTGTAATTCAGTTCAAGTGTAACGGTTTTGACATTCCCTCTATAAGTGATACCTTATGAGAAGTGTCCTTTTCTGTGTGACTTATTTCACTTAGAATCGTCGTACCTAAATCCACTCATCATGCTGCTACTAGCCTTATGACATTGATTTCATGGCTGAGTGATATTCCATTGTACATAAGGACCACAACTTCTTTATCCATTTTTCCCTTTCCTGGGATATTGAAGGTGGAATGAAGTGGAGGTCCTTGTCAACAGAGCAGCCCTAAACTTTGGGGTGCTTGTGTCTTGCTGATTTTTCATTTTCCCAATTTATACCCCCATGAGTGGAAGTGCCCTATGCTCTCTAAGCTGTGTTTTTTAGATGTTTCAGGACACACCGTACACTTCTCCAGAGTGGCTGTTGGCAATTTACATCCCGCCCATCAGTGTAGCAAGGCTCCCATTTCTCCATGGCCTGTCCTGCATTTCTGGTTTTGAGACTTTTTTCAGCATGGCCCTTTTGACCGATGGGTAGCGAGTCTTCTTTGTAGCGCTGATTTGCCTTTCCAGGTTGCTTGGTTGGCCAAAAAGGGCGTATGCGTTTTTTCCTGAATATATTCAGGAAAAAACGCATACGCCCTTTTTGGCCAAGGGCATCATTGTCAACGTTTTGCCGCTTTTCATGTGCTTTAAAGGCGATTCGAATCTACCTCCTGAAATCTGTTTCCTGCAATTCTGCCTTGATTTCAAATCCTCTTCTTTGCCTTCCCTCCATATATTTGTGGACGAGAGTTATCATTTATAACTCTGCAGGTTTGTGAATTGCAGTGCCCTGAAGCTCCATTTTACAACTCGCTTTTTTGGGAGCTGGCCGCAAAAACACTGGATGGCTTCAGGCCCTGTTCTGGTTCCGGGGGGGATGATGAGCCTGTGGTTAATTCTTCTTCCTGATGGGAAAATAGAGTGACCTGTGCCTGTCCCAACAACAAGAGCTAGTCTCTCACTGGTTCCCCGTCTTCCCGTTCATCCTCAGGACAAATTGCAACCTGTACGGAACAGGAGGTTAAAGGTGCTGATGCTCCAAGTAGGGAGATTGTTAGTAAAGCGGCTGGAATGGCGAACCCGGGCACAAGGAGAAGAGAAATGAGGTGCGTTTTAGAAGCCTTTCCCCATCACATGGTGTACCCTCTTTTTGTTTTCTCATGCATGTTTTCGATGTAGGAATATGCCCTTGAACCTGGAGATTTGGGACCCATGCGATGGGTACCACGCAGTATTACTTTAAAGGGTCTGCGTTTGCTCACCCAACCTCACCAAAACTCTCAGCCCCAAGAGTGTCCACCCTTATGTCTCATCCAGCTGTGGGTCTAGATATGGTCAATCCAGGTTGCATCACAGCCCCTGAACGCATTGTGTAAGAATTTCTCCCTCTTTCATTGTCTTTGTTTCATGGGTTTGTAAAAGTAATTTATTTTTATAATGGGGTTTAGCTGCTTTTCACTGCTGTGTTTATGCCGCTTTACACCCACTTGACACACTAACAGAGAGATATCAATACATAGGCTTTAAGATTATTACTAGTCAGATATATTCTTGTGCGGTGAATAGGGCGTGTTGAGACCAGTTCTCTGAGCAAGGAGTAGGTCTTGTCTATTACATATTGGGTTTATGGAACGGTATCTGAGCTAATTTGAAACCCTTGTTTTATGTATCACCCCACCTCACCTTTCCCGTTAAGCAGCCATAGTGTGTTTTCTGCATGTGTGACTCTGTTCTGTTTTGTAATTCAGTTCAAGTGTAACGGTTTTTACATTCCCTCTATAAGTGATACCTTATGAGAAGTGTCCTTTTCTGTGTGACTTATTTCACTTAGAATCGTCGTACCTAAATCCACTCATCATGCTGCTACTAGCCTTATGACATTGATTTCATGGCTGAGTGATATTCCATTGTACATAAGGACCACAACTTCTTTATCCATTTTTCCCTTTCCTGGGATATTGAAGGTGGAATGAAGTGGAGGTCCTTGTCAACAGAGCAGCCCTAAACTTTGGGGTGCTTGTGTCTTGCTGATTTTTCATTTTCCCAATTTATACCCCCATGAGTGGAAGTGCCCTATGCTCTCTAAGCTGTGTTTTTTAGATGTTTCAGGACACACCGTACACTTCTCCAGAGTGGCTGTTGGCAATTTACATCCCGCCCATCAGTGTAGCAAGGCTCCCATTTCTCCATGGCCTGTCCTGCATTTCTGCTTTTGAGACTTTTTTCAGCATGGCCCTTTTGACCGATGGGTAGCGAGTCTTCTTTGTAGCGCTGATTTGCCTTTCCAGGTTGCTTGGTTGGCCAAAAAGGGCGTATGCGTTTTTTCCTGAATATATTCAGGAAAAAACGCATACGCCCTTTTTGGCCAAGGGCATCATTGTCAACGTTTTGCCGCTTTTCATGTGCTTTAAAGGCGATTCGAATCTACCTCCTGAAATCTGTTTCCTGCAATTCTGCCTTGATTTCAAATCCTCTTCTTTGCCTTCCCTCCATATATTTGTGGACGAGAGTTATCATTTATAACTCTGCAGGTTTGTGAATTGCAGTGCCCTGAAGCTCCATTTTACAACTCGCTTTTTTGGGAGCTGGCCGCAAAAGCACTGGATGGCTTCAGGCCCTTTTCTGGTTCCGGGGGGGATGATGAGCCTGTGGTTAATTCTTCTTCCTGATGGGAAAATAGAGTGACCTGTGCCTGTCCCAACAACAAGAGCTAGTCTCTCACTGGTTCCCCGTCTTCCCGTTCATCCTCAGGACAAATTGCAACCTGTACGGAACAGGAGGTTAAAGGTGCTGATGCTCCAAGTAGGGAGATTGCTAGGAAAGCGGCTGGAATGGCGACCCCGGGCACAAGGAGAAGAGAAATGAGGTGCGTTTTAGAAACCTTTCCCCATCACATGGTGTACCATCTTTGTGTTTTCTCATGCATGTTTTCGATGTAGGAATATGCCCTTGAAACTGGAGATTTGGGACCCATGCGATGGGTACCACGCAGTATTACTTTAAAGGGTCTGCGTTTGCTCACCCAACCTCACCAAACCTCTCAGCCCCAAGAGTGTCCACCCTTATGTCTCATCCAGCTGTGGGTCTAGATATGGTCAATCCAGGTTGCATCACAGCCCCTGAACGCATTGTGTAAGAATTTCTCTCTCTTTCACTGTCTATGTTTCATGGGTTTGTAAAAGTAATTTATTTTTATAATGGGGTTTAGCTGGTTTTCACTGCTGTGTTTATGCCGCTTTACACCCACTTGACACACTAACAGAGAGATATCAATACATAGGTTTTAAGATTATTACTAGTCAGATATATTCTTGTGCGGTGAATAGGGTGTGTTGAGTCCAGTTCTCTGAGCAAGGAGTAGGTCTTGTCTATTACATATTGGGTTTATGGAACGGTATCTGAGCTAATTTGAAACCCTTGTTTTATGTATCACCCCACCTCACCTTTCCCGTTAAGCAGCCATAGTGTGTTTTCTGCATGTGTGACTCTGTTCTGTTTTGTAATTCAGTTCAAGTGTAACGGTTTTTACATTCCCTCTATAAGTGATACCTTATGAGAAGTGTCCTTTTCTGTGTGACTTATTTCACTTAGAATCGTCGTACCTAAATCCACTCATCATGCTGCTACTAGCCTTATGACATTGATTTCATGGCTGAGTGATATTCCATTGTACATAAGGACCACAACTTCTTTATCCATTTTTCCCTTTCCTGGGATATTGAAGGTGGAATGAAGTGGAGGTCCTTGTCAACAGAGCAGCCCTAAACTTTGGGGTGCTTGTGTCTTGCTGATTTTTCATTTTCCCAATTTATACCCCCATGAGTGGAAGTGCCCTATGCTCTCTAAGCTGTGTTTTTCAGATGTTTCAGGACACACCGTACACTTCTCCAGAGTGGCTGTTGGCAATTTACATCCCGCCCATCAGTGTAGCAAGTCTCCCTTTTCTCCATGGCCTGTCCTGCATTTTTGGTTTTGAGACTTTTTTCAGCATGGCCCTTTTGACCAATGGGTAGCGAGTCTTCTTCGTAGCGCTGATTTGCCTTTCCAGGTTGCTTGGTTGGCCAAAAAGGGCGTATGCGTTTTTTCCTGAATATATTCAGGAAAAAACGCATACGCCCTTTTTGGCCAAGGGCATCATTGTCAACGTTTTGCCGCTTTTCATGTGCTTTAAAGGCGATTCGAATCTACCTCCTGAAATCTGTTTCCTGCAATTCTGCCTTGATTTCAAATCCTCTTCTTTGCCTTCCCTCAATATATTTGTGGACGAGAGTTATCATTTATAACTCTGCAGGTTTGTGAATTGCAGTGCCCTGAAGCTCCATTTTACAACTCGCTTTTTTGGGAGCTGGCCGCAAAAGCGCAGGATGGCTTCAGGCCCTGTTCTGCTTCTGGGGTGGAGGATGAGCCTGTGGTTAATTCTTCTTCCTGATGGGAAAATAGAGTGACCTGTGCCTGTCTCAACAACAAGAGCTAGTCTCTCACTGGTTCCCCGTCTTCCCGTTCATCCTCAGGACAAATTGCAACCTGTACGGAACAGGAGGTTAAAGGTGCTGATGCTCCAAGTAGGGAGATTGCTAGGAAAGCGGCTGGAATGGCGACCCCGGGCACAAGGAGAAGAGAAATGAGGTGCGTTTTAGAAACCTTTCCCCATCACATGGTGTACCATCTTTGTGTTTTCTCATGCATGTTTTCGATGTAGGAATATGCCCTTGAAACTGGAGATTTGGGACCCATGCGATGGGTACCACGCAGTATTACTTTAAAGGGTCTGCGTTTGCTCACCCAACCTCACCAAACCTCTCAGCCCCAAGAGTGTCCACCCTTATGTCTGATCCAGCTGTGGGTCTAGATATGGTCAATCCAGGTTGCATCACAGCCCCTGAACGCATTGTGTAAGAATTTCTCTCTCTTTCACTGTCTATGTTTCATGGGTTTGTAAAAGTAATTTATTTTTATAATGGGGTTTAGCTGGTTTTCACTGGTGTGTTTATGCCACTTTACACCCACTTGACACACTAACAGAGAGATATCAATACATAGGTTTTAAGATTATTACTAGTCAGATATATTCTTGTGCGGTGAATAGGGTGTGTTGAGTCCAGTTCTCTGAGCAAGGAGTAGGTCTTGTCTATTACATATTGGGTTTATGGAACGGTATCTGAGCTAATTTGAAACCCTTGTTTTATATATCACCCCACCTCACCTTTCCCGTTAAGCAGCCATAGTGTGTTTTCTGCATGTGTGACTCTGTTCTGTTTTGTAATTCAGTTCAAGTGTAATGGTTTTTACATTCCCTCTATAAGTGATACCTTATGAGAAGTGTCCTTTTCTGTGTGACTTATTTCACTTAGAATCGTCGTACCTAAATCCACTCATCATGCTGCTACTAGCCTTATGACATTGATTTCATGGCTGAGTGATATTCCATTGTACATAAGGACCACAACTTCTTTATCCATTTTTCCCTTTCCTGGGATATTGAAGGTGGAATGAAGTGGAGGTCCTTGTCAACAGAGCAGCCCTAAACTTTGGGGTGCTTGTGTCTTGCTGATTTTTCATTTTCCCAATTTATACCCCCATGAGTGGAAGTGCCCTATGCTCTCTAAGCTGTGTTTTTTAGATGTTTCAGGACACACCGTACACTTCTCCAGAGTGGCTGTTGGCAATTTACATCCCGCCCATCAGTGTAGCAAGGCTCCCATTTCTCCATGGCCTGTCCTGCATTTCTGGTTTTGAGACTTTTTTCAGCATGGCCCTTTTGACCAATGGGTAGCGAGTCTTCTTCGTAGCGCTGATTTGCCTTTCCAGGTTGCTTGGTTGGCCAAAAAGGGCGTATGCGTTTTTTCCTGAATATATTCAGGAAAAAACGCATACGCCCTTTTTGGCCAAGGGCATCATTGTCAACGTTTTGCCGCTTTTCATGTGCTTTAAAGGCGATTCGAATCTACCTCCTGAAATCTGTTTCCTGCAATTCTGCCTTGAATTCAAATCGTCTTCTTTGCCTTCCCTCAATATATTTGTGGACGAGAGTTATCATTTATAACTCTGCAGGTTTGTGAATTGCAGTGCCCTGAAGCTCCATTTTACAACTCGCTTTTTTGGGAGCTGGCCGCAAAAGCGCAGGATGGCTTCAGGCCCTGTTCTGCTTCCGGGGTGGAGGATGAGCCTGTGGTTAATTCTTCTTCCTGATGGGAAAATAGAGTGACCTGTGCCTGTCCCAACAACAAGAGCTAGTCTCTCACTGGTTCCCCGTCTTCCCGTTCATCCTCAGGACAAATTGCAACCTGTACGGAACAGGAGGTTAAAGGTGCTGATGCTCCAAGTAGGGAGATTGTTAGTAAAGCGGCTGGAATGGCGAACCCGGGCACAAGGAGAAGAGAAATGAGGTGCGTTTTAGAAACCTTTCCCCATCACATGGTGTACCCTCTTTTTGTTTTCTCATGCATGTTTTCGATGTAGGAATATGCCCTTGAACCTGGAGATTTGGGACCCATGCGATGGGTACCACGCAGTATTACTTTAAAGGGTCTGCGTTTGCTCACCCAACCTCACCAAACCTCTCAGCCCCAAGAGTGTCCACCCTTATGTCTCATCCAGCTGTGGGTCTAGATATGGTCAATCCAGGTTGCATCACAGCCCCTGAACGCATTGTGTAAGAATTTCTCCCTCTTTCATTGTCTTTGTTTCATGGGTTTGTAAAAGTAATTTATTTTTATAATGGGGTTTAGCTGCTTTTCACTGCTGTGTTTATGCCGCTTTACACCCACTTGACACACTAACAGAGAGATATCAATACATAGGTTTTAAGATTATTACTAGTCAGATATATTCTTGTGCGGTGAATAGGGCGTGTTGAGACCAGTTCTCTGAGCAAGGAGTAGGTCTTGTCTATTACATATTGGGTTTATGGAACGGTATCTGAGCTAATTTGAAACCCTTGTTTTATGTATCACCCCACCTCACCTTTCCCGTTAAGCAGCCATAGTGTGTTTTCTGCATGTGTGACTCTGTTCTGTTTTGTAATTCAGTTCAAGTGTAACGGTTTTGACATTCCCTCTATAAGTGATACCTTATGAGAAGTGTCCTTTTCTGTGTGACTTATTTCACTTAGAATCGTCGTACCTAAATCCACTCATCATGCTGCTACTAGCCTTATGACATTGATTTCATGGCTGAGTGATATTCCATTGTACATAAGGACCACAACTTCTTTATCCATTTTTCCCTTTCCTGGGATATTGAAGGTGGAATGAAGTGGAGGTCCTTGTCAACAGAGCAGCCCTAAACTTTGGGGTGCTTGTGTCTTGCTGATTTTTCATTTTCCCAATTTATACCCCCATGAGTGGAAGTGCCCTATGCTCTCTAAGCTGTGTTTTTTAGATGTTTCAGGACACACCGTACACTTCTCCAGAGTGGCTGTTGGCAATTTACATCCCGCCCATCAGTGTAGCAAGGCTCCCATTTCTCCATGGCCTGTCCTGCATTTCTGGTTTTGAGACTTTTTTCAGCATGGCCCTTTTGACCGATGGGTAGCGAGTCTTCTTTGTAGCGCTGATTTGCCTTTCCAGGTTGCTTGGTTGGCCAAAAAGGGCGTATGCGTTTTTTCCTGAATATATTCAGGAAAAAACGCATACGCCCTTTTTGGCCAAGGGCATCATTGTCAACGTTTTGCCGCTTTTCATGTGCTTTAAAGGCGATTCGAATCTACCTCCTGAAATCTGTTTCCTGCAATTCTGCCTTGATTTCAAATCCTCTTCTTTGCCTTCCCTCAATATATTTGTGGACGAGAGTTATCATTTATAACTCTGCAGGTTTGTGAATTGCAGTGCCCTGAAGCTCCATTTTACAACTCGCTTTTTTGGGAGCTGGCCGCAAAAACACTGGATGGCTTCAGGCCCTGTTCTGGTTCCGGGGGGGATGATGAGCCTGTGGTTAATTCTTCTTCCTGATGGGAAAATAGAGTGACCTGTGCCTGTCCCAACAACAAGAGCTAGTCTCTCACTGGTTCCCCGTCTTCCCGTTCATCCTCAGGACAAATTGCAACCTGTACGGAACAGGAGGTTAAAGGTGCTGATGCTCCAAGTAGGGAGATTGTTAGTAAAGCGGCTGGAATGGCGAACCCGGGCACAAGGAGAAGAGAAATGAGGTGCGTTTTAGAAACCTTTCCCCATCACATGGTGTACCCTCTTTTTGTTTTCTCATGCATGTTTTCGATGTAGGAATATGCCCTTGAACCTGGAGATTTGGGACCCATGCGATGGGTACCACGCAGTATTACTTTAAAGGGTCTGCATTTGCTCACCCAACCTCACCAAACCTCTCAGCCCCAAGAGTATCCACCCTTATGTCTGATCCAGCTGTGGGTCTAGATATGGTCAATCCAGGTTGCATCACAGCCCCTGAACGCATTGTGTAAGAATTTCTCTCTCTTTCACTGTCTTTGTTTCATGGGTTTGTAAAAGTAATTTATTTTTATAATGGGGTTTAGCTGGTTTTCACTGCTGTGTTTATGCCGCTTTACACCCACTTGACACACTAACAGAGAGATATCAATACATAGGTTTTAAGATTATTACTAGTCAGATATATTCTTGTGCGGTGAATAGGGCGTGTTGAGACCAGTTCTCTGAGCAAGGAGTAGGTCTTGTCTATTACATATTGGGTTTATGGAACGGTATCTGAGCTAATTTGAAACCCTTGTTTTATGTATCACCCCACCTCACCTTTCCCGTTAAGCAGCCATAGTGTGTTTTCTGCATGTGTGACTCTGTTCTGTTTTGTAATTCAGTTCAAGTGTAACGGTTTTGACATTCCCTCTATAAGTGATACCTTATGAGAAGTGTCCTTTTCTGTGTGACTTATTTCACTTAGAATCGTCGTACCTAAATCCACTCATCATGCTGCTACTAGCCTTATGACATTGATTTCATGGCTGAGTGATATTCCATTGTACATAAGGACCACAACTTCTTTATCCATTTTTCCCTTTCCTGGGATATTGAAGGTGGAATGAAGTGGAGGTCCTTGTCAACAGAGCAGCCCTAAACTTTGGGGTGCTTGTGTCTTGCTGATTTTTCATTTTCCCAATTTATACCCCCATGAGTGGAAGTGCCCTATGCTCTCTAAGCTGTGTTTTTCAGATGTTTCAGGACACACCGTACACTTCTCCAGAGTGGCTGTTGGCAATTTACATCCCGCCCATCAGTGTAGCAAGTCTCCCTTTTCTCCATGGCCTGTCCTGCATTTTTGGTTTTGAGACTTTTTTCAGCATGGCCCTTTTGACCAATGGGTAGCGAGTCTTCTTCGTAGCGCTGATTTGCCTTTCCAGGTTGCTTGGTTGGCCAAAAAGGGCGTATGCGTTTTTTCCTGAATATATTCAGGAAAAAACGCATACGCCCTTTTTGGCCAAGGGCATCATTGTCAACGTTTTGCCGCTTTTCATGTGCTTTAAAGGCGATTCGAATCTACCTCCTGAAATCTGTTTCCTGCAATTCTGCCTTGATTTCAAATCCTCTTCTTTGCCTTCCCTCAATATATTTGTGGACGAGAGTTATCATTTATAACTCTGCAGGTTTGTGAATTGCAGTGCCCTGAAGCTCCATTTTACAACTCGCTTTTTTGGGAGCTGGCCGCAAAAGCGCAGGATGGCTTCAGGCCCTGTTCTGCTTCTGGGGTGGAGGATGAGCCTGTGGTTAATTCTTCTTCCTGATGGGAAAATAGAGTGACCTGTGCCTGTCTCAACAACAAGAGCTAGTCTCTCACTGGTTCCCCGTCTTCCCGTTCATCCTCAGGACAAATTGCAACCTGTACGGAACAGGAGGTTAAAGGTGCTGATGCTCCAAGTAGGGAGATTGCTAGGAAAGCGGCTGGAATGGCGACCCCGGGCACAAGGAGAAGAGAAATGAGGTGCGTTTTAGAAACCTTTCCCCATCACATGGTGTACCATCTTTGTGTTTTCTCATGCATGTTTTCGATGTAGGAATATGCCCTTGAAACTGGAGATTTGGGACCCATGCGATGGGTACCACGCAGTATTACTTTAAAGGGTCTGCGTTTGCTCACCCAACCTCACCAAACCTCTCAGCCCCAAGAGTGTCCACCCTTATGTCTGATCCAGCTGTGGGTCTAGATATGGTCAATCCAGGTTGCATCACAGCCCCTGAACGCATTGTGTAAGAATTTCTCTCTCTTTCACTGTCTATGTTTCATGGGTTTGTAAAAGTAATTTATTTTTATAATGGGGTTTAGCTGGTTTTCACTGGTGTGTTTATGCCACTTTACACCCACTTGACACACTAACAGAGAGATATCAATACATAGGTTTTAAGATTATTACTAGTCAGATATATTCTTGTGCGGTGAATAGGGTGTGTTGAGTCCAGTTCTCTGAGCAAGGAGTAGGTCTTGTCTATTACATATTGGGTTTATGGAACGGTATCTGAGCTAATTTGAAACCCTTGTTTTATATATCACCCCACCTCACCTTTCCCGTTAAGCAGCCATAGTGTGTTTTCTGCATGTGTGACTCTGTTCTGTTTTGTAATTCAGTTCAAGTGTAATGGTTTTTACATTCCCTCTATAAGTGATACCTTATGAGAAGTGTCCTTTTCTGTGTGACTTATTTCACTTAGAATCGTCGTACCTAAATCCACTCATCATGCTGCTACTAGCCTTATGACATTGATTTCATGGCTGAGTGATATTCCATTGTACATAAGGACCACAACTTCTTTATCCATTTTTCCCTTTCCTGGGATATTGAAGGTGGAATGAAGTGGAGGTCCTTGTCAACAGAGCAGCCCTAAACTTTGGGGTGCTTGTGTCTTGCTGATTTTTCATTTTCCCAATTTATACCCCCATGAGTGGAAGTGCCCTATGCTCTCTAAGCTGTGTTTTTTAGATGTTTCAGGACACACCGTACACTTCTCCAGAGTGGCTGTTGGCAATTTACATCCCGCCCATCAGTGTAGCAAGGCTCCCATTTCTCCATGGCCTGTCCTGCATTTCTGGTTTTGAGACTTTTTTCAGCATGGCCCTTTTGACCAATGGGTAGCGAGTCTTCTTCGTAGCGCTGATTTGCCTTTCCAGGTTGCTTGGTTGGCCAAAAAGGGCGTATGCGTTTTTTCCTGAATATATTCAGGAAAAAACGCATACGCCCTTTTTGGCCAAGGGCATCATTGTCAACGTTTTGCCGCTTTTCATGTGCTTTAAAGGCGATTCGAATCTACCTCCTGAAATCTGTTTCCTGCAATTCTGCCTTGAATTCAAATCGTCTTCTTTGCCTTCCCTCAATATATTTGTGGACGAGAGTTATCATTTATAACTCTGCAGGTTTGTGAATTGCAGTGCCCTGAAGCTCCATTTTACAACTCGCTTTTTTGGGAGCTGGCCGCAAAAGCGCAGGATGGCTTCAGGCCCTGTTCTGCTTCCGGGGTGGAGGATGAGCCTGTGGTTAATTCTTCTTCCTGATGGGAAAATAGAGTGACCTGTGCCTGTCCCAACAACAAGAGCTAGTCTCTCACTGGTTCCCCGTCTTCCCGTTCATCCTCAGGACAAATTGCAACCTGTACGGAACAGGAGGTTAAAGGTGCTGATGCTCCAAGTAGGGAGATTGTTAGTAAAGCGGCTGGAATGGCGAACCCGGGCACAAGGAGAAGAGAAATGAGGTGCGTTTTAGAAACCTTTCCCCATCACATGGTGTACCCTCTTTTTGTTTTCTCATGCATGTTTTCGATGTAGGAATATGCCCTTGAACCTGGAGATTTGGGACCCATGCGATGGGTACCACGCAGTATTACTTTAAAGGGTCTGCGTTTGCTCACCCAACCTCACCAAACCTCTCAGCCCCAAGAGTGTCCACCCTTATGTCTCATCCAGCTGTGGGTCTAGATATGGTCAATCCAGGTTGCATCACAGCCCCTGAACGCATTGTGTAAGAATTTCTCCCTCTTTCATTGTCTTTGTTTCATGGGTTTGTAAAAGTAATTTATTTTTATAATGGGGTTTAGCTGCTTTTCACTGCTGTGTTTATGCCGCTTTACACCCACTTGACACACTAACAGAGAGATATCAATACATAGGTTTTAAGATTATTACTAGTCAGATATATTCTTGTGCGGTGAATAGGGCGTGTTGAGACCAGTTCTCTGAGCAAGGAGTAGGTCTTGTCTATTACATATTGGGTTTATGGAACGGTATCTGAGCTAATTTGAAACCCTTGTTTTATGTATCACCCCACCTCACCTTTCCCGTTAAGCAGCCATAGTGTGTTTTCTGCATGTGTGACTCTGTTCTGTTTTGTAATTCAGTTCAAGTGTAACGGTTTTGACATTCCCTCTATAAGTGATACCTTATGAGAAGTGTCCTTTTCTGTGTGACTTATTTCACTTAGAATCGTCGTACCTAAATCCACTCATCATGCTGCTACTAGCCTTATGACATTGATTTCATGGCTGAGTGATATTCCATTGTACATAAGGACCACAACTTCTTTATCCATTTTTCCCTTTCCTGGGATATTGAAGGTGGAATGAAGTGGAGGTCCTTGTCAACAGAGCAGCCCTAAACTTTGGGGTGCTTGTGTCTTGCTGATTTTTCATTTTCCCAATTTATACCCCCATGAGTGGAAGTGCCCTATGCTCTCTAAGCTGTGTTTTTTAGATGTTTCAGGACACACCGTACACTTCTCCAGAGTGGCTGTTGGCAATTTACATCCCGCCCATCAGTGTAGCAAGGCTCCCATTTCTCCATGGCCTGTCCTGCATTTCTGGTTTTGAGACTTTTTTCAGCATGGCCCTTTTGACCGATGGGTAGCGAGTCTTCTTTGTAGCGCTGATTTGCCTTTCCAGGTTGCTTGGTTGGCCAAAAAGGGCGTATGCGTTTTTTCCTGAATATATTCAGGAAAAAACGCATACGCCCTTTTTGGCCAAGGGCATCATTGTCAACGTTTTGCCGCTTTTCATGTGCTTTAAAGGCGATTCGAATCTACCTCCTGAAATCTGTTTCCTGCAATTCTGCCTTGATTTCAAATCCTCTTCTTTGCCTTCCCTCAATATATTTGTGGACGAGAGTTATCATTTATAACTCTGCAGGTTTGTGAATTGCAGTGCCCTGAAGCTCCATTTTACAACTCGCTTTTTTGGGAGCTGGCCGCAAAAACACTGGATGGCTTCAGGCCCTGTTCTGGTTCCGGGGGGGATGATGAGCCTGTGGTTAATTCTTCTTCCTGATGGGAAAATAGAGTGACCTGTGCCTGTCCCAACAACAAGAGCTAGTCTCTCACTGGTTCCCCGTCTTCCCGTTCATCCTCAGGACAAATTGCAACCTGTACGGAACAGGAGGTTAAAGGTGCTGATGCTCCAAGTAGGGAGATTGTTAGTAAAGCGGCTGGAATGGCGAACCCGGGCACAAGGAGAAGAGAAATGAGGTGCGTTTTAGAAACCTTTCCCCATCACATGGTGTACCCTCTTTTTGTTTTCTCATGCATGTTTTCGATGTAGGAATATGCCCTTGAACCTGGAGATTTGGGACCCATGCGATGGGTACCACGCAGTATTACTTTAAAGGGTCTGCATTTGCTCACCCAACCTCACCAAACCTCTCAGCCCCAAGAGTATCCACCCTTATGTCTGATCCAGCTGTGGGTCTAGATATGGTCAATCCAGGTTGCATCACAGCCCCTGAACGCATTGTGTAAGAATTTCTCTCTCTTTCACTGTCTTTGTTTCATGGGTGTTTCAAAGTAATTTATTTTTATAATGGGGTTTAGCTGGTTTTCACTGCTGTGTTTATGCCGCTTTACACCCACTTGACACACTAACAGAGAGATATCAATACATAGGTTTTAAGATTATTACTAGTCAGATATATTCTTGTGCGGTGAATAGGGCGTGTTGAGACCAGTTCTCTGAGCAAGGAGTAGGTCTTGTCTATTACATATTGGGTTTATGGAACGGTATCTGAGCTAATTTGAAACCCTTGTTTTATGTATCACCCCACCTCACCTTTCCCGTTAAGCAGCCATAGTGTGTTTTCTGCATGTGTGACTCTGTTCTGTTTTGTAATTCAGTTCAAGTGTAACGGTTTTGACATTCCCTCTATAAGTGATACCTTATGAGAAGTGTCCTTTTCTGTGTGACTTATTTCACTTAGAATCGTCGTACCTAAATCCACTCATCATGCTGCTACTAGCCTTATGACATTGATTTCATGGCTGAGTGATATTCCATTGTACATAAGGACCACAACTTCTTTATCCATTTTTCCCTTTCCTGGGATATTGAAGGTGGAATGAAGTGGAGGTCCTTGTCAACAGAGCAGCCCTAAACTTTGGGGTGCTTGTGTCTTGCTGATTTTTCATTTTCCCAATTTATACCCCCATGAGTGGAAGTGCCCTATGCTCTCTAAGCTGTGTTTTTTAGATGTTTCAGGACACACCGTACACTTCTCCAGAGTGGCTGTTGGCAATTTACATCCCGCCCATCAGTGTAGCAAGGCTCCCATTTCTCCATGGCCTGTCCTGCATTTCTGGTTTTGAGACTTTTTTCAGCATGGCCCTTTTGACCGATGGGTAGCGAGACTTCTTTGTAGCGCTGATTTGCCTTTCCAGGTTGCTTGGTTGGCCAAAAAGGGCGTATGCGTTTTTTCCTGAATATATTCAGGAAAAAACGCATACGCCCTTTTTGGCCAAGGGCATCATTGTCAACGTTTTGCCGCTTTTCATGTGCTTTAAAGGCGATTCGAATCTACCTCCTGAAATCTGTTTCCTGCAATTCTGCCTTGATTTCAAATCCTCTTCTTTGCCTTCCCTCAATATATTTGTGGACGAGAGTTATCATTTATAACTCTTCAGGTTTGTGAATTGCAGTGCCCTGAAGCTCCATTTTACAACTCGCTTTTTTGGGAGCTGGCCGCAAAAGCACTGGATGGCTTCAGGCCCTGTTCTGGTTCCGGGGGGGATGATGAGCCTGTGGTTAATTCTTCTTCCTGATGGGAAAATAGAGTGACCTGTGCCTGTCCCAACAACAAGAGCTAGTCTCTCACTGGTTCCCCGTCTTCCCGTTCATCCTCAGGACAAATTGCAACCTGTACGGAACAGGAGGTTAAAGGTGCTGATGCTCCAAGTAGGGAGATTGCTAGGAAAGCGGCTGGAATGGCGACCCCGGGCACAAGGAGAAGAGAAATGAGGTGCGTTTTAGAAACCTTTCCCCATCACATGGTGTACCCTCTTTTTGTTTTCTCATGCATGTTTTCGATGTAGGAATATGCCCTTGAACCTGGAGATTTGGGACCCATGCGATGGGTACCACGCAGTATTACTTTAAAGGGTCTGCGTTTGCTCACCCAACCTCACCAAACCTCTCAGCCCCAAGAGTGTCCACCCTTATGTCTCATCCAGCTGTGGGTCTAGATATGGTCAATCCAGGTTGCATCACAGCCCCTGAACGCATTGTGTAAGAATTTCTCCCTCTTTCATTGTCTTTGTTTCATGGGTTTGTAAAAGTAATTTATTTTTATAATGGGGTTTAGCTGCTTTTCACTGCTGTGTTTATGCCGCTTTACACCCACTTGACACACTAACAGAGAGATATCAATACATAGGTTTTAAGATTATTACTAGTCAGATATATTCTTGTGCGGTGAATAGGGCGTGTTGAGACCAGTTCTCTGAGGAAGGAGTAGGTCTTGTCTATTACATATTGGGTTTATGGAACGGTATCTGAGCTAATTTGAAACCCTTGTTTTATGTATCACCCCACCTCACCTTTCCCGTTAAGCAGCCATAGTGTGTTTTCTGCATGTGTGACTCTGTTCTGTTTTGTAATTCAGTTCAAGTGTAACGGTTTTGACATTCCCTCTATAAGTGATACCTTATGAGAAGTGTCCTTTTCTGTGTGACTTATTTCACTTAGAATCGTCGTACCTAAATCCACTCATCATGCTGCTACTAGCCTTATGACATTGATTTCATGGCTGAGTGATATTCCATTGTACATAAGGACCACAACTTCTTTATCCATTTTTCCCTTTCCTGGGATATTGAAGGTGGAATGAAGTGGAGGTCCTTGTCAACAGAGCAGCCCTAAACTTTGGGGTGCTTGTGTCTTGCTGATTTTTCATTTTCCCAATTTATACCCCCATGAGTGGAAGTGCCCTATGCTCTCTAAGCTGTGTTTTTTAGATGTTTCAGGACACACCGTACACTTCTCCAGAGTGGCTGTTGGCAATTTACATCCCGCCCATCAGTGTAGCAAGGCTCCCATTTCTCCATGGCCTGTCCTGCATTTCTGCTTTTGAGACTTTTTTCAGCATGGCCCTTTTGACCGATGGGTAGCGAGTCTTCTTTGTAGCGCTGATTTGCCTTTCCAGGTTGCTTGGTTGGCCAAAAAGGGCGTATGCGTTTTTTCCTGAATATATTCAGGAAAAAACGCATACGCCCTTTTTGGCCAAGGGCATCATTGTCAACGTTTTGCCGCTTTTCATGTGCTTTAAAGGCGATTCGAATCTACCTCCTGAAATCTGTTTCCTGCAATTCTGCCTTGATTTCAAATCCTCTTCTTTGCCTTCCCTCAATATATTTGTGGACGAGAGTTATCATTTATAACTCTGCAGGTTTGTGAATTGCAGTGCCCTGAAGCTCCATTTTACAACTCGCTTTTTTGGGAGCTGGCCGCAAAAACACTGGATGGCTTCAGGCCCTGTTCTGGTTCCGGGGGGGATGATGAGCCTGTGGTTAATTCTTCTTCCTGATGGGAAAATAGAGTGACCTGTGCCTGTCCCAACAACAAGAGCTAGTCTCTCACTGGTTCCCCGTCTTCCCGTTCATCCTCAGGACAAATTGCAACCTGTACGGAACAGGAGGTTAAAGGTGCTGATGCTCCAAGTAGGGAGATTGTTAGTAAAGCGGCTGGAATGGCGAACCCGGGCACAAGGAGAAGAGAAATGAGGTGCGTTTTAGAAACCTTTCCCCATCACATGGTGTACCCTCTTTTTGTTTTCTCATGCATGTTTTCGATGTAGGAATATGCCCTTGAACCTGGAGATTTGGGACCCATGCGATGGGTACCACGCAGTATTACTTTAAAGGGTCTGCATTTGCTCACCCAACCTCACCAAACCTCTCAGCCCCAAGAGTATCCACCCTTATGTCTGATCCAGCTGTGGGTCTAGATATGGTCAATCCAGGTTGCATCACAGCCCCTGAACGCATTGTGTAAGAATTTCTCTCTCTTTCACTGTCTTTGTTTCATGGGTTTGTAAAAGTAATTTATTTTTATAATGGGGTTTAGCTGGTTTTCACTGCTGTGTTTATGCCGCTTTACACCCACTTGACACACTAACAGAGAGATATCAATACATAGGTTTTAAGATTATTACTAGTCAGATATATTCTTGTGCGGTGAATAGGGCGTGTTGAGACCAGTTCTCTGAGCAAGGAGTAGGTCTTGTCTATTACATATTGGGTTTATGGAACGGTATCTGAGCTAATTTGAAACCCTTGTTTTATGTATCACCCCACCTCACCTTTCCCGTTAAGCAGCCATAGTGTGTTTTCTGCATGTGTGACTCTGTTCTGTTTTGTAATTCAGTTCAAGTGTAACGGTTTTGACATTCCCTCTATAAGTGATACCTTATGAGAAGTGTCCTTTTCTGTGTGACTTATTTCACTTAGAATCGTCGTACCTAAATCCACTCATCATGCTGCTACTAGCCTTATGACATTGATTTCATGGCTGAGTGATATTCCATTGTACATAAGGACCACAACTTCTTTATCCATTTTTCCCTTTCCTGGGATATTGAAGGTGGAATGAAGTGGAGGTCCTTGTCAACAGAGCAGCCCTAAACTTTGGGGTGCTTGTGTCTTGCTGATTTTTCATTTTCCCAATTTATACCCCCATGAGTGGAAGTGCCCTATGCTCTCTAAGCTGTGTTTTTTAGATGTTTCAGGACACACCGTACACTTCTCCAGAGTGGCTGTTGGCAATTTACATCCCGCCCATCAGTGTAGCAAGGCTCCCATTTCTCCATGGCCTGTCCTGCATTTCTGGTTTTGAGACTTTTTTCAGCATGGCCCTTTTGACCGATGGGTAGCGAGACTTCTTTGTAGCGCTGATTTGCCTTTCCAGGTTGCTTGGTTGGCCAAAAAGGGCATATGCGTTTTTTCCTGAATATATTCAGGAAAAAACGCATATGCCCTTTTTGGCCAAGGGCATCATTGTCAACGTTTTGCCGCTTTTCATGTGCTTTAAAGGCGATTCGAATCTACCTCCTGAAATCTGTTTCCTGCAATTCTGCCTTGATTTCAAATCCTCTTCTTTGCCTTCCCTCAATATATTTGTGGACGAGAGTTATCATTTATAACTCTTCAGGTTTGTGAATTGCAGTGCCCTGAAGCTCCATTTTACAACTCGCTTTTTTGGGAGCTGGCCGCAAAAGCACTGGATGGCTTCAGGCCCTGTTCTGGTTCCGGGGGGGATGATGAGCCTGTGGTTAATTCTTCTTCCTGATGGGAAAATAGAGTGACCTGTGCCTGTCCCAACAACAAGAGCTAGTCTCTCACTGGTTCCCCGTCTTCCCGTTCATCCTCAGGACAAATTGCAACCTGTACGGAACAGGAGGTTAAAGGTGCTGATGCTCCAAGTAGGGAGATTGCTAGGAAAGCGGCTGGAATGGCGACCCCGGGCACAAGGAGAAGAGAAATGAGGTGCGTTTTAGAAACCTTTCCCCATCACATGGCGTACCCTCTTTTTGTTTTCTCATGCATGTTTTCGATGTAGGAATATGCCCTTGAACCTGGAGATTTGGGACCCATGCGATGGGTACCACGCAGTATTACTTTAAAGGGTCTGCGTTTGCTCACCCAACCTCACCAAACCTCTCAGCCCCAAGAGTGTCCACCCTTATGTCTCATCCAGCTGTGGGTCTAGATATGGTCAATCCAGGTTGCATCACAGCCCCTGAACGCATTGTGTAAGAATTTCTCCCTCTTTCATTGTCTTTGTTTCATGGGTTTGTAAAAGTAATTTATTTTTATAATGGGGTTTAGCTGCTTTTCACTGCTGTGTTTATGCCGCTTTACACCCACTTGACACACTAACAGAGAGATATCAATACATAGGTTTTAAGATTATTACTAGTCAGATATATTCTTGTGCGGTGAATAGGGCGTGTTGAGACCAGTTCTCTGAGGAAGGAGTAGGTCTTGTCTATTACATATTGGGTTTATGGAACGGTATCTGAGCTAATTTGAAACCCTTGTTTTATGTATCACCCCACCTCACCTTTCCCGTTAAGCAGCCATAGTGTGTTTTCTGCATGTGTGACTCTGTTCTGTTTTGTAATTCAGTTCAAGTGTAACGGTTTTGACATTCCCTCTATAAGTGATACCTTATGAGAAGTGTCCTTTTCTGTGTGACTTATTTCACTTAGAATCGTCGTACCTAAATCCACTCATCATGCTGCTACTAGCCTTATGACATTGATTTCATGGCTGAGTGATATTCCATTGTACATAAGGACCACAACTTCTTTATCCATTTTTCCCTTTCCTGGGATATTGAAGGTGGAATGAAGTGGAGGTCCTTGTCAACAGAGCAGCCCTAAACTTTGGGGTGCTTGTGTCTTGCTGATTTTTCATTTTCCCAATTTATACCCCCATGAGTGGAAGTGCCCTATGCTCTCTAAGCTGTGTTTTTTAGATGTTTCAGGACACACCGTACACTTCTCCAGAGTGGCTGTTGGCAATTTACATCCCGCCCATCAGTGTAGCAAGGCTCCCATTTCTCCATGGCCTGTCCTGCATTTCTGGTTTTGAGACTTTTTTCAGCATGGCCCTTTTGACCGATGGGTAGCGAGTCTTCTTTGTAGCGCTGATTTGCCTTTCCAGGTTGCTTGGTTGGCCAAAAAGGGCGTATGCGTTTTTTCCTGAATATATTCAGGAAAAAACGCATACGCCCTTTTTGGCCAAGGGCATCATTGTCAACGTTTTGCCGCTTTTCATGTGCTTTAAAGGCGATTCGAATCTACCTCCTGAAATCTGTTTCCTGCAATTCTGCCTTGATTTCAAATCCTCTTCTTTGCCTTCCCTCAATATATTTGTGGACGAGAGTTATCATTTATAACTCTTCAGGTTTGTGAATTGCAGTGCCCTGAAGCTCCATTTTACAACTCGCTTTTTTGGGAGCTGGCCGCAAATGCGCAGGATGGCTTTAGGCCCTGTTCTGGTTCCGGGGGGGATGATGAGCCTGTGGTTAATTCTTCTTCCTGATGGGAAAATAGAGTGACCTGTGCCTGTCCCAACAACAAGAGCTAGTCTCTCACTGGTTCCCCGTCTTCCCGTTCATCCTCAGGACAAATTGCAACCTGTACGGAACAGGAGGTTAAAGGTGCTGATGCTCCAAGTAGGGAGATTGTTAGTAAAGCGGCTGGAATGGCGAACCCGGGCACAAGGAGAAGAGAAATGAGGTGCGTTTTAGAAACCTTTCCCCATCACATGGTGTACCCTCTTTTTGTTTTCTCATGCATGTTTTCGATGTAGGAATATGCCCTTGAACCTGGAGATTTGGGACCCATGCGATGGGTACCACGCAGTATTACTTTAAAGGGTCTGCATTTGCTCACCCAACCTCACCAAACCTCTCAGCCCCAAGAGTATCCACCCTTATGTCTGATCCAGCTGTGGGTCTAGATATGGTCAATCCAGGTTGCATCACAGCCCCTGAACGCATTGTGTAAGAATTTCTCTCTCTTTCACTGTCTTTGTTTCATGGGTTTGTAAAAGTAATTTATTTTTATAATGGGGTTTAGCTGCTTTTCACTGCTGTGTTTATGCCGCTTTACACCCACTTGACACACTAACAGAGAGATATCAATACATAGGTTTTAAGATTATTACTAGTCAGATATATTCTTGTGCGGTGAATAGGGTGTGTTGAGTCCAGTTCTCTGAGCAAGGAGTAGGTCTTGTCTATTACATATTGGGTTTATGGAACGGTATCTGAGCTAATTTGAAACCCTTGTTTTATGTATCACCCCACCTCACCTTTCCCGTTAAGCAGCCATAGTGTGTTTTCTGCATGTGTGACTCTGTTCTGTTTTGTAATTCAGTTCAAGTGTAACGGTTTTGACATTCCCTCTATAAGTGATACCTTATGAGAAGTGTCCTTTTCTGTGTGACTTATTTCACTTAGAATCGTCGTACCTAAATCCACTCATCATGCTGCTACTAGCCTTATGACATTGATTTCATGGCTGAGTGATATTCCATTGTACATAAGGACCACAACTTCTTTATCCATTTTTCCCTTTCCTGGGATATTGAAGGTGGAATGAAGTGGAGGTCCTTGTCAACAGAGCAGCCCTAAACTTTGGGGTGCTTGTGTCTTGCTGATTTTTCATTTTCCCAATTTATACCCCCATGAGTGGAAGTGCCCTATGCTCTCTAAGCTGTGTTTTTTAGATGTTTCAGGACACACCGTACACTTCTCCAGAGTGGCTGTTGGCAATTTACATCCCGCCCATCAGTGTAGCAAGGCTCCCATTTCTCCATGGCCTGTCCTGCATTTCTGGTTTTGAGACTTTTTTCAGCATGGCCCTTTTGACCGATGGGTAGCGAGTCTTCTATGTAGCGCTGATTTGCATTTCCAGGTTGCTTGGTTGGCCAAAAAGGGCGTATGCGTTTTTTCCTGAATATATTCAGGAAAAAACGCATACGCCCTTTTTGGCCAAGGGCATCATTGTCAACGTTTTGCCGCTTTTCATGTGCTTTAAAGGCGATTCGAATCTACCTCCTGAAATCTGTTTCCTGCAATTCTGCCTTGATTTCAAATCCTCTTCTTTGCCTTCCCTCAATATATTTGTGGACGAGAGTTATCATTTATAACTCTGCAGGTTTGTGAATTGCAGTGCCCTGAAGCTCCATTTTACAACTCGCTTTTTTGGGAGCTGGCCGCAAAAGCACTGGATGGCTTCAGGCCCTGTTCTGGTTCCGGGGGGTATGATGAGCCTGTGGTTAATTCTTCTTCCTGATGGGAAAATAGAGTGACCTGTGCCTGTCTCAACAACAAGAGCTAGTCTCTCACTGGTTCCACGTCTTCCCGTTCATCCTCAGGACAAATTGCAACCTGTACGGAACAGGAGGTTAAAGGTGCTGATGCTCCAAGTAGGGAGATTGTTAGTAAAGCGGCTGGAATGGCGAACCCGGGCACAAGGAGAAGAGAAATGAGGTGCGTTTTAGAAGCCTTTCCCCATCACATGGTGTACCCTCTTTTTGTTTTCTCATGCATGTTTTCGATGTAGGAATATGCCCTTGAACCTGGAGATTTGGGACCCATGCGATGGGTACCACGCAGTATTACTTTAAAGGGTCTGCGTTTGCTCACCCAACCTCACCAAAACTCTCAGCCCCAAGAGTGTCCACCCTTATGTCTCATCCAGCTGTGGGTCTAGATATGGTCAATCCAGGTTGCATCACAGCCCCTGAACGCATTGTGTAAGAATTTCTCCCTCTTTCATTGTCTTTGTTTCATGGGTTTGTAAAAGTAATTTATTTTTATAATGGGGTTTAGCTGCTTTTCACTGCTGTGTTTATGCCGCTTTACACCCACTTGACACACTAACAGAGAGATATCAATACATAGGTTTTAAGATTATTACTAGTCAGATATATTCTTGTGCGGTGAATAGGGCGTGTTGAGACCAGTTCTCTGAGCAAGGAGTAGGTCTTGTCTATTACATATTGGGTTTATGGAACGGTATCTGAGCTAATTTGAAACCCTTGTTTTATGTATCACCCCACCTCACCTTTCCCGTTAAGCAGCCATAGTGTGTTTTCTGCATGTGTGACTCTGTTCTGTTTTGTAATTCAGTTCAAGTGTAACGGTTTTGACATTCCCTCTATAAGTGATACCTTATGAGAAGTGTCCTTTTCTGTGTGACTTATTTCACTTAGAATCGTCGTACCTAAATCCACTCATCATGCTGCTACTAGCCTTATGACATTGATTTCATGGCTGAGTGATATTCCATTGTACATAAGGACCACAACTTCTTTATCCATTTTTCCCTTTCCTGGGATATTGAAGGTGGAATGAAGTGGAGGTCCTTGTCAACAGAGCAGCCCTAAACTTTGGGGTGCTTGTGTCTTGCTGATTTTTCATTTTCCCAATTTATACCCCCATGAGTGGAAGTGCCCTATGCTCTCTAAGCTGTGTTTTTCAGATGTTTCAGGACACACCGTACACTTCTCCAGAGTGGCTGTTGGCAATTTACATCCCGCCCATCAGTGTAGCAAGTCTCCCTTTTCTCCATGGCCTGTCCTGCATTTTTGGTTTTGAGACTTTTTTCAGCATGGCCCTTTTGACCAATGGGTAGCGAGTCTTCTTCGTAGCGCTGATTTGCCTTTCCAGGTTGCTTGGTTGGCCAAAAAGGCCGTATGCGTTTTTTCCTGAATATATTCAGGAAAAAACGCATACGCCCTTTTTGGCCAAGGGCATCATTGTCAACGTTTTGCCGCTTTTCATGTGCTTTAAAGGCGATTCGAATCTACCTCCTGAAATCTGTTTCCTGCAATTCTGCCTTGATTTCAAATCCTCTTCTTCGCCTTCCCTCAATATATTTGTGGACGAGAGTTATCATTTATATCTCTGCAGGTTTGTGAATTGCAGTGCCCTGAAGCTCCATTTTACAACTCGCTTTTTTGGGAGCTCGCCGCAAAAGCACTGGATGGCTTCAGGCCCTGTTCTGGTTCCGGGGGGGATGATGAGCCTGTGGTTAATTCTTCTTCCTGATGGGAAAATAGAGTGACCTGTGCCTGTCCCAACAACAAGAGCTAGTCTCTCACTGGTTCCCCGTCTTCCCGTTCATCCTCAGGACAAATTGCAACCTGTACGGAACAGGAGGTTAAAGGTGCTGATGCTCCAAGTAGGGAGATTGTTAGTAAAGCGGCTGGAATGGCGAACCCGGGCACAAGGAGAAGAGAAATGAGGTGCGTTTTAGAAACCTTTCCCCATCACATGGTGTACCCTCTTTTTGTTTTCTCATGCATGTTTTCGATGTAGGAATATGCCCTTGAACCTGGAGATTTGGGACCCATGCGATGGGTACCACGCAGTATTACTTTAAAGGGTCTGCGTTTGCTCACCCAACCTCACCAAACCTCTCAGCCCCAAGAGTGTCCACCCTCATGTCTCATCCAGCTGTGGGTCTAGATATGGTCAATCCAGGTTGCATCACAGCCCCTGAACGCATTGTGTAAGAATTTCTCTCTCTTTCATTGTCTTTGTTTCATGGGTTTGTAAAAGTAATTTAATTTTATAATGGGGTTTAGCTGGTTTTCACTGCTGTGTTTATGCCGCTTTACACCCACTTGACACACTAACAGAGAGATATCAATACATAGGTTTTAAGATTATTACTAGTCAGATATATTCTTGTGCGGTGAATAGGGCGTGTTGAGACCAGTTCTCTGAGCAAGGAGTAGGTCTTGTCTATTACATATTGGGTTTATGGAACGGTATCTGAGCTAATTTGAAACCCTTGTTTTATGTATCACCCCACCTCACCTTTCCCGTTAAGCAGCCATAGTGTGTTTTCTGCATGTGTGACTCTGTTCTGTTTTGTAATTCAGTTCAAGTGTAACGGTTTTTACATTCCCTCTATAAGTGATACCTTATGAGAAGTGTCCTTTTCTGTGTGAGTTATTTCACTTAGAATCGTCGTACCTAAATCCACTCATCATGCTGCTACTAGCCTTATGACATTGATTTCATGGCTGAGTGATATTCCATTGTACATAAGGACCACAACTTCTTTATCCATTTTTCCCTTTCCTGGGATATTGAAGGTGGAATGAAGTGGAGGTCCTTGTCAACAGAGCAGCCCTAAACTTTGGGGTGCTTGTGTCTTGCTGATTTTTCATTTTCCCAATTTATACCCCCATGAGTGGAAGTGCCCTATGCTCTCTAAGCTGTGTTTTTCAGATGTTTCAGGACACACCGTACACTTCTCCAGAGTGGCTGTTGGCAATTTACATCCCGCCCATCAGTGTAGCAAGTCTCCCTTTTCTCCATGGCCTGTCCTGCATTTTTGGTTTTGAGACTTTTTTCAGCATGGCCCTTTTGACCAATGGGTAGCGAGTCTTCTTCGTAGCGCTGATTTGCCTTTCCAGGTTGCTTGGTTGGCCAAAAAGGCCGTATGCGTTTTTTCCTGAATATATTCAGGAAAAAACGCATACGCCCTTTTTGGCCAAGGGCATCATTGTCAACGTTTTGCCGCTTTTCATGTGCTTTAAAGGCGATTCGAATCTACCTCCTGAAATCTGTTTCCTGCAATTCTGCCTTGATTTCAAATCCTCTTCTTCGCCTTCCCTCAATATATTTGTGGACGAGAGTTATCATTTATATCTCTGCAGGTTTGTGAATTGCAGTGCCCTGAAGCTCCATTTTACAACTCGCTTTTTTGGGAGCTCGCCGCAAAAGCACTGGATGGCTTCAGGCCCTGTTCTGGTTCCGGGGGGGATGATGAGCCTGTGGTTAATTCTTCTTCCTGATGGGAAAATAGAGTGACCTGTGCCTGTCCCAACAACAAGAGCTAGTCTCTCACTGGTTCCCCGTCTTCCCGTTCATCCTCAGGACAAATTGCAACCTGTACGGAACAGGAGGTTAAAGGTGCTGATGCTCCAAGTAGGGAGATTGTTAGTAAAGCGGCTGGAATGGCGAACCCGGGCACAAGGAGAAGAGAAATGAGGTGCGTTTTAGAAACCTTTCCCCATCACATGGTGTACCCTCTTTTTGTTTTCTCATGCATGTTTTCGATGTAGGAATATGCCCTTGAACCTGGAGATTTGGGACCCATGCGATGGGTACCACGCAGTATTACTTTAAAGGGTCTGCGTTTGCTCACCCAACCTCACCAAACCTCTCAGCCCCAAGAGTGTCCACCCTCATGTCTCATCCAGCTGTGGGTCTAGATATGGTCAATCCAGGTTGCATCACAGCCCCTGAACGCATTGTGTAAGAATTTCTCTCTCTTTCATTGTCTTTGTTTCATGGGTTTGTAAAAGTAATTTAATTTTATAATGGGGTTTAGCTGGTTTTCACTGCTGTGTTTATGCCGCTTTACACCCACTTGACACACTAACAGAGAGATATCAATACATAGGTTTTAAGATTATTACTAGTCAGATATATTCTTGTGCGGTGAATAGGGCGTGTTGAGACCAGTTCTCTGAGCAAGGAGTAGGTCTTGTCTATTACATATTGGGTTTATGGAACGGTATCTGAGCTAATTTGAAACCCTTGTTTTATGTATCACCCCACCTCACCTTTCCCGTTAAGCAGCCATAGTGTGTTTTCTGCATGTGTGACTCTGTTCTGTTTTGTAATTCAGTTCAAGTGTAACGGTTTTGACATTCCCTCTATAAGTGATACCTTATGAGAAGTGTCCTTTTCTGTGTGACTTATTTCACTTAGAATCGTCGTACCTAAATCCACTCATCATGCTGCTACTAGCCTTATGACATTGATTTCATGGCTGAGTGATATTCCATTGTACATAAGGACCACAACTTCTTTATCCATTTTTCCCTTTCCTGGGATATTGAAGGTGGAATGAAGTGGAGGTCCTTGTCAACAGAGCAGCCCTAAACTTTGGGGTGCTTGTGTCTTGCTGATTTTTCATTTTCCCAATTTATACCCCCATGAGTGGAAGTGCCCTATGCTCTCTAAGCTGTGTTTTTCAGATGTTTCAGGACACACCGTACACTTCTCCAGAGTGGCTGTTGGCAATTTACATCCCGCCCATCAGTGTAGCAAGTCTCCCTTTTCTCCATGGCCTGTCCTGCATTTTTGGTTTTGAGACTTTTTTCAGCATGGCCCTTTTGACCAATGGGTAGCGAGTCTTCTTCGTAGCGCTGATTTGCCTTTCCAGGTTGCTTGGTTGGCCAAAAAGGCCGTATGCGTTTTTTCCTGAATATATTCAGGAAAAAACGCATACGCCCTTTTTGGCCAAGGGCATCATTGTCAACGTTTTGCCGCTTTTCATGTGCTTTAAAGGCGATTCGAATCTACCTCCTGAAATCTGTTTCCTGCAATTCTGCCTTGATTTCAAATCCTCTTCTTCGCCTTCCCTCAATATATTTGTGGACGAGAGTTATCATTTATAACTCTGCAGGTTTGTGAATTGCAGTGCCCTGAAGCTCCATTTTACAACTCGCTTTTTTGGGAGCTCGCCGCAAAAGCACTGGATGGCTTCAGGCCCTGTTCTGGTTCCGGGGGGGATGATGAGCCTGTGGTTAATTCTTCTTCCTGATGGGAAAATAGAGTGACCTGTGCCTGTCCCAACAACAAGAGCTAGTCTCTCACTGGTTCCCCGTCTTCCCGTTCATCCTCAGGACAAATTGCAACCTGTACGGAACAGGAGGTTAAAGGTGCTGATGCTCCAAGTAGGGAGATTGTTAGTAAAGCGGCTGGAATGGCGAACCCGGGCACAAGGAGAAGAGAAATGAGGTGCGTTTTAGAAACCTTTCCCCATCACATGGTGTACCCTCTTTTTGTTTTCTCATGCATGTTTTCGATGTAGGAATATGCCCTTGAACCTGGAGATTTGGGACCCATGCGATGGGTACCACGCAGTATTACTTTAAAGGGTCTGCGTTTGCTCACCCAACCTCACCAAACCTCTCAGCCCCAAGAGTGTCCACCCTCATGTCTCATCCAGCTGTGGGTCTAGATATGGTCAATCCAGGTTGCATCACAGCCCCTGAACGCATTGTGTAAGAATTTCTCTCTCTTTCATTGTCTTTGTTTCATGGGTTTGTAAAAGTAATTTATTTTTATAATGGGGTTTAGCTGGTTTTCACTGCTGTGTTTATGCCGCTTTACACCCACTTGACACACTAACAGAGAGATATCAATACATAGGTTTTAAGATTATTACTAGTCAGATATATTCTTGTGCGGTGAATAGGGTGTGTTGAGTCCAGTTCTCTGAGCAAGGAGTAGGTCTTGTCTATTACATATTGGGTTTATGGAACGGTATCTGAGCTAATTTGAAACCCTTGTTTTATGTATCACCCCACCTCACCTTTCCCGTTAAGCAGCCATAGTGTGTTTTCTGCATGTGTGACTCTGTTCTGTTTTGTAATTCAGTTCAAGTGTAACGGTTTTTACATTCCCTCTATAAGTGATACCTTATGAGAAGTGTCCTTTTCTGTGTGACTTATTTCACTTAGAATCGTCGTACCTAAATCCACTCATCATGCTGCTACTAGCCTTATGACATTGATTTCATGGCTGAGTGATATTCCATTGTACATAAGGACCACAACTTCTTTATCCATTTTTCCCTTTCCTGGGATATGGAAGGTGGAATGAAGTGGAGGTCCTTGTCAACAGAGCAGCCCTAAACTTTGGGGTGCTTGTGTCTTGCTGATTTTTCATTTTCCCAATTTATACCCCCATGAGTGGAAGTGCCCTATGCTCTCTAAGCTGTGTTTTTCAGATGTTTCAGGACACACCGTACACTTCTCCAGAGTGGCTGTTGGCAATTTACATCCCGCCCATCAGTGTAGCAAGTCTCCCTCTTCTCCATGGCCTGTCCTGCATTTTTGGTTTTGAGACTTTTTTCAGCATGGCCGTTTTGACCAATGGGTAGCGAGTCTTCTTCGTAGCGCTGATTTGCCTTTCCAGGTTGCTTGGTTGGCCAAAAAGGCCGTATGCGTTTTTTCCTGAATATATTCAGGAAAAAACGCATACGCCCTTTTTGGCCAAGGGCATCATTGTCAACGTTTTGCCGCTTTTCATGTGCTTTAAAGGCGATTCGAATCTACCTCCTGAAATCTGTTTCCTGCAATTCTGCCTTGATTTCAAATCCTCTTCTTCGCCTTCCCTCAATATATTTGTGGACGAGAGTTATCATTTATAACTCTGCAGGTTTGTGAATTGCAGTGCCCTGAAGCTCCATTTTACAACTCGCTTTTTTGGGAGCTGGCCGCAAAAGCACTGGATGGCTTCAGGCTCTGTTCTGGTTCCGGGGGGGATGATGAGCCTGTGGTTAATTCTTTTCCTGATGGGAAAATAGAGTGACCTGTGCCTGTCCCAACAACAAGAGCTAGTCTCTCACTGGTTCCCCGTCTTCCCGTTCATCCTCAGGACAAATTGCAACCTGTACGGAACAGGAGGTTAAAGGTGCTGATGCTCCAAGTAGGGAGATTGCTAGGAAAGCGGCTGGAATGGCGGTCCCGGGCACAAGGAGAAGAGAAATGAGGTGCGTTTTAGAAACCTTTCCCCATCACATGGTGTACCATCTTTGTGTTTTCTCATGCATGTTTTCGATGTAGGAATATGCCCTTGAAACTGGAGATTTGGGACCCATGCGATGGGTACCACGCAGTATTACTTTAAAGGGTCTGCGTTTGCTCACCCAACCTCACCAAACCTCTCAGCCCCAAGAGTGTCCACCCTTATGTCTGATCCAGCTGTGGGTCTAGATATGGTCAATCCAGGTTGCATCACAGCCCCTGAACGCATTGTGTAAGAATTTCTCTCTCTTTCACTCTCTATGTTTCATGGGTTTGTAAAAGTAATTTATTTTTATAATGGGGTTTAGCTGGTTTTCACTGCTGTGTTTATGCCGCTTTACACCCACTTGACACACTAACAGAGAGATATCAATACATAGGTTTTAAGATTATTACTAGTCAGATATATTCTTGTGCGGTGAATAGGGCGTGTTGAGACCAGTTCTCTGAGCAAGGAGTAGGTCTTGTCTATTACATATTGGGTTTATGGAACGGTATCTGAGCTAATTTGAAACCCTTGTTTTATGTATCACCCCACCTCACCTTTCCCGTTAAGCAGCCATAGTGTGTTTTCTGCATGTGTGACTCTGTTCTGTTTTGTAATTCAGTTCAAGTGTAACGGTTTTTACATTCCCTCTATAAGTGATACCTTATGAGAAGTGTCCTTTTCTGTGTGACTTATTTCACTTAGAATCGTCGTACCTAAATCCACTCATCATGCTGCTACTAGCCTTATGACATTGATTTCATGGCTGAGTGATATTCCATTGTACATAAGGACCACAACTCCTTTATCCATTTTTCCCTTTCCTGGGATATTGAAGGTGGAATGAAGTGGAGGTCCTTGTCAACAGAGCAGCCCTAAACTTTGGGGTGCTTGTGTCTTGCTGATTTTTCATTTTCCCAATTTATACCCCCATGAGTGGAAGTGCCCTATGCTCTCTAAGCTGTGTTTTTCAGATGTTTCAGGACACACCGTACACTTCTCCAGAGTGGCTGTTGGCAATTTACATCCCGCCCATCAGTGTAGCAAGTCTCCCTTTTCTCCATGGCCTGTCCTGCATTTTTGGTTTTGAGACTTTTTTCAGCATGGCCCTTTTGACCAATGGGTAGCGAGTCTTCTTCGTAGCGCTGATTTGCCTTTCCAGGTTGCTTGGTTGGCCAAAAAGGCCGTATGCGTTTTTTCCTGAATATATTCAGGAAAAAACGCATACGCCCTTTTTGGCCAAGGGCATCATTGTCAACGTTTTGCCGCTTTTCATGTGCTTTAAAGGCGATTCGAATCTACCTCCTGAAATCTGTTTCCTGCAATTCTGCCTTGATTTCAAATCCTCTTCTTCGCCTTCCCTCAATATATTTGTGGACGAGAGTTATCATTTATATCTCTGCAGGTTTGTGAATTGCAGTGCCCTGAAGCTCCATTTTACAACTCGCTTTTTTGGGAGCTCGCCGCAAAAGCACTGGATGGCTTCAGGCCCTGTTCTGGTTCCGGGGGGGATGATGAGCCTGTGGTTAATTCTTCTTCCTGATGGGAAAATAGAGTGACCTGTGCCTGTCCCAACAACAAGAGCTAGTCTCTCACTGGTTCCCCGTCTTCCCGTTCATCCTCAGGACAAATTGCAACCTGTACGGAACAGGAGGTTAAAGGTGCTGATGCTCCAAGTAGGGAGATTGTTAGTAAAGCGGCTGGAATGGCGAACCCGGGCACAAGGAGAAGAGAAATGAGGTGCGTTTTAGAAACCTTTCCCCATCACATGGTGTACCCTCTTTTTGTTTTCTCATGCATGTTTTCGATGTAGGAATATGCCCTTGAACCTGGAGATTTGGGACCCATGCGATGGGTACCACGCAGTATTACTTTAAAGGGTCTGCGTTTGCTCACCCAACCTCACCAAACCTCTCAGCCCCAAGAGTGTCCACCCTCATGTCTCATCCAGCTGTGGGTCTAGATATGGTCAATCCAGGTTGCATCACAGCCCCTGAACGCATTGTGTAAGAATTTCTCTCTCTTTCATTGTCTTTGTTTCATGGGTTTGTAAAAGTAATTTAATTTTATAATGGGGTTTAGCTGGTTTTCACTGCTGTGTTTATGCCGCTTTACACCCACTTGACACACTAACAGAGAGATATCAATACATAGGTTTTAAGATTATTACTAGTCAGATATATTCTTGTGCGGTGAATAGGGCGTGTTGAGACCAGTTCTCTGAGCAAGGAGTAGGTCTTGTCTATTACATATTGGGTTTATGGAACGGTATCTGAGCTAATTTGAAACCCTTGTTTTATGTATCACCCCACCTCACCTTTCCCGTTAAGCAGCCATAGTGTGTTTTCTGCATGTGTGACTCTGTTCTGTTTTGTAATTCAGTTCAAGTGTAACGGTTTTTACATTCCCTCTATAAGTGATACCTTATGAGAAGTGTCCTTTTCTGTGTGAGTTATTTCACTTAGAATCGTCGTACCTAAATCCACTCATCATGCTGCTACTAGCCTTATGACATTGATTTCATGGCTGAGTGATATTCCATTGTACATAAGGACCACAACTTCTTTATCCATTTTTCCCTTTCCTGGGATATTGAAGGTGGAATGAAGTGGAGGTCCTTGTCAACAGAGCAGCCCTAAACTTTGGGGTGCTTGTGTCTTGCTGATTTTTCATTTTCCCAATTTATACCCCCATGAGTGGAAGTGCCCTATGCTCTCTAAGCTGTGTTTTTCAGATGTTTCAGGACACACCGTACACTTCTCCAGAGTGGCTGTTGGCAATTTACATCCCGCCCATCAGTGTAGCAAGTCTCCCTTTTCTCCATGGCCTGTCCTGCATTTTTGGTTTTGAGACTTTTTTCAGCATGGCCCTTTTGACCGATGGGTAGCGAGTCTTCTTCGTAGCGCTGATTTGCCTTTCCAGGTTGCTTGGTTGGCCAAAAAGGCCGTATGCGTTTTTTCCTGAATATATTCAGGAAAAAACGCATACGCCCTTTTTGGCCAAGGGCATCATTGTCAACGTTTTGCCGCTTTTCATGTGCTTTAAAGGCGATTCGAATCTACCTCCTGAAATCTGTTTCCTGCAATTCTGCCTTGATTTCAAATCCTCTTCTTCGCCTTCCCTCAATATATTTGTGGACGAGAGTTATCATTTATAACTCTGCAGGTTTGTGAATTGCAGTGCCCTGAAGCTCCATTTTACAACTCGCTTTTTTGGGAGCTCGCCGCAAAAGCACTGGATGGCTTCAGGCCCTGTTCTGGTTCCGGGGGGGATGATGAGCCTGTGGTTAATTCTTCTTCCTGATGGGAAAATAGAGTGACCTGTGCCTGTCCCAACAACAAGAGCTAGTCTCTCACTGGTTCCCCGTCTTCCCGTTCATCCTCAGGACAAATTGCAACCTGTACGGAACAGGAGGTTAAAGGTGCTGATGCTCCAAGTAGGGAGATTGTTAGTAAAGCGGCTGGAATGGCGAACCCGGGCACAAGGAGAAGAGAAATGAGGTGCGTTTTAGAAACCTTTCCCCATCACATGGTGTACCCTCTTTTTGTTTTCTCATGCATGTTTTCGATGTAGGAATATGCCCTTGAACCTGGAGATTTGGGACCCATGCGATGGGTACCACGCAGTATTACTTTAAAGGGTCTGCGTTTGCTCACCCAACCTCACCAAACCTCTCAGCCCCAAGAGTGTCCACCCTCATGTCTCATCCAGCTGTGGGTCTAGATATGGTCAATCCAGGTTGCATCACAGCCCCTGAACGCATTGTGTAAGAATTTCTCTCTCTTTCATTGTCTTTGTTTCATGGGTTTGTAAAAGTAATTTATTTTTATAATGGGGTTTAGCTGGTTTTCACTGCTGTGTTTATGCCGCTTTACACCCACTTGACACACTAACAGAGAGATATCAATACATAGGTTTTAAGATTATTACTAGTCAGATATATTCTTGTGCGGTGAATAGGGTGTGTTGAGTCCAGTTCTCTGAGCAAGGAGTAGGTCTTGTCTATTACATATTGGGTTTATGGAACGGTATCTGAGCTAATTTGAAACCCTTGTTTTATGTATCACCCCACCTCACCTTTCCCGTTAAGCAGCCATAGTGTGTTTTCTGCATGTGTGACTCTGTTCTGTTTTGTAATTCAGTTCAAGTGTAACGGTTTTTACATTCCCTCTATAAGTGATACCTTATGAGAAGTGTCCTTTTCTGTGTGACTTATTTCACTTAGAATCGTCGTACCTAAATCCACTCATCATGCTGCTACTAGCCTTATGACATTGATTTCATGGCTGAGTGATATTCCATTGTACATAAGGACCACAACTTCTTTATCCATTTTTCCCTTTCCTGGGATATGGAAGGTGGAATGAAGTGGAGGTCCTTGTCAACAGAGCAGCCCTAAACTTTGGGGTGCTTGTGTCTTGCTGATTTTTCATTTTCCCAATTTATACCCCCATGAGTGGAAGTGCCCTATGCTCTCTAAGCTGTGTTTTTCAGATGTTTCAGGACACACCGTACACTTCTCCAGAGTGGCTGTTGGCAATTTACATCCCGCCCATCAGTGTAGCAAGTCTCCCTCTTCTCCATGGCCTGTCCTGCATTTTTGGTTTTGAGACTTTTTTCAGCATGGCCGTTTTGACCAATGGGTAGCGAGTCTTCTTCGTAGCGCTGATTTGCCTTTCCAGGTTGCTTGGTTGGCCAAAAAGGCCGTATGCGTTTTTTCCTGAATATATTCAGGAAAAAACGCATACGCCCTTTTTGGCCAAGGGCATCATTGTCAACGTTTTGCCGCTTTTCATGTGCTTTAAAGGCGATTCGAATCTACCTCCTGAAATCTGTTTCCTGCAATTCTGCCTTGATTTCAAATCCTCTTCTTCGCCTTCCCTCAATATATTTGTGGACGAGAGTTATCATTTATAACTCTGCAGGTTTGTGAATTGCAGTGCCCTGAAGCTCCATTTTACAACTCGCTTTTTTGGGAGCTGGCCGCAAAAGCACTGGATGGCTTCAGGCTCTGTTCTGGTTCCGGGGGGGATGATGAGCCTGTGGTTAATTCTTTTCCTGATGGGAAAATAGAGTGACCTGTGCCTGTCCCAACAACAAGAGCTAGTCTCTCACTGGTTCCCCGTCTTCCCGTTCATCCTCAGGACAAATTGCAACCTGTACGGAACAGGAGGTTAAAGGTGCTGATGCTCCAAGTAGGGAGATTGCTAGGAAAGCGGCTGGAATGGCGGTCCCGGGCACAAGGAGAAGAGAAATGAGGTGCGTTTTAGAAACCTTTCCCCATCACATGGTGTACCATCTTTGTGTTTTCTCATGCATGTTTTCGATGTAGGAATATGCCCTTGAAACTGGAGATTTGGGACCCATGCGATGGGTACCACGCAGTATTACTTTAAAGGGTCTGCGTTTGCTCACCCAACCTCACCAAACCTCTCAGCCCCAAGAGTGTCCACCCTTATGTCTGATCCAGCTGTGGGTCTAGATATGGTCAATCCAGGTTGCATCACAGCCCCTGAACGCATTGTGTAAGAATTTCTCTCTCTTTCACTCTCTATGTTTCATGGGTTTGTAAAAGTAATTTATTTTTATAATGGGGTTTAGCTGGTTTTCACTGCTGTGTTTATGCCGCTTTACACCCACTTGACACACTAACAGAGAGATATCAATACATAGGTTTTAAGATTATTACTAGTCAGATATATTCTTGTGCGGTGAATAGGGTGTGTTGAGTCCAGTTCTCTGAGCAAGGAGTAGGTCTTGTCTATTACATATTGGGTTTATGGAACGGTATCTGAGCTAATTTGAAACCCTTGTTTTATGTATCACCCCACCTCACCTTTCCCGTTAAGCAGCCATAGTGTGTTTTCTGCATGTGTGACTCTGTTCTGTTTTGTAATTCAGTTCAAGTGTAACGGTTTTTACATTCCCTCTATAAGTGATACCTTATGAGAAGTGTCCTTTTCTGTGTGACTTATTTCACTTAGAATCGTCGTACCTAAATCCACTCATCATGCTGCTACTAGCCTTATGACATTGATTTCATGGCTGAGTGATATTCCATTGTACATAAGGACCACAACTCCTTTATCCATTTTTCCCTTTCCTGGGATATTGAAGGTGGAATGAAGTGGAGGTCCTTGTCAACAGAGCAGCCCTAAACTTTGGGGTGCTTGTGTCTTGCTGATTTTTCATTTTCCCAATTTATACCCCCATGAGTGGAAGTGCCCTATGCTCTCTAAGCTGTGTTTTTCAGATGTTTCAGGACACACCGTACACTTCTCCAGAGTGGCTGTTGGCAATTTACATCCCGCCCATCAGTGTAGCAAGTCTCCCTTTTCTCCATGGCCTGTCCTGCATTTTTGGTTTTGAGACTTTTTTCAGCATGGCCGTTTTGACCAATGGGTAGCGAGTCTTCTTCGTAGCGCTGATTTGCCTTTCCAGGTTGCTTGGTTGGCCAAAAAGGCCGTATGCGTTTTTTCCTGAATATATTCAGGAAAAAACGCATACGCCCTTTTTGGCCAAGGGCATCATTGTCAACGTTTTGCCGCTTTTCATGTGCTTTAAAGGCGATTCGAATCTACCTCCTGAAATCTGTTTCCTGCAATTCTGCCTTGATTTCAAATCCTCTTCTTTGCCTTCCCTCAATATATTTGTGGACGAGAGTTATCATTTATAACTCTGCAGGTTTGTGAATTGCAGTGCCCTGAAGCTCCATTTTACAACTCGCTTTTTTGGGAGCTGGCCGCAAAAGCGCAGGATGGCTTCAGGCCCTGTTCTGCTTCCGGGGTGGAGGATAGGCCTGTGGTTAATTCTTCTTCCTGATGGGAAAATAGAGTGACCTGTGCCTGTCTCAACAACAAGAGCTAGTCTCTCACTGGTTCCCCGTCTTCCCGTTCATCCTCAGGACAAATTGCAACCTGTACGGAACAGGAGGTTAAAGGTGCTGATGCTCCAAGTAGGGAGATTGCTAGGAAAGCGGCTGGAATGGCGACCCCGGGCACAAGGAGAAGAGAAATGAGGTGCGTTTTAGAAACCCTTCCCCATCACATGGTGTACCATCTTTGTGTTTTCTCATGCATGTTTTCGATGTAGGAATATGCCCTTGAAACTGGAGATTTGGGACCCATGCGATGGGTACCACGCAGTATTACTTTAAAGGGTCTGCGTTTGCTCACCCAACCTCACCAAACCTCTCAGCCCCAAGAGTGTCCACCCTTATGTCTGATCCAGCTGTGGGTCTAGATATGGTCAATCCAGGTTGCATCACAGCCCCTGAACGCATTGTGTAAGAATTTCTCTCTCTTTCACTCTCTATGTTTCATGGGTTTGTAAAAGTAATTTATTTTTATAATGGGGTTTAGCTGGTTTTCACTGCTGTGTTTATGCCACTTTACACCCACTTGACACACTAACAGAGAGATATCAATACATAGGTTTTAAGACTATTACTAGTCAGATGTATTCTTGTGCGGTGAATAGGGCGTGTTGAGACCAGTTCTCTGAGCAAGGAGTAGGTCTTGTCTATTACATATTGGGTTTATGGAACGGTATCTGAGCTAATTTGAAACCCTTGTTTTATGTATCACCCCACCTCACCTTTCCCGTTAAGCAGCCATAGTGTGTTTTCTGCATGTGTGACTCTGTTCTGTTTTGTAATTCAGTTCAAGTGTAACGGTTTTGACATTCCCTCTATAAGTGATACCTTATGAGAAGTGTCCTTTTCTGTGTGACTTATTTCACTTAGAATCGTCGTACCTAAATCCACTCATCATGCTGCTACTAGCCTTATGACATTGATTTCATGGCTGAGTGATATTCCATTGTACATAAGGACCACAACTTCTTTATCCATTTTTCCCTTTCCTGGGATATTGAAGGTGGAATGAAGTGGAGGTCCTTGTCAACAGAGCAGCCCTAAACTTTGGGGTGCTTGTGTCTTGCTGATTTTTCATTTTCCCAATTTATACCCCCATGAGTGGAAGTGCCCTATGCTCTCTAAGCTGTGTTTTTTAGATGTTTCAGGACACACCGTACACTTCTCCAGAGTGGCTGTTGGCAATTTACATCCCGCCCATCAGTGTAGCAAGGCTCCCATTTCTCCATGGCCTGTCCTGCATTTCTGGTTTTGAGACTTTTTTCAGCATGGCCCTTTTGACCGATGGGTAGCGAGTCTTCTTTGTAGCGCTGATTTGCCTTTCCAGGTTGCTTGGTTGGCCAAAAAGGGCGTATGCGTTTTTTCCTGAATATATTCAGGAAAAAACGCATACGCCCTTTTTGGCCAAGGGCATCATTGTCAACGTTTTGCCGCTTTTCATGTGCTTTAAAGGCGATTCGAATCTACCTCCTGAAATCTGTTTCCTGCAATTCTGCCTTGATTTCAAATCCTCTTCTTCGCCTTCCCTCAATATATTTGTGGACGAGAGTTATCATTTATAACTCTGCAGGTTTGTGAATTGCAGTGCCCTGAAGCTCCATTTTACAACTCGCTTTTTTGGGAGTTGGCCGCAAAAGCGCAGGATGGCTTCAGGCCCTGTTCTGCTTCCGGGGTGGAGGATGAGCCTGTGGTTAATTCTTCTTCCTGATGGGAAAATAGAGTGACCTGTGCCTGTCCCAACAGCAAGAGCTAGTCTCTCACTGGTTCCCCGTCTTCCCGTTCATCCTCAGGACAAATTGCAACCTGTACGGAACAGGAGGTTAAAGGTGCTGATGCTCCAAGTAGGGAGATTGTTAGTAAAGCGGCTGGAATGGCGAACCCGGGCACAAGGAGAAGAGAAATGAGGTGCGTTTTAGAAACCTTTCCCCATCACATGGTGTACCCTCTTTTTGTTTTCTCATGCATGTTTTCGATGTAGGAATATGCCCTTGAACCTGGAGATTTGGGACCCATGCGATGGGTACCACGCAGTATTACTTTAAAGGGTCTGCGTTTGCTCACCCAACCTCACCAAACCTCTCAGCCCCAAGAGTGTCCACCCTCATGTCTCATCCAGCTGTGGGTCTAGATATGGTCAATCCAGGTTGCATCACAGCCCCTGAACGCATTGTGTAAGAATTTCTCTCTCTTTCATTGTCTTTGTTTCATGGGTTTGTAAAAGTAATTTAATTTTATAATGGGGTTTAGCTGGTTTTCACTGCTGTGTTTATGCCGCTTTACACCCACTTGACACACTAACAGAGAGATATCAATACATAGGTTTTAAGATTATTACTAGTCAGATATATTCTTGTGCGGTGAATAGGGCGTGTTGAGACCAGTTCTCTGAGCAAGGAGTAGGTCTTGTCTATTACATATTGGGTTTATGGAACGGTATCTGAGCTAATTTGAAACCCTTGTTTTATGTATCACCCCACCTCACCTTTCCCGTTAAGCAGCCATAGTGTGTTTTCTGCATGTGTGACTCTGTTCTGTTTTGTAACTCAGTTCAAGTGTAACGGTTTTTACATTCCCTCTATAAGTGATACCTTATGAGAAGTGTCCTTTTCTGTGTGACTTATTTCACTTAGAATCGTCGTACCTAAATCCACTCATCATGCTGCTACTAGCCTTATGACATTGATTTCATGGCTGAGTGATATTCCATTGTACATAAGGACCACAACTTCTTTATCCATTTTTCCCTTTCCTGGGATATTGAAGGTGGAATGAAGTGGAGGTCCTTGTCAACAGAGCAGCCCTAAACTTTGGGGTGCTTGTGTCTTGCTGATTTTTCATTTTCCCAATTTATACCCCCATGAGTGGAAGTGCCCTATGCTCTCTAAGCTGTGTTTTTTAGATGTTTCAGGACACACCGTACACTTCTCCAGAGTGGCTGTTGGCAATTTACATCCCGCCCAGCAGTGTAGCAAGGCTCCCATTTCTCCATGGCCTGTCCTGCATTTCTGGTTTTGAGACTTTTTTCAGCATGGCCCTTTTGACCAATGGGTAGCGAGTCTTCTTCGTAGCACTGATTTGCCTTTCCAGGTTGCTTGGTTGGCCAAAAAGGGCGTATGCGTTTTTTCCTGAATATATTCAGGAAAAAACGCATACGCCTTTTTTGGCCAAGGGCATCATTGTCAACGTTTTGCCGCTTTTCATGTGCTTTAAAGGCGATTCGAATCTACCTCCTGAAATCTGTTTCCTGCAATTCTGCCTTGAATTCAAATCGTCTTCTTTGCCTTCCCTCAATATAGTTGTGGACGAGAGTTATCATTTATAACTCTGCAGGTTTGTGAATTGCAGTGCCCTGAAGCTCCATTTTACAACTCGCTTTTTTGGGAGCTGGCCGCAAAAGCGCAGGATGGCTTCAGGCCCTGTTCTGCTTCCGGGGTGGAGGATGACCCTGTGGTTAATTCTTCTTCCTGATGGGAAAATAGAGTGACCTGTGCCTGTCCCAACAACAAGAGCTAGTCTCTCACTGGTTCCCCGTCTTCCCGTTCATCCTCAGGACAAATTGCAACCTGTACGGAACAGGAGGTTAAAGGTGCTGATGCTCCAAGTAGGGAGATTGCTAGGAAAGCGGCTGGAATGGCGACCCCGGGCACAAGGAGAAGAGAAATGAGGTGCGTTTTAGAAACCTTTCCCCATCACATGGTGTACCCTCTTTTTGTTTTCTCATGCATGTTTTCGATGTAGGAATATGCCCTTGAAACTGGAGATTTTGGACCCATGCGATGGGTACCACGCAGTATTACTTTAAAGGGTCTGCGTTTGCTCACCCAACCTCACCAAACCTCTCAGCCCCAAGAGTGTCCACCCTTATGTCTGATCCAGCTCTGGGTCTAGATATGGTCAATCCAGGTTGCATCACAGCCCCTGAACGCATTGTGTAAGAATTTCTCTCTCTTTCACTGTCTATGTTTCATGGGTTTGTAAAAGTAATTTATTTTTATAATGGGGTTTAGCTGGTTTTCACTGCTGTGTTTATGCCGCTTTACACCCACTTGACACACTAACAGAGAGATATCAATACATAGGTTTTAAGATTATTACTAGTCAGATATATTCTTGTGCGGTGAATAGGGTGTGTTGAGTCCAGTTCTCTGAGCAAGGAGTAGGTCTTGTCTATTACATATTGGGTTTATGGAACGGTATCTGAGCTAATTTGAAACCCTTGTTTTATGTATCACCCCACCTCACCTTTCCCGTTAAGCAGCCATAGTGTGTTTTCTGCATGTGTGACTCTGTTCTGTTTTGTAATTCAGTTCAAGTGTAATGGTTTTTACATTCCCTCTATAAGTGATACCTTATGAGAAGTGTCCTTTTCTGTGTGACTTATTTCACTTAGAATCGTCGTACCTAAATCCACTCATCATGCTGCTACTAGCCTTATGACATTGATTTCATGGCTGAGTGATATTCCATTGTACATAAGGACCACAACTCCTTTATCCATTTTTCCCTTTCCTGGGATATTGAAGGTGGAATGAAGTGGAGGTCCTTGTCAACAGAGCAGCCCTAAACTTTGGGGTGCTTGTGTCTTGCTGATTTTTCATTTTCCCAATTTATACCCCCATGAGTGGAAGTGCCCTATGCTCTCTAAGCTGTGTTTTTCAGATGTTTCAGGACACACCGTACACTTCTCCAGAGTGGCTGTTGGCAATTTACATCCCGCCCATCAGTGTAGCAAGGCTCCCATTTCTCCATGGCCTGTCCTGCATTTCTGGTTTTGAGACTTTTTTCAGCATGGCCCTTTTGACCAATGGGTAGCGAGTCTTCTTTGTAGCGCTGATTTGCCTTTCCAGGTTGCTTGGTTGGCCAAAAAGGGCGTATGCGTTTTTTCCTGAATATATTCAGGAAAAAACGCATACGCCCTTTTTGGCCAATTGCATCATTGTCAACGTTTTGCCGCTTTTCATGTGCTTTAAAGGCGATTCGAATCTACCTCCTGAAATCTGTTTCCTGCAATTCTGCCTTGAATTCAAATCCTCTTCTTTGCCTTCCCTCAATATATTTGTGGACGAGAGTTATCATTTATAACTCTGCAGGTTTGTGAATTGCAGTGCCCTGAAGCTCCATTTTACAACTCGCTTTTTTGGGAGCTGGCTGCAAAAGCGCAGGATGGCTTCAGGCCCTGTTCTGCTTCCGGGGTGGAGGATGAGCCTGTGGTTAATTCTTCTTCCTGATGGGAAAATAGAGTGACCTGTGCCTGTCCCAACAACAAGAGCTAGTCTCTCACTGGTTCCCCGTCTTCCCGTTCATCCTCAGGACAAATTGCAACCTGTACGGAACAGGAGGTTAAAGGTGCTGATGCTCCAAGTAGGGAGATTGTTAGTAAAGCGGCTAGAATGGCGAACCCGGGCACAAGGAGAAGAGAAATGAGGTGCGTTTTAGAAACCTTTCCCTATCACATAGTGTACCCTCTTTTTGTTTTCTCATGCATGTTTTCGATGTAGGAATATGCCCTTGAACCTGGAGATTTGGGACCCATGCGATGGGTACCACGCAGTATTACTTTAAAGGGTCTGCGTTTGCTCACCCAACCTCACCAAACCTCTCAGCCCCAAGAGTGTCCACCCTCATGTCTCATCCAGCTGTGGGTCTAGATATGGTCAATCCAGGTTGCATCACAGCCCCTGAACGCATTGTGTAAGAATTTCTCTCTCTTTCATTGTCTTTGTTTCATGGGTTTGTAAAAGTAATTTAATTTTATAATGGGGTTTAGCTGGTTTTCACTGCTGTGTTTATGCCGCTTTACACCCACTTGACACACTAACAGAGAGATATCAATACATTGGTTTTAAGACTATTACTAGTCAGATGTATTCTTGTGCGGTGAATAGGGCGTGTTGAGACCAGTTCTCTGAGCAAGGAGTAGGTCTTGTCTATTACATATTGGGTTTATGGAACGGTATCTGAGCTAATTTGAAACCCTTGTTTTATGTATCACCCCACCTCACCTTTCCCGTTAAGCAGCCATAGTGTGTTTTCTGCATGTGTGACTCTGTTCTGTTTTGTAATTCAGTTCAAGTGTAACGGTTTTGACATTCCCTCTATAAGTGATACCTTATGAGAAGTGTCCTTTTCTGTGTGACTTATTTCACTTAGAATCGTCGTACCTAAATCCACTCATCATGCTGCTACTAGCCTTATGACATTGATTTCATGGCTGAGTGATATTCCATTGTACATAAGGACCACAACTTCTTTATCCATTTTTCCCTTTCCTGGGATATTGAAGGTGGAATGAAGTGGAGGTCCTTGTCAACAGAGCAGCCCTAAACTTTGGGGTGCTTGTGTCTTGCTGATTTTTCATTTTCCCAATTTATACCCCCATGAGTGGAAGTGCCCTATGCTCTCTAAGCTGTGTTTTTTAGATGTTTCAGGACACACCGTACACTTCTCCAGAGTGGCTGTTGGCAATTTACATCCCGCCCATCAGTGTAGCAAGGCTCCCATTTCTCCATGGCCTGTCCTGCATTTCTGGTTTTGAGACTTTTTTCAGCATGGCCCTTTTGACCGATGGGTAGCGAGTCTTCTTTGTAGCGCTGATTTGCCTTTCCAGGTTGCTTGGTTGGCCAAAAAGGGCGTATGCGTTTTTTCCTGAATATATTCAGGAAAAAACGCATACGCCCTTTTTGGCCAAGGGCATCATTGTCAACGTTTTGCCGCTTTTCATGTGCTTTAAAGGCGATTCGAATCTACCTCCTGAAATCTGTTTCCTGCAATTCTGCCTTGATTTCAAATCCTCTTCTTCGCCTTCCCTCAATATATTTGTGGACGAGAGTTATCATTTATAACTCTGCAGGTTTGTGAATTGCAGTGCCCTGAAGCTCCATTTTACAACTCGCTTTTTTGGGAGTTGGCCGCAAAAGCGCAGGATGGCTTCAGGCCCTGTTCTGCTTCCGGGGTGGAGGATGAGCCTGTGGTTAATTCTTCTTCCTGATGGGAAAATAGAGTGACCTGTGCCTGTCCCAACAGCAAGAGCTAGTCTCTCACTGGTTCCCCGTCTTCCCGTTCATCCTCAGGACAAATTGCAACCTGTACGGAACAGGAGGTTAAAGGTGCTGATGCTCCAAGTAGGGAGATTGTTAGTAAAGCGGCTGGAATGGCGAACCCGGGCACAAGGAGAAGAGAAATGAGGTGCGTTTTAGAAACCTTTCCCCATCACATGGTGTACCCTCTTTTTGTTTTCTCATGCATGTTTTCGATGTAGGAATATGCCCTTGAACCTGGAGATTTGGGACCCATGCGATGGGTACCACGCAGTATTACTTTAAAGGGTCTGCGTTTGCTCACCCAACCTCACCAAACCTCTCAGCCCCAAGAGTGTCCACCCTTATGTCTCATCCAGCTGTGGGTCTAGATATGGTCAATCCAGGTTGCATCACAGCCCCTGAACGCATTGTGTAAGAATTTCTCTCTCTTTCACTGTCTATGTTTCATGGGTTTGTAAAAGTAATTTATTTTTATAATGGGGTTTAGCTGCTTTTCACTGCTGTGTTTATGCCGCTTTACACCCACTTGACACACTAACAGAGAGATATCAATACATAGGTTTTAAGATTATTACTAGTCAGATATATTCTTGTGCGGTGAATAGGGTGTGTTGAGTCCAGTTCTCTGAGCAAGGAGTAGGTCTTGTCTATTACATATTGGGTTTATGGAACGGTATCTGAGCTAATTTGAAACCCTTGTTTTATGTATCACCCCACCTCACCTTTCCCGTTAAGCAGCCATAGTGTGTTTTCTGCATGTGTGACGCTGTTCTGTTTTGTAACTCAGTTCAAGTGTAACGGTTTTGACATTCCCTCTATAAGTGATACCTTATGAGAAGTGTCCTTTTCTGTGTGACTTATTTCACTTAGAATCGTCGTACCTAAATCCACTCATCATGCTGCTACTAGCCTTATGACATTGATTTCATGGCTGAGTGATATTCCATTGTACATAAGGACCACAACTTCTTTATCCATTTTTCCCTTTCCTGGGATATTGAAGGTGGAATGAAGTGGAGGTCCTTGTCAACAGAGCAGCCCTAAACTTTGGGGTGCTTGTGTCTTGCTGATTTTTCATTTTCCCAATTTATACCCCCATGAGTGGAAGTGCCCTATGCTCTCTAAGCTGTGTTTTTTAGATGTTTCAGGACACACCGTACACTTCTCCAGAGTGGCTGTTGGCAATTTACATCCCGCCCATCAGTGTAGCAAGGCTCCCATTTCTCCATGGCCTGTCCTGCATTTCTGGTTTTGAGACTTTTTTCAGCATGGCCCTTTTGACCGATGGGTAGCGAGTCTTCTTTGTAGCGCTGATTTGCCTTTCCAGGTTGCTTGGTTGGCCAAAAAGGGCGTATGCGTTTTTTCCTGAATATATTCAGGAAAAAACGCATACGCCCTTTTTGGCCAAGGGCATCATTGTCAACGTTTTGCCGCTTTTCATGTGCTTTAAAGGCGATTCGAATCTACCTCCTGAAATCTGTTTCCTGCAATTCTGCCTTGATTTCAAATCCTCTTCTTCGCCTTCCCTCAATATATTTGTGGACGAGAGTTATCATTTATAACTCTGCAGGTTTGTGAATTGCAGTGCCCTGAAGCTCCATTTTACAACTCGCTTTTTTGGGAGTTTGCCGCAAAAGCGCAGGATGGCTTCAGGCCCTGTTCTGCTTCCGGGGTGGAGGATGAGCCTGTGGTTAATTCTTCTTCCTGATGGGAAAATAGAGTGACCTGTGCCTGTCCCAACAGCAAGAGCTAGTCTCTCACTGGTTCCCCGTCTTCCCGTTCATCCTCAGGACAAATTGCAACCTGTACGGAACAGGAGGTTAAAGGTGCTGATGCTCCAAGTAGGGAGATTGTTAGTAAAGCGGCTGGAATGGCGAACCCGGGCACAAGGAGAAGAGAAATGAGGTGCGTTTTAGAAACCTTTCCCCATCACATGGTGTACCCTCTTTTTGTTTTCTCATGCATGTTTTCGATGTAGGAATATGCCCTTGAACCTGGAGATTTGGGACCCATGCGATGGGTACCACGCAGTATTACTTTAAAGGGTCTGCGTTTGCTCACCCAACCTCACCAAACCTCTCAGCCCCAAGAGTGTCCACCCTTATGTCTGGTCCAGCTGTGGGTCTAGATATGGTCAATCCAGGTTGCATCACAGCCCCTGAACGCATTGTGTAAGAATTTCTCTCTCTTTCACTGTCTATGTTTCATGGGTTTGTAAAAGTAATTTATTTTTATAATGGGGTTTAGCTGCTTTTCACTGCTGTGTTTATGCCGCTTTACACCCACTTGACACACTAACAGAGAGATATCAATACATAGGTTTTAAGATTATTACTAGTCAGATATATTCTTGTGCGGTGAATAGGGTGTGTTGAGTCCAGTTCTCTGAGCAAGGAGTAGGTCTTGTCTATTACATATTGGGTTTATGGAACGGTATCTGAGCTAATTTGAAACCCTTGTTTTATGTATCACCCCACCTCACCTTTCCCGTTAAGCAGCCATAGTGTGTTTTCTGCATGTGTGACTCTGTTCTGTTTTGTAACTCAGTTCAAGTGTAACGGTTTTTACATTCCCTCTATAAGTGATACCTTATGAGAAGTGTCCTTTTCTGTGTGACTTATTTCACTTAGAATCGTCGTACCTAAATCCACTCATCATGCTGCTACTAGCCTTATGACATTGATTTCATGGCTGAGTGATATTCCATTGTACATAAGGACCACAACTTCTTTATCCATTTTTCCCTTTCCTGGGATATTGAAGGTGGAATGAAGTGGAGGTCCTTGTCAACAGAGCAGCCCTAAACTTTGGGGTGCTTGTGTCTTGCTGATTTTTCATTTTCCCAATTTATACCCCCATGAGTGGAAGTGCCCTATGCTCTCTAAGCTGTGTTTTTTAGATGTTTCAGGACACACCGTACACTTCTCCAGAGTGGCTGTTGGCAATTTACATCCCGCCCATCAGTGTAGCAAGGCTCCCATTTCTCCATGGCCTGTCCTGCATTTCTGGTTTTGACACTTTTTTCAGCATGGCCCTTTTGACCAATGGGTAGCGAGTCTTCTTCGTAGCACTGATTTGCCTTTCCAGGTTGCTTGGTTGGCCAAAAAGGGCGTATGCGTTTTTTCCTGAATATATTCAGGAAAAACGCATACGCCTTTTTTGGCCAAGGGCATCATTGTCAACGTTTTGCCGCTTTTCATGTGCTTTAAAGGCGATTCGAATCTACCTCCTGAAATCTGTTTCCTGCAATTCTGCCTTGAATTCAAATCGTCTTCTTTGCCTTCCCTCAATATAGTTGTGGACGAGAGTTATCATTTATAACTCTGCAGGTTTGTGAATTGCAGTGCCCTGAATCTCCATTTTACAACTCGCTTTTTTGGGAGCTGGCTGCAAAAGCGCAGGATGGCTTCAGGCCCTGTTCTGCTTCCGGGGTGGAGGATGACCCTGTGGTTAATTCTTCTTCCTGATGGGAAAATAGAGTGACCTGTGCCTGTCCCAACAACAAGAGCTAGTCTCTCACTGGTTCCCCGTCTTCCCGTTCATCCTCAGGACAAATTGCAACCTGTACGGAACAGGAGGTTAAAGGTGCTGATGCTCCAAGTAGGGAGATTGTTAGTAAAGCGGCTGGAATGGCGAACCCGGGCACAAGGAGAAGAGAAATGAGGTGCGTTTTAGAAACCTTTCCCCATCACATGGTGTACCCTCTTTTTCTTTTCTCATGCATGTTTTCGATGTAGGAATATGCCCTTGAACCTGGAGATTTGGGACCCATGCGATGGGTACCACGCAGTATTACTTTAAAGGGTCTGCGTTTGCTCACCCAACCTCACCAAACCTCTCAGCCCCAAGAGTGTCCACCCTTATGTCTGATCCAGCTGTGGGTCTAGATATGGTCAATCCAGGTTGCATCACAGCCCCTGAACGCATTGTGTAAGAATTTCTCTCTCTTTCATTGTCTTTGTTTCATGGGTTTGTAAAAGTAATTTATTTTTATAATGGGGTTTAGCTGGTTTTCACTGCTGTGTTTATGCCGCTTTACACCCACTTGACACACTAACAGAGAGATATCAATACATAGGTTTTAAGATTATTACTAGTCAGATATATTCTTGTGCGGTGAATAGGGTGTGTTGAGTCCAGTTCTCTGAGCAAGGAGTAGGTCTTGTCTATTACATATTGGGTTTATGGAACGGTATCTGAGCTAATTTGATACCCTTGTTTTATGTATCACCCCACCTCACCTTTCCCGTTAAGCAGCCATAGTGTGTTTTCTGCATGTGTGACTCTGTTCTGTTTTGTAATTCAGTTCAAGTGTAACGGTTTTTACATTCCCTCTATAAGTGATACCTTATGAGAAGTGTCCTTTTCTGTGTGACTTATTTCACTTAGAATCGTCGTACCTAAATCCACTCATCATGCTGCTACTAGCCTTATGACATTGATTTCATGGCTGAGTGATATTCCATTGTACATAAGGACCACAACTTCTTTATCCATTTTTCCCTTTCCTGGGATATTGAAGGTGGAATGAAGTGGAGGTCCTTGTCAACAGAGCAGCCCTAAACTTTGGGGTGCTTGTGTCTTGCTGATTTTTCATTTTCCCAATTTATACCCCCATGAGTGGAAGTGCCCTATGCTCTCTAAGCTGTGTTTTTTAGATGTTTCAGGACACACCGTACACTTATCCAGAGTGGCTGTTGGCAATTTACATCCCGCCCATCAGTGTAGCAAGGCTCCCATTTCTCCATGGCCTGTCCTGCATTTCTGGTTTTGACACTTTTTTCAGCATGGCCCTTTTGACCAATGGGTAGCGAGTCTTCTTCGTAGCGCTGATTTGCCTTTCCAGGTTGCTTGGTTGGCCAAAAAGGGCGTATGCGTTTTTTCCTGAATATATTCAGCAAAAAACGCATACGCCCTTTTTGGCCAAGGGCATCATTGTCAACGTTTTGCCGCTTTTCATGTGCTTTAAAGGCGATTCGAATCTACCTCCTGAAATCTGTTTCCTGCAATTCTGCCTTGAATTCAAATCCTCTTCTTTGCCTTCCCTCAATATATTTGTGGACGAGAGTTATCATTTATAACTCTGCAGGTTTGTGAATTGCAGTGCCCTGAAGCTCCATTTTACAACTCGCTTTTTTGGGAGCTGGCCGCAAATGCGCAGGATGGCTTTAGGCCCTGTTCTGCTTCCGGGGTGGAGGATGACCCTGTGGTTAATTCTTCTTCCTGATGGGAAAATATAGTGACCTGTGCCTGTCTCAGCAACAAGAGCTAGTCTCTCACTGGTTCCCCGTCTTCCCGTTCATCCTCAGGACAAATTGCAACCTGTACGGAACAGGAGGTTAAAGGTGCTGATGCTCCAAGTAGGGAGATTGCTAGGAAAGCGGCTGGAATGGCGACCCCGGGCACAAGGAGAAGAGAAATGAGGTGCGTTTTAGAAACCTTTCCCCATCACATGGTGTACCATCTTTTTGTTTTCTCATGCATGTTTTCGATGTAGGAATATGCCCTTGAAACTGGAGATTTGGGACCCATGCGATGGGTACCACGCAGTATTACTTTAAAGGGTCTGCGTTTGCTCACCCAACCTCACCAAACCTCTCAGCCCCAAGAGTGTCCACCCTTATGTCTCATCCAGCTGTGGGTCTAGATATGGTCAATCCAGGTTGCATCACAGCCCCTGAACGCATTGTGTAAGAATTTCTCTCTCTTTCACTGTCTATGTTTCATGGGTTTGTAAAAGTAATTTATTTTTATAATGGGGTTTAGCTGCTTTTCACTGCTGTGTTTATGCCGCTTTACACCCACTTGACACACTAACAGAGAGATATCAATACATAGGTTTTAAGATTATTACTAGTCAGATATATTCTTGTGCGGTGAATAGGGTGTGTTGAGTCCAGTTCTCTGAGCAAGGAGTAGGTCTTGTCTATTACATATTGGGTTTATGGAACGGTATCTGAGCTAATTTGAAACCCTTGTTTTATGTATCACCCCACCTCACCTTTCCCGTTAAGCAGCCATAGTGTGTTTTCTGCATGTGTGACTCTGTTCTGTTTTGTAATTCAGTTCAAGTGTAACGGTTTTTACATTCCCTCTATAAGTGATACCTTATGAGAAGTGTCCTTTTCTGTGTGAATTATTTCACTTAGAATCGTCGTACCTAAATCCACTCATCATGCTGCTACTAGCCTTATGACATTGATTTCATGGCTGAGTGATATTCCATTGTACATAAGGACCACAACTTCTTTATCCATTTTTCCCTTTCCTGGGATATTGAAGGTGGAATGAACTGGAGGTCCTTGTCAACAGAGCAGCCCTAAACTTTGGGGTGCTTGTGTCTTGCTGATTTTTCATTTTCCCAATTTATACCCCCATGAGTGGAAGTGCCCTATGCTCTCTAAGCTGTGTTTTTTAGATGTTTCAGGACACACCGTACACTTCTCCAGAGTGGCTGTTGGCAATTTACATCCCGCCCATCAGTGTAGCAAGGCTCCCATTTCTCCATGGCCTGTCCTGCATTTCTGGTTTTGACACTTTTTTCAGCATGGCCCTTTTGACCAATGGGTAGCGAGTCTTCTTCGTAGCACTGATTTGCCTTTCCAGGTTGCTTGGTTGGCCAAAAAGGGCGTATGCGTTTTTTCCTGAATATATTCAGGAAAAAACGCATACGCCTTTTTTGGCCAAGGGCATCATTGTCAACGTTTTGCCGCTTTTCATGTGCTTTAAAGGCGATTCGAATCTACCTCCTGAAATCTGTTTCCTGCAATTCTGCCTTGAATTCAAATCGTCTTCTTTGCCTTCCCTCAATATAGTTGTGGACGAGAGTTATCATTTATAACTCTGCAGGTTTGTGAATTGCAGTGCCCTGAATCTCCATTTTACAACTCGCTTTTTTGGGAGCTGGCTGCAAAAGCGCAGGATGGCTTCAGGCCCTGTTCTGCTTCCGGGGTGGAGGATGACCCTGTGGTTAATTCTTCTTCCTGATGGGAAAATAGAGTGACCTGTGCCTGTCCCAACAACAAGAGCTAGTCTCTCACTGGTTCCCCGTCTTCCCGTTCATCCTCAGGACAAATTGCAACCTGTACGGAACAGGAGGTTAAAGGTGCTGATGCTCCAAGTAGGGAGATTGTTAGTAAAGCGGCTGGAATGGCGAACCCGGGCACAAGGAGAAGAGAAATGAGGTGCGTTTTAGAAACCTTTCCCCATCACATGGTGTACCCTCTTTTTCTTTTCTCATGCATGTTTTCGATGTAGGAATATGCCCTTGAACCTGGAGATTTGGGACCCATGCGATGGGTACCACGCAGTATTACTTTAAAGGGTCTGCGTTTGCTCACCCAACCTCACCAAACCTCTCAGCCCCAAGAGTGTCCACCCTTATGTCTGATCCAGCTGTGGGTCTAGATATGGTCAATCCAGGTTGCATCACAGCCCCTGAACGCATTGTGTAAGAATTTCTCTCTCTTTCATTGTCTTTGTTTCATGGGTTTGTAAAAGTAATTTATTTTTATAATGGGGTTTAGCTGGTTTTCACTGCTGTGTTTATGCCGCTTTACACCCACTTGACACACTAACAGAGAGATATCAATACATAGGTTTTAAGATTATTACTAGTCAGATATATTCTTGTGCGGTGAATAGGGTGTGTTGAGTCCAGTTCTCTGAGCAAGGAGTAGGTCTTGTCTATTACATATTGGGTTTATGGAACGGTATCTGAGCTAATTTGATACCCTTGTTTTATGTATCACCCCACCTCACCTTTCCCGTTAAGCAGCCATAGTGTGTTTTCTGCATGTGTGACTCTGTTCTGTTTTGTAATTCAGTTCAAGTGTAACGGTTTTTACATTCCCTCTATAAGTGATACCTTATGAGAAGTGTCCTTTTCTGTGTGACTTATTTCACTTAGAATCGTCGTACCTAAATCCACTCATCATGCTGCTACTAGCCTTATGACATTGATTTCATGGCTGAGTGATATTCCATTGTACATAAGGACCACAACTTCTTTATCCATTTTTCCCTTTCCTGGGATATTGAAGGTGGAATGAAGTGGAGGTCCTTGTCAACAGAGCAGCCCTAAACTTTGGGGTGCTTGTGTCTTGCTGATTTTTCATTTTCCCAATTTATACCCCCATGAGTGGAAGTGCCCTATGCTCTCTAAGCTGTGTTTTTTAGATGTTTCAGGACACACCGTACACTTATCCAGAGTGGCTGTTGGCAATTTACATCCCGCCCATCAGTGTAGCAAGGCTCCCATTTCTCCATGGCCTGTCCTGCATTTCTGGTTTTGACACTTTTTTCAGCATGGCCCTTTTGACCAATGGGTAGCGAGTCTTCTTCGTAGCGCTGATTTGCCTTTCCAGGTTGCTTGGTTGGCCAAAAAGGGCGTATGCGTTTTTTCCTGAATATATTCAGCAAAAAACGCATACGCCCTTTTTGGCCAAGGGCATCATTGTCAACGTTTTGCCGCTTTTCATGTGCTTTAAAGGCGATTCGAATCTACCTCCTGAAATCTGTTTCCTGCAATTCTGCCTTGAATTCAAATCCTCTTCTTTGCCTTCCCTCAATATATTTGTGGACGAGAGTTATCATTTATAACTCTGCAGGTTTGTGAATTGCAGTGCCCTGAAGCTCCATTTTACAACTCGCTTTTTTGGGAGCTGGCCGCAAATGCGCAGGATGGCTTTAGGCCCTGTTCTGCTTCCGGGGTGGAGGATGACCCTGTGGTTAATTCTTCTTCCTGATGGGAAAATATAGTGACCTGTGCCTGTCTCAGCAACAAGAGCTAGTCTCTCACTGGTTCCCCGTCTTCCCGTTCATCCTCAGGACAAATTGCAACCTGTACGGAACAGGAGGTTAAAGGTGCTGATGCTCCAAGTAGGGAGATTGCTAGGAAAGCGGCTGGAATGGCGACCCCGGGCACAAGGAGAAGAGAAATGAGGTGCGTTTTAGAAACCTTTCCCCATCACATGGTGTACCATCTTTTTGTTTTCTCATGCATGTTTTCGATGTAGGAATATGCCCTTGAAACTGGAGATTTGGGACCCATGCGATGGGTACCACGCAGTATTACTTTAAAGGGTCTGCGTTTGCTCACCCAACCTCACCAAACCTCTCAGCCACAAGAGTGTCCACCCTTATGTCTCATCCAGCTGTGGGTCTAGATATAGTCAATCCAGGTTGCATCACAGCCCCTGAACGCATTGTGTAAGAATTTCTCTCTCTTTCACTGTCTATGTTTCATGGGTTTGTAAAAGTAATTTATTTTTATAATGGGGTTTAGCTGCTTTTCACTGCTGTGTTTATGCCGCTTTACACCCACTTGACACACTAACAGAGAGATATCAATACATAGGTTTTAAGATTATTACTAGTCAGATATATTCTTGTGCGGTGAATAGGGTGTGTTGAGTCCAGTTCTCTGAGCAAGGAGTAGGTCTTGTCTATTACATATTGGGTTTATGGAACGGTATCTGAGCTAATTTGAAACCCTTGTTTTATGTATCACCCCACCTCACCTTTCCCGTTAAGCAGCCATAGTGTGTTTTCTGCATGTGTGACTCTGTTCTGTTTTGTAATTCAGTTCAAGTGTAACGGTTTTTACATTCCCTCTATAAGTGATACCTTATGAGAAGTGTCCTTTTCTGTGTGAATTATTTCACTTAGAATCGTCGTACCTAAATCCACTCATCATGCTGCTACTAGCCTTATGACATTGATTTCATGGCTGAGTGATATTCCATTGTACATAAGGACCACAACTTCTTTATCCATTTTTCCCTTTCCTGGGATATTGAAGGTGGAATGAAGTGGAGGTCCTTGTCAAGAGAGCAGCCCTAAACTTTGGGGTGCTTGTGTCTTGCTGATTTTTCATTTTCCCAATTTATACCCCCATGAGTGGAAGTGCCCTATTCTCTCTAAGCTGTGTTTTTTAGATGTTTCAGGACACACCGTACACTTCTCCAGAGTGGCTGTTGGCAATTTACATCCCGCCCATCAGTGTAGCAAGGCTCCCATTTCTCCATGGCCTGTCCTGCATTTCTGGTTTTGAGACTTTTTTCAGCATGGCCCTTTTGACCGATGGGTAGCGAGTTTTCTTTGTAGCGCTGATTTGCCTTTCCAGGTTGCTTGGTTGGCCAAAAAGGGCGTATGCGTTTTTTCCTGAATATATTCAGGAAAAAACGCATACGCCCTTTTTGGCCAAGGGCATCATTGTCAACGTTTTGCCGCTTTTCATGTGCTTTAAAGGCGATTCGAATCTACCTCCTGAAATCTGTTTCCTGCAATTCTGCCTTGATTTCAAATCCTCTTCTTTGCCTTCCCTCAATATATTTGTGGACGAGAGTTATCATTTATAACTCTGCAGGTTTGTGAATTGCAGTGCCCTGAAGCTCCATTTTACAACTCGCTTTTTTGGGAGCTGGCCGCAAAAACACTGGATGGCTTCAGGCCCTGTTCTGGTTCCGGGGGGGATGATGAGCCTGTGGTTAATTCTTCTTCCTGATGGGAAAATAGAGTGACCTGTGCCTGTCCCAACAACAAGAGCTAGTCTCTCACTGGTTCCCCGTCTTCCCGTTCATCCTCAGGACAAATTGCAACCTGTACGGAACAGGAGGTTAAAGGTGCTGATGCTCCAAGTAGGGAGATTGCTTGGAAAGCGGCTGGAATGGCGACCCCGGGCACAAGGAGAAGGGAAATGAGGTGCGTTTTAGAAACCTTTCCCCATCACATGGTGTACCCTCTTTTTGTTTTCTCATGCATGTTTTCGATGTAGGAATATGCCCTTGAACCTGGAGATTTGGGACCCATGCGATGGGTACCACGCAGTATTACTTTAAAGGGTCTGCGTTTGCTCACCCAACCTCACCAAACCTCTCAGCCCCAAGAGTGTCCACCCTTATGTCTCATCCAGCTGTGGGTCTAGATATGGTCAATCCAGGTTGCATCACAGCCCCTGAACGCATTGTGTAAGAATTTCTCTCTCTTTCATTGTCTTTGTTTCATGGGTTTGTAAAAGTAATTTAATTTTATAATGGGGTTTAGCTGCTTTTCACTGCTGTGTTTATGCCGCTTTACACCCACTTGACACACTAACAGAGAGATATCAATACATAGGTTTTAAGATTATTACTAGTCAGATATATTCTTGTGCGGTGAATAGGGCGTGTTGAGACCAGTTCTCTGAGCAAGGAGTAGGTCTTGTCTATTACATATTGGGTTTATGGAACGGTATCTGAGCTAATTTGAAACCCTTGTTTTATGTATCACCCCACCTCACCTTTCCCGTTAAGCAGCCATAGTGTGTTTTCTGCATGTGTGACTCTGTTCTGTTTTGTAATTCAGTTCAAGTGTAACGGTTTTTACATTCCCTCTATAAGTGATACCTTATGAGAAGTGTCCTTTTCTGTGTGACTTATTTCACTTAGAATCGTCGTACCTAAATCCACTCATCATGCTGCTACTAGCCTTATGACATGGATTTCATGGCTGAGTGATATTCCATTGTACATAAGGACCACAACTTCTTTATGCATTTTTCCCTTTCCTGGGATATTGAAGGTGGAATGAAGTGGAGGTCCTTGTCAACAGAGCAGCCCTAAACTTTGGGGTGCTTGTGTCTTGCTGATTTTTCATTTTCCCAATTTATACCCCCATGAGTGGAAGTGCCCTATGCTCTCTAAGCTGTGTTTTTTAGATGTTTCAGGACACACCGTACACTTCTCCAGAGTGGCTGTTGGCAATTTACATCCCGCCCATCAGTGTAGCAAGGCTCCCATTTCTCCATGGCCTGTCCTGCATTTCTGGTTTTGAGACTTTTTTCAGCATGGCCCTTTTGACCGATGGGTAGCGAGTCTTCTTTGTAGCGCTGATTTGCCTTTCCAGGTTGCTTGGTTGGCCAAAAAGGGCGTATGCGTTTTTTCCTGAATATATTCAGGAAAAAACGCATACGCCCTTTTTGGCCAAGGGCATCATTGTCAACGTTTTGCCGCTTTTCATGTGCTTTAAAGGCGATTCTAATCTACCTCCTGAAATCTGTTTCCTGCAATTCTGCCTTGATTTCAAATCCTCTTCTTTGCCTTCCCTCAATATATTTGTGGACGAGAGTTATCATTTATAACTCTGCAGGTTTGTGAATTGCAGTGCCCTGAAGCTCCATTTTACAACTCGCTTTTTTGGGAGCTGGCCGCAAAAGCGCAGGATGGCTTCAGGCCCTGTTCTGGTTCCGGGGGGGAGGATAAGCCTCTGGTTAATTCTTCTTCCTGATGGGAAAATAGAGTGACCTGTGCCTGTCCCAACACCAAGAGTTAGTCTCTCACTGGTTCCCCGTTTTCCCGTTCATCCTCAGGACAAATTGCAACCTGTACGGAACAGGAGGTTAAAGGTGCTGATGCTCCAAGTAGGGAGATTGCTAGTAAAGCGGCTGGAATTGCGAACCCGGGCACAAGGAGATGAGAAATGAGGTGCGTTTTAGAAATCTTTCCCCATCACATGATGTACCATCTTTTTGTTTTCTCATGCATGTTTTCGATGTAGGAAGATGCCCTTGAACCTGGAGATTTGGGACCCATTCGATGGGTACCACGCAGTATTACTTTAAAGGGTCTGCGTTTCCTCACCCAACCTCACCAAACCTCTCAGCCCCAAGAGTGACCACCCTTATGTCTCATCCAGCTGTGGGTCTAGATATGGTCAATCCAGGTTGCATCACAGCCCCTGAACGCATTGTGTAAGAATTTCTATCTCTTTCACTGTCATTGTTTCATGGGTTTTTCAAAGTAATTTATTTTTATAATGGGGTTTAGCTGCTTTTCACTGCTGTGTTTATGCCGCTTTACACCCACTTGACACACTAACAGAGAGATATCAATACATAGGTTTTAAGATTATTACTAGTCAGATATATTCTTTTGCGGTGAATAGGTCATGTTGAGTCCAGTTCTCTGAGCAAGGAGTAGGTCTTGTCTATTACATATTGGGTTTATGGAACGGTATCTGAGCTAATTTGAAACCCTTGTTTTATGTATCACCCCACCTCACCTTTCCCGTTAAGCAGCCATAGTGTGTTTTCTGCATGTGTGACTCTGTTCTGTTTTGTAATTCAGTTCAAGTGTAACGCTTTTTACATTCCCTCTATCAGTGATACCTTATGAGAAGTGTCCTTTTCTGTGTGACTTATTTCACTTAGAATCGTCGTACCTAAATCCACTCATCATGCTGCTACTAGCCTTATGACATGGATTTCATGGCTGAGTGATATTCCATTGTACATAAGGACCACAACTTCTTTATGCATTTTTCCCTTTCCTGGGATATTGAAGGTGGAATGAAGTGGAGGTCCTTGTCAACAGAGCAGCCCTAAACTTTGGGGTGCTTGTGTCTTGCTGATTTTTCATTTTCCCAATTTATACCCCCATGAGTGGAAGTGCCCTATGCTCTCTAAGCTGTGTTTTTTAGATGTTTCAGGACACACCGTACACTTCTCCAGAGTGGCTGTTGGCAATTTACATCCCGCCCAGCAGTGTAGCAAGGCTCCCATTTCTCCATGGCCTGTCCTGCATTTCTGGTTTTGAGACTTTTTTCAGCATGGCCCTTTTGACCAATGGGTAGCGAGTCTTCTTCGTAGCACTGATTTGCCTTTCCAGGTTGCTTGGTTGGCCAAAAAGGGCGTATGCGTTTTTTCCTGAATATATTCAGGAAAAAACGCATACGCCTTTTTTGGCCAAGGGCATCATTGTCAACGTTTTGCCGCTTTTCATGTGCTTTAAAGGCGATTCGAATCTACCTCCTGAAATCTGTTTCCTGCAATTCTGCCTTGAATTCAAATCGTCTTCTTTGCCTTCCCTCAATATAGTTGTGGACGAGAGTTATCATTTATAACTCTGCAGGTTTGTGAATTGCAGTGCCCTGAAGCTCCATTTTACAACTCGCTTTTTTGGGAGCTGGCCGCAAAAGCGCAGGATGGCTTCAGGCCCTGTTCTGCTTCCGGGGTGGAGGATGACCCTGTGGTTAATTCTTCTTCCTGATGGGAAAATAGAGTGACCTGTGCCTGTCCCAACAACAAGAGCTAGTCTCTCACTGGTTCCCCGTCTTCCCGTTCATCCTCAGGACAAATTGCAACCTGTACGGAACAGGAGGTTAAAGGTGCTGATGCTCCAAGTAGGGAGATTGTTAGTAAAGCGGCTGGAATGGCGAACCCGGGCACAAGGAGAAGAGAAATGAGGTGCGTTTTAGAAACCTTTCCCCATCACATGGTGTACCCTCTTTTTCTTTTCTCATGCATGTTTTCGATGTAGGAATATGCCCTTGAACCTGGAGATTTGGGACCCATGCGATGGGTACCACGCAGTATTACTTTAAAGGGTCTGCGTTTGCTCACCCAACCTCACCAAACCTCTCAGCCCCAAGAGTGTCCACCCTTATGTCTGATCCAGCTGTGGGTCTAGATATGGTCAATCCAGGTTGCATCACAGCCCCTGAACGCATTGTGTAAGAATTTCTCTCTCTTTCATTGTCTTTGTTTCATGGGTTTGTAAAAGTAATTTATTTTTATAATGGGGTTTAGCTGGTTTTCACTGCTGTGTTTATGCCGCTTTACACCCACTTGACACACTAACAGAGAGATATCAATACATAGGTTTTAAGATTATTACTAGTCAGATATATTCTTGTGCGGTGAATAGGGTGTGTTGAGTCCAGTTCTCTGAGCAAGGAGTAGGTCTTGTCTATTACATATTGGGTTTATGGAACGGTATCTGAGCTAATTTGATACCCTTGTTTTATGTATCACCCCACCTCACCTTTCCCGTTAAGCAGCCATAGTGTGTTTTCTGCATGTGTGACACTGTTCTGTTTTGTAATTCAGTTCAAGTGTAACGGTTTTTACATTCCCTCTATAAGTGATACCTTATGAGAAGTGTCCTTTTCTGTGTGACTTATTTCACTTAGAATCGTCGTACCTAAATCCACTCATCATGCTGCTACTAGCCTTATGACATTGATTTCATGGCTGAGTGATATTCCATTGTACATAAGGACCACAACTTCTTTATCCATTTTTCCCTTTCCTGGGATATTGAAGGTGGAATGAAGTGGAGGTCCTTGTCAACAGAGCAGCCCTAAACTTTGGGGTGCTTGTGTCTTGCTGATTTTTCATTTTCCCAATTTATACCCCCATGAGTGGAAGTGCCCTATGCTCTCTAAGCTGTGTTTTTTAGATGTTTCAGGACACACCGTACACTTATCCAGAGTGGCTGTTGGCAATTTACATCCCGCCCATCAGTGTAGCAAGGCTCCCATTTCTCCATGGCCTGTCCTGCATTTCTGGTTTTGACACTTTTTTCAGCATGGCCCTTTTGACCAATGGGTAGCGAGTCTTCTTCGTAGCGCTGATTTGCCTTTCCAGGTTGCTTGGTTGGCCAAAAAGGGCGTATGCGTTTTTTCCTGAATATATTCAGCAAAAAACGCATACGCCCTTTTTGGCCAAGGGCATCATTGTCAACGTTTTGCCGCTTTTCATGTGCTTTAAAGGCGATTCGAATCTACCTCCTGAAATCTGTTTCCTGCAATTCTGCCTTGAATTCAAATCCTCTTCTTTGCCTTCCCTCAATATATTTGTGGACGAGAGTTATCATTTATAACTCTGCAGGTTTGTGAATTGCAGTGCCCTGAAGCTCCATTTTACAACTCGCTTTTTTGGGAGCTGGCCGCAAATGCGCAGGATGGCTTTAGGCCCTGTTCTGCTTCCGGGGTGGAGGATGACCCTGTGGTTAATTCTTCTTCCTGATGGGAAAATATAGTGACCTGTGCCTGTCTCAGCAACAAGAGCTAGTCTCTCACTGGTTCCCCGTCTTCCCGTTCATCCTCAGGACAAATTGCAACCTGTACGGAACAGGAGGTTAAAGGTGCTGATGCTCCAAGTAGGGAGATTGCTAGGAAAGCGGCTGGAATGGCGACCCCGGGCACAAGGAGAAGAGAAATGAGGTGCGTTTTAGAAACCTTTCCCCATCACATGGTGTACCATCTTTTTGTTTTCTCATGCATGTTTTCGATGTAGGAATATGCCCTTGAAACTGGAGATTTGGGACCCATGCGATGGGTACCACGCAGTATTACTTTAAAGGGTCTGCGTTTGCTCACCCAACCTCACCAAACCTCTCAGCCACAAGAGTGTCCACCCTTATGTCTCATCCAGCTGTGGGTCTAGATATGGTCAATCCAGGTTGCATCACAGCCCCTGAACGCATTGTGTAAGAATTTCTCTCTCTTTCACTGTCTATGTTTCATGGGTTTGTAAAAGTAATTTATTTTTATAATGGGGTTTAGCTGCTTTTCACTGCTGTGTTTATGCCGCTTTACACCCACTTGACACACTAACAGAGAGATATCAATACATAGGTTTTAAGATTATTACTAGTCAGATATATTCTTGTGCGGTGAATAGGGTGTGTTGAGTCCAGTTCTCTGAGCAAGGAGTAGGTCTTGTCTATTACATATTGGGTTTATGGAACGGTATCTGAGCTAATTTGAAACCCTTGTTTTATGTATCACCCCACCTCACCTTTCCCGTTAAGCAGCCATAGTGTGTTTTCTGCATGTGTGACTCTGTTCTGTTTTGTAATTCAGTTCAAGTGTAACGGTTTTTACATTCCCTCTATAAGTGATACCTTATGAGAAGTGTCCTTTTCTGTGTGAATTATTTCACTTAGAATCGTCGTACCTAAATCCACTCATCATGCTGCTACTAGCCTTATGACATTGATTTCATGGCTGAGTGATATTCCATTGTACATAAGGACCACAACTTCTTTATCCATTTTTCCCTTTCCTGGGATATTGAAGGTGGAATGAAGTGGAGGTCCTTGTCAAGAGAGCAGCCCTAAACTTTGGGGTGCTTGTGTCTTGCTGATTTTTCATTTTCCCAATTTATACCCCCATGAGTGGAAGTGCCCTATTCTCTCTAAGCTGTGTTTTTTAGATGTTTCAGGACACACCGTACACTTCTCCAGAGTGGCTGTTGGCAATTTACATCCCGCCCATCAGTGTAGCACGGCTCCCATTTCTCCATGGCCTGTCCTGCATTTCTGGTTTTGAGACTTTTTTCAGCATGGCCCTTTTGACCGATGGGTAGCGAGTTTTCTTTGTAGCGCTGATTTGCCTTTCCAGGTTGCTTGGTTGGCCAAAAAGGGCGTATGCGTTTTTTCCTGAATATATTCAGGAAAAAACGCATACGCCCTTTTTGGCCAAGGGCATCATTGTCAACGTTTTGCCGCTTTTCATGTGCTTTAAAGGCGATTCGAATCTACCTCCTGAAATCTGTTTCCTGCAATTCTGCCTTGATTTCAAATCCTCTTCTTTGCCTTCCCTCAATATATTTGTGGACGAGAGTTATCATTTATAACTCTGCAGGTTTGTGAATTGCAGTGCCCTGAAGCTCCATTTTACAACTCGCTTTTTTGGGAGCTGGCCGCAAAAACACTGGATGGCTTCAGGCCCTGTTCTGGTTCCGGGGGGGATGATGAGCCTGTGGTTAATTCTTCTTCCTGATGGGAAAATAGAGTGACCTGTGCCTGTCCCAACAACAAGAGCTAGTCTCTCACTGGTTCCCCGTCTTCCCGTTCATCCTCAGGACAAATTGCAACCTGTACGGAACAGGAGGTTAAAGGTGCTGATGCTCCAAGTAGGGAGATTGCTTGGAAAGCGGCTGGAATGGCGACCCCGGGCACAAGGAGAAGGGAAATGAGGTGCGTTTTAGAAACCTTTCCCCATCACATGGTGTACCCTCTTTTTGTTTTCTCATGCATGTTTTCGATGTAGGAATATGCCCTTGAACCTGGAGATTTGGGACCCATGCGATGGGTACCACGCAGTATTACTTTAAAGGGTCTGCGTTTGCTCACCCAACCTCACCAAACCTCTCAGCCCCAAGAGTGTCCACCCTTATGTCTCATCCAGCTGTGGGTCTAGATATGGTCAATCCAGGTTGCATCACAGCCCCTGAACGCATTGTGTAAGAATTTCTCTCTCTTTCATTGTCTTTGTTTCATGGGTTTGTAAAAGTAATTTAATTTTATAATGGGGTTTAGCTGCTTTTCACTGCTGTGTTTATGCCGCTTTACACCCACTTGACACACTAACAGAGAGATATCAATACATAGGTTTTAAGATTATTACTAGTCAGATATATTCTTGTGCGGTGAATAGGGCGTGTTGAGACCAGTTCTCTGAGCAAGGAGTAGGTCTTGTCTATTACATATTGGGTTTATGGAACGGTATCTGAGCTAATTTGAAACCCTTGTTTTATGTATCACCCCACCTCACCTTTCCCGTTAAGCAGCCATAGTGTGTTTTCTGCATGTGTGACTCTGTTCTGTTTTGTAATTCAGTTCAAGTGTAACGGTTTTTACATTCCCTCTATAAGTGATACCTTATGAGAAGTGTCCTTTTCTGTGTGACTTATTTCACTTAGAATCGTCGTACCTAAATCCACTCATCATGCTGCTACTAGCCTTATGACATGGATTTCATGGCTGAGTGATATTCCATTGTACATAAGGACCACAACTTCTTTATGCATTTTTCCCTTTCCTGGGATATTGAAGGTGGAATGAAGTGGAGGTCCTTGTCAACAGAGCAGCCCTAAACTTTGGGGTGCTTGTGTCTTGCTGATTTTTCATTTTCCCAATTTATACCCCCATGAGTGGAAGTGCCCTATGCTCTCTAAGCTGTGTTTTTTAGATGTTTCAGGACACACCGTACACTTCTCCAGAGTGGCTGTTGGCAATTTACATCCCGCCCATCAGTGTAGCAAGGCTCCCATTTCTCCATGGCCTGTCCTGCATTTCTGGTTTTGAGACTTTTTTCAGCATGGCCCTTTTGACCGATGGGTAGCGAGTCTTCTTTGTAGCGCTGATTTGCCTTTCCAGGTTGCTTGGTTGGCCAAAAAGGGCGTATGCATTTTTTCCTGAATATATTCAGGAAAAAACGCATACGCCCTTTTTGGCCAAGGGCATCATTGTCAACGTTTTGCCGCTTTTCATGTGCTTTAAAGGCGATTCGTATCTACCTCCTGAAATCTGTTTCCTGCAATTCTGCCTTGATTTCAAATCCTCTTCTTTGCCTTCCCTCAATATATTTGTGGACGAGAGTTATCATTTATAACTCTGCAGGTTTGTGAATTGCAGTGCCCTGAAGCTCCATTTTACAACTCGCTTTTTTGGGAGCTGGCCGCAAAAGCGCAGGATGGCTTCAGGCCCTGTTCTGGTTCCGGGGGGGAGGATAAGCCTCTGGTTAATTCTTCTTCCTGATGGGAAAATAGAGTGACCTGTGCCTGTCCCAACACCAAGAGTTAGTCTCTCACTGGTTCCCCGTTTTCCCGTTCATCCTCAGGACAAATTGCAACCTGTACGGAACAGGAGGTTAAAGGTGCTGATGCTCCAAGTAGGGAGATTGCTAGTAAAGCGGCTGGAATTGCGAACCCGGGCACAAGGAGATGAGAAATGAGGTGCGTTTTAGAAATCTTTCCCCATCACATGATGTACCATCTTTTTGTTTTCTCATGCATGTTTTCGATGTAGGAAGATGCCCTTGAACCTGGAGATTTGGGACCCATTCGATGGGTACCACGCAGTATTACTTTAAAGGGTCTGCGTTTCCTCACCCAACCTCACCAAACCTCTCAGCCCCAAGAGTGACCACCCTTATGTCTCATCCAGCTGTGGGTCTAGATATGGTCAATCCAGGTTGCATCACAGCCCCTGAACGCATTGTGTAAGAATTTCTATCTCTTTCACTGTCATTGTTTCATGGGTTTTTCAAAGTAATTTATTTTTATAATGGGGTTTAGCTGCTTTTCACTGCTGTGTTTATGCCGCTTTACACCCACTTGACACACTAACAGAGAGATATCAATACATAGGTTTTAAGATTATTACTAGTCAGATATATTCTTTTGCGGTGAATAGGTCATGTTGAGTCCAGTTCTCTGAGCAAGGAGTAGGTCTTGTCTATTACATATTGGGTTTATGGAACGGTATCTGAGCTAATTTGAAACCCTTGTTTTATGTATCACCCCACCTCACCTTTCCCGTTAAGCAGCCATAGTGTGTTTTCTGCATGTGTGACTCTGTTCTGTTTTGTAATTCAGTTCAAGTGTAACGCTTTTTACATTCCCTCTATCAGTGATACCTTATGAGAAGTGTCCTTTTCTGTGTGACTTATTTCACTTAGAATCGTCGTACCTAAATCCACTCATCATGCTGCTACTAGCCTTATGACATGGATTTCATGGCTGAGTGATATTCCATTGTACATAAGGACCACAACTTCTTTATGCATTTTTCCCTTTCCTGGGATATTGAAGGTGGAATGAAGTGGAGGTCCTTGTCAACAGAGCAGCCCTAAACTTTGGGGTGCTTGTGTCTTGCTGATTTTTCATTTTCCCAATTTATACCCCCATGAGTGGAAGTGCCCTATGCTCTCTAAGCTGTGTTTTTTAGATGTTTCAGGACACACCGTACACTTCTCCAGAGTGGCTGTTGGCAATTTACATCCCGCCCAGCAGTGTAGCAAGGCTCCCATTTCTCCATGGCCTGTCCTGCATTTCTGGTTTTGAGACTTTTTTCAGCATGGCCCTTTTGACCAATGGGTAGCGAGTCTTCTTCGTAGCACTGATTTGCCTTTCCAGGTTGCTTGGTTGGCCAAAAAGGGCGTATGCGTTTTTTCCTGAATATATTCAGGAAAAAACGCATACGCCTTTTTTGGCCAAGGGCATCATTGTCAACGTTTTGCCGCTTTTCATGTGCTTTAAAGGCGATTCGAATCTACCTCCTGAAATCTGTTTCCTGCAATTCTGCCTTGAATTCAAATCGTCTTCTTTGCCTTCCCTCAATATAGTTGTGGACGAGAGTTATCATTTATAACTCTGCAGGTTTGTGAATTGCAGTGCCCTGAAGCTCCATTTTACAACTCGCTTTTTTGGGAGCTGGCCGCAAAAGCGCAGGATGGCTTCAGGCCCTGTTCTGCTTCCGGGGTGGAGGATGACCCTGTGGTTAATTCTTCTTCCTGATGGGAAAATAGAGTGACCTGTGCCTGTCCCAACAACAAGAGCTAGTCTCTCACTGGTTCCCCGTCTTCCCGTTCATCCTCAGGACAAATTGCAACCTGTACGGAACAGGAGGTTAAAGGTGCTGATGCTCCAAGTAGGGAGATTGTTAGTAAAGCGGCTGGAATGGCGAACCCGGGCACAAGGAGAAGAGAAATGAGGTGCGTTTTAGAAACCTTTCCCCATCACATGGTGTACCCTCTTTTTCTTTTCTCATGCATGTTTTCGATGTAGGAATATGCCCTTGAACCTGGAGATTTGGGACCCATGCGATGGGTACCACGCAGTATTACTTTAAAGGGTCTGCGTTTGCTCACCCAACCTCACCAAACCTCTCAGCCCCAAGAGTGTCCACCCTTATGTCTGATCCAGCTGTGGGTCTAGATATGGTCAATCCAGGTTGCATCACAGCCCCTGAACGCATTGTGTAAGAATTTCTCTCTCTTTCATTGTCTTTGTTTCATGGGTTTGTAAAAGTAATTTATTTTTATAATGGGGTTTAGCTGGTTTTCACTGCTGTGTTTATGCCGCTTTACACCCACTTGACACACTAACAGAGAGATATCAATACATAGGTTTTAAGATTATTACTAGTCAGATATATTCTTGTGCGGTGAATAGGGTGTGTTGAGTCCAGTTCTCTGAGCAAGGAGTAGGTCTTGTCTATTACATATTGGGTTTATGGAACGGTATCTGAGCTAATTTGATACCCTTGTTTTATGTATCACCCCACCTCACCTTTCCCGTTAAGCAGCCATAGTGTGTTTTCTGCATGTGTGACTCTGTTCTGTTTTGTAATTCAGTTCAAGTGTAACGGTTTTTACATTCCCTCTATAAGTGATACCTTATGAGAAGTGTCCTTTTCTGTGTGACTTATTTCACTTAGAATCGTCGTACCTAAATCCACTCATCATGCTGCTACTAGCCTTATGACATTGATTTCATGGCTGAGTGATATTCCATTGTACATAAGGACCACAACTTCTTTATCCATTTTTCCCTTTCCTGGGATATTGAAGGTGGAATGAAGTGGAGGTCCTTGTCAACAGAGCAGCCCTAAACTTTGGGGTGCTTGTGTCTTGCTGATTTTTCATTTTCCCAATTTATACCCCCATGAGTGGAAGTGCCCTATGCTCTCTAAGCTGTGTTTTTTAGATGTTTCAGGACACACCGTACACTTATCCAGAGTGGCTGTTGGCAATTTACATCCCGCCCATCAGTGTAGCAAGGCTCCCATTTCTCCATGGCCTGTCCTGCATTTCTGGTTTTGACACTTTTTTCAGCATGGCCCTTTTGACCAATGGGTAGCGAGTCTTCTTCGTAGCGCTGATTTGCCTTTCCAGGTTGCTTGGTTGGCCAAAAAGGGCGTATGCGTTTTTTCCTGAATATATTCAGCAAAAAACGCATACGCCCTTTTTGGCCAAGGGCATCATTGTCAACGTTTTGCCGCTTTTCATGTGCTTTAAAGGCGATTCGAATCTACCTCCTGAAATCTGTTTCCTGCAATTCTGCCTTGAATTCAAATCCTCTTCTTTGCCTTCCCTCAATATATTTGTGGACGAGAGTTATCATTTATAACTCTGCAGGTTTGTGAATTGCAGTGCCCTGAAGCTCCATTTTACAACTCGCTTTTTTGGGAGCTGGCCGCAAATGCGCAGGATGGCTTTAGGCCCTGTTCTGCTTCCGGGGTGGAGGATGACCCTGTGGTTAATTCTTCTTCCTGATGGGAAAATATAGTGACCTGTGCCTGTCTCAGCAACAAGAGCTAGTCTCTCACTGGTTCCCCGTCTTCCCGTTCATCCTCAGGACAAATTGCAACCTGTACGGAACAGGAGGTTAAAGGTGCTGATGCTCCAAGTAGGGAGATTGCTAGGAAAGCGGCTGGAATGGCGACCCCGGGCACAAGGAGAAGAGAAATGAGGTGCGTTTTAGAAACCTTTCCCCATCACATGGTGTACCATCTTTTTGTTTTCTCATGCATGTTTTCGATGTAGGAATATGCCCTTGAAACTGGAGATTTGGGACCCATGCGATGGGTACCACGCAGTATTACTTTAAAGGGTCTGCGTTTGCTCACCCAACCTCACCAAACCTCTCAGCCCCAAGAGTGTCCACCCTTATGTCTCATCCAGCTGTGGGTCTAGATATGGTCAATCCAGGTTGCATCACAGCCCCTGAACGCATTGTGTAAGAATTTCTCTCTCTTTCACTGTCTATGTTTCATGGGTTTGTAAAAGTAATTTATTTTTATAATGGGGTTTAGCTGCTTTTCACTGCTGTGTTTATGCCGCTTTACACCCACTTGACACACTAACAGAGAGATATCAATACATAGGTTTTAAGATTATTACTAGTCAGATATATTCTTGTGCGGTGAATAGGGTGTGTTGAGTCCAGTTCTCTGAGCAAGGAGTAGGTCTTGTCTATTACATATTGGGTTTATGGAACGGTATCTGAGCTAATTTGAAACCCTTGTTTTATGTATCACCCCACCTCACCTTTCCCGTTAAGCAGCCATAGTGTGTTTTCTGCATGTGTGACTCTGTTCTGTTTTGTAATTCAGTTCAAGTGTAACGGTTTTTACATTCCCTCTATAAGTGATACCTTATGAGAAGTGTCCTTTTCTGTGTGAATTATTTCACTTAGAATCGTCGTACCTAAATCCACTCATCATGCTGCTACTAGCCTTATGACATTGATTTCATGGCTGAGTGATATTCCATTGTACATAAGGACCACAACTTCTTTATCCATTTTTCCCTTTCCTGGGATATTGAAGGTGGAATGAAGTGGAGGTCCTTGTCAACAGAGCAGCCCTAAACTTTGGGGTGCTTGTGTCTTGCTGATTTTTCATTTTCCCAATTTATACCCCCATGAGTGGAAGTGCCCTATTCTCTCTAAGCTGTGTTTTTTAGATGTTTCAGGACACACCGTACACTTCTCCAGAGTGGCTGTTGGCAATTTACATCCCGCCCATCAGTGTAGCACGGCTCCCATTTCTCCATGGCCTGTCCTGCATTTCTGGTTTTGAGACTTTTTTCAGCATGGCCCTTTTGACCGATGGGTAGCGAGTTTTCTTTGTAGCGCTGATTTGCCTTTCCAGGTTGCTTGGTTGGCCAAAAAGGGCGTATGCGTTTTTTCCTGAATATATTCAGGAAAAAACGCATACGCCCTTTTTGGCCAAGGGCATCATTGTCAACGTTTTGCCGCTTTTCATGTGCTTTAAAGGCGATTCGAATCTACCTCCTGAAATCTGTTTCCTGCAATTCTGCCTTGATTTCAAATCCTCTTCTTTGCCTTCCCTCAATATATTTGTGGACGAGAGTTATCATTTATAACTCTGCAGGTTTGTGAATTGCAGTGCCCTGAAGCTCCATTTTACAACTCGCTTTTTTGGGAGCTGGCCGCAAAAACACTGGATGGCTTCAGGCCCTGTTCTGGTTCCGGGGGGGATGATGAGCCTGTGGTTAATTCTTCTTCCTGATGGGAAAATAGAGTGACCTGTGCCTGTCCCAACAACAAGAGCTAGTCTCTCACTGGTTCCCCGTCTTCCCGTTCATCCTCAGGACAAATTGCAACCTGTACGGAACAGGAGGTTAAAGGTGCTGATGCTCCAAGTAGGGAGATTGCTTGGAAAGCGGCTGGAATGGCGACCCCGGGCACAAGGAGAAGGGAAATGAGGTGCGTTTTAGAAACCTTTCCCCATCACATGGTGTACCCTCTTTTTGTTTTCTCATGCATGTTTTCGATGTAGGAATATGCCCTTGAACCTGGAGATTTGGGACCCATGCGATGGGTACCACGCAGTATTACTTTAAAGGGTCTGCGTTTGCTCACCCAACCTCACCAAACCTCTCAGCCCCAAGAGTGTCCACCCTTATGTCTCATCCAGCTGTGGGTCTAGATATGGTCAATCCAGGTTGCATCACAGCCCCTGAACGCATTGTGTAAGAATTTCTCTCTCTTTCATTGTCTTTGTTTCATGGGTTTGTAAAAGTAATTTAATTTTATAATGGGGTTTAGCTGCTTTTCACTGCTGTGTTTATGCCGCTTTACACCCACTTGACACACTAACAGAGAGATATCAATACATAGGTTTTAAGATTATTACTAGTCAGATATATTCTTGTGCGGTGAATAGGGTGTGTTGAGTCCAGTTCTCTGAGCAAGGAGTAGGTCTTGTCTATTACATATTGGGTTTATGGAACGGTATCTGAGCTAATTTGATACCCTTGTTTTATGTATCACCCCACCTCACCTTTCCCGTTAAGCAGCCATAGTGTGTTTTCTGCATGTGTGACTCTGTTCTGTTTTGTAATTCAGTTCAAGTGTAACGGTTTTTACATTCCCTCTATAAGTGATACCTTATGAGAAGTGTCCTTTTCTGTGTGACTTATTTCACTTAGAATCGTCGTACCTAAATCCACTCATCATGCTGCTACTAGCCTTATGACATTGATTTCATGGCTGAGTGATATTCCATTGTACATAAGGACCACAACTTCTTTATCCATTTTTCCCTTTCCTGGGATATTGAAGGTGGAATGAAGTGGAGGTCCTTGTCAACAGAGCAGCCCTAAACTTTGGGGTGCTTGTGTCTTGCTGATTTTTCATTTTCCCAATTTATACCCCCATGAGTGGAAGTGCCCTATGCTCTCTAAGCTGTGTTTTTTAGATGTTTCAGGACACACCGTACACTTCTCCAGAGTGGCTGTTGGCAATTTACATCCCGCCCATCAGTGTAGCACGGCTCCCATTTCTCCATGGCCTGTCCTGCATTTCTGGTTTTGAGACTTTTTTCAGCATGGCCCTTTTGACCGATGGGTAGCGAGTTTTCTTTGTAGCGCTGATTTGCCTTTCCAGGTTGCTTGGTTGGCCAAAAAGGGCGTATGCGTTTTTTCCTGAATATATTCAGGAAAAAACGCATACGCCCTTTTTGGCCAAGGGCATCATTGTCAATGTTTTGCCGCTTTTCATGTGCTTTAAAGGCGATTCGAATCTACCTCCTGAAATCTGTTTCCTGCAATTCTGCCTTGATTTCAAATCCTCTTCTTTGCCTTCCCTCAATATATTTGTGGACGAGAGTTATCATTTATAACTCTGCAGGTTTGTGAATTGCAGTGCCCTGAAGCTCCATTTTACAACTCGCTTTTTTGGGAGCTGGCCGCAAAAACACTGGATGGCTTCAGGCCCTGTTCTGGTTCCGGGGGGGATGATGAGCCTGTGGTTAATTCTTCTTCCTGATGGGAAAATAGAGTGACCTGTGCCTGTCCCAACAACAAGAGCTAGTCTCTCACTGGTTCCCCGTCTTCCCGTTCATCCTCAGGACAAATTGCAACCTGTACGGAACAGGAGGTTAAAGGTGCTGATGCTCCAAGTAGGGAGATTGCTTGGAAAGCGGCTGGAATGGCGACCCCGGGCACAAGGAGAAGGGAAATGAGGTGCGTTTTAGAAACCTTTCCCCATCACATGGTGTACCCTCTTTTTGTTTTCTCATGCATGTTTTCGATGTAGGAATATGCCCTTGAACCTGGAGATTTGGGACCCATGCGATGGGTACCACGCAGTATTACTTTAAAGGGTCTGCGTTTGCTCACCCAACCTCACCAAACCTCTCAGCCCCAAGAGTGTCCACCCTTATGTCTGATCCAGCTGTGGGTCTAGATATGGTCAATCCAGGTTGCATCACAGCCCCTGAACGCATTGTGTAAGAATTTCTCTCTCTTTCATTGTCTTTGTTTCATGGGTTTGTAAAAGTAATTTAATTTTATAATGGGGTTTAGCTGCTTTTCACTGCTGTGTTTATGCCGCTTTACACCCACTTGACACACTAACAGAGAGATATCAATACATAGGTTTTAAGATTATTACTAGTCAGATATATTCTTGTGCGGTGAATAGGGTGTGTTGAGTCCAGTTCTCTGAGCAAGGAGTAGGTCTTGTCTATTACATATTGGGTTTATGGAACGGTATCTGAGCTAATTTGATACCCTTGTTTTATGTATCACCCCACCTCACCTTTCCCGTTAAGCAGCCATAGTGTGTTTTCTGCATGTGTGACTCTGTTCTGTTTTGTAATTCAGTTCAAGTGTAACGGTTTTTACATTCCCTCTATAAGTGATACCTTATGAGAAGTGTCCTTTTCTGTGTGACTTATTTCACTTAGAATCGTCGTACCTAAATCCACTCATCATGCTGCTACTAGCCTTATGACATTGATTTCATGGCTGAGTGATATTCCATTGTACATAAGGACCACAACTTCTTTATCCATTTTTCCCTTTCCTGGGATATTGAAGGTGGAATGAAGTGGAGGTCCTTGTCAACAGAGCAGCCCTAAACTTTGGGGTGCTTGTGTCTTGCTGATTTTTCATTTTCCCAATTTATACCCCCATGAGTGGAAGTGCCCTATGCTCTCTAAGCTGTGTTTTTTAGATGTTTCAGGACACACCGTACACTTATCCAGAGTGGCTGTTGGCAATTTACATCCCGCCCATCAGTGTAGCAAGGCTCCCATTTCTCCATGGCCTGTCCTGCATTTCTGGTTTTGACACTTTTTTCAGCATGGCCCTTTTGACCAATGGGTAGCGAGTCTTCTTCGTAGCGCTGATTTGCCTTTCCAGGTTGCTTGGTTGGCCAAAAAGGGCGTATGCGTTTTTTCCTGAATATATTCAGCAAAAAACGCATACGCCCTTTTTGGCCAAGGGCATCATTGTCAACGTTTTGCCGCTTTTCATGTGCTTTAAAGGCGATTCGAATCTACCTCCTGAAATCTGTTTCCTGCAATTCTGCCTTGAATTCAAATCCTCTTCTTTGCCTTCCCTCAATATATTTGTGGACGAGAGTTATCATTTATAACTCTGCAGGTTTGTGAATTGCAGTGCCCTGAAGCTCCATTTTACAACTCGCTTTTTTGGGAGCTGGCCGCAAATGCGCAGGATGGCTTTAGGCCCTGTTCTGCTTCCGGGGTGGAGGATGACCCTGTGGTTAATTCTTCTTCCTGATGGGAAAATATAGTGACCTGTGCCTGTCTCAGCAACAAGAGCTAGTCTCTCACTGGTTCCCCGTCTTCCCGTTCATCCTCAGGACAAATTGCAACCTGTACGGAACAGGAGGTTAAAGGTGCTGATGCTCCAAGTAGGGAGATTGCTAGGAAAGCGGCTGGAATGGCGACCCCGGGCACAAGGAGAAGAGAAATGAGGTGCGTTTTAGAAACCTTTCCCCATCACATGGTGTACCATCTTTTTGTTTTCTCATGCATGTTTTCGATGTAGGAATATGCCCTTGAAACTGGAGATTTGGGACCCATGCGATGGGTACCACGCAGTATTACTTTAAAGGGTCTGCGTTTGCTCACCCAACCTCACCAAACCTCTCAGCCCCAAGAGTGTCCACCCTTATGTCTCATCCAGCTGTGGGTCTAGATATGGTCAATCCAGGTTGCATCACAGCCCCTGAACGCATTGTGTAAGAATTTCTCTCTCTTTCACTGTCTATGTTTCATGGGTTTGTAAAAGTAATTTATTTTTATAATGGGGTTTAGCTGCTTTTCACTGCTGTGTTTATGCCGCTTTACACCCACTTGACACACTAACAGAGAGATATCAATACATAGGTTTTAAGATTATTACTAGTCAGATATATTCTTGTGCGGTGAATAGGGTGTGTTGAGTCCAGTTCTCTGAGCAAGGAGTAGGTCTTGTCTATTACATATTGGGTTTATGGAACGGTATCTGAGCTAATTTGAAACCCTTGTTTTATGTATCACCCCACCTCACCTTTCCCGTTAAGCAGCCATAGTGTGTTTTCTGCATGTGTGACTCTGTTCTGTTTTGTAATTCAGTTCAAGTGTAACGGTTTTTACATTCCCTCTATAAGTGATACCTTATGAGAAGTGTCCTTTTCTGTGTGAATTATTTCACTTAGAATCGTCGTACCTAAATCCACTCATCATGCTGCTACTAGCCTTATGACATTGATTTCATGGCTGAGTGATATTCCATTGTACATAAGGACCACAACTTCTTTATCCATTTTTCCCTTTCCTGGGATATTGAAGGTGGAATGAAGTGGAGGTCCTTGTCAACAGAGCAGCCCTAAACTTTGGGGTGCTTGTGTCTTGCTGATTTTTCATTTTCCCAATTTATACCCCCATGAGTGGAAGTGCCCTATTCTCTCTAAGCTGTGTTTTTTAGATGTTTCAGGACACACCGTACACTTCTCCAGAGTGGCTGTTGGCAATTTACATCCCGCCCATCAGTGTAGCACGGCTCCCATTTCTCCATGGCCTGTCCTGCATTTCTGGTTTTGAGACTTTTTTCAGCATGGCCCTTTTGACCGATGGGTAGCGAGTTTTCTTTGTAGCGCTGATTTGCCTTTCCAGGTTGCTTGGTTGGCCAAAAAGGGCGTATGCGTTTTTTCCTGAATATATTCAGGAAAAAACGCATACGCCCTTTTTGGCCAAGGGCATCATTGTCAACGTTTTGCCGCTTTTCATGTGCTTTAAAGGCGATTCGAATCTACCTCCTGAAATCTGTTTCCTGCAATTCTGCCTTGATTTCAAATCCTCTTCTTTGCCTTCCCTCAATATATTTGTGGACGAGAGTTATCATTTATAACTCTGCAGGTTTGTGAATTGCAGTGCCCTGAAGCTCCATTTTACAACTCGCTTTTTTGGGAGCTGGCCGCAAAAACACTGGATGGCTTCAGGCCCTGTTCTGGTTCCGGGGGGGATGATGAGCCTGTGGTTAATTCTTCTTCCTGATGGGAAAATAGAGTGACCTTTGCCTGTCCCAACAACAAGAGCTAGTCTCTCACTGGTTCCCCGTCTTCCCGTTCATCCTCAGGACAAATTGCAACCTGTACGGAACAGGAGGTTAAAGGTGCTGATGCTCCAAGTAGGGAGATTGCTTGGAAAGCGGCTGGAATGGCGACCCCGGGCACAAGGAGAAGGGAAATGAGGTGCGTTTTAGAAACCTTTCCCCATCACATGGTGTACCCTCTTTTTGTTTTCTCATGCATGTTTTCGATGTAGGAATATGCCCTTGAACCTGGAGATTTGGGACCCATGCGATGGGTACCACGCAGTATTACTTTAAAGGGTCTGCGTTTGCTCACCCAACCTCACCAAACCTCTCAGCCCCAAGAGTGTCCACCCTTATGTCTGATCCAGCTGTGGGTCTAGATATGGTCAATCCAGGTTGCATCACAGCCCCTGAACGCATTGTGTAAGAATTTCTCTCTCTTTCATTGTCTTTGTTTCATGGGTTTGTAAAAGTAATTTAATTTTATAATGGGGTTTAGCTGCTTTTCACTGCTGTGTTTATGCCGCTTTACACCCACTTGACACACTAACAGAGAGATATCAATACATAGGTTTTAAGATTATTACTAGTCAGATATATTCTTGTGCGGTGAATAGGGCGTGTTGAGACCAGTTCTCTGAGCAAGGAGTAGGTCTTGTCTATTACATATTGGGTTTATGGAACGGTATCTGAGCTAATTTGAAACCCTTGTTTTATGTATCACCCCACCTCACCTTTCCCGTTAAGCAGCCATAGTGTGTTTTCTGCATGTGTGACTCTGTTCTGTTTTGTAATTCAGTTCAAGTGTAACGGTTTTTACATTCCCTCTATAAGTGATACCTTATGAGAAGTGTCCTTTTCTGTGTGACTTATTTCACTTAGAATCGTCGTACCTAAATCCACTCATCATGCTGCTACTAGCCTTATGACATGGATTTCATGGCTGAGTGATATTCCATTGTACATAAGGACCACAACTTCTTTATGCATTTTTCCCTTTCCTGGGATATTGAAGGTGGAATGAAGTGGAGGTCCTTGTCAACAGAGCAGCCCTAAACTTTGGGGTGCTTGTGTCTTGCTGATTTTTCATTTTCCCAATTTATACCCCCATGAGTGGAAGTGCCCTATGCTCTCTAAGCTGTGTTTTTTAGATGTTTCAGGACACACCGTACACTTCTCCAGAGTGGCTGTTGGCAATTTACATCCCGCCCATCAGTGTAGCAAGGCTCCCATTTCTCCATGGCCTGTCCTGCATTTCTGGTTTTGAGACTTTTTTCAGCATGGCCCTTTTGACCGATGGGTAGCGAGTCTTCTTTGTAGCGCTGATTTGCCTTTCCAGGTTGCTTGGTTGGCCAAAAAGGGCGTATGCGTTTTTTCCTGAATATATTCAGGAAAAAACGCATACGCCCTTTTTGGCCAAGGGCATCATTGTCAACGTTTTGCCGCTTTTCATGTGCTTTAAAGGCGATTCTAATCTACCTCCTGAAATCTGTTTCCTGCAATTCTGCCTTGATTTCAAATCCTCTTCTTTGCCTTCCCTCAATATATTTGTGGACGAGAGTTATCATTTATAACTCTGCAGGTTTGTGAATTGCAGTGCCCTGAAGCTCCATTTTACAACTCGCTTTTTTGGGAGCTGGCCGCAAAAGCGCAGGATGGCTTCAGGCCCTGTTCTGGTTCCGGGGGGGAGGATAAGCCTCTGGTTAATTCTTCTTCCTGATGGGAAAATAGAGTGACCTGTGCCTGTCCCAACACCAAGAGTTAGTCTCTCACTGGTTCCCCGTTTTCCCGTTCATCCTCAGGACAAATTGCAACCTGTACGGAACAGGAGGTTAAAGGTGCTGATGCTCCAAGTAGGGAGATTGCTAGTAAAGCGGCTGGAATTGCGAACCCGGGCACAAGGAGATGAGAAATGAGGTGCGTTTTAGAAATCTTTCCCCATCACATGATGTACCATCTTTTTGTTTTCTCATGCATGTTTTCGATGTAGGAAGATGCCCTTGAACCTGGAGATTTGGGACCCATTCGATGGGTACCACGCAGTATTACTTTAAAGGGTCTGCGTTTCCTCACCCAACCTCACCAAACCTCTCAGCCCCAAGAGTGACCACCCTTATGTCTCATCCAGCTGTGGGTCTAGATATGGTCAATCCAGGTTGCATCACAGCCCCTGAACGCATTGTGTAAGAATTTCTATCTCTTTCACTGTCATTGTTTCATGGGTTTTTCAAAGAAATTTATTTTTATAATGGGGTTTAGCTGCTTTTCACTGCTGTGTTTATGCCGCTTTACACCCACTTGACACACTAACAGAGAGATATCAATACATAGGTTTTAAGATTATTACTAGTCAGATATATTCTTTTGCGGTGAATAGGTCATGTTGAGTCCAGTTCTCTGAGCAAGGAGTAGGTCTTGTCTATTACATATTGGGTTTATGGAACGGTATCTGAGCTAATTTGAAACCCTTGTTTTATGTATCACCCCACCTCACCTTTCCCGTTAAGCAGCCATAGTGTGTTTTCTGCATGTGTGACTCTGTTCTGTTTTGTAATTCAGTTCAAGTGTAACGCTTTTTACATTCCCTCTATCAGTGATACCTTATGAGAAGTGTCCTTTTCTGTGTGACTTATTTCACTTAGAATCGTCGTACCTAAATCCACTCATCATGCTGCTACTAGCCTTATGACATGGATTTCATGGCTGAGTGATATTCCATTGTACATAAGGACCACAACTTCTTTATGCATTTTTCCCTTTCCTGGGATATTGAAGGTGGAATGAAGTGGAGGTCCTTGTCAACAGAGCAGCCCTAAACTTTGGGGTGCTTGTGTCTTGCTGATTTTTCATTTTCCCAATTTATACCCCCATGAGTGGAAGTGCCCTATGCTCTCTAAGCTGTGTTTTTTAGATGTTTCAGGACACACCATACACTTCTCCAGAGTGGCTGTTGGCAATTTACATCCCGCCCAGCAGTGTAGCAAGGCTCCCATTTCTCCATGGCCTGTCCTGCATTTCTGGTTTTGAGACTTTTTTCAGCATGGCCCTTTTGACCAATGGGTAGCGAGTCTTCTTCGTAGCACTGATTTGCCTTTCCAGGTTGCTTGGTTGGCCAAAAAGGGCGTATGCGTTTTTTCCTGAATATATTCAGGAAAAAACGCATACGCCTTTTTTGGCCAAGGGCATCATTGTCAACGTTTTGCCGCTTTTCATGTGCTTTAAAGGCGATTCGAATCTACCTCCTGAAATCTGTTTCCTGCAATTCTGCCTTGAATTCAAATCGTCTTCTTTGCCTTCCCTCAATATAGTTGTGGACGAGAGTTATCATTTATAACTCTGCAGGTTTGTGAATTGCAGTGCCCTGAAGCTCCATTTTACAACTCGCTTTTTTGGGAGCTGGCCGCAAAAGCGCAGGATGGCTTCAGGCCCTGTTCTGCTTCCGGGGTGGAGGATGACCCTGTGGTTAATTCTTCTTCCTGATGGGAAAATAGAGTGACCTGTGCCTGTCCCAACAACAAGAGCTAGTCTCTCACTGGTTCCCCGTCTTCCCGTTCATCCTCAGGACAAATTGCAACCTGTACGGAACAGGAGGTTAAAGGTGCTGATGCTCCAAGTAGGGAGATTGTTAGTAAAGCGGCTGGAATGGCGAACCCGGGCACAAGGAGAAGAGAAATGAGGTGCGTTTTAGAAACCTTTCCCCATCACATGGTGTACCCTCTTTTTCTTTTCTCATGCATGTTTTCGATGTAGGAATATGCCCTTGAACCTGGAGATTTGGGACCCATGCGATGGGTACCACGCAGTATTACTTTAAAGGGTCTGCGTTTGCTCACCCAACCTCACCAAACCTCTCAGCCCCAAGAGTGTCCACCCTTATGTCTGATCCAGCTGTGGGTCTAGATATGGTCAATCCAGGTTGCATCACAGCCCCTGAACGCATTGTGTAAGAATTTCTCTCTCTTTCATTGTCTTTGTTTCATGGGTTTGTAAAAGTAATTTATTTTTATAATGGGGTTTAGCTGGTTTTCACTGCTGTGTTTATGCCGCTTTACACCCACTTGACACACTAACAGAGAGATATCAATACATAGGTTTTAAGATTATTACTAGTCAGATATATTCTTGTGCGGTGAATAGGGTGTGTTGAGTCCAGTTCTCTGAGCAAGGAGTAGGTCTTGTCTATTACATATTGGGTTTATGGAACGGTATCTGAGCTAATTTGATACCCTTGTTTTATGTATCACCCCACCTCACCTTTCCCGTTAAGCAGCCATAGTGTGTTTTCTGCATGTGTGACTCTGTTCTGTTTTGTAATTCAGTTCAAGTGTAACGGTTTTTACATTCCCTCTATAAGTGATACCTTATGAGAAGTGTCCTTTTCTGTGTGACTTATTTCACTTAGAATCGTCGTACCTAAATCCACTCATCATGCTGCTACTAGCCTTATGACATTGATTTCATGGCTGAGTGATATTCCATTGTACATAAGGACCACAACTTCTTTATCCATTTTTCCCTTTCCTGGGATATTGAAGGTGGAATGAAGTGGAGGTCCTTGTCAACAGAGCAGCCCTAAACTTTGGGGTGCTTGTGTCTTGCTGATTTTTCATTTTCCCAATTTATACCCCCATGAGTGGAAGTGCCCTATGCTCTCTAAGCTGTGTTTTTTAGATGTTTCAGGACACACCGTACACTTATCCAGAGTGGCTGTTGGCAATTTACATCCCGCCCATCAGTGTAGCAAGGCTCCCATTTCTCCATGGCCTGTCCTGCATTTCTGGTTTTGACACTTTTTTCAGCATGGCCCTTTTGACCAATGGGTAGCGAGTCTTCTTTGTAGTGCTGATTTGCCTTTCCAGGTTGCTTGGTTGGCCAAAAAGGGCGTATGCGTTTTTTCCTGAATATATTCAGCAAAAAACGCATACGCCCTTTTTGGCCAAGGGCATCATTGTCAACGTTTTGCCGCTTTTCATGTGCTTTAAAGGCGATTCGAATCTACCTCCTGAAATCTGTTTCCTGCAATTCTGCCTTGAATTCAAATCCTCTTCTTTGCCTTCCCTCAATATATTTGTGGACGAGAGTTATCATTTATAACTCTGCAGGTTTGTGAATTGCAGTGCCCTGAAGCTCCATTTTACAACTCGCTTTTTTGGGAGCTGGCCGCAAATGCGCAGGATGGCTTTAGGCCCTGTTCTGCTTCCGGGGTGGAGGATGACCCTGTGGTTAATTCTTCTTCCTGATGGGAAAATATAGTGACCTGTGCCTGTCTCAGCAACAAGAGCTAGTCTCTCACTGGTTCCCCGTCTTCCCGTTCATCCTCAGGACAAATTGCAACCTGTACGGAACAGGAGGTTAAAGGTGCTGATGCTCCAAGTAGGGAGATTGCTAGGAAAGCGGCTGGAATGGCGACCCCGGGCACAAGGAGAAGAGAAATGAGGTGCGTTTTAGAAACCTTTCCCCATCACATGGTGTACCATCTTTTTGTTTTCTCATGCATGTTTTCGATGTAGGAATATGCCCTTGAAACTGGAGATTTGGGACCCATGCGATGGGTACCACGCAGTATTACTTTAAAGGGTCTGCGTTTGCTCACCCAACCTCACCAAACCTCTCAGCCCCAAGAGTGTCCACCCTTATGTCTCATCCAGCTGTGGGTCTAGATATGGTCAATCCAGGTTGCATCACAGCCCCTGAACGCATTGTGTAAGAATTTCTCTCTCTTTCACTGTCTATGTTTCATGGGTTTGTAAAAGTAATTTATTTTTATAATGGGGTTTAGCTGCTTTTCACTGCTGTGTTTATGCCGCTTTACACCCACTTGACACACTAACAGAGAGATATCAATACATAGGTTTTAAGATTATTACTAGTCAGATATATTCTTGTGCGGTGAATAGGGTGTGTTGAGTCCAGTTCTCTGAGCAAGGAGTAGGTCTTGTCTATTACATATTGGGTTTATGGAACGGTATCTGAGCTAATTTGAAACCCTTGTTTTATGTATCACCCCACCTCACCTTTCCCGTTAAGCAGCCATAGTGTGTTTTCTGCATGTGTGACTCTGTTCTGTTTTGTAATTCAGTTCAAGTGTAACGGTTTTTACATTCCCTCTATAAGTGATACCTTATGAGAAGTGTCCTTTTCTGTGTGAATTATTTCACTTAGAATCGTCGTACCTAAATCCACTCATCATGCTGCTACTAGCCTTATGACATTGATTTCATGGCTGAGTGATATTCCATTGTACATAAGGACCACAACTTCTTTATCCATTTTTCCCTTTCCTGGGATATTGAAGGTGGAATGAAGTGGAGGTCCTTGTCAAGAGAGCAGCCCTAAACTTTGGGGTGCTTGTGTCTTGCTGATTTTTCATTTTCCCAATTTATACCCCCATGAGTGGAAGTGCCCTATTCTCTCTAAGCTGTGTTTTTTAGATGTTTCAGGACACACCGTACACTTCTCCAGAGTGGCTGTTGGCAATTTACATCCCGCCCATCAGTGTAGCACGGCTCCCATTTCTCCATGGCCTGTCCTGCATTTCTGGTTTTGAGACTTTTTTCAGCATGGCCCTTTTGACCGATGGGTAGCGAGTTTTCTTTGTAGCGCTGATTTGCCTTTCCAGGTTGCTTGGTTGGCCAAAAAGGGCGTATGCGTTTTTTCCTGAATATATTCAGGAAAAAACGCATACGCCCTTTTTGGCCAAGGGCATCATTGTCAACGTTTTGCCGCTTTTCATGTGCTTTAAAGGCGATTCGAATCTACCTCCTGAAATCTGTTTCCTGCAATTCTGCCTTGATTTCAAATCCTCTTCTTTGCCTTCCCTCAATATATTTGTGGACGAGAGTTATCATTTATAACTCTGCAGGTTTGTGAATTGCAGTGCCCTGAAGCTCCATTTTACAACTCGCTTTTTTGGGAGCTGGCCGCAAAAACACTGGATGGCTTCAGGCCCTGTTCTGGTTCCGGGGGGGATGATGAGCCTGTGGTTAATTCTTCTTCCTGATGGGAAAATAGAGTGACCTGTGCCTGTCCCAACAACAAGAGCTAGTCTCTCACTGGTTCCCCGTCTTCCCGTTCATCCTCAGGACAAATTGCAACCTGTACGGAACAGGAGGTTAAAGGTGCTGATGCTCCAAGTAGGGAGATTGCTTGGAAAGCGGCTGGAATGGCGACCCCGGGCACAAGGAGAAGGGAAATGAGGTGCGTTTTAGAAACCTTTCCCCATCACATGGTGTACCCTCTTTTTGTTTTCTCATGCATGTTTTCGATGTAGGAATATGCCCTTGAACCTGGAGATTTGGGACCCATGCGATGGGTACCACGCAGTATTACTTTAAAGGGTCTGCGTTTGCTCACCCAACCTCACCAAACCTCTCAGCCCCAAGAGTGTCCACCCTTATGTCTCATCCAGCTGTGGGTCTAGATATGGTCAATCCAGGTTGCATCACAGCCCCTGAACGCATTGTGTAAGAATTTCTCTCTCTTTCATTGTCTTTGTTTCATGGGTTTGTAAAAGTAATTTAATTTTATAATGGGGTTTAGCTGCTTTTCACTGCTGTGTTTATGCCGCTTTACACCCACTTGACACACTAACAGAGAGATATCAATACATAGGTTTTAAGATTATTACTAGTCAGATATATTCTTGTGCGGTGAATAGGGCGTGTTGAGACCAGTTCTCTGAGCAAGGAGTAGGTCTTGTCTATTACATATTGGGTTTATGGAACGGTATCTGAGCTAATTTGAAACCCTTGTTTTATGTATCACCCCACCTCACCTTTCCCGTTAAGCAGCCATAGTGTGTTTTCTGCATGTGTGACTCTGTTCTGTTTTGTAATTCAGTTCAAGTGTAACGGTTTTTACATTCCCTCTATAAGTGATACCTTATGAGAAGTGTCCTTTTCTGTGTGACTTATTTCACTTAGAATCGTCGTACCTAAATCCACTCATCATGCTGCTACTAGCCTTATGACATGGATTTCATGGCTGAGTGATATTCCATTGTACATAAGGACCACAACTTCTTTATGCATTTTTCCCTTTCCTGGGATATTGAAGGTGGAATGAAGTGGAGGTCCTTGTCAACAGAGCAGCCCTAAACTTTGGGGTGCTTGTGTCTTGCTGATTTTTCATTTTCCCAATTTATACCCCCATGAGTGGAAGTGCCCTATGCTCTCTAAGCTGTGTTTTTTAGATGTTTCAGGACACACCGTACACTTCTCCAGAGTGGCTGTTGGCAATTTACATCCCGCCCATCAGTGTAGCAAGGCTCCCATTTCTCCATGGCCTGTCCTGCATTTCTGGTTTTGAGACTTTTTTCAGCATGGCCCTTTTGACCGATGGGTAGCGAGTCTTCTTTGTAGCGCTGATTTGCCTTTCCAGGTTGCTTGGTTGGCCAAAAAGGGCGTATGCGTTTTTTCCTGAATATATTCAGGAAAAAACGCATACGCCCTTTTTGGCCAAGGGCATCATTGTCAACGTTTTGCCGCTTTTCATGTGCTTTAAAGGCGATTCTAATCTACCTCCTGAAATCTGTTTCCTGCAATTCTGCCTTGATTTCAAATCCTCTTCTTTGCCTTCCCTCAATATATTTGTGGACGAGAGTTATCATTTATAACTCTGCAGGTTTGTGAATTGCAGTGCCCTGAAGCTCCATTTTACAACTCGCTTTTTTGGGAGCTGGCCGCAAAAGCGCAGGATGGCTTCAGGCCCTGTTCTGGTTCCGGGGGGGAGGATAAGCCTCTGGTTAATTCTTCTTCCTGATGGGAAAATAGAGTGACCTGTGCCTGTCCCAACACCAAGAGTTAGTCTCTCACTGGTTCCCCGTTTTCCCGTTCATCCTCAGGACAAATTGCAACCTGTACGGAACAGGAGGTTAAAGGTGCTGATGCTCCAAGTAGGGAGATTGCTAGTAAAGCGGCTGGAATTGCGAACCCGGGCACAAGGAGATGAGAAATGAGGTGCGTTTTAGAAATCTTTCCCCATCACATGATGTACCATCTTTTTGTTTTCTCATGCATGTTTTCGATGTAGGAAGATGCCCTTGAACCTGGAGATTTGGGACCCATTCGATGGGTACCACGCAGTATTACTTTAAAGGGTCTGCGTTTCCTCACCCAACCTCACCAAACCTCTCAGCCCCAAGAGTGACCACCCTTATGTCTCATCCAGCTGTGGGTCTAGATATGGTCAATCCAGGTTGCATCACAGCCCCTGAACGCATTGTGTAAGAATTTCTATCTCTTTCACTGTCATTGTTTCATGGGTTTTTCAAAGTAATTTATTTTTATAATGGGGTTTAGCTGCTTTTCACTGCTGTGTTTATGCCGCTTTACACCCACTTGACACACTAACAGAGAGATATCAATACATAGGTTTTAAGATTATTACTAGTCAGATATATTCTTTTGCGGTGAATAGGTCATGTTGAGTCCAGTTCTCTGAGCAAGGAGTAGGTCTTGTCTATTACATATTGGGTTTATGGAACGGTATCTGAGCTAATTTGAAACCCTTGTTTTATGTATCACCCCACCTCACCTTTCCCGTTAAGCAGCCATAGTGTGTTTTCTGCATGTGTGACTCTGTTCTGTTTTGTAATTCAGTTCAAGTGTAACGCTTTTTACATTCCCTCTATCAGTGATACCTTATGAGAAGTGTCCTTTTCTGTGTGACTTATTTCACTTAGAATCGTCGTACCTAAATCCACTCATCATGCTGCTACTAGCCTTATGACATTGATTTCATGGCTGAGTGATATTCCATTGTACATAAGGACCACAACTTCTTTATCCATTTTTCTCTTTCCTGGGATATTGAAGGTGGAATGAAGTGGAGGTCCTTGTCAACAGAGCAGCCCTAAACTTTGGGGTGCTTGTGTCTTGCTGATTTTTCATTTTCCCAATTTATACCCCCATGAGTGGAAGTGCCCTATGCTCTCTAAGCTGTGTTTTTTAGATGTTTCAGGACACACCGTACACTTCTCCAGAGTGGCTGTTGGCAATTTACATCCTGCCCATCAGTGTAGCAAGGCTCCCATTTCTCCATGGCCTGTCCTGCATTTCTGGTTTTGACAGGTTTTTCAGCATGGCCCTTTTGACCGATGGGTAGCGAGTCTTCTTTGTAGCGCTGATTTGCCTTTCCAGGTTGCTTGGTTGGCCAAAAAGGGCGTATGCGTTTTTTCCTGAATATATTCAGGAAAAAACGCATACGCCCTTTTTGGCCAAGGGCATCATTGTCAACGTTTTGCCGCTTTTCGTGTGCTTTAAAGGCGATTCGAATCTGCCTCCTGAAATCTGTTTCTTGCAATTCTGCCTTGATTTCAAAACCTCTTCTTTGCCTTCCCTCAATATATTTGTGGACGAGAGTTATCATTTATAACTCTGCAGGTTTGTGATTTGCAGTGCCCTGAAGCTCCATTTTACAACTCGCTTTTTTGGGAGCTGGCCACAAAAGCGCATGATGGATTCACGCCCTGTTCTTGTTCCGGGGGGCAGGCTGAGCCTGTGGTTAATTCTTCTTCCTGATGGGAAAATAGAGTGACCTGTGCCTGTCTCCACACCAAGAGCTAGTCTCTCATTGGTTCCCCGTCTTCCCGTTCATCCTCAGGACAAATTGCAACCTGTACGGAACAGGAGGTTAAAGGTGCTGATGCTCCAAGTAGGGAGATTGCTAGTAAAGCAGCTGTAATGGCGAACCCGGGCACAAGGAGATGAGAAATGAGGTGCGTTTTAGAAACCTTTCCCCATCACACGCTGTACCATCCTCTGGGTTTCTCATGCATGTTTTCGATGTAGGAAGATGCCCTTGAATCTGGAGATTTGGATCCCATGGGACGGGTACTAAGCAGTATTACTTTAAAGGGTCTGCGTTTGCTCACCCAACCTCACCAAACCTCTCAGCCCCAAGAGTGTCCACCCTTATGTCTCATCCAGCTGTGGGTCTAGATATGGTCAATCCAGGTTGCATCACAGCACCTGAACGCATTGTGTAAGAATTTCTCTCTCTTTCACTGTGTTTGTTTCGTGGGTTTTTCGAAGTAATTTATTTTTATAATGGGGTTTAGCTGCTTTTCTCTGCTGTGTTTACGCCACTTTACACCCACTTGACACACTAACAGAGAGATATCAATACATAGGTTTTAAGATTATTCCTAGTCAGATATATTCTTGTGCGGTGAATAGGGCGTGTTGAGTCCAGTTCTCTGAGCAAGGAGTAGGTCTTGTCTATTACATATTGGGTTTATGGAACGGTATCTGAGCTAATTTGAAACCCTTGTTTTATGTATCACCCCACCTCACCTTTTCCGTTAAGCAGCCATAGTGTGTTTTCTGCATGTGTGACTCTGTTCTGTTTTGTAATGCAGTTCAAGTGTAACGGTTTTTACATTCCCTCTATAAGTGATACCTTATGAGAAGTGTCCTTTTCTGTGTGACTTATTTCACTTAGAATCGTTGTACCTAAATCCACTCATCATGCTGCTACTAGCCTTATGACATTGATTTCATGGCTGAGTGATATTCCATTGTACATAAGGACCACAACTTCTTTATCCATTTTTCTCTTTCCTGGAATATTTAAGGTGGAATGAAGTGGAGGTCCTTGTCAACAGAGCAGCCCTAAACTTTGGGGTGCTTGTGTCTTGCTGATTTTTCATTTTCCCAATTTATACCCCCATGAGTGGAAGTGCCCTATGCTGTCTAAGCTGTGTTTTTTAGATGTTTCAGAACTCACTGTACACTTCTCCAGAGTGACTGTTGGCAATTTACATCCCGCCCATCAGTGTAGCAAGGCTCCCATTTCTCCATGGCCTGTCCTGCATTTCTGGTTTTGAGACTTTTTTCAGCATGGCCCTTTTGACCGATGGGTAGGGAGTCTTCTTTGTAGTGCTGATTTGCCTTTCCAGGTTGCTTGGTTGGCCAAAAAGGGCGTATGCGTTTTTTCCTGAATATATTCAGGAAAAAACGCATACGCCCTTTTTGGCCAAGGGCATCATTGTCAACGTTTTGCCGCTTTTCATGTGCTTTGAAGGCGATTCGAATCTACCTCCTGAAATCTGTTTCCTGCAATTCTGCCTTGATTTCAAATCCTCTTCTTTGCCTTCCCTCAATATATTTGTGGACGAGAGTTATCATTTATAACTCTGCAGGTTTGTGAATTGCAGTGCCCTGAAGCTCCATTTTACAACTCGCTTTTTTGGGAGCTGGCCGCAAAAACACTGGATGGCTTCAGGCCCTGTTCTGGTTCCGGGGGGGATGATGAGCCTGTGGTTAATTCTTCTTCCTGATGGGAAAATAGAGTGACCTGTGCCTGTCCCAACAACAAGAGCTAGTCTCTCACTGGTTCCCCGTCTTCCCGTTCATCCTCAGGACAAATTGCAACCTGTACGGAACAGGAGGTTAAAGGTGCTGATGCTCCAAGTAGGGAGATTGCTTGGAAAGCGGCTGGAATGGCGACCCCGGGCACAAGGAGAAGGGAAATGAGGTGCGTTTTAGAAACCTTTCCCCATCACATGGTGTACCCTCTTTTTGTTTTCTCATGCATGTTTTCGATGTAGGAATATGCCCTTGAACCTGGAGATTTGGGACCCATGCGATGGGTACCACGCAGTATTACTTTAAAGGGTCTGCGTTTGCTCACCCAACCTCACCAAACCTCTCAGCCCCAAGAGTGTCCACCCTTATGTCTCATCCAGCTGTGGGTCTAGATATGGTCAATCCAGGTTGCATCACAGCCCCTGAACGCATTGTGTAAGAATTTCTCTCTCTTTCATTGTCTTTGTTTCATGGGTTTGTAAAAGTAATTTAATTTTATAATGGGGTTTAGCTGCTTTTCACTGCTGTGTTTATGCCGCTTTACACCCACTTGACACACTAACAGAGAGATATCAATACATAGGTTTTAAGATTATTACTAGTCAGATATATTCTTGTGCGGTGAATAGGGCGTGTTGAGACCAGTTCTCTGAGCAAGGAGTAGGTCTTGTCTATTACATATTGGGTTTATGGAACGGTATCTGAGCTAATTTGAAACCCTTGTTTTATGTATCACCCCACCTCACCTTTCCCGTTAAGCAGCCATAGTGTGTTTTCTGCATGTGTGACTCTGTTCTGTTTTGTAATTCAGTTCAAGTGTAACGGTTTTTACATTCCCTCTATAAGTGATACCTTATGAGAAGTGTCCTTTTCTGTGTGACTTATTTCACTTAGAATCGTCGTACCTAAATCCACTCATCATGCTGCTACTAGCCTTATGACATGGATTTCATGGCTGAGTGATATTCCATTGTACATAAGGACCACAACTTCTTTATGCATTTTTCCCTTTCCTGGGATATTGAAGGTGGAATGAAGTGGAGGTCCTTGTCAACAGAGCAGCCCTAAACTTTGGGGTGCTTGTGTCTTGCTGATTTTTCATTTTCCCAATTTATACCCCCATGAGTGGAAGTGCCCTATGCTCTCTAAGCTGTGTTTTTTAGATGTTTCAGGACACACCGTACACTTCTCCAGAGTGGCTGTTGGCAATTTACATCCCGCCCATCAGTGTAGCAAGGCTCCCATTTCTCCATGGCCTGTCCTGCATTTCTGGTTTTGAGACTTTTTTCAGCATGGCCCTTTTGACCGATGGGTAGCGAGTCTTCTTTGTAGCGCTGATTTGCCTTTCCAGGTTGCTTGGTTGGCCAAAAAGGGCGTATGCGTTTTTTCCTGAATATATTCAGGAAAAAACGCATACGCCCTTTTTGGCCAAGGGCATCATTGTCAACGTTTTGCCGCTTTTCATGTGCTTTAAAGGCGATTCTAATCTACCTCCTGAAATCTGTTTCCTGCAATTCTGCCTTGATTTCAAATCCTCTTCTTTGCCTTCCCTCAATATATTTGTGGACGAGAGTTATCATTTATAACTCTGCAGGTTTGTGAATTGCAGTGCCCTGAAGCTCCATTTTACAACTCGCTTTTTTGGGAGCTGGCCGCAAAAGCGCAGGATGGCTTCAGGCCCTGTTCTGGTTCCGGGGGGGAGGATAAGCCTCTGGTTAATTCTTCTTCCTGATGGGAAAATAGAGTGACCTGTGCCTGTCCCAACACCAAGAGTTAGTCTCTCACTGGTTCCCCGTTTTCCCGTTCATCCTCAGGACAAATTGCAACCTGTACGGAACAGGAGGTTAAAGGTGCTGATGCTCCAAGTAGGGAGATTGCTAGTAAAGCGGCTGGAATTGCGAACCCGGGCACAAGGAGATGAGAAATGAGGTGCGTTTTAGAAATCTTTCCCCATCACATGATGTACCATCTTTTTGTTTTCTCATGCATGTTTTCGATGTAGGAAGATGCCCTTGAACCTGGAGATTTGGGACCCATTCGATGGGTACCACGCAGTATTACTTTAAAGGGTCTGCGTTTCCTCACCCAACCTCACCAAACCTCTCAGCCCCAAGAGTGACCACCCTTATGTCTCATCCAGCTGTGGGTCTAGATATGGTCAATCCAGGTTGCATCACAGCCCCTGAACGCATTGTGTAAGAATTTCTATCTCTTTCACTGTCATTGTTTCATGGGTTTTTCAAAGTAATTTATTTTTATAATGGGGTTTAGCTGCTTTTCACTGCTGTGTTTATGCCGCTTTACACCCACTTGACACACTAACAGAGAGATATCAATACATAGGTTTTAAGATTATTACTAGTCAGATATATTCTTTTGCGGTGAATAGGTCATGTTGAGTCCAGTTCTCTGAGCAAGGAGTAGGTCTTGTCTATTACATATTGGGTTTATGGAACGGTATCTGAGCTAATTTGAAACCCTTGTTTTATGTATCACCCCACCTCACCTTTCCCGTTAAGCAGCCATAGTGTGTTTTCTGCATGTGTGACTCTGTTCTGTTTTGTAATTCAGTTCAAGTGTAACGCTTTTTACATTCCCTCTATCAGTGATACCTTATGAGAAGTGTCCTTTTCTGTGTGACTTATTTCACTTAGAATCGTCGTACCTAAATCCACTCATCATGCTGCTACTAGCCTTATGACATTGATTTCATGGCTGAGTGATATTCCATTGTACATAAGGACCACAACTTCTTTATGCATTTTTCCCTTTCCTGGGATATTGAAGGTGGAATGAAGTGGAGGTCCTTGTCAACAGAGCAGCCCTAAACTTTGGGGTGCTTGTGTCTTGCTGATTTTTCATTTTCCCAATTTATACCCCCATGAGTGGAAGTGCCCTATGCTCTCTAAGCTGTGTTTTTTAGATGTTTCAGGACACACCATACACTTCTCCAGAGTGGCTGTTGGCAATTTACATCCCGCCCAGCAGTGTAGCAAGGCTCCCATTTCTCCATGGCCTGTCCTGCATTTCTGGTTTTGAGACTTTTTTCAGCATGGCCCTTTTGACCAATGGGTAGCGAGTCTTCTTCGTAGCACTGATTTGCCTTTCCAGGTTGCTTGGTTGGCCAAAAAGGGCGTATGCGTTTTTTCCTGAATATATTCAGGAAAAAACGCATACGCCTTTTTTGGCCAAGGGCATCATTGTCAACGTTTTGCCGCTTTTCATGTGCTTTAAAGGCGATTCGAATCTACCTCCTGAAATCTGTTTCCTGCAATTCTGCCTTGAATTCAAATCGTCTTCTTTGCCTTCCCTCAATATAGTTGTGGACGAGAGTTATCATTTATAACTCTGCAGGTTTGTGAATTGCAGTGCCCTGAAGCTCCATTTTACAACTCGCTTTTTTGGGAGCTGGCCGCAAAAGCGCAGGATGGCTTCAGGCCCTGTTCTGCTTCCGGGGTGGAGGATGACCCTGTGGTTAATTCTTCTTCCTGATGGGAAAATAGAGTGACCTGTGCCTGTCCCAACAACAAGAGCTAGTCTCTCACTGGTTCCCCGTCTTCCCGTTCATCCTCAGGACAAATTGCAACCTGTACGGAACAGGAGGTTAAAGGTGCTGATGCTCCAAGTAGGGAGATTGTTAGTAAAGCGGCTGGAATGGCGAACCCGGGCACAAGGAGAAGAGAAATGAGGTGCGTTTTAGAAACCTTTCCCCATCACATGGTGTACCCTCTTTTTCTTTTCTCATGCATGTTTTCGATGTAGGAATATGCCCTTGAACCTGGAGATTTGGGACCCATGCGATGGGTACCACGCAGTATTACTTTAAAGGGTCTGCGTTTGCTCACCCAACCTCACCAAACCTCTCAGCCCCAAGAGTGTCCACCCTTATGTCTGATCCAGCTGTGGGTCTAGATATGGTCAATCCAGGTTGCATCACAGCCCCTGAACGCATTGTGTAAGAATTTCTCTCTCTTTCATTGTCTTTGTTTCATGGGTTTGTAAAAGTAATTTATTTTTATAATGGGGTTTAGCTGGTTTTCACTGCTGTGTTTATGCCGCTTTACACCCACTTGACACACTAACAGAGAGATATCAATACATAGGTTTTAAGATTATTACTAGTCAGATATATTCTTGTGCGGTGAATAGGGTGTGTTGAGTCCAGTTCTCTGAGCAAGGAGTAGGTCTTGTCTATTACATATTGGGTTTATGGAACGGTATCTGAGCTAATTTGATACCCTTGTTTTATGTATCACCCCACCTCACCTTTCCCGTTAAGCAGCCATAGTGTGTTTTCTGCATGTGTGACTCTGTTCTGTTTTGTAATTCAGTTCAAGTGTAACGGTTTTTACATTCCCTCTATAAGTGATACCTTATGAGAAGTGTCCTTTTCTGTGTGACTTATTTCACTTAGAATCGTCGTACCTAAATCCACTCATCATGCTGCTACTAGCCTTATGACATTGATTTCATGGCTGAGTGATATTCCATTGTACATAAGGACCACAACTTCTTTATCCATTTTTCCCTTTCCTGGGATATTGAAGGTGGAATGAAGTGGAGGTCCTTGTCAACAGAGCAGCCCTAAACTTTGGGGTGCTTGTGTCTTGCTGATTTTTCATTTTCCCAATTTATACCCCCATGAGTGGAAGTGCCCTATGCTCTCTAAGCTGTGTTTTTTAGATGTTTCAGGACACACCGTACACTTATCCAGAGTGGCTGTTGGCAATTTACATCCCGCCCATCAGTGTAGCAAGGCTCCCATTTCTCCATGGCCTGTCCTGCATTTCTGGTTTTGACACTTTTTTCAGCATGGCCCTTTTGACCAATGGGTAGCGAGTCTTCTTTGTAGTGCTGATTTGCCTTTCCAGGTTGCTTGGTTGGCCAAAAAGGGCGTATGCGTTTTTTCCTGAATATATTCAGCAAAAAACGCATACGCCCTTTTTGGCCAAGGGCATCATTGTCAACGTTTTGCCGCTTTTCATGTGCTTTAAAGGCGATTCGAATCTACCTCCTGAAATCTGTTTCCTGCAATTCTGCCTTGAATTCAAATCCTCTTCTTTGCCTTCCCTCAATATATTTGTGGACGAGAGTTATCATTTATAACTCTGCAGGTTTGTGAATTGCAGTGCCCTGAAGCTCCATTTTACAACTCGCTTTTTTGGGAGCTGGCCGCAAATGCGCAGGATGGCTTTAGGCCCTGTTCTGCTTCCGGGGTGGAGGATGACCCTGTGGTTAATTCTTCTTCCTGATGGGAAAATATAGTGACCTGTGCCTGTCTCAGCAACAAGAGCTAGTCTCTCACTGGTTCCCCGTCTTCCCGTTCATCCTCAGGACAAATTGCAACCTGTACGGAACAGGAGGTTAAAGGTGCTGATGCTCCAAGTAGGGAGATTGCTAGGAAAGCGGCTGGAATGGCGACCCCGGGCACAAGGAGAAGAGAAATGAGGTGCGTTTTAGAAACCTTTCCCCATCACATGGTGTACCATCTTTTTGTTTTCTCATGCATGTTTTCGATGTAGGAATATGCCCTTGAAACTGGAGATTTGGGACCCATGCGATGGGTACCACGCAGTATTACTTTAAAGGGTCTGCGTTTGCTCACCCAACCTCACCAAACCTCTCAGCCCCAAGAGTGTCCACCCTTATGTCTCATCCAGCTGTGGGTCTAGATATGGTCAATCCAGGTTGCATCACAGCCCCTGAACGCATTGTGTAAGAATTTCTCTCTCTTTCACTGTCTATGTTTCATGGGTTTGTAAAAGTAATTTATTTTTATAATGGGGTTTAGCTGCTTTTCACTGCTGTGTTTATGCCGCTTTACACCCACTTGACACACTAACAGAGAGATATCAATACATAGGTTTTAAGATTATTACTAGTCAGATATATTCTTGTGCGGTGAATAGGGTGTGTTGAGTCCAGTTCTCTGAGCAAGGAGTAGGTCTTGTCTATTACATATTGGGTTTATGGAACGGTATCTGAGCTAATTTGAAACCCTTGTTTTATGTATCACCCCACCTCACCTTTCCCGTTAAGCAGCCATAGTGTGTTTTCTGCATGTGTGACTCTGTTCTGTTTTGTAATTCAGTTCAAGTGTAACGGTTTTTACATTCCCTCTATAAGTGATACCTTATGAGAAGTGTCCTTTTCTGTGTGAATTATTTCACTTAGAATCGTCGTACCTAAATCCACTCATCATGCTGCTACTAGCCTTATGACATTGATTTCATGGCTGAGTGATATTCCATTGTACATAAGGACCACAACTTCTTTATCCATTTTTCCCTTTCCTGGGATATTGAAGGTGGAATGAAGTGGAGGTCCTTGTCAAGAGAGCAGCCCTAAACTTTGGGGTGCTTGTGTCTTGCTGATTTTTCATTTTCCCAATTTATACCCCCATGAGTGGAAGTGCCCTATTCTCTCTAAGCTGTGTTTTTTAGATGTTTCAGGACACACCGTACACTTCTCCAGAGTGGCTGTTGGCAATTTACATCCCGCCCATCAGTGTAGCACGGCTCCCATTTCTCCATGGCCTGTCCTGCATTTCTGGTTTTGAGACTTTTTTCAGCATGGCCCTTTTGACCGATGGGTAGCGAGTTTTCTTTGTAGCGCTGATTTGCCTTTCCAGGTTGCTTGGTTGGCCAAAAAGGGCGTATGCGTTTTTTCCTGAATATATTCAGGAAAAAACGCATACGCCCTTTTTGGCCAAGGGCATCATTGTCAACGTTTTGCCGCTTTTCATGTGCTTTAAAGGCGATTCGAATCTACCTCCTGAAATCTGTTTCCTGCAATTCTGCCTTGATTTCAAATCCTCTTCTTTGCCTTCCCTCAATATATTTGTGGACGAGAGTTATCATTTATAACTCTGCAGGTTTGTGAATTGCAGTGCCCTGAAGCTCCATTTTACAACTCGCTTTTTTGGGAGCTGGCCGCAAAAACACTGGATGGCTTCAGGCCCTGTTCTGGTTCCGGGGGGGATGATGAGCCTGTGGTTAATTCTTCTTCCTGATGGGAAAATAGAGTGACCTGTGCCTGTCCCAACAACAAGAGCTAGTCTCTCACTGGTTCCCCGTCTTCCCGTTCATCCTCAGGACAAATTGCAACCTGTACGGAACAGGAGGTTAAAGGTGCTGATGCTCCAAGTAGGGAGATTGCTTGGAAAGCGGCTGGAATGGCGACCCCGGGCACAAGGAGAAGGGAAATGAGGTGCGTTTTAGAAACCTTTCCCCATCACATGGTGTACCCTCTTTTTGTTTTCTCATGCATGTTTTCGATGTAGGAATATGCCCTTGAACCTGGAGATTTGGGACCCATGCGATGGGTACCACGCAGTATTACTTTAAAGGGTCTGCGTTTGCTCACCCAACCTCACCAAACCTCTCAGCCCCAAGAGTGTCCACCCTTATGTCTCATCCAGCTGTGGGTCTAGATATGGTCAATCCAGGTTGCATCACAGCCCCTGAACGCATTGTGTAAGAATTTCTCTCTCTTTCATTGTCTTTGTTTCATGGGTTTGTAAAAGTAATTTAATTTTATAATGGGGTTTAGCTGCTTTTCACTGCTGTGTTTATGCCGCTTTACACCCACTTGACACACTAACAGAGAGATATCAATACATAGGTTTTAAGATTATTACTAGTCAGATATATTCTTGTGCGGTGAATAGGGCGTGTTGAGACCAGTTCTCTGAGCAAGGAGTAGGTCTTGTCTATTACATATTGGGTTTATGGAACGGTATCTGAGCTAATTTGAAACCCTTGTTTTATGTATCACCCCACCTCACCTTTCCCGTTAAGCAGCCATAGTGTGTTTTCTGCATGTGTGACTCTGTTCTGTTTTGTAATTCAGTTCAAGTGTAACGGTTTTTACATTCCCTCTATAAGTGATACCTTATGAGAAGTGTCCTTTTCTGTGTGACTTATTTCACTTAGAATCGTCGTACCTAAATCCACTCATCATGCTGCTACTAGCCTTATGACATGGATTTCATGGCTGAGTGATATTCCATTGTACATAAGGACCACAACTTCTTTATGCATTTTTCCCTTTCCTGGGATATTGAAGGTGGAATGAAGTGGAGGTCCTTGTCAACAGAGCAGCCCTAAACTTTGGGGTGCTTGTGTCTTGCTGATTTTTCATTTTCCCAATTTATACCCCCATGAGTGGAAGTGCCCTATGCTCTCTAAGCTGTGTTTTTTAGATGTTTCAGGACACACCGTACACTTCTCCAGAGTGGCTGTTGGCAATTTACATCCCGCCCATCAGTGTAGCAAGGCTCCCATTTCTCCATGGCCTGTCCTGCATTTCTGGTTTTGAGACTTTTTTCAGCATGGCCCTTTTGACCGATGGGTAGCGAGTCTTCTTTGTAGCGCTGATTTGCCTTTCCAGGTTGCTTGGTTGGCCAAAAAGGGCGTATGCGTTTTTTCCTGAATATATTCAGGAAAAAACGCATACGCCCTTTTTGGCCAAGGGCATCATTGTCAACGTTTTGCCGCTTTTCATGTGCTTTAAAGGCGATTCTAATCTACCTCCTGAAATCTGTTTCCTGCAATTCTGCCTTGATTTCAAATCCTCTTCTTTGCCTTCCCTCAATATATTTGTGGACGAGAGTTATCATTTATAACTCTGCAGGTTTGTGAATTGCAGTGCCCTGAAGCTCCATTTTACAACTCGCTTTTTTGGGAGCTGGCCGCAAAAGCGCAGGATGGCTTCAGGCCCTGTTCTGGTTCCGGGGGGGAGGATAAGCCTCTGGTTAATTCTTCTTCCTGATGGGAAAATAGAGTGACCTGTGCCTGTCCCAACACCAAGAGTTAGTCTCTCACTGGTTCCCCGTTTTCCCGTTCATCCTCAGGACAAATTGCAACCTGTACGGAACAGGAGGTTAAAGGTGCTGATGCTCCAAGTAGGGAGATTGCTAGTAAAGCGGCTGGAATTGCGAACCCGGGCACAAGGAGATGAGAAATGAGGTGCGTTTTAGAAATCTTTCCCCATCACATGATGTACCATCTTTTTGTTTTCTCATGCATGTTTTCGATGTAGGAAGATGCCCTTGAACCTGGAGATTTGGGACCCATTCGATGGGTACCACGCAGTATTACTTTAAAGGGTCTGCGTTTCCTCACCCAACCTCACCAAACCTCTCAGCCCCAAGAGTGACCACCCTTATGTCTCATCCAGCTGTGGGTCTAGATATGGTCAATCCAGGTTGCATCACAGCCCCTGAACGCATTGTGTAAGAATTTCTATCTCTTTCACTGTCATTGTTTCATGGGTTTTTCAAAGTAATTTATTTTTATAATGGGGTTTAGCTGCTTTTCACTGCTGTGTTTATGCCGCTTTACACCCACTTGACACACTAACAGAGAGATATCAATACATAGGTTTTAAGATTATTACTAGTCAGATATATTCTTTTGCGGTGAATAGGTCATGTTGAGTCCAGTTCTCTGAGCAAGGAGTAGGTCTTGTCTATTACATATTGGGTTTATGGAACGGTATCTGAGCTAATTTGAAACCCTTGTTTTATGTATCACCCCACCTCACCTTTCCCGTTAAGCAGCCATAGTGTGTTTTCTGCATGTGTGACTCTGTTCTGTTTTGTAATTCAGTTCAAGTGTAACGCTTTTTACATTCCCTCTATCAGTGATACCTTATGAGAAGTGTCCTTTTCTGTGTGACTTATTTCACTTAGAATCGTCGTACCTAAATCCACTCATCATGCTGCTACTAGCCTTATGACATTGATTTCATGGCTGAGTGATATTCCATTGTACATAAGGACCACAACTTCTTTATCCATTTTTCTCTTTCCTGGGATATTGAAGGTGGAATGAAGTGGAGGTCCTTGTCAACAGAGCAGCCCTAAACTTTGGGGTGCTTGTGTCTTGCTGATTTTTCATTTTCCCAATTTATACCCCCATGAGTGGAAGTGCCCTATGCTCTCTAAGCTGTGTTTTTTAGATGTTTCAGGACACACCGTACACTTCTCCAGAGTGGCTGTTGGCAATTTACATCCTGCCCATCAGTGTAGCAAGGCTCCCATTTCTCCATGGCCTGTCCTGCATTTCTGGTTTTGACAGGTTTTTCAGCATGGCCCTTTTGACCGATGGGTAGCGAGTCTTCTTTGTAGCGCTGATTTGCCTTTCCAGGTTGCTTGGTTGGCCAAAAAGGGCGTATGCGTTTTTTCCTGAATATATTCAGGAAAAAACGCATACGCCCTTTTTGGCCAAGGGCATCATTGTCAACGTTTTGCCGCTTTTCGTGTGCTTTAAAGGCGATTCGAATCTGCCTCCTGAAATCTGTTTCTTGCAATTCTGCCTTGATTTCAAAACCTCTTCTTTGCCTTCCCTCAATATATTTGTGGACGAGAGTTATCATTTATAACTCTGCAGGTTTGTGATTTGCAGTGCCCTGAAGCTCCATTTTACAACTCGCTTTTTTGGGAGCTGGCCACAAAAGCGCATGATGGATTCACGCCCTGTTCTTGTTCCGGGGGGCAGGCTGAGCCTGTGGTTAATTCTTCTTCCTGATGGGAAAATAGAGTGACCTGTGCCTGTCTCCACACCAAGAGCTAGTCTCTCATTGGTTCCCCGTCTTCCCGTTCATCCTCAGGACAAATTGCAACCTGTACGGAACAGGAGGTTAAAGGTGCTGATGCTCCAAGTAGGGAGATTGCTAGTAAAGCAGCTGTAATGGCGAACCCGGGCACAAGGAGATGAGAAATGAGGTGCGTTTTAGAAACCTTTCCCCATCACACGCTGTACCATCCTCTGGGTTTCTCATGCATGTTTTCGATGTAGGAAGATGCCCTTGAATCTGGAGATTTGGATCCCATGGGACGGGTACTAAGCAGTATTACTTTAAAGGGTCTGCGTTTGCTCACCCAACCTCACCAAACCTCTCAGCCCCAAGAGTGTCCACCCTTATGTCTCATCCAGCTGTGGGTCTAGATATGGTCAATCCAGGTTGCATCACAGCACCTGAACGCATTGTGTAAGAATTTCTCTCTCTTTCACTGTGTTTGTTTCGTGGGTTTTTCGAAGTAATTTATTTTTATAATGGGGTTTAGCTGCTTTTCTCTGCTGTGTTTACGCCACTTTACACCCACTTGACACACTAACAGAGAGATATCAATACATAGGTTTTAAGATTATTCCTAGTCAGATATATTCTTGTGCGGTGAATAGGGCGTGTTGAGTCCAGTTCTCTGAGCAAGGAGTAGGTCTTGTCTATTACATATTGGGTTTATGGAACGGTATCTGAGCTAATTTGAAACCCTTGTTTTATGTATCACCCCACCTCACCTTTTCCGTTAAGCAGCCATAGTGTGTTTTCTGCATGTGTGACTCTGTTCTGTTTTGTAATGCAGTTCAAGTGTAACGGTTTTTACATTCCCTCTATAAGTGATACCTTATGAGAAGTGTCCTTTTCTGTGTGACTTATTTCACTTAGAATCGTTGTACCTAAATCCACTCATCATGCTGCTACTAGCCTTATGACATTGATTTCATGGCTGAGTGATATTCCATTGTACATAAGGACCACAACTTCTTTATCCATTTTTCTCTTTCCTGGAATATTTAAGGTGGAATGAAGTGGAGGTCCTTGTCAACAGAGCAGCCCTAAACTTTGGGGTGCTTGTGTCTTGCTGATTTTTCATTTTCCCAATTTATACCCCCATGAGTGGAAGTGCCCTATGCTGTCTAAGCTGTGTTTTTTAGATGTTTCAGAACTCACTGTACACTTCTCCAGAGTGACTGTTGGCAATTTACATCCCGCCCATCAGTGTAGCAAGGCTCCCATTTCTCCATGGCCTGTCCTGCATTTCTGGTTTTGAGACTTTTTTCAGCATGGCCCTTTTGACCGATGGGTAGGGAGTCTTCTTTGTAGTGCTGATTTGCCTTTCCAGGTTGCTTGGTTGGCCAAAAAGGGCGTATGCGTTTTTTCCTGAATATATTCAGGAAAAAACGCATACGCCCTTTTTGGCCAAGGGCATCATTGTCAACGTTTTGCCGCTTTTCATGTGCTTTGAAGGCGATTCGAATCTACCTCCTGAAATCTGTTTCCTGCAATTCTGCCTTGATTTCAAATCCTCTTCTTTGCCTTCCCTCAATATATTTGTGGACGAGAGTTATCATTTATAACTCTGCAGGTTTGTGAATTGCAGTGCCCTGAAGCTCCATTTTACAACTCGCTTTTTTGGGAGCTGGCCGCAAAAACACTGGATGGCTTCAGGCCCTGTTCTGGTTCCGGGGGGGATGATGAGCCTGTGGTTAATTCTTCTTCCTGATGGGAAAATAGAGTGACCTGTGCCTGTCCCAACAACAAGAGCTAGTCTCTCACTGGTTCCCCGTCTTCCCGTTCATCCTCAGGACAAATTGCAACCTGTACGGAACAGGAGGTTAAAGGTGCTGATGCTCCAAGTAGGGAGATTGCTTGGAAAGCGGCTGGAATGGCGACCCCGGGCACAAGGAGAAGGGAAATGAGGTGCGTTTTAGAAACCTTTCCCCATCACATGGTGTACCCTCTTTTTGTTTTCTCATGCATGTTTTCGATGTAGGAATATGCCCTTGAACCTGGAGATTTGGGACCCATGCGATGGGTACCACGCAGTATTACTTTAAAGGGTCTGCGTTTGCTCACCCAACCTCACCAAACCTCTCAGCCCCAAGAGTGTCCACCCTTATGTCTCATCCAGCTGTGGGTCTAGATATGGTCAATCCAGGTTGCATCACAGCCCCTGAACGCATTGTGTAAGAATTTCTCTCTCTTTCATTGTCTTTGTTTCATGGGTTTGTAAAAGTAATTTAATTTTATAATGGGGTTTAGCTGCTTTTCACTGCTGTGTTTATGCCGCTTTACACCCACTTGACACACTAACAGAGAGATATCAATACATAGGTTTTAAGATTATTACTAGTCAGATATATTCTTGTGCGGTGAATAGGGCGTGTTGAGACCAGTTCTCTGAGCAAGGAGTAGGTCTTGTCTATTACATATTGGGTTTATGGAACGGTATCTGAGCTAATTTGAAACCCTTGTTTTATGTATCACCCCACCTCACCTTTCCCGTTAAGCAGCCATAGTGTGTTTTCTGCATGTGTGACTCTGTTCTGTTTTGTAATTCAGTTCAAGTGTAACGGTTTTTACATTCCCTCTATAAGTGATACCTTATGAGAAGTGTCCTTTTCTGTGTGACTTATTTCACTTAGAATCGTCGTACCTAAATCCACTCATCATGCTGCTACTAGCCTTATGACATGGATTTCATGGCTGAGTGATATTCCATTGTACATAAGGACCACAACTTCTTTATGCATTTTTCCCTTTCCTGGGATATTGAAGGTGGAATGAAGTGGAGGTCCTTGTCAACAGAGCAGCCCTAAACTTTGGGGTGCTTGTGTCTTGCTGATTTTTCATTTTCCCAATTTATACCCCCATGAGTGGAAGTGCCCTATGCTCTCTAAGCTGTGTTTTTTAGATGTTTCAGGACACACCGTACACTTCTCCAGAGTGGCTGTTGGCAATTTACATCCCGCCCATCAGTGTAGCAAGGCTCCCATTTCTCCATGGCCTGTCCTGCATTTCTGGTTTTGAGACTTTTTTCAGCATGGCCCTTTTGACCGATGGGTAGCGAGTCTTCTTTGTAGCGCTGATTTGCCTTTCCAGGTTGCTTGGTTGGCCAAAAAGGGCGTATGCGTTTTTTCCTGAATATATTCAGGAAAAAACGCATACGCCCTTTTTGGCCAAGGGCATCATTGTCAACGTTTTGCCGCTTTTCATGTGCTTTAAAGGCGATTCTAATCTACCTCCTGAAATCTGTTTCCTGCAATTCTGCCTTGATTTCAAATCCTCTTCTTTGCCTTCCCTCAATATATTTGTGGACGAGAGTTATCATTTATAACTCTGCAGGTTTGTGAATTGCAGTGCCCTGAAGCTCCATTTTACAACTCGCTTTTTTGGGAGCTGGCCGCAAAAGCGCAGGATGGCTTCAGGCCCTGTTCTGGTTCCGGGGGGGAGGATAAGCCTCTGGTTAATTCTTCTTCCTGATGGGAAAATAGAGTGACCTGTGCCTGTCCCAACACCAAGAGTTAGTCTCTCACTGGTTCCCCGTTTTCCCGTTCATCCTCAGGACAAATTGCAACCTGTACGGAACAGGAGGTTAAAGGTGCTGATGCTCCAAGTAGGGAGATTGCTAGTAAAGCGGCTGGAATTGCGAACCCGGGCACAAGGAGATGAGAAATGAGGTGCGTTTTAGAAATCTTTCCCCATCACATGATGTACCATCTTTTTGTTTTCTCATGCATGTTTTCGATGTAGGAAGATGCCCTTGAACCTGGAGATTTGGGACCCATTCGATGGGTACCACGCAGTATTACTTTAAAGGGTCTGCGTTTCCTCACCCAACCTCACCAAACCTCTCAGCCCCAAGAGTGACCACCCTTATGTCTCATCCAGCTGTGGGTCTAGATATGGTCAATCCAGGTTGCATCACAGCCCCTGAACGCATTGTGTAAGAATTTCTATCTCTTTCACTGTCATTGTTTCATGGGTTTTTCAAAGTAATTTATTTTTATAATGGGGTTTAGCTGCTTTTCACTGCTGTGTTTATGCCGCTTTACACCCACTTGACACACTAACAGAGAGATATCAATACATAGGTTTTAAGATTATTACTAGTCAGATATATTCTTTTGCGGTGAATAGGTCATGTTGAGTCCAGTTCTCTGAGCAAGGAGTAGGTCTTGTCTATTACATATTGGGTTTATGGAACGGTATCTGAGCTAATTTGAAACCCTTGTTTTATGTATCACCCCACCTCACCTTTCCCGTTAAGCAGCCATAGTGTGTTTTCTGCATGTGTGACTCTGTTCTGTTTTGTAATTCAGTTCAAGTGTAACGCTTTTTACATTCCCTCTATCAGTGATACCTTATGAGAAGTGTCCTTTTCTGTGTGACTTATTTCACTTAGAATCGTCGTACCTAAATCCACTCATCATGCTGCTACTAGCCTTATGACATTGATTTCATGGCTGAGTGATATTCCATTGTACATAAGGACCACAACTTCTTTATCCATTTTTCTCTTTCCTGGGATATTGAAGGTGGAATGAAGTGGAGGTCCTTGTCAACAGAGCAGCCCTAAACTTTGGGGTGCTTGTGTCTTGCTGATTTTTCATTTTCCCAATTTATACCCCCATGAGTGGAAGTGCCCTATGCTCTCTAAGCTGTGTTTTTTAGATGTTTCAGGACACACCGTACACTTCTCCAGAGTGGCTGTTGGCAATTTACATCCTGCCCATCAGTGTAGCAAGGCTCCCATTTCTCCATGGCCTGTCCTGCATTTCTGGTTTTGACAGGTTTTTCAGCATGGCCCTTTTGACCGATGGGTAGCGAGTCTTCTTTGTAGCGCTGATTTGCCTTTCCAGGTTGCTTGGTTGGCCAAAAAGGGCGTATGCGTTTTTTCCTGAATATATTCAGGAAAAAACGCATACGCCCTTTTTGGCCAAGGGCATCATTGTCAACGTTTTGCCGCTTTTCGTGTGCTTTAAAGGCGATTCGAATCTGCCTCCTGAAATCTGTTTCTTGCAATTCTGCCTTGATTTCAAAACCTCTTCTTTGCCTTCCCTCAATATATTTGTGGACGAGAGTTATCATTTATAACTCTGCAGGTTTGTGATTTGCAGTGCCCTGAAGCTCCATTTTACAACTCGCTTTTTTGGGAGCTGGCCACAAAAGCGCATGATGGATTCACGCCCTGTTCTTGTTCCGGGGGGCAGGCTGAGCCTGTGGTTAATTCTTCTTCCTGATGGGAAAATAGAGTGACCTGTGCCTGTCTCCACACCAAGAGCTAGTCTCTCATTGGTTCCCCGTCTTCCCGTTCATCCTCAGGACAAATTGCAACCTGTACGGAACAGGAGGTTAAAGGTGCTGATGCTCCAAGTAGGGAGATTGCTAGTAAAGCAGCTGTAATGGCGAACCCGGGCACAAGGAGATGAGAAATGAGGTGCGTTTTAGAAACCTTTCCCCATCACACGCTGTACCATCCTCTGGGTTTCTCATGCATGTTTTCGATGTAGGAAGATGCCCTTGAATCTGGAGATTTGGATCCCATGGGACGGGTACTAAGCAGTATTACTTTAAAGGGTCTGCGTTTGCTCACCCAACCTCACCAAACCTCTCAGCCCCAAGAGTGTCCACCCTTATGTCTCATCCAGCTGTGGGTCTAGATATGGTCAATCCAGGTTGCATCACAGCACCTGAACGCATTGTGTAAGAATTTCTCTCTCTTTCACTGTGTTTGTTTCGTGGGTTTTTCGAAGTAATTTATTTTTATAATGGGGTTTAGCTGCTTTTCTCTGCTGTGTTTACGCCACTTTACACCCACTTGACACACTAACAGAGAGATATCAATACATAGGTTTTAAGATTATTCCTAGTCAGATATATTCTTGTGCGGTGAATAGGGCGTGTTGAGTCCAGTTCTCTGAGCAAGGAGTAGGTCTTGTCTATTACATATTGGGTTTATGGAACGGTATCTGAGCTAATTTGAAACCCTTGTTTTATGTATCACCCCACCTCACCTTTTCCGTTAAGCAGCCATAGTGTGTTTTCTGCATGTGTGACTCTGTTCTGTTTTGTAATGCAGTTCAAGTGTAACGGTTTTTACATTCCCTCTATAAGTGATACCTTATGAGAAGTGTCCTTTTCTGTGTGACTTATTTCACTTAGAATCGTTGTACCTAAATCCACTCATCATGCTGCTACTAGCCTTATGACATTGATTTCATGGCTGAGTGATATTCCATTGTACATAAGGACCACAACTTCTTTATCCATTTTTCTCTTTCCTGGAATATTTAAGGTGGAATGAAGTGGAGGTCCTTGTCAACAGAGCAGCCCTAAACTTTGGGGTGCTTGTGTCTTGCTGATTTTTCATTTTCCCAATTTATACCCCCATGAGTGGAAGTGCCCTATGCTGTCTAAGCTGTGTTTTTTAGATGTTTCAGAACTCACTGTACACTTCTCCAGAGTGACTGTTGGCAATTTACATCCCGCCCATCAGTGTAGCAAGGCTCCCATTTCTCCATGGCCTGTCCTGCATTTCTGGTTTTGAGACTTTTTTCAGCATGGCCCTTTTGACCGATGGGTAGGGAGTCTTCTTTGTAGTGCTGATTTGCCTTTCCAGGTTGCTTGGTTGGCCAAAAAGGGCGTATGCGTTTTTTCCTGAATATATTCAGGAAAAAACGCATACGCCCTTTTTGGCCAAGGGCATCATTGTCAACGTTTTGCCGCTTTTCATGTGCTTTGAAGGCGATTCGAATCTACCTCCTGAAATCTGTTTCCTGCAATTCTGCCTTGATTTCAAATCCTCTTCTTTGCCTTCCCTCAATATATTTGTGGACGAGAGTTATCATTTATAACTCTGCAGGTTTGTGAATTGCAGTGCCCTGAACCTCCATTTTACAACTCGCTTTTTTGGGAGCTGGCCGCAAAAGCGCAGAACGGCTTCAGGCCCTGTTCTTGTTCCGGGGCGCAGGTTGAGCCTGTGGTTAATTCTTCTTCCTGATGGGAAAATAGAGTGACCTGTGCCTGTCCCAACACCAAGAGCTAGTCTCTCATTGGTTCCACGTCTTCCCGTTCATCCTCAGGACAAATTGCAACCTGTACGAAACAGGAGGTTAAAGGTGCTGATGCTCCAAGTAGGGAGATTGCTAGTAAAGCGGCTGGAATGGCGAACCCGGGCACAAGGAGATGAGAAATGAGGTACGTTATAGAAACCTTTCCCCATCACATGGTGTACCATCTTCTGGGTTTCTCATGCATGTTTTCGATGTAGGAAGATGCCCTTGAACCTGGAGATTTGGGACCCATGCGATGGGTACCACGCAGTATTACTTTAAAGGGTCTGCGTTTGCTCACCCAACCTCACCAAACCTCTCAGCCCCAAGAGTGTCCACCCTTATGTCTCATCCAGCTGTGGGTCTAGATATGGTCAATCCAGGTTGCATCACAGCCCCTGAACTCATTGTGTAAGAATTTCTATCTCTTTCACTGTCGTTGTTTCATGGGTTTCTCAAAGTAATTTATTTTCATAATGGGGTTTAGCTGCTTTTCACTGCTGTGTTTATGCCGCTTTACACCCACTTGACACACTAACAGAGAGATATCAATACATAGGTTTTAAGATTATTACTAGTCAGATATATTCTTGTGCGGTGAATAGGGCGTGTTGAGTCCAGTTCTCTGAGCAAGGAGTAGGTCTTGTCTACTACATATTGGGTTTATGGAACGGTATCTGAGCTAATTTGATACCCTTGTTTTATGTATCACCCCACCTCACCTTTCCCGTTAAGCAGCCATAGTGTGTTTTCTGCATGTGTGACTCTGTTCTGTTTTGTAATTCAGTTCAAGTGTAACGGTTTTTACATTCCCTCTATCAGTGATACCTTATGAGAAGTGTCCTTTTCTGTGTGACTTATTTCACTTAGAATCGTCGTACCTAAATCCACTCATCATGCTGCTACTAACCTTATGACATTGATTTCATGGCTGAGTGATATTCCATTGTACATAAGGACCACAACTTCTTTATCCATTTTTCTCTTTCCTGGGATATTGAAGGTGGAATGAAGTGGAGGTCCTTGTCAACAGAGCAGCCCTCAACTTTGGGGTGCTTGTGTCTTGCTGATTTTTCATTTTCCCAATTTATACCCCCATGAGTGGAAGTGCCCTATGCTCTCTAAGCTGTGTTTTTCAGATGTTTCAGGACACACCGTACACTTCTCCAGAGTGGCTGTTGGCAATTTACATCCCGCCCATCAGTGTAGCAAGGCTCCCATTTCTCCATGGCCTGTCCTGCATTTCTGGTTTTGACACTTTTTTCAGCATGGCCCTTTTGACCGATGGGAAGCGAGACTTCTCTGTAGCGCTGATTTGCCTTTCCAGGTTGCTTGGTTGGCCAAAAAGGGCGTATGCGTTTTTTCCTGAATATATTCAGGAAAAAACGCATACGCCCTTTTTGGCCAAGGGCATCATTGTCAACGTTTTGCCGCTTTTCATGTGCTTTAAAGGCGATTCGTATCTACCTCCTGAAATCTGTTTCCTGCAATTCTGCCTTGATTTCAAATCCTCTTCTTTGCCTTCCCTCAATATATTTGTGGACGAGAGTTATCATTTATAACTCTGCAGGTTTGTGAATTGCAGTGCCCTGAACCTCCATTTTACAACTCGCTTTTTTGGGAGCTGGCCGCAAAAGCGCAGGATGGCTTCAGGCCCTGTTCTGGTTCCGGGGGGCAGGCTGAGCCTGTGGTTAATTCTTCTTCCTGATGGGAAAATAGAGTGACCTGTGCCTGTCCCGACACCAAGAGCTTGTCTCTCGTTGGTTCCCCGTCTTCCCGTAAATCCTCAGGACAAATTGCAACCTGTACAGAACAGGAGGTTAAAGGTGCTGATGCTCCAAGTAGGGAGATTGCTAGTAAAGCGGCTGGAATGGCGAACCCGGGCACAAGGAGATGAGAAATGAGGTGCGTTTTAGAAACCTTTCCCTATCACACGGTGTACCATCTTCTGGGTTTCTCATGCATGTTTTCGATGTAGGAAGATGCCCTTGAACCGGAGATTTGGGAACCATGCGATGGGTACCACGCAGTATTACTTTAAAGGGTCTGCGTTTGCTCACCCAACCTCACCAAACCTCTCAGCCCCAAGAGTGTCCATCCTTATGTCTCATCCAGCTGTGGGTCTAGATATGGTCAATCCAGGTTGCATCACAGCCCCTGAACTCATTGTGTAAGAATTTCTATCTCTTTCACTGTCGTTGTTTCATGGGTTTCTCAAAGTAATTTATTTTCATAATGGGGTTTAGCTGCTTTTCACTGCTGTGTTTATGCCGCTTTACACCCACTTGACACACTAACAGAGAGATATCAATACATAGGTTTTAAGATTATTACTAGTCAGGTATATTCTTGTGCGGTGAATAGGGCGTGTTGAGTCCAGTTCTCTGAGCAAGGAGTAGGTCTTGTCTACTACATATTGGGTTTATGGAACGGTATCTGAGCTAATTTGATACCCTTGTTTTATGTATCACCCCACCTCACCTTTCCCGTTAAGCAGCCATAGTGTGTTTTCTGCATGTGTGACTCTGTTCTGTTTTGTAATTCAGTTCAAGTGTAACGGTTTTTACATTCCCTCTATAAGTGATACCTTATGAGAAGTGTCCTTTTCTGTGTGACTTATTTCACTTAGAATCGTCGTACCTAAATCCACTCATCATGCTGCTACTAGCCTTATGACATTGATTTCATGGCTGAGTGATATTCCATTGTACATAAGGACCACAACTCCTTTATCCATTTTTCCCTTTCCTGGGATATTGAAGGTGGAATGAAGTGGAGGTCCTTGTCAACAGAGCAGCCCTAAACTTTGGGGTGCTTGTGTCTTGCTGATTTTTCATTTTCCCAATTTATACCCCCATGAGTGGAAGTGCCCTATGCTCTCTAAGCTGTGTTTTTCAGATATTTCAGGACACACCGTACACTTCTCCAGAGTGGCTGTTGGCAATTTACATCCCGCCCATCAGTGTAGCAAGGCTCTCATTTCTCCATGGCCTGTCCTGCATTTCTGGTTTTGACACTTTTTTCAGCATGGCCCTTTTGACCGATGGGAAGCGAGACTTCTTTGTAGCGCTGATTTGCCTTTCCAGGTTGCTTGGTTGGCCAAAAAGGGCGTATGCGTTTTTTCCTGAATATATTCAGGAAAAAACGCATACGCCCTTTTTGGCCAAGGGCATCATTGTCAACATTTTGCTGCTTTTCATGTGCTTTAAAGGCGATTCGAATCTACCTCCTGAAATCTGTTTCCTGCAATTCTGCCTTGATTTCAAATCCTCTTCTTTGCCTTCCCTCAATATATTTGTGGACGAGAGTTATCATTTATAACTCTGCAGATTTGTGAATTGCAGTGCCCTGAACCTCCATTTTACAACTCGCTTTTTTGGGAGCTGGCCGCAAAAGCGCAGGATGGCTTCAGGCCCTGTTCTGGTTGCGGGGGGCAGGCTGAGCCTGTGGTTAATTCTTCTTCCTGATGGGAAAATAGAGTGACCTGTGCCTGTCCCAACACCAAGAGCTAGTCTCTCGTTGGTTCCCCGTCTTCCCGTTCATCCTCAGGACAAATTGCCACCTGTACAGAACAGGAGGTTAAAGGTGCTGATGCTCCAAGTAGGGAGATTGCTAGTAAAGCGGCTGGAATGGCGAACCCGGGCACAAGGAGATGAGAAATGAGGTGCGTTTTAGAAACCTTTCCCCATCACACGGTGTACCATCTTCTGGGTTTCTCATGCATGTTTTCGATGTAGGAAGATGCCCTTGAAGCTGGAGATTTGGCACCCATGCGATGGGTACCACGAAGTATTACTTTAAAGGGTCTGCGTTTGCTCACCCAACCTCACCAAACCTCTCAGCCCCAAGAGTGTCCACCCTTATGTCTCATCCAGCTGTGGGTCTAGATATGGTCAATCCAGGTTGCATCACAGCCGCTGAACGCATTGTGTAAGAATTTCTCTCTCTTTCACTGTCGTTGTTTCATGGGTTTTTCAAAGTAATTTATTTTCATAATGCGGTTTAGCTGCTTTTCACGGCTGTGTTTATGCCGCTTTACACCCACTTGACACACTAACAGAGAGATATCAATACATAGGTTTTAAGATTATTACTAGTCAGATATATTCTTGTGCGGTGAATAGGGCGTGTTGAGTCCAGTTCTCTGAGCAAGGAGTAGGTCTTGTCTACTACATATTGGGTTTATGGAACGGTATCTGAGCTAATTTGATACCCTTGTTTTATGTATCACCCCACCTCACCTTTCCCGTTAAGCAGCCATAGTCTGTTTTCTGCATGTGTGACTCTGCTCTGTTTTGTAATTCAGTTCAAGTGTAACGGTTTTTACATTCCCTCTATCAGTGATACCTTATGAGAAGTGTCCTTTTCTGTGTGACTTATTTCACTTAGAATCGTCGTACCTAAATCCACTCATCATGCTGCTACTAACCTTATGACATTGATTTCATGGCTGAGTGATATTCCATTGTACATAAGGACCACAACTTCTTTATCCATTTTTCTCTTTCCTGGGATATTGAAGGTGGAATGAAGTGGAGGTCCTTGTCAACAGAGCAGCCCTCAACTTTGGGGTGCTTGTGTCTTGCTGATTTTTCATTTTCCCAATTTATACCCCCATGAGTGGAAGTGCCCTATGCTCTCTAAGCTGTGTTTTTCAGATGTTTCAGGACACACCGTACACTTCTCCAGAGTGGCTGTTGGCAATTTACATCCCACCCATCAGTGTAGCAAGGCTCCCATTTCTCCATGGCCTGTCCTGCATTTCTGGTTTTGACACTTTTTTCAGCATGGCCCTTTTGACCGATGGGAAGCGAGACTTCTCTGTAGCGCTGATTTGCCTTTCCAGGTTGCTTGGTTGGCCAAAAAGGGCGTATGCGTTTTTTCCTGAATATATTCAGGAAAAAACGCATACGCCCTTTTTGGCCAAGGGCATCATTGTCAACGTTTTGCCGCTTTTCATGTGCTTTAAAGGCGATTCGTATCTACCTCCTGAAATCTTTTTCGTGCAATTCTGCCTTGATTTCAAATCCTCTTCTTTGCCTTCCCTCAATATATTTGTGGACGAGAGTTATCATTTATAACTCTGCAGGTTTGTGAATTGCAGTGCCCTGAACCTCCATTTTACAACTCGCTTTTTTGGGAGCTGGCCGCAAAAGCGCAGGATGGCTTCAGGCCCTGTTCTGGTTCCGGGGGGCAGGCTGAGCCTGTGGTTAATTCTTCTTCCTGATGGGAAAATAGAGTGACCTGTGCCTGTCCCGACACCAAGAGCTAGTCTCTCGTTGGTTCCCCGTCTTCCCGTTCATCCTCAGGACAAATTGCAACCTGTACGGAACAGGAGGTTAAAGGTGCTGATGCTCCAAGTAGGGAGATTGCTAGTAAAGCGGCTGGAAAGGTGAACCCGGGCACAAGGAGATGAGAAATGAGGTGCGTTTTAGAAACCTTTCCCCATCACACGGTGTACCATCTTCTGGGTTTCTCATGCATGTTTTCGATGTAGGAAGATGCCCTTGAACCTGGAGATTTGGAACCCATGCGATGGGTACCACGCAGTATTACTTTAAAGGGTCTGCGTTTGCTCACCCAACCTCACCAAACCTCTCAGCCCCAAGAGTGTCCACCCTTATGTCTCATCCAGCTGTGGGTCTAGATATGGTCAATCCAGGTTGCATCACAGCCCCTGAACTCATTGTGTAAGAATTTCTATCTCTTTCACTGTCGTTGTTTCATGGGTTTTTCAAAGTAATTTATTTTCATAATGGGGTTCAGCTGCTTTTCACTGCTGTGTTTATGCCGCTTTACACCCACTTGACACACTAACAGAGAGATATCAATACATAGGTTTTAAGATTATTACTAGTCAGATATATTCTTGTGCGGTGAATAGGGCGTGTTGAGTCCAGTTCTCTGAGCAAGGAGTAGGTCTTGTCTACTACATATTGGGTTTATGGAACGGTATCTGAGCTAATTTGATACCCTTGTTTTATGTATCACCCCACCTCACCTTTCCCGTTAAGCAGCCATAGTGTGTTTTCTGCATGTGTGACTCTGTTCTGTTTTGTAATTCAGTTCAAGTGTAACGGTTTTTACATTCCCTCTATCAGTGATACCTTATGAGAAGTGTCCTTTTCTGTGTGACTTATTTCACTTAGAATCGTCGTACCTAAATCCACTCATCATGCTGCTACTAACCTTATGACATTGATTTCATGGCTGAGTGATATTCCATTGTACATAAGGACCACAACTTCTTTTTCCATTTTTCTCTTTCCTGGGATATTGAAGGTGGAATGAAGTGGAGGTCCTTGTCAACAGAGCAGCCCTCAACTTTGGGGTGCTTGTGTCTTGCTGATTTTTCATTTTCCCAATTTATACCCCCATGAGTGGAAGTGCCCTATGCTCTCTAAGCTGTGTTTTTCAGATGTTTCAGGACACACCGTACACTTCTCCAGAGTGGCTGTTGGCAATTTACATCCCGCCCATCAGTGTAGCAAGGCTCCCATTTCTCCATGGCCTGTCCTGCATTTCTGGTTTTGACACTTTTTTCAGCATGGCCCTTTTGACCGATGGGAAGCGAGACTTCTCTGTAGCGCTGATTTGCCTTTCCAGGTTGCTTGGTTGGCCAAAAAGGGCGTATGCGTTTTTTCCTGAATATATTCAGGAAAAAACGCATACGCCCTTTTTGGCCAAGGGCATCATTGTCAACGTTTTGCCGCTTTTCATGTGCTTTAAAGGCGATTCGTATCTACCTCCTGAAATCTGTTTCCTGCAATTCTGCCTTGATTTCAAATCCTCTTCTTTGCCTTCCCTCAATATATTTGTGGACGAGAGTTATCATTTATAACTCTGCAGGTTTGTGAATTGCAGTGCCCTGAACCTCCATTTTACAACTCGCTTTTTTGGGAGCTGGCCGCAAAAGCGCAGGATGGCTTCAGGCCCTGTTCTGGTTCCGGGGGGCAGGCTGAGCCTGTGGTTAATTCTTCTTCCTGATGGGAAAATAGAGTGACCTGTGCCTGTCCCGACACCAAGAGCTTGTCTCTCGTTGGTTCCCCGTCTTCCCGTAAATCCTCAGGACAAATTGCAACCTGTACGGAACAGGAGGTTAAAGGTGCTGATGCTCCAAGTAGGGAGATTGCTAGTAAAGCGGCTGGAATGGCGAACCCGGGCACAAGGAGATGAGAAATGAGGTGCGTTTTAGAAACCTTTCCCTATCACACGGTGTACCATCTTCTGGGTTTCTCATGCATGTTTTCGATGTAGGAAGATGCCCTTGAACCTGGAGATTTGGGAACCATGCGATGGGTACCATGCAGTATTACTTTAAAGGGTCTGCGTTTGCTCACCCAACCTCACCAAAACTCTCAGCCCCAAGAGTGTCCACCCTTATGTCTCATCCAGCTGTGGGTCTAGATATGGTCAATCCAGGTTGCATCACAGCCCCTGAACTCATTGTGTAAGAATTTCTATCTCTTTCACTGTCGTTGTTTCATGGGTTTCTCAAAGTAATTTATTTTCATAATGGGGTTTAGCTGCTTTTCACTGCTGTGTTTATGCCGCTTTACACCCACTTGACACACTAACAGAGAGATATCAATACATAGGTTTTAAGATTATTACTAGTCAGGTATATTCTTGTCCGGTGAATAGGGCGTGTTGAGTCCAGTTCTCTGAGCAAGGAGTAGGTCTTGTCTACTACATATTGGGTTTATGGAACGGTATCTGAGCTAATTTGATACCCTTGTTTTATGTATCACCCCACCTCACCTTTCCCGTTAAGCAGCCATAGTGTGTTTTCTGCATGTGTGACTCTGTTCTGTTTTGTAATTCAGTTCAAGTGTAACGGTTTTTACATTCCCTCTATCAGTGATACCTTATGAGAAGTGTCCTTTTCTGTGTGACTTATTTCACTTAGAATCGTCGTACCTAAATCCACTCATCATGCTGCTACTAACCTTATGACATTGATTTCATGGCTGAGTGATATTCCATTGTACATAAGGACCACAACTTCTTTATCCATTTTTCTCTTTCCTGGGATATTTAAGGTGGAATGAAGTGGAGGTCCTTGTCAACAGAGCAGCCCTAAACTTTGGGGTGCTTGTGTCTTGGTGATTTTTCATTTTCCCAATTTATACCCCCATGAGTGGAAGTGCCCTATGCTCTCTAAGCTGTGTTTTTCAGATATTTCAGGACACACCGTACACTTCTCCAGAGTGGCTGTTGGCAATTTACATCCCGCCCATCAGTGTAGCAAGGCTCTCATTTCTCCATGGCCTGTCCTGCATTTCTGGTTTTGACACTTTTTTCAGCATGGCCCTTTTGACCGATGGGAAGCGAGACTTCTTTGTAGCGCTGATTTGCCTTTCCAGGTTGCTTGGTTGGCCAAAAAGGGCGTATGCGTTTTTTCCTGAATATATTCAGGAAAAAACGCATACGCCCTTTTTGGCCAAGGGCATCATTGTCAACATTTTGCTGCTTTTCATGTGCTTTAAAGGCGATTCGAATCTACCTCCTGAAATCTGTTTCCTGCAATTCTGCCTTGATTTCAAATCCTCTTCTTTGCCTTCCCTCAATATATTTGTGGACGAGAGTTATCATTTATAACTCTGCAGATTTGTGAATTGCAGTGCCCTGAACCTCCATTTTACAACTCGCTTTTTTGGGAGCTGGCCGCAAAAGCGCAGGATGGCTTCAGGCCCTGTTCTGGTTGCGGGGGGCAGGCTGAGCCTGTGGTTAATTCTTCTTCCTGATGGGAAAATAGAGTGACCTGTGCCTGTCCCAACACCAAGAGCTAGTCTCTCGTTGGTTCCCCGTCTTCCCGTTCATCCTCAGGACAAATTGCCACCTGTACGGAACAGGAGGTTAAAGGTGCTGATGCTCCAAGTAGGGAGATTGCTAGTAAAGCGGCTGGAATGGCGAACCCGGGCACAAGGAGATGAGAAATGAGGTGCGTTTTAGAAACCTTTCCCCATCACACGGTGTACCATCTTCTGGGTTTCTCATGCATGTTTTCGATGTAGGAAGATGCCCTTGAAGCTGGAGATTTGGGACCCATGCGATGGGTACCACGAAGTATTACTTTAAAGGGTCTGCGTTTGCTCACCCAACCTCACCAAACCTCTCAGCCCCAAGAGTGTCCACCCTTATGTCTCATCCAGCTGTGGGTCTAGATATGGTCAATCCAGGTTGCATCACAGCCGCTGAACGCATTGTGTAAGAATTTCTCTCTCTTTCACTGTCGTTGTTTCATGGGTTTTTCAAAGTAATTTATTTTCATAATGCAGTTTAGCTGCTTTTCACGGCTGTGTTTATGCCGCTTTACACCCACTTGACACACTAACAGAGAGATATCAATACATAGGTTTTAAGATTATTACTAGTCAGATATATTCTTGTGCGGTGAATAGGGCGTGTTGAGTCCAGTTCTCTGAGCAAGGAGTAGGTCTTGTCTACTACATATTGGGTTTATGGAACGGTATCTGAGCTAATTTGATACCCTTGTTTTATGTATCACCCCACCTCACCTTTCCCGTTAAGCAGCCATAGTCTGTTTTCTGCATGTGTGACTCTGTTCTGTTTTGTAATTCAGTTCAAGTGTAACGGTTTTTACATTCCCTCTATAAGTGATACCTTATGAGAAGTGTCCTTTTCTGTGTGACTTATTTCACTTAGAATCGTCGTACCTAAATCCACTCATCATGCTGCTACTAGCCTTATGACATTGATTTCATGGCTGAGTGATATTCCATTGTACATAAGGACCACAACTCCTTTATCCATTTTTCCCTTTCCTGGGATATTGAAGGTGGAATGAAGTGGAGGTCCTTGTCAACAGAGCAGCCCTAAACTTTGGGGTGCTTGTGTCTTGCTGATTTTTCATTTTCCCAATTTATACCCCCATGAGTGGAAGTGCCCTATGCTCTCTAAGCTGTGTTTTTCAGATATTTCAGGACACACCGTACACTTCTCCAGAGTGGCTGTTGGCAATTTACATCCCGCCCATCAGTGTAGCAAGGCTCTCATTTCTCCATGGCCTGTCCTGCATTTCTGGTTTTGACACTTTTTTCAGCATGGCCCTTTTGACCGATGGGAAGCGAGACTTCTTTGTAGCGCTGATTTGCCTTTCCAGGTTGCTTGGTTGGCCAAAAAGGGCGTATGCGTTTTTTCCTGAATATATTCAGGAAAAAACGCATACGCCCTTTTTGGCCAAGGGCATCATTGTCAACATTTTGCTGCTTTTCATGTGCTTTAAAGGCGATTCGAATCTACCTCCTGAAATCTGTTTCCTGCAATTCTGCCTTGATTTCAAATCCTCTTCTTTGCCTTCCCTCAATATATTTGTGGACGAGAGTTATCATTTATAACTCTGCAGATTTGTGAATTGCAGTGCCCTGAACCTCCATTTTACAACTCGCTTTTTTGGGAGCTCTCCGCAAAAGCGCAGGATGGCTTCAGGCCCTGTTCTGGTTGCGGGGGGCAGGCTGAGCCTGTGGTTAATTCTTCTTCCTGATGGGAAAATAGAGTGACCTGTGCCTGTCCCAACACCAAGAGCTAGTCTCTCGTTGGTTCCCCGTCTTCCCGTTCATCCTCAGGACAAATTGCCACCTGTACAGAACAGGAGGTTAAAGGTGCTGATGCTCCAAGTAGGGAGATTGCTAGTAAAGCGGCTGGAATGGCGAACCCGGGCACAAGGAGATGAGAAATGAGGTGCGTTTTAGAAACCTTTCCCCATCACACGGTGTACCATCTTCTGGGTTTCTCATGCATGTTTTCGATGTAGGAAGATGCCCTTGAAGCTGGAGATTTGGCACCCATGCGATGGGTACCACGAAGTATTACTTTAAAGGGTCTGCGTTTGCTCACCCAACCTCACCAAACCTCTCAGCCCCAAGAGTGTCCACCCTTATGTCTCATCCAGCTGTGGGTCTAGATATGGTCAATCCAGGTTGCATCACAGCCGCTGAACGCATTGTGTAAGAATTTCTCTCTCTTTCACTGTCGTTGTTTCATGGGTTTTTCAAAGTAATTTATTTTCATAATGCGGTTTAGCTGCTTTTCACGGCTGTGTTTATGCCGCTTTACACCCACTTGACACACTAACAGAGAGATATCAATACATAGGTTTTAAGATTATTACTAGTCAGATATATTCTTGTGCGGTGAATAGGGCGTGTTGAGTCCAGTTCTCTGAGCAAGGAGTAGGTCTTGTCTACTACATATTGGGTTTATGGAACGGTATCTGAGCTAATTTGATACCCTTGTTTTATGTATCACCCCACCTCACCTTTCCCGTTAAGCAGCCATAGTCTGTTTTCTGCATGTGTGACTCTGCTCTGTTTTGTAATTCAGTTCAAGTGTAACGGTTTTTACATTCCCTCTATCAGTGATACCTTATGAGAAGTGTCCTTTTCTGTGTGACTTATTTCACTTAGAATCGTCGTACCTAAATCCACTCATCATGCTGCTACTAACCTTATGACATTGATTTCATGGCTGAGTGATATTCCATTGTACATAAGGACCACAACTTCTTTATCCATTTTTCTCTTTCCTGGGATATTGAAGGTGGAATGAAGTGGAGGTCCTTGTCAACAGAGCAGCCCTCAACTTTGGGGTGCTTGTGTCTTGCTGATTTTTCATTTTCCCAATTTATACCCCCATGAGTGGAAGTGCCCTATGCTCTCTAAGCTGTGTTTTTCAGATGTTTCAGGACACACCGTACACTTCTCCAGAGTGGCTGTTGGCAATTTACATCCCACCCATCAGTGTAGCAAGGCTCCCATTTCTCCATGGCCTGTCCTGCATTTCTGGTTTTGACACTTTTTTCAGCATGGCCCTTTTGACCGATGGGAAGCGAGACTTCTCTGTAGCGCTGATTTGCCTTTCCAGGTTGCTTGGTTGGCCAAAAAGGGCGTATGCGTTTTTTCCTGAATATATTCAGGAAAAAACGCATACGCCCTTTTTGGCCAAGGGCATCATTGTCAACGTTTTGCCGCTTTTCATGTGCTTTAAAGGCGATTCGTATCTACCTCCTGAAATCTGTTTCGTGCAATTCTGCCTTGATTTCAAATCCTCTTCTTTGCCTTCCCTCAATATATTTGTGGACGAGAGTTATCATTTATAACTCTGCAGGTTTGTGAATTGCAGTGCCCTGAACCTCCATTTTACAACTCGCTTTTTTGGGAGCTGGCCGCAAAAGCGCAGGATGGCTTCAGGCCCTGTTCTGGTTCCGGGGGGCAGGCTGAGCCTGTGGTTAATTCTTCTTCCTGATGGGAAAATAGAGTGACCTGTGCCTGTCCCGACACCAAGAGCTAGTCTCTCGTTGGTTCCCCGTCTTCCCGTTCATCCTCAGGACAAATTGCAACCTGTACGGAACAGGAGGTTAAAGGTGCTGATGCTCCAAGTAGGGAGATTGCTAGTAAAGCGGCTGGAAAGGTGAACCCGGGCACAAGGAGATGAGAAATGAGGTGCGTTTTAGAAACCTTTCCCCATCACACGGTGTACCATCTTCTGGGTTTCTCATGCATGTTTTCGATGTAGGAAGATGCCCTTGAACCTGGAGATTTGGAACCCATGCGATGGGTACCACGCAGTATTACTTTAAAGGGTCTGCGTTTGCTCACCCAACCTCACCAAACCTCTCAGCCCCAAGAGTGTCCACCCTTATGTCTCATCCAGCTGTGGGTCTAGATATGGTCAATCCAGGTTGCATCACAGCCCCTGAACTCATTGTGTAAGAATTTCTATCTCTTTCACTGTCGTTGTTTCATGGGTTTTTCAAAGTAATTTATTTTCATAATGGGGTTCAGCTGCTTTTCACTGCTGTGTTTATGCCGCTTTACACCCACTTGACACACTAACAGAGAGATATCAATACATAGGTTTTAAGATTATTACTAGTCAGATATATTCTTGTGCGGTGAATAGGGCGTGTTGAGTCCAGTTCTCTGAGCAAGGAGTAGGTCTTGTCTACTACATATTGGGTTTATGGAACGGTATCTGAGCTAATTTGATACCCTTGTTTTATGTATCACCCCACCTCACCTTTCCCGTTAAGCAGCCATAGTGTGTTTTCTGCATGTGTGACTCTGTTCTGTTTTGTAATTCAGTTCAAGTGTAACGGTTTTTACATTCCCTCTATCAGTGATACCTTATGAGAAGTGTCCTTTTCTGTGTGACTTATTTCACTTAGAATCGTCGTACCTAAATCCACTCATCATGCTGCTACTAACCTTATGACATTGATTTCATGGCTGAGTGATATTCCATTGTACATAAGGACCACAACTTCTTTTTCCATTTTTCTCTTTCCTGGGATATTGAAGGTGGAATGAAGTGGAGGTCCTTGTCAACAGAGCAGCCCTCAACTTTGGGGTGCTTGTGTCTTGCTGATTTTTCATTTTCCCAATTTATACCCCCATGAGTGGAAGTGCCCTATGCTCTCTAAGCTGTGTTTTTCAGATGTTTCAGGACACACCGTACACTTCTCCAGAGTGGCTGTTGGCAATTTACATCCCGCCCATCAGTGTAGCAAGGCTCCCATTTCTCCATGGCCTGTCCTGCATTTCTGGTTTTGACACTTTTTTCAGCATGGCCCTTTTGACCGATGGGAAGCGAGACTTCTCTGTAGCGCTGATTTGCCTTTCCAGGTTGCTTGGTTGGCCAAAAAGGGCGTATGCGTTTTTTCCTGAATATATTCAGGAAAAAACGCATACGCCCTTTTTGGCCAAGGGCATCATTGTCAACGTTTTGCCGCTTTTCATGTGCTTTAAAGGCGATTCGTATCTACCTCCTGAAATCTGTTTCGTGCAATTCTGCCTTGATTTCAAATCCTCTTCTTTGCCTTCCCTCAATATATTTGTGGACGAGAGTTATCATTTATAACTCTGCAGGTTTGTGAATTGCAGTGCCCTGAACCTCCATTTTACAACTCGCTTTTTTGGGAGCTGGCCGCAAAAGCGCAGGATGGCTTCAGGCCCTGTTCTGGTTCCGGGGGGCAGGCTGAGCCTGTGGTTAATTCTTCTTCCTGATGGGAAAATAGAGTGACCTGTGCCTGTCCCGAAACCAAGAGCTTGTCTCTCGTTGGTTCCCCGTCTTCCCGTAAATCCTCAGGACAAATTGCAACCTGTACGGAACAGGAGGTTAAAGGTGCTGATGCTCCAAGTAGGGAGATTGCTAGTAAAGCGGCTGGAATGGCGAACCCGGGCACAAGGAGATGAGAAATGAGGTGCGTTTTAGAAACCTTTCCCTATCACACGGTGTACCATCTTCTGGGTTTCTCATGCATGTTTTCGATGTAGGAAGATGCCCTTGAACCTGGAGATTTGGGAACCATGCGATGGGTACCACGCAGTATTACTTTAAAGGGTCTGCGTTTGCTCACCCAACCTCACCAAACCTCTCAGCCCCAAGAGTGTCCACCCTTATGTCTCATCCAGCTGTGGGTCTAGATATGGTCAATCCAGGTTGCATCACAGCCCCTGAACTCATTGTGTAAGAATTTCTATCTCTTTCACTGTCGTTGTTTCATGGGTTTCTCAAAGTAATTTATTTTCATAATGGGGTTTAGCTGCTTTTCACTGCTGTGTTTATGCCGCTTTACACCCACTTGACACACTAACAGAGAGATATCAATACATAGGTTTTAAGATTATTACTAGTCAGGTATATTCTTGTGCGGTGAATAGGGCGTGTTGAGTCCAGTTCTCTGAGCAAGGAGTAGGTCTTGTCTACTACATATTGGGTTTATGGAACGGTATCTGAGCTAATTTGATACCCTTGTTTTATGTATCACCCCACCTCACCTTTCCCGTTAAGCAGCCATAGTGTGTTTTCTGCATGTGTGACTCTGTTCTGTTTTGTAATTCAGTTCAAGTGTAACGGTTTTTACATTCCCTCTAAAAGTGATACCTTATGAGAAGTGTCCTTTTCTGTGTGACTTATTTCACTTAGAATCGTCGTACCTAAATCCACTCATCATGCTGCTACTACCCTTATGACATTGATTTCATGGCTGAGTGATATTCCATTGTACATAAGGACCACAACTTCTTTATCCATTTTTCTCTTTCCTTGGATATTTAAGGTGGAATGAAGTGGAGGTCCTTGTCAACAGAGCAGCCCTAAACTTTGGGGTGCTTGTGTCTTGGTGATTTTTCATTTTCCCAATTTATACCCCCATGAGTGGAAGTGCCCTATGCTCTCTAAGCTGTGTTTTTCAGATATTTCAGGACACACCGTACACTTCTCCAGAGTGGCTGTTGGCAATTTACATCCCGCCCATCAGTGTAGCAAGGCTCTCATTTCTCCATGGCCTGTCCTGCATTTCTGGTTTTGACACTTTTTTCAGCATGGCCCTTTTGACCGATGGGAAGCGAGACTTCTTTGTAGCGCTGATTTGCCTTTCCAGGTTGCTTGGTTGGCCAAAAAGGGCGTATGCGTTTTTTCCTGAATATATTCAGGAAAAAACGCATACGCCCTTTTTGGCCAAGGGCATCATTGTCAACATTTTGCTGCTTTTCATGTGCTTTAAAGGCGATTCGAATCTACCTCCTGAAATCTGTTTCCTGCAATTCTGCCTTGATTTCAAATCCTCTTCTTTGCCTTCCCTCAATATATTTGTGGACGAGAGTTATCATTTATAACTCTGCAGATTTGTGAATTGCAGTGCCCTGAACCTCCATTTTACAACTCGCTTTTTTGGGAGCTGGCCGCAAAAGCGCAGGATGGCTTCAGGCCCTGTTCTGGTTGAGGGGGGCAGGCGGAGCCTGTGGTTAATTCTTCTTCCTGATGGGAAAATAGAGTGACCTGTGCCTGTCCCAACACCAAGAGCTAGTCTCTCGTTGGTTCCCCGTCTTCCCGTTCATCCTCAGGACAAATTGCCACCTGTACGGAACAGGAGGTTAAAGGTGCTGATGCTCCAAGTAGGGAGATTGCTAGTAAAGCGGCTGGAATGGCGAACCCGGGCACAAGGAGATGAGAAATGAGGTGCGTTTTAGAAACCTTTCCCCATCACACGGTGTACCATCTTCTGGGTTTCTCATGCATGTTTTCGATGTAGGAAGATGCCCTTGAAGCTGGAGATTTGGAACCCATGCGATGGGTACCACGCAGTATTACTTTAAAGGGTCTGCGTTTGCTCACCCAACCTCACCAAACCTCTCAGCCCCAAGAGTGTCCACCCTTATGTCTCATCCAGCTGTGGGTCTAGATATGGTCAATCCAGGTTGCATCACAGCCGCTGAACGCATTGTGTAAGAATTTCTCTCTCTTTCACTGTCGTTGTTTCATGGGTTTTTCAAAGTAATTTATTTTCATAATGCGGTTTAGCTGCTTTTCACGGCTGTGTTTATGCCGCTTTACACCCACTTGACACACTAACAGAGAGATATCAATACATAGGTTTTAAGATTATTACTAGTCAGATATATTCTTGTGCGGTGAATAGGGCGTGTTGAGTCCAGTTCTCTGAGCAAGGAGTAGGTCTTGTCTACTACATATTGGGTTTATGGAACGGTATCTGAGCTAATTTGATACCCTTGTTTTATGTATCACCCCACCTCACCTTTCCCGTTAAGCAGCCATAGTCTGTTTTCTGCATGTGTGACTCTGCTCTGTTTTGTAATTCAGTTCAAGTGTAACGGTTTTTACATTCCCTCTATCAGTGATACCTTATGAGAAGTGTCCTTTTCTGTGTGACTTATTTCACTTAGAATCGTCGTACCTAAATCCACTCATCATGCTGCTACTAACCTTATGACATTGATTTCATGGCTGAGTGATATTCCATTGTACATAAGGACCACAACTTCTTTATCCATTTTTCTCTTTCCTGGGATATTGAAGGTGGAATGAAGTGGAGGTCCTTGTCAACAGAGCAGCCCTCAACTTTGGGGTGCTTGTGTCTTGCTGATTTTTCATTTTCCCAATTTATACCCCCATGAGTGGAAGTGCCCTATGCTCTCTAAGCTGTGTTTTTCAGATGTTTCAGGACACACCGTACACTTCTCCAGAGTGGCTGTTGGCAATTTACATCCCACCCATCAGTGTAGCAAGGCTCCCATTTCTCCATGGCCTGTCCTGCATTTCTGGTTTTGACACTTTTTTCAGCATGGCCCTTTTGACCGATGGGAAGCGAGACTTCTCTGTAGCGCTGATTTGCCTTTCCAGGTTGCTTGGTTGGCCAAAAAGGGCGTATGCGTTTTTTCCTGAATATATTCAGGAAAAAACGCATACGCCCTTTTTGGCCAAGGGCATCATTGTCAACGTTTTGCCGCTTTTCATGTGCTTTAAAGGCGATTCGTATCTACCTCCTGAAATCTGTTTCGTGCAATTCTGCCTTGATTTCAAATCCTCTTCTTTGCCTTCCCTCAATATATTTGTGGACGAGAGTTATCATTTATAACTCTGCAGGTTTGTGAATTGCAGTGCCCTGAACCTCCATTTTACAACTCGCTTTTTTGGGAGCTGGCCGCAAAAGCGCAGGATGGCTTCAGGCCCTGTTCTGGTTCCGGGGGGCAGGCTGAGCCTGTGGTTAATTCTTCTTCCTGATGGGAAAATAGAGTGACCTGTGCCTGTCCCGACACCAAGAGCTAGTCTCTCGTTGGTTCCCCGTCTTCCCGTTCATCCTCAGGACAAATTGCAACCTGTACGGAACAGGAGGTTAAAGGTGCTGATGCTCCAAGTAGGGAGATTGCTAGTAAAGCGGCTAGAAAGGTGAACCCGGGCACAAGGAGATGAGAAATGAGGTGCGTTTTAGAAACCTTTCCCCATCACACGGTGTACCATCTTCTGGGTTTCTCATGCATGTTTTCGATGTAGGAAGATGCCTTTGAACCTGGAGATTTGGAACCCATGCAATGGGTACCACGCAGTATTACTTTAAAGGGTCTGCGTTTGCTCACCCAACCTCACCAAACCTCTCAGCCCCAAGAGTGTCCACCCTTATGTCTCATCCAGCTGTGCGTCTAGATATGGTCAATCCAGGTTGCATCACAGCCCCTGAACTCATTGTGTAAGAATTTCTATCTCTTTCACTGTCGTTGTTTCATGGGTTTTTCAAAGTAATTTATTTTCATAATGGGGTTTAGCTGCTTTTCACTGCTGTGTTTATGCCGCTTTACACCCACTTGACACACTAACAGAGAGATATCAATACATAGGTTTTAAGATTATTACTAGTCAGATATATTCTTGTGCGGTGAATAGGGCGTGTTGAGTCCAGTTCTCTGAGCAAGGAGTAGGTCTTGTCTACTACATATTGGGTTTATGGAACGGTATCTGAGCTAATTTGATACCCTTGTTTTATGTATCACCCCACCTCACCTTTCCCGTTAAGCAGCCATAGTGTGTTTTCTGCATGTGTGACTCTGTTCTGTTTTGTAATTCAGTTCAAGTGTAACGGTTTTTACATTCCCTCTATCAGTGATACCTTATGAGAAGTGTCCTTTTCTGTGTGACTTATTTCACTTAGAATCGTCGTACCTAAATCCACTCATCATGCTGCTACTAACCTTATGACATTGATTTCATGGCTGAGTGATATTCCATTGTACATAAGGACCACAACTTCTTTTTCCATTTTTCTCTTTCCTGGGATATTGAAGGTGGAATGAAGTGGAGGTCCTTGTCAACAGAGCAGCCCTCAACTTTGGGGTGCTTGTGTCTTGCTGATTTTTCATTTTCCCAATTTATACCCCCATGAGTGGAAGTGCCCTATGCTCTCTAAGCTGTGTTTTTCAGATGTTTCAGGACACACCGTACACTTCTCCAGAGTGGCTGTTGGCAATTTACATCCCGCCCACCAGTGTAGCAAGGCTCCCATTTCTCCATGGCCTGTCCTGCATTTCTGGTTTTGACACTTTTTTCAGCATGGCCCTTTTGACCGATGGGAAGCGAGACTTCTCTCTAGCGCTGATTTGCCTTTCCAGGTTGCTTGGTTGGCCATAAAGGGCGTATGCGTTTTTTCCTGAATATATTCAGGAAAAAACGCATACGCCCTTTTTGGCCAAGGGCATCATTGTCAACGTTTTGCCGCTTTTCATGTGCTTTAAAGGCGATTCGTATCTACCTCCTGAAATCTGTTTCGTGCAATTCTGCCTTGATTTCAAATCCTCTTCTTTGCCTTCCCTCAATATATTTGTGGACGAGAGTTATCATTTATAACTCTGCAGGTTTGTGAATTGCAGTGCCCTGAACCTCCATTTTACAACTCGCTTTTTTGGGAGCTGGCCGCAAAAGCGCAGGATGGCTTCAGGCCCTGTTCTGGTTCCGGGGGGCAGGCTGAGCCTGTGGTTAATTCTTCTTCCTGATGGGAAAATAGAGTGACCTGTGCCTGTCCCGACACCAAGAGCTTGTCTCTCGTTGGTTCCCCGTCTTCCCGTAAATCCTCAGGACAAATTGCAACCTGTACGGAACAGGAGGTTAAAGGTGCTGATGCTCCAAGTAGGGAGATTGCTAGTAAAGCGGCTGGAATGGTGAACCCGGGCACAAGGAGATGAGAAATGAGGTGCGTTTTAGAAACCTTTCCCTATCACACGGTGTACCATCTTCTGGGTTTCTCATGCATGTTTTCGATGTAGGAAGATGCCCTTGAACCTGGAGATTTGGGACCCATGCGATGGGTACCACGCAGTATTACTTTAAAGGGTCTGCGTTTGCTCACCCAACCTCACCAAACCTCTCAGCCCCAAGAGTGTCCACCCTTATGTCTCATCCAGCTGTGGGTCTAGATATGGTCAATCCAGGTTGCATCACAGCCCCTGAACTCATTGTGTAAGAATTTCTATCTCTTTCACTGTCGTTGTTTCATGGGTTTCTCAAAGTAATTTATTTTCATAATGGGGTTTAGCTGCTTTTCACTGCTGTGTTTATGCCGCTTTACACCCACTTGACACACTAACAGAGAGATATCAATACATAGGTTTTAAGATTATTACTAGTCAGGTATATTCTTGTGCGGTGAATAGGGCGTGTTGAGTCCAGTTCTCTGAGCAAGGAGTAGGTCTTGTCTACTACATATTGGGTTTATGGAACGGTATCTGAGCTAATTTGATACCCTTGTTTTATGTATCACCCCACCTCACCTTTCCCGTTAAGCAGCCATAGTGTGTTTTCTGCATGTGTGACTCTGTTCTGTTTTGTAATTCAGTTCAAGTGTAACGGTTTTTACATTCCCTCTATAAGTGATACCTTATGAGAAGTGTCCTTTTCTGTGTGACTTATTTCACTTAGAATCGTCGTACCTAAATCCACTCATCATGCTGCTACTAACCTTATGACATTGATTTCATGGCTGAGTGATATTCCATTGTACATAAGGACCACAACTTCTTTATCCATTTTTCTCTTTCCTGGGATATTGAAGGTGGAATGAAGTGGAGGTCCTTGTCAACAGAGCAGCCCTAAACTTTGGGGTGCTTGTGTCTTGCTGATTTTTCATTTTCCCAATTTATACCCCCATGAGTGGAAGTGCCCTATGCTCTCTAAGCTGTGTTTTTCAGATATTTCAGGACACACCGTACACTTCTCCAGAGTGGCTGTTGGCAATTTACATCCCGCCCATCAGTGTAGCAAGGCTCTCATTTCTCCATGGCCTGTCCTGCATTTCTGGTTTTGACACTTTTTTCAGCATGGCCCTTTTGACCGATGGGAAGCGAGACTTCTTTGTAGCGCTGATTTGCCTTTCCAGGTTGCTTGGTTGGCCAAAAAGGGCGTATGCGTTTTTTCCTGAATATATTCAGGAAAAAACGCATACGCCCTTTTTGGCCAAGGGCATCATTGTCAACATTTTGCTGCTTTTCATGTGCTTTAAAGGCGATTCGAATCTACCTCCTGAAATCTGTTTCCTGCAATTCTGCCTTGATTTCAAATCCTCTTCTTTGCCTTCCCTCAATATATTTGTGGACGAGAGTTATCATTTATAACTCTGCAGGTTTGTGAATTGCAGTGCCCTGAACCTCCATTTTACAACTCGCTTTTTTGGGAGCTGGCCGCAAAAGCGCAGGATGGCTTCAGGCCCTGTTCTGGTTCTGGGGGGCAGGCTGAGCCTGTGGTTAATTCTTCTTCCTGATGGGAAAATAGAGTGACCTGTGCCTGTCCCAACACCAAGAGCTAGTCTCTCGTTGGTTCCCCGTCTTCCCGTTCATCCTCAGGACAAATTGCCACCTGTACGGAACAGGAGGTTAAAGGTGCTGATGCTCCAAGTAGGGAGATTGCTAGTAAAGCGGCTGGAATGGCGAACCCGGGCACAAGGAGATGAGAAATGAGGTGCGTTTTAGAAACCTTTCCCCATCACACGGTGTACCATCTTCTGGGTTTCTCATGCATGTTTTCGATGTAGGAAGATGCCCTTGAAGCTGGAGATTTGGCACCCATGCGATGGGTACCACGCAGTATTACTTTAAAGGGTCTGCGTTTGCTCACCCAACCTCACCAAACCTCTCAGCCCCAAGAGTGTCCACCCTTATGTCTCATCCAGCTGTGGGTCTAGATATGGTCAATCCAGGTTGCATCACAGCCGCTGAACGCATTGTGTAAGAATTTCTCTCTCTTTCACTGTCGTTGTTTCATGGGTTTTTCAAAGTAATTTATTTTCATAATGCGGTTTAGCTGCTTTTCACGGCTGTGTTTATGCCGCTTTACACCCACTTGACACACTAACAGAGAGATATCAATACATAGGTTTTAAGATTATTACTAGTCAGATATATTCTTGTGCGGTGAATAGGGCGTGTTGAGTCCAGTTCTCTGAGCAAGGAGTAGGTCTTGTCTACTACATATTGGGTTTATGGAACGGTATCTGAGCTAATTTGATACCCTTGTTTTATGTATCACCCCACCTCACCTTTCCCGTTAAGCAGCCATAGTCTGTTTTCTGCATGTGTGACTCTGCTCTGTTTTGTAATTCAGTTCAAGTGTAACGGTTTTTACATTCCCTCTATCAGTGATACCTTATGAGAAGTGTCCTTTTCTGTGTGACTTATTTCACTTAGAATCGTCGTACCTAAATCCACTCATCATGCTGCTACTAACCTTATGACATTGATTTCATGGCTGAGTGATATTCCATTGTACATAAGGACCACAACTTCTTTATCCATTTTTCTCTTTCCTGGGATATTGAAGGTGGAATGAAGTGGAGGTCCTTGTCAACAGAGCAGCCCTCAACTTTGGGGTGCTTGTGTCTTGCTGATTTTTCATTTTCCCAATTTATACCCCCATGAGTGGAAGTGCCCTATGCTCTCTAAGCTGTGTTTTTCAGATATTTCAGGACACACCGTACACTTCTCCAGAGTGGCTGTTGGCAATTTATATCCCACCCATCAGTGTAGCAAGGCTCTCATTTCTCCATGGCCTGTCCTGCATTTCTGGTTTTGACACTTTTTTCAGCATGGCCCTTTTGACCGATGGGAAGCGAGACTTCTTTGTAGCGCTGATTTGCCTTTCCAGGTTGCTTGGTTGGCCAAAAAGGGCGTATGCGTTTTTTCCTGAATATATTCAGGAAAAAACGCATACGCCCTTTTTGGCCAAGGGCATCATTGTCAACATTTTGCTGCTTTTCATGTGCTTTAAAGGCGATTCGAATCTACCTCCTGAAATCTGTTTCCTGCAATTCTGCCTTGATTTCAAATCCTCTTCTTTGCCTTCCCTCAATATATTTGTGGACGAGAGTTATCATTTATAACTCTGCAGGTTTGTGAATTGCAGTGCCCTGAACCTCCATTTTACAACTCGCTTTTTTGGGAGCTGGCCGCAAAAGCGCAGGATGGCTTCAGGCCCTGTTCTGGTTCCGGGGGGCAGGCTGAGCCTGTGGTTAATTCTTCTTCCTGATGGGAAAATAGAGTGACCTGTGCCTGTCCCAACACCAAGAGCTAGTCTCTCGTTGGTTCCCCGTCTTCCCGTTCATCCTCAGGACAAATTGCAACCTGTACGGAACAGGAGGTTAAAGGTGCTGATGCTCCAAGTAGGGAGATTGCTAGTAAAGCGGCTGGAATGGCGAACCCGGGCACAAGGAGATGAGAAATGAGGTGCGTTTTAGAAACCTTTCCCCATCACACGGTGTACCATCTTCTGGGTTTCTCATGCATGTTTTCGATGTAGGAAGATGCCCTTGAAGCTGGAGATTTGTGACCCATGCGATGGGTACCACGAACTATTACTTTAAAGGGTCTGCGTTTGCTCACCCAACCTCACCAAACCTCTCAGCCCCAAGAGTGTCCACCCTTATGTCTCATCCAGCTGTGGGTCTAGATATGGTCAATCCAGGTTGCATCACAGCCCCTGAACGCATTGTGTAAGAATTTCTCTCTCTTTCACTGTCGTTGTTTCATGGGTTTTTCAAAGTAATTTATTTTCATAATGCGGTTTAGCTGCTTTTCACGGCTGTGTTTATGCCGCTTTACACCCACTTGACACACTAACAGAGAGATATCAATACATAGGTTTTAAGATTATTACTAGTCAGATATATTCTTGTGCGGTGAATAGGGCGTGTTGAGTCCAGTTCTCTGAGCAAGGAGTAGGTCTTGTCTACTACATATTGGGTTTATGGAACGGTATCTGAGCTAATTTGATACCCTTGTTTTATGTATCACCCCACCTCACCTTTCCCGTTAAGCAGCCATAGTGTGTTTTCTGCATGTGTGACTCTGTTCTGTTTTGTAATTCAGTTCAAGTGTAACGGTTTTTACATTCCCTCTATCAGTGATACCTTATGAGAAGTGTCCTTTTCTGTGTGACTTATTTCACTTAGAATCGTCGTACCTAAATCCACTCATCATGCTGCTACTAACCTTATGACATTGATTTCATGGCTGAGTGATATTCCATTGTACATAAGGACCACAACTTCTTTATCCATTTTTCTCTTTCCTGGGATATTGAAGGTGGAATGAAGTGGAGGTCCTTGTCAACAGAGCAGCCCTCAACTTTGGGGTGCTTGTGTCTTGCTGATTTTTCATTTTCCCAATTTATACCCCCATGAGTGGAAGTGCCCTATGCTCTCTAAGCTGTGTTTTTCAGATGTTTCAGGACACACCGTACACTTCTCCAGAGTGGCTGTTGGCAATTTACATCCCGCCCATCAGTGTAGCAAGGCTCCCATTTCTCCATGGCCTGTCTTGCATTTCTGGTTTTGACACTTTTTTCAGCATGGCCCTTTTGACCGATGGGAAGCGAGACTTCTCTGTAGCGCTGATTTGCCTTTCCAGGTTGCTTGGTTGGCCAAAAAGGGCGTATGCGGTTTTTCCTGAATATATTCAGGAAAAAACGCATACGCCCTTTTTGGCCAAGGGCATCATTGTCAACGTTTTGCCGCTTTTCATGTGCTTTAAAGGCGATTCGTATCTACCTCCTGAAATCTGTTTCGTGCAATTCTGCCTTGATTTCAAATCCTCTTCTTTGCCTTCCCTCAATATATTTGTGGACGAGAGTTATCATTTATAACTCTGCAGGTTTGTGAATTGCAGTGCCCTGAACCTCCATTTTACAACTCGCTTTTTTGGGAGCTGGCCGCAAAAGCGCAGGATGGCTTCAGGCCCTGTTCTGGTTCCAGGGGGAAGGCTGAGCCTGTGGTTAATTCTTCTTCCTGATGGGAAAATAGAGTGACCTGTGCCTGTCCCGACACCAAGAGCTTGTCTCTCGTTGGTTCCCCGTCTTCCCGTTCATCCTCAGGACAAATTGCAACCTGTACGGAACAGGAGGTTAAAGGTGCTGATGCTCCAAGTAGGGAGATTGCTAGTAAAGCGGCTGGAATGGCGAACCCGGGCACAAGGAGATGAGAAATGAGGTGCGTTTTAGAAACCTTTCCCCATCACACGGTGTACCATCTTCTGGGTTTCTCATGCATGTTTTCGATGTAGGAAGATGCCCTTGAAGCTGGAGATTTGTGACCCATGCGATGGGTACCACGAAGTATTACTTTAAAGGGTCTGCGTTTGCTCACCCAACCTCACCAAACCTCTCAGCCCCAAGAGTGTCCAACCTTATGTCTCATCCAGCTGTGGGTCTAGATATGGTCAATCCAGGTTGCATCACAGCCCCTGAACGCATTGTGTAAGAATTTCTCTCTCTTTCACTGTCGTTGTTTCATGGGTTTTTCAAAGTAATTTATTTTCATAATGCGGTTTAGCTGCTTTTCACGGCTGTGTTTATGCCGCTTTACACCCACTTGACACACTAACAGAGAGATATCAATACATAGGTTTTAAGATTATTACTAGTCAGATATATTCTTGTGCGGTGAATAGGGCGTGTTGAGTCCAGTTCTCTGAGCAAGGAGTAGGTCTTGTCTACTACATATTGGGTTTATGGAACGGTATCTGAGCTAATTTGATACCCTTGTTTTATGTATCACCCCACCTCACCTTTCCCGTTAAGCAGCCATAGTGTGTGTTCTGCATGTGTGACTCTGTTCTGTTTTGTAATTCAGTTCAAGTGTAACGGTTTTTACATTCCCTCTATCAGTGATACCGTATGAGAAGTGTCCTTTTCTGTGTGACTTATTTCACTTAGAATCGTCGTACCTAAATCCACTCATCATGCTGCTACTAACCTTATGACATTGATTTCATGGCTGAGTGATATTCCATTGTACATAAGGACCACAACTTCTTTATCCATTTTTCTCTTTCCTGGGATATTGAAGGTGGAATGAAGTGGAGGTCCTTGTCAACAGAGCAGCCCTCAACTTTGGGGTGCTTGTGTCTTGCTGATTTTTCATTTTCCCAATTTATACCCCCATGAGTGGAAGTGCCCTATGCTCTCTAAGCTGTGTTTTTCAGATGTTTCAGGACACACCGTGCACTTCTCCAGAGTGGCTGTTGGCAATTTACATCCCGCCCATCAGTGTAGCAAGGCTCCCATTTCTCCATGGCCTGTCCTGCATTTCTGGTTTTGACACTTTTTTCAGCATGGCCCTTTTGACCGATGGGAAGCGAGACTTCTCTGTAGCGCTGATTTGCCTTTCCAGGTTGCTTGGTTGGCCAAAAAGGGCGTATGCGTTTTATCCTGAATATATTCAGGAAAAAACGCATACGCCCTTTTTGGCCAAGGGCATCATTGTCAACGTTTTGCCGCTTTTCATGTGCTTTAAAGGCGATTCGTATCTACCTCCTGAAATCTGTTTCGTGCAATTCTGCCTTGATTTCAAATCCTCTTCTTTGCCTTCCCTCAATATATTTGTGGACGAGAGTTATCATTTATAACTCTGCAGGTTTGTGAATTGCAGTGCCCTGAACCTCCATTTTACAACTCGCTTTTTTGGGAGCTGGCCGCAAAAGCGCAGGATGGCTTCAGGCCCTGTTCAGGTTCCGGGGGGCAGGCTGAGCCTGTGGTTAATTCTTCTTCCTGATGGGAAAATAGAGTGACCTGTGCCTGTCCCGACACCAAGAGCTTGTCTCTCGTTGGTTCCCCGTCTTCCCGTAAATCCTCAGGACAAATTGCAACCTGTACAGAACAGGAGGTTAAAGGTGCTGATGCCCCCAGTAGGGAGATTGCTAGTAAAGTGGCTGGAATGGCGAACCCGGGCACAAGGAGATGAGAAATGAGGTGCGTTTTAGAAACCATTCCCTATCACACGGTGTACCATCTTCTGGGTTTCTCAGGCATGTTTTCGATGTAGGAAGATGCCCTTGAAGCTGGAGATTTGGGACCCATGCGATGGGTACCACGCAGTATTACTTTAAAGGGTCTGCGTTTGCTCACCCAACCTCACCAAACCTCTCAGCCCCAAGAGTGTCCACCCTTATGTCTCATCCAGCTGTGGGTCTAGATATGGTCAATCCAGGTTGCATCACAGCCCCTGAACTCATTGTGTAAGAATTTCTATCTCTTTCACTGTCGTTGTTTCATGGGTTTTTCAAAGTAATTTATTTTCATAATGGGGTTTAGCTGCTTTTCACTGCTGTGTTTATGCCGCTTTACACCCACTTGACACACTAACAGAGAGATATCAATACATAGGTTTTAAGATTATTACTAGTCAGGTATATTCTTGTGCGGTGAATAGGGCGTGTTGAGTCCAGTTCTCTGAGCAAGGAGTAGGTCTTGTCTACTACATATTGGGTTTATGGAACGGTATCTGAGCTAATTTGATACCCTTGTTTTATGTATCACCCCACCTCACCTTTCCCGTTAAGCAGCCATAGTGTGTTTACTGCATGTGTGACTCTGTTCTGTTTTGTAATTCAGTTCAAGTGTAACGGTTTTTACATTCCCTCTAAAAGTGATACCTTATGAGAAGTGTCCTTTTCTGTGTGACTTATTTCACTTAGAATCATCGTACCTAAATCCACTCATCATGCTGCTACTAACCTTATGACATTGATTTCATGGCTGAGTGATATTCCATTGTACATAAGGACCACAACTTCTTTATCCATTTTTCTCTTTCCTGGGATATTGAAGGTGGAATGAAGTGGAGGTCCTTGTCAACAGAGCAGCCCTAAACTTTGGGGTGCTTGTGTCTTGCTGATTTTTCATTTTCCCAATTTATACCCCCATGAGTGGAAGTGCCCTATGCTCTCTAAGCTGTGTTTTTCAGATATTTCAGGACACACCGTACACTTCTCCAGAGTGGCTGTTGGCAATTTACATCCCGCCCATCAGTGTAGCAAGGCTCTCATTTCTCCATGGCCTGTCCTGCATTTCTGGTTTTGACACTTTTTTCAGCATGGCCCTTTTGACCGATGGGAAGCGAGACTTCTTTGTAGCGCTGATTTGCCTTTCCAGGTTGCTTGGTTGGCCAAAAAGGGCGTATGCGTTTTTTCCTGAATATATTCAGGAAAAATCGCATACGCCCTTTTTGGCCAAGGGCATCATTGTCAACATTTTGCTGCTTTTCATGTGCTTTAAAGGCGATTCGAATCTACCTCCTGAAATCTGTTTCCTGCAATTCTGCCTTGATTTCAAATCCTCTTCTTTGCCTTCCCTCAATATATTTGTGGACGAGAGTTATCATTTATAACTCTGCAGGTTTGTGAATTGCAGTGCCCTGAACCTCCATTTTACAACTCGCTTTTTTGGGAGCTGGCCGCAAAAGCGCAGGATGGCTTCAGGCCCTGTTCTGGTTCCGGGGGGCAGGCTGAGCCTGTGGTTAATTCTTCTTCCTGATGGGAAAATAGAGTGACCTGTGCCTGTCCCAACACCAAGAGCTAGTCTCTCGTTGGTTCCCCGTCTTCCCGTAAATCCTCAGGACAAATTGCAACCTGTACGGAACAGGAGGTTAAAGGTGCTGATGCTCCAAGTAGGGAGATTGCTAGTAAAGCGGCTGGAATGGCGAACCCGGGCACAAGGAGATGAGAAATGAGGTGCGTTTTAGAAACCTTTCCCCATCACACGGTGTACTATCTTCTGGGTTTCTCATGCATGTTTTCGATGTAGGAAGATGCCCTTGAAGCTGGAGATTTGGGACCCATGCGATGGGTACCACGAAGTATTATTTAAAGGGTCTGCGTTTGCTCACCCAACCTCACCAAACCTCTCAGCCCCAAGAGTGTCCACCCTTATGTCTCATCCAGCTGTGGGTCTAGATATGGTCAATCCAGGTTGCATCACAGCCCCTGAACGCATTGTGTAAGAGTTTCTCTCTCTTTCACTGTCGTTGTTTCATGGGTTTCTCAAAGTAATTTATTTTCATAATGGGGTTTAGCTGCTTTTCACTGCTGTGTTTATGCCGCTTTACACCCACTTGACACACTAACAGAGAGATATCAATACATAGGTTTTAAGATTATTACTAGTCAGGTATATTCTTGTGCGGTGAATAGGGCGTGTTGAGTCCAGTTCTCTGAGCAAGGAGTAGGTCTTGTCTACTACATATTGGGTTTATGGAACGGTATCTGAGCTAATTTGATACCCTTGTTTTATGTATCACCCCACCTCACCTTTCCCGTTAAGCAGCCATAGTGTGTTTTCTGCATGTGTGACTCTGTTCTGTTTTGTAATTCAGTTCAAGTGTAACGGTTTTTACATTCCCTCTAAAAGTGATACCTTATGAGAAGTGTCCTTTTCTGTGTGACTTATTTCACTTAGAATCGTCGTACCTAAATCCACTCATCATGCTGCTACTAACCTTATGACATTGATTTCATGGCTGAGTGATATTCCATTGTACATAAGGACCACAACTTCTTTATCCATTTTTCTCTTTCCTGGGATATTGAAGGTGGAATGAAGTGGAGGTCCTTGTCAACAGAGCAGCCCTCAACTTTGGGGTGCTTGTGTCTTGCTGATTTTTCATTTTCCCAATTTATACCCCCATGAGTGGAAGTGCCCTATGCTCTCTAAGCTGTGTTTTTCAGATGTTTCAGGACACACCGTACACTTCTCCAGAGTGGCTGTTGGCAATTTACATCCCGCCCATCAGTGTAGCAAGGCTCCCATTTCTCCATGGCCTGTCCTGCATTTCTGGTTTTGACACTTTTTTCAGCATGGCCCTTTTGACCGATGGGAAGCGAGACTTCTCTGTAGCGCTGATTTGCCTTTCCAGGTTGCTTGGTTGGCCAAAAAGGGCGTATGCGTTTTTTCCTGAATATATTCAGGAAAAAACGCATACGCCCTTTTTGGCCAAGGGCATCATTGTCAATGTTTTGCCGCTTTTCATGTGCTTTGAAGGCGATTCGTATCTACCTCCTGAAATCTGTTTCGTGCAATTCTGCCTTGATTTCAAATCCTCTTCTTTGCCTTCCCTCAATATATTTGTGGACGAGAGTTATCATTTATAACTCTGCAGGTTTGTGAATTGCAGTGCCCTGAACCTCCATTTTACAACTCGCTTTTTTGGGAGCTGGCCGCAAAAGCGCAGGATGGCTTCAGGCCCTGTTCTGGTTCCGGGGGGGAGGATGAGCCTCTGGTTAATTCTTCTTCCTGATGGGAAAATAGAGTGACCTGTGCCTGTCCCGACACCAAGAGCTTGTCTCTCGTTGGTTCCCCGTCTTCCCGTAAATCCTCAGGACAATTTGCAACCTGTACAGAATAGGAGGTTAAAGGTGCTGATGCTCCAAGTAGGGAGATTGCTAGTAAAGCGGCTGGAATGGCGAACCCGGGCACAAGGAGATGAGAAATGAGGTGCGTTTTAGAAACCTTTCCCTATCACACGGTGTACCATCTTCTGGGTTTCTCATGCATGTTTTCGATGTAGGAAGATGCCCTTGAACCTGGAGATTTGGGAACCATGCGATGGGTACCACGCAGTATTACTTTAAAGGGTCTGCGTTTGCTCACCCAACCTCACCAATCCTCTCATCCCCAAGAGTGTCCACCCTTATGTCTCATCCAGCTGTGGGTCTAGATATGGTCAATCCAGGTTGCATCACAGCCCCTGAACTCATTGTGTAAGAATTTCTATCTCTTTCACTGTCGTTGTTTCATGGGTTTTTCAAAGTAATTTATTTTCATAATGGGGTTTAGCTGCTTTTCACTGCTGTGTTTATGCCGCTTTACACCCACTTGACACACTAACAGAGAGATATCAATACATAGGTTTTAAGATTATTACTAGTCAGGTATATTCTTGTGCGGTGAATAGGGCGTGTTGAGTCCAGTTCTCTGAGCAAGGAGTAGGTCTTGTCTACTACATATTGGGTTTATGGAACGGTATCTGAGCTAATTTGATACCCTTGTTTTATGTATCACCCCACCTCACCTTTCCCGTTAAGCAGCCATAGTGTGTTTACTGCATGTGTGACTCTGTTCTGTTTTGTAATTCAGTTCAAGTGTAACGGTTTTTACATTCCCTCTATCAGTGATACCTTATGAGAAGTGTCCTTTTCTGTGTGACTTATTTCACTTAGAATCGTCGTACCTAAATCCACTCATCATGCTGCTACTAACCTTATGACATTGATTTCATGGCTGAGTGATATTCCATTGTACATAAGGACCACAACTTCTTTATCCATTTTTCTCTTTCCTGGGATATTGAAGGTGGAATGAAGTGGAGGTCCTTGTCAACAGAGCAGCCCTAAACTTTGGGGTGCTTGTGTCTTGCTGATTTTTCATTTTCCCAATTTATACCCCCATGAGTGGAAGTGCCCTATGCTCTCTAAGCTGTGTTTTTCAGATGTTTCAGGACACACCGTACACTTCTCCAGAGTGGCTGTTGGCAATTTACATCCCGCCCATCAGTGTAGCAAGGCTCTCATTTCTCCATGGCCTGTCCTGCATTTCTGGTTTTGACACTTTTTTCAGCATGGCCCTTTTGACCGATGGGAAGCGAGACTTCTTTGTAGCGCTGATTTGCCTTTCCAGGTTGCTTGGTTGGCCAAAAAGGGCGTATGCGTTTTTTCCTGAATATATTCAGGAAAAAACGCATACGCCCTTTTTGGCCAAGGGCATCATTGTCAACATTTTGCTGCTTTTCATGTGCTTTAAAGGCGATTCGAATCTACCTCCTGAAATCTGTTTCCTGCAATTCTGCCTTGATTTCAAATCCTCTTCTTTGCCTTCCCTCAATATATTTGTGGACGAGAGTTATCATTTATAACTCTGCAGCTTTGTGAATTGCAGTGCCCTGAACCTCCATTTTACAACTCGCTTTTTTGGGAGCTGGCCGCAAAAGCGCAGGATGGCTTCAGGCCCTGTTCTGGTTCCGGGGGGCAGGCTGAGCCTGTGGTTAATTCTTCTTCCTGATGGGAAAATAGAGTGACCTGTGCCTGTCCCAACACAAATAGCTAGTCTCTCGTTGGTTCCCCGTCTTCCCGTTCATCCTCAGGACAAATTGCAACCTGTACGGAACAGGAGGTTAAAGGTGCTGATGCTCCAAGTAGGGAGATTGCTAGTAAAGCGGCTGGAATGGCGAACCCGGGCACAAGGAGATGAGAAATGAGGTGCGTTTTAGAAACCTTTCCCCATCACACGGTGTACCATCTTCTGGGTTTCTCATGCATGTTTTCGATGTAGGAAGATGCCCTTGAAGCTGGAGATTTGGGACCCATGCGATGGGTACCACGAAGTATTACTTTAAAGGGTCTGCGTTTGCTCACCCAACCTCACCAAACCTCTCAGCCCCAAGAGTGTCCACCCTTATGTCTCATCCAGCTCTGGGTCTAGATATGGTCAATCCAGGTTGCATCACAGCCCCTGAACGCATTGTGTAAGAATTTCTCTCTCTTTCACTGTCGTTGTTTCATGGGTTTTTCAAAGTAATTTATTTTCATAATGCGGTTTAGCTGCTTTTCACGGCTGTGTTTATGCCGCTTTATACCCACTTGACACACTAACAGAGAGATATCAATACATAGGTTTTAAGATTATTACTAGTCAGATATATTCTTGTGCGGTGAATAGGGCGTGTTGAGTCCAGTTCTCTGAGCAAGGAGTAGGTCTTGTCTACTACATATTGGGTTTATGGAACCGTATCTGAGCTAATTTGATACCCTTGTTTTATGTATCACCCCACCTCACCTTTCCCGTTAAGCAGCCATAGTGTGTTTTCTGCATGTGTGACTCTGTTCTGTTTTGTAATTCAGTTCAAGTGTAAAGGTTTTTACATTCCCTCTATCAGTGATACCTTATGAGAAGTGTCCTTTTCTGTGTGACTTATTTCACTTAGAATCGTCGTACCTAAATCCACTCATCATGCTGCTACTAACTTTATGACATTGATTTCATGGCTGAGTGATATTCCATTGTACATAAGGACCACAACTTCTTTATCCATTTTTCTCTTTCCTGGGATATTGAAGGTGGAATGAAGTGGAGGACCTTGTTAACAGAGCAGCCCTCACCTTTGGGGTGCTTGTGTCTTGCTGATTTTTCATTTTCCCAATTTATACCCCCATGAGTGGAAGTGCCCTATGCTCTCTAAGCTGTGTTTTTCAGATGTTTCAGGAAACACCGTACACTTCTCCAGAGTGGCTGTTGGCAATTTACATCCCGCCCATCAGTGTAGCAAGGCTCCCATTTCTCCATGGCCTGTCCTGCATTTCTGGTTTTGACACTTTTTTCAGCATGGCCCTTTTGACCGATGGGAAGCGAGACTTCTCTGTAGCGCTGATTTGCCTTTCCAGGTTGCTTGGTTGGCCAAAAGGGGCGTATGCGTTTTTTCCTGAATATATTCAGGAAAAAACGCATACGCCCCTTTTGGCCAAGGGCATCATTGTCAACGTTTTGCCGCTTTTCATGTGCTTTAAAGGCGATTCGAATCTACCTCCTGAAATCTGTTTCCTGCAATTCTGCCTTGATTTCAAATCCTCTTCTTTGCCTTCCCTCAATATATTTGTGGACGAGAGTTATCATTTATAACTCTGCAGTTTTGTGAATTGCAGTGCCCTGAACCTCCATTTTACAACTCGCTTTTTTGGGAGCTGGCCGCAAAAGCGCAGGATGGCTTCAGGCCCTGTTCTGGTTCCGGGGGGCAGGCTGAGCCTGTGGTTAATTCTTCTTCCTGATGGGAAAATAGAGTGACCTGTGCCTGTCCCAACACCAAGAGCTAGTCTCTCGTTGGTTCCCCGTCTTCCCGTTCATCCTCAGGACAAATTGCAACCTGTACGGAACAGGAGGTTAAAGGTGCTGATGCTCCAAGTAGGGAGATTGCTAGGAAAGCGGCTGGAAAGGCGAACCCGGGCACAAGGAGATGAGAAATGAGGTGCGTTTTAGAAACCTTTCCCCATCACACGGTGTACTATCTTCTGGGTTTCTCATGCATGTTTTCGATGTAGGAAGATGCCCTTGAAGCTGGAGATTTGGGACCCATGCGATGGGTACCACGAAGTATTACTTTAAAGGGTCTGCGTTTGCTCACCCAACCTCACCAAACCTCTCAGCCCCAAGAGTGTCCACCCTTATGTCTCATCCAGCTGTGGGTCTAGATATGGTCAATCCAGGTTGCATCACAGCCCCTGAACGCATTGTGTAAGAATTTCTCTCTCTTTCACTGTCGTTGTTTCATTGGTTTTTCAAAGTAATTTATTTTCATAATGCGGTTTAGCTGCTTTTCACGGCTGTGTTTATGCCGCTTTACACCCACTTGACACACTAACAGAGAGATATCAATACATAGGTTTTAAGATTATTACTAGTCAGATATATTCTTGTGTGGTGAATAGGGCGTGTTGAGTCCAGTTCTCTGAGCAAGGAGTAGGTCTTGTCTACTACATATTGGGTTTATGGAACGGTATCTGAGCTAATTTGATACCCTTGTTTTATGTATCACCCCACCTCACCTTTCCCGTTAAGCAGCCATAGTGTGTTTTCTGCATGTGTGACTCTGTTCTGTTTTGTAATTCAGTTCAAGTGTAAAGGTTTTTACATTCCCTCTATCAGTGATACCTTATGAGAAGTGTCCTTTTCTGTGTGACTTATTTCACTTAGAATCGTCGTACCTAAATCCACTCATCATGCTGCTACTAACCTTATGACATTGATTTCATGGCTGAGTGATATTCCATTGTACATAAGGACCACAACTTCTTTATCCATTTTTCTCTTTCCTGGGATATTGAAGGTGGAATGAAGTGGAGGTCCTTGTCAACAGAGCAGCCCTCTCCTTTGGGGTGCTTGTGTCTTGCTGATTTTTCATTTTCCCAATTTATACCCCCATGAGTGGAAGTGCCCTATGCTCTCTAAGCTGTGTTTTTCAGATGTTTCAGGACACACCGTACACTTCTCCAGAGTGGCTGTTGGCAATTTACATCCCGCCCATCAGTGTAGCAAGGCTCCCATTTCTCCATGGCCTGTCCTGCATTTCTGGTTTTGACACTTTTTTCAGCATGGCCCTTTTGACCGATGGGAAGCGAGACTTCTCTGTAGCGCTGATTTGCCTTTCCAGGTTGCTTGGTTGGCCAAAAAAGGCGTATACGTTTTTTCCTGAATATATTCAGGAAAAAACGCATACGCCCTTTTTGGCCAAGGGCATCATTGTCAACATTTTGCTGCTTTTCATGTGCTTTAAAGGCGATTCGAATCTACCTCCTGAAATCTGTTTCCTGCAATTCTGCCTTGATTTCAAATCCTCTTCTTTGCCTTCCCTCAATATATTTGTGGACGAGAGTTATCATTTATAACTCTGCAGCTTTGTGAATTGCAGTGCCCTGAACCTCCATTTTACAACTCGCTTTTTTGGGAGCTGGCCGCAAAAGCGCAGGATGGCTTCAGGCCCTGTTCTGGTTCCGGGGGGCAGGCTGAGCCTGTGGTTAATTCTTCTTCCTGATGGGAAAATAGAGTGACCTGTGCCTGTCCCAACACCAAGAGCTAGTCTCTCGTTGGTTCCCCGTCTTCCCGTTCATCCTCAGGACAAATTGCAACCTGTACGGAACAGGAGGTTAAAGGTGCTGATGCTCCAAGTAGGGAGATTGCTAGTAAAGCGGCTGGAATGGCGAACCCGGGCACAAGGAGATGAGAAATGAGGTGCGTTTTAGAAACCTTTCCCCATCACACGGTGTACCATCTTCTGGGTTTCTCATGCATGTTTTCGATGTAGGAAGATGCCCTTGAAGCTGGAGATTTGGGACCCATGCGATGGGTTCCACGAAGTATTACTTTAAAGGGTCTGCGTTTGCTCACCCAACCTCACCAAACCTCTCAGCCCCAAGAGTGTCCACCCTTATGTCTCATCCAGCTCTGGGTCTAGATATGGTCAATCCAGGTTGCATCACAGCCCCTGAACGCATTGTGTAAGAATTTCTCTCTCTTTCACTGTCGTTGTTTCATGGGTTTTTCAAAGTAATTTATTTTCATAATGCGGTTTAGCTGCTTTTCACGGCTGTGTTTATGCCGCTTTATACCCACTTGACACACTAACAGAGAGATATCAATACATAGGTTTTAAGATTATTACTAGTCAGATATATTCTTGTGCGGTGAATAGGGCGTGTTGAGTCCAGTTCTCTGAGCAAGGAGTAGGTCTTGTCTACTACATATTGGGTTTATGGAACGGTATCTGAGCTAATTTGATACCCTTGTTTTATGTATCACCCCACCTCACCTTTCCCGTTAAGCAGCCATAGTGTGTTTTCTGCATGTGTGACTCTGTTCTGTTTTGTAATTCAGTTCAAGTGTAAAGGTTTTTACATTCCCTCTATCAGTGATACCTTATGAGTAGTGTCCTTTTCTGTGTGACTTATTTCACTTAGAATCGTCGTACCTAAATCCACTCATCATGCTGCTACTAACCTTATGACATTGATTTCATGGCTGAGTGATATTCCATTGTACATAAGGACCACAACTTCTTTATCCATTTTTCTCTTTCCTGGGATATTGAAGGTGGAATGAAGTGGAGGACCTTGTTAACAGAGCAGCCCTCACCTTTGGGGTGCTTGTGTCTTGCTGATTTTTCATTTTCCCAATTTATACCCCCATGAGTGGAAGTGCCCTATGCTCTCTAAGCTGTGTTTTTCAGATGTTTCAGGAAACACCGTACACTTCTCCAGAGTGGCTGTTGGCAATTTACATCCCGCCCATCAGTGTAGCAAGGCTCCCATTTCTCCATGGCCTGTCCTGCATTTCTGGTTTTGACACTTTTTTCAGCATGGCCCTTTTGACCGATGGGAAGCGAGACTTCTCTGTAGCGCTGATTTGCCTTTCCAGGTTGCTTGGTTGGCCAAAAAGGGCGTATGCGTTTTTTCCTGAATATATTCAGGAAAAAACGCATACGCCCTTTTTGGCCAAGGGCATCATTGTCAACGTTTTGCCGCTTTTCATGTGCTTTAAAGGCGATTCGTATCTACCTCCTGAAATCTGTTTCGTGCAATTCTGCCTTGATTTCAAATCCTCTTCTTTGCCTTCCCTCAATATATTTGTGGACGAGAGTTATCATTTATAACTCTGCAGGTTTGTGAATTGCAGTGCCCTGAACCTCCATTTTACAACTCGCTTTTTTGGGAGCTGGCCGCAAAAGCGCAGGATGGCTTCAGGCCCTGTTCTGGTTCCGGGGGGCAGGCTGAGCCTGTGGTTAATTCTTCTTCCTGATGGGAAAATAGAGTGACCTGTGCCTGTCCCGACACCAAGAGCTTGTCTCTCGTTGGTTCCCCGTCTTCCCGTAAATCCTCAGGACAAATTGCAACCTGTACGGAACAGGAGGTTAAAGGTGCTGATGCTCCAAGTAGGGAGATTGCTAGTAAAGCGGCTGGAATGGCGAACCCGGGCACAAGGAGATGAGAAATGAGGTGCGTTTTAGAAACCTTTCCCTATCACACGGTGTACCATCTTCTGGGTTTCTCATGCATGTTTTCGATGTAGGAAGATGCCCTTGAACCTGGAGATTTGGGAACCATGCGATGGGTACCACGCAGTATTACTTTAAAGGGTCTGCGTTTGCTCACCCAACCTCACCAAACCTCTCAGCCCCAAGAGTGTCCACCCTTATGTCTCATCCAGCTGTGGGTCTAGATATGGTCAATCCAGGTTGCATCACAGCCCCTGAACTCATTGTGTAAGAATTTCTATCTCTTTCACTGTCGTTGTTTCATGGGTTTCTCAAAGTAATTTATTTTCATAATGGGGTTTAGCTGCTTTTCACTGCTGTGTTTATGCCGCTTTACACCCACTTGACACACTAACAGAGAGATATCAATACATAGGTTTTAAGATTATTACTAGTCAGGTATATTCTTGTGCGGTGAATAGGGCGTGTTGAGTCCAGTTCTCTGAGCAAGGAGTAGGTCTTGTCTACTACATATTGGGTTTATGGAACGGTATCTGAGCTAATTTGATACCCTTGTTTTATGTATCACCCCACCTCACCTTTCCCGTTAAGCAGCCATAGTGTGTTTTCTGCATGTGTGACTCTCTTCTGTTTTGTAATTCAGTTCAAGTGTAACGGTTTTTACATTCCCTCTAAAAGTGATACCTTATGAGAAGTGTCCTTTTCTGTGTGACTTATTTCACTTAGAATCGTCGTACCTAAATCCACTCATCATGCTGCTACTAACCTTAGACATTGATTTCATGGCTGAGTGATATTCCATTGTACATAAGGACCACAACTTCTTTATCCATTTTTCTCTTTCCTTGGATATTTAAGGTGGAATGAAGTGGAGGTCCTTGTCAACAGAGCAGCCCTCAACTTTGGGGTGCTTGTGTCTTGCTGATTTTTCATTTTCCCAATTTATACCCCCATGAGTGGAAGTGCCCTATGCTCTCTAAGCTGCGTTTTTCAGATATTTCAGGACACACCGTACACTTCTCCAGAGTGGCTGTTGGCAATTTACATCCCGCCCATCAGTGTAGCAAGGCTCTCATTTCTCCATGGCCTGTCCTGCATATCTGGTTTTGACACTTTTTTCAGCATGGCCCTTTTGACCGATGGGAAGCGAGACTTCTTTGTAGCGCTGATTTGCCTTTCCAGGTTGCTTGGTTGGCCAAAAAGGGCGTATGCGTTTTTTCCTGAATATATTCAGGAAAAAACGCATACGCCCTTTTTGGCCAAGGGCATCATTGTCAACATTTTGCTGCTTTTCATGTGCTTTAAAGGCGATTCGAATCTACCTCCTGAAATCTGTTTCCTGCAATTCTGCCTTGATTTCAAATCCTCTTCTTTGCCTTCCCTCAATATATTTGTGGACGAGAGTTATCATTTATAACTCTGCAGGTTTGTGAATTGCAGTGCCCTGAACCTCCATTTTACAACTCGCTTTTTTGGGAGCTGGCCGCAAAAGCGCAGGATGGCTTCAGGCCCTGTTCTTGTTCCGGGGGGCAGGCTGAGCCTGTGGTTAATTCTTCTTCCTGATGGGAAAATAGAGTGACCTGTGCCTGTCCCAACACCAAGAGCTAGTCTCTCGTTGGTTCCCCGTCTTCCCGTTCATCCTCAGGACAAATTGCAACCTGTACGGAACAGGAGGTTAAAGGTGCTGATGCTCCAAGTAGGGAGATTGCTAGTAAAGCGGCTGGAATGGCGAACCCGGGCACAAGGAGATGAGAAATGAGGTGCGTTTTAGAAACCTTTCCCCATCACACGGTGTACCATCTTCTGGGTTTCTCATGCATGTTTTCGATGTAGGAAGATGCCCTTGAAGCTGGAGATTTGGGACCCATGCGATGGGTACCACGAAGTATTACTTTAAAGTGTCTGCGTTTGCTCACCCAACCTCACCAAACCTCTCAGCCCCAAGAGTGTCCACCCTTATGTCTCATCCAGCTGTGGGTCTAGATATGGTCAATCCAGGTTGCATCACAGCCCCTGAACGCATTGTGTAAGAATTTCTCTCTCTTTCACTGTCGTTGTTTCATGGGTTTTTCAAAGTAATTTATTTTCATAATGCGGTTTAGCTGCTTTTCACGGCTGTGTTTATGCCGCTTTACACCCACTTGACACACTAACAGAGAGATATCAATACATAGGTTTTAAGATTATTACTAGTCAGATATATTCTTGTGCGGTGAATAGGGCGTGTTGAGTCCAGTTCTCTGAGCAAGGAGTAGGTCTTGTCTACTACATATTGGGTTTATGGAACGGTATCTGAGCTAATTTGATACCCTTGTTTTATGTATCACCCCACCTCACCTTTCCCGTTAAGCAGCCATAGTCTGTTTTCTGCATGTGTGACTCTGTTCTGTTTTGTAATTCAGTTCAAGTGTAAAGGTTTTTACATTCCCTCTATCAGTGATACCTTATGAGAAGTGTCCTTTTCTGTGTGACTTATTTCACTTAGAATCGTCGTACCTAAATCCACTCATCATGCTGCTACTAACCTTATGACATTGATTTCATGGCTGAGTGATATTCCATTGTACATAAGGACCACAACTTCTTTATCCATTTTTCTCTTTCCTGGGATATTGAAGGTGGAATGAAGTGGAGGTCCTTGTCAACAGAGCAGCCCTCAACTTTGGGGTGCTTGTGTCTTGCTGATTTTTCATTTTCCCAATTTATACCCCCATGAGTGGAAGTGCCCTATGCTCTCTAAGCTGTGTTTTTCAGATGTTTCAGGACACACCGTACACTTCTCCAGAGTGGCTGTTGGCAATTTACATCCCGCCCATCAGTGTAGCAAGGCTCCCATTTCTCCATGGCCTGTCCTGCATTTCTGGTTTTGACACTTTTTTCAGCATGGCCCTTTTGACCGATGGGAAGCGAGACTTCTCTGTAGCGCTGATTTGCCTTTCCAGGTTGCTTGGTTGGCCAAAAAGGGCGTATGCGTTTTTTCCTGAATATATTCAGGAAAAAACGCATACGCCCTTTTTGGCCAAGGGCATCATTGTCAACGTTTTGCCGCTTTTCATGTGCTTTAAAGGCGATTCGTATCTACCTCCTGAAATCTGTTTCGTGCAATTCTGCCTTGATTTCAAATCCTCTTCTTTGCCTTCCCTCAATATATTTGTGGACGAGAGTTATCATTTATAACTCTGCAGGTTTGTGAATTGCAGTGCCCTGAACCTCCATTTTACAACTCGCTTTTTTGGGAGCTGGCCGCAAAAGCGCAGGATGGCTTCAGGCCCTGTTCTGGTTCCGGGGGGCAGGCTGAGCCTGTGGTTAATTCTTCTTCCTGATGGGAAAATAGAGTGACCTGTGCCTGTCCCGACACCAAGAGCTTGTCTCTCGTTGGTTCCCCGTCTTCCCGTAAATCCTCAGGACAATTTGCAACCTGTACAGAACAGGAGGTTAAAGGTGCTGATGCTCCAAGTAGGGAGATTGCTAGTAAAGCTGCTGGAATGGCGAACCCGGGCACAAGGAGATGAGAAATGAGGTGCGTTTTAGAAACCTTTCCCTATCACACGGTGTACCATCTTCTGGGTTTCTCATGCATGTTTTCGATGTAGGAAGATGCCCTTGAACCTGGAGATTTGGGAACCATGCGATGGGTACCACGCAGTATTACTTTAAAGGGTCTGCGTTTGCTCACCCAACCTCACCAAACCTCTCAGCCCCAAGAGTGTCCACCCTTATGTCTCATCCAGCTTTGGGTCTAGATATGGTCAATCCAGGTTGCATCACAGCCCCTGAACTCATTGTGTAAGAATTTCTATCTCTTTCACTGTCGTTGTTTCATGGGTTTTTCAAAGTAATTTATTTTCATAATGGGGTTTAGCTGCTTTTCACTGCTGTGTTTATGCCGCTTTACACCCACTTGACACACTAACAGAGAGATATCAATACATACGTTTTAAGATTATTACTAGTCAGGTATATTCTTGTGCGGTGAATAGGGCGTGTTGAGTCCAGTTCTCTGAGCAAGGAGTAGGTCTTGTCTACTACATATTGGGTTTATGGAACGGTATCTGAGCTAATTTGATACCCTTGTTTTATGTATCACCCCACCTCACCTTTCCCGTTAAGCAGCCATAGTGTGTTTACTGCATGTGTGACTCTGTTCTGTTTTGTAATTCAGTTCAAGTGTAACGGTTTTTACATTCCCTCTATCAGTGATACCTTATGAGAAGTGTCCTTTTCTGTGTGACTTATTTCACTTAGAATCGTCGTACCTAAATCCACTCATCATGCTGCTACTAACCTTATGACATTGATTTCATGGCTGAGTGATATTCCATTGTACATAAGGACCACAACTTCTTTATCCATTTTTCTCTTTCCTTGGATATTTAAGGTGGAATGAAGTGGAGGTCCTTGTCAACAGAGCAGCCCTAAACTTTGGGGTGCTTGTGTCTTGCTGATTTTTCATTTTCCCAATTTATAACCCCATGAGTGGAAGTGCCCTATGCTCTCTAAGCTGTGTTTTTCAGATATTTCAGGACACACCGTACACTTCTCCAGAGTGGCTGTTGGCAATTTACATCCCGCCCATCAGTGTAGCAAGGCTCTCATTTCTCCATGGCCTGTCCTGCGTTTCTGGTTTTGACACTTTTTTCAGCATGGCCCTTTTGACCGATGGGAAGCGAGACTTCTTTGTAGCGCTGATTTGCCTTTCCAGGTTGCTTGGTTGCCCAAAAAGGGCGTATGCGTTTTTTCCTGAATATATTCAGGAAAAAACGCATATGCCCTTTTTGGCCAAGGGCATCATTGTCAACATTTTGCTGCTTTTCATGTGCTTTAAAGGCGATTCGAATCTACCTCCTGAAATCTGTTTCCTGCAATTCTGCCTTGATTTCAAATCCTCTTCTTTGCCTTCCCTCAATATATTTGTGGACGAGAGTTATCATTTATAACTCTGCAGGTTTGTGAATTGCAGTGCCCTGAACCTCCATTTTACAACTCGCTTTTTTGGGAGCTGGCCGCAAAAGCGCAGGATGGCTTCAGGCCCTGTTCTGGTTCCGGGGGGCAGGCTGAGCCTGTGGTTAATTCTTCTTCCTGATGGGAAAATAGAGTGACCTGTGCCTGTCCCAACACCAATAGCTAGTCTCTCGTTGGTTCCCCGTCTTCCCGTTCATCCTCAGGACAAATTGCAACCTGTACGGAACAGGAGGTTAAAGGTGCTGATGCTCCAAGTAGGGAGATTGCTAGTAAAGCGGCTGGAATGGCGAACCCGGGCACAAGGAGATGAGAAATGAGGTGCGTTTTAGAAACCTTTCCCCATCACACGGTGTACCATCTTCTGGGTTTCTCATGCATGTTTTCGATGTAGGAAGATGCCCTTGAAGCTGGAGATTTGGGACCCATGCGATGGGTACCACGCAGTATTACTTTAAAGGGTCTGCGTTTGCTCACCCAACCTCACCAAACCTCTCAGCCCCAAGAGTGTCCACCCTTATGTCTCATCCAGCTCTGGGTCTAGATATGGTCAATCCAGGTTGCATCACAGCCCCTGAACGCATTGTGTAAGAATTTCTCTCTCTTTCACTGTCGTTGTTTCATGGGTTTTTCAAAGTAATTTATTTTCATAATGCGGTTTAGCTGCTTTTCACGGCTGTGTTTATGCCGCTTTATACCCACTTGACACACTAACAGAGAGATATCAATACATAGGTTTTAAGATTATTACTAGTCAGATATATTCTTGTGCGGTGAATAGGGCGTGTTGAGTCCAGTTCTCTGAGCAAGGAGTAGGTCTTGTCTACTACATATTGGGTTTATGGAACGGTATCTGAGCTAATTTGATACCCTTGTTTTATGTATCACCCCACCTCACCTTTCCCGTTAAGCAGCCATAGTCTGTTTTCTGCATGTGTGACTCTGTTCTGTTTTGTAATTCAGTTCAAGTGTAAAGGTTTTTACATTCCCTCTATCAGTGATACCTTATGAGAAGTGTCCTTTTCTGTGTGACTTATTTCACTTAGAATCGTCGTACCTAAATCCACTCATCATGCTGCTACTAACCTTATGACATTGATTTCATGGCTGAGTGATATTCCATTGTACATAAGGACCACAACTTCTTTATCCATTTTTCTCTTTCCTTGGATATTTAAGGTGGAATGAAGTGGAGGTCCTTGTCAACAGAGCAGCCCTAAACTTTGGGGTGCTTGTGTCTTGCTGATTTTTCATTTTCCCAATTTATACCCCCATGAGTGGAAGTGCCCTATGCTCTCTAAGCTGTGTTTTTCAGATATTTCAGGACACACCGTACACTTCTCCAGAGTGGCTGTTGGCAATTTACATCCCGCCCATCAGTGTAGCAAGGCTCTCATTTCTCCATGGCCTGTCCTGCGTTTCTGGTTTTGACACTTTTTTCAGCATGGCCCTTTTGACCGATGGGAAGCGAGACTTCTTTGTAGCGCTGATTTGCCTTTCCAGGTTGCTTGGTTGGCCAAAAAGGGCGTATGCGTTTTTTCCTGAATATATTCAGGAAAAAACGCATACGCCCTTTTTGGCCAAGGGCATCATTGTCAACATTTTGCTGCTTTTCATGTGCTTTAAAGGCGATTCGAATCTACCTCCTGAAATCTGTTTCCTGCAATTCTGCCTTGATTTCAAATCCTCTTCTTTGCCTTCCCTCAATATATTTGTGGACGAGAGTTATCATTTATAACTCTGCAGGTTTGTGAATTGCAGTGCCCTGAACCTCCATTTTACAACTCGCTTTTTTGGGAGCTGGCCGCAAAAGCGCAGGATGGCTTCAGGCCCTGTTCTGGTTCCGGGGGGCAGGCTGAGCCTGTGGTTAATTCTTCTTCCTGATGGGAAAATAGAGTGACCTGTGCCTGTCCCGACACCAAGAGCTAGTCTCTCGTTGGTTCCCCGTCTTCCCGTTCATCCTCAGGACAAATTGCAACCTGTACGGAACAGGAGGTTAAAGGTGCTGATGCTCCAAGTAGGGAGATTGCTAGTAAAGCGGCTGGAAAGGTGAACCTGGGCACAAGGAGATGAGAAATGAGGTGCGTTTTAGAAACCTTTCCCCATCACACGGTGTACCATCTTCTGGGTTTCTCATGCATGTTTTCGATGTAGGAAGATGCCCTTGAACCTGGAGATTTGGAACCCATGCGATGGGTACCACGCAGTATTACTTTAAAGGGTCTGCGTTTGCTCACCCAACCTCACCAAACCTCTCAGCCCCAAGAGTGTCCACCCTTATGTCTGATCCAGCTGTGGGTCTAGATATGGTCAATCCAGGTTGCATCACAGCCCCTGAACGCATTGTGTAAGAATTTCTCTCTCTTTCACTGTCGTTGTTTCATGAGTTTTTCAAAGTAATTTATTTTCATAATGCGGTTTAGCTGCTTTTCACGGCTGTGTTTATGCCGCTTTACACCCACTTGACACACTAACAGAGAGATATCAATACATAGGTTTTAAGATTATTACTAGTCAGATATATTCTTGTGCGGTGAATAGGGCGTGTTGAGTCCAGTTCTCTGAGCAAGGAGTAGGTCTTGTCTACTACATATTGGGTTTATGGAACGGTATCTGAGCTAATTTGATACCCTTGTTTTATGTATCACCCCACCTCACCTTTCCCGTTAAGCAGCCATAGTGTGTTTTCTGCATGTGTGACTCTCTTCTGTTTTGTAATTCAGTTCAAGTGTAACGGTTTTGACATTCCCTCTATAAGTGATACCTTATGAGAAGTGTCCTTTTCTGTGTGACTTATTTCACTTAGAATCGTCGTACCTAAATCCACTCATCATGCTGCTACTAACCTTATGACATTGATTTCATGGCTGAGTGATATTCCATTGTACATAAGGACCACAACTTCTTTATCCATTTTTCTCTTTCCTGGGATATTGAAGGTGGAATGAAGTGGAGGTCCTTGTCCACAGAGCAGCCCTCAACTTTGGGGTGCTTGTGTCTTGCTGATTTTTCATTTTCCCAATTTATACCCCCATGAGTGGAAGTGCCCTATGCTCTCTAAGCTGTTTTTCAGATGTTTCAGGACACACCGTACACTTCTCTAGAGTGGCTGTTGGCAATTTACATCCCGCCCATAAGTGTAGCAAGGCTCCCATTTCTCCATGGCCTGTCCTGCATTTCTGGTTTTGACACTTTTTTCAGCATGGCCCTTTTGACCGATGGGAAGCGAGACTTCTCTGTAGCGCTGATTTGCCTTTCCAGGTTGCTTGGTTGGCCAAAAAGGGCGTATGCGTTTTTTCCTGAATATATTCAGGAAAAAACGCATACGCCCTTTTTGGCCAAGGGCATCATTGTCAACGTTTTGCCGCTTTTCATGTGCTTTAAAGGCGATTCGTATCTACCTCCTGAAATCTGTTTCGTGCAATTCTGCCTTGAATTCAAATCCTCTTCTTTGCCTTCCCTCAATATATTTGTGGACGAGAGTTATCATTTATAACTCTGCAGGTTTGTGAATTGCAGTGCCCTGAATCTCCATTTTACAACTCGCTTTTTTGGGAGCTGGCCGCAAAAGCGCAGGATGGCTTCAGGCCCTGTTCTGGTTCCGGGGGGCAGGCTGAGCCTGTGGTTAATTCTTCTTCCTGATGGGAAAATAGAGTGACCTGTGCCTGTCCCGACACCAAGAGCTAGTCTCTCGTTGGTTCCCCGTCTTCCCGTTCATCCTCAGGACAAATTGCAACCTGTACGGAACAGGAGGTTAAAGGTGCTGATGCTCCAAGTAGGGAGATTGCTAGTAAAGCGGCTGGAATGGCGAACCCGGGCACAAGGAGATGAGAAATGAGGTGCGTTTTAGAAACCTTTCCCCATCATACGGTGTACCATCTTCTGGGTTTCTCATGCATGTTTTCGATGTAGGAAGATGCCCTTGAACCTGGAGATTTGGGACCCATGCAATGGGTACCACGCAGTATTACTTTAAAGGGTCTGCGTTTGCTCACCCAACCTCACCAAACCTCTCAGCCCCAAGAGTGTCCACCCTTATGTCTCATCCAGCTGTGGGTCTAGATATGGTCAATCCAGGTTGCATCACAGCCCCTGAACTCATTGTGTAAGAATTTCTATCTCTTTCACTGTCGTTGTTTCATGGGTTTTTCAAAGTAATTTATTTTCATAATGGGGTTTAGCTTCTTTTCACGGTTGTGTTTATGCCGCTTCACACCCACTTGACACACTAACAGAGAGATATCAATACATAGGTTTTAAGATTATTACTAGTCAGATATATTCTTGTGCGGTGAATAGGGCGTGTTGAGTCCAGTTCTCTGAGCAAGGAGTAGGTCTTGTCTACTACATATTGGGTTTATGGAACGGTATCTGAGCTAATTTGATACCCTTGTTTTATGTATCACCCCACCTCACCTTTCCCATTAAGCAGCCATAGTGTGTTTTCTGCATGTGTGACTCTGTTCTGTTTTGTAATTCAGTTCAAGTGTAACGGTTTTTACATTCCCTCTATCAGTGATACCTTATGAGAAGTGTCCTTTTCTGTGTGACTTATTTCACTTAGAATCGTCGTACCTAAATCCACTCATCATGCTGCTACTAACCTTATGACATTGATTTCATGGCTGAGTGATATTCCATTGTACATAAGGACCACAACTTCTTTATCCATTTTTCTGTTTCCTGGGATATTGAAGGTGGAATGAAGTGGAGGTCCTTGTCAACAGAGCAGCCCTCACCTTTGGGGTGCTTGTGTCTTGCTGATTTTTCATTTTCCCAATTTATACCCCCATGAGTGGAAGTGCCCTATGCTCTCTAAGCTGTGTTTTTCAGATATTTCAGGACACACCGTACACTTCTCCAGAGTGGCTGTTGGCAATTTACATCCCGCCCATCAGTGTAGCAAGGCTCTCATTTCTCCATGGCCTGTCCTGCATTTCTGGTTTTGACACTTTTTTCAGCATGGCCCTTTTGACCGATGGGAAGCGAGACTTTTTTGTAGCGCTGATTTGCCTTTCCAGGTTGCTTGGTTGGCCAAAAAGGGCGTATGCGTTTTTTCCTGAATATATTCAGGAAAAAACGCATACGCCCTTTTTGGCCAAGGGCATCATTGTCAACATTTTGCTGCTTTTCATGTGCTTTAAATGCGATTCGAATCTACCTCCTGAAATCTGTTTCCTGCAATTCTGCCTTGATTTCAAATCCTCTTCTTTGCCTTCCCTCAATATATTTGTGGACGAGAGTTATCATTTATAACTCTGCAGGTTTGTGAATTGCAGTGCCCTGAACCTCCATTTTACAACTCGCTTTTTTGGGAGCTGGCCGCAAAAGCGCAGGATGGCTTCAGGCCCTGTTCTGGTTCCGGGGGGCAGGCTGAGCCTGTGGTTAATTCTTCTTCCTGATGGGAAAATAGAGTGACCTGTGCCTGTCCCGACACCAAGAGCTAGTCTCTCGTTGGTTCCCCGTCTTCCCGTTCATCCTCAGGACAAATTGCAACCTGTACGGAACAGGAGGTTAAAGGTGCTGATGCTCCAAGTAGGGAGATTGCTAGTAAAGCGGCTGGAAAGGTGAACCTGGGCACAAGGAGATGAGAAATGAGGTGCGTTTTAGAAACCTTTCCCCATCACACGGTGTACCATCTTCTGGGTTTCTCATGCATGTTTTCGATGTAGGAAGATGCCCTTGAACCTGGAGATTTGGAACCCATGCGATGGGTACCACGCAGTATTACTTTAAAGGGTCTGCGTTTGCTCACCCAACCTCACCAAACCTCTCAGCCTCAAGAGTGTCCACCCTTATGTCTCATCCAGCTGTGGGTCTAGATATGGTCAATCCAGGTTGCATCACAGCCCCTGAACGCATTGTGTAAGAATTTCTCTCTCTTTCACTGTCGTTGTTTCATGAGTTTTTCAAAGTAATTTATTTTCATAATGCGGTTTAGCTGCTTTTCACGGCTGTGTTTATGCCGCTTTACACCCACTTGACACACTAACAGAGAGATATCAATACATAGGTTTTAAGATTATTACTAGTCAGATATATTCTTGTGCGGTGAATAGGGCGTGTTGAGTCCAGTTCTCTGAGCAAGGAGTAGGTCTTGTCTACTACATATTGGGTTTATGGAACGGTATCTGAGCTAATTTGATACCCTTGTTTTATGTATCACCCCACCTCACCTTTCCCGTTAAGCAGCCATAGTGTGTTTTCTGCATGTGTGACTCTGTTCTGTTTTGTAATTCAGTTCAAGTGTAACGGTTTTTACATTCCCTCTATAAGTGATACCTTATGAGAAGTGTCCTTTTCTGTGTGACTTATTTCACTTAGAATCGTCGTACCTAAATCCACTCATCATGCTGCTACTAACCTTATGACATTGATTTCATGGCTGAGTGATATTCCATTGTACATAAGGACCACAACTTCTTTATCCATTTTTCTCTTTCCTGGGATATTGAAGGTGGAATGAAGTGGAGGTCCTTGTCAACAGAGCAGCCCTCAACTTTGGGGTGCTTGTGTCTTGCTGATTTTTCATTTTCCCAATTTATACCCCCATGAGTGGAAGTGCCCTATGCTCTCTAAGCTGTTTTTCAGATGTTTCAGGACACACCGTACACTTCTCTAGAGTGGCTGTTGGCAATTTACATCCCGCCCATAAGTGTAGCAAGGCTCCCATTTCTCCATGGCCTGTCCTGCATTTCTGGTTTTGACACTTTTTTCAGCATGGCCCTTTTGACCGATGGGAAGCGAGACTTCTCTGTAGCGCTGATTTGCCTTTCCAGGTTGCTTGGTTGGCCAAAACGGGCGTATGCGTTTTTTCCTGAATATATTCAGGAAAAAACGCATACGCCCTTTTTGGCCAAGGGCATCATTGTCAACGTTTTGCCGCTTTTCATGTGCTTTAAAGGCGATTCGTATCTACCTCCTGAAATCTGTTTCGTGCAATTCTGCCTTGATTTCAAATCCTCTTCTTTGCCTTCCCTCAATATATTTGTGGACGAGAGTTATCATTTATAACTCTGCAGGTTTGTGAATTGCAGTGCCCTGAACCTCCATTTTACAACTCGCTTTTTTGGGAGCTGGCCGCAAAAGCGCAGGATGGCTTCAGGCCCTGTTCTGGTTCCGGGGGGCAGGCTGAGCCTGTGGTTAATTCTTCTTCCTGATGGGAAAATAGAGTGACCTGTGCCTGTCCCGACACCAAGAGCTAGTCTCTCGTTGGTTCCCCGTCTTCCCGTTCATCCTCAGGACAAATTGCAACCTGTACGGAACAGGAGGTTAAAGGTGCTGATGTTCCAAGTAGGGAGATTGCTAGTAAAGCGGCTGGAAAGGTGAACCTGGGCACAAGGAGATGAGAAATGAGGTGCGTTTTAGAAACCTTTCCCCATCACACGGTGTACCATCTTCTGGGTTTCTCATGCATGTTTTCGATGTAGGAAGATGCCCTTGAACCTGGAGATTTGGAACCCATGCGATGGGTACCACGCAGTATTACTTTAAAGGGTCTGCGTTTGCTCACCCAACCTCACCAAACCTCTCAGCCCCAAGAGTGTCCACCCTTATGTCTCATCCAGCTGTGGGTCTAGATATGGTCAATCCAGGTTGCATCACAGCCCCTGAACGCATTGTGTAAGAATTTCTCTCTCTTTCACTGTCGTTGTTTCATGGGTTTTTCAAAGTAATTTATTTTCATAATGGGGTTTAGCTGCTTTTCACGGCTGTGTTTATGCCGCTTTACACCCACTTGACACACTAACAGAGAGATATCAATACATAGGTTTTAAGATTATTACTAGTCAGATATATTCTTGTGCGGTGAATAGGGCGTGTTGAGTCCAGTTCTCTGAGCAAGGAGTAGATCTTGTCTACTACATATTGGGTTTATGGAACGGTATCTGAGCTAATTTGATACCCTTGTTTTATGTATCACCCCACCTCACCTTTCCCGTTAAGCAGCCATAGTGTGTTTTCTGCATGTGTGACTCTGTTCTGTTTTGTAATTCAGTTCAAGTGTAACGGTTTTTACATTCCCTCTATAAGTGATACCTTATGAGAAGTGTCCTTTTCTGTGTGACTTATTTCACTTAGAATCGTCGTACCTAAATCCACTCATCATGCTGCTACTAACCTTATGACATTGATTTCATGGCTGAGTGATATTCCATTGTACATAAGGACCACAACTTCTTTATCCATTTTTCTCTTTCCTGGGATATTGAAGGTGGAATGAAGTGGAGGTCCTTGTCAACAGAGCAGCCCTCAACTTTGGGGTGCTTGTGTCTTGCTGATTTTTCATTTTCCCAATTTATACCCCCATGAGTGGAAGTGCCCTATGCTCTCTAAGCTGTTTTTCAGATGTTTCAGGACACACCGTACACTTCTCTAGAGTGGCTGTTGGCAATTTACATCCCGCCCATAAGTGTAGCAAGGCTCCCATTTCTCCATGGCCTGTCCTGCATTTCTGGTTTTGACACTTTTTTCAGCATGGCCCTTTTGACCGATGGGAAGCGAGACTTCTCTGTAGCGCTGATTTGCCTTTCCAGGTTGCTTGGTTGGCCAAAAAGGGCGTATGCGTTTTTTCCTGAATATATTCAGGAAAAAACGCATACGCCCTTTTTGGCCAAGGGCATCATTGTCAACGTTTTGCCGCTTTTCATGTGCTTTAAAGGCGATTCGTATCTACCTCCTGAAATCTGTTTCGTGCAATTCTGCCTTGAATTCAAATCCTCTTCTTTGCCTTCCCTCAATATATTTGTGGACGAGAGTTATCATTTATAACTCTGCAGGTTTGTGAATTGCAGTGCCCTGAATCTCCATTTTACAACTCGCTTTTTTGGGAGCTGGCCGCAAAAGCGCAGGATGGCTTCAGGCCCTGTTCTGGTTCCGGGGGGCAGGCTGAGCCTGTGGTTAATTCTTCTTCCTGATGGGAAAATAGAGTGACCTGTGCCTGTCCCGACACCAAGAGCTAGTCTCTCGTTGGTTCCCCGTCTTCCCGTTCATCCTCAGGACAAATTGCAACCTGTACGGAACAGGAGGTTAAAGGTGCTGATGCTCCAAGTAGGGAGATTGCTAGTAAAGCGGCTGGAATGGCGAACCCGGGCACAAGGAGATGAGAAATGAGGTGCGTTTTAGAAACCTTTCCCCATCATACGGTGTACCATCTTCTGGGTTTCTCATGCATGTTTTCGATGTAGGAAGATGCCCTTGAACCTGGAGATTTGGGACCCATGCAATGGGTACCACGCAGTATTACTTTAAAGGGTCTGCGTTTGCTCACCCAACCTCACCAAACCTCTCAGCCCCAAGAGTGTCCACCCTTATGTCTCATCCAGCTGTGGGTCTAGATATGGTCAATCCAGGTTGCATCACAGCCCCTGAACTCATTGTGTAAGAATTTCTATCTCTTTCACTGTCATTGTTTCATGGGTTTTTCAAAGTAATTTATTTTCATAATGGGGTTTAGCTTCTTTTCACGGTTGTGTTTATGCCGCTTTACACCCACTTGACACACTAACAGAGAGATATCAATACATAGGTTTTAAGATTATTACTAGTCAGATATATTCTTGTGCGGTGAATAGGGCGTGTTGAGTCCAGTTCTCTGAGCAAGGAGTAGGTCTTGTCTACTACATATTGGGTTTATGGAACGGTATCTGAGCTAATTTGATACCCTTGTTTTATGTATCACCCCACCTCACCTTTCCCATTAAGCAGCCATAGTGTGTTTTCTGCATGTGTGACTCTGTTCTGTTTTGTAATTCAGTTCAAGTGTAACGGTTTTTACATTCCCTCTATCAGTGATACCTTATGAGAAGTGTCCTTTTCTGTGTGACTTATTTCACTTAGAATCGTCGTACCTAAATCCACTCATCATGCTGCTACTAACCTTATGACATTGATTTCATGGCTGAGTGATATTCCATTGTACATAAGGACCACAACTTCTTTATCCATTTTTCTCTTTCCTGGGATATTGAAGGTGGAATGAAGTGGAGGTCCTTGTCAACAGAGCAGCCCTCACCTTTGGGGTGCTTGTGTCTTGCTGATTTTTCATTTTCCCAATTTATACCCCCATGAGTGGAAGTGCCCTATGCTCTCTAAGCTGTGTTTTTCAGATGTTTCAGGACACACCGTACACTTCTCCAGAGTGGCTGTTAGCAATTTACATCCCGCCCATCAGTGTAGCAAGGCTCCCATTTCTCCATGGCCTGTCCTGCATTTCTGGTTTTGACACTTTTTTCAGCATGGCCCTTTTGACCGATGGGAAGCGAGACTTCTCTGTAGCGCTGATTTGCCTTTCCAGGTTGCTTGGTTGGCCAAAAAGGGCGTATGCGTTTTTTCCTGAATATATTCAGGAAAAAACGCATACGCCCTTTTTGGCCAAGGGCATCATTGTCAACGTTTTGCCGCTTTTCATGTGCTTTAAAGGCGATTCGTATCTACCTCCTGAAATCTGTTTCGTGCAATTCTGCCTTGATTTCAAATCCTCTTCTTTGCCTTCCCTCAATATATTTGTGGACGAGAGTTATCATTTATAACTCTGCAGGTTTGTGAATTGCAGTGCCCTGAACCTCCATTTTACAACTCGCTTTTTTGGGAGCTGGCCGCAAAAGCGCAGGATGGCTTCAGGCCCTGTTCTGGTTCCGGGGGGCAGGCTGAGCCTGTGGTTAATTCTTCTTCCTGATGGGAAAATAGAGTGACCTGTGCCTGTCCCGACACCAAGAGCTTGTCTCTCGTTGGTTCCCCGTCTTCCCGTAAATCCTCAGGACAAATTGCAACCTGTACAGAACAGGAGGTTAAAGGTGCTGATGCTCCAAGTAGGGAGATTGCTAGTAAAGCGGCTGGAATGGCGAACCCGGGCACAAGGAGATGAGAAATGAGGTGCGTTTTAGAAACCTTTCCCTATCACACGGTGTACCATCTTCTGGGTTTCTCATGCATGTTTTCGATGTAGGAAGATGCCCTTGAACCTGGAGATTTGGGAACCATGCGATGGGTACCACGCAGTATTACTTTAAAGGGTCTGCGTTTGCACACCCAACCTCACCAAACCTCTCAGCCCCAAGAGTGTCCACCCTTATGTCTCATCCAGCTGTGGGTCTAGATATGGTCAATCCAGGTTGCATCACAGCCCCTGAACTCATTGTGTAAGAATTTCTATCTCTTTCACTGTCGTTGTTTCATGGGTTTTTCAAAGTAATTTATTTTCATAATGGGGTTTAGCTGCTTTTCACGGCTGTGTTTATGCCGCTTTACACCCACTTGACACACTAACAGAGAGATATCAATACATAGGTTTTAAGATTATTACTAGTCAGGTATATTCTTGTGCGGTGAATAGGGCGTGTTGAGTCCAGTTCTCTGAGCAAGGAGTAGGTCTTGTCTACTACATATTGGGTTTATGGAACGGTATCTGAGCTAATTTGATACCCTTGTTTTATGTATCACCCCACCTCACCTTTCCCGTTAAGCAGCCATAGTCTGTTTTCTGCATGTGTGACTCTGTTCTGTTCTGTAATTCAGTTCAAGTGTAACGGTTTTTACATTCCCTCTAAAAGTGATACCTTATGAGAAGTGTCCTTTTCTGTGTGACTTATTTCTCTTAGAATCGTCACACCTAAATCCACTCATCATGCTGCTACTAACCTTATGACATTGATTTCATGGCTGAGTGATATTCCATTGTACATAAGGACCACAACTTCTTTATCCATTTTTCTCTTTCCTTGGATATTTAAGGTGGAATGAAGTGGAGGTCCTTGTCAACAGAGCAGCCCTAAACTTTGGGGTGCTTGTGTCTTGCTGATTTTTCATTTTCCCAATTTATACCCCCATGAGTGGAAGTGCCCTATGCTCTCTAAGCTGTGTTTTTCAGATGTTACAGGACACACCGTACACTTCTCCAGAGTGGCTGTTGGCAATTTACATCCCGCCCATCAGTGTAGCAAGGCTCTCATTTCTCCATGGCCTGTCCTGCATTTCTGGTTTTGACACTTTTTTCAGCATGGCCCTTTTGACCGATGGGAAGCGAGACTTCTCTGTAGCGCTGATTTGCCTTTCCAGGTTGCTTGGTTGGCCAAAAAGGGCGTATGCGTTTTTTCCTGAATATATTCAGGAAAAAACGCATACGCCCTTTTTGGCCAAGGGCATCATTTTCAACATTTTGCTGCTTTTCATGTGCTTTAAAGGCGATTTGAATCTACCTCCTGAAATCTGTTTCCTGCAATTCTGCCTTGATTTCAAATCCTCTTCTTTGCCTTCCCTCAATATATTTGTGGACGAGAGTTATCATTTATAACTCTGCAGGTTTGTGAATTGCAGTGCCCTGAACCTCCATTTTACAACTCGCTTTTTTGGGAGCTGGCCGCAAAAGCGCAGGATGGCTTCAGGCCCTGTTCTGGTTCCGGGGGGCAGGCTGAGCCTGTGGTTAATTCTTCTTCCTGATGGGAAAATAGAGTGACCTGTGCCTGTCCCAACACCAAGAGCTAGTCTCTCGTTGGTTCCCCGTCTTCCCGTTCATCCTCAGGACAAATTGCAACCTGTACGGAACAGGAGGTTAAAGGTGCTGATGCTCCAAGTAGGGAGATTGCTAGTAAAGCGGCTGGAATGGCGAACCCGGGCACAAGGAGATGAGAAATGAGGTGCGTTTTAGAAACCTTTCCCCATCACACGGTGTACCATCTTCTGGGTTTCTCATGCATGTTTTCGATGTAGGAAGATGCCCTTGAAGCTGGAGATTTGGGACCCATGCGATGGGTACCACGAAGTATTACTTTAAAGGGTCTGCGTTTGCTCACCCAACCTCACCAAACCTCTCAGCCCCAAGAGTGTCCACCCTTATGTCTCATCCAGCTGTGGGTCTAGATATGGTCAATCCAGGTTGCATCACAGCCCCTGAACGCATTGTGTAAGAATTTCTCTCTCTTTCACTGTCGTTGTTTCATGGGTTTTTCAAAGTAATTTATTTTCATAATGCGGTTTAGCTGCTTTTCACGGCTGTGTTTATGCCGCTTTACACCCACTTGACACACTAACAGAGAGATATCAATACATAGGTTTTAAGATTATTACTAGTCAGATATATTCTTGTGTGGTGAATAGGGCGTGTTGAGTCCAGTTCTCTGAGCAAGGAGTAGGTCTTGTCTACTACATATTGGGTTTATGGAACGGTATCTGAGCTAATTTGATACCCTTGTTTTATGTATCACCCCACCTCACCTTTCCCGTTAAGCAGCCATAGTCTGTTTTCTGCATGTGTGACTCTGTTCTGTTTTGTAATTCAGTTCAAGTGTAAAGGTTTTTACATTCCCTCTATCAGTGATACCTTATGAGAAGTGTCCTTTTCTGTGTGACTTATTTCACTTAGAATCGTCGTACCTAAATCCACTCATCATGCTGCTACTAACCTTATGACATTGATTTCATGGCTGAGTGATATTCCATTGTACATAAGGACCACAACTTCTTTATCCATTTTTCTCTTTCCTGGGATATTGAAGGTGGAATGAAGTGGAGGTCCTTGTCAACAGAGCAGCCCTCAACTTTGGGGTGCTTGTGTGTTGCTGATTTTTCATTTTCCCAATTTATACCCCCATGAGTGGAAGTGCCCTATGCTCTCTAAGCTGTGTTTTTCAGATGTTTCAGGACACACCGTACACTTCTCCAGAGTGGCTGTTGGCAATTTACATCCCGCCCATCAGTGTAGCAAGGCTCCCATTTCTCCATGGCCTGTCCTGCATTTCTGGTTTTGACACTTTTTTCAGCATGGCCCTTTTGACCGATGGGAAGCGAGACTTCTCTGTAGCGCTGATTTGCCTTTCCAGGTTGCTTGGTTGGCCAAAACGGGCGTATGCGTTTTTTCCTGAATATATTCAGGAAAAAACGCATACGCCCGTTTTGGCCAAGGGCATCATTGTCAACGTTTTGCCGCTTTTCATGTGCTTTAAAGGCGATTCGTATCTACCTCCTGAAATCTGTTTCTTGCAATTCTGCCTTGATTTCAAATCCTCTTCTTTGCCTTCCCTCAATATATTTGTGGACGAGAGTTATCATTTATAACTCTGCAGGTTTGTGAATTGCAGTGCCCTGAACCTCCATTTTACAACTCGCTTTTTTGGGAGCTGGCCGCAAAAGCGCAGGATGGCTTCAGGCCCTGTTCTGGTTCCGGGGGGCAGGCTGAGCCTGTGGTTAATTCTTCTTCCTGATGGGAAAATAGAGTGACCTGTGCCTGTCCCGACACCAAGAGCTAGTCTCTCGTTGGTTCCCCGTCTTCCCGTTCATCCTCAGGACAAATTGCAACCTGTACGGAACAGGAGGTTAAAGGTGCTGATGCTCCAAGTAGGGAGATTGCTAGTAAAGCGGCTGGAAAGGTGAACCTGGGCACAAGGAGATGAGAAATGAGGTGCGTTTTAGAAACCTTTCCCCATCACACGGTGTACCATCTTCTGGGTTTCTCATGCATGTTTTCGATGTAGGAAGATGCCCTTGAACCTGGAGATTTGGAACCCATGCGATGGGTACCACGCAGTATTACTTTAAAGGGTCTGCGTTTGCTCACCCAACCTCACCAAACCTCTCAGCCCCAAGAGTGTCCACCCTTATGTCTCATCCAGCTGTGGGTCTAGATATGGTCAATCCAGGTTGCATGACAGCCCCTGAACGCATTGTGTAAGAATTTCTCTCTCTTTCACTGTCGTTGTTTCATGGGTTTTTCAAAGTAATTTATTTTCATAATGCGGTTTAGCTGCTTTTCACGGCTGTGTTTATGCCGCTTTACACCCACTTGACACACTAACAGAGAGATATCAATACATAGGTTTTAAGATTATTACTAGTCAGATATATTCTTGTGTGGTGAATAGGGCGTGTTGAGTCCAGTTCTCTGAGCAAGGAGTAGGTCTTGTCTACTACATATTGGGTTTATGGAACGGTATCTGAGCTAATTTGATACCCTTGTTTTATGTATCACCCCACCTCACCTTTCCCGTTAAGCAGCCATAGTGTGTTTTCTGCATGTGTGACTCTGTTCTGTTTTGTAATTCAGTTCAAGTGTAACGGTTTTTACATTCCCTGTATAAGTGATACCTCATGAGAAGTGTCCTTTTCTGTGTGACTTATTTCACTTAGAATCGTTGTACCTAAATCCACTCATCATGCTGCTACTAACCTTATGACATTGATTTCATGGCTGAGTGATATTCCATTGTACATAAGGACCACAACTTCTTTATCCATTTTTCTCTTTCCTGGGATATTGAAGGTGGAATGAAGTGGAGGTCCTTGTCAACAGAGCAGCCCTCAACTTTGGGGTGCTTGTGTCTTGCTGATTTTTCATTTTCCCAATTTATACCCCCATGAGTGGAAGTGCCCTATGCTCTCTAAGCTGTTTTTCAGTTGTTTCAGGACACACCGTACACTTCTCTAGAGTGGCTGTTGGCAATTTACATCCCGCCCATAAGTGTAGCAAGGCTCCCATTTCTCCATGGCCTGTCCTGCATTTCTGGTTTTGACACTTTTTTCAGCATGGCCCTTTTGACCGATGGGAAGCGAGACTTCTCTGTAGCGCTGATTTGCCTTTCCAGGTTGCTTGGTTGGCCAAAACGGGCGTATGCGTTTTTTCCTGAATATATTCAGGAAAAAACGCCTACGCCCGTTTTGGCCAAGGGCATCATTGTCAACGTTTTGCTGCTTTTCATGTGCTTTAAAGGCGATTCGTATCTACCTCCTGAAATCTGTTTCGTGCAATTCTGCCTTGATTTCAAATCCTCTTCTTTGCCTTCCCTCAATATATTTGTGGACGAGAGTTATCATTTATAACTCTGCAGGTTTGTGAATTGCAGTGCCCTGAACCTCCATTTTACAACTCGCTTTTTTGGGAGCTGGCCGCAAAAGCGCAGGATGGCTTCAGGCCCTGTTCTGGTTCCGGGGGGCAGGCTGAGCCTGTGGTTAATTCTTCTTCCTGATGGGAAAATAGAGTGACCTGTGCCTGTCCCGACACCAAGAGCTAGTCTCTCGTTGGTTCCCCGTCTTCCCGTTCATCCTCAGGACAAATTGCAACCTGTACGGAACAGGAGGTTAAAGGTGCTGATGCTCCAAGTAGGGAGATTGCTAGTAAAGCGGCTGGAATGGCGAACCCGGGCACAAGGAGATGAGAAATGAGGTGCGTTTTAGAAACCTTTCCCCATCATACGGTGTACCATCTTCTGGGTTTCTCATGCATGTTTTCGATGTAGGAAGATGCCCTTGAACCTGGAGATTTGGGACCCATGCAATGGGTACCACGCAGTATTACTTTAAAGGGTCTGCGTTTGCTCACCCAACCTCACCAAACCTCTCAGCCCCAAGAGTGTCCACCCTTATGTCTCATCCAGCTGTGGGTCTAGATATGGTCAATCCAGGTTGCATCACAGCCCCTGAACTCATTGTGTAAGAATTTCTATCTCTTTCACTGTCGTTGTTTCATGGGTTTTTCAAAGTAATTTATTTTCATAATGGGGTTTAGCTTCTTTTCACGGTTGTGTTTATGCCGCTTTACACCCACTTGACACACTAACAGAGAGATATCAATACATAGGTTTTAAGATTATTACTAGTCAGATATATTCTTGTGCGGTGAATAGGGCGTGTTGAGTCCAGTTCTCTGAGCAAGGAGTAGGTCTTGTCTACTACATATTGGGTTTATGGAACGGTATCTGAGCTAATTTGATACCCTTGTTTTATGTATCACCCCACCTCACCTTTCCCATTAAGCAGCCATAGTGTGTTTTCTGCATGTGTGACTCTGTTCTGTTTTGTAATTCAGTTCAAGTGTAACGGTTTTTACATTCCCTCTATCAGTGATACCTTATGAGAAGTGTCCTTTTCTGTGTGACTTATTTCACTTAGAATCGTCGTACCTAAATCCACTCATCATGCTGCTACTAACCTTATGACATTGATTTCATGGCTGAGTGATATTCCATTGTACATAAGGACCACAACTTCTTTATCCATTTTTCTCTTTCCTGGGATATTGAAGGTGGAATGAAGTGGAGGTCCTTGTCAACAGAGCAGCCCTCACCTTTGGGGTGCTTGTGTCTTGCTGATTTTTCATTTTCCCAATTTATACCCCCATGAGTGGAAGTGCCCTATGCTCTCTAAGCTGTGTTTTTCAGATGTTTCAGGACACACCGTACACTTCTCCAGAGTGGCTGTTGGCAATTTACATCCCGCCCATCAGTGTAGCAAGGCTCCCATTTCTCCATGGCCTGTCCTGCATTTCTGGTTTTGACACTTTTTTCAGCATGGCCCTTTTGACCGATGGGAAGCGAGACTTCTCTGTAGCGCTGATTTGCCTTTCCAGGTTGCTTGGTTGGCCAAAAAGGGCGTATGCGTTTTTTCCTGAATATATTCAGGAAAAAACGCATACGCCCTTTTTGGCCAAGGGCATCATTGTCAACGTTTTGCCGCTTTTCATGTGCTTTAAAGGCGATTCGTATCTACCTCCTGAAATCTGTTTCGTGCAATTCTGCCTTGATTTCAAATCCTCTTCTTTGCCTTCCCTCAATATATTTGTGGACGAGAGTTATCATTTATAACTCTGCAGGTTTGTGAATTGCAGTGCCCTGAACCTCCATTTTACAACTCGCTTTTTTGGGAGCTGGCCGCAAAAGCGCAGGATGGCTTCAGGCCCTGTTCTGGTTCCGGGGGGCAGGCTGAGCCTGTGGTTAATTCTTCTTCCTGATGGGAAAATAGAGTGACCTGTGCCTGTCCCGACACCAAGAGCTTGTCTCTCGTTGGTTCCCCGTCTTCCCGTAAATCCTCAGGACAAATTGCAACCTGTACAGAACAGGAGGTTAAAGGTGCTGATGCTCCAAGTAGGGAGATTGCTAGTAAAGCGGCTGGAATGGCGAACCCGGGCACAAGGAGATGAGAAATGAGGTGCGTTTTAGAAACCTTTCCCTATCACACGGTGTACCATCTTCTGGGTTTCTCATGCATGTTTTCGATGTAGGAAGATGCCCTTGAACCTGGAGATTTGGGAACCATGCGATGGGTACCACGCAGTATTACTTTAAAGGGTCTGCGTTTGCTCACCCAACCTCACCAAACCTCTCAGCCCCAAGAGTGTCCACCCTTATGTCTCATCCAGCTGTGGGTCTAGATATGGTCAATCCAGGTTGTATCACAGCCCCTGAACTCATTGTGTAAGAATTTCTATCTCTTTCACTGTCGTTGTTTCATGGGTTTTTCAAAGTAATTTATTTTCATAATGGGGTTTAGCTGCTTTTCACGGCTGTGTTTATGCCACTTTACACCCACTTGACACACTAACAGAGAGATATCAATACATAGGTTTTAAGATTATTACTAGTCAGGTATATTCTTGTGTGGTGAATAGGGCGTGTTGAGTCCAGTTCTCTGAGCAAGGAGTAGGTCTTGTCTACTACATATTGGGTTTATGGAACGGTATCTGAGCTAATTTGATACCCTTGTTTTATGTATCACCCCACCTCACCTTTCCCGTTAAGCAGCCATAGTCTGTTTTCTGCATGTGTGACTCTGTTCTGTTCTGTAATTCAGTTCAAGTGTAACGGTTTTTACATTCCCTCTAAAAGTGATACCTTATGAGAAGTGTCCTTTTCTGTGTGACTTATTTCTCTTAGAATCGTCGTACCTAAATCCACTCATCATGCTGCTACTAACCTTATGACATTGATTTCATGGCTGAGTGATATTCCATTGTACATAAGGACCACAACTTCTTTATCCATTTTTCTCTTTCCTTGGATATTTAAGGTGGAATGAAGTGGAGGTCCTTGTCAACAGAGCAGCCCTAAACTTTGGGGTGCTTGTGTCTTGCTGATTTTTCATTTTCCCAATTTATACCCCCATGAGTGGAAGTGCCCTATGCTCTCTAAGCTGTGTTTTTCAGATGTTACAGGACACACCGTACACTTCTCCAGAGTGGCTGTTGGCAATTTACATCCCGCCCATCAGTGTAGCAAGGCTCTCATTTCTCCATGGCCTGTCCTGCATTTCTGGTTTTGACACTTTTTTCAGCATGGCCCTTTTGACCGATGGGAAGCGAGACTTCTCTGTAGCGCTGATTTGCCTTTCCAGGTTGCTTGGTTGGCCAAAAAGGGCGTATGCGTTTTTTCCTGAATATATTCAGGAAAAAACGCATACGCCCTTTTTGGCCAAGGGCATCATTGTCAACATTTTGCTGCTTTTCATGTGCTTTAAAGGCGATTTGAATCTACCTCCTGAAATCTGTTTCCTGCAATTCTGCCTTGATTTCAAATCCTCTTCTTTGCCTTCCCTCAATATATTTGTGGACGAGAGTTATCATTTATAACTCTGCAGGTTTGTGAATTGCAGTGCCCTGAACCTCCATTTTACAACTCGCTTTTTTGGGAGCTGGCCGCAAAAGCGCAGGATGGCTTCAGGCCCTGTTCTGGTTCCGGGGGGCAGGCTGAGCCTGTGGTTAATTCTTCTTCCTGATGGGAAAATAGAGTGACCTGTGCCTGTCCCAACACCAAGAGCTAGTCTCTCGTTGGTTCCCCGTCTTCCCGTTCATCCTCAGGACAAATTGCAACCTGTACGGAACAGGAGGTTAAAGGTGCTGATGCTCCAAGTAGGGAGATTGCTAGTAAAGCGGCTGGAATGGCGAACCTGGGCACAAGGAGATGAGAAATGAGGTGCGTTTTAGAAACCTTTCCCCATCACACGGTGTACCATCTTCTGGGTTTCTCATGCATGTTTTCGATGTAGGAACATGCCCTTGAAGCTGGAGATTTGGGACCCATGCGATGGGTACCACGCAGTATTACTTTAAAGGGTCTGCGTTTGCTCACCCAACTTCACCAAACCTCTCAGCCCCAAGAGTGTCCACCCTTATGTCTCATCCAGCTGTGGGTCTAGATATGGTCAATCCAGGTTGCATCACAGCCCCTGAACGCATTGTGTAGGAATTTCTCTCTCTTTCACTGTCGTTGTTTCATGGGTTTTTCAAAGTAATTTATTTTCATAATGCGGTTTAGCTGCTTTTCACGGCTGTGTTTATGCCGCTTTACACCCACTTGACACACTAACAGAGAGATATCAATACATAGGTTTTAAGATTATTACTAGTCAGATATATTCTTGTGCGGTGAATAGGGCGTGTTGAGTCCAGTTCTCTGAGCAAGGAGTAGGTCTTGTCTACTACATATTGGGTTTATGGAATGGTATCTGAGCTAATTTGATACCCTTGTTTTATGTATCACCCCACCTCACCTTTCCCGTTAAGCAGCCATAGTGTGTTTTCTGCATGTGTGACTCTGTTCTGTTTTGTAATTCAGTTCAAGTGTAAAGGTTTTTACATTCCCTCTATCAGTGATACCTTATGAGAAGTGTCCTTTTCTGTGTGACTTATTTCACTTAGAATCGTCGTACCTAAATCCACTCATCATGCTGCTACTAACCTTATGACATTGATTTCATGGCTGAGTGATATTCCATTGTACATAAGGACCACAACTTCTTTATCCATTTTTCACTTTCCTTGGATATTTAAGGTGGAATGAAGTGGAGGTCCTTGTCAACAGAGCAGCCCTAAACTTTGGGGTGCTTGTGTCTTGCTGATTTTTCATTTTCCTATTTTATACCCCCATGAGTGGAAGTGCCCTATGCTCTCTAAGCTGTGTTTTTCAGATATTTCAGGACACACCGTACACTTCTCCAGAGTGGCTGTTGGCAATTTACATCCCGCCCATCAGTGTAGCAAGGCTCCCATTTCTCCATGGCCTGTCCTGCATTTCTGGTTTTGACACTTTTTTCAGCATGGCCCTTTTGACCGATGGGAAGCGAGACTTCTTTGTAGCGCTGATTTGCCTTTCCAGGTTGCTTGGTTGGCCAAAAAGGGCGTATGCGTTTTTTCCTGAATATATTCAGGAAAAAACGCATACGCCCTTTTTGGCCAAGGGCATCATTGTCAACATTTTGCTACTTTTCATGTGCTTTAAAGGCGATTCGAATCTACCTCCTGAAATCTGTTTCCTGCAATTCTGCCTTGATTTCAAATCCTCTTCTTTGCCTTCCCTCAATATATTTGTGGACGAGAGTTATCATTTATAACTCTGCAGGTTTGTAAATTGCAGTGCCCTGAACCTCCATTTTACAACTCGCTTTTTTGGGAGCTGGCCGCAAAAGCGCAGGATGGCTTCAGGCCCTGTTCTGGTTCCGGGGGGCAGGCTGAGCCTGGGGTTAATTCTTCTTCCTGATGGGAAAATAGAGTGACCTGTGCCTGTCCCAACACCAAGAGCTAGTCTCTCGTTGGTTCCCCGTCTTCCCGTTCATCCTCAGGACAAATTGCAACCTGTACGGAACAGGAGGTTAAAGGTGCTGATGCTCCAAGTAGGCAGATTGCTAGTAAAGCGGCTGGAATGGCGAACCCGGGCACAAGGAGACGAGAAATGAGGTGCGTTTTAGAAACCTTTCCCCATCACACGGTGTACCATCTTCTGGGTTTCTCATGCATGTTTTCGATGTAGGAAGATGCCCTTGAAGCTGGAGATTTGGGACCCATGCGATGGGTACCACGAAGTACTACTTTAAAGGGTCTGCGTTTGCTCACCCAACCTCACCAAAACTCTCAGCCCCAAGAGTGTCCACCCTTATGTCTCATCCAGCTGTGGGTCTAGATATGGTCAATCCAGGTTGCATCACAGCCCCTGAACGCATTGTGTAAGAATTTCTCTCTCTTTCACTGTCGTTGTTTCATGGGTTTTTCAAAGTATTTTATTTTCATAATGCGGTTTAGCTGCTTTTCACGGCTGTGTTTATGCCGCTTTACACCCACTTGACACACTAACAGAGAGATATCAATACATAGGTTTTAAGATTATTACTAGTCAGATATATTCTTGTGCGGTGAATAGGGCGTGTTGAGTCCAGTTCTCTGAGCAAGGAGTAGGTCTTGTCTACTACATATTGGGTTTATGGAACGGTATCTGAGCTAATTTAATACCCTTGTTTTATGTATCACCCCACCTCACCTTTCCCGTTAAGCAGCCATAGTCTGTTTTCTGCATGTGTGACTCTGTTCTGTTTTGTAATTCAGTTCAAGTGTAAAGGTTTTTACATTCCCTCTATCAGTGATACCTTATGAGAAGTGTCCTTTTCTGTGTGACTTATTTCACTTAGAATCGTCGTACCTAAATCCACTCATCATGCTGCTACTAACCTTATGACATTGATTTCATGGCTGAGTGATATTCCATTGTACATAAGGACCACAACTTCTTTATCCATTTTTCTCTTTCCTGGGATATTGAAGGTGGAATGAAGTGGAGGTCCTTGTCAACAGAGCAGCCCTCACCTTTGGGGTGCTTGTGTCTTGCTGATTTTTCATTTTCCCAATTTATACCCCCATGAGTGGAAGTGCCCTATGCTCTCTAAGCTGTGTTTTTCAGATGTTTCAGGACACACCGTACACTTCTCCAGAGTGGCTGTTGGCAATTTACATCCCGCCCATCAGTGTAGCAAGGCTCCCATTTCTCCATGGCCTGTCCTGCATTTCTGGTTTTGACACTTTTTTCAGCATGGCCCTTTTGACCGATGGGAAGCGAGACTTCTCTGTAGCGCTGATTTGCCTTTCCAGGTTGCTTGGTTGGCCAAAAAGGGCGTATGCGTTTTTTCCTGAATATATTCAGGAAAAAACGCATACGCCCTTTTTGGCCAAGGGCATCATTGTCAACGTTTTGCCGCTTTTCATGTGCTTTAAAGGCGATTCGTATCTACCTCCTGAAATCTGTTTCGTGCAATTCTGCCTTGATTTCAAATCCTCTTCTTTGCCTTCCCTCAATATATTTGTGGACGAGAGTTATCATTTATAACTCTGCAGGTTTGTGAATTGCAGTGCCCTGAACCTCCATTTTACAACTCGCTTTTTTGGGAGCTGGCCGCAAAAGCGCAGGATGGCTTCAGGCCCTGTTCTGGTTCCGGGGGGCAGGCTGAGCCTGTGGTTAATTCTTCTTCCTGATGGGAAAATAGAGTGACCTGTGCCTGTCCCGACACCAAGAGCTTGTCTCTCGTTGGTTCCCCGTCTTCCCGTAAATCCTCAGGACAAATTGCAACCTGTACAGAACAGGAGGTTAAAGGTGCTGATGCTCCAAGTAGGGAGATTGCTAGTAAAGCGGCTGGAATGGCGAACCCGGGCACAAGGAGATGAGAAATGAGGTGCGTTTTAGAAACCTTTCCCTATCACACGGTGTACCATCTTCTGGGTTTCTCATGCATGTTTTCGATGTAGGAAGATGCCCTTGAACCTGGAGATTTGGGAACCATGCGATGGGTACCACGCAGTATTACTTTAAAGGGTCTGCGTTTGCTCACCCAACCTCACCAAACCTCTCAGCCCCAAGAGTGTCCACCCTTATGTCTCATCCAGCTGTGGGTCTAGATATGGTCAATCCAGGTTGTATCACAGCCCCTGAACTCATTGTGTAAGAATTTCTATCTCTTTCACTGTCGTTGTTTCATGGGTTTTTCAAAGTAATTTATTTTCATAATGGGGTTTAGCTGCTTTTCACGGCTGTGTTTATGCCGCTTTACACCCACTTGACACACTAACAGAGAGATATCAATACATAGGTTTTAAGATTATTACTAGTCAGGTATATTCTTGTGTGGTGAATAGGGCGTGTTGAGTCCAGTTCTCTGAGCAAGGAGTAGGTCTTGTCTACTACATATTGGGTTTATGGAACGGTATCTGAGCTAATTTGATACCCTTGTTTTATGTATCACCCCACCTCACCTTTCCCGTTAAGCAGCCATAGTCTGTTTTCTGCATGTGTGACTCTGTTCTGTTCTGTAATTCAGTTCAAGTGTAACGGTTTTTACATTCCCTCTAAAAGTGATACCTTATGAGAAGTGTCCTTTTCTGTGTGACTTATTTCTCTTAGAATCGTCGTACCTAAATCCACTCATCATGCTGCTACTAACCTTATGACATTGATTTCATGGCTGAGTGATATTCCATTGTACATAAGGACCACAACTTCTTTATCCATTTTTCTCTTTCCTTGGATATTTAAGGTGGAATGAAGTGGAGGTCCTTGTCAACAGAGCAGCCCTAAACTTTGGGGTGCTTGTGTCTTGCTGATTTTTCATTTTCCCAATTTATACCCCCATGAGTGGAAGTGCCCTATGCTCTCTAAGCTGTGTTTTTCAGATGTTACAGGACACACCGTACACTTCTCCAGAGTGGCTGTTGGCAATTTACATCCCGCCCATCAGTGTAGCAAGGCTCTCATTTCTCCATGGCCTGTCCTGCATTTCTGGTTTTGACACTTTTTTCAGCATGGCCCTTTTGACCGATGGGAAGCGAGACTTCTCTGTAGCGCTGATTTGCCTTTCCAGGTTGCTTGGTTGGCCAAAAAGGGCGTATGCGTTTTTTCCTGAATATATTCAGGAAAAAACGCATACGCCCTTTTTGGCCAAGGGCATCATTGTCAACATTTTGCTGCTTTTCATGTGCTTTAAAGGCGATTTGAATCTACCTCCTGAAATCTGTTTCCTGCAATTCTGCCTTGATTTCAAATCCTCTTCTTTGCCTTCCCTCAATATATTTGTGGACGAGAGTTATCATTTATAACTCTGCAGGTTTGTGAATTGCAGTGCCCTGAACCTCCATTTTACAACTCGCTTTTTTGGGAGCTGGCCGCAAAAGCGCAGGATGGCTTCAGGCCCTGTTCTGGTTCCGGGGGGCAGGCTGAGCCTGTGGTTAATTCTTCTTCCTGATGGGAAAATAGAGTGACCTGTGCCTGTCCCAACACCAAGAGCTAGTCTCTCGTTGGTTCCCCGTCTTCCCGTTCATCCTCAGGACAAATTGCAACCTGTACGGAACAGGAGGTTAAAGGTGCTGATGCTCCAAGTAGGGAGATTGCTAGTAAAGCGGCTGGAATGGCGAACCTGGGCACAAGGAGATGAGAAATGAGGTGCGTTTTAGAAACCTTTCCCCATCACACGGTGTACCATCTTCTGGGTTTCTCATGCATGTTTTCGATGTAGGAACATGCCCTTGAAGCTGGAGATTTGGGACCCATGCGATGGGTACCACGCAGTATTACTTTAAAGGGTCTGCGTTTGCTCACCCAACTTCACCAAACCTCTCAGCCCCAAGAGTGTCCACCCTTATGTCTCATCCAGCTGTGGGTCTAGATATGGTCAATCCAGGTTGCATCACAGCCCCTGAACGCATTGTGTAGGAATTTCTCTCTCTTTCACTGTCGTTGTTTCATGGGTTTTTCAAAGTAATTTATTTTCATAATGCGGTTTAGCTGCTTTTCACGGCTGTGTTTATGCCGCTTTACACCCACTTGACACACTAACAGAGAGATATCAATACATAGGTTTTAAGATTATTACTAGTCAGATATATTCTTGTGCGGTGAATAGGGCGTGTTGAGTCCAGTTCTCTGAGCAAGGAGTAGGTCTTGTCTACTACATATTGGGTTTATGGAATGGTATCTGAGCTAATTTGATACCCTTGTTTTATGTATCACCCCACCTCACCTTTCCCGTTAAGCAGCCATAGTGTGTTTTCTGCATGTGTGACTCTGTTCTGTTTTGTAATTCAGTTCAAGTGTAAAGGTTTTTACATTCCCTCTATCAGTGATACCTTATGAGAAGTGTCCTTTTCTGTGTGACTTATTTCACTTAGAATCGTCGTACCTAAATCCACTCATCATGCTGCTACTAACCTTATGACATTGATTTCATGGCTGAGTGATATTCCATTGTACATAAGGACCACAACTTCTTTATCCATTTTTCACTTTCCTTGGATATTTAAGGTGGAATGAAGTGGAGGTCCTTGTCAACAGAGCAGCCCTAAACTTTGGGGTGCTTGTGTCTTGCTGATTTTTCATTTTCCTATTTTATACCCCCATGAGTGGAAGTGCCCTATGCTCTCTAAGCTGTGTTTTTCAGATATTTCAGGACACACCGTACACTTCTCCAGAGTGGCTGTTGGCAATTTACATCCCGCCCATCAGTGTAGCAAGGCTCCCATTTCTCCATGGCCTGTCCTGCATTTCTGGTTTTGACACTTTTTTCAGCATGGCCCTTTTGACCGATGGGAAGCGAGACTTCTTTGTAGCGCTGATTTGCCTTTCCAGGTTGCTTGGTTGGCCAAAAAGGGCGTATGCGTTTTTTCCTGAATATATTCAGGAAAAAACGCATACGCCCTTTTTGGCCAAGGGCATCATTGTCAACATTTTGCTACTTTTCATGTGCTTTAAAGGCGATTCGAATCTACCTCCTGAAATCTGTTTCCTGCAATTCTGCCTTGATTTCAAATCCTCTTCTTTGCCTTCCCTCAATATATTTGTGGACGAGAGTTATCATTTATAACTCTGCAGGTTTGTAAATTGCAGTGCCCTGAACCTCCATTTTACAACTCGCTTTTTTGGGAGCTGGCCGCAAAAGCGCAGGATGGCTTCAGGCCCTGTTCTGGTTCCGGGGGGCAGGCTGAGCCTGGGGTTAATTCTTCTTCCTGATGGGAAAATAGAGTGACCTGTGCCTGTCCCAACACCAAGAGCTAGTCTCTCGTTGGTTCCCCGTCTTCCCGTTCATCCTCAGGACAAATTGCAACCTGTACGGAACAGGAGGTTAAAGGTGCTGATGCTCCAAGTAGGCAGAATGCTAGTAAAGCGGCTGGAATGGCGAACCCGGGCACAAGGAGACGAGAAATGAGGTGCGTTTTAGAAACCTTTCCCCATCACACGGTGTACCATCTTCTGGGTTTCTCATGCATGTTTTCGATGTAGGAAGATGCCCTTGAAGCTGGAGATTTGGGACCCATGCGATGGGTACCACGAAGTACTACTTTAAAGGGTCTGCGTTTGCTCACCCAACCTCACCAAAACTCTCAGCCCCAAGAGTGTCCACCCTTATGTCTCATCCAGCTGTGGGTCTAGATATGGTCAATCCAGGTTGCATCACAGCCCCTGAACGCATTGTGTAAGAATTTCTCTCTCTTTCACTGTCGTTGTTTCATGGGTTTTTCAAAGTATTTTATTTTCATAATGCGGTTTAGCTGCTTTTCACGGCTGTGTTTATGCCGCTTTACACCCACTTGACACACTAACAGAGAGATATCAATACATAGGTTTTAAGATTATTACTAGTCAGATATATTCTTGTGCGGTGAATAGGGCGTGTTGAGTCCAGTTCTCTGAGCAAGGAGTAGGTCTTGTCTACTACATATTGGGTTTATGGAACGGTATCTGAGCTAATTTAATACCCTTGTTTTATGTATCACCCCACCTCACCTTTCCCGTTAAGCAGCCATAGTCTGTTTTCTGCATGTGTGACTCTGTTCTGTTTTGTAATTCAGTTCAAGTGTAAAGGTTTTTACATTCCCTCTATCAGTGATACCTTATGAGAAGTGTCCTTTTCTGTGTGACTTATTTCACTTAGAATCGTCGTACCTAAATCCACTCATCATGCTGCTACTAACCTTATGACATTGATTTCATGGCTGAGTGATATTCCATTGTACATAAGGACCACAACTTCTTTATCCATTTTTCTCTTTCCTGGGATATTGAAGGTGGAATGAAGTGGAGGTCCTTGTCAACAGAGCAGCCCTCAACTTTGGGGTGCTTGTGTCTTGCTGATTTTTCATTTTCCCAATTTATACCCCCATGAGTGGAAGTGCCCTATGCTCTCTAAGCTGTGTTTTTCAGATGTTTCAGGACACACCGTACACTTCTCCAGAGTGGCTGTTGGCAATTTACATCCCGCCCATCAGTGTAGCAAGGCTCCCATTTCTCCATGGCCTGTCCTGCATTTCTGGTTTTGACACTTTTTTCAGCATGGCCCTTTTGACCGATGGGAAGCGAGACTTCTCTGTAGCGCTGATTTGCCTTTCCAGGTTGCTTGGTTGGCCAAAACGGGCGTATGCGTTTTTTCCTGAATATATTCAGGAAAAAACGCATACGCCCTTTTTGGCCAAGGGCATCATTGTCAACGTTTTGCCGCTTTTCATGTGCTTTAAAGGCGATTCGTATCTACCTCCTGAAATCTGTTTCGTGCAATTCTGCCTTGATTTCAAATCCTCTTCTTTGCCTTCCCTCAATATATTTGTGGACGAGAGTTATCATTTATAACTCTGCAGGTTTGTGAATTGCAGTGCCCTGAACCTCCATTTTACAACTCGCTTTTTTGGGAGCTGGCCGCAAAAGCGCAGGATGGCTTCAGGCCCTGTTCTGGTTCCGGGGGGCAGGCTGAGCCTGTGGTTAATTCTTCTTCCTGATGGGAAAATAGAGTGACCTGTGCCTGTCCCGACACCAAGAGCTAGTCTCTCGTTGGTTCCCCGTCTTCCCGTTCATCCTCAGGACTAATTGCAACCTGTACGGAACAGGAGGTTAAAGGTGCTGATGCTCCAAGTAGGGAGATTGCTAGTAAAGCGGCTGGAAAGGTGAACCCGGGCACAAGGAGATGAGAAATGAGGTGCGTTTTAGAAACCTTTCCCCATCACACGGTGTACCATCTTCTGGGTTTCTCATGCATGTTTTCGATGTAGGAAGATGCCCTTGAACCTGGAGATTTGGAACCCATGCGATGGGTACCACGCAGTATTACTTTAAAGGGTCTGCGTTTGCTCACCCAACCTCACCAAACCTCTCAGCCCCAAGAGTGTCCACCCTTATGTCTCATCCAGCTGTGGGTCTAGATATGGTCAATCCAGGTTGCATCACAGCCCCTGAACTCATTGTGTAAGAATTTCTATCTCTTTCACTGTCGTTGTTTCATGGGTTTTTCAAAGTAATTTATTTTCATAATGGGGTTTAGCTGCTTTTCACGGCTGTGTTTATGCCGCTTTACACCCACTTGACACACTAACAGAGAGATATCAATACATAGGTTTTAAGATTATTACTAGTCAGATATATTCTTGTGCGGTGAATAGGGCGTGTTGAGTCCAGTTCTCTGAGCAAGGAGTAGGTCTTGTCTACTACATATTGGGTTTATGGAACGGTATCTGAGCTAATTTGATAACCTTGTTTTATGTATCACCCCACCTCACCTTTCCCGTTAAGCAGCCATAGTGTGTTTTCTGCATGTGTGACTCTGTTCTGTTTTGTAATTCAGTTCAAGTGTAAAGGTTTTTACATTCCCTCTATCAGTGATACCTTATGAGAAGTGTCCTTTTCTGTGTGACTTATTTCACTTAGAATCGTCGTACCTAAATCCACTCATCATGCTGCTACTAACCTTATGACATTGATTTCATGGCTGAGTGATATTCCATTGTACATAAGGACCACAACTTCTTTATCCATTTTTCTCTTTCCTGGGATATTGAAGGTGGAATGAAGTGGAGGTCCTTGTCAACAGAGCAGCCCTCAACTTTGGGGTGCTTGTGTCTTGCTGATTTTTAAATTTCCCAATTTAAACCCCCATCAGTGGAAGTGCCCTATGCTCTCTAAGCTGTGTTTTTCAGATGTTTCAGGACACACCGTACACTTCTCCAGAGTGGCTGTTGGCAATTTACATCCCGCCCATCAGTGTAGCAAGGCTCCCATTTCTCCATGGCCTGTCCTGCATTTCTGGTTTTGACACTTTTTTCAGCATGGCCCTTTTGACCGATGGGAAGCGAGACTTCTTTGTAGCGCTGATTTGCCTTTCCAGGTTGCTTGGTTGGCCAAAAAGGGCGTATGCGTTTTTTCCTGAATATATTCAGGAAAAAACGCATACGCCCTTTTTGGCCAAGGGCATCATTGTCAACATTTTGCTACTTTTCATGTGCTTTAAAGGCGATTCGAATCTACCTCCTGAAATCTGTTTCCTGCAATTCTGCCTTGATTTCAAATCCTCTTCTTTGCCTTCCCTCAATATATTTGTGGACGAGAGTTATCATTTATAACTCTGCAGGTTTGTAAATTGCAGTGCCCTGAACCTCCATTTTACAACTCGCTTTTTTGGGAGCTGGCCGCAAAAGCGCAGGATGGCTTCAGGCCCTGTTCTGGTTCCGGGGGGCAGGCTGAGCCTGGGGTTAATTCTTCTTCCTGATGGGAAAATAGAGTGACCTGTGCCTGTCCCAACACCAAGAGCTAGTCTCTCGTTGGTTCCCCGTCTTCCCGTTCATCCTCAGGACAAATTGCAACCTGTACGGAACAGGAGGTTAAAGGTGCTGATGCTCCAAGTAGGCAGATTGCTAGTAAAGCGGCTGGAATGGCGAACCCGGGCACAAGGAGACGAGAAATGAGGTGCGTTTTAGAAACCTTTCCCCATCACACGGTGTACCATCTTCTGGGTTTCTCATGCATGTTTTCGATGTAGGAAGATGCCCTTGAAGCTGGAGATTTGGGACCCATGCGATGGGTACCACGAAGTACTACTTTAAAGGGTCTGCGTTTGCTCACCCAACCTCACCAAAACTCTCAGCCCCAAGAGTGTCCACCCTTATGTCTCATCCAGCTGTGGGTCTAGATATGGTCAATCCAGGTTGCATCACAGCCCCTGAACGCATTGTGTAAGAATTTCTCTCTCTTTCACTGTCGTTGTTTCATGGGTTTTTCAAAGTATTTTATTTTCATAATGCGGTTTAGCTGCTTTTCACGGCTGTGTTTATGCCGCTTTACACCCACTTGACACACTAACAGAGAGATATCAATACATAGGTTTTAAGATTATTACTAGTCAGATATATTCTTGTGCGGTGAATAGGGCGTGTTGAGTCCAGTTCTCTGAGCAAGGAGTAGGTCTTGTCTACTACATATTGGGTTTATGGAACGGTATCTGAGCTAATTTAATACCCTTGTTTTATGTATCACCCCACCTCACCTTTCCCGTTAAGCAGCCATAGTCTGTTTTCTGCATGTGTGACTCTGTTCTGTTTTGTAATTCAGTTCAAGTGTAAAGGTTTTTACATTCCCTCTATCAGTGATACCTTATGAGAAGTGTCCTTTTCTGTGTGACTTATTTCACTTAGAATCGTCGTACCTAAATCCACTCATCATGCTGCTACTAACCTTATGACATTGATTTCATGGCTGAGTGATATTCCATTGTACATAAGGACCACAACTTCTTTATCCATTTTTCTCTTTCCTGGGATATTGAAGGTGGAATGAAGTGGAGGTCCTTGTCAACAGAGCAGCCCTCAACTTTGGGGTGCTTGTGTCTTGCTGATTTTTCATTTTCCCAATTTATACCCCCATGAGTGGAAGTGCCCTATGCTCTCTAAGCTGTGTTTTTCAGATGTTTCAGGACACACCGTACACTTCTCCAGAGTGGCTGTTGGCAATTTACATCCCGCCCATCAGTGTAGCAAGGCTCCCATTTCTCCATGGCCTGTCCTGCATTTCTGGTTTTGACACTTTTTTCAGCATGGCCCTTTTGACCGATGGGAAGCGAGACTTCTCTGTAGCGCTGATTTGCCTTTCCAGGTTGCTTGGTTGGCCAAAACGGGCGTATGCGTTTTTTCCTGAATATATTCAGGAAAAAACGCATACGCCCTTTTTGGCCAAGGGCATCATTGTCAACGTTTTGCCGCTTTTCATGTGCTTTAAAGGCGATTCGTATCTACCTCCTGAAATCTGTTTCGTGCAATTCTGCCTTGATTTCAAATCCTCTTCTTTGCCTTCCCTCAATATATTTGTGGACGAGAGTTATCATTTATAACTCTGCAGGTTTGTGAATTGCAGTGCCCTGAACCTCCATTTTACAACTCGCTTTTTTGGGAGCTGGCCGCAAAAGCGCAGGATGGCTTCAGGCCCTGTTCTGGTTCCGGGGGGCAGGCTGAGCCTGTGGTTAATTCTTCTTCCTGATGGGAAAATAGAGTGACCTGTGCCTGTCCCGACACCAAGAGCTAGTCTCTCGTTGGTTCCCCGTCTTCCCGTTCATCCTCAGGACAAATTGCAACCTGTACGGAACAGGAGGTTAAAGGTGCTGATGCTCCAAGTAGGGAGATTGCTAGTAAAGCGGCTGGAAAGGTGAACCCGGGCACAAGGAGATGAGAAATGAGGTGCGTTTTAGAAACCTTTCCCCATCACACGGTGTACCATCTTCTGGGTTTCTCATGCATGTTTTCGATGTAGGAAGATGCCCTTGAACCTGGAGATTTGGGACCCATGCGATGGGTACCACGCAGTATTACTTTAAAGGGTCTGCGTTTGCTCACCCAACCTCACCAAACCTCTCAGCCCCAAGAGTGTCCACCCTTATGTCTCATCCAGCTGTGGGTCTAGATATGGTCAATCCAGGTTGCATCACAGCCCCTGAACTCATTGTGTAAGAATTTCTATCTCTTTCACTGTCGTTGTTTCATGGGTTTTTCAAAGTAATTTATTTTCATAATGGGGTTTAGCTGCTTTTCACGGCTGTGTTTATGCCGCTTTACACCCACTTGACACACTAACAGAGAGATATCAATACATAGGTTTTAAGATTATTACTAGTCAGATATATTCTTGTGCGGTGAATAGGGCGTGTTGAGTCCAGTTCTCTGAGCAAGGAGTAGGTCTTGTCTACTACATATTGGGTTTATGGAACGGTATCTGAGCTAATTTGATAACCTTGTTTTATGTATCACCCCACCTCACCTTTCCCGTTAAGCAGCCATAGTGTGTTTTCTGCATGTGTGACTCTGTTCTGTTTTGTAATTCAGTTCAAGTGTAAAGGTTTTTACATTCCCTCTATCAGTGATACCTTATGAGAAGTGTCCTTTTCTGTGTGACTTATTTCACTTAGAATCGTCGTACCTAAATCCACTCATCATGCTGCTACTAACCTTATGACATTGATTTCATGGCTGAGTGATATTCCATTGTACATAAGGACCACAACTTCTTTATCCATTTTTCTCTTTCCTGGGATATTGAAGGTGGAATGAAGTGGAGGTCCTTGTCAACAGAGCAGCCCTCAACTTTGGGGTGCTTGTGTCTTGCTGATTTTTAAATTTCCCAATTTAAACCCCCATCAGTGGAAGTGCCCTATGCTCTCTAAGCTGTGTTTTTCAGATGTTTCAGGACACACCGTACACTTCTCCAGAGTGGCTGTTGGCAATTTACATCCCGCCCATCAGTGTAGCAAGGCTCCCATTTCTCCATGGCCTGTCCTGCATTTCTGGTTTTGACACTTTTTTCAGCATGGCCCTTTTGACCGATGGGAAGCGAGACTTCTCTGTAGCGCTGATTTGCCTTTCCAGGTTGCTTGGTTGGCCAAAAAGGGCGTATGCGTTTTTTCCTGAATATATTCAGGAAAAAACGCATACGCCCTTTTTGGCCAAGGGCATCATTGTCAACGTTTTGCCGCTTTTCATGTGCTTTAAAGGCGATTCGTATCTACCTCCTGAAATCTGTTTCCTGCAATTCTGCCTTGATTTCAAATCCTCTTCTTTGCCTTCCCTCAATATATTTGTGGACGAGAGTTATCATTTATAACTCTGCAGGTTTGTGAATTGCAGTGCCCTGAACCTCCATTTTACAACTCGATTTTTTGGGAGCTGGCCGCAAAAGCGCAGGATGGCTTCAGGCCCTGTTCTGGTTTCGGGGGGCAGGCTGAGCCTGTGGTTAATTCTTCTTCCTGATGGGAAAATAGAGTGACCTGTGCCTGTCCCGACACCAAGAGCTAGTCTCTCGTTGGTTCCCCGTCTTCCCGTTCATCCTCAGGACAAATTGCAACCTGTACGGAACAGGAGGTTAAAGGTGCTGATGCTCCAAGTAGGGAGATTGCTAGTAAAGCGGCTGGAATGGCGAACCCGGGCACAAGGAGATGAGAAATGAGGTGCGTTTTAGAAACCTTTCCCCATCACACGGTGTACCATCTTCTGGGTTTCTCATGCATGTTTTCGATGTAGGAAGATGCCCTTGAACCTGGAGATTTGGAACCCATGCGATGGGTACCATGCAGTATTACTTTAAAGGGTCTGCGTTTGCTCACCCAACCTCACCAAACCTCTCAGCCCCAAGAGTGTCCACCCTTATGTCTCATCCAGCTGTGGGTCTAGATATGGTCAATCCAGGTTGCATCACAGCCCCTGAACTCATTGTGTAAGAATTTCTATCTCTTTCACTGTCGTTGTTTCATGGGTTTTTCAAAGTAATTTATTTTCATAATGGGGTTTAGCTGCTTTTCACGGCTGTGTTTATGCCGCTTTACACCCACTTGACACACTAACAGAGAGATATCAATACATAGGTTTTAAGATTATTACTAGTCAGATATATTCTTGTGCGGTGAATAGGGCGTGTTGAGTCCAGTTCTCTGAGCAAGGAGTAGGTCTTGTCTACTACATATTGGGTTTATGGAACGGTATCTGAGCTAATTTGATACCCTTGTTTTATGTATCACCCCACCTCACCTTTCCCGTTAAGCAGCCATAGTCTGTTTTCTGCATGTGTGACTCTGTTCTGTTCTGTAATTCAGTTCAAGTGTAACGGTTTTTACATTCCCTCTAAAAGTGATACCTTATGAGAAGTGTCCTTTTCTGTGTGACTTATTTCACTTAGAATCGTCGTACCTAAATCCACTCATCATGCTGCTACTAACCTTATGACATTGATTTCATGGCTGAGTGATATTCCATTGTACATAAGGACCACAACTTCTTTATCCATTTTTCTCTTTCCTTGGATATTTAAGGTGGAATGAAGTGGAGGTCCTTGTCAACAGAGCAGCCCTAAACTTTGGGGTGCTTGTGTCTTGGTGATTTTTCATTTTCCCAATTTATACCCCCATGAGTGGAAGTGCCCTATGCTCTCTAAGCTGTGTTTTTCAGATATTTCAGGACACACCGTACACTTCTCCAGAGTGGCTGTTGGCAATTTACATCCCGCCCATCAGTGTAGCAAGGCTCCCATTTCTCCATGGCCTGTCCTGCATTTCTGGTTTTGACACTTTTTTCAGCATGGCCCTTTTGACCGATGGGAAGCGAGACTTCTTTGTAGCGCTGATTTGCCTTTCCAGGTTGCTTGGTTGGCCAAAAAGGGCGTATGCGTTTTTTCCTGAATATATTCAGGAAAAAACGCATACGCCCTTTTTGGCCAAGGGCATCATTGTCAACATTTTGCTACTTTTCATGTGCTTTAAAGGCGATTCGAATCTACCTCCTGAAATCTGTTTCCTGCAATTCTGCCTTGATTTCAAATCCTCTTCTTTGCCTTCCCTCAATATATTTGTGGACGAGAGTTATCATTTATAACTCTGCAGGTTTGTAAATTGCAGTGCCCTGAACCTCCATTTTACAACTCGCTTTTTTGGGAGCTGGCCGCAAAAGCGCAGGATGGCTTCAGGCCCTGTTCTGGTTCCGGGGGGCAGGCTGAGCCTGGGGTTAATTCTTCTTCCTGATGGGAAAATAGAGTGACCTGTGCCTGTCCCAACACCAAGAGCTAGTCTCTCGTTGGTTCCCCGTCTTCCCGTTCATCCTCAGGACAAATTGCAACCTGTACGGAACAGGAGGTTAAAGGTGCTGATGCTCCAAGTAGGCAGATTGCTAGTAAAGCGGCTGGAATGGCGAACCCGGGCACAAGGAGACGAGAAATGAGGTGCGTTTTAGAAACCTTTCCCCATCACACGGTGTACCATCTTCTGGGTTTCTCATGCATGTTTTCGATGTAGGAAGATGCCCTTGAAGCTGGAGATTTGGGACCCATGCGATGGGTACCACGAAGTACTACTTTAAAGGGTCTGCGTTTGCTCACCCAACCTCACCAAAACTCTCAGCCCCAAGAGTGTCCACCCTTATGTCTCATCCAGCTGTGGGTCTAGATATGGTCAATCCAGGTTGCATCACAGCCCCTGAACGCATTGTGTAAGAATTTCTCTCTCTTTCACTGTCGTTGTTTCATGGGTTTTTCAAAGTATTTTATTTTCATAATGCGGTTTAGCTGCTTTTCACGGCTGTGTTTATGCCGCTTTACACCCACTTGACACACTAACAGAGAGATATCAATACATAGGTTTTAAGATTATTACTAGTCAGATATATTCTTGTGCGGTGAATAGGGCGTGTTGAGTCCAGTTCTCTGAGCAAGGAGTAGGTCTTGTCTACTACATATTGGGTTTATGGAACGGTATCTGAGCTAATTTAATACCCTTGTTTTATGTATCACCCCACCTCACCTTTCCCGTTAAGCAGCCATAGTCTGTTTTCTGCATGTGTGACTCTGTTCTGTTTTGTAATTCAGTTCAAGTGTAAAGGTTTTTACATTCCCTCTATCAGTGATACCTTATGAGAAGTGTCCTTTTCTGTGTGACTTATTTCACTTAGAATCGTCGTACCTAAATCCACTCATCATGCTGCTACTAACCTTATGACATTGATTTCATGGCTGAGTGATATTCCATTGTACATAAGGACCACAACTTCTTTATCCATTTTTCTCTTTCCTGGGATATTGAAGGTGGAATGAAGTGGAGGTCCTTGTCAACAGAGCAGCCCTCAACTTTGGGGTGCTTGTGTCTTGCTGATTTTTCATTTTCCCAATTTATACCCCCATGAGTGGAAGTGCCCTATGCTCTCTAAGCTGTGTTTTTCAGATGTTTCAGGACACACCGTACACTTCTCCAGAGTGGCTGTTGGCAATTTACATCCCGCCCATCAGTGTAGCAAGGCTCCCATTTCTCCATGGCCTGTCCTGCATTTCTGGTTTTGACACTTTTTTCAGCATGGCCCTTTTGACCGATGGGAAGCGAGACTTCTCTGTAGCGCTGATTTGCCTTTCCAGGTTGCTTGGTTGGCCAAAACGGGCGTATGCGTTTTTTCCTGAATATATTCAGGAAAAAACGCATACGCCCTTTTTGGCCAAGGGCATCATTGTCAACGTTTTGCCGCTTTTCATGTGCTTTAAAGGCGATTCGTATCTACCTCCTGAAATCTGTTTCGTGCAATTCTGCCTTGATTTCAAATCCTCTTCTTTGCCTTCCCTCAATATATTTGTGGACGAGAGTTATCATTTATAACTCTGCAGGTTTGTGAATTGCAGTGCCCTGAACCTCCATTTTACAACTCGCTTTTTTGGGAGCTGGCCGCAAAAGCGCAGGATGGCTTCAGGCCCTGTTCTGGTTCCGGGGGGCAGGCTGAGCCTGTGGTTAATTCTTCTTCCTGATGGGAAAATAGAGTGACCTGTGCCTGTCCCGACACCAAGAGCTAGTCTCTCGTTGGTTCCCCGTCTTCCCGTTCATCCTCAGGACTAATTGCAACCTGTACGGAACAGGAGGTTAAAGGTGCTGATGCTCCAAGTAGGGAGATTGCTAGTAAAGCGGCTGGAAAGGTGAACCCGGGCACAAGGAGATGAGAAATGAGGTGCGTTTTAGAAACCTTTCCCCATCACACGGTGTACCATCTTCTGGGTTTCTCATGCATGTTTTCGATGTAGGAAGATGCCCTTGAACCTGGAGATTTGGAACCCATGCGATGGGTACCACGCAGTATTACTTTAAAGGGTCTGCGTTTGCTCACCCAACCTCACCAAACCTCTCAGCCCCAAGAGTGTCCACCCTTATGTCTCATCCAGCTGTGGGTCTAGATATGGTCAATCCAGGTTGCATCACAGCCCCTGAACTCATTGTGTAAGAATTTCTATCTCTTTCACTGTCGTTGTTTCATGGGTTTTTCAAAGTAATTTATTTTCATAATGGGGTTTAGCTGCTTTTCACGGCTGTGTTTATGCCGCTTTACACCCACTTGACACACTAACAGAGAGATATCAATACATAGGTTTTAAGATTATTACTAGTCAGATATATTCTTGTGCGGTGAATAGGGCGTGTTGAGTCCAGTTCTCTGAGCAAGGAGTAGGTCTTGTCTACTACATATTGGGTTTATGGAACGGTATCTGAGCTAATTTGATAACCTTGTTTTATGTATCACCCCACCTCACCTTTCCCGTTAAGCAGCCATAGTGTGTTTTCTGCATGTGTGACTCTGTTCTGTTTTGTAATTCAGTTCAAGTGTAAAGGTTTTTACATTCCCTCTATCAGTGATACCTTATGAGAAGTGTCCTTTTCTGTGTGACTTATTTCACTTAGAATCGTCGTACCTAAATCCACTCATCATGCTGCTACTAACCTTATGACATTGATTTCATGGCTGAGTGATATTCCATTGTACATAAGGACCACAACTTCTTTATCCATTTTTCTCTTTCCTGGGATATTGAAGGTGGAATGAAGTGGAGGTCCTTGTCAACAGAGCAGCCCTCAACTTTGGGGTGCTTGTGTCTTGCTGATTTTTAAATTTCCCAATTTAAACCCCCATCAGTGGAAGTGCCCTATGCTCTCTAAGCTGTGTTTTTCAGATGTTTCAGGACACACCGTACACTTCTCCAGAGTGGCTGTTGGCAATTTACATCCCGCCCATCAGTGTAGCAAGGCTCCCATTTCTCCATGGCCTGTCCTGCATTTCTGGTTTTGACACTTTTTTCAGCATGGCCCTTTTGACCGATGGGAAGCGAGACTTCTTTGTAGCGCTGATTTGCCTTTCCAGGTTGCTTGGTTGGCCAAAAAGGGCGTATGCGTTTTTTCCTGAATATATTCAGGAAAAAACGCATACGCCCTTTTTGGCCAAGGGCATCATTGTCAACATTTTGCTACTTTTCATGTGCTTTAAAGGCGATTCGAATCTACCTCCTGAAATCTGTTTCCTGCAATTCTGCCTTGATTTCAAATCCTCTTCTTTGCCTTCCCTCAATATATTTGTGGACGAGAGTTATCATTTATAACTCTGCAGGTTTGTAAATTGCAGTGCCCTGAACCTCCATTTTACAACTCGCTTTTTTGGGAGCTGGCCGCAAAAGCGCAGGATGGCTTCAGGCCCTGTTCTGGTTCCGGGGGGCAGGCTGAGCCTGGGGTTAATTCTTCTTCCTGATGGGAAAATAGAGTGACCTGTGCCTGTCCCAACACCAAGAGCTAGTCTCTCGTTGGTTCCCCGTCTTCCCGTTCATCCTCAGGACAAATTGCAACCTGTACGGAACAGGAGGTTAAAGGTGCTGATGCTCCAAGTAGGCAGATTGCTAGTAAAGCGGCTGGAATGGCGAACCCGGGCACAAGGAGACGAGAAATGAGGTGCGTTTTAGAAACCTTTCCCCATCACACGGTGTACCATCTTCTGGGTTTCTCATGCATGTTTTCGATGTAGGAAGATGCCCTTGAAGCTGGAGATTTGGGACCCATGCGATGGGTACCACGAAGTACTACTTTAAAGGGTCTGCGTTTGCTCACCCAACCTCACCAAAACTCTCAGCCCCAAGAGTGTCCACCCTTATGTCTCATCCAGCTGTGGGTCTAGATATGGTCAATCCAGGTTGCATCACAGCCCCTGAACGCATTGTGTAAGAATTTCTCTCTCTTTCACTGTCGTTGTTTCATGGGTTTTTCAAAGTATTTTATTTTCATAATGCGGTTTAGCTGCTTTTCACGGCTGTGTTTATGCCGCTTTACACCCACTTGACACACTAACAGAGAGATATCAATACATAGGTTTTAAGATTATTACTAGTCAGATATATTCTTGTGCGGTGAATAGGGCGTGTTGAGTCCAGTTCTCTGAGCAAGGAGTAGGTCTTGTCTACTACATATTGGGTTTATGGAACGGTATCTGAGCTAATTTAATACCCTTGTTTTATGTATCACCCCACCTCACCTTTCCCGTTAAGCAGCCATAGTCTGTTTTCTGCATGTGTGACTCTGTTCTGTTTTGTAATTCAGTTCAAGTGTAAAGGTTTTTACATTCCCTCTATCAGTGATACCTTATGAGAAGTGTCCTTTTCTGTGTGACTTATTTCACTTAGAATCGTCGTACCTAAATCCACTCATCATGCTGCTACTAACCTTATGACATTGATTTCATGGCTGAGTGATATTCCATTGTACATAAGGACCACAACTTCTTTATCCATTTTTCTCTTTCCTGGGATATTGAAGGTGGAATGAAGTGGAGGTCCTTGTCAACAGAGCAGCCCTCAACTTTGGGGTGCTTGTGTCTTGCTGATTTTTCATTTTCCCAATTTATACCCCCATGAGTGGAAGTGCCCTATGCTCTCTAAGCTGTGTTTTTCAGATGTTTCAGGACACACCGTACACTTCTCCAGAGTGGCTGTTGGCAATTTACATCCCGCCCATCAGTGTAGCAAGGCTCCCATTTCTCCACGGCCTGTCCTGCATTTCTGGTTTTGACACTTTTTTCAGCATGGCCCTTTTGACCGATGGGAAGCGAGACTTCTCTGTAGCGCTGATTTGCCTTTCCAGGTTGCTTGGTTGGCCAAAACGGGCGTATGCGTTTTTTCCTGAATATATTCAGGAAAAAACGCATACGCCCTTTTTGGCCAAGGGCATCATTGTCAACGTTTTGCCGCTTTTCATGTGCTTTAAAGGCGATTCGTATCTACCTCCTGAAATCTGTTTCGTGCAATTCTGCCTTGATTTCAAATCCTCTTCTTTGCCTTCCCTCAATATATTTGTGGACGAGAGTTATCATTTATAACTCTGCAGGTTTGTGAATTGCAGTGCCCTGAACCTCCATTTTACAACTCGCTTTTTTGGGAGCTGGCCGCAAAAGCGCAGGATGGCTTCAGGCCCTGTTCTGGTTCCGGGGGGCAGGCTGAGCCTGTGGTTAATTCTTCTTCCTGATGGGAAAATAGAGTGACCTGTGCCTGTCCCGACACCAAGAGCTAGTCTCTCGTTGGTTCCCCGTCTTCCCGTTCATCCTCAGGACAAATTGCAACCTGTACGGAACAGGAGGTTAAAGGTGCTGATGCTCTAAGTAGGGAGATTGCTAGTAAAGCGGCTGGAAAGGTGAACCCGGGCACAAGGAGATGAGAAATGAGGTGCGTTTTAGAAACCTTTCCCCATCACACGGTGTACCATCTTCTGGGTTTCTCATGCATGTTTTCGATGTAGGAAGATGCCCTTGAACCTGGAGATTTGGGACCCATGCGATGGGTACCACGCAGTATTACTTTAAAGGGTCTGCGTTTGCTCACCCAACCTCACCAAACCTCTCAGCCCCAAGAGTGTCCACCCTTATGTCTCATCCAGCTGTGGGTCTAGATATGGTCAATCCAGGTTGCATCACAGCCCCTGAACTCATTGTGTAAGAATTTCTATCTCTTTCACTGTCGTTGTTTCATGGGTTTTTCAAAGTAATTTATTTTCATAATGGGGTTTAGCTGCTTTTCACGGCTGTGTTTATGCCGCTTTACACCCACTTGACACACTAACAGAGAGATATCAATACATAGGTTTTAAGATTATTACTAGTCAGATATATTCTTGTGCGGTGAATAGGGCGTGTTGAGTCCAGTTCTCTGAGCAAGGAGTAGGTCTTGTCTACTACATATTGGGTTTATGGAACGGTATCTGAGCTAATTTGATACCCTTGTTTTATGTATCACCCCACCTCACCTTTCCCGTTAAGCAGCCATAGTCTGTTTTCTGCATGTGTGACTCTGTTCTGTTCTGTAATTCAGTTCAAGTGTAACGGTTTTTACATTCCCTCTAAAAGTGATACCTTATGAGAAGTGTCCTTTTCTGTGTGACTTATTTCACTTAGAATCGTCGTACCTAAATCCACTCATCATGCTGCTACTAACCTTATGACATTGATTTCATGGCTGAGTGATATTCCATTGTACATAAGGACCACAACTTCTTTATCCATTTTTCTCTTTCCTTGGATATTTAAGGTGGAATGAAGTGGAGGTCCTTGTCAACAGAGCAGCCCTAAACTTTGGGGTGCTTGTGTCTTGGTGATTTTTCATTTTCCCAATTTATACCCCCATGAGTGGAAGTGCCCTATGCTCTCTAAGCTGTGTTTTTCAGATGTTACAGGACACACCGTACACTTCTCCAGAGTGGCTGTTGGCAATTTACATCCCGCCCATCAGTGTAGCAAGGCTCTCATTTCTCCATGGCCTGTCCTGCATTTCTGGTTTTGACACTTTTTTCAGCATGGCCCTTTTGACCGATGGGAAGCGAGACTTCTTTGTAGCGCTGATTTGCCTTTCCAGGTTGCTTGGTTGGCCAAAAAGGGCGTATGCGTTTTTTCCTGAATATATTCAGGAAAAAACGCATACGCCCTTTTTGGCCAAGGGCATCATTGTCAACATTTTGCTGCTTTTCATGTGCTTTAAAGGCGATTTGAATCTACCTCCTGAAATCTGTTTCCTGCAATTCTGCCTTGATTTCAAATCCTCTTCTTTGCCTTCCCTCAATATATTTGTGGACGAGAGTTATCATTTATAACTCTGCAGGTTTGTGAATTGCAGTGCCCTGAACCTCCATTTTACAACTCGCTTTTTTGGGAGCTGGCCGCAAAAGCGCAGGATGGCTTCAGGCCCTGTTCTGGTTCCGGGGGGCATGCTGAGCCTGTGGTTAATTCTTCTTCCTGATGGGAAAATAGAGAGACCTGTGCCTGTCCCAGCACCAAGAGCTAGTCTCTCGTTGGTTCCCTGTCTTCCCGTTCATCCTCAGGACAAATTGCAATCTGTACGGAACAGGAGGTTAAAGGTGCTGATGCTCCAAGTAGGGAGATTGCTAGTAAAGCGGCTGGAATGGCGAACCCGGGCACAAGGAGATGAGAAATGAGGTGCGTTTTAGAAACCTTTCCCCATCACACGGTGTACTATCTTCTGGGTTTCTCATGCATGTTTTCGATGTAGGAAGATGCCCTTGAAGCTGGAGATTTGGGACCCATGCGATGGGTACCACGCAGTATTACTTTAAAGGATCTGCGTTTGCTCACCCAACCTCACCAAACCTCTCAGCCCCAAGAGTGTCCACCCTTATGTCTCATCCAGCTGTGGGTCTAGATATGGTCAATCCAGGTTGCATCACAGCCCCTGAACGCATTGTGTAAGAATTTCTCTCTCTTTCACTGTCGTTGTTTCATGGGTTTTTCAAAGTAATTTATTTTCATAATGCGGTTTCGCTGCTTTTCACGGCTGTGTTTATGCCGCTTTACACCCACTTGACACACTAACAGAGAGATATCAATACATAGGTTTTAAGATTATTACTAGTCAGATATATTCTTGTGCGGTGAATAGGGCGTGTTGAGTCCAGTTCTCTGAGCAAGGAGTAGGTCTTGTCTACTACATATTGGGTTTATGGAACGGTATCTGAGCTAATTTGATACCCTTGTTTTATGTATCACCCCACCTCACCTTTCCCGTTAAGCAGCCATAGTGTGTTTTCTGCATGTGTGACTCTGTTCTGTTTTGTAATTCAGTTCAAGTGTAACGGTTTTTACATTCCCTCTATAAGTGATACCTTATGAGAAGTGTCCTTTTCTGTGTGACTTATTTCACTTAGAATCGTCGTACCTAAATCCACTCATCATGCTGCTACTAACCTTATGACATTGATTTCATGGCTGAGTGATATTCCATTGTACATAAGGACCACAACTTCTTTATCCATTTTTCTCTTTCCTGGGATATTGAAGGTGGAATGAAGTGGAGGTCCTTGTCAACAGAGCAGCCCTCACCTTTGGGGTGCTTGTGTCTTGCTGATTTTTCATTTTCCCAATTTATACCCCCATGAGTGGAAGTGCCCTATGCTCTCTAAGCTGTGTTTTTCAGATGTTTCAGGACACACCGTACACTTCTCCAGAGTGGCTGTTGGCAATTTACATCCCGCCCATCAGTGTAGCAAGGCTCCCATTTCTCCATGGCCTGTCCTGCATTTCTGGTTTTGACACTTTTTTCAGCATGGCCCTTTTGACCGATGGGAAGCGAGACTTCTCTGTAGCGCTGATTTGCCTTTCCAGGTTGCTTGGTTGGCCAAAAAGGGCGTATGCGTTTTTTCCTGAATATATTCAGGAAAAAACGCATACGCCCTTTTTGGCCAAGGGCATCATTGTCAACGTTTTGCCGCTTTTCATGTGCTTTAAAGGCGATTCGTATCTACCTCCTGAAATCTGTTTCGTGCAATTCTGCCTTGATTTCAAATCCTCTTCTTTGCCTTCCCTCAATATATTTGTGGACGAGAGTTATCATTTATAACTCTGCAGGTTTGTGAATTGCAGTGCCCTGAACCTCCATTTTACAACTCACTTTTTTGGGAGCTGGCCGCAAAAGCGCAGGATGGCTTCAGGCCCTGTTCTGGTTCCGGGGGGCAGGCTGAGCCTGTGGTTAATTCTTCTTCCTGATGGGAAAATAGAGTGACCTGTGCCTGTCCCGACACCAAGAGCTTGTCTCTCGTTGGTTCCCCGTCTTCCCGTAAATCCTCAGGACAAATTGCAACCTGTACAGAACAGGAGGTTAAAGGTGCTGATGCTCCAAGTAGGGAGATTGCTAGTAAAGGGGCTGGAATGGCGAACCCGGGCACAAGGAGATGAGAAATGAGGTGCGTTTTAGAAACCTTTCCCTATCACACGGTGTACCATCTTCTGGGTTTCTCATGCATGTTTTCGATGTAGGAAGATGCCCTTGAACCTGGAGATTTGGGAACCATGCGATGGGTTCCATGCAGTATTACTTTAAACGGTCTGCGTTTGCACACCCAACCTCACCAAACCTCTCAGCCCCAAGAGTGTCCACCCTTATGTCTCATCCAGCTGTGGGTCTAGATATGGTCAATCCAGGTTGCATCACAGCCCCTGAACTCATTGTGTAAGAATTTCTATCTCTTTCACTGTCGTTGTTTCATGGGTTTTTCAAAGTAATTTATTTTCATAATGGGGTTTAGCTGCTTTTCACTGCTGTGTTTATGCCGCTTTACACCCACTTGACACACTAACAGAGAGATATCAATACATAGGTTTTAAGATTATTACTAGTCAGGTATATACTTGTGCGGTGAATAGGGCGTGTTGAGTACAGTTCTCTGAGCAAGGAGTAGGTCTTGTCTACTACATATTGGGTTTATGGAACGGTATCTGAGCTAATTTGATACCCTTGTTTTATGTATCACCCCACCTCACCTTTCCCGTTAAGCAGCCATAGTCTGTTTTCTGCATGTGTGACTCTGTTCTGTTCTGTAATTCAGTTCAAGTGTAACGGTTTTTACATTCCCTCTAAAAGTGATACCTTATGAGAAGTGTCCTTTTCTGTGTGACTTATTTCTCTTAGAATCGTCGTACCTAAATCCACTCATCATGCTGCTACTAACCTTATGACATTGATTTCATGGCTGAGTGATATTCCATTGTACATAAGGACAACAACTTCTTTATCCATTTTTCTCTTTCCTTGGATATTGAAGGTGGAATGAAGTGGAGGTCCTTGTCAACAGAGCAGCCCTAAACTTTGGGGTGCTTGTGTCTTGCTGATTTTTCATTTTCCCAATTTATACCCCCATGAGTGGAAGTGCCCTATGCTCTCTAAGCTGTGTTTTTCAGATGTTACAGGACACACCGTACACTTCTCCAGAGTGGCTGTTGGCAATTTACATCCCGCCCATCAGTGTAGCAAGGCTCTCATTTCTCCATGGCCTATCCTGCATTTCTGGTTTTGACACTTTTTTCAGCATGGCCCTTTTGACCGATGGGAAGCGAGACTTCTTTGTAGCGCTGATTTGCCTTTCCAGGTTGCTTGGTTGGCCAAAAAGGGCGTATGCGTTTTTTCCTGAATATATTCAGGAAAAAACGCATACGCCCTTTTTTGCCAAGGGCATCATTGTCAACATTTTGCTGCTTTTCATGTGCTTTAAAGGCGATTTGAATCTACCTCCTGAAATCTGTTTCCTGCAATTCTGCCTTGATTTCAAATCCTCTTCTTTGCCTTCCCTCAATATATTTGTGGACGAGAGTTATCATTTATAACTCTGCAGGTTTGTGAATTGCAGTGCCCTGAACCTCCATTTTACAACTCGCTTTTTTGGGAGCTGGCCGCAAAAGCGCAGGATGGCTTCAGGCCCTGTTCTGGTTCCGGGGGGCAGGCTGAGCCTGTGGTTAATTCTTCTTCCTGATGGGAAAATAGAGTGACCTGTGCCTGTCCGAACACCAAGAGCTAGTCTCTTGTTGGTTCCCCGTCTTCCCGTTCATCCTCAGGACAAATTGCAACCTGTACGGAACAGGAGGTTAAAGGTGCTGATGCTCCAAGTAGGGAGATTGCTAGTAAAGCGGCTGGAATGGCGAACCCGGGCACAAGGAGATGAGAAATGAGGTGCGTTTTAGAAACCTTTCCCCATCACACGGTGTACTATCTTCTGGGTTTCTCATGCATGTTTTCGATGTAGGAAGATGCCCTTGAAGCTGGAGATTTGGGACCCATGCAATGGGTACCACGCAGTATTACTTTAAAGGGTCTGCGTTTGCTCACCCAACCTCACCAAACCTCTCAGCCCCAAGAGTGTCCACCCTTATGTCTCATCCAACTGTGGGTCTAGATATGGTCAATCCAGGTTGCATCACAGCCCCTGAACGCATTGTGTAAGAATTTCTCTCTCTTTCACTGTCGTTGTTTCATGGGTTTTTCAAAGTAATTTATTTTCATAATGCGGTTTAGCTGCTTTTCACGGCTGTGTTTATGCCGCTTTACACCCACTTGACACACTAACAGAGAGATATCAATACATAGGTTTTAAGATTATTACTAGTCAGATATATTCTTGTGCGGTGAATAGGGCGTGTTGAGTACAGTTCTCTGAGCAAGGAGTAGGTCTTGTCTACTACATATTGGGTTTATGGAACGGTATCTGAGCTAATTTGATACCCTTGTTTTATGTATCACCCCACCTCACCTTTCCCGTTAAGCAGCCATAGTGTGTTTTCTGCATGTGTGACTCTGTTCTGTTTTGTAATTCAGTTCAAGTGTAACGGTTTTTACATTCCCTCTATAAGTGATACCTTATGAGAAGTGTCCTTTTCTGTGTGACTTATTTCACTTAGAATCGTCGTACCTAAATCCACTCATCATGCTGCTACTAACCTTATGACATTGATTTCATGGCTGAGTGATATTCCATTGTACATAAGGACCACAACTTCTTTATCCATTTTTCTCTTTCCTGGGATATTGAAGGTGGAATGAAGTGGAGGTCCTTGTCAACAGAGCAGCCCTCACCTTTGGGGTGCTTGTGTCTTGCTGATTTTTCATTTTCCCAATTTATACCCCCATGAGTGGAAGTGCCCTATGCTCTCTAAGCTGTGTTTTTCAGATGTTTCAGGACACACCGTACACTTCTCCAGAGTGGCTGTTGGCAATTTACATCCCGCCCATCAGTGTAGCAAGGCTCCCATTTCTCCATGGCCTGTCCTGCATTTCTGGTTTTGACACTTTTTTCAGCATGGCCCTTTTGACCGATGGGAAGCGAGACTTCTCTGTAGCGCTGATTTGCCTTTCCAGGTTGCTTGGTTGGCCAAAAAGGGCGTATGCGTTTTTTCCTGAATATATTCAGGAAAAAACGCATACGCCCTTTTTGGCCAAGGGCATCATTGTCAACGTTTTGCCGCTTTTCATGTGCTTTAAAGGCGATTCGTATCTACCTCCTGAAATCTGTTTCGTGCAATTCTGCCTTGATTTCAAATCCTCTTCTTTGCCTTCCCTCAATATATTTGTGGACGAGAGTTATCATTTATAACTCTGCAGGTTTGTGAATTGCAGTGCCCTGAACCTCCATTTTACAACTCACTTTTTTGGGAGCTGGCCGCAAAAGCGCAGGATGGCTTCAGGCCCTGTTCTGGTTCCGGGGGGCAGGCTGAGCCTGTGGTTAATTCTTCTTCCTGATGGGAAAATAGAGTGACCTGTGCCTGTCCCGACACCAAGAGCTTGTCTCTCGTTGGTTCCCCGTCTTCCCGTAAATCCTCAGGACAAATTGCAACCTGTACAGAACAGGAGGTTAAAGGTGCTGATGCTCCAAGTAGGGAGATTGCTAGTAAAGGGGCTGGAATGGCGAACCCGGGCACAAGGAGATGAGAAATGAGGTGCGTTTTAGAAACCTTTCCCTATCACACGGTGTACCATCTTCTGGGTTTCTCATGCATGTTTTCGATGTAGGAAGATGCCCTTGAACCTGGAGATTTGGGAACCATGCGATGGGTTCCATGCAGTATTACTTTAAACGGTCTGCGTTTGCACACCCAACCTCACCAAACCTCTCAGCCCCAAGAGTGTCCACCCTTATGTCTCATCCAGCTGTGGGTCTAGATATGGTCAATCCAGGTTGCATCACAGCCCCTGAACTCATTGTGTAAGAATTTCTATCTCTTTCACTGTCGTTGTTTCATGGGTTTTTCAAAGTAATTTATTTTCATAATGGGGTTTAGCTGCTTTTCACTGCTGTGTTTATGCCGCTTTACACCCACTTGACACACTAACAGAGAGATATCAATACATAGGTTTTAAGATTATTACTAGTCAGGTATATACTTGTGCGGTGAATAGGGCGTGTTGAGTACAGTTCTCTGAGCAAGGAGTAGGTCTTGTCTACTACATATTGGGTTTATGGAACGGTATCTGAGCTAATTTGATACCCTTGTTTTATGTATCACCCCACCTCACCTTTCCCGTTAAGCAGCCATAGTCTGTTTTCTGCATGTGTGACTCTGTTCTGTTCTGTAATTCAGTTCAAGTGTAACGGTTTTTACATTCCCTCTAAAAGTGATACCTTATGAGAAGTGTCCTTTTCTGTGTGACTTATTTCTCTTAGAATCGTCGTACCTAAATCCACTCATCATGCTGCTACTAACCTTATGACATTGATTTCATGGCTGAGTGATATTCCATTGTACATAAGGACAACAACTTCTTTATCCATTTTTCTCTTTCCTTGGATATTGAAGGTGGAATGAAGTGGAGGTCCTTGTCAACAGAGCAGCCCTAAACTTTGGGGTGCTTGTGTCTTGCTGATTTTTCATTTTCCCAATTTATACCCCCATGAGTGGAAGTGCCCTATGCTCTCTAAGCTGTGTTTTTCAGATGTTACAGGACACACCGTACACTTCTCCAGAGTGGCTGTTGGCAATTTACATCCCGCCCATCAGTGTAGCAAGGCTCTCATTTCTCCATGGCCTATCCTGCATTTCTGGTTTTGACACTTTTTTCAGCATGGCCCTTTTGACCGATGGGAAGCGAGACTTCTTTGTAGCGCTGATTTGCCTTTCCAGGTTGCTTGGTTGGCCAAAAAGGGCGTATGCGTTTTTTCCTGAATATATTCAGGAAAAAACGCATACGCCCTTTTTTGCCAAGGGCATCATTGTCAACATTTTGCTGCTTTTCATGTGCTTTAAAGGCGATTTGAATCTACCTCCTGAAATCTGTTTCCTGCAATTCTGCCTTGATTTCAAATCCTCTTCTTTGCCTTCCCTCAATATATTTGTGGACGAGAGTTATCATTTATAACTCTGCAGGTTTGTGAATTGCAGTGCCCTGAACCTCCATTTTACAACTCGCTTTTTTGGGAGCTGGCCGCAAAAGCGCAGGATGGCTTCAGGCCCTGTTCTGGTTCCGGGGGGCAGGCTGAGCCTGTGGTTAATTCTTCTTCCTGATGGGAAAATAGAGTGACCTGTGCCTGTCCGAACACCAAGAGCTAGTCTCTCGTTGGTTCCCCGTCTTCCCGTTCATCCTCAGGACAAATTGCAACCTGTACGGAACAGGAGGTTAAAGGTGCTGATGCTCCAAGTAGGGAGATTGCTAGTAAAGCGGCTGGAATGGCGAACCCGGGCACAAGGAGATGAGAAATGAGGTGCGTTTTAGAAACCTTTCCCCATCACACGGTGTACTATCTTCTGGGTTTCTCATGCATGTTTTCGATGTAGGAAGATGCCCTTGAAGCTGGAGATTTGGGACCCATGCAATGGGTACCACGCAGTATTACTTTAAAGGGTCTGCGTTTGCTCACCCAACCTCACCAAACCTCTCAGCCCCAAGAGTGTCCACCCTTATGTCTCATCCAACTGTGGGTCTAGATATGGTCAATCCAGGTTGCATCACAGCCCCTGAACGCATTGTGTAAGAATTTCTCTCTCTTTCACTGTCGTTGTTTCATGGGTTTTTCAAAGTAATTTATTTTCATAATGCGGTTTAGCTGCTTTTCACGGCTGTGTTTATGCCGCTTTACACCCACTTGACACACTAACAGAGAGATATCAATACATAGGTTTTAAGATTATTACTAGTCAGATATATTCTTGTGCGGTGAATAGGGCGTGTTGAGTACAGTTCTCTGAGCAAGGAGTAGGTCTTGTCTACTACATATTGGGTTTATGGAACGGTATCTGAGCTAATTTGATACCCTTGTTTTATGTATCACCCCACCTCACCTTTCCCGTTAAGCAGCCATAGTGTGTTTTCTGCATGTGTGACTCTGTTCTGTTTTGTAATTCAGTTCAAGTGTAACGGTTTTTACATTCCCTCTATAAGTGATACCTTATGAGAAGTGTCCTTTTCTGTGTGACTTATTTCACTTAGAATCGTCGTACCTAAATCCACTCATCATGCTGCTACTAACCTTATGACATTGATTTCATGGCTGAGTGATATTCCATTGTACATAAGGACCACAACTTCTTTATCCATTTTTCTCTTTCCTGGGATATTGAAGGTGGAATGAAGTGGAGGTCCTTGTCAACAGAGCAGCCCTCACCTTTGGGGTGCTTGTGTCTTGCTGATTTTTCATTTTCCCAATTTATACCCCCATGAGTGGAAGTGCCCTATGCTCTCTAAGCTGTGTTTTTCAGATGTTTCAGGACACACCGTACACTTCTCCAGAGTGGCTGTTGGCAATTTACATCCCGCCCATCAGTGTAACAAGGCTCCCATTTCTCCATGGCCTGTCCTGCATTTCTGGTTTTGACACTTTTTTCAGCATGGCCCTTTTGACCGATGGGAAGCGAGACTTCTCTGTAGCGCTGATTTGCCTTTCCAGGTTGCTTGGTTGGCCAAAAAGGGCGTATGCGTTTTTTCCTGAATATATTCAGGAAAAAACGCATACGCCCTTTTTGGCCAAGGGCATCATTGTCAACGTTTTGCCGCGTTTCATGTGCTTTAAAGGCGATTCGTATCTACCTCCTGAAATCTGTTTCGTGCAATTCTGCCTTGATTTCAAATCCTCTTCTTTGCCTTCCCTCAATATATTTGTGGACGAGAGTTATCATTTATAACTCTGCAGGTTTGTGAATTGCAGTGCCCTGAACCTCCATTTTACAACTCGCTTTTTTGGGAGCTGGCCGCAAAAGCGCAGGATGGCTTCAGGCCCTGTTCCGGTTCCGGGGGGCAGGCTGAGCCTGTGGTTAATTCTTCTTCCTGATGGGAAAATAGAGTGACCTGTGCCTGTCCCGACACCAAGAGCTTGTCTCTCGTTGGTTCCCCGTCTTCCCGTAAATCCTCAGGACAAATTAAAACCTGTACAGAACAGGAGGTTAAAGGTGCTGATGCTCCAAGTAGGGAGATTGCTAGTAAAGCGGCTGGAATGGCGAACCCGGGCACAAGGAGATGAGAAATGAGGTGCGTTTTAGAAACCTTTCCCCATCACACGGTGTACCATCTTCTGGGTTTCGCATGCATGTTTTCAATGTAGGAAGATGCCCTTGAACCTGGAGATTTGGGACCCATGCGATGGGTACCACGCAGTATTACTTTAAAGGGTCTGCGTTTGCTCACCCAACCTCACCAAACCTCTCAGCCCCAAGAGTGTCCACCCTTATGTCTCATCCAGCTGTGGGTCTAGATATGGTCAATCCAGGTTGCATCACAGCCCCTGAACTCATTGTGTAAGAATTTCTCTCTCTTTCACTGTCGTTGTTTCATGGGTTTCTCAAAGTAATTTATTTTCATAATGGGGTTCAGCTGCTTTTCACTGCTGTGTTTATGCCGCTTTACACCCACTTGACAAACTAACAGAGAGATATCAATACATAGGTTTTAAGATTATTACTAGTCAGGTATATAATTGTGCGGTGAATAGGGCGTGTTGAGTCCAGTTCTCTGAGCAAGGAGTAGGTCTTGTCTACTACATATTGGGTTTATGGAACGGTATCTGAGCTAATTTGATACCCTTGTTTTATGTATCACCCCACCTCACCTTTCCCGTTAAGCAGCCATAGTCTGTTTTCTGCATGTGTGACTCTGTTCTCTTCTGTAATTCAGTTCAAGTGTAACGGTTTTTACATTCCCTCTAAAAGTGATACCTTATGAGAAGTGTCCTTTTCTGTGTGACTTATTTCTCTTAGAATCGTCGTACCTAAATCCACTCATCATGCTGCTACTAACCTTATGACATTGATTTCATGGCTGAGTGATATTCCATTGTACATAAGGACCACAACTTCTTTATCCATTTTTCTCTTTCCTGGGATATTGAAGGTGGAATGAAGTGGAGGTCCTTGTCAACAGAGCAGCCCTCACTTTTGGGGTGCTTGTGTCTTGCTGATTTTTCATTTTCCCAATTTATACCCCCATGAGTGGAAGTGCCCTATGCTCTCTAAGCTGTGTTTTTCAGATGTTTCAGGACACACCGTACACTTCTCCAGAGTGGCTGTTGGCAATTTACATCCCGCCCATCAGTGTAGCAAGGCTCCCATTTCTCCATGGCCTGTCCTGCATTTCTGGTTTTGACACTTTTTTCAGCATGGCCCTTTTGACCGATGGGAAGCGAGACTTCTTTGTAGCGCTGATTTGCCTTTCCAGGTTGCTTGGTTGGCCAAAAAGGGCGTATGCGTTTTTTCCTGAATATATTCAGGAAAAAACGCATACGCCCTTTTTGGCCAAGGGCATCATTGTCAACATTTTGCTGCTTTTCATGTGCTTTAAAGGCGATTTGAATCTACCTCCTGAAATCTGTTTCCTGCAATTCTGCCTTGATTTCAAATCCTCTTCTTTGCCTTCCCTCAATATATTTGTGGACGAGAGTTATCATTTATAACTCTGCAGGTTTGTGAATTGCAGTGCCCTGAACCTCCATTTTACAACTCGCTTTTTTGGGAGCTGGCCGCAAAAGCGCAGGATGGCTTCAGGCCCTGTTCTGGTTCGGGGGGGCAGGCTGAGCCTGTGGTTAATTCTTCTTCCTGATGGGAAAATAGAGTGACCTGTGCCTGTCCCAACACCAAGAGCTAGTCTCTCGTTGGTTCCCCGTCTTCCCGTTCATCCTCAGGACAAATTGCAACCTGTACGGAACAGGAGGTTAAAGGTGCTGATGCTCCAAGTAGGGAGATTGCTAGTAAAGCGGCTGGAATGGCGAACCCGGGCACAAGGAGATGAGAAATGAGGTGCGTTTTAGAAACCTTTCCCCATCACACGGTGTACTATCTTCTGGGTTTCTCATGCATGTTTTCGATGTAGGAAGATGCCCTTGAAGCTGGAGATTTGGGACCCATGCGATGGGTACCACGCAGTATTACTTTAAAGGGTCTGCGTTTGCTCACCCAACCTCACCAAACCTCTCAGCCCCAAGAGTGTCCACCCTTATGTCTCATCCAGCTGTGGGTCTAGATATGGTCAATCCAGGTTGCATCACAGCCCCTGAACGCATTGTGTAAGAATTTCTCTCTCTTTCACTGTCGTTGTTTCATGGGTTTTTCAAAGTAATTTATTTTCATAATGCGGTTTAGCTGCTTTTCACGGCTGTGTTTATGCCGCTTTACACCCACTTGACACACTAACAGAGAGATATCAATACATAGGTTTTAAGATTATTACTAGTCAGATATATTCTTGTGCGGTGAATAGGGCGTGTTGAGTACAGTTCTCTGAGCAAGGAGTAGGTCTTGTCTACTACATATTGGGTTTATGGAACGGTATCTGAGCTAATTTGATACCCTTGTTTTATGTATCACCCCACCTCACCTTTCCCGTTAAGCAGCCATAGTCTGTTTTCTGCATGTGTGACTCTGTTCTGTTTTGTAATTCAGTTCAAGTGTAACGGTTTTTACATTCCCTCTAAAAGTGATACCTTATGAGAAGTGTCCTTTTCTGTGTGACTTATTTCTCTTAGAATCGTCGTACCTAAATCCACTCATCATGCTGCTACTAACCTTATGACATTGATTTCATGGCTGAGTGATATTCCATTGTACATAAGGACAACAACTTCTTTATCCATTTTTCTCTTTCCTTGGATATTGAAGGTGGAATGAAGTGGAGGTCCTTGTCAACAGAGCAGCCCTAAACTTTGGGGTGCTTGTGTCTTGCTGATTTTTCATTTTCCCAATTTATACCCCCATGAGTGGAAGTGCCCTATGCTCTCTAAGCTGTGTTTTTCAGATGTTACAGGACACACCGTACACTTCTCCAGAGTGGCTGTTGGCAATTTACATCCCGCCCATCAGTGTAGCAAGGCTCTCATTTCTCCGTGGCCTGTCCTGCATTTCTGGTTTTGACACTTTTTTCAGCATGGCCCTTTTGACCGATGGGAAGCGAGACTTCTTTGTAGCGCTGATTTGCCTTTCCAGGTTGCTTGGTTGGCCAAAAAGGGCGTATGCGTTTTTTCCTGAATATATTCAGGAAAAAACGCATACGCCCTTTTTGGCCAAGGGCATCATTGTCAACATTTTGCTGCTTTTCATGTGCTTTAAAGGCGATTTGAATCTACCTCCTGAAATCTGTTTCCTGCAATTCTGCCTTGATTTCAAATCCTCTTCTTTGCCTTCCCTCAATATATTTGTGGACGAGAGTTATCATTTATAACTCTGCAGGTTTGTGAATTGCAGTGCCCTGAACCTCCATTTTACAACTCGCTTTTTTGGGAGCTGGCCGCAAAAGCGCAGGATGGCTTCAGGCCCTGTTCTGGTTCCGGGGGGCAGGCTGAGCCTGTGGTTAATTCTTCTTCCTGATGGGAAAATAGAGTGACCTGTGCCTGTCCCAACACCAAGAGCTAGTCTCTCGTTGGTTCCCCGTCTTCCCGTTCATCCTCAGGACAAATTGCAACCTGTACGGAACAGGAGGTTAAAGGTGCTGATGCTCCAAGTAGGGAGATTGCTAGTAAAGCGGCTGGAATGGCGAACCCGGGCACAAGGAGATGAGAAATGAGGTGCGTTTTAGAAACCTTTCCCCATCACACGGTGTACTATCTTCTGGGTTTCTCATGCATGTTTTCGATGTAGGAAGATGCCCTTGAAGCTGGAGATTTGGGACCCATGCGATGGGTACCACGCAGTATTACTTTAAAGGGTCTGCGTTTGCTCACCCAACCTCACCAAACCTCTCAGCCCCAAGAGTGTCCACCCTTATGTCTCATCCAGCTGTGGGTCTAGATATGGTCAATCCAGGTTGCATCACAGCCCCTGAACGCATTGTGTAAGAATTTCTCTCTCTTTCACTGTCGTTGTTTCATGGGTTTTTCAAAGTAATTTATTTTCATAATGCAGTTTAGCTGCTTTTCACGGCTGTGTTTATGCCGCTTTACACCCACTTGACACACTAACAGAGAGATATCAATACATAGGTTTTAAGATTATTACTAGTCAGATATATTCTTGTGCGGTGAATAGGGCGTGTTGAGTACAGTTCTCTGAGCAAGGAGTAGGTCTTGTCTACTACATATTGGGTTTATGGAACGGTATCTGAGCTAATTTGATACCCTTGTTTTATGTATCACCCCACCTCACCTTTCCCGTTAAGCAGCCATAGTGTGTTTTCTGCATGTGTGACTCTGTTCTGTTTTGTAATTCAGTTCAAGTGTAACGGTTTTTACATTCCCTCTATAAGTGATACCTTATGAGAAGTGTCCTTTTCTGTGTGACTTATTTCACTTAGAATCGTCGTACCTAAATCCACTCATCATGCTGCTACTAACCTTATGACATTGATTTCATGGCTGAGTGATATTCCATTGTACATAAGGACCACAACTTCTTTATCCATTTTTCTCTTTCCTGGGATATTTAAGGTGGAATGAAGTGGAGGTCCTTGTCAACAGAGCAGCCCTCAACTTTGGGGTGCTTGTGTCTTGCTGATTTTTCATTTTCCCAATTTATACCCCCATGAGTGGAAGTGCCCTATGCTCTCTAAGCTGTTTTTCAGATGTTTCAGGACACACCGTACACTTCTCTAGAGTGGCTGTTGGCAATTTACATCCCGCCCATCAGTGTAGCAAGGCTCCCAATTCTCCATGGCCTGTCCTGCATTTCTGGTTTTGACACTTTTTTCAGCATGGCCCTTTTGACCGATGGGAAGCGAGACTTCTCTGTAGCGCTGATTTGCCTTTCCAGGTTGCTTGGTTGGCCAAAAAGGGCGTTTGCGTTTTTTCCTGAATATATTCAGGAAAAAACGCATACGCCCTTTTTGGCCAAGGGCATCACTTTCAACGTTTTGCCGCTTTTCATGTGCTTTAAAGGCGATTCGTATCTACCTCCTGAAATCTGTTTCGTGCAATTCTGCCTTGAATTCAAATCCTCTTCTTTGCCTTCCCTCAATATATTTGTGGACGAGAGTTATCATTTATAACTCTGCAGGTTTGTGAATTGCAGTGCCCTGAACCTCCATTTTACAACTCGCTTTTTTGGGAGCTGGCCGCAAAAGCGCAGGATGGCTTCAGGCCCTGTTCTGGTTCCGGGGGGCAGGCTGAGCCTGTGGTTAATTCTTCTTCCTGATGGGAAAATAGAGTGACCTGTGCCTGTCCCGACACCAAGAGCTAGTCTCTCGTTGGTTCCCCGTCTTCCCGTTCATCCTCAGGACAAATTGCAACCTGTACGGAACAGGAGGTTAAAGGTGCTGATGCTCCAAGTAGGGAGATTGCTAGTAAAGCGGCTGGAATGGCGAACCCGGGCACAAGGAGATGAGAAATGAGGTGCGTTTTAGAAACCTTTCCCCATCATACGGTGTACCATCTTCTGGGTTTCTCATGCATGTTTTCGATGTAGGAAGATGCCCTTGAACCTGGAGATTTGGGACCCATGCAATGGGTACCACGCAGTATTACTTTAAAGGGTCTGCGTTTGCTCACCCAACCTCACCAAACCTCTCAGCCCCAAGAGTGTCCACCCTTATGTCTCATCCAGCTGTGGGTCTAGATATGGTCAATCCAGGTTGCATCACAGCCCCTGAACTCATTGTGTAAGAATTTCTATCTCTTTCACTGTCGTTGTTTCATGGGTTTTTCAAAGTAATTTATTTTCATAATGGGGTTTAGCTGCTTTTCACGGCTGTGTTTCTGCCGCTTTACACCCACTTGACACACTAACAGAGAGATATCAATACATAGGTTTTAAGATTATTACTAGTCAGATATATTCTTGTGCGGTGAATAGGGCGTGTTGAGTCCAGTTCTCTGAGCAAGGAGTAGGTCTTGTCTACTACATATTGGGTTTATGGAACGGTATCTGAGCTAATTTGATACCCTTGTTTTATGTATCACCCCACCTCACCTTTCCCATTAAGCAGCCATAGTGTGTTTTCTGCATGTGTGACTCTGTTCTGTTTTGTAATTCAGTTCAAGTGTAACGGTTTTTACATTCCCTCTATCAGTGATACCTTATGAGAAGTGTCCTTTCCTGTGTGACTTATTTCACTTAGAATCGTCGTACCTAAATCCACTCATCATGCTGCTACTAACCTTATGACATTGATTTCATGGCTGAGTGATATTCCATTGTACATAAGGACCACAACTTCTTTATCCATTTTTCTCTTTCCTGGGATATTGAAGGTGGAATGAAGTGGAGGTCCTTGTCAACAGAGCAGCCCTCACCTTTGGGGTGCTTGTGTCTTGCTGATTTTTCATTTTCCCAATTTATACCCCCATGAGTGGAAGTGCCCTATGCTCTCTAAGCTGTGTTTTTCAGATGTTTCAGGACACACCGTACACTTCTCCAGAGTGGCTGTTGGCAATTTACATCCCGCCCATCAGTGTAGCAAGGCTCCCATTTCTCCATGGCCTGTCCTGCATTTCTGGTTTTGACACTTTTTTCAGCATGGCCCTTTTGACCGATGGGAAGCGAGACTTCTCTGTAGCGCTGATTTGCCTTTCCAGGTTGCTTGGTTGGCCAAAAAGGGCGTATGCGTTTTTTCCTGAATATATTCAGGAAAAAACGCATACGCCCTTTTTGGCCAAGGGTATCATTGTCAACGTTTTGCCGCTTTTCATGTGCTTTAAAGGCGATTCGTATCTACCTCCTGAAATCTGTTTCGTGCAATTCTGCCTTGATTTCAAATCCTCTTCTTTGCCTTCCCTCAATATATTTGTGGACGAGAGTTATCATTTATAACTCTGCAGGTTTGTGAATTGCAGTGCCCTGAACCTCCATTTTACAACTCGCTTTTTTGGGAGCTGGCCGCAAAAGCGCAGGATGGCTTCAGGCCCTGTTCTGGTTCCGGGGGGCAGGCTGAGCCTGTGGTTAATTCTTCTTCCTGATGGGAAAATAGAGTGACCTGTGCCTGTCCCGACACCAAGAGCTTGTCTCTCGTTGGTTCCCCGTCTTCCCGTAAATCCTCAGGACAAATTAAAACCTGTACAGAACAGGAGGTTAAAGGTGCTGATGCTCCAAGTAGGGAGATTGCTAGTAAAGCGGCTGGAATGGCGAACCCGGGCACAAGGAGATGAGAAATGAGGTGCGTTTTAGAAACCTTTCCCTATCACACGGTGTACCATCTTCTGGGTTTCGCATGCATGTTTTCAATGTAGGAAGATGCCCTTGAACCTGGAGATTTGGGACCCATGCGATGGGTACCACGCAGTATTACTTTAAAGGGTCTGCGTTTGCTCACCCAACCTCACCAAACCTCTCAGCCCCAAGAGTGTCCACCCTTATGTCTCATCCAGCTGTGGGTCTAGATATGGTCAATCCAGGTTGCATCACAGCCCCTGAACTCATTGTGTAAGAATTTCTCTCTCTTTCACTGTCGTTGTTTCATGGGTTTCTCAAAGTAATTTATTTTCATAATGGGGTTCAGCTGCTTTTCACTGCTGTGTTTATGCCGCTTTACACCCACTTGACACACTAACAGAGAGATATCAATACATAGGTTTTAAGATTATTACTAGTCAGGTATATAATTGTGCGGTGAATAGGGCGTGTTGAGTCCAGTTCTCTGAGCAAGGAGTAGGTCTTGTCTACTACATATTGGGTTTATGGAACGGTATCTGAGCTAATTTGATACCCTTGTTTTATGTATCACCCCAACTCACCTTTCCCGTTAAGCAGCCATAGTCTGTTTTCTGCATGTGTGACTCTGTTCTCTTCTGTAATTCAGTTCAAGTGTAACGGTTTTTACATTCCCTCTAAAAGTGATACCTCATGAGAAGTGTCCTTTTCTGTGTGACTTATTTCTCTTAGAATCGTCGTACCTAAATCCACTCATCATGCTGCTACTAACCTTATGACATTGATTTCATGGCTGAGTGATATTCCATTGTACATAAGGACCACAACTTCTTTATCCATTTTTCTCTTTCCTGGGATATTGAAGGTGGAATGAAGTGGAGGTCCTTGTCAACAGAGCAGCCCTCAACTTTGGGGTGCTTGTGTCTTGCTGATTTTTCATTTTCCCAATTTATACCCCCATGAGTGGAAGTGCCCTATGCTCTCTAAGCTGTGTTTTTCAGATGTTTCAGGACACACCGTACACTTCTCCAGAGTGGCTGTTGGCAATTTACATCCCGCCCATCAGTGTAGCAAGGCTCCCATTTCTCCATGGCCTGTCCTGCATTTCTGGTTTTGACACTTTTTTCAGCATGGCCCTTTTGACCGATGGGAAGCGAGACTTCACTGTAGCGCTGATTTGCCTTTCCAGGTTGCTTGGTTGGCCAAAAAGGGCGTATGCGTTTTTTCCTGAATATATTCAGGAAAAAACGCATACGCCCTTTTTGGCCAAGGGCATCATTGTCAACGTTTTGCCGCTTTTCATGTGCTTTAAAGGCGATTCGTATCTACCTCCTGAAATCTGTTTCGTGCAATTCTGCCTTGATTTCAAATCCTCTTCTTTGCCTTCCCTCAATATATTTGTGGACGAGAGTTATCATTTATAACTCTGCAGGTTTGTGAATTGCAGTGCCCTGAACCTCCATTTTACAACTCGCATTTTTGGGAGCTGGCCGCAAAAGCGCAGGATGGCTTCAGGCCCTGTTCTGGTTCCGGGGGGCAGGCTGAGCCTGTGGTTAATTCTTCTTCCTGATGGGAAAATAGAGTGACCTGTGCCTGTCCCGACACCAAGAGCTTGTCTCTCGTTGGTTCCCCGTCTTCCCGTAAATCCTCAGGACAAATTGCAACCTGTACAGAACAGGAGGTTAAAGGTGCTGATGCTCCAAGTAGGGAGATTGCTAGTAAAGCGGCTGGAATGGCGAACCCGGGCACAAGGAGATGAGAAATGAGGTGCGTTTTAGAAACCTTTCCCTATCACTCGGTGTACCATCTTCTGGGTTTCTCATGCATGTTTTCGATGTAAGAAGATGCCCTTGAACCTGGAGATTTGGGAACCATGCGATGGGTACCACGCAGTATTACTTTAAAGGGTCTGCGTTTGCTCACCCAACCTCACCAAAACTCTCAGCCCCAAGAGTGTCCACCCTTATGTCTCATCCAGCTGTGGGTCTAGATATGGTCAATCCAGGTTGCATCACAGCCCCTGAACGCATTGTGTAAGAATTTCTCTCTCTTTCACTGTCGTTGTTTCATGGGTTTTTCAAAGTAATTTATTTTCATAATGGGGTTTAGCTGCTTTTCACGGCTGTGTTTATGCCGCTTTACACCCACTTGACACACTAACAGAGAGATATCAATACATAGGTTTTAAGATTATTACTAGTCAGGTATATTCTTGTGCGGTGAATAGGGCGTGTTGAGTCCAGTTCTCTGAGCAAGGAGTAGGTCTTGTCTACAACATATTGGGTTTATGGAACGGTATCTGAGCTAATTTGATACCCTTGTTTTATGTATCACCCCACCTCACCTTTCCCGTTAAGCAGCCATAGTCTGTTTTCTGCATGTGTGACTCTGTTCTGTTTTGTAATTCAGTTCAAGTGTAACGGTTTTTACGTTCCCTATATCAGTGATACCTTATGAGAAGTGTCCTTTTCTGTGTGACTTATTTCACTTAGAATCGTCGTACCTAAATCCACTCATCATGCTGCTACTAACCTTATGACATTGATTTCATGGCTGAGTGATATTCCATTGTACATAAGGACCACAACTTCTTTATCCATTTTTCTCTTTCCTGGGATATTGAAGGTGGAATGAAGTGGAGGTCCTTGTCAACAGAGCAGCCCTCAACTTTGGGGTGCTTGTGTCTTGCTGATTTTTCATTTTCCCAATTTATACCCCCATGAGTGGAAGTGCCATATGCTCTCTAAGCTGTTTTTCAGATGTTTCAGGACACACCGTACACTTCTCTAGAGTGGCTGTTGGCAATTTACATCCCGCCCATCAGTGTAGCAAGGCTCCCATTTCTCCAAGGCCTGTCCTGCATTTCTGGTTTTGACACTTTTTTCAGCATGGCCCTTTTGACCGATGGGAAGCGAGACTTCTCTGTAGCGCTGATTTGCCTTTCCAGGTTGCTTGGTTGGCCAAAAAGGGCGTATGCGTTTTTTCCTGAATATATTCAGGAAAAAACGCATACGCCCTTTTTGGCCAAGGGCATCATTGTCAACGTTTTGCCGCTTTTCATGTGCTTTAAAGGCGATTCGTATCTACCTCCTGAAATCTGTTTCGTGCAATTCTGCCTTGATTTCAAATCCTCTTCTTTGCCTTCCCTCAATATATTTGTGGACGAGAGTTATCATTTATAACTCTGCAGGTTTGTTAATTGCAGTGCCCTGAACCTCCATTTTACAACTCGCTTTTTTGGGAGCTGGCCGCAAAAGCGCAGGATGGCTTCAGGCCCTGTTCTGGTTCCGGGGGGCAGGCTGAGCCTGTGGTTAATTCTTCTTCCTGATGGGAAAATAGAGTGACCTGTGCCTGTCCCAACACCAAGAGCTAGTCTCTCATTGGTTCCACGTCTTCCCGTTCATCCTCAGGACAAATAGCAACCTGTACGGAACAGGAGGTTAAAGGTGCTGATGCTCCAAGTAGGGAGATTGCTAGTAGAGCGGCTGGAATGGCGAACCCGGGCACAAGGAGATGAGAAATGAGGTGCGTTTTAGAAACCTTTCCCCATCACTCGGTGTACCATCTTCTGGGTTTCTCATGCATGTTTTCGATGTAAGAAGATGCCCTTGAACCTGGAGATTTGGGACCCATGCGATGGGTACCACGCAGTATTACTTTAAAGGGTCTGCGTTTTCTCACCCAACCTCACCAAACCTCTCAGCCCCAAGAGTGTCCACCCTTATGTCTCATCCAGCTGTGGGTCTAGATATGGTCAATCCAGGTTGCATCACAGCCCCTGAACTCATTGTGTAAGAATTTCTATCTCTTTCACTGTCGTTGTTTCATGGGTTTTTCAAAGTAATTTATTTTCATAATGGGGTTTAGCTGCTTTTCACGGCTGTGTTTATGCCGCTTTACACCCACTTGACACACTAACAGAGAGATATCAATACATAGGTTTTAAGATTATTACTAGTCAGGTATATTCTTGTGCGGTGAATAGGGCGTGTTGAGTCCAGTTCTCTGAGGAAGGAGTAGGTCTTGTCTACAACATATTGGGTTTATGGAACGGTATTTGAGCTAATTTGATACCCTTGTTTTATGTATCACCCCACCTCACCTTTCCCGTTAAGCAGCCATAGTCTGTTTTCTGCATGTGTGACTCTGTTCTGTTTTGTAATTCAGTTCAAGTGTAACGGTTTTTACATTCCCTCTAAAAGTGATACCTTATGAGAAGTGTCCTTTTCTGTGTGACTTATTTCACTTAGAATCGTCGTACCTAAATCCACTCATCATGCTGCTACTAACCTTATGACATTGATTTCATGGCTGAGTGATATTCCATTGTACATAAGGACCACAACTTCTTTATCCATTTTTCTCTTTCCTTGGATATTTAAGGTGGAATGAAGTGGAGGTCCTTGTCAACAGAGCAGCCCTAAACTTTGGGGTGCTTGTGTCTTGCTGATTTTTCATTTTCCCAATTTATACCCCCATGAGTGGAAGTGCCCTATGCTCTCTAAGCTGTGTTTTTCACATGTTTCAAGACACACCGTACACTTCTCCAGAGTGGCTGTTGGCAATTTACATCCCGCCCATCAGTGTAGCAAGGCTCTCATTTCTCCATGGCCTGTCCTGCATTTCTGGTTTTGACACTTTTTTCAGCATGGCCCTTTTGACTGATGGGAAGCGAGACTTCTTTGTAGCGCTGATTTGCCTTTCCAGGTTGCTTGGTTGGCCAAAAAGGGCGTATGCGTTTTTTCCTGAATATATTCAGGAAAAAACGCATACGCCCTTTTTGGCCAAGGGCATCATTGTCAACGTTTTGCCGCTTTTCATGTGCTTTAAAGGCGATTTGAATCTACCTCCTGAAATCTGTTTCCTGCAATTCTGCCTTGATTTCAAATCCTCTTCTTTGCCTTCCCTCAATATATTTGTGGACGAGAGTTATCATTTATAACTCTGCAGGTTTGTGAATTGCAGTGCCCTGAACCTCCATTTTACAACTCGCTTTTTTGGGAGCTGGCCGCAAAAGCGCAGGATGGCTTCAGGACCTGTTCTGGTTCTGGGGGGCAGGCTGAGCCTGTGGTTAATTCTTCTTCCTGATGGGAAAATAGAGAGACCTGTGCCTGTCCCAACACCAAGAACTAGTCTCTCGTTGGTTCCCCGTCTTCCCGTTCATCCTCAGGACAAATTGCAACCTGTACGGAACAGGAGGTTAAAGGTGCTGATGCTCCAAGTAGGGAGATTGCTAGTAAAGCGGCTGGAATGGCGAACCCGGGCACAAGGAGATGAGAAATGAGGTGCGTTTTAGAAACCTTTCCCCATCACACGGTGTACTATCTTCTGGGTTTCTCATGCATGTTTTCGATGTAGGAAGATGCCCTTGAAGCTGGAGATTTGGGACCCATGCAATGGGTACCACGCAGTATTACTTTAAAGGGTCTGCGTTTGCTCACCCAACCTCACCAAACCTCTCAGCCCCAAGAGTGTCCACCCTTATGTCTCATCCAGCTGTGCGTCTAGATATGGTCAATCCAGGTTGCATCACAGCCCCTGAACGCATTGTGTAAGAATTTCTCTCTCTTTCACTGTCGTTGTTTCATGGGTTTTTCAAAGTAATTTATTTTCATAATGCGGTTTAGCTGCTTTTCACGGCTCTGTTTATGCCGCTTTACACCCACTTGACACACTAACAGAGAGATATCAATACATAGGTTTTAAGATTATTACTAGTCAGATATATTCTTGTGCGGTGAATAGGGCGTGTTGAGTACAGTTCTCTGAGCAAGGAGTAGGTCTTGTCTACTACATATTGGGTTTATGGAACGGTATCTGAGCTAATTTGATACCCTTGTTTTATGTATCACCCCACCTCACCTTTCCCGTTAAGCAGCCATAGTGTGTTTTCTGCATGTGTGACTCTGTTCTGTTTTGTAATTCAGTTCAAGTGTAACGGTTTTTACATTCCCTCTATAAGTGATACCTTATGAGAAGTGTCCTTTTCTGTGTGACTTATTTCACTTAGAATCGTCGTACCTAAATCCACTCATCATGCTGCTACTAACCTTATGACATTGATTTCATGGCTGAGTGATATTCCATTGTACATAAGGACCACAACTTCTTTATCCATTTTTCTCTTTCCTGGGATATTTAAGGTGGAATGAAGTGGAGGTCCTTGTCAACAGAGCAGCCCTCAACTTTGGGGTGCTTGTGTCTTGCTGATTTTTAATTTTCCCAATTTATACCCCCATGAGTGGAAGTGCCCTATGCTCTCTAAGCTGTTTTTCAGATGTTTCAGGACACACCGTACACTTCTCTAGAGTGGCTGTTGGCAATTTACATCCCGCCCATCAGTGTAGCAAGGCTCCCATTTCTCCATGGCCTGTCCTGCATTTCTGGTTTTGACACTTTTTTCAGCATGGCCCTTTTGACCGATGGGAAGCGAGACTTCTCTGTAGCGCTGATTTGCCTTTCCAGGTTGCTTGGTTGGCCAAAAAGGGCGTATGCGTTTTTTCCTGAATATATTCAGGAAAAAACGCATACGCCCTTTTTGGCCAAGGGCATCATTGTCAACGTTTTGCCGCTTTTCATGTGCTTTAAAGGCGATTCGTATCTACCTCCTGAAATCTGTTTCGTGCAATTCTGCCTTGAATTCAAATCCTCTTCTTTGCCTTCCCTCAATATATTTGTGGACGAGAGTTATCATTTATAACTCTGCAGGTTTGTTAATTGCAGTGCCCTGAACCTCCATTTTACAACTCGCTTTTTTGGGAGCTGGCCGCAAAAGCGCAGGATGGCTTCAGGCCCTGTTCTGGTTCCGGGGGGCAGGCTGAGCCTGTGGTTAATTCTTCTTCCTGATGGGAAAATAGAGTGACCTGTGCCTGTCCCGACACCAAGAGCTAGTCTCTCGTTGGTTCCCCGTCTTCCCGTTCATCCTCAGGACAAATTGCAACCTGTACGGAACAGGAGGTTAAAGGTGCTGATGCTCCAAGTAGGGAGATTGCTAGTAAAGCGGCTGGAATGGCGAACCCGGGCACAAGGAGATGAGAAATGAGGTGCGTTTTAGAAACCTTTCCCCATCACACGGTGTACTATCTTCTGGGTTTCTCATGCATGTTTTCGATGTAGGAACATGCCCTTGAAGCTGGAGATTTGGGACCCATGCGATGGGTACCACGCAGTATTACTTTAAAGGGTCTGCGTTTGCTCACCCAACCTCACCAAACCTCTCAGCCCCAAGAGTGTCCACCCTTATGTCTCATCCAGCTGTGGGTCTAGATATGGTCAATCCAGGTTGCATCACAGCCCCTGAACGCATTGTGTAAGAATTTCTCTCTCTTTCACTGTCGTTGTTTCATGGGTTTTTCAAAGTAATTTATTTTCATAATGGGGTGTAGCTGCTTTTCACGGCTGTGTTTATGCCGCTTTACACCCACTTGACACACTAACAGAGAGATATCAATACATAGGTTTTAAGATTATTACTAGTCAGATATATTCTTGTGCGGTGAATAGGGCGTGTTGAGTACAGTTCTCTGAGCAAGGAGTAGGTCTTGTCTATTACATATTGGGTTTATGGAACGGTATCTGAGCTAATTTGATACCCTTGTTTTATGTATCACCCCACCTCACCTTTCCCGTTAAGCAGCCATAGTGTGTTTTCTGCATGTGTGACTCTGTTCTGTTTTGTAATTCAGTTCAAGTGTAACGGTTTTTACATTCCCTCTATAAGTGATACCTTATGAGAAGTGTCCTTTTCTGTGTGACTTATTTCACTTAGAATCGTCGTACCTAAATCCACTCATCATGCTGCTACTAACCTTATGACATTGATTTCATGGCTGAGTGATATTCCATTGTACATAAGGACCACAACTTCTTTATCCATTTTTCTCTTTCCTGGGATATTTTAGGTGGAATGAAGTGGAGGTCCTTGTCAACAGAGCAGCCCTCAACTTTGGGGTGCTTGTGTCTTGCTGATTTTTAATTTTCCCAATTTATACCCCCATGAGTGGAAGTGCCCTATGCTCTCTAAGCTGTTTTTCAGATGTTTCAGGACACACCGTACACTTCTCTAGAGTGGCTGTTGGCAATTTACATCCCGCCCATCAGTGTAGCAAGGCTCCCATTTCTCCATGGCCTGTCCTGCATTTCTGGTTTTGACACTTTTTTCAGCATGGCCCTTTTGACCGATGGGAAGCGAGACTTCTCTGTAGCGCTGATTTGCCTTTCCAGGTTGCTTGGTTGGCCAAAAAGGGCGTATGCATTTTTTCCTGAATATATTCAGGAAAAAACGCATACGCCCTTTTTGGCCAAGGGCATCATTGTCAACGTTTTGCCGCTTTTCATGTGCTTTAAAGGTGATTCGTATCTACCTCCTGAAATCTGTTTCGTGCAATTCTGCCTTGAATTCAAATCCTCTTCTTTGCCTTCCCTCAATATATTTGTGGACGAGAGTTATCATTTATAACTCTGCAGGTTTGTGAATTGCAGTGCCCTGAACCTCCATTTTACAACTCGCTTTTTTGGGAGCTGGCCGCAAAAGCGCAGGATGGCTTCAGGCCCTGTTCTGGTTCCGGGGGGCAGGCTGAGCCTGTGGTTAATTCTTCTTCCTGATGGGAAAATAGAGTGACCTGTGCCTGTCCCGACACCAAGAGCTAGTCTCTCGTTGGTTCCCCGTCTTCCCGTTCATCCTCAGGACAAATTGCAACCTGTACGGAACAGGAGGTTAAAGGTGCTGATGCTCCAAGTAGGGAGATTGCTAGTAAAGCGGCTGGAATGGCGAACCCGGGCACAAGGAGATGAGAAATGAGGTGCGTTTTAGAAACCTTTCCCCATCACACGGTGTACTATCTTCTGGGTTTCTCATGCATGTTTTCGATGTAGGAAGATGCCCTTGAAGCTGGAGATTTGGGACCCATGCGATGGGTACCACGAAGTATTACTTTAAAGGGTCTGCGTTTGCTCACCCAACCTCACCAAACCTCTCAGCCCCAAGAGTGTCCACCCTTATGTCTCATCCAGCTGTGGGTCTAGATATGGTCAATCCAGGTTGCATCACAGCCCCTGAACGCATTGTGTAAGAATTTCTCTCTCTTTCACTGTCGTTGTTTCATGGGTTTTTCAAAGTAATTTATTTTCATAATGGGGTTTAGCTGCTTTTCACGGCTGTGTTTATGCCGCTTTACACCCACTTGACACACTAACAGAGAGATATCAATACATAGGTTTTAAGATTATTACTAGTCAGATATATTCTTGTGCGGTGAATAGGGCGTGTTGAGTCCAGTTCTCTGAGCAAGGAGTAGGTCTTGTCTACTACATATTGGGTTTATGGAACGGTATCTGAGCTAATTTGATACCCTTGTTTTATGTATCACCCCACCTCACCTTTCCCGTTAAGCAGCCATAGTGTGTTTTCTGCATGTGTGACTCTGTTCTGTTTTGTAATTCAGTTCAAGTGTAACGGTTTTTACATTCCCTCTATCAGTGATACCTTATGAGAAGTGTCCTTTTCTGTGTGACTTATTTCACTTAGAATCGTTGTACCTAAATCCACTCATCATGCTGCTACTAACCTTATGACATTGATTTCATGGCTGAGTGATATTCCATTGTACATAAGGACCACAACTTCTTTATCCATTTTTCTCTTTCCTGGGATATTGAAGGTGGAATGAAGTGGAGGTCCTTGTCAACAGAGCAGCCCTCACCTTTGGGGTGCTTGTGTCTTGCTGATTTTTCATTTTCCCAATTTATACCCCCATGAGTTGAAGTGCCCTATGCTCTCTAAGCTGTGTTTTTCAGATGTTTCAGGACACACCGTACACTTCTCCAGAGTGGCTGTTGGCAATTTACATCCCGCCCATCAGTGTAGCAAGGCTCCCATTTCTCCATGGCTTGTCCTGCATTTCTGGTTTTGACACTTTTTTCAGCATGGCCCTTTTGACCGATGGGAAGCGAGACTTCTTTGTAGCGCTGATTTGCCTTTCCAGGTTGCTTGGTTGGCCAAAAAGGGCGTATGCGTTTTTTCCTGAATATATTCAGGAAAAAACGCATACGCCCTTTTTGGCCAAGGGCATCATTGTCAACATTTTGCTGCTTTTCATGTGCTTTAAAGGCGATTTGAATCTACCTCCTGAAATCTGTTTCCTGCAATTCTGCCTTGATTTCAAATCCTCTTCTTTGCCTTCCCTCAATATATTTGTGGACGAGAGTTATCATTTATAACTCTGCAGGTTTTTGAATTGCAGTGCCCTGAACCTCCATTTTACAACTCGCTTTTTTGGGAGCTGGCCGCAAAAGCGCAGGATGGCTTCAGGCCCTGTTCTGGTTCCGGGGGGCAGGCTGAGCCTGTGGTTAATTCTTCTTCCTGATGGGAAAATAGAGAGACCTGTGCCTGTCCCAACACCAAGAACTAGTCTCTCGTTGGTTCCCCGTCTTCCCGTTCATCCTCAGGACAAATTGCAACCTGTACGGAACAGGAGGTTAAAGGTGCTGATGCTCCAAGTAGGGAGATTGCTAGTAAAGTGGCTGGAATGGCGAACCCGGGCACAAGGAGATGAGAAATGAGGTGCGTTTTAGAAACCTTTCCCCATCACACGGTGTACTATCTTCTGGGTTTCTCATGCATGTTTTCGATGTAGGAAGATGCCCTTGAAGCTGGAGATTTGGGACCCATGCGATGGGTACCACGCAGTATTACTTTAAAGGGTCTGCGTTTGCTCACCTAACCTCACCAAACCTCTCAGCCCCAAGAGTGTCCACCCTTATGTCTCATCCAGCTGTGGGTCTAGATATGGTCAATCCAGATTGCATCACAGCCCCTGAACGCATTGTGTAAGAATTTCTCTCTCTTTCACTGTCGTTGTTTCATGGGTTTTTCAAAGTAATTTATTTTCATAATGGGGTTTAGCTGCTTTTCACGGCTGTGTTTATGCCGCTTTACACCCACTTGACACACTAACAGAGAGATATCAATACATAGGTTTTAAGATTATTACTAGTCAGATATATTCTTGTGCGATGAATAGGGCGTGTTGAGTCCAGTTCTCTGAGCAAGGAGTAGGTCTTGTCTAGTACATATTGGGTTTATGGAACGGTATCTGAGCTAATTTGATACCCTTGTTTTATGTATCACCCCACCTCACCTTTCCCGTTAAGCAGCCATAGTGTGTTTTCTGCATGTGTGACTCTCTTCTGTTTTGTAATTCAGTTCAAGTGTAACGGTTTTTACATTCCCTCTATCAGTGATACCTTATGAGAAGTGTCCTTTTCTGTGTGACTTATTTCACTTAGAATCGTCGTACCTAAATCCACTCATCATGCTGCTACTAACCTTATGACATTGATTTCATGGCTGAGTGATATTCCATTGTACATAAGGACCACAACTTCTTTATCCATTTTTCTCTGTCCTGGGATATTGAAGGTGGAATGAAGTGGAGGTCCTTGTCAACAGAGCAGCCCTCAACTTTGGGGTGCTTGTGTCTTGCTGATTTTTCATTTTCCCAATTTATACCCCCATGAGTGGAAGTGCCCTATGCTCTCTAAGCTGTGTTTTTCAGATGTTTCAGGACACACCGTACACTTCTCCAGAGTGGCTGTTGGCAATTTACATCCCGCCCATCAGTGTAGCAAGGCTCCCATTTCTCCATGGCCTGTCCTGCATTTCTGGTTTTGACACTTTTTTCAGCATGGCCCTTTTGACCGATGGGAAGCGAGACTTCACTGTAGCGCTGATTTGCCTTTCCAGGTTGCTTGGTTGGCCAAAAAGGGCGTATGCGTTTTTTCCTGAATATATTCAGGAAAAAACGCATACGCCCTTTTTGGCCAAGGGCATCATTGTCAACATTTTGCTGCTTTTCATGTGCTTTAAAGGCGATTTGAATCTACCTCCTGAAATCTGTTTCCTGCAATTCTGCCTTGATTTCAAATCCTCTTCTTTGCCTTCCCTCAATATATTTGTGGACGAGAGTTATCATTTATAACTCTGCAGGTTTTTGAATTGCAGTGCCCTGAACCTCCATTTTACAACTCGCTTTTTTGGGAGCTGGCCGCAAAAGCGCAGGATGGCTTCAGGCCCTGTTCTGGTTCCGGGGGGCAGGCTGAGCCTGTGGTTAATTCTTCTTCCTGATGGGAAAATAGAGAGACCTGTGCCTGTCCCAACACCAAGAACTAGTCTCTCGTTGGTTCCCCGTCTTCCCGTTCATCCTCAGGACAAATTGCAACCTGTACGGAACAGGAGGTTAAAGGTGCTGATGCTCCAAGTAGGGAGATTGCTAGTAAAGTGGCTGGAATGGCGAACCCGGGCACAAGGAGATGAGAAATGAGGTGCGTTTTAGAAACCTTTCCCCATCACACGGTGTACTATCTTCTGGGTTTCTCATGCATGTTTTCGATGTAGGAAGATGCCCTTGAAGCTGGAGATTTGGGACCCATGCGATGGGTACCACGCAGTATTACTTTAAAGGGTCTGCGTTTGCTCACCTAACCTCACCAAACCTCTCAGCCCCAAGAGTGTCCACCCTTATGTCTCATCCAGCTGTGGGTCTAGATATGGTCAATCCAGATTGCATCACAGCCCCTGAACGCATTGTGTAAGAATTTCTCTCTCTTTCACTGTTGTTGTTTCATGGGTTTTTCAAAGTAATTTATTTTCATAATGGGGTTTAGCTGCTTTTCACGGCTGTGTTTATGCCGCTTTACACCCACTTGACACACTAACAGAGAGATATCAATACATAGGTTTTAAGATTATTACTAGTCAGATATATTCTTGTGCGATGAATAGGGCGTGTTGAGTCCAGTTCTCTGAGCAAGGAGTAGGTCTTGTCTACTACATATTGGGTTTATGGAACGGTATCTGAGCTAATTTGATACCCTTGTTTTATGTATCACCCCACCTCACATTTCCCGTTAAGCAGCCATAGTGTGTTTTCTGCATGTGTGACTCTCTTCTGTTTTGTAATTCAGTTCAAGTGTAACGGTTTTTACATTCCCTCTATCAGTGATACCTTATGAGAAGTGTCCTTTTCTGTGTGACTTATTTCACTTAGAATCGTCGTACCTAAATCCACTCATCATGCTGCTACTAACCTTATGACATTGATTTCATGGCTGAGTGATATTCCATTGTACATAAGGACCACAACTTCTTTATCCATTTTTCTCTGTCCTGGGATATTGAAGGTGGAATGAAGTGGAGGTCCTTGTCAACAGAGCAGCCCTCAACTTTGGGGTGCTTGTGTCTTGCTGATTTTTCATTTTCCCAATTTATACCCCCATGAGTGGAAGTGCCCTATGCTCTCTAAGCTGTGTTTTTCAGATGTTTCAGGACACACCGTACACTTCTCCAGAGTGGCTGTTGGCAATTTACATCCCGCCCATCAGTGTAGCAAGGCTCCCATTTCTCCATGGCCTGTCCTGCATTTCTGGTTTTGACACTTTTTTCAGCATGGCCCTTTTGACCGATGGGAAGCGAGACTTCACTGTAGCGCTGATTTGCCTTTCCAGGTTGCTTGGTTGGCCAAAAAGGGCGTATGCGTTTTTTCCTGAATATATTCAGGAAAAAACGCATACGCCCTTTTTGGCCAAGGGCATCATTGTCAACATTTTGCTGCTTTTCATGTGCTTTAAAGGCGATTTGAATCTACCTCCTGAAATCTGTTTCCTGCAATTCTGCCTTGATTTCAAATCCTCTTCTTTGCCTTCCCTCAATATATTTGTGGACGAGAGTTATCATTTATAACTCTGCAGGTTTTTGAATTGCAGTGCCCTGAACCTCCATTTTACAACTCGCTTTTTTGGGAGCTGGCCGCAAAAGCGCAGGATGGCTTCAGGCCCTGTTCTGGTTCCGGGGGGCAGGCTGAGCCTGTGGTTAATTCTTCTTCCTGATGGGAAAATAGAGAGACCTGTGCCTGTCCCAACACCAAGAACTAGTCTCTCGTTGGTTCCCCGTCTTCCCGTTCATCCTCAGGACAAATTGCAACCTGTACGGAACAGGAGGTTAAAGGTGCTGATGCTCCAAGTAGGGAGATTGCTAGTAAAGTGGCTGGAATGGCGAACTTGGGCACAAGGAGATGAGAAATGAGGTGCGTTTTAGAAACCTTTCCCCATCACACGGTGTACTATCTTCTGGGTTTCTCATGCATGTTTTCGATGTAGGAAGATGCCCTTGAAGCTGGAGATTTGGGTCCCATGCGATGGGTACCACGCAGTATTACTTTAAAGGGTCTGCGTTTGCTCACCTAACCTCACCAAACCTCTCAGCCCCAAGAGTGTCCACCCTTATGTCTCATCCAGCTGTGGGTCTAGATATGGTCAATCCAGATTGCATCACAGCCCCTGAACGCATTGTGTAAGAATTTCTCTCTCTTTCACTGTCGTTGTTTCATGGGTTTTTCAAAGTAATTTATTTTCATAATGGGGTTTAGCTGCTTTTCACGGCTGTGTTTATGCCGCTTTACACCCACTTGACACACTAACAGAGAGATATCAATACATAGGTTTTAAGATTATTACTAGTCAGATATATTCTTGTGCGGTGAATAGGGCGTGTTGAGTCCAGTTCTCTGAGCAAGGAGTAGGTCTTGTCTACTACATATTGGGTTTATGGAACGGTATCTGAGCTAATTTGATACCCTTGTTTTATGTATCACCCCACCTCACCTTTCCCGTTAAGCAGCCATAGTGTGTTTTCTGCATGTGTGACTCTGTTCTGTTTTGTAATTCAGTTCAAGTGTAACGGTTTTTACATTCCCTCTATCAGTGATACCTTATGAGAAGTGTCCTTTTCTGTGTGACTTATTTCACTTAGAATCGTCGTACCTAAATCCACTCATCATGCTGCTACTAACCTTATGACATTGATTTCATGGCTGAGTGATATTCCATTGTACATAAGGACCACAACTTCTTTATCCATTTTTCTCTTTCCTGGGATATTGAAGGTGGAATGAAGTGGAGGTCCTTGTCAACAGAGCAGCCCTCACCTTTGGGGTGCTTGTGTCTTGCTGATTTTTCATTTTCCCAATTTATACCCCCATGAGTGGAAGTGCCCTATGCTCTCTAAGCTGTGTTTTTCAGATGTTTCAGGACACACCGTACACTTCTCCAGAGTGGCTGTTGGCAATTTACATCCCGCCCATCAGTGTAGCAAGGCTCCCATTTCTCCATGGCCTGTCCTGCATTTCTGGTTTTGACACTTTTTTCAGCATGGCCCTTTTGACCGATGGGAAGCGAGACTTCTCTGTAGCGCTGATTTGCCTTTCCAGGTTGCTTGGTTGGCCAAAAAGGGCGTATGCGTTTTTTCCTGAATATATTCAGGAAAAAACGCATACGCCCTTTTTGGCCAAGGGCATCATTGTCAACGTTTTGCCGCTTTTCATGTGCTTTAAAGGCGATTCGTATCTACCTCCTGAAATCTGTTTCGTGCAATTCTGCCTTGATTTCAAATCCTCTTCTTTGCCTTCCCTCAATATATTTGTGGACGAGAGTTATCATTTATAACTCTGCAGGTTTGTGAATTGCAGTGCCCTGAACCTCCATTTTACAACTCGCTTTTTTGGGAGCTGGCCGCAAAAGCGCAGGATGGCTTCAGGCCCTGTTCTGGTTCCGGGGGGCAGGCTGAGCCTGTGGTTAATTCTTCTTCCTGATGGGAAAATAGAGTGACCTGTGCCTGTCCCGACACCAAGAGCTTGTCTCTCGTTGGTTCCCCGTCTTCCCGTAAATCCTCAGGACAAATTGCAACCTGTACAGAACAGGAGGTTAAAGGTGCTGATGCTCCAAGTAGGGAGATTGCTAGTAAAACAGCTGGAATGGCGAACCCGGGCACAAGGAGATGAGAAATGAGGTGCGTTTTAGAAACCTTTCCCCATCACACGGTGTACTATCTTCTGGGTTTCTCATGCATGTTTTCGATGTAGGAAGATGCCCTTGAAGCTGGAGATTTGGGACCCATGCGATGGGTACCACGCAGTATTACTTTAAAGGGTCTGCGTTTGCTCACCCAACCTCACCAAACCTCTCAGCCCCAAGAGTGTCCACCCTTATGTCTCATCCAGCTGTGGGTCTAGATATGGTCAATCCAGGTTGCATCACAGCCCCTGAACTCATTGTGTAAGAATTTCTCTCTCTTTCACTGTCGTTGTTTCATGGGTTTCTCAAAGTAATTTATTTTCATAATGGGGTTCAGCTGCTTTTCACTGCTGTGTTTATGCCGCTTTACACCCACTTGACACACTAACAGAGAGATATCAATACATAGGTTTTAAGATTATTACTAGTCAGGTATATTCTTGTGCGGTGAATAGGGCGTGTTGAGTCCAGTTCTCTGAGCAAGGAGTAGGTCTTGTCTACTACATATTGGGTTTATGGAACGGTATCTGAGCTAATTTGATACCCTTGTTTTATGTATCACCCCACCTCACCTTTCCCGTTAAGCAGCCATAGTGTGTTTTCTGCATGTGTGACTCTGTTCTGTTTTGTAATTCAGTTCAAGTGTAACGGTTTTTACATTCCCTGTAAAAGTGATACCTTATGAGAAGTGTCCTTTTCTGTGTGACTTATTTCACTTAGAATCGTCGTACCTAAATCCACTCATCATGCTGCTACTAACCTTATGACATTGATTTCATGGCTGAGTGATATTCCATTGTACATAAGGACCACAACTTCTTTATCCATTTTTCTCTTTCCTTGGATATTTAAGGTGGAATGAAGTGGAGGTCCTTGTCAACAGAGCAGCCCTAAACTTTGGGGTGCTTGTGTCTTGCTGATTTTTCATTTTCCCAATTTATACCCCCATGAGTGGAAGTGCCCTATGCTCTCTAAGCTGTGTTTTTCAGATAGTTCAGGACACACCGTACACTTCTCCAGAGTGGCTGTTGGCAATTTACATCCCGCCCATCAGTGTAGCAAGGCTCTCATTTCTCCATGGCCTGTCCTGCATTTCTGGTTTTGACACTTTTTTCAGCATGGCCCTTTTGACCGATGGGAAGCGAGACTTCTTTGTAGCGCTGATTTGCCTTTCCAGGTTGCTTGGTTGGCCAAAAAGGGCGTATGCGTTTTTTCCTGAATATATTCAGGAAAAAACGCATACGCCCTTTTTGGCCAAGGGCATCATTGTCAACATTTTGCTGCTTTTCATGTGCTTTAAAGGCGATTCGAATCTACCTCCTGAAATCTGTTTCCTGCAAATCTGCCTTGATTTCAAATCCTCTTCTTTGCCTTCCCTCAATATATTTGTGGACGAGAGTTATCATTTATAACTCTGCAGCTTTGTGAATTGCAGTGCCCTGAACCTCCATTTTACAACTCGCTTTTTTGGGAGCTGGCCGCAAAAGCGCAGGATGGCTTCAGGCCCTGTTCTGGTTCCGGGGGGCAGGCTGAGCCTGTGGTTAATTCTTCTTCCTGATGGGAAAATAGAGTGACCTGTGCCTGTCCCGACACCAAGAGCTAGTCTCTCGTTGGTTCCCCGTCTTCCCGTTCATCCTCAGGACAAATTGCAACCTGTACGGAACAGGAGGTTAAAGGTGCTGATGCTCCAAGTAGGGAGATTGCTAGTAAAGCGGCTGGAATGGCGAACCCGGGCACAAGGAGATGAGAAATGAGGTGCGTTTTAGAAACCTTTCCCCATCACACGGTGTACTATCTTCTGGGTTTCTCATGCATGTTTTCGATGTAGGAAGATGCCCTTGAAGCTGGAGATTTGGGACCCATGCGATGGGTACCACGAAGTATTACTTTAAAGGGTCTGCGTTTGCTCACCCAACCTCACCAAACCTCTCAGCCCCAAGAGTGTCCACCCTTATGTCTCATCCAGCTGTGGGTCTAGATATGGTCAATCCAGGTTGCATCACAGCCCCTGAACGCATTGTGTAAGAATTTCTCTCTCTTTCACTGTCGTTGTTTCATGGGTTTTTCAAAGTAATTTATTTTCATAATGGGGTTTAGCTGCTTTTCACGGCTGTGTTTATGCCGCTTTACACCCACTTGACACACTAACAGAGAGATATCAATACATAGGTTTTAAGATTATTACTAGTCAGATATATTCTTGTGCGGTGAATAGGGCGTGTTGAGTCCAGTTCTCTGAGCAAGGAGTAGGTCTTGTCTACTACATATTGGGTTTATGGAACGGTATCTGAGCTAATTTGATACCCTTGTTTTATGTATCACCCCACCTCACCTTTCCCGTTAAGCAGCCATAGTGTGTTTTCTGCATGTGTGACTCTGTTCTGTTTTGTAATTCAGTTCAAGTGTAACGGTTTTTACATTCCCTCTATCAGTGATACCTTATGAGAAGTGTCCTTTTCTGTGTGACTTATTTCACTTAGAATCGTTGTACCTAAATCCACTCATCATGCTGCTACTAACCTTATGACATTGATTTCATGGCTGAGTGATATTCCATTGTACATAAGGACCACAACTTCTTTATCCATTTTTCTCTTTCCTGGGATATTGAAGGTGGAATGAAGTGGAGGTCCTTGTCAACAGAGCAGCCCTCACCTTTGGGGTGCTTGTGTCTTGCTGATTTTTCATTTTCCCAATTTATACCCCCATGAGTTGAAGTGCCCTATGCTCTCTAAGCTGTGTTTTTCAGATGTTTCAGGACACACCGTACACTTCTCCAGAGTGGCTGTTGGCAATTTACATCCCGCCCATCAGTGTAGCAAGGCTCCCATTTCTCCATGGCTTGTCCTGCATTTCTGGTTTTGACACTTTTTTCAGCATGGCCCTTTTGACCGATGGGAAGCGAGACTTCTCTGTAGCGCTGATTTGCCTTTCCAGGTTGCTTGGTTGGCCAAAAAGGGCGTATGCGTTTTTTCCTGAATATATTCAGGAAAAAACGCATACGCCCTTTTTGGCCAAGGGCATCATTGTCAACATTTTGCTGCTTTTCATGTGCTTTAAAGGCGATTTGAATCTACCTCCTGAAATCTGTTTCCTGCAATTCTGCCTTGATTTCAAATCCTCTTCTTTGCCTTCCCTCAATATATTTGTGGACGAGAGTTATCATTTATAACTCTGCAGGTTTTTGAATTGCAGTGCCCTGAACCTCCATTTTACAACTCGCTTTTTTGGGAGCTGGCCGCAAAAGCGCAGGATGGCTTCAGGCCCTGTTCTGGTTCCGGGGGGCAGGCTGAGCCTGTGGTTAATTCTTCTTCCTGATGGGAAAATAGAGAGACCTGTGCCTGTCCCAACACCAAGAACTAGTCTCTCGTTGGTTCCCCGTCTTCCCGTTCATCCTCAGGACAAATTGCAACCTGTACGGAACAGGAGGTTAAAGGTGCTGATGCTCCAAGTAGGGAGATTGCTAGTAAAGTGGCTGGAATGGCGAACCCGGGCACAAGGAGATGAGAAATGAGGTGCGTTTTAGAAACCTTTCCCCATCACACGGTGTACTATCTTCTGGGTTTCTCATGCATGTTTTCGATGTAGGAAGATGCCCTTGAAGCTGGAGATTTGGGACCCATGCGATGGGTACCACGCAGTATTACTTTAAAGGGTCTGCGTTTGCTCACCTAACCTCACCAAACCTCTCAGCCCCAAGAGTGTCCACCCTTATGTCTCATCCAGCTGTGGGTCTAGATATGGTCAATCCAGGTTGCATCACAGCCCCTGAACGCATTGTGTAAAAATTTCTCTCTCTTTCACTGTCGTTGTTTCATGGGTTTTTCAAAGTAATTTATTTTCATAATGGGGTTTAGCTACTTTTCACGGCTGTGTTTATGCCGCTTTACACCCACTTGACACACTAACAGAGAGATATCAATACATAGGTTTTAAGATTATTACTAGTCAGATATATTCTTGTGCGATGAATAGGGCGTGTTGAGTCCAGTTCTCTGAGCAAGGAGTAGGTCTTGTCTACTACATATTGGGTTTATGGAACGGTATCTGAGCTAATTTGATACCCTTGTTTTATGTATCACCCCACCTCACCTTTCCCGTTAAGCAGCCATAGTGTGTTTTCTGCATGTGTGACTCTCTTCTGTTTTGTAATTCAGTTCAAGTGTAACGGTTTTTACATTCCCTCTATCAGTGATACCTTATGAGAAGTGTCCTTTTCTGTGTGACTTATTTCACTTAGAATCGTCGTACCTAAATCCACTCATCATGCTGCTACTAACCTTATGACATTGATTTCATGGCTGAGTGATATTCCATTGTACATAAGGACCACAACTTCTTTATCCATTTTTCTCTGTCCTGGGATATTGAAGGTGGAATGAAGTGGAGGTCCTTGTCAACAGAGCAGCCCTCAACTTTGGGGTGCTTGTGTCTTGCTGATTTTTCATTTTCCCAATTTATACCCCCATGAGTGGAAGTGCCCTATGCTCTCTAAGCTGTGTTTTTCAGATGTTTCAGGACACACCGTACACTTCTCCAGAGTGGCTGTTGGCAATGTACATCCCGCCCATCAGTGTAGCAAGGCTCCCATTTCTCCATGGCCTGTCCTGCATTTCTGGTTTTGACACTTTTTTCAGCATGGCCCTTTTGACCGATGGGAAGCGAGACTTCACTGTAGCGCTGATTTGCCTTTCCAGGTTGCTTGGTTGGCCAAAAAGGGCGTATGCGTTTTTTCCTGAATATATTCAGGAAAAAACGCATACGCCCTTTTTGGCCAAGGGCATCATTGTCAACATTTTGCTGCTTTTCATGTGCTTTAAAGGCGATTTGAATCTACCTCCTGAAATCTGTTTCCTGCAATTCTGCCTTGATTTCAAATCCTCTTCTTTGCCTTCCCTCAATATATTTGTGGACGAGAGTTATCATTTATAACTCTGCAGGTTTTTGAATTGCAGTGCCCTGAACCTCCATTTTACAACTCGCTTTTTTGGGAGCTGGCCGCAAAAGCGCAGGATGGCTTCAGGCCCTGTTCTGGTTCCGGGGGGCAGGCTGAGCCTGTGGTTAATTCTTCTTCCTGATGGGAAAATAGAGAGACCTGTGCCTGTCCCAACACCAAGAACTAGTCTCTCGTTGGTTCCCCGTCTTCCCGTTCATCCTCAGGACAAATTGCAACCTGTACGGAACAGGAGGTTAAAGGTGCTGATGCTCCAAGTAGGGAGATTGCTAGTAAAGTGGCTGGAATGGCGAACCCGGGCACAAGGAGATGAGAAATGAGGTGCGTTTTAGAAACCTTTCCCCATCACACGGTGTACTATCTTCTGGGTTTCTCATGCATGTTTTCGATGTAGGAAGATGCCCTTGAAGCTGGAGATTTGGGACCCATGCGATGGGTACCACGCAGTATTACTTTAAAGGGTCTGCGTTTGCTCACCTAACCTCACCAAACCTCTCAGCCCCAAGAGTGTCCACCCTTATGTCTCATCCAGCTGTGGGTCTAGATATGGTCAATCCAGATTGCATCACAGCCCCTGAACGCATTGTGTAAGAATTTCTCTCTCTTTCACTGTTGTTGTTTCATGGGTTTTTCAAAGTAATTTATTTTCATAATGGGGTTTAGCTGCTTTTCACGGCTGTGTTTATGCCGCTTTACACCCACTTGACACACTAACAGAGAGATATCAATACATAGGTTTTAAGATTATTACTAGTCAGATATATTCTTGTGCGATGAATAGGGCGTGTTGAGTCCAGTTCTCTGAGCAAGGAGTAGGTCTTGTCTACTACATATTGGGTTTATGGAACGGTATCTGAGCTAATTTGATACCCTTGTTTTATGTATCACCCCACCTCACATTTCCCGTTAAGCAGCCATAGTGTGTTTTCTGCATGTGTGACTCTCTTCTGTTTTGTAATTCAGTTCAAGTGTAACGGTTTTTACATTCCCTCTATCAGTGATACCTTATGAGAAGTGTCCTTTTCTGTGTGACTTATTTCACTTAGAATCGTCGTACCTAAATCCACTCATCATGCTGCTACTAACCTTATGACATTGATTTCATGGCTGAGTGATATTCCATTGTACATAAGGACCACAACTTCTTTATCCATTTTTCTCTGTCCTGGGATATTGAAGGTGGAATGAAGTGGAGGTCCTTGTCAACAGAGCAGCCCTCAACTTTGGGGTGCTTGTGTCTTGCTGATTTTTCATTTTCCCAATTTATACCCCCATGAGTGGAAGTGCCCTATGCTCTCTAAGCTGTGTTTTTCAGATGTTTCAGGACACACCGTACACTTCTCCAGAGTGGCTGTTGGCAATGTACATCCCGCCCATCAGTGTAGCAAGGCTCCCATTTCTCCATGGCCTGTCCTGCATTTCTGGTTTTGACACTTTTTTCAGCATGGCCCTTTTGACCGATGGGAAGCGAGACTTCACTGTAGCGCTGATTTGCCTTTCCAGGTTGCTTGGTTGGCCAAAAAGGGCGTATGCGTTTTTTCCTGAATATATTCAGGAAAAAACGCATACGCCCTTTTTGGCCAAGGGCATCATTGTCAACATTTTGCTGCTTTTCATGTGCTTTAAAGGCGATTTGAATCTACCTCCTGAAATCTGTTTCCTGCAATTCTGCCTTGATTTCAAATCCTCTTCTTTGCCTTCCCTCAATATATTTGTGGACGAGAGTTATCATTTATAACTCTGCAGGTTTGTGAATTGCAGTGCCCTGAACCTCCATTTTACAACTCGCTTTTTTGGGAGCTGGCCGCAAAAGCGCAGGATGGCTTCAGGCCCTGTTCTGGTTCTGGGGGGCAGGCTGAGCCTGTGGTTAATTCTTCTTCCTGATGGGAAAATAGAGAGACCTGTGCCTGTCCCAACACCAAGAACTAGTCTCTCGTTGGTTCCCCGTCTTCCCGTTCATCCTCAGGACAAATTGCAACCTGTACGGAACAGGAGGTTAAAGGTGCTGATGCTCCAAGTAGGGAGATTGCTAGTAAAGTGGCTGGAATGGCGAACCCGGGCACAAGGAGATGAGAAATGAGGTGCGTTTTAGAAACCTTTCCCCATCACACGGTGTACTATCTTCTGGGTTTCTCATGCATGTTTTCGATGTAGGAAGATGCCCTTGAAGCTGGAGATTTGGGTCCCATGCGATGGGTACCACGCAGTATTACTTTAAAGGGTCTGCGTTTGCTCACCTAACCTCACCAAACCTCTCAGCCCCAAGAGTGTCCACCCTTATGTCTCATCCAGCTGTGGGTCTAGATATGGTCAATCCAGATTGCATCACAGCCCCTGAACGCATTGTGTAAGAATTTCTCTCTCTTTCACTGTCGTTGTTTCATGGGTTTTTCAAAGTAATTTATTTTCATAATGGGGTTTAGCTGCTTTTCACGGCTGTGTTTATGCCGCTTTACACCCACTTGACACACTAACAGAGAGATATCAATACATAGGTTTTAAGATTATTACTAGTCAGATATATTCTTGTGCGGTGAATAGGGCGTGTTGAGTCCAGTTCTCTGAGCAAGGAGTAGGTCTTGTCTACTACATATTGGGTTTATGGAACGGTATCTGAGCTAATTTGATACCCTTGTTTTATGTATCACCCCACCTCACCTTTCCCGTTAAGCAGCCATAGTGTGTTTTCTGCATGTGTGACTCTGTTCTGTTTTGTAATTCAGTTCAAGTGTAACGGTTTTTACATTCCCTCTATCAGTGATTCCTTATGAGAAGTGTCCTTTTCTGTGTGACTTATTTCACTTAGAATCGTCGTACCTAAATCCACTCATCATGCTGCTACTAACCTTATGACATTGATTTCATGGCTGAGTGATATTCCATTGTACATAAGGACCACAACTTCTTTATCCATTTTTCTCTTTCCTGGGATATTGAAGGTGGAATGAAGTGGAGGTCCTTGTCAACAGAGCAGCCCTCAACTTTGGGGTGCTTGTGTCTTGCTGATTTTTAATTTTCCCAATTTATACCCCCATGAGTGGAAGTGCCCTATGCTCTCTAAGCTGTTTTTCAGATGTTTCAGGACACACCGTACACTTCTCTAGAGTGGCTGTTGGCAATTTACATCCCGCCCATCAGTGTAGCAAGGCTCCCATTTCTCCATGGCCTGTCCTGCATTTCTGGTTTTGACACTTTTTTCAGCATGGCCCTTTTGACCGATGGGAAGCGAGACTTCTCTGTAGCGCTGATTTGCCTTTCCAGGTTGCTTGGTTGGCCAAAAAGGGCGTATGCGTTTTTTCCTGAATATATTCAGGAAAAAACGCATACGCCCTTTTTGGCCAAGGGCATCATTGTCAACGTTTTGCCGCTTTTCATGTGCTTTAAAGGCGATTCGTATCTACCTCCTGAAATCTGTTTCGTGCAATTCTGCCTTGAATTCAAATCCTCTTCTTTGCCTTCCCTCAATATATTTGTGGACGAGAGTTATCATTTATAACTCTGCAGGTTTGTGAATTGCAGTGCCCTGAACCTCCATTTTACAACTCGCTTTTTTGGGAGCTGGCCGCAAAAGCGCAGGATGGCTTCAGGCCCTGTTCTGGTTCCGGGGGGCAGGCTGAGCCTGTGGTTCATTCTTCTTCCTGATGGGAAAATAGAGTGACCTGTGCCTGTCCCGACACCAAGAGCTAGTCTCTCGTTGGTTCCCCATCTTCCCGTTCATCCTCAGGACAAATTGCAACCTGTACGGAACAGGAGGTTAAAGGTGCTGATGCTCCAAGTAGGGAGATTGCTAGTAAAGCGGCTGGAATGGCGAACCCGGGCACAAGGAGATGAGAAATGAGGTGCGTTTTAGAAACCTTTCCCCATCACACGGTGTACTATCTTCTGGGTTTCTCATGCATGTTTTCGATGTAGGAAGATGCCCTTGAAGCTGGAGATTTGGGACCCATGCGATGGGTACCACGCAGTATTACTTTAAAGGGTCTGCGTTTGCTCACCCAACCTCACCAAACCTCTCAGCCCCAAGAGTGTCCACCCTTATGTCTCATCCAGCTGTGGGTCTAGATATGGTCAATCCAGGTTGCATCACAGCCCCTGAACGCATTGTGTAAAAATTTCTCTCTCTTTCTCTGTCGTTGTTTCATGGGTTTTTCAAAGTAATTTATTTTCATAATGCGGTTTAGCTGCTTTTCACGGCTGTGTTTATGCCGCTTTACACCCACTTGACACACTAACAGAGAGATATCAATACATAGGTTTTAAGATTATTACTAGTCAGATATATTCTTGTGCGGTGAATAGGGCGTGTTGAGTCCAGTTCTCTGAGCAAGGAGTAGGTCTTGTCTACTACATATTGGGTTTATGGAACGGTATCTGAGCTAATTTGATACCCTTGTTTTATGTATCACCCCACCTCACCTTTCCCGTTAAGCAGCCATAGTGTGTTTTCTGCATGTGTGACTCTGTTCTGTTTTGTAATTCAGTTCAAGTGTAACGGTTTTTACATTCCCTCTATCAGTGATACCTTATGAGAAGTGTCCTTTTCTGTGTGACTTATTTCACTTAGAATCGTCGTACCTAAATCCACTCATCATGCTGCTACTAACCTTATGACATTGATTTCATGGCTGAGTGATATTCCATTGTACATAAGGACCACAACTTCTTTATCCATTTTTCTCTTTCCTGGGATATTGAAGGTGGAATGAAGTGGAGGTCCTTGTCAACAGAGCAGCCCTCACCTTTGGGGTGCTTGTGTCTTGCTGATTTTTCATTTTCCCAATTTATACCCCCATGAGTGGAAGTGCCCTATGCTCTCTAAGCTGTGTTTTTCAGATGTTTCAGGACACACCGTACACTTCTCCAGAGTGGCTGTTGGCAATTTACATCCCGCCCATCAGTGTAGCAAGGCTCCCATTTCTCCATGGCCTGTCCTGCATTTCTGGTTTTGACACTTTTTTCAGCATGGCCCTTTTGACTGATGGGAAGCGAGACTTCTCTGTAGCGCTGATTTGCCTTTCCAGGTTGCTTGGTTGGCCAAAAAGGGCGTATGCGTTTTTTCCTGAATATATTCAGGAAAAAACGCATACGCCCTTTTTGGCCAAGGGCATCATTGTCAACGTTTTGCCGCTTTTCATGTGCTTTAAAGGCGATTCGTATCTACCTCCTGAAATCTGTTTCGTGCAATTCTGCCTTGATTTCAAATCCTCTTCTTTGCCTTCCCTCAATATATTTGTGGACGAGAGTTATCATTTATAACTCTGCAGCTTTGTGAATTGCAGTGCCCTGAACCTCCATTTTACAACTCGCTTTTTTGGGAGCTGGCCGCAAAAGCGCAGGATGGCTTCAGGCCCTGTTCTGGTTCCGGGGGGCAGGCTGAGCCTGTGGTTAATTCTTCTTCCTGATGGGAAAATAGAGTGACCTGTGCCTGTCCCGACACCAAGAGCTTGTCTCTCGTTGGTTCCCCGTCTTCCCGTAAATCCTCAGGACAAATTGCAACCTGTACAGAACAGGAGGTTAAAGGTGCTGATGCTCCAAGTAGGGAGATTGCTAGTAAAGCAGCTGGAATGGCGAACCCGGGCACAAGGAGATGAGAAATGAGGTGCGTTTTAGAAACCTTTCCCCATCACACGGTGTACTATCTTCTGGGTTTCTCATGCATGTTTTCGATGTAGGAAGATGCCCTTGAAGCTGGAGATTTGGGACCCATGCGATGGGTACCACGCAGTATTACTTTAAAGGGTCTGCGTTTGCTCACCCAACCTCACCAAACCTCTCAGCCCCAAGAGTGTCCACCCTTATGTCTCATCCAGCTGTGGGTCTAGATATGGTCAATCCAGGTTGCATCACAGCCCCTGAACTCATTGTGTAAGAATTTCTCTCTCTTTCACTGTCGTTGTTTCATGGGTTTCTCAAAGTAATTTATTTTCATAATGGGGTTCAGCTGCTTTTCACTGCTGTGTTTATGCCGCTTTACACCCACTTGACACACTAACAGAGAGATATCAATACATAGGTTTTAAGATTATTACTAGTCAGGTATATTCTTGTGCGGTGAATAGGGCGTGTTGAGTCCAGTTCTCTGAGCAAGGAGTAGGTCTTGTCTACTACATATTGGGTTTATGGAACGGTATCTGAGCTAATTTGATACCCTTGTTTTATGTATCACCCCACCTCACCTTTCCCGTTAAGCAGCCATAGTGTGTTTTCTGCATGTGTGACTCTGTTCTGTTTTGTAATTCAGTTCAAGTGTAACGGTTTTTACATTCCCTCTAAAAGTGATACCTTATGAGAAGTGTCCTTTTCTGTGTGACTTATTTCACTTAGAATCGTCGTACCTAAATCCACTCATCATGCTGCTACTAACCTTATGACATTGATTTCATGGCTGAGTGATATTCCACTGTACATAAGGACCACAACTTCTTTATCCATTTTTCTCTTTCCTTGGATATTTAAGGTGGAATGAAGTGGAGGTCCTTGTCAACAGAGCAGCCCTCACCTTTGGGGTGCTTGTGTCTTGCTGATTTTTCATTTTCCCAATTTATACCCCCATGAGTGGAAGTGCCCTATGCTCTCTAAGCTGTGTTTTTCAGATAGTTCAGGACACACCGTACACTTCTCCAGAGTGGCTGTTGGCAATTTACATCCCGCCCATCAGTGTAGCAAGGCTCTCATTTCTCCATGGCCTGTCCTGCATTTCTGGTTTTGACACTTTCTTCAGCATGGCCCTTTTGACCGATGGGAAGCGAGACTTCTTTGTAGCGCTGATTTGCCTTTCCAGGTTGCTTGGTTGGCCAAAAAGGGCGTATGCGTTTTTTCCTGAATATATTCAGGAAAAAACGCATACGCCCTTTTTGGCCAAGGGCATCATTGTCAACATTTTGCTGCTTTTCATGTGCTTTAAAGGCGATTCGAATCTACCTCCTGAAATCTGTTTCCTGCAAATCTGCCTTGATTTCAAATCCTCTTCTTTGCCTTCCCTCAATATATTTGTGGACGAGAGTTATCATTTATAACTCTGCAGCTTTGTGAATTGCAGTGCCCTGAACCTCCATTTTACAACTCGCTTTTTTGGGAGCTGGCCGCAAAAGCGCAGGATGGCTTCAGGCCCTGTTCTGGTTCCGGGGGGCAGGCTGAGCCTGTGGTTAATTCTTATTCCTGATGGGAAAATAGAGTGACCTGTGCCTGTCCCAACACCAAGAGCTAGTCTCTCGTTGGTTCCCCGTCTTCCCGTTCATCCTCAGGACAAATTGCAACCTGTACGGAACAGGAGGTTAAAGGTGCTGATGCTCCAAGTAGGGAGATTGCTAGTAAAGCGGCTGGAATGGCGAACCCGGGCACAAGGAGATGAGAAATGAGGTGCGTTTTAGAAACCTTTCCCCATCACACGGTGTACCATCTTCTGGGTTTCTCATGCATGTTTTCGATGTAGGAAGATGCCCTTGAAGCTGGAGATTTGGGACCCATGCGGTGGGTACCACGCAGTATTACTTTAAAGGGTCTGCGTTTGCTCACCCAACCTCACCAAACCTCTCAGCCCCAAGAGTGTCCACCCTTATGTCTCATCCAGCTGTGGGTCTAGATATGGTCAATCCAGGTTGCATCACAGCCCCTGAACGCATTGTGTAAGAATTTCTCTCTCTTTCACTGTCGTTGTTTCATGGGTTTTTCAAAGTAATTTATTTTCATAATGCGGTTTAGCTGCTTTTCACGGCTGTGTTTATGCCGCTTTACACCCACTTGACACACTAACAGAGAGATATCAATACATAGGTTTTAAGATTATTACTAGTCAGATATATTCTTGTGCGGTGAATAGGGCGTGTTGAGTCCAGTTCTCTGAGCAAGGAGTAGGTCTTGTCTACTACATATTGGGTTTATGGAACGGTATCTGAGCTAATTTGATACCCTTGTTTTATGTATCACCCCACCTCACCTTTCCCGTTAAGCAGCCATAGTGTGTTTTCTGCATGTGTGACTCTGTTCTGTTTTGTAATTCAGTTCAAGTGTAACGGTTTTTACATTCCCTCTATCAGTGATACCTTATGAGAAGTGTCCTTTTCTGTGTGACTTATTTCACTTAGAATCGTCGTACCTAAATCCACTCATCATGCTGCTACTAACCTTATGACATTGATTTCATGGCTGAGTGATATTCCATTGTACATAAGGACCACAACTTCTTTATCCATTTTTCTCTTTCCTGGGATATTGAAGGTGGAATGAAGTGGAGGTCCTTGTCAACAGAGCAGCCCTCACCTTTGGGGTGCTTGTGTCTTGCTGATTTTTCATTTTCCCAATTTATACCCCCATGAGTGGAAGTGCCCTATGCTCTCTAAGCTGTGTTTTTCAGATGTTTCAGGACACACCGTACACTTCTCCAGAGTGGCTGTTGGCAATTTACATCCCGCCCATCAGTGTAGCAAGGCTCCCATTTCTCCATGGCCTGTCCTGCATTTCTGGTTTTGACACTTTTTTCAGCATGGCCCTTTTGACCGATGGGAAGCGAGACTTCTCTGTAGCGCTGATTTGCCTTTCCAGGTTGCTTGGTTGGCCAAAAAGGGCGTATGCGTTTTATCCTGAATATATTCAGGAAAAAACGCATACGCCCTTTTTGGCCAAGGGCATCATTGTCAACGTTTTGCCGCTTTTCATGTGCTTTAAAGGCGATTCGTATCTACCTCCTGAAATCTGTTTCGTGCAATTCTGCCTTGATTTCAAATCCTCTTCTTTGCCTTCCCTCAATATATTTGTGGACGAGAGTTATCATTTATAACTCTGCAGGTTTGTGAATTGCAGTGCCCTGAACCTCCATTTTACAACTCGCTTTTTTGGGAGCTGGCCGCAAAAGCGCAGGATGGCTTCAGGCCCTGTTCTGGTTCCGGGGGGCAGGCTGAGCCTGTGGTTAATTCTTCTTCCTGATGGGAAAATAGAGTGACCTGTGCCTATCCCGACACCAAGAGCTTGTCTCTCGTTGGTTCCCCGTCTTCCCGTAAATCCTCAGGACAAATTGCAACCTGTACAGAACAGGAGGTTAAAGGTGCTGATGCTCCAAGTAGGGAGATTGCTAGTAAAGCGGCTGGAATGGCGAACCCGGGCACAAGGAGATGAGAAATGAGGTGCGTTTTAGAAACCTTTCCCTATCACACGGTGTACCATCTTCTGGGTTTCTCATGCATGTTTTCGATGTAGGAAGATGCCCTTGAACCTGGAGATTTGGGACCCATGCGATGGGTACCACGCAGTATTACTTTAAAGGGTCTGCGTTTGCTCACCCAACCTCACCAAACCTCTCAGCCCCAAGAGTGTCCACCCTTATGTCTCATCCAGCTGTGGGTCTAGATATGGTCAATCCAGGTTGCATCACAGCCCCTGAACTCATTGTGTAAGAATTTCTCTCTCTTTCACTGTCGTTGTTTCATGGGTTTCTCAAAGTAATTTATTTTCATAATGGGGTTCAGCTGCTTTTCACTGCTGTGTTTATGCCGCTTTACACCCACTTGACACACTAACAGAGAGATATCAATACATAGGTTTTAAGATTATTACTAGTCAGATATATTCTTGTGCGGTGAATAGGGCGTGTTGAGTCCAGTTCTCTGAGCAAGGAGTAGGTCTTGTCTACTACATATTGGGTTTATGGAACGGTATCTGAGCTAATTTGATACCCTTGTTTTATGTATCACCCCACCTCACCTTTCCCGTTAAGCAGCCATAGTGTGTTTTCTGCATGTGTGACTCTGTTCTGTTTTGTAATTCAGTTCAAGTGTAACGGTTTTTACATTCCCTCTATCAGTGATACCTTATGAGAAGTGTCCTTTTCTGTGTGACTTATTTCACTTAGAATCGTCGTACCTAAATCCACTCATCATGCTGCTACTAACCTTATGACATTGATTTCATGGCTGAGTGATATTCCATTGTACATAAGGACCACAACTTCTTTATCCATTTTTCTCTTTCCTGGGATATTGAAGGTGGAATGAAGTGGAGGTCCTTGTCAACAGAGCAGCCCTCACCTTTGGGGTGCTTGTGTCTTGCTGATTTTTCATTTTCCCAATTTATACCCCCATGAGTGGAAGTGCCCTATGCTCTCTAAGCTGTGTTTTTCAGATGTTTCAGGACACACCGTACACTTCTCCAGAGTGGCTGTTGGCAATTTACATCCCGCCCATCAGTGTAGCAAGGCTCCCATTTCTCCATGGCCTGTCCTGCATTTCTGGTTTTGACACTTTTTTCAGCATGGCCCTTTTGACCGATGGGAAGCGAGACTTCTCTGTAGCGCTGATTTGCCTTTCCAGGTTGCTTGGTTGGCCAAAAAGGGCGTATGCGTTTTTTCCTGAATATATTCAGGAAAAAACGCATACGCCCTTTTTGGCCAAGGGCATCATTGTCAACGTTTTGCCGCTTTTCATGTGCTTTAAAGGCGATTCGTATCTACCTCCTGAAATCTGTTTCGTGCAATTCTGCCTTGATTTCAAATCCTCTTCTTTGCCTTCCCTCAATATATTTGTGGACGAGAGTTATCATTTATAACTCTGCAGGTTTGTGAATTGCAGTGCCCTGAACCTCCATTTTACAACTCGCTTTTTTGGGAGCTGGCCGCAAAAGCGCAGGATGGCTTCAGGCCCTGTTCTGGTTCCGGGGGGCAGGCTGAGCCTGTGGTTAATTCTTCTTCCTGATGGGAAAATAGAGTGACCTGTGCCTGTCCCGACACCAAGAGCTTGTCTCTCGTTGGTTCCCCGTCTTCCCGTAAATCCTCAGGACAAATTGCAACCTGTACAGAACAGGAGGTTAAAGGTGCTGATGCTCCAAGTAGGGAGATTGCTAGTAAAGCAGCTGGAATGGCGAACCCGGGCACAAGGAGATGAGAAATGAGGTGCGTTTTAGAAACCTTTCCCCATCACACGGTGTACCATCTTCTGGGTTTCTCATGCATGTTTTCGATGTAGGAAGATGCCCTTGAAGCTGGAGATTTGGGACCCATGCGATGGGTACCACGCAGTATTACTTTAAAGGGTCTGCGTTTGCTCACCCAACCTCACCAAACCTCTCAGCCCCAAGAGTGTCCACCCTTATGTCTCATCCAGCTGTGGGTCTAGATATGGTCAATCCAGGTTGCATCACAGCCCCTGAACTCATTGTGTAAGAATTTCTCTCTCTTTCACTGTCGTTGTTTCATGGGTTTCTCAAAGTAATTTATTTTCATAATGGGGTTCAGCTGCTTTTCACTGCTGTGTTTATGCCGCTTTACACCCACTTGACACACTAACAGAGAGATATCAATACATAGGTTTTAAGATTATTACTAGTCAGGTATATTCTTGTGCGGTGAATAGGGCGTGTTGAGTCCAGTTCTCTGAGCAAGGAGTAGGTCTTGTCTACTACATATTGGGTTTATGGAACGGTATCTGAGCTAATTTGATACCCTTGTTTTATGTATCACCCCACCTCACCTTTCCCGTTAAGCAGCCATAGTGTGTTTTCTGCATGTGTGACTCTGTTCTGTTTTGTAATTCAGTTCAAGTGTAACGGTTTTTACATTCCCTCTAAAAGTGATACCTTATGAGAAGTGTCCTTTTCTGTGTGACTTATTTCACTTAGAATCGTCGTACCTAAATCCACTCATCATGCTGCTACTAACCTTATGACATTGATTTCATGGCTGAGTGATATTCCACTGTACATAAGGACCACAACTTCTTTATCCATTTTTCTCTTTCCTTGGATATTTAAGGTGGAATGAAGTGGAGGTCCTTGTCAACAGAGCAGCCCTCACCTTTGGGGTGCTTGTGTCTTGCTGATTTTTCATTTTCCCAATTTATACCCCCATGAGTGGAAGTGCCCTATGCTCTCTAAGCTGTGTTTTTCAGATGTTTCAGGACACACCGTACACTTCTCCAGAGTGGCTGTTGGCAATTTACATCCCGCCCATCAGTGTAGCAAGGCTCCCATTTCTCCATGGCCTGTCCTGCATTTCTGGTTTTGACACTTTTTTCAGCATGGCCCTTTTGACCGATGGGAAGCGAGACTTCTCTGTAGCGCTGATTTGCCTTTCCAGGTTGCTTGGTTGGCCAAAAAGGGCGTATGCGTTTTTTCCTGAATATATTCAGGAAAAAACGCATACGCCCTTTTTGGCCAAGGGCATCATTGTCAACGTTTTGCCGCTTTTCATGTGCTTTAAAGGCGATTCGTATCTACCTCCTGAAATCTGTTTCGTGCAATTCTGCCTTGATTTCAAATCCTCTTCTTTGCCTTCCCTCAATATATTTGTGGACGAGAGTTATCATTTATAACTCTGCAGGTTTGTGAATTGCAGTGCCCTGAACCTCCATTTTACAACTCGCTTTTTTGGGAGCTGGCCGCAAAAGCGCAGGATGGCTTCAGGCCCTGTTCTGGTTCCGGGGGGCAGGCTGAGCCTGTGGTTAATTCTTCTTCCTGATGGGAAAATAGAGTGACCTGTGCCTGTCCCGACACCAAGAGCTTGTCTCTCGTTGGTTCCCCGTCTTCCCGTAAATCCTCAGGACAAATTGCAACCTGTACAGAACAGGAGGTTAAAGGTGCTGATGCTCCAAGTAGGGAGATTGCTAGTAAAGCGGCTGGAATGGCGAACCCGGGCACAAGGAGATGAGAAATGAGGTGCGTTTTAGAAACCTTTCCCTATCACACAGTGTACCATCTTCTGGGTTTCTCATGCATGTTTTCGATGTAGGAAGATGCCCTTGAACCTGGAGATTTGGGACCCATGCGATGGGTACCACGCAGTATTACTTTAAAGGGTCTGCGTTTGCTCACCCAACCTCACCAAACCTCTCAGCCCCAAGAGTGTCCACCCTTATGTCTCATCCAGCTGTGGGTCTAGATATGGTCAATCCAGGTTGCATCACAGCCCCTGAACGCATTGTGTAAGAATTTCTCTCTCTTTCACTGTCGTTGTTTCATGGGTTTCTCAAAGTAATTTATTTTCATAATGGGGTTTAGCTGCTTTTCACTGCTGTGTTTATGCCGCTTTACACCCACTTGACACACTAACAGAGAGATATCAATACATAGGTTTTAAGATTATTACTAGTCAGATATATTCTTGTGCGGTGAATAGGGCGTGTTGAGTCCAGTTCTCTGAGCAAGGAGTAGGTCTTGTCTACTACATATTGGGTTTATGGAACGGTATCTGAGCTAATTTGATACCCTTGTTTTATGTATCACCCCACCTCACCTTTCCCGTTAAGCAGCCATAGTGTGTTTTCTGCATGTGTGACTCTGTTCTGTTTTGTAATTCAGTTCAAGTGTAACGGTTTTTACATTCCCTCTAAAAGTGATACCTTATGAGAAGTGTCCTTTTCTGTGTGACTTATTTCACTTAGAATCGTCGTACCTAAATCCACTCATCATGCTGCTACTAACCTTATGACATTGATTTCATGGCTGAGTGATATTCCATTGTACATAAGGACCACAACTTCTTTATCCATTTTTCTCTTTCCTTGGATATTTAAGGTGGAATGAAGTGGAGGTCCTTGTCAACAGAGCAGCCCTAAACTTTGGGGTGCTTGTGTCTTGCTGATTTTTCATTTTCCCAATTTATACCCCCATGAGTGGAAGTGCCCTATGCTCTCTAAGCTGTGTTTTTCAGATATTTCAGGACACACCGTACACTTCTCCAGAGTGGCTGTTGGCAATTTACATCCCGCCCATCAGTGTAGCAAGGCTCTCATTTCTCCATGGCCTGTCCTGCATTTCTGGTTTTGACACTTTTTTCAGCATGGCCCTTTTGACCGATGGGAAGCGAGACTTCTTTGTAGCGCTGATTTGCCTTTCCAGGTTGCTTGGTTGGCCAAAAAGGGCGTATGCGTTTTTTCCTGAATATATTCAGGAAAAAACGCATACGCCCTTTTTGGCCAAGGGCATCATTGTCAACACTTTGCTGCTTTTCATGTGCTTTAAAGGCGATTCGAATCTACCTCCTGAAATCTGTTTCCTGCAATTCTGCCTTGATTTCAAATCCTCTTCTTTGCCTTCCCTCAATATATTTGTGGACGAGAGTTATCATTTATAACTCTGCAGGTTTGTGAATTGCAGTGCCCTGAACCTCCAATTTACAACTCGCTTTTTTGGGAGCTGGCCGCAAAAGCGCAGGATGGCTTCAGGCCCTGTTCTGGTTCCGGGGGGCAGGCTGAGCCTGTGGTTAATTCTTCTTCCTGATGGGAAAATATAGTGACCTGTGCCTGTCCCAACACCAAGAGCTACTCTCTCGTTGGTTCCCCGTCTTCCCGTTCATCCTCAGGACAAATTGCAACCTGTACGGAACAGGAGGTTAAAGGTGCTGATGCTCCAAGTAGTGAGATTGCTAGTAAAGCGGCTGGAATGGCGAACCCGGGCACAAGGAGATGAGAAATGAGGTGCGTTTTAGAAACCTTTCCCCATCACACGGTGTACCATCTTCTGGGTTTCTCATGCATGTTTTCGATGTAGGAAGATGCCCTTGAAGCTGGAGATTTGGGACCCATGCGATGGGTACCACGAAGTATTACTTTAAAGGGTCTGCGTTTGCTCACCCAACCTCACCAAACCTCTCAGCCCCAAGAGTGTCCACCCTTATGTCTCATCCAGCTGTGGGTCTAGATATGGTCAATCCAGGTTGCATCACAGCCCCTGAACGCATTGTGTAAGAATTTCTCTCTCTTTCACTGTCGTTGTTTCATGGGTTTTTCAAAGTAATTTATTTTCATAATGCGGTTTCGCTGCTTTTCACGGCTTTGTTTATGCCGCTTTATACCCACTTGACACACTAACAGAGAGATATCAATACATAGGTTTTAAGATTATTACTAGTCAGATATATTCTTGTGCGGTGAATAGGGCGTGTTGAGTCCAGTTCTCTGAGCAAGGAGTAGGTCTTGTCTACTACATATTGGGTTTATGGAACGGTATCTGAGCTAATTTGATACCCTTGTTTTATGTATCACCCCACCTCACCTTTCCCGTTAAGCAGCCATAGTGTGTTTTCTGCATGTGTGACTCTGTTCTGTTTTGTAATTCAGTTCAAGTGTAAAGGTTTTTACATTCCCTCTATCAGTGATACCTTATGAGAAGTGTCCTTTTCTGTGTGACTTATTTCACTTAGAATCGTCATACCTAAATCCACTCATCATGCTGCTACTAACCTTATGACATTGATTTCATGGCTGAGTGATATTCCATTGTACATAAGGACCACAACTTCTTTATCCATTTTTCTCTTTCCTGGGATATTGAAGGTGGAATGAAGTGGAGGTCCTTGTCAACAGAGCAGCCCTCACCTTTGGGGTGCTTGTGTCTTGCTGATTTTTCATTTTCCCAATTTATACCCCCATGAGTGGAAGTGCCCTATGCTCTCTAAGCTGTGTTTTTCAGATGTTTCAGGACACACCGTACACTTCTCCAGAGTGGCTGTTGGCAATTTACATCCCGCCCATCAGTGTAGCAAGGCTCCCATTTCTCCATGGCCTGTCCTGCATTTCTGGTTTTGACACTTTTTTCAGCATGGCCCTTTTGACCGATGGGAAGCGAGACTTCTCTGTAGCGCTGATTTGCCTTTCCAGGTTGCTTGGTTGGCCAAAAAGGGCGTATGCGTTTTTTCCTGAATATATTCAGGAAAAAACGCATACGCCCTTTTTGGCCAAGGGCATCATTGTCAACGTTTTGCCGCTTTTCATGTGCTTTAAAGGCGATTCGTATCTACCTCCTGAAATCTGTTTCGTGCAATTCTGCCTTGATTTCAAATCCTCTTCTTTGCCTTCCCTCAATATATTTGTGGACGAGAGTTATCATTTATAACTCTGCAGGTTTGTGAATTGCAGTGCCCTGAACCTCCATTTTACAACTCGCTTTTTTGGGAGCTGGCCGCAAAAGCGCAGGATGGCTTCAGGCCCTGTTCTGGTTCCGGGGGGCAGGCTGAGCCTGTGGTTAATTCTTCTTCCTGATGGGAAAATAGAGTGACCTGTGCCTGTCCCGACACCAAGAGCTTGTCTCTCGTTGGTTCCCCGTCTTCCCGTAAATCCTCAGGACAAATTGCAACCTGTACAGAACAGGAGGTTAAAGGTGCTGATGCTCCAAGTAGGGAGATTGCTAGTAAAGCGGCTGGAATGGCGAACCCGGGCACAAGGAGATGAGAAATGAGGTGCGTTTTAGAAACCTTTCCCTATCACACAGTGTACCATCTTCTGGGTTTCTCATGCATGTTTTCGATGTAGGAAGATGCCCTTGAACCTGGAGATTTGGGAACCATGCGATGGGTACCACGCAGTATTACTTTAAAGGGTCTGCGTTTGCTCACCCAACCTCACCAAACCTCTCAGCCCCAAGAGTGTCCACCCTTATGTCTCATCCAGCTGTGGGTCTAGATATGGTCAATCCAGGTTGCATCACAGCCCCTGAACGCATTGTGTAAGAATTTCTCTCTCTTTCACTGTCGTTGTTTCATGGGTTTCTCAAAGTAATTTATTTTCATAATGGGGTTTAGCTGCTTTTCACTGCTGTGTTTATGCCGCTTTACACCCACTTGACACACTAACAGAGAGATATCAATACATAGGTTTTAAGATTATTACTAGTCAGATATATTCTTGTGCGGTGAATAGGGCGTGTTGAGTCCAGTTCTCTGAGCAAGGAGTAGGTCTTGTCTACTACATATTGGGTTTATGGAACGGTATCTGAGCTAATTTGATACCCTTGTTTTATGTATCACCCCACCTCACCTTTCCCGTTAAGCAGCCATAGTGTGTTTTCTGCATGTGTGACTCTGTTCTGTTTTGTAATTCAGTTCAAGTGTAACGGTTTTTACATTCCCTCTAAAAGTGATACCTTATGAGAAGTGTCCTTTTCTGTGTGACTTATTTCACTTAGAATCGTCGTACCTAAATCCACTCATCATGCTGCTACTAACCTTATGACATTGATTTCATGGCTGAGTGATATTCCATTGTACATAAGGACCACAACTTCTTTATCCATTTTTCTCTTTCCTTGGATATTTAAGGTGGAATGAAGTGGAGGTCCTTGTCAACAGAGCAGCCCTAAACTTTGGGGTGCTTGTGTCTTGCTGATTTTTCATTTTCCCAATTTATACCCCCATGAGTGGAAGTGCCCTATGCTCTCTAAGCTGTGTTTTTCAGATATTTCAGGACACACCGTACACTTCTCCAGAGTGGCTGTTGGCAATTTACATCCCGCCCATCAGTGTAGCAAGGCTCTCATTTCTCCATGGCCTGTCCTGCATTTCTGGTTTTGACACTTTTTTCAGCATGGCCCTTTTGACCGATGGGAAGCGAGACTTCTTTGTAGCGCTGATTTGCCTTTCCAGGTTGCTTGGTTGGCCAAAAAGGGCGTATGCGTTTTTTCCTGAATATATTCAGGAAAAAACGCATACGCCCTTTTTGGCCAAGGGCATCATTGTCAACATTTTGCTGCTTTTCATGTGCTTTAAAGGCGATTCGAATCTACCTCCTGAAATCTGTTTCCTGCAATTCTGCCTTGATTTCAAATCCTCTTCTTTGCCTTCCCTCAATATATTTGTGGACGAGAGTTATCATTTATAACTCTGCAGCTTTGTGAATTGCAGTGCCCTGAACCTCCATTTTACAACTCGCTTTTTTGGGAGCTGGCCGCAAAAGCACAGGATGGCTTCAGGCCCTGTTCTGGTTCCGGGGGGCAGGCTGAGCCTGTGGTTAATTCTTCTTCCTAATGGGAAAATAGAGTGACCTGAGCCTGTCCCAACACCAAGAGCTAGTCTCTCATTGGTTCCCCGTCTTCCCGTTCATCCTCAGGACAAATTGCAACCTGTACGGAACAGGAGGTTAAAGGTGCTGATGCTCCAAGTAGGGAGATTGCTAGTAAAGCGGCTGGAATGGCGAACCCGGGCACAAGGAGATGAGAAATGAGGTGCGTTTTAGAAACCTTTCCCCATCACACGGTGTACCATCTTCTGGGTTTCTCATGCATGTTTTCGATGTAGGAAGATGCCCTTGAAGCTGGAGATTTGGGACCCATGCGATGGGTACGACGAAGTATTACTTTAAAGGGTCTGCGTTTGCTCACCCAACCTCACCAAACCTCTCAGCCCCAAGAGTGTCCACCCTTATGTCTCATCCAGCTGTGGGTGTAGATATGGTCAATCCAGGTTGCATCACAGCCCCTGAACACATTGTGTAAGAATTTCTCTCTCTTTCACTGTCGTTGTTTCATGGGTTTCTCAAAGTAATTTATTTTCATAATGCGGTTTAGCTGCTTTTCACGGCTGTGTTTATGCCGCTTTACACCCACTTGACACACTAACAGAGAGATATCAATACATAGGTTTTAAGATTATTACTAGTCAGATATATTCTTGTGCGGTGAATAGGGCGTGTTGAGTCCAGTTCTCTGAGCAAGGAGTAGGTCTTGTCTACTACATATTGGGTTTATGGAACGGTATCTGAGCTAATTTGATACCCTTGTTTTATGTATCACCCCACCTCACCTTTCCCGTTAAGCAGCCATAGTGTGTTTTCTGCATGTGTGACTCTGTTCTGTTTTGTAATTCAGTTCAAGTGTAACGGTTTTTACATTCCCTCTAAAAGTGATACCTTATGAGAAGTGTCCTTTTCTGTGTGACTTATTTCACTTAGAATCGTCGTACCTAAATCCACTCATCATGCTGCTACTAACCTTATGACATTGATTTCATGGCTGAGTGATATTCCATTGTACATAAGGACCACAACTTCTTTATCCATTTTTCTCTTTCCTGGGATATTGAAGGTGGAATGAAGTGGAGGTCCTTGTCAACAGAGCAGCCCTCACCTTTGGGGTGCTTGTGTCTTGCTGATTTTTCATTTTCCCAATTTATACCCCCATGAGTGGAAGTGCCCTATGCTCTCTAAGCTGTGTTTTTCAGATGTTTCAGGACACACCGTACACTTCTCCAGAGTGGCTGTTGGCAATTTACATCCCGCCCATCAGTGTAGCAAGGCTCCCATTTCTCCATGGCCTGTCCTGCATTTCTGGTTTTGACACTTTTTTCAGCATGGCCCTTTTGACCGATGGGAAGCGAGACTTCTCTGTAGTGCTGATTTGCCTTTCCAGGTTGCTTGGTTGGCCAAAAAGGGCGTATGCGTTTTTTCCTGAATATATTCAGGAAAAAACGCATACGCCCTTTTTGGCCAAGGGCATCATTGTCAACGTTTTGCCGCTTTTCATGTGCTTTAAAGGCGATTCGTATCTACCTCCTGAAATCTGTTTCATGCAATTCTGCCTTGATTTCAAATCCTCTTCTTTGCCTTCCCTCAATATATTTGTGGACGAGAGTTATCATTTATAACTCTGCAGGTTTGTGAATTGCAGTGCCCTGAACCTCCATTTTACAACTCGCTTTTTTGGGAGCTGGCCGCAAAAGCGCAGGATGGCTTCAGGCCCTGTTCTGGTTCCGGGGGGCAGGCTGAGCCTGTGGTTAATTCTTCTTCCTGATGGGAAAATAGAGTGACCTGTGCCTGTCCCGACACCAAGAGCTTGTCTCTCGTTGGTTCCCCGTCTTCCCGTAAATCCTCAGGACAAATTGCAACCTGTACAGAACAGGAGGTTAAAGGTGCTGATGCTCCAAGTAGGGAGATTGCTAGTAAAGCGGCTGGAATGGCGAACCCGGGCACAAGGAGATGAGAAATGAGGTGCGTTTTAGAAACCTTTCCCTATCACACGGTGTACCATCTTCTGGGTTTCTCATGCATGTTTTCGATGTAGGAAGATGCCCTTGAACCTGGAGATTTGGGAACCATGCGATGGGTACCACGCAGTATTACTTTAAAGGGTCTGCGTTTGCTCACCCAACCTCACCAAACCTCTCAGCCCCAAGAGTGTCCACCCTTATGTCTCATCCAGCTGTGGGTCTAGATATGGTCAATCCAGGTTGCATCACAGCCCCTGAACTCATTGTGTAAGAATTTCTCTCTCTTTCACTGTCGTTGTTTCATGGGTTTCTCAAAGTAATTTATTTTCATAATGGGGTTCAGCTGCTTTTCACTGCTGTGTTTATGCCGCTTTACACCCACTTGACACACTAACAGAGAGATATCAATACATAGGTTTTAAGATTATTACTAGTCAGGTATATTCTTGTGCGGTGAATAGGGCGTGTTGAGTCCAGTTCTCTGAGCAAGGAGTAGGTCTTGTCTACTACATATTGGGTTTATGGAACGGTATCTGAGCTAATTTGATACCCTTGTTTTATGTATCACCCCACCTCACCTTTCCCGTTAAGCAGCCATAGTGTGTTTTCTGCATGTGTGACTCTGTTCTGTTTTGTAATTCAGTTCAAGTGTAACGGTTTTTACATTCCCTCTATCAGTGATACCTTATGAGAAGTGTCCTTTTCTGTGTGACTTATTTCACTTAGAATCGTCGTACCTAAATCCACTCATCATGCTGCTACTAACCTTATGACATTGATTTCATGGCTGAGTGATATTCCATTGTACATAAGGACCACAACTTCTTTATCCATTTTTCTCTTTCCTTGGATATTTAAGGTGGAATGAAGTGGAGGTCCTTGTCAACAGAGCAGCCCTAAACTTTGGGGTGCTTGTGTCTTGCTGATTTTTCATTTTCCCAATTTATACCCCCATGAGTGGCAGTGCCCTATGCTCTCTAAGCTGTGTTTTTCAGATATTTCAGGACACACCGTACACTTCTCCAGAGTGGCTGTTGGCAATTTACATCCCGCCCATCAGTGTAGCAAGGCTCTCATTTCTCCATGGCCTGTCCTGCATTTCTGGTTTTGACACTTTTTTCAGCATGGCCCTTTTGACCGATGGGAAGCGAGACTTCTTTGTAGCGCTGATTTGCCTTTCCAGGTTGCTTGGTTGGCCAAAAAGGGCGTATGCGTTTTTTCCTGAATATATTCAGGAAAAAACGCATACGCCCTTTTTGGCCAAGGGCATCATTGTCAACATTTTGCTGCTTTTCATGTGCTTTAAAGGCGATTCGAATCTACCTCCTGAAATCTGTTTCCTGCAAATCTGCCTTGATTTCAAATCCTCTTCTTTGCCTTCCCTCAATATATTTGTGGACGAGAGTTATCATTTATAACTCTGCAGCTTTGTGAATTGCAGTGCCCTGAACCTCCATTTTACAACTCGCTTTTTTGGGAGCTGGCCGCAAAAGCGCAGGATGGCTTCAGGCCCTGTTCTGGTTCCGGGGGGCAGGCTGAGCCTGTGGTTAATTCTTCTTCCTGATGGGAAAATAGAGTGACCTGTGCCTGTCCCAACACCAAGAGCTAGTCTCTCGTTGGTTCCCCGTCTTCCCGTTCATCCTCAGGACAAATTGCAACCTGTACGGAACAGGAGGTTAAAGGTGCTGATGCTCCAAGTAGGGAGATTGCTAGTAAAGCGGCTGGAATGGCGAACCCGGGCACAAGGAGATGAGAAATGAGGTGCGTTTTAGAAACCTTTCCCCATCACACGGTGTACCATCTTCTGGGTTTCTCATGCATGTTTTCGATGTAGGAAGATGCCCTTGAAGCTGGAGATTTGGGACCCATGCGATGGGTACCACGAAGTATTACTTTAAAGGGTCTGCGTTTGCTCACCCAACCTCACCAAACCTCTCAGCCCCAAGAATGTCCACCCTTATGTCTCATCCAGCTGTGGGTCTAGATATGGTCAATCCAGGTTGCATCACAGCCCCTGAACGCATTGTGTAAGAATTTCTCTCTCTTTCACTGTCGTTGTTTCATGGGTTTTTCAAAGTAATTTATTTTCATAATGCGGTTTAGCTGCTTTCACGGCTTTGTTTATGCCGCTTTATACCCACTTGACACACTAACAGAGAGATATCAATACATAGGTTTTAAGATTATTACTAGTCAGATATATTCTTGTGCGGTGAATAGGGCGTGTTGAGTCCAGTTCTCTGAGCAAGGAGTAGGTCTGGTCTACTACATATTGGGTTTATGGAACGGTATCTGAGCTAATTTGATACCCTTGTTTTATGTATCACCCCACCTCACCTTTCCCGTTAAGCAGCCATAGTGTGTTTTCTGCATGTGTGACTCTGTTCTGTTTTGTAATTCAGTTCAAGTGTAACGGTTTTTACATTCCCTCTATCAGTGATACCTTATGAGAAGTGTCCTTTTCTGTGTGACTTATTTCACTTAGAATCGTCATACCTAAATCCACTCATCATGCTGCTACTAACCTTATGACATTGATTTCATGGCTGAGTGATATTCCATTGTACATAAGGACCACAACTTCTTTATCCATTTTTCTCTTTCCTGGGATATTGAAGGTGGAATGAAGTGGAGGTCCTTGTCAACAGAGCAGCCCTCAACTTTGGGGTGCTTGTGTCTTGCTGATTTTTCATTTTCCCAATTTATACCCCCATGAGTGGAAGTGCCCTATGCTCTCTAAGCTGTGTTTTTCAGATGTTTCAGGACACACCGTACACTTCTCCAGAGTGGCTGTTGGCAATTTACATCCCGCCCATCAGTGTAGCAAGGCTCCCATTTCTCCATGGCCTGTCCTGCATTTCTGGTTTTGACACTTTTTTCAGCATGGCCCTTTTGACCGATGGGAAGCGAGACTTCTCTGTAGCGCTGATTTGCCTTTCCAGGTTGCTTGGTTGGCCAAAAAGGGCGTATGCGTTTTTTCCTGAATATATTCAGGAAAAAACGCATACGCCCTTTTTGGCCAAGGGCATCATTGTCAACGTTTTGCCGCTTTTCATGTGCTTTAAAGGCGATTCGTATCTACCTCCTGAAATCTGTTTCGTGCAATTCTGCCTTGATTTCAAATCCTCTTCTTTGCCTTCCCTCAATATATTTGTGGACGAGAGTTATCATTTATAACTCTGCAGGTTTGTGAATTGCAGTGCCCTGAACCTCCATTTTACAACTCGCTTTTTTGGGAGCTGGCCGCAAAAGCGCAGGATGGCTTCAGGCCCTGTTCTGGTTCCGGGGGGCAGGCTGAGCCTGTGGTTAATCCTTCTTCCTGATGGGAAAATAGAGTGACCTGTGCCTGTCCCGACACCAAGAGCTTGTCTCTCGTTGGTTCCCCGTCTTCCCGTAAATCCTCAGGACAAATTGCAACCTGTACAGAACAGGAGGTTAAAGGTGCTGATGCTCCAAGTAGGGAGATTGCTAGTAAAGCGGCTGGAATGGCGAACCCGGGCACAAGGAGATGAGAAATGAGGTTCGTTTTAGAAACCTTTCCCTATCACACAGTGTACCATCTTCTGGGTTTCTCATGCATGTTTTCGATGTAGGAAGATGCCCTTGAACCTGGAGATTTGGGAACCATGCGATGGGTACCACGCAGTATTACTTTAAAGGGTCTGCGTTTGCTCACCCAACCTCACCAAACCTCTCAGCCCCAAGAGTGTCCACCCTTATGTCTCATCCAGCTGTGGGTCTAGATATGGTCAATCCAGGTTGCATCACAGCCCCTGAACGCATTGTGTAAGAATTTCTCTCTCTTTCACTGTCGTTGTTTCATGGGTTTCTCAAAGTAATTTATTTTCATAATGGGGTTTAGCTGCTTTTCACTGCTGTGTTTATGCCGCTTTACACCCACTTGACACACTAACAGAGAGATATCAATACATAGGTTTTAAGATTATTACTAGTCAGATATATTCTTGTGCGGTGAATAGGGCGTGTTGAGTCCAGTTCTCTGAGCAAGGAGTAGGTCTTGTCTACTACATATTGGGTTTATGGAACGGTATCTGAGCTAATTTGATACCCTTGTTTTATGTATCACCCCACCTCACCTTTCCCGTTAAGCAGCCATAGTGTGTTTTCTGCATGTGTGACTCTGTTCTGTTTTGTAATTCAGTTCAAGTGTAACGGTTTTTACATTCCCTCTAAAAGTGATACCTTATGAGAAGTGTCCTTTTCTGTGTGACTTATTTCACTTAGAATCGTCGTACCTAAATCCACTCATCATGCTGCTACTAACCTTATGACATTGATTTCATGGCTGAGTGATATTCCATTGTACATAAGGACCACAACTTCTTTATCCATTTTTCTCTTTCCTTGGATATTTAAGGTGGAATGAAGTGGAGGTCCTTGTCAACAGAGCAGCCCTAAACTTTGGGGTGCTTGTGTCTTGCTGATTTTTCATTTTCCCAATTTATACCCCCATGAGTGGAAGTGCCCTATGCTCTCTAAGCTGTGTTTTTCAGATATTTCAGGACACACCGTACACTTCTCCAGAGTGGCTGTTGGCAATTTACATCCCGCCCATCAGTGTAGCAAGGCTCTCATTTCTCCATGGCCTGTCCTGCATTTCTGGTTTTGACACTTTTTTCAGCATGGCCCTTTTGACCGATGGGAAGCGAGACTTCTTTGTAGCGCTGATTTGCCTTTCCAGGTTGCTTGGTTGGCCAAAAAGGGCGTATGCGTTTTTTCCTGAATATATTCAGGAAAAAACGCATACGCCCTTTTTGGCCAAGGGCATCATTGTCAACATTTTGCTGCTTTTCATGTGCTTTAAAGGCGATTCGAATCTACCTCCTGAAATCTGTTTCCTGCAATTCTGCCTTGATTTCAAATCCTCTTCTTTGCCTTCCCTCAATATATTTGTGGACGAGAGTTATCATTTATAACTCTGCAGGTTTGTGAATTGCAGTGCCCTGAACCTCCATTTTACAACTCGCTTTTTTGGGAGCTGGCCGCAAAAGCGCAGGATGGCTTCAGGCCCTGTTCTGGTTCCGGGGGGCAGGCTGAGCCTGTGGTTAATTCTTCTTCCTAATGGGAAAATAGAGTGACCTGAGCCTGTCCCAACACCAAGAGTTAGTCTCTCGTTGGTTCCCCGTCTTCCCGTTCATCCTCAGGACAAATTGCAACCTGTACGGAACAGGAGGTTAAAGGTGCTGATGCTCCAAGTAGGGAGATTGCTAGTAAAGTGGCTGGAATGGCGAACCCGGGCACAAGGAGATGAGAAATGAGGTGCGTTTTAGAAACCTTTCCCCATCACACGGTGTACCATCTTCTGGGTTTCTCATGCATGTTTTCGATGTAGGAAGATGCCCTTGAAGCTGGAGATTTGGGACCCATGCGATGGGTACCACGAAGTATTACTTTAAAGGGTCTGCGTTTGCTCACCCAACCTCACCAAACCTCTCAGCCCCAAGAGTGTCCACCCTTATGTCTCATCCAGCTGTGGGTCTAGATATGGTCAATCCAGGTTGCATCACAGCCCCTGAACGCATTGTGTAAGAATTTCTCTCTCTTTCACTGTCGTTGTTTCATGGGTTTTTCAAAGTATTTTATTTTCATAATGCGGTTTAGCTGCTTTTCACGGCTGTGTTTATGCCGCTTTACACCCACTTGACACACTAACAGAGAGCTATCAATACATAGGTTTTAAGATTATTACTAGTCAGATATATTCTTGTGCGGTGAATAGGGCGTGTTGAGTCCATTTCTCTGAGCAAGGAGCAGGTCTTGTCTACTACATATTGGGTTTATGGAACGGTATCTGAGCTAATTTGATACCCTTGTTTTATGTATCACCCCACCTCACCTTTCCCGTTAAGCAGCCATAGTGTGTTTTCTGCATGTGTGACTCTGTTCTGTTTTGTAATTCAGTTCAAGTGTAACGGTTTTTACATTCCCTCTAAAAGTGATACCTTATGAGAAGTGTCCTTTTCTGTGTGACTTATTTCACTTAGAATCGTCGTACCTAAATCCACTCATCATGCTGCTACTAACCTTATGACATTGATTTCATGGCTGAGTGATATTCCATTGTACATAAGGACCACAACTTCTTTATCCATTTTTCTCTTTCCTGGGATATTGAAGGTGGAATGAAGTGGAGGTCCTTGTCAACAGAGCAGCCCTCACCTTTGGGGTGCTTGTGTCTTGCTGATTTTTCATTTTCCCAATTTATACCCCCATGAGTGGAAGTGCCCTATGCTCTCTAAGCTGTGTTTTTCAGATGTTTCAGGACACACCGTACACTTCTCCAGAGTGGCTGTTGGCAATTTACATCCCGCCCATCAGTGTAGCAAGGCTCCCATTTCTCCATGGCCTGTCCTGCATTTCTGGTTTTGACACTTTTTTCAGCATGGCCCTTTTGACCAATGGGAAGCGAGACTTCTCTGTAGCGCTGATTTGCCTTTCCAGGTTGCTTGGTTGGCCAAAAAGGTCGTATGCGTTTTTTCCTGAATATATTCAGGAAAAAACGCATACGCCCTTTTTGGCCAAGGGCATCATTGTCAACGTTTTGCCGCTTTTCATGTGCTTTAAAGGCGATTCGTATCTACCTCCTGAAATCTGTTTCATGCAATTCTGCCTTGATTTCAAATCCTCTTCTTTGCCTTCCCTCAATATATTTGTGGACGAGAGTTATCATTTATAACTCTGCAGGTTTGTGAATTGCAGTGCCCTGAACCTCCATTTTACAACTCGCTTTTTTGGGAGCTGGCCGCAAAAGCGCAGGATGGCTTCAGGCCCTGTTCTGGTTCCGGGGGGCAGGCTGAGCCTGTGGTTAATTCTTCTTCCTGATGGGAAAATAGAGTGACCTGTGCCTGTCCCGACACCAAGAGCTTGTCTCTCGTTGGTTCCCCGTCTTCCCGTAAATCCTCAGGACAAATTGCAACCTGTACAGAACAGGAGGTTAAAGGTGCTGATGCTCCAAGTAGGGAGATTGCTAGTAAAGCGGCTGGAATGGCGAACCCGGGCACAAGGAGATGAGAAATGAGGTGCGTTTTAGAAACCTTTCCCTATCACACGGTGTACCATCTTCTGGGTTTCTCATGCATGTTTTCGATGTAGGAAGATGCCCTTGAACCTGGAGATTTGGGACCCATGCGATGGGTACCACGCAGTATTACTTTAAAGGGTCTGCGTTTGCTCACCCAACCTCACCAAACCTCTCAGCCCCAAGAGTGTCCACCCTTATGTCTCATCCAGCTGTGGGTCTAGATATGGTCAATCCAGGTTGCATCACAGCCCCTGAACTCATTGTGTAAGAATTTCTCTCTCTTTCACTGTCGTTGTTTCATGGGTTTCTCAAAGTAATTTATTTTCATAATGGGGTTCAGCTGCTTTTCACTGCTGTGTTTATGCCGCTTTACACCCACTTGACACACTAACAGAGAGATATCAATACATAGGTTTTAAGATTATTACTAGTCAGGTATATTCTTGTGCGGTGAATAGGGCGTGTTGAGTCCAGTTCTCTGAGCAAGGAGTAGGTCTTGTCTACTACATATTGGGTTTATGGAACGGTATCTGAGCTAATTTGATACCCTTGTTTTATGTATCACCCCACCTCACCTTTCCCGTTAAGCAGCCATAGTGTGTTTTCTGCATGTGTGACTCTGTTCTGTTTTGTAATTCAGTTCAAGTGTAACGGTTTTTACATTCCCTCTATCAGTGATACCTTATGAGAAGTGTCCTTTTCTGTGTGACTTATTTCACTTAGAATCGTCGTACCTAAATCCACTCATCATGCTGCTACTAACCTTATGACATTGATTTCATGGCTGAGTGATATTCCATTGTACATAAGGACCACAACTTCTTTATCCATTTTTCTCTTTCCTTGGATATTTAAGGTGGAATGAAGTGGAGGTCCTTGTCAACAGAGCAGCCCTAAACTTTGGGGTGCTTGTGTCTTGCTGATTTTTCATTTTCCCAATTTATACCCCCATGAGTGGCAGTGCCCTATGCTCTCTAAGCTGTGTTTTTCAGATATTTCAGGACACACCGTACACTTCTCCAGAGTGGCTGTTGGCAATTTACATCCCGCCCATCAGTGTAGCAAGGCTCTCATTTCTCCATGGCCTGTCCTGCATTTTTGGTTTTGACACTTTTTTCAGCATGGCCCTTTTGACCGATGGGAAGCGAGACTTCTTTGTAGCGCTGATTTGCCTTTCCAGGTTGCTTGGTTGGCCAAAAAGGGCGTATGCGTTTTTTCCTGAATATATTCAGGAAAAAACGCATACGCCCTTTTTGGCCAAGGGCATCATTGTCAACATTTTGCTGCTTTTCATGTGCTTTAAAGGCGATTCGAATCTACCTCCTGAAATCTGTTTCCTGCAAATCTGCCTTGATTTCAAATCCTCTTCTTTGCCTTCCCTCAATATATTTGTGGACGAGAGTTATCATTTATAACTCTGCAGCTTTGTGAATTGCAGTGCCCTGAACCTCCATTTTACAACTCGCTTTTTTGGGAGCTGGCCGCAAAAGCGCAGGATGGCTTCAGGCCCTGTTCTGGTTCCGGGGGGCAGGCTGAGCCTGTGGTTAATTCTTCTTCCTGATGGGAAAATAGACTGACCTGTGCCTGTCCCAACACCAAGAGCTAGTCTCTCGTTGGTTCCCCGTCTTCCCGTTCATCCTCAGGACAAATTGCAACCTGTACGGAACAGGAGGTTAAAGGTGCTGATGCTCCAAGTAGGGAGATTGCTAGTAAAGCGGCTGGAATGGCGAACCCGGGCACAAGGAGATGAGAAATGAGGTGCGTTTTAGAAACCTTTCCCCATCACACGGTGTACCATCTTCTGGGTTTCTCATGCATGTTTTCGATGTAGGAAGATGCCCTTGAAGCTGGAGATTTGGGACCCATGCGATGGGTACCACGAAGTATTACTTTAAAGGGTCTGCGTTTGCTCACCCAACCTCACCAAACCTCTCAGCCCCAAGAATGTCCACCCTTATGTCTCATCCAGCTGTGGGTCTAGATATGGTCAATCCAGGTTGCATCACAGCCCCTGAACGCATTGTGTAAGAATTTCTCTCTCTTTCACTGTCGTTGTTTCATGGGTTTTTCAAAGTAATTTATTTTCATAATGCGGTTTAGCTGCTTTTCACGGCTTTGTTTATGCCGCTTTATACCCACTTGACACACTAACAGAGAGATATCAATACATAGGTTTTAAGATTATTACTAGTCAGATATATTCTTGTGAGGTGAATAGGGCGTGTTGAGTCCAGTTCTCTGAGCAAGGAGTAGGTCTGGTCTACTACATATTGGGTTTATGGAACGGTATCTGAGCTAATTTGATACCCTTGTTTTATGTATCACCCCACCTCACCTTTCCCGTTAAGCAGCCATAGTGTGTTTTCTGCATGTGTGACTCTGTTCTGTTTTGTAATTCAGTTCAAGTGTAACGGTTTTTACATTCCCTCTATCAGTGATACCTTATGAGAAGTGTCCTTTTCTGTGTGACTTATTTCACTTAGAATCGTCATACCTAAATCCACTCATCATGCTGCTACTAACCTTATGACATTGATTTCATGGCTGAGTGATATTCCATTGTACATAAGGACCACAACTTCTTTATCCATTTTTCTCTTTCCTGGGATATTGAAGGTGGAATGAAGTGGAGGTCCTTGTCAACAGAGCAGCCCTCAACTTTGGGGTGCTTGTGTCTTGCTGATTTTTCATTTTCCCAATTTATACCCCCATGAGTGGAAGTGCCCTATGCTCTCTAAGCTGTGTTTTTCAGATGTTTCAGGACACACCGTACACTTCTCCAGAGTGGCTGTTGGCAATTTACATCCCGCCCATCAGTGTAGCAAGGCTCCCATTTCTCCATGGCCTGTCCTGCATTTCTGGTTTTGACACTTTTTTCAGCATGGCCCTTTTGACCGATGGGAAGCGAGACTTCTCTGTAGCGCTGATTTGCCTTTCCAGGTTGCTTGGTTGGCCAAAAAGGGCGTATGCGTTTTTTCCTGAATATATTCAGGAAAAAACGCATACGCCCTTTTTGGCCAAGGGCATCATTGTCAACGTTTTGCCGCTTTTCATGTGCTTTAAAGGCGATTCGTATCTACCTCCTGAAATCTGTTTCGTGCAATTCTGCCTTGATTTCAAATCCTCTTCTTTGCCTTCCCTCAATATATTTGTGGACGAGAGTTATCATTTATAACTCTGCAGGTTTGTGAATTGCAGTGCCCTGAACCTCCATTTTACAACTCGCTTTTTTGGGAGCTGGCCGCAAAAGCGCAGGATGGCTTCAGGCCCTGTTCTGGTTCCGGGGGGCAGGCTGAGCCTGTGGTTAATCCTTCTTCCTGATGGGAAAATAGAGTGACCTGTGCCTGTCCCGACACCAAGAGCTTGTCTCTCGTTGGTTCCCCGTCTTCCCGTAAATCCTCAGGACAAATTGCAACCTGTACAGAACAGGAGGTTAAAGGTGCTGATGCTCCAAGTAGGGAGATTGCTAGTAAAGCGGCTGGAATGGCGAACCCGGGCACAAGGAGATGAGAAATGAGGTTCGTTTTAGAAACCTTTCCCTATCACACAGTGTACCATCTTCTGGGTTTCTCATGCATGTTTTCGATGTAGGAAGATGCCCTTGAACCTGGAGATTTGGGAACCATGCGATGGGTACCACGCAGTATTACTTTAAAGGGTCTGCGTTTGCTCACCCAACCTCACCAAACCTCTCAGCCCCAAGAGTGTCCACCCTTATGTCTCATCCAGCTGTGGGTCTAGATATGGTCAATCCAGGTTGCATCACAGCCCCTGAACGCATTGTGTAAGAATTTCTCTCTCTTTCACTGTCGTTGTTTCATGGGTTTCTCAAAGTAATTTATTTTCATAATGGGGTTTAGCTGCTTTTCACTGCTGTGTTTATGCCGCTTTACACCCACTTGACACACTAACAGAGAGATATCAATACATAGGTTTTAAGATTATTACTAGTCAGATATATTCTTGTGCGGTGAATAGGGCGTGTTGAGTCCAGTTCTCTGAGCAAGGAGTAGGTCTTGTCTACTACATATTGGGTTTATGGAACGGTATCTGAGCTAATTTGATACCCTTGTTTTATGTATCACCCCACCTCACCTTTCCCGTTAAGCAGCCATAGTGTGTTTTCTGCATGTGTGACTCTGTTCTGTTTTGTAATTCAGTTCAAGTGTAACGGTTTTTACATTCCCTCTAAAAGTGATACCTTATGAGAAGTGTCCTTTTCTGTGTGACTTATTTCACTTAGAATCGTCGTACCTAAATCCACTCATCATGCTGCTACTAACCTTATGACATTGATTTCATGGCTGAGTGATATTCCATTGTACATAAGGACCACAACTTCTTTATCCATTTTTCTCTTTCCTTGGATATTTAAGGTGGAATGAAGTGGAGGTCCTTGTCAACAGAGCAGCCCTAAACTTTGGGGTGCTTGTGTCTTGCTGATTTTTCATTTTCCCAATTTATACCCCCATGAGTGGAAGTGCCCTATGCTCTCTAAGCTGTGTTTTTCAGATATTTCAGGACACACCGTACACTTCTCCAGAGTGGCTGTTGGCAATTTACATCCCGCCCATCAGTGTAGCAAGGCTCTCATTTCTCCATGGCCTGTCCTGCATTTCTGGTTTTGACACTTTTTTCAGCATGGCCCTTTTGACCGATGGGAAGCGAGACTTCTTTGTAGCGCTGATTTGCCTTTCCAGGTTGCTTGGTTGGCCAAAAAGGGCGTATGCGTTTTTTCCTGAATATATTCAGGAAAAAACGCATACGCCCTTTTTGGCCAAGGGCATCATTGTCAACATTTTGCTGCTTTTCATGTGCTTTAAAGGCGATTCGAATCTACCTCCTGAAATCTGTTTCCTGCAATTCTGCCTTGATTTCAAATCCTCTTCTTTGCCTTCCCTCAATATATTTGTGGACGAGAGTTATCATTTATAACTCTGCAGGTTTGTGAATTGCAGTGCCCTGAACCTCCATTTTACAACTCGCTTTTTTGGGAGCTGGCCGCAAAAGCGCAGGATGGCTTCAGGCCCTGTTCTGGTTCCGGGGGGCAGGCTGAGCCTGTGGTTAATTCTTCTTCCTAATGGGAAAATAGAGTGACCTGAGCCTGTCCCAACACCAAGAGTTAGTCTCTCGTTGGTTCCCCGTCTTCCCGTTCATCCTCAGGACAAATTGCAACCTGTACGGAACAGGAGGTTAAAGGTGCTGATGCTCCAAGTAGGGAGATTGCTAGTAAAGTGGCTGGAATGGCGAACCCGGGCACAAGGAGATGAGAAATGAGGTGCGTTTTAGAAACCTTTCCCCATCACACGGTGTACCATCTTCTGGGTTTCTCATGCATGTTTTCGATGTAGGAAGATGCCCTTGAAGCTGGAGATTTGGGACCCATGCGATGGGTACCACGAAGTATTACTTTAAAGGGTCTGCGTTTGCTCACCCAACCTCACCAAACCTCTCAGCCCCAAGAGTGTCCACCCTTATGTCTCATCCAGCTGTGGGTCTAGATATGGTCAATCCAGGTTGCATCACAGCCCCTGAACGCATTGTGTAAGAATTTCTCTCTCTTTCACTGTCGTTGTTTCATGGGTTTTTCAAAGTATTTTATTTTCATAATGCGGTTTAGCTGCTTTTCACGGCTGTGTTTATGCCGCTTTACACCCACTTGACACACTAACAGAGAGCTATCAATACATAGGTTTTAAGATTATTACTAGTCAGATATATTCTTGTGCGGTGAATAGGGCGTGTTGAGTCCATTTCTCTGAGCAAGGAGCAGGTCTTGTCTACTACATATTGGGTTTATGGAACGGTATCTGAGCTAATTTGATACCCTTGTTTTATGTATCACCCCACCTCACCTTTCCCGTTAAGCAGCCATAGTGTGTTTTCTGCATGTGTGACTCTGTTCTGTTTTGTAATTCAGTTCAAGTGTAACGGTTTTTACATTCCCTCTAAAAGTGATACCTTATGAGAAGTGTCCTTTTCTGTGTGACTTATTTCACTTAGAATCGTCGTACCTAAATCCACTCATCATGCTGCTACTAACCTTATGACATTGATTTCATGGCTGAGTGATATTCCATTGTACATAAGGACCACAACTTCTTTATCCATTTTTCTCTTTCCTGGGATATTGAAGGTGGAATGAAGTGGAGGTCCTTGTCAACAGAGCAGCCCTCACCTTTGGGGTGCTTGTGTCTTGCTGATTTTTCATTTTCCCAATTTATACCCCCATGAGTGGAAGTGCCCTATGCTCTCTAAGCTGTGTTTTTCAGATGTTTCAGGACACACCGTACACTTCTCCAGAGTGGCTGTTGGCAATTTACATCCCGCCCATCAGTGTAGCAAGGCTCCCATTTCTCCATGGCCTGTCCTGCATTTCTGGTTTTGACACTTTTTTCAGCATGGCCCTTTTGACCAATGGGAAGCGAGACTTCTCTGTAGCGCTGATTTGCCTTTCCAGGTTGCTTGGTTGGCCAAAAAGGTCGTATGCGTTTTTTCCTGAATATATTCAGGAAAAAACGCATACGCCCTTTTTGGCCAAGGGCATCATTGTCAACGTTTTGCCGCTTTTCATGTGCTTTAAAGGCGATTCGTATCTACCTCCTGAAATCTGTTTCATGCAATTCTGCCTTGATTTCAAATCCTCTTCTTTGCCTTCCCTCAATATATTTGTGGACGAGAGTTATCATTTATAACTCTGCAGGTTTGTGAATTGCAGTGCCCTGAACCTCCATTTTACAACTCGCTTTTTTGGGAGCTGGCCGCAAAAGCGCAGGATGGCTTCAGGCCCTGTTCTGGTTCCGGGGGGCAGGCTGAGCCTGTGGTTAATTCTTCTTCCTGATGGGAAAATAGAGTGACCTGTGCCTGTCCCGACACCAAGAGCTTGTCTCTCGTTGGTTCCCCGTCTTCCCGTAAATCCTCAGGACAAATTGCAACCTGTACAGAACAGGAGGTTAAAGGTGCTGATGCTCCAAGTAGGGAGATTGCTAGTAAAGCGGCTGGAATGGCGAACCCGGGCACAAGGAGATGAGAAATGAGGTGCGTTTTAGAAACCTTTCCCTATCACACGGTGTACCATCTTCTGGGTTTCTCATGCATGTTTTCGATGTAGGAAGATGCCCTTGAACCTGGAGATTTGGGACCCATGCGATGGGTACCACGCAGTATTACTTTAAAGGGTCTGCGTTTGCTCACCCAACCTCACCAAACCTCTCAGCCCCAAGAGTGTCCACCCTTATGTCTCATCCAGCTGTGGGTCTAGATATGGTCAATCCAGGTTGCATCACAGCCCCTGAACTCATTGTGTAAGAATTTCTCTCTCTTTCACTGTCGTTGTTTCATGGGTTTCTCAAAGTAATTTATTTTCATAATGGGGTTCAGCTGCTTTTCACTGCTGTGTTTATGCCGCTTTACACCCACTTGACACACTAACAGAGAGATATCAATACATAGGTTTTAAGATTATTACTAGTCAGGTATATTCTTGTGCGGTGAATAGGGCGTGTTGAGTCCAGTTCTCTGAGCAAGGAGTAGGTCTTGTCTACTACATATTGGGTTTATGGAACGGTATCTGAGCTAATTTGATACCCTTGTTTTATGTATCACCCCACCTCACCTTTCCCGTTAAGCAGCCATAGTGTGTTTTCTGCATGTGTGACTCTGTTCTGTTTTGTAATTCAGTTCAAGTGTAACGGTTTTTACATTCCCTCTATCAGTGATACCTTATGAGAAGTGTCCTTTTCTGTGTGACTTATTTCACTTAGAATCGTCGTACCTAAATCCACTCATCATGCTGCTACTAACCTTATGACATTGATTTCATGGCTGAGTGATATTCCATTGTACATAAGGACCACAACTTCTTTATCCATTTTTCTCTTTCCTTGGATATTTAAGGTGGAATGAAGTGGAGGTCCTTGTCAACAGAGCAGCCCTAAACTTTGGGGTGCTTGTGTCTTGCTGATTTTTCATTTTCCCAATTTATACCCCCATGAGTGGCAGTGCCCTATGCTCTCTAAGCTGTGTTTTTCAGATATTTCAGGACACACCGTACACTTCTCCAGAGTGGCTGTTGGCAATTTACATCCCGCCCATCAGTGTAGCAAGGCTCTCATTTCTCCATGGCCTGTCCTGCATTTTTGGTTTTGACACTTTTTTCAGCATGGCCCTTTTGACCGATGGGAAGCGAGACTTCTTTGTAGCGCTGATTTGCCTTTCCAGGTTGCTTGGTTGGCCAAAAAGGGCGTATGCGTTTTTTCCTGAATATATTCAGGAAAAAACGCATACGCCCTTTTTGGCCAAGGGCATCATTGTCAACATTTTGCTGCTTTTCATGTGCTTTAAAGGCGATTCGAATCTACCTCCTGAAATCTGTTTCCTGCAAATCTGCCTTGATTTCAAATCCTCTTCTTTGCCTTCCCTCAATATATTTGTGGACGAGAGTTATCATTTATAACTCTGCAGCTTTGTGAATTGCAGTGCCCTGAACCTCCATTTTACAACTCGCTTTTTTGGGAGCTGGCCGCAAAAGCGCAGGATGGCTTCAGGCCCTGTTCTGGTTCCGGGGGGCAGGCTGAGCCTGTGGTTAATTCTTCTTCCTGATGGGAAAATAGACTGACCTGTGCCTGTCCCAACACCAAGAGCTAGTCTCTCGTTGGTTCCCCGTCTTCCCGTTCATCCTCAGGACAAATTGCAACCTGTACGGAACAGGAGGTTAAAGGTGCTGATGCTCCAAGTAGGGAGATTGCTAGTAAAGCGGCTGGAATGGCGAACCCGGGCACAAGGAGATGAGAAATGAGGTGCGTTTTAGAAACCTTTCCCCATCACACGGTGTACCATCTTCTGGGTTTCTCATGCATGTTTTCGATGTAGGAAGAAGCCCTTGAAGCTGGAGATTTGGGACCCATGCGATGGGTACCACGAAGTATTACTTTAAAGGGTCTGCGTTTGCTCACCCAACCTCACCAAACCTCTCAGCCCCAAGAATGTCCACCCTTATGTCTCATCCAGCTGTGGGTCTAGATATGGTCAATCCAGGTTGCATCACAGCCCCTGAACGCATTGTGTAAGAATTTCTCTCTCTTTCACTGTCGTTGTTTCATGGGTTTTTCAAAGTAATTTATTTTCATAATGCGGTTTAGCTGCTTTTCACGGCTTTGTTTATGCCGCTTTATACCCACTTGACACACTAACAGAGAGATATCAATACATAGGTTTTAAGATTATTACTAGTCAGATATATTCTTGTGCGGTGAATAGGGCGTGTTGAGTCCAGTTCTCTGAGCAAGGAGTAGGTCTGGTCTACTACATATTGGGTTTATGGAACGGTATCTGAGCTAATTTGATACCCTTGTTTTATGTATCACCCCACCTCACCTTTCCCGTTAAGCAGCCATAGTGTGTTTTCTGCATGTGTGACTCTGTTCTGTTTTGTAATTCAGTTCAAGTGTAACGGTTTTTACATTCCCTCTATCAGTGATACCTTATGAGAAGTGTCCTTTTCTGTGTGACTTATTTCACTTAGAATCGTCATACCTAAATCCACTCATCATGCTGCTACTAACCTTATGACATTGATTTCATGGCTGAGTGATATTCCATTGTACATAAGGACCACAACTTCTTTATCCATTTTTCTCTTTCCTGGGATATTGAAGGTGGAATGAAGTGGAGGTCCTTGTCAACAGAGCAGCCCTCAACTTTGGGGTGCTTGTGTCTTGCTGATTTTTCATTTTCCCAATTTATACCCCCATGAGTGGAAGTGCCCTATGCTCTCTAAGCTGTGTTTTTCAGATGTTTCAGGACACACCGTACACTTCTCCAGAGTGGCTGTTGGCAATTTACATCCCGCCCATCAGTGTAGCAAGGCTCCCATTTCTCCATGGCCTGTCCTGCATTTCTGGTTTTGACACTTTTTTCAGCCTGGCCCTTTTGACCGATGGGAAGCGAGACTTCTCTGTAGCGCTGATTTGCCTTTCCAGGTTGCTTGGTTGGCCAAAAAGGGCGTATGCGTTTTTTCCTGAATATATTCAGGAAAAAATGCATACGCCCTTTTTGGCCAAGGGCATCATTGTCAACGTTTTGCCGCTTTTCATGTGCTTTAAAGGCGATTCGTATCTACCTCCTGAAATCTGTTTCGTGCAATTCTGCCTTGATTTCAAATCCTCTTCTTTGCCTTCCCTCAATATATTTGTGGACGAGAGTTATCATTTATAACTCTGCAGGTTTGTGAATTGCAGTGCCCTGAACCTCCATTTTACAACTCGCTTTTTTGGGAGCTGGCCGCAAAAGCGCAGGATGGCTTCAGGCCCTGTTCTGGTTCCGGGGGGCAGGCTGAGCCTGTGGTTAATTCTTCTTCCTGATGGGAAAATAGAGTGACCTGTGCCTGTCCCGACACCAAGAGCTTGTCTCTCGTTGGTTCCCCGTCTTCCCGTAAATCCTCAGGACAAATTGCAACCTGTACAGAACAGGAGGTTAAAGGTGCTGATGCTCCAAGTAGGGAGATTGCTAGTAAAGCGGCTGGAATGGCGAACCCGGGCACAAGGAGATGAGAAATGAGGTTCGTTTTAGAAACCTTTCCCTATCACACAGTGTACCATCTTCTGGGTTTCTCATGCATGTTTTCGATGTAGGAAGATGCCCTTGAACCTGGAGATTTGGGAACCATGCGATGGGTACCACGCAGTATTACTTTAAAGGGTCTGCGTTTGCTCACCCAACCTCACCAAACCTCTCAGCCCCAAGAGTGTCCACCCTTATGTCTCATCCAGCTGTGGGTCTAGATATGGTCAATCCAGGTTGCATCACAGCCCCTGAACGCATTGTGTAAGAATTTCTCTCTCTTTCACTGTCGTTGTTTCATGGGTTTCTCAAAGTAATTTATTTTCATAATGGGGTTTAGCTGCTTTTCACTGCTGTGTTTATGCCGCTTTACACCCACTTGACACACTAACAGAGAGATATCAATACATAGGTTTTAAGATTATTACTAGTCAGATATATTCTTGTGCGGTGAATAGGGCGTGTTGAGTCCAGTTCTCTGAGCAAGGAGTAGGTCTTGTCTACTACATATTGGGTTTATGGAACGGTATCTGAGCTAATTTGATACCCTTGTTTTATGTATCACCCCACCTCACCTTTCCCGTTAAGCAGCCATAGTGTGTTTTCTGCATGTGTGACTCTGTTCTGTTTTGTAATTCAGTTCAAGTGTAACGGTTTTTACATTCCCTCTAAAAGTGATACCTTATGAGAAGTGTCCTTTTCTGTGTGACTTATTTCACTTAGAATCGTCGTACCTAAATCCACTCATCATGCTGCTACTAACCTTATGACATTGATTTCATGGCTGAGTGATATTCCATTGTACATAAGGACCACAACTTCTTTATCCATTTTTCTCTTTCCTTGGATATTTAAGGTGGAATGAAGTGGAGGTCCTTGTCAACAGAGCAGCCCTAAACTTTGGGGTGCTTGTGTCTTGCTGATTTTTCATTTTCCCAATTTATACCCCCATGAGTGGAAGTGCCCTATGCTCTCTAAGCTGTGTTTTTCAGATATTTCAGGACACACCGTACACTTCTCCAGAGTGGCTGTTGGCAATTTACATCCCGCCCATCAGTGTAGCAAGGCTCTCATTTCTCCATGGCCTGTCCTGCATTTCTGGTTTTGACACTTTTTTCAGCATGGCCCTTTTGACCGATGGGAAGCGAGACTTCTTTGTAGCGCTGATTTGCCTTTCCAGGTTGCTTGGTTGGCCAAAAAGGGCGTATGCGTTTTTTCCTGAATATATTCAGGAAAAAACGCATACGCCCTTTTTGGCCAAGGGCATCATTGTCAACATTTTGCTGCTTTTCATGTGCTTTAAAGGCGATTCGAATCTACCTCCTGAAATCTGTTTCCTGCAATTCTGCCTTGATTTCAAATCCTCTTCTTTGCCTTCCCTCAATATATTTGTGGACGAGAGTTATCATTTATAACTCTGCAGGTTTGTGAATTGCAGTGCCCTGAACCTCCATTTTACAACTCGCTTTTTTGGGAGCTGGCCGCAAAAGCGCAGGATGGCTTCAGGCCCTGTTCTGGTTCCGGGGGGCAGGCTGAGCCTGTGGTTAATTCTTCTTCCTAATGGGAAAATAGAGTGACCTGAGCCTTTCCCAACACCAAGAGCTAGTCTCTCGTTGGTTCCCCGTCTTCCCGTTCATCCTCAGGACAAATTGCAACCTGTACGGAACAGGAGGTTAAAGGTGCTGATGCTCCAAGTAGGGAGATTGCTAGTAAAGCGGCTGGAATGGCGAACCCGGGCACAAGGAGATGAGAAATGAGGTGCGTTTTAGAAACCTTTCCCCATCACACGGTGTACCATCTTCTGGGTTTCTCATGCATGTTTTCGATGTAGGAAGATGCCCTTGAAGCTGGAGATTTGGGACCCATGCGATGGGTACCACGAAGTATTACTTTAAAGGGTCTGCGTTTGCTCACCCAACCTCACCAAACCTCTCAGCCCCAAGAGTGTCCACCCTTATGTCTCATCCAGCTGTGGGTCTAGATATGGTCAATCCAGGTTGCATCACAGCCCCTGAACGCATTGTGTAAGAATTTCTCTCTCTTTCACTGTCGTTGTTTCATGGGTTTTTCAAAGTATTTTATTTTCATAATGCGGTTTAGCTGCTTTTCACGGCTGTGTTTATGCCGCTTTACACCCACTTGACACACTAACAGAGAGCTATCAATACATAGGTTTTAAGATTATTACTAGTCAGATATATTCTTGTGCGGTGAATAGGGCGTGTTGAGTCCAGTTCTCTGAGCAAGGAGTAGGTCTTGTCTACTACATATTGGGTTTATGGAACGGTATCTGAGCTAATTTGATACCCTTGTTTTATGTATCACCCCACCTCACCTTTCCCGTTAAGCAGCCATAGTGTGTTTTCTGCATGTGTGACTCCGTTCTGTTTTGTAATTCAGTTCAAGTGTAAAGGTTTTTACATTCCCTCTATCAGTGATACCTTATGAGAAGTGTCCTTTTCTGTGTGACTTATTTCACTTAGAATCGTCGTACCTAAATCCACTCATCATGCTGCTACTAACCTTATGACATTGATTTCATGGCTGAGTGATATTCCATTGTACATAAGGACCACAACTTCTTTATCCATTTTTCTCTTTCCTGGGATATTGAAGGTGGAATGAAGTGGAGGTCCTTGTCAACAGAGCAGCCCTCACCTTTGGGGTGCTTGTGTCTTGCTGATTTTTCATTTTCCCAATTTATACCCCTATGAGTGGAAGTGCCCTATGCTCTCTAAGCTGTGTTTTTCAGATGTTTCAGGACACACCGTACACTTCTGCAGAGTGGCTGTTGGCAATTTACATCCCGCCCATCAGTGTAGCAAGGCTCCCATTTCTCCATGGCCTGTCCTGCATTTCTGGTTTTGACACTTTTTTCAGCATGGCCCTTTTGACCGAAGGGAAGCGAGACTTCTCTGTAGCGCTGATTTGCCTTTCCAGGTTGCTTGGTTGGCCAAAACGGGCGTATGCGTTTTTTCCTGAATATATTCAGGAAAAAACGCATACGCCCTTTTTGGCCAAGGGCATCATTGTCAACGTTTTGCCGCTTTTCATGTGCTTTAAAGGCGCTTCGTATCTACCTCCTGAAATCTGTTTCGTGCAATTCTGCCTTGATTTCAAATCCTCTTCTTTGCCTTCCCTCAATATATTTGTGGACGAGAGTTATCATTTATAACTCTGCAGGTTTGTGAATTGCAGTGCCCTGAACCTCCATTTTACAACTCGCTTTTTTGGGAGCTGGCCGCAAAAGCGCAGGATGGCTTCAGGCCCTGTTCTGGTTCCGGGGGGCAGGCTGAGCCTGTGGTTAATTCTTCTTCCTGATGGGAAAATAGAGTGACCTGTGCCTGTCCCGACACCAAGAGCTAGTCTCTCGTTGGTTCCCCGTCTTCCCGTTCATCCTCAGGACAAATTGCAACCTGTACGGAACAGGAGGTTAAAGGTGCTGATGCTCCAAGTAGGGAGATTGCTAGTAAAGCGGCTGGAAAGGTGAACCCGGGCACAAGGAGATGAGAAATGAGGTGCGTTTTAGAAACCTTTCCCCATCACACGGTGTACCATCTTCTGGGTTTCTCATGCATGTTTTCGATGTAGGAAGATGCCCTTGAACCTGGAGATTTGGAACCCATGCGATGGGTACCACGCAGTATTACTTTAAAGGGTCTGCGTTTGCTCACCCAACCTCACCAAACCTCTCAGCCCCAAGAGTGTCCACCCTTATGTCTCATCCAGCTGTGGGTCTAGATATGGTCAATCCAGGTTGCATCACAGCCCCTGAACTCATTGTGTAAGAATTTCTATCTCTTTCACTGTCGTTGTTTCATGGGTTTTTCAAAGTAATTTATTTTCATAATGGGGTTTAGCTGCTTTTCACGGCTGTGTTTATGCCGCTTTACACCCACTTGACACACTAACAGAGAGATATCAATACATAGGTTTTAAGATTATTACTAGTCAGATATATTCTTGTGCGGTGAATAGGGCGTGTTGAGTCCAGTTCTCTGAGCAAGGAGTAGGTCTTGTCTACTACATATTGGGTTTATGGAACGGTATCTGAGCTAATTTGATACCCTTGTTTTATGTATCACCCCACCTCACCTTTCCCGTTAAGCAGCCATAGTGTGTTTTCTGCATGTGTGACTCTGTTCTGTTTTGTAATTCAGTTCAAGTGTAACGGTTTTTACATTCCCTCTATCAGTGATACCTTATGAGAAGTGTCCTTTTCTGTGTGACTTATTTCACTTAGAATCGTCGTACCTAAATCCACTCATCATGCTGCTACTAACCTTATGACATTGATTTCATGGCTGAGTGATATTCCATTGTACATAAGGACCACAACTTCTTTATCCATTTTACTCTTTCCTGGGATATTGAAGTTGGAATGAAGTGGAGGTCCTTGTCAACAGAGCAGCCCTCAACTTTGGGGTGCTTGTGTCTTGCTGATTTTTCATTTTCCCAATTTATACCCCCATGAGTGGAAGTGCCCTATGCTCTCTAAGCTGTGTTTTTCAGATGTTTCAGGACACACCGTACACTTCTCCAGAGTGGCTGTTGGCAATTTACATCCCGCCCATCAGTGTAGCAGGGCTCCCATTTCTCCATGGCCTGTCCTGCATTTCTGGTTTTGACACTTTTTTCAGCATGGCCCTTTTGACCGATGGGAAGCGAGACTTCTCTGTAGCACTGATTTGCCTTTCCAGGTTGCTTGGTTGGCCAAAAAGGGCGTATGCGTTTTTTCCTGAATATATTCAGGAAAAAACGCATACGCCCTTTTTGGCCAAGGGCATCATTGTCAACGTTTTGCCGCTTTTCATGTGCTTTAAAGGCGATTCGTATCTACCTCCTGAAATCTGTTTCGTGCAATTCTGCCTTGATTTCAAATCCTCTTCTTTGCCTTCCCTCAATATATTTGTGGACGAGAGTTATCATTTATAACTCTGCAGGTTTGTGAATTGCAGTGCCCTGAACCTCCATTTTACAACTCACTTTTTTGGGAGCTGGCCGCAAAAGCGCAGGATGGCTTCAGGCCCTGTTCTGGTTCCGGGGGGCAGGCTGAGCCTGTGGTTAATTCTTCTTCCTGATGGGAAAATAGAGTGACCTGTGCCTGTCCCGACACCAAGAGCTTGTCTCTCGTTGGTTCCCCGTCTTCCCTTAAATCCTCAGGACAAATTGCAACCAGTACAGAACAGGAGGTTAAAGGTGCTGATGCTCCAAGTAGGGAGATTGCTAGTAAAGCGGCTGGAATGGCGAACCCGGGCACAAGGAGATGAGAAATGAGGTGCGTTTTAGAAACCTTTCCCTATCACACGGTGTACCATCTTCTGGGTTTCTCATGCATGTTTTCGATGTAGGAAGATGCCCTTGAACCTGGAGATTTGGGAACCATGCGATGGGTACCACGCAGTATTACTTTAAAGGGTCTGCGTTTGCTCACCCAACCTCACCAAACCTCTCAGCCCCAAGAGTGTCCACCCTTATGTCTCATCCAGCTGTGGGTCTAGATATGGTCAATCCAGGTTGCATCACAGCCCCTGAACTCATTGTGTAAGAATTTCTATCTCTTTCACTGTCGTTGTTTCATGGGTTTTTCAAAGTAATTTATTTTCATAATGGGGTTTAGCTGCTTTTCACTGCTGTGCTTATGCCGCTTTACACCCACTTGACACACTAACAGAGAGATATCAATACATAGGTTTTAAGATTATTACTAGTCAGGTATATTCTTGTGTGGTGAATAGGGCGTGTTGAGTCCAGTTCTCTGAGCAAGGAGTAGGTCTTGTCTACTACATATTGGGTTTATGGAACGGTATCTGAGCTAATTTGATACCCTTGTTTTATGTATCACCCCACCTCACCTTTCCCGTTAAGCAGCCATAGTCTGTTTTCTGCATGTGTGACTCTGTTCTGTTCTGTAATTCAGTTCAAGTGTAACGGTTTTTACATTCCCTCTAAAAGTGATACCTTATGAGAAGTGTCCTTTTCTGTGTGACTTATTTCACTTAGAATCGTCGTACCTAAATCCACTCATCATGCTGCTACTAACCTTATGACATTGATTTCATGGCTGAGTGATATTCCATTGTACATAAGGACCACAACTTCTTTATCCATTTTTCTCTTTCCTTGGATATTTAAGGTGGAATGAAGTGGAGGTCCTTGTCAACAGAGCAGCCCTAAACTTTGGGGTGCTTGTGTCTTGCTGATTTTTCATTTTCCCAATTTATACACCCATGAGTGGAAGTGCCCTATGCTCTCTAAGCTGTGTTTTTCAGATGTTACAGGACACACCGTACACTTCTCCAGAGTGGCTGTTGGCAATTTACATCCCGCCCATCAGTGTAGCAAGGCTCTCATTTCTCCATGGCCTGTCCTGCATTTCTGGTTTTGACACTTTTTTCAGCATGGCCCTTTTGACCGATGGGAAGCGAGACTTCTTTGTAGCGCTGATTTGCCTTTCCAGGTTGCTTGGTTGGCCAGAAAGGGCGTATGCGTGTTTTCCTGAATATATTCAGGAAAAAACGCATACTCCCTTTTTGGCCAAGGGCATCATTGTCAACATTTTGCTGCTTTTCATGCGCTTTAAAGGCGATTTGAATCTACCTCCTGAAATCTGTTTCCTGCAATTCTGCCTTGATTTCAAATCCTCTTCTTTGCCTTCCCTCAATATATTTGTGGACGAGAGTTATCATTTATAACTCTGCAGGTTTGTGAATTGCAGTGCCCTGAACCTCCATTTTACAACTCGCTTTTTTGGGAGCTGGCCGCAAAAGCGCAGGATGGCTTCAGGCCCTGTTCTTGTTCCGGGGGGCAGGCTGAGCCTGTGGTTAATTCTTCTTCCTGATGGGAAAATAGAGAGACCTGTGCCTGTCCCAACACCAAGAGCTAGTCTCTCGTTGGTTCCCCGTCTTCCCGTTCATCCTCAGGACAAATTGCAACCTGTACGGAACAGGAGGTTAAAGGTGCTGATGCTCCAAGTAGGGAGATTGCTAGTAAAGCGGCTGGAATGGCGAACCCGGGCACAAGGAGATGAGAAATGAGGTGCGTTTTAGAAACCTTTCCCCATCACACGGTGTACTATCTTCTGGGTTTCTCATGCATGTTTTCGATGTAGGAAGATGCCCTTGAAGCTGGAGATTTGGGACCCATGCGATGGGTACCACGCAGTATTACTTTAAAGGGTCTGCGTTTGCTCACCCAACCTCACCAAACCTCTCAGCCCCAAGAGTGTCCACCCTTATGTCTCATCCAGCTGTGGGTCTAGATATGGTCAATCCAGGTTGCATCACAGCCCCTGAACGCATTGTGTAAGAATTTCTCTCTCTTTCACTGTCGTTGTTTCATGGGTTTTTCAAAGTATTTTATTTTCATAATGCGGTTTAGCTGCTTTTCACGGCTGTGTTTATGCCGCTTTACACCCACTTGACACACTAACAGAGAGCTATCAATACATAGGTTTTAAGATTATTACTAGTCAGATATATTCTTGTGCGGTGAATAGGGCGTGTTGAGTCCAGTTCTCTGAGCAAGGAGTAGGTCTTGTCTACTACATATTGGGTTTATGGAACGGTATCTGAGCTAATTTGATACCCTTGTTTTATGTATCACCCCACATCACCTTTCCCGTTAAGCAGCCATAGTGTGTTTTCTGCATGTGTGACTCTGTTCTGTTTTGTAATTCAGTTCAAGTGTAAAGGTTTTTACATTCCCTCTATCAGTGATACCTTATGAGAAGTGTCCTTTTCTGTGTGACTTATTTCACTTAGAATCGTCGTACCTAAATCCACTCATCATGCTGCTACTAACCTTATGACATTGATTTCATGTCTGAGTGATATTCCATTGTACATAAGGACCACAACTTCTTTATCCATTTTTCTCTTTCCTGGGATATTGAAGGTGGAATGAAGTGGAGGTCCTTGTCAACAGAGCAGCCCTCAACTTTGGGGTGCTTGTGTCTTGCTGATTTTTCATTTTCCCAATTTATACCCCTATGAGTGGAAGTGCCCTATGCTCTCTAAGCTGTGTTTTTCAGATGTTTCAGGACACACCGTACACTTCTGCAGAGTGGCTGTTGGCAATTTACATCCCGCCCATCAGTGTAGCAAGGCTCCCATTTCTCCATGGCCTGTCCTGCATTTCTGGTTTTGACACTTTTTTCAGCATGGCCCTTTTGACCGAAGGGAAGCGAGACTTCTCTGTAGCGCTGATTTGCCTTTCCAGGTTGCTTGGTTGGCCAAAACGGGCGTATGCGTTTTTTCCTGAATATATTCAGGAAAAAACGCATACGCCCTTTTTGGCCAAGGGCATCATTGTCAACGTTTTGCCGCTTTTCATGTGCTTTAAAGGCGATTCGTATCTACCTCCTGAAATCTGTTTCGTGCAATTCTGCCTTGATTTCAAATCCTCTTCTTTGCCTTCCCTCAATATATTTGTGGACGAGAGTTATCATTTATAACTCTGCAGGTTTGTGAATTGCAGTGCCCTGAACCTCCATTTTACAACTCGCTTTTTTGGGAGCTGGCCGCAAAAGCGCAGGATGGCTTCAGGCCCTGTTCTGGTTCCGGGGGGCAGGCTGAGCCTGTGGTTAATTCTTCTTCCTGATGGGAAAATAGAGTGACCTGTGCCTGTCCCGACACCAAGAGCTTGTCTCTCGTTGGTTCCCCGTCTTCCCGTAAATCCTCAGGACAAATTGCAACCAGTACAGAACAGGAGGTTAAAGGTGCTGATGCTCCAAGTAGGGAGATTGCTAGTAAAGCGGCTGGAATGGCGAACCCGGGCACAAGGAGATGAGAAATGAGGTGCGTTTTAGAAACCTTTCCCTATCACACGGTGTACCATCTTCTGGGTTTCTCATGCATGTTTTCGATGTAGGAAGATGCCCTTGAACCTGGAGATTTGGGACCCATGCGATGGGTACCACGCAGTATTACTTTAAAGGGTCTGCGTTTGCTCACCCAACCTCACCAAACCTCTCAGCCCCAAGAGTGTCCACCCTTATGTCTCATCCAGCTGTGGGTCTAGATATGGTCAATCCAGGTTGCATCACAGCCCCTGAACTCATTGTGTAAGAATTTCTCTCTCTTTCACTGTCGTTGTTTCATGGGTTTTTCAAAGTAATTTATTTTCATAATGGGGTTTAGCTGCTTTTCACTGCTGTGTTTATGCCGCTTTACACCCACTTGACACACTAACAGAGAGATATCAATACATAGGTTTTAAGATTATTACTAGTCAGGTATATTCTTGTGTGGTGAATAGGGCGTGTTGAGTCCAGTTCTCTGAGCAAGGAGTAGGTCTTGTCTACTACATATTGGGTTTATGGAACGGTATCTGAGCTAATTTGATACCCTTGTTTTATGTATCACCCCACCTCACCTTTCCCGTTAAGCAGCCATAGTCTGTTTTCTGCATGTGTGACTCTGTTCTGTTCTGTAATTCAGTTCAAGTGTAACGGTTTTTACATTCCCTCTAAAAGTGATACCTTATGAGAAGTGTCCTTTTCTGTGTGACTTATTTCACTTAGAATCGTCGTACCTAAATCCACTCATCATGCTGCTACTAACCTTATGACATTGATTTCATGGCTGAGTGATATTCCATTGTACATAAGGACCACAACTTCTTTATCCATTTTTCTCTTTCCTGGGATATTTAACGTGGAATGAAGTGGAGGTCCTTGTCAACAGAGCAGCCCTCAACTTTGGGGTGCTTGTGTCTTGCTGATTTTTAATTTTCCCAATTTATACCCCCATGAGTGGAAGTGCCCTATGCTCTCTAAGCTGTTTTTCAGATGTTTCAGGACACACCGTACACTTCTCTAGAGTGGCTGTTGGCAATTTACATCCCGCCCATAAGTGTAGCAAGGCTCCCATTTCTCCATGGCCTGTCCTGCATTTCTGGTTTTGACACTTTTTTCAGCATGGCCCTTTTGACCGATGGGAAGCGAGACTTCTCTGTAGCGCTGATTTGCCTTTCCAGGTTGCTTGGTTGGCCAAAAAGGGCGTATGCGTTTTTTCCTGAATATATTCAGGAAAAAACGCATACGCCCTTTTTGGCCAAGGGCATCATTGTCAACGTTTTGCCGCTTTTCATGTGCTTTAAAGGCGATTCGTATCTACCTCCTGAAATCTGTTTCGTTTAATTCTGCCTTGAATTCAAATCCTCTTCTTTGCCTTCCCTCAATATATTTGTGGACAAGAGTTATCATTTATAACTCTGCAGGTTTGTGAATTGCAGTGCCCTGAACCTCCATTTTACAACTCGCTTTTTTGGGAGCTGGCCGCAAAAGCGCAGGATGGCTTCAGGCCCTGTTCTGGTTCCGGGGGGCAGGCTGAGCCTGTGGTTAATTCTTCTTCCTGATGGGAAAATAGAGAGACCTGTGCCTGTCCCAACACCAAGAGCTAGTCTCTCGTTGGTTCCCCGTCTTCCCGTTCATCCTCAGGACAAATTGCAACCTGTATGGAACAGGAGGTTAAAGGTGCTGATGCTCCAAGTAGGGAGATTGCTAGTAAAGCGGCTGGAATGGCGAACCCGGGCACAAGGAGATGAGAAATGAGGTGCGTTTTAGAAACCTTTCCCCATCACACGGTGTACTATCTTCTGGGTTTCTCATGCATGTTTTCGATGTAGGAAGATGCCCTTGAAGCTGGAGATTTGGGACCCATGCGATGGGTACCACGCAGTATTACTTTAAAGGGTCTGCGTTTGCTCACCCAACCTCACCAAACCTCTCAGCCCCAAGAGTGTCCACCCTTATGTCTCATCCAGCTGTGGGTCTAGATATGGTCAATCCAGGTTGCATCACAGCCCCTGAACGCATTGTGTAAGAATTTCTCTCTCTTTCACTGTCGTTGTTTCATGGGTTTTTCAAAGTAATTTATTTTCATAATGTGGTTTAGCTGCTTTTCACTGCTGTGTTTATGCCGCTTTACACCCACTTGACACACTAACAGAGAGATATCAATACATAGGTTTTAAGATTATTACTAGTCAGATATATTCTTGTGCGGTGAATAGGGCGTGTTGAGTCCAGTTCTCTGAGCAAGGAGTAGGTCTTGTCTACTACATATTGGGTTTATGGAACGGTATCTGAGCTAATTTGATACCCTTGTTTTATGTATCACCCCACCTCACCTTTCCCGTTAAGCAGCCATAGTGTGTTTTCTGCATGTGTGACTCTGTTCTGTTTTGTAATTCAGTTCAAGTGTAACGGTTTTTACATTCCCTCTATAAGTGATACCTTATGAGAAGTGTCCTTTTCTGTGTGACTTATTTCACTTAGAATCGTCGTACCTAAATCCACTCCTCATGCTGCTACTAACCTTATGACATTGATTTCATGGCTGAGTGATATTCCATTGTACATAAGGACCACAACTTCTTTATCCATTTTTCTCTTTCCTGGGATATTTAACGTGGAATGAAGTGGAGGTCCTTGTCAACAGAGCAGCCCTCAACTTTGGGGTGCTTGTGTCTTGCTGATTTTTCATTTTCCCAATTTATACCCCCATGAGTGGAAGTGCCCTATGCTCTCTAAGCTGTTTTTCAGATGTTTCAGGACACACCGTACACTTCTCTAGAGTGGCTGTTGGCAATTTACATCCCGCCCATAAGTGTAGCAAGGCTCCCATTTCTCCATGGCCTGTCCTGCATTTCTGGTTTTGACACTTTTTTCAGCATGGCCCTTTTGACCGAAGGGAAGCGAGACTTCTCTGTAGCGCTGATTTGCCTTTCCAGGTTGCATGGTTGTCCAAAAAGGGCGTATGCGTTTTTTCCTGAATATATTCAGGAAAAAACGCATACGCCCTTTTTGGCCAAGGGCATCATTGTCAACGTTTTGCCGCTTTTCATGTGCTTTAAAGGCGATTCGTATCTACCTCCTGAAATCTGTTTCGTGCAATTCTGCCTTGAATTCAAATCCTCTTCTTTGCCTTCCCTCAATATATTTGTGGACGAGAGTTATCATTTATAACTCTGCAGGTTTGTGAATTGCAGTGCCCTGAATCTCCATTTTACAACTCGCTTTTTTGGGAGCTGGCCGCAAAAGCGCAGGATGGCTTCAGGCCCTGTTCTGGTTCCGGGGGGCAGGCTGAGCCTGTGGTTAATTCTTCTTCCTGATGGGAAAATAGAGTGACCTGTGCCTGTCCCGACACCAATAGCTAGTCTCTTGTTGGTTCCCCGTCTTCCCGTTCATCCTCAGGACAAATTGCAACCTGTACGGAACAGGAGGTTAAAGGTGCTGATGCTCCAAGTAGGGAGATTGCTAGTAAAGTGGCTGGAATGGCGAACCCGGGCACAAGGAGATGAGAAATGAGGTGCGTTTTAGAAACCTTTCCCCATCATACGGTGTACCATCTTCTGGGTTTCTCATGCATGTTTTCGATGTAGGAAGATGCCCTTGAACCTGGAGATTTGGGACCCATGCAATGGGTACCACGCAGTATTACTTTAAAGGGTCTGCGTTTGCTCACCCAACCTCACCAAACCTCTCAGCCCCAAGAGTGTCCACCCTTATGTCTCATCCAGCTGTGGGTCTAGATATGGTCAATCCAGGTTGCATCACAGCCCCTGAACTCATTGTGTAAGAATTTCTATCTCTTTCACTGTCGTTGTTTCATGGGTTTTTCAAAGTAATTTATTTTCATAATGGGGTTTAGCTGCTTTTCACGGCTGTGTTTATGCCGCTTTACACCCACTTGACACACTAACAGAGAGATATCAATACATAGGTTTTAAGATTATTACTAGTCAGATATATTCTTGTGCGGTGAATAGGGCGTGTTGAGTCCAGTTCTCTGAGCAAGGAGTAGGTCTTGTCTACTACATATTGGGTTTATGGAACGGTATCTGAGCTAATTTGATACCCTTGTTTTATGTATCACCCCACCTCACCTTTCCCGTTAAGCAGCCATAGTGTGTTTTCTGCATGTGTGACTCTGTTCTGTTTTGTAATTCAGTTCAAGTGTAACGGTTTTTACATTCCCTCTATCAGTGATACCTTATGAGAAGTGTCCTTTTCTGTGTGACTTATTTCACTTAGAATCGTCGTACCTAAATCCACTCATCATGCTGCTACTAACCTTATGACATTGATTTCATGGCTGAGTGATATTCCATTGTACATAAGGACCACAACTTCTTTATCCATTTTTCTCTTTCCTGGGATATTGAAGGTGGAATGAAGTGGAGGTCCTTGTCAACAGAGCAGCCCTCACCTTTGGGGTGCTTGTGTCTTGCTGATTTTTCATTTTCCCAATTTATACCCCCATGAGTGGAAGTGCCCTATGCTCTCTAAGCTGTGTTTTTCAGATGTTTCAGGACACACCGTACACTTCTCCAGAGTGGCTGTTGGCAATTTACATCCCGCCCATCAGTGTAGCAAGGCTCCCATTTCTCCATGGCCTGTCCTGCATTTCTGGTTTTGTCACTTTTTTCAGCATGGCCCTTTTGACCGATGGGAAGCGAGACTTCTCTGTATCACTGATTTGCCTTTCCAGGTTGCTTGGTTGGCCAAAAAGGGCGTATGCGTTTTTTCCTGAATATATTCAGGAAAAAACGCATACGCCCTTTTTGGCCAAGGGCATCATTGTCAACGTTTTGCCGCTTTTCATGTGCTTTAAAGGCGATTCGTATCTACCTCCTGAAATCTGTTTTGTGCAATTCTGCCTTGATTTCAAATCCTCTTCTTTGCCTTCCCTCAATATATTTGTGGACGAGAGTTATCATTTATAACTCTGCAGGTTTGTGAATTGCAGTGCCCTGAACCTCCATTTTACAACTCGCTTTTTTGGGAGCTGGCCGCAAAAGCGCAGGATGGCTTCAGGCCCTGTTCTGATTCCGGGGGGCAGGCTGAGCCTGTGGTTAATTCTTCTTCCTGATGGGAAAATAGAGTGACCTGTGCCTGTCCCGACACCAAGAGCTAGTCTCTCGTTGGTTCCCCATCTTCCCGTTCATCCTCAGGACAAATTGCAACCTGTACGGAACAGGAGGTTAAAGGTGCTGATGCTCCAAGTAGGGAGATTGCTAGTAAAGCGGCTGAAAAGGTGAACCCGGGCACAAGGAGATGAGAAATGAGGTGCGTTTTAGAAACCTTTCCCCATAACACGGTGTACCATCTTCTGGGTTTCTCATGCATGTTTTCGATGTAGGAAGATGCCCTTGAACCTGGAGATTTGGAACCCATGCGATGGGTACCACGCAGTATTACTTTAAAGGGTCTGCGTTTGCTCACCCAACCTCACCAAACCTCTCAGCCCCAAGAGTGTCCACCCTTATGTCTCATCCAGCTGTGGGTCTAGATATGGTCAATCCAGGTTGCATCACAGCCCCTGAACTCATTGTGTAAGAATTTCTATCTCTTTCACTGTCGTTGTTTCATGGGTTTTTCAAAGTAATTTATTTTCATAATGGGGTTTAGCTGCTTTTCACGGCTGTGTTTATGCCGCTTTACACCCACTTGACACACTAACAGATAGATATCAATACATAGGTTTTAAGATTATTACTAGTCAGATATATTCTTGTGCGGTTAATAGGGCGTGTTGAGTCCAGTTCTCTGAGCAAGGAGTAGGTCTTGTCTACTACATATTGGGTTTATGGAACGGTATCTGAGCTAATTTGATACCCTTGTTTTATGTATCACCCCACCTCACCTTTCCCGTTAAGCAGCCATAGTGTGTTTTCTGCATGTGTGACTCTGTTCTGTTTTGTAATTCAGTTCAAGTGTAACGGTTTTTACATTCCCTCTATCAGTGATACCTTATGAGAAGTGTCCTTTTCTGTGTGACTTATTTCACTTAGAATCGTCGTACCTAAATCCACTCATCATGCTGCTACTAACCTTATGACATTGATTTCATGGCTGAGTGATATTCCATTGTACATAAGGACCACAACTTCTTTATCCATTTTTCTCTTTCCTGGGATATTTAACGTGGAATGAAGTGGAGGTCCTTGTCAACAGAGCAGCCCTCAACTTTGGGGTGCTTGTGTCTTGCTGATTTTTCATTTTCCCAATTTATACCCCCATGAGTGAAAGTGCCCTATGCTCTCTAAGCTGTTTTTCAGATGTTTCAGGACACACCGTACACTTCTCTAGAGTGGCTGTTGGCAATTTACATCCCGCCCATAAGTGTAGCAAGGCTCCCATTTCTCCATGGCCTGTCCTGCATTTCTGGTTTTGACACTTTTTTCAGCATGGCCCTTTTGACCGAAGGGAAGCGAGACTTCTCTGTAGCGCTGATTTGCCTTTCCAGGTTGCATGGTTGTCCAAAAAGGGCGTATGCGTTTTTTCCTGAATATATTCAGGAAAAAACGCATACGCCCTTTTTGGCCAAGGGCATCATTGTCAACGTTTTGCCGCTTTTCATGTGCTTTAAAGGTGATTCGTATCTACCTCCTGAAATCTGTTTCGTGCAATTCTGCCTTGAATTCAAATCCTCTTCTTTGCCTTCCCTCAATATATTTGTGGACGAGAGTTATCATTTATAACTCTGCAGGTTTGTGAATTGCAGTGCCCTGAATCTCCATTTTACAACTCGCTTTTTTGGGAGCTGGCCGCAAAAGCGCAGGATGGCTTCAGGCCCTGTTCTGGTTCCGGGGGGCAGGCTGAGCCTGTGGTTAATTCTTCTTCCTGATGGGAAAATAGAGTGACCTGTGCCTGTCCCGACACCAATAGCTAGTCTCTTGTTGGTTCCCCGTCTTCCCGTTCATCCTCAGGACAAATTGCAACCTGTACGGAACAGGAGGTTAAAGGTGCTGATGCTCCAAGTAGGGAGATTGCTAGTAAAGCGGCTGGAATGGCGAACCCGGGCACAAGGAGATGAGAAATGAGGTGCGTTTTAGAAACCTTTCCCCATCATACGGTGTACCATCTTCTGGGTTTCTCATGCATGTTTTCGATGTAGGAAGATGCCCTTGAACCTGGAGATTTGGGACCCATGCAATGGGTACCACGCAGTATTACTTTAAAGGGTCTGCGTTTGCTCACCCAACCTCACCAAACCTCTCAGCCCCAAGAGTGTCCACCCTTATGTCTCATCCAGCTGTGGGTCTAGATATGGTCAATCCAGGTTGCATCACAGCCCCTGAACTCATTGTGTAAGAATTTCTATCTCTTTCACTGTCGTTGTTTCATGGGTTTTTCAAAGTAATTTATTTTCATAATGGGGTTTAGCTGCTTTTCACGGCTGTGTTTATGCCGCTTTACACCCACTTGACACACTAACAGAGAGATATCAATACATAGGTTTTAAGATTATTACTAGTCAGATATATTCTTGTGCGGTGAATAGGGCGTGTTGAGTCCAGTTCTCTGAGCAAGGAGTAGGTCTTGTCTACTACATATTGGGTTTATGGAACGGTATCTGAGCTAATTTGATACCCTTGTTTTATGTATCACCCCACCTCACCTTTCCCGTTAAGCAGCCATAGTGTGTTTTCTGCATGTGTGACTCTGTTCTGTTTTGTAATTCAGTTCAAGTGTAACGGTTTTTACATTCCCTCTATCAGTGATACCTTATGAGAAGTGTCGTTTTCTGTGTGACTTATTTCACTTAGAATCGTCGTACCTAAATCCACTCATCATGCTGCTACTAACCTTATGACATTGATTTCATGGCTGAGTGATATTCCATTGTACATAAGGACCACAACTTCTTTATCCATTTTTCTCTTTCCTGGGATATTGAAGGTGGAATGAAGTGGAGGTCCTTGTCAACAGAGCAGCCCTCACCTTTGGGGTGCTTGTGTCTTGCTGATTTTTCATTTTCCCAATTTATACCCCCATGAGTGGAAGTGCCCTATGCTCTCTAAGCTGTGTTTTTCAGATGTTTCAGGACACACCGTACACTTCTCCAGAGTGGCTGTTGGCAATTTACATCCCGCCCATCAGTGTAGCAAGGCTCCCATTTCTCCATGGCCTGTCCTGCATTTCTGGTTTTGTCACTTTTTTCAGCATGGCCCTTTTGACCGATGGGAAGCGAGACTTCTCTGTATCACTGATTTGCCTTTCCAGGTTGCTTGGTTGGCCAAAAAGGGCGTATGCGTTTTTTCCTGAATATATTCAGGAAAAAACGCATACGCCCTTTTTGGCCAAGGGCATCATTGTCAACGTTTTGCCGCTTTTCATGTGCTTTAAAGGCGATTCGTATCTACCTCCTGAAATCTGTTTCGTGCAATTCTGCCTTGATTTCAAATCCTCTTCTTTGCCTTCCCTCAATATATTTGTGGACGAGAGTTATCATTTATAACTCTGCAGGTTTGTGAATTGCAGTGCCCTGAACCTCCATTTTACAACTCGCTTTTTTGGGAGCTGGCCGCAAAAGCGCAGGATGGCTTCAGGCCCTGTTCTGGTTCCGGGGGGCAGGCTGAGCCTGTGGTTAATTCTTCTTCCTGATGGGAAAATAGAGTGACCTGTGCCTGTCCCGACACCAAGAGCTAGTCTCTCGTTGGTTCCCCGTCTTCCCGTTCATCCTCAGGACAAATTGCAACCTGTACGGAACAGGAGGTTAAAGGTGCTGATGCTCCAAGTAGGGAGATTGCTAGTAAAGCGGCTGGAATGGCGAACCCGGGCACAAGGAGATGAGAAATGAGGTGCGTTTTAGAAACCTTTCCCCATCACACGGTGTACCATCTTCTGGGTTTCTCATGCACGTTTTCGATGTAGGAAGATGCCCTTGAACCTGGAGATTTGGAACCCATGCGATGGGTACCACGCAGTATTACTTTAAAGGGTCTGCGTTTGCTCACCCAACCTCACCAAACCTCTCAGCCCCAAGAGTGTCCACCCTTATGTCTCATCCAGCTGTGGGTCTAGATATGGTCAATCCAGGTTGCATCACAGCCCCTGAACTCATTGTGTAAGAATTTCTATCTCTTTCACTGTCGTTGTTTCATGGGTTTTTCAAAGTAATTTATTTTCATAATGGGGTTTAGCTGCTTTTCACGGCTGTGTTTATGCCGCTTTACACCCACTTGACACACTAACAGAGAGATATCAATACATAGGTTTTAAGATTATTACTAGTCAGATATATTCTTGTGCGGTGAATAGGGCGTGTTGAGTCCAGTTCTCTGAGCAAGGAGTAGGTCTTGTCTACTACATATTGGGTTTATGGAACGGTATCTGAGCTAATTTGATACCCTTGTTTTATGTATCACCCCACCTCACCTTTCCCGTTAAGCAGCCATAGTGTGTTTTCTGCATGTGTGACTCTGTTCTGTTTTGTAATTCAGTTCAAGTGTAACGGTTTTTACATTCCCTCTATCAGTGATACCTTATGAGAAGTGTCCTTTTCTGTGTGACTTATTTCACTTAGAATCGTCGTACCTAAATCCACTCATCATGCTGCTACTAACCTTATGACATTGATTTCATGGCTGAGTGATATTCCATTGTACATAAGGACCACAACTTCTTTATCCATTTTTCTCTTTCCTGGGATATTGAAGTTGGAATGAAGTGGAGGTCCTTGTCAACAGAGCAGCCCTCAACTTTGGGGTGCTTGTGTCTTGCTGATTTTTCATTTTCCCAATTTATACCCCCATGAGTGGAAGTGCCCTATGCTCTCTAAGCTGTGTTTTTCAGATGTTTCAGGACACACCGTACACTTCTCCAGAGTGGCTGTTGGCAATTTACATCCCGCCCATCAGTGTAGCAAGGCTCCCATTTCTCCATGGCCTGTCCTGCATTTCTGGTTTTGACACTTTTTTCAGCATGGCCCTTTTGACCGATGGGAAGCGAGACTTCTCTGTAGCGCTGATTTGCCTTTCCAGGTTGCTTGGTTGGCCAAAAAGGGCGTATGCGTTTTTTCCTGAATATATTCAGGAAAAAACGCATACGCCCTTTTTGGCCAAGGGCATCATTGTCAACATTTTGCTGCTTTTCATGTGCTTGAAAGGCGATTCGAATCTTCCTCCAGAAATCTGTTTCCTGCAATTCTGCCTTGATTTCAAATCCTCTTCTTTGCCTTCCCTCAATATATTTGTGGACGAGAGTTATCATTTATAACTCTGCAGGTTTGTGAATTGCACTGCCCTGAACCTCCATTCTACAACTCGCTTTTTTGGGAGCTGGCCGCAAAAGCGCAGGATGGCTTCAGGCCCTGTTCTGGTTCCAGGGGGCAGGCTGAGCCTGTGGTTAATTCTTCTTCCTGATGGGAAAATAGAGTGACCTGTGCCTGTCCCGACACCAAGAGCTTGTCTCTCGTTGGTTCCCCGTCTTCCCGTAAATCCTCAGGACAAATTGCAACCTGTACAGAACAGGAGGTTAAAGGTGCTGATGCTCCAAGTAGGGAGATTGCTAGTAAAGCGGCTGGAATGGCGAACCCAGGCACAAGGAGATGAGAAATGAGGTGCGTTTTCGAAATCTTTCCCTATCACACGGTGTACCATCTTCTGGGTTTCTCATGCATGTTTTCGATGTAGGAAGATGCCTTTGAACCTGGAGATTTGGGACCCATGCGATGGGTACCACGCAGTATTACTTTAAAGGGTCTGTGTTTGCTCACCCAACCTCACCAAACCTCTCAGCCCCAAGAGTGTCCACCCTTATGTCTCATCCAGCTGTGGGTCTAGATATGGTCAATCCAGGTTGCATCACAGCCCCTGAACTCATTGTGTAAGTATTTCTATCTCTTTCACTGTCGTTGTTTCATGGGTTTTTCAAAGTAATTTATTTTCATAATGGGGTTTAGCTGCTTTTCACTGCTGTGTTTATGCCGCTTTACACCCACTTGACACACTAACAGAGAGATATCAATACATAGGTGTTAAGATTATTACTAGTCAGGTATATTCTTGTGCGGTGAATAGGGAGTGTTGAGTCCAGTTCTCTGAGCAAGGAGTAGGTCTTGTCTACTACATATTGGGTTTATGGAACGGTATCTGAGCTAATTTGATACCCTTGTTTTATGTATCACCCCACCTCACCTTTCCCGTTAAGCAGCCATAGTGTGTTTTCTGCATGTGTGACTCTGTTCTGTTTTGTAATTCAGTTCAAGTGTAACGTTTTTTACATTCCCTCTAAAAGTGATACCTTATGAGAAGTGTCCTTTTCTGTGTGACTTATTTCAGTTAGAATCGTCGTACCTAAATCCACTCATCATGCTGCTACTAACCTTATGACATTGATTTCATGGCTGAGTGATATTCCATTGTACATAAGGACCACAACTTCTTTATCCATTTTTCTCTTTCCTGGGATATTTAAGGTGGAATGAAGTGGAGGTCCTTGTCAACAGAGCAGCCCTCAACTTTGGGGTGCTTGTGTCTTGCTGATTTTTCATTTTCCCAATTTATACCCCCATGAGTGGAAGTGCCCTATGCTCTCTAAGCTGTGTTTTTCAGATGTTTCAGGACACACCGTACACTTCTCCAGAGTGGCTGTTGGCAATTTACATCCCGCCCATCAGTGTAGCAAGGCTCTCATTTCTCCATGGCCTGTCCTGCATTTCTGGTTTTGACACTTTTTTCAGCATGGCCCTTTTGACCGATGGGAAGCGAGACTTCTTTGTAGCGCTGAATTGCCTTTCCAGGTTGCTTGGTTGGTCAAAAAGGGCGTATGCATTTTTTCCTGAATATATTCAGGAAAAAACGCATACGCCCTTTTTGGCCAAGGGCATCATTGTCAACATTTTGCCGCTTTTCATGTGCTTTAAAGGCGATTCGAATCTACCTCCTGAAATCTGTTTCCTGCAATTCTGCCTTGATTTCAAATCCTCTTCTTTGCCTTCCCTCAATATATTTGTGGATGAGAGTTATCATTTATAACTCTGCAGGTTTGTGAATTGCAGTGTCCTGAACCTCCATTTTACAACTCGCATTTTTGGGAGCTGGCCGCAAAAGCGCAGGATGGCTTCAGGCCCTGTTCTTGTTCCGGGGGGCAGGCTGAGCCTGTGGTTAATTCTTCTTCCTGATGGGAAAATAGAATGACCTGTGCCTGTCCCGACACCAAGAGCTAGTGTCTCGTTGGTTCCCCGTCTTCCCGTTCATCCTCAGGACAAATTGCAACCTGTACGGAACCGGAGGTTAAAGGTGCTGATGCTCCAAGTAAGGAGATTGCTAGTAAAGCGGCTGGAATGGCGAACCCTGGCACAAGGAGATGAGAAATGAGGTGCGTTTTAGAAACCTTTCCCCATCACACGGTGTACCATCTTCTGGGTTTCTCATGCATGTTTTCGATGTAGGAAGATGCCCTTGAACCTGGAGATTTGGGACCCATGCGATGGGTAACACGCAGTATTACTTTAAAGGGTCTGCATTTGCTCACCCAACCTCACCAAACCTCTCAGCCCCAAGAGTGTCCACCCTTATGTCTCATCCAGCTGTGGGTCTAGATATGGTCAATCCAGGTTGCATCACAGCCCCTGAACTCATTGTGTAAGAATTTCTATCTCTTTCACTGTCATTGTTTCATGGGTTTTTCAAAGTAATTTATTTTCATAATGGGGTTTAGCTGCTTTTCACGGCTGTGTTTATGCCGCTTTACACCCACTTGCCACACTAACAGAGAGATATCAATACATAGGTTTTAAGATTATTACTAGTCAGATATATTCTTGTGCGGTGAATAGGGCGTGTTGAGTCCAGTTCTCTGAGCAAGGAGTAGGTCTTGTCTACTACATATTGGGTTTATGGAACGGTATCTGAGCTAATTTGATACCCTTGTTTTATGTATCACCCCACGTCCCCTTTCCCGTTAAGCAGCCATAGTCTGTTTTCTGCATGTGTGACTCTGTTCTGTTTTGTAATTCAGTTCAAGTGTAACGGTTTTTACATTCCCTCTATAAGTGATACCTTATGAGAAGTGTCCTTTTCTGTGTGACTTATTTCACTTAGAATCGTAGTACCTAAATCCACTCATCATGCTGCTACTAACCTTATGACATTGATTTCATGGCTGAGTGATATTCCATTGTACATAAGGACCACAACTTCTTTATCCATTTTTCTCTTTCCTGGGATATTGAAGGTGGAATGAAGTGGAGGTCCTTGTCAACAGAGCAGCCATCAACTTTGGGGTGCTTGTGTCTTGCTGATTTTTCATTTTCCCAATTTATACCCCCATGAGTGGAAGTGCCCTATGCTCTCTAAGCTGTTTTTCAGATGTTTCAGGACACACCGTACACTTCTCTAGAGTGGCTGTTGGCAATTTACATCCCGCCCATAAGTGTAGCAAGGCTCCCATTTCTCCATGGCCTGTCCTGCATTTCTGGTTTTGACACTTTTTTCAGCATGGCCCTTTTGATCGAAGGGAAGCGAGACTTCTCTGTAGCGCTGATTTGCCTTTCCAGGTTGCATGGTTGTCCAAAAAGGGCGTATGCGTTTTTTCCTGAATATATTCAGGAAAAAACGCATACGCCCTTTTTGGCCAAGGGCATCATTGTCAACGTTTTGCCGCTTTTCATGTGCTTTAAAGGCGATTCGTATCTACCTCCTGAAATCTGTTTCGTGCAATTCTGCCTTGAATTCAAATCCTCTTCTTTGCCTTCCCTCAATATATTTGTGGACGAGAGTTATCATTTATAACTCTGCAGGTTTGTGAATTGCAGTGCCCTGAATCTCCATTTTACAACTCGCTTTTTTGGGAGCTGGCCGCAAAAGCGCAGGATGGCTTCAGGCCCTGTTCTGGTTCCGGGGGGCAGGCTGAGCCTGTGGTTAATTCTTCTTCCTGATGGGAAAATAGAGTGACCTGTGCCTGTCCCGACACCAATAGCTAGTCTCTTGTTGGTTCCCCGTCTTCCCGTTCATCCTCAGGACAAATTGCAACCTGTACGGAACAGGAGGTTAAAGGTGCTGATGCTCCAAGTAGGGAGATTGCTAGTAAAGTGGCTGGAATGGCGAACCCGGGCACAAGGAGATGAGAAATGAGGTGCGTTTTAGAAACCTTTCCCCATCATACGGTGTACCATCTTCTGGGTTTCTCATGCATGTTTTCGATGTAGGAAGATGCCCTTGAACCTGGAGATTTGGGACCCATGCAATGGGTACCACGCAGTATTACTTTAAAGGGTCTGCGTTTGCTCACCCAACCTCACCAAACCTCTCAGCCCCAAGAGTGTCCACCCTTATGTCTCATCCAGCTGTGGGTCTAGATATGGTCAATCCAGGTTGCATCACAGCCCCTGAACTCATTGTGTAAGAATTTCTATCTCTTTCACTGTCGTTGTTTCATGGGTTTTTCAAAGTAATTTATTTTCATAATGGGGTTTAGCTGCTTTTCACGGCTGTGTTTATGCCGCTTTACACCCACTTGACACACTAACAGAGAGATATCAATACATAGGTTTTAAGATTATTACTAGTCAGATATATTCTTGTGCGGTGAATAGGGCGTGTTGAGTCCAGTTCTCTGAGCAAGGAGTAGGTCTTGTCTACTACATATTGGGTTTATGGAACGGTATCTGAGCTAATTTGATACCCTTGTTTTATGTATCACCCCACCTCACCTTTCCCGTTAAGCAGCCATAGTGTGTTTTCTGCATGTGTGACTCTGTTCTGTTTTGTAATTCAGTTCAAGTGTAACGGTTTTTACATTCCCTCTATCAGTGATACCTTATGAGAAGTGTCCTTTTCTGTGTGACTTATTTCACTTAGAATCGTCGTACCTAAATCCACTCATCATGCTGCTACTAACCTTATGACATTGATTTCATGGCTGAGTGATATTCCATTGTACATAAGGACCACAACTTCTTTATCCATTTTTCTCTTTCCTGGGATATTGAAGGTGGAATGAAGTGGAGGTCCTTGTCAACAGAGCAGCCCTCACCTTTGGGGTGCTTGTGTCTTGCTGATTTTTCATTTTCCCAATTTATACCCCCATGAGTGGAAGTGCCCTATGCTCTCTAAGCTGTGTTTTTCAGATGTTTCAGGACACACCGTACACTTCTCCAGAGTGGCTGTTGGCAATTTACATCCCGCCCATCAGTGTAGCAAGGCTCCCATTTCTCCATGGCCTGTCCTGCATTTCTGGTTTTGTCACTTTTTTCAGCATGGCCCTTTTGACCGATGGGAAGCGAGACTTCTCTGTATCACTGATTTGCCTTTCCAGGTTGCTTGGTTGGCCAAAAAGGGCGTATGCGTTTTTTCCTGAATATATTCAGGAAAAAACGCATACGCCCTTTTTGGCCAAGGGCATCATTGTCAACGTTTTGCCGCTTTTCATGTGCTTTAAAGGCGATTCGTATCTACCTCCTGAAATCTGTTTTGTGCAATTCTGCCTTGATTTCAAATCCTCTTCTTTGCCTTCCCTCAATATATTTGTGGACGAGAGTTATCATTTATAACTCTGCAGGTTTGTGAATTGCAGTGCCCTGAACCTCCATTTTACAACTCGCTTTTTTGGGAGCTGGCCGCAAAAGCGCAGGATGGCTTCAGGCCCTGTTCTGATTCCGGGGGGCAGGCTGAGCCTGTGGTTAATTCTTCTTCCTGATGGGAAAATAGAGTGACCTGTGCCTGTCCCGACACCAAGAGCTAGTCTCTCGTTGGTTCCCCATCTTCCCGTTCATCCTCAGGACAAATTGCAACCTGTACGGAACAGGAGGTTAAAGGTGCTGATGCTCCAAGTAGGGAGATTGCTAGTAAAGCGGCTGAAAAGGTGAACCCGGGCACAAGGAGATGAGAAATGAGGTGCGTTTTAGAAACCTTTCCCCATAACACGGTGTACCATCTTCTGGGTTTCTCATGCATGTTTTCGATGTAGGAAGATGCCCTTGAACCTGGAGATTTGGAACCCATGCGATGGGTACCACGCAGTATTACTTTAAAGGGTCTGCGTTTGCTCACCCAACCTCACCAAACCTCTCAGCCCCAAGAGTGTCCACCCTTATGTCTCATCCAGCTGTGGGTCTAGATATGGTCAATCCAGGTTGCATCACAGCCCCTGAACTCATTGTGTAAGAATTTCTATCTCTTTCACTGTCGTTGTTTCATGGGTTTTTCAAAGTAATTTATTTTCATAATGGGGTTTAGCTGCTTTTCACGGCTGTGTTTATGCCGCTTTACACCCACTTGACACACTAACAGATAGATATCAATACATAGGTTTTAAGATTATTACTAGTCAGATATATTCTTGTGCGGTTAATAGGGCGTGTTGAGTCCAGTTCTCTGAGCAAGGAGTAGGTCTTGTCTACTACATATTGGGTTTATGGAACGGTATCTGAGCTAATTTGATACCCTTGTTTTATGTATCACCCCACCTCACCTTTCCCGTTAAGCAGCCATAGTGTGTTTTCTGCATGTGTGACTCTGTTCTGTTTTGTAATTCAGTTCAAGTGTAACGGTTTTTACATTCCCTCTATCAGTGATACCTTATGAGAAGTGTCCTTTTCTGTGTGACTTATTTCACTTAGAATCGTCGTACCTAAATCCACTCATCATGCTGCTACTAACCTTATGACATTGATTTCATGGCTGAGTGATATTCCATTGTACATAAGGACCACAACTTCTTTATCCATTTTTCTCTTTCCTGGGATATTTAACGTGGAATGAAGTGGAGGTCCTTGTCAACAGAGCAGCCCTCAACTTTGGGGTGCTTGTGTCTTGCTGATTTTTCATTTTCCCAATTTATACCCCCATGAGTGAAAGTGCCCTATGCTCTCTAAGCTGTTTTTCAGATGTTTCAGGACACACCGTACACTTCTCTAGAGTGGCTGTTGGCAATTTACATCCCGCCCATAAGTGTAGCAAGGCTCCCATTTCTCCATGGCCTGTCCTGCATTTCTGGTTTTGACACTTTTTTCAGCATGGCCCTTTTGACCGAAGGGAAGCGAGACTTCTCTGTAGCGCTGATTTGCCTTTCCAGGTTGCATGGTTGTCCAAAAAGGGCGTATGCGTTTTTTCCTGAATATATTCAGGAAAAAACGCATACGCCCTTTTTGGCCAAGGGCATCATTGTCAACGTTTTGCCGCTTTTCATGTGCTTTAAAGGTGATTCGTATCTACCTCCTGAAATCTGTTTCGTGCAATTCTGCCTTGAATTCAAATCCTCTTCTTTGCCTTCCCTCAATATATTTGTGGACGAGAGTTATCATTTATAACTCTGCAGGTTTGTGAATTGCAGTGCCCTGAATCTCCATTTTACAACTCGCTTTTTTGGGAGCTGGCCGCAAAAGCGCAGGATGGCTTCAGGCCCTGTTCTGGTTCCGGGGGGCAGGCTGAGCCTGTGGTTAATTCTTCTTCCTGATGGGAAAATAGAGTGACCTGTGCCTGTCCCGACACCAATAGCTAGTCTCTTGTTGGTTCCCCGTCTTCCCGTTCATCCTCAGGACAAATTGCAACCTGTACGGAACAGGAGGTTAAAGGTGCTGATGCTCCAAGTAGGGAGATTGCTAGTAAAGCGGCTGGAATGGCGAACCCGGGCACAAGGAGATGAGAAATGAGGTGCGTTTTAGAAACCTTTCCCCATCATACGGTGTACCATCTTCTGGGTTTCTCATGCATGTTTTCGATGTAGGAAGATGCCCTTGAACCTGGAGATTTGGGACCCATGCAATGGGTACCACGCAGTATTACTTTAAAGGGTCTGCGTTTGCTCACCCAACCTCACCAAACCTCTCAGCCCCAAGAGTGTCCACCCTTATGTCTCATCCAGCTGTGGGTCTAGATATGGTCAATCCAGGTTGCATCACAGCCCCTGAACTCATTGTGTAAGAATTTCTATCTCTTTCACTGTCGTTGTTTCATGGGTTTTTCAAAGTAATTTATTTTCATAATGGGGTTTAGCTGCTTTTCACGGCTGTGTTTATGCCGCTTTACACCCACTTGACACACTAACAGAGAGATATCAATACATAGGTTTTAAGATTATTACTAGTCAGATATATTCTTGTGCGGTGAATAGGGCGTGTTGAGTCCAGTTCTCTGAGCAAGGAGTAGGTCTTGTCTACTACATATTGGGTTTATGGAACGGTATCTGAGCTAATTTGATACCCTTGTTTTATGTATCACCCCACCTCACCTTTCCCGTTAAGCAGCCATAGTGTGTTTTCTGCATGTGTGACTCTGTTCTGTTTTGTAATTCAGTTCAAGTGTAACGGTTTTTACATTCCCTCTATCAGTGATACCTTATGAGAAGTGTCGTTTTCTGTGTGACTTATTTCACTTAGAATCGTCGTACCTAAATCCACTCATCATGCTGCTACTAACCTTATGACATTGATTTCATGGCTGAGTGATATTCCATTGTACATAAGGACCACAACTTCTTTATCCATTTTTCTCTTTCCTGGGATATTGAAGGTGGAATGAAGTGGAGGTCCTTGTCAACAGAGCAGCCCTCACCTTTGGGGTGCTTGTGTCTTGCTGATTTTTCATTTTCCCAATTTATACCCCCATGAGTGGAAGTGCCCTATGCTCTCTAAGCTGTGTTTTTCAGATGTTTCAGGACACACCGTACACTTCTCCAGAGTGGCTGTTGGCAATTTACATCCCGCCCATCAGTGTAGCAAGGCTCCCATTTCTCCATGGCCTGTCCTGCATTTCTGGTTTTGTCACTTTTTTCAGCATGGCCCTTTTGACCGATGGGAAGCGAGACTTCTCTGTATCACTGATTTGCCTTTCCAGGTTGCTTGGTTGGCCAAAAAGGGCGTATGCGTTTTTTCCTGAATATATTCAGGAAAAAACGCATACGCCCTTTTTGGCCAAGGGCATCATTGTCAACGTTTTGCCGCTTTTCATGTGCTTTAAAGGCGATTCGTATCTACCTCCTGAAATCTGTTTCGTGCAATTCTGCCTTGATTTCAAATCCTCTTCTTTGCCTTCCCTCAATATATTTGTGGACGAGAGTTATCATTTATAACTCTGCAGGTTTGTGAATTGCAGTGCCCTGAACCTCCATTTTACAACTCGCTTTTTTGGGAGCTGGCCGCAAAAGCGCAGGATGGCTTCAGGCCCTGTTCTGGTTCCGGGGGGCAGGCTGAGCCTGTGGTTAATTCTTCTTCCTGATGGGAAAATAGAGTGACCTGTGCCTGTCCCGACACCAAGAGCTAGTCTCTCGTTGGTTCCCCGTCTTCCCGTTCATCCTCAGGACAAATTGCAACCTGTACGGAACAGGAGGTTAAAGGTGCTGATGCTCCAAGTAGGGAGATTGCTAGTAAAGCGGCTGGAATGGCGAACCCGGGCACAAGGAGATGAGAAATGAGGTGCGTTTTAGAAACCTTTCCCCATCACACGGTGTACCATCTTCTGGGTTTCTCATGCACGTTTTCGATGTAGGAAGATGCCCTTGAACCTGGAGATTTGGAACCCATGCGATGGGTACCACGCAGTATTACTTTAAAGGGTCTGCGTTTGCTCACCCAACCTCACCAAACCTCTCAGCCCCAAGAGTGTCCACCCTTATGTCTCATCCAGCTGTGGGTCTAGATATGGTCAATCCAGGTTGCATCACAGCCCCTGAACTCATTGTGTAAGAATTTCTATCTCTTTCACTGTCGTTGTTTCATGGGTTTTTCAAAGTAATTTATTTTCATAATGGGGTTTAGCTGCTTTTCACGGCTGTGTTTATGCCGCTTTACACCCACTTGACACACTAACAGAGAGATATCAATACATAGGTTTTAAGATTATTACTAGTCAGATATATTCTTGTGCGGTGAATAGGGCGTGTTGAGTCCAGTTCTCTGAGCAAGGAGTAGGTCTTGTCTACTACATATTGGGTTTATGGAACGGTATCTGAGCTAATTTGATACCCTTGTTTTATGTATCACCCCACCTCACCTTTCCCGTTAAGCAGCCATAGTGTGTTTTCTGCATGTGTGACTCTGTTCTGTTTTGTAATTCAGTTCAAGTGTAACGGTTTTTACATTCCCTCTATCAGTGATACCTTATGAGAAGTGTCCTTTTCTGTGTGACTTATTTCACTTAGAATCGTCGTACCTAAATCCACTCATCATGCTGCTACTAACCTTATGACATTGATTTCATGGCTGAGTGATATTCCATTGTACATAAGGACCACAACTTCTTTATCCATTTTTCTCTTTCCTGGGATATTGAAGTTGGAATGAAGTGGAGGTCCTTGTCAACAGAGCAGCCCTCAACTTTGGGGTGCTTGTGTCTTGCTGATTTTTCATTTTCCCAATTTATACCCCCATGAGTGGAAGTGCCCTATGCTCTCTAAGCTGTGTTTTTCAGATGTTTCAGGACACACCGTACACTTCTCCAGAGTGGCTGTTGGCAATTTACATCCCGCCCATCAGTGTAGCAAGGCTCCCATTTCTCCATGGCCTGTCCTGCATTTCTGGTTTTGACACTTTTTTCAGCATGGCCCTTTTGACCGATGGGAAGCGAGACTTCTCTGTAGCGCTGATTTGCCTTTCCAGGTTGCTTGGTTGGCCAAAAAGGGCGTATGCGTTTTTTCCTGAATATATTCAGGAAAAAACGCATACGCCCTTTTTGGCCAAGGGCATCATTGTCAACATTTTGCTGCTTTTCATGTGCTTGAAAGGCGATTCGAATCTTCCTCCAGAAATCTGTTTCCTGCAATTCTGCCTTGATTTCAAATCCTCTTCTTTGCCTTCCCTCAATATATTTGTGGACGAGAGTTATCATTTATAACTCTGCAGGTTTGTGAATTGCACTGCCCTGAACCTCCATTCTACAACTCGCTTTTTTGGGAGCTGGCCGCAAAAGCGCAGGATGGCTTCAGGCCCTGTTCTGGTTCCAGGGGGCAGGCTGAGCCTGTGGTTAATTCTTCTTCCTGATGGGAAAATAGAGTGACCTGTGCCTGTCCCGACACCAAGAGCTTGTCTCTCGTTGGTTCCCCGTCTTCCCGTAAATCCTCAGGACAAATTGCAACCTGTACAGAACAGGAGGTTAAAGGTGCTGATGCTCCAAGTAGGGAGATTGCTAGTAAAGCGGCTGGAATGGCGAACCCAGGCACAAGGAGATGAGAAATGAGGTGCGTTTTCGAAATCTTTCCCTATCACACGGTGTACCATCTTCTGGGTTTCTCATGCATGTTTTCGATGTAGGAAGATGCCTTTGAACCTGGAGATTTGGGACCCATGCGATGGGTACCACGCAGTATTACTTTAAAGGGTCTGTGTTTGCTCACCCAACCTCACCAAACCTCTCAGCCCCAAGAGTGTCCACCCTTATGTCTCATCCAGCTGTGGGTCTAGATATGGTCAATCCAGGTTGCATCACAGCCCCTGAACTCATTGTGTAAGTATTTCTATCTCTTTCACTGTCGTTGTTTCATGGGTTTTTCAAAGTAATTTATTTTCATAATGGGGTTTAGCTGCTTTTCACTGCTGTGTTTATGCCGCTTTACACCCACTTGACACACTAACAGAGAGATATCAATACATAGGTGTTAAGATTATTACTAGTCAGGTATATTCTTGTGCGGTGAATAGGGAGTGTTGAGTCCAGTTCTCTGAGCAAGGAGTAGGTCTTGTCTACTACATATTGGGTTTATGGAACGGTATCTGAGCTAATTTGATACCCTTGTTTTATGTATCACCCCACCTCACCTTTCCCGTTAAGCAGCCATAGTGTGTTTTCTGCATGTGTGACTCTGTTCTGTTTTGTAATTCAGTTCAAGTGTAACGTTTTTTACATTCCCTCTAAAAGTGATACCTTATGAGAAGTGTCCTTTTCTGTGTGACTTATTTCAGTTAGAATCGTCGTACCTAAATCCACTCATCATGCTGCTACTAACCTTATGACATTGATTTCATGGCTGAGTGATATTCCATTGTACATAAGGACCACAACTTCTTTATCCATTTTTCTCTTTCCTGGGATATTTAAGGTGGAATGAAGTGGAGGTCCTTGTCAACAGAGCAGCCCTCAACTTTGGGGTGCTTGTGTCTTGCTGATTTTTCATTTTCCCAATTTATACCCCCATGAGTGGAAGTGCCCTATGCTCTCTAAGCTGTGTTTTTCAGATGTTTCAGGACACACCGTACACTTCTCCAGAGTGGCTGTTGGCAATTTACATCCCGCCCATCAGTGTAGCAAGGCTCTCATTTCTCCATGGCCTGTCCTGCATTTCTGGTTTTGACACTTTTTTCAGCATGGCCCTTTTGACCGATGGGAAGCGAGACTTCTTTGTAGCGCTGAATTGCCTTTCCAGGTTGCTTGGTTGGTCAAAAAGGGCGTATGCATTTTTTCCTGAATATATTCAGGAAAAAACGCATACGCCCTTTTTGGCCAAGGGCATCATTGTCAACATTTTGCCGCTTTTCATGTGCTTTAAAGGCGATTCGAATCTACCTCCTGAAATCTGTTTCCTGCAATTCTGCCTTGATTTCAAATCCTCTTCTTTGCCTTCCCTCAATATATTTGTGGATGAGAGTTATCATTTATAACTCTGCAGGTTTGTGAATTGCAGTGTCCTGAACCTCCATTTTACAACTCGCATTTTTGGGAGCTGGCCGCAAAAGCGCAGGATGGCTTCAGGCCCTGTTCTTGTTCCGGGGGGCAGGCTGAGCCTGTGGTTAATTCTTCTTCCTGATGGGAAAATAGAATGACCTGTGCCTGTCCCGACACCAAGAGCTAGTGTCTCGTTGGTTCCCCGTCTTCCCGTTCATCCTCAGGACAAATTGCAACCTGTACGGAACCGGAGGTTAAAGGTGCTGATGCTCCAAGTAAGGAGATTGCTAGTAAAGCGGCTGGAATGGCGAACCCTGGCACAAGGAGATGAGAAATGAGGTGCGTTTTAGAAACCTTTCCCCATCACACGGTGTACCATCTTCTGGGTTTCTCATGCATGTTTTCGATGTAGGAAGATGCCCTTGAACCTGGAGATTTGGGACCCATGCGATGGGTAACACGCAGTATTACTTTAAAGGGTCTGCATTTGCTCACCCAACCTCACCAAACCTCTCAGCCCCAAGAGTGTCCACCCTTATGTCTCATCCAGCTGTGGGTCTAGATATGGTCAATCCAGGTTGCATCACAGCCCCTGAACTCATTGTGTAAGAATTTCTATCTCTTTCACTGTCATTGTTTCATGGGTTTTTCAAAGTAATTTATTTTCATAATGGGGTTTAGCTGCTTTTCACGGCTGTGTTTATGCCGCTTTACACCCACTTGCCACACTAACAGAGAGATATCAATACATAGGTTTTAAGATTATTACTAGTCAGATATATTCTTGTGCGGTGAATAGGGCGTGTTGAGTCCAGTTCTCTGAGCAAGGAGTAGGTCTTGTCTACTACATATTGGGTTTATGGAACGGTATCTGAGCTAATTTGATACCCTTGTTTTATGTATCACCCCACGTCCCCTTTCCCGTTAAGCAGCCATAGTCTGTTTTCTGCATGTGTGACTCTGTTCTGTTTTGTAATTCAGTTCAAGTGTAACGGTTTTTACATTCCCTCTATAAGTGATACCTTATGAGAAGTGTCCTTTTCTGTGTGACTTATTTCACTTAGAATCGTAGTACCTAAATCCACTCATCATGCTGCTACTAACCTTATGACATTGATTTCATGGCTGAGTGATATTCCATTGTACATAAGGACCACAACTTCTTTATCCATTTTTCTCTTTCCTGGGATATTGAAGGTGGAATGAAGTGGAGGTCCTTGTCAACAGAGCAGCCATCAACTTTGGGGTACTTGTGTCTTGCTGATTTTTAATTTTCCCAATTTATACCCCCATGAGTGGAAGTGCCCTATGCTCTCTAAGCTGGGTTTTTCAGATGTTTCAGGACACACCGTACACTTCTCCAGAGTGGCTGTTGGCAATTTACATCCCGCCCATCAGTGTAGCAAGGCTCCCATTTCTCCATGGCCTGTCCTGCATTTCTGGTTTTGACACTTTTTTCAGCATGGCCCTTTTGACCGATGGGAAGTGAGACTTCTCTGTAGCGCTGATTTGCCTTTCCAGGTTGCTTGGTTGGCCAAAAAGGGCGTATGCGTTTTTTCCTGAATATATTCAGGAAAAAACGCATACGCCCTTTTTGGCCAAGGGCATCATTGTCAACGTTTTGCCGCTTTTCATGTGCTTTAAAGGCGATTCGTATCTACCTCCTGAAATCTGTTTCGTGCAATTCTGCCTTGATTTCAAATCCTCTTCTTTGCCTTCCCTCAATATATTTGTGGACGAGAGTTATCATTTATAACTCTGCAGGTTTGTGAATTGCACTGCCCTGAACCTCCATTTTACAACTCGCATTTTTGGGAGCTGGCCGCAAAAGCGCAGGATGGCTTCAGGCCCTGTTCTTGTTCCGGGGGGCAGGCTGAGCCTGTGGTTAATTCTTCTTCCTGATGGGAAAATAGAGTGACCTGTGCCTGTCCCGACACCAAGAGCTAGTCTCTCGTTGGTTCCCCGTCTTCCCGTTCATCCTCAGGACAAATTGCAAGCTGTACGGTACCGGAGGTTAAAGGTGCTGATGCTCCAAGTAGGGAGATTGCTAGTAAAGCGGCTGGAATGGCGAACCCGGGCACAAGGAGATGAGAAATGAGGTGCGTTTTAGAAACCTTTCCCCATCACACGGTGTACCATCTTCTGGGTTTCTCATGCATGTTTTCGATGTAGGAAGATGCCATTGAACCTGGAGATTTGGGACCCATGCGATGGGTACCACGCAGTATTACTTTAAAGGGTCTGCGTTTGCTCACCCAACCTCACCAAACCTCTCAGCCCCAAGAGTGTCCACCCTTATGTCTCATCCAGCTGTGGGTCTAGATATGGTCAATCCAGGTTGCATCACAGCCCCTGAACTCATTGTGTAAGAATTTCTATCTCTTTCACTGTCTTTGTTTCATGGGTGTTTCAAAGTAATTTATTTTTATAATGGGGTTTAGCTGCTTTTCACTGCTGTGTTTATGCCGCTTTACACCCACTTGACACACTAACAGAGAGATATCAGTACATAGGTTTTAAGATTATTACTAGTCAGATATATTCTTGTGCGGTGAATAGGGCGTGTTGAGTCCAGTTCTCTGAGCAAGGAGTAGGTCTTGTCTATTACATATTGGGTTTATGGAACGGTATCTGAGCTAATTTGAAACCCTTGTTTTATGTATGACCCCACCTCCCCTTTCCCGTTAAGCAGCCATAGTGTGTTTTCTGCATGTGTGACTCTGTTATGTTTTGTAATTCAGTGCAAGTGTAACGGTTTTTACATTCCCTCTATCAGTGATACCTTATGAGAAGTGTCCTTTTCTGTGTGACTTATTTCACTTAGAATCGTCATACCTAAATCCACTCATCATGCTGCTACTAACCTTATGACATTGATTTCATGGCTGAGTGATATTCCATTGTACATAAAGACCACAACTTTATTATCCATTTTTCTCTTTCCTGGGATATTTAAGGTGGAATGAAGTGGAGGTCCTTGTCAACAGAGCAGCCCTCAACTTTGGGTGCTTGTGTCTTGCTGATTTTTAATTTTCCCAGTTTATACACCGATGAGTGGAAGTGCCCTATGCTCTCTAAGCTGTGTTTTTCAGATGTTTCAGGACACACCGTACACTTCTCCAGAGTGGCTGTTGGCAATTTACATCCCGCCCATCAGTGTAGCAAGGCTCCCATTTCTCCATGGCCTGTCCTGCATTTCTGGTTTTGACACTTTTTTCAGCATGGCCCTTTTGACCGATGGGAAGCGAGACTTCTCTGTAGCGCTGATTTGCCTTTCCAGGTTGCTTGGTTGGCCAAAAAGGGCGTATGCGTTTTTTCCTGAATATATTCAGGAAAAAACGCATACGCCCTTTTTGGCCAAGGGCATCATTGTCAACGTTTTGCCGCTTTTCATGTGCTTTAAAGGCGATTCGAATCTACCTCCTGAAATCTGTTTCCTGCATTTCTGCCTTGATTTCAAATCCTCTTCTTTGCCTTCCCTCAATATATTTGTGGACGAGAGTTATCATTTATAACTCTGCAGGTTTGTGAATTGCAGTGCCCTGAACCTCCATTTTACAACTCGCTTTTTTGGGAGCTGGCCGCAAAAGTGCAGTATGGCTTCAGGCCCTGTTCTTGTTCCGGGGGGCAGGCTGAGCCTGTGGTTAATTCTTCTTCCTGATGGGAAAATAGAGTGACCAGTGCCTGTCCCGACACCAAGAGCTAGTCTCTCGTTGGTTCCCCGTCTTCCCGTTCATCCTCAGGACAAATTGCAACCTGTACGGAACAGGAGGTTAAAGGTGCTGATGCTCCAAGTAGGGAGATTGCTAGTAAAGCGGCTGGAATGGTGAACCCGGGCACAAGGAGATGAGAAATGAGGTGCGTTTTAGAAACCTTTCCCCATCACACGGTGTACCATCTTCTGGGTTTCTCATGCATGTTTTCGATGTAGGAAGATGCCCTTGAACCTGGAGATTTGGGACCCATGCGATGGGTACCACGCAGTATTACTTTAAAGGGTCTGCGTTTGCTCACCCAACCTCACCAAACCTCTCAGCCCGAAGAGTGTCCACCCTTATGTCTCATCCAGCTGTGGGTCTAGATATGGTCAATCCAGGTTGCATCACAGCCCCTGAACTCATTGTGTAAGAATTTCTATCTCTTTCACTGTCGTTGCTTCATGGGTTTTTCAAAGTAATTTATTTTCATAATGGGAATTTAGCTGCTTTTCACGGCTGTGTTTATGCCGCTTTACACCCACTTGACACACTAACAGAGAGATATCAATACATAGGTTTTAAGATTATTACTAGTAAGATATATTCTTGTGCGGTGAATAGGGCGTGTTGAGTCCAGTTCTCTGAGCAAGGAGTAGGTCTTGTCTACAACATATTGGGTTTAGGGAACGGTATCTGAGCTAATTTGATACCCTTGTTTTATGTATCACCCCACCTCACCTTTCCCGTTAAGCAGCCATAGTGTGTTTTCTGCATGTGTGACTCTGTTCTGTTTTGTAATTCAGTTCAAGTGTAACGGTTTTTACATTCCCTCTATCAGTGATACCTTATGAGAAGTGTCCTTTTCTGTGTGACTTATTTCACTTAGAATCGTCGTACCTAAATCCACTCATCATGCTGCTACTAACCTTACGACATTAATTTCATGGCTGTGTGATATTCCATTGTACATAAGGGCCACAACTTCTTTATCCATTTTTCTCTTTCCTGGGATATTTAAGGTGGAATGAAGTGGAGGTCCTGGTCAACAGAGCAGCCCTAAACTTTGGGGTGCTTGTGTCTTGCTGATTTTTAATTTTCCCAATTTATACCCCCATGAGTGGAAGTGTCCTATGCTCTCTAAGCTGTGTTTTTCAGATGTTTCAGGACTCACCGGACACTTCTCTGGAGTCGCTCTTGGCAATTTACATCCCGCCCATCAGTGTAGCAAGGCTCCCATTTCTGCATGGCCTGTCCTGCATTTCTGGTTTTGACACTTTTTTCAGCATGGCCCTTTTGACCGATGGGAAGCGAGACTTCTTTGTAGCGCTGATTTGCCTTTCCAGGTTGCTTGGTTGGCCAAAAAGGGCGTATGCGTTTTTTCCTGAATATATTCAGGAAAAAACGCATACGCCCTTTTTGGCCAAGGGCATCATTGTCAACGTTTTGCCGCTTTTCATGTGCTCTAAAGGCGATTCGTATCTACCTCCTGAAATCTGTTTCCTGCAATTCTGCCTTGATTTCAAATCCTCTTCTTTGCCTTCCCTCAATATATTTGTGGACGAGAGTTATCATTTATAACTCTGCAGGTTTGTGAATTGCAGTGCCCTGAACCTCCATTTTACAACTCGTTTTTATGGGAGCTGGCCGCAAAATCGCAGAATGGCTTCAGGCCCTGTTCTGGTTCCGGGGGGCAGGCTGAGCCTGTGGTTAATTCTTCTTTCTGATGGGAAAATAGAGTGACCTGTGCCTGTCCCAACACCAAGAGCTAGTCTCTCGTTGGTTCCACGTCTTCCCGTTTATCCTCAGGACAAATTGCAACCTGTATGGAACAGGAGGTTAAAGGTGCTGATGCTCCAAGTAGGGAGCTTGCTAGTAAAGCGGCTGGAATGGCGAACCCGGGCACAAGGAGATGAGAAATGAGGTGCGTTTTAGAAACCTTTCCCCATCACACGGTGTACCATCTTCTGTGTTTCTCATTCATGTTTTTGATGTAGGAAGATGCCCTTGAACCTGGAGATTTGGGACCCATGCGATGGGTACCACGCAGTATTACTTTAAAGGGTCTGCGTTTGCTCACCCAACGTCACCAAACCTCTCAGCCCCAAGAGTGTCCACCCTTATGTCTCATCCAGCTGTGCATCTAGATATGGTCAATCCAGGTTGCATCACAGCCCCTGAACGCATTGTGTAAGAATTTCTCTCTCTTTCACTGTCTTTGTTTCATGGGTGTTTCAAAGTAATTTATTTTTATAATGGGGTTTAGCTGCTTTTCACTGCTGTGTTTATGCCGCTTTACACCCACTTGACACACTAACAGAGAGATATCAATACATAGGTTTTACGATTATTATTAGTCAGATATATTCTTGTGCGGTGAATAGGGCGTGTTGAGTCCAGTTCTCTGAGCAAGGAGTAGGTCTTGTCTATTACATATTGGGTTTATGGAACGGTATCTGAGCTAATTTGATACACTTGTTTTATGTATCACCCCACCTCACCTTTCCCGTTAAGCAGCCATAGTGTGTTTTCTGCATGTGTGACTCTGTTCTGTTTTGTAATTCAGTTCAAGTGTAACGGTTTTTACATTCCCTCTATCAGTGATACCTTATGAGAAGTGTCCTTTTCTGTGTGACTTTTTTCACTTAGAATCGTCGTACCTAAATCCACTCATCATGCTGCTACTACCCTTACGACATTGATTTCATGGCTGAGTGATATTCCATTGTACATAAGGACCACAACTTCTTTATCCATTTTTCTCTTTCCTGGGATATTGAAGGTGGAATGAAGTGGAGGTCCTGGTCAACAGAGCAGCCCTAAACTTTGGGGTGCTTGTGTCTTGCTGATTTTTAATTTTCCCAATTTATACCCCCATGAGTGGAAGTGCCCTATGCTCTCTAAGCTGTGTTTTTCAGATGTTTCAGGACTCACCGGACACTTCTCCGGAGTGGCTCTTGGCAATTTACATCCCGCCCATCAGTGTAGCAAGGCTCCCATTTCTCCATGGCCTGTCCTGCATTTCTGGTTTTGACACTTTTTTCAGCATGGCCCTTTTGACCGATGGGAAGCGAGACTTCTTTGTAGCGCTGATTTGCCTTTCCAGGTTGCTTGGTTGGCCAAAAAGGGCGTATGCGTTTTTTCCTGAATATATTCAGGAAAAAACGCATACGCCCTTTTTGGCCAAGGGCATCATTGTCAACGTTTTGCCGCTTTTCATGTGCTTTAAAGGCGATTCGTATCTACCTCCTGAAATCTGTTTCCTGCAATTCTGCCTTGATTTCAAATCCTCTTCTTTGCCTTCCCTCAATATATTTGTGGACGAGAGTTATCATTAATAACTCTGCAGGTTTGTGAATTGCAGTGCCCTGAACCTGCATTTTACAACTCGTTTTTATGGGAGCTGGCCGCAAATTCGCAGAATGGCTTCAGGCCCTGTTCTGGTTCCGGGGGGCAGGCTGAGCCTGTGGTTAATTCTTCTTTCTGATGGGAAAATAGAGTGACCTGTGCCTGTCCCAACACCAAGAGCTAGTCTCTCGTTGGTTCCACGTCTTCCCGTTTATCCTCAGGACAAATTGCAACCTGTATGGAACAGGAGGTTAAAGGTGCTGATGCTCCAAGTAGGGAGCTTGCTAGTAAAGCGGCTGGAATGGCGAACCCGGGCACAAGGAGATGAGAAATGAGGTGCGTTTTAGAAACCTTTCCCCATCACACGGTGTACCATCTTCTGGGTTTCTCATGCATGTTTTTGATGTAGGAAGATGCCCTTGAACCTGGAGATTTGGGACCCATGCGATGGGTACCACGCAGTATTACTTTAAAGGGTCTGCGTTTGCTCACCCAACCTCACCAAACCTCACAGCCCCAAGAGTGTCCACCCTTATGTCTCATCCAGCTGTGAGTCTAGATATGGTCAATCCAGGTTGCATCACAGCCCCTGAATGCATTGTGTAAGAATTTCTCTCTCTTTCACTGTCTTTGTTTCATGGGTGTTTCAAAGTAATTTATTTTTATAATGGGGTTTAGCTGCTTTTCACTGCTGTGTTTATGCCGCTTTACACCCACTTGACACACTAACAGAGAGATATCAATACATAGGTTTTACGATTATTATTAGTCAGATATATTCTTGTGCGGTGAATAGGGCGTGTTGAGTCCAGTTCTCTGAGCAAGGAGTAGGTCTTGTCTATTACATATTGGGTTTATGGAACGGTATCTGAGCTAATTTGATACCCTTGTTTTATGTATCACCCCACCTCACCTTTCCCGTTAAGCAGCCATAGTGTGTTTTCTGCATGTGTGACTCTGTTCTGTTTTGTAATTCAGTTCAAGTGTAACGGTTTTTACATTCCCTCTATCAGTGATACCTTATGAGAAGTGTCCTTTTCTGTGTGACTTATTTCACTTAGAATCGTCGTACCTAAATCCACTCATCATGCTGCTACTAACCTTACGACATTAATTTCATGGCTGTGTGATATTCCATTGTACATAAGGGCCACAACTTCTTTATCCATTTTTCTCTTTCCTGGGATATTTAAGGTGGAATGAAGTGGAGGTCCTGGTCAACAGAGCAGCCCTAAACTTTGGGGTGCTTGTGTCTTGCTGATTTTTCATTTTCCCAATTTATATCCCCATGAGTGGAAGTGTCCTATGCTCTCTAAGCTGTGTTTTTCAGATGTTTCAGGACTCACCGGACACTTCTCTGGAGTCGCTCTTGGCAATTTACATCCCGCCCATCAGTGTAGCAAGGCTCCCATTTCTGCATGGCCTGTCCTGCATTTCTGGTTTTGACACTTTTTTCAGCATGGCCCTTTTGACCGATGGGAAGCGAGACTTCTTTGTAGCGCTGATTTGCCTTTCCAGGTTGCTTGGTTGGCCAAAAAGGGCGTATGCGTTTTTTCCTGAATATATTCAGGAAAAAACGCATACGCCCTTTTTGGCCAAGGGCATCATTGTCAACGTTTTGCCGCTTTTCATGTGCTCTAAAGGCGATTCGTATCTACCTCCTGAAATCTGTTTCCTGCAATTCTGCCTTGATTTCAAATCCTCTTCTTTGCCTTCCCTCAATATATTTGTGGACGAGAGTTATCATTTATAACTCTGCAGGTTTGTGAATTGCAGTGCCCTGAACCTCCATTTTACAACTCGTTTTTATGGGAGCTGGCCGCAAAATCGCAGAATGGCTTCAGGCCCTGTTCTGGTTCCGGGGGGCAGGCTGAGCCTGTGGTTAATTCTTCTTTCTGATGGGAAAATAGAGTGACCTGTGCCTGTCCCAACACCAAGAGCTAGTCTCTCGTTGGTTCCACGTCTTCCCGTTTATCCTCAGGACAATTTGCAACCTGTATGGAACAGGAGGTTAAAGGTGCTGATGCTCCAAGTAGGGAGCTTGCTAGTAAAGCGGCTGGAATGGCGAACCCGGGCACAAGGAGATGAGAAATGAGGTGCGTTTTAGAAACCTTTCCCCATCACACGGTGTACCATCTTCTGGGTTTCTCATGCATGTTTTTGATGTAGGAAGATGCCCTTGAACCTGGAGATTTGGGACCCATGCGATGGGTACCACGCAGTATTACTTTAAAGGGTCTGCGTTTGCTCACCCAACCTCACCAAACCTCACAGCCCCAAGAGTGTCCACCCTTATGTCTCATCCAGCTGTGAGTCTAGATATGGTCAATCCAGGTTGCATCACAGCCCCTGAATGCATTGTGTAAGAATTTCTCTCTCTTTCACTGTCTTTGTTTCATGGGTGTTTCAAAGTAATTTATTTTTATAATGGGGTTTAGCTGCTTTTCACTCCTGTGTTTATGCCGCTTTACACCCACTTGACACACTAACAGAGAGATATCAATACATAGGTTTTACGATTATTATTAGTCAGATATATTCTTGTGCGGTGAATAGGGCGTGTTGAGTCCAGTTCTCTGAGCAAGGAGTAGGTCTTGTCTATTACATATTGGGTTTATGGAACGGTATCTGAGCTAATTTGATACCCTTGTTTTATGTATCACCCCACCTCACCTTTCCCGTTAAGCAGCCATAGTGTGTTTTCTGCATGTGTGACTCTGTTCTGTTTTGTAATTCAGTTCAAGTGTAACGGTTTTTACATTCCCTCTATCAGTGATACCTTATGAGAAGTGTCCTTTTCTGTGTGACTTATTTCACTTAGAATCGTCGTACCTAAATCCACTCATCATGCTGCTACTAACCTTACGACATTGATTTCATGGCTGAGTGATATTCCATTGTACATAAGGACCACAACTTCTTTATCCATTTTTCTCTTTCCTGGGATATTGAAGGTGGAATGAAGTGGAGGTCCTGGTCAACAGAGCAGCCCTAAACTTTGGGGTGCTTGTGTCTTGCTGATTTTTAATTTTCCCAATTTATACCCCCATGAGTGGAAGTGCCCTATGCTCTCTAAGCTGTGTTTTTCAGATGTTTCAGGACTCACCGGACACTTCTCCGGAGTGGCTCTTGGCAATTTACATCCCGCCCATCAGTGTAGCAAGGCTCCCATTTCTCCATGGCCTGTCCTGCATTTCTGGTTTTGACACTTTTTTCAGCATGGCCCTTTTGACCGATGGGAAGCGAGACTTCTTTGTAGCGCTGATTTGCCTTTCCAGGTTGCTTGGTTGGCCAAAAAGGGCGTATGCGTTTTTTCCTGAATATATTCAGGAAAAAACGCATACGCCCTTTTTGGCCAAGGGCATCATTGTCAACGTTTTGCCGCTTTTCATGTGCTTTAAAGGCGATTCGTATCTACCTCCTGAAATCTGTTTCCTGCAATTCTGCCTTGATTTCAAATCCTCTTCTTTGCCTTCCCTCAATATATTTGTGGACGAGAGTTATCATTTATAACTCTGCAGGTTTGTGAATTGCAGTGCCCTGAACCTCCATTTTACAACTCGTTTTTATGGGAGCTGGCCGCAAAATCGCAGAATGGCTTCAGGCCCTGTTCTGGTTCCGGGGGGCAGGCTGAGCCTGTGGTTAATTCTTCTTTCTGATGGGAAAATAGAGTGACCTGTGCCTGTCCCAACACCAAGAGCTAGTCTCTCGTTGGTTCCACGTCTTCCCGTTTATCCTCAGGACAAATTGCAACCTGTATGGAACAGGAGGTTAAAGGTGCTGATGCTCCAAGTAGGGAGCTTGCTAGTAAAGCGGCTGGAATGGCGAACCCGGGCACAAGGAGATGAGAAATGAGGTGCGTTTTAGAAACCTTTCCCCATCACACGGTGTACCATCTTCTGTGTTTCTCATTCATGTTTTTGATGTAGGAAGATGCCCTTGAACCTGGAGATTTGGGACCCATGCGATGGGTACCACGCAGTATTACTTTAAAGGGTCTGCGTTTGCTCACCCAACGTCACCAAACCTCTCAGCCCCAAGAGTGTCCACCCTTATGTCTCATCCAGCTGTGCATCTAGATATGGTCAATCCAGGTTGCATCACAGCCCCTGAACGCATTGTGTAAGAATTTCTCTCTCTTTCACTGTCTTTGTTTCATGGGTGTTTCAAAGTAATTTATTTTTATAATGGGGTTTAGCTGCTTTTCACTGCTGTGTTTATGCCGCTTTACACCCACTTGACACACTAACAGAGAGATATCAATACATAGGTTTTACGATTATTATTAGTCAGATATATTCTTGTGCGGTGAATAGGGCGTGTTGAGTCCAGTTCTCTGAGCAAGGAGTAGGTCTTGTCTATTACATATTGGGTTTATGGAACGGTATCTGAGCTAATTTGATACACTTGTTTTATGTATCACCCCACCTCACCTTTCCCGTTAAGCAGCCATAGTGTGTTTTCTGCATGTGTGACTCTGTTCTGTTTTGTAATTCAGTTCAAGTGTAACGGTTTTTACATTCCCTCTATCAGTGATACCTTATGAGAAGTGTCCTTTTCTGTGTGACTTTTTTCACTTAGAATCGTCGTACCTAAATCCACTCATCATGCTGCTACTACCCTTACGACATTGATTTCATGGCTGAGTGATATTCCATTGTACATAAGGACCACAACTTCTTTATCCATTTTTCTCTTTCCTGGGATATTGAAGGTGGAATGAAGTGGAGGTCCTGGTCAACAGAGCAGCCCTAAACTTTGGGGTGCTTGTGTCTTGCTGATTTTTAATTTTCCCAATTTATACCCCCATGAGTGGAAGTGCCCTATGCTCTCTAAGCTGTGTTTTTCAGATGTTTCAGGACTCACCGGACACTTCTCCGGAGTGGCTCTTGGCAATTTACATCCCGCCCATCAGTGTAGCAAGGCTCCCATTTCTCCATGGCCTGTCCTGCATTTCTGGTTTTGACACTTTTTTCAGCATGGCCCTTTTGACCGATGGGAAGCGAGACTTCTTTGTAGCGCTGATTTGCCTTTCCAGGTTGCTTGGTTGGCCAAAAAGGGCGTATGCGTTTTTTCCTGAATATATTCAGGAAAAAACGCATACGCCCTTTTTGGCCAAGGGCATCATTGTCAACGTTTTGCCGCTTTTCATGTGCTTTAAAGGCGATTCGTATCTACCTCCTGAAATCTGTTTCCTGCAATTCTGCCTTGATTTCAAATCCTCTTCTTTGCCTTCCCTCAATATATTTGTGGACGAGAGTTATCATTAATAACTCTGCAGGTTTGTGAATTGCAGTGCCCTGAACCTGCATTTTACAACTCGTTTTTATGGGAGCTGGCCGCAAATTCGCAGAATGGCTTCAGGCCCTGTTCTGGTTCCGGGGGGCAGGCTGAGCCTGTGGTTAATTCTTCTTTCTGATGGGAAAATAGAGTGACCTGTGCCTGTCCCAACACCAAGAGCTAGTCTCTCGTTGGTTCCACGTCTTCCCGTTTATCCTCAGGACAAATTGCAACCTGTATGGAACAGGAGGTTAAAGGTGCTGATGCTCCAAGTAGGGAGCTTGCTAGTAAAGCGGCTGGAATGGCGAACCCGGGCACAAGGAGATGAGAAATGAGGTGCGTTTTAGAAACCTTTCCCCATCACACGGTGTACCATCTTCTGGGTTTCTCATGCATGTTTTTGATGTAGGAAGATGCCCTTGAACCTGGAGATTTGGGACCCATGCGATGGGTACCACGCAGTATTACTTTAAAGGGTCTGCGTTTGCTCACCCAACCTCACCAAACCTCACAGCCCCAAGAGTGTCCACCCTTATGTCTCATCCAGCTGTGAGTCTAGATATGGTCAATCCAGGTTGCATCACAGCCCCTGAATGCATTGTGTAAGAATTTCTCTCTCTTTCACTGTCTTTGTTTCATGGGTGTTTCAAAGTAATTTATTTTTATAATGGGGTTTAGCTGCTTTTCACTGCTGTGTTTATGCCGCTTTACACCCACTTGACACACTAACAGAGAGATATCAATACATAGGTTTTACGATTATTATTAGTCAGATATATTCTTGTGCGGTGAATAGGGCGTGTTGAGTCCAGTTCTCTGAGCAAGGAGTAGGTCTTGTCTATTACATATTGGGTTTATGGAACGGTATCTGAGCTAATTTGATACCCTTGTTTTATGTATCACCCCACCTCACCTTTCCCGTTAAGCAGCCATAGTGTGTTTTCTGCATGTGTGACTCTGTTCTGTTTTGTAATTCAGTTCAAGTGTAACGGTTTTTACATTCCCTCTATCAGTGATACCTTATGAGAAGTGTCCTTTTCTGTGTGACTTATTTCACTTAGAATCGTCGTACCTAAATCCACTCATCATGCTGCTACTAACCTTACGACATTAATTTCATGGCTGTGTGATATTCCATTGTACATAAGGGCCACAACTTCTTTATCCATTTTTCTCTTTCCTGGGATATTTAAGGTGGAATGAAGTGGAGGTCCTGGTCAACAGAGCAGCCCTAAACTTTGGGGTGCTTGTGTCTTGCTGATTTTTCATTTTCCCAATTTATATCCCCATGAGTGGAAGTGTCCTATGCTCTCTAAGCTGTGTTTTTCAGATGTTTCAGGACTCACCGGACACTTCTCTGGAGTCGCTCTTGGCAATTTACATCCCGCCCATCAGTGTAGCAAGGCTCCCATTTCTGCATGGCCTGTCCTGCATTTCTGGTTTTGACACTTTTTTCAGCATGGCCCTTTTGACCGATGGGAAGCGAGACTTCTTTGTAGCGCTGATTTGCCTTTCCAGGTTGCTTGGTTGGCCAAAAAGGGCGTATGCGTTTTTTCCTGAATATATTCAGGAAAAAACGCATACGCCCTTTTTGGCCAAGGGCATCATTGTCAACGTTTTGCCGCTTTTCATGTGCTCTAAAGGCGATTCGTATCTACCTCCTGAAATCTGTTTCCTGCAATTCTGCCTTGATTTCAAATCCTCTTCTTTGCCTTCCCTCAATATATTTGTGGACGAGAGTTATCATTTATAACTCTGCAGGTTTGTGAATTGCAGTGCCCTGAACCTCCATTTTACAACTCGTTTTTATGGGAGCTGGCCGCAAAATCGCAGAATGGCTTCAGGCCCTGTTCTGGTTCCGGGGGGCAGGCTGAGCCTGTGGTTAATTCTTCTTTCTGATGGGAAAATAGAGTGACCTGTGCCTGTCCCAACACCAAGAGCTAGTCTCTCGTTGGTTCCACGTCTTCCCGTTTATCCTCAGGACAATTTGCAACCTGTATGGAACAGGAGGTTAAAGGTGCTGATGCTCCAAGTAGGGAGCTTGCTAGTAAAGCGGCTGGAATGGCGAACCCGGGCACAAGGAGATGAGAAATGAGGTGCGTTTTAGAAACCTTTCCCCATCACACGGTGTACCATCTTCTGGGTTTCTCATGCATGTTTTTGATGTAGGAAGATGCCCTTGAACCTGGAGATTTGGGACCCATGCGATGGGTACCACGCAGTATTACTTTAAAGGGTCTGCGTTTGCTCACCCAACCTCACCAAACCTCACAGCCCCAAGAGTGTCCACCCTTATGTCTCATCCAGCTGTGAGTCTAGATATGGTCAATCCAGGTTGCATCACAGCCCCTGAATGCATTGTGTAAGAATTTCTCTCTCTTTCACTGTCTTTGTTTCATGGGTGTTTCAAAGTAATTTATTTTTATAATGGGGTTTAGCTGCTTTTCACTCCTGTGTTTATGCCGCTTTACACCCACTTGACACACTAACAGAGAGATATCAATACATAGGTTTTACGATTATTATTAGTCAGATATATTCTTGTGCGGTGAATAGGGCGTGTTGAGTCCAGTTCTCTGAGCAAGGAGTAGGTCTTGTCTATTACATATTGGGTTTATGGAACGGTATCTGAGCTAATTTGATACCCTTGTTTTATGTATCACCCCACCTCACCTTTCCCGTTAAGCAGCCATAGTGTGTTTTCTGCATGTGTGACTCTGTTCTGTTTTGTAATTCAGTTCAAGTGTAACGGTTTTTACATTCCCTCTATCAGTGATACCTTATGAGAAGTGTCCTTTTCTGTGTGACTTATTTCACTTAGAATCGTCGTACCTAAATCCACTCATCATGCTGCTACTAACCTTACGACATTGATTTCATGGCTGAGTGATATTCCATTGTACATAAGGACCACAACTTCTTTATCCATTTTTCTCTTTCCTGGGATATTGAAGGTGGAATGAAGTGGAGGTCCTGGTCAACAGAGCAGCCCTAAACTTTGGGGTGCTTGTGTCTTGCTGATTTTTAATTTTCCCAATTTATACCCCCATGAGTGGAAGTGCCCTATGCTCTCTAAGCTGTGTTTTTCAGATGTTTCAGGACTCACCGGACACTTCTCCGGAGTGGCTCTTGGCAATTTACATCCCGCCCATCAGTGTAGCAAGGCTCCCATTTCTCCATGGCCTGTCCTGCATTTCTGGTTTTGACACTTTTTTCAGCATGGCCCTTTTGACCGATGGGAAGCGAGACTTCTTTGTAGCGCTGATTTGCCTTTCCAGGTTGCTTGGTTGGCCAAAAAGGGCGTATGCGTTTTTTCCTGAATATATTCAGGAAAAAACGCATACGCCCTTTTTGGCCAAGGGCATCATTGTCAACGTTTTGCCGCTTTTCATGTGCTTTAAAGGCGATTCGTATCTACCTCCTGAAATCTGTTTCCTGCAATTCTGCCTTGATTTCAAATCCTCTTCTTTGCCTTCCCTCAATATATTTGTGGACGAGAGTTATCATTAATAACTCTGCAGGTTTGTGAATTGCAGTGCCCTGAACCTGCATTTTACAACTCGTTTTTATGGGAGCTGGCCGCAAATTCGCAGAATGGCTTCAGGCCCTGTTCTGGTTCCGGGGGGCAGGCTGAGCCTGTGGTTAATTCTTCTTTCTGATGGGAAAATAGAGTGACCTGTGCCTGTCCCAACACCAAGAGCTAGTCTCTCGTTGGTTCCACGTCTTCCCGTTTATCCTCAGGACAAATTGCAACCTGTATGGAACAGGAGGTTAAAGGTGCTGATGCTCCAAGTAGGGAGCTTGCTAGTAAAGCGGCTGGAATGGCGAACCCGGGCACAAGGAGATGAGAAATGAGGTGCGTTTTAGAAACCTTTCCCCATCACACGGTGTACCATCTTCTGGGTTTCTCATGCATGTTTTTGATGTAGGAAGATGCCCTTGAACCTGGAGATTTGGGACCCATGCGATGGGTACCACGCAGTATTACTTTAAAGGGTCTGCGTTTGCTCACCCAACCTCACCAAACCTCACAGCCCCAAGAGTGTCCACCCTTATGTCTCATCCAGCTGTGAGTCTAGATATGGTCAATCCAGGTTGCATCACAGCCCCTGAATGCATTGTGTAAGAATTTCTCTCTCTTTCACTGTCTTTGTTTCATGGGTGTTTCAAAGTAATTTATTTTTATAATGGGGTTTAGCTGCTTTTCACTGCTGTGTTTATGCCGCTTTACACCCACTTGACACACTAACAGAGAGATATCAATACATAGGTTTTACGATTATTATTAGTCAGATATATTCTTGTGCGGTGAATAGGGCGTGTTGAGTCCAGTTCTCTGAGCAAGGAGTAGGTCTTGTCTATTACATATTGGGTTTATGGAACGGTATCTGAGCTAATTTGATACCCTTGTTTTATGTATCACCCCACCTCACCTTTCCCGTTAAGCAGCCATAGTGTGTTTTCTGCATGTGTGACTCTGTTCTGTTTTGTAATTCAGTTCAAGTGTAACGGTTTTTACATTCCCTCTATCAGTGATACCTTATGAGAAGTGTCCTTTTCTGTGTGACTTATTTCACTTAGAATCGTCGTACCTAAATCCACTCATCATGCTGCTACTAACCTTACGACATTAATTTCATGGCTGTGTGATATTCCATTGTACATAAGGGCCACAACTTCTTTATCCATTTTTCTCTTTCCTGGGATATTTAAGGTGGAATGAAGTGGAGGTCCTGGTCAACAGAGCAGCCCTAAACTTTGGGGTGCTTGTGTCTTGCTGATTTTTAATTTTCCCAATTTATACCCCCATGAGTGGAAGTGTCCTATGCTCTCTAAGCTGTGTTTTTCAGATGTTTCAGGACTCACCAGACACTTCTCTGGAGTCGCTCTTGGCAATTTACATCCCGCCCATCAGTGTAGCAAGGCTCCCATTTCTGCATGGCCTGTCCTGCATTTCTGGTTTTGACACTTTTTTCAGCATGGCCCTTTTGACCGATGGGAAGCGAGACTTCTTTGTAGCGCTGATTTGCCTTTCCAGGTTGCTTGGTTGGCCAAAAAGGGCGTATGCGTTTTTTCCTGAATATATTCAGGAAAAAACGCATACGCCCTTTTTGGCCAAGGGCATCATTGTCAACGTTTTGCCGCTTTTCATGTGCTCTAAAGGCGATTCGTATCTACCTCCTGAAATCTGTTTCCTGCAATTCTGCCTTGATTTCAAATCCTCTTCTTTGCCTTCCCTCAATATATTTGTGGACGAGAGTTATCATTTATAACTCTGCAGGTTTGTGAATTGCAGTGCCCTGAACCTCCATTTTACAACTCGTTTTTATGGGAGCTGGCCGCAAAATCGCAGAATGGCTTCAGGCCCTGTTCTGGTTCCGGGGGGCAGGCTGAGCCTGTGGTTAATTCTTCTTTCTGATGGGAAAATAGAGTGACCTGTGCCTGTCCCAACACCAAGAGCTAGTCTCTCGTTGGTTCCACGTCTTCCCGTTTATCCTCAGGACAAATTGCAACCTGTATGGAACAGGAGGTTAAAGGTGCTGATGCTCCAAGTAGGGAGCTTGCTAGTAAAGCGGCTGGAATGGCGAACCCGGGCACAAGGAGATGAGAAATGAGGTGCGTTTTAGAAACCTTTCCCCATCACACGGTGTACCATCTTCTGGGTTTCTCATGCATGTTTTTGATGTAGGAAGATGCCCTTGAACCTGGAGATTTGGGACCCATGCGATGGGTACCACGCAGTATTACTTTAAAGGGTCTGCGTTTGCTCACCCAACCTCACCAAACCTCACAGCCCCAAGAGTGTCCACCCTTATGTCTCATCCAGCTGTGAGTCTAGATATGGTCAATCCAGGTTGCATCACAGCCCCTGAATGCATTGTGTAAGAATTTCTCTCTCTTTCACTGTCTTTGTTTCATGGGTGTTTCAAAGTAATTTATTTTTATAATGGGGTTTAGCTGCTTTTCACTGCTGTGTTTATGCCGCTTTACACCCACTTGACACACTAACAGAGAGATATCAATACATAGGTTTTACGATTATTATTAGTCAGATATATTCTTGTGCGGTGAATAGGGCGTGTTGAGTCCAGTTCTCTGAGCAAGGAGTAGGTCTTGTCTATTACATATTGGGTTTATGGAACGGTATCTGAGCTAATTTGATACCCTTGTTTTATGTATCACCCCACCTCACCTTTCCCGTTAAGCAGCCATAGTGTGTTTTCTGCATGTGTGACTCTGTTCTGTTTTGTAATTCAGTTCAAGTGTAACGGTTTTTACATTCCCTCTATCAGTGATACCTTATGAGAAGTGTCCTTTTCTGTGTGACTTATTTCACTTAGAATCGTCGTACCTAAATCCACTCATCATGCTGCTACTAACCTTACGACATTGATTTCATGGCTGAGTGATATTCCATTGTACATAAGGACCACAACTTCTTTATCCATTTTTCTCTTTCCTGGGATATTGAAGGTGGAATGAAGTGGAGGTCCTGGTCAACAGAGCAGCCCTAAACTTTGGGGTGCTTGTGTCTTGCTGATTTTTAATTTTCCCAATTTATACCCCCATGAGTGGAAGTGCCCTATGCTCTCTAAGCTGTGTTTTTCAGATGTTTCAGGACTCACCGGACACTTCTCCGGAGTGGCTCTTGGCAATTTACATCCCGCCCATCAGTGTAGCAAGGCTCCCATTTCTCCATGGCCTGTCCTGCATTTCTGGTTTTGACACTTTTTTCAGCATGGCCCTTTTGACCGATGGGAAGCGAGACTTCTTTGTAGCGCTGATTTGCCTTTCCAGGTTGCTTGGTTGGCCAAAAAGGGCGTATGCGTTTTTTCCTGAATATATTCAGGAAAAAACGCATACGCCCTTTTTGGCCAAGGGCATCATTGTCAACGTTTTGCCGCTTTTCATGTGCTTTAAAGGCGATTCGTATCTACCTCCTGAAATCTGTTTCCTGCAATTCTGCCTTGATTTCAAATCCTCTTCTTTGCCTTCCCTCAATATATTTGTGGACGAGAGTTATCATTAATAACTCTGCAGGTTTGTGAATTGCAGTGCCCTGAACCTGCATTTTACAACTCGTTTTTATGGGAGCTGGCCGCAAATTCGCAGAATGGCTTCAGGCCCTGTTCTGGTTCCGGGGGGCAGGCTGAGCCTGTGGTTAATTCTTCTTTCTGATGGGAAAATAGAGTGCCCTGTGCCTGTCCCAACACCAAGAGCTAGTCTCTCGTTGGTTCCACGTCTTCCCGTTTATCCTCAGGACAAATTGCAACCTGTATGGAACAGGAGGTTAAAGGTGCTGATGCTCCAAGTAGGGAGCTTGCTAGTAAAGCGGCTGGAATGGCGAACCCGGGCACAAGGAGATGAGAAATGAGGTGCGTTTTAGAAACCTTTCCCCATCACACGGTGTACCATCTTCTGGGTTTCTCATGCATGTTTTTGATGTAGGAAGATGCCCTTGAACCTGGAGATTTGGGACCCATGCGATGGGTACCACGCAGTATTACTTTAAAGGGTCTGCGTTTGCTCACCCAACCTCACCAAACCTCACAGCCCCAAGAGTGTCCACCCTTATGTCTCATCCAGCTGTGAGTCTAGATATGGTCAATCCAGGTTGCATCACAGCCCCTGAATGCATTGTGTAAGAATTTCTCTCTCTTTCACTGTCTTTGTTTCATGGGTGTTTCAAAGTAATTTATTTTTATAATGGGGTTTAGCTGCTTTTCACTCCTGTGTTTATGCCGCTTTACACCCACTTGACACACTAACAGAGAGATATCAATACATAGGTTTTACGATTATTATTAGTCAGATATATTCTTGTGCGGTGAATAGGGCGTGTTGAGTCCAGTTCTCTGAGCAAGGAGTAGGTCTTGTCTATTACATATTGGGTTTATGGAACGGTATCTGAGCTAATTTGATACCCTTGTTTTATGTATCACCCCACCTCACCTTTCCCGTTAAGCAGCCATAGTGTGTTTTCTGCATGTGTGACTCTGTTCTGTTTTGTAATTCAGTTCAAGTGTAACGGTTTTTACATTCCCTCTATCAGTGATACCTTATGAGAAGTGTCCTTTTCTGTGTGACTTATTTCACTTAGAATCGTCGTACCTAAATCCACTCATCATGCTGCTACTAACCTTACGACATTGATTTCATGGCTGAGTGATATTCCATTGTACATAAGGACCACAACTTCTTTATCCATTTTTCTCTTTCCTGGGATATTGAAGGTGGAATGAAGTGGAGGTCCTGGTCAACAGAGCAGCCCTAAACTTTGGGGTGCTTGTGTCTTGCTGATTTTTAATTTTCCCAATTTATACCCCCATGAGTGGAAGTGCCCTATGCTCTCTAAGCTGTGTTTTTCAGATGTTTCAGGACTCACCGGACACTTCTCCGGAGTGGCTCTTGGCAATTTACATCCCGCCCATCAGTGTAGCAAGGCTCCCATTTCTCCATGGCCTGTCCTGCATTTCTGGTTTTGACACTTTTTTCAGCATGGCCCTTTTGACCGATGGGAAGCGAGACTTCTTTGTAGCGCTGATTTGCCTTTCCAGGTTGCTTGGTTGGCCAAAAAGGGCGTATGCGTTTTTTCCTGAATATATTCAGGAAAAAACGCATACGCCCTTTTTGGCCAAGGGCATCATTGTCAACGTTTTGCCGCTTTTCATGTGCTTTAAAGGCGATTCGTATCTACCTCCTGAAATCTGTTTCCTGCAATTCTGCCTTGATTTCAAATCCTCTTCTTTGCCTTCCCTCAATATATTTGTGGACGAGAGTTATCATTTATAACTCTGCAGGTTTGTGAATTGCAGTGCCCTGAACCTCCATTTTACAACTCGTTTTTATGGGAGCTGGCCGCAAAATCGCAGAATGGCTTCAGGCCCTGTTCTGGTTCCGGGGGGCAGGCTGAGCCTGTGGTTAATTCTTCTTTCTGATGGGAAAATAGAGTGACCTGTGCCTGTCCCAACACCAAGAGCTAGTCTCTCGTTGGTTCCACGTCTTCCCGTTTATCCTCAGGACAAATTGCAACCTGTATGGAACAGGAGGTTAAAGGTGCTGATGCTCCAAGTAGGGAGCTTGCTAGTAAAGCGGCTGGAATGGCGAACCCGGGCACAAGGAGATGAGAAATGAGGTGCGTTTTAGAAACCTTTCCCCATCACACGGTGTACCATCTTCTGTGTTTCTCATTCATGTTTTTGATGTAGGAAGATGCCCTTGAACCTGGAGATTTGGGACCCATGCGATGGGTACCACGCAGTATTACTTTAAAGGGTCTGCGTTTGCTCACCCAACGTCACCAAACCTCTCAGCCCCAAGAGTGTCCACCCTTATGTCTCATCCAGCTGTGCATCTAGATATGGTCAATCCAGGTTGCATCACAGCCCCTGAACGCATTGTGTAAGAATTTCTCTCTCTTTCACTGTCTTTGTTTCATGGGTGTTTCAAAGTAATTTATTTTTATAATGGGGTTTAGCTGCTTTTCACTGCTGTGTTTATGCCGCTTTACACCCACTTGACACACTAACAGAGAGATATCAATACATAGGTTTTACGATTATTATTAGTCAGATATATTCTTGTGCGGTGAATAGGGCGTGTTGAGTCCAGTTCTCTGAGCAAGGAGTAGGTCTTGTCTATTACATATTGGGTTTATGGAACGGTATCTGAGCTAATTTGATACACTTGTTTTATGTATCACCCCACCTCACCTTTCCCGTTAAGCAGCCATAGTGTGTTTTCTGCATGTGTGACTCTGTTCTGTTTTGTAATTCAGTTCAAGTGTAACGGTTTTTACATTCCCTCTATCAGTGATACCTTATGAGAAGTGTCCTTTTCTGTGTGACTTTTTTCACTTAGAATCGTCGTACCTAAATCCACTCATCATGCTGCTACTACCCTTACGACATTGATTTCATGGCTGAGTGATATTCCATTGTACATAAGGACCACAACTTCTTTATCCATTTTTCTCTTTCCTGGGATATTGAAGGTGGAATGAAGTGGAGGTCCTGGTCAACAGAGCAGCCCTAAACTTTGGGGTGCTTGTGTCTTGCTGATTTTTAATTTTCCCAATTTATACCCCCATGAGTGGAAGTGCCCTATGCTCTCTAAGCTGTGTTTTTCAGATGTTTCAGGACTCACCGGACACTTCTCCGGAGTGGCTCTTGGCAATTTACATCCCGCCCATCAGTGTAGCAAGGCTCCCATTTCTCCATGGCCTGTCCTGCATTTCTGGTTTTGACACTTTTTTCAGCATGGCCCTTTTGACCGATGGGAAGCGAGACTTCTTTGTAGCGCTGATTTGCCTTTCCAGGTTGCTTGGTTGGCCAAAAAGGGCGTATGCGTTTTTTCCTGAATATATTCAGGAAAAAACGCATACGCCCTTTTTGGCCAAGGGCATCATTGTCAACGTTTTGCCGCTTTTCATGTGCTTTAAAGGCGATTCGTATCTACCTCCTGAAATCTGTTTCCTGCAATTCTGCCTTGATTTCAAATCCTCTTCTTTGCCTTCCCTCAATATATTTGTGGACGAGAGTTATCATTAATAACTCTGCAGGTTTGTGAATTGCAGTGCCCTGAACCTGCATTTTACAACTCGTTTTTATGGGAGCTGGCCGCAAATTCGCAGAATGGCTTCAGGCCCTGTTCTGGTTCCGGGGGGCAGGCTGAGCCTGTGGTTAATTCTTCTTTCTGATGGGAAAATAGAGTGACCTGTGCCTGTCCCAACACCAAGAGCTAGTCTCTCGTTGGTTCCACGTCTTCCCGTTTATCCTCAGGACAAATTGCAACCTGTATGGAACAGGAGGTTAAAGGTGCTGATGCTCCAAGTAGGGAGCTTGCTAGTAAAGCGGCTGGAATGGCGAACCCGGGCACAAGGAGATGAGAAATGAGGTGCGTTTTAGAAACCTTTCCCCATCACACGGTGTACCATCTTCTGGGTTTCTCATGCATGTTTTTGATGTAGGAAGATGCCCTTGAACCTGGAGATTTGGGACCCATGCGATGGGTACCACGCAGTATTACTTTAAAGGGTCTGCGTTTGCTCACCCAACCTCACCAAACCTCACAGCCCCAAGAGTGTCCACCCTTATGTCTCATCCAGCTGTGAGTCTAGATATGGTCAATCCAGGTTGCATCACAGCCCCTGAATGCATTGTGTAAGAATTTCTCTCTCTTTCACTGTCTTTGTTTCATGGGTGTTTCAAAGTAATTTATTTTTATAATGGGGTTTAGCTGCTTTTCACTGCTGTGTTTATGCCGCTTTACACCCACTTGACACACTAACAGAGAGATATCAATACATAGGTTTTACGATTATTATTAGTCAGATATATTCTTGTGCGGTGAATAGGGCGTGTTGAGTCCAGTTCTCTGAGCAAGGAGTAGGTCTTGTCTATTACATATTGGGTTTATGGAACGGTATCTGAGCTAATTTGATACCCTTGTTTTATGTATCACCCCACCTCACCTTTCCCGTTAAGCAGCCATAGTGTGTTTTCTGCATGTGTGACTCTGTTCTGTTTTGTAATTCAGTTCAAGTGTAACGGTTTTTACATTCCCTCTATCAGTGATACCTTATGAGAAGTGTCCTTTTCTGTGTGACTTATTTCACTTAGAATCGTCGTACCTAAATCCACTCATCATGCTGCTACTAACCTTACGACATTAATTTCATGGCTGTGTGATATTCCATTGTACATAAGGGCCACAACTTCTTTATCCATTTTTCTCTTTCCTGGGATATTTAAGGTGGAATGAAGTGGAGGTCCTGGTCAACAGAGCAGCCCTAAACTTTGGGGTGCTTGTGTCTTGCTGATTTTTCATTTTCCCAATTTATATCCCCATGAGTGGAAGTGTCCTATGCTCTCTAAGCTGTGTTTTTCAGATGTTTCAGGACTCACCGGACACTTCTCTGGAGTCGCTCTTGGCAATTTACATCCCGCCCATCAGTGTAGCAAGGCTCCCATTTCTGCATGGCCTGTCCTGCATTTCTGGTTTTGACACTTTTTTCAGCATGGCCCTTTTGACCGATGGGAAGCGAGACTTCTTTGTAGCGCTGATTTGCCTTTCCAGGTTGCTTGGTTGGCCAAAAAGGGCGTATGCGTTTTTTCCTGAATATATTCAGGAAAAAACGCATACGCCCTTTTTGGCCAAGGGCATCATTGTCAACGTTTTGCCGCTTTTCATGTGCTCTAAAGGCGATTCGTATCTACCTCCTGAAATCTGTTTCCTGCAATTCTGCCTTGATTTCAAATCCTCTTCTTTGCCTTCCCTCAATATATTTGTGGACGAGAGTTATCATTTATAACTCTGCAGGTTTGTGAATTGCAGTGCCCTGAACCTCCATTTTACAACTCGTTTTTATGGGAGCTGGCCGCAAAATCGCAGAATGGCTTCAGGCCCTGTTCTGGTTCCGGGGGGCAGGCTGAGCCTGTGGTTAATTCTTCTTTCTGATGGGAAAATAGAGTGACCTGTGCCTGTCCCAACACCAAGAGCTAGTCTCTCGTTGGTTCCACGTCTTCCCGTTTATCCTCAGGACAATTTGCAACCTGTATGGAACAGGAGGTTAAAGGTGCTGATGCTCCAAGTAGGGAGCTTGCTAGTAAAGCGGCTGGAATGGCGAACCCGGGCACAAGGAGATGAGAAATGAGGTGCGTTTTAGAAACCTTTCCCCATCACACGGTGTACCATCTTCTGGGTTTCTCATGCATGTTTTTGATGTAGGAAGATGCCCTTGAACCTGGAGATTTGGGACCCATGCGATGGGTACCACGCAGTATTACTTTAAAGGGTCTGCGTTTGCTCACCCAACCTCACCAAACCTCACAGCCCCAAGAGTGTCCACCCTTATGTCTCATCCAGCTGTGAGTCTAGATATGGTCAATCCAGGTTGCATCACAGCCCCTGAATGCATTGTGTAAGAATTTCTCTCTCTTTCACTGTCTTTGTTTCATGGGTGTTTCAAAGTAATTTATTTTTATAATGGGGTTTAGCTGCTTTTCACTCCTGTGTTTATGCCGCTTTACACCCACTTGACACACTAACAGAGAGATATCAATACATAGGTTTTACGATTATTATTAGTCAGATATATTCTTGTGCGGTGAATAGGGCGTGTTGAGTCCAGTTCTCTGAGCAAGGAGTAGGTCTTGTCTATTACATATTGGGTTTATGGAACGGTATCTGAGCTAATTTGATACCCTTGTTTTATGTATCACCCCACCTCACCTTTCCCGTTAAGCAGCCATAGTGTGTTTTCTGCATGTGTGACTCTGTTCTGTTTTGTAATTCAGTTCAAGTGTAACGGTTTTTACATTCCCTCTATCAGTGATACCTTATGAGAAGTGTCCTTTTCTGTGTGACTTATTTCACTTAGAATCGTCGTACCTAAATCCACTCATCATGCTGCTACTAACCTTACGACATTGATTTCATGGCTGAGTGATATTCCATTGTACATAAGGACCACAACTTCTTTATCCATTTTTCTCTTTCCTGGGATATTGAAGGTGGAATGAAGTGGAGGTCCTGGTCAACAGAGCAGCCCTAAACTTTGGGGTGCTTGTGTCTTGCTGATTTTTAATTTTCCCAATTTATACCCCCATGAGTGGAAGTGCCCTATGCTCTCTAAGCTGTGTTTTTCAGATGTTTCAGGACTCACCGGACACTTCTCCGGAGTGGCTCTTGGCAATTTACATCCCGCCCATCAGTGTAGCAAGGCTCCCATTTCTCCATGGCCTGTCCTGCATTTCTGGTTTTGACACTTTTTTCAGCATGGCCCTTTTGACCGATGGGAAGCGAGACTTCTTTGTAGCGCTGATTTGCCTTTCCAGGTTGCTTGGTTGGCCAAAAAGGGCGTATGCGTTTTTTCCTGAATATATTCAGGAAAAAACGCATACGCCCTTTTTGGCCAAGGGCATCATTGTCAACGTTTTGCCGCTTTTCATGTGCTTTAAAGGCGATTCGTATCTACCTCCTGAAATCTGTTTCCTGCAATTCTGCCTTGATTTCAAATCCTCTTCTTTGCCTTCCCTCAATATATTTGTGGACGAGAGTTATCATTAATAACTCTGCAGGTTTGTGAATTGCAGTGCCCTGAACCTGCATTTTACAACTCGTTTTTATGGGAGCTGGCCGCAAATTCGCAGAATGGCTTCAGGCCCTGTTCTGGTTCCGGGGGGCAGGCTGAGCCTGTGGTTAATTCTTCTTTCTGATGGGAAAATAGAGTGACCTGTGCCTGTCCCAACACCAAGAGCTAGTCTCTCGTTGGTTCCACGTCTTCCCGTTTATCCTCAGGACAAATTGCAACCTGTATGGAACAGGAGGTTAAAGGTGCTGATGCTCCAAGTAGGGAGCTTGCTAGTAAAGCGGCTGGAATGGCGAACCCGGGCACAAGGAGATGAGAAATGAGGTGCGTTTTAGAAACCTTTCCCCATCACACGGTGTACCATCTTCTGGGTTTCTCATGCATGTTTTTGATGTAGGAAGATGCCCTTGAACCTGGAGATTTGGGACCCATGCGATGGGTACCACGCAGTATTACTTTAAAGGGTCTGCGTTTGCTCACCCAACCTCACCAAACCTCACAGCCCCAAGAGTGTCCACCCTTATGTCTCATCCAGCTGTGAGTCTAGATATGGTCAATCCAGGTTGCATCACAGCCCCTGAATGCATTGTGTAAGAATTTCTCTCTCTTTCACTGTCTTTGTTTCATGGGTGTTTCAAAGTAATTTATTTTTATAATGGGGTTTAGCTGCTTTTCACTGCTGTGTTTATGCCGCTTTACACCCACTTGACACACTAACAGAGAGATATCAATACATAGGTTTTACGATTATTATTAGTCAGATATATTCTTGTGCGGTGAATAGGGCGTGTTGAGTCCAGTTCTCTGAGCAAGGAGTAGGTCTTGTCTATTACATATTGGGTTTATGGAACGGTATCTGAGCTAATTTGATACCCTTGTTTTATGTATCACCCCACCTCACCTTTCCCGTTAAGCAGCCATAGTGTGTTTTCTGCATGTGTGACTCTGTTCTGTTTTGTAATTCAGTTCAAGTGTAACGGTTTTTACATTCCCTCTATCAGTGATACCTTATGAGAAGTGTCCTTTTCTGTGTGACTTATTTCACTTAGAATCGTCGTACCTAAATCCACTCATCATGCTGCTACTAACCTTACGACATTAATTTCATGGCTGTGTGATATTCCATTGTACATAAGGGCCACAACTTCTTTATCCATTTTTCTCTTTCCTGGGATATTTAAGGTGGAATGAAGTGGAGGTCCTGGTCAACAGAGCAGCCCTAAACTTTGGGGTGCTTGTGTCTTGCTGATTTTTAATTTTCCCAATTTATACCCCCATGAGTGGAAGTGTCCTATGCTCTCTAAGCTGTGTTTTTCAGATGTTTCAGGACTCACCAGACACTTCTCTGGAGTCGCTCTTGGCAATTTACATCCCGCCCATCAGTGTAGCAAGGCTCCCATTTCTGCATGGCCTGTCCTGCATTTCTGGTTTTGACACTTTTTTCAGCATGGCCCTTTTGACCGATGGGAAGCGAGACTTCTTTGTAGCGCTGATTTGCCTTTCCAGGTTGCTTGGTTGGCCAAAAAGGGCGTATGCGTTTTTTCCTGAATATATTCAGGAAAAAACGCATACGCCCTTTTTGGCCAAGGGCATCATTGTCAACGTTTTGCCGCTTTTCATGTGCTCTAAAGGCGATTCGTATCTACCTCCTGAAATCTGTTTCCTGCAATTCTGCCTTGATTTCAAATCCTCTTCTTTGCCTTCCCTCAATATATTTGTGGACGAGAGTTATCATTTATAACTCTGCAGGTTTGTGAATTGCAGTGCCCTGAACCTCCATTTTACAACTCGTTTTTATGGGAGCTGGCCGCAAAATCGCAGAATGGCTTCAGGCCCTGTTCTGGTTCCGGGGGGCAGGCTGAGCCTGTGGTTAATTCTTCTTTCTGATGGGAAAATAGAGTGACCTGTGCCTGTCCCAACACCAAGAGCTAGTCTCTCGTTGGTTCCACGTCTTCCCGTTTATCCTCAGGACAAATTGCAACCTGTATGGAACAGGAGGTTAAAGGTGCTGATGCTCCAAGTAGGGAGCTTGCTAGTAAAGCGGCTGGAATGGCGAACCCGGGCACAAGGAGATGAGAAATGAGGTGCGTTTTAGAAACCTTTCCCCATCACACGGTGTACCATCTTCTGGGTTTCTCATGCATGTTTTTGATGTAGGAAGATGCCCTTGAACCTGGAGATTTGGGACCCATGCGATGGGTACCACGCAGTATTACTTTAAAGGGTCTGCGTTTGCTCACCCAACCTCACCAAACCTCACAGCCCCAAGAGTGTCCACCCTTATGTCTCATCCAGCTGTGAGTCTAGATATGGTCAATCCAGGTTGCATCACAGCCCCTGAATGCATTGTGTAAGAATTTCTCTCTCTTTCACTGTCTTTGTTTCATGGGTGTTTCAAAGTAATTTATTTTTATAATGGGGTTTAGCTGCTTTTCACTGCTGTGTTTATGCCGCTTTACACCCACTTGACACACTAACAGAGAGATATCAATACATAGGTTTTACGATTATTATTAGTCAGATATATTCTTGTGCGGTGAATAGGGCGTGTTGAGTCCAGTTCTCTGAGCAAGGAGTAGGTCTTGTCTATTACATATTGGGTTTATGGAACGGTATCTGAGCTAATTTGATACCCTTGTTTTATGTATCACCCCACCTCACCTTTCCCGTTAAGCAGCCATAGTGTGTTTTCTGCATGTGTGACTCTGTTCTGTTTTGTAATTCAGTTCAAGTGTAACGGTTTTTACATTCCCTCTATCAGTGATACCTTATGAGAAGTGTCCTTTTCTGTGTGACTTATTTCACTTAGAATCGTCGTACCTAAATCCACTCATCATGCTGCTACTAACCTTACGACATTGATTTCATGGCTGAGTGATATTCCATTGTACATAAGGACCACAACTTCTTTATCCATTTTTCTCTTTCCTGGGATATTGAAGGTGGAATGAAGTGGAGGTCCTGGTCAACAGAGCAGCCCTAAACTTTGGGGTGCTTGTGTCTTGCTGATTTTTAATTTTCCCAATTTATACCCCCATGAGTGGAAGTGCCCTATGCTCTCTAAGCTGTGTTTTTCAGATGTTTCAGGACTCACCGGACACTTCTCCGGAGTGGCTCTTGGCAATTTACATCCCGCCCATCAGTGTAGCAAGGCTCCCATTTCTCCATGGCCTGTCCTGCATTTCTGGTTTTGACACTTTTTTCAGCATGGCCCTTTTGACCGATGGGAAGCGAGACTTCTTTGTAGCGCTGATTTGCCTTTCCAGGTTGCTTGGTTGGCCAAAAAGGGCGTATGCGTTTTTTCCTGAATATATTCAGGAAAAAACGCATACGCCCTTTTTGGCCAAGGGCATCATTGTCAACGTTTTGCCGCTTTTCATGTGCTTTAAAGGCGATTCGTATCTACCTCCTGAAATCTGTTTCCTGCAATTCTGCCTTGATTTCAAATCCTCTTCTTTGCCTTCCCTCAATATATTTGTGGACGAGAGTTATCATTAATAACTCTGCAGGTTTGTGAATTGCAGTGCCCTGAACCTGCATTTTACAACTCGTTTTTATGGGAGCTGGCCGCAAATTCGCAGAATGGCTTCAGGCCCTGTTCTGGTTCCGGGGGGCAGGCTGAGCCTGTGGTTAATTCTTCTTTCTGATGGGAAAATAGAGTGCCCTGTGCCTGTCCCAACACCAAGAGCTAGTCTCTCGTTGGTTCCACGTCTTCCCGTTTATCCTCAGGACAAATTGCAACCTGTATGGAACAGGAGGTTAAAGGTGCTGATGCTCCAAGTAGGGAGCTTGCTAGTAAAGCGGCTGGAATGGCGAACCCGGGCACAAGGAGATGAGAAATGAGGTGCGTTTTAGAAACCTTTCCCCATCACACGGTGTACCATCTTCTGGGTTTCTCATGCATGTTTTTGATGTAGGAAGATGCCCTTGAACCTGGAGATTTGGGACCCATGCGATGGGTACCACGCAGTATTACTTTAAAGGGTCTGCGTTTGCTCACCCAACCTCACCAAACCTCACAGCCCCAAGAGTGTCCACCCTTATGTCTCATCCAGCTGTGAGTCTAGATATGGTCAATCCAGGTTGCATCACAGCCCCTGAATGCATTGTGTAAGAATTTCTCTCTCTTTCACTGTCTTTGTTTCATGGGTGTTTCAAAGTAATTTATTTTTATAATGGGGTTTAGCTGCTTTTCACTGCTGTGTTTATGCCGCTTTACACCCACTTGACACACTAACAGAGAGATATCAATACATAGGTTTTACGATTATTATTAGTCAGATATATTCTTGTGCGGTGAATAGGGCGTGTTGAGTCCAGTTCTCTGAGCAAGGAGTAGGTCTTGTCTATTACATATTGGGTTTATGGAACGGTATCTGAGCTAATTTGATACCCTTGTTTTATGTATCACCCCACCTCACCTTTCCCGTTAAGCAGCCATAGTGTGTTTTCTGCATGTGTGACTCTGTTCTGTTTTGTAATTCAGTTCAAGTGTAACGGTTTTTACATTCCCTCTATCAGTGATACCTTATGAGAAGTGTCCTTTTCTGTGTGACTTATTTCACTTAGAATCGTCGTACCTAAATCCACTCATCATGCTGCTACTAACCTTACGACATTAATTTCATGGCTGTGTGATATTCCATTGTACATAAGGGCCACAACTTCTTTATCCATTTTTCTCTTTCCTGGGATATTTAAGGTGGAATGAAGTGGAGGTCCTGGTCAACAGAGCAGCCCTAAACTTTGGGGTGCTTGTGTCTTGCTGATTTTTAATTTTCCCAATTTATACCCCCATGAGTGGAAGTGTCCTATGCTCTCTAAGCTGTGTTTTTCAGATGTTTCAGGACTCACCAGACACTTCTCTGGAGTCGCTCTTGGCAATTTACATCCCGCCCATCAGTGTAGCAAGGCTCCCATTTCTGCATGGCCTGTCCTGCATTTCTGGTTTTGACACTTTTTTCAGCATGGCCCTTTTGACCGATGGGAAGCGAGACTTCTTTGTAGCGCTGATTTGCCTTTCCAGGTTGCTTGGTTGGCCAAAAAGGGCGTATGCGTTTTTTCCTGAATATATTCAGGAAAAAACGCATACGCCCTTTTTGGCCAAGGGCATCATTGTCAACGTTTTGCCGCTTTTCATGTGCTCTAAAGGCGATTCGTATCTACCTCCTGAAATCTGTTTCCTGCAATTCTGCCTTGATTTCAAATCCTCTTCTTTGCCTTCCCTCAATATATTTGTGGACGAGAGTTATCATTTATAACTCTGCAGGTTTGTGAATTGCAGTGCCCTGAACCTCCATTTTACAACTCGTTTTTATGGGAGCTGGCCGCAAAATCGCAGAATGGCTTCAGGCCCTGTTCTGGTTCCGGGGGGCAGGCTGAGCCTGTGGTTAATTCTTCTTTCTGATGGGAAAATAGAGTGACCTGTGCCTGTCCCAACACCAAGAGCTAGTCTCTCGTTGGTTCCACGTCTTCCCGTTTATCCTCAGGACAAATTGCAACCTGTATGGAACAGGAGGTTAAAGGTGCTGATGCTCCAAGTAGGGAGCTTGCTAGTAAAGCGGCTGGAATGGCGAACCCGGGCACAAGGAGATGAGAAATGAGGTGCGTTTTAGAAACCTTTCCCCATCACACGGTGTACCATCTTCTGGGTTTCTCATGCATGTTTTTGATGTAGGAAGATGCCCTTGAACCTGGAGATTTGGGACCCATGCGATGGGTACCACGCAGTATTACTTTAAAGGGTCTGCGTTTGCTCACCCAACCTCACCAAACCTCACAGCCCCAAGAGTGTCCACCCTTATGTCTCATCCAGCTGTGAGTCTAGATATGGTCAATCCAGGTTGCATCACAGCCCCTGAATGCATTGTGTAAGAATTTCTCTCTCTTTCACTGTCTTTGTTTCATGGGTGTTTCAAAGTAATTTATTTTTATAATGGGGTTTAGCTGCTTTTCACTGCTGTGTTTATGCCGCTTTACACCCACTTGACACACTAACAGAGAGATATCAATACATAGGTTTTACGATTATTATTAGTCAGATATATTCTTGTGCGGTGAATAGGGCGTGTTGAGTCCAGTTCTCTGAGCAAGGAGTAGGTCTTGTCTATTACATATTGGGTTTATGGAACGGTATCTGAGCTAATTTGATACCCTTGTTTTATGTATCACCCCACCTCACCTTTCCCGTTAAGCAGCCATAGTGTGTTTTCTGCATGTGTGACTCTGTTCTGTTTTGTAATTCAGTTCAAGTGTAACGGTTTTTACATTCCCTCTATCAGTGATACCTTATGAGAAGTGTCCTTTTCTGTGTGACTTATTTCACTTAGAATCGTCGTACCTAAATCCACTCATCATGCTGCTACTAACCTTACGACATTGATTTCATGGCTGAGTGATATTCCATTGTACATAAGGACCACAACTTCTTTATCCATTTTTCTCTTTCCTGGGATATTGAAGGTGGAATGAAGTGGAGGTCCTGGTCAACAGAGCAGCCCTAAACTTTGGGGTGCTTGTGTCTTGCTGATTTTTAATTTTCCCAATTTATACCCCCATGAGTGGAAGTGCCCTATGCTCTCTAAGCTGTGTTTTTCAGATGTTTCAGGACTCACCGGACACTTCTCCGGAGTGGCTCTTGGCAATTTACATCCCGCCCATCAGTGTAGCAAGGCTCCCATTTCTCCATGGCCTGTCCTGCATTTCTGGTTTTGACACTTTTTTCAGCATGGCCCTTTTGACCGATGGGAAGCGAGACTTCTTTGTAGCGCTGATTTGCCTTTCCAGGTTGCTTGGTTGGCCAAAAAGGGCGTATGCGTTTTTTCCTGACTATATTCAGGAAAAAACGCATACGCCCTTTTTGGCCAAGGGCATCATTGTCAACGTTTTGCCGCTTTTCATGTGCTTTAAAGGCGATTCGTATCTACCTCCTGAAATCTGTTTCCTGCAATTCTGCCTTGATTTCAAATCCTCTTCTTTGCCTTCCCTCAATATATTTGTGGACGAGAGTTATCATTAATAACTCTGCAGGTTTGTGAATTGCAGTGCCCTGAACCTGCATTTTACAACTCGTTTTTATGGGAGCTGGCCGCAAATTCGCAGAATGGCTTCAGGCCCTGTTCTGGTTCCGGGGGGCAGGCTGAGCCTGTGGTTAATTCTTCTTTCTGATGGGAAAATAGAGTGACCTGTGCCTGTCCCAACACCAAGAGCTAGTCTCTCGTTGGTTCCACGTCTTCCCGTTTATCCTCAGGACAAATTGCAACCTGTATGGAACAGGAGGTTAAAGGTGCTGATGCTCCAAGTAGGGAGCTTGCTAGTAAAGCGGCTGGAATGGCGAACCCGGGCACAAGGAGATGAGAAATGAGGTGCGTTTTAGAAACCTTTCCCCATCACACGGTGTACCATCTTCTGGGTTTCTCATGCATGTTTTTGATGTAGGAAGATGCCCTTGAACCTGGAGATTTGGGACCCATGCGATGGGTACCACGCAGTATTACTTTAAAGGGTCTGCGTTTGCTCACCCAACCTCACCAAACCTCACAGCCCCAAGAGTGTCCACCCTTATGTCTCATCCAGCTGTGAGTCTAGATATGGTCAATCCAGGTTGCATCACAGCCCCTGAATGCATTGTGTAAGAATTTCTCTCTCTTTCACTGTCTTTGTTTCATGGGTGTTTCAAAGTAATTTATTTTTATAATGGGGTTTAGCTGCTTTTCACTGCTGTGTTTATGCCGCTTTACACCCACTTGACACACTAACAGAGAGATATCAATACATAGGTTTTACGATTATTATTAGTCAGATATATTCTTGTGCGGTGAATAGGGCGTGTTGAGTCCAGTTCTCTGAGCAAGGAGTAGGTCTTGTCTATTACATATTGGGTTTATGGAACGGTATCTGAGCTAATTTGATACCCTTGTTTTATGTATCACCCCACCTCACCTTTCCCGTTAAGCAGCCATAGTGTGTTTTCTGCATGTGTGACTCTGTTCTGTTTTGTAATTCAGTTCAAGTGTAACGGTTTTTACATTCCCTCTATCAGTGATACCTTATGAGAAGTGTCCTTTTCTGTGTGACTTATTTCACTTAGAATCGTCGTACCTAAATCCACTCATCATGCTGCTACTAACCTTACGACATTGATTTCATGGCTGAGTGATATTCCATTGTACATAAGGACCACAACTTCTTTATCCATTTTTCTCTTTCCTGGGATATTGAAGGTGGAATGAAGTGGAGGTCCTGGTCAACAGAGCAGCCCTAAACTTTGGGGTGCTTGTGTCTTGCTGATTTTTAATTTTCCCAATTTATACCCCCATGAGTGGAAGTGCCCTATGCTCTCTAAGCTGTGTTTTTCAGATGTTTCAGGACTCACCGGACACTTCTCCGGAGTGGCTCTTGGCAATTTACATCCCGCCCATCAGTGTAGCAAGGCTCCCATTTCTCCATGGCCTGTCCTGCATTTCTGGTTTTGACACTTTTTTCAGCATGGCCCTTTTGACCGATGGGAAGCGAGACTTCTTTGTAGCGCTGATTTGCCTTTCCAGGTTGCTTGGTTGGCCAAAAAGGGCGTATGCGTTTTTTCCTGAATATATTCAGGAAAAAACGCATACGCCCTTTTTGGCCAAGGGCATCATTGTCAACGTTTTGCCGCTTTTCATGTGCTTTAAAGGCGATTCGTATCTACCTCCTGAAATCTGTTTCCTGCAATTCTGCCTTGATTTCAAATCCTCTTCTTTGCCTTCCCTCAATATATTTGTGGACGAGAGTTATCATTAATAACTCTGCAGGTTTGTGAATTGCAGTGCCCTGAACCTGCATTTTACAACTCGTTTTTATGGGAGCTGGCCGCAAATTCGCAGAATGGCTTCAGGCCCTGTTCTGGTTCCGGGGGGCAGGCTGAGCCTGTGGTTAATTCTTCTTTCTGATGGGAAAATAGAGTGACCTGTGCCTGTCCCAACACCAAGAGCTAGTCTCTCGTTGGTTCCACGTCTTCCCGTTTATCCTCAGGACAAATTGCAACCTGTATGGAACAGGAGGTTAAAGGTGCTGATGCTCCAAGTAGGGAGCTTGCTAGTAAAGCGGCTGGAATGGCGAACCCGGGCACAAGGAGATGAGAAATGAGGTGCGTTTTAGAAACCTTTCCCCATCACACGGTGTACCATCTTCTGGGTTTCTCATGCATGTTTTTGATGTAGGAAGATGCCCTTGAACCTGGAGATTTGGGACCCATGCGATGGGTACCACGCAGTATTACTTTAAAGGGTCTGCGTTTGCTCACCCAACCTCACCAAACCTCACAGCCCCAAGAGTGTCCACCCTTATGTCTCATCCAGCTGTGAGTCTAGATATGGTCAATCCAGGTTGCATCACAGCCCCTGAATGCATTGTGTAAGAATTTCTCTCTCTTTCACTGTCTTTGTTTCATGGGTGTTTCAAAGTAATTTATTTTTATAATGGGGTTTAGCTGCTTTTCACTGCTGTGTTTATGCCGCTTTACACCCACTTGACACACTAACAGAGAGATATCAATACATAGGTTTTACGATTATTATTAGTCAGATATATTCTTGTGCGGTGAATAGGGCGTGTTGAGTCCAGTTCTCTGAGCAAGGAGTAGGTCTTGTCTATTACATATTGGGTTTATGGAACGGTATCTGAGCTAATTTGATACCCTTGTTTTATGTATCACCCCACCTCACCTTTCCCGTTAAGCAGCCATAGTGTGTTTTCTGCATGTGTGACTCTGTTCTGTTTTGTAATTCAGTTCAAGTGTAACGGTTTTTACATTCCCTCTATCAGTGATACCTTATGAGAAGTGTCCTTTTCTGTGTGACTTATTTCACTTAGAATCGTCGTACCTAAATCCACTCATCATGCTGCTACTAACCTTACGACATTAATTTCATGGCTGTGTGATATTCCATTGTACATAAGGGCCACAACTTCTTTATCCATTTTTCTCTTTCCTGGGATATTTAAGGTGGAATGAAGTGGAGGTCCTGGTCAACAGAGCAGCCCTAAACTTTGGGGTGCTTGTGTCTTGCTGATTTTTAATTTTCCCAATTTATACCCCCATGAGTGGAAGTGTCCTATGCTCTCTAAGCTGTGTTTTTCAGATGTTTCAGGACTCACCGGACACTTCTCTGGAGTCGCTCTTGGCAATTTACATCCCGCCCATCAGTGTAGCAAGGCTCCCATTTCTGCATGGCCTGTCCTGCATTTCTGGTTTTGACACTTTTTTCAGCATGGCCCTTTTGACCGATGGGAAGCGAGACTTCTTTGTAGCGCTGATTTGCCTTTCCAGGTTGCTTGGTTGGCCAAAAAGGGCGTATGCGTTTTTTCCTGAATATATTCAGGAAAAAACGCATACGCCCTTTTTGGCCAAGGGCATCATTGTCAACGTTTTGCCGCTTTTCATGTGCTCTAAAGGCGATTCGTATCTACCTCCTGAAATCTGTTTCCTGCAATTCTGCCTTGATTTCAAATCCTCTTCTTTGCCTTCCCTCAATATATTTGTGGACGAGAGTTATCATTTATAACTCTGCAGGTTTGTGAATTGCAGTGCCCTGAACCTCCATTTTACAACTCGTTTTTATGGGAGCTGGCCGCAAAATCGCAGAATGGCTTCAGGCCCTGTTCTGGTTCCGGGGGGCAGGCTGAGCCTGTGGTTAATTCTTCTTTCTGATGGGAAAATAGAGTGACCTGTGCCTGTCCCAACACCAAGAGCTAGTCTCTCGTTGGTTCCACGTCTTCCCGTTTATCCTCAGGACAAATTGCAACCTGTATGGAACAGGAGGTTAAAGGTGCTGATGCTCCAAGTAGGGAGCTTGCTAGTAAAGCGGCTGGAATGGCGAACCCGGGCACAAGGAGATGAGAAATGAGGTGCGTTTTAGAAACCTTTCCCCATCACACGGTGTACCATCTTCTGTGTTTCTCATTCATGTTTTTGATGTAGGAAGATGCCCTTGAACCTGGAGATTTGGGACCCATGCGATGGGTACCACGCAGTATTACTTTAAAGGGTCTGCGTTTGCTCACCCAACGTCACCAAACCTCTCAGCCCCAAGAGTGTCCACCCTTATGTCTCATCCAGCTGTGCATCTAGATATGGTCAATCCAGGTTGCATCACAGCCCCTGAACGCATTGTGTAAGAATTTCTCTCTCTTTCACTGTCTTTGTTTCATGGGTGTTTCAAAGTAATTTATTTTTATAATGGGGTTTAGCTGCTTTTCACTGCTGTGTTTATGCCGCTTTACACCCACTTGACACACTAACAGAGAGATATCAATACATAGGTTTTACGATTATTATTAGTCAGATATATTCTTGTGCGGTGAATAGGGCGTGTTGAGTCCAGTTCTCTGAGCAAGGAGTAGGTCTTGTCTATTACATATTGGGTTTATGGAACGGTATCTGAGCTAATTTGATACACTTGTTTTATGTATCACCCCACCTCACCTTTCCCGTTAAGCAGCCATAGTGTGTTTTCTGCATGTGTGACTCTGTTCTGTTTTGTAATTCAGTTCAAGTGTAACGGTTTTTACATTCCCTCTATCAGTGATACCTTATGAGAAGTGTCCTTTTCTGTGTGACTTTTTTCACTTAGAATCGTCGTACCTAAATCCACTCATCATGCTGCTACTACCCTTACGACATTGATTTCATGGCTGAGTGATATTCCATTGTACATAAGGACCACAACTTCTTTATCCATTTTTCTCTTTCCTGGGATATTGAAGGTGGAATGAAGTGGAGGTCCTGGTCAACAGAGCAGCCCTAAACTTTGGGGTGCTTGTGTCTTGCTGATTTTAAATTTTCCCAATTTATACCCCCATGAGTGGAAGTGCCCTATGCTCTCTAAGCTGTGTTTTTCAGATGTTTCAGGACTCACCGGACACTTCTCCGGAGTGGCTCTTGGCAATTTACATCCCGCCCATCAGTGTAGCAAGGCTCCCATTTCTCCATGGCCTGTCCTGCATTTCTGGTTTTGACACTTTTTTCAGCATGGCCCTTTTGACCGATGGGAAGCGAGACTTCTTTGTAGCGCTGATTTGCCTTTCCAGGTTGCTTGGTTGGCCAAAAAGGGCGTATGCGTTTTTTCCTGAATATATTCAGGAAAAAACGCATACGCCCTTTTTGGCCAAGGGCATCATTGTCAACGTTTTGCCGCTTTTCATGTGCTTTAAAGGCGATTCGTATCTACCTCCTGAAATCTGTTTCCTGCAATTCTGCCTTGATTTCAAATCCTCTTCTTTGCCTTCCCTCAATATATTTGTGGACGAGAGTTATCATTAATAACTCTGCAGGTTTGTGAATTGCAGTGCCCTGAACCTGCATTTTACAACTCGTTTTTATGGGAGCTGGCCGCAAATTCGCAGAATGGCTTCAGGCCCTGTTCTGGTTCCGGGGGGCAGGCTGAGCCTGTGGTTAATTCTTCTTTCTGATGGGAAAATAGAGTGACCTGTGCCTGTCCCAACACCAAGAGCTAGTCTCTCGTTGGTTCCACGTCTTCCCGTTTATCCTCAGGACAAATTGCAACCTGTATGGAACAGGAGGTTAAAGGTGCTGATGCTCCAAGTAGGGAGCTTGCTAGTAAAGCGGCTGGAATGGCGAACCCGGGCACAAGGAGATGAGAAATGAGGTGCGTTTTAGAAACCTTTCCCCATCACACGGTGTACCATCTTCTGGGTTTCTCATGCATGTTTTTGATGTAGGAAGATGCCCTTGAACCTGGAGATTTGGGACCCATGCGATGGGTACCACGCAGTATTACTTTAAAGGGTCTGCGTTTGCTCACCCAACCTCACCAAACCTCACAGCCCCAAGAGTGTCCACCCTTATGTCTCATCCAGCTGTGAGTCTAGATATGGTCAATCCAGGTTGCATCACAGCCCCTGAATGCATTGTGTAAGAATTTCTCTCTCTTTCACTGTCTTTGTTTCATGGGTGTTTCAAAGTAATTTATTTTTATAATGGGGTTTAGCTGCTTTTCACTGCTGTGTTTATGCCGCTTTACACCCACTTGACACACTAACAGAGAGATATCAATACATAGGTTTTACGATTATTATTAGTCAGATATATTCTTGTGCGGTGAATAGGGCGTGTTGAGTCCAGTTCTCTGAGCAAGGAGTAGGTCTTGTCTATTACATATTGGGTTTATGGAACGGTATCTGAGCTAATTTGATACCCTTGTTTTATGTATCACCCCACCTCACCTTTCCCGTTAAGCAGCCATAGTGTGTTTTCTGCATGTGTGACTCTGTTCTGTTTTGTAATTCAGTTCAAGTGTAACGGTTTTTACATTCCCTCTATCAGTGATACCTTATGAGAAGTGTCCTTTTCTGTGTGACTTATTTCACTTAGAATCGTCGTACCTAAATCCACTCATCATGCTGCTACTAACCTTACGACATTAATTTCATGGCTGTGTGATATTCCATTGTACATAAGGGCCACAACTTCTTTATCCATTTTTCTCTTTCCTGGGATATTTAAGGTGGAATGAAGTGGAGGTCCTGGTCAACAGAGCAGCCCTAAACTTTGGGGTGCTTGTGTCTTGCTGATTTTTAATTTTCCCAATTTATACCCCCATGAGTGGAAGTGTCCTATGCTCTCTAAGCTGTGTTTTTCAGATGTTTCAGGACTCACCGGACACTTCTCTGGAGTCGCTCTTGGCAATTTACATCCCGCCCATCAGTGTAGCAAGGCTCCCATTTCTGCATGGCCTGTCCTGCATTTCTGGTTTTGACACTTTTTTCAGCATGGCCCTTTTGACCGATGGGAAGCGAGACTTCTTTGTAGCGCTGATTTGCCTTTCCAGGTTGCTTGGTTGGCCAAAAAGGGCGTATGCGTTTTTTCCTGAATATATTCAGGAAAAAACGCATACGCCCTTTTTGGCCAAGGGCATCATTGTCAACGTTTTGCCGCTTTTCATGTGCTCTAAAGGCGATTCGTATCTACCTCCTGAAATCTGTTTCCTGCAATTCTGCCTTGATTTCAAATCCTCTTCTTTGCCTTCCCTCAATATATTTGTGGACGAGAGTTATCATTTATAACTCTGCAGGTTTGTGAATTGCAGTGCCCTGAACCTCCATTTTACAACTCGTTTTTATGGGAGCTGGCCGCAAAATCGCAGAATGGCTTCAGGCCCTGTTCTGGTTCCGGGGGGCAGGCTGAGCCTGTGGTTAATTCTTCTTTCTGATGGGAAAATAGAGTGACCTGTGCCTGTCCCAACACCAAGAGCTAGTCTCTCGTTGGTTCCACGTCTTCCCGTTTATCCTCAGGACAAATTGCAACCTGTATGGAACAGGAGGTTAAAGGTGCTGATGCTCCAAGTAGGGAGCTTGCTAGTAAAGCGGCTGGAATGGCGAACCCGGGCACAAGGAGATGAGAAATGAGGTGCGTTTTAGAAACCTTTCCCCATCACACGGTGTACCATCTTCTGGGTTTCTCATGCATGTTTTTGATGTAGGAAGATGCCCTTGAACCTGGAGATTTGGGACCCATGCGATGGGTACCACGCAGTATTACTTTAAAGGGTCTGCGTTTGCTCACCCAACCTCACCAAACCTCACAGCCCCAAGAGTGTCCACCCTTATGTCTCATCCAGCTGTGAGTCTAGATATGGTCAATCCAGGTTGCATCACAGCCCCTGAATGCATTGTGTAAGAATTTCTCTCTCTTTCACTGTCTTTGTTTCATGGGTGTTTCAAAGTAATTTATTTTTATAATGGGGTTTAGCTGCTTTTCACTGCTGTGTTTATGCCGCTTTACACCCACTTGACACACTAACAGAGAGATATCAATACATAGGTTTTACGATTATTATTAGTCAGATATATTCTTGTGCGGTGAATAGGGCGTGTTGAGTCCAGTTCTCTGAGCAAGGAGTAGGTCTTGTCTATTACATATTGGGTTTATGGAACGGTATCTGAGCTAATTTGATACCCTTGTTTTATGTATCACCCCACCTCACCTTTCCCGTTAAGCAGCCATAGTGTGTTTTCTGCATGTGTGACTCTGTTCTGTTTTGTAATTCAGTTCAAGTGTAACGGTTTTTACATTCCCTCTATCAGTGATACCTTATGAGAAGTGTCCTTTTCTGTGTGACTTATTTCACTTAGAATCGTCGTACCTAAATCCACTCATCATGCTGCTACTAACCTTACGACATTGATTTCATGGCTGAGTGATATTCCATTGTACATAAGGACCACAACTTCTTTATCCATTTTTCTCTTTCCTGGGATATTGAAGGTGGAATGAAGTGGAGGTCCTGGTCAACAGAGCAGCCCTAAACTTTGGGGTGCTTGTGTCTTGCTGATTTTTAATTTTCCCAATTTATACCCCCATGAGTGGAAGTGCCCTATGCTCTCTAAGCTGTGTTTTTCAGATGTTTCAGGACTCACCGGACACTTCTCCGGAGTGGCTCTTGGCAATTTACATCCCGCCCATCAGTGTAGCAAGGCTCCCATTTCTCCATGGCCTGTCCTGCATTTCTGGTTTTGACACTTTTTTCAGCATGGCCCTTTTGACCGATGGGAAGCGAGACTTCTTTGTAGCGCTGATTTGCCTTTCCAGGTTGCTTGGTTGGCCAAAAAGGGCGTATGCGTTTTTTCCTGAATATATTCAGGAAAAAACGCATACGCCCTTTTTGGCCAAGGGCATCATTGTCAACGTTTTGCGGCTTTTCATGTGCTTTAAAGGCGATTCGTATCTACCTCCTGAAATCTGTTTCCTGCAATTCTGCCTTGATTTCAAATCCTCTTCTTTGCCTTCCCTCAATATATTTGTGGACGAGAGTTATCATTAATAACTCTGCAGGTTTGTGAATTGCAGTGCCCTGAACCTGCATTTTACAACTCGTTTTTATGGGAGCTGGCCGCAAATTCGCAGAATGGCTTCAGGCCCTGTTCTGGTTCCGGGGGGCAGGCTGAGCCTGTGGTTAATTCTTCTTTCTGATGGGAAAATAGAGTGCCCTGTGCCTGTCCCAACACCAAGAGCTAGTCTCTCGTTGGTTCCACGTCTTCCCGTTTATCCTCAGGACAAATTGCAACCTGTATGGAACAGGAGGTTAAAGGTGCTGATGCTCCAAGTAGGGAGCTTGCTAGTAAAGCGGCTGGAATGGCGAACCCGGGCACAAGGAGATGAGAAATGAGGTGCGTTTTAGAAACCTTTCCCCATCACACGGTGTACCATCTTCTGGGTTTCTCATGCATGTTTTTGATGTAGGAAGATGCCCTTGAACCTGGAGATTTGGGACCCATGCGATGGGTACCACGCAGTATTACTTTAAAGGGTCTGCGTTTGCTCACCCAACCTCACCAAACCTCACAGCCCCAAGAGTGTCCACCCTTATGTCTCATCCAGCTGTGAGTCTAGATATGGTCAATCCAGGTTGCATCACAGCCCCTGAATGCATTGTGTAAGAATTTCTCTCTCTTTCACTGTCTTTGTTTCATGGGTGTTTCAAAGTAATTTATTTTTATAATGGGGTTTAGCTGCTTTTCACTGCTGTGTTTATGCCGCTTTACACCCACTTGACACACTAACAGAGAGATATCAATACATAGGTTTTACGATTATTATTAGTCAGATATATTCTTGTGCGGTGAATAGGGCGTGTTGAGTCCAGTTCTCTGAGCAAGGAGTAGGTCTTGTCTATTACATATTGGGTTTATGGAACGGTATCTGAGCTAATTTGATACCCTTGTTTTATGTATCACCCCACCTCACCTTTCCCGTTAAGCAGCCATAGTGTGTTTTCTGCATGTGTGACTCTGTTCTGTTTTGTAATTCAGTTCAAGTGTAACGGTTTTTACATTCCCTCTATCAGTGATACCTTATGAGAAGTGTCCTTTTCTGTGTGACTTATTTCACTTAGAATCGTCGTACCTAAATCCACTCATCATGCTGCTACTAACCTTACGACATTAATTTCATGGCTGTGTGATATTCCATTGTACATAAGGGCCACAACTTCTTTATCCATTTTTCTCTTTCCTGGGATATTTAAGGTGGAATGAAGTGGAGGTCCTGGTCAACAGAGCAGCCCTAAACTTTGGGGTGCTTGTGTCTTGCTGATTTTTAATTTTCCCAATTTATACCCCCATGAGTGGAAGTGTCCTATGCTCTCTAAGCTGTGTTTTTCAGATGTTTCAGGACTCACCGGACACTTCTCTGGAGTCGCTCTTGGCAATTTACATCCCGCCCATCAGTGTAGCAAGGCTCCCATTTCTGCATGGCCTGTCCTGCATTTCTGGTTTTGACACTTTTTTCAGCATGGCCCTTTTGACCGATGGGAAGCGAGACTTCTTTGTAGCGCTGATTTGCCTTTCCAGGTTGCTTGGTTGGCCAAAAAGGGCGTATGCGTTTTTTCCTGAATATATTCAGGAAAAAACGCATACGCCCTTTTTGGCCAAGGGCATCATTGTCAACGTTTTGCCGCTTTTCATGTGCTCTAAAGGCGATTCGTATCTACCTCCTGAAATCTGTTTCCTGCAATTCTGCCTTGATTTCAAATCCTCTTCTTTGCCTTCCCTCAATATATTTGTGGACGAGAGTTATCATTTATAACTCTGCAGGTTTGTGAATTGCAGTGCCCTGAACCTCCATTTTACAACTCGTTTTTATGGGAGCTGGCCGCAAAATCGCAGAATGGCTTCAGGCCCTGTTCTGGTTCCGGGGGGCAGGCTGAGCCTGTGGTTAATTCTTCTTTCTGATGGGAAAATAGAGTGACCTGTGCCTGTCCCAACACCAAGAGCTAGTCTCTCGTTGGTTCCACGTCTTCCCGTTTATCCTCAGGACAAATTGCAACCTGTATGGAACAGGAGGTTAAAGGTGCTGATGCTCCAAGTAGGGAGCTTGCTAGTAAAGCGGCTGGAATGGCGAACCCGGGCACAAGGAGATGAGAAATGAGGTGCGTTTTAGAAACCTTTCCCCATCACACGGTGTACCATCTTCTGGGTTTCTCATGCATGTTTTTGATGTAGGAAGATGCCCTTGAACCTGGAGATTTGGGACCCATGCGATGGGTACCACGCAGTATTACTTTAAAGGGTCTGCGTTTGCTCACCCAACCTCACCAAACCTCACAGCCCCAAGAGTGTCCACCCTTATGTCTCATCCAGCTGTGAGTCTAGATATGGTCAATCCAGGTTGCATCACAGCCCCTGAATGCATTGTGTAAGAATTTCTCTCTCTTTCACTGTCTTTGTTTCATGGGTGTTTCAAAGTAATTTATTTTTATAATGGGGTTTAGCTGCTTTTCACTGCTGTGTTTATGCCGCTTTACACCCACTTGACACACTAACAGAGAGATATCAATACATAGGTTTTACGATTATTATTAGTCAGATATATTCTTGTGCGGTGAATAGGGCGTGTTGAGTCCAGTTCTCTGAGCAAGGAGTAGGTCTTGTCTATTACATATTGGGTTTATGGAACGGTATCTGAGCTAATTTGATACCCTTGTTTTATGTATCACCCCACCTCACCTTTCCCGTTAAGCAGCCATAGTGTGTTTTCTGCATGTGTGACTCTGTTCTGTTTTGTAATTCAGTTCAAGTGTAACGGTTTTTACATTCCCTCTATCAGTGATACCTTATGAGAAGTGTCCTTTTCTGTGTGACTTATTTCACTTAGAATCGTCGTACCTAAATCCACTCATCATGCTGCTACTAACCTTACGACATTAATTTCATGGCTGTGTGATATTCCATTGTACATAAGGGCCACAACTTCTTTATCCATTTTTCTCTTTCCTGGGATATTGAAGGTGGAATGAAGTGGAGGTCCTGGTCAACAGAGCAGCCCTAAACTTTGGGGTGCTTGTGTCTTGCTGATTTTTAATTTTCCCAATTTATACCCCCATGAGTGGAAGTGTCCTATGCTCTCTAAGCTGTGTTTTTCAGATGTTTCAGGACTCACCGGACACTTCTCTGGAGTCGCTCTTGGCAATTTACATCCCGCCCATCAGTGTAGCAAGGCTCCCATTTCTGCATGGCCTGTCCTGCATTTCTGGTTTTGACACTTTTTTCAGCATGGCCCTTTTGACCGATGGGAAGCGAGACTTCTTTGTAGCGCTGATTTGCCTTTCCAGGTTGCTTGGTTGGCCAAAAAGGGCGTATGCGTTTTTTCCTGAATATATTCAGGAAAAAACGCATACGCCCTTTTTGGCCAAGGGCATCATTGTCAACGTTTTGCCGCTTTTCATGTGCTCTAAAGGCGATTCGTATCTACCTCCTGAAATCTGTTTCCTGCAATTCTGCCTTGATTTCAAATCCTCTTCTTTGCCTTCCCTCAATATATTTGTGGACGAGAGTTATCATTTATAACTCTGCAGGTTTGTGAATTGCAGTGCCCTGAACCTCCATTTTACAACTCGTTTTTATGGGAGCTGGCCGCAAAATCGCAGAATGGCTTCAGGCCCTGTTCTGGTTCCGGGGGGCAGGCTGAGCCTGTGGTTAATTCTTCTTTCTGATGGGAAAATAGAGTGACCTGTGCCTGTCCCAACACCAAGAGCTAGTCTCTCGTTGGTTCCACGTCTTCCCGTTTATCCTCAGGACAAATTGCAACCTGTATGGAACAGGAGGTTAAAGGTGCTGATGCTCCAAGTAGGGAGCTTGCTAGTAAAGCGGCTGGAATGGCGAACCCGGGCACAAGGAGATGAGAAATGAGGTGCGTTTTAGAAACCTTTCCCCATCACACGGTGTACCATCTTCTGGGTTTCTCATGCATGTTTTTGATGTAGGAAGATGCCCTTGAACCTGGAGATTTGGGACCCATGCGATGGGTACCACGCAGTATTACTTTAAAGGGTCTGCGTTTGCTCACCCAACCTCACCAAACCTCACAGCCCCAAGAGTGTCCACCCTTATGTCTCATCCAGCTGTGAGTCTAGATATGGTCAATCCAGGTTGCATCACAGCCCCTGAATGCATTGTGTAAGAATTTCTCTCTCTTTCACTGTCTTTGTTTCATGGGTGTTTCAAAGTAATTTATTTTTATAATGGGGTTTAGCTGCTTTTCACTGCTGTGTTTATGCCGCTTTACACCCACTTGACACACTAACAGAGAGATATCAATACATAGGTTTTACGATTATTATTAGTCAGATATATTCTTGTGCGGTGAATAGGGCGTGTTGAGTCCAGTTCTCTGAGCAAGGAGTAGGTCTTGTCTATTACATATTGGGTTTATGGAACGGTATCTGAGCTAATTTGATACCCTTGTTTTATGTATCACCCCACCTCACCTTTCCCGTTAAGCAGCCATAGTGTGTTTTCTGCATGTGTGACTCTGTTCTGTTTTGTAATTCAGTTCAAGTGTAACGGTTTTTACATTCCCTCTATCAGTGATACCTTATGAGAAGTGTCCTTTTCTGTGTGACTTATTTCACTTAGAATCGTCGTACCTAAATCCACTCATCATGCTGCTACTAACCTTACGACATTAATTTCATGGCTGTGTGATATTCCATTGTACATAAGGGCCACAACTTCTTTATCCATTTTTCTCTTTCCTGGGATATTTAAGGTGGAATGAAGTGGAGGTCCTGGTCAACAGAGCAGCCCTAAACTTTGGGGTGCTTGTGTCTTGCTGATTTTTAATTTTCCCAATTTATACCCCCATGAGTGGAAGTGTCCTATGCTCTCTAAGCTGTGTTTTTCAGATGTTTCAGGACTCACCGGACACTTCTCTGGAGTCGCTCTTGGCAATTTACATCCCGCCCATCAGTGTAGCAAGGCTCCCATTTCTGCATGGCCTGTCCTGCATTTCTGGTTTTGACACTTTTTTCAGCATGGCCCTTTTGACCGATGGGAAGCGAGACTTCTTTGTAGCGCTGATTTGCCTTTCCAGGTTGCTTGGTTGGCCAAAAAGGGCGTATGCGTTTTTTCCTGAATATATTCAGGAAAAAACGCATACGCCCTTTTTGGCCAAGGGCATCATTGTCAACGTTTTGCCGCTTTTCATGTGCTCTAAAGGCGATTCGTATCTACCTCCTGAAATCTGTTTCCTGCAATTCTGCCTTGATTTCAAATCCTCTTCTTTGCCTTCCCTCAATATATTTGTGGACGAGAGTTATCATTTATAACTCTGCAGGTTTGTGAATTGCAGTGCCCTGAACCTCCATTTTACAACTCGTTTTTATGGGAGCTGGCCGCAAAATCGCAGAATGGCTTCAGGCCCTGTTCTGGTTCCGGGGGGCAGGCTGAGCCTGTGGTTAATTCTTCTTTCTGATGGGAAAATAGAGTGACCTGTGCCTGTCCCAACACCAAGAGCTAGTCTCTCGTTGGTTCCACGTCTTCCCGTTTATCCTCAGGACAAATTGCAACCTGTATGGAACAGGAGGTTAAAGGTGCTGATGCTCCAAGTAGGGAGCTTGCTAGTAAAGCGGCTGGAATGGCGAACCCGGGCACAAGGAGATGAGAAATGAGGTGCGTTTTAGAAACCTTTCCCCATCACACGGTGTACCATCTTCTGGGTTTCTCATGCATGTTTTTGATGTAGGAAGATGCCCTTGAACCTGGAGATTTGGGACCCATGCGATGGGTACCACGCAGTATTACATTAAAGGGTCTGCGTTTGCTCACCCAACGTCACCAAACCTCTCAGCCCCAAGAGTGTCCACCCTTATGTCTCATCCAGCTGTGCATCTAGATATGGTCAATCCAGGTTGCATCACAGCCCCTGAACGCATTGTGTAAGAATTTCTCTCTCTTTCACTGTCTTTGTTTCATGGGTGTTTCAAAGTAATTTATTTTTATAATGGGGTTTAGCTGCTTTTCACTGCTGTGTTTATGCCGCTTTACACCCACTTGACACACTAACAGAGAGATATCAATACATAGGTTTTACGATTATTATTAGTCAGATATATTCTTGTGCGGTGAATAGGGCGTGTTGAGTCCAGTTCTCTGAGCAAGGAGTAGGTCTTGTCTATTACATATTGGGTTTATGGAACGGTATCTGAGCTAATTTGATACCCTTGTTTTATGTATCACCCCACCTCACCTTTCCCGTTAAGCAGCCATAGTGTGTTTTCTGCATGTGTGACTCTGTTCTGTTTTGTAATTCAGTTCAAGTGTAACGGTTTTTACATTCCCTCTATCAGTGATACCTTATGAGAAGTGTCCTTTTCTGTGTGACTTATTTCACTTAGAATCGTCGTACCTAAATCCACTCATCATGCTGCTACTAACCTTACGACATTAATTTCATGGCTGTGTGATATTCCATTGTACATAAGGGCCACAACTTCTTTATCCATTTTTCTCTTTCCTGGGATATTTAAGGTGGAATGAAGTGGAGGTCCTGGTCAACAGAGCAGCCCTAAACTTTGGGGTGCTTGTGTCTTGCTGATTTTTAATTTTCCCAATTTATACCCCCATGAGTGGAAGTGTCCTATGCTCTCTAAGCTGTGTTTTTCAGATGTTTCAGGACTCACCGGACACTTCTCTGGAGTCGCTCTTGGCAATTTACATCCCGCCCATCAGTGTAGCAAGGCTCCCATTTCTGCATGGCCTGTCCTGCATTTCTGGTTTTGACACTTTTTTCAGCATGGCCCTTTTGACCGATGGGAAGCGAGACTTCTTTGTAGCGCTGATTTGCCTTTCCAGGTTGCTTGGTTGGCCAAAAAGGGCGTATGCGTTTTTTCCTGAATATATTCAGGAAAAAGCGCATACGCCCTTTTTGGCCAAGGGCATCATTGTCAACGTTTTGCCGCTTTTCATGTGCTCTAAAGGCGATTCGTATCTACCTCCTGAAATCTGTTTCCTGCAATTCTGCCTTGATTTCAAATCCTCTTCTTTGCCTTCCCTCAATATATTTGTGGACGAGAGTTATCATTTATAACTCTGCAGGTTTGTGAATTGCAGTGCCCTGAACCTCCATTTTACAACTCGTTTTTATGGGAGCTGGCCGCAAAATCGCAGAATGGCTTCAGGCCCTGTTCTGGTTCCGGGGGGCAGGCTGAGCCTGTGGTTAATTCTTCTTTCTGATGGGAAAATAGAGTGACCTGTGCCTGTCCCAACACCAAGAGCTAGTCTCTCGTTGGTTCCACGTCTTCCCGTTTATCCTCAGGACAAATTGCAACCTGTATGGAACAGGAGGTTAAAGGTGCTGATGCTCCAAGTAGGGAGCTTGCTAGTAAAGCGGCTGGAATTGCGAACCCGGGCACAAGGAGATGAGAAATGAGGTGCGTTTTAGAAACCTTTCCCCATCACACGGTGTACCATCTTCTGGGTTTCTCATGCATGTTTTTGATGTAGGAAGATGCCCTTGAACCTGGAGATTTGGGACCCATGCGATGGGTACCACGCAGTATTACTTTAAAGGGTCTGCGTTTGCTCACCCAACCTCACCAAACCTCTCAGCCCCAAGAGTGTCCACCCTTATGTCTCATCCAGCTGTGCGTCTAGATATGGTCAATCCAGGTTGCATCACAGCCCCTGAACGCATTGTGTAAGAATTTCTCTCTCTTTCACTGTCTTTGTTTCATGGGTGTTTCAAAGTAATTTATTTTTATAATGGGGTTTAGCTGCTTTTCACTGCTGTGTTTATGCCGCTTTACACCCACTTGACACACTAACAGAGAGATATCAATACATAGGTTTTACGATTATTATTAGTCAGATATATTCTTGTGCGGTGAATAGGGCGTGTTGAGTCCAGTTCTCTGAGCAAGGAGTAGGTCTTGTCTATTACATATTGGGTTTATGGAACGGTATCTGAGCTAATTTGATACCCTTGTTTTATGTATCACCCCACCTCACCTTTCCCTTTAAGCAGCCATAGTGTGTTTTCTGCATGTGTGACTCTGTTCTGTTTTGTAATTCAGTTCAAGTGTAACGGTTTTTACATTCCCTCTATCAGTGATACCTTATGAGAAGTGTCCTTTTCTGTGTGACTTATTTCACTTAGAATCGTCGTACCTAAATCCACTCATCATGCTGCTACTAACCTTACGACATTGATTTCATGGCTGAGTGATATTCCATTGTACATAAGGACCACAACTTCTTTATCCATTTTTCTCTTTCCTGGGATATTGAAGGTGGAATGAAGTGGAGGTCCTGGTCAACAGAGCAGCCCTAAACTTTGGGGTGCTTGTGTCTTGCTGATTTTTAATTTTCCCAATTTATACCCCCATGAGTGGAAGTGCCCTATGCTCTCTAAGCTGTGTTTTTCAGATGTTTCAGGACTCACCGGACACTTCTCCAGAGTGGCTCTTGGCAATTTACATCCCGCCCATCAGTGTAGCAAGGCTCCCATTTCTCCATGGCCTGTCCTGCATTTCTGGTTTTGACACTTTTTTCAGCATGGCCCTTTTGACCGATGGGAAGTGAGACTTCTTTGTAGCGCTGATTTGCCTTTCCAGGTTGCTTGGTTGGCCAAAAAGGGCGTATGCGTTTTTTCCTGAATATATTCAGGAAAAAACGCATACGCCCTTTTTGGCCAAGGGCATCATTGTCAACGTTTTGCCGCTTTTCATGTGCTTTAAAGGCGATTCGTATCTACCTCCTGAAATCTGTTTCCTGCAATTCTGCCTTGATTTCAAATCCTCTTCTTTGCCTTCCCTCAATATATTTGTGGACGAGAGTTATCATTAATAACTCTGCAGGTTTGTGAATTGCAGTGCCCTGAACCTGCATTTTACAACTCGTTTTTATGGGAGCTGGCCGCAAATTCGCAGAATGGCTTCAGGCCCTGTTCTGGTTCCGGGGGGCAGGCTGAGCCTGTGGTTAATTCTTCTTTCTGATGGGAAAATAGAGTGACCTGTGCCTGTCCCAACACCAAGAGCTAGTCTCTCGTTGGTTCCACGTCTTCCCGTTTATCCTCAGGACAAATTGCAACCTGTATGGAACAGGAGGTTAAAGGTGCTGATGCTCCAAGTAGGGAGCTTGCTAGTAAAGCGGCTGGAATGGCGAACCCGGGCACAAGGAGATGAGAAATGAGGTGCGTTTTAGAAACCTTTCCCCATCACACGGTGTACCATCTTCTGGGTTTCTCATGCATGTTTTTGATGTAGGAAGATGCCCTTGAACCTGGAGATTTGGGACCCATGCGATGGGTACCACGCAGTATTACTTTAAAGGGTCTGCGTTTGCTCACCCAACCTCACCAAACCTCACAGCCCCAAGAGTGTCCACCCTTATGTCTCATCCAGCTGTGAGTCTAGATATGGTCAATCCAGGTTGCATCACAGCCCCTGAATGCATTGTGTAAGAATTTCTCTCTCTTTCACTGTCTTTGTTTCATGGGTGTTTCAAAGTAATTTATTTTTATAATGGGGTTTAGCTGCTTTTCACTGCTGTGTTTATGCCGCTTTACACCCACTTGACACACTAACAGAGAGATATCAATACATAGGTTTTACGATTATTATTAGTCAGATATATTCTTGTGCGGTGAATAGGGCGTGTTGAGTCCAGTTCTCTGAGCAAGGAGTAGGTCTTGTCTATTACATATTGGGTTTATGGAACGGTATCTGAGCTAATTTGATACCCTTGTTTTATGTATCACCCCACCTCACCTTTCCCGTTAAGCAGCCATAGTGTGTTTTCTGCATGTGTGACTCTGTTCTGTTTTGTAATTCAGTTCAAGTGTAACGGTTTTTACATTCCCTCTATCAGTGATACCTTATGAGAAGTGTCCTTTTCTGTGTGACTTATTTCACTTAGAATCGTCGTACCTAAATCCACTCATCATGCTGCTACTAACCTTACGACATTAATTTCATGGCTGTGTGATATTCCATTGTACATAAGGGCCACAACTTCTTTATCCATTTTTCTCTTTCCTGGGATATTTAAGGTGGAATGAAGTGGAGGTCCTGGTCAACAGAGCAGCCCTAAACTTTGGGGTGCTTGTGTCTTGCTGATTTTTAATTTTCCCAATTTATACCCCCATGAGTGGAAGTGTCCTATGCTCTCTAAGCTGTGTTTTTCAGATGTTTCAGGACTCACCGGACACTTCTCTGGAGTCGCTCTTGGCAATTTACATCCCGCCCATCAGTGTAGCAAGGCTCCCATTTCTGCATGGCCTGTCCTGCATTTCTGGTTTTGACACTTTTTTCAGCATGGCCCTTTTGACCGATGGGAAGCGAGACTTCTTTGTAGCGCTGATTTGCCTTTCCAGGTTGCTTGGTTGGCCAAAAAGGGCGTATGCGTTTTTTCCTGAATATATTCAGGAAAAAACGCATACGCCCTTTTTGGCCAAGGGCATCATTGTCAACGTTTTGCCGCTTTTCATGTGCTCTAAAGGCGATTCGTATCTACCTCCTGAAATCTGTTTCCTGCAATTCTGCCTTGATTTCAAATCCTCTTCTTTGCCTTCCCTCAATATATTTGTGGACGAGAGTTATCATTAATAACTCTGCAGGTTTGTGAATTGCAGTGCCCTGAACCTGCATTTTACAACTCGTTTTTATGGGAGCTGGCCGCAAATTCGCAGAATGGCTTCAGGCCCTGTTCTGGTTCCGGGGGGCAGGCTGAGCCTGTGGTTAATTCTTCTTTCTGATGGGAAAATAGAGTGACCTGTGCCTGTCCCAACACCAAGAGCTAGTCTCTCGTTGGTTCCACGTCTTCCCGTTTATCCTCAGGACAAATTGCAACCTGTATGGAACAGGAGGTTAAAGGTGCTGATGCTCCAAGTAGGGAGCTTGCTAGTAAAGCGGCTGGAATGGCGAACCCGGGCACAAGGAGATGAGAAATGAGGTGCGTTTTAGAAACCTTTCCCCATCACACGGTGTACCATCTTCTGGGTTTCTCATGCATGTTTTTGATGTAGGAAGATGCCCTTGAACCTGGAGATTTGGGACCCATGCGATGGGTACCACGCAGTATTACTTTAAAGGGTCTGCGTTTGCTCACCCAACCTCACCAAACCTCACAGCCCCAAGAGTGTCCACCCTTATGTCTCATCCAGCTGTGAGTCTAGATATGGTCAATCCAGGTTGCATCACAGCCCCTGAATGCATTGTGTAAGAATTTCTCTCTCTTTCACTGTCTTTGTTTCATGGGTGTTTCAAAGTAATTTATTTTTATAATGGGGTTTAGCTGCTTTTCACTGCTGTGTTTATGCCGCTTTACACCCACTTGACACACTAACAGAGAGATATCAATACATAGGTTTTACGATTATTATTAGTCAGATATATTCTTGTGCGGTGAATAGGGCGTGTTGAGTCCAGTTCTCTGAGCAAGGAGTAGGTCTTGTCTATTACATATTGGGTTTATGGAACGGTATCTGAGCTAATTTGATACCCTTGTTTTATGTATCACCCCACCTCACCTTTCCCGTTAAGCAGCCATAGTGTGTTTTCTGCATGTGTGACTCTGTTCTGTTTTGTAATTCAGTTCAAGTGTAACGGTTTTTACATTCCCTCTATCAGTGATACCTTATGAGAAGTGTCCTTTTCTGTGTGACTTATTTCACTTAGAATCGTCGTACCTAAATCCACTCATCATGCTGCTACTAACCTTACGACATTAATTTCATGGCTGTGTGATATTCCATTGTACATAAGGGCCACAACTTCTTTATCCATTTTTCTCTTTCCTGGGATATTTAAGGTGGAATGAAGTGGAGGTCCTGGTCAACAGAGCAGCCCTAAACTTTGGGGTGCTTGTGTCTTGCTGATTTTTAATTTTCCCAATTTATACCCCCATGAGTGGAAGTGTCCTATGCTCTCTAAGCTGTGTTTTTCAGATGTTTCAGGACTCACCGGACACTTCTCTGGAGTCGCTCTTGGCAATTTACATCCCGCCCATCAGTGTAGCAAGGCTCCCATTTCTGCATGGCCTGTCCTGCATTTCTGGTTTTGACACTTTTTTCAGCATGGCCCTTTTGACCGATGGGAAGCGAGACTTCTTTGTAGCGCTGATTTGCCTTTCCAGGTTGCTTGGTTGGCCAAAAAGGGCGTATGCGTTTTTTCCTGAATATATTCAGGAAAAAGCGCATACGCCCTTTTTGGCCAAGGGCATCATTGTCAACGTTTTGCCGCTTTTCATGTGCTCTAAAGGCGATTCGTATCTACCTCCTGAAATCTGTTTCCTGCAATTCTGCCTTGATTTCAAATCCTCTTCTTTGCCTTCCCTCAATATATTTGTGGACGAGAGTTATCATTTATAACTCTGCAGGTTTGTGAATTGCAGTGCCCTGAACCTCCATTTTACAACTCGTTTTTATGGGAGCTGGCCGCAAAATCGCAGAATGGCTTCAGGCCCTGTTCTGGTTCCGGGGGCAGGCTGAGCCTGTGGTTAATTCTTCTTTCTGATGGGAAAATAGAGTGACCTGTGCCTGTCCCAACACCAAGAGCTAGTCTCTCGTTGGTTCCACGTCTTCCCGTTTATCCTCAGGACAAATTGCAACCTGTATGGAACAGGAGGTTAAAGGTGCTGATGCTCCAAGTAGGGAGCTTGCTAGTAAAGCGGCTGGAATTGCGAACCCGGGCACAAGGAGATGAGAAATGAGGTGCGTTTTAGAAACCTTTCCCCATCACACGGTGTACCATCTTCTGGGTTTCTCATGCATGTTTTTGATGTAGGAAGATGCCCTTGAACCTGGAGATTTGGGACCCATGCGATGGGTACCACGCAGTATTACTTTAAAGGGTCTGCGTTTGCTCACCCAACCTCACCAAACCTCTCAGCCCCAAGAGTGTCCACCCTTATGTCTCATCCAGCTGTGCGTCTAGATATGGTCAATCCAGGTTGCATCACAGCCCCTGAACGCATTGTGTAAGAATTTCTCTCTCTTTCACTGTCTTTGTTTCATGGGTGTTTCAAAGTAATTTATTTTTATAATGGGGTTTAGCTGCTTTTCACTGCTGTGTTTATGCCGCTTTACACCCACTTGACACACTAACAGAGAGATATCAATACATAGGTTTTACGATTATTATTAGTCAGATATATTCTTGTGCGGTGAATAGGGCGTGTTGAGTCCAGTTCTCTGAGCAAGGAGTAGGTCTTGTCTATTACATATTGGGTTTATGGAACGGTATCTGAGCTAATTTGATACCCTTGTTTTATGTATCACCCCACCTCACCTTTCCCTTTAAGCAGCCATAGTGTGTTTTCTGCATGTGTGACTCTGTTCTGTTTTGTAATTCAGTTCAAGTGTAACGGTTTTTACATTCCCTCTATCAGTGATACCTTATGAGAAGTGTCCTTTTCTGTGTGACTTATTTCACTTAGAATCGTCGTACCTAAATCCACTCATCATGCTGCTACTAACCTTACGACACTGATTTCATGGCTGAGTGATATTCCATTGTACATAAGGACCACAACTTCTTTATCCATTTTTCTCTTTCCTGGGATATTGAAGGTGGAATGAAGTGGAGGTCCTGGTCAACAGAGCAGCCCTAAACTTTGGGGTGCTTGTGTCTTGCTGATTTTTAATTTTCCCAATTTATACCCCCATGAGTGGAAGTGCCCTATGCTCTCTAAGCTGTGTTTTTCAGATGTTTCAGGACTCACCGGACACTTCTCCAGAGTGGCTCTTGGCAATTTACATCCCGCCCATCAGTGTAGCAAGGCTCCCATTTCTCCATGGCCTGTCCTGCATTTCTGGTTTTGACACTTTTTTCAGCATGGCCCTTTTGACCGATGGGAAGTGAGACTTCTTTGTAGCGCTGATTTGCCTTTCCAGGTTGCTTGGTTGGCCAAAAAGGGCGTATGCGTTTTTTCCTGAATATATTCAGGAAAAAACGCATACGCCCTTTTTGGCCAAGGGCATCATTGTCAACGTTTTGCCGCTTTTCATGTGCTTTAAAGGCGATTCGTATCTACCTCCTGAAATCTGTTTCCTGCAATTCTGCCTTGATTTCAAATCCTCTTCTTTGCCTTCCCTCAATATATTTGTGGACGAGAGTTATCATTAATAACTCTGCAGGTTTGTGAATTGCAGTGCCCTGAACCTGCATTTTACAACTCGTTTTTATGGGAGCTGGCCGCAAATTCGCAGAATGGCTTCAGGCCCTGTTCTGGTTCCGGGGGGCAGGCTGAGCCTGTGGTTAATTCTTCTTTCTGATGGGAAAATAGAGTGACCTGTGCCTGTCCCAACACCAAGAGCTAGTCTCTCGTTGGTTCCACGTCTTCCCGTTTATCCTCAGGACAAATTGCAACCTGTATGGAACAGGAGGTTAAAGGTGCTGATGCTCCAAGTAGGGAGCTTGCTAGTAAAGCGGCTGGAATGGCGAACCCGGGCACAAGGAGATGAGAAATGAGGTGCGTTTTAGAAACCTTTCCCCATCACACGGTGTACCATCTTCTGGGTTTCTCATGCATGTTTTTGATGTAGGAAGATGCCCTTGAACCTGGAGATTTGGGACCCATGCGATGGGTACCACGCAGTATTACTTTAAAGGGTCTGCGTTTGCTCACCCAACCTCACCAAACCTCACAGCCCCAAGAGTGTCCACCCTTATGTCTCATCCAGCTGTGAGTCTAGATATGGTCAATCCAGGTTGCATCACAGCCCCTGAATGCATTGTGTAAGAATTTCTCTCTCTTTCACTGTCTTTGTTTCATGGGTGTTTCAAAGTAATTTATTTTTATAATGGGGTTTAGCTGCTTTTCACTGCTGTGTTTATGCCGCTTTACACCCACTTGACACACTAACAGAGAGATATCAATACATAGGTTTTACGATTATTATTAGTCAGATATATTCTTGTGCGGTGAATAGGGCGTGTTGAGTCCAGTTCTCTGAGCAAGGAGTAGGTCTTGTCTATTACATATTGGGTTTATGGAACGGTATCTGAGCTAATTTGATACCCTTGTTTTATGTATCACCCCACCTCACCTTTCCCGTTAAGCAGCCATAGTGTGTTTTCTGCATGTGTGACTCTGTTCTGTTTTGTAATTCAGTTCAAGTGTAACGGTTTTTACATTCCCTCTATCAGTGATACCTTATGAGAAGTGTCCTTTTCTGTGTGACTTATTTCACTTAGAATCGTCGTACCTAAATCCACTCATCATGCTGCTACTAACCTTACGACATTAATTTCATGGCTGTGTGATATTCCATTGTACATAAGGGCCACAACTTCTTTATCCATTTTTCTCTTTCCTGGGATATTTAAGGTGGAATGAAGTGGAGGTCCTGGTCAACAGAGCAGCCCTAAACTTTGGGGTGCTTGTGTCTTGCTGATTTTTAATTTTCCCAATTTATACCCCCATGAGTGGAAGTGTCCTATGCTCTCTAAGCTGTGTTTTTCAGATGTTTCAGGACTCACCGGACACTTCTCTGGAGTCGCTCTTGGCAATTTACATCCCGCCCATCAGTGTAGCAAGGCTCCCATTTCTGCATGGCCTGTCCTGCATTTCTGGTTTTGACACTTTTTTCAGCATGGCCCTTTTGACCGATGGGAAGCGAGACTTCTTTGTAGCGCTGATTTGCCTTTCCAGGTTGCTTGGTTGGCCAAAAAGGGCGTATGCGTTTTTTCCTGAATATATTCAGGAAAAAACGCATAGGCCCTTTTTGGCCAAGGGCATCATTGTCAACGTTTTGCCGCTTTTCATGTGCTCTAAAGGCGATTCGTATCTACCTCCTGAAATCTGTTTCCTGCAATTCTGCCTTGATTTCAAATCCTCTTCTTTGCCTTCCCTCAATATATTTGTGGACGAGAGTTATCATTAATAACTCTGCAGGTTTGTGAATTGCAGTGCCCTGAACCTGCATTTTACAACTCGTTTTTATGGGAGCTGGCCGCAAATTCGCAGAATGGCTTCAGGCCCTGTTCTGGTTCCGGGGGGCAGGCTGAGCCTGTGGTTAATTCTTCTTTCTGATGGGAAAATAGAGTGACCTGTGCCTGTCCCAACACCAAGAGCTAGTCTCTCGTTGGTTCCACGTCTTCCCGTTTATCCTCAGGACAAATTGCAACCTGTATGGAACAGGAGGTTAAAGGTGCTGATGCTCCAAGTAGGGAGCTTGCTAGTAAAGCGGCTGGAATGGCGAACCCGGGCACAAGGAGATGAGAAATGAGGTGCGTTTTAGAAACCTTTCCCCATCACACGGTGTACCATCTTCTGGGTTTCTCATGCATGTTTTTGATGTAGGAAGATGCCCTTGAACCTGGAGATTTGGGACCCATGCGATGGGTACCACGCAGTATTACTTTAAAGGGTCTGCGTTTGCTCACCCAACCTCACCAAACCTCACAGCCCCAAGAGTGTCCACCCTTATGTCTCATCCAGCTGTGAGTCTAGATATGGTCAATCCAGGTTGCATCACAGCCCCTGAATGCATTGTGTAAGAATTTCTCTCTCTTTCACTGTCTTTGTTTCATGGGTGTTTCAAAGTAATTTATTTTTATAATGGGGTTTAGCTGCTTTTCACTGCTGTGTTTATGCCGCTTTACACCCACTTGACACACTAACAGAGAGATATCAATACATAGGTTTTACGATTATTATTAGTCAGATATATTCTTGTGCGGTGAATAGGGCGTGTTGAGTCCAGTTCTCTGAGCAAGGAGTAGGTCTTGTCTATTACATATTGGGTTTATGGAACGGTATCTGAGCTAATTTGATACCCTTGTTTTATGTATCACCCCACCTCACCTTTCCCGTTAAGCAGCCATAGTGTGTTTTCTGCATGTGTGACTCTGTTCTGTTTTGTAATTCAGTTCAAGTGTAACGGTTTTTACATTCCCTCTATCAGTGATACCTTATGAGAAGTGTCCTTTTCTGTGTGACTTATTTCACTTAGAATCGTCGTACCTAAATCCACTCATCATGCTGCTACTAACCTTACGACATTAATTTCATGGCTGTGTGATATTCCATTGTACATAAGGGCCACAACTTCTTTATCCATTTTTCTCTTTCCTGGGATATTTAAGGTGGAATGAAGTGGAGGTCCTGGTCAACAGAGCAGCCCTAAACTTTGGGGTGCTTGTGTCTTGCTGATTTTTAATTTTCCCAATTTATACCCCCATGAGTGGAAGTGTCCTATGCTCTCTAAGCTGTGTTTTTCAGATGTTTCAGGACTCACCGGACACTTCTCTGGAGTCGCTCTTGGCAATTTACATCCCGCCCATCAGTGTAGCAAGGCTCCCATTTCTGCATGGCCTGTCCTGCATTTCTGGTTTTGACACTTTTTTCAGCATGGCCCTTTTGACCGATGGGAAGCGAGACTTCTTTGTAGCGCTGATTTGCCTTTCCAGGTTGCTTGGTTGGCCAAAAAGGGCGTATGCGTTTTTTCCTGAATATATTCAGGAAAAAGCGCATACGCCCTTTTTGGCCAAGGGCATCATTGTCAACGTTTTGCCGCTTTTCATGTGCTCTAAAGGCGATTCGTATCTACCTCCTGAAATCTGTTTCCTGCAATTCTGCCTTGATTTCAAATCCTCTTCTTTGCCTTCCCTCAATATATTTGTGGACGAGAGTTATCATTTATAACTCTGCAGGTTTGTGAATTGCAGTGCCCTGAACCTCCATTTTACAACTCGTTTTTATGGGAGCTGGCCGTAAAATCGCAGAATGGCTTCAGGCCCTGTTCTGGTTCCGGGGGGCAGGCTGAGCCTGTGGTTAATTCTTCTTTCTGATGGGAAAATAGAGTGACCTGTGCCTGTCCCAACACCAAGAGCTAGTCTCTCGTTGGTTCCACGTCTTCCCGTTTATCCTCAGGACAAATTGCAACCTGTATGGAACAGGAGGTTAAAGGTGCTGATGCTCCAAGTAGGGAGCTTGCTAGTAAAGCGGCTGGAATGGCGAACCCGGGCACAAGGAGATGAGAAATGAGGTGCGTTTTAGAAACCTTTCCCCATCACACGGTGTACCATCTTCTGGGTTTCTCATGCATGTTTTTGATGTAGGAAGATGCCCTTGAACCTGGAGATTTGGGACCCATGCGATGGGTACCACGCAGTATTACATTAAAGGGTCTGCGTTTGCTCACCCAACGTCACCAAACCTCTCAGCCCCAAGAGTGTCCACCCTTATGTCTCATCCAGCTGTGCATCTAGATATGGTCAATCCAGGTTGCATCACAGCCCCTGAACGCATTGTGTAAGAATTTCTCTCTCTTTCACTGTCTTTGTTTCATGGGTGTTTCAAAGTAATTTATTTTTATAATGGGGTTTAGCTGCTTTTCACTGCTGTGTTTATGCCGCTTTACACCCACTTGACACACTAACAGAGAGATATCAATACATAGGTTTTACGATTATTATTAGTCAGATATATTCTTGTGCGGTGAATAGGGCGTGTTGAGTCCAGTTCTCTGAGCAAGGAGTAGGTCTTGTCTATTACATATTGGGTTTATGGAACGGTATCTGAGCTAATTTGATACCCTTGTTTTATGTATCACCCCACCTCACCTTTCCCGTTAAGCAGCCATAGTGTGTTTTCTGCATGTGTGACTCTGTTCTGTTTTGTAATTCAGTTCAAGTGTAACGGTTTTTACATTCCCTCTATCAGTGATACCTTATGAGAAGTGTCCTTTTCTGTGTGACTTATTTCACTTAGAATCGTCGTACCTAAATCCACTCATCATGCTGCTACTACCCTTACGACATTGATTTCATGGCTGAGTGATATTCCATTGTACATAAGGACCACAACTTCTTTATCCATTTTTCTCTTTCCTGGGATATTGAAGGTGGAATGAAGTGGAGGTCCTGGTCAACAGAGCAGCCCTAAACTTTGGGGTGCTTGTGTTTTGCTGATTTTTAATTTTCCCAATTTATACCCCCATGAGTGGAAGTGCCCTATGCTCTCTGAGCTGTGTTTTTCAGATGTTTCAGGACTCACCGGACACTTCTCCGGAGTGGCTCTTGGCAATTTACATCCCGCCCATCAGTGTAGCAAGGCTCCCATTTCTCCATGGCCTGTCCTGCATTTCTGGTTTTGACACTTTTTTCAGCATGGCCCTTTTGACCGATGGGAAGCGAGACTTCTTTGTAGCGCTGATTTGCCTTTCCAGGTTGCTTGGTTGGCCAAAAAGGGCGTATGCGTTTTTTCCTGAATATATTCAGGAAAAAACGCATACGCCCTTTTTGGCCAAGGGCATCATTGTCAACGTTTTGCCGCTTTTCATGTGCTTTAAAGGCGATTCGTATCTACCTCCTGAAATCTGTTTCCTGCAATTCTGTCTTGATTTCAAATCCTCTTCTTTGCCTTCCCTCAATATATTTGTGGACGAGAGTTATCATTAATAACTCTGCAGGTTTGTGAATTGCAGTGCCCTGAACCTGCATTTTACAACTCGTTTTTATGGGAGCTGGCCGCAAATTCGCAGAATGGCTTCAGGCCCTGTTCTGGTTCCGGGGGGCAGGCTGAGCCTGTGGTTAATTCTTCTTTCTGATGGGAAAATAGAGTGCCCTGTGCCTGTCCCAACACCAAGAGCTAGTCTCTCGTTGGTTCCACGTCTTCCCGTTTATCCTCAGGACAAATTGCAACCTGTATGGAACAGGAGGTTAAAGGTGCTGATGCTCCAAGTAGGGAGCTTGCTAGTAAAGCGGCTGGAATGGCGAACCCGGGCACAAGGAGATGAGAAATGAGGTGCGTTTTAGAAACCTTTCCCCATCACACGGTGTACCATCTTCTGGGTTTCTCATGCATGTTTTTGATGTAGGAAGATGCCCTTGAACCTGGAGATTTGGGACCCATGCGATGGGTACCACGCAGTATTACTTTAAAGGGTCTGCGTTTGCTCACCCAACCTCACCAAACCTCACAGCCCCAAGAGTGTCCACCCTTATGTCTCATCCAGCTGTGAGTCTAGATATGGTCAATCCAGGTTGCATCACAGCCCCTGAATGCATTGTGTAAGAATTTCTCTCTCTTTCACTGTCTTTGTTTCATGGGTGTTTCAAAGTAATTTATTTTTATAATGGGGTTTAGCTGCTTTTCACTGCTGTGTTTATGCCGCTTTACACCCACTTGACACACTAACAGAGAGATATCAATACATAGGTTTTACGATTATTATTAGTCAGATATATTCTTGTGCGGTGAATAGGGCGTGTTGAGTCCAGTTCTCTGAGCAAGGAGTAGGTCTTGTCTATTACATATTGGGTTTATGGAACGGTATCTGAGCTAATTTGATACCCTTGTTTTATGTATCACCCCACCTCACCTTTCCCGTTAAGCAGCCATAGTGTGTTTTCTGCATGTGTGACTCTGTTCTGTTTTGTAATTCAGTTCAAGTGTAACGGTTTTTACATTCCCTCTATCAGTGATACCTTATGAGAAGTGTCCTTTTCTGTGTGACTTATTTCACTTAGAATCGTCGTACCTAAATCCACTCATCATGCTGCTACTAACCTTACGACATTAATTTCATGGCTGTGTGATATTCCATTGTACATAAGGGCCACAACTTCTTTATCCATTTTTCTCTTTCCTGGGATATTTAAGGTGGAATGAAGTGGAGGTCCTGGTCAACAGAGCAGCCCTAAACTTTGGGGTGCTTGTGTCTTGCTGATTTTTAATTTTCCCAATTTATACCCCCATGAGTGGAAGTGTCCTATGCTCTCTAAGCTGTGTTTTTCAGATGTTTCAGGACTCACCGGACACTTCTCTGGAGTCGCTCTTGGCAATTTACATCCCGCCCATCAGTGTAGCAAGGCTCCCATTTCTGCATGGCCTGTCCTGCATTTCTGGTTTTGACACTTTTTTCAGCATGGCCCTTTTGACCGATGGGAAGCGAGACTTCTTTGTAGCGCTGATTTGCCTTTCCAGGTTGCTTGGTTGGCCAAAAAGGGCGTATGCGTTTTTTCCTGAATATATTCAGGAAAAAACGCATACGCCCTTTTTGGCCAAGGGCATCATTGTCAACGTTTTGCCGCTTTTCATGTGCTCTAAAGGCGATTCGTATCTACCTCCTGAAATCTGTTTCCTGCAATTCTGCCTTGATTTCAAATCCTCTTCTTTGCCTTCCCTCAATATATTTGTGGACGAGAGTTATCATTTATAACTCTGCAGGTTTGTGAATTGCAGTGCCCTGAACCTCCATTTTACAACTCGTTTTTATGGGAGCTGGCCGCAAAATCGCAGAATGGCTTCAGGCCCTGTTCTGGTTCCGGGGGGCAGGCTGAGCCTGTGGTTAATTCTTCTTTCTGATGGGAAAATAGAGTGACCTGTGCCTGTCCCAACACCAAGAGCTAGTCTCTCGTTGGTTCCACGTCTTCCCGTTTATCCTCAGGACAAATTGCAACCTGTATGGAACAGGAGGTTAAAGGTGCTGATGCTCCAAGTAGGGAGCTTGCTAGTAAAGCGGCTGGAATGGCGAACCCGGGCACAAGGAGATGAGAAATGAGGTGCGTTTTAGAAACCTTTCCCCATCACACGGTGTACCATCTTCTGGGTTTCTCATGCATGTTTTTGATGTAGGAAGATGCCCTTGAACCTGGAGATTTGGGACCCATGCGATGGGTACCACGCAGTATTACTTTAAAGGGTCTGCGTTTGCTCACCCAACCTCACCAAACCTCACAGCCCCAAGAGTGTCCACCCTTATGTCTCATCCAGCTGTGAGTCTAGATATGGTCAATCCAGGTTGCATCACAGCCCCTGAATGCATTGTGTAAGAATTTCTCTCTCTTTCACTGTCTTTGTTTCATGGGTGTTTCAAAGTAATTTATTTTTATAATGGGGTTTAGCTGCTTTTCACTGCTGTGTTTATGCCGCTTTACACCCACTTGACACACTAACAGAGAGATATCAATACATAGGTTTTACGATTATTATTAGTCAGATATATTCTTGTGCGGTGAATAGGGCGTGTTGAGTCCAGTTCTCTGAGCAAGGAGTAGGTCTTGTCTATTACATATTGGGTTTATGGAACGGTATCTGAGCTAATTTGATACCCTTGTTTTATGTATCACCCCACCTCACCTTTCCCGTTAAGCAGCCATAGTGTGTTTTCTGCATGTGTGACTCTGTTCTGTTTTGTAATTCAGTTCAAGTGTAACGGTTTTTACATTCCCTCTATCAGTGATACCTTATGAGAAGTGTCCTTTTCTGTGTGACTTATTTCACTTAGAATCGTCGTACCTAAATCCACTCATCATGCTGCTACTAACCTTACGACATTAATTTCATGGCTGTGTGATATTCCATTGTACATAAGGGCCACAACTTCTTTATCCATTTTTCTCTTTCCTGGGATATTGAAGGTGGAATGAAGTGGAGGTCCTGGTCAACAGAGCAGCCCTAAACTTTGGGGTGCTTGTGTCTTGCTGATTTTTAATTTTCCCAATTTATACCCCCATGAGTGGAAGTGTCCTATGCTCTCTAAGCTGTGTTTTTCAGATGTTTCAGGACTCACCGGACACTTCTCTGGAGTCGCTCTTGGCAATTTACATCCCGCCCATCAGTGTAGCAAGGCTCCCATTTCTGCATGGCCTGTCCTGCATTTCTGGTTTTGACACTTTTTTCAGCATGGCCCTTTTGACCGATGGGAAGCGAGACTTCTTTGTAGCGCTGATTTGCCTTTCCAGGTTGCTTGGTTGGCCAAAAAGGGCGTATGCGTTTTTTCCTGAATATATTCAGGAAAAAACGCATACGCCCTTTTTGGCCAAGGGCATCATTGTCAACGTTTTGCCGCTTTTCATGTGCTCTAAAGGCGATTCGTATCTACCTCCTGAAATCTGTTTCCTGCAATTCTGCCTTGATTTCAAATCCTCTTCTTTGCCTTCCCTCAATATATTTGTGGACGAGAGTTATCATTTATAACTCTGCAGGTTTGTGAATTGCAGTGCCCTGAACCTCCATTTTACAACTCGTTTTTATGGGAGCTGGCCGCAAAATCGCAGAATGGCTTCAGGCCCTGTTCTGGTTCCGGGGGGCAGGCTGAGCCTGTGGTTAATTCTTCTTTCTGATGGGAAAATAGAGTGACCTGTGCCTGTCCCAACACCAAGAGCTAGTCTCTCGTTGGTTCCACGTCTTCCCGTTTATCCTCAGGACAAATTGCAACCTGTATGGAACAGGAGGTTAAAGGTGCTGATGCTCCAAGTAGGGAGCTTGCTAGTAAAGCGGCTGGAATGGCGAACCCGGGCACAAGGAGATGAGAAATGAGGTGCGTTTTAGAAACCTTTCCCCATCACACGGTGTACCATCTTCTGGGTTTCTCATGCATGTTTTTGATGTAGGAAGATGCCCTTGAACCTGGAGATTTGGGACCCATGCGATGGGTACCACGCAGTATTACTTTAAAGGGTCTGCGTTTGCTCACCCAACCTCACCAAACCTCACAGCCCCAAGAGTGTCCACCCTTATGTCTCATCCAGCTGTGAGTCTAGATATGGTCAATCCAGGTTGCATCACAGCCCCTGAATGCATTGTGTAAGAATTTCTCTCTCTTTCACTGTCTTTGTTTCATGGGTGTTTCAAAGTAATTTATTTTTATAATGGGGTTTAGCTGCTTTTCACTGCTGTGTTTATGCCGCTTTACACCCACTTGACACACTAACAGAGAGATATCAATACATAGGTTTTACGATTATTATTAGTCAGATATATTCTTGTGCGGTGAATAGGGCGTGTTGAGTCCAGTTCTCTGAGCAAGGAGTAGGTCTTGTCTATTACATATTGGGTTTATGGAACGGTATCTGAGCTAATTTGATACCCTTGTTTTATGTATCACCCCACCTCACCTTTCCCGTTAAGCAGCCATAGTGTGTTTTCTGCATGTGTGACTCTGTTCTGTTTTGTAATTCAGTTCAAGTGTAACGGTTTTTACATTCCCTCTATCAGTGATACCTTATGAGAAGTGTCCTTTTCTGTGTGACTTATTTCACTTAGAATCGTCGTACCTAAATCCACTCATCATGCTGCTACTAACCTTACGACATTAATTTCATGGCTGTGTGATATTCCATTGTACATAAGGGCCACAACTTCTTTATCCATTTTTCTCTTTCCTGGGATATTTAAGGTGGAATGAAGTGGAGGTCCTGGTCAACAGAGCAGCCCTAAACTTTGGGGTGCTTGTGTCTTGCTGATTTTTAATTTTCCCAATTTATACCCCCATGAGTGGAAGTGTCCTATGCTCTCTAAGCTGTGTTTTTCAGATGTTTCAGGACTCACCGGACACTTCTCTGGAGTCGCTCTTGGCAATTTACATCCCGCCCATCAGTGTAGCAAGGCTCCCATTTCTGCATGGCCTGTCCTGCATTTCTGGTTTTGACACTTTTTTCAGCATGGCCCTTTTGACCGATGGGAAGCGAGACTTCTTTGTAGCGCTGATTTGCCTTTCCAGGTTGCTTGGTTGGCCAAAAAGGGCGTATGCGTTTTTTCCTGAATATATTCAGGAAAAAACGCATACGCCCTTTTTGGCCAAGGGCATCATTGTCAACGTTTTGCCGCTTTTCATGTGCTCTAAAGGCGATTCGTATCTACCTCCTGAAATCTGTTTCCTGCAATTCTGCCTTGATTTCAAATCCTCTTCTTTGCCTTCCCTCAATATATTTGTGGACGAGAGTTATCATTTATAACTCTGCAGGTTTGTGAATTGCAGTGCCCTGAACCTCCATTTTACAACTCGTTTTTATGGGAGCTGGCCGCAAAATCGCAGAATGGCTTCAGGCCCTGTTCTGGTTCCGGGGGGCAGGCTGAGCCTGTGGTTAATTCTTCTTTCTGATGGGAAAATAGAGTGACCTGTGCCTGTCCCAACACCAAGAGCTAGTCTCTCGTTGGTTCCACGTCTTCCCGTTTATCCTCAGGACAAATTGCAACCTGTATGGAACAGGAGGTTAAAGGTGCTGATGCTCCAAGTAGGGAGCTTGCTAGTAAAGCGGCTGGAATGGCGAACCCGGGCACAAGGAGATGAGAAATGAGGTGCGTTTTAGAAACCTTTCCCCATCACACGGTGTACCATCTTCTGGGTTTCTCATGCATGTTTTTGATGTAGGAAGATGCCCTTGAACCTGGAGATTTGGGACCCATGCGATGGGTACCACGCAGTATTACATTAAAGGGTCTGCGTTTGCTCACCCAACGTCACCAAACCTCTCAGCCCCAAGAGTGTCCACCCTTATGTCTCATCCAGCTGTGCATCTAGATATGGTCAATCCAGGTTGCATCACAGCCCCTGAACGCATTGTGTAAGAATTTCTCTCTCTTTCACTGTCTTTGTTTCATGGGTGTTTCAAAGTAATTTATTTTTATAATGGGGTTTAGCTGCTTTTCACTGCTGTGTTTATGCCGCTTTACACCCACTTGACACACTAACAGAGAGATATCAATACATAGGTTTTACGATTATTATTAGTCAGATATATTCTTGTGCGGTGAATAGGGCGTGTTGAGTCCAGTTCTCTGAGCAAGGAGTAGGTCTTGTCTATTACATATTGGGTTTATGGAACGGTATCTGAGCTAATTTGATACCCTTGTTTTATGTATCACCCCACCTCACCTTTCCCGTTAAGCAGCCATAGTGTGTTTTCTGCATGTGTGACTCTGTTCTGTTTTGTAATTCAGTTCAAGTGTAACGGTTTTTACATTCCCTCTATCAGTGATACCTTATGAGAAGTGTCCTTTTCTGTGTGACTTATTTCACTTAGAATCGTCGTACCTAAATCCACTCATCATGCTGCTACTAACCTTACGACATTAATTTCATGGCTGTGTGATATTCCATTGTACATAAGGGCCACAACTTCTTTATCCATTTTTCTCTTTCCTGGGATATTTAAGGTGGAATGAAGTGGAGGTCCTGGTCAACAGAGCAGCCCTAAACTTTGGGGTGCTTGTGTCTTGCTGATTTTTAATTTTCCCAATTTATACCCCCATGAGTGGAAGTGTCCTATGCTCTCTAAGCTGTGTTTTTCAGATGTTTCAGGACTCACCGGACACTTCTCTGGAGTCGCTCTTGGCAATTTACATCCCGCCCATCAGTGTAGCAAGGCTCCCATTTCTGCATGGCCTGTCCTGCATTTCTGGTTTTGACACTTTTTTCAGCATGGCCCTTTTGACCGATGGGAAGCGAGACTTCTTTGTAGCGCTGATTTGCCTTTCCAGGTTGCTTGGTTGGCCAAAAAGGGCGTATGCGTTTTTTCCTGAATATATTCAGGAAAAAGCGCATACGCCCTTTTTGGCCAAGGGCATCATTGTCAACGTTTTGCCGCTTTTCATGTGCTCTAAAGGCGATTCGTATCTACCTCCTGAAATCTGTTTCCTGCAATTCTGCCTTGATTTCAAATCCTCTTCTTTGCCTTCCCTCAATATATTTGTGGACGAGAGTTATCATTTATAACTCTGCAGGTTTGTGAATTGCAGTGCCCTGAACCTCCATTTTACAACTCGTTTTTATGGGAGCTGGCCGCAAAATCGCAGAATGGCTTCAGGCCCTGTTCTGGTTCCGGGGGGCAGGCTGAGCCTGTGGTTAATTCTTCTTTCTGATGGGAAAATAGAGTGACCTGTGCCTGTCCCAACACCAAGAGCTAGTCTCTCGTTGGTTCCACGTCTTCCCGTTTATCCTCAGGACAAATTGCAACCTGTATGGAACAGGAGGTTAAAGGTGCTGATGCTCCAAGTAGGGAGCTTGCTAGTAAAGCGGCTGGAATTGCGAACCCGGGCACAAGGAGATGAGAAATGAGGTGCGTTTTAGAAACCTTTCCCCATCACACGGTGTACCATCTTCTGGGTTTCTCATGCATGTTTTTGATGTAGGAAGATGCCCTTGAACCTGGAGATTTGGGACCCATGCGATGGGTACCACGCAGTATTACTTTAAAGGGTCTGCGTTTGCTCACCCAACCTCACCAAACCTCTCAGCCCCAAGAGTGTCCACCCTTATGTCTCATCCAGCTGTGCGTCTAGATATGGTCAATCCAGGTTGCATCACAGCCCCTGAACGCATTGTGTAAGAATTTCTCTCTCTTTCACTGTCTTTGTTTCATGGGTGTTTCAAAGTAATTTATTTTTATAATGGGGTTTAGCTGCTTTTCACTGCTGTGTTTATGCCGCTTTACACCCACTTGACACACTAACAGAGAGATATCAATACATAGGTTTTACGATTATTATTAGTCAGATATATTCTTGTGCGGTGAATAGGGCGTGTTGAGTCCAGTTCTCTGAGCAAGGAGTAGGTCTTGTCTATTACATATTGGGTTTATGGAACGGTATCTGAGCTAATTTGATACCCTTGTTTTATGTATCACCCCACCTCACCTTTCCCTTTAAGCAGCCATAGTGTGTTTTCTGCATGTGTGACTCTGTTCTGTTTTGTAATTCAGTTCAAGTGTAACGGTTTTTACATTCCCTCTATCAGTGATACCTTATGAGAAGTGTCCTTTTCTGTGTGACTTATTTCACTTAGAATCGTCGTACCTAAATCCACTCATCATGCTGCTACTAACCTTACGACATTGATTTCATGGCTGAGTGATATTCCATTGTACATAAGGACCACAACTTCTTTATCCATTTTTCTCTTTCCTGGGATATTGAAGGTGGAATGAAGTGGAGGTCCTGGTCAACAGAGCAGCCCTAAACTTTGGGGTGCTTGTGTCTTGCTGATTTTTAATTTTCCCAATTTATACCCCCATGAGTGGAAGTGCCCTATGCTCTCTAAGCTGTGTTTTTCAGATGTTTCAGGACTCACCGGACACTTCTCCAGAGTGGCTCTTGGCAATTTACATCCCGCCCATCAGTGTAGCAAGGCTCCCATTTCTCCATGGCCTGTCCTGCATTTCTGGTTTTGACACTTTTTTCAGCATGGCCCTTTTGACCGATGGGAAGTGAGACTTCTTTGTAGCGCTGATTTGCCTTTCCAGGTTGCTTGGTTGGCCAAAAAGGGCGTATGCGTTTTTTCCTGAATATATTCAGGAAAAAACGCATACGCCCTTTTTGGCCAAGGGCATCATTGTCAACGTTTTGCCGCTTTTCATGTGCTTTAAAGGCGATTCGTATCTACCTCCTGAAATCTGTTTCCTGCAATTCTGCCTTGATTTCAAATCCTCTTCTTTGCCTTCCCTCAATATATTTGTGGACGAGAGTTATCATTAATAACTCTGCAGGTTTGTGAATTGCAGTGCCCTGAACCTGCATTTTACAACTCGTTTTTATGGGAGCTGGCCGCAAATTCGCAGAATGGCTTCAGGCCCTGTTCTGGTTCCGGGGGGCAGGCTGAGCCTGTGGTTAATTCTTCTTTCTGATGGGAAAATAGAGTGACCTGTGCCTGTCCCAACACCAAGAGCTAGTCTCTCGTTGGTTCCACGTCTTCCCGTTTATCCTCAGGACAAATTGCAACCTGTATGGAACAGGAGGTTAAAGGTGCTGATGCTCCAAGTAGGGAGCTTGCTAGTAAAGCGGCTGGAATGGCGAACCCGGGCACAAGGAGATGAGAAATGAGGTGCGTTTTAGAAACCTTTCCCCATCACACGGTGTACCATCTTCTGGGTTTCTCATGCATGTTTTTGATGTAGGAAGATGCCCTTGAACCTGGAGATTTGGGACCCATGCGATGGGTACCACGCAGTATTACTTTAAAGGGTCTGCGTTTGCTCACCCAACCTCACCAAACCTCACAGCCCCAAGAGTGTCCACCCTTATGTCTCATCCAGCTGTGAGTCTAGATATGGTCAATCCAGGTTGCATCACAGCCCCTGAATGCATTGTGTAAGAATTTCTCTCTCTTTCACTGTCTTTGTTTCATGGGTGTTTCAAAGTAATTTATTTTTATAATGGGGTTTAGCTGCTTTTCACTGCTGTGTTTATGCCGCTTTACACCCACTTGACACACTAACAGAGAGATATCAATACATAGGTTTTACGATTATTATTAGTCAGATATATTCTTGTGCGGTGAATAGGGCGTGTTGAGTCCAGTTCTCTGAGCAAGGAGTAGGTCTTGTCTATTACATATTGGGTTTATGGAACGGTATCTGAGCTAATTTGATACCCTTGTTTTATGTATCACCCCACCTCACCTTTCCCGTTAAGCAGCCATAGTGTGTTTTCTGCATGTGTGACTCTGTTCTGTTTTGTAATTCAGTTCAAGTGTAACGGTTTTTACATTCCCTCTATCAGTGATACCTTATGAGAAGTGTCCTTTTCTGTGTGACTTATTTCACTTAGAATCGTCGTACCTAAATCCACTCATCATGCTGCTACTAACCTTACGACATTAATTTCATGGCTGTGTGATATTCCATTGTACATAAGGGCCACAACTTCTTTATCCATTTTTCTCTTTCCTGGGATATTTAAGGTGGAATGAAGTGGAGGTCCTGGTCAACAGAGCAGCCCTAAACTTTGGGGTGCTTGTGTCTTGCTGATTTTTAATTTTCCCAATTTATACCCCCATGAGTGGAAGTGTCCTATGCTCTCTAAGCTGTGTTTTTCAGATGTTTCAGGACTCACCGGACACTTCTCTGGAGTCGCTCTTGGCAATTTACATCCCGCCCATCAGTGTAGCAAGGCTCCCATTTCTGCATGGCCTGTCCTGCATTTCTGGTTTTGACACTTTTTTCAGCATGGCCCTTTTGACCGATGGGAAGCGAGACTTCTTTGTAGCGCTGATTTGCCTTTCCAGGTTGCTTGGTTGGCCAAAAAGGGCGTATGCGTTTTTTCCTGAATATATTCAGGAAAAAACGCATACGCCCTTTTTGGCCAAGGGCATCATTGTCAACGTTTTGCCGCTTTTCATGTGCTCTAAAGGCGATTCGTATCTACCTCCTGAAATCTGTTTCCTGCAATTCTGCCTTGATTTCAAATCCTCTTCTTTGCCTTCCCTCAATATATTTGTGGACGAGAGTTATCATTAATAACTCTGCAGGTTTGTGAATTGCAGTGCCCTGAACCTGCATTTTACAACTCGTTTTTATGGGAGCTGGCCGCAAATTCGCAGAATGGCTTCAGGCCCTGTTCTGGTTCCGGGGGGCAGGCTGAGCCTGTGGTTAATTCTTCTTTCTGATGGGAAAATAGAGTGACCTGTGCCTGTCCCAACACCAAGAGCTAGTCTCTCGTTGGTTCCACGTCTTCCCGTTTATCCTCAGGACAAATTGCAACCTGTATGGAACAGGAGGTTAAAGGTGCTGATGCTCCAAGTAGGGAGCTTGCTAGTAAAGCGGCTGGAATGGCGAACCCGGGCACAAGGAGATGAGAAATGAGGTGCGTTTTAGAAACCTTTCCCCATCACACGGTGTACCATCTTCTGGGTTTCTCATGCATGTTTTTGATGTAGGAAGATGCCCTTGAACCTGGAGATTTGGGACCCATGCGATGGGTACCACGCAGTATTACTTTAAAGGGTCTGCGTTTGCTCACCCAACCTCACCAAACCTCACAGCCCCAAGAGTGTCCACCCTTATGTCTCATCCAGCTGTGAGTCTAGATATGGTCAATCCAGGTTGCATCACAGCCCCTGAATGCATTGTGTAAGAATTTCTCTCTCTTTCACTGTCTTTGTTTCATGGGTGTTTCAAAGTAATTTATTTTTATAATGGGGTTTAGCTGCTTTTCACTGCTGTGTTTATGCCGCTTTACACCCACTTGACACACTAACAGAGAGATATCAATACATAGGTTTTACGATTATTATTAGTCAGATATATTCTTGTGCGGTGAATAGGGCGTGTTGAGTCCAGTTCTCTGAGCAAGGAGTAGGTCTTGTCTATTACATATTGGGTTTATGGAACGGTATCTGAGCTAATTTGATACCCTTGTTTTATGTATCACCCCACCTCACCTTTCCCGTTAAGCAGCCATAGTGTGTTTTCTGCATGTGTGACTCTGTTCTGTTTTGTAATTCAGTTCAAGTGTAACGGTTTTTACATTCCCTCTATCAGTGATACCTTATGAGAAGTGTCCTTTTCTGTGTGACTTATTTCACTTAGAATCGTCGTACCTAAATCCACTCATCATGCTGCTACTAACCTTACGACATTAATTTCATGGCTGTGTGATATTCCATTGTACATAAGGGCCACAACTTCTTTATCCATTTTTCTCTTTCCTGGGATATTTAAGGTGGAATGAAGTGGAGGTCCTGGTCAACAGAGCAGCCCTAAACTTTGGGGTGCTTGTGTCTTGCTGATTTTTAATTTTCCCAATTTATACCCCCATGAGTGGAAGTGTCCTATGCTCTCTAAGCTGTGTTTTTCAGATGTTTCAGGACTCACCGGACACTTCTCTGGAGTCGCTCTTGGCAATTTACATCCCGCCCATCAGTGTAGCAAGGCTCCCATTTCTGCATGGCCTGTCCTGCATTTCTGGTTTTGACACTTTTTTCAGCATGGCCCTTTTGACCGATGGGAAGCGAGACTTCTTTGTAGCGCTGATTTGCCTTTCCAGGTTGCTTGGTTGGCCAAAAAGGGCGTATGCGTTTTTTCCTGAATATATTCAGGAAAAAGCGCATACGCCCTTTTTGGCCAAGGGCATCATTGTCAACGTTTTGCCGCTTTTCATGTGCTCTAAAGGCGATTCGTATCTACCTCCTGAAATCTGTTTCCTGCAATTCTGCCTTGATTTCAAATCCTCTTCTTTGCCTTCCCTCAATATATTTGTGGACGAGAGTTATCATTTATAACTCTGCAGGTTTGTGAATTGCAGTGCCCTGAACCTCCATTTTACAACTCGTTTTTATGGGAGCTGGCCGCAAAATCGCAGAATGGCTTCAGGCCCTGTTCTGGTTCCGGGGGCAGGCTGAGCCTGTGGTTAATTCTTCTTTCTGATGGGAAAATAGAGTGACCTGTGCCTGTCCCAACACCAAGAGCTAGTCTCTCGTTGGTTCCACGTCTTCCCGTTTATCCTCAGGACAAATTGCAACCTGTATGGAACAGGAGGTTAAAGGTGCTGATGCTCCAAGTAGGGAGCTTGCTAGTAAAGCGGCTGGAATTGCGAACCCGGGCACAAGGAGATGAGAAATGAGGTGCGTTTTAGAAACCTTTCCCCATCACACGGTGTACCATCTTCTGGGTTTCTCATGCATGTTTTTGATGTAGGAAGATGCCCTTGAACCTGGAGATTTGGGACCCATGCGATGGGTACCACGCAGTATTACTTTAAAGGGTCTGCGTTTGCTCACCCAACCTCACCAAACCTCTCAGCCCCAAGAGTGTCCACCCTTATGTCTCATCCAGCTGTGCGTCTAGATATGGTCAATCCAGGTTGCATCACAGCCCCTGAACGCATTGTGTAAGAATTTCTCTCTCTTTCACTGTCTTTGTTTCATGGGTGTTTCAAAGTAATTTATTTTTATAATGGGGTTTAGCTGCTTTTCACTGCTGTGTTTATGCCGCTTTACACCCACTTGACACACTAACAGAGAGATATCAATACATAGGTTTTACGATTATTATTAGTCAGATATATTCTTGTGCGGTGAATAGGGCGTGTTGAGTCCAGTTCTCTGAGCAAGGAGTAGGTCTTGTCTATTACATATTGGGTTTATGGAACGGTATCTGAGCTAATTTGATACCCTTGTTTTATGTATCACCCCACCTCACCTTTCCCTTTAAGCAGCCATAGTGTGTTTTCTGCATGTGTGACTCTGTTCTGTTTTGTAATTCAGTTCAAGTGTAACGGTTTTTACATTCCCTCTATCAGTGATACCTTATGAGAAGTGTCCTTTTCTGTGTGACTTATTTCACTTAGAATCGTCGTACCTAAATCCACTCATCATGCTGCTACTAACCTTACGACACTGATTTCATGGCTGAGTGATATTCCATTGTACATAAGGACCACAACTTCTTTATCCATTTTTCTCTTTCCTGGGATATTGAAGGTGGAATGAAGTGGAGGTCCTGGTCAACAGAGCAGCCCTAAACTTTGGGGTGCTTGTGTCTTGCTGATTTTTAATTTTCCCAATTTATACCCCCATGAGTGGAAGTGCCCTATGCTCTCTAAGCTGTGTTTTTCAGATGTTTCAGGACTCACCGGACACTTCTCCAGAGTGGCTCTTGGCAATTTACATCCCGCCCATCAGTGTAGCAAGGCTCCCATTTCTCCATGGCCTGTCCTGCATTTCTGGTTTTGACACTTTTTTCAGCATGGCCCTTTTGACCGATGGGAAGTGAGACTTCTTTGTAGCGCTGATTTGCCTTTCCAGGTTGCTTGGTTGGCCAAAAAGGGCGTATGCGTTTTTTCCTGAATATATTCAGGAAAAAACGCATACGCCCTTTTTGGCCAAGGGCATCATTGTCAACGTTTTGCCGCTTTTCATGTGCTTTAAAGGCGATTCGTATCTACCTCCTGAAATCTGTTTCCTGCAATTCTGCCTTGATTTCAAATCCTCTTCTTTGCCTTCCCTCAATATATTTGTGGACGAGAGTTATCATTAATAACTCTGCAGGTTTGTGAATTGCAGTGCCCTGAACCTGCATTTTACAACTCGTTTTTATGGGAGCTGGCCGCAAATTCGCAGAATGGCTTCAGGCCCTGTTCTGGTTCCGGGGGGCAGGCTGAGCCTGTGGTTAATTCTTCTTTCTGATGGGAAAATAGAGTGACCTGTGCCTGTCCCAACACCAAGAGCTAGTCTCTCGTTGGTTCCACGTCTTCCCGTTTATCCTCAGGACAAATTGCAACCTGTATGGAACAGGAGGTTAAAGGTGCTGATGCTCCAAGTAGGGAGCTTGCTAGTAAAGCGGCTGGAATGGCGAACCCGGGCACAAGGAGATGAGAAATGAGGTGCGTTTTAGAAACCTTTCCCCATCACACGGTGTACCATCTTCTGGGTTTCTCATGCATGTTTTTGATGTAGGAAGATGCCCTTGAACCTGGAGATTTGGGACCCATGCGATGGGTACCACGCAGTATTACTTTAAAGGGTCTGCGTTTGCTCACCCAACCTCACCAAACCTCACAGCCCCAAGAGTGTCCACCCTTATGTCTCATCCAGCTGTGAGTCTAGATATGGTCAATCCAGGTTGCATCACAGCCCCTGAATGCATTGTGTAAGAATTTCTCTCTCTTTCACTGTCTTTGTTTCATGGGTGTTTCAAAGTAATTTATTTTTATAATGGGGTTTAGCTGCTTTTCACTGCTGTGTTTATGCCGCTTTACACCCACTTGACACACTAACAGAGAGATATCAATACATAGGTTTTACGATTATTATTAGTCAGATATATTCTTGTGCGGTGAATAGGGCGTGTTGAGTCCAGTTCTCTGAGCAAGGAGTAGGTCTTGTCTATTACATATTGGGTTTATGGAACGGTATCTGAGCTAATTTGATACCCTTGTTTTATGTATCACCCCACCTCACCTTTCCCGTTAAGCAGCCATAGTGTGTTTTCTGCATGTGTGACTCTGTTCTGTTTTGTAATTCAGTTCAAGTGTAACGGTTTTTACATTCCCTCTATCAGTGATACCTTATGAGAAGTGTCCTTTTCTGTGTGACTTATTTCACTTAGAATCGTCGTACCTAAATCCACTCATCATGCTGCTACTAACCTTACGACATTAATTTCATGGCTGTGTGATATTCCATTGTACATAAGGGCCACAACTTCTTTATCCATTTTTCTCTTTCCTGGGATATTTAAGGTGGAATGAAGTGGAGGTCCTGGTCAACAGAGCAGCCCTAAACTTTGGGGTGCTTGTGTCTTGCTGATTTTTAATTTTCCCAATTTATACCCCCATGAGTGGAAGTGTCCTATGCTCTCTAAGCTGTGTTTTTCAGATGTTTCAGGACTCACCGGACACTTCTCTGGAGTCGCTCTTGGCAATTTACATCCCGCCCATCAGTGTAGCAAGGCTCCCATTTCTGCATGGCCTGTCCTGCATTTCTGGTTTTGACACTTTTTTCAGCATGGCCCTTTTGACCGATGGGAAGCGAGACTTCTTTGTAGCGCTGATTTGCCTTTCCAGGTTGCTTGGTTGGCCAAAAAGGGCGTATGCGTTTTTTCCTGAATATATTCAGGAAAAAACGCATAGGCCCTTTTTGGCCAAGGGCATCATTGTCAACGTTTTGCCGCTTTTCATGTGCTCTAAAGGCGATTCGTATCTACCTCCTGAAATCTGTTTCCTGCAATTCTGCCTTGATTTCAAATCCTCTTCTTTGCCTTCCCTCAATATATTTGTGGACGAGAGTTATCATTAATAACTCTGCAGGTTTGTGAATTGCAGTGCCCTGAACCTGCATTTTACAACTCGTTTTTATGGGAGCTGGCCGCAAATTCGCAGAATGGCTTCAGGCCCTGTTCTGGTTCCGGGGGGCAGGCTGAGCCTGTGGTTAATTCTTCTTTCTGATGGGAAAATAGAGTGACCTGTGCCTGTCCCAACACCAAGAGCTAGTCTCTCGTTGGTTCCACGTCTTCCCGTTTATCCTCAGGACAAATTGCAACCTGTATGGAACAGGAGGTTAAAGGTGCTGATGCTCCAAGTAGGGAGCTTGCTAGTAAAGCGGCTGGAATGGCGAACCCGGGCACAAGGAGATGAGAAATGAGGTGCGTTTTAGAAACCTTTCCCCATCACACGGTGTACCATCTTCTGGGTTTCTCATGCATGTTTTTGATGTAGGAAGATGCCCTTGAACCTGGAGATTTGGGACCCATGCGATGGGTACCACGCAGTATTACTTTAAAGGGTCTGCGTTTGCTCACCCAACCTCACCAAACCTCACAGCCCCAAGAGTGTCCACCCTTATGTCTCATCCAGCTGTGAGTCTAGATATGGTCAATCCAGGTTGCATCACAGCCCCTGAATGCATTGTGTAAGAATTTCTCTCTCTTTCACTGTCTTTGTTTCATGGGTGTTTCAAAGTAATTTATTTTTATAATGGGGTTTAGCTGCTTTTCACTGCTGTGTTTATGCCGCTTTACACCCACTTGACACACTAACAGAGAGATATCAATACATAGGTTTTACGATTATTATTAGTCAGATATATTCTTGTGCGGTGAATAGGGCGTGTTGAGTCCAGTTCTCTGAGCAAGGAGTAGGTCTTGTCTATTACATATTGGGTTTATGGAACGGTATCTGAGCTAATTTGATACCCTTGTTTTATGTATCACCCCACCTCACCTTTCCCGTTAAGCAGCCATAGTGTGTTTTCTGCATGTGTGACTCTGTTCTGTTTTGTAATTCAGTTCAAGTGTAACGGTTTTTACATTCCCTCTATCAGTGATACCTTATGAGAAGTGTCCTTTTCTGTGTGACTTATTTCACTTAGAATCGTCGTACCTAAATCCACTCATCATGCTGCTACTAACCTTACGACATTAATTTCATGGCTGTGTGATATTCCATTGTACATAAGGGCCACAACTTCTTTATCCATTTTTCTCTTTCCTGGGATATTTAAGGTGGAATGAAGTGGAGGTCCTGGTCAACAGAGCAGCCCTAAACTTTGGGGTGCTTGTGTCTTGCTGATTTTTAATTTTCCCAATTTATACCCCCATGAGTGGAAGTGTCCTATGCTCTCTAAGCTGTGTTTTTCAGATGTTTCAGGACTCACCGGACACTTCTCTGGAGTCGCTCTTGGCAATTTACATCCCGCCCATCAGTGTAGCAAGGCTCCCATTTCTGCATGGCCTGTCCTGCATTTCTGGTTTTGACACTTTTTTCAGCATGGCCCTTTTGACCGATGGGAAGCGAGACTTCTTTGTAGCGCTGATTTGCCTTTCCAGGTTGCTTGGTTGGCCAAAAAGGGCGTATGCGTTTTTTCCTGAATATATTCAGGAAAAAGCGCATACGCCCTTTTTGGCCAAGGGCATCATTGTCAACGTTTTGCCGCTTTTCATGTGCTCTAAAGGCGATTCGTATCTACCTCCTGAAATCTGTTTCCTGCAATTCTGCCTTGATTTCAAATCCTCTTCTTTGCCTTCCCTCAATATATTTGTGGACGAGAGTTATCATTTATAACTCTGCAGGTTTGTGAATTGCAGTGCCCTGAACCTCCATTTTACAACTCGTTTTTATGGGAGCTGGCCGTAAAATCGCAGAATGGCTTCAGGCCCTGTTCTGGTTCCGGGGGGCAGGCTGAGCCTGTGGTTAATTCTTCTTTCTGATGGGAAAATAGAGTGACCTGTGCCTGTCCCAACACCAAGAGCTAGTCTCTCGTTGGTTCCACGTCTTCCCGTTTATCCTCAGGACAAATTGCAACCTGTATGGAACAGGAGGTTAAAGGTGCTGATGCTCCAAGTAGGGAGCTTGCTAGTAAAGCGGCTGGAATGGCGAACCCGGGCACAAGGAGATGAGAAATGAGGTGCGTTTTAGAAACCTTTCCCCATCACACGGTGTACCATCTTCTGGGTTTCTCATGCATGTTTTTGATGTAGGAAGATGCCCTTGAACCTGGAGATTTGGGACCCATGCGATGGGTACCACGCAGTATTACATTAAAGGGTCTGCGTTTGCTCACCCAACGTCACCAAACCTCTCAGCCCCAAGAGTGTCCACCCTTATGTCTCATCCAGCTGTGCATCTAGATATGGTCAATCCAGGTTGCATCACAGCCCCTGAACGCATTGTGTAAGAATTTCTCTCTCTTTCACTGTCTTTGTTTCATGGGTGTTTCAAAGTAATTTATTTTTATAATGGGGTTTAGCTGCTTTTCACTGCTGTGTTTATGCCGCTTTACACCCACTTGACACACTAACAGAGAGATATCAATACATAGGTTTTACGATTATTATTAGTCAGATATATTCTTGTGCGGTGAATAGGGCGTGTTGAGTCCAGTTCTCTGAGCAAGGAGTAGGTCTTGTCTATTACATATTGGGTTTATGGAACGGTATCTGAGCTAATTTGATACACTTGTTTTATGTATCACCCCACCTCACCTTTCCCGTTAAGCAGCCATAGTGTGTTTTCTGCATGTGTGACTCTGTTCTGTTTTGTAATTCAGTTCAAGTGTAACGGTTTTTACATTCCCTCTATCAGTGATACCTTATGAGAAGTGTCCTTTTCTGTGTGACTTATTTCACTTAGAATCGTCGTACCTAAATCCACTCATCATGCTGCTACTACCCTTACGACATTGATTTCATGGCTGAGTGATATTCCATTGTACATAAGGACCACAACTTCTTTATCCATTTTTCTCTTTCCTGGGATATTGAAGGTGGAATGAAGTGGAGGTCCTGGTCAACAGAGCAGCCCTAAACTTTGGGGTGCTTGTGTTTTGCTGATTTTTAATTTTCCCAATTTATACCCCCATGAGTGGAAGTGCCCTATGCTCTCTGAGCTGTGTTTTTCAGATGTTTCAGGACTCACCGGACACTTCTCCGGAGTGGCTCTTGGCAATTTACATCCCGCCCATCAGTGTAGCAAGGCTCCCATTTCTCCATGGCCTGTCCTGCATTTCTGGTTTTGACACTTTTTTCAGCATGGCCCTTTTGACCGATGGGAAGCGAGACTTCTTTGTAGCGCTGATTTGCCTTTCCAGGTTGCTTGGTTGGCCAAAAAGGGCGTATGCGTTTTTTCCTGAATATATTCAGGAAAAAACGCATACGCCCTTTTTGGCCAAGGGCATCATTGTCAACGTTTTGCCGCTTTTCATGTGCTTTAAAGGCGATTCGTATCTACCTCCTGAAATCTGTTTCCTGCAATTCTGTCTTGATTTCAAATCCTCTTCTTTGCCTTCCCTCAATATATTTGTGGACGAGAGTTATCATTAATAACTCTGCAGGTTTGTGAATTGCAGTGCCCTGAACCTGCATTTTACAACTCGTTTTTATGGGAGCTGGCCGCAAATTCGCAGAATGGCTTCAGGCCCTGTTCTGGTTCCGGGGGGCAGGCTGAGCCTGTGGTTAATTCTTCTTTCTGATGGGAAAATAGAGTGACCTGTGCCTGTCCCAACACCAAGAGCTAGTCTCTCGTTGGTTCCACGTCTTCCCGTTTATCCTCAGGACAAATTGCAACCTGTATGGAACAGGAGGTTAAAGGTGCTGATGCTCCAAGTAGGGAGCTTGCTAGTAAAGCGGCTGGAATGGCGAACCCGGGCACAAGGAGATGAGAAATGAGGTGCGTTTTAGAAACCTTTCCCCATCACACGGTGTACCATCTTCTGGGTTTCTCATGCATGTTTTTGATGTAGGAAGATGCCCTTGAACCTGGAGATTTGGGACCCATGCGATGGGTACCACGCAGTATTACTTTAAAGGGTCTGCGTTTGCTCACCCAACCTCACCAAACCTCACAGCCCCAAGAGTGTCCACCCTTATGTCTCATCCAGCTGTGAGTCTAGATATGGTCAATCCAGGTTGCATCACAGCCCCTGAATGCATTGTGTAAGAATTTCTCTCTCTTTCACTGTCTTTGTTTCATGGGTGTTTCAAAGTAATTTATTTTTATAATGGGGTTTAGCTGCTTTTCACTGCTGTGTTTATGCCGCTTTACACCCACTTGACACACTAACAGAGAGATATCAATACATAGGTTTTACGATTATTATTAGTCAGATATATTCTTGTGCGGTGAATAGGGCGTGTTGAGTCCAGTTCTCTGAGCAAGGAGTAGGTCTTGTCTATTACATATTGGGTTTATGGAACGGTATCTGAGCTAATTTGATACCCTTGTTTTATGTATCACCCCACCTCACCTTTCCCGTTAAGCAGCCATAGTGTGTTTTCTGCATGTGTGACTCTGTTCTGTTTTGTAATTCAGTTCAAGTGTAACGGTTTTTACATTCCCTCTATCAGTGATACCTTATGAGAAGTGTCCTTTTCTGTGTGACTTATTTCACTTAGAATCGTCGTACCTAAATCCACTCATCATGCTGCTACTAACCTTACGACATTAATTTCATGGCTGTGTGATATTCCATTGTACATAAGGGCCACAACTTCTTTATCCATTTTTCTCTTTCCTGGGATATTTAAGGTGGAATGAAGTGGAGGTCCTGGTCAACAGAGCAGCCCTAAACTTTGGGGTGCTTGTGTCTTGCTGATTTTTAATTTTCCCAATTTATACCCCCATGAGTGGAAGTGTCCTATGCTCTCTAAGCTGTGTTTTTCAGATGTTTCAGGACTCACCGGACACTTCTCTGGAGTCGCTCTTGGCAATTTACATCCCGCCCATCAGTGTAGCAAGGCTCCCATTTCTGCATGGCCTGTCCTGCATTTCTGGTTTTGACACTTTTTTCAGCATGGCCCTTTTGACCGATGGGAAGCGAGACTTCTTTGTAGCGCTGATTTGCCTTTCCAGGTTGCTTGGTTGGCCAAAAAGGGCGTATGCGTTTTTTCCTGAATATATTCAGGAAAAAACGCATACGCCCTTTTTGGCCAAGGGCATCATTGTCAACGTTTTGCCGCTTTTCATGTGCTCTAAAGGCGATTCGTATCTACCTCCTGAAATCTGTTTCCTGCAATTCTGCCTTGATTTCAAATCCTCTTCTTTGCCTTCCCTCAATATATTTGTGGACGAGAGTTATCATTTATAACTCTGCAGGTTTGTGAATTGCAGTGCCCTGAACCTCCATTTTACAACTCGTTTTTATGGGAGCTGGCCGCAAAATCGCAGAATGGCTTCAGGCCCTGTTCTGGTTCCGGGGGGCAGGCTGAGCCTGTGGTTAATTCTTCTTTCTGATGGGAAAATAGAGTGACCTGTGCCTGTCCCAACACCAAGAGCTAGTCTCTCGTTGGTTCCACGTCTTCCCGTTTATCCTCAGGACAAATTGCAACCTGTATGGAACAGGAGGTTAAAGGTGCTGATGCTCCAAGTAGGGAGCTTGCTAGTAAAGCGGCTGGAATGGCGAACCCGGGCACAAGGAGATGAGAAATGAGGTGCGTTTTAGAAACCTTTCCCCATCACACGGTGTACCATCTTCTGGGTTTCTCATGCATGTTTTTGATGTAGGAAGATGCCCTTGAACCTGGAGATTTGGGACCCATGCGATGGGTACCACGCAGTATTACATTAAAGGGTCTGCGTTTGCTCACCCAACGTCACCAAACCTCTCAGCCCCAAGAGTGTCCACCCTTATGTCTCATCCAGCTGTGCATCTAGATATGGTCAATCCAGGTTGCATCACAGCCCCTGAACGCATTGTGTAAGAATTTCTCTCTCTTTCACTGTCTTTGTTTCATGGGTGTTTCAAAGTAATTTATTTTTATAATGGGGTTTAGCTGCTTTTCACTGCTGTGTTTATGCCGCTTTACACCCACTTGACACACTAACAGAGAGATATCAATACATAGGTTTTACGATTATTATTAGTCAGATATATTCTTGTGCGGTGAATAGGGCGTGTTGAGTCCAGTTCTCTGAGCAAGGAGTAGGTCTTGTCTATTACATATTGGGTTTATGGAACGGTATCTGAGCTAATTTGATACACTTGTTTTATGTATCACCCCACCTCACCTTTCCCGTTAAGCAGCCATAGTGTGTTTTCTGCATGTGTGACTCTGTTCTGTTTTGTAATTCAGTTCAAGTGTAACGGTTTTTACATTCCCTCTATCAGTGATACCTTATGAGAAGTGTCCTTTTCTGTGTGACTTATTTCACTTAGAATCGTCGTACCTAAATCCACTCATCATGCTGCTACTACCCTTACGACATTGATTTCATGGCTGAGTGATATTCCATTGTACATAAGGACCACAACTTCTTTATCCATTTTTCTCTTTCCTGGGATATTGAAGGTGGAATGAAGTGGAGGTCCTGGTGAACAGAGCAGCCCTAAACTTTGGGGTGCTTGTGTTTTGCTGATTTTTAATTTTCCCAATTTATACCCCCATGAGTGGAAGTGCCCTATGCTCTCTGAGCTGTGTTTTTCAGATGTTTCAGGACTCACCGGACACTTCTCCAGAGTGGCTCTTGGCAATTTACATCCCGCCCATCAGTGTAGCAAGGCTCCCATTTCTCCATGGCCTGTCCTGCATTTCTGGTTTTGACACATTTTTCAGCATGGCCCTTTTGACCGATGGGAAGCGAGACTTCTTTGTAGCGCTGATTTGCCTTTCCAGGTTGCTTGGTTGGCCAAAAAGGGCGTATGCGTTTTTTCCTGAATATATTCAGGAAAAAACGCATACGCCCTTTTTGGCCAAGGGCATCATTGTCAACGTTTTGCCGCTTTTCATGTGCTCTAAAGGCGATTCGTATCTACCTCCTGAAATCTGTTTCCTGCAATTCTGCCTTTATTTCAAATCCTCTTCTTTGCCTTCCCTCAATATTTTTGTGGACGAGAGTTATCATTTATAACTCTGCAGGTTTGTGAATTGCAGTGCCCTGAACCTCCATTTTACAACTCGTTTTTATGGGAGCTGGCCGCAAAATCGCAGAATGGCTTCAGGCCCTGTTCTGGTTCCGGGGGGCAGGCTGAGCCTGTGGTTAATTCTTCTTTCTGATGGGAAAATAGAGTGACCTGTGCCTGTCCCAACACCAAGAGCTAGTCTCTCGTGGTTCCACGTCTTCCCGTTTATCCTCAGGACAAATTGCAACCTGTATGGAACAGGAGGTTAAAGGTGCTGATGCTCCAAGTAGGGAGCTTGCTAGTAAAGCGGCTGGAATGGCGAACCCGGGCACAAGGAGATGAGAAATGAGGTGCGTTTTAGAAACCTTTCCCCATCACACGGTGTACCATCTTCTGGGTTTCTCATGCATGTTTTTGATGTAGGAAGATGCCCTTGAACCTGGAGATTTGGGACCCATGCGATGGGTACCACGCAGTATTACTTTAAAGTTTCTGCGTTTGCTCACCCAACCTCACCAAACCTCTCAGCCCCAAGAGTGTCCACCCTTATGTCTCATCCAGCTGTGCGTCTAGATATGGTCAATCCAGGTTGCATCACAGCCCCTGAACGCATTGTGTAAGAATTTCTCTCTCTTTCACTGTCTTTGTTTCATGGGTGTTTCAAAGTAATTTATTTTTATAATGGGGTTTAGCTGCTTTTCACTGCTGTGTTTATGCCGCTTTACACCCACTTGACACACTAACAGAGAGATATCAATACATAGGTTTTACGATTATTATTAGTCAGATATATTCTTGTGCGGTGAATAGGGCGTGTTGAGTCCAGTTCTCTGAGCAAGGAGTAGGTCTTGTCTATTACATATTGGGTTTATGGAACGGTATCTGAGCTAATTTGATACCCTTGTTTTATGTATCACCCCACCTCACCTTTCCCTTTAAGCAGCCATAGTGTGTTTTCTGCATGTGTGACTCTGTTCTGTTTTGTAATTCAGTTCAAGTGTAACGGTTTTTACATTCCCTCTATCAGTGATACCTTATGAGAAGTGTCCTTTTCTGTGTGACTTATTTCACTTAGAATCGTCGTACCTAAATCCACTCATCATGCTGCTACTAACCTTACGACATTGATTTCATGGCTGAGTGATATTCCATTGTACATAAGGACCACAACTTCTTTATCCATTTTTCTCTTTCCTGGGATATTGAAGGTGGAATGAAGTGGAGGTCCTGGTCAACAGAGCAGCCCTAAACTTTGGGGTGCTTGTGTCTTGCTGATTTTTAATTTTCCCAATTTATACCCCCATGAGTGGAAGTGCCCTATGCTCTCTAAGCTGTGTTTTTCAGATGTTTCAGGACTCACCGGACACTTCTCCAGAGTGGCTCTTGGCAATTTACATCCCGCCCATCAGTGTAGCAAGGCTCCCATTTCTCCATGGCCTGTCCTGCATTTCTGGTTTTGACACTTTTTTCAGCATGGCCCTTTTGACCGATGGGAAGTGAGACTTCTTTGTAGCGCTGATTTGCCTTTCCAGGTTGCTTGGTTGGCCAAAAATGGGGCATGCGTTTTTTCCTGAATATATTCAGGAAAAAACGCATGCGCCCTTTTTGGCCAAGGGCATCATTGTCAACGTTTTGCCGCTTTTCATGTGCTTTAAAGGCGATTCGTATCTACCTCCTGAAATCTGTTTCCTGCAATTCTGCCTTGATTTCAAATCCTCTTCTTTGCCTTCCCTCAATATATTTGTGGACGAGAGTTATCATTAATAACTCTGCAGGTTTGTGAATTGCAGTGCCCTGAACCTCCATTTTACAACTCGTTTTTATGGGAGCTGGCCGCAAAATCGCAGAATGGCTTCAGGCCCTGTTCTGGTTCCGGGGGCCAAGCTGAGCCTGTGGTTAATTCTTCTTTCTGATGGGAAAATAGAGTGACCTGTGCCTGTCCCAACACCAAGATCTAGTCTCTCGTTGGTTCCACGTCTTCCCGTTTATCCTCAGGACATATTGCAACCTGTATGGAACAGGAGGTTAAAGGTGCTGATGCTCCAAGTAGGGAGCTTGCTAGTAAAGCGGCTGGAATGGCGAACCCGGGCACAAGGAGATGAGAAATGAGGTGCGTTTTAGAAATCTTTCCCCATCACACGGTGTACCATCTTCTGGGTTTCTCATGCATGTTTTTGATGTAGGAAGATGCCCTTGAACCTGGAGATTTGGGACCCATGCGATGGGTACCACGCAGTATTACTTTAAATGGTCTGCGTTTGCTCACCCAACCTCACCAAACCTCTCAGCCCCAAGAGTGTCCACCCTTATGTCTCATCCAGCTGTGGGTCTAGATATGGTCAATCCAGGTTGCATCACAGCCCCTGAACGCATTGTGTAAGAATTACTCTCTCTTTCACTGTCTTTGTTTCATGGGTGTTTCAAAGTAATTTATTTTTATAATGGGGTTTAGCTGCTTTTCACTGCTGTGTTTATGCCGCTTTACACCCACTTGACACACTAACAGAGAGATATCAGTACATAGGTTTTAAGATTATTACTAGTCAGATATATTCTTGTGCGGTGAATAGGGCGTGTTGAGTCCAGTTCTCTGAGCAAGGAGTAGGTCTTGTCTATTACATATTGGGTTTATGGAACGGTATCTGAGCTAATTTGAAACCCTTGTTTTATGTATCACCCCACCTCACCTTTCCCGTTAAGCAGCCATAGTGTGTTTTCTGCATGTGGGACTCTGTTCTGTTTTGTAATTCAGTTCAAGTGTAACGGTTTTTACATTCCCTCTATCAGTGATACCTTATGAGAAGTGTCCTTTTCTGTGTGACTTATTTCACTTAGAATCGTCGTACCTAAATCCACTCATCATGCTGCTACTAACCTTATGACATTGATTTCATGGCTGAGTGATATTCCATTGTACATAAGGACCACAACATCTTTATCCATTTTTCTCTTTCCTGGGATATTTAAGGTGGAATGAAGTGGAGGTCCTTGTCAACAGAGCAGCCCTCAACTTTGGGGTGCTTGTGTCTTGCTGATTTTTCATTTTCCCAATTTATACCCCCATGAGTGGAAGTGCCCTATGCTCTCTAAGCTGTGTTTTTCAGATGTTTCAGGACACACCGTACACTTCTCCAGAGTGGCTGTTGGCAACTTACATCCCGCCCATCAGTGTAGCAAGGCTCCCATTTCTCCATGGCCTGTCCTGCATTTCTGGTTTTGACACTTTTTTCAGCATGGCCCTTTTGACCGATGGGAAGCGAGACTTCTCTGTAGCGCTGATTTGCCTTTCCAGGTTGCTTGGTTGGCCAAAAAGGGCGTATGTGTTTTTTCCTGAATATATTCAGGAAAAAACGCATACGCCCTTTTTGGCCAAGGGCATCATTGTCAACGTTTTGCTGCTTTTCATGTGCTTTAAAGGCGATTCGAATCTACCTCCTGAAATCTGTTTCATGCAATTCTGCCTTGATTTCAAATCCTCTTCTTTGCCTTCCCTCAATATATTTGTGGAAGAGAGTTATCATTTATAACTCTGCAGGTTTGTGAATTGCAATGCCCTGAACCTCCATTTTACAACTCTTTTTTATGGGAGCTGGCCGCAAAATCGCAGAATGGCTTCAGGCCCTGTTCTGTTTCCGGGGGGCAGGCTGAGCCTGTGGTTAATTCTTCTTTCTGATGGGAAAATAGAGTGACCTGTGCGTGTCCCGACACCAAGAGCTAGTCTCTCGTTGGTTCCACGTTTTCCCGTTTATCCTCAGGACAAATTGCAACCTGTATGGAACAGGAGGTTAAAGGTGCTGATGCTCCAAGTAGGGAGCTTGCTAGTAAAGCGGCTGGAATGGCGAACCCGGGCACAAGGAGATGAGAAATGAGGTGCGTTTTAGAAACCTTTCCCCATCACACGGTGTACCATCTTCTGGGTTTCTCATGCATGTTTTTGATGTAGGAAGATGCCCTTGAACCTGGAGATTTGGGACCCATGCGATGGGTACCACGCAGTATTACTTTAAATGGTCTGCGTTTGCTCACCCAACCTCACCAAACCTCTCACCCCCAAGAGTGTCCACCCTTATGTCTCATCCAGCTGTGGGTCTAGATATGGTCAATCCAGGTTGCATCACAGCCCCAGAACGCATTGTGTAAGAATTTCTCTCTCTTTCACTGTCTTTGTTTCATGGGTGTTTCAAAGTAATTTATTTTTATAATGGGGTTTAGCTGCTTTTCACTGCTGTGTTTATGACGCTTTATACCCACTTGACACACTAACAGAGAGATATCAATACATATGTTTTACGATTATTATTAGTCAGATATATTCTTGTGCGGTGAATAGGCCGTGTTGAGTCCAGTTCTCTGAGCAAGGAGTAGGTCTTGTCTCTTACATATTGGGTTTATGGAACGATATCTGAGCTAATTTGATACCCTTGTTTTATGTATCACCCCACCTCAACTTTCCCGTTAAGCAGCCATAGTGTGTTTTCTGCATGTGTGACTCTGTTCTGTTTTGTAATTCAGTTCAAGTGTAACGGTTTTTACATTCCCTCTATCAGTGATACCTTATGAGAAGTGTCCTTTTCTGTGTGACTTATTTCACTTAGAATCGTCATACCTAAATCCACTCATCATGCTGCTACTAACCTTACGACATTGATTTCATGGCTGAGTGATATTCCATTGTACATAAGGACCACAACTTCTTTATCCATTTTTCTCTTTCCTGGGATATTTAAGGTGGAATGAAGTGGAGGTCCTGGTCAACAGAGCAGCCCTAAACTTTGGGGTGCTTGTGTTTTGCTGATTTTTAATTTTCCCAATTTATACCCCCATGAGTGGAAGTGCCCTATGCTCTCTGAGCTGTGTTTTTCAGATGTTTCAGGACTCACCGGACACTTCTCCAGAGTGGCTCTTGGCAATTTACATCCCGCCCATCAGTGTAGCAAGGCTCCCATTTCTCCATGGCCTATCCTGCATTTCTGGTTTTGACACTTTTTTCAGCATGGCCCTTTTGACCGATGGGAAGCGAGACTTCTCTGTAGCGCTGATTTGCCTTTCCAGGTTGCTTGGTTGGCCAAAAAGGGCGTATGCGTTTTTTCCTGAATATATTCAGGAAAAAACGCATACGCCCTTTTTGGCCAAGGGCATCATTGTCAACGTTTTGCCGCTTTTCATGTGCTTTAAAGGCGATTCGAATCTACCTCCTGAAATCTGTTTCCTGCAATTCTGCCTTGATTTCAAATCCTCTTCTTTGCCTTCCCTCAATATATTTGTGGAAGAGAGTTATCATTTATAACTCTGCAGGTTTGTGAATTGCAATGCCCTGAACCTCCATTTTACAACTCTTTTTTATGGGAGCTGGCCGCAAAATCGCAGAATGGCTTCAGGCCCTGTTCTGTTTCCGGGGGGCAGGCTGAGCCTGTGGTTAATTCTTCTTCCTGATGGGAAAATAGAGTGACCTGTGCGTGTCCCGACACCAAGAGCTAGTCTCTCGTTGGTTCCACGTTTTCCCGTTTATCCTCAGGACAAATTGCAACCTGTATGGAACAGGAGGTTAAAGGTGCTGATGCTCCAAGTAGGGAGCTTGCTAGTAAAGCGGCTGGAATGGCGAACCCGGGCACAAGGAGATGAGAAATGAGGTGCGTTTTAGAAACCTTTCCCCATTACACGGTGTACCATCTTCTGGGTTTCTCATGCATGTTTTTGATGTAGGAAGATGCCCTTGAACCTGGAGATTTGGGACCCATGCGATGGGTACCACGCAGTATTACTTTAAATGGTCTGCGTTTGCTCACCCAACCTCACCAAACCTCTCACCCCCAAGAGTGTCCACCCTTATGTCTCATCCAGCTGTGGGTCTAGATATGGTCAATCCAGGTTGCATCACAGCCCCTGAACGCATTGTGTAAGAATTTCTCTCTCTTTCACTGTCTTTGTTTCATGGGTGTTTCAAAGTAATTTATTTTTATAATGGGGTTTAGCTGCTTTTCACTGCTGTGTTTATGACGCTTTATACCCACTTGACACACTAACAGAGAGATATCAATACATATGTTTTACGATTATTATTAGTCAGATATATTCTTGTGCGGTGAATATGCCGTGTTGAGTCCAGTTCTCTGAGCAAGGAGTAGGTCTTGTCTATTACATATTGGGTTTATGGAACGATATCTGAGCTAATTTGATACCCTTGTTTTATGTATCACCCCACCTCAACTTTCCCGTTAAGCAGCCATAGTGTGTTTTCTGCATGTGTGACTCTGTTCTGTTTTGTAATTCAGTTCAAGTGTAACGGTTTTTACATTCCCTCTATCAGTGATACCTTATGAGAAGTGTCCTTTTCTGTGTGACTTATTTCACTTAGAATCGTCATACCTAAATCCACTCATCATGCTGCTACTAACCTTACGACATTGATTTCATGGCTGAGTGATATTCCATTGTACATAAGGACCACAACTTCTTTATCCATTTTTCTCTTTCCTGGGATATTTAAGGTGGAATGAAGTGGAGGTCCTGGTCAACAGAGCAGCCCTAAACTTTGGGGTGCTTGTGTTTTGCTGATTTTTAATTTTCCCAATTTATACCCCCATGAGTGGAAGTGCCCTATGCTCTCTGAGCTGTGTTTTCCAGATGTTTCAGGACTCACCGGACACTTCTCCAGAGTGGCTCTTGGCAATTTACATCCCGCCCATCAGTGTAGCAAGGCTCCCATTTCTCCATGGCCTATCCTGCATTTCTGGTTTTGACACTTTTTTCAGCATGGCCCTTTTGACCGATGGGAAGCGAGACTTCTTTGTAGCGCTGATTTGCCTTTCCAGGTTGCTTGGTTGGCCAAAAAGGGCGTATGCGTTTTTTCCTGAATATATTCAGGAAAAAACGCATACGCCCTTTTTGGCCAAGGGCATCATTGTCAACGTTTTGCCGCTTTTCATGTGCTTTAAAGGCGATTCGAATCTACCTCCTGAAATCTGTTTCATGCAATTCTGCCTTGATTTCAAATCCTCTTCTTTGCCTTCCCTCAATATATTTGTGGAAGAGAGTTATCATTTATAACTCTGCAGGTTTGTGAATTGCAATGCCCTGAACCTCCATTTTACAACTCTTTTTTATGGGAGCTGGCCGCAAAATCGCAGAATGGCTTCAGGCCCTGTTCTGTTTCCGGGGGGCAGGCTGAGCCTGTGGTTAATTCTTCTTTCTGATGGGAAAATAGAGTGACCTGTGCGTGTCCCGACACCAAGAGCTAGTCTCTCGTGGTTCCACGTTTTCCCGTTTATCCTCAGGACAAATTGCAACCTGTATGGAACAGGAGGTTAAAGGTGCTGATGCTCCAAGTAGGGAGCTTGCTAGTAAAGCGGCTGGAATGGCGAACCCGGGCACAAGGAGATGAGAAATGAGGTGCGTTTTAGAAACCTTTCCCCATCACACGGTGTACCATCTTCTGGGTTTCTCATGCATGTTTTTGATGTAGGAAGATGCCCTTGAACCTGGAGATTTGGGACCCATGCGATGGGTACCACGCAGTATTACTTTAAATGGTCTGCGTTTGCTCACCCAACCTCACCAAACCTCTCACCCCCAAGAGTGTCCACCCTTATGTCTCATCCAGCTGTGGGTCTAGATATGGTCAATCCAGGTTGCATCACAGCCCCAGAACGCATTGTGTAAGAATTTCTCTCTCTTTCACTGTCTTTGTTTCATGGGTGTTTCAAAGTAATTTATTTTTATAATGGGGTTTAGCTGCTTTTCACTGCTGTGTTTATGACGCTTTATACCCACTTGACACACTAACAGAGAGATATCAATACATATGTTTTACGATTATTATTAGTCAGATATATTCTTGTGCGGTGAATAGGCCGTGTTGAGTCCAGTTCTCTGAGCAAGGAGTAGGTCTTGTCTATTACATATTGGGTTTATGGAACGATATCTGAGCTAATTTGATACCCTTGTTTTATGTATCACCCCACCTCAACTTTCCCGTTAAGCAGCCATAGTGTGTTTTCTGCATGTGTGACTCTGTTCTGTTTTGTAATTCAGTTCAAGTGTAACGGTTTTTACATTCCCTCTATCAGTGATACCTTATGAGAAGTGTCCTTTTCTGTGTGACTTATTTCACTTAGAATCGTCATACCTAAATCCACTCATCATGCTGCTACTAACCTTACGACATTGATTTCATGGCTGAGTGATATTCCATTGTACATAAGGACCACAACTTCTTTATCCATTTTTCTCTTTCCTGGGATATTTAAGGTGGAATGAAGTGGAGGTCCTGGTCAACAGAGCAGCCCTAAACTTTGGGGTGCTTGTGTTTTGCTGATTTTTAATTTTCCCAATTTATACCCCCATGAGTGGAAGTGCCCTATGCTCTCTGAGCTGTGTTTTTCAGATGTTTCAGGACTCACCGGACACTTCTCCAGAGTGGCTCTTGGCAATTTACATCCCGCCCATCAGTGTAGCAAGGCTCCCATTTCTCCATGGCCTATCCTGCATTTCTGGTTTTGACACTTTTTTCAGCATGGCCCTTTTGACCGATGGGAAGCGAGACTTCTCTGTAGCGCTGATTTGCCTTTCCAGGTTGCTTGGTTGGCCAAAAAGGGCGTATGCGTTTTTTCCTGAATATATTCAGGAAAAAACGCATACGCCCTTTTTGGCCAAGGGCATCATTGTCAACGTTTTGCCGCTTTTCATGTGCTTTAAAGGCGATTCGAATCTACCTCCTGAAATCTGTTTCCTGCAATTCTGCCTTGATTTCAAATCCTCTTCTTTGCCTTCCCTCAATATATTTGTGGAAGAGAGTTATCATTTATAACTCTGCAGGTTTGTGAATTGCAATGCCCTGAACCTCCATTTTACAACTCTTTTTTATGGGAGCTGGCCGCAAAATCGCAGAATGGCTTCAGGCCCTGTTCTGTTTCCGGGGGGCAGGCTGAGCCTGTGGTTAATTCTTCTTCCTGATGGGAAAATAGAGTGACCTGTGCGTGTCCCGACACCAAGAGCTAGTCTCTCGTTGGTTCCACGTTTTCCCGTTTATCCTCAGGACAAATTGCAACCTGTATGGAACAGGAGGTTAAAGGTGCTGATGCTCCAAGTAGGGAGATTGCTAGTAAAGCGGCTGGAATGGCGAACCCGGGCACAAGGAGATGAGAAATGAGGTGCGTTTTAGAAACCTTTCCCCATTACACGGTGTACCATCTTCTGGGTTTCTCATGCATGTTTTTGATGTAGGAAGATGCCCTTGAACCTGGAGATTTGGGACCCATGCGATGGGTACCACGCAGTATTACTTTAAATGGTCTGCGTTTGCTCACCCAACCTCACCAAACCTCTCACCCCCAAGAGTGTCCACCCTTATGTCTCATCCAGCTGTGGGTCTAGATATGGTCAATCCAGGTTGCATCACAGCCCCTGAACGCATTGTGTAAGAATTTCTCTCTCTTTCACTGTCTTTGTTTCATGGGTGTTTCAAAGTAATTTATTTTTATAATGGGGTTTAGCTGCTTTTCACTGCTGTGTTTATGACGCTTTATACCCACTTGACACACTAACAGAGAGATATCAATACATATGTTTTACGATTATTATTAGTCAGATATATTCTTGTGCGGTGAATATGCCGTGTTAAGTCCAGTTCTCTGAGCAAGGAGTAGGTCTTGTCTATTACATATTGGGTTTATGGAACGATATCTGAGCTAATTTGATACCCTTGTTTTATGTATCACCCCACCTCAACTTTCCCGTTAAGCAGCCATAGTGTGTTTTCTGCATGTGTGACTCTGTTCTGTTTTGTAATTCAGTTCAAGTGTAACGGTTTTTACATTCCCTCTATCAGTGATACCTTATGAGAAGTGTCCTTTTCTGTGTGACTTATTTCACTTAGAATCGTCATACCTAAATCCACTCATCATGCTGCTACTAACCTTACGACATTGATTTCATGGCTGAGTGATATTCCATTGTACATAAGGACCACAACTTCTTTATCCATTTTTCTCTTTCCTGGGATATTTAAGGTGGAATGAAGTGGAGGTCCTGGTCAACAGAGCAGCCCTAAACTTTGGGGTGCTTGTGTTTTGCTGATTTTTAATTTTCCCAATTTATACCCCCATGAGTGGAAGTGCCCTATGCTCTCTGAGCTGTGTTTTCCAGATGTTTCAGGACTCACCGGACACTTCTCCAGAGTGGCTCTTGGCAATTTACATCCCGCCCATCAGTGTAGCAAGGCTCCCATTTCTCCATGGCCTATCCTGCATTTCTGGTTTTGACACTTTTTTCAGCATGGCCCTTTTGACCGATGGGAAGCGAGACTTCTTTGTAGCGCTGATTTGCCTTTCCAGGTTGCTTGGTTGGCCAAAAAGGGCGTATGCGTTTTTTCCTGAATATATTCAGGAAAAAACGCATACGCCCTTTTTGGCCAAGGGCATCATTGTCAACGTTTTGCCGCTTTTCATGTGCTTTAAAGGCGATTCGTATCTACCTCCTGAAATCTGTTTCCTGCAATTCTGCCTTGATTTCAAATCCTCTTCTTTGCCTTCCCTCAATATATTTGTGGACGAGAGTTATCATTTATAACTCTGCAGGTTTGTGAATTGCAATGCCCTGAACCTCCATTTTACAACTCTTTTTTATGGGAGCTGGCCGCAAAATCGCAGAATGGCTTCAGGCCCTGTTCTGTTTCCGGGGGGCAGGCTGAGCCTGTGGTTAATTCTTCTTCCTGATGGGAAAATAGAGTGACCTGTGCGTGTCCCGACACCAAGAGCTAGTCTCTCGTTGGTTCCACATCTTCCCGTTTATCCTCAGGACAAATTGCAACCTGTATGGAACAGGAGGTTAAAGGTGCTGATGCTCCAAGTAGGGAGCTTGCTAGTAAAGCGGCTGGAATGGCGAACCCGGGCACAAGGAGATGAGAAATGAGGTGCGTTTTAGAAACCTTTCCCCATTACACGGTGTACCATCTTCTGGGTTTCTCATGCATGTTTTTGATGTAGGAAGATGCCCTTGAACCTGGAGATTTGGGACCCATGCGATGGGTACCACGCAGTATTACTTTAAATGGTCTGCGTTTGCTCACCCAACCTCACCAAACCTCTCACCCCCAAGAGTGTCCACCCTTATGTCTCATCCAGCTGTGGGTCTAGATATGGTCAATCCAGGTTGCATCACAGCCCCTGAACGCATTGTGTAAGAATTTCTCTCTCTTTCACTGTCTTTGTTTCATGGGTGTTTCAAAGTAATTTATTTTTATAATGGGGTTTAGCTGCTTTTCACTGCTGTGTTTATGACGCTTTATACCCACTTGACACACTAACAGAGAGATATCAATACATATGTTTTACGATTATTATTAGTCAGATATATTCTTGTGCGGTGAATATGCCGTGTTAAGTCCAGTTCTCTGAGCAAGGAGTAGGTCTTGTCTATTACATATTGGGTTTATGGAACGATATCTGAGCTAATTTGATACCCTTGTTTTATGTATCACCCCACCTCAACTTTCCCGTTAAGCAGCCATAGTGTGTTTTCTGCATGTGTGACTCTGTTCTGTTTTGTAATTCAGTTCAAGTGTAACGGTTTTTACATTCCCTCTATCAGTGATACCTTATGAGAAGTGTCCTTTTCTGTGTGACTTATTTCACTTAGAATCGTCATACCTAAATCCACTCATCATGCTGCTACTAACCTTACGACATTGATTTCATGGCTGAGTGATATTCCATTGTACATAAGGACCACAACTTCTTTATCCATTTTTCTCTTTCCTGGGATATTTAAGGTGGAATGAAGTGGAGGTCCTGGTCAACAGAGCAGCCCTAAACTTTGGGGTGCTTGTGTTTTGCTGATTTTTAATTTTCCCAATTTATACCCCCATGAGTGGAAGTGCCCTATGCTCTCTGAGCTGTGTTTTCCAGATGTTTCAGGACTCACCGGACACTTCTCCAGAGTGGCTCTTGGCAATTTACATCCCGCCCATCAGTGTAGCAAGGCTCCCATTTCTCCATGGCCTATCCTGCATTTCTGGTTTTGACACTTTTTTCAGCATGGCCCTTTTGACCGATGGGAAGCGAGACTTCTTTGTAGCGCTGATTTGCCTTTCCAGGTTGCTTGGTTGGCCAAAAAGGGCGTATGCGTTTTTTCCTGAATATATTCAGGAAAAAACGCATACGCCTTTTTTGGCCAAGGGCATCATTGTCAACGTTTTGCCGCTTTTCATGTGCTTTAAAGGCGATTCGTATCTACCTCCTGAAATCTGTTTCCTGCAATTCTGCCTTGATTTCAAATCCTCTTCTTTGCCTTCCCTCAATATATTTGTGGACGAGAGTTATCATTTATAACTCTGCAGGTTTGTGAATTGCAATGCCCTGAACCTCCATTTTACAACTCGTTTTTATGGGAGCTGGCCGCAAAATCGCAGAATGGCTTCAGGCCCTGTTCTGTTTCCGGGGGGCAGGCTGAGCCTGTGGTTAATTCTTCTTCCTGATGGGAAAATAGAGTGACCTGTGCCTGTCCCGACACCAAGAGCTAGTCTCTCGTTGGTTCCACATCTTCCCGTTTATCCTCAGGACAAATTGCAACCTGTATGGAACAGGAGGTTAAAGGTGCTGATGCTCCAAGTAGGGAGCTTGCTAGTAAAGCGGCTGGAATGGCGAACCCGGGCACAAGGAGATGAGAAATGAGGTGCGTTTTAGAAACCTTTCCCCATCACACGGTGTACCATCTTCTGGGTTTCTCATGCATGTTTTTGATGTAGGAAGATGCCCTTGAACCTGGAGATTTGGGACCCATGCGATGGGTACCACGCAGTATTACTTTAAATGGTCTGCGTTTGCTCACCCAACCACACCAAACCTCTCACCCCCAAGAGTGTCCACCCTTATGTCTCATCCAGCTGTGGGTCTAGATATGGTCAATCCAGGTTGCATCACAGCCCCTGAACGCATTGTGTAAGAATTTCTCTCTCTTTCACTGTCTTTGTTTCATGGGTGTTTCAAAATAATTTATTTTTATAATGGGGTTTAGCTGCTTTTCACTGCTGTGTTTATGCCGCTTTGTACCCACTTGACACACTAACAGAGAGATATCAATACATAGGTTTTACGATTATTATTAGTCAGATATATTCTTGTGCGGTGAATAGGCCGTGTTGAGTCCAGTTCTCTGAGCAAGGAGTAGGTCTTGTCTATTACATATTGGGTTTATGGAACGATATCTGAGCTAATTTGATACCCTTGTTTTATGTATCACCCCACCTCACCTTTCCCGTTAAGCAGCCATAGTGTGTTTTCTGCATGTGTGACTCTGTTCTGTTTTGTAATTCAGTTCAAGTGTAACGGTTTTTACATTCCCTCTATCAGTGATACCTTATGAGAAGTGTCCTTTTCTGTGTGACTTATTTCACTTAGAATCGTCATACCTAAATCCACTCATCATGCTGCTACTAACCTTACGACATTGATTTCATGGCTGAGTGATATTCCATTGTACATAAGGACCACAACTTCTTTATCCATTTTTCTCTTTCCTGGGATATTTAAGGTGGAATGAAGTGGAGGTCCTGGTCAACAGAGCAGCCCTAAACTTTGGGGTGCTTGTGTTTTGCTGATTTTTAATTTTCCCAATTTATACCCCCATGAGTGGAAGTGCCCTATGCTCTCTAAGCTGTGTTTTTCAGATGTTTCAGGACTCACCGGACACTTCTCCAGAGTGGCTCTTGGCAATTTACATCCCGCCCATCAGTGTAGCAAGGCTCCCATTTCTCCATGGCCTATCCTGCATTTCTGGTTTTGACACTTTTTTCAGCATGGCCCTTTTGACCGATGGGAAGCGAGACTTCTTTGTAGCGCTGATTTGCCTTTCCAGGTTGCTTGGTTGGCCAAAAAGGGCGTATGCGTTTTTTCCTGAATATATTCAGGAAAAAACGCATACGCCCTTTTTGGCCAAGGGCATCATTGTCAACGTTTTGCCGCTTTTCATGTGCTTTAAAGGCGATTCGTATCTACCTCCTGAAATCTGTTTCCTGCAATTCTGCCTTGATTTCAAATCCTCTTCTTTGCCTTCCCTCAATATATTTGTGGACGAGAGTTATCATTTATAACTCTGCAGGTTTGTGAAGTGCAGTGCCCTGAACCTCCATTTTACAACTCGTTTTTATGGGAGCTGGCCGCAAAATCGCAGAATGGCTTCAGGCCCTGTTCTGGTTCCGGGGGGCAGGCTGAGCCTGTGGTTAATTCTTCTTTCTGATCGGAAAATAGAGTGACCTGTGCCTGTCCCAACACCAAGAGCTAGTCTCTCGTTGGTTCCACGTCTTCCCGTTTATCCTCAGGACAAATTGCAACCTGTACGGAACAGGAGGTTAAAGGTGCTGATGCTCCAAGTAGGGAGCTTGCTAGTAAAGCGGCTGGAATGGCGAACCCGGGCACAAGGAGATGAGAAATGAGGTGCGTTTTAGAAACCTTTCCCCATCACACGGTGTACCATCTTCTGGGTTTCTCATGCATGTTTTTGATGTAGGAAGATGCCCTTGAACCTGGAGATTTGGGACCCATGCGATGGGTACCACGCAGTATTACTTTAAAGGGTCTGCGTTTGCTCACCCAACCTCACCAAACCTCTCAGCCCCAAGAGTGTCCACCCTTATGTCTCATCCAGCTGTGGGTCTAGATATGGTCAATCCAGGTTGCATCACAGCCCCTGAACGCATTGTGTAAGAATTACTCTCTCTTTCACTGTCTTTGTTTCATGGGTGTTTCAAAGTAATTTATTTTTATAATGGGGTTTAGCTGCTTTTCACTGCTGTGTTTATGCCGCTTTACACCCACTTGACACACTAACAGAGAGATATCAATACATAGGTTTTACGATTATTATTAGTCAGATATATTCTTGTGTGGTGAATAGGGCGTGTTGAGTCCAGTTCTCTGAGCAAGGAGTAGGTCTTGTCTATTACATATTGGGTTTATGGAACGGTATCTGAGCTAATTTGATACCCTTGTTTTATGTATCACCCCACCTCACCTTTCCCGTTAAGCAGCCATAGTGTGTTTTCTGCATGTGTGACTCTGTTCTGTTTTGTAATTCAGTTCAAGTGTAACGGTTTTTACATTCCCTCTATCAGTGATACCTTATGAGAAGTGTCCTTTTCTGTGTGACTTATTTCACTTAGAATCGTCGTACCTAAATCCACTCATCATGCTGCTACTAACCTTACGACATTGATTTCATGGCTGTGTGATATTCCATTGTACATAAGGACCACAACTTCTTTATCCATTTTTCTCTTTCCTGGGATATTTAAGGTGGAATGAAGTGGAGGTCCTGGTCAACAGAGCAGCCCTAAACTTTGGGGTGCTTGTGTCTTGCTGATTTTTAATTTTCCCAATTTATACCCCCATGAGTGGAAGTGTCCTATGCTCTCTAAGCTGTGTTTTTCAGATGTTTCAGGACTCACCGGACACTTCTCCAGAGTGGCTCTTGGCAATTTACATCCCGCCCATCAGTGTAGCAAGGCTCCCATTTCTCCATGGCCTATCCTGAATTTCTGGTTTTGACACTTTTTTCAGCATGGCCCTTTTGACCGATGGGAAGCGAGACTTCTTTGTAGCGCTGATTTGCCTTTCCAGGTTGCTTGGTTGGCCAAAAAGGGCGTATGTGTTTTTTCCTGAATATATTCAGGAAAAAACGCATACGCCCTTTTTGGCCAAGGGCATCATTGTCAACGTTTTGCCGCTTTTCATGTGCTTTAAAGGCGATTCGTATCTACCTCCTGAAATCTGTTTCCTGCAATTCTGCCTTGATTTCAAATCCTCTTCTTTGCCTTCCCTCAATATATTTGTGGACGAGAGTTATCATTTATAACTCTGCAGGTTTGTGAATTGCAGTGCCCTGAACCTCCATTTTACAACTCGTTTTTATGGGAGCTGGCCGCAAAATCGCAGAATGGCTTCAGGCCCTGTTCTGGTTCCGGGGGGCAGGCTGAGCCTGTGGTTAATTCTTCTTTCTGATGGGAAAATAGAGTGACCTGTGCCTGTCCCAACACCAAGAGCTAGTCTCTCGTTGGTTCCACGTCTTCCCGTTTATCCTCAGGACAAATTGCAACCTGTACGGAACAGGAGGTTAAAGGTGCTGATGCTCCAAGTAGGGAGCTTGCTAGTAAAGCGGCTGGAATGGCGAACCCGGGCACAAGGAGATGAGAAATGAGGTGCGTTTTAGAAACCTTTCCCCATCACACGGTGTACCATCTTCTGGGTTTCTCATGCATGTTTTTGATGTAGGAAGATGCCCTTGAACCTGGAGATTTGGGACCCATGCGATGGGTACCACGCAGTATTACTTTAAAGGGTCTGCGTTTGCTCACCCAACCTCACCAAACCTCTCAGCCCCAAGAGTGTCCACCCTTATGTCCCATCCAGCTGTGGGTCTAGATATGGTCAATCCAGGTTGCATCACAGCCCCTGAAGGCATTGTGTAAGAATTTCACTCTCTTTCACTGTCTTTGTTTCATGGGTGTTTCAAAGTAATTTATTTTTATAATGGGGTTTAGCTGCTTTTCACTGCTGTGTTTATGCCGCTTTACACCCACTTGACACACTAACAGAGAGATATCAATACATAGGTTTTACGATTATTATTAGTCAGATATATTCTTGTGTGGTGAATAGGGTGTGTTGAGTCCAGTTCTCTGAGCAAGGAGTAGGTCTTGTCTATTACATATTGGGTTTATGGAACGGTATCTGAGCTAATTTGATACCCTTGTTTTATGTATCACCCCACCTCACCTTTCCCGTTAAGCAGCCATAGTGTGTTTTCTGCATGTGTGACTCTGTTCTGTTTTGTAATTCAGTTCAAGTGTAACGGTTTTTACATTCCCTCTATCAGTGATACCTTATGAGAAGTGTCCTTTTCTGTGTGACTTATTTCACTTAGAATCGTTGTACCTAAATCCACTCATCATGCTGCTACTAACCTTACGACATTGATTTCCTGGCTGAGTGATATTCCATTGTACATAAGGACCACAACTTCTTTATCCATTTTTCTCTTTCCTGGGATATTGAAGGTGGAATGAAGTGGAGGTCCTGGTCAACAGAGCAGCCCTAAACTTTGGGGTGCTTGTGTCTTGCTGATTTTTAATTTTCCCAATTTATACCCCAATGAGTGGAAGTGCCCTATGCTCTCTAAGCTGTGTTTTTCAGATGTTTCAGGACTCACCGGACACTTCTCCAGAGTGGCTCTTGGCAATTTACATCCCGCCCATCAGTGTAGCAAGGCTCCCATTTCTCCATGGCCTGTCCTGCATTTCTGGTTTTGACACTTTTTTCAGCATGGCCCTTTTGACCGATGGGAAGTGAGACTTCTTTGTAGCGCTGATTTGCCTTTCCAGGTTGCTTGGTTGGCCAAAAATGGGGCATGCGTTTTTTCCTGAATATATTCAGGAAAAAACGCATGCGCCCTTTTTGGCCAAGGGCATCATTGTCAACGTTTTGCCGCTTTTCATGTGCTTTAAAGGCGATTCGTATCTACCTCCTGAAATCTGTTTCCTGCAATTCTGCCTTGATTTCAAATCCTCTTCTTTGCCTTCCCTCAATATATTTGTGGACGAGAGTTATCATTTATAACTCTGCAGGTTTGTGAATTGCAGTGCCCTGAACCTCCATTTTACAACTCGTTTTTATGGGAGCTGGCCGCAAAATCGCAGAATGGCTTCAGGCCCTGTTCTGGTTCGGGGGCCAGGCTGAGCCTGTGGTTAATTCTTCTTTCTGATGGGAAAATAGAGTGACCTGGGCCTGTCCCAACACCAAGAGCTAGTCTCTCGTTGGTTCCACGTCTTCCCGTTTATCCTCAGTACAAATTGCAACCTGTACGGAACAGGAGGTTAAAGGTGCTGATGCTCCAAGTAGGGAGCTTGCTAGTAAAGCAGCTGGAATTGCGAACCCGGGCACAAGGAGATGAGAAATGAGGTGCGTTTTAGAAACCTTTCCCCATCACACGGTGTACCATCTTCTGGGTTTCTCATGCATGTTTTTGATGTAGGAAGATGCCCTTGAACCTGGAGATTTGGGACCCATGCGATGGGTACCACGCAGTATTACTTTAAAGGGTCTGCGTTTGCTCACCCAACCTCACCAAACCTCACAGCCCCAAGAGTGTCCACCCTTATGTCTCATCCAGCTGTGCGTCTAGATATGGTCAATCCAGGTTGCATCACAGCCCCTGAACGCATTGTGTAAGAATTTCTCTCTCTTTCACTGTCTTTGTTTCATGGGTGTTTCAAAGTAATTTATTTTTATAATGGGGTTTAGCTGCTTTTCACTGCTGTGTTTATGCCGCTTTACACCCACTTGACACACTAACAGAGAGATATCAATACATAGGTTTTACGATTATTATTAGTCAGATATATTCTTGTGCGGTGAATAGGGCGTGTTGAGTCCAGTTCTCTGAGCAAGGAGTAGGTCTTGTCTATTACATATTGGGTTTATGGAACGGTATCTGAGCTAATTTGATACCCTTGTTTTATGTATCACCCCACCTCACCTTTCCCGTTAAGCAGCCATAGTGTGTTTTCTGCATGTGTGACTCTGTTCTGTTTTGTAATTCAGTTCAAGTGTAACGGTTTTTACATTCCCTCTATCAGTGATACCTTATGAGAAGTGTCCTTTTCTGTGTGACTTATTTCACTTAGAATCGTCGTACCTAAATCCACTCATCATGCTGCTACTAACCTTACGACATTGATTTCATGGCTGAGTGATATTCCATTGTACATAAGGACCACAACTTCTTTATCCATTTTTCTCTTTCCTGGGATATTGAAGGTGGAATGAAGTGGAGGTCCTGGTCAACAGAGCAGCCCTAAACTTTGGGGTGCTTGTGTCTTGCTGATTTTTAATTTTCCCAATTTATACCCCCATGAGTGGAAGTGCCCTATGCTCTCTAAGCTGTGTTTTTCAGATGTTTCAGGACTCACCGGACACTTCTCCAGAGTGGCTCTTGGCAATTTACATCCCGCCCATCAGTGTAGCAAGGCTCCCATTTCTCCATGGCCTATCCTGAATTTCTGGTTTTGACACTTTTTTCAGCATGGCCCTTTTGACCGATGGGAAGCGAGACTTCTTTGTAGCGCTGATTTGCCTTTCCAGGTTGCTTGGTTGGCCAAAAAGGGCGTATGCATTTTTTCCTGAATATATTCAGGAAAAAACGCATACGCCCTTTTTGGCCAAGGGCATCATTGTCAACGTTTTGCCGCTTTTCATGTGCTTTAAAGGCGATTCGTATCTACCTCCTGAAATCTGTTTCCTGCAATTCTGCCTTGATTTCAAATCCTCTTCTTTGCCTTCCCTCAATATATTTGTGGACGAGAGTTATCATTTATAACTCTGCAGGTTTGTGAAGTGCAGTGCCCTGAACCTCCATTTTACAACTCGTTTTTATGGGAGCTGGCCGCAAAATCGCAGAATGGCTTCAGGCCCTGTTCTGGTTCCGGGGGGCAGGCTGAGCCTGTGGTTAATTCTCCTTTCTGATGGGAAAATAGAGTGACCTGTGCCTGTCCCAACACCAAGAGCTAGTCTCTCGTTGGTTCCACGTCTTCCCGTTTATCCTCAGGACAAATTGCAACCTGTACGGAACAGGAGGTTAAAGGTGCTGATGCTCCAAGTAGGGAGCTTGCTAGTAAAGCGGCTGGAATGGCGAACCCGGGCACAAGGAGATGAGAAATGAGGTGCGTTTTAGAAACCTTTCCCCATCACACGGTGTACCATCTTCTGGGTTTCTCATGCATGTTTTTGATGTAGGAAGATGCCCTTGAACCTGGAGATTTGGGACCCATGCGATGGGTACCACGCAGTATTACTTTAAAGGGTCTGCGTTTGCTCACCCAACCTCACCAAACCTCTCAGCCCCAAGAGTGTCCACCCTTATGTCTCATCCAGCTGTGGGTCTAGATATGGTCAATCCAGGTTGCATCACAGCCCCTGAACGCATTGTGTAAGAATTACTCTCTCTTTCACTGTCTTTGTTTCATGGGTGTTTCAAAGTAATTTATTTTTATAATGGGGTTTAGCTGCTTTTCACTGCTGTGTTTATGCCGCTTTACACCCACTTGACACACTAACAGAGAGATATCAATACATAGGTTTTACGATTATTATTAGTCAGATATATTCTTGTGTGGTGAATAGGGCGTGTTGAGTCCAGTTCTCTGAGCAAGGAGTAGGTCTTGTCTATTACATATTGGGTTTATGGAACGGTATCTGAGCTAATTTGATACCCTTGTTTTATGTATCACCCCACCTCACCTTTCCCGTTAAGCAGCCATAGTGTGTTTTCTGCATGTGTGACTCTGTTCTGTTTTGTAATTCAGTTCAAGTGTAACGGTTTTTACATTCCCTCTATCAGTGATACCTTATGAGAAGTGTCCTTTTCTGTGTGACTTATTTCACTTAGAATCGTCGTACCTAAATCCACTCATCATGCTGCTACTAACCTTACGACATTGATTTCATGGCTGTGTGATATTCCATTGTACATAAGGACCACAACTTCTTTATCCATTTTTCTCTTTCCTGGGATATTTAAGGTGGAATGAAGTGGAGGTCCTGGTCAACAGAGCAGCCCTAAACTTTGGGGTGCTTGTGTCTTGCTGATTTTTAATTTTCCCAATTTATACCCCCATGAGTGGAAGTGTCCTATGCTCTCTAAGCTGTGTTTTTCAGATGTTTCAGGACTCACCGGACACTTCTCCAGAGTGGCTCTTGGCAATTTACATCCCGCCCATCAGTGTAGCAAGGCTCCCATTTCTCCATGGCCTGTCCTGCATTTCTGGTTTTGACACTTTTTTCAGCATGGCCCTTTTGACCGATGGGAAGCGAGACTTCTTTGTAGCGCTGATTTGCCTTTCCAGGTTGCTTGGTTGGCCAAAAAGGGCGTATGCGTTTTTTCCTGAATATATTCAGGAAAAAACGCATACGCCCTTTTTGGCCAAGGGCATCATTGTCAACGTTTTGCCGCTTTTCATGTGCTTTAAAGGCGATTCGTATCTACCTCCTGAAATCTGTTTCCTGCAATTCTGCCTTGATTTCAAATCCTCTTCTTTGCCTTCCCTCAATATATTTGTGGACGAGAGTTATCATTTATAACTCTGCAGGTTTGTGAATTGCAGTGCCCTGAACCTCCATTTTACAACTCGTTTTTATGGGAGCTGGCCGCAAAATCGCAGAATGGCTTCAGGCCCTGTTCTGGTTCCGGGGGGCAGGCTGAGCCTGTGGTTAATTCTTCTTTCTGATGGGAAAATAGAGTGACCTGTGCCTGTCCCAACACCAAGAGCTAGTCTCTCGTTGGTTCCACGTCTTCCCGTTTATCCTCAGGACAAATTGCAACCTGTACGGAACAGGAGGTTAAAGGTGCTGATGCTCCAAGTAGGGAGCTTGCTAGTAAAGCGGCTGGAATGGCGAACCCGGGCACAAGGAGATGAGAAATGAGGTGCGTTTTAGAAACCTTTCCCCATCACACGGTGTACCATCTTCTGGGTTTCTCATGCATGTTTTTGATGTAGGAAGATGCCCTTGAACCTGGAGATTTGGGACCCATGCGATGGGTACCACGCAGTATTACTTTAAAGGGTCTGCGTTTGCTCACCCAACCTCACCAAAACTCTCAGCCCCAAGAGTGTCCACCCTTATGTCTCATCCAGCTGTGGGTCTAGATATGGTCAATCCAGGTTGCATCACAGCCCCTGAACGCATTGTGTAAGAATTACTCTCTCTTTCACTGTCTTTGTTTCATGGGTGTTTCAAAGTAATTTATTTTTATAATGGGGTTTAGCTGCTTTTCACTGCTGTGTTTATGCCGCTTTACACCCACTTGACACACTAACAGAGAGATATCAATACATAGGTTTTACGATTATTATTAGTCAGATATATTCTTGTGTGGTGAATAGGGCGTGTTGAGTCCAGTTCTCTGAGCAAGGAGTAGGTCTTGTCTATTACATATTGGGTTTATGGAACGGTATCTGAGCTAATTTGATACCCTTGTTTTATGTATCACCCCACCTCACCTTTCCCGTTAAGCAGCCATAGTGTGTTTTCTGCATGTGTGACTCTGTTCTGTTTTGTAATTCAGTTCAAGTGTAACGGTTTTTACATTCCCTCTATCAGTGATACCTTATGAGAAGTGTCCTTTTCTGTGTGACTTATTTCACTTAGAATCGTCGTACCTAAATCCACTCATCATGCTGCTACTAACCTTACGACATTGATTTCATGGCTGTGTGATATTCCATTGTACATAAGGACCACAACTTCTTTATCCATTTTTCTCTTTCCTGGGATATTTAAGGTGGAATGAAGTGGAGGTCCTGGTCAACAGAGCAGCCCTAAACTTTGGGGTGCTTGTGTCTTGCTGATTTTTCATTTTCCCAATTTATACCCCCATGAGTGGAAGTGTCCTATGCTCTCTAAGCTGTGTTTTTCAGATGTTTCAGGACTCACCGGACACTTCTCCAGAGTCGCTTTTGGCAATTTACATCCCACCCATCAGTGTAGCAAGGCTCCCATTTCTGCATGGCCTGTCCTGCATTTCTGGTTTTGACACTTTTTTCAGCATGGCCCTTTTGACCGATGGGAAGCGAGACTTCTTTGTAGCGCTGATTTGCCTTTCCAGGTTGCTTGGTTGGCCAAAAAGGGCGTATGCGTTTTTTCCTGAATATATTCAGGAAAAAACGCATACGCCCTTTTTGGCCAAGGGCATCATTGTCAACGTTTTGCCACTTTTCATGTGCTCTAAAGGCGATTCGTATCTACCTCCTGAAATCTGTTTCCTGCAATTCTGCCTTGATTTCAAATCCTCTTCTTTGCCTTCCCTCAATATATTTGTGGACGAGAGTTATCATTTATAACTCTGCAGGTTTGTGAATTGCAGTGCCCTGAACCTCCATTTTACAACTCGTTTTTATGGGAGCTGGCCGCAAAATCGCAGAATGGCTTCAGGCCCTGTTCTGGTTCCGGGGGGCAGGCTGAACCTGTGGTTAATTCTTCTTTCTGATGGGAAAATAGAGTGACCTGTGCGTGTCGAACACCAAGAGCTAGTCTCTCGTTGGTTCCACGTCTTCCCGTTTATCCTCAGGACAAATTGCAACCTGTACGGAACAGGAGGTTAAAGGTGCTGATGCTCCAAGTAGGGAGCTTGCTAGTAAAGCGGCTGGAATTGCGAACCCGGGCACAAGGAGATGAGAAATGAGGTGCGTTTTAGAAACCTTTCCCCATCACACGGTGTACCATCTTCTGGGTTTCTCATGCATGTTTTTGATGTAGGAAGATGCCCTTGAACCTGGAGATTTGGGACCCATGCGATGGGTACCACGCAGTATTACTTTAAAGGGTCTGCGTTTGCTCACCCAACCTCACCAAACCTCTCAGCCCCAAGAGTGTCCACCCTTATGTCCCATCCAGCTGTGGGTCTAGATATGGTCAATCCAGGTTGCATCACAGCCCCTGAAGGCATTGTGTAAGAATTTCACTCTCTTTCACTGTCTTTGTTTCATGGGTGTTTCAAAGTAATTTATTTTTATAATGGGGTTTAGCTGCTTTTCACTGCTGTGTTTATGCCGCTTTACACCCACTTGACACACTAACAGAGAGATATCAATACATAGGTTTTACGATTATTATTAGTCAGATATATTCTTGTGTGGTGAATAGGGCGTGTTGAGTCCAGTTCTCTGAGCAAGGAGTAGGTCTTGTCTATTACATATTGGGTTTATGGAACGGTATCTGAGCTAATTTGATACCCTTGTTTTATGTATCACCCCACCTCACCTTTCCCGTTAAGCAGCCATAGTGTGTTTTCTGCATGTGTGACTCTGTTCTGTTTTGTAATTCAGTTCAAGTGTAACGGTTTTTACATTCCCTCTATCAGTGATACCTTATGAGAAGTGTCCTTTTCTGTGTGACTTATTTCACTTAGAATCGTCGTACCTAAATCCACTCATCATGCTGCTACTAACCTTACGACATTGATTTCATGGCTGTGTGATATTCCATTGTACATAAGGACCACAACTTCTTTATCCATTTTTCTCTTTCCTGGGATATTTAAGGTGGAATGAAGTGGAGGTCCTGGTCAACAGAGCAGCCCTAAACTTTGGGGTGCTTGTGTCTTGCTGATTTTTAATTTTCCCAATTTATACCCCCATGAGTGGAAGTGTCCTATGCTCTCTAAGCTGTGTTTTTCAGATGTTTCAGGACTCACCGGACACTTCTCCAGAGTCGCTCTTGGCAATTTACATCCCACCCATCAGTGTAGCAAGGCTCCCATTTCTGCATGGCCTGTCCTGCATTTCTGGTTTTGACACTTTTTTCAGCATGGCCCTTTTGACCGATGGGAAGCGAGACTTCTTTGTAGCGCTGATTTGCCTTTCCAGGTTGCTTGGTTGGCCAAAAAGGGCGTATGCGTTTTTTCCTGAATATATTCAGGAAAAAACGCATACGCCCTTTTTGGCCAAGGGCATCATTGTCAACGTTTTGCCGCTTTTCATGTGCTCTAAAGGCGATTCGTATCTACCTCCTGAAATCTGTTTCCTGCAATTCTGCCTTGATTTCAAATCCTCTTCTTTGCCTTCCCTCAATATATTTGTGGACGAGAGTTATCATTTATAACTCTGCAGGTTTGTGAATTGCAGTGCCCTGAACCTCCATTTTACAACTCGTTTTTATGGGAGCTGGCCGCAAAATCGCAGAATGGCTTCAGGCCCTGTTCTGGTTCGGGGGGCAGGCTGAGCCTGTGGTTAATTCTTCTTTCTGATGGGAAAATAGAGTGACCTGGGCCTGTCCCAACACCAAGAGCTAGTCTCTCGTTGGTTCCACGTCTTCCCGTTTATCCTCAGGACAAATTGCAACCTGTACGGAACAGGAGGTTAAAGGTGCTGATGCTCCAAGTAGGGAGCTTGCTAGTAAAGCAGCTGGAATTGCGAACCCGGGCACAAGGAGATGAGAAATGAGGTGCGTTTTAGAAACCTTTCCCCATCACACGGTGTACCATCTTCTGGGTTTCTCATGCATGTTTTTGATGTAGGAAGATGCCCTTGAACCTGGAGATTTGGGACCCATGCGATGGGTACCACGCAGTATTACTTTAAAGGGTCTGCGTTTGCTCACCCAACCTCACCAAACCTCTCAGCCCCAAGAGTGTCCACCCTTATGTCTCATCCAGCTGTGCGTCTAGATATGGTCAATCCAGGTTGCATCACAGCCCCTGAACGCATTGTGTAAGAATTTCTCTCTCTTTCACTGTCTTTGTTTCATGGGTGTTTCAAAGTAATTTATTTTTATAATGGGGTTTAGCTGCTTTTCACTGCTGTGTTTATGCCGCTTTACACCCACTTGACACACTAACAGAGAGATATCAATACATAGGTTTTACGATTATTATTAGTCAGATATATTCTTGTGCGGTGAATAGGGCGTGTTGAGTCCAGTTCTCTGAGCAAGGAGTAGGTCTTGTCTATTACATATTGGGTTTATGGAACGGTATCTGAGCTAATTTGATACCCTTGTTTTATGTATCACCCCACCTCACCTTTCCCGTTAAGCAGCCATAGTGTGTTTTCTGCATGTGTGACTCTGTTCTGTTTTGTAATTCAGTTCAAGTGTAACGGTTTTTACATTCCCTCTATCAGTGATACCTTATGAGAAGTGTCCTTTTCTGTGTGACTTATTTCACTTAGAATCGTCGTACCTAAATCCACTCATCATGCTGCTACTAACCTTACGACATTGATTTCATGGCTGAGTGATATTCCATTGTACATAAGGACCACAACTTCTTTATCCATTTTTCTCTTTCCTGGGATATTGAAGGTGGAATGAAGTGGAGGTCCTGGTCAACAGAGCAGCCCTAAACTTTGGGGTGCTTGTGTCTTGCTGATTTTTAATTTTCCCAATTTATACCCCCATGAGTGGAAGTGCCCTATGCTCTCTCAGCTGTGTTTTTCAGATGTTTCAGGACTCACCGGACACTTCTCCAGAGTGGCTCTTGGCAATTTACATCCCGCCCATCAGTGTAGCAAGGCTCCCATTTCTCCATGGCCTGTCCTGCATTTCTGGTTTTGACACTTTTTTCAGCATGGCCCTTTTGACCGATGGGAAGCGAGACTTCTTTGTAGCGCTGATTTGCCTTTCCAGGTTGCTTGGTTGGCCAAAAAGGGCGTATGCGTTTTTTCCTGAATATATTCAGGAAAAAACGCATACGCCCTTTTTGGCCATGGGCATCATTGTCAACGTTTTGCCGCTTTTCATGTGCTTTAAAGGCGATTCGTATCTACCTCCTGAAATCTGTTTCCTGCAATTCTGCCTTGATTTCAAATCCTCTTCTTTGCCTTCCCTCAATATATTTGTGGACGAGAGTTATCATTTATAACTCTGCAGGTTTGTGAATTGCAGTGCCCTGAACCTCCATTTTACAACTCGTTTTTATGGGAGCTGGCCGCAAAATCGCAGAATGGCTTCAGGCCCTGTTCTGGTTCCGGGGGGGCAGGCTGAGCCTGTGGTTAATTCTTCTTTCTGATGGGAAAATAGAGTGACCTGTGCCTGTCCCAACACCAAGAGCTAGTCTCTCGTTGGTTCCACCTCTTCCCGTTTATCCTCAGGACAAATTGCAACCTGTACGGAACAGGAGGTTAAAGGTGCTGATGCTCCACGTAGGGAGCTTGCTAGTAAAGCGGCTGGAATGGCGAACCCGGGCACAAGGAGATGAGAAATGAGGTGCGTTTTAGAAACCTTTCCCCATCACACGGTGTACCATCTTCTGGGTTTCTCATGCATGTTTTTGATGTAGGAAGATGCCCTTGAACCTGGAGATTTGGGACCCATGCGATGGGTACCACGCAGTATTACTTTAAAGGGTCTGCGTTTGCTCACCCAACCTCACCAAACCTCTCAGCCCCAAGAGTGTCCACCCTTATGTCTCATCCAGCTGTGGGTCTAGCTATGGTCAATCCAGGTTGCATCACAGCCCCTGAACGCATTGTGTAAGAATTACTCTCTCTTTCACTGTGTTTGTTTCATGGGTGTTTCAAAGTAATTTATTTTTATAATGGGGTTTAGCTGCTTTTCACTGCTGTGTTTATGCCGCTTTACACCCACTTGACACACTAACAGAGAGATATCAATACATAGGTTTTACGATTATTATTAGTCAGTTATATTCTTGTGCGGTGAATAGGGCGTGTTGAGTCCAGTTCTCTGAGCAAGGAGTAGGTCTTGTCTATTACATATTGGGTTTATGGAACGGTATCTGAGCTAATTTGATACCCTTGTTTTATGTATCACCCCACCTCACCTTTCCCGTTAAGCAGCCATAGTGTGTTTTCTGCATGTGTGACTCTGTTCTGTTTTGTAATTCAGTTCAAGTGTAACGGTTTTACATTCCCTCTATCAGTGATACCTTATGAGAAGTGTCCTTTTCTGTGTGACTTATTTCACTTAGAATCGTCGTACCTAAATCCACTCATCATGCTGCTACTAACCTTACGACATTGATTTCATGGCTGAGTGATATTCCATTGTACATAAGGACCACAACTTCTTTATCCATTTTTCTCTTTCCTGGGATATTTAAGGTGGAATGAAGTGGAGGTCCTGGTCAACAGAGCAGCCCTAAACTTTGGGGTGCTTGTGTCTTGCTGATTTTTAATTTTCCCAATTTATACCCCCATGAGTGGAAGTGTCCTATGCTCTCTAAGCTGTGTTTTTCAGATGTTTCAGGACTCACCGGACACTTCTCCAGAGTCGCTCTTGGCAATTTACATCCCACCCATCAGTGTAGCAAGGCTCCCATTTCTGCATGGCCTGTCCTGCATTTCTGGTTTTGACACTTTTTTCAGCATGGCCCTTTTGACCGATGGGAAGCGAGACTTCTTTGTAGCGCTGATTTGCCTTTCCAGGTTGCTTGGTTGGCCAAAAAGGGCGTATGCGTTTTTTCCTGAATATATTCAGGAAAAAACGCATACGCCCTTTTTGGCCAAGGGCATCATTGTCAACGTTTTGCCGCTTTTCATGTGCTCTAAAGGCGATTCGTATCTACCTCCTGAAATCTGTTTCCTGCAATTCTGCCTTGATTTCAAATCCTCTTCTTTGCCTTCCCTCAATATATTTGTGGACGAGAGTTATCATTTATAACTCTGCAGGTTTGTGAATTGCAGTGCCCTGAACCTCCATTTTACAACTCGTTTTTATGGGAGCTGGCCGCAAAATCGCAGAATGGCTTCAGGCCCTGTTCTGGTTCGGGGGGCAGGCTGAGCCTGTGGTTAATTCTTCTTTCTGATGGGAAAATAGAGTGACCTGGGCCTGTCCCAACACCAAGAGCTAGTCTCTCGTTGGTTCCACGTCTTCCCGTTTATCCTCAGGACAAATTGCAACCTGTACGGAACAGGAGGTTAAAGGTGCTGATGCTCCAAGTAGGGAGCTTGCTAGTAAAGCAGCTGGAATTGCGAACCCGGGCACAAGGAGATGAGAAATGAGGTGCGTTTTAGAAACCTTTCCCCATCACACGGTGTACCATCTTCTGGGTTTCTCATGCATGTTTTTGATATAGGAAGATGCCCTTGAACCTGGAGATTTGGGACCCATGCGATGGGTACCACGCAGTATTACTTTAAAGGGTCTGCGTTTGCTCACCCAACCTCACCAAACCTCTCAGCCCCAAGAGTGTCCACCCTTATGTCTCATCCAGCTGTGCGTCTAGATATGGTCAATCCAGGTTGCATCACAGCCCCTGAACGCATTGTGTAAGAATTTCTCTCTCTTTCACTGTCTTTGTTTCATGGGTGTTTCAAAGTAATTTATTTTTATAATGGGGTTTAGCTGCTTTTCACTGCTGTGTTTATGCCGCTTTACACCCACTTGACACACTAACAGAGAGATATCAATACATAGGTTTTACGATTATTATTAGTCAGATATATTCTTGTGCGGTGAATAGGGCGTGTTGAGTCCAGTTCTCTGAGCAAGGAGTAGGTCTTGTCTATTACATATTGGGTTTATGGAACGGTATCTGAGCTAATTTGATACCCTTGTTTTATGTATCACCCCACCTCACCTTTCCCGTTAAGCAGCCATAGTGTGTTTTCTGCATGTGTGACTCTGTTCTGTTTTGTAATTCAGTTCAAGTGTAACGGTTTTTACATTCCCTCTATCAGTGATACCTTATGAGAAGTGTCCTTTTCTGTGTGACTTATTTCACTTAGAATCGTCGTACCTAAATCCACTCATCATGCTGCTACTAACCTTACGACATTGATTTCCTGGCTGAGTGATATTCCATTGTACATAAGGACCACAACTTCTTTATCCATTTTTCTCTTTCCTGGGATATTGAAGGTGGAATGAAGTGGAGGTCCTGGTCAACAGAGCAGCCCTAAACTTTGGGGTGCTTGTGTCTTGCTGATTTTTAATTTTCCCAATTTATACCCCCATGAGTGGAAGTGCCCTATGCTCTCTAAGCTGTGTTTTTCAGATGTTTCAGGACTCACCGGACACTTCTCCAGAGTGGCTCTTGGCAATTTACATCCCGCCCATCAGTGTAGCAAGGTTCCCATTTCTCCATGGCCTGTCCTGCATTTCTGGTTTTGACACTTTTTTCAGCATGGCCCTTTTGACCGATGGGAAGCGAGACTTCTTTGTAGCGCTGATTTGCCTTTCCAGGTTGCTTGGTTGGCCAAAAAGGGCGTATGCGTTTTTTCCTGAATATATTCAGGAAAAAACGCATACGCCCTTTTTGGCCAAGGGCATCATTGTCAACGTTTTGCCGCTTTTCATGTGCTTTAAAGGCGATTCGTATCTACCTCCTGAAATCTGTTTCCTGCAATTCTGCCTTGATTTCAAATCCTCTTCTTTGCCTTCCCTCAATATATTTGTGGACGAGAGTTATCATTTATAACTCTGCAGGTTTGTGAATTGCAGTGCCCTGAACCTCCATTTTACAACTCGTTTTTATGGGAGCTGGCCGCAAAATCGCAGAATGGCTTCAGGCCCTGTTCTGGTTCCGGGGGGCAGGCTGAGCCTGTGGTTAATTCTTCTTTCTGATGGGAAAATAGAGTGACCTGTGCCTGTCCCAACACCAAGAGCTAGTCTCTCGTTGGTTCCACGTCTTCCCGTTTATCCTCAGGACAAATTGCAACCTGTACGGAACAGGAGGTTAAAGGTGCTGATGCTCCAAGTAGGGAGCTTGCTAGTAAAGCAGCTGGAATTGCGAACCCGGGCACAAGGAGATGAGAAATGAGGTGCGTTTTAGAAACCTTTCCCCATCACACGGTGTACCATCTTCTGGGTTTCTCATGCATGTTTTTGATGTAGGAAGATGCCCTTGAACCTGGAGATTTGGGACCCATGCGATGGGTACCACGCAGTATTACTTTAAAGGGTCTGCGTTTGCTCACCCAACCTCACCAAACCTCTCAGCCCCAAGAGTGTCCACCCTTATGTCTCATCCAGCTGTGCGTCTAGATATGGTCAATCCAGGTTGCATCACAGCCCCTGAACGCATTGTGTAAGAATTTCTCTCTCTTTCACTGTCTTTGTTTCATGGGTGTTTCAAAGTAATTTATTTTTATAATGGGGTTTAGCTGCTTTTCACGGCTGTGTTTATGCCGCTTTACACCCACTTGACACACTAACAGAGAGATATCAATACATAGGTTTTACGATTATTATTAGTCAGATATATTCTTGTGCGGTGAATAGGGCGTGTTGAGTCCAGTTCTCTGAGCAAGGAGTAGGTCTTGTCTATTACATATTGGGTTTATGGAACGGTATCTGAGCTAATTTGATACCCTTGTTTTATGTATCACCCCACCTCACCTTTCCCGTTAAGCAGCCATAGTGTGTTTTCTGCATGTGTGACTCTGTTCTGTTTTGTAATTCAGTTCAAGTGTAACGGTTTTTACATTCCCTCTATCAGTGATACCTTATGAGAAGTGTCCTTTTCTGTGTGACTTATTTCACTTAGAATCGTCGTACCTAAATCCACTCATCATGCTGCTACTAACCTTACGACATTGATTTCATGGCTGAGTGATATTCCATTGTACATAAGGACCACAACTTCTTTATCCATTTTTCTCTTTCCTGGGATATTGAAGGTGGAATGAAGTGGAGGTCCTGGTCAACAGAGCAGCCCTAAACTTTGGGGTGCTTGTGTCTTGCTGATTTTTAATTTTCCCAATTTATACCCCCATGAGTGGAAGTGCCCTATGCTCTCTAAGCTGTGTTTTTCAGATGTTTCAGGACTCACCGGACACTTCTCCAGAGTGGCTCTTGGCAATTTACATCCCGCCCATCAGTGTAGCAAGGCTCCCATTTCTCCATGGCCTGTCCTGCATTTCTGGTTTTGACACATTTTTCAGCATGGCCCTTTTGACCGATGGGAAGCGAGACTTCTTTGTAGCGCTGATTTGCCTTTCCAGGTTGCTTGGTTGGCCAAAAAGGGCGTATGCGTTTTTTCCTGAATATATTCAGGAAAAAACGCATACGCCCTTTTTGGCCAAGGGCATCATTGTCAACGTTTTGCCGCTTTTCATGTGCTTTAAAGGCGATTCGTATCTACCTCCTGAAATCTGTTTCCTGCAATTCTGCCTTGATTTCAAATCCTCTTCTTTGCCTTCCCTCAATATATTTGTGGACGAGAGTTATCATTTATAACTCTGCAGGTTTGTGAATTGCAGTGCCCTGAACCTCCATTTTACAACTCGTTTTTATGGGAGCTGGCCGCAAAATCGCAGAATGGCTTCAGGCCCTGTTCTGGTTCCGGGGGGCAGGCTGAGCCTGTGGTTAATTCTTCTTTCTGATGGGAAAATAGAGTGACCTGTGCCTGTCCCAACACCAAGAGCTAGTCTCTCGTTGGTTCCACGTCTTCCCGTTTATCCTCAGGACAAATTGCAACCTGTACGGAACAGGAGGTTAAAGGTGCTGATGCTCCAAGTAGGGAGCTTGCTAGTAAAGCAGCTGGAATGGCGAACCCGGGCACAAGGAGATGAGAAATGAGGTGCGTTTTAGAAACCTTTCCCCATCACACGGTGTACCATCTTCTGGGTTTCTCATGCATGTTTTTGATGTAGGAAGATGCCCTTGAACCTGGAGATTTGGGACCCATGCGATGGGTACCACGCAGTATTACTTTAAAGGGTCTGCGTTTGCTCACCCAACCTCACCAAACCTCTCAGCCCCAAGAGTGTCCACCCTTATGTCTCATCCAGCTGTGCGTCTAGATATGGTCAATCCAGGTTGCATCACAGCCCCTGAACGCATTGTGTAAGAATTTCTCTCTCTTTCACTGTCTTTGTTTCATGGGTGTTTCAAAGTAATTTATTTTTATAATGGGGTTTAGCTGCTTTTCACGGCTGTGTTTATGCCGCTTTACACCCACTTGACACACTAACAGAGAGATATCAATACATAGGTTTTACGATTATTATTAGTCAGATATATTCTTGTGCGGTGAATAGGGCGTGTTGAGTCCAGTTCTCTGAGCAAGGAGTAGGTCTTGTCTATTACATATTGGGTTTATGGAACGGTATCTGAGCTAATTTGATACCCTTGTTTTATGTATCACCCCACCTCACCTTTCCCGTTAAGCAGCCATAGTGTGTTTTCTGCATGTGTGACTCTGTTCTGTTTTGTAATTCAGTTCAAGTGTAACGGTTTTTACATTCCCTCTATCAGTGATACCTTATGAGAAGTGTCCTTTTCTGTGTGACTTATTTCACTTAGAATCGTCGTACCTAAATCCACTCATCATGCTGCTACTAACCTTACGACATTGATTTCATGGCTGAGTGATATTCCATTGTACATAAGGACCACAACTTCTTTATCCATTTTTCTCTTTCCTGGGATATTGAAGGTGGAATGAAGTGGAGGTCCTGGTCAACAGAGCAGCCCTAAACTTTGGGGTGCTTGTGTCTTGCTGATTTTTAATTTTCCCAATTTATACCCCCATGAGTGGAAGTGCCCTATGCTCTCTAAGCTGTGTTTTTCAGATGTTTCAGGACTCACCGGACACTTCTCCAGAGTGGCTCTTGGCAATTTACATCCCGCCCATCAGTGTAGCAAGGCTCCCATTTCTCCATGGCCTGTCCTGCATTTCTGGTTTTGACACATTTTTCAGCATGGCCCTTTTGACCGATGGGAAGCGAGACTTCTTTGTAGCGCTGATTTGCCTTTCCAGGTTGCTTGGTTGGCCAAAAAGGGCGTATGCGTTTTTTCCTGAATATATTCAGGAAAAAACGCATACGCCCTTTTTGGCCAAGGGCATCATTGTCAACGTTTTGCCGCTTTTCATGTGCTTTAAAGGCGATTCGTATCTACCTCCTGAAATCTGTTTCCTGCAATTCTGCCTTGATTTCAAATCCTCTTCTTTGCCTTCCCTCAATATATTTGTGGACGAGAGTTATCATTTATAACTCTGCAGGTTTGTGAATTGCAGTGCCCTGAACCTCCATTTTACAACTCGTTTTTATGGGAGCTGGCCGCAAAATCGCAGAATGGCTTCAGGCCCTGTTCTGGTTCCGGGGGGCAGGCTGAGCCTGTGGTTAATTCTTCTTTCTGATGGGAAAATAGAGTGACCTGTGCCTGTCCCAACACCAAGAGCTAGTCTCTCGTTGGTTCCACGTCTTCCCGTTTATCCTCAGGACAAATTGCAACCTGTACGGAACAGGAGGTTAAAGGTGCTGATGCTCCAAGTAGGGAGCTTGCTAGTAAAGCAGCTGGAATGGCGAACCCGGGCACAAGGAGATGAGAAATGAGGTGCGTTTTAGAAACCTTTCCCCATCACACGGTGTACCATCTTCTGGGTTTCTCATGCATGTTTTTGATGTAGGAAGATGCCCTTGAACCTGGAGATTTGGGACCCATGCGATGGGTACCACGCAGTATTACTTTAAAGGGTCTGCGTTTGCTCACCCAACCTCACCAAACCTCTCAGCCCCAAGAGTGTCCACCCTTATGTCTCATCCAGCTGTGCGTCTAGATATGGTCAATCCAGGTTGCATCACAGCCCCTGAACGCATTGTGTAAGAATTTCTCTCTCTTTCACTGTCTTTGTTTCATGGGTGTTTCAAAGTAATTTATTTTTATAATGGGGTTTAGCTGCTTTTCACTGCTGTGTTTATGCCGCTTTACACCCACTTGACACACTAACAGAGAGATATCAATACATAGGTTTTACGATTATTATTAGTCAGATATATTCTTGTGCGGTGAATAGGGCGTGTTGAGTCCAGTTCTCTGAGCAAGGAGTAGGTCTTGTCTATTACATATTGGGTTTATGGAACGGTATCTGAGCTAATTTGATACCCTTGTTTTATGTATCACCCCACCTCACCTTTCCCGTTAAGCAGCCATAGTGTGTTTTCTGCATGTGTGACTCTGTTCTGTTTTGTAATTCAGTTCAAGTGTAACGGTTTTTACATTCCCTCTATCAGTGATACCTTATGAGAAGTGTCCTTTTCTGTGTGACTTATTTCACTTAGAATCGTCGTACCTAAATCCACTCATCATGCTGCTACTAACCTTACGACATTGATTTCATGGCTGAGTGATATTCCATTGTACATAAGGACCACAACTTCTTTATCCATTTTTCTCTTTCCTGGGATATTGAAGGTGGAATGAAGTGGAGGTCCTGGTCAACAGAGCAGCCCTAAACTTTGGGGTGCTTGTGTCTTGCTGATTTTTAATTTTCCCAATTTATACCCCCATGAGTGGAAGTGCCCTATGCTCTCTAAGCTGTGTTTTTCAGATGTTTCAGGACTCACCGGACACTTCTCCAGAGTGGCTCTTGGCAATTTACATCCCGCCCATCAGTGTAGCAAGGCTCCCATTTCTCCATGGCCTGTCCTGCATTTCTGGTTTTGACACTTTTTTCAGCATGGCCCTTTTGACCGATGGGAAGCGAGACTTCTTTGTAGCGCTGATTTGCCTTTCCAGGTTGCTTGGTTGGCCAAAAAGGGCGTATGCGTTTTTTCCTGAATATATTCAGGAAAAAACGCATACGCCCTTTTTGGCCAAGGGCATCATTGTCAACGTTTTGCCGCTTTTCATGTGCTTTAAAGGCGATTCGTATCTACCTCCTGAAATCTGTTTCCTGCAATTCTGCCTTGATTTCAAATCCTCTTCTTTGCCTTCCCTCAATATATTTGTGGACGAGAGTTATCATTTATAACTAACTCTGCAGGTTTGTGAATTGCAGTGCCCTGAACCTCCATTTTACAACTCGTTTTTATGGGAGCTGGCCGCAAAATCGCAGAATGGCTTCAGGCCCTGTTCTGGTTCCGGGGGGCAGGCTGAGCCTGTGGTTAATTCTTCTTTCTGATGGGAAAATAGAGTGACCTGTGCCTGTCCCAACACCAAGAGCTAGTCTCTCGTTGGTTCCACGTCTTCCCGTTTATCCTCAGGACAAATTGCAACCTGTACGGAACAGGAGGTTAAAGGTGCTGATGCTCCAAGTAGGGAGCTTGCTAGTAAAGCGGCTGGAATGGCGAACCCGGGCACAAGGAGATGAGAAATGAGGTGCGTTTTAGAAACCTTTCCCCATCACACGGTGTACCATCTTTTGGGTTTCTCATGCATGTTTTTGATGTAGGAAGATGCCCTTGAACCTGGAGATTTGGGACCCATGCGATGGGTACCACGCAGTATTACTTTAAAGGGTCTGCGTTTGCTCACCCAACCTCACCAAACCTCTCAGCCCCAAGAGTGTCCACCCTTATGTCTCATCCAGCTGTGGGTCTAGATATGGTCAATCCAGGTTGCATCACAGCCCCTGAACGCATTGTGTAAGAATTACTCTCTCTTTCACTGTCTTTGTTTCATGGGTGTTTCAAAGTAATTTATTTTTATAATGGGGTTTAGCTGCTTTTCACTGCTGTGTTTATGCCGCTTTACACCCACTTGACACACTAACAGAGAGATATCAATACATAGGTTTTACGATTATTATTAGTCAGATATATTCTTGTGTGGTGAATAGGGCGTGTTGAGTCCAGTTCTCTGAGCAAGGGGTAGGTCTTGTCTATTACATATTGGGTTTATGGAACGGTATCTGAGCTAATTTGATACCCTTGTTTTATGTATCACCCCACCTCACCTTTCCCGTTAAGCAGCCATAGTGTGTTTTCTGCATGTGTGACTCTGTTCTGTTTTGTAATTCAGTTCAAGTGTAACGGTTTTTACATTCCCTCTATCAGTGATACCTTATGAGAAGTGTCCTTTTCTGTGTGACTTATTTCACTTAGAATCGTCGTACCTAAATCCACTCATCATGCTGCTACTAACCTTACGACATTGATTTCATGGCTGAGTGATATTCCATTGTACATAAGGACCACAACTTCTTTATCCATTTTTCTCTTTCCTGGGATATTGAAGGTGGAATGAAGTGGAGGTCCTGGTCAACAGAGCAGCCCTAAACTTTGGGGTGCATGTGTCTTGCTGATTTTTAATTTTCCCAATTTATACCCCCATGAGTGGAAGTGTCCTATGCTCTCTAAGCTGTGTTTTTCAGATGTTTCAGGACTCACCGGACACTTCTCCAGAGTCGCTCTTGGCAATTTACATCCCACCCATCAGTGTAGCAAGGCTCCCATTTCTGCATGGCCTGTCCTGCATTTCTGGTTTTGACACTTTTTTCAGCATGGCCCTTTTGACCGATGGGAAGCGAGACTTCTTTGTAGCGCTGATTTGCCTTTCCAGGTTGCTTGGTTGGCCAAAAAGGGCGTATGCGTTTTTTCCTGAATATATTCAGGAAAAAACGCATACGCCCTTTTTGGCCAAGGGCATCATTGTCAACGTTTTGCCGCTTTTCATGTGCTCTAAAGGCGATTCGTATCTACCTCCTGAAATCTGTTTCCTGCAATTCTGCCTTGATTTCAAATCCTCTTCTTTGCCTTCCCTCAATATATTTGTGGACGAGAGTTATCATTTATAACTCTGCAGGTTTGTGAATTGCAGTGGCCTGAACCTCCATTTTACAACTCGTTTTTATGGGAGCTGGCCGCAAAACCGCAGAATGGCTTCAGGCCCTGTTCTGGTTCCGGGGGGCAGGCTGAGCCTGTGGTTAATTCTTCTTTCTGATGGGAAAATAGAGTGACCTGTGCCTGTCCCAACACCAAGAGCTAGTCTCTCGTTGGTTCCACGTCTTGCCGTTTATCCTTAGGACAAATTCCAATCTGTACGGAACAGGAGGTTAAAGGTGCTGATGCTCCAAGTAGGGAGCTTGCTAGTAAAGCGGCTGGAATGGCGAACCCGGGCACAAGGAGATGAGAAATGAGGTGCGTTTTAGAAACCTTTCCCCATCACACGGTGTACCATCTTCTGGATTTCTCATGCATGTTTTTGATGTAGGAAGATGCCCTTGAACCTGGAGATTTGGGACCCATGCGATGGGTACCACGCAGTATTACTTTAAAGGGTCTGCGTTTGCTCACCCAACCTCACCAAACCTCTCAGCCCCAAGAGTGTCCACCCTTATGTCTCATCCAGCTGTGGGTCTAGATATGGTCAATCCAGGTTGCATCACAGCCCCTGAACGCATTGTGTAAGAATTACTCTCTCTTTCACTGTCTTTGTTTCATGGGTGTTTCAAAGTAATTTATTTTTATAATGGGGTTTAGCTGCTTTTCACTGCTGTGTTTATGCCGCTTTACACCCACTTGACACACTAACAGAGAGATATCAATACATAGGTTTTACGATTATTATTAGTCAGATATATTCTTGTGTGGTGAATAGGGCGTGTTGAGTCCAGTTCTCTGAGCAAGGAGTAGGTCTTGTCTATTACATATTGGGTTTATGGAACGGTATCTGAGCTAATTTGATACCCTTGTTTTATGTATCACCCCACCTCACCTTTCCCGTTAAGCAGCCATAGTGTGTTTTCTGCATGTGTGACTCTGTTCTGTTTTGTAATTCAGTTCAAGTGTAACGGTTTTTACATTCCCTCTATCAGTGATACCTTATGAGAAGTGTCCATTTCTGTGTGACTTATTTCACTTAGAATCGTCGTACCTAAATCCACTCATCATGCTGCTACTAACCTTACGACATTGATTTCATGGCTGTGTGATATTCCATTGTACATAAGGACCACAACTTCTTTATCCATTTTTCTCTTTCCTGGGATATTTAAGGTGGAATGAAGTGGAGGTCCTGGTCAACAGAGCAGCCCTAAACTTTGGGGTGCTTGTGTCTTGCTGATTTTTAATTTTCCCAATTTATACCCCCATGAGTGGAAGTGTCCTATGCTCTCTAAGCTGTGTTTTTCAGATGTTTCAGGACTCACCGGACACTTCTCCAGAGTGGCTCTTGGCAATTTACATCCCACCCATCAGTGTAGCAAGGCTCCCATTTCTGCATGGCCTGTCCTGCATTTCTGGTTTTGACACTTTTTTCAGCATGGCCCTTTTGACCGATGGGAAGCGAGACTTCTTTGTAGCGCTGATTTGCCTTTCCAGGTTGCTTGGTTGGCCAAAAAGGGCGTATGCGTTTTTTCCTGAATATATTCAGGAAAAAACGCATACGCCCTTTTTGGCCAAGGGCATCATTGTCAACGTTTTGCCGCTTTTCATGTGCTCTAAAGGCGATTCGTATCTACCTCCTGAAATCTGTTTCCTGCAATTCTGCCTTGATTTCAAATCCTCTTCTTTGCCTTCCCTCAATATATTTGTGGACGAGAGTTATCATTTATAACTCTGCAGGTTTGTGAATTGCAGTGCCCTGAACCTCCATTTTACAACTCGTTTTTATGGGAGCTGGCCGCAAAATCGCAGAATGGCTTCAGGCCCTGTTCTGGTTCGGGGGGCAGGCTGAGCCTGTGGTTAATTCTTCTTTCTGATGGGAAAATAGAGTGACCTGGGCCTGTCCCAACACCAAGAGCTAGTCTCTCGTTGGTTCCACGTCTTCCCGTTTATCCTCAGGACAAATTGCAACCTGTACGGAACAGGAGGTTAAAGGTGCTGATGCTCCAAGTAGGGAGCTTGCTAGTAAAGCAGCTGGAATTGCGAACCCGGGCACAAGGAGATGAGAAATGAGGTGCGTTTTAGAAACCTTTCCCCATCACACGGTGTACCATCTTCTGGGTTTCTCATGCATGTTTTTGATGTAGGAAGATGCCCTTGAACCTGGAGATTTGGGACCCATGCGATGGGTACCACGCAGTATTACTTTAAAGGGTCTGCGTTTGCTCACCCAACCTCACCAAACCTCTCAGCCCCAAGAGTGTCCACCCTTATGTCTCATCCAGCTGTGCGTCTGGATATGGTCAATCCAGGTTGCATCACAGCCCCTGAACGCATTGTGTAAGAATTACTCTCTCTTTCACTGTCTTTGTTTCATGGGTGTTTCAAAGTAATTTATTTTTATAATGGGGTTTAGCTGCTTTTCACTGCTGTGTTTATGCCGCTTTACACCCACTTGACACACTAACAGAGAGATATCAATTCATAGGTTTTACGATTATTATTAGTCAGATATATTCTTGTGCGGTGAATAGGGCGTGTTGAGTCCAGTTCTCTGAGCAAGGAGTAGGTCTTGTCTATTACATATTGGGTTTATGGAACGGTATCTGAGCTAATTTGATACCCTTGTTTTATGTATCACCCCACCTCACCTTTCCCGTTAAGCAGCCATAGTGTGTTTTCTGCATGTGTGACTCTGTTCTGTTTTGTAATTCAGTTCAAGTGTAACGGTTTTTACATTCCCTCTATCAGTGATACCTTATGAGAAGTGTCCTTTTCTGTGTGACTTATTTCACTTAGAATCGTCGTACCTAAATCCACTCATCATGCTGCTACTAACCTTACGACATTGATTTCATGGCTGAGTGATATTCCATTGTACATAAGGACCACAACTTCTTTATCCATTTTTCTCTTTCCTGGGATATTGAAGGTGGAATGAAGTGGAGGTCCTGGTCAACAGAGCAGCCCTAAACTTTGGGGTGCTTGTGTCTTGCTGATTTTTAATTTTCCCAATTTATACCCCCATGAGTGGAAGTGCCCTATGCTCTCTAAGCTGTGTTTTTCAGATGTTTCAGGACTCACCGGACACTTCTCCAGAGTGGCTCTTGGCAATTTACATCCCGCCCATCAGTGTAGCAAGGCTCCCATTTCTCCATGGCCTGTCCTGCATTTCTGGTTTTGACACTTTTTTCAGCATGGCCCTTTTGACCGATGGGAAGCGAGACTTCTCTGTAGCGCTGATTTGCCTTTCCAGGTTGCTTGGTTGGCCAAAAAGGGCGTATGCGTTTTTTCCTGAATATATTCAGGAAAAAACGCATACGCCCTTTTTGGCCAAGGGCATCATTGTCAACGTTTTGCCGCTTTTCATGTGCTTTAAAGGCGATTCGTATCTACCTCCTGAAATCTGTTTCCTGCAATTCTGCCTTGATTTCAAATCCTCTTCTTTGCCTTCCCTCAATATATTTGTGGACGAGAGTTATCATTTATAACTCTGCAGGTTTGTGAATTGCAGTGCCCTGAACCTCCATTTTACAACTCGTTTTTATGGGAGCTGGCCGCAAAATCGCAGAATGGCTTCAGGCCCTGTTCTGGTTCCGGGGGGCAGGCTGAGCCTGTGGTTAATTCTTCTTTCTGATGGGAAAATAGAGTGACCTGTGCCTGTCCCAACACCAAGAGCTAGTCTCTCGTTGGTTCCACGTCTTCCCGTTTATCCTCAGGACAAATTGCAACCTGTACGGAACAGGAGGTTAAAGGTGCTGATGCTCCAAGTAGGGAGCTTGCTAGTAAAGCGGCTGGAATGGCGAACCCGGGCACAAGGAGATGAGAAATGAGGTGCGTTTTAGAAACCTTTCCCCATCACACGGTGTACCATCTTTTGGGTTTCTCATGCATGTTTTTGATGTAGGAAGATGCCCTTGAACCTGGAGATTTGGGACCCATGCGATGGGTACCACGCAGTATTACTTTAAAGGGTCTGCGTTTGCTCACCCAACCTCACCAAACCTCTCAGCCCCAAGAGTGTCCACCCTTATGTCTCATCCAGCTGTGGGTCTAGATATGGTCAATCCAGGTTGCATCACAGCCCCTGAACGCATTGTGTAAGAATTACTCTCTCTTTCACTGTCTTTGTTTCATGGGTGTTTCAAAGTAATTTATTTTTATAATGGGGTTTAGCTGCTTTTCACTGCTGTGTTTATGCCGCTTTACACCCACTTGACACACTAACAGAGAGATATCAATACATAGGTTTTACGATTATTATTAGTCAGATATATTCTTGTGTGGTGAATAGGGCGTGTTGAGTCCAGTTCTCTGAGCAAGGGGTAGGTCTTGTCTATTACATATTGGGTTTATGGAACGGTATCTGAGCTAATTTGATACCCTTGTTTTATGTATCACCCCACCTCACCTTTCCCGTTAAGCAGCCATAGTGTGTTTTCTGCATGTGTGACTCTGTTCTGTTTTGTAATTCAGTTCAAGTGTAACGGTTTTTACATTCCCTCTATCAGTGATACCTTATGAGAAGTGTCCTTTTCTGTGTGACTTATTTCACTTAGAATCGTCGTACCTAAATCCACTCATCATGCTGCTACTAACCTTACGACATTGATTTCATGGCTGAGTGATATTCCATTGTACATAAGGACCACAACTTCTTTATCCATTTTTCTCTTTCCTGGGATATTGAAGGTGGAATGAAGTGGAGGTCCTGGTCAACAGAGCAGCCCTAAACTTTGGGGTGCATGTGTCTTGCTGATTTTTAATTTTCCCAATTTATACCCCCATGAGTGGAAGTGTCCTATGCTCTCTAAGCTGTGTTTTTCAGATGTTTCAGGACTCACCGGACACTTCTCCAGAGTCGCTCTTGGCAATTTACATCCCACCCATCAGTGTAGCAAGGCTCCCATTTCTGCATGGCCTGTCCTGCATTTCTGGTTTTGACACTTTTTTCAGCATGGCCCTTTTGACCGATGGGAAGCGAGACTTCTTTGTAGCGCTGATTTGCCTTTCCAGGTTGCTTGGTTGGCCAAAAAGGGCGTATGCGTTTTTTCCTGAATATATTCAGGAAAAAACGCATACGCCCTTTTTGGCCAAGGGCATCATTGTCAACGTTTTGCCGCTTTTCATGTGCTCTAAAGGCGATTCGTATCTACCTCCTGAAATCTGTTTCCTGCAATTCTGCCTTGATTTCAAATCCTCTTCTTTGCCTTCCCTCAATATATTTGTGGACGAGAGTTATCATTTATAACTCTGCAGGTTTGTGAATTGCAGTGGCCTGAACCTCCATTTTACAACTCGTTTTTATGGGAGCTGGCCGCAAAACCGCAGAATGGCTTCAGGCCCTGTTCTGGTTCCGGGGGGCAGGCTGAGCCTGTGGTTAATTCTTCTTTCTGATGGGAAAATAGAGTGACCTGTGCCTGTCCCAACACCAAGAGCTAGTCTCTCGTTGGTTCCACGTCTTGCCGTTTATCCTTAGGACAAATTCCAATCTGTACGGAACAGGAGGTTAAAGGTGCTGATGCTCCAAGTAGGGAGCTTGCTAGTAAAGCGGCTGGAATGGCGAACCCGGGCACAAGGAGATGAGAAATGAGGTGCGTTTTAGAAACCTTTCCCCATCACACGGTGTACCATCTTCTGGATTTCTCATGCATGTTTTTGATGTAGGAAGATGCCCTTGAACCTGGAGATTTGGGACCCATGCGATGGGTACCACGCAGTATTACTTTAAAGGGTCTGCGTTTGCTCACCCAACCTCACCAAACCTCTCAGCCCCAAGAGTGTCCACCCTTATGTCTCATCCAGCTGTGGGTCTAGATATGGTCAATCCAGGTTGCATCACAGCCCCTGAACGCATTGTGTAAGAATTACTCTCTCTTTCACTGTCTTTGTTTCATGGGTGTTTCAAAGTAATTTATTTTTATAATGGGGTTTAGCTGCTTTTCACTGCTGTGTTTATGCCGCTTTACACCCACTTGACACACTAACAGAGAGATATCAATACATAGGTTTTACGATTATTATTAGTCAGATATATTCTTGTGTGGTGAATAGGGCGTGTTGAGTCCAGTTCTCTGAGCAAGGAGTAGGTCTTGTCTATTACATATTGGGTTTATGGAACGGTATCTGAGCTAATTTGATACCCTTGTTTTATGTATCACCCCACCTCACCTTTCCCGTTAAGCAGCCATAGTGTGTTTTCTGCATGTGTGACTCTGTTCTGTTTTGTAATTCAGTTCAAGTGTAACGGTTTTTACATTCCCTCTATCAGTGATACCTTATGAGAAGTGTCCATTTCTGTGTGACTTATTTCACTTAGAATCGTCGTACCTAAATCCACTCATCATGCTGCTACTAACCTTACGACATTGATTTCATGGCTGTGTGATATTCCATTGTACATAAGGACCACAACTTCTTTATCCATTTTTCTCTTTCCTGGGATATTTAAGGTGGAATGAAGTGGAGGTCCTGGTCAACAGAGCAGCCCTAAACTTTGGGGTGCTTGTGTCTTGCTGATTTTTAATTTTCCCAATTTATACCCCCATGAGTGGAAGTGTCCTATGCTCTCTAAGCTGTGTTTTTCAGATGTTTCAGGACTCACCGGACACTTCTCCAGAGTGGCTCTTGGCAATTTACATCCCACCCATCAGTGTAGCAAGGCTCCCATTTCTGCATGGCCTGTCCTGCATTTCTGGTTTTGACACTTTTTTCAGCATGGCCCTTTTGACCGATGGGAAGCGAGACTTCTTTGTAGCGCTGATTTGCCTTTCCAGGTTGCTTGGTTGGCCAAAAAGGGCGTATGCGTTTTTTCCTGAATATATTCAGGAAAAAACGCATACGCCCTTTTTGGCCAAGGGCATCATTGTCAACGTTTTGCCGCTTTTCATGTGCTCTAAAGGCGATTCGTATCTACCTCCTGAAATCTGTTTCCTGCAATTCTGCCTTGATTTCAAATCCTCTTCTTTGCCTTCCCTCAATATATTTGTGGACGAGAGTTATCATTTATAACTCTGCAGGTTTGTGAATTGCAGTGCCCTGAACCTCCATTTTACAACTCGTTTTTATGGGAGCTGGCCGCAAAATCGCAGAATGGCTTCAGGCCCTGTTCTGGTTCGGGGGGCAGGCTGAGCCTGTGGTTAATTCTTCTTTCTGATGGGAAAATAGAGTGACCTGGGCCTGTCCCAACACCAAGAGCTAGTCTCTCGTTGGTTCCACGTCTTCCCGTTTATCCTCAGGACAAATTGCAACCTGTACGGAACAGGAGGTTAAAGGTGCTGATGCTCCAAGTAGGGAGCTTGCTAGTAAAGCAGCTGGAATTGCGAACCCGGGCACAAGGAGATGAGAAATGAGGTGCGTTTTAGAAACCTTTCCCCATCACACGGTGTACCATCTTCTGGGTTTCTCATGCATGTTTTTGATGTAGGAAGATGCCCTTGAACCTGGAGATTTGGGACCCATGCGATGGGTACCACGCAGTATTACTTTAAAGGGTCTGCGTTTGCTCACCCAACCTCACCAAACCTCTCAGCCCCAAGAGTGTCCACCCTTATGTCTCATCCAGCTGTGCGTCTGGATATGGTCAATCCAGGTTGCATCACAGCCCCTGAACGCATTGTGTAAGAATTACTCTCTCTTTCACTGTCTTTGTTTCATGGGTGTTTCAAAGTAATTTATTTTTATAATGGGGTTTAGCTGCTTTTCACTGCTGTGTTTATGCCGCTTTACACCCACTTGACACACTAACAGAGAGATATCAATTCATAGGTTTTACGATTATTATTAGTCAGATATATTCTTGTGCGGTGAATAGGGCGTGTTGAGTCCAGTTCTCTGAGCAAGGAGTAGGTCTTGTCTATTACATATTGGGTTTATGGAACGGTATCTGAGCTAATTTGATACCCTTGTTTTATGTATCACCCCACCTCACCTTTCCCGTTAAGCAGCCATAGTGTGTTTTCTGCATGTGTGACTCTGTTCTGTTTTGTAATTCAGTTCAAGTGTAACGGTTTTTACATTCCCTCTATCAGTGATACCTTATGAGAAGTGTCCTTTTCTGTGTGACTTATTTCACTTAGAATCGTCGTACCTAAATCCACTCATCATGCTGCTACTAACCTTACGACATTGATTTCATGGCTGAGTGATATTCCATTGTACATAAGGACCACAACTTCTTTATCCATTTTTCTCTTTCCTGGGATATTGAAGGTGGAATGAAGTGGAGGTCCTGGTCAACAGAGCAGCCCTAAACTTTGGGGTGCTTGTGTCTTGCTGATTTTTAATTTTCCCAATTTATACCCCCATGAGTGGAAGTGCCCTATGCTCTCTAAGCTGTGTTTTTCAGATGTTTCAGGACTCACCGGACACTTCTCCAGAGTGGCTCTTGGCAATTTACATCCCGCCCATCAGTGTAGCAAGGCTCCCATTTCTCCATGGCCTGTCCTGCATTTCTGGTTTTGACACTTTTTTCAGCATGGCCCTTTTGACCGATGGGAAGCGAGACTTCTCTGTAGCGCTGATTTGCCTTTCCAGGTTGCTTGGTTGGCCAAAAAGGGCGTATGCGTTTTTTCCTGAATATATTCAGGAAAAAACGCATACGCCCTTTTTGGCCAAGGGCATCATTGTCAACGTTTTGCCGCTTTTCATGTGCTTTAAAGGCGATTCGTATCTACCTCCTGAAATCTGTTTCCTGCAATTCTGCCTTGATTTCAAATCCTCTTCTTTGCCTTCCCTCAATATATTTGTGGACGAGAGTTATCATTTATAACTCTGCAGGTTTGTGAATTGCAGTGCCCTGAACCTCCATTTTACAACTCGTTTTTATGGGAGCTGGCCGCAAAATCGCAGAATGGCTTCAGGCCCTGTTCTGGTTCCGGGGGGCAGGCTGAGCCTGTGGTTAATTCTTCTTTCTGATGGGAAAATAGAGTGACCTGTGCCTGTCCCAACACCAAGAGCTAGTCTCTCGTTGGTTCCACGTCTTCCCGTTTATCCTCAGGACAAATTGCAACCTGTACGGAACAGGAGGTTAAAGGTGCTGATGCTCCAAGTAGGGAGCTTGCTAGTAAAGCGGCTGGAATGGCGAACCCGGGCACAAGGAGATGAGAAATGAGGTGCGTTTTAGAAACCTTTCCCCATCACACGGTGTACCATCTTTTGGGTTTCTCATGCATGTTTTTGATGTAGGAAGATGCCCTTGAACCTGGAGATTTGGGACCCATGCGATGGGTACCACGCAGTATTACTTTAAAGGGTCTGCGTTTGCTCACCCAACCTCACCAAACCTCTCAGCCCCAAGAGTGTCCACCCTTATGTCTCATCCAGCTGTGGGTCTAGATATGGTCAATCCAGGTTGCATCACAGCCCCTGAACGCATTGTGTAAGAATTACTCTCTCTTTCACTGTCTTTGTTTCATGGGTGTTTCAAAGTAATTTATTTTTATAATGGGGTTTAGCTGCTTTTCACTGCTGTGTTTATGCCGCTTTACACCCACTTGACACACTAACAGAGAGATATCAATACATAGGTTTTACGATTATTATTAGTCAGATATATTCTTGTGTGGTGAATAGGGCGTGTTGAGTCCAGTTCTCTGAGCAAGGAGTAGGTCTTGTCTATTACATATTGGGTTTATGGAACGGTATCTGAGCTAATTTGATACCCTTGTTTTATGTATCACCCCACCTCACCTTTCCCGTTAAGCAGCCATAGTGTGTTTTCTGCATGTGTGACTCTGTTCTGTTTTGTAATTCAGTTCAAGTGTAACGGTTTTTACATTCCCTCTATCAGTGATACCTTATGAGAAGTGTCCTTTTCTGTGTGACTTATTTCACTTAGAATCGTCGTACCTAAATCCACTCATCATGCTGCTACTAACCTTACGACATTGATTTCATGGCTGAGTGATATTCCATTGTACATAAGGACCACAACTTCTTTATCCATTTTTCTCTTTCCTGGGATATTGAAGGTGGAATGAAGTGGAGGTCCTGGTCAACAGAGCAGCCCTAAACTTTGGGGTGCTTGTGTCTTGCTGATTTTTAATTTTCCCAATTTATACCCCCATGAGTGGAAGTGTCCTATGCTCTCTAAGCTGTGTTTTTCAGATGTTTCAGGACTCACCGGACACTTCTCCAGAGTCGCTCTTGGCAATTTACATCCCACCCATCAGTGTAGCAAGGCTCCCATTTCTGCATGGCCTGTCCTGCATTTCTGGTTTTGACACTTTTTTCAGCATGGCCCTTTTGACCGATGGGAAGCGAGACTTCTTTGTAGCGCTGATTTGCCTTTCCAGGTTGCTTGGTTGGCCAAAAAGGGCGTATGCGTTTTTTCCTGAATATATTCAGGAAAAAACGCATACGCCCTTTTTGGCCAAGGGCATCATTGTCAACGTTTTGCCGCTTTTCATGTGCTCTAAAGGCGATTCGTATCTACCTCCTGAAATCTGTTTCCTGCAATTCTGCCTTGATTTCAAATCCTCTTCTTTGCCTTCCCTCAATATATTTGTGGACGAGAGTTATCATTTATAACTCTGCAGGTTTGTGAATTGCAGTGCCCTGAACCTCCATTTTACAACTCGTTTTTATGGGAGCTGGCCGCAAAACCGCAGAATGGCTTCAGGCCCTGTTCTGGTTCCGGGGGGCAGGCTGAGCCTGTGGTTAATTCTTCTTTCTGATGGGAAAATAGAGTGACCTGTGCCTGTCCCAACACCAAGAGCTAGTCTCTCGTTGGTTCCACGTCTTGCCGTTTATCCTTAGGACAAATTCCAATCTGTACGGAACAGGAGGTTAAAGGTGCTGATGCTCCAAGTAGGGAGCTTGCTAGTAAAGCGGCTGGAATGGCGAACCCGGGCACAAGGAGATGAGAAATGAGGTGCGTTTTAGAAACCTTTCCCCATCACACGGTGTACCATCTTCTGGGTTTCTCATGCATGTTTTTGATGTAGGAAGATGCCCTTGAACCTGGAGATTTGGGACCCATGCGATGGGTACCACGCAGTATTACTTTAAAGGGTCTGCGTTTGCTCACCCAACCTCACCAAACCTCTCAGCCCCAAGAGTGTCCACCCTTATGTCTCATCCAGCTGTGGGTCTAGATATGGTCAATCCAGGTTGCATCACAGCCCCTGAACGCATTGTGTAAGAATTACTCTCTCTTTCACTGTCTTTGTTTCATGGGTGTTTCAAAGTAATTTATTTTTATAATGGGGTTTAGCTGCTTTTCACTGCTGTGTTTATGCCGCTTTACACCCACTTGACACACTAACAGAGAGATATCAATACATAGGTTTTACGATTATTATTAGTCAGATATATTCTTGTGTGGTGAATAGGGCGTGTTGAGTCCAGTTCTCTGAGCAAGGAGTAGGTCTTGTCTATTACATATTGGGTTTATGGAACGGTATCTGAGCTAATTTGATACCCTTGTTTTATGTATCACCCCACCTCACCTTTCCCGTTAAGCAGCCATAGTGTGTTTTCTGCATGTGTGACTCTGTTCTGTTTTGTAATTCAGTTCAAGTGTAACGGTTTTTACATTCCCTCTATCAGTGATACCTTATGAGAAGTGTCCATTTCTGTGTGACTTATTTCACTTAGAATCGTCGTACCTAAATCCACTCATCATGCTGCTACTAACCTTACGACATTGATTTCATGGCTGTGTGATATTCCATTGTACATAAGGACCACAACTTCTTTATCCATTTTTCTCTTTCCTGGGATATTTAAGGTGGAATGAAGTGGAGGTCCTGGTCAACAGAGCAGCCCTAAACTTTGGGGTGCTTGTGTCTTGCTGATTTTTAATTTTCCCAATTTATACCCCCATGAGTGGAAGTGTCCTATGCTCTCTAAGCTGTGTTTTTCAGATGTTTCAGGACTCACCGGACACTTCTCCAGAGTCGCTCTTGGCAATTTACATCCCACCCATCAGTGTAGCAAGGCTCCCATTTCTGCATGGCCTGTCCTGCATTTCTGGTTTTGACACTTTTTTCAGCATGGCCCTTTTGACCGATGGGAAGCGAGACTTCTTTGTAGCGCTGATTTGCCTTTCCAGGTTGCTTGGTTGGCCAAAAAGGGCGTATGCGTTTTTTCCTGAATATATTCAGGAAAAAACGCATACGCCCTTTTTGGCCAAGGGCATCATTGTCAACGTTTTGCCGCTTTTCATGTGCTCTAAAGGCGATTCGTATCTACCTCCTGAAATCTGTTTCCTGCAATTCTGCCTTGATTTCAAATCCTCTTCTTTGCCTTCCCTCAATATATTTGTGGACGAGAGTTATCATTTATAACTCTGCAGGTTTGTGAATTGCAGTGCCCTGAACCTCCATTTTACAACTCGTTTTTATGGGAGCTGGCCGCAAAACCGCAGAATGGCTTCAGGCCCTGTTCTGGTTCCGGGGGGCAGGCTGAGCCTGTGGTTAATTCTTCTTTCTGATGGGAAAATAGAGTGACCTGTGCCTGTCCCAACACCAAGAGCTAGTCTCTCGTTGGTTCCACGTCTTCCCGTTTATCCTCAGGACAAATTGCAACCTGTACGGAACAGGAGGTTAAAGGTGCTGATGCTCCAAGTAGGGAGCTTGCTAGTAAAGCAGCTGGAATGGCGAACCCGGGCACAAGGAGATGAGAAATGAGGTGCGTTTTAGAAACCTTTCCCCATCACACGGTGTACCATCTTCTGGGTTTCTCATGCATGTTTTTGATGTAGGAAGATGCCCTTGAACCTGGAGATTTGGGACCCATGCGATGGGTACCACGCAGTATTACTTTAAAGGGTCTGCGTTTGCTCACCCAACCTCACCAAACCTCTCAGCCCCAAGAGTGTCCACCCTTATGTCTCATCCAGCTGTGCGTCTAGATATGGTCAATCCAGGTTGCATCACAGCCCCTGAACGCATTGTGTAAGAATTTCTCTCTCTTTCACTGTCTTTGTTTCATGGGTGTTTCAAAGTAATTTATTTTTATAATGGGGTTTAGCTGCTTTTCACGGCTGTGTTTATGCCGCTTTACACCCACTTGACACACTAACAGAGAGATATCAATACATAGGTTTTACGATTATTATTAGTCAGATATATTCTTGTGCGGTGAATAGGGCGTGTTGAGTCCAGTTCTCTGAGCAAGGAGTAGGTCTTGTCTATTACATATTGGGTTTATGGAACGGTATCTGAGCTAATTTGATACCCTTGTTTTATGTATCACCCCACCTCACCTTTCCCGTTAAGCAGCCATAGTGTGTTTTCTGCATGTGTGACTCTGTTCTGTTTTGTAATTCAGTTCAAGTGTAACGGTTTTTACATTCCCTCTATCAGTGATACCTTATGAGAAGTGTCCTTTTCTGTGTGACTTATTTCACTTAGAATCGTCGTACCTAAATCCACTCATCATGCTGCTACTAACCTTACGACATTGATTTCATGGCTGAGTGATATTCCATTGTACATAAGGACCACAACTTCTTTATCCATTTTTCTCTTTCCTGGGATATTGAAGGTGGAATGAAGTGGAGGTCCTGGTCAACAGAGCAGCCCTAAACTTTGGGGTGCTTGTGTCTTGCTGATTTTTAATTTTCCCAATTTATACCCCCATGAGTGGAAGTGCCCTATGCTCTCTAAGCTGTGTTTTTCAGATGTTTCAGGACTCACCGGACACTTCTCCAGAGTGGCTCTTGGCAATTTACATCCCGCCCATCAGTGTAGCAAGGCTCCCATTTCTCCATGGCCTGTCCTGCATTTCTGGTTTTGACACATTTTTCAGCATGGCCCTTTTGACCGATGGGAAGCGAGACTTCTTTGTAGCGCTGATTTGCCTTTCCAGGTTGCTTGGTTGGCCAAAAAGGGCGTATGCGTTTTTTCCTGAATATATTCAGGAAAAAACGCATACGCCCTTTTTGGCCAAGGGCATCATTGTCAACGTTTTGCCGCTTTTCATGTGCTTTAAAGGCGATTCGTATCTACCTCCTGAAATCTGTTTCCTGCAATTCTGCCTTGATTTCAAATCCTCTTCTTTGCCTTCCCTCAATATATTTGTGGACGAGAGTTATCATTTATAACTCTGCAGGTTTGTGAATTGCAGTGCCCTGAACCTCCATTTTACAACTCGTTTTTATGGGAGCTGGCCGCAAAATCGCAGAATGGCTTCAGGCCCTGTTCTGGTTCCGGGGGGCAGGCTGAGCCTGTGGTTAATTCTTCTTTCTGATGGGAAAATAGAGTGACCTGTGCCTGTCCCAACACCAAGAGCTAGTCTCTCGTTGGTTCCACGTCTTCCCGTTTATCCTCAGGACAAATTGCAACCTGTACGGAACAGGAGGTTAAAGGTGCTGATGCTCCAAGTAGGGAGCTTGCTAGTAAAGCAGCTGGAATGGCGAACCCGGGCACAAGGAGATGAGAAATGAGGTGCGTTTTAGAAACCTTTCCCCATCACACGGTGTACCATCTTCTGGGTTTCTCATGCATGTTTTTGATGTAGGAAGATGCCCTTGAACCTGGAGATTTGGGACCCATGCGATGGGTACCACGCAGTATTACTTTAAAGGGTCTGCGTTTGCTCACCCAACCTCACCAAACCTCTCAGCCCCAAGAGTGTCCACCCTTATGTCTCATCCAGCTGTGCGTCTAGATATGGTCAATCCAGGTTGCATCACAGCCCCTGAACGCATTGTGTAAGAATTTCTCTCTCTTTCACTGTCTTTGTTTCATGGGTGTTTCAAAGTAATTTATTTTTATAATGGGGTTTAGCTGCTTTTCACGGCTGTGTTTATGCCGCTTTACACCCACTTGACACACTAACAGAGAGATATCAATACATAGGTTTTACGATTATTATTAGTCAGATATATTCTTGTGCGGTGAATAGGGCGTGTTGAGTCCAGTTCTCTGAGCAAGGAGTAGGTCTTGTCTATTACATATTGGGTTTATGGAACGGTATCTGAGCTAATTTGATACCCTTGTTTTATGTATCACCCCACCTCACCTTTCCCGTTAAGCAGCCATAGTGTGTTTTCTGCATGTGTGACTCTGTTCTGTTTTGTAATTCAGTTCAAGTGTAACGGTTTTTACATTCCCTCTATCAGTGATACCTTATGAGAAGTGTCCTTTTCTGTGTGACTTATTTCACTTAGAATCGTCGTACCTAAATCCACTCATCATGCTGCTACTAACCTTACGACATTGATTTCATGGCTGAGTGATATTCCATTGTACATAAGGACCACAACTTCTTTATCCATTTTTCTCTTTCCTGGGATATTGAAGGTGGAATGAAGTGGAGGTCCTGGTCAACAGAGCAGCCCTAAACTTTGGGGTGCTTGTGTCTTGCTGATTTTTAATTTTCCCAATTTATACCCCCATGAGTGGAAGTGCCCTATGCTCTCTAAGCTGTGTTTTTCAGATGTTTCAGGACTCACCGGACACTTCTCCAGAGTGGCTCTTGGCAATTTACATCCCGCCCATCAGTGTAGCAAGGCTCCCATTTCTCCATGGCCTGTCCTGCATTTCTGGTTTTGACACATTTTTCAGCATGGCCCTTTTGACCGATGGGAAGCGAGACTTCTTTGTAGCGCTGATTTGCCTTTCCAGGTTGCTTGGTTGGCCAAAAAGGGCGTATGCGTTTTTTCCTGAATATATTCAGGAAAAAACGCATACGCCCTTTTTGGCCAAGGGCATCATTGTCAACGTTTTGCCGCTTTTCATGTGCTTTAAAGGCGATTCGTATCTACCTCCTGAAATCTGTTTCCTGCAATTCTGCCTTGATTTCAAATCCTCTTCTTTGCCTTCCCTCAATATATTTGTGGACGAGAGTTATCATTTATAACTCTGCAGGTTTGTGAATTGCAGTGCCCTGAACCTCCATTTTACAACTCGTTTTTATGGGAGCTGGCCGCAAAATCGCAGAATGGCTTCAGGCCCTGTTCTGGTTCCGGGGGGCAGGCTGAGCCTGTGGTTAATTCTTCTTTCTGATGGGAAAATAGAGTGACCTGTGCCTGTCCCAACACCAAGAGCTAGTCTCTCGTTGGTTCCACGTCTTCCCGTTTATCCTCAGGACAAATTGCAACCTGTACGGAACAGGAGGTTAAAGGTGCTGATGCTCCAAGTAGGGAGCTTGCTAGTAAAGCAGCTGGAATGGCGAACCCGGGCACAAGGAGATGAGAAATGAGGTGCGTTTTAGAAACCTTTCCCCATCACACGGTGTACCATCTTCTGGGTTTCTCATGCATGTTTTTGATGTAGGAAGATGCCCTTGAACCTGGAGATTTGGGACCCATGCGATGGGTACCACGCAGTATTACTTTAAAGGGTCTGCGTTTGCTCACCCAACCTCACCAAACCTCTCAGCCCCAAGAGTGTCCACCCTTATGTCTCATCCAGCTGTGCGTCTAGATATGGTCAATCCAGGTTGCATCACAGCCCCTGAACGCATTGTGTAAGAATTTCTCTCTCTTTCACTGTCTTTGTTTCATGGGTGTTTCAAAGTAATTTATTTTTATAATGGGGTTTAGCTGCTTTTCACTGCTGTGTTTATGCCGCTTTACACCCACTTGACACACTAACAGAGAGATATCAATACATAGGTTTTACGATTATTATTAGTCAGATATATTCTTGTGCGGTGAATAGGGCGTGTTGAGTCCAGTTCTCTGAGCAAGGAGTAGGTCTTGTCTATTACATATTGGGTTTATGGAACGGTATCTGAGCTAATTTGATACCCTTGTTTTATGTATCACCCCACCTCACCTTTCCCGTTAAGCAGCCATAGTGTGTTTTCTGCATGTGTGACTCTGTTCTGTTTTGTAATTCAGTTCAAGTGTAACGGTTTTTACATTCCCTCTATCAGTGATACCTTATGAGAAGTGTCCTTTTCTGTGTGACTTATTTCACTTAGAATCGTCGTACCTAAATCCACTCATCATGCTGCTACTAACCTTACGACATTGATTTCATGGCTGAGTGATATTCCATTGTACATAAGGACCACAACTTCTTTATCCATTTTTCTCTTTCCTGGGATATTGAAGGTGGAATGAAGTGGAGGTCCTGGTCAACAGAGCAGCCCTAAACTTTGGGGTGCTTGTGTCTTGCTGATTTTTAATTTTCCCAATTTATACCCCCATGAGTGGAAGTGCCCTATGCTCTCTAAGCTGTGTTTTTCAGATGTTTCAGGACTCACCGGACACTTCTCCAGAGTGGCTCTTGGCAATTTACATCCCGCCCATCAGTGTAGCAAGGCTCCCATTTCTCCATGGCCTGTCCTGCATTTCTGGTTTTGACACTTTTTTCAGCATGGCCCTTTTGACCGATGGGAAGCGAGACTTCTTTGTAGCGCTGATTTGCCTTTCCAGGTTGCTTGGTTGGCCAAAAAGGGCGTATGCGTTTTTTCCTGAATATATTCAGGAAAAAACGCATACGCCCTTTTTGGCCAAGGGCATCATTGTCAACGTTTTGCCGCTTTTCATGTGCTTTAAAGGCGATTCGTATCTACCTCCTGAAATCTGTTTCCTGCAATTCTGCCTTGATTTCAAATCCTCTTCTTTGCCTTCCCTCAATATATTTGTGGACGAGAGTTATCATTTATAACTCTGCAGGTTTGTGAATTGCAGTGCCCTGAACCTCCATTTTACAACTCGTTTTTATGGGAGCTGGCCGCAAAATCGCAGAATGGCTTCAGGCCCTGTTCTGGTTCCGGGGGGCAGGCTGAGCCTGTGGTTAATTCTTCTTTCTGATGGGAAAATAGAGTGACCTGTGCCTGTCCCAACACCAAGAGCTAGTCTCTCGTTGGTTCCACGTCTTCCCGTTTATCCTCAGGACAAATTGCAACCTGTACGGAACAGGAGGTTAAAGGTGCTGATGCTCCAAGTAGGGAGCTTGCTAGTAAAGCGGCTGGAATGGCGAACCCGGGCACAAGGAGATGAGAAATGAGGTGCGTTTTAGAAACCTTTCCCCATCACACGGTGTACCATCTTTTGGGTTTCTCATGCATGTTTTTGATGTAGGAAGATGCCCTTGAACCTGGAGATTTGGGACCCATGCGATGGGTACCACGCAGTATTACTTTAAAGGGTCTGCGTTTGCTCACCCAACCTCACCAAACCTCTCAGCCCCAAGAGTGTCCACCCTTATGTCTCATCCAGCTGTGGGTCTAGATATGGTCAATCCAGGTTGCATCACAGCCCCTGAACGCATTGTGTAAGAATTACTCTCTCTTTCACTGTCTTTGTTTCATGGGTGTTTCAAAGTAATTTATTTTTATAATGGGGTTTAGCTGCTTTTCACTGCTGTGTTTATGCCGCTTTACACCCACTTGACACACTAACAGAGAGATATCAATACATAGGTTTTACGATTATTATTAGTCAGATATATTCTTGTGTGGTGAATAGGGCGTGTTGAGTCCAGTTCTCTGAGCAAGGAGTAGGTCTTGTCTATTACATATTGGGTTTATGGAACGGTATCTGAGCTAATTTGATACCCTTGTTTTATGTATCACCCCACCTCACCTTTCCCGTTAAGCAGCCATAGTGTGTTTTCTGCATGTGTGACTCTGTTCTGTTTTGTAATTCAGTTCAAGTGTAACGGTTTTTACATTCCCTCTATCAGTGATACCTTATGAGAAGTGTCCTTTTCTGTGTGACTTATTTCACTTAGAATCGTCGTACCTAAATCCACTCATCATGCTGCTACTAACCTTACGACATTGATTTCATGGCTGAGTGATATTCCATTGTACATAAGGACCACAACTTCTTTATCCATTTTTCTCTTTCCTGGGATATTGAAGGTGGAATGAAGTGGAGGTCCTGGTCAACAGAGCAGCCCTAAACTTTGGGGTGCTTGTGTCTTGCTGATTTTTAATTTTCCCAATTTATACCCCCATGAGTGGAAGTGTCCTATGCTCTCTAAGCTGTGTTTTTCAGATGTTTCAGGACTCACCGGACACTTCTCCAGAGTCGCTCTTGGCAATTTACATCCCACCCATCAGTGTAGCAAGGCTCCCATTTCTGCATGGCCTGTCCTGCATTTCTGGTTTTGACACTTTTTTCAGCATGGCCCTTTTGACCGATGGGAAGCGAGACTTCTTTGTAGCGCTGATTTGCCTTTCCAGGTTGCTTGGTTGGCCAAAAAGGGCGTATGCGTTTTTTCCTGAATATATTCAGGAAAAAACGCATACGCCCTTTTTGGCCAAGGGCATCATTGTCAACGTTTTGCCGCTTTTCATGTGCTCTAAAGGCGATTCGTATCTACCTCCTGAAATCTGTTTCCTGCAATTCTGCCTTGATTTCAAATCCTCTTCTTTGCCTTCCCTCAATATATTTGTGGACGAGAGTTATCATTTATAACTCTGCAGGTTTGTGAATTGCAGTGCCCTGAACCTCCATTTTACAACTCGTTTTTATGGGAGCTGGCCGCAAAACCGCAGAATGGCTTCAGGCCCTGTTCTGGTTCCGGGGGGCAGGCTGAGCCTGTGGTTAATTCTTCTTTCTGATGGGAAAATAGAGTGACCTGTGCCTGTCCCAACACCAAGAGCTAGTCTCTCGTTGGTTCCACGTCTTGCCGTTTATCCTTAGGACAAATTCCAATCTGTACGGAACAGGAGGTTAAAGGTGCTGATGCTCCAAGTAGGGAGCTTGCTAGTAAAGCGGCTGGAATGGCGAACCCGGGCACAAGGAGATGAGAAATGAGGTGCGTTTTAGAAACCTTTCCCCATCACACGGTGTACCATCTTCTGGATTTCTCATGCATGTTTTTGATGTAGGAAGATGCCCTTGAACCTGGAGATTTGGGACCCATGCGATGGGTACCACGCAGTATTACTTTAAAGGGTCTGCGTTTGCTCACCCAACCTCACCAAACCTCTCAGCCCCAAGAGTGTCCACCCTTATGTCTCATCCAGCTGTGGGTCTAGATATGGTCAATCCAGGTTGCATCACAGCCCCTGAACGCATTGTGTAAGAATTACTCTCTCTTTCACTGTCTTTGTTTCATGGGTGTTTCAAAGTAATTTATTTTTATAATGGGGTTTAGCTGCTTTTCACTGCTGTGTTTATGCCGCTTTACACCCACTTGACACACTAACAGAGAGATATCAATACATAGGTTTTACGATTATTATTAGTCAGATATATTCTTGTGTGGTGAATAGGGCGTGTTGAGTCCAGTTCTCTGAGCAAGGAGTAGGTCTTGTCTATTACATATTGGGTTTATGGAACGGTATCTGAGCTAATTTGATACCCTTGTTTTATGTATCACCCCACCTCACCTTTCCCGTTAAGCAGCCATAGTGTGTTTTCTGCATGTGTGACTCTGTTCTGTTTTGTAATTCAGTTCAAGTGTAACGGTTTTTACATTCCCTCTATCAGTGATACCTTATGAGAAGTGTCCATTTCTGTGTGACTTATTTCACTTAGAATCGTCGTACCTAAATCCACTCATCATGCTGCTACTAACCTTACGACATTGATTTCATGGCTGTGTGATATTCCATTGTACATAAGGACCACAACTTCTTTATCCATTTTTCTCTTTCCTGGGATATTTAAGGTGGAATGAAGTGGAGGTCCTGGTCAACAGAGCAGCCCTAAACTTTGGGGTGCTTGTGTCTTGCTGATTTTTAATTTTCCCAATTTATACCCCCATGAGTGGAAGTGTCCTATGCTCTCTAAGCTGTGTTTTTCAGATGTTTCAGGACTCACCGGACACTTCTCCAGAGTGGCTCTTGGCAATTTACATCCCACCCATCAGTGTAGCAAGGCTCCCATTTCTGCATGGCCTGTCCTGCATTTCTGGTTTTGACACTTTTTTCAGCATGGCCCTTTTGACCGATGGGAAGCGAGACTTCTTTGTAGCGCTGATTTGCCTTTCCAGGTTGCTTGGTTGGCCAAAAAGGGCGTATGCGTTTTTTCCTGAATATATTCAGGAAAAAACGCATACGCCCTTTTTGGCCAAGGGCATCATTGTCAACGTTTTGCCGCTTTTCATGTGCTCTAAAGGCGATTCGTATCTACCTCCTGAAATCTGTTTCCTGCAATTCTGCCTTGATTTCAAATCCTCTTCTTTGCCTTCCCTCAATATATTTGTGGACGAGAGTTATCATTTATAACTCTGCAGGTTTGTGAATTGCAGTGCCCTGAACCTCCATTTTACAACTCGTTTTTATGGGAGCTGGCCGCAAAATCGCAGAATGGCTTCAGGCCCTGTTCTGGTTCCGGGGGGCAGGCTGAGCCTGTGGTTAATTCTTCTTTCTGATGGGAAAATAGAGTGACCTGTGCCTGTCCCAACACCAAGAGCTAGTCTCTCGTTGGTTCCACGTCTTCCCGTTTATCCTCAGGACAAATTGCAACCTGTATGGAACAGGAGGTTAAAGGTGCTGATGCTCCAAGTAGGGAGCTTGCTAGTAAAGCAGCTGGAATGGCGAACCCGGGCACAAGGAGATGAGAAATGAGGTGCGTTTTAGAAACCTTTCCCCATCACACGGTGTACCATCTTCTGGGTTTCTCATGCATGTTTTTGATGTAGGAAGATGCCCTTGAACCTGGAGATTTGGGACCCATGCGATGGGTACCACGCAGTATTACTTTAAAGGGTCTGCGTTTGCTCACCCAACCTCACCAAACCTCTCAGCCCCAAGAGTGTCCACCCTTATGTCTCATCCAGCTGTGGGTCTAGATATGGTCAATCCAGGTTGCATCACAGCCCCTGAACGCATTGTGTAAGAATTTCTCTCTCTTTCACTGTCTTTGTTTCATGGGTGTTTCAAAGTAATTTATTTTTATAATGGGGTTTAGCTGCTTTTCACTGCTGTGTTTATGCCGCTTTACACCCACTTGACACACTAACAGAGAGATATCAGTTCATAGGTTTTACGATTATTATTAGTCAGATATATTCTTGTGCGGTGAATAGGGCGTGTTGAGTCCAGTTCTCTGAGCAAGGAGTAGGTCTTGTCTATTACATATTGGGTTTATGGAACGGTATCTGAGCTAATTTGATACCCTTGTTTTATGTATCACCCCACCTCGCCTTTCCCGTTAAGCAGCCATAGTGTGTTTTCTGCATGTGTGACTCTGTTCTGTTTTGTAATTCAGTTCAAGTGTAACGGTTTTTACATTCCCTCTATCAGTGATACCTTATGAGAAGTGTCCTTTTCTGTGTGACTTATTTCACTTAGAATCGTCGTACCTAAATCCACTCATCATGCTGCTACTAACCTTACGACATTGATTTCATGGCTGAGTGATATTCCATTGTACATAAGGACCACAACTTCTTTATCCATTTTTCTCTTTCCTGGGATATTGAAGGTGGAATGAAGTGGAGGTCCTGGTCAACAGAGCAGCCCTAAACTTTGGGGTGCTTGTGTCTTGCTGATTTTTAATTTTCCCAATTTATACCCCCATGAGTGGAAGTGCCCTATGCTCTCTAAGCTGTGTTTTTCAGATGTTTCAGGACTCACCGGACACTTCTCCAGAGTGGCTCTTGGCAATTTACATCCCGCCCATCAGTGTAGCAAGGCTCCCATTTCTCCATGGCCTGTCCTGCATTTCTGGTTTTGACACTTTTTTCAGCATGGCCCTTTTGACCGATGGGAAGCGAGACTTCTTTGTAGCGCTGATTTGCCTTTCCAGGTTGCTTGGTTGGCCAAAAAGGGCGTATGCGTTTTTTCCTGAATATATTCAGGAAAAAACGCATACGCCCTTTTTGGCCAAGGGCATCATTGTCAACGTTTTGCCGCTTTTCATGTGCTTTAAAGGCGATTCGTATCTACCTCCTGAAATCTGTTTCCTGCAATTCTGCCTTGATTTCAAATCCTCTTCTTTGCCTTCCCTCAATATATTTGTGGACGAGAGTTATCATTTATAACTCTGCAGGTTTGTGAATTGCAGTGCCCTGAACCTCCATTTTACAACTCGTTTTTATGGGAGCTGGCCGCAAAATCGCAGAATGGCTTCAGGCCCTGTTCTGGTTCCGGGGGGCAGGCTGAGCCTGTGGTTAATTCTTCTTTCTGATGGGAAAATAGAGTGACCTGTGCCTGTCCCAACACCAAGAGCTAGTCTCTCGTTGGTTCCACGTCTTCCCGTTTATCCTCAGGACAAATTGCAACCTGTACGGAACAGGAGGTTAAAGGTGCTGATGCTCCAAGTAGGGAGCTTGCTAGTAAAGCGGCTGGAATGGCGAACCCGGGCACAAGGAGATGAGAAATGAGGTGCGTTTTAGAAACCTTTCCCCATCACACGGTGTACCATCTTTTGGGTTTCTCATGCATGTTTTTGATGTAGGAAGATGCCCTTGAACCTGGAGATTTGGGACCCATGCGATGGGTACCACGCAGTATTACTTTAAAGGGTCTGCGTTTGCTCACCCAACCTCACCAAACCTCTCAGCCCCAAGAGTGTCCACCCTTATGTCTCATCCAGCTGTGGGTCTAGATATGGTCAATCCAGGTTGCATCACAGCCCCTGAACGCATTGTGTAAGAATTACTCTCTCTTTCACTGTCTTTGTTTCATGGGTGTTTCAAAGTAATTTATTTTTATAATGGGGTTTAGCTGCTTTTCACTGCTGTGTTTATGCCGCTTTACACCCACTTGACACACTAACAGAGAGATATCAATACATAGGTTTTACGATTATTATTAGTCAGATATATTCTTGTGTGGTGAATAGGGCGTGTTGAGTTCAGTTCTCTGAGCAAGGAGTAGGTCTTGTCTATTACATATTGGGTTTATGGAACGGTATCTGAGCTAATTTGATACCCTTGTTTTATGTATCACCCCACCTCACCTTTCCCGTTAAGCAGCCATAGTGTGTTTTCTGCATGTGTGACTCTGTTCTGTTTTGTAATTCAGTTCAAGTGTAACGGTTTTTACATTCCCTCTATCAGTGATACCTTATGAGAAGTGTCCTTTTCTGTGTGACTTATTTCACTTAGAATCGTCGTACCTAAATCCACTCATCATGCTGCTACTAACCTTACGACATTGATTTCATGGCTGAGTGATATTCCATTGTACATAAGGACCACAACTTCTTTATCCATTTTTCTCTTTCCTGGGATATTGAAGGTGGAATGAAGTGGAGGTCCTGGTCAACAGAGCAGCCCTAAACTTTGGGGTGCTTGTGTCTTGCTGATTTTTAATTTTCCCAATTTATACCCCCATGAGTGGAAGTGTCCTATGCTCTCTAAGCTGTGTTTTTCAGATGTTTCAGGACTCACCGGACACTTCTCCAGAGTCGCTCTTGGCAATTTACATCCCACCCATCAGTGTAGCAAGGCTCCCATTTCTGCATGGCCTGTCCTGCATTTCTGGTTTTGACACTTTTTTCAGCATGGCCCTTTTGACCGATGGGAAGCGAGACTTCTTTGTAGCGCTGATTTGCCTTTCCAGGTTGCTTGGTTGGCCAAAAAGGGCGTATGCGTTTTTTCCTGAATATATTCAGGAAAAAACGCATACGCCCTTTTTGGCCAAGGGCATCATTGTCAACGTTTTGCCGCTTTTCATGTGCTCTAAAGGCGATTCGTATCTACCTCCTGAAATCTGTTTCCTGCAATTCTGCCTTGATTTCAAATCCTCTTCTTTGCCTTCCCTCAATATATTTGTGGACGAGAGTTATCATTTATAACTCTGCAGGTTTGTGAATTGCAGTGCCCTGAACCTCCATTTTACAACTCGTTTTTATGGGAGCTGGCCGCAAAACCGCAGAATGGCTTCAGGCCCTGTTCTGGTTCCGGGGGGCAGGCTGAGCCTGTGGTTAATTCTTCTTTCTGATGGGAAAATAGAGTGACCTGTGCCTGTCCCAACACCAAGAGCTAGTCTCTCGTTGGTTCCACGTCTTGCCGTTTATCCTTAGGACAAATTCCAATCTGTACGGAACAGGAGGTTAAAGGTGCTGATGCTCCAAGTAGGGAGCTTGCTAGTAAAGCGGCTGGAATGGCGAACCCGGGCACAAGGAGATGAGAAATGAGGTGCGTTTTAGAAACCTTTCCCCATCACACGGTGTACCATCTTCTGGATTTCTCATGCATGTTTTTGATGTAGGAAGATGCCCTTGAACCTGGAGATTTGGGACCCATGCGATGGGTACCACGCAGTATTACTTTAAAGGGTCTGCGTTTGCTCACCCAACCTCACCAAACCTCTCAGCCCCAAGAGTGTCCACCCTTATGTCTCATCCAGCTGTGGGTCTAGATATGGTCAATCCAGGTTGCATCACAGCCCCTGAACGCATTGTGTAAGAATTACTCTCTCTTTCACTGTCTTTGTTTCATGGGTGTTTCAAAGTAATTTATTTTTATAATGGGGTTTAGCTGCTTTTCACTGCTGTGTTTATGCCGCTTTACACCCACTTGACACACTAACAGAGAGATATCAATACATAGGTTTTACGATTATTACTAGTCAGATATATTCTTGTGTGGTGAATAGGGCGTGTTGAGTCCAGTTCTCTGAGCAAGGAGTAGGTCTTGTCTATTACATATTGGGTTTATGGAACGGTATCTGAGCTAATTTGATACCCTTGTTTTATGTATCACCCCACCTCACCTTTCCCGTTAAGCAGCCATAGTGTGTTTTCTGCATGTGTGACTCTGTTCTGTTTTGTAATTCAGTTCAAGTGTAACGGTTTTTACATTCCCTCTATCAGTGATACCTTATGAGAAGTGTCCATTTCTGTGTGACTTATTTCACTTAGAATCGTCGTACCTAAATCCACTCATCATGCTGCTTCTAACCTTACGACATTGATTTCATGGCTGTGTGATATTCCATTGTACATAAGGACCACAACTTCTTTATCCATTTTTCTCTTTCCTGGGATATTTAAGGTGGAATGAAGTGGAGGTCCTGGTCAACAGAGCAGCCCTAAACTTTGGGGTGCTTGTGTCTTGCTGATTTTTAATTTTCCCAATTTATACCCCCATGAGTGGAAGTGTCCTATGCTCTCTAAGCTGTGTTTTTCAGATGTTTCAGGACTCACCGGACACTTCTCCAGAGTCGCTCTTGGCAATTTACATCCCACCCATCAGTGTAGCAAGGCTCCCATTTCTGCATGGCCTGTCCTGCATTTCTGGTTTTGACACTTTTTTCAGCATGGCCCTTTTGACCGATGGGAAGCGAGACTTCTTTGTAGCGCTGATTTGCCTTTCCAGGTTGCTTGGTTGGCCAAAAAGGGCGTATGCGTTTTTTCCTGAATATATTCAGGAAAAAACGCATACGCCCTTTTTGGCCAAGGGCATCATTGTCAACGTTTTGCCGCTTTTCATGTGCTCTAAAGGCGATTCGTATCTACCTCCTGAAATCTGTTTCCTGCAATTCTGCCTTGATTTCAAATCCTCTTCTTTGCCTTCCCTCAATATATTTGTGGACGAGAGTTATCATTTATAACTCTGCAGGTTTGTGAATTGCAGTGCCCTGAACCTCCATTTTACAACTCGTTTTTATGGGAGCTGGCCGCAAAATCGCAGAATGGCTTCAGGCCCTGTTCTGGTTCGGGGGGCAGGCTGAGCCTGTGGTTAATTCTTCTTTCTGATGGGAAAATAGAGTGACCTGGGCCTGTCCCAACACCAAGAGCTAGTCTCTCGTTGGTTCCACGTCTTCCCGTTTATCCTCAGGACAAATTGCAACCTGTACGGAACAGGAGGTTAAAGGTGCTGATGCTCCAAGTAGGGAGCTTGCTAGTAAAGCAGCTGGAATTGCGAACCCGGGCACAAGGAGATGAGAAATGAGGTGCGTTTTAGAAACCTTTCCCCATCACACGGTGTACCATCTTCTGGGTTTCTCATGCATGTTTTTGATGTAGGAAGATGCCCTTGAACCTGGAGATTTGGGACCCATGCGATGGGTACCACGCAGTATTACTTTAAAGGGTCTGCGTTTGCTCACCCAACCTCACCAAACCTCTCAGCCCCAAGAGTGTCCACCCTTATGTCTCATCCAGCTGTGCGTCTGGATATGGTCAATCCAGGTTGCATCACAGCCCCTGAACGCATTGTGTAAGAATTACTCTCTCTTTCACTGTCTTTGTTTCATGGGTGTTTCAAAGTAATTTATTTTTATAATGGGGTTTAGCTGCTTTTCACTGCTGTGTTTATGCCGCTTTACACCCACTTGACACACTAACAGAGAGATATCAATTCATAGGTTTTACGATTATTATTAGTCAGATATATTCTTGTGCGGTGAATAGGGCGTGTTGAGTCCAGTTCTCTGAGCAAGGAGTAGGTCTTGTCTATTACATATTGGGTTTATGGAACGGTATCTGAGCTAATTTGATACCCTTGTTTTATGTATCACCCCACCTCACCTTTCCCGTTAAGCAGCCATAGTGTGTTTTCTGCATGTGTGACTCTGTTCTGTTTTGTAATTCAGTTCAAGTGTAACGGTTTTTACATTCCCTCTATCAGTGATACCTTATGAGAAGTGTCCTTTTCTGTGTGACTTATTTCACTTAGAATCGTCGTACCTAAATCCACTCATCATGCTGCTACTAACCTTACGACATTGATTTCATGGCTGAGTGATATTCCATTGTACATAAGGACCACAACTTCTTTATCCATTTTTCTCTTTCCTGGGATATTGAAGGTGGAATGAAGTGGAGGTCCTGGTCAACAGAGCAGCCCTAAACTTTGGGGTGCTTGTGTCTTGCTGATTTTTAATTTTCCCAATTTATACCCCCATGAGTGGAAGTGCCCTATGCTCTCTAAGCTGTGTTTTTCAGATGTTTCAGGACTCACCGGACACTTCTCCAGAGTGGCTCTTGGCAATTTACATCCCGCCCATCAGTGTAGCAAGGCTCCCATTTCTCCATGGCCTGTCCTGCATTTCTGGTTTTGACACTTTTTTCAGCATGGCCCTTTTGACCGATGGGAAGCGAGACTTCTCTGTAGCGCTGATTTGCCTTTCCAGGTTGCTTGGTTGGCCAAAAAGGGCGTATGCGTTTTTTCCTGAATATATTCAGGAAAAAACGCATACGCCCTTTTTGGCCAAGGGCATCATTGTCAACGTTTTGCCGCTTTTCATGTGCTTTAAAGGCGATTCGTATCTACCTCCTGAAATCTGTTTCCTGCAATTCTGCCTTGATTTCAAATCCTCTTCTTTGCCTTCCCTCAATATATTTGTGGACGAGAGTTATCATTTATAACTCTGCAGGTTTGTGAATTGCAGTGCCCTGAACCTCCATTTTACAACTCGTTTTTATGGGAGCTGGCCGCAAAATCGCAGAATGGCTTCAGGCCCTGTTCTGGTTCCGGGGGGCAGGCTGAGCCTGTGGTTAATTCTTCTTTCTGATGGGAAAATAGAGTGACCTGTGCCTGTCCCAACACCAAGAGCTAGTCTCTCGTTGGTTCCACGTCTTCCCGTTTATCCTCAGGACAAATTGCAACCTGTATGGAACAGGAGGTTAAAGGTGCTGATGCTCCAAGTAGGGAGCTTGCTAGTAAAGCAGCTGGAATGGCGAACCCGGGCACAAGGAGATGAGAAATGAGGTGCGTTTTAGAAACCTTTCCCCATCACACGGTGTACCATCTTCTGGGTTTCTCATGCATGTTTTTGATGTAGGAAGATGCCCTTGAACCTGGAGATTTGGGACCCATGCGATGGGTACCACGCAGTATTACTTTAAAGGGTCTGCGTTTGCTCACCCAACCTCACCAAACCTCTCAGCCCCAAGAGTGTCCACCCTTATGTCTCATCCAGCTGTGGGTCTAGATATGGTCAATCCAGGTTGCATCACAGCCCCTGAACGCATTGTGTAAGAATTTCTCTCTCTTTCACTGTCTTTGTTTCATGGGTGTTTCAAAGTAATTTATTTTTATAATGGGGTTTAGCTGCTTTTCACTGCTGTGTTTATGCCGCTTTACACCCACTTGACACACTAACAGAGAGATATCAATTCATAGGTTTTACGATTATTATTAGTCAGATATATTCTTGTGCGGTGAATAGGGCGTGTTGAGTCCAGTTCTCTGAGCAAGGAGTAGGTCTTGTCTATTACATATTGGGTTTATGGAACGGTATCTGAGCTAATTTGATACCCTTGTTTTATGTATCACCCCACCTCGCCTTTCCCGTTAAGCAGCCATAGTGTGTTTTCTGCATGTGTGACTCTGTTCTGTTTTGTAATTCAGTTCAAGTGTAACGGTTTTTACATTCCCTCTATCAGTGATACCTTATGAGAAGTGTCCTTTTCTGTGTGACTTATTTCACTTAGAATCGTCGTACCTAAATCCACTCATCATGCTGCTACTAACCTTACGACATTGATTTCATGGCTGAGTGATATTCCATTGTACATAAGGACCACAACTTCTTTATCCATTTTTCTCTTTCCTGGGATATTGAAGGTGGAATGAAGTGGAGGTCCTGGTCAACAGAGCAGCCCTAAACTTTGGGGTGCTTGTGTCTTGCTGATTTTTAATTTTCCCAATTTATACCCCCATGAGTGGAAGTGCCCTATGCTCTCTAAGCTGTGTTTTTCAGATGTTTCAGGACTCACCGGACACTTCTCCAGAGTGGCTCTTGGCAATTTACATCCCGCCCATCAGTGTAGCAAGGCTCCCATTTCTCCATGGCCTGTCCTGCATTTCTGGTTTTGACACTTTTTTCAGCATGGCCCTTTTGACCGATGGGAAGCGAGACTTCTTTGTAGCGCTGATTTGCCTTTCCAGGTTGCTTGGTTGGCCAAAAAGGGCGTATGCGTTTTTTCCTGAATATATTCAGGAAAAAACGCATACGCCCTTTTTGGCCAAGGGCATCATTGTCAACGTTTTGCCGCTTTTCATGTGCTTTAAAGGCGATTCGTATCTACCTCCTGAAATCTGTTTCCTGCAATTCTGCCTTGATTTCAAATCCTCTTCTTTGCCTTCCCTCAATATATTTGTGGACGAGAGTTATCATTTATAACTCTGCAGGTTTGTGAATTGCAGTGCCCTGAACCTCCATTTTACAACTCGTTTTTATGGGAGCTGGCCGCAAAATCGCAGAATGGCTTCAGGCCCTGTTCTGGTTCCGGGGGGCAGGCTGAGCCTGTGGTTAATTCTTCTTTCTGATGGGAAAATAGAGTGACCTGTGCCTGTCCCAACACCAAGAGCTAGTCTCTCGTTGGTTCCTCGTCTTGCCGTTTATCCTTAGGACAAATTGCAATCTGTACGGAACAGGAGGTTAAAGGTGCTGATGCTCCAAGTAGGGAGCTTGCTAGTAAAGCGGCTGGAATGGCGAACCCGGGCACAAGGAGATGAGAAATGAGGTGCGTTTTAGAAACCTTTCCCCATCACACGGTGTACCATCTTCTGGGTTTCTCATGCATGTTTTTGATGTAGGAAGATGCCCTTGAACCTGGAGATTTGGGACCCATGCGATGGGTACCACGCAGTATTACTTTAAAGGGTCTGCGTTTGCTCACCCAACCTCACCAAACCTCTCAGCCCCAAGAGTGTCCACCCTTATGTCTCATCCAGCTGTGGGTCTAGATATGGTCAATCCAGGTTGCATCACAGCCCCTGAACGCATTGTGTAAGAATTACTCTCTTTCACTGTCTTTGTTTCATGGGTGTTTCAAAGTAATTTATTTTTATAATGGGGTTTAGCTGCTTTTCACTGCTGTGTTTATGCCGCTTTACACCCACTTGACACACTAACAGAGAGATATCAATACATAGGTTTTACGATTATTATTAGTCAGATATATTCTTGTGTGGTGAATAGGGCGTGTTGAGTCCAGTTCTCTGAGCAAGGAGTAGGTCTTGTCTATTACATATTGGGTTTATGGAACGGTATCTGAGCTAATTTGATACCCTTGTTTTATGTATCACCCCACCTCACCTTTCCCGTTAAGCAGCCATAGTGTGTTTTCTGCATGTGTGACTCTGTTCTGTTTTGTAATTCAGTTCAAGTGTAACGGTTTTTACATTCCCTCTATCAGTGATACCTTATGAGAAGTGTCCTTTTCTGTGTGACTTATTTCACTTAGAATCGTCGTACCTAAATCCACTCATCATGCTGCTACTAACCTTACGACATTGATTTCATGGCTGAGTGATATTCCATTGTACATAAGGACCACAACTTCTTTATCCATTTTTCTCTTTCCTGGGATATTTAAGGTGGAATGAAGTGGAGGTCCTGGTCAACAGAGCAGCCCTAAACTTTGGGGTGCTTGTGTTTTGCTGATTTTTAATTTTCCTAATTTATACCCCCATGAGTGGAAGTGCCCTATGCTCTCTGAGCTGTGTTTTTCAGATGTTTCAGGACTCACCGGACACTTCTCCAGAGTGGCTCTTGGCAATTTACATCCCGCCCATCAGTGTAGCAAGGCTCCCATTTCTCCATGGCCTGTCCTGCATTTCTGGTTTTGACACTTTTTTCAGCATGGCCCTTTTGACCGATGGGAAGCGAGACTTCTTTGTAGCGCTGATTTGCCTTTCCAGGTTGCTTGGTTGGCCAAAAAGGGCGTATGCGTTTTTTCCTGAATATATTCAGGAAAAAACGCATACGCCCTTTTTGGCCAAGGGCATCATTGTCAACGTTTTGCTGCTTTTCATGTGCTTTAAAGGCGATTCGAATCTACCTCCTGAAATCTGTTTCCTGCAATTCTGCCTTGATTTCAAATCCTCTTCTTTGCCTTCCCTCAATATATTTGTGGACGAGAGTTATCATTTATTACTCTGCAGGTTTGTGAATTGCAGTGCCCTGAACGTCCATTTTACAACTCGCTTTTTTGGGAGCTGGCCGCGAAACCTCTGGATGGCTTCAGGACCTGTTCTGGTTCCGGGGGCCAGGCTGAGCCTGTGGTTAATTCTTCTTTCTGATGGGAAAATAGAGTGACCTGTGCCTGTCCCAACACCAAGAGCTAGTCTCTCGTTGGTTCCACGTCTTCCCGTTTATCCTCAGGACAAATTGCAACCTGTATGGAACAGGAGGTTAAAGGTGCTGATGCTCCAAGTAGGGAGCTTGCTAGTAAAGCGGCTGGAATGGCGAACCCGGGCACAAGGAGATGAGAAATGAGGTGCGTTTTAGAAACCTTTCCCCATCACACGGTGTACCATCTTCTGGGTTTCTCATGCATGTTTTTGATGTAGGAAGATGCCCTTGAACCTGGAGATTTGGGACCCATGCGATGGGTACCACGCAGTATTACTTTAAAGGGTCTGCGTTTGCTCACCCAACCTCACCAAACCTCTCAGCCCCAAGAGTGTCCACCCTTATGTCTCATCCAGCTGTGGGTCTAGATATGGTCAATCCAGGTTGCATCACAGCCCCTGAACGCATTGTGTAAGAATTACTCTCTTTCACTGTCTTTGTTTCATGGGTGTTTCAAAGTAATTTATTTTTATAATGGGGTTTAGCTGCTTTTCACTGCTGTGTTTATGCCGCTTTACACCCACTTGACACACTAACAGAGAGATATCAATACATAGGTTTTACGATTATTATTAGTCAGATATATTCTTGTGTGGTGAATAGGGCGTGTTGAGTCCAGTTCTCTGAGCAAGGAGTAGGTCTTGTCTATTACATATTGGGTTTATGGAACGGTATCTGAGCTAATTTGATACCCTTGTTTTATGTATCACCCCACCTCACCTTTCCCGTTAAGCAGCCATAGTGTGTTTTCTGCATGTGTGACTCTGTTCTGTTTTGTAATTCAGTTCAAGTGTAACGGTTTTTACATTCCCTCTATCAGTGATACCTTATGAGAAGTGTCCTTTTCTGTGTGACTTATTTCACTTAGAATCGTCGTACCTAAATCCACTCATCATGCTGCTACTAACCTTACGACATTGATTTCATGGCTGAGTGATATTCCATTGTACATAAGGACCACAACTTCTTTATCCATTTTTCTCTTTCCTGGGATATTTAAGGTGGAATGAAGTGGAGGTCCTGGTCAACAGAGCAGCCCTAAACTTTGGGGTGCTTGTGTTTTGCTGATTTTTAATTTTCCTAATTTATACCCCCATGAGTGGAAGTGCCCTATGCTCTCTGAGCTGTGTTTTTCAGATGTTTCAGGACTCACCGGACACTTCTCCAGAGTGGCTCTTGGCAATTTACATCCCGCCCATCAGTGTAGCAAGGCTCCCATTTCTCCATGGCCTGTCCTGCATTTCTGGTTTTGACACTTTTTTCAGCATGGCCCTTTTGACCGATGGGAAGCGAGACTTCTTTGTAGCGCTGATTTGCCTTTCCAGGTTGCTTGGTTGGCCAAAAAGGGCGTATGCGTTTTTTCCTGAATATATTCAGGAAAAAACGCATACGCCCTTTTTGGCCAAGGGCATCATTGTCAACGTTTTGCTGCTTTTCATGTGCTTTAAAGGCGATTCGAATCTACCTCCTGAAATCTGTTTCCTGCAATTCTGCCTTGATTTCAAATCCTCTTCTTTGCCTTCCCTCAATATATTTGTGGACGAGAGTTATCATTTATTACTCTGCAGGTTTGTGAATTGCAGTGCCCTGAACGTCCATTTTACAACTCGCTTTTTTGGGAGCTGGCCGCGAAACCTCTGGATGGCTTCAGGCCCTGTTCTGGTTCCGGGGGCCAGGCTGAGCCTGTGGTTAATTCTTCTTTCTGATGGGAAAATAGAGTGACCTGTGCCTGTCCCAACACCAAGAGCTAGTCTCTCGTTGGTTCCACGTCTTCCCGTTTATCCTCAGGACAAATTGCAACCTGTATGGAACAGGAGGTTAAAGGTGCTGATGCTCCAAGTAGGGAGCTTGCTAGTAAAGCGGCTGGAATGGCGAACCCGGGCACAAGGAGATGAGAAATGAGGTGCGTTTTAGAAACCTTTCCCCATCACACGGTGTACCATCTTCTGGGTTTCTCATGCATGTTTTTGATGTAGGAAGATGCCCTTGAACCTGGAGATTTGGGACCCATGCGATGGGTACCACGCAGTATTACTTTAAAGGGTCTGCGTTTGCTCACCCAACCTCACCAAACCTCTCAGCCCCAAGAGTGTCCACCCTTATGTCTCATCCAGCTGTGGGTCTAGATATGGTCAATCCAGGTTGCATCACAGCCCCTGAACGCATTGTGTAAGAATTTCTCTCTCTTTCACTGTCTTTGTTTCATGGGTGTTTCAAAGTAATTTATTTTTATAATGGGGTTTAGCTGCTTTTCACTGCTGTGTTTATGCCGCTTTACACCCACTTGACACACTAACAGAGAGATATCAATACATAGTTTTTACGATTATTATTAGTCAGATATATTCTTGTGTGGTGAATAGGGCGTGTTGAGTCCAGTTCTCTGAGCAAGGAGTAGGTCTTGTCTATTACATATTGGGTTTATGGAACGGTATCTGAGCTAATTTGATACCCTTGTTTTATGTATCACCCCACCTCACCTTTCCCGTTAAGCAGCCATAGTGTGTTTTCTGCATGTGTGACTCTGTTCTGTTTTGTAATTCAGTTCAAGTGTAACGGTTTTTACATTCCCTCTATCAGTGATACCTTATGAGAAGTGTCCTTTTCTGTGTGACTTATTTCACTTAGAATCGTCGTACCTAAATCCACTCATCATGCTGCTACTAACCTTACGACATTGATTTCATGGCTGAGTGATATTCCATTGTACATAAGGACCACAACTTCTTTATCCATTTTTCTCTTTCCTGGGATATTGAAGGTGGAATGAAGTGGAGGTCCTGGTCAACAGAGCAGCCCTAAACTTTGGGGTGCTTGTGTCTTGCTGATTTTTAATTTTCCCAATTTATACCCCCATGAGTGGAAGTGCCCTATGCTCTCTAAGCTGTGTTTTTCAGATGTTTCAGGACTCACCGGACACTTCTCCAGAGTGGCTCTTGGCCATTTACATCCCGCCCATCAGTGTAGCAAGGCTCCCATTTCTCCATGGCCTGTCCTGCATTTCTGGTTTTGACACTTTTTTCAGCATGGCCCTTTTGACCGATGGGAAGCGAGACTTCTTTGTAGCGCTGATTTGCCTTTCCAGGTTGCTTGGTTGGCCAAAAAGGGCGTATGCGTTTTTTCCTGAATATATTCAGGAAAAAACGCATACGCCCTTTTTGGCCAAGGGCATCATTGTCAACGTTTTGCCGCTTTTCATGTGCTTTAAAGGCGATTCGTATCTACCTCCTGAAATCTGTTTCCTGCAATTCTGCCTTGATTTCAAATCCTCTTCTTTGCCTTCGCTCAATATATTTGTGGACGAGAGTTATCATTTATAACTCTGCAGGTTTGTGAATTGCAATGCCCTGAACCTCCATTTTACAACTCGTTTTTATGGGAGCTGGCCGCAAAATCGCAGAATGGCTTCAGGCCCTGTTCTGGTTCCGGGGGGCAGGCTGAGCCTGTGGTTAATTCTTCTTTCTGATGGGAAAATAGAGTGACCTGTGCCTGTCCCAACACCAAGAGCTAGTCTCTCGTTGGTTCCACGTCTTCCCGTTTATCCTCAGGACAAATTGCAACCTGTATGGAACAGGAGGTTAAAGGTGCTGATGCTCCAAGTAGGGAGCTTGCTAGTAAAGTGGCTGGAATGGCGAACCCGGGCACAAGGAGATGAGAAATGAGGTGCGTTTTAGAAACCTTTCCCCATCACACGGTGTACCATCTTCTGGGTTTCTCATGCATGTTTTTGATGTAGGAAGATGCCCTTGAACCTGGAGATTTGGGACCCATGCGATGGGTACCACGCAGTATTACTTTAAAGGGTCTGCGTTTGCTCACCCAACCTCACCAAACCTCTCAGCCCCAAGAGTGTCCACCCTTATGTCTCATCCAGCTGTGGGTCTAGATATGGTCAATCCAGGTTGCATCACAGCCCCTGAACGCATTGTGTAAGAATTTCTCTCTCTTTCACTGTCTTTGTTTCATGGGTGTTTCAAAGTAATTTATTTTTATAATGGGGTTTAGCTGCTTTTCACTGCTGTGTTTATGCCGCTTTACACCCACTTGACACACTAACAGAGAGATATCAATACATAGGTTTTTCGATTATTATTAGTCAGATATATTCTTGTGTGGTGAATAGGGCGTGTTGAGTCCAGTTCTCTGAGCAAGGAGTAGGTCTTGTCTATTACATATTGGGTTTATGGAATGGTATCTGAGCTAATTTGATACCCTTGTTTTATGTATCACCCCACCTCACCTTTCCCGTTAAGCAGCCATAGTGTGTTTTCTGCATGTGTGACTCTGTTCTGTTTTGTAATTCAGTTCAAGTGTAACGGTTTTTACATTCCCTCTATCAGTGATACCTTATGAGAAGTGTCCTTTTCTGTGTGACTTATTTCACTTAGAATCGTCGTACCTAAATCCACTCATCATGCTGCTACTAACCTTACGACATTGATTTCATGGCTGTGTGATATTCCATTGTACATAAGGACCACAACTTCTTTATCCATTTTTCTCTTTCCTGGGATATTTAAGGTGGAATGAAGTGGAGGTCCTGGTCAACAGAGCAGCCCTAAACTTTGGGGTGCTTGTGTCTTGCTGATTTTTAATTTTCCCAATTTATACCCCCATGAGTGGAAGTGTCCTATGCTCTCTAAGCTGTGTTTTTCAGATGTTTCAGGACTCACCGGACACTTCTCCAGAGTCGCTCTTGGCAATTTACATCCCACCCATCAGTGTAGCAAGGCTCCCATTTCTGCATGGCCTGTCCTGCATTTCTGGTTTTGACACTTTTTTCAGCATGGCCCTTTTGACCGATGGGAAGCGAGACTTCTTTGTAGCGCTGATTTGCCTTTCCAGGTTGCTTGGTTGGCCAAAAAGGGCGTATGCGTTTTTTCCTGAATATATTCAGGAAAAAACGCATACGCCCTTTTTGGCCAAGGGCATCATTGTCAACGTTTTGCCGCTTTTCATGTGCTCTAAAGGCGATTCGTATCTACCTCCTGAAATCTGTTTCCTGCAATTCTGCCTTGATTTCAAATCCTCTTCTTTGCCTTCCCTCAATATATTTGTGGACGAGAGTTATCATTTATAACTCTGCAGGTTTGTGAATTGCAGTGCCCTGAACCTCCATTTTACAACTCGTTTTTATGGGAGCTGGCCGCAAAATCGCAGAATGGCTTCAGGCCCTGTTCTGGTTCCGGGGGGCAGGCTGAGCCTGTGGTTAATTCTTCTTTCTGATGGGAAAATAGAGTGACCTGTGCCTGTCCCAACACCAAGAGCTAGTCTCTCGTTGGTTCCACGTCTTCCCGTTTATCCTCAGGACAAATTGCAACCTGTACGGAACAGGAGGTTAAAGGTGCTGATGCTCCAAGTAGGGAGCTTGCTAGTAAAGCAGCTGGAATGGCGAACCCGGGCACAAGGAGATGAGAAATGAGGTGCGTTTTAGAAACCTTTCCCCATCACACGGTGTACCATCTTCTGGGTTTCTCATGCATGTTTTTGATGTAGGAAGATGCCCTTGAACCTGGAGATTTGGGACCCATGCGATGGGTACCACGCAGTATTACTTTAAAGGGTCTGCGTTTGCTCACCCAACCTCACCAAACCTCTCAGCCCCAAGAGTGTCCACCCTTATGTCTCATCCAGCTGTGGGTCTAGATATGGTCAATCCAGGTTGCATCACAGCCCCTGAACGCATTGTGTAAGAATTTCTCTCTCTTTCACTGTCTTTGTTTCATGGGTGTTTCAAAGTAATTTATTTTTATAATGGGGTTTAGCTGCTTTTCACTGCTGTGTTTATGCCGCTTTACACCCACTTGACACACTAACAGAGAGATATCAATACATAGGTTTTACGATTATTATTAGTCAGATATATTCTTGTGTGGTGAATAGGGCGTGTTGAGTCCAGTTCTCTGAGCAAGGAGTAGGTCTTGTCTATTACATATTGGGTTTATGGAACGATATCTGAGCTAATTTGATACCCTTGTTTTATGTATCACCCCACCTCACCTTTCCCGTTAAGCAGCCATAGTGTGTTTTCTGCATGTGTGACTCTGTTCTGTTTTGTAATTCAGTTCAAGTGTAACGGTTTTTACATTCCCTCTATCAGTGATACCTTATGAGAAGTGTCCTTTTCTGTGTGACTTATTTCACTTAGAATCGTCGTACCTAAATCCACTCATCATGCTGCTACTAACCTTACGACATTGATTTCATGGCTGTGTGATATTCCATTGTACATAAGGACCACAACTTCTTTATCCATTTTTCTCTTTCCTGGGATATTGAAGGTGGAATGAAGTGGAGGTCCTGGTCAACAGAGCAGCCCTAAACTTTGGGGTGCTTGTGTCTTGCTGATTTTTAATTTTCCCAATTTATACCCCCATGAGTGGAAGTGTCCTATGCTCTCTAAGCTGTGTTTTTCAGATGTTTCAGGACTCACCGGACACTTCTCCAGAGTCGCTCTTGGCAATTTACATCCCACCCATCAGTGTAGCAAGGCTCCCATTTCTGCATGGCCTGTCCTGCATTTCTGGTTTTGACACTTTTTTCAGCATGGCCCTTTTGACCGATGGGAAGCGAGACTTCTTTGTAGCGCTGATTTGCCTTTCCAGGTTGCTTGGTTGGCCAAAAAGGGCGTATGCGTTTTTTCCTGAATATATTCAGGAAAAAACGCATACGCCCTTTTTGGCCAAGGGCATCATTGTCAACGTTTTGCCGCTTTTCATGTGCTCTAAAGGCGATTCGTATCTACCTCCTGAAATCTGTTTCCTGCAATTCTGCCTTGATTTCAAATCCTCTTCTTTGCCTTCCCTCAATATATTTGTGGACGAGAGTTATCATTTATAACTCTGCAGGTTTGTGAATTGCAGTGCCCTGAACCTCCATTTTACAACTCGTTTTTATGGGAGCTGGCCGCAAAACCGCAGAATGGCTTCAGGCCCTGTTCTGGTTCCGGGGGGCAGGCTGAGCCTGTGGTTAATTCTTCTTTCTGATGGGAAAATAGAGTGACCTGTGCCTGTCCCAACACCAAGAGCTAGTCTCTCGTTGGTTCCTCGTCTTGCCGTTTATCCTTAGGACAAATTGCAATCTGTACGGAACAGGAGGTTAAAGGTGCTGATGCTCCAAGTAGGGAGCTTGCTAGTAAAGCGGCTGGAATGGCGAACCCGGGCACAAGGAGATGAGAAATGAGGTGCGTTTTAGAAACCTTTCCCCATCACACGGTGTACCATCTTCTGGATTTCTCATGCATGTTTTTGATGTAGGAAGATGCCCTTGAACCTGGAGATTTGGGACCCATGCGATGGGTACCACGCAGTATTACTTTAAAGGGTCTGCGTTTGCTCACCCAACCTCACCAAACCTCTCAGCCCCAAGAGTGTCCACCCTTATGTCTCATCCAGCTGTGGGTCTAGATATGGTCAATCCAGGTTGCATCACAGCCCCTGAACGCATTGTGTAAGAATTACTCTCTTTCACTGTCTTTGTTTCATGGGTGTTTCAAAGTAATTTATTTTTATAATGGGGTTTAGCTGCTTTTCACTGCTGTGTTTATGCCGCTTTACACCCACTTGACACACTAACAGAGAGATATCAATACATAGGTTTTACGATTATTATTAGTCAGATATATTCTTGTGTGGTGAATAGGGCGTGTTGAGTCCAGTTCTCTGAGCAAGGAGTAGGTCTTGTCTATTACATATTGGGTTTATGGAACGGTATCTGAGCTAATTTGATACCCTTGTTTTATGTATCACCCCACCTCACCTTTCCCGTTAAGCAGCCATAGTGTGTTTTCTGCATGTGTGACTCTGTTCTGTTTTGTAATTCAGTTCAAGTGTAACGGTTTTTACATTCCCTCTATCAGTGATACCTTATGAGAAGTGTCCTTTTCTGTGTGACTTATTTCACTTAGAATCGTCGTACCTAAATCCACTCATCATGCTGCTACTAACCTTACGACATTGATTTCATGGCTGAGTGATATTCCATTGTACATAAGGACCACAACTTCTTTATCCATTTTTCTCTTTCCTGGGATATTTAAGGTGGAATGAAGTGGAGGTCCTGGTCAACAGAGCAGCCCTAAACTTTGGGGTGCTTGTGTTTTGCTGATTTTTAATTTTCCTAATTTATACCCCCATGAGTGGAAGTGCCCTATGCTCTCTGAGCTGTGTTTTTCAGATGTTTCAGGACTCACCGGACACTTCTCCAGAGTGGCTCTTGGCAATTTACATCCCGCCCATCAGTGTAGCAAGGCTCCCATTTCTCCATGGCCTGTCCTGCATTTCTGGTTTTGACACTTTTTTCAGCATGGCCCTTTTGACCGATGGGAAGCGAGACTTCTTTGTAGCGCTGATTTGCCTTTCCAGGTTGCTTGGTTGGCCAAAAAGGGCGTATGCGTTTTTTCCTGAATATATTCAGGAAAAAACGCATACGCCCTTTTTGGCCAAGGGCATCATTGTCAACGTTTTGCTGCTTTTCATGTGCTTTAAAGGCGATTCGAATCTACCTCCTGAAATCTGTTTCCTGCAATTCTGCCTTGATTTCAAATCCTCTTCTTTGCCTTCCCTCAATATATTTGTGGACGAGAGTTATCATTTATTACTCTGCAGGTTTGTGAATTGCAGTGCCCTGAACGTCCATTTTACAACTCGCTTTTTTGGGAGCTGGCCGCGAAACCTCTGGATGGCTTCAGGCCCTGTTCTGGTTCCGGGGGCCAGGCTGAGCCTGTGGTTAATTCTTCTTTCTGATGGGAAAATAGAGTGACCTGTGCCTGTCCCAACACCAAGAGCTAGTCTCTCGTTGGTTCCACGTCTTCCCGTTTATCCTCAGGACAAATTGCAACCTGTATGGAACAGGAGGTTAAAGGTGCTGATGCTCCAAGTAGGGAGCTTGCTAGTAAAGCGGCTGGAATGGCGAACCCGGGCACAAGGAGATGAGAAATGAGGTGCGTTTTAGAAACCTTTCCCCATCACACGGTGTACCATCTTCTGGGTTTCTCATGCATGTTTTTGATGTAGGAAGATGCCCTTGAACCTGGAGATTTGGGACCCATGCGATGGGTACCACGCAGTATTACTTTAAAGGGTCTGCGTTTGCTCACCCAACCTCACCAAACCTCTCAGCCCCAAGAGTGTCCACCCTTATGTCTCATCCAGCTGTGGGTCTAGATATGGTCAATCCAGGTTGCATCACAGCCCCTGAACGCATTGTGTAAGAATTTCTCTCTCTTTCACTGTCTTTGTTTCATGGGTGTTTCAAAGTAATTTATTTTTATAATGGGGTTTAGCTGCTTTTCACTGCTGTGTTTATGCCGCTTTACACCCACTTGACACACTAACAGAGAGATATCAATACATAGTTTTTACGATTATTATTAGTCAGATATATTCTTGTGTGGTGAATAGGGCGTGTTGAGTCCAGTTCTCTGAGCAAGGAGTAGGTCTTGTCTATTACATATTGGGTTTATGGAACGGTATCTGAGCTAATTTGATACCCTTGTTTTATGTATCACCCCACCTCGCCTTTCCCGTTAAGCAGCCATAGTGTGTTTTCTGCATGTGTGACTCTGTTCTGTTTTGTAATTCAGTTCAAGTGTAACGGTTTTTACATTCCCTCTATCAGTGATACCTTATGAGAAGTGTCCTTTTCTGTGTGACTTATTTCACTTAGAATCGTCGTACCTAAATCCACTCATCATGCTGCTACTAACCTTACGACATTGATTTCATGGCTGAGTGATATTCCATTGTACATAAGGACCACAACTTCTTTATCCATTTTTCTCTTTCCTGGGATATTGAAGGTGGAATGAAGTGGAGGTCCTGGTCAACAGAGCAGCCCTAAACTTTGGGGTGCTTGTGTTTTGCTGATTTTTAATTTTCCTAATTTATACCCCCATGAGTGGAAGTGCCCTATGCTCTCTGAGCTGTGTTTTTCAGATGTTTCAGGACTCACCGGACACTTCTCCAGAGTGGCTCTTGGCAATTTACATCCCGCCCATCAGTGTAGCAAGGCTCCCATTTCTCCATGGCCTGTCCTGCATTTCTGGTTTTGACACTTTTTTCAGCATGGCCCTTTTGACCGATGGGAAGCGAGACTTCTTTGTAGCGCTGATTTGCCTTTCCAGGTTGCTTGGTTGGCCAAAAAGGGCGTATGCGTTTTTTCCTGAATATATTCAGGAAAAAACGCATACGCCCTTTTTGGCCAAGGGCATCATTGTCAACGTTTTGCTGCTTTTCATGTGCTTTAAAGGCGATTCGAATCTACCTCCTGAAATCTGTTTCCTGCAATTCTGCCTTGATTTCAAATCCTCTTCTTTGCCTTCCCTCAATATATTTGTGGACGAGAGTTATCATTTATTACTCTGCAGGTTTGTGAATTGCAGTGCCCTGAACGTCCATTTTACAACTCGCTTTTTTGGGAGCTGGCCGCGAAACCTCTGGATGGCTTCAGGCCCTGTTCTGGTTCCGGGGGCCAGGCTGAGCCTGTGGTTAATTCTTCTTTCTGATGGGAAAATAGAGTGACCTGTGCCTGTCCCAACACCAAGAGCTAGTCTCTCGTTGGTTCCACGTCTTCCCGTTTATCCTCAGGACAAATTGCAACCTGTATGGAACAGGAGGTTAAAGGTGCTGATGCTCCAAGTAGGGAGCTTGCTAGTAAAGCGGCTGGAATGGCGAACCCGGGCACAAGGAGATGAGAAATGAGGTGCGTTTTAGAAACCTTTCCCCATCACACGGTGTACCATCTTCTGGGTTTCTCATGCATGTTTTTGATGTAGGAAGATGCCCTTGAACCTGGAGATTTGGGACCCATGCGATGGGTACCACGCAGTATTACTTTAAAGGGTCTGCGTTTGCTCACCCAACCTCACCAAACCTCTCAGCCCCAAGAGTGTCCACCCTTATGTCTCATCCAGCTGTGGGTCTAGATATGGTCAATCCAGGTTGCATCACAGCCCCTGAACGCATTGTGTAAGAATTTCTCTCTCTTTCACTGTCTTTGTTTCATGGGTGTTTCAAAGTAATTTATTTTTATAATGGGGTTTAGCTGCTTTTCACTGCTGTGTTTATGCCGCTTTACACCCACTTGACACACTAACAGAGAGATATCAATACATAGTTTTTACGATTATTATTAGTCAGATATATTCTTGTGTGGTGAATAGGGCGTGTTGAGTCCAGTTCTCTGAGCAAGGAGTAGGTCTTGTCTATTACATATTGGGTTTATGGAACGGTATCTGAGCTAATTTGATACCCTTGTTTTATGTATCACCCCACCTCGCCTTTCCCGTTAAGCAGCCATAGTGTGTTTTCTGCATGTGTGACTCTGTTCTGTTTTGTAATTCAGTTCAAGTGTAACGGTTTTTACATTCCCTCTATCAGTGATACCTTATGAGAAGTGTCCTTTTCTGTGTGACTTATTTCACTTAGAATCGTCGTACCTAAATCCACTCATCATGCTGCTACTAACCTTACGACATTGATTTCATGGCTGAGTGATATTCCATTGTACATAAGGACCACAACTTCTTTATCCATTTTTCTCTTTCCTGGGATATTGAAGGTGGAATGAAGTGGAGGTCCTGGTCAACAGAGCAGCCCTAAACTTTGGGGTGCTTGTGTCTTGCTGATTTTTAATTTTCCCAATTTATACCCCCATGAGTGGAAGTGCCCTATGCTCTCTAAGCTGTGTTTTTCAGATGTTTCAGGACTCACCGGACACTTCTCCAGAGTGGCTCTTGGCAATTTACATCCCGCCCATCAGTGTAGCAAGGCTCCCATTTCTCCATGGCCTGTCCTGCATTTCTGGTTTTGACACTTTTTTCAGCATGGCCCTTTTGACCGATGGGAAGCGAGACTTCTTTGTAGCGCTGATTTGCCTTTCCAGGTTGCTTGGTTGGCCAAAAAGGGCGTATGCGTTTTTTCCTGAATATATTCAGGAAAAAACGCATACGCCCTTTTTGGCCAAGGGCATCATTGTCAACGTTTTGCCGCTTTTCATGTGCTTTAAAGGCGATTCGTATCTACCTCCTGAAATCTGTTTCCTGCAATTCTGCCTTGATTTCAAATCCTCTTCTTTGCCTTCCCTCAATATATTTGTGGACGAGAGTTATCATTTATAACTCTGCAGGTTTGTGAATTGCAATGCCCTGAACCTCCATTTTACAACTCGTTTTTATGGGAGCTGGCCGCAAAATCGCAGAATGGCTTCAGGCCCTGTTCTGGTTCCGGGGGGCAGGCTGAGCCTGTGGTTAATTCTTCTTTCTGATGGGAAAATAGAGTGACCTGTGCCTGTCCCAACACCAAGAGCTAGTCTCTCGTTGGTTCCACGTCTTGCCGTTTATCCTTAGGACAAATTCCAATCTGTACGGAACAGGAGGTTAAAGGTGCTGATGCTCCAAGTAGGGAGCTTGCTAGTAAAGCGGCTGGAATGGCGAACCCGGGCACAAGGAGATGAGAAATGAGGTGCGTTTTAGAAACCTTTCCCCATCACACGGTGTACCATCTTCTGGATTTCTCATGCATGTTTTTGATGTAGGAAGATGCCCTTGAACCTGGAGATTTGGGACCCATGCGATGGGTACCACGCAGTATTACTTTAAAGGGTCTGCGTTTGCTCACCCAACCTCACCAAAACTCTCAGCCCCAAGAGTGTCCACCCTTATGTCTCATCCAGCTGTGGGTCTAGATATGGTCAATCCAGGTTGCATCACAGCCCCTGAACGCATTGTGTAAGAATTACTCTCTCTTTCACTGTCTTTGTTTCATGGGTGTTTCAAAGTAATTTATTTTTATAATGGGGTTTAGCTGCTTTTCACTGCTGTGTTTATGCCGCTTTACACCCACTTGACACACTAACAGAGAGATATCAATACATAGGTTTTACGATTATTATTAGTCAGATATATTCTTGTGTGGTGAATAGGGCGTGTTGAGTCCAGTTCTCTGAGCAAGAAGTAGGTCTTGTCTATTACATATTGGGTTTATGGAACGGTTTCTGAGCTAATTTGATACCCTTGTTTTATGTATCACCCCACCTCACCTTTCCCGTTAAGCAGCCATAGTGTGTTTTCTGCATGTGTGACTCTGTTCTGTTTTGTAATTCAGTTCAAGTGTAACGGTTTTTACATTCCCTCTATCAGTGATACCTTATGAGAAGTGTCCTTTTCTGTGTGACTTATTTCACTTAGAATCGTCGTACCTAAATCCACTCATCATGCTGCTACTAACCTTACGACATTGATTTCATGGCTGAGTGATATTCCATTGTACATAAGGACCACAACTTCTTTATCCATTTTTCTCTTTCCTGGGATATTTAAGGTGGAATGAAGTGGAGGTCCTGGTCAACAGAGCAGCCCTAAACTTTGGGGTGCTTGTGTCTTGCTGATTTTTAATTTTCCCAATTTATACCCCCTTGAGTGGAAGTGTCCTATGCTCTCTAAGCTGTGTTTTTCAGATGTTTCAGGACTCACCGGACACTTCTCCAGAGTCGCTCTTGGCAATTTACATCCCACCCATCAGTGTAGCAAGGCTCCCATTTCTGCATGGCCTGTCCTGCATTTCTGGTTTTGACACTTTTTTCAGCATGGCCCTTTTGACCGATGGGAAGCGAGACTTCTTTGTAGCGCTGATTTGCCTTTCCAGGTTGCTTGGTTGGCCAAAAAGGGCGTATGCGTTTTTTCCTGAATATATTCAGGAAAAAACGCATACGCCCTTTTTGGCCAAGGGCATCATTGTCAACGTTTTGCCGCTTTTCATGTGCTCTAAAGGCGATTCGTATCTACCTCCTGAAATCTGTTTCCTGCAATTCTGCCTTGATTTCAAATCCTCTTCTTTGCCTTCCCTCAATATATTTGTGGACGAGAGTTATCATTTATAACTCTGCAGGTTTGTGAATTGCAGTGCCCTGAACCTCCATTTTACAACTCGTTTTTATGGGAGCTGGCCGCAAAATCGCAGAATGGCTTCAGGCCCTGTTCTGGTTCGTGGGGCAGGCTGAGCCTGTGGTTAATTCTTCTTTCTGATGGGAAAATAGAGTGACCTGGGCCTGTCCCAACACCAAGAGCTAGTCTCTCGTTGGTTCCACGTCTTCCCGTTTATCCTCAGGACAAATTGCAACCTGTACGGAACAGGAGGTTAAAGGTGCTGATGCTCCAAGTAGGGAGCTTGCTAGTAAAGCAGCTGGAATTGCGAACCCGGGCACAAGGAGATGAGAAATGAGGTGCGTTTTAGAAACCTTTCCCCATCACACGGTGTACCATCTTCTGGGTTTCTCATGCATGTTTTTGATGTAGGAAGATGCCCTTGAACCTGGAGATTTGGGACTCATGCGATGGGTACCACGCAGTATTACTTTAAAGGGTCTGCGTTTGCTCACCCAACCTCACCAAACCTCTCAGCCCCAAGAGTGTCCACCCTTATGTCTCATCCAGCTGTGCGTCTAGATATGGTCAATCCAGGTTGCATCACAGCCCCTGAACGCATTGTGTAAGAATTTCTCTCTCTTTCACTGTCTTTGTTTCATGGGTGTTTCAAAGTAATTTATTTTTATAATGGGGTTTAGCTGCTTTTCACTGCTGTGTTTATGCCGCTTTACACCCACTTGACACACTAACAGAGAGATATCAATTCATAGGTTTTACGATTATTATTAGTCAGATATATTCTTGTGCGGTGAATAGGGCGTGTTGAGTCCAGTTCTCTGAGCAAGGAGTAGGTCTTGTCTATTACATATTGGGTTTATGGAACGGTATCTGAGCTAATTTGATACCCTTGTTTTATGTATCACCCCACCTCACCTTTCCCGTTAAGCAGCCATAGTGTGTTTTCTGCATGTGTGACTCTGTTCTGTTTTGTAATTCAGTTCAAGTGTAACGGTTTTTACATTCCCTCTATCAGTGATACCTTATGAGAAGTGTCCTTTTCTGTGTGACTTATTTCACTTAGAATCGTCGTACCTAAATCCACTCATCATGCTGCTACTAACCTTATGACATTGATTTCATGGCTGAGTGATATTCCATTGTACATAAGGACCACAACTTCTTTATCCATTTTTCTCTTTCCTGGGATATTGAAGGTGGAATGAAGTGGAGGTCCTGGTCAATAGAGCAGCCCTAAACTTTGGGGTGCTTGTGTCTTGCTGATTTTTAATTTTCCCAATTTATACCCCCATGAGTGGAAGTGCCCTATGCTCTCTCAGCTGTGTTTTTCAGATGTTTCAGGACTCACCGGACACTTCTCCAGAGTGGCTCTTGGCAATTTACATCCCGCCCATCAGTGTAGCAAGGCTCCCATTTCTCCATGGCCTGTCCTGCATTTCTGGTTTTGACACTTTTTTCAGCATGGCCCTTTTGACCGATGGGAAGCGAGACTTCTTTGTAGCGCTGATTTGCCTTTCCAGGTTGCTTGGTTGGCCAAAAAGGGCGTATGCGTTTTTTCCTGAATATATTCAGGAAAAAACGCATACGCCCTTTTTGGCCAAGGGCATCATTGTCAACGTTTTGCCGCTTTTCATGTGCTTTAAAGGCGATTCGTATCTACCTCCTGAAATCTGTTTCCTGCAATTCTGCCTTGATTTCAAATCCTCTTCTTTGCCTTCCCTCAATATATTTGTGGACGAGAGTTATCATTTATAACTCTGCAGGTTTGTGAATTGCAGTGCCCTGAACCTCCATTTTACAACTCGTTTTTATGGGAGCTGGCCGCAAAATCGCAGAATGGCTTCAGGCCCTGTTCTGGTTCCGGGGGGCAGGCTGAGCCTGTGGTTAATTCTTCTTTCTGATGGGAAAATAGAGTGACCTGTGCCTGTCCCAACACCAAGAGCTAGTCTCTCGTTGGTTCCACGTCTTCCCGTTTATCCTCAGGACAAATTGCAACCTGTACGGAACAGGAGGTTAAAGGTGCTGATGCTCCAAGTAGGGAGCTTGCTAGTAAAGCAGCTGGAATGGCGAACCCGGGCACAAGGAGATGAGAAATGAGGTGCGTTTTAGAAACCTTTCCCCATCACACGGTGTACCATCTTCTGGGTTTCTCATGCATGTTTTTGATGTAGGAAGATGCCCTTGAACCTGGAGATTTGGGACCCATGCGATGGGTACCACGCAGTATTACTTTAAAGGGTCTGCGTTTGCTCACCCAACCTCACCAAACCTCTCAGCCCCAAGAGTGTCCACCCTTATGTCTCATCCAGCTGTGCGTCTAGATATGGTCAATCCAGGTTGCATCACAGCCCCTGAACGCATTGTGTAAGAATTTCTCTCTCTTTCACTGTCTTTGTTTCATGGGTGTTTCAAAGTAATTTATTTTTATAATGGGGTTTAGCTGCTTTTCACTGCTGTGTTTATGCCGCTTTACACCCACTTGACACACTAACAGAGAGATATCAATTCATAGGTTTTACGATTATTATTAGTCAGATATATTCTTGTGCGGTGAATAGGGCGTGTTGAGTCCAGTTCTCTGAGCAAGGAGTAGGTCTTGTCTATTACATATTGGGTTTATGGAACGGTATCTGAGCTAATTTGATACCCTTGTTTTATGTATCACCCCACCTCACCTTTCCCGTTAAGCAGCCATAGTGTGTTTTCTGCATGTGTGACTCTGTTCTGTTTTGTAATTCAGTTCAAGTGTAACGGTTTTTACATTCCCTCTATCAGTGATACCTTATGAGAAGTGTCCTTTTCTGTGTGACTTATTTCACTTAGAATCGTCGTACCTAAATCCACTCATCATGCTGCTACTAACCTTACGACATTGATTTCATGGCTGAGTGATATTCCATTGTACATAAGGACCACAACTTCTTTATCCATTTTTCTCTTTCCTGGGATATTGAAGGTGGAATGAAGTGGAGGTCCTGGTCAACAGAGCAGCCCTAAACTTTGGGGTGCTTGTGTTTTGCTGATTTTTAATTTTCCTAATTTATACCCCCATGAGTGGAAGTGCCCTATGCTCTCTGAGCTGTGTTTTTCAGATGTTTCAGGACTCACCGGACACTTCTCCAGAGTGGCTCTTGGCAATTTACATCCCGCCCATCAGTGTAGCAAGGCTCCCATTTCTCCATGGCCTGTCCTGCATTTCTGGTTTTGACACTTTTTTCAGCATGGCCCTTTTGACCGATGGGAAGCGAGACTTCTTTGTAGCGCTGATTTGCCTTTCCAGGTTGCTTGGTTGGCCAAAAAGGGCGTATGCGTTTTTTCCTGAATATATTCAGGAAAAAACGCATACGCCCTTTTTGGCCAAGGGCATCATTGTCAACGTTTTGCTGCTTTTCATGTGCTTTAAAGGCGATTCGAATCTACCTCCTGAAATCTGTTTCCTGCAATTCTGCCTTGATTTCAAATCCTCTTCTTTGCCTTCCCTCAATATATTTGTGGACGAGAGTTATCATTTATTACTCTGCAGGTTTGTGGATTGCAGTGCCCTGAACCTCCATTTTACAACTCGCTTTTTTGGGAGCTGGCTGCGAAACCTCTGGATGACTTCAGGCCCTGTTCTGGTTCCGGGGGCCAGGCTGAGCCTGTGGTTAATTCTTCTTTCTGATGGGAAAATAGAGTGACCTGTGCCTGTCCCAACACCAAGAGCTAGTCTCTCGTTGGTTCCACGTCTTCCCGTTTATCCTCAGGACAAATTGCAACCTGTATGGAACAGGAGGTTAAAGGTGCTGATGCTCCAAGTAGGGAGCTTGCTAGTAAAGCGGCTGGAATGGCGAACCCGGGCACAAGGAGATGAGAAATGAGGTGCGTTTTAGAAACCTTTCCCCATCACACGGTGTACCATCTTCTGGGTTTCTCATGCATGTTTTTGATGTAGGAAGATGCCCTTGAACCTGGAGATTTGGGACCCATGCGATGGGTACCACGCAGTATTACTTTAAAGGGTCTGCGTTTGCTCACCCAACCTCACCAAACCTCTCAGCCCCAAGAGTGTCCACCCTTATGTCTCATCCAGCTGTGCGTCTAGATATGGTCAATCCAGGTTGCATCACAGCCCCTGAACGCATTGTGTAAGAATTTCTCTCTCTTTCACTGTCTTTGTTTCATGGGTGTTTCAAAGTAATTTATTTTTATAATGGGGTTTAGCTGCTTTTCACTGCTGTGTTTATGCCGCTTTACACCCACTTGACACACTAACAGAGAGATATCAATTCATAGGTTTTACGATTATTATTAGTCAGATATATTCTTGTGCGGTGAATAGGGCGTGTTGAGTCCAGTTCTCTGAGCAAGGAGTAGGTCTTGTCTATTACATATTGGGTTTATGGAACGGTATCTGAGCTAATTTGATACCCTTGTTTTATGTATCACCCCACCTCACCTTTCCCGTTAAGCAGCCATAGTGTGTTTTCTGCATGTGTGACTCTGTTCTGTTTTGTAATTCAGTTCAAGTGTAACGGTTTTTACATTCCCTCTATCAGTGATACCTTATGAGAAGTGTCCTTTTCTGTGTGACTTATTTCACTTAGAATCGTCGTACCTAAATCCACTCATCATGCTGCTACTAACCTTACGACATTGATTTCATGGCTGAGTGATATTCCATTGTACATAAGGACCACAACTTCTTTATCCATTTTTCTCTTTCCTGGGATATTGAAGGTGGAATGAAGTGGAGGTCCTGGTCAACAGAGCAGCCCTAAACTTTGGGGTGCTTGTGTTTTGCTGATTTTTAATTTTCCTAATTTATACCCCCATGAGTGGAAGTGCCCTATGCTCTCTGAGCTGTGTTTTTCAGATGTTTCAGGACTCACCGGACACTTCTCCAGAGTGGCTCTTGGCAATTTACATCCCGCCCATCAGTGTAGCAAGGCTCCCATTTCTCCATGGCCTGTCCTGCATTTCTGGTTTTGACACTTTTTTCAGCATGGCCCTTTTGACCGATGGGAAGCGAGACTTCTTTGTAGCGCTGATTTGCCTTTCCAGGTTGCTTGGTTGGCCAAAAAGGGCGTATGCGTTTTTTCCTGAATATATTCAGGAAAAAACGCATACGCCCTTTTTGGCCAAGGGCATCATTGTCAACGTTTTGCTGCTTTTCATGTGCTTTAAAGGCGATTCGAATCTACCTCCTGAAATCTGTTTCCTGCAATTCTGCCTTGATTTCAAATCCTCTTCTTTGCCTTCCCTCAATATATTTGTGGACGAGAGTTATCATTTATTACTCTGCAGGTTTGTGGATTGCAGTGCCCTGAACGTCCATTTTACAACTCGCTTTTTTGGGAGCTGGCCGCGAAACCTCTGGATGGCTTCAGGCCCTGTTCTGGTTCCGGGGGCCAGGCTGAGCCTGTGGTTAATTCTTCTTTCTGATGGGAAAATAGAGTGACCTGTGCCTGTCCCAACACCAAGAGCTAGTCTCTCGTTGGTTCCACGTCTTCCCGTTTATCCTCAGGACAAATTGCAACCTGTATGGAACAGGAGGTTAAAGGTGCTGATGCTCCAAGTAGGGAGCTTGCTAGTAAAGCGGCTGGAATGGCGAACCCGGGCACAAGGAGATGAGAAATGAGGTGCGTTTTAGAAACCTTTCCCCATCACACGGTGTACCATCTTCTGGGTTTCTCATGCATGTTTTTGATGTAGGAAGATGCCCTTGAACCTGGAGATTTGGGACCCATGCGATGGGTACCACGCAGTATTACTTTAAAGGGTCTGCGTTTGCTCACCCAACCTCACCAAACCTCTCAGCCCCAAGAGTGTCCACCCTTATGTCTCATCCAGCTGTGCGTCTAGATATGGTCAATCCAGGTTGCATCACAGCCCCTGAACGCATTGTGTAAGAATTTCTCTCTCTTTCACTGTCTTTGTTTCATGGGTGTTTCAAAGTAATTTATTTTTATAATGGGGTTTAGCTGCTTTTCACTGCTGTGTTTATGCCGCTTTACACCCACTTGACACACTAACAGAGAGATATCAATTCATAGGTTTTACGATTATTATTAGTCAGATATATTCTTGTGCGGTGAATAGGGCGTGTTGAGTCCAGTTCTCTGAGCAAGGAGTAGGTCTTGTCTATTACATATTGGGTTTATGGAACGGTATCTGAGCTAATTTGATACCCTTGTTTTATGTATCACCCCACCTCACCTTTCCCGTTAAGCAGCCATAGTGTGTTTTCTGCATGTGTGACTCTGTTCTGTTTTGTAATTCAGTTCAAGTGTAACGGTTTTTACATTCCCTCTATCAGTGATACCTTATGAGAAGTGTCCTTTTCTGTGTGACTTATTTCACTTAGAATCGTCGTACCTAAATCCACTCATCATGCTGCTACTAACCTTATGACATTGATTTCATGGCTGAGTGATATTCCATTGTACATAAGGACCACAACTTCTTTATCCATTTTTCTCTTTCCTGGGATATTGAAGGTGGAATGAAGTGGAGGTCCTGGTCAATAGAGCAGCCCTAAACTTTGGGGTGCTTGTGTCTTGCTGATTTTTAATTTTCCCAATTTATACCCCCATGAGTGGAAGTGCCCTATGCTCTCTCAGCTGTGTTTTTCAGATGTTTCAGGACTCACCGGACACTTCTCCAGAGTGGCTCTTGGCAATTTACATCCCGCCCATCAGTGTAGCAAGGCTCCCATTTCTCCATGGCCTGTCCTGCATTTCTGGTTTTGACACTTTTTTCAGCATGGCCCTTTTGACCGATGGGAAGCGAGACTTCTTTGTAGCGCTGATTTGCCTTTCCAGGTTGCTTGGTTGGCCAAAAAGGGCGTATGCGTTTTTTCCTGAATATATTCAGGAAAAAACGCATACGCCCTTTTTGGCCAAGGGCATCATTGTCAACGTTTTGCCGCTTTTCATGTGCTTTAAAGGCGATTCGTATCTACCTCCTGAAATCTGTTTCCTGCAATTCTGCCTTGATTTCAAATCCTCTTCTTTGCCTTCCCTCAATATATTTGTGGACGAGAGTTATCATTTATAACTCTGCAGGTTTGTGAATTGCAGTGCCCTGAACCTCCATTTTACAACTCGTTTTTATGGGAGCTGGCCGCAAAATCGCAGAATGGCTTCAGGCCCTGTTCTGGTTCCGGGGGGCAGGCTGAGCCTGTGGTTAATTCTTCTTTCTGATGGGAAAATAGAGTGACCTGTGCCTGTCCCAACACCAAGAGCTAGTCTCTCGTTGGTTCCACGTCTTCCCGTTTATCCTCAGGACAAATTGCAACCTGTACGGAACAGGAGGTTAAAGGTGCTGATGCTCCAAGTAGGGAGCTTGCTAGTAAAGCAGCTGGAATGGCGAACCCGGGCACAAGGAGATGAGAAATGAGGTGCGTTTTAGAAACCTTTCCCCATCACACGGTGTACCATCTTCTGGGTTTCTCATGCATGTTTTTGATGTAGGAAGATGCCCTTGAACCTGGAGATTTGGGACCCATGCGATGGGTACCACGCAGTATTACTTTAAAGGGTCTGCGTTTGCTCACCCAACCTCACCAAACCTCTCAGCCCCAAGAGTGTCCACCCTTATGTCTCATCCAGCTGTGCGTCTAGATATGGTCAATCCAGGTTGCATCACAGCCCCTGAACGCATTGTGTAAGAATTTCTCTCTCTTTCACTGTCTTTGTTTCATGGGTGTTTCAAAGTAATTTATTTTTATAATGGGGTTTAGCTGCTTTTCACTGCTGTGTTTATGCCGCTTTACACCCACTTGACACACTAACAGAGAGATATCAATTCATAGGTTTTACGATTATTATTAGTCAGATATATTCTTGTGCGGTGAATAGGGCGTGTTGAGTCCAGTTCTCTGAGCAAGGAGTAGGTCTTGTCTATTACATATTGGGTTTATGGAACGGTATCTGAGCTAATTTGATACCCTTGTTTTATGTATCACCCCACCTCACCTTTCCCGTTAAGCAGCCATAGTGTGTTTTCTGCATGTGTGACTCTGTTCTGTTTTGTAATTCAGTTCAAGTGTAACGGTTTTTACATTCCCTCTATCAGTGATACCTTATGAGAAGTGTCCTTTTCTGTGTGACTTATTTCACTTAGAATCGTCGTACCTAAATCCACTCATCATGCTGCTACTAACCTTACGACATTGATTTCATGGCTGAGTGATATTCCATTGTACATAAGGACCACAACTTCTTTATCCATTTTTCTCTTTCCTGGGATATTGAAGGTGGAATGAAGTGGAGGTCCTGGTCAACAGAGCAGCCCTAAACTTTGGGGTGCTTGTGTTTTGCTGATTTTTAATTTTCCTAATTTATACCCCCATGAGTGGAAGTGCCCTATGCTCTCTGAGCTGTGTTTTTCAGATGTTTCAGGACTCACCGGACACTTCTCCAGAGTGGCTCTTGGCAATTTACATCCCGCCCATCAGTGTAGCAAGGCTCCCATTTCTCCATGGCCTGTCCTGCATTTCTGGTTTTGACACTTTTTTCAGCATGGCCCTTTTGACCGATGGGAAGCGAGACTTCTTTGTAGCGCTGATTTGCCTTTCCAGGTTGCTTGGTTGGCCAAAAAGGGCGTATGCGTTTTTTCCTGAATATATTCAGGAAAAAACGCATACGCCCTTTTTGGCCAAGGGCATCATTGTCAACGTTTTGCTGCTTTTCATGTGCTTTAAAGGCGATTCGAATCTACCTCCTGAAATCTGTTTCCTGCAATTCTGCCTTGATTTCAAATCCTCTTCTTTGCCTTCCCTCAATATATTTGTGGACGAGAGTTATCATTTATTACTCTGCAGGTTTGTGGATTGCAGTGCCCTGAACCTCCATTTTACAACTCGCTTTTTTGGGAGCTGGCTGCGAAACCTCTGGATGACTTCAGGCCCTGTTCTGGTTCCGGGGGCCAGGCTGAGCCTGTGGTTAATTCTTCTTTCTGATGGGAAAATAGAGTGACCTGTGCCTGTCCCAACACCAAGAGCTAGTCTCTCGTTGGTTCCACGTCTTCCCGTTTATCCTCAGGACAAATTGCAACCTGTATGGAACAGGAGGTTAAAGGTGCTGATGCTCCAAGTAGGGAGCTTGCTAGTAAAGCGGCTGGAATGGCGAACCCGGGCACAAGGAGATGAGAAATGAGGTGCGTTTTAGAAACCTTTCCCCATCACACGGTGTACCATCTTCTGGGTTTCTCATGCATGTTTTTGATGTAGGAAGATGCCCTTGAACCTGGAGATTTGGGACCCATGCGATGGGTACCACGCAGTATTACTTTAAAGGGTCTGCGTTTGCTCACCCAACCTCACCAAACCTCTCAGCCCCAAGAGTGTCCACCCTTATGTCTCATCCAGCTGTGCGTCTAGATATGGTCAATCCAGGTTGCATCACAGCCCCTGAACGCATTGTGTAAGAATTTCTCTCTCTTTCACTGTCTTTGTTTCATGGGTGTTTCAAAGTAATTTATTTTTATAATGGGGTTTAGCTGCTTTTCACTGCTGTGTTTATGCCGCTTTACACCCACTTGACACACTAACAGAGAGATATCAATTCATAGGTTTTACGATTATTATTAGTCAGATATATTCTTGTGCGGTGAATAGGGCGTGTTGAGTCCAGTTCTCTGAGCAAGGAGTAGGTCTTGTCTATTACATATTGGGTTTATGGAACGGTATCTGAGCTAATTTGATACCCTTGTTTTATGTATCACCCCACCTCACCTTTCCCGTTAAGCAGCCATAGTGTGTTTTCTGCATGTGTGACTCTGTTCTGTTTTGTAATTCAGTTCAAGTGTAACGGTTTTTACATTCCCTCTATCAGTGATACCTTATGAGAAGTGTCCTTTTCTGTGTGACTTATTTCACTTAGAATCGTCGTACCTAAATCCACTCATCATGCTGCTACTAACCTTACGACATTGATTTCATGGCTGAGTGATATTCCATTGTACATAAGGACCACAACTTCTTTATCCATTTTTCTCTTTCCTGGGATATTGAAGGTGGAATGAAGTGGAGGTCCTGGTCAACAGAGCAGCCCTAAACTTTGGGGTGCTTGTGTTTTGCTGATTTTTAATTTTCCTAATTTATACCCCCATGAGTGGAAGTGCCCTATGCTCTCTGAGCTGTGTTTTTCAGATGTTTCAGGACTCACCGGACACTTCTCCAGAGTGGCTCTTGGCAATTTACATCCCGCCCATCAGTGTAGCAAGGCTCCCATTTCTCCATGGCCTGTCCTGCATTTCTGGTTTTGACACTTTTTTCAGCATGGCCCTTTTGACCGATGGGAAGCGAGACTTCTTTGTAGCGCTGATTTGCCTTTCCAGGTTGCTTGGTTGGCCAAAAAGGGCGTATGCGTTTTTTCCTGAATATATTCAGGAAAAAACGCATACGCCCTTTTTGGCCAAGGGCATCATTGTCAACGTTTTGCTGCTTTTCATGTGCTTTAAAGGCGATTCGAATCTACCTCCTGAAATCTGTTTCCTGCAATTCTGCCTTGATTTCAAATCCTCTTCTTTGCCTTCCCTCAATATATTTGTGGACGAGAGTTATCATTTATTACTCTGCAGGTTTGTGGATTGCAGTGCCCTGAACGTCCATTTTACAACTCGCTTTTTTGGGAGCTGGCCGCGAAACCTCTGGATGGCTTCAGGCCCTGTTCTGGTTCCGGGGGCCAGGCTGAGCCTGTGGTTAATTCTTCTTTCTGATGGGAAAATAGAGTGACCTGTGCCTGTCCCAACACCAAGAGCTAGTCTCTCGTTGGTTCCACGTCTTCCCGTTTATCCTCAGGACAAATTGCAACCTGTATGGAACAGGAGGTTAAAGGTGCTGATGCTCCAAGTAGGGAGCTTGCTAGTAAAGCGGCTGGAATGGCGAACCCGGGCACAAGGAGATGAGAAATGAGGTGCGTTTTAGAAACCTTTCCCCATCACACGGTGTACCATCTTCTGGGTTTCTCATGCATGTTTTTGATGTAGGAAGATGCCCTTGAACCTGGAGATTTGGGACCCATGCGATGGGTACCACGCAGTATTACTTTAAAGGGTCTGCGTTTGCTCACCCAACCTCACCAAACCTCTCAGCCCCAAGAGTGTCCACCCTTATGTCTCATCCAGCTGTGCGTCTAGATATGGTCAATCCAGGTTGCATCACAGCCCCTGAACGCATTGTGTAAGAATTTCTCTCTCTTTCACTGTCTTTGTTTCATGGGTGTTTCAAAGTAATTTATTTTTATAATGGGGTTTAGCTGCTTTTCACTGCTGTGTTTATGCCGCTTTACACCCACTTGACACACTAACAGAGAGATATCAATTCATAGGTTTTACGATTATTATTAGTCAGATATATTCTTGTGCGGTGAATAGGGCGTGTTGAGTCCAGTTCTCTGAGCAAGGAGTAGGTCTTGTCTATTACATATTGGGTTTATGGAACGGTATCTGAGCTAATTTGATACCCTTGTTTTATGTATCACCCCACCTCACCTTTCCCGTTAAGCAGCCATAGTGTGTTTTCTGCATGTGTGACTCTGTTCTGTTTTGTAATTCAGTTCAAGTGTAACGGTTTTTACATTCCCTCTATCAGTGATACCTTATGAGAAGTGTCCTTTTCTGTGTGACTTATTTCACTTAGAATCGTCGTACCTAAATCCACTCATCATGCTGCTACTAACCTTACGACATTGATTTCATGGCTGAGTGATATTCCATTGTACATAAGGACCACAACTTCTTTATCCATTTTTCTCTTTCCTGGGATATTGAAGGTGGAATGAAGTGGAGGTCCTGGTCAACAGAGCAGCCCTAAACTTTGGGGTGCTTGTGTTTTGCTGATTTTTAATTTTCCTAATTTATACCCCCATGAGTGGAAGTGCCCTATGCTCTCTGAGCTGTGTTTTTCAGATGTTTCAGGACTCACCGGACACTTCTCCAGAGTGGCTCTTGGCAATTTACATCCCGCCCATCAGTGTAGCAAGGCTCCCATTTCTCCATGGCCTGTCCTGCATTTCTGGTTTTGACACTTTTTTCAGCATGGCCCTTTTGACCGATGGGAAGCGAGACTTCTTTGTAGCGCTGATTTGCCTTTCCAGGTTGCTTGGTTGGCCAAAAAGGGCGTATGCGTTTTTTCCTGAATATATTCAGGAAAAAACGCATACGCCCTTTTTGGCCAAGGGCATCATTGTCAACGTTTTGCTGCTTTTCATGTGCTTTAAAGGCGATTCGAATCTACCTCCTGAAATCTGTTTCCTGCAATTCTGCCTTGATTTCAAATCCTCTTCTTTGCCTTCCCTCAATATATTTGTGGACGAGAGTTATCATTTATTACTCTGCAGGTTTGTGGATTGCAGTGCCCTGAACGTCCATTTTACAACTCGCTTTTTTGGGAGCTGGCCGCGAAACCTCTGGATGGCTTCAGGCCCTGTTCTGGTTCCGGGGGCCAGGCTGAGCCTGTGGTTAATTCTTCTTTCTGATGGGAAAATAGAGTGACCTGTGCCTGTCCCAACACCAAGAGCTAGTCTCTCGTTGGTTCCACGTCTTCCCGTTTATCCTCAGGACAAATTGCAACCTGTATGGAACAGGAGGTTAAAGGTGCTGATGCTCCAAGTAGGGAGCTTGCTAGTAAAGCGGCTGGAATGGCGAACCCGGGCACAAGGAGATGAGAAATGAGGTGCGTTTTAGAAACCTTTCCCCATCACACGGTGTACCATCTCCTGGGTTTCTCATGCATGTTTTTGATGTAGGAAGATGCCCTTGAACCTGGAGATTTGGGACCCATGCGATGGGTACCACGCAGTATTACTTTAAAGGGTCTGCGTTTGCTCACCCAACCTCACCAAACCTCTCAGCCCCAAGAGTGTCCACCCTTATGTCTCATCCAGCTGTGGGTCTAGATATGGTCAATCCAGGTTGCATCACAGCCCCTGAACGCATTGTGTAAGAATTTCTCTCTCTTTCACTGTCTTTGTTTCATGGGTGTTTCAAAGTAATTTATTTTTATAATGGGGTTTAGCTGCTTTTCACTGCTGTGTTTATGCCGCTTTACACCCACTTGACACACTAACAGAGAGATATCAATACATAGTTTTTACGATTATTATTAGTCAGATATATTCTTGTGTGGTGAATAGGGCGTGTTGAGTCCAGTTCTCTGAGCAAGGAGTAGGTCTTGTCTATTACATATTGGGTTTATGGAACGGTATCTGAGCTAATTTGATACCCTTGTTTTATGTATCACCCCACCTCGCCTTTCCCGTTAAGCAGCCATAGTGTGTTTTCTGCATGTGTGACTCTGTTCTGTTTTGTAATTCAGTTCAAGTGTAACGGTTTTTACATTCCCTCTATCAGTGATACCTTATGAGAAGTGTCCTTTTCTGTGTGACTTATTTCACTTAGAATCGTCGTACCTAAATCCACTCATCATGCTGCTACTAACCTTACGACATTGATTTCATGGCTGAGTGATATTCCATTGTACATAAGGACCACAACTTCTTTATCCATTTTTCTCTTTCCTGGGATATTGAAGGTGGAATGAAGTGGAGGTCCTGGTCAACAGAGCAGCCCTAAACTTTGGGGTGCTTGTGTCTTGCTGATTTTTAATTTTCCCAATTTATACCCCCATGAGTGGAAGTGCCCTATGCTCTCTAAGCTGTGTTTTTCAGATGTTTCAGGACTCACCGGACACTTCTCCAGAGTGGCTCTTGGCAATTTACATCCCGCCCATCAGTGTAGCAAGGCTCCCATTTCTCCATGGCCTGTCCTGCATTTCTGGTTTTGACACTTTTTTCAGCATGGCCCTTTTGACCGATGGGAAGCGAGACTTCTTTGTAGCGCTGATTTGCCTTTCCAGGTTGCTTGGTTGGCCAAAAAGGGCGTATGCGTTTTTTCCTGAATATATTCAGGAAAAAACGCATACGCCCTTTTTGGCCAAGGGCATCATTGTCAACGTTTTGCCGCTTTTCATGTGCTTTAAAGGCGATTCGTATCTACCTCCTGAAATCTGTTTCCTGCAATTCTGCCTTGATTTCAAATCCTCTTCTTTGCCTTCCCTCAATATATTTGTGGACGAGAGTTATCATTTATAACTCTGCAGGTTTGTGAATTGCAATGCCCTGAACCTCCATTTTACAACTCGTTTTTATGGGAGCTGGCCGCAAAATCGCAGAATGGCTTCAGGCCCTGTTCTGGTTCCGGGGGGCAGGCTGAGCCTGTGGTTAATTCTTCTTTCTGATGGGAAAATAGAGTGACCTGTGCCTGTCCCAACACCAAGAGCTAGTCTCTCGTTGGTTCCACGTCTTGCCGTTTATCCTTAGGACAAATTCCAATCTGTACGGAACAGGAGGTTAAAGGTGCTGATGCTCCAAGTAGGGAGCTTGCTAGTAAAGCGGCTGGAATGGCGAACCCGGGCACAAGGAGATGAGAAATGAGGTGCGTTTTAGAAACCTTTCCCCATCACACGGTGTACCATCTTCTGGATTTCTCATGCATGTTTTTGATGTAGGAAGATGCCCTTGAACCTGGAGATTTGGGACCCATGCGATGGGTACCACGCAGTATTACTTTAAAGGGTCTGCGTTTGCTCACCCAACCTCACCAAAACTCTCAGCCCCAAGAGTGTCCACCCTTATGTCTCATCCAGCTGTGGGTCTAGATATGGTCAATCCAGGTTGCATCACAGCCCCTGAACGCATTGTGTAAGAATTACTCTCTCTTTCACTGTCTTTGTTTCATGGGTGTTTCAAAGTAATTTATTTTTATAATGGGGTTTAGCTGCTTTTCACTGCTGTGTTTATGCCGCTTTACACCCACTTGACACACTAACAGAGAGATATCAATACATAGGTTTTACGATTATTATTAGTCAGATATATTCTTGTGTGGTGAATAGGGCGTGTTGAGTCCAGTTCTCTGAGCAAGAAGTAGGTCTTGTCTATTACATATTGGGTTTATGGAACGGTTTCTGAGCTAATTTGATACCCTTGTTTTATGTATCACCCCACCTCACCTTTCCCGTTAAGCAGCCATAGTGTGTTTTCTGCATGTGTGACTCTGTTCTGTTTTGTAATTCAGTTCAAGTGTAACGGTTTTTACATTCCCTCTATCAGTGATACCTTATGAGAAGTGTCCTTTTCTGTGTGACTTATTTCACTTAGAATCGTCGTACCTAAATCCACTCATCATGCTGCTACTAACCTTACGACATTGATTTCATGGCTGAGTGATATTCCATTGTACATAAGGACCACAACTTCTTTATCCATTTTTCTCTTTCCTGGGATATTTAAGGTGGAATGAAGTGGAGGTCCTGGTCAACAGAGCAGCCCTAAACTTTGGGGTGCTTGTGTCTTGCTGATTTTTAATTTTCCCAATTTATACCCCCATGAGTGGAAGTGTCCTATGCTCTCTAAGCTGTGTTTTTCAGATGTTTCAGGACTCACCGGACACTTCTCCAGAGTCGCTCTTGGCAATTTACATCCCACCCATCAGTGTAGCAAGGCTCCCATTTCTGCATGGCCTGTCCTGCATTTCTGGTTTTGACACTTTTTTCAGCATGGCCCTTTTGACCGATGGGAAGCGAGACTTCTTTGTAGCGCTGATTTGCCTTTCCAGGTTGCTTGGTTGGCCAAAAAGGGCGTATGCGTTTTTTCCTGAATATATTCAGGAAAAAACGCATACGCCCTTTTTGGCCAAGGGCATCATTGTCAACGTTTTGCCGCTTTTCATGTGCTCTAAAGGCGATTCGTATCTACCTCCTGAAATCTGTTTCCTGCAATTCTGCCTTGATTTCAAATCCTCTTCTTTGCCTTCCCTCAATATATTTGTGGACGAGAGTTATCATTTATAACTCTGCAGGTTTGTGAATTGCAGTGCCCTGAACCTCCATTTTACAACTCGTTTTTATGGGAGCTGGCCGCAAAATCGCAGAATGGCTTCAGGCCCTGTTCTGGTTCGGGGGGCAGGCTGAGCCTGTGGTTAATTCTTCTTTCTGATGGGAAAATAGAGTGACCTGGGCCTGTCCCAACACCAAGAGCTAGTCTCTCGTTGGTTCCACGTCTTCCCGTTTATCCTCAGGACAAATTGCAACCTGTACGGAACAGGAGGTTAAAGGTGCTGATGCTCCAAGTAGGGAGCTTGCTAGTAAAGCAGCTGGAATTGCGAACCCGGGCACAAGGAGATGAGAAATGAGGTGCGTTTTAGAAACCTTTCCCCATCACACGGTGTACCATCTTCTGGGTTTCTCATGCATGTTTTTGATGTAGGAAGATGCCCTTGAACCTGGAGATTTGGGACTCATGCGATGGGTACCACGCAGTATTACTTTAAAGGGTCTGCGTTTGCTCACCCAACCTCACCAAACCTCTCAGCCCCAAGAGTGTCCACCCTTATGTCTCATCCAGCTGTGCGTCTAGATATGGTCAATCCAGGTTGCATCACAGCCCCTGAACGCATTGTGTAAGAATTTCTCTCTCTTTCACTGTCTTTGTTTCATGGGTGTTTCAAAGTAATTTATTTTTATAATGGGGTTTAGCTGCTTTTCACTGCTGTGTTTATGCCGCTTTACACCCACTTGACACACTAACAGAGAGATATCAATTCATAGGTTTTACGATTATTATTAGTCAGATATATTCTTGTGCGGTGAATAGGGCGTGTTGAGTCCAGTTCTCTGAGCAAGGAGTAGGTCTTGTCTATTACATATTGGGTTTATGGAACGGTATCTGAGCTAATTTGATACCCTTGTTTTATGTATCACCCCACCTCACCTTTCCCGTTAAGCAGCCATAGTGTGTTTTCTGCATGTGTGACTCTGTTCTGTTTTGTAATTCAGTTCAAGTGTAACGGTTTTTACATTCCCTCTATCAGTGATACCTTATGAGAAGTGTCCTTTTCTGTGTGACTTATTTCACTTAGAATCGTCGTACCTAAATCCACTCATCATGCTGCTACTAACCTTATGACATTGATTTCATGGCTGAGTGATATTCCATTGTACATAAGGACCACAACTTCTTTATCCATTTTTCTCTTTCCTGGGATATTGAAGGTGGAATGAAGTGGAGGTCCTGGTCAATAGAGCAGCCCTAAACTTTGGGGTGCTTGTGTCTTGCTGATTTTTAATTTTCCCAATTTATACCCCCATGAGTGGAAGTGCCCTATGCTCTCTCAGCTGTGTTTTTCAGATGTTTCAGGACTCACCGGACACTTCTCCAGAGTGGCTCTTGGCAATTTACATCCCGCCCATCAGTGTAGCAAGGCTCCCATTTCTCCATGGCCTGTCCTGCATTTCTGGTTTTGACACTTTTTTCAGCATGGCCCTTTTGACCGATGGGAAGCGAGACTTCTTTGTAGCGCTGATTTGCCTTTCCAGGTTGCTTGGTTGGCCAAAAAGGGCGTATGCGTTTTTTCCTGAATATATTCAGGAAAAAACGCATACGCCCTTTTTGGCCAAGGGCATCATTGTCAACGTTTTGCCGCTTTTCATGTGCTTTAAAGGCGATTCGTATCTACCTCCTGAAATCTGTTTCCTGCAATTCTGCCTTGATTTCAAATCCTCTTCTTTGCCTTCCCTCAATATATTTGTGGACGAGAGTTATCATTTATAACTCTGCAGGTTTGTGAATTGCAGTGCCCTGAACCTCCATTTTACAACTCGTTTTTATGGGAGCTGGCCGCAAAATCGCAGAATGGCTTCAGGCCCTGTTCTGGTTCCGGGGGGCAGGCTGAGCCTGTGGTTAATTCTTCTTTCTGATGGGAAAATAGAGTGACCTGTGCCTGTCCCAACACCAAGAGCTAGTCTCTCGTTGGTTCCACGTCTTCCCGTTTATCCTCAGGACAAATTGCAACCTGTATGGAACAGGAGGTTAAAGGTGCTGATGCTCCAAGTAGGGAGCTTGCTAGTAAAGCGGCTGGAATGGCGAACCCGGGCACAAGGAGATGAGAAATGAGGTGCGTTTTAGAAACCTTTCCCCATCACACGGTGTACCATCTTCTGGGTTTCTCATGCATGTTTTTGATGTAGGAAGATGCCCTTGAACCTGGAGATTTGGGACCCATGCGATGGGTACCACGCAGTATTACTTTAAAGGGTCTGCGTTTGCTCACCCAACCTCACCAAACCTCTCAGCCCCAAGAGTGTCCACCCTTATGTCTCATCCAGCTGTGCGTCTAGATATGGTCAATCCAGGTTGCATCACAGCCCCTGAACGCATTGTGTAAGAATTTCTCTCTCTTTCACTGTCTTTGTTTCATGGGTGTTTCAAAGTAATTTATTTTTATAATGGGGTTTAGCTGCTTTTCACTGCTGTGTTTATGCCGCTTTACACCCACTTGACACACTAACAGAGAGATATCAATTCATAGGTTTTACGATTATTATTAGTCAGATATATTCTTGTGCGGTGAATAGGGCGTGTTGAGTCCAGTTCTCTGAGCAAGGAGTAGGTCTTGTCTATTACATATTGGGTTTATGGAACGGTATCTGAGCTAATTTGATACCCTTGTTTTATGTATCACCCCACCTCACCTTTCCCGTTAAGCAGCCATAGTGTGTTTTCTGCATGTGTGACTCTGTTCTGTTTTGTAATTCAGTTCAAGTGTAACGGTTTTTACATTCCCTCTATCAGTGATACCTTATGAGAAGTGTCCTTTTCTGTGTGACTTATTTCACTTAGAATCGTCGTACCTAAATCCACTCATCATGCTGCTACTAACCTTACGACATTGATTTCATGGCTGAGTGATATTCCATTGTACATAAGGACCACAACTTCTTTATCCATTTTTCTCTTTCCTGGGATATTGAAGGTGGAATGAAGTGGAGGTCCTGGTCAACAGAGCAGCCCTAAACTTTGGGGTGCTTGTGTTTTGCTGATTTTTAATTTTCCTAATTTATACCCCCATGAGTGGAAGTGCCCTATGCTCTCTGAGCTGTGTTTTTCAGATGTTTCAGGACTCACCGGACACTTCTCCAGAGTGGCTCTTGGCAATTTACATCCCGCCCATCAGTGTAGCAAGGCTCCCATTTCTCCATGGCCTGTCCTGCATTTCTGGTTTTGACACTTTTTTCAGCATGGCCCTTTTGACCGATGGGAAGCGAGACTTCTTTGTAGCGCTGATTTGCCTTTCCAGGTTGCTTGGTTGGCCAAAAAGGGCGTATGCGTTTTTTCCTGAATATATTCAGGAAAAAACGCATACGCCCTTTTTGGCCAAGGGCATCATTGTCAACGTTTTGCTGCTTTTCATGTGCTTTAAAGGCGATTCGAATCTACCTCCTGAAATCTGTTTCCTGCAATTCTGCCTTGATTTCAAATCCTCTTCTTTGCCTTCCCTCAATATATTTGTGGACGAGAGTTATCATTTATTACTCTGCAGGTTTGTGGATTGCAGTGCCCTGAACGTCCATTTTACAACTCGCTTTTTTGGGAGCTGGCCGCGAAACCTCTGGATGGCTTCAGGCCCTGTTCTGGTTCCGGGGGCCAGGCTGAGCCTGTGGTTAATTCTTCTTTCTGATGGGAAAATAGAGTGACCTGTGCCTGTCCCAACACCAAGAGCTAGTCTCTCGTTGGTTCCACGTCTTCCCGTTTATCCTCAGGACAAATTGCAACCTGTATGGAACAGGAGGTTAAAGGTGCTGATGCTCCAAGTAGGGAGCTTGCTAGTAAAGCGGCTGGAATGGCGAACCCGGGCACAAGGAGATGAGAAATGAGGTGCGTTTTAGAAACCTTTCCCCATCACACGGTGTACCATCTTCTGGGTTTCTCATGCATGTTTTTGATGTAGGAAGATGCCCTTGAACCTGGAGATTTGGGACCCATGCGATGGGTACCACGCAGTATTACTTTAAAGGGTCTGCGTTTGCTCACCCAACCTCACCAAAACTCTCAGCCCCAAGAGTGTCCACCCTTATGTCTCATCCAGCTGTGGGTCTAGATATGGTCAATCCAGGTTGCATCACAGCCCCTGAACGCATTGTGTAAGAATTTCTCTCTCTTTCACTGTCTTTGTTTCATGGGTGTTTCAAAGTAATTTATTTTTATAATGGGGTTTAGCTGCTTTTCACTGCTGTGTTTATGCCGCTTTACACCCACTTGACACACTAACAGAGAGATATCAATACATAGTTTTTACGATTATTATTAGTCAGATATATTCTTGTGTGGTGAATAGGGCGTGTTGAGTCCAGTTCTCTGAGCAAGGAGTAGGTCTTGTCTATTACATATTGGGTTTATGGAACGGTATCTGAGCTAATTTGATACCCTTGTTTTATGTATCACCCCACCTCGCCTTTCCCGTTAAGCAGCCATAGTGTGTTTTCTGCATGTGTGACTCTGTTCTGTTTTGTAATTCAGTTCAAGTGTAACGGTTTTTACATTCCCTCTATCAGTGATACCTTATGAGAAGTGTCCTTTTCTGTGTGACTTATTTCACTTAGAATCGTCGTACCTAAATCCACTCATCATGCTGCTACTAACCTTACGACATTGATTTCATGGCTGAGTGATATTCCATTGTACATAAGGACCACAACTTCTTTATCCATTTTTCTCTTTCCTGGGATATTGAAGGTGGAATGAAGTGGAGGTCCTGGTCAACAGAGCAGCCCTAAACTTTGGGGTGCTTGTGTTTTGCTGATTTTTAATTTTCCTAATTTATACCCCCATGAGTGGAAGTGCCCTATGCTCTCTGAGCTGTGTTTTTCAGATGTTTCAGGACTCACCGGACACTTCTCCAGAGTGGCTCTTGGCAATTTACATCCCGCCCATCAGTGTAGCAAGGCTCCCATTTCTCCATGGCCTGTCCTGCATTTCTGGTTTTGACACTTTTTTCAGCATGGCCCTTTTGACCGATGGGAAGCGAGACTTCTTTGTAGCGCTGATTTGCCTTTCCAGGTTGCTTGGTTGGCCAAAAAGGGCGTATGCGTTTTTTCCTGAATATATTCAGGAAAAAACGCATACGCCCTTTTTGGCCAAGGGCATCATTGTCAACGTTTTGCTGCTTTTCATGTGCTTTAAAGGCGATTCGAATCTACCTCCTGAAATCTGTTTCCTGCAATTCTGCCTTGATTTCAAATCCTCTTCTTTGCCTTCCCTCAATATATTTGTGGACGAGAGTTATCATTTATTACTCTGCAGGTTTGTGAATTGCAGTGCCCTGAACGTCCATTTTACAACTCGCTTTTTTGGGAGCTGGCCGCGAAACCTCTGGATGGCTTCAGGCCCTGTTCTGGTTCCGGGGGCCAGGCTGAGCCTGTGGTTAATTCTTCTTTCTGATGGGAAAATAGAGTGACCTGTGCCTGTCCCAACACCAAGAGCTAGTCTCTCGTTGGTTCCACGTCTTCCCGTTTATCCTCAGGACAAATTGCAACCTGTATGGAACAGGAGGTTAAAGGTGCTGATGCTCCAAGTAGGGAGCTTGCTAGTAAAGCGGCTGGAATGGCGAACCCGGGCACAAGGAGATGAGAAATGAGGTGCGTTTTAGAAACCTTTCCCCATCACACGGTGTACCATCTTCTGGGTTTCTCATGCATGTTTTTGATGTAGGAAGATGCCCTTGAACCTGGAGATTTGGGACCCATGCGATGGGTACCACGCAGTATTACTTTAAAGGGTCTGCGTTTGCTCACCCAACCTCACCAAACCTCTCAGCCCCAAGAGTGTCCACCCTTATGTCTCATCCAGCTGTGGGTCTAGATATGGTCAATCCAGGTTGCATCACAGCCCCTGAACGCATTGTGTAAGAATTTCTCTCTCTTTCACTGTCTTTGTTTCATGGGTGTTTCAAAGTAATTTATTTTTATAATGGGGTTTAGCTGCTTTTCACTGCTGTGTTTATGCCGCTTTACACCCACTTGACACACTAACAGAGAGATATCAATACATAGTTTTTACGATTATTATTAGTCAGATATATTCTTGTGTGGTGAATAGGGCGTGTTGAGTCCAGTTCTCTGAGCAAGGAGTAGGTCTTGTCTATTACATATTGGGTTTATGGAACGGTATCTGAGCTAATTTGATACCCTTGTTTTATGTATCACCCCACCTCGCCTTTCCCGTTAAGCAGCCATAGTGTGTTTTCTGCATGTGTGACTCTGTTCTGTTTTGTAATTCAGTTCAAGTGTAACGGTTTTTACATTCCCTCTATCAGTGATACCTTATGAGAAGTGTCCTTTTCTGTGTGACTTATTTCACTTAGAATCGTCGTACCTAAATCCACTCATCATGCTGCTACTAACCTTACGACATTGATTTCATGGCTGAGTGATATTCCATTGTACATAAGGACCACAACTTTTTTATCCATTTTTCTCTTTCCTGGGATATTGAAGGTGGAATGAAGTGGAGGTCCTGGTCAACAGAGCAGCCCTAAACTTTGGGGTGCTTGTGTCTTGCTGATTTTTAATTTTCCCAATTTATACCCCCATGAGTGGAAGTGCCCTATGCTCTCTAAGCTGTGTTTTTCAGATGTTTCAGGACTCACCGGACACTTCTCCAGAGTGGCTCTTGGCAATTTACATCCCGCCCATCAGTGTAGCAAGGCTCCCATTTCTCCATGGCCTGTCCTGCATTTCTGGTTTTGACACTTTTTTCAGCATGGCCCTTTTGACCGATGGGAAGCGAGACTTCTTTGTAGCGCTGATTTGCCTTTCCAGGTTGCTTGGTTGGCCAAAAAGGGCGTATGCGTTTTTTCCTGAATATATTCAGGAAAAAACGCATACGCCCTTTTTGGCCAAGGGCATCATTGTCAACGTTTTGCCGCTTTTCATGTGCTTTAAAGGCGATTCGTATCTACCTCCTGAAATCTGTTTCCTGCAATTCTGCCTTGATTTCAAATCCTCTTCTTTGCCTTCCCTCAATATATTTGTGGACGAGAGTTATCATTTATAACTCTGCAGGTTTGTGAATTGCAATGCCCTGCACCTCCATTTTACAACTCGTTTTTATGGGAGCTGGCCGCAAAATCGCAGAATGGCTTCAGGCCCTGTTCTGGTTCCGGGGGGCAGGCTGAGCCTGTGGTTAATTCTTCTTTCTGATGGGAAAATAGAGTGACCTGTGCCTGTCCCAACACCAAGAGCTAGTCTCTCGTTGGTTCCACGTCTTGCCGTTTATCCTTAGGACAAATTCCAATCTGTACGGAACAGGAGGTTAAAGGTGCTGATGCTCCAAGTAGGGAGCTTGCTAGTAAAGCGGCTGGAATGGCGAACCCGGGCACAAGGAGATGAGAAATGAGGTGCGTTTTAGAAACCTTTCCCCATCACACGGTGTACCATCTTCTGGATTTCTCATGCATGTTTTTGATGTAGGAAGATGCCCTTGAACCTGGAGATTTGGGACCCATGCGATGGGTACCACGCAGTATTACTTTAAAGGGTCTGCGTTTGCTCACCCAACCTCACCAAAACTCTCAGCCCCAAGAGTGTCCACCCTTATGTCTCATCCAGCTGTGGGTCTAGATATGGTCAATCCAGGTTGCATCACAGCCCCTGAACGCATTGTGTAAGAATTACTCTCTCTTTCACTGTCTTTGTTTCATGGGTGTTTCAAAGTAATTTATTTTTATAATGGGGTTTAGCTGCTTTTCACTGCTGTGTTTATGCCGCTTTACACCCACTTGACACACTAACAGAGAGATATCAATACATAGGTTTTACGATTATTATTAGTCAGATATATTCTTGTGTGGTGAATAGGGCGTGTTGAGTCCAGTTCTCTGAGCAAGAAGTAGGTCTTGTCTATTACATATTGGGTTTATGGAACGGTTTCTGAGCTAATTTGATACCCTTGTTTTATGTATCACCCCACCTCACCTTTCCCGTTAAGCAGCCATAGTGTGTTTTCTGCATGTGTGACTCTGTTCTGTTTTGTAATTCAGTTCAAGTGTAACGGTTTTTACATTCCCTCTATCAGTGATACCTTATGAGAAGTGTCCTTTTCTGTGTGACTTATTTCACTTAGAATCGTCGTACCTAAATCCACTCATCATGCTGCTACTAACCTTACGACATTGATTTCATGGCTGAGTGATATTCCATTGTACATAAGGACCACAACTTCTTTATCCATTTTTCTCTTTCCTGGGATATTTAAGGTGGAATGAAGTGGAGGTCCTGGTCAACAGAGCAGCCCTAAACTTTGGGGTGCTTGTGTCTTGCTGATTTTTAATTTTCCCAATTTATACCCCCATGAGTGGAAGTGTCCTATGCTCTCTAAGCTGTGTTTTTCAGATGTTTCAGGACTCACCGGACACTTCTCCAGAGTCGCTCTTGGCAATTTACATCCCACCCATCAGTGTAGCAAGGCTCCCATTTCTGCATGGCCTGTCCTGCATTTCTGGTTTTGACACTTTTTTCAGCATGGCCCTTTTGACCGATGGGAAGCGAGACTTCTTTGTAGCGCTGATTTGCCTTTCCAGGTTGCTTGGTTGGCCAAAAAGGGCGTATGCGTTTTTTCCTGAATATATTCAGGAAAAAACGCATACGCCCTTTTTGGCCAAGGGCATCATTGTCAACGTTTTGCCGCTTTTCATGTGCTCTAAAGGCGATTCGTATCTACCTCCTGAAATCTGTTTCCTGCAATTCTGCCTTGATTTCAAATCCTCTTCTTTGCCTTCCCTCAATATATTTGTGGACGAGAGTTATCATTTATAACTCTGCAGGTTTGTGAATTGCAGTGCCCTGAACCTCCATTTTACAACTCGTTTTTATGGGAGCTGGCCGCAAAATCGCAGAATGGCTTCAGGCCCTGTTCTGGTTCGGGGGGCAGGCTGAGCCTGTGGTTAATTCTTCTTTCTGATGGGAAAATAGAGTGACCTGGGCCTGTCCCAACACCAAGAGCTAGTCTCTCGTTGGTTCCACGTCTTCCCGTTTATCCTCAGGACAAATTGCAACCTGTACGGAACAGGAGGTTAAAGGTGCTGATGCTCCAAGTAGGGAGCTTGCTAGTAAAGCAGCTGGAATTGCGAACCCGGGCACAAGGAGATGAGAAATGAGGTGCGTTTTAGAAACCTTTCCCCATCACACGGTGTACCATCTTCTGGGTTTCTCATGCATGTTTTTGATGTAGGAAGATGCCCTTGAACCTGGAGATTTGGGACTCATGCGATGGGTACCACGCAGTATTACTTTAAAGGGTCTGCGTTTGCTCACCCAACCTCACCAAACCTCTCAGCCCCAAGAGTGTCCACCCTTATGTCTCATCCAGCTGTGCGTCTAGATATGGTCAATCCAGGTTGCATCACAGCCCCTGAACGCATTGTGTAAGAATTTCTCTCTCTTTCACTGTCTTTGTTTCATGGGTGTTTCAAAGTAATTTATTTTTATAATGGGGTTTAGCTGCTTTTCACTGCTGTGTTTATGCCGCTTTACACCCACTTGACACACTAACAGAGAGATATCAATTCATAGGTTTTACGATTATTATTAGTCAGATATATTCTTGTGCGGTGAATAGGGCGTGTTGAGTCCAGTTCTCTGAGCAAGGAGTAGGTCTTGTCTATTACATATTGGGTTTATGGAACGGTATCTGAGCTAATTTGATACCCTTGTTTTATGTATCACCCCACCTCACCTTTCCCGTTAAGCAGCCATAGTGTGTTTTCTGCATGTGTGACTCTGTTCTGTTTTGTAATTCAGTTCAAGTGTAACGGTTTTTACATTCCCTCTATCAGTGATACCTTATGAGAAGTGTCCTTTTCTGTGTGACTTATTTCACTTAGAATCGTCGTACCTAAATCCACTCATCATGCTGCTACTAACCTTATGACATTGATTTCATGGCTGAGTGATATTCCATTGTACATAAGGACCACAACTTCTTTATCCATTTTTCTCTTTCCTGGGATATTGAAGGTGGAATGAAGTGGAGGTCCTGGTCAATAGAGCAGCCCTAAACTTTGGGGTGCTTGTGTCTTGCTGATTTTTAATTTTCCCAATTTATACCCCCATGAGTGGAAGTGCCCTATGCTCTCTCAGCTGTGTTTTTCAGATGTTTCAGGACTCACCGGACACTTCTCCAGAGTGGCTCTTGGCAATTTACATCCCGCCCATCAGTGTAGCAAGGCTCCCATTTCTCCATGGCCTGTCCTGCATTTCTGGTTTTGACACTTTTTTCAGCATGGCCCTTTTGACCGATGGGAAGCGAGACTTCTTTGTAGCGCTGATTTGCCTTTCCAGGTTGCTTGGTTGGCCAAAAAGGGCGTATGCGTTTTTTCCTGAATATATTCAGGAAAAAACGCATACGCCCTTTTTGGCCAAGGGCATCATTGTCAACGTTTTGCCGCTTTTCATGTGCTTTAAAGGCGATTCGTATCTACCTCCTGAAATCTGTTTCCTGCAATTCTGCCTTGATTTCAAATCCTCTTCTTTGCCTTCCCTCAATATATTTGTGGACGAGAGTTATCATTTATAACTCTGCAGGTTTGTGAATTGCAGTGCCCTGAACCTCCATTTTACAACTCGTTTTTATGGGAGCTGGCCGCAAAATCGCAGAATGGCTTCAGGCCCTGTTCTGGTTCCGGGGGGCAGGCTGAGCCTGTGGTTAATTCTTCTTTCTGATGGGAAAATAGAGTGACCTGTGCCTGTCCCAACACCAAGAGCTAGTCTCTCGTTGGTTCCACGTCTTCCCGTTTATCCTCAGGACAAATTGCAACCTGTACGGAACAGGAGGTTAAAGGTGCTGATGCTCCAAGTAGGGAGCTTGCTAGTAAAGCAGCTGGAATGGCGAACCCGGGCACAAGGAGATGAGAAATGAGGTGCGTTTTAGAAACCTTTCCCCATCACACGGTGTACCATCTTCTGGGTTTCTCATGCATGTTTTTGATGTAGGAAGATGCCCTTGAACCTGGAGATTTGGGACCCATGCGATGGGTACCACGCAGTATTACTTTAAAGGGTCTGCGTTTGCTCACCCAACCTCACCAAACCTCTCAGCCCCAAGAGTGTCCACCCTTATGTCTCATCCAGCTGTGCGTCTAGATATGGTCAATCCAGGTTGCATCACAGCCCCTGAACGCATTGTGTAAGAATTTCTCTCTCTTTCACTGTCTTTGTTTCATGGGTGTTTCAAAGTAATTTATTTTTATAATGGGGTTTAGCTGCTTTTCACTGCTGTGTTTATGCCGCTTTACACCCACTTGACACACTAACAGAGAGATATCAATTCATAGGTTTTACGATTATTATTAGTCAGATATATTCTTGTGCGGTGAATAGGGCGTGTTGAGTCCAGTTCTCTGAGCAAGGAGTAGGTCTTGTCTATTACATATTGGGTTTATGGAACGGTATCTGAGCTAATTTGATACCCTTGTTTTATGTATCACCCCACCTCACCTTTCCCGTTAAGCAGCCATAGTGTGTTTTCTGCATGTGTGACTCTGTTCTGTTTTGTAATTCAGTTCAAGTGTAACGGTTTTTACATTCCCTCTATCAGTGATACCTTATGAGAAGTGTCCTTTTCTGTGTGACTTATTTCACTTAGAATCGTCGTACCTAAATCCACTCATCATGCTGCTACTAACCTTACGACATTGATTTCATGGCTGAGTGATATTCCATTGTACATAAGGACCACAACTTCTTTATCCATTTTTCTCTTTCCTGGGATATTGAAGGTGGAATGAAGTGGAGGTCCTGGTCAACAGAGCAGCCCTAAACTTTGGGGTGCTTGTGTTTTGCTGATTTTTAATTTTCCTAATTTATACCCCCATGAGTGGAAGTGCCCTATGCTCTCTGAGCTGTGTTTTTCAGATGTTTCAGGACTCACCGGACACTTCTCCAGAGTGGCTCTTGGCAATTTACATCCCGCCCATCAGTGTAGCAAGGCTCCCATTTCTCCATGGCCTGTCCTGCATTTCTGGTTTTGACACTTTTTTCAGCATGGCCCTTTTGACCGATGGGAAGCGAGACTTCTTTGTAGCGCTGATTTGCCTTTCCAGGTTGCTTGGTTGGCCAAAAAGGGCGTATGCGTTTTTTCCTGAATATATTCAGGAAAAAACGCATACGCCCTTTTTGGCCAAGGGCATCATTGTCAACGTTTTGCCGCTTTTCATGTGCTTTAAAGGCGATTCGAATCTACCTCCTGAAATCTGTTTCCTGCAATTCTGCCTTGATTTCAAATCCTCTTCTTTGCCTTCCCTCAATATATTTGTGGACGAGAGTTATCATTTATTACTCTGCAGGTTTGTGGATTGCAGTGCCCTGAACGTCCATTTTACAACTCGCTTTTTTGGGAGCTGGCTGCGAAACCTCTGGATGACTTCAGGCCCTGTTCTGGTTCCGGGGGCCAGGCTGAGCCTGTGGTTAATTCTTCTTTCTGATGGGAAAATAGAGTGACCTGTGCCTGTCCCAACACCAAGAGCTAGTCTCTCGTTGGTTCCACGTCTTCCCGTTTATCCTCAGGACAAATTGCAACCTGTATGGAACAGGAGGTTAAAGGTGCTGATGCTCCAAGTAGGGAGCTTGCTAGTAAAGCGGCTGGAATGGCGAACCCGGGCACAAGGAGATGAGAAATGAGGTGCGTTTTAGAAACCTTTCCCCATCACACGGTGTACCATCTTCTGGGTTTCTCATGCATGTTTTTGATGTAGGAAGATGCCCTTGAACCTGGAGATTTGGGACCCATGCGATGGGTACCACGCAGTATTACTTTAAAGGGTCTGCGTTTGCTCACCCAACCTCACCAAACCTCTCAGCCCCAAGAGTGTCCACCCTTATGTCTCATCCAGCTGTGCGTCTAGATATGGTCAATCCAGGTTGCATCACAGCCCCTGAACGCATTGTGTAAGAATTTCTCTCTCTTTCACTGTCTTTGTTTCATGGGTGTTTCAAAGTAATTTATTTTTATAATGGGGTTTAGCTGCTTTTCACTGCTGTGTTTATGCCGCTTTACACCCACTTGACACACTAACAGAGAGATATCAATTCATAGGTTTTACGATTATTATTAGTCAGATATATTCTTGTGCGGTGAATAGGGCGTGTTGAGTCCAGTTCTCTGAGCAAGGAGTAGGTCTTGTCTATTACATATTGGGTTTATGGAACGGTATCTGAGCTAATTTGATACCCTTGTTTTATGTATCACCCCACCTCACCTTTCCCGTTAAGCAGCCATAGTGTGTTTTCTGCATGTGTGACTCTGTTCTGTTTTGTAATTCAGTTCAAGTGTAACGGTTTTTACATTCCCTCTATCAGTGATACCTTATGAGAAGTGTCCTTTTCTGTGTGACTTATTTCACTTAGAATCGTCGTACCTAAATCCACTCATCATGCTGCTACTAACCTTACGACATTGATTTCATGGCTGAGTGATATTCCATTGTACATAAGGACCACAACTTCTTTATCCATTTTTCTCTTTCCTGGGATATTGAAGGTGGAATGAAGTGGAGGTCCTGGTCAACAGAGCAGCCCTAAACTTTGGGGTGCTTGTGTTTTGCTGATTTTTAATTTTCCTAATTTATACCCCCATGAGTGGAAGTGCCCTATGCTCTCTGAGCTGTGTTTTTCAGATGTTTCAGGACTCACCGGACACTTCTCCAGAGTGGCTCTTGGCAATTTACATCCCGCCCATCAGTGTAGCAAGGCTCCCATTTCTCCATGGCCTGTCCTGCATTTCTGGTTTTGACACTTTTTTCAGCATGGCCCTTTTGACCGATGGGAAGCGAGACTTCTTTGTAGCGCTGATTTGCCTTTCCAGGTTGCTTGGTTGGCCAAAAAGGGCGTATGCGTTTTTTCCTGAATATATTCAGGAAAAAACGCATACGCCCTTTTTGGCCAAGGGCATCATTGTCAACGTTTTGCTGCTTTTCATGTGCTTTAAAGGCGATTCGAATCTACCTCCTGAAATCTGTTTCCTGCAATTCTGCCTTGATTTCAAATCCTCTTCTTTGCCTTCCCTCAATATATTTGTGGACGAGAGTTATCATTTATTACTCTGCAGGTTTGTGGATTGCAGTGCCCTGAACGTCCATTTTACAACTCGCTTTTTTGGGAGCTGGCCGCGAAACCTCTGGATGGCTTCAGGCCCTGTTCTGGTTCCGGGGGCCAGGCTGAGCCTGTGGTTAATTCTTCTTTCTGATGGGAAAATAGAGTGACCTGTGCCTGTCCCAACACCAAGAGCTAGTCTCTCGTTGGTTCCACGTCTTCCCGTTTATCCTCAGGACAAATTGCAACCTGTATGGAACAGGAGGTTAAAGGTGCTGATGCTCCAAGTAGGGAGCTTGCTAGTAAAGCGGCTGGAATGGCGAACCCGGGCACAAGGAGATGAGAAATGAGGTGCGTTTTAGAAACCTTTCCCCATCACACGGTGTACCATCTTCTGGGTTTCTCATGCATGTTTTTGATGTAGGAAGATGCCCTTGAACCTGGAGATTTGGGACCCATGCGATGGGTACCACGCAGTATTACTTTAAAGGGTCTGCGTTTGCTCACCCAACCTCACCAAACCTCTCAGCCCCAAGAGTGTCCACCCTTATGTCTCATCCAGCTGTGGGTCTAGATATGGTCAATCCAGGTTGCATCACAGCCCCTGAACGCATTGTGTAAGAATTTCTCTCTCTTTCACTGTCTTTGTTTCATTGGTGTTTCAAAGTAATTTATTTTTATAATGGGGTTTAGCTGCTTTTCACTGCTGTGTTTATGCCGCTTTACACCCACTTGACACACCCACAGAGAGATATCAATACATAGTTTTTACGATTATTATTAGTCAGATATATTCTTGTGTGGTGAATAGGGCGTGTTGAGTCCAGTTCTCTGAGCAAGGAGTAGGTCTTGTCTATTACATATTGGGTTTATGGAACGGTATCTGAGCTAATTTGATACCCTTGTTTTATGTATCACCCCACCTCGCCTTTCCCGTTAAGCAGCCATAGTGTGTTTTCTGCATGTGTGACTCTGTTCTGTTTTGTAATTCAGTTCAAGTGTAACGGTTTTTACATTCCCTCTATCAGTGATACCTTATGAGAAGTGTCCTTTTCTGTGTGACTTATTTCACTTAGAATCGTCGTACCTAAATCCACTCATCATGCTGCTACTAACCTTACGACATTGATTTCATGGCTGAGTGATATTCCATTGTACATAAGGACCACAACTTCTTTATCCATTTTTCTCTTTCCTGGGATATTGAAGGTGGAATGAAGTGGAGGTCCTGGTCAACAGAGCAGCCCTAAACTTTGGGGTGCTTGTGTCTTGTTGATTTTTAATTTTCCCAATTTATACCCCCATGAGTGGAAGTGCCCTATGCTCTCTAAGCTGTGTTTTTCAGATGTTTCAGGACTCACCGGACACTTCTCCAGAGTGGCTCTTGGCAATTTACATCCCGCCCATCAGTGTAGCAAGGCTCCCATTTCTCCATGGCCTGTCCTGCATTTCTGGTTTTGACACTTTTTTCAGCATGGCCCTTTTGACCGATGGGAAGCGAGACTTCTTTGTAGCGCTGATTTGCCTTTCCAGGTTGCTTGGTTGGCCAAAAAGGGCGTATGCGTTTTTTCCTGAATATATTCAGGAAAAAACGCATACGCCCTTTTTGGCCAAGGGCATCATTGTCAACGTTTTGCCGCTTTTCATGTGCTTTAAAGGCGATTCGTATCTACCTCCTGAAATCTGTTTCCTGCAATTCTGCCTTGATTTCAAATCCTCTTCTTTGCCTTCCCTCAATATATTTGTGGACGAGAGTTATCATTTATAACTCTGCAGGTTTGTGAATTGCAATGCCCTGAACCTCCATTTTACAACTCGTTTTTATGGGAGCTGGCCGCAAAATCGCAGAATGGCTTCAGGCCCTGTTCTGGTTCCGGGGGGCAGGCTGAGCCTGTGGTTAATTCTTCTTTCTGATGGGAAAATAGAGTGACCTGTGCCTGTCCCAACACCAAGAGCTAGTCTCTCGTTGGTTCCACGTCTTGCCGTTTATCCTTAGGACAAATTCCAATCTGTACGGAACAGGAGGTTAAAGGTGCTGATGCTCCAAGTAGGGAGCTTGCTAGTAAAGCGGCTGGAATGGCGAACCCGGGCACAAGGAGATGAGAAATGAGGTGCGTTTTAGAAACCTTTCCCCATCACACGGTGTACCATCTTCTGGATTTCTCATGCATGTTTTTGATGTAGGAAGATGCCCTTGAACCTGGAGATTTGGGACCCATGCGATGGGTACCACGCAGTATTACTTTAAAGGGTCTGCGTTTGCTCACCCAACCTCACCAAAACTCTCAGCCCCAAGAGTGTCCACCCTTATGTCTCATCCAGCTGTGGGTCTAGATATGGTCAATCCAGGTTGCATCACAGCCCCTGAACGCATTGTGTAAGAATTTCTCTCTCTTTCACTGTCTTTGTTTCATGGGTGTTTCAAAGTAATTTATTTTTATAATGGGGTTTAGCTGCTTTTCACTGCTGTGTTTATGCCGCTTTACACCCACTTGACACACTAACAGAGAGATATCAATTCATAGGTTTTACGATTATTATTAGTCAGATATATTCTTGTGCGGTGAATAGGGCGTGTTGAGTCCAGTTCTCTGAGCAAGGAGTAGGTCTTGTCTATTACATATTGGGTTTATGGAACGGTATCTGAGCTAATTTGATACCCTTGTTTTATGTATCACCCCACCTCACCTTTCCCGTTAAGCAGCCATAGTGTGTTTTCTGCATGTGTGACTCTGTTCTGTTTTGTAATTCAGTTCAAGTGTAACGGTTTTTACATTCCCTCTATCAGTGATACCTTATGAGAAGTGTCCTTTTCTGTGTGACTTATTTCACTTAGAATCGTCGTACCTAAATCCACTCATCATGCTGCTACTAACCTTACGACATTGATTTCATGGCTGAGTGATATTCCATTGTACATAAGGACCACAACTTCTTTATCCATTTTTCTCTTTCCTGGGATATTGAAGGTGGAATGAAGTGGAGGTCCTGGTCAACAGAGCAGCCCTAAACTTTGGGGTGCTTGTGTTTTGCTGATTTTTAATTTTCCTAATTTATACCCCCATGAGTGGAAGTGCCCTATGCTCTCTGAGCTGTGTTTTTCAGATGTTTCAGGACTCACCGGACACTTCTCCAGAGTGGCTCTTGGCAATTTACATCCCGCCCATCAGTGTAGCAAGGCTCCCATTTCTCCATGGCCTGTCCTGCATTTCTGGTTTTGACACTTTTTTCAGCATGGCCCTTTTGACCGATGGGAAGCGAGACTTCTTTGTAGCGCTGATTTGCCTTTCCAGGTTGCTTGGTTGGCCAAAAAGGGCGTATGCGTTTTTTCCTGAATATATTCAGGAAAAAACGCATACGCCCTTTTTGGCCAAGGGCATCATTGTCAACGTTTTGCTGCTTTTCATGTGCTTTAAAGGCGATTCGAATCTACCTCCTGAAATCTGTTTCCTGCAATTCTGCCTTGATTTCAAATCCTCTTCTTTGCCTTCCCTCAATATATTTGTGGACGAGAGTTATCATTTATTACTCTGCAGGTTTGTGGATTGCAGTGCCCTGAACGTCCATTTTACAACTCGCTTTTTTGGGAGCTGGCCGCGAAACCTTTGGATGGCTTCAGGCCCTGTTCTGGTTCCGGGGGCCAGGCTGAGCCTGTGGTTAATTCTTCTTTCTGATGGGAAAATAGAGTGACCTGTGCCTGTCCCAACACCAAGAGCTAGTCTCTCGTTGGTTCCACGTCTTCCCGTTTATCCTCAGGACAAATTGCAACCTGTATGGAACAGGAGGTTAAAGGTGCTGATGCTCCAAGTAGGGAGCTTGCTAGTAAAGCGGCTGGAATGGCGAACCCGGGCACAAGGAGATGAGAAATGAGGTGCGTTTTAGAAACCTTTCCCCATCACACGGTGTACCATCTTCTGGGTTTCTCATGCATGTTTTTGATGTAGGAAGATGCCCTTGAACCTGGAGATTTGGGACCCATGCGATGGGTACCACGCAGTATTACTTTAAAGGGTCTGCGTTTGCTCACCCAACCTCACCAAAACTCTCAGCCCCAAGAGTGTCCACCCTTATGTCTCATCCAGCTGTGGGTCTAGATATGGTCAATCCAGGTTGCATCACAGCCCCTGAACGCATTGTGTAAGAATTTCTCTCTCTTTCACTGTCTTTGTTTCATGGGTGTTTCAAAGTAATTTATTTTTATAATGGGGTTTAGCTGCTTTTCACTGCTGTGTTTATGCCGCTTTACACCCACTTGACACACTAACAGAGAGATATCAATACATAGTTTTTACGATTATTATTAGTCAGATATATTCTTGTGTGGTGAATAGGGCGTGTTGAGTCCAGTTCTCTGAGCAAGGAGTAGGTCTTGTCTATTACATATTGGGTTTATGGAACGGTATCTGAGCTAATTTGATACCCTTGTTTTATGTATCACCCCACCTCGCCTTTCCCGTTAAGCAGCCATAGTGTGTTTTCTGCATGTGTGACTCTGTTCTGTTTTGTAATTCAGTTCAAGTGTAACGGTTTTTACATTCCCTCTATCAGTGATACCTTATGAGAAGTGTCCTTTTCTGTGTGACTTATTTCACTTAGAATCGTCGTACCTAAATCCACTCATCATGCTGCTACTAACCTTACGACATTGATTTCATGGCTGAGTGATATTCCATTGTACATAAGGACCACAACTTCTTTATCCATTTTTCTCTTTCCTGGGATATTGAAGGTGGAATGAAGTGGAGGTCCTGGTCAACAGAGCAGCCCTAAACTTTGGGGTGCTTGTGTTTTGCTGATTTTTAATTTTCCTAATTTATACCCCCATGAGTGGAAGTGCCCTATGCTCTCTGAGCTGTGTTTTTCAGATGTTTCAGGACTCACCGGACACTTCTCCAGAGTGGCTCTTGGCAATTTACATCCCGCCCATCAGTGTAGCAAGGCTCCCATTTCTCCATGGCCTGTCCTGCATTTCTGGTTTTGACACTTTTTTCAGCATGGCCCTTTTGACCGATGGGAAGCGAGACTTCTTTGTAGCGCTGATTTGCCTTTCCAGGTTGCTTGGTTGGCCAAAAAGGGCGTATGCGTTTTTTCCTGAATATATTCAGGAAAAAACGCATACGCCCTTTTTGGCCAAGGGCATCATTGTCAACGTTTTGCTGCTTTTCATGTGCTTTAAAGGCGATTCGAATCTACCTCCTGAAATCTGTTTCCTGCAATTCTGCCTTGATTTCAAATCCTCTTCTTTGCCTTCCCTCAATATATTTGTGGACGAGAGTTATCATTTATTACTCTGCAGGTTTGTGAATTGCAGTGCCCTGAACGTCCATTTTACAACTCGCTTTTTTGGGAGCTGGCCGCGAAACCTCTGGATGGCTTCAGGCCCTGTTCTGGTTCCGGGGGCCAGGCTGAGCCTGTGGTTAATTCTTCTTTCTGATGGGAAAATAGAGTGACCTGTGCCTGTCCCAACACCAAGAGCTAGTCTCTCGTTGGTTCCACGTCTTCCCGTTTATCCTCAGGACAAATTGCAACCTGTATGGAACAGGAGGTTAAAGGTGCTGATGCTCCAAGTAGGGAGCTTGCTAGTAAAGCGGCTGGAATGGCGAACCCGGGCACAAGGAGATGAGAAATGAGGTGCGTTTTAGAAACCTTTCCCCATCACACGGTGTACCATCTTCTGGGTTTCTCATGCATGTTTTTGATGTAGGAAGATGCCCTTGAACCTGGAGATTTGGGACCCATGCGATGGGTACCACGCAGTATTACTTTAAAGGGTCTGCGTTTGCTCACCCAACCTCACCAAACCTCTCAGCCCCAAGAGTGTCCACCCTTATGTCTCATCCAGCTGTGGGTCTAGATATGGTCAATCCAGGTTGCATCACAGCCCCTGAACGCATTGTGTAAGAATTTCTCTCTCTTTCACTGTCTTTGTTTCATGGGTGTTTCAAAGTAATTTATTTTTATAATGGGGTTTAGCTGCTTTTCACTGCTGTGTTTATGCCGCTTTACACCCACTTGACACACTAACAGAGAGATATCAATACATAGTTTTTACGATTATTATTAGTCAGATATATTCTTGTGTGGTGAATAGGGCGTGTTGAGTCCAGTTCTCTGAGCAAGGAGTAGGTCTTGTCTATTACATATTGGGTTTATGGAACGGTATCTGAGCTAATTTGATACCCTTGTTTTATGTATCACCCCACCTCGCCTTTCCCGTTAAGCAGCCATAGTGTGTTTTCTGCATGTGTGACTCTGTTCTGTTTTGTAATTCAGTTCAAGTGTAACGGTTTTTACATTCCCTCTATCAGTGATACCTTATGAGAAGTGTCCTTTTCTGTGTGACTTATTTCACTTAGAATCGTCGTACCTAAATCCACTCATCATGCTGCTACTAACCTTACGACATTGATTTCATGGCTGAGTGATATTCCATTGTACATAAGGACCACAACTTTTTTATCCATTTTTCTCTTTCCTGGGATATTGAAGGTGGAATGAAGTGGAGGTCCTGGTCAACAGAGCAGCCCTAAACTTTGGGGTGCTTGTGTCTTGCTGATTTTTAATTTTCCCAATTTATACCCCCATGAGTGGAAGTGCCCTATGCTCTCTAAGCTGTGTTTTTCAGATGTTTCAGGACTCACCGGACACTTCTCCAGAGTGGCTCTTGGCAATTTACATCCCGCCCATCAGTGTAGCAAGGCTCCCATTTCTCCATGGCCTGTCCTGCATTTCTGGTTTTGACACTTTTTTCAGCATGGCCCTTTTGACCGATGGGAAGCGAGACTTCTTTGTAGCGCTGATTTGCCTTTCCAGGTTGCTTGGTTGGCCAAAAAGGGCGTATGCGTTTTTTCCTGAATATATTCAGGAAAAAACGCATACGCCCTTTTTGGCCAAGGGCATCATTGTCAACGTTTTGCCGCTTTTCATGTGCTTTAAAGGCGATTCGTATCTACCTCCTGAAATCTGTTTCCTGCAATTCTGCCTTGATTTCAAATCCTCTTCTTTGCCTTCCCTCAATATATTTGTGGACGAGAGTTATCATTTATAACTCTGCAGGTTTGTGAATTGCAATGCCCTGCACCTCCATTTTACAACTCGTTTTTATGGGAGCTGGCCGCAAAATCGCAGAATGGCTTCAGGCCCTGTTCTGGTTCCGGGGGGCAGGCTGAGCCTGTGGTTAATTCTTCTTTCTGATGGGAAAATAGAGTGACCTGTGCCTGTCCCAACACCAAGAGCTAGTCTCTCGTTGGTTCCACGTCTTGCCGTTTATCCTTAGGACAAATTCCAATCTGTACGGAACAGGAGGTTAAAGGTGCTGATGCTCCAAGTAGGGAGCTTGCTAGTAAAGCGGCTGGAATGGCGAACCCGGGCACAAGGAGATGAGAAATGAGGTGCGTTTTAGAAACCTTTCCCCATCACACGGTGTACCATCTTCTGGATTTCTCATGCATGTTTTTGATGTAGGAAGATGCCCTTGAACCTGGAGATTTGGGACCCATGCGATGGGTACCACGCAGTATTACTTTAAAGGGTCTGCGTTTGCTCACCCAACCTCACCAAAACTCTCAGCCCCAAGAGTGTCCACCCTTATGTCTCATCCAGCTGTGGGTCTAGATATGGTCAATCCAGGTTGCATCACAGCCCCTGAACGCATTGTGTAAGAATTACTCTCTCTTTCACTGTCTTTGTTTCATGGGTGTTTCAAAGTAATTTATTTTTATAATGGGGTTTAGCTGCTTTTCACTGCTGTGTTTATGCCGCTTTACACCCACTTGACACACTAACAGAGAGATATCAATACATAGGTTTTACGATTATTATTAGTCAGATATATTCTTGTGTGGTGAATAGGGCGTGTTGAGTCCAGTTCTCTGAGCAAGAAGTAGGTCTTGTCTATTACATATTGGGTTTATGGAACGGTTTCTGAGCTAATTTGATACCCTTGTTTTATGTATCACCCCACCTCACCTTTCCCGTTAAGCAGCCATAGTGTGTTTTCTGCATGTGTGACTCTGTTCTGTTTTGTAATTCAGTTCAAGTGTAACGGTTTTTACATTCCCTCTATCAGTGATACCTTATGAGAAGTGTCCTTTTCTGTGTGACTTATTTCACTTAGAATCGTCGTACCTAAATCCACTCATCATGCTGCTACTAACCTTACGACATTGATTTCATGGCTGAGTGATATTCCATTGTACATAAGGACCACAACTTCTTTATCCATTTTTCTCTTTCCTGGGATATTTAAGGTGGAATGAAGTGGAGGTCCTGGTCAACAGAGCAGCCCTAAACTTTGGGGTGCTTGTGTCTTGCTGATTTTTAATTTTCCCAATTTATACCCCCATGAGTGGAAGTGTCCTATGCTCTCTAAGCTGTGTTTTTCAGATGTTTCAGGACTCACCGGACACTTCTCCAGAGTCGCTCTTGGCAATTTACATCCCACCCATCAGTGTAGCAAGGCTCCCATTTCTGCATGGCCTGTCCTGCATTTCTGGTTTTGACACTTTTTTCAGCATGGCCCTTTTGACCGATGGGAAGCGAGACTTCTTTGTAGCGCTGATTTGCCTTTCCAGGTTGCTTGGTTGGCCAAAAAGGGCGTATGCGTTTTTTCCTGAATATATTCAGGAAAAAACGCATACGCCCTTTTTGGCCAAGGGCATCATTGTCAACGTTTTGCCGCTTTTCATGTGCTCTAAAGGCGATTCGTATCTACCTCCTGAAATCTGTTTCCTGCAATTCTGCCTTGATTTCAAATCCTCTTCTTTGCCTTCCCTCAATATATTTGTGGACGAGAGTTATCATTTATAACTCTGCAGGTTTGTGAATTGCAGTGCCCTGAACCTCCATTTTACAACTCGTTTTTATGGGAGCTGGCCGCAAAATCGCAGAATGGCTTCAGGCCCTGTTCTGGTTCGGGGGGCAGGCTGAGCCTGTGGTTAATTCTTCTTTCTGATGGGAAAATAGAGTGACCTGGGCCTGTCCCAACACCAAGAGCTAGTCTCTCGTTGGTTCCACGTCTTCCCGTTTATCCTCAGGACAAATTGCAACCTGTACGGAACAGGAGGTTAAAGGTGCTGATGCTCCAAGTAGGGAGCTTGCTAGTAAAGCAGCTGGAATTGCGAACCCGGGCACAAGGAGATGAGAAATGAGGTGCGTTTTAGAAACCTTTCCCCATCACACGGTGTACCATCTTCTGGGTTTCTCATGCATGTTTTTGATGTAGGAAGATGCCCTTGAACCTGGAGATTTGGGACTCATGCGATGGGTACCACGCAGTATTACTTTAAAGGGTCTGCGTTTGCTCACCCAACCTCACCAAACCTCTCAGCCCCAAGAGTGTCCACCCTTATGTCTCATCCAGCTGTGCGTCTAGATATGGTCAATCCAGGTTGCATCACAGCCCCTGAACGCATTGTGTAAGAATTTCTCTCTCTTTCACTGTCTTTGTTTCATGGGTGTTTCAAAGTAATTTATTTTTATAATGGGGTTTAGCTGCTTTTCACTGCTGTGTTTATGCCGCTTTACACCCACTTGACACACTAACAGAGAGATATCAATTCATAGGTTTTACGATTATTATTAGTCAGATATATTCTTGTGCGGTGAATAGGGCGTGTTGAGTCCAGTTCTCTGAGCAAGGAGTAGGTCTTGTCTATTACATATTGGGTTTATGGAACGGTATCTGAGCTAATTTGATACCCTTGTTTTATGTATCACCCCACCTCACCTTTCCCGTTAAGCAGCCATAGTGTGTTTTCTGCATGTGTGACTCTGTTCTGTTTTGTAATTCAGTTCAAGTGTAACGGTTTTTACATTCCCTCTATCAGTGATACCTTATGAGAAGTGTCCTTTTCTGTGTGACTTATTTCACTTAGAATCGTCGTACCTAAATCCACTCATCATGCTGCTACTAACCTTATGACATTGATTTCATGGCTGAGTGATATTCCATTGTACATAAGGACCACAACTTCTTTATCCATTTTTCTCTTTCCTGGGATATTGAAGGTGGAATGAAGTGGAGGTCCTGGTCAATAGAGCAGCCCTAAACTTTGGGGTGCTTGTGTCTTGCTGATTTTTAATTTTCCCAATTTATACCCCCATGAGTGGAAGTGCCCTATGCTCTCTCAGCTGTGTTTTTCAGATGTTTCAGGACTCACCGGACACTTCTCCAGAGTGGCTCTTGGCAATTTACATCCCGCCCATCAGTGTAGCAAGGCTCCCATTTCTCCATGGCCTGTCCTGCATTTCTGGTTTTGACACTTTTTTCAGCATGGCCCTTTTGACCGATGGGAAGCGAGACTTCTTTGTAGCGCTGATTTGCCTTTCCAGGTTGCTTGGTTGGCCAAAAAGGGCGTATGCGTTTTTTCCTGAATATATTCAGGAAAAAACGCATACGCCCTTTTTGGCCAAGGGCATCATTGTCAACGTTTTGCCGCTTTTCATGTGCTTTAAAGGCGATTCGTATCTACCTCCTGAAATCTGTTTCCTGCAATTCTGCCTTGATTTCAAATCCTCTTCTTTGCCTTCCCTCAATATATTTGTGGACGAGAGTTATCATTTATAACTCTGCAGGTTTGTGAATTGCAGTGCCCTGAACCTCCATTTTACAACTCGTTTTTATGGGAGCTGGCCGCAAAATCGCAGAATGGCTTCAGGCCCTGTTCTGGTTCCGGGGGGCAGGCTGAGCCTGTGGTTAATTCTTCTTTCTGATGGGAAAATAGAGTGACCTGTGCCTGTCCCAACACCAAGAGCTAGTCTCTCGTTGGTTCCACGTCTTCCCGTTTATCCTCAGGACAAATTGCAACCTGTACGGAACAGGAGGTTAAAGGTGCTGATGCTCCAAGTAGGGAGCTTGCTAGTAAAGCAGCTGGAATGGCGAACCCGGGCACAAGGAGATGAGAAATGAGGTGCGTTTTAGAAACCTTTCCCCATCACACGGTGTACCATCTTCTGGGTTTCTCATGCATGTTTTTGATGTAGGAAGATGCCCTTGAACCTGGAGATTTGGGACCCATGCGATGGGTACCACGCAGTATTACTTTAAAGGGTCTGCGTTTGCTCACCCAACCTCACCAAACCTCTCAGCCCCAAGAGTGTCCACCCTTATGTCTCATCCAGCTGTGCGTCTAGATATGGTCAATCCAGGTTGCATCACAGCCCCTGAACGCATTGTGTAAGAATTTCTCTCTCTTTCACTGTCTTTGTTTCATGGGTGTTTCAAAGTAATTTATTTTTATAATGGGGTTTAGCTGCTTTTCACTGCTGTGTTTATGCCGCTTTACACCCACTTGACACACTAACAGAGAGATATCAATTCATAGGTTTTACGATTATTATTAGTCAGATATATTCTTGTGCGGTGAATAGGGCGTGTTGAGTCCAGTTCTCTGAGCAAGGAGTAGGTCTTGTCTATTACATATTGGGTTTATGGAACGGTATCTGAGCTAATTTGATACCCTTGTTTTATGTATCACCCCACCTCACCTTTCCCGTTAAGCAGCCATAGTGTGTTTTCTGCATGTGTGACTCTGTTCTGTTTTGTAATTCAGTTCAAGTGTAACGGTTTTTACATTCCCTCTATCAGTGATACCTTATGAGAAGTGTCCTTTTCTGTGTGACTTATTTCACTTAGAATCGTCGTACCTAAATCCACTCATCATGCTGCTACTAACCTTACGACATTGATTTCATGGCTGAGTGATATTCCATTGTACATAAGGACCACAACTTCTTTATCCATTTTTCTCTTTCCTGGGATATTGAAGGTGGAATGAAGTGGAGGTCCTGGTCAACAGAGCAGCCCTAAACTTTGGGGTGCTTGTGTTTTGCTGATTTTTAATTTTCCTAATTTATACCCCCATGAGTGGAAGTGCCCTATGCTCTCTGAGCTGTGTTTTTCAGATGTTTCAGGACTCACCGGACACTTCTCCAGAGTGGCTCTTGGCAATTTACATCCCGCCCATCAGTGTAGCAAGGCTCCCATTTCTCCATGGCCTGTCCTGCATTTCTGGTTTTGACACTTTTTTCAGCATGGCCCTTTTGACCGATGGGAAGCGAGACTTCTTTGTAGCGCTGATTTGCCTTTCCAGGTTGCTTGGTTGGCCAAAAAGGGCGTATGCGTTTTTTCCTGAATATATTCAGGAAAAAACGCATACGCCCTTTTTGGCCAAGGGCATCATTGTCAACGTTTTGCCGCTTTTCATGTGCTTTAAAGGCGATTCGAATCTACCTCCTGAAATCTGTTTCCTGCAATTCTGCCTTGATTTCAAATCCTCTTCTTTGCCTTCCCTCAATATATTTGTGGACGAGAGTTATCATTTATTACTCTGCAGGTTTGTGGATTGCAGTGCCCTGAACGTCCATTTTACAACTCGCTTTTTTGGGAGCTGGCTGCGAAACCTCTGGATGACTTCAGGCCCTGTTCTGGTTCCGGGGGCCAGGCTGAGCCTGTGGTTAATTCTTCTTTCTGATGGGAAAATAGAGTGACCTGTGCCTGTCCCAACACCAAGAGCTAGTCTCTCGTTGGTTCCACGTCTTCCCGTTTATCCTCAGGACAAATTGCAACCTGTATGGAACAGGAGGTTAAAGGTGCTGATGCTCCAAGTAGGGAGCTTGCTAGTAAAGCGGCTGGAATGGCGAACCCGGGCACAAGGAGATGAGAAATGAGGTGCGTTTTAGAAACCTTTCCCCATCACACGGTGTACCATCTTCTGGGTTTCTCATGCATGTTTTTGATGTAGGAAGATGCCCTTGAACCTGGAGATTTGGGACCCATGCGATGGGTACCACGCAGTATTACTTTAAAGGGTCTGCGTTTGCTCACCCAACCTCACCAAACCTCTCAGCCCCAAGAGTGTCCACCCTTATGTCTCATCCAGCTGTGCGTCTAGATATGGTCAATCCAGGTTGCATCACAGCCCCTGAACGCATTGTGTAAGAATTTCTCTCTCTTTCACTGTCTTTGTTTCATGGGTGTTTCAAAGTAATTTATTTTTATAATGGGGTTTAGCTGCTTTTCACTGCTGTGTTTATGCCGCTTTACACCCACTTGACACACTAACAGAGAGATATCAATTCATAGGTTTTACGATTATTATTAGTCAGATATATTCTTGTGCGGTGAATAGGGCGTGTTGAGTCCAGTTCTCTGAGCAAGGAGTAGGTCTTGTCTATTACATATTGGGTTTATGGAACGGTATCTGAGCTAATTTGATACCCTTGTTTTATGTATCACCCCACCTCACCTTTCCCGTTAAGCAGCCATAGTGTGTTTTCTGCATGTGTGACTCTGTTCTGTTTTGTAATTCAGTTCAAGTGTAACGGTTTTTACATTCCCTCTATCAGTGATACCTTATGAGAAGTGTCCTTTTCTGTGTGACTTATTTCACTTAGAATCGTCGTACCTAAATCCACTCATCATGCTGCTACTAACCTTACGACATTGATTTCATGGCTGAGTGATATTCCATTGTACATAAGGACCACAACTTCTTTATCCATTTTTCTCTTTCCTGGGATATTGAAGGTGGAATGAAGTGGAGGTCCTGGTCAACAGAGCAGCCCTAAACTTTGGGGTGCTTGTGTTTTGCTGATTTTTAATTTTCCTAATTTATACCCCCATGAGTGGAAGTGCCCTATGCTCTCTGAGCTGTGTTTTTCAGATGTTTCAGGACTCACCGGACACTTCTCCAGAGTGGCTCTTGGCAATTTACATCCCGCCCATCAGTGTAGCAAGGCTCCCATTTCTCCATGGCCTGTCCTGCATTTCTGGTTTTGACACTTTTTTCAGCATGGCCCTTTTGACCGATGGGAAGCGAGACTTCTTTGTAGCGCTGATTTGCCTTTCCAGGTTGCTTGGTTGGCCAAAAAGGGCGTATGCGTTTTTTCCTGAATATATTCAGGAAAAAACGCATACGCCCTTTTTGGCCAAGGGCATCATTGTCAACGTTTTGCTGCTTTTCATGTGCTTTAAAGGCGATTCGAATCTACCTCCTGAAATCTGTTTCCTGCAATTCTGCCTTGATTTCAAATCCTCTTCTTTGCCTTCCCTCAATATATTTGTGGACGAGAGTTATCATTTATTACTCTGCAGGTTTGTGGATTGCAGTGCCCTGAACGTCCATTTTACAACTCGCTTTTTTGGGAGCTGGCCGCGAAACCTCTGGATGGCTTCAGGCCCTGTTCTGGTTCCGGGGGCCAGGCTGAGCCTGTGGTTAATTCTTCTTTCTGATGGGAAAATAGAGTGACCTGTGCCTGTCCCAACACCAAGAGCTAGTCTCTCGTTGGTTCCACGTCTTCCCGTTTATCCTCAGGACAAATTGCAACCTGTATGGAACAGGAGGTTAAAGGTGCTGATGCTCCAAGTAGGGAGCTTGCTAGTAAAGCGGCTGGAATGGCGAACCCGGGCACAAGGAGATGAGAAATGAGGTGCGTTTTAGAAACCTTTCCCCATCACACGGTGTACCATCTTCTGGGTTTCTCATGCATGTTTTTGATGTAGGAAGATGCCCTTGAACCTGGAGATTTGGGACCCATGCGATGGGTACCACGCAGTATTACTTTAAAGGGTCTGCGTTTGCTCACCCAACCTCACCAAACCTCTCAGCCCCAAGAGTGTCCACCCTTATGTCTCATCCAGCTGTGGGTCTAGATATGGTCAATCCAGGTTGCATCACAGCCCCTGAACGCATTGTGTAAGAATTTCTCTCTCTTTCACTGTCTTTGTTTCATTGGTGTTTCAAAGTAATTTATTTTTATAATGGGGTTTAGCTGCTTTTCACTGCTGTGTTTATGCCGCTTTACACCCACTTGACAAACCCACAGAGAGATATCAATACATAGTTTTTACGATTATTATTAGTCAGATATATTCTTGTGTGGTGAATAGGGCGTGTTGAGTCCAGTTCTCTGAGCAAGGAGTAGGTCTTGTCTATTACATATTGGGTTTATGGAACGGTATCTGAGCTAATTTGATACCCTTGTTTTATGTATCACCCCACCTCGCCTTTCCCGTTAAGCAGCCATAGTGTGTTTTCTGCATGTGTGACTCTGTTCTGTTTTGTAATTCAGTTCAAGTGTAACGGTTTTTACATTCCCTCTATCAGTGATACCTTATGAGAAGTGTCCTTTTCTGTGTGACTTATTTCACTTAGAATCGTCGTACCTAAATCCACTCATCATGCTGCTACTAACCTTACGACATTGATTTCATGGCTGAGTGATATTCCATTGTACATAAGGACCACAACTTCTTTATCCATTTTTCTCTTTCCTGGGATATTTAAGGTGGAATGAAGTGGAGGTCCTGGTCAACAGAGCAGCCCTAAACTTTGGGGTGCTTGTGTCTTGTTGATTTTTAATTTTCCCAATTTATACCCCCATGAGTGGAAGTGCCCTATGCTCTCTAAGCTGTGTTTTTCAGATGTTTCAGGACTCACCGGACACTTCTCCAGAGTGGCTCTTGGCAATTTACATCCCGCCCATCAGTGTAGCAAGGCTCCCATTTCTCCATGGCCTGTCCTGCATTTCTGGTTTTGACACTTTTTTCAGCATGGCCCTTTTGACCGATGGGAAGCGAGACTTCTTTGTAGCGCTGATTTGCCTTTCCAGGTTGCTTGGTTGGCCAAAAAGGGCGTATGCGTTTTTTCCTGAATATATTCAGGAAAAAACGCATACGCCCTTTTTGGCCAAGGGCATCATTGTCAACGTTTTGCCGCTTTTCATGTGCTTTAAAGGCGATTCGTATCTACCTCCTGAAATCTGTTTCCTGCAATTCTGCCTTGATTTCAAATCCTCTTCTTTGCCTTCCCTCAATATATTTGTGGACGAGAGTTATCATTTATAACTCTGCAGGTTTGTGAATTGCAATGCCCTGAACCTCCATTTTACAACTCGTTTTTATGGGAGCTGGCCGCAAAATCGCAGAATGGCTTCAGGCCCTGTTCTGGTTCCGGGGGGCAGGCTGAGCCTGTGGTTAATTCTTCTTTCTGATGGGAAAATAGAGTGACCTGTGCCTGTCCCAACACCAAGAGCTAGTCTCTCGTTGGTTCCACGTCTTGCCGTTTATCCTTAGGACAAATTCCAATCTGTACGGAACAGGAGGTTAAAGGTGCTGATGCTCCAAGTAGGGAGCTTGCTAGTAAAGCGGCTGGAATGGCGAACCCGGGCACAAGGAGATGAGAAATGAGGTGCGTTTTAGAAACCTTTCCCCATCACACGGTGTACCATCTTCTGGATTTCTCATGCATGTTTTTGATGTAGGAAGATGCCCTTGAACCTGGAGATTTGGGACCCATGCGATGGGTACCACGCAGTATTACTTTAAAGGGTCTGCGTTTGCTCACCCAACCTCACCAAAACTCTCAGCCCCAAGAGTGTCCACCCTTATGTCTCATCCAGCTGTGGGTCTAGATATGGTCAATCCAGGTTGCATCACAGCCCCTGAACGCATTGTGTAAGAATTACTCTCTCTTTCACTGTCTTTGTTTCATGGGTGTTTCAAAGTAATTTATTTTTATAATGGGGTTTAGCTGCTTTTCACTGCTGTGTTTATGCCGCTTTACACCCACTTGACACACTAACAGAGAGATATCAATACATAGGTTTTACGATTATTATTAGTCAGATATATTCTTGTGTGGTGAATAGGGCGTGTTGAGTCCAGTTCTCTGAGCAAGGAGTAGGTCTTGTCTATTACATATTGGGTTTATGGAACGGTTTCTGAGCTAATTTGATACCCTTGTTTTATGTATCACCCCACCTCACCTTTCCCGTTAAGCAGCCATAGTGTGTTTTCTGCATGTGTGACTCTGTTCTGTTTTGTAATTCAGTTCAAGTGTAACGGTTTTTACATTCCCTCTATCAGTGATACCTTATGAGAAGTGTCCTTTTCTGTGTGACTTATTTCACTTAGAATCGTCGTACCTAAATCCACTCATCATGCTGCTACTAACCTTACGACATTGATTTCATGGCTGAGTGATATTCCATTGTACATAAGGACCACAACTTCTTTATCCATTTTTCTCTTTCCTGGGATATTTAAGGTGGAATGAAGTGGAGGTCCTGGTCAACAGAGCAGCCCTAAACTTTGGGGTGCTTGTGTCTTGCTGATTTTTAATTTTCCCAATTTATACCCCCATGAGTGGAAGTGCCCTATGCTCTCTCAGCTGTGTTTTTCAGATGTTTCAGGACTCACCGGACACTTCTCCAGAGTGGCTCTTGGCAATTTACATCCCGCCCATCAGTGTAGCAAGGCTCCCATTTCTCCATGGCCTGTCCTGCATTTCTGGTTTTGACACTTTTTTCAGCATGGCCCTTTTGACCGATGGGAAGCGAGACTTCTTTGTAGCGCTGATTTGCCTTTCCAGGTTGCTTGGTTGGCCAAAAAGGGCGTATGCGTTTTTTCCTGAATATATTCAGGAAAAAACGCATACGCCCTTTTTGGCCAAGGGCATCATTGTCAACATTTTGCCGCTTTTCATGTGCTCTAAAGGCGATTCGTATCTACCTCCTGAAATCTGTTTCCTGCAATTCTGCCTTGATTTCAAATCCTCTTCTTTGCCTTCCCTCAATATATTTGTGGACGAGAGTTATCATTTATAACTCTGCAGGTTTGTGAATTGCAGTGCCCTGAACCTCCATTTTACAACTCGTTTTTATGGGAGCTGGCCGCAAAATCGCAGAATGGCTTCAGGCCCTGTTCTGGTTCGGGGGGCAGGCTGAGCCTGTGGTTAATTCTTCTTTCTGATGGGAAAATAGAGTGACCTGGGCCTGTCCCAACACCAAGAGCTAGTCTCTCGTTGGTTCCACGTCTTCCCGTTTATCCTCAGGACAAATTGCAACCTGTACGGAACAGGAGGTTAAAGGTGCTGATGCTCCAAGTAGGGAGCTTGCTAGTAAAGCAGCTGGAATTGCGAACCCGGGCACAAGGAGATGAGAAATGAGGTGCGTTTTAGAAACCTTTCCCCATCACACGGTGTACCATCTTCTGGGTTTCTCATGCATGTTTTTGATGTAGGAAGATGCCCTTGAACCTGGAGATTTGGGACTCATGCGATGGGTACCACGCAGTATTACTTTAAAGGGTCTGCGTTTGCTCACCCAACCTCACCAAACCTCTCAGCCCCAAGAGTGTCCACCCTTATGTCTCATCCAGCTGTGCGTCTAGATATGGTCAATCCAGGTTGCATCACAGCCCCTGAACGCATTGTGTAAGAATTTCTCTCTCTTTCACTGTCTTTGTTTCATGGGTGTTTCAAAGTAATTTATTTTTATAATGGGGTTTAGCTGCTTTTCACTGCTGTGTTTATGCCGCTTTACACCCACTTGACACACTAAAAGAGAGATATCAATTCATAGGTTTTACGATTATTATTAGTCAGATATATTCTTGTGCGGTGAATAGGGCGTGTTGAGTCCAGTTCTCTGAGCAAGGAGTAGGTCTTGTCTATTACATATTGGGTTTATGGAACGGTATCTGAGCTAATTTGATACCCTTGTTTTATGTATCACCCCACCTCACCTTTCCCGTTAAGCAGCCATAGTGTGTTTTCTGCATGTGTGACTCTGTTCTGTTTTGTAATTCAGTTCAAGTGTAACGGTTTTTACATTCCCTCTATCAGTGATACCTTATGAGAAGTGTCCTTTTCTGTGTGACTTATTTCACTTAGAATCGTCGTACCTAAATCCACTCATCATGCTGCTACTAACCTTATGACATTGATTTCATGGCTGAGTGATATTCCATTGTACATAAGGACCACAACTTCTTTATCCATTTTTCTCTTTCCTGGGATATTGAAGGTGGAATGAAGTGGAGGTCCTGGTCAACAGAGCAGCCCTAAACTTTGGGGTGCTTGTGTCTTGCTGATTTTTAATTTTCCCAATTTATACCCCCATGAGTGGAAGTGCCCTATGCTCTCTAAGCTGTGTTTTTCAGATGTTTCAGGACTCACCGGACACTTCTCCAGAGTGGCTCTTATCAATTTACATCCCGCCCATCAGTGTAGCAAGGCTCCCATTTCTCCATGGCCTGTCCTGCATTTCTGGTTTTGACACTTTTTTCAGCATGGCCCTTTTGACCGATGGGAAGCGAGACTTCTTTGTAGCGCTGATTTGCCTTTCCAGGTTGCTTGGTTGGCCAAAAAGGGCGTATGCGTTTTTTCCTGAATATATTCAGGAAAAAACGCATACGCCCTTTTTGGCCAAGGGCATCATTGTCAACGTTTTGCCGCTTTTCATGTGCTTTAAAGGCGATTCGTATCTACCTCCTGAAATCTGTTTCCTGCAATTCTGCCTTGATTTCAAATCCTCTTCTTTGCCTTCCCTCAATATATTTGTGGACGAGAGTTATCATTTATAACTCTGCAGGTTTGTGAATTGCAGTGCCCTGAACCTCCGTTTTACAACTCGTTTTTATGGGAGCTGGCCGCAAAATCGCAGAATGGCTTCAGGCCCTGTTCTGGTTCCGGGGGGCAGGCTGAGCCTGTGGTTAATTCTTCTTTCTGATGGGAAAATAGAGTGACCTGTGCCTGTCCCAACACCAAGAGCTAGTCTCTCGTTGGTTCCACGTCTTCCCGTTTATCCTCAGGACAAATTGCAACCTGTACGGAACAGGAGGTTAAAGGTGCTGATGCTCCAAGTAGGGAGCTTGCTAGTAAAGCAGCTGGAATGGCGAACCCGGGCACAAGGAGATGAGAAATGAGGTGCGTTTTAGAAACCTTTCCCCATCACACGGTGTACCATCTTCTGGGTTTCTCATGCATGTTTTTGATGTAGGAAGATGCCCTTGAACCTGGAGATTTGGGACTCATGCGATGGGTACCACGCAGTATTACTTTAAAGGGTCTGCGTTTGCTCACCCAACCTCACCAAACCTCTCAGCCCCAAGAGTGTCCACCCTTATGTCTCATCCAGCTGTGCGTCTAGATATGGTCAATCCAGGTTGCATCACAGCCCCTGAACGCATTGTGTAAGAATTTCTCTCTCTTTCACTGTCTTTGTTTCATGGGTGTTTCAAAGTAATTTATTTTTATAATGGGGTTTAGCTGCTTTTCACTGCTGTGTTTATGCCGCTTTACACCCACTTGACACACTAACAGAGAGATATCAATTCATAGGTTTTACGATTATTATTAGTCAGATATATTCTTGTGCGGTGAATAGGGCGTGTTGAGTCCAGTTCTCTGAGCAAGGAGTAGGTCTTGTCTATTACATATTGGGTTTATGGAACGGTATCTGAGCTAATTTGATACCCTTGTTTTATGTATCACCCCACCTCACCTTTCCCGTTAAGCAGCCATAGTGTGTTTTCTGCATGTGTGACTCTGTTCTGTTTTGTAATTCAGTTCAAGTGTAACGGTTTTTACATTCCCTCTATCAGTGATACCTTATGAGAAGTGTCCTTTTCTGTGTGACTTATTTCACTTAGAATCGTCGTACCTAAATCCACTCATCATGCTGCTACTAACCTTATGACATTGATTTCATGGCTGAGTGATATTCCATTGTACATAAGGACCACAACTTCTTTATCCATTTTTCTCTTTCCTGGGATATTGAAGGTGGAATGAAGTGGAGGTCCTGGTCAATAGAGCAGCCCTAAACTTTGGGGTGCTTGTGTCTTGCTGATTTTTAATTTTCCCAATTTATACCCCCATGAGTGGAAGTGCCCTATGCTCTCTCAGCTGTGTTTTTCAGATGTTTCAGGACTCACCGGACACTTCTCCAGAGTGGCTCTTGGCAATTTACATCCCGCCCATCAGTGTAGCAAGGCTCCCATTTCTCCATGGCCTGTCCTGCATTTCTGGTTTTGACACTTTTTTCAGCATGGCCCTTTTGACCGATGGGAAGCGAGACTTCTTTGTAGCGCTGATTTGCCTTTCCAGGTTGCTTGGTTGGCCAAAAAGGGCGTATGCGTTTTTTCCTGAATATATTCAGGAAAAAACGCATACGCCCTTTTTGGCCAAGGGCATCATTGTCAACGTTTTGCCGCTTTTCATGTGCTTTAAAGGCGATTCGTATCTACCTCCTGAAATCTGTTTCCTGCAATTCTGCCTTGATTTCAAATCCTCTTCTTTGCCTTCCCTCAATATATTTGTGGACGAGAGTTATCATTTATAACTCTGCAGGTTTGTGAATTGCAGTGCCCTGAACCTCCATTTTACAACTCGTTTTTATGGGAGCTGGCCGCAAAATCGCAGAATGGCTTCAGGCCCTGTTCTGGTTCCGGGGGGCAGGCTGAGCCTGTGGTTAATTCTTCTTTCTGATGGGAAAATAGAGTGACCTGTGCCTGTCCCAACACCAAGAGCTAGTCTCTCGTTGGTTCCACGTCTTCCCGTTTATCCTCAGGACAAATTGCAACCTGTACGGAACAGGAGGTTAAAGGTGCTGATGCTCCAAGTAGGGAGCTTGCTAGTAAAGCAGCTGGAATGGCGAACCCGGGCACAAGGAGATGAGAAATGAGGTGCGTTTTAGAAACCTTTCCCCATCACACGGTGTACCATCTTCTGGGTTTCTCATGCATGTTTTTGATGTAGGAAGATGCCCTTGAACCTGGAGATTTGGGACCCATGCGATGGGTACCACGCAGTATTACTTTAAAGGGTCTGCGTTTGCTCACCCAACCTCACCAAACCTCTCAGCCCCAAGAGTGTCCACCCTTATGTCTCATCCAGCTGTGCGTCTAGATATGGTCAATCCAGGTTGCATCACAGCCCCTGAACGCATTGTGTAAGAATTTCTCTCTCTTTCACTGTCTTTGTTTCATGGGTGTTTCAAAGTAATTTATTTTTATAATGGGGTTTAGCTGCTTTTCACTGCTGTGTTTATGCCGCTTTACACCCACTTGACACACTAACAGAGAGATATCAATTCATAGGTTTTACGATTATTATTAGTCAGATATATTCTTGTGCGGTGAATAGGGCGTGTTGAGTCCAGTTCTCTGAGCAAGGAGTAGGTCTTGTCTATTACATATTGGGTTTATGGAACGGTATCTGAGCTAATTTGATACCCTTGTTTTATGTATCACCCCACCTCACCTTTCCCGTTAAGCAGCCATAGTGTGTTTTCTGCATGTGTGACTCTGTTCTGTTTTGTAATTCAGTTCAAGTGTAACGGTTTTTACATTCCCTCTATCAGTGATACCTTATGAGAAGTGTCCTTTTCTGTGTGACTTATTTCACTTAGAATCGTCGTACCTAAATCCACTCATCATGCTGCTACTAACCTTACGACATTGATTTCATGGCTGAGTGATATTCCATTGTACATAAGGACCACAACTTCTTTATCCATTTTTCTCTTTCCTGGGATATTGAAGGTGGAATGAAGTGGAGGTCCTGGTCAACAGAGCAGCCCTAAACTTTGGGGTGCTTGTGTTTTGCTGATTTTTAATTTTCCTAATTTATACCCCCATGAGTGGAAGTGCCCTATGCTCTCTGAGCTGTGTTTTTCAGATGTTTCAGGACTCACCGGACACTTCTCCAGAGTGGCTCTTGGCAATTTACATCCCGCCCATCAGTGTAGCAAGGCTCCCATTTCTCCATGGCCTGTCCTGCATTTCTGGTTTTGACACTTTTTTCAGCATGGCCCTTTTGACCGATGGGAAGCGAGACTTCTTTGTAGCGCTGATTTGCCTTTCCAGGTTGCTTGGTTGGCCAAAAAGGGCGTATGCGTTTTTTCCTGAATATATTCAGGAAAAAACGCATACGCCCTTTTTGGCCAAGGGCATCATTGTCAACGTTTTGCCGCTTTTCATGTGCTTTAAAGGCGATTCGAATCTACCTCCTGAAATCTGTTTCCTGCAATTCTGCCTTGATTTCAAATCCTCTTCTTTGCCTTCCCTCAATATATTTGTGGACGAGAGTTATCATTTATTACTCTGCAGGTTTGTGGATTGCAGTGCCCTGAACGTCCATTTTACAACTCGCTTTTTTGGGAGCTGGCTGCGAAACCTCTGGATGACTTCAGGCCCTGTTCTGGTTCCGGGGGCCAGGCTGAGCCTGTGGTTAATTCTTCTTTCTGATGGGAAAATAGAGTGACCTGTGCCTGTCCCAACACCAAGAGCTAGTCTCTCGTTGGTTCCACGTCTTCCCGTTTATCCTCAGGACAAATTGCAACCTGTATGGAACAGGAGGTTAAAGGTGCTGATGCTCCAAGTAGGGAGCTTGCTAGTAAAGCGGCTGGAATGGCGAACCCGGGCACAAGGAGATGAGAAATGAGGTGCGTTTTAGAAACCTTTCCCCATCACACGGTGTACCATCTTCTGGGTTTCTCATGCATGTTTTTGATGTAGGAAGATGCCCTTGAACCTGGAGATTTGGGACCCATGCGATGGGTACCACGCAGTATTACTTTAAAGGGTCTGCGTTTGCTCACCCAACCTCACCAAACCTCTCAGCCCCAAGAGTGTCCACCCTTATGTCTCATCCAGCTGTGCGTCTAGATATGGTCAATCCAGGTTGCATCACAGCCCCTGAACGCATTGTGTAAGAATTTCTCTCTCTTTCACTGTCTTTGTTTCATGGGTGTTTCAAAGTAATTTATTTTTATAATGGGGTTTAGCTGCTTTTCACTGCTGTGTTTATGCCGCTTTACACCCACTTGACACACTAACAGAGAGATATCAATTCATAGGTTTTACGATTATTATTAGTCAGATATATTCTTGTGCGGTGAATAGGGCGTGTTGAGTCCAGTTCTCTGAGCAAGGAGTAGGTCTTGTCTATTACATATTGGGTTTATGGAACGGTATCTGAGCTAATTTGATACCCTTGTTTTATGTATCACCCCACCTCACCTTTCCCGTTAAGCAGCCATAGTGTGTTTTCTGCATGTGTGACTCTGTTCTGTTTTGTAATTCAGTTCAAGTGTAACGGTTTTTACATTCCCTCTATCAGTGATACCTTATGAGAAGTGTCCTTTTCTGTGTGACTTATTTCACTTAGAATCGTCGTACCTAAATCCACTCATCATGCTGCTACTAACCTTACGACATTGATTTCATGGCTGAGTGATATTCCATTGTACATAAGGACCACAACTTCTTTATCCATTTTTCTCTTTCCTGGGATATTGAAGGTGGAATGAAGTGGAGGTCCTGGTCAACAGAGCAGCCCTAAACTTTGGGGTGCTTGTGTTTTGCTGATTTTTAATTTTCCTAATTTATACCCCCATGAGTGGAAGTGCCCTATGCTCTCTGAGCTGTGTTTTTCAGATGTTTCAGGACTCACCGGACACTTCTCCAGAGTGGCTCTTGGCAATTTACATCCCGCCCATCAGTGTAGCAAGGCTCCCATTTCTCCATGGCCTGTCCTGCATTTCTGGTTTTGACACTTTTTTCAGCATGGCCCTTTTGACCGATGGGAAGCGAGACTTCTTTGTAGCGCTGATTTGCCTTTCCAGGTTGCTTGGTTGGCCAAAAAGGGCGTATGCGTTTTTTCCTGAATATATTCAGGAAAAAACGCATACGCCCTTTTTGGCCAAGGGCATCATTGTCAACGTTTTGCTGCTTTTCATGTGCTTTAAAGGCGATTCGAATCTACCTCCTGAAATCTGTTTCCTGCAATTCTGCCTTGATTTCAAATCCTCTTCTTTGCCTTCCCTCAATATATTTGTGGACGAGAGTTATCATTTATTACTCTGCAGGTTTGTGGATTGCAGTGCCCTGAACGTCCATTTTACAACTCGCTTTTTTGGGAGCTGGCCGCGAAACCTCTGGATGGCTTCAGGCCCTGTTCTGGTTCCGGGGGCCAGGCTGAGCCTGTGGTTAATTCTTCTTTCTGATGGGAAAATAGAGTGACCTGTGCCTGTCCCAACACCAAGAGCTAGTCTCTCGTTGGTTCCACGTCTTCCCGTTTATCCTCAGGACAAATTGCAACCTGTATGGAACAGGAGGTTAAAGGTGCTGATGCTCCAAGTAGGGAGCTTGCTAGTAAAGCGGCTGGAATGGCGAACCCGGGCACAAGGAGATGAGAAATGAGGTGCGTTTTAGAAACCTTTCCCCATCACACGGTGTACCATCTTCTGGGTTTCTCATGCATGTTTTTGATGTAGGAAGATGCCCTTGAACCTGGAGATTTGGGACCCATGCGATGGGTACCACGCAGTATTACTTTAAAGGGTCTGCGTTTGCTCACCCAACCTCACCAAACCTCTCAGCCCCAAGAGTGTCCACCCTTATGTCTCATCCAGCTGTGGGTCTAGATATGGTCAATCCAGGTTGCATCACAGCCCCTGAACGCATTGTGTAAGAATTTCTCTCTCTTTCACTGTCTTTGTTTCATTGGTGTTTCAAAGTAATTTATTTTTATAATGGGGTTTAGCTGCTTTTCACTGCTGTGTTTATGCCGCTTTACACCCACTTGACACACCCACAGAGAGATATCAATACATAGTTTTTACGATTATTATTAGTCAGATATATTCTTGTGTGGTGAATAGGGCGTGTTGAGTCCAGTTCTCTGAGCAAGGAGTAGGTCTTGTCTATTACATATTGGGTTTATGGAACGGTATCTGAGCTAATTTGATACCCTTGTTTTATGTATCACCCCACCTCGCCTTTCCCGTTAAGCAGCCATAGTGTGTTTTCTGCATGTGTGACTCTGTTCTGTTTTGTAATTCAGTTCAAGTGTAACGGTTTTTACATTCCCTCTATCAGTGATACCTTATGAGAAGTGTCCTTTTCTGTGTGACTTATTTCACTTAGAATCGTCGTACCTAAATCCACTCATCATGCTGCTACTAACCTTACGACATTGATTTCATGGCTGAGTGATATTCCATTGTACATAAGGACCACAACTTCTTTATCCATTTTTCTCTTTCCTGGGATATTGAAGGTGGAATGAAGTGGAGGTCCTGGTCAACAGAGCAGCCCTAAACTTTGGGGTGCTTGTGTCTTGTTGATTTTTAATTTTCCCAATTTATACCCCCATGAGTGGAAGTGCCCTATGCTCTCTAAGCTGTGTTTTTCAGATGTTTCAGGACTCACCGGACACTTCTCCAGAGTGGCTCTTGGCAATTTACATCCCGCCCATCAGTGTAGCAAGGCTCCCATTTCTCCATGGCCTGTCCTGCATTTCTGGTTTTGACACTTTTTTCAGCATGGCCCTTTTGACCGATGGGAAGCGAGACTTCTTTGTAGCGCTGATTTGCCTTTCCAGGTTGCTTGGTTGGCCAAAAAGGGCGTATGCGTTTTTTCCTGAATATATTCAGGAAAAAACGCATACGCCCTTTTTGGCCAAGGGCATCATTGTCAACGTTTTGCCGCTTTTCATGTGCTTTAAAGGCGATTCGTATCTACCTCCTGAAATCTGTTTCCTGCAATTCTGCCTTGATTTCAAATCCTCTTCTTTGCCTTCCCTCAATATATTTGTGGACGAGAGTTATCATTTATAACTCTGCAGGTTTGTGAATTGCAATGCCCTGAACCTCCATTTTACAACTCGTTTTTATGGGAGCTGGCCGCAAAATCGCAGAATGGCTTCAGGCCCTGTTCTGGTTCCGGGGGGCAGGCTGAGCCTGTGGTTAATTCTTCTTTCTGATGGGAAAATAGAGTGACCTGTGCCTGTCCCAACACCAAGAGCTAGTCTCTCGTTGGTTCCACGTCTTGCCGTTTATCCTTAGGACAAATTCCAATCTGTACGGAACAGGAGGTTAAAGGTGCTGATGCTCCAAGTAGGGAGCTTGCTAGTAAAGCGGCTGGAATGGCGAACCCGGGCACAAGGAGATGAGAAATGAGGTGCGTTTTAGAAACCTTTCCCCATCACACGGTGTACCATCTTCTGGATTTCTCATGCATGTTTTTGATGTAGGAAGATGCCCTTGAACCTGGAGATTTGGGACCCATGCGATGGGTACCACGCAGTATTACTTTAAAGGGTCTGCGTTTGCTCACCCAACCTCACCAAAACTCTCAGCCCCAAGAGTGTCCACCCTTATGTCTCATCCAGCTGTGGGTCTAGATATGGTCAATCCAGGTTGCATCACAGCCCCTGAACGCATTGTGTAAGAATTACTCTCTCTTTCACTGTCTTTGTTTCATGGGTGTTTCAAAGTAATTTATTTTTATAATGGGGTTTAGCTGCTTTTCACTGCTGTGTTTATGCCGCTTTACACCCACTTGACACACTAACAGAGAGATATCAATACATAGGTTTTACGATTATTATTAGTCAGATATATTCTTGTGTGGTGAATAGGGCGTGTTGAGTCCAGTTCTCTGAGCAAGGAGTAGGTCTTGTCTATTACATATTGGGTTTATGGAACGGTTTCTGAGCTAATTTGATACCCTTGTTTTATGTATCACCCCACCTCACCTTTCCCGTTAAGCAGCCATAGTGTGTTTTCTGCATGTGTGACTCTGTTCTGTTTTGTAATTCAGTTCAAGTGTAACGGTTTTTACATTCCCTCTATCAGTGATACCTTATGAGAAGTGTCCTTTTCTGTGTGACTTATTTCACTTAGAATCGTCGTACCTAAATCCACTCATCATGCTGCTACTAACCTTACGACATTGATTTCATGGCTGAGTGATATTCCATTGTACATAAGGACCACAACTTCTTTATCCATTTTTCTCTTTCCTGGGATATTTAAGGTGGAATGAAGTGGAGGTCCTGGTCAACAGAGCAGCCCTAAACTTTGGGGTGCTTGTGTCTTGCTGATTTTTAATTTTCCCAATTTATACCCCCATGAGTGGAAGTGTCCTATGCTCTCTAAGCTGTGTTTTTCAGATGTTTCAGGACTCACCGGACACTTCTCCAGAGTCGCTCTTGGCAATTTACATCCCACCCATCAGTGTAGCAAGGCTCCCATTTCTGCATGGCCTGTCCTGCATTTCTGGTTTTGACACTTTTTTCAGCATGGCCCTTTTGACCGATGGGAAGCGAGACTTCTTTGTAGCGCTGATTTGCCTTTCCAGGTTGCTTGGTTGGCCAAAAAGGGCGTATGCGTTTTTTCCTGAATATATTCAGGAAAAAACGCATACGCCCTTTTTGGCCAAGGGCATCATTGTCAACATTTTGCCGCTTTTCATGTGCTCTAAAGGCGATTCGTATCTACCTCCTGAAATCTGTTTCCTGCAATTCTGCCTTGATTTCAAATCCTCTTCTTTGCCTTCCCTCAATATATTTGTGGACGAGAGTTATCATTTATAACTCTGCAGGTTTGTGAATTGCAGTGCCCTGAACCTCCATTTTACAACTCGTTTTTATGGGAGCTGGCCGCAAAATCGCAGAATGGCTTCAGGCCCTGTTCTGGTTCGGGGGGCAGGCTGAGCCTGTGGTTAATTCTTCTTTCTGATGGGAAAATAGAGTGACCTGGGCCTGTCCCAACACCAAGAGCTAGTCTCTCGTTGGTTCCACGTCTTCCCGTTTATCCTCAGGACAAATTGCAACCTGTACGGAACAGGAGGTTAAAGGTGCTGATGCTCCAAGTAGGGAGCTTGCTAGTAAAGCAGCTGGAATTGCGAACCCGGGCACAAGGAGATGAGAAATGAGGTGCGTTTTAGAAACCTTTCCCCATCACACGGTGTACCATCTTCTGGGTTTCTCATGCATGTTTTTGATGTAGGAAGATGCCCTTGAACCTGGAGATTTGGGACTCATGCGATGGGTACCACGCAGTATTACTTTAAAGGGTCTGCGTTTGCTCACCCAACCTCACCAAACCTCTCAGCCCCAAGAGTGTCCACCCTTATGTCTCATCCAGCTGTGCGTCTAGATATGGTCAATCCAGGTTGCATCACAGCCCCTGAACGCATTGTGTAAGAATTTCTCTCTCTTTCACTGTCTTTGTTTCATGGGTGTTTCAAAGTAATTTATTTTTATAATGGGGTTTAGCTGCTTTTCACTGCTGTGTTTATGCCGCTTTACACCCACTTGACACACTAAAAGAGAGATATCAATTCATAGGTTTTACGATTATTATTAGTCAGATATATTCTTGTGCGGTGAATAGGGCGTGTTGAGTCCAGTTCTCTGAGCAAGGAGTAGGTCTTGTCTATTACATATTGGGTTTATGGAACGGTATCTGAGCTAATTTGATACCCTTGTTTTATGTATCACCCCACCTCACCTTTCCCGTTAAGCAGCCATAGTGTGTTTTCTGCATGTGTGACTCTGTTCTGTTTTGTAATTCAGTTCAAGTGTAACGGTTTTTACATTCCCTCTATCAGTGATACCTTATGAGAAGTGTCCTTTTCTGTGTGACTTATTTCACTTAGAATCGTCGTACCTAAATCCACTCATCATGCTGCTACTAACCTTATGACATTGATTTCATGGCTGAGTGATATTCCATTGTACATAAGGACCACAACTTCTTTATCCATTTTTCTCTTTCCTGGGATATTGAAGGTGGAATGAAGTGGAGGTCCTGGTCAACAGAGCAGCCCTAAACTTTGGGGTGCTTGTGTCTTGCTGATTTTTAATTTTCCCAATTTATACCCCCATGAGTGGAAGTGCCCTATGCTCTCTAAGCTGTGTTTTTCAGATGTTTCAGGACTCACCGGACACTTCTCCAGAGTGGCTCTTATCAATTTACATCCCGCCCATCAGTGTAGCAAGGCTCCCATTTCTCCATGGCCTGTCCTGCATTTCTGGTTTTGACACTTTTTTCAGCATGGCCCTTTTGACCGATGGGAAGCGAGACTTCTTTGTAGCGCTGATTTGCCTTTCCAGGTTGCTTGGTTGGCCAAAAAGGGCGTATGCGTTTTTTCCTGAATATATTCAGGAAAAAACGCATACGCCCTTTTTGGCCAAGGGCATCATTGTCAACGTTTTGCCGCTTTTCATGTGCTTTAAAGGCGATTCGTATCTACCTCCTGAAATCTGTTTCCTGCAATTCTGCCTTGATTTCAAATCCTCTTCTTTGCCTTCCCTCAATATATTTGTGGACGAGAGTTATCATTTATAACTCTGCAGGTTTGTGAATTGCAGTGCCCTGAACCTCCGTTTTACAACTCGTTTTTATGGGAGCTGGCCGCAAAATCGCAGAATGGCTTCAGGCCCTGTTCTGGTTCCGGGGGGCAGGCTGAGCCTGTGGTTAATTCTTCTTTCTGATGGGAAAATAGAGTGACCTGTGCCTGTCCCAACACCAAGAGCTAGTCTCTCGTTGGTTCCACGTCTTCCCGTTTATCCTCAGGACAAATTGCAACCTGTACGGAACAGGAGGTTAAAGGTGCTGATGCTCCAAGTAGGGAGCTTGCTAGTAAAGCAGCTGGAATGGCGAACCCGGGCACAAGGAGATGAGAAATGAGGTGCGTTTTAGAAACCTTTCCCCATCACACGGTGTACCATCTTCTGGGTTTCTCATGCATGTTTTTGATGTAGGAAGATGCCCTTGAACCTGGAGATTTGGGACCCATGCGATGGGTACCACGCAGTATTACTTTAAAGGGTCTGCGTTTGCTCACCCAACCTCACCAAACCTCTCAGCCCCAAGAGTGTCCACCCTTATGTCTCATCCAGCTGTGCGTCTAGATATGGTCAATCCAGGTTGCATCACAGCCCCTGAACGCATTGTGTAAGAATTTCTCTCTCTTTCACTGTCTTTGTTTCATGGGTGTTTCAAAGTAATTTATTTTTATAATGGGGTTTAGCTGCTTTTCACTGCTGTGTTTATGCCGCTTTACACCCACTTGACACACTAACAGAGAGATATCAATTCATAGGTTTTACGATTATTATTAGTCAGATATATTCTTGTGCGGTGAATAGGGCGTGTTGAGTCCAGTTCTCTGAGCAAGGAGTAGGTCTTGTCTATTACATATTGGGTTTATGGAACGGTATCTGAGCTAATTTGATACCCTTGTTTTATGTATCACCCCACCTCACCTTTCCCGTTAAGCAGCCATAGTGTGTTTTCTGCATGTGTGACTCTGTTCTGTTTTGTAATTCAGTTCAAGTGTAACGGTTTTTACATTCCCTCTATCAGTGATACCTTATGAGAAGTGTCCTTTTCTGTGTGACTTATTTCACTTAGAATCGTCGTACCTAAATCCACTCATCATGCTGCTACTAACCTTACGACATTGATTTCATGGCTGAGTGATATTCCATTGTACATAAGGACCACAACTTCTTTATCCATTTTTCTCTTTCCTGGGATATTTAAGGTGGAATGAAGTGGAGGTCCTGGTCAACAGAGCAGCCCTAAACTTTGGGGTGCTTGTGTTTTGCTGATTTTTAATTTTCCTAATTTATACCCCCATGAGTGGAAGTGCCCTATGCTCTCTGAGCTGTGTTTTTCAGATGTTTCAGGACTCACCGGACACTTCTCCAGAGTGGCTCTTGGCAATTTACATCCCGCCCATCAGTGTAGCAAGGCTCCCATTTCTCCATGGCCTGTCCTGCATTTCTGGTTTTGACACTTTTTTCAGCATGGCCCTTTTGACCGATGGGAAGCGAGACTTCTTTGTAGCGCTGATTTGCCTTTCCAGGTTGCTTGGTTGGCCAAAAAGGGCGTATGCGTTTTTTCCTGAATATATTCAGGAAAAAACGCATACGCCCTTTTTGGCCAAGGGCATCATTGTCAACGTTTTGCTGCTTTTCATGTGCTTTAAAGGCGATTCGAATCTACCTCCTGAAATCTGTTTCCTGCAATTCTGCCTTGATTTCAAATCCTCTTCTTTGCCTTCCCTCAATATATTTGTGGACGAGAGTTATCATTTATTACTCTGCAGGTTTGTGAATTGCAGTGCCCTGAACGTCCATTTTACAACTCGCTTTTTTGGGAGCTGGCCGCGAAACCTCTGGATGGCTTCAGGCCCTGTTCTGGTTCCGGGGGCCAGGCTGAGCCTGTGGTTAATTCTTCTTTCTGATGGGAAAATAGAGTGACCTGTGCCTGTCCCAACACCAAGAGCTAGTCTCTCGTTGGTTCCACGTCTTCCCGTTTATCCTCAGGACAAATTGCAACCTGTATGGAACAGGAGGTTAAAGGTGCTGATGCTCCAAGTAGGGAGCTTGCTAGTAAAGCGGCTGGAATGGCGAACCCGGGCACAAGGAGATGAGAAATGAGGTGCGTTTTAGAAACCTTTCCCCATCACACGGTGTACCATCTTCTGGGTTTCTCATGCATGTTTTTGATGTAGGAAGATGCCCTTGAACCTGGAGATTTGGGACCCATGCGATGGGTACCACGCAGTATTACTTTAAAGGGTCTGCGTTTGCTCACCCAACCTCACCAAACCTCTCAGCCCCAAGAGTGTCCACCCTTATGTCTCATCCAGCTGTGGGTCTAGATATGGTCAATCCAGGTTGCATCACAGCCCCTGAACGCATTGTGTAAGAATTTCTCTCTCTTTCACTGTCTTTGTTTCATGGGTGTTTCAAAGTAATTTATTTTTATAATGGGGTTTAGCTGCTTTTCACTGCTGTATTTATGCCGCTTTACACCCACTTGACACACTAACAGAGAGATATCAATACATAGGTTTTACGATTATTATTAGTCAGATATATTCTTGTGCGGTGAATAGGGCGTGTTGAGTCCAGTTCTCTGAGCAAGGAGTTGGTCTTGTCTATTACATATTGGGTTTATGGAACGGTATCTGAGCTAATTTGATACCCTTGTTTTATGCATCACCCCACCTCACCTTTCCCGTTAAGCAGCCATAGTGTGTTTTCTGCATGTGTGACTCTGTTCTGTTTTGTAATTCAGTTCAAGTGTAACGGTTTTTACATTCCCTCTATCAGTGATACCTTATGAGAAGTGTCCTTTTCTGTGTGACTTATTTCACTTAGAATCGTCGTACCTAAATCCACTCATCATGCTGCTACTAACCTTACGACATTGATTTCATGGCTGAGTGGTATTCCATTGTACATAAGGACCACAACTTCTTTATCCATTTTTCTCTTTCCTGGGATATTTAAGGTGGAATGAAGTGGAGGTCCTGGTCAACAGAGCAGCCCTAAACTTTGGGGTGCTTGTGTCTTGCTGATTTTTAATTTTCCCAATTTATACCCCCATGAGTGGAAGTGCCCTATGCTCTCTAAGCTGTGTTTTTCAGATGTTTCAGGACTCACCGGACACTTCTCCGGAGTGGCTTTTGGCAATTTACATCCCGCCCATCAGTGTAGCAAGGCTCCCATTTCTCCATGGCCTGTCCTGCATTTCTGGTTTTGACACTTTTTTCAGCATGGCCCTTTTGACCGATGGGAAGCGAGACTTATTTGTAGCGCTGATTTGCCTTTCCAGGTTGCTTGGTTGGCCAAAAAGGGCGTATGCGTTTTTTCCTGAATATATTCAGGAAAAAACGCATACGCCCTTTTTGGCCAAGGGCATCATTGTCAACGTTTTGCCGCTTTTCATGTGCTTTAAAGGCGATTCGTATCTACCTCCTGAAATCTGTTTCCTGCAATTCTGCCTTGATTTCAAATCCTCTTCTTTGCCTTCCCTCAATATATTTGTGGACGAGAGTTATCATTAATAACTCTGCAGGTTTGTGAATTGCAGTGCCCTGAACCTCCATTTTACAACTCGTTTTTGGGAGCTGGCGGCAAAATCGCAGAATGGCTTCAGGCCCTGTTCTGGTTCCGGGGGGCAGGCTGAGCCTGTGGTTAATTCTTCTTTCTGATGGGAAAATAGAGTGACCTGTGCCTGTCCCAACACCAAGAGCTAGTCTCTCGTTGTTTCCACGTCTTCCCGTTTATCCTCAGGACAAATTGCAACCTGTATGGAACAGGAGGTTAAAGGTGCTGATGCTCCAAGTAGGGAGCTTGCTAGTAAAGCGGCTGGAATGGCGAACCCGGGCACAAGGAGATGAGAAATGAGGTGCGTTTTAGAAACCTTTCCCCATCACACGGTGTACCATCTTCTGGGTTTCTCATGCATGTTTTTGATGTAGGAAGATGCCCTTGAACCTGGAGATTTGGGACCCATGCAATGGGTACCACGCAGTATTACTTTAAAGGGTCTGCGTTTGCTCACCCAACCTCACCAAACCTCTCTGCCCCACGAGTGTCCACCCTTATGTCTCATCCAGCTGTGGGTCTAGATATGGTCAATCCAGGTTGCCTCACAGCCCCTGAACGCATTGTGTAAGAATTTCTCTCTCTTTCACTGTCTTTGTTTCATGGGTGTTTCAAAGTAATTTATTTTTTAATGGGGTTTAGCTGCTTTTCACTGCTGTGTTTATGCCGCTTTATACCCACTTGACACACTAACAGAGAGATATCAATACATAGGTTTTACGATTATTATTAGTCAGATATATTCTTGTGCGGTGAATAGGGCGTGTTGAGTCCAGTTCTCTGAGCAAGGAGTAGGTCTTGTCTATTACATATTGGGTTTATGGAACGATATCTGAGCTAATTTGATACCCTTGTTTTATGTATCACCCCACCTCACCTTTCCCGTTAAGCAGCCATAGTGTGTTTTCTGCATGTGTGACTCTGTTCTGTTTTGTAATTCATTTCAAGTGTAACGGTTTTTACATTCCCCCTATCAGTGATACCTTATGAGAAGTGTCCTTTTCTGTGTGACTTATTTCACTTAGAATCGTCGTACCTAAATCCACTCATCATGCTGCTACTAACCTTACGACATTGATTTCATGGCTGAGTGATATTCCATTGTACATAAGGACCACAACTTCTTTATCCATTTTTCTCTTTCCTGGGATATTTAAGGTGGAATGAAGTGGAGGTCCTGGTCAACAGAGCAGCCCTAAACTTTGGGGTGCTTGTGTTTTGCTGATTTTTAATTTTCCCAATTTATACCCCCATGAGTGGAAGTGCCCTATGCTCTCTAAGCTGTGTTTTTCAGATGTTTCAGGACTCACCGGACACTTCTCCAGAGTGGCTCTTGGCAATTTACATCCCGCCCATCAGTGTAGCAAGGCTCCCATTTCTCCATGGCCTGTCCTGCATTTCTGGTTTTGACACTTTTTTCAGCATGGCCCTTTTGACCGATGGGAAGCGAGACTTCTTTGTAGCGCTGATTTGCCTTTCCAGGTTGCTTGGTTGGCCAAAAAGGGCGTATGCGTTTTTTCCTGAATATATTCAGGAAAAAACGCATACGCCCTTTTTGGCCAAGGGCATCATTGTCAACGTTTTGCTGCTTTTCATGTGCTTTAAAGGCGATTCGAATCTACCTCCTGAAATCTGTTTCCTGCAATTCTGCCTTGATTTCAAATCCTCTTCTTTGCCTTCCCTCAATATATTTGTGGACGAGAGTTATCATTTATTACTCTGCAGGTTTGTGGATTGCAGTGCCCTGAACGTCCATTTTACAACTCGCTTTTTTGGGAGCTGGCCGCGAAACCTCTGGATGGCTTCAGGCCCTGTTCTGGTTCCGGGGGCCAGGCTGAGCCTGTGGTTAATTCTTCTTTCTGATGGGAAAATAGAGTGACCTGTGCCTGTCCCAACACCAAGAGCTAGTCTCTCGTTGGTTCCACGTCTTCCCGTTTATCCTCAGGACAAATTGCAACCTGTATGGAACAGGAGGTTAAAGGTGCTGATGCTCCAAGTAGGGAGCTTGCTAGTAAAGCGGCTGGAATGGCGAACCCGGGCACAAGGAGATGAGAAATGAGGTGCGTTTTAGAAACCTTTCCCCATCACACGGTGTACCATCTTCTGGGTTTCTCATGCATGTTTTTGATGTAGGAAGATGCCCTTGAACCTGGAGATTTGGGACCCATGCGATGGGTACCACGCAGTATTACTTTAAAGGGTCTGCGTTTGCTCACCCAACCTCACCAAACCTCTCAGCCCCAAGAGTGTCCACCCTTATGTCTCATCCAGCTGTGGGTCTAGATATGGTCAATCCAGGTTGCATCACAGCCCCTGAACGCATTGTGTAAGAATTTCTCTCTCTTTCACTGTCTTTGTTTCATTGGTGTTTCAAAGTAATTTATTTTTATAATGGGGTTTAGCTGCTTTTCACTGCTGTGTTTATGCCGCTTTACACCCACTTGACACACCCACAGAGAGATATCAATACATAGTTTTTACGATTATTATTAGTCAGATATATTCTTGTGTGGTGAATAGGGCGTGTTGAGTCCAGTTCTCTGAGCAAGGAGTAGGTCTTGTCTATTACATATTGGGTTTATGGAACGGTATCTGAGCTAATTTGATACCCTTGTTTTATGTATCACCCCACCTCGCCTTTCCCGTTAAGCAGCCATAGTGTGTTTTCTGCATGTGTGACTCTGTTCTGTTTTGTAATTCAGTTCAAGTGTAACGGTTTTTACATTCCCTCTATCAGTGATACCTTATGAGAAGTGTCCTTTTCTGTGTGACTTATTTCACTTAGAATCGTCGTACCTAAATCCACTCATCATGCTGCTACTAACCTTACGACATTGATTTCATGGCTGAGTGATATTCCATTGTACATAAGGACCACAACTTCTTTATCCATTTTTCTCTTTCCTGGGATATTGAAGGTGGAATGAAGTGGAGGTCCTGGTCAACAGAGCAGCCCTAAACTTTGGGGTGCTTGTGTCTTGTTGATTTTTAATTTTCCCAATTTATACCCCCATGAGTGGAAGTGCCCTATGCTCTCTAAGCTGTGTTTTTCAGATGTTTCAGGACTCACCGGACACTTCTCCAGAGTGGCTCTTGGCAATTTACATCCCGCCCATCAGTGTAGCAAGGCTCCCATTTCTCCATGGCCTGTCCTGCATTTCTGGTTTTGACACTTTTTTCAGCATGGCCCTTTTGACCGATGGGAAGCGAGACTTCTTTGTAGCGCTGATTTGCCTTTCCAGGTTGCTTGGTTGGCCAAAAAGGGCGTATGCGTTTTTTCCTGAATATATTCAGGAAAAAACGCATACGCCCTTTTTGGCCAAGGGCATCATTGTCAACGTTTTGCCGCTTTTCATGTGCTTTAAAGGCGATTCGTATCTACCTCCTGAAATCTGTTTCCTGCAATTCTGCCTTGATTTCAAATCCTCTTCTTTGCCTTCCCTCAATATATTTGTGGACGAGAGTTATCATTTATAACTCTGCAGGTTTGTGAATTGCAATGCCCTGAACCTCCATTTTACAACTCGTTTTTATGGGAGCTGGCCGCAAAATCGCAGAATGGCTTCAGGCCCTGTTCTGGTTCCGGGGGGCAGGCTGAGCCTGTGGTTAATTCTTCTTTCTGATGGGAAAATAGAGTGACCTGTGCCTGTCCCAACACCAAGAGCTAGTCTCTCGTTGGTTCCACGTCTTGCCGTTTATCCTTAGGACAAATTCCAATCTGTACGGAACAGGAGGTTAAAGGTGCTGATGCTCCAAGTAGGGAGCTTGCTAGTAAAGCGGCTGGAATGGCGAACCCGGGCACAAGGAGATGAGAAATGAGGTGCGTTTTAGAAACCTTTCCCCATCACACGGTGTACCATCTTCTGGATTTCTCATGCATGTTTTTGATGTAGGAAGATGCCCTTGAACCTGGAGATTTGGGACCCATGCGATGGGTACCACGCAGTATTACTTTAAAGGGTCTGCGTTTGCTCACCCAACCTCACCAAAACTCTCAGCCCCAAGAGTGTCCACCCTTATGTCTCATCCAGCTGTGGGTCTAGATATGGTCAATCCAGGTTGCATCACAGCCCCTGAACGCATTGTGTAAGAATTACTCTCTCTTTCACTGTCTTTGTTTCATGGGTGTTTCAAAGTAATTTATTTTTATAATGGGGTTTAGCTGCTTTTCACTGCTGTGTTTATGCCGCTTTACACCCACTTGACACACTAACAGAGAGATATCAATACATAGGTTTTACGATTATTATTAGTCAGATATATTCTTGTGTGGTGAATAGGGCGTGTTGAGTCCAGTTCTCTGAGCAAGGAGTAGGTCTTGTCTATTACATATTGGGTTTATGGAACGGTTTCTGAGCTAATTTGATACCCTTGTTTTATGTATCACCCCACCTCACCTTTCCCGTTAAGCAGCCATAGTGTGTTTTCTGCATGTGTGACTCTGTTCTGTTTTGTAATTCAGTTCAAGTGTAACGGTTTTTACATTCCCTCTATCAGTGATACCTTATGAGAAGTGTCCTTTTCTGTGTGACTTATTTCACTTAGAATCGTCGTACCTAAATCCACTCATCATGCTGCTACTAACCTTACGACATTGATTTCATGGCTGAGTGATATTCCATTGTACATAAGGACCACAACTTCTTTATCCATTTTTCTCTTTCCTGGGATATTTAAGGTGGAATGAAGTGGAGGTCCTGGTCAACAGAGCAGCCCTAAACTTTGGGGTGCTTGTGTCTTGCTGATTTTTAATTTTCCCAATTTATACCCCCATGAGTGGAAGTGTCCTATGCTCTCTAAGCTGTGTTTTTCAGATGTTTCAGGACTCACCGGACACTTCTCCAGAGTCGCTCTTGGCAATTTACATCCCACCCATCAGTGTAGCAAGGCTCCCATTTCTGCATGGCCTGTCCTGCATTTCTGGTTTTGACACTTTTTTCAGCATGGCCCTTTTGACCGATGGGAAGCGAGACTTCTTTGTAGCGCTGATTTGCCTTTCCAGGTTGCTTGGTTGGCCAAAAAGGGCGTATGCGTTTTTTCCTGAATATATTCAGGAAAAAACGCATACGCCCTTTTTGGCCAAGGGCATCATTGTCAACATTTTGCCGCTTTTCATGTGCTCTAAAGGCGATTCGTATCTACCTCCTGAAATCTGTTTCCTGCAATTCTGCCTTGATTTCAAATCCTCTTCTTTGCCTTCCCTCAATATATTTGTGGACGAGAGTTATCATTTATAACTCTGCAGGTTTGTGAATTGCAGTGCCCTGAACCTCCATTTTACAACTCGTTTTTATGGGAGCTGGCCGCAAAATCGCAGAATGGCTTCAGGCCCTGTTCTGGTTCGGGGGGCAGGCTGAGCCTGTGGTTAATTCTTCTTTCTGATGGGAAAATAGAGTGACCTGGGCCTGTCCCAACACCAAGAGCTAGTCTCTCGTTGGTTCCACGTCTTCCCGTTTATCCTCAGGACAAATTGCAACCTGTACGGAACAGGAGGTTAAAGGTGCTGATGCTCCAAGTAGGGAGCTTGCTAGTAAAGCAGCTGGAATTGCGAACCCGGGCACAAGGAGATGAGAAATGAGGTGCGTTTTAGAAACCTTTCCCCATCACACGGTGTACCATCTTCTGGGTTTCTCATGCATGTTTTTGATGTAGGAAGATGCCCTTGAACCTGGAGATTTGGGACTCATGCGATGGGTACCACGCAGTATTACTTTAAAGGGTCTGCGTTTGCTCACCCAACCTCACCAAACCTCTCAGCCCCAAGAGTGTCCACCCTTATGTCTCATCCAGCTGTGCGTCTAGATATGGTCAATCCAGGTTGCATCACAGCCCCTGAACGCATTGTGTAAGAATTTCTCTCTCTTTCACTGTCTTTGTTTCATGGGTGTTTCAAAGTAATTTATTTTTATAATGGGGTTTAGCTGCTTTTCACTGCTGTGTTTATGCCGCTTTACACCCACTTGACACACTAAAAGAGAGATATCAATTCATAGGTTTTACGATTATTATTAGTCAGATATATTCTTGTGCGGTGAATAGGGCGTGTTGAGTCCAGTTCTCTGAGCAAGGAGTAGGTCTTGTCTATTACATATTGGGTTTATGGAACGGTATCTGAGCTAATTTGATACCCTTGTTTTATGTATCACCCCACCTCACCTTTCCCGTTAAGCAGCCATAGTGTGTTTTCTGCATGTGTGACTCTGTTCTGTTTTGTAATTCAGTTCAAGTGTAACGGTTTTTACATTCCCTCTATCAGTGATACCTTATGAGAAGTGTCCTTTTCTGTGTGACTTATTTCACTTAGAATCGTCGTACCTAAATCCACTCATCATGCTGCTACTAACCTTATGACATTGATTTCATGGCTGAGTGATATTCCATTGTACATAAGGACCACAACTTCTTTATCCATTTTTCTCTTTCCTGGGATATTGAAGGTGGAATGAAGTGGAGGTCCTGGTCAACAGAGCAGCCCTAAACTTTGGGGTGCTTGTGTCTTGCTGATTTTTAATTTTCCCAATTTATACCCCCATGAGTGGAAGTGCCCTATGCTCTCTAAGCTGTGTTTTTCAGATGTTTCAGGACTCACCGGACACTTCTCCAGAGTGGCTCTTATCAATTTACATCCCGCCCATCAGTGTAGCAAGGCTCCCATTTCTCCATGGCCTGTCCTGCATTTCTGGTTTTGACACTTTTTTCAGCATGGCCCTTTTGACCGATGGGAAGCGAGACTTCTTTGTAGCGCTGATTTGCCTTTCCAGGTTGCTTGGTTGGCCAAAAAGGGCGTATGCGTTTTTTCCTGAATATATTCAGGAAAAAACGCATACGCCCTTTTTGGCCAAGGGCATCATTGTCAACGTTTTGCCGCTTTTCATGTGCTTTAAAGGCGATTCGTATCTACCTCCTGAAATCTGTTTCCTGCAATTCTGCCTTGATTTCAAATCCTCTTCTTTGCCTTCCCTCAATATATTTGTGGACGAGAGTTATCATTTATAACTCTGCAGGTTTGTGAATTGCAGTGCCCTGAACCTCCGTTTTACAACTCGTTTTTATGGGAGCTGGCCGCAAAATCGCAGAATGGCTTCAGGCCCTGTTCTGGTTCCGGGGGGCAGGCTGAGCCTGTGGTTAATTCTTCTTTCTGATGGGAAAATAGAGTGACCTGTGCCTGTCCCAACACCAAGAGCTAGTCTCTCGTTGGTTCCACGTCTTCCCGTTTATCCTCAGGACAAATTGCAACCTGTACGGAACAGGAGGTTAAAGGTGCTGATGCTCCAAGTAGGGAGCTTGCTAGTAAAGCAGCTGGAATGGCGAACCCGGGCACAAGGAGATGAGAAATGAGGTGCGTTTTAGAAACCTTTCCCCATCACACGGTGTACCATCTTCTGGGTTTCTCATGCATGTTTTTGATGTAGGAAGATGCCCTTGAACCTGGAGATTTGGGACCCATGCGATGGGTACCACGCAGTATTACTTTAAAGGGTCTGCGTTTGCTCACCCAACCTCACCAAACCTCTCAGCCCCAAGAGTGTCCACCCTTATGTCTCATCCAGCTGTGCGTCTAGATATGGTCAATCCAGGTTGCATCACAGCCCCTGAACGCATTGTGTAAGAATTTCTCTCTCTTTCACTGTCTTTGTTTCATGGGTGTTTCAAAGTAATTTATTTTTATAATGGGGTTTAGCTGCTTTTCACTGCTGTGTTTATGCCGCTTTACACCCACTTGACACACTAACAGAGAGATATCAATTCATAGGTTTTACGATTATTATTAGTCAGATATATTCTTGTGCGGTGAATAGGGCGTGTTGAGTCCAGTTCTCTGAGCAAGGAGTAGGTCTTGTCTATTACATATTGGGTTTATGGAACGGTATCTGAGCTAATTTGATACCCTTGTTTTATGTATCACCCCACCTCACCTTTCCCGTTAAGCAGCCATAGTGTGTTTTCTGCATGTGTGACTCTGTTCTGTTTTGTAATTCAGTTCAAGTGTAACGGTTTTTACATTCCCTCTATCAGTGATACCTTATGAGAAGTGTCCTTTTCTGTGTGACTTATTTCACTTAGAATCGTCGTACCTAAATCCACTCATCATGCTGCTACTAACCTTACGACATTGATTTCATGGCTGAGTGATATTCCATTGTACATAAGGACCACAACTTCTTTATCCATTTTTCTCTTTCCTGGGATATTTAAGGTGGAATGAAGTGGAGGTCCTGGTCAACAGAGCAGCCCTAAACTTTGGGGTGCTTGTGTTTTGCTGATTTTTAATTTTCCTAATTTATACCCCCATGAGTGGAAGTGCCCTATGCTCTCTGAGCTGTGTTTTTCAGATGTTTCAGGACTCACCGGACACTTCTCCAGAGTGGCTCTTGGCAATTTACATCCCGCCCATCAGTGTAGCAAGGCTCCCATTTCTCCATGGCCTGTCCTGCATTTCTGGTTTTGACACTTTTTTCAGCATGGCCCTTTTGACCGATGGGAAGCGAGACTTCTTTGTAGCGCTGATTTGCCTTTCCAGGTTGCTTGGTTGGCCAAAAAGGGCGTATGCGTTTTTTCCTGAATATATTCAGGAAAAAACGCATACGCCCTTTTTGGCCAAGGGCATCATTGTCAACGTTTTGCTGCTTTTCATGTGCTTTAAAGGCGATTCGAATCTACCTCCTGAAATCTGTTTCCTGCAATTCTGCCTTGATTTCAAATCCTCTTCTTTGCCTTCCCTCAATATATTTGTGGACGAGAGTTATCATTTATTACTCTGCAGGTTTGTGAATTGCAGTGCCCTGAACGTCCATTTTACAACTCGCTTTTTTGGGAGCTGGCCGCGAAACCTCTGGATGGCTTCAGGCCCTGTTCTGGTTCCGGGGGCCAGGCTGAGCCTGTGGTTAATTCTTCTTTCTGATGGGAAAATAGAGTGACCTGTGCCTGTCCCAACACCAAGAGCTAGTCTCTCGTTGGTTCCACGTCTTCCCGTTTATCCTCAGGACAAATTGCAACCTGTATGGAACAGGAGGTTAAAGGTGCTGATGCTCCAAGTAGGGAGCTTGCTAGTAAAGCGGCTGGAATGGCGAACCCGGGCACAAGGAGATGAGAAATGAGGTGCGTTTTAGAAACCTTTCCCCATCACACGGTGTACCATCTTCTGGGTTTCTCATGCATGTTTTTGATGTAGGAAGATGCCCTTGAACCTGGAGATTTGGGACCCATGCGATGGGTACCACGCAGTATTACTTTAAAGGGTCTGCGTTTGCTCACCCAACCTCACCAAACCTCTCAGCCCCAAGAGTGTCCACCCTTATGTCTCATCCAGCTGTGGGTCTAGATATGGTCAATCCAGGTTGCATCACAGCCCCTGAACGCATTGTGTAAGAATTTCTCTCTCTTTCACTGTCTTTGTTTCATGGGTGTTTCAAAGTAATTTATTTTTATAATGGGGTTTAGCTGCTTTTCACTGCTGTATTTATGCCGCTTTACACCCACTTGACACACTAACAGAGAGATATCAATACATAGGTTTTACGATTATTATTAGTCAGATATATTCTTGTGCGGTGAATAGGGCGTGTTGAGTCCAGTTCTCTGAGCAAGGAGTTGGTCTTGTCTATTACATATTGGGTTTATGGAACGGTATCTGAGCTAATTTGATACCCTTGTTTTATGCATCACCCCACCTCACCTTTCCCGTTAAGCAGCCATAGTGTGTTTTCTGCATGTGTGACTCTGTTCTGTTTTGTAATTCAGTTCAAGTGTAACGGTTTTTACATTCCCTCTATCAGTGATACCTTATGAGAAGTGTCCTTTTCTGTGTGACTTATTTCACTTAGAATCGTCGTACCTAAATCCACTCATCATGCTGCTACTAACCTTACGACATTGATTTCATGGCTGAGTGGTATTCCATTGTACATAAGGACCACAACTTCTTTATCCATTTTTCTCTTTCCTGGGATATTTAAGGTGGAATGAAGTGGAGGTCCTGGTCAACAGAGCAGCCCTAAACTTTGGGGTGCTTGTGTCTTGCTGATTTTTAATTTTCCCAATTTATACCCCCATGAGTGGAAGTGCCCTATGCTCTCTAAGCTGTGTTTTTCAGATGTTTCAGGACTCACCGGACACTTCTCCGGAGTGGCTTTTGGCAATTTACATCCCGCCCATCAGTGTAGCAAGGCTCCCATTTCTCCATGGCCTGTCCTGCATTTCTGGTTTTGACACTTTTTTCAGCATGGCCCTTTTGACCGATGGGAAGCGAGACTTATTTGTAGCGCTGATTTGCCTTTCCAGGTTGCTTGGTTGGCCAAAAAGGGCGTATGCGTTTTTTCCTGAATATATTCAGGAAAAAACGCATACGCCCTTTTTGGCCAAGGGCATCATTGTCAACGTTTTGCCGCTTTTCATGTGCTTTAAAGGCGATTCGTATCTACCTCCTGAAATCTGTTTCCTGCAATTCTGCCTTGATTTCAAATCCTCTTCTTTGCCTTCCCTCAATATATTTGTGGACGAGAGTTATCATTAATAACTCTGCAGGTTTGTGAATTGCAGTGCCCTGAACCTCCATTTTACAACTCGTTTTTGGGAGCTGGCGGCAAAATCGCAGAATGGCTTCAGGCCCTGTTCTGGTTCCGGGGGGCAGGCTGAGCCTGTGGTTAATTCTTCTTTCTGATGGGAAAATAGAGTGACCTGTGCCTGTCCCAACACCAAGAGCTAGTCTCTCGTTGTTTCCACGTCTTCCCGTTTATCCTCAGGACAAATTGCAACCTGTATGGAACAGGAGGTTAAAGGTGCTGATGCTCCAAGTAGGGAGCTTGCTAGTAAAGCGGCTGGAATGGCGAACCCGGGCACAAGGAGATGAGAAATGAGGTGCGTTTTAGAAACCTTTCCCCATCACACGGTGTACCATCTTCTGGGTTTCTCATGCATGTTTTTGATGTAGGAAGATGCCCTTGAACCTGGAGATTTGGGACCCATGCAATGGGTACCACGCAGTATTACTTTAAAGGGTCTGCGTTTGCTCACCCAACCTCACCAAACCTCTCTGCCCCACGAGTGTCCACCCTTATGTCTCATCCAGCTGTGGGTCTAGATATGGTCAATCCAGGTTGCCTCACAGCCCCTGAACGCATTGTGTAAGAATTTCTCTCTCTTTCACTGTCTTTGTTTCATGGGTGTTTCAAAGTAATTTATTTTTTAATGGGGTTTAGCTGCTTTTCACTGCTGTGTTTATGCCGCTTTATACCCACTTGACACACTAACAGAGAGATATCAATACATAGGTTTTACGATTATTATTAGTCAGATATATTCTTGTGCGGTGAATAGGGCGTGTTGAGTCCAGTTCTCTGAGCAAGGAGTAGGTCTTGTCTATTACATATTGGGTTTATGGAACGATATCTGAGCTAATTTGATACCCTTGTTTTATGTATCACCCCACCTCACCTTTCCCGTTAAGCAGCCATAGTGTGTTTTCTGCATGTGTGACTCTGTTCTGTTTTGTAATTCATTTCAAGTGTAACGGTTTTTACATTCCCCCTATCAGTGATACCTTATGAGAAGTGTCCTTTTCTGTGTGACTTATTTCACTTAGAATCGTCGTACCTAAATCCACTCATCATGCTGCTACTAACCTTACGACATTGATTTCATGGCTGAGTGATATTCCATTGTACATAAGGACCACAACTTCTTTATCCATTTTTCTCTTTCCTGGGATATTTAAGGTGGAATGAAGTGGAGGTCCTGGTCAACAGAGCAGCCCTAAACTTTGGGGTGCTTGTGTTTTGCTGATTTTTAATTTTCCCAATTTATACCCCCATGAGTGGAAGTGCCCTATGCTCTCTAAGCTGTGTTTTTCAGATGTTTCAGGACTCACCGGACACTTCTCCAGAGTGGCTCTTGGCAATTTACATCCCGCCCATCAGTGTAGCAAGGCTCCCATTTCTCCATGGCCTGTCCTGCATTTCTGGTTTTGACACTTTTTTCAGCATGGCCCTTTTGACCGATGGGAAGCGAGACTTCTTTGTAGCGCTGATTTGCCTTTCCAGGTTGCTTGGTTGGCCAAAAAGGGCGTATGCGTTTTTTCCTGAATATATTCAGGAAAAAACGCATACGCCCTTTTTGGCCAAGGGCATCATTGTCAACGTTTTGCCGCTTTTCATGTGCTTTAAAGGCGATTCGTATCTACCTCCTGAAATCTGTTTCCTGCAATTCTGCCTTGATTTCAAATCCTCTTCTTTGCCTTCCCTCAATATATTTGTGGACGAGAGTTATCATTAATAACTCTGCAGGTTTGTGAATTGCAGTGCCCTGAACCTCCATTTTACAACTCGTTTTTATGGGAGCTGGCCGCAAAATCGCAGAATGGCTTCAGGCCCTGTTCTGGTTCCGGGGGGCAGGCTGAGCCTGTGGTTAATTCTTCTTTCTGATGGGAAAATAGAGTGACCTGTGCCTGTCCCAACACCAAGAGCTAGTCTCTCGTTGGTTCCACGTCTTCCCGTTTATCCTCAGGAAAAATTGCAACCTGTACGGAACAGGAGGTTAAAGGTGCTGATGCTCCAAGTAGGGAGCTTGCTAGTAAAGCGGCTGGAATGGCGAACCCGGGCACAAGGAGATGAGAAATGAGGTGCGTTTTAGAAACCTTTCCCCATCACACGGTGTACCATCTTCTGGGTTTCTCATGCATGTTTTTGATGTAGGAAGATGCCCTTGAACCTGGAGATTTGGGACCCATGCGATGGGTACCGTGCATTATTACTTTAAAGGGTCTGCGTTTGCTCACCCAACCTCACCAAACCTCTCAGCCCCAAGAGTGTCCACCCTTATGTCTCATCCAGCTGTGCGTCTAGATATGGTCAATCCAGGTTGCATCACAGCCCCTGAACGCATTGTGTAAGAATTTCTCTCTCTTTCACTGTCTTTGTTTCATGGGTGTTTCAAAGTAATTTATTTTTTAATGGGGTTTAGCTGCTTTTCACTGCTGTGTTTATGCCGCTTTATACCCACTTGACACACTAACAGAGAGATATCAATACATAGGTTTTACGATTATTATTAGTCAGATATATTCTTGTGCGGTGAATAGGGCGTGTTGAGTCCAGTTCTCTGAGCAAGGAGTAGGTCTTGTCTATTACATATTGGGTTTATGGAACGGTATCTGAGCTAATTTGATACCCTTGTTTTATGTATCACCCCACCTCACCTTTCCCGTTAAGCAGCCATAGTGTGTTTTCTGCATGTGTGACTCTGTTCTGTTTTGTAATTCAGTTCAAGTGTAACGGTTTTTACATTCCCTCTATCAGTGATACCTTATGAGAAGTGTCCTTTTCTGTGTGACTTATTTCACTTAGAATCGTCGTACCTAAATCCACTCATCATGCTGCTACTAACCTTATGACATTGATTTCATGGCTGAGTGATATTCCATTGTACATAAGGACCACAACTTCTTTATCCATTTTTCTCTTTCCTGGGATATTGAAGGTGGAATGAAGTGGAGGTCCTGGTCAACAGAGCAGCCCTAAACTTTGGGGTGCTTGTGTCTTGCTGATTTTTAATTTTCCCAATTTATACCCCCATGAGTGGAAGTGCCCTATGCTCTCTAAGCTGTGTTTTTCAGATGTTTCAGGACTCACCGGACACTTCTCCAGAGTGGCTCTTGGCAATTTACATCCCGCCCATCAGTGTAGCAAGGCTCCCATTTCTCCATGGCCTGTCCTGCATTTCTGGTTTTGACACTTTTTTCAGCATGGCCCTTTTGACCGATGGGAAGCGAGACTTCTTTGTAGCGCTGATTTGCCTTTCCAGGTTGCTTGGTTGGCCAAAAAGGGCGTATGCGTTTTTTCCTGAATATATTCAGGAAAAAACGCATACGCCCTTTTTGGCCAAGGGCATCATTGTCAACGTTTTGCCGCTTTTCATGTGCTTTAAAGGCGATTCGTATCTACCTCCTGAAATCTGTTTCCTGCAATTCTGCCTTGATTTCAAATCCTCTTCTTTGCCTTCCCTCAATATATTTGTGGACGAGAGTTATCATTTATAACTCTGCAGGTTTGTGAATTGCAGTGCCCTGAACCTCCATTTTACAACTCGTTTTTATGGGAGCTGGCCGCAAAATCGCAGAATGGCTTCAGGCCCTGTTCTGGTTCCGGGGGGCAGGCTGAGCCTGTGGTTAATTCTTCTTTCTGATGGGAAAATAGAGTGACCTGTGCCTGTCCCAACACCAAGAGCTAGTCTCTCGTTGGTTCCACGTCTTCCCGTTTATCCTCAGGACAAATTGCAACCTGTACGGAACAGGAGGTTAAAGGTGCTGATGCTCCAAGTAGGGAGCTTGCTAGTAAAGCAGCTGGAATGGCGAACCCGGGCACAAGGAGATGAGAAATGAGGTGCGTTTTAGAAACCTTTCCCCATCACACGGTGTACCATCTTCTGGGTTTCTCATGCATGTTTTTGATGTAGGAAGATGCCCTTGAACCTGGAGATTTGGGACCCATGCGATGGGTACCACGCAGTATTACTTTAAAGGGTCTGCGTTTGCTCACCCAACCTCACCAAACCTCTCAGCCCCAAGAGTGTCCACCCTTATGTCTCATCCAGCTGTGCGTCTAGATATGGTCAATCCAGGTTGCATCACAGCCCCTGAACGCATTGTGTAAGAATTTCTCTCTCTTTCACTGTCTTTGTTTCATGGGTGTTTCAAAGTAATTTATTTTTATAATGGGGTTTAGCTGCTTTTCACTGCTGTGTTTATGCCGCTTTACACCCACTTGACACACTAACAGAGAGATATCAATTCATAGGTTTTACGATTATTATTAGTCAGATATATTCTTGTGCGGTGAATAGGGCGTGTTGAGTCCAGTTCTCTGAGCAAGGAGTAGGTCTTGTCTATTACATATTGGGTTTATGGAACGGTATCTGAGCTAATTTGATACCCTTGTTTTATGTATCACCCCACCTCACCTTTCCCGTTAAGCAGCCATAGTGTGTTTTCTGCATGTGTGACTCTGTTCTGTTTTGTAATTCAGTTCAAGTGTAACGGTTTTTACATTCCCTCTATCAGTGATACCTTATGAGAAGTGTCCTTTTCTGTGTGACTTATTTCACTTAGAATCGTCGTACCTAAATCCACTCATCATGCTGCTACTAACCTTACGACATTGATTTCATGGCTGAGTGATATTCCATTGTACATAAGGACCACAACTTCTTTATCCATTTTTCTCTTTCCTGGGATATTGAAGGTGGAATGAAGTGGAGGTCCTGGTCAACAGAGCAGCCCTAAACTTTGGGGTGCTTGTGTCTTGCTGATTTTTAATTTTCCCAATTTATACCCCCATGAGTGGAAGTGCCCTATGCTCTCTAAGCTGTGTTTTTCAGATGTTTCAGGACTCACCGGACACTTCTCCAGAGTGGCTCTTGGCAATTTACATCCCGCCCATCAGTGTAGCAAGGCTCCCATTTCTCCATGGCCTGTCCTGCATTTCTGGTTTTGACACTTTTTTCAGCATGGCCCTTTTGACCGATGGGAAGCGAGACTTCTTTGTAGCACTGATTTGCCTTTCCAGGTTGCTTGGTTGGCCAAAAAGGGCGTATGCGTTTTTTCCTGAATATATTCAGGAAAAAACGCATACGCCCTTTTTGGCCAAGGGCATCATTGTCAACGTTTTGCCGCTTTTCATGTGCTTTAAAGGCGATTCGTATCTACCTCCTGAAATCTGTTTCCTGCAATTCTGCCTTGATTTCAAATCCTCTTCTTTGCCTTCCCTCAATATATTTGTGGACGAGAGTTATCATTTATAACTCTGCAGGTTTGTGAATTGCAGTGCCCTGAACCTCCATTTTACAACTCGTTTTTATGGGAGCTGGCCGCAAAATCACAGAATGGCTTCAGGCCCTGTTCTGGTTCCGGGGGGCAGGCTGAGCCTGTGGTTAATTCTTCTTTCTGATGGGAAAATAGAGTGACCTGTGCCTGTCCCAACACCAAGAGCTAGTCTCTCGTTGGTTCCACGTCTTCCCGTTTATCCTCAGGACAAATTGCAACCTGTACGGAACAGGAGGTTAAAGGTGCTGATGCTCCAAGTAGGGAGCTTGCTAGTAAAGCAGCTGGAATGGCGAACCCGGGCACAAGGAGATGAGAAATGAGGTGCGTTTTAGAAACCTTTCCCCATCACACGGTGTACCATCTTCTGGGTTTCTCATGCATGTTTTTGATGTAGGAAGATGCCCTTGAACCTGGAGATTTGGGACCCATGCGATGGGTACCACGCAGTATTACTTTAAAGGGTCTGCGTTTGCTCACCCAACCTCACCAAACCTCTCAGCCCCAAGAGTGTCCACCCTTATGTCTCATCCAGCTGTGGGTCTAGATATGGTCAATCCAGGTTGCATCACAGCCCCTGAACGCATTGTGTAAGAATTACTCTCTCTTTCACTGTCTTTGTTTCATGGGTGTTTCAAAGTAATTTATTTTTATAATGGGGTTTAGCTGCTTTTCACTGCTGTGTTTATGCCGCTTTACACCCACTTGACACACTAACAGAGAGATATCAATACATAGGTTTTACGATTATTATTAGTCAGATATATTCTTGTGTGGTGAATAGGGCGTGTTGAGTCCAGTTCTCTGAGCAAGGAGTAGGTCTTGTCTATTACATATTGGGTTTATGGAACGGTTTCTGAGCTAATTTGATACCCTTGTTTTATGTATCACCCCACCTCACCTTTCCCGTTAAGCAGCCATAGTGTGTTTTCTGCATGTGTGACTCTGTTCTGTTTTGTAATTCAGTTCAAGTGTAACGGTTTTTACATTCCCTCTATCAGTGATACCTTATGAGAAGTGTCCTTTTCTGTGTGACTTATTTCACTTAGAATCGTCGTACCTAAATCCACTCATCATGCTGCTACTAACCTTACGACATTGATTTCATGGCTGTGTGATATTCCATTGTACATAAGGACCACAACTTCTTTATCCATTTTTCTCTTTCCTGGGATATTTAAGGTGGAATGAAGTGGAGGTCCTGGTCAACAGAGCAGCCCTAAACTTTGGGGTGCTTGTGTCTTGCTGATTTTTAATTTTCCCAATTTATACCCCCATGAGTGGAAGTGTCCTATGCTCTCTAAGCTGTGTTTTTCAGATGTTTCAGGACTCACCGGACACTTCTCCAGAGTCGCTCTTGGCAATTTACATCCCACCCATCAGTGTAGCAAGGCTCCCATTTCTGCATGGCCTGTCCTGCATTTCTGGTTTTGACACTTTTTTCAGCATGGCCCTTTTGACCGATGGGAAGCGAGACTTCTTTGTAGCGCTGATTTGCCTTTCCAGGTTGCTTGGTTGGCCAAAAAGGGCGTATGCGTTTTTTCCTGAATATATTCAGGAAAAAACGCATACGCCCTTTTTGGCCAAGGGCATCATTGTCAACGTTTTGCCGCTTTTCATGTGCTCTAAAGGCGATTCGTATCTACCTCCTGAAATCTGTTTCCTGCAATTCTGCCTTGATTTCAAATCCTCTTCTTTGCCTTCCCTCAATATATTTGTGGACGAGAGTTATCATTTATAACTCTGCAGGTTTGTGAATTGCAGTGCCCTGAACCTCCATTTTACAACTCGTTTTTATGGGAGCTGGCCGCAAAACCGCAGAATGGCTTCAGGCCCTGTTCTGGTTCCGGGGGGCAGGCTGAGCCTGTGGTTAATTCTTCTTTCTGATGGGAAAATAGAGTGACCTGTGCCTGTCCCAACACCAAGAGCTAGTCTCTCGTTGGTTCCACGTCTTGCCGTTTATCCTTAGGACAAATTCCAATCTGTACGGAACAGGAGGTTAAAGGTGCTGATGCTCCAAGTAGGGAGCTTGCTAGTAAAGCGGCTGGAATGGCGAACCCGGGCACAAGGAGATGAGAAATGAGGTGCGTTTTAGAAACCTTTCCCCATCACACGGTGTACCATCTTCTGGATTTCTCATGCATGTTTTTGATGTAGGAAGATGCCCTTGAACCTGGAGATTTGGGACCCATGCGATGGGTACCACGCAGTATTACTTTAAAGGGTCTGCGTTTGCTCACCCAACCTCACCAAACCTCTCAGCCCCAAGAGTGTCCACCCTTATGTCTCATCCAGCTGTGGGTCTAGATATGGTCAATCCAGGTTGCATCACAGCCCCTGAACGCATTGTGTAAGAATTACTCTCTTTCACTGTCTTTGTTTCATGGGTGTTTCAAAGTAATTTATTTTTATAATGGGGTTTAGCTGCTTTTCACTGCTGTGTTTATGCCGCTTTACACCCACTTGACACACTAACAGAGAGATATCAATACATAGATTTTACGATTATTATTAGTCAGATATATTATTGTGTGGTGAATAGGGCGTGTTGAGTCCAGTTCTCTGAGCAAGGAGTAGGTCTTGTCTATTACATATTGGGTTTATGGAACGGTATCTGAGCTAATTTGATACCCTTGTTTTATGTATCACCCCACCTCACCTTTCCCGTTAAGCAGCCATAGTGTGTTTTCTGCATGTGTGACTCTGTTCTGTTTTGTAATTCAGTTCAAGTGTAACGGTTTTTACATTCCCTCTGTCAGTGATACCTTATGAGAAGTGTCCTTTTCTGTGTGACTTATTTCACTTAGAATCGTCGTACCTAAATCCACTCATCATGCTGCTACTAACCTTACGACATTGATTTCATGGCTGAGTGATATTCCATTGTACATAAGGACCACAACTTCTTTATCCATTTTTCTCTTTCCTGGGATATTGAAGGTGGAATGAAGTGGAGGTCCTGGTCAACAGAGCAGCCCTAAACTTTGGGGTGCTTGTGTTTTGCTGATTTTTAATTTTCCTAATTTATACCCCCATGAGTGGAAGTGCCCTATGCTCTCTGAGCTGTGTTTTTCAGATGTTTCAGGACTCACCGGACACTTCTCCAGAGTGGCTCTTGGCAATTTACATCCCGCCCATCAGTGTAGCAAGGCTCCCATTTCTCCATGGCCTGTCCTGCATTTCTGGTTTTGACACTTTTTTCAGCATGGCCCTTTTGACCGATGGGAAGCGAGACTTCTTTGTAGCGCTGATTTGCCTTTCCAGGTTGCTTGGTTGGCCAAAAAGGGCGTATGCGTTTTTTCCTGAATATATTCAGGAAAAAACGCATACGCCCTTTTTGGCCAAGGGCATCATTGTCAACGTTTTGCTGCTTTTCATGTGCTTTAAAGGCGATTCGAATCTACCTCCTGAAATCTGTTTCCTGCAATTCTGCCTTGATTTCAAATCCTCTTCTTTGCCTTCCCTCAATATATTTGTGGACGAGAGTTATCATTTATTACTCTGCAGGTTTGTGGATTGCAGTGCCCTGAACGTCCATTTTACAACTCGCTTTTTTGGGAGCTGGCCGCGAAACCTCTGGATGGCTTCAGGCCCTGTTCTGGTTCCGGGGGCCAGGCTGAGCCTGTGGTTAATTCTTCTTTCTGATGGGAAAATAGAGTGACCTGTGCCTGTCCCAACACCAAGAGCTAGTCTCTCGTTGGTTCCACGTCTTCCCGTTTATCCTCAGGACAAATTGCAACCTGTATGGAACAGGAGGTTAAAGGTGCTGATGCTCCAAGTAGGGAGCTTGCTAGTAAAGCGGCTGGAATGGCGAACCCGGGCACAAGGAGATGAGAAATGAGGTGCGTTTTAGAAACCTTTCCCCATCACACGGTGTACCATCTTCTGGGTTTCTCATGCATGTTTTTGATGTAGGAAGATGCCCTTGAACCTGGAGATTTGGGACCCATGCGATGGGTACCACGCAGTATTACTTTAAAGGGTCTGCGTTTGCTCACCCAACCTCACCAAACCTCTCAGCCCCAAGAGTGTCCACCCTTATGTCTCATCCAGCTGTGGGTCTAGATATGGTCAATCCAGGTTGCATCACAGCCCCTGAACGCATTGTGTAAGAATTTCTCTCTCTTTCACTGTCTTTGTTTCATTGGTGTTTCAAAGTAATTTATTTTTATAATGGGGTTTAGCTGCTTTTCACTGCTGTGTTTATGCCGCTTTACACCCACTTGACACACTAACAGAGAGATATCAATACATAGTTTTTACGATTATTATTAGTCAGATATATTCTTGTGTGGTGAATAGGGCGTGTTGAGTCCAGTTCTCTGAGCAAGGAGTAGGTCTTGTCTATTACATATTGGGTTTATGGAACGGTATCTGAGCTAATTTGATACCCTTGTTTTATGTATCACCCCACCTCGCCTTTCCCGTTAAGCAGCCATAGTGTGTTTTCTGCATGTGTGACTCTGTTCTGTTTTGTAATTCAGTTCAAGTGTAACGGTTTTTACATTCCCTCTATCAGTGATACCTTATGAGAAGTGTCCTTTTCTGTGTGACTTATTTCACTTAGAATCGTCGTACCTAAATCCACTCATCATGCTGCTACTAACCTTACGACATTGATTTCATGGCTGAGTGATATTCCATTGTACATAAGGACCACAACTTCTTTATCCATTTTTCTCTTTCCTGGGATATTGAAGGTGGAATGAAGTGGAGGTCCTGGTCAACAGAGCAGCCCTAAACTTTGGGGTGCTTGTGTCTTGTTGATTTTTAATTTTCCCAATTTATACCCCCATGAGTGGAAGTGCCCTATGCTCTCTAAGCTGTGTTTTTCAGATGTTTCAGGACTCACCGGACACTTCTCCAGAGTGGCTCTTGGCAATTTACATCCCGCCCATCAGTGTAGCAAGGCTCCCATTTCTCCATGGCCTGTCCTGCATTTCTGGTTTTGACACTTTTTTCAGCATGGCCCTTTTGACCGATGGGAAGCGAGACTTCTTTGTAGCGCTGATTTGCCTTTCCAGGTTGCTTGGTTGGCCAAAAAGGGCGTATGCGTTTTTTCCTGAATATATTCAGGAAAAAACGCATACGCCCTTTTTGGCCAAGGGCATCATTGTCAACGTTTTGCCGCTTTTCATGTGCTTTAAAGGCGATTCGTATCTACCTCCTGAAATCTGTTTCCTGCAATTCTGCCTTGATTTCAAATCCTCTTCTTTGCCTTCCCTCAATATATTTGTGGACGAGAGTTATCATTTATAACTCTGCAGGTTTGTGAATTGCAATGCCCTGAACCTCCATTTTACAACTCGTTTTTATGGGAGCTGGCCGCAAAATCGCAGAATGGCTTCAGGCCCTGTTCTGGTTCCGGGGGGCAGGCTGAGCCTGTGGTTAATTCTTCTTTCTGATGGGAAAATAGAGTGACCTGTGCCTGTCCCAACACCAAGAGCTAGTCTCTCGTTGGTTCCACGTCTTGCCGTTTATCCTTAGGACAAATTCCAATCTGTACGGAACAGGAGGTTAAAGGTGCTGATGCTCCAAGTAGGGAGCTTGCTAGTAAAGCGGCTGGAATGGCGAACCCGGGCACAAGGAGATGAGAAATGAGGTGCGTTTTAGAAACCTTTCCCCATCACACGGTGTACCATCTTCTGGATTTCTCATGCATGTTTTTGATGTAGGAAGATGCCCTTGAACCTGGAGATTTGGGACCCATGCGATGGGTACCACGCAGTATTACTTTAAAGGGTCTGCGTTTGCTCACCCAACCTCACCAAAACTCTCAGCCCCAAGAGTGTCCACCCTTATGTCTCATCCAGCTGTGGGTCTAGATATGGTCAATCCAGGTTGCATCACAGCCCCTGAACGCATTGTGTAAGAATTACTCTCTCTTTCACTGTCTTTGTTTCATGGGTGTTTCAAAGTAATTTATTTTTATAATGGGGTTTAGCTGCTTTTCACTGCTGTGTTTATGCCGCTTTACACCCACTTGACACACTAACAGAGAGATATCAATACATAGGTTTTACGATTATTATTAGTCAGATATATTCTTGTGTGGTGAATAGGGCGTGTTGAGTCCAGTTCTCTGAGCAAGGAGTAGGTCTTGTCTATTACATATTGGGTTTATGGAACGGTTTCTGAGCTAATTTGATACCCTTGTTTTATGTATCACCCCACCTCACCTTTCCCGTTAAGCAGCCATAGTGTGTTTTCTGCATGTGTGACTCTGTTCTGTTTTGTAATTCAGTTCAAGTGTAACGGTTTTTACATTCCCTCTATCAGTGATACCTTATGAGAAGTGTCCTTTTCTGTGTGACTTATTTCACTTAGAATCGTCGTACCTAAATCCACTCATCATGCTGCTACTAACCTTACGACATTGATTTCATGGCTGAGTGATATTCCATTGTACATAAGGACCACAACTTCTTTATCCATTTTTCTCTTTCCTGGGATATTTAAGGTGGAATGAAGTGGAGGTCCTGGTCAACAGAGCAGCCCTAAACTTTGGGGTGCTTGTGTCTTGCTGATTTTTAATTTTCCCAATTTATACCCCCATGAGTGGAAGTGTCCTATGCTCTCTAAGCTGTGTTTTTCAGATGTTTCAGGACTCACCGGACACTTCTCCAGAGTCGCTCTTGGCAATTTACATCCCACCCATCAGTGTAGCAAGGCTCCCATTTCTGCATGGCCTGTCCTGCATTTCTGGTTTTGACACTTTTTTCAGCATGGCCCTTTTGACCGATGGGAAGCGAGACTTCTTTGTAGCGCTGATTTGCCTTTCCAGGTTGCTTGGTTGGCCAAAAAGGGCGTATGCGTTTTTTCCTGAATATATTCAGGAAAAAACGCATACGCCCTTTTTGGCCAAGGGCATCATTGTCAACATTTTGCCGCTTTTCATGTGCTCTAAAGGCGATTCGTATCTACCTCCTGAAATCTGTTTCCTGCAATTCTGCCTTGATTTCAAATCCTCTTCTTTGCCTTCCCTCAATATATTTGTGGACGAGAGTTATCATTTATAACTCTGCAGGTTTGTGAATTGCAGTGCCCTGAACCTCCATTTTACAACTCGTTTTTATGGGAGCTGGCCGCAAAATCGCAGAATGGCTTCAGGCCCTGTTCTGGTTCGGGGGGCAGGCTGAGCCTGTGGTTAATTCTTCTTTCTGATGGGAAAATAGAGTGACCTGGGCCTGTCCCAACACCAAGAGCTAGTCTCTCGTTGGTTCCACGTCTTGCCGTTTATCCTTAGGACAAATTCCAATCTGTACGGAACAGGAGGTTAAAGGTGCTGATGCTCCAAGTAGGGAGCTTGCTAGTAAAGCGGCTGGAATGGCGAACCCGGGCACAAGGAGATGAGAAATGAGGTGCGTTTTAGAAACCTTTCCCCATCACACGGTGTACCATCTTCTGGATTTCTCATGCATGTTTTTGATGTAGGAAGATGCCCTTGAACCTGGAGATTTGGGACCCATGCGATGGGTACCACGCAGTATTACTTTAAAGGGTCTGCGTTTGCTCACCCAACCTCACCAAAACTCTCAGCCCCAAGAGTGTCCACCCTTATGTCTCATCCAGCTGTGGGTCTAGATATGGTCAATCCAGGTTGCATCACAGCCCCTGAACGCATTGTGTAAGAATTACTCTCTCTTTCACTGTCTTTGTTTCATGGGTGTTTCAAAGTAATTTATTTTTATAATGGGGTTTAGCTGCTTTTCACTGCTGTGTTTATGCCGCTTTACACCCACTTGACACACTAACAGAGAGATATCAATACATAGGTTTTACGATTATTATTAGTCAGATATATTCTTGTGTGGTGAATAGGGCGTGTTGAGTCCAGTTCTCTGAGCAAGGAGTAGGTCTTGTCTATTACATATTGGGTTTATGGAACGGTTTCTGAGCTAATTTGATACCCTTGTTTTATGTATCACCCCACCTCACCTTTCCCGTTAAGCAGCCATAGTGTGTTTTCTGCATGTGTGACTCTGTTCTGTTTTGTAATTCAGTTCAAGTGTAACGGTTTTTACATTCCCTCTATCAGTGATACCTTATGAGAAGTGTCCTTTTCTGTGTGACTTATTTCACTTAGAATCGTCGTACCTAAATCCACTCATCATGCTGCTACTAACCTTACGACATTGATTTCATGGCTGAGTGATATTCCATTGTACATATGGACCACAACTTCTTTATCCATTTTTCTCTTTCCTGGGATATTTAAGGTGGAATGAAGTGGAGGTCCTGGTCAACAGAGCAGCCCTAAACTTTGGGGTGCTTGTGTCTTGCTGATTTTTAATTTTCCCAATTTATACCCCCATGAGTGGAAGTGTCCTATGCTCTCTAAGCTGTGTTTTTCAGATGTTTCAGGACTCACCGGACACTTCTCCAGAGTCGCTCTTGGCAATTTACATCCCACCCATCAGTGTAGCAAGGCTCCCATTTCTGCATGGCCTGTCCTGCATTTCTGGTTTTGACACTTTTTTCAGCATGGCCCTTTTGACCGATGGGAAGCGAGACTTCTTTGTAGCGCTGATTTGCCTTTCCAGGTTGCTTGGTTGGCCAAAAAGGGCGTATGCGTTTTTTCCTGAATATATTCAGGAAAAAACGCATACGCCCTTTTTGGCCAAGGGCATCATTGTCAACATTTTGCCGCTTTTCATGTGCTCTAAAGGCGATTCGTATCTACCTCCTGAAATCTGTTTCCTGCAATTCTGCCTTGATTTCAAATCCTCTTCTTTGCCTTCCCTCAATATATTTGTGGACGAGAGTTATCATTTATAACTCTGCAGGTTTGTGAATTGCAGTGCCCTGAACCTCCATTTTACAACTCGTTTTTATGGGAGCTGGCCGCAAAATCGCAGAATGGCTTCAGGCCCTGTTCTGGTTCGGGGGGCAGGCTGAGCCTGTGGTTAATTCTTCTTTCTGATGGGAAAATAGAGTGACCTGGGCCTGTCCCAACACCAAGAGCTAGTCTCTCGTTGGTTCCACGTCTTCCCGTTTATCCTCAGGACAAATTGCAACCTGTACGGAACAGGAGGTTAAAGGTGCTGATGCTCCAAGTAGGGAGCTTGCTAGTAAAGCAGCTGGAATTGCGAACCCGGGCACAAGGAGATGAGAAATGAGGTGCGTTTTAGAAACCTTTCCCCATCACACGGTGTACCATCTTCTGGGTTTCTCATGCATGTTTTTGATGTAGGAAGATGCCCTTGAACCTGGAGATTTGGGACTCATGCGATGGGTACCACGCAGTATTACTTTAAAGGGTCTGCGTTTGCTCACCCAACCTCACCAAACCTCTCAGCCCCAAGAGTGTCCACCCTTATGTCTCATCCAGCTGTGCGTCTAGATATGGTCAATCCAGGTTGCATCACAGCCCCTGAACGCATTGTGTAAGAATTTCTCTCTCTTTCACTGTCTTTGTTTCATGGGTGTTTCAAAGTAATTTATTTTTATAATGGGGTTTAGCTGCTTTTCACTGCTGTGTTTATGCCGCTTTACACCCACTTGACACACTAAAAGAGAGATATCAATTCATAGGTTTTACGATTATTATTAGTCAGATATATTCTTGTGCGGTGAATAGGGCGTGTTGAGTCCAGTTCTCTGAGCAAGGAGTAGGTCTTGTCTATTACATATTGGGTTTATGGAACGGTATCTGAGCTAATTTGATACCCTTGTTTTATGTATCACCCCACCTCACCTTTCCCGTTAAGCAGCCATAGTGTGTTTTCTGCATGTGTGACTCTGTTCTGTTTTGTAATTCAGTTCAAGTGTAACGGTTTTTACATTCCCTCTATCAGTGATACCTTATGAGAAGTGTCCTTTTCTGTGTGACTTATTTCACTTAGAATCGTCGTACCTAAATCCACTCATCATGCTGCTACTAACCTTATGACATTGATTTCATGGCTGAGTGATATTCCATTGTACATAAGGACCACAACTTCTTTATCCATTTTTCTCTTTCCTGGGATATTGAAGGTGGAATGAAGTGGAGGTCCTGGTCAACAGAGCAGCCCTAAACTTTGGGGTGCTTGTGTCTTGCTGATTTTTAATTTTCCCAATTTATACCCCCATGAGTGGAAGTGCCCTATGCTCTCTAAGCTGTGTTTTTCAGATGTTTCAGGACTCACCGGACACTTCTCCAGAGTGGCTCTTATCAATTTACATCCCGCCCATCAGTGTAGCAAGGCTCCCATTTCTCCATGGCCTGTCCTGCATTTCTGGTTTTGACACTTTTTTCAGCATGGCCCTTTTGACCGATGGGAAGCGAGACTTCTTTGTAGCGCTGATTTGCCTTTCCAGGTTGCTTGGTTGGCCAAAAAGGGCGTATGCGTTTTTTCCTGAATATATTCAGGAAAAAACGCATACGCCCTTTTTGGCCAAGGGCATCATTGTCAACGTTTTGCCGCTTTTCATGTGCTTTAAAGGCGATTCGTATCTACCTCCTGAAATCTGTTTCCTGCAATTCTGCCTTGATTTCAAATCCTCTTCTTTGCCTTCCCTCAATATATTTGTGGACGAGAGTTATCATTTATAACTCTGCAGGTTTGTGAATTGCAGTGCCCTGAACCTCCGTTTTACAACTCGTTTTTATGGGAGCTGGCCGCAAAATCGCAGAATGGCTTCAGGCCCTGTTCTGGTTCCGGGGGGCAGGCTGAGCCTGTGGTTAATTCTTCTTTCTGATGGGAAAATAGAGTGACCTGTGCCTGTCCCAACACCAAGAGCTAGTCTCTCGTTGGTTCCACGTCTTCCCGTTTATCCTCAGGACAAATTGCAACCTGTACGGAACAGGAGGTTAAAGGTGCTGATGCTCCAAGTAGGGAGCTTGCTAGTAAAGCAGCTGGAATGGCGAACCCGGGCACAAGGAGATGAGAAATGAGGTGCGTTTTAGAAACCTTTCCCCATCACACGGTGTACCATCTTCTGGGTTTCTCATGCATGTTTTTGATGTAGGAAGATGCCCTTGAACCTGGAGATTTGGGACCCATGCGATGGGTACCACGCAGTATTACTTTAAAGGGTCTGCGTTTGCTCACCCAACCTCACCAAACCTCTCAGCCCCAAGAGTGTCCACCCTTATGTCTCATCCAGCTGTGCGTCTAGATATGGTCAATCCAGGTTGCATCACAGCCCCTGAACGCATTGTGTAAGAATTTCTCTCTCTTTCACTGTCTTTGTTTCATGGGTGTTTCAAAGTAATTTATTTTTATAATGGGGTTTAGCTGCTTTTCACTGCTGTGTTTATGCCGCTTTACACCCACTTGACACACTAACAGAGAGATATCAATTCATAGGTTTTACGATTATTATTAGTCAGATATATTCTTGTGCGGTGAATAGGGCGTGTTGAGTCCAGTTCTCTGAGCAAGGAGTAGGTCTTGTCTATTACATATTGGGTTTATGGAACGGTATCTGAGCTAATTTGATACCCTTGTTTTATGTATCACCCCACCTCACCTTTCCCGTTAAGCAGCCATAGTGTGTTTTCTGCATGTGTGACTCTGTTCTGTTTTGTAATTCAGTTCAAGTGTAACGGTTTTTACATTCCCTCTATCAGTGATACCTTATGAGAAGTGTCCTTTTCTGTGTGACTTATTTCACTTAGAATCGTCGTACCTAAATCCACTCATCATGCTGCTACTAACCTTACGACATTGATTTCATGGCTGAGTGATATTCCATTGTACATAAGGACCACAACTTCTTTATCCATTTTTCTCTTTCCTGGGATATTTAAGGTGGAATGAAGTGGAGGTCCTGGTCAACAGAGCAGCCCTAAACTTTGGGGTGCTTGTGTTTTGCTGATTTTTAATTTTCCTAATTTATACCCCCATGAGTGGAAGTGCCCTATGCTCTCTGAGCTGTGTTTTTCAGATGTTTCAGGACTCACCGGACACTTCTCCAGAGTGGCTCTTGGCAATTTACATCCCGCCCATCAGTGTAGCAAGGCTCCCATTTCTCCATGGCCTGTCCTGCATTTCTGGTTTTGACACTTTTTTCAGCATGGCCCTTTTGACCGATGGGAAGCGAGACTTCTTTGTAGCGCTGATTTGCCTTTCCAGGTTGCTTGGTTGGCCAAAAAGGGCGTATGCGTTTTTTCCTGAATATATTCAGGAAAAAACGCATACGCCCTTTTTGGCCAAGGGCATCATTGTCAACGTTTTGCTGCTTTTCATGTGCTTTAAAGGCGATTCGAATCTACCTCCTGAAATCTGTTTCCTGCAATTCTGCCTTGATTTCAAATCCTCTTCTTTGCCTTCCCTCAATATATTTGTGGACGAGAGTTATCATTTATTACTCTGCAGGTTTGTGAATTGCAGTGCCCTGAACGTCCATTTTACAACTCGCTTTTTTGGGAGCTGGCCGCGAAACCTCTGGATGGCTTCAGGCCCTGTTCTGGTTCCGGGGGGCAGGCTGAGCCTGTGGTTAATTCTTCTTTCTGATGGGAAAATAGAGTGACCTGTGCCTGTCCCAACACCAAGAGCTAGTCTCTCGTTGGTTCCACGTCTTCCCGTTTATCCTCAGGACAAATTGCAACCTGTACGGAACAGGAGGTTAAAGGTGCTGATGCTCCAAGTAGGGAGTTTGCTAGTAAAGCGGCTGGAATGGCGAACCCGGGCACAAGGAGATGAGAAATGAGGTGCGTTTTAGAAACCTTTCCCCATCACACGGTGTACCATCTTCTGGGTTTCTCATGCATGATTTGATGTAGGAAGATGCCCTTGAACCTGGAGATTTGGGACCCATGCGATGGGTACCACGCAGTATTACTTTAAAGGGCCTGCGTTTGCTCACCCAACCTCACCAAACCTCTCAGCCCCAAGAGTGTCCACCCTTATGTCTCATCCAGCTGTGCGTCTAGATATGGTCAATCCAGGTTGCATCACAGCCCCTGAACGCATTGTGTAAGAATTTCTCTCTCTTTCACTGTCTTTGTTTCATGGGTGTTTCAAAGTAATTTATTTTTATAATGGGGTTTAGCTGCTTTTCACTGCTGTGTTTATGCCGCTTTACACCCACTTGACACACTAACAGAGAGATATCAATTCATAGGTTTTACGATTATTATTAGTCAGATATATTCTTGTGCGGTGAATAGGGCGTGTTGAGTCCAGTTCTCTGAGCAAGGAGTAGGTCTTGTCTATTACATATTGGGTTTATGGAACGGTATCTGAGCTAATTTGATACCCTTGTTTTATGTATCACCCCACCTCACCTTTCCCGTTAAGCAGCCATAGTGTGTTTTCTGCATGTGTGACTCTGTTCTGTTTTGTAATTCAGTTCAAGTGTAACGGTTTTTACATTCCCTCTATCAGTGATACCTTATGAGAAGTGTCCTTTTCTGTGTGACTTATTTCACTTAGAATCGTCGTACCTAAATCCACTCATCATGCTGCTACTAACCTTATGACATTGATTTCATGGCTGAGTGATATTCCATTGTACATAAGGACCACAACTTCTTTATCCATTTTTCTCTTTCCTGGGATATTGAAGGTGGAATGAAGTGGAGGTCCTGGTCAACAGAGCAGCCCTAAACTTTGGGGTGCTTGTGTCTTGCTGATTTTTAATTTTCCCAATTTATACCCCCATGAGTGGAAGTGCCCTATGCTCTCTAAGCTGTGTTTTTCAGATGTTTCAGGACTCACCGGACACTTCTCCAGAGTGGCTCTTGGCAATTTACATCCCGCCCATCAGTGTAGCAAGGCTCCCATTTCTCCATGGCCTGTCCTGCATTTCTGGTTTTGACACTTTTTTCAGCATGGCCCTTTTGACCGATGGGAAGCGAGACTTCTTTGTAGCGCTGATTTGCCTTTCCAGGTTGCTTGGTTGGCCAAAAAGGGCGTATGCGTTTTTTCCTGAATATATTCAGGAAAAAACGCATACGCCCTTTTTGGCCAAGGGCATCATTGTCAACGTTTTGCCGCTTTTCATGTGCTTTAAAGGCGATTCGTATCTACCTCCTGAAATCTGTTTCCTGCAATTCTGCCTTGATTTCAAATCCTCTTCTTTGCCTTCCCTCAATATATTTGTGGACGAGAGTTATCATTTATAACTCTGCAGGTTTGTGAATTGCAGTGCCCTGAACCTCCATTTTACAACTCGTTTTTATGGGAGCTGGCCGCAAAATCGCAGAATGGCTTCAGGCCCTGTTCTGGTTCCGGGGGGCAGGCTGAGCCTGTGGTTAATTCTTCTTTCTGATGGGAAAATAGAGTGACCTGTGCCTGTCCCAACACCAAGAGCTAGTCTCTCGTTGGTTCCACGTCTTCCCGTTTATCCTCAGGACAAATTGCAACCTGTACGGAACAGGAGGTTAAAGGTGCTGATGCTCCAAGTAGGGAGCTTGCTAGTAAAGCAGCTGGAATGGCGAACCCGGGCACAAGGAGATGAGAAATGAGGTGCGTTTTAGAAACCTTTCCCCATCACACGGTGTACCATCTTCTGGGTTTCTCATGCATGTTTTTGATGTAGGAAGATGCCCTTGAACCTGGAGATTTGGGACCCATGCGATGGGTACCACGCAGTATTACTTTAAAGGGTCTGCGTTTGCTCACCCAACCTCACCAAACCTCTCAGCCCCAAGAGTGTCCACCCTTATGTCTCATCCAGCTGTGCGTCTAGATATGGTCAATCCAGGTTGCATCACAGCCCCTGAACGCATTGTGTAAGAATTTCTCTCTCTTTCACTGTCTTTGTTTCATGGGTGTTTCAAAGTAATTTATTTTTATAATGGGGTTTAGCTGCTTTTCACTGCTGTGTTTATGCCGCTTTACACCCACTTGACACACTAACAGAGAGATATCAATTCATAGGTTTTACGATTATTATTAGTCAGATATATTCTTGTGCGGTGAATAGGGCGTGTTGAGTCCAGTTCTCTGAGCAAGGAGTAGGTCTTGTCTATTACATATTGGGTTTATGGAACGGTATCTGAGCTAATTTGATACCCTTGTTTTATGTATCACCCCACCTCACCTTTCCCGTTAAGCAGCCATAGTGTGTTTTCTGCATGTGTGACTCTGTTCTGTTTTGTAATTCAGTTCAAGTGTAACGGTTTTTACATTCCCTCTATCAGTGATACCTTATGAGAAGTGTCCTTTTCTGTGTGACTTATTTCACTTAGAATCGTCGTACCTAAATCCACTCATCATGCTGCTACTAACCTTACGACATTGATTTCATGGCTGAGTGATATTCCATTGTACATAAGGACCACAACTTCTTTATCCATTTTTCTCTTTCCTGGGATATTGAAGGTGGAATGAAGTGGAGGTCCTGGTCAACAGAGCAGCCCTAAACTTTGGGGTGCTTGTGTCTTGCTGATTTTTAATTTTCCCAATTTATACCCCCATGAGTGGAAGTGCCCTATGCTCTCTAAGCTGTGTTTTTCAGATGTTTCAGGACTCACCGGACACTTCTCCAGAGTGGCTCTTGGCAATTTACATCCCGCCCATCAGTGTAGCAAGGCTCCCATTTCTCCATGGCCTGTCCTGCATTTCTGGTTTTGACACTTTTTTCAGCATGGCCCTTTTGACCGATGGGAAGCGAGACTTCTTTGTAGCACTGATTTGCCTTTCCAGGTTGCTTGGTTGGCCAAAAAGGGCGTATGCGTTTTTTCCTGAATATATTCAGGAAAAAACGCATACGCCCTTTTTGGCCAAGGGCATCATTGTCAACGTTTTGCCGCTTTTCATGTGCTTTAAAGGCGATTCGTATCTACCTCCTGAAATCTGTTTCCTGCAATTCTGCCTTGATTTCAAATCCTCTTCTTTGCCTTCCCTCAATATATTTGTGGACGAGAGTTATCATTTATAACTCTGCAGGTTTGTGAATTGCAGTGCCCTGAACCTCCATTTTACAACTCGTTTTTATGGGAGCTGGCCGCAAAATCACAGAATGGCTTCAGGCCCTGTTCTGGTTCCGGGGGGCAGGCTGAGCCTGTGGTTAATTCTTCTTTCTGATGGGAAAATAGAGTGACCTGTGCCTGTCCCAACACCAAGAGCTAGTCTCTCGTTGGTTCCACGTCTTCCCGTTTATCCTCAGGACAAATTGCAACCTGTACGGAACAGGAGGTTAAAGGTGCTGATGCTCCAAGTAGGGAGCTTGCTAGTAAAGCAGCTGGAATGGCGAACCCGGGCACAAGGAGATGAGAAATGAGGTGCGTTTTAGAAACCTTTCCCCATCACACGGTGTACCATCTTCTGGGTTTCTCATGCATGTTTTTGATGTAGGAAGATGCCCTTGAACCTGGAGATTTGGGACCCATGCGATGGGTACCACGCAGTATTACTTTAAAGGGTCTGCGTTTGCTCACCCAACCTCACCAAACCTCTCAGCCCCAAGAGTGTCCACCCTTATGTCTCATCCAGCTGTGGGTCTAGATATGGTCAATCCAGGTTGCATCACAGCCCCTGAACGCATTGTGTAAGAATTACTCTCTCTTTCACTGTTTTTGTTTCATGGGTGTTTCAAAGTAATTTATTTTTATAATGGGGTTTAGCTGCTTTTCACTGCTGTGTTTATGCCGCTTTACACCCACTTGACACACTAACAGAGAGATATCAATACATAGGTTTTACGATTATTATTAGTCAGATATATTCTTGTGTGGTGAATAGGGCGTGTTGAGTCCAGTTCTCTGAGCAAGGAGTAGGTCTTGTCTATTACATATTGGGTTTATGGAACGGTATCTGAGCTAATTTGATACCCTTGTTTTATGTATCACCCCACCTCACCTTTCCCGTTAAGCAGCCATAGTGTGTTTTCTGCATGTGTGACTCTGTTCTGTTTTGTAATTCAGTTCAAGTGTAACGGTTTTTACATTCCCTCTATCAGTGATACCTTATGAGAAGTGTCCTTTTCTGTGTGACTTATTTCACTTAGAATCGTCGTACCTAAATCCACTCATCATGCTGCTACTAACCTTACGACATTGATTTCATGGCTGTGTGATATTCCATTGTACATAAGGACCACAACTTCTTTATCCATTTTTCTCTTTCCTGGGATATTTAAGGTGGAATGAAGTGGAGGTCCTGGTCAACAGAGCAGCCCTAAACTTTGGGGTGCTTGTGTCTTGCTGATTTTTAATTTTCCCAATTTATACCCCCATGAGTGGAAGTGTCCTATGCTCTCTAAGCTGTGTTTTTCAGATGTTTCAGGACTCACCGGACACTTCTCCAGAGTCGCTCTTGGCAATTTACATCCCACCCATCAGTGTAGCAAGGCTCCCATTTCTGCATGGCCTGTCCTGCATTTCTGGTTTTGACACTTTTTTCAGCATGGCCCTTTTGACCGATGGGAAGCGAGACTTCTTTGTAGCGCTGATTTGCCTTTCCAGGTTGCTTGGTTGGCCAAAAAGGGCGTATGCGTTTTTTCCTGAATATATTCAGGAAAAAACGCATACGCCCTTTTTGGCCAAGGGCATCATTGTCAACGTTTTGCCGCTTTTCATGTGCTCTAAAGGCGATTCGTATCTACCTCCTGAAATCTGTTTCCTGCAATTCTGCCTTGATTTCAAATCCTCTTCTTTGCCTTCCCTCAATATATTTGTGGACGAGAGTTATCATTTATAACTCTGCAGGTTTGTGAATTGCAGTGCCCTGAACCTCCATTTTACAACTCGTTTTTATGGGAGCTGGCCGCAAAACCGCAGAATGGCTTCAGGCCCTGTTCTGGTTCCGGGGGGCAGGCTGAGCCTGTGGTTAATTCTTCTTTCTGATGGGAAAATAGAGTGACCTGTGCCTGTCCCAACACCAAGAGCTAGTCTCTCGTTGGTTCCACGTCTTGCCGTTTATCCTTAGGACAAATTCCAATCTGTATGGAACAGGAGGTTAAAGGTGCTGATGCTCCAAGTAGGGAGCTTGCTAGTAAAGCGGCTGGAATGGCGAACCCGGGCACAAGGAGATGAGAAATGAGGTGCGTTTTAGAAACCTTTCCCCATCACACGGTGTACCATCTTCTGGATTTCTCATGCATGTTTTTGATGTAGGAAGATGCCCTTGAACCTGGAGATTTGGGACCCATGCGATGGGTACCACGCAGTATTACTTTAAAGGGTCTGCGTTTGCTCACCCAACCTCACCAAACCTCTCAGCCCCAAGAGTGTCCACCCTTATGTCTCATCCAGCTGTGGGTCTAGATATGGTCAATCCAGGTTGCATCACAGCCCCTGAACGCATTGTGTAAGAATTACTCTCTTTCACTGTCTTTGTTTCATGGGTGTTTCAAAGTAATTTATTTTTATAATGGGGTTTAGCTGCTTTTCACTGCTGTGTTTATGCCGCTTTACACCCACTTGACACACTAACAGAGAGATATCAATACATAGATTTTACGATTATTATTAGTCAGATATATTATTGTGTGGTGAATAGGGCGTGTTGAGTCCAGTTCTCTGAGCAAGGAGTAGGTCTTGTCTATTACATATTGGGTTTATGGAACGGTATCTGAGCTAATTTGATACCCTTGTTTTATGTATCACCCCACCTCACCTTTCCCGTTAAGCAGCCATAGTGTGTTTTCTGCATGTGTGACTCTGTTCTGTTTTGTAATTCAGTTCAAGTGTAACGGTTTTTACATTCCCTCTATCAGTGATACCTTATGAGAAGTGTCCTTTTCTGTGTGACTTATTTCACTTAGAATCGTCGTACCTAAATCCACTCATCATGCTGCTACTAACCTTACGACATTGATTTCATGGCTGAGTGATATTCCATTGTACATAAGGACCACAACTTCTTTATCCATTTTTCTCTTTCCTGGGATATTGAAGGTGGAATGAAGTGGAGGTCCTGGTCAACAGAGCAGCCCTAAACTTTGGGGTGCTTGTGTCTTGCTGATTTTTAATTTTCCCAATTTATACCCCCATGAGTGGAAGTGCCCTATGCTCTCTAAGCTGTGTTTTTCAGATGTTTCAGGACTCACCGGACACTTCTCCAGAGTGGCTCTTGGCAATTTACATCCCGCCCATCAGTGTAGCAAGGCTCCCATTTCTCCATGGCCTGTCCTGCATTTCTGGTTTTGACACTTTTTTCAGCATGGCCCTTTTGACCGATGGGAAGCGAGACTTCTTTGTAGCGCTGATTTGCCTTTCCAGGTTGCTTGGTTGGCCAAAAAGGGCGTATGCGTTTTTTCCTGAATATATTCAGGAAAAAACGCATACGCCCTTTTTGGCCAAGGGCATCATTGTCAACGTTTTGCCGCTTTTCATGTGCTCTAAAGGCGATTCGTATCTACCTCCTGAAATCTGTTTCCTGCAATTCTGCCTTGATTTCAAATCCTCTTCTTTGCCTTCCCTCAATATATTTGTGGACGAGAGTTATCATTTATAACTCTGCAGGTTTGTGAATTGCAGTGCCCTGAACCTCCATTTTACAACTCGTTTTTATGGGAGCTGGCCGCAAAATCGCAGAATGGCTTCAGGCCCTGTTCTGGTTCCGGGGGGCAGGCTGAGCCTGTGGTTAATTCTTCTTTCTGATGGGAAAATAGAGTGACCTGTGCCTGTCCCAACACCAAGAGCTAGTCTCTCGTTGGTTCCACGTCTTCCCGTTTATCCTCAGGACAAATTGCAACCTGTACGGAACAGGAGGTTAAAGGTGCTGATGCTCCAAGTAGGGAGCTTGCTAGTAAAGCAGCTGGAATTGCGAACCCGGGCACAAGGAGATGAGAAATGAGGTGCGTTTTAGAAACCTTTCCCCATCACACGGTGTACCATCTTCTGGGTTTCTCATGCATGTTTTTGATGTAGGAAGATGCCCTTGAACCTGGAGATTTGGGACCCATGCGATGGGTACCACGCAGTATTACTTTAAAGGGTCTGCGTTTGCTCACCCAACCTCACCAAACCTCTCAGCCCCAAGAGTGTCCACCCTTATGTCTCATCCAGCTGTGGGTCTAGATATGGTCAATCCAGGTTGCATCACAGCCCCTGAACGCATTGTGTAAGAATTACTCTCTTTCACTGTCTTTGTTTCATGGGTGTTTCAAAGTAATTTATTTTTATAATGGGGTTTAGCTGCTTTTCACTGCTGTGTTTATGCCGCTTTACACCCACTTGACACACTAACAGAGAGATATCAATACATAGGTTTTACGATTATTATTAGTCAGATATATTCTTGTGTGGTGAATAGGGCGTGTTGAGTCCAGTTCTCTGAGCAAGGAGTAGGTCTTGTCTATTACATATTGGGTTTATGGAACGGTATCTGAGCTAATTTGATACCCTTGTTTTATGTATCACCCCACCTCACCTTTCCCGTTAAGCAGCCATAGTGTGTTTTCTGCATGTGTGACTCTGTTCTGTTTTGTAATTCAGTTCAAGTGTAACGGTTTTTACATTCCCTCTATCAGTGATACCTTATGAGAAGTGTCCTTTTCTGTGTGACTTATTTCACTTAGAATCGTCGTACCTAAATCCACTCATCATGCTGCTACTAACCTTACGACATTGATTTCATGGCTGAGTGATATTCCATTGTACATAAGGACCACAACTTCTTTATCCATTTTTCTCTTTCCTGGGATATTGAAGGTGGAATGAAGTGGAGGTCCTGGTCAACAGAGCAGCCCTAAACTTTGGGGTGCTTGTGTCTTGCTGATTTTTAATTTTCCCAATTTATACCCCCATGAGTGGAAGTGCCCTATGCTCTCTAAGCTGTGTTTTTCAGATGTTTCAGGACTCACCGGACACTTCTCCAGAGTGGCTCTTGGCAATTTACATCCCGCCCATCAGTGTAGCAAGGCTCCCATTTCTCCATGGCCTGTCCTGCATTTCTGGTTTTGACACTTTTTTCAGCATGGCCCTTTTGACCGATGGGAAGCGAGACTTCTTTGTAGCGCTGATTTGCCTTTCCAGGTTGCTTGGTTGGCCAAAAAGGGCGTATGCGTTTTTTCCTGAATATATTCAGGAAAAAACGCATACGCCCTTTTTGGCCAAGGGCATCATTGTCAACGTTTTGCTGCTTTTCCTGTGCTTTAAAGGCGATTCGAATCTACCTCCTGAAATCTGTTTCCTGCAATTCTGCCTTGATTTCAAATCCTCTTCTTTGCCTTCCCTCAATATATTTGTGGACGAGAGTTATCATTTATTACTCTGCAGGTTTGTGAATTGCAGTGCCCTGAACGTCCATTTTACAACTCGCTTTTTTGGGAGCTGGCCGCGAAACCTCTGGATGGCTTCAGGCCCTGTTCTGGTTCCGGGGGCCAGGCTGAGCCTGTGGTTAATTCTTCTTTCTGATGGGAAAATAGAGTGACCTGTGCCTGTCCCAACACCAAGAGCTAGTCTCTCGTTGGTTCCACGTCTTCCCGTTTATCCTCAGGACAAATTGCAACCTGTATGGAACAGGAGGTTAAAGGTGCTGATGCTCCAAGTAGGGAGCTTGCTAGTAAAGCGGCTGGAATGGCGAACCCGGGCACAAGGAGATGAGAAATGAGGTGCGTTTTAGAAACATTTCCCCATCACACGGTGTACCATCTTCTGGGTTTCTCATGCATGTTTTTGATGTAGGAAGATGCCCTTGAACCTGGAGATTTGGGACCCATGCGATGGGTACCACGCAGTATTACTTTAAAGGGTCTGCGTTTGCTCACCCAACCTCACCAAACCTCTCAGCCCCAAGAATGTCCACCCTTATGTCTCATCCAGCTGTGGGTCTAGATATGGTCAATCCAGGTTGCATCACAGCCCCTGAACGCATTGTGTAAGAATTACTCTCTCTTTCACTGTCTTTGTTTCATGGGTGTTTCAAAGTAATTTATTTTTATAATGGGGTTTAGCTGCTTTTCACTGCTGTGTTTATGCCGCTTTACACCCACTTGACACACTAACAGAGAGATATCAATACATAGGTTTTACGATTATTATTAGTCAGATATATTCTTGTGTGGTGAATAGGGCGTGTTGAGTCCAGTTCTCTGAGCAAGGAGTAGGTCTTGTCTATTACATATTGGGTTTATGGAACGGTATCTGAGCTAATTTGATACCCTTGTTTTATGTATCACCCCACCTCACCTTTCCCGTTAAGCAGCCATAGTGTGTTTTCTGCATGTGTGACTCTGTTCTGTTTTGTAATTCAGTTCAAGTGTAACGGTTTTTACATTCCCTCTATCAGTGATACCTTATGAGAAGTGTCCTTTTCTGTGTGACTTATTTCACTTAGAATCGTCGTACCTAAATCCACTCATCATGCTGCTACTAACCTTACGACATTGATTTCATGGCTGTGTGATATTCCATTGTACATAAGGACCACAACTTCTTTATCCATTTTTCTCTTTCCTGGGATATTGAAGGTGGAATGAAGTGGAGGTCCTGGTCAACAGAGCAGCCCTAAACTTTGGGGTGCTTGTGTCTTGCTGATTTTTAATTTTCCCAATTTATACCCCCATGAGTGGAAGTGTCCTATGCTCTCTAAGCTGTGTTTTTCAGATGTTTCAGGACTCACCGGACACTTCTCCAGAGTGGCTCTTGGCAATTTACATCCCACCCATCAGTGTAGCAAGGCTCCCATTTCTGCATGGCCTGTCCTGCATTTCTGGTTTTGACACTTTTTTCAGCATGGCCCTTTTGACCGATGGGAAGCGAGACTTCTTTGTAGCGCTGATTTGCCTTTCCAGGTTGCTTGGTTGGCCAAAAAGGGCGTATGCGTTTTTTCCTGAATATATTCAGGAAAAAACGCATACGCCCTTTTTGGCCAAGGGCATCATTGTCAACGTTTTGCCGCTTTTCATGTGCTCTAAAGGCGATTCGTATCTACCTCCTGAAATCTGTTTCCTGCAATTCTGCCTTGATTTCAAATCCTCTTCTTTGCCTTCCCTCAATATATTTGTGGACGAGAGTTATCATTTATAACTCTGCAGGTTTGTGAATTGCAGTGCCCTGAACCTCCATTTTACAACTCGTTTTTATGGGAGCTGGCCGCAAAACCGCAGAATGGCTTCAGGCCCTGTTCTGGTTCCGGGGGGCAGGCTGAGCCTGTGGTTAATTCTTCTTTCTGATGGGAAAATAGAGTGACCTGTGCCTGTCCCAACACCAAGAGCTAGTCTCTCGTTGGTTCCACGTCTTGCCGTTTATCCTTAGGACAAATTGCAATCTGTACGGAACAGGAGGTTAAAGGTGCTGATGCTCCAAGTAGGGAGCTTGCTAGTAAAGCGGCTGGAATGGCGAACCCGGGCACAAGGAGATGAGAAATGAGGTGCGTTTTAGAAACCTTTCCCCATCACACGGTGTACCATCTTCTGGATTTCTCATGCATGTTTTTGATGTAGGAAGATGCCCTTGAACCTGGAGATTTGGGACCCATGCGATGGGTACCACGCAGTATTACTTTAAAGGGTCTGCGTTTGCTCACCCAACCTCACCAAACCTCTCAGCCCCAAGAGTGTTAACCCTTATGTCTCATCCAGCTGTGGGTCTAGATATGGTCAATCCAGGTTGCATCACAGCCCCTGAACGCATTGTGTAAGAATTACTCTCTTTCACTGTCTTTGTTTCATGGGTGTTTCAAAGTAATTTATTTTTATAATGGGGTTTAGCTGCTTTTCACTGCTGTGTTTATGCCGCTTTACACCCACTTGACACACTAACAGAGAGATATCAATACATAGGTTTTACGATTATTATTAGTCAGATATATTCTTGTGTGGTGAATAGGGCGTGTTGAGTCCAGTTCTCTGAGCAAGGAGTAGGTCTTGTCTATTACATATTGGGTTTATGGAACGGTATCTGAGCTAATTTGATACCCTTGTTTTATGTATCACCCCACCTCACCTTTCCCGTTAAGCAGCCATAGTGTGTTTTCTGCATGTGTGACTCTGTTCTGTTTTGTAATTCAGTTCAAGTGTAACGGTTTTTACATTCCCTCTATCAGTGATACCTTATGAGAAGTGTCCTTTTCTGTGTGACTTATTTCACTTAGAATCGTCGTACCTAAATCCACTCATCATGCTGCTACTAACCTTACGACATTGATTTCATGGCTGAGTGATATTCCATTGTACATAAGGACCACAACTTCTTTATCCATTTTTCTCTTTCCTGGGATATTTAAGGTGGAATGAAGTGGAGGTCCTGGTCAACAGAGCAGCCCTAAACTTTGGGGTGCTTGTGTTTTGCTGATTTTTAATTTTCCTAATTTATACCCCCATGAGTGGAAGTGCCCTATGCTCTCTGAGCTGTGTTTTTCAGATGTTTCAGGACTCACCGGACACTTCTCCAGAGTGGCTCTTGGCAATTTACATCCCGCCCATCAGTGTAGCAAGGCTCCCATTTCTCCATGGCCTGTCCTGCATTTCTGGTTTTGACACTTTTTTCAGCATGGCCCTTTTGACTGATGGGAAGCGAGACTTCTTTGTAGCGCTGATTTGCCTTTCCAGGTTGCTTGGTTGGCCAAAAAGGGCGTATGCGTTTTTTCCTGAATATATTCAGGAAAAAACGCATACGCCCTTTTTGGCCAAGGGCATCATTGTCAACGTTTTGCCGCTTTTCATGTGCTTTAAAGGCGATTCGTATCTACCTCCTGAAATCTGTTTCCTGCAATTCTGCCTTGATTTCAAATCCTCTTCTTTGCCTTCCCTCAATATATTTGTGGACGAGAGTTATCATTTATTACTCTGCAGGTTTGTGAATTGCAGTGCCCTGAACGTCCATTTTACAACTCGCTTTTTTGGGAGCTGGCCGCGAAACCTCTGGATGGCTTCAGGCCCTGTTCTGGTTCCGGGGGCCAGGCTGAGCCTGTGGTTAATTCTTCTTTCTGATGGGAAAATAGAGTGACCTGTGCCTGTCCCAACACCAAGAGCTAGTCTCTCGTTGGTTCCACGTCTTCCCGTTTATCCTCAGGACAAATTGCAACCTGTATGGAACAGGAGGTTAAAGGTGCTGATGCTCCAAGTAGGGAGCTTGCTAGTAAAGTGGCTGGAATGGCGAACCCGGGCACAAGGAGATGAGAAATGAGGTGCGTTTTAGAAACCTTTCCCCATCACACGGTGTACCATCTTCTGGGTTTCTCATGCATGTTTTTGATGTAGGAAGATGCCCTTGAACCTGGAGATTTGGGACCCATGCGATGGGTACCACGCAGTATTACTTTAAAGGGTCTGCGTTTGCTCACCCAACCTCACCAAACCTCTCAGTCCCAAGAGTGTCCACCCTTATGTCTCATCCAGCTGTGGGTCTAGATATGGTCAATCCAGGTTGCATCACAGCCCCTGAACGCATTGTGTAAGAATTTCTCTCTCTTTCACTGTCTTTGTTTCATGGGTGTTTCAAAGTAATTTATTTTTATAATGGGGTTTAGCTGCTTTTCACTGCTGTGTTTATGCCGCTTTACACCCACTTGACACACTAACAGAGAGATATCAATACATAGTTTTTACGATTATTATTAGTCAGATATATTCTTGTGTGGTGAATAGGGCGTGTTGAGTCCAGTTCTCTGAGCAAGGAGTAGGTCTTGTCTATTACATATTGGGTTTATGGAACGGTATCTGAGCTAATTTGATACCCTTGTTTTATGTATCACCCCACCTCGCCTTTCCCGTTAAGCAGCCATAGTGTGTTTTCTGCATGTGTGACTCTGTTCTGTTTTGTAATTCAGTTCAAGTGTAACGGTTTTTACATTCCCTCTATCAGTGATACCTTATGAGAAGTGTCCTTTTCTGTGTGACTTATTTCACTTAGAATCGTCGTACCTAAATCCACTCATCATGCTGCTACTAACCTTACGACATTGATTTCATGGCTGAGTGATATTCCATTGTACATAAGGACCACAACTTCTTTATCCATTTTTCTCTTTCCTGGGATATTGAAGGTGGAATGAAGTGGAGGTCCTGGTCAACAGAGCAGCCCTAAACTTTGGGGTGCTTGTGTCTTGCTGATTTTTAATTTTCCCAATTTATACCCCCATGAGTGGAAGTGCCCTATGCTCTCTAAGCTGTGTTTTTCAGATGTTTCAGGACTCACCGGACACTTCTCCAGAGTGGCTCTTGGCAATTTACATCCCGCCCATCAGTGTAGCAAGGCTCCCATTTCTCCATGGCCTGTCCTGCATTTCTGGTTTTGACACTTTTTTCAGCATGGCCCTTTTGACCGATGGGAAGCGAGACTTCTTTGTAGCGCTGATTTGCCTTTCCAGGTTGCTTGGTTGGCCAAAAAGGGCGTATGCGTTTTTTCCTGAATATATTCAGGAAAAAACGCATACGCCCTTTTTGGCCAAGGGCATCATTGTCAACGTTTTGCCGCTTTTCATGTGCTTTAAAGGCGATTCGAATCTACCTCCTGAAATCTGTTTCCTGCAATTCTGCCTTGATTTCAAATCCTCTTCTTTGCCTTCCCTCAATATATTTGTGGACGAGAGTTATCATTTATAACTCTGCAGGTTTGTGAATTGCAGTGCCCTGAACCTCCATTTTACAACTCGTTTTTATGGGAGCTGGCCGCAAAACCGCAGAATGGCTTCAGGCCCTGTTCTGGTTCCGGGGGGCAGGCTGAGCCTGTGGTTAATTCTTCTTCCTGATGGGAAAATAGAGTGACCTGTGCCTGTCCCAACACCAAGAGCTAGTCTCTCGTTGGTTCCACGTCTTCCCGTTTATCCTCAGGACAAATTGCAACCTGTATGGAACAGGAGGTTAAAGGTGCTGATGCTCCAAGTAGGGAGCTTGCTAGTAAAGCGGCTGGAATGGTGAACCCGGGCACAAGGAGATGAGAAATGAGGTGCGTTTTAGAAACCTATCCCCATCACACGGTGTACCATCTTCTGGGATTCTCATGCATGTTTTTGATGTAGGAAGATGCCCTTGAACCTGGAGATTTGGGACCCATGCGATGGGTACCACGCAGTATTACTTTAAAGGGTCTGCGTTTGCTCACCCAACCTCACCAAACCTCTCAGCCCCAAGAGTGTCCACCCTTATGTCTCATCCAGCTGTGGGTCTAGATATGGTCAATCCAGGTTGCATCACAGCCCCTGAACGCATTGTGTAAGAATTACTCTCTCTTTCACTGTCTTTGTTTCATGGGTGTTTCAAAGTAATTTATTTTTATAATGGGGTTTAGCTGCTTTTCACTGCTGTGTTTATGCCGCTTTACACCCACTTGACACACTAACAGAGTGATATCAATACATAGGTTTTACGATTATTTTTAGTCAGATATATTCTTGTGTGGTGAATAGGGCGTGTTGAGTCCAGTTCTCTGAGCAAGGAGTAGGTCTTGTCTATTACATATTGGGTTTATGGAACGGTATCTGAGCTAATTTGATACCCTTGTTTTATGTATCACCCCACCTCACCTTTCCCGTTAAGCAGCCATAGTGTGTTTTCTGCATGTGTGACTCTGTTCTGTTTTGTAATTCAGTTCAAGTGTAACGGTTTTTACATTCCCTCTATCAGTGATACCTTATGAGAAGTGTCCTTTTCTGTGTGACTTATTTCACTTAGAATCGTCGTACCTAAATCCACTCATCATGCTGCTACTAACCTTACGACATTGATTTCATGGCTGAGTGATATTCCATTGTACATAAGGACCACAACTTCTTTATCCATTTTTCTCTTTCCTGGGATATTGAAGGTGGAATGAAGTGGAGGTCCTGGTCAACAGAGCAGCCCTAAACTTTGGGGTGCTTGTGTCTTGCTGATTTTTAATTTTCCCAATTTATACCCCCATGAGTGGAAGTCCCCTATGCTCTCTAAGCTGTGTTTTTCAGATGTTTCAGGACTCACCGGACACTTCTCCAGAGTGGCTCTTGGCAATTTACATCCCGCCCATCAGTGTAGCAAGGCTCCCATTTCTCCATGGCCTGTCCTGCATTTCTGGTTTTGACACTTTTTTCACCATGGCCCTTTTGACCGATGGGAAGCGAGACTTCTTTGTAGCGCTGATTTGCCTTTCCAGGTTGCTTGGTTGGCCAAAAAGGGCGTATGCGTTTTTTCCTGAATATATTCAGGAAAAAACGCATACGCCCTTTTTGGCCAAGGGCATCATTGTCAACGTTTTGCCGCTTTTCATGTGCTTTAAAGGCGATTCGTATCTACCTCCTGAAATCTGTTTCCTGCAATTCTGCCTTGATTTCAAATCCTCTTCTTTGCCTTCCCTCAATATATTTGTGGACGAGAGTTATCATTTATAACTCTGCAGGTTTGTGAATTGCAATGCCCTGAACCTCCATTTTACAACTCGTTTTTATGGGAGCTGGCCGCAAAACCGCAGAATGGCTTCAGGCCCTGTTCTGGTTCCGGGGGGCAGGCTGAGCCTGTGGTTAATTCTTCTTTCTGATGGGAAAATAGAGTGACCTGTGCCTGTCCCAACACCAAGAGCTAGTCTCTCGTTGGTTCCACGTCTTCCCGTTTATCCTCAGGACAAATTGCAACCTGTACGGAACAGGAGGTTAAAGGTGCTGATGCTCCAAGTAGGGAGCTTGCTAGTAAAGTGGCTGGAATGGCGAACCCGGGCACAAGGAGATGAGAAATGAGGTGCGTTTTAGAAACCTTTCCCCATCACACGGTGTACCATCTTCTGGGTTTCTCATGCATGTTTTTGATGTAGGAAGATGCCCTTGAACCTGGAGATTTGGGACCCATGCGATGGGTACCACGCAGTATTACTTTAAAGGGTCTGCGTTTGCTCACCCAACCTCACCAAACCTCTCAGCCCCAAGAGTGTCCACCCTTATGTCTCATCCAGCTGTGGGTCTAGATATGGTCAATCCAGGTTGCATCACAGCCCCTGAACGCATTGTGTAAGAATTTCTCTCTCTTTCACTGTCTTTGTTTCATGGGTGTTTCAAAGTAATTTATTTTTATAATGGGGTTTAGCTGCTTTTCACTGCTGTGTTTATGCCGCTTTACACCCACTTGACACACTAACAGAGAGATATCAATACATAGGTTTTTCGATTATTATTAGTCAGATATATTCTTGTGTGGTGAATAGGGCGTGTTGAGTCCAGTTCTCTGAGCAAGGAGTAGGTCTTGTCTATTACATATTGGGTTTATGGAATGGTATCTGAGCTAATTTGATACCCTTGTTTTATGTATCACCCCACCTCACCTTTCCCGTTAAGCAGCCATAGTGTGTTTTCTGCATGTGTGACTCTGTTCTGTTTTGTAATTCAGTTCAAGTGTAACGGTTTTTACATTCCCTCTATCAGTGATACCTTATGAGAAGTGTCCTTTTCTGTGTGACTTATTTCACTTAGAATCGTCGTACCTAAATCCACTCATCATGCTGCTACTAACCTTACGACATTGATTTCATGGCTGTGTGATATTCCATTGTACATAAGGACCACAACTTCTTTATCCATTTTTCTCTTTCCTGGGATATTGAAGGTGGAATGAAGTGGAGGTCCTGGTCAACAGAACAGCCCTAAACTTTGGGGTGCTTGTGTCTTGCTGATTTTTAATTTTCCCAATTTATACCCCCATGAGTGGAAGTGTCCTATGCTCTCTAAGCTGTGTTTTTCAGATGTTTCAGGACTCACCGGACACTTCTCCAGAGTGGCTCTTGGCAATTTACATCCCACCCATCAGTGTAGCAAGGCTCTCTTTTCTCCATGGCCTGTCCTGCATTTCTGGTTTTGACACTTTTTTCAGCATGGCCCTTTTGACCGATGGGAAGCGAGACTTCTTTGTAGCGCTGATTTGCCTTTCCAGGTTGCTTGGTTGGCCAAAAAGGGCGTATGCGTTTTTTCCTGAATATATTCAGGAAAAAACGCATACGCCCTTTTTGGCCAAGGGCATCATTGTCAACGTTTTGCCGCTTTTCATGTGCTCTAAATGCGATTCGTATCTACCTCCTGAAATCTGTTTCCTGCAATTCTGCCTTGATTTCAAATCCTCTTCTTTGCCTTCCCTCAATATATTTGTGGACGAGAGTTATCATTTATAACTCTGCAGGTTTGTGAATTGCAGTGCCCTGAACCTCCATTTTACAACTCGTTTTTATGGGAGCTGGCCGCAAAATCGCAGAATGGCTTCAGGCCCTGTTCTGGTTCCGGGGGGCAGGCTGAGCCTGTGGTTAATTCTTCTTTCTGATGGGAAAATAGAGTGACCTGTGCCTGTCCCAACACCAAGAGCTAGTCTCTCGTTGGTTCCACGTCTTCCCGTTTATCCTCAGGACAAATTGCAACCTGTACGGAACAGGAGGTTAAAGGTGCTGATGCTCCAAGTAGGGAGCTTGCTAGTAAAGCAGCTGGAATTGCGAACCCGGGCACAAGGAGATGAGAAATGAGGTGCGTTTTAGAAACCTTTCCCCATCACACGGTGTACCATCTTCTGGGTTTCTCATGCATGTTTTTGATGTAGGAAGATGCCCTTGAACCTGGAGATTTGGGACCCATGCGATGGGTACCACGCAGTATTACTTTAAAGGGTCTGCGTTTGCTCACCCAACCTCACCAAACCTCTCAGCCCCAAGAGTGTCCACCCTTATGTCTCATCCAGCTGTGGGTCTAGATATGGTCAATCCAGGTTGCATCACAGCCCCTGAACGCATTGTGTAAGAATTACTCTCTTTCACTGTCTTTGTTTCATGGGTGTTTCAAAGTAATTTATTTTTATAATGGGGTTTAGCTGCTTTTCACTGCTGTGTTTATGCCGCTTTACACCCACTTGACACACTAACAGAGAGATATCAATACATAGGTTTTACGATTATTATTAGTCAGATATATTCTTGTGTGGTGAATAGGGCGTGTTGAGTCCAGTTCTCTGAGCAAGGAGTAGGTCTTGTCTATTACATATTGGGTTTATGGAACGGTATCTGAGCTAATTTGATACCCTTGTTTTATGTATCACCCCACCTCACCTTTCCCGTTAAGCAGCAATAGTGTGTTTTCTGCATGTGTGACTCTGTTCTGTTTTGTAATTCAGTTCAAGTGTAACGGTTTTTACATTCCCTCTATCAGTGATACCTTATGAGAAGTGTCCTTTTCTGTGTGACTTATTTCACTTAGAATCGTCGTACCTAAATCCACTCATCATGCTGCTACTAACCTTACGACATTGATTTCATGGCTGAGTGATATTCCATTGTACATAAGGACCACAACTTCTTTATCCATTTTTCTCTTTCCTGGGATATTGAAGGTGGAATGAAGTGGAGGTCCTGGTCAACAGAGCAGCCCTAAACTTTGGGGTGCTTGTGTCTTGCTGATTTTTAATTTTCCCAATTTATACCCCCATGAGTGGAAGTGCCCTATGCTCTCTAAGCTGTGTTTTTCAGATGTTTCAGGACTCACCGGACACTTCTCCAGAGTGGCTCTTGGCAATTTACATCCCGCCCATCAGTGTAGCAAGGCTCCCATTTCTCCATGGCCTGTCCTGCATTTCTGGTTTTGACACTTTTTTCAGCATGGCCCTTTTGACCGATGGGAAGCGAGACTTCTTTGTAGCGCTGATTTGCCTTTCCAGGTTGCTTGGTTGGCCAAAAAGGGCGTATGCGTTTTTTCCTGAATATATTCAGGAAAAAACGCATACGCCCTTTTTGGCCAAGGGCATCATTGTCAACGTTTTGCTGCTTTTCCTGTGCTTTAAAGGCGATTCGAATCTACCTCCTGAAATCTGTTTCCTGCAATTCTGCCTTGATTTCAAATCCTCTTCTTTGCCTTCCCTCAATATATTTGTGGACGAGAGTTATCATTTATTACTCTGCAGGTTTGTGAATTGCAGTGCCCTGAACGTCCATTTTACAACTCGCTTTTTTGGGAGCTGGCCGCGAAACCTCTGGATGGCTTCAGGCCCTGTTCTGGTTCCGGGGGCCAGGCTGAGCCTGTGGTTAATTCTTCTTTCTGATGGGAAAATAGAGTGACCTGTGCCTGTCCCAACACCAAGAGCTAGTCTCTCGTTGGTTCCACGTCTTCCCGTTTATCCTCAGGACAAATTGCAACCTGTATGGAACAGGAGGTTAAAGGTGCTGATGCTCCAAGTAGGGAGCTTGCTAGTAAAGCGGCTGGAATGGCGAACCCGGGCACAAGGAGATGAGAAATGAGGTGCGTTTTAGAAACATTTCCCCATCACACGGTGTACCATCTTCTGGGTTTCTCATGCATGTTTTTGATGTAGGAAGATGCCCTTGAACCTGGAGATTTGGGACCCATGCGATGGGTACCACGCAGTATTACTTTAAAGGGTCTGCGTTTGCTCACCCAACCTCACCAAACCTCTCAGCCCCAAGAGTGTCCACCCTTATGTCTCATCCAGCTGTGCGTCTAGATATGGTCAATCCAGGTTGCATCACAGCCCCTGAACGCATTGTGTAAGAATTTCTCTCTCTTTCACTGTTTTTGTTTCATGGGTGTTTCAAAGTAATTTATTTTTATAATGGGGTTTAGCTGCTTTTCACTGCTGTGTTTATGCCGCTTTACACCCACTTGACACACTAACAGAGAGATATCAATACATAGGTTTTACGATTATTATTAGTCAGATATATTCTTGTGTGGTGAATAGGGCGTGTTGAGTCCAGTTCTCTGAGCAAGGAGTAGGTCTTGTCTATTACATATTGGGTTTATGGAACGGTATCTGAGCTAATTTGATACCCTTGTTTTATGTATCACCCCACCTCACCTTTCCCGTTAAGCAGCCATAGTGTGTTTTCTGCATGTGTGACTCTGTTCTGTTTTGTAATTCAGTTCAAGTGTAACGGTTTTTACATTCCCTCTATCAGTGATACCTTATGAGAAGTGTCCTTTTCTGTGTGACTTATTTCACTTAGAATCGTCGTACCTAAATCCACTCATCATGCTGCTACTAACCTTACGACATTGATTTCATGGCTGTGTGATATTCCATTGTACATAAGGACCACAACTTCTTTATCCATTTTTCTCTTTCCTGGGATATTTAAGGTGGAATGAAGTGGAGGTCCTGGTCAACAGAGCAGCCCTAAACTTTGGGGTGCTTGTGTCTTGCTGATTTTTAATTTTCCCAATTTATACCCCCATGAGTGAAAGTGTCCTATGCTCTCTAAGCTGTGTTTTTCAGATGTTTCAGGACTCACCGGACACTTCTCCAGAGTGGCTCTTGGCAATTTACATCCCGCCCATCAGTGTAGCAAGGCTCCCATTTCTCCATGGCCTGTCCTGCATTTCTGGTTTTGACACTTTTTTCAGCATGGCCCTTTTGACCGATGGGAAGCGAGACTTCTTTGTAGCGCTGATTTGCCTTTCCAGGTTGCTTGGTTGGCCAAAAAGGGCGTATGCGTTTTTTCCTGAATATATTCAGGAAAAAACGCATACGCCCTTTTTGGCCAAGGGCATCATTGTCAACGTTTTGCTGCTTTTCCTGTGCTTTAAAGGCGATTCGAATCTACCTCCTGAAATCTGTTTCCTGCAATTCTGCCTTGATTTCAAATCCTCTTCTTTGCCTTCCCTCAATATATTTGTGGACGAGAGTTATCATTTATTACTCTGCAGGTTTGTGAATTGCAGTGCCCTGAACGTCCATTTTACAACTCGCTTTTTTGGGAGCTGGCCGCGAAACCTCTGGATGGCTTCAGGCCCTGTTCTGGTTCCGGGGGCCAGGCTGAGCCTGTGGTTAATTCTTCTTTCTGATGGGAAAATAGAGTGACCTGTGCCTGTCCCAACACCAAGAGCTAGTCTCTCGTTGGTTCCACGTCTTCCCGTTTATCCTCAGGACAAATTGCAACCTGTATGGAACAGGAGGTTAAAGGTGCTGATGCTCCAAGTAGGGAGCTTGCTAGTAAAGCGGCTGGAATGGCGAACCCGGGCACAAGGAGATGAGAAATGAGGTGCGTTTTAGAAACATTTCCCCATCACACGGTGTACCATCTTCTGGGTTTCTCATGCATGTTTTTGATGTAGGAAGATGCCCTTGAACCTGGAGATTTGGGACCCATGCGATGGGTACCACGCAGTATTACTTTAAAGGGTCTGCGTTTGCTCACCCAACCTCACCAAACCTCTCAGCCCCAAGAGTGTCCACCCTTATGTCTCATCCAGCTGTGCGTCTAGATATGGTCAATCCAGGTTGCATCACAGCCCCTGAACGCATTGTGTAAGAATTTCTCTCTCTTTCACTGTTTTTGTTTCATGGGTGTTTCAAAGTAATTTATTTTTATAATGGGGTTTAGCTGCTTTTCACTGCTGTGTTTATGCCGCTTTACACCCACTTGACACACTAACAGAGAGATATCAATACATAGGTTTTACGATTATTATTAGTCAGATATATTCTTGTGTGGTGAATAGGGCGTGTTGAGTCCAGTTCTCTGAGCAAGGAGTAGGTCTTGTCTATTACATATTGGGTTTATGGAACGGTATCTGAGCTAATTTGATACCCTTGTTTTATGTATCACCCCACCTCACCTTTCCCGTTAAGCAGCCATAGTGTGTTTTCTGCATGTGTGACTCTGTTCTGTTTTGTAATTCAGTTCAAGTGTAACGGTTTTTACATTCCCTCTATCAGTGATACCTTATGAGAAGTGTCCTTTTCTGTGTGACTTATTTCACTTAGAATCGTCGTACCTAAATCCACTCATCATGCTGCTACTAACCTTACGACATTGATTTCATGGCTGTGTGATATTCCATTGTACATAAGGACCACAACTTCTTTATCCATTTTTCTCTTTCCTGGGATATTTAAGGTGGAATGAAGTGGAGGTCCTGGTCAACAGAGCAGCCCTAAACTTTGGGGTGCTTGTGTCTTGCTGATTTTTAATTTTCCCAATTTATACCCCCATGAGTGGAAGTGTCCTATGCTCTCTAAGCTGTGTTTTTCAGATGTTTCAGGACTCACCGGACACTTCTCCAGAGTCGCTCTTGGCAATTTACATCCCACCCATCAGTGTAGCAAGGCTCCCATTTCTGCATGGCCTGTCCTGCATTTCTGGTTTTGACACTTTTTTCAGCATGGCCCTTTTGACCGATGGGAAGCGAGACTTCTTTGTAGCGCTGATTTGCCTTTCCAGGTTGCTTGGTTGGCCAAAAAGGGCGTATGCGTTTTTTCCTGAATATATTCAGGAAAAAACGCATACGCCCTTTTTGGCCAAGGGCATCATTGTCAACGTTTTGCCGCTTTTCATGTGCTCTAAAGGCGATTCGTATCTACCTCCTGAAATCTGTTTCCTGCAATTCTGCCTTGATTTCAAATCCTCTTCTTTGCCTTCCCTCAATATATTTGTGGACGAGAGTTATCATTTATAACTCTGCAGGTTTGTGAATTGCAGTGCCCTGAACCTCCATTTTACAACTCGTTTTTATGGGAGCTGGCCGCAAAACCGCAGAATGGCTTCAGGCCCTGTTCTGGTTCCGGGGGGCAGGCTGAGCCTGTGGTTAATTCTTCTTTCTGATGGGAAAATAGAGTGACCTGTGCCTGTCCCAACACCAAGAGCTAGTCTCTCGTTGGTTCCACGTCTTGCCGTTTATCCTTAGGACAAATTGCAATCTGTACGGAACAGGAGGTTAAAGGTGCTGATGCTCCAAGTAGGGAGCTTGCTAGTAAAGCGGCTGGAATGGCGAACCCGGGCACAAGGAGATGAGAAATGAGGTGCGTTTTAGAAACCTTTCCCCATCACACGGTGTACCATCTTCTGGATTTCTCATGCATGTTTTTGATGTAGGAAGATGCCCTTGAACCTGGAGATTTGGGACCCATGCGATGGGTACCACGCAGTATTACTTTAAAGGGTCTGCGTTTGCTCACCCAACCTCACCAAACCTCTCAGCCCCAAGAGTGTCCACCCTTATGTCTCATCCAGCTGTGGGTCTAGATATGGTCAATCCAGGTTGCATCACAGCCCCTGAACGCATTGTGTAAGAATTACTCTCTTTCACTGTCTTTGTTTCATGGGTGTTTCAAAGTAATTTATTTTTATAATGGGGTTTAGCTGCTTTTCACTGCTGTGTTTATGCCGCTTTACACCCACTTGACACACTAACAGAGAGATATCAATACATAGATTTTACGATTATTATTAGTCAGATATATTCTTGTGTGGTGAATAGGGCGTGTTGAGTCCAGTTCTCTGAGCAAGGAGTAGGTCTTGTCTATTACATATTGGGTTTATGGAACGGTATCTGAGCTAATTTGATACCCTTGTTTTATGTATCACCCCACCTCACCTTTCCCGTTAAGCAGCCATAGTGTGTTTTCTGCATGTGTGACTCTGTTCTGTTTTGTAATTCAGTTCAAGTGTAACGGTTTTTACATTCCCTCTATCAGTGATACCTTATGAGAAGTGTCCTTTTCTGTGTGACTTATTTCACTTAGAATCGTCGTACCTAAATCCACTCATCATGCTGCTACTAACCTTACGACATTGATTTCATGGCTGAGTGATATTCCATTGTACATAAGGACCACAACTTCTTTATCCATTTTTCTCTTTCCTGGGATATTGAAGGTGGAATGAAGTGGAGGTCCTGGTCAACAGAGCAGCCCTAAACTTTGGGGTGCTTGTGTCTTGCTGATTTTTAATTTTCCCAATTTATACCCCCATGAGTGGAAGTGCCCTATGCTCTCTAAGCTGTGTTTTTCAGATGTTTCAGGACTCACCGGACACTTCTCCAGAGTGGCTCTTGGCAATTTACATCCCGCCCATCAGTGTAGCAAGGCTCCCATTTCTCCATGGCCTGTCCTGCATTTCTGGTTTTGACACTTTTTTCAGCATGGCCCTTTTGACCGATGGGAAGCGAGACTTCTTTGTAGCGCTGATTTGCCTTTCCAGGTTGCTTGGTTGGCCAAAAAGGGCGTATGCGTTTTTTCCTGAATATATTCAGGAAAAAACGCATACGCCCTTTTTGGCCAAGGGCATCATTGTCAACGTTTTGCCGCTTTTCATGTGCTTTAAAGGCGATTCGTATCTACCTCCTGAAATCTGTTTCCTGCAATTCTGCCTTGATTTCAAATCCTCTTCTTTGCCTTCCCTCAATATATTTGTGGACGAGAGTTATCATTTATAACTCTGCAGGTTTGTGAATTGCAGTGCCCTGAACCTCCATTTTACAACTCGTTTTTATGGGAGCTGGCCGCAAAATCGCAGAATGGCTTCAGGCCCTGTTCTGGTTCCGGGGGGCAGGCTGAGCCTGTGGTTAATTCTTCTTTCTGATGGGAAAATAGAGTGACCTGTGCCTGTCCCAACACCAAGAGCTAGTCTCTCGTTGGTTCCACGTCTTCCCGTTTATCCTCAGGACAAATTGCAACCTGTACGGAACAGGAGGTTAAAGGTGCTGATGCTCCAAGTAGGGAGCTTGCTAGTAAAGCAGCTGGAATTGCGAACCCGGGCACAAGGAGATGAGAAATGAGGTGCGTTTTAGAAACCTTTCCCCATCACACGGTGTACCATCTTCTGGGTTTCTCATGCATGTTTTTGATGTAGGAAGATGCCCTTGAACCTGGAGATTTGGGACCCATGCGATGGGTACCACGCAGTATTACTTTAAAGGGTCTGCGTTTGCTCACCCAACCTCACCAAACCTCTCAGCCCCAAGAGTGTCCACCCTTATGTCTCATCCAGCTGTGGGTCTAGATATGGTCAATCCAGGTTGCATCACAGCCCCTGAACGCATTGTGTAAGAATTACTCTCTTTCACTGTCTTTGTTTCATGGGTGTTTCAAAGTAATTTATTTTTATAATGGGGTTTAGCTGCTTTTCACTGCTGTGTTTATGCCGCTTTACACCCACTTGACACACTAACAGAGAGATATCAATACATAGGTTTTACGATTATTATTAGTCAGATATATTCTTGTGTGGTGAATAGGGCGTGTTGAGTCCAGTTCTCTGAGCAAGGAGTAGGTCTTGTCTATTACATATTGGGTTTATGGAACGGTATCTGAGCTAATTTGATACCCTTGTTTTATGTATCACCCCACCTCACCTTTCCCGTTAAGCAGCCATAGTGTGTTTTCTGCATGTGTGACTCTGTTCTGTTTTGTAATTCAGTTCAAGTGTAACGGTTTTTACATTCCCTCTATCAGTGATACCTTATGAGAAGTGTCCTTTTCTGTGTGACTTATTTCACTTAGAATCGTCGTACCTAAATCCACTCATCATGCTGCTACTAACCTTACGACATTGATTTCATGGCTCAGTGATATTCCATTGTACATAAGGACCACAACTTCTTTATCCATTTTTCTCTTTCCTGGGATATTGAAGGTGGAATGAAGTGGAGGTCCTGGTCAACAGAGCAGCCCTAAACTTTGGGGTGCTTGTGTCTTGCTGATTTTTAATTTTCCCAATTTATACCCCCATGAGTGGAAGTGCCCTATGCTCTCTAAGCTGTGTTTTTCAGATGTTTCAGGACTCACCGGACACTTCTCCAGAGTGGCTCTTGGCAATTTACATCCCGCCCATCAGTGTAGCAAGGCTCCCATTTCTCCATGGCCTGTCCTGCATTTCTGGTTTTGACACTTTTTTCAGCATGGCCCTTTTGACCGATGGGAAGCGAGACTTCTTTGTAGCGCTGATTTGCCTTTCCAGGTTGCTTGGTTGGCCAAAAAGGGCGTATGCGTTTTTTCCTGAATATATTCAGGAAAAAACGCATACGCCCTTTTTGGCCAAGGGCATCATTGTCAACGTTTTGCTGCTTTTCCTGTGCTTTAAAGGCGATTCGAATCTACCTCCTGAAATCTGTTTCCTGCAATTCTGCCTTGATTTCAAATCCTCTTCTTTGCCTTCCCTCAATATATTTGTGGACGAGAGTTATCATTTATTACTCTGCAGGTTTGTGAATTGCAGTGCCCTGAACGTCCATTTTACAACTCGCTTTTTTGGGAGCTGGCCGCGAAACCTCTGGATGGCTTCAGGCCCTGTTCTGGTTCCGGGGGCCAGGCTGAGCCTGTGGTTAATTCTTCTTTCTGATGGGAAAATAGAGTGACCTGTGCCTGTCCCAACACCAAGAGCTAGTCTCTCGTTGGTTCCACGTCTTCCCGTTTATCCTCAGGACAAATTGCAACCTGTATGGAACAGGAGGTTAAAGGTGCTGATGCTCCAAGTAGGGAGCTTGCTAGTAAAGCGGCTGGAATGGCGAACCCGGGCACAAGGAGATGAGAAATGAGGTGCGTTTTAGAAACATTTCCCCATCACACGGTGTACCATCTTCTGGGTTTCTCATGCATGTTTTTGATGTAGGAAGATGCCCTTGAACCTGGAGATTTGGGACCCATGCGATGGGTACCACGCAGTATTACTTTAAAGGGTCTGCGTTTGCTCACCCAACCTCACCAAACCTCTCAGCCCCAAGAGTGTCCACCCTTATGTCTCATCCAGCTGTGGGTCTAGATATGGTCAATCCAGGTTGCATCACAGCCCCTGAACGCATTGTGTAAGAATTACTCTCTCTTTCACTGTCTTTGTTTCATGGGTGTTTCAAAGTAATTTATTTTTATAATGGGGTTTAGCTGCTTTTCACTGCTGTGTTTATGCCGCTTTACACCCACTTGACACACTAACAGAGAGATATCAATACATAGGTTTTACGATTATTATTAGTCAGATATATTCTTGTGTGGTGAATAGGGCGTGTTGAGTCCAGTTCTCTGAGCAAGGAGTAGGTCTTGTCTATTACATATTGGGTTTATGGAACGGTATCTGAGCTAATTTGATACCCTTGTTTTATGTATCACCCCACCTCACCTTTCCCGTTAAGCAGCCATAGTGTGTTTTCTGCATGTGTGACTCTGTTCTGTTTTGTAATTCAGTTCAAGTGTAACGGTTTTTACATTCCCTCTATCAGTGATACCTTATGAGAAGTGTCCTTTTCTGTGTGACTTATTTCACTTAGAATCGTCGTACCTAAATCCACTCATCATGCTGCTACTAACCTTACGACATTGATTTCATGGCTGTGTGATATTCCATTGTACATAAGGACCACAACTTCTTTATCCATTTTTCTCTTTCCTGGGATATTGAAGGTGGAATGAAGTGGAGGTCCTGGTCAACAGAGCAGCCCTAAACTTTGGGGTGCTTGTGTCTTGCTGATTTTTAATTTTCCCAATTTATACCCCCATGAGTGGAAGTGTCCTATGCTCTCTAAGCTGTGTTTTTCAGATGTTTCAGGACTCACCGGACACTTCTCCAGAGTGGCTCTTGGCAATTTACATCCCACCCATCAGTGTAGCAAGGCTCCCATTTCTGCATGGCCTGTCCTGCATTTCTGGTTTTGACACTTTTTTCAGCATGGCCCTTTTGACCGATGGGAAGCGAGACTTCTTTGTAGCGCTGATTTGCCTTTCCAGGTTGCTTGGTTGGCCAAAAAGGGCGTATGCGTTTTTTCCTGAATATATTCAGGAAAAAACGCATACGCCCTTTTTGGCCAAGGGCATCATTGTCAACGTTTTGCCGCTTTTCATGTGCTCTAAAGGCGATTCGTATCTACCTCCTGAAATCTGTTTCCTGCAATTCTGCCTTGATTTCAAATCCTCTTCTTTGCCTTCCCTCAATATATTTGTGGACGAGAGTTATCATTTATAACTCTGCAGGTTTGTGAATTGCAGTGCCCTGAACCTCCATTTTACAACTCGTTTTTATGGGAGCTGGCCGCAAAATCGCAGAATGGCTTCAGGCCCTGTTCTGGTTCCGGGGGGCAGGCTGAGCCTGTGGTTAATTCTTCTTTCTGATGGGAAAATAGAGTGACCTGTGCCTGTCCCAACACCAAGAGCTAGTCTCTCGTTGGTTCCACGTCTTCCCGTTTATCCTCAGGACAAATTGCAACCTGTACGGAACAGGAGGTTAAAGGTGCTGATGCTCCAAGTAGGGAGCTTGCTAGTAAAGCAGCTGGAATTGCGAACCCGGGCACAAGGAGATGAGAAATGAGGTGCGTTTTAGAAACCTTTCCCCATCACACGGTGTACCATCTTCTGGGTTTCTCATGCATGTTTTTGATGTAGGAAGATGCCCTTGAACCTGGAGATTTGGGACCCATGCGATGGGTACCACGCAGTATTACTTTAAAGGGTCTGCGTTTGCTCACCCAACCTCACCAAACCTCTCAGCCCCAAGAGTGTCCACCCTTATGTCTCATCCAGCTGTGGGTCTAGATATGGTCAATCCAGGTTGCATCACAGCCCCTGAACGCATTGTGTAAGAATTACTCTCTTTCACTGTCTTTGTTTCATGGGTGTTTCAAAGTAATTTATTTTTATAATGGGGTTTAGCTGCTTTTCACTGCTGTGTTTATGCCGCTTTACACCCACTTGACACACTAACAGAGAGATATCAATACATAGGTTTTACGATTATTATTAGTCAGATATATTCTTGTGTGGTGAATAGGGCGTGTTGAGTCCAGTTCTCTGAGCAAGGAGTAGGTCTTGTCTATTACATATTGGGTTTATGGAACGGTATCTGAGCTAATTTGATACCCTTGTTTTATGTATCACCCCACCTCACCTTTCCCGTTAAGCAGCCATAGTGTGTTTTCTGCATGTGTGACTCTGTTCTGTTTTGTAATTCAGTTCAAGTGTAACGGTTTTTACATTCCCTCTATCAGTGATACCTTATGAGAAGTGTCCTTTTCTGTGTGACTTATTTCACTTAGAATCGTCGTACCTAAATCCACTCATCATGCTGCTACTAACCTTACGACATTGATTTCATGGCTCAGTGATATTCCATTGTACATAAGGACCACAACTTCTTTATCCATTTTTCTCTTTCCTGGGATATTGAAGGTGGAATGAAGTGGAGGTCCTGGTCAACAGAGCAGCCCTAAACTTTGGGGTGCTTGTGTCTTGCTGATTTTTAATTTTCCCAATTTATACCCCCATGAGTGGAAGTGCCCTATGCTCTCTAAGCTGTGTTTTTCAGATGTTTCAGGACTCACCGGACACTTCTCCAGAGTGGCTCTTGGCAATTTACATCCCGCCCATCAGTGTAGCAAGGCTCCCATTTCTCCATGGCCTGTCCTGCATTTCTGGTTTTGACACTTTTTTCAGCATGGCCCTTTTGACCGATGGGAAGCGAGACTTCTTTGTAGCGCTGATTTGCCTTTCCAGGTTGCTTGGTTGGCCAAAAAGGGCGTATGCGTTTTTTCCTGAATATATTCAGGAAAAAACGCATACGCCCTTTTTGGCCAAGGGCATCATTGTCAACGTTTTGCTGCTTTTCCTGTGCTTTAAAGGCGATTCGAATCTACCTCCTGAAATCTGTTTCCTGCAATTCTGCCTTGATTTCAAATCCTCTTCTTTGCCTTCCCTCAATATATTTGTGGACGAGAGTTATCATTTATTACTCTGCAGGTTTGTGAATTGCAGTGCCCTGAACGTCCATTTTACAACTCGCTTTTTTGGGAGCTGGCCGCGAAACCTCTGGATGGCTTCAGGCCCTGTTCTGGTTCCGGGGGCCAGGCTGAGCCTGTGGTTAATTCTTCTTTCTGATGGGAAAATAGAGTGACCTGTGCCTGTCCCAACACCAAGAGCTAGTCTCTCGTTGGTTCCACGTCTTCCCGTTTATCCTCAGGACAAATTGCAACCTGTATGGAACAGGAGGTTAAAGGTGCTGATGCTCCAAGTAGGGAGCTTGCTAGTAAAGCGGCTGGAATGGCGAACCCGGGCACAAGGAGATGAGAAATGAGGTGCGTTTTAGAAACATTTCCCCATCACACGGTGTACCATCTTCTGGGTTTCTCATGCATGTTTTTGATGTAGGAAGATGCCCTTGAACCTGGAGATTTGGGACCCATGCGATGGGTACCACGCAGTATTACTTTAAAGGGTCTGCGTTTGCTCACCCAACCTCACCAAACCTCTCAGCCCCAAGAGTGTCCACCCTTATGTCTCATCCAGCTGTGGGTCTAGATATGGTCAATCCAGGTTGCATCACAGCCCCTGAACGCATTGTGTAAGAATTACTCTCTCTTTCACTGTCTTTGTTTCATGGGTGTTTCAAAGTAATTTATTTTTATAATGGGGTTTAGCTGCTTTTCACTGCTGTGTTTATGCCGCTTTACACCCACTTGACACACTAACAGAGAGATATCAATACATAGGTTTTACGATTATTATTAGTCAGATATATTCTTGTGTGGTGAATAGGGCGTGTTGAGTCCAGTTCTCTGAGCAAGGAGTAGGTCTTGTCTATTACATATTGGGTTTATGGAACGGTATCTGAGCTAATTTGATACCCTTGTTTTATGTATCACCCCACCTCACCTTTCCCGTTAAGCAGCCATAGTGTGTTTTCTGCATGTGTGACTCTGTTCTGTTTTGTAATTCAGTTCAAGTGTAACGGTTTTTACATTCCCTCTATCAGTGATACCTTATGAGAAGTGTCCTTTTCTGTGTGACTTATTTCACTTAGAATCGTCGTACCTAAATCCACTCATCATGCTGCTACTAACCTTACGACATTGATTTCATGGCTGTGTGATATTCCATTGTACATAAGGACCACAACTTCTTTATCCATTTTTCTCTTTCCTGGGATATTGAAGGTGGAATGAAGTGGAGGTCCTGGTCAACAGAGCAGCCCTAAACTTTGGGGTGCTTGTGTCTTGCTGATTTTTAATTTTCCCAATTTATACCCCCATGAGTGGAAGTGTCCTATGCTCTCTAAGCTGTGTTTTTCAGATGTTTCAGGACTCACCGGACACTTCTCCAGAGTGGCTCTTGGCAATTTACATCCCACCCATCAGTGTAGCAAGGCTCCCATTTCTGCATGGCCTGTCCTGCATTTCTGGTTTTGACACTTTTTTCAGCATGGCCCTTTTGACCGATGGGAAGCGAGACTTCTTTGTAGCGCTGATTTGCCTTTCCAGGTTGCTTGGTTGGCCAAAAAGGGCGTATGCGTTTTTTCCTGAATATATTCAGGAAAAAACGCATACGCCCTTTTTGGCCAAGGGCATCATTGTCAACGTTTTGCCGCTTTTCATGTGCTCTAAAGGCGATTCGTATCTACCTCCTGAAATCTGTTTCCTGCAATTCTGCCTTGATTTCAAATCCTCTTCTTTGCCTTCCCTCAATATATTTGTGGACGAGAGTTATCATTTATAACTCTGCAGGTTTGTGAATTGCAGTGCCCTGAACCTCCATTTTACAACTCGTTTTTATGGGAGCTGGCCGCAAAATCGCAGAATGGCTTCAGGCCCTGTTCTGGTTCCGGGGGGCAGGCTGAGCCTGTGGTTAATTCTTCTTTCTGATGGGAAAATAGAGTGACCTGTGCCTGTCCCAACACCAAGAGCTAGTCTCTCGTTGGTTCCACGTCTTCCCGTTTATCCTCAGGACAAATTGCAACCTGTACGGAACAGGAGGTTAAAGGTGCTGATGCTCCAAGTAGGGAGCTTGCTAGTAAAGCAGCTGGAATTGCGAACCCGGGCACAAGGAGATGAGAAATGAGGTGCGTTTTAGAAACCTTTCCCCATCACACGGTGTACCATCTTCTGGGTTTCTCATGCATGTTTTTGATGTAGGAAGATGCCCTTGAACCTGGAGATTTGGGACCCATGCGATGGGTACCACGCAGTATTACTTTAAAGGGTCTGCGTTTGCTCACCCAACCTCACCAAACCTCTCAGCCCCAAGAGTGTCCACCCTTATGTCTCATCCAGCTGTGGGTCTAGATATGGTCAATCCAGGTTGCATCACAGCCCCTGAACGCATTGTGTAAGAATTACTCTCTTTCACTGTCTTTGTTTCATGGGTGTTTCAAAGTAATTTATTTTTATAATGGGGTTTAGCTGCTTTTCACTGCTGTGTTTATGCCGCTTTACACCCACTTGACACACTAACAGAGAGATATCAATACATAGGTTTTACGATTATTATTAGTCAGATATATTCTTGTGTGGTGAATAGGGCGTGTTGAGTCCAGTTCTCTGAGCAAGGAGTAGGTCTTGTCTATTACATATTGGGTTTATGGAACGGTATCTGAGCTAATTTGATACCCTTGTTTTATGTATCACCCCACCTCACCTTTCCCGTTAAGCAGCCATAGTGTGTTTTCTGCATGTGTGACTCTGTTCTGTTTTGTAATTCAGTTCAAGTGTAACGGTTTTTACATTCCCTCTATCAGTGATACCTTATGAGAAGTGTCCTTTTCTGTGTGACTTATTTCACTTAGAATCGTCGTACCTAAATCCACTCATCATGCTGCTACTAACCTTACGACATTGATTTCATGGCTCAGTGATATTCCATTGTACATAAGGACCACAACTTCTTTATCCATTTTTCTCTTTCCTGGGATATTGAAGGTGGAATGAAGTGGAGGTCCTGGTCAACAGAGCAGCCCTAAACTTTGGGGTGCTTGTGTCTTGCTGATTTTTAATTTTCCCAATTTATACCCCCATGAGTGGAAGTGCCCTATGCTCTCTAAGCTGTGTTTTTCAGATGTTTCAGGACTCACCGGACACTTCTCCAGAGTGGCTCTTGGCAATTTACATCCCGCCCATCAGTGTAGCAAGGCTCCCATTTCTCCATGGCCTGTCCTGCATTTCTGGTTTTGACACTTTTTTCAGCATGGCCCTTTTGACCGATGGGAAGCGAGACTTCTTTGTAGCGCTGATTTGCCTTTCCAGGTTGCTTGGTTGGCCAAAAAGGGCGTATGCGTTTTTTCCTGAATATATTCAGGAAAAAACGCATACGCCCTTTTTGGCCAAGGGCATCATTGTCAACGTTTTGCTGCTTTTCCTGTGCTTTAAAGGCGATTCGAATCTACCTCCTGAAATCTGTTTCCTGCAATTCTGCCTTGATTTCAAATCCTCTTCTTTGCCTTCCCTCAATATATTTGTGGACGAGAGTTATCATTTATTACTCTGCAGGTTTGTGAATTGCAGTGCCCTGAACGTCCATTTTACAACTCGCTTTTTTGGGAGCTGGCCGCGAAACCTCTGGATGGCTTCAGGCCCTGTTCTGGTTCCGGGGGCCAGGCTGAGCCTGTGGTTAATTCTTCTTTCTGATGGGAAAATAGAGTGACCTGTGCCTGTCCCAAAACCAAGAGCTAGTCTCTCGTTGGTTCCACGTCTTCCCGTTTATCCTCAGGACAAATTGCAACCTGTATGGAACAGGAGGTTAAAGGTGCTGATGCTCCAAGTAGGGAGCTTGCTAGTAAAGCGGCTGGAATGGCGAACCCGGGCACAAGGAGATGAGAAATGAGGTGCGTTTTAGAAACATTTCCCCATCACACGGTGTACCATCTTCTGGGTTTCTCATGCATGTTTTTGATGTAGGAAGATGCCCTTGAACCTGGAGATTTGGGACCCATGCGATGGGTACCACGCAGTATTACTTTAAAGGGTCTGCGTTTGCTCACCCAACCTCACCAAACCTCTCAGCCCCAAGAGTGTCCACCCTTATGTCTCATCCAGCTGTGGGTCTAGATATGGTCAATCCAGGTTGCATCACAGCCCCTGAACGCATTGTGTAAGAATTACTCTCTCTTTCACTGTCTTTGTTTCATGGGTGTTTCAAAGTAATTTATTTTTATAATGGGGTTTAGCTGCTTTTCACTGCTGTGTTTATGCCGCTTTACACCCACTTGACACACTAACAGAGAGATATCAATACATAGGTTTTACGATTATTATTAGTCAGATATATTCTTGTGTGGTGAATAGGGCGTGTTGAGTCCAGTTCTCTGAGCAAGGAGTAGGTCTTGTCTATTACATATTGGGTTTATGGAACGGTATCTGAGCTAATTTGATACCCTTGTTTTATGTATCACCCCACCTCACCTTTCCCGTTAAGCAGCCATAGTGTGTTTTCTGCATGTGTGACTCTGTTCTGTTTTGTAATTCAGTTCAAGTGTAACGGTTTTTACATTCCCTCTATCAGTGATACCTTATGAGAAGTGTCCTTTTCTGTGTGACTTATTTCACTTAGAATCGTCGTACCTAAATCCACTCATCATGCTGCTACTAACCTTACGACATTGATTTCATGGCTGTGTGATATTCCATTGTACATAAGGACCACAACTTCTTTATCCATTTTTCTCTTTCCTGGGATATTGAAGGTGGAATGAAGTGGAGGTCCTGGTCAACAGAGCAGCCCTAAACTTTGGGGTGCTTGTGTCTTGCTGATTTTTAATTTTCCCAATTTATACCCCCATGAGTGGAAGTGTCCTATGCTCTCTAAGCTGTGTTTTTCAGATGTTTCAGGACTCACCGGACACTTCTCCAGAGTGGCTCTTGGCAATTTACATCCCACCCATCAGTGTAGCAAGGCTCCCATTTCTGCATGGCCTGTCCTGCATTTCTGGTTTTGACACTTTTTTCAGCATGGCCCTTTTGACCGATGGGAAGCGAGACTTCTTTGTAGCGCTGATTTGCCTTTCCAGGTTGCTTGGTTGGCCAAAAAGGGCGTATGCGTTTTTTCCTGAATATATTCAGGAAAAAACGCATACGCCCTTTTTGGCCAAGGGCATCATTGTCAACGTTTTGCCGCTTTTCATGTGCTCTAAAGGCGATTCGTATCTACCTCCTGAAATCTGTTTCCTGCAATTCTGCCTTGATTTCAAATCCTCTTCTTTGCCTTCCCTCAATATATTTGTGGACGAGAGTTATCATTTATAACTCTGCAGGTTTGTGAATTGCAGTGCCCTTAACCTCCATTTTACAACTCGTTTTTATGGGAGCTGGCCGCAAAACCGCAGAATGGCTTCAGGCCCTGTTCTGGTTCCGGGGGGCAGGCTGAGCCTGTGGTTAATTCTTCTTTCTGATGGGAAAATAGAGTGACCTGTGCCTGTCCCAACACCAAGAGCTAGTCTCTCGTTGGTTCCACGTCTTGCCGTTTATCCTTAGGACAAATTGCAATCTGTACGGAACAGGAGGTTAAAGGTGCTGATGCTCCAAGTAGGGAGCTTGCTAGTAAAGCGGCTGGAATGGCGAACCCGGGCACAAGGAGATGAGAAATGAGGTGCGTTTTAGAAACCTTTCCCCATCACACGGTGTACCATCTTCTGGATTTCTCATGTATGTTTTTGATGTAGGAAGATGCCCTTGAACCTGGAGATTTGGGACCCATGCGATGGGTACCACGCAGTATTACTTTAAAGGGTCTGCGTTTGCTCACCCAACCTCACCAAACCTCTCAGCCCCAAGAGTGTCCACCCTTATGTCTCATCCAGCTGTGGGTCTAGATATGGTCAATCCAGGTTGCATCACAGCCCCTGAACGCGTTGTGTAAGAATTACTCTCTTTCACTGTCTTTGTTTCATGGGTGTTTCAAAGTAATTTATTTTTATAATGGGGTTTAGCTGCTTTTCACTGCTGTGTTTATGCCGCTTTACACCCACTTGACACACTAACAGAGAGATATCAATACATAGGTTTTACGATTATTATTAGTCAGATATATTCTTGTGTGGTGAATAGGGCGTGTTGAGTCCAGTTCTCTGAGCAAGGAGTAGGTCTTGTCTATTACATATTGGGTTTATGGAACGGTATCTGAGCTAATTTGATACCCTTGTTTTATGTATCACCCCACCTCACCTTTCCCGTTAAGCAGCCATAGTGTGTTTTCTGCATGTGTGACTCTGTTCTGTTTTGTAATTCAGTTCAAGTGTAACGGTTTTTACATTCCCTCTATCAGTGATACCTTATGAGAAGTGTCCTTTTCTGTGTGACTTATTTCACTTAGAATCGTCGTACCTAAATCCACTCATCATGCTGCTACTAACCTTACGACATTGATTTCATGGCTGAGTGATATTCCATTGTACATAAGGACCACAACTTCTTTATCCATTTTTCTCTTTCCTGGGATATTGAAGGTGGAATGAAGTGGAGGTCCTGGTCAACAGAGCAGCCCTAAACTTTGGGGTGCTTGTGTCTTGCTGATTTTTAATTTTCCCAATTTATACCCCCATGAGTGGAAGTGCCCTATGCTCTCTAAGCTGTGTTTTTCAGATGTTTCAGGACTCACCGGACACTTCTCCAGAGTGGCTCTTGGCAATTTACATCCCGCCCATCAGTGTAGCAAGGCTCCCATTTCTCCATGGCCTGTCCTGCATTTCTGGTTTTGACACTTTTTTCAGCATGGCCCTTTTGACCGATGGGAAGCGAGACTTCTTTGTAGCGCTGATTTGCCTTTCCAGGTTGCTTGGTTGGCCAAAAAGGGCGTATGCGTTTTTTCCTGAATATATTCAGGAAAAAACGCATACGCCCTTTTTGACCAAGGGCATCATTCTCAACGTTTTGCCGCTTTTCATGTGCTTTAAAGGCGATTCGTATCTACCTCCTGAAATCTGTTTCCTGCAATTCTGCCTTGATTTCAAATCCTCTTCTTTGCCTTCCCTCAATATATTTGTGGACGAGAGTTATCATTTATAACTCTGCAGGTTTGTGAATTGCAGTGCCCTGAACCTCCATTTTACAACTCGTTTTTATGGGAGCTGGCCGCAAAATCGCAGAATGGCTTCAGGCCCTGTTCTGGTTCCGGGGGGCAGGCTGAGCCTGTGGTTAATTCTTCTTTCTGATGGGAAAATAGAGTGACCTGTGCCTGTCCCAACACCAAGAGCTAGTCTCTCGTTGGTTCCACGTCTTGCCGTTTATCCTTAGGACAAATTGCAACCTGTACGGAACAGGAGGTTAAAGGTGCTGATGCTCCAAGTAGGGAGCTTGCTAGTAAAGCAGCTGGAATGGCGAACCCGGGCACAAGGAGATGAGAAATGAGGTGCGTTTTAGAAACCTTTCCCCATCACACGGTGTACCATCTTCTGGGTTTCTCATGCATGTTTTTGATGTAGGAAGATGCCCTTGAACCTGGAGATTTGGGACCCATGCGATGGGTACCACGCAGTATTACTTTAAAGGGTCTGCGTTTGCTCACCCAACCTCACCAAACCTCTCAGCCCCAAGAGTGTCCACCCTTATGTCTCATCCAGCTGTGGGTCTAGATATGGTCAATCCAGGTTGCATCACAGCCCCTGAACGCATTGTGTAAGAATTACTCTCTCTTTCACTGTCTTTGTTTCATGGGTGTTTCAAAGTAATTTATTTTTATAATGGGGTTTAGCTGCTTTTCACTGCTGTGTTTATGCCGCTTTACACCCACTTGACACACTAACAGAGAGATATCAATACATAGGTTTTACGATTATTATTAGTCAGATATATTCTTGTGTGGTGAATAGGGCGTGTTGAGTCCAGTTCTCTGAGCAAGGAGTAGGTCTTGTCTATTACATATTGGGTTTATGGAACGGTATCTGAGCTAATTTGATACCCTTGTTTTATGTATCACCCCACCTCACCTTTCCCGTTAAGCAGCCATAGTGTGTTTTCTGCATGTGTGACTCTGTTCTGTTTTGTAATTCAGTTCAAGTGTAACGGTTTTTACATTCCCTCTATCAGTGATACCTTATGAGAAGTGTCCTTTTCTGTGTGACTTATTTCACTTAGAATCGTCGTACCTAAATCCACTCATCATGCTGCTACTAACCTTACGACATTGATTTCATGGCTGTGTGATATTCCATTGTACATAAGGACCACAACTTCTTTATCCATTTTTCTCTTTCCTGGGATATTTAAGGTGGAATGAAGTGGAGGTCCTGGTCAACAGAGCAGCCCTAAACTTTGGGGTGCTTGTGTCTTGCTGATTTTTAATTTTCCCAATTTATACCCCCATGAGTGGAAGTGTCCTATGCTCTCTAAGCTGTGTTTTTCAGATGTTTCAGGACTCACCGGACACTTCTCCAGAGTCGCTCTTGGCAATTTACATCCCACCCATCAGTGTAGCAAGGCTCCCATTTCTGCATGGCCTGTCCTGCATTTCTGGTTTTGACACTTTTTTCAGCATGGCCCTTTTGACCGATGGGAAGCGAGACTTCTTTGTAGCGCTGATTTGCCTTTCCAGGTTGCTTGGTTGGCCAAAAAGGGCGTATGCGTTTTTTCCTGAATATATTCAGGAAAAAACGCATACGCCCTTTTTGGCCAAGGGCATCATTGTCAACGTTTTGCCGCTTTTCATGTGCTCTAAAGGCGATTCGTATCTACCTCCTGAAATCTGTTTCCTGCAATTCTGCCTTGATTTCAAATCCTCTTCTTTGCCTTCCCTCAATATATTTGTGGACGAGAGTTATCATTTATAACTCTGCAGGTTTGTGAATTGCAGTGCCCTGAACCTCCATTTTACAACTCGTTTTTATGGGAGCTGGCCGCAAAACCGCAGAATGGCTTCAGGCCCTGTTCTGGTTCCGGGGGGCAGGCTGAGCCTGTGGTTAATTCTTCTTTCTGATGGGAAAATAGAGTGACCTGTGCCTGTCCCAACACCAAGAGCTAGTCTCTCGTTGGTTCCACGTCTTGCCGTTTATCCTTAGGACAAATTGCAATCTGTACGGAACAGGAGGTTAAAGGTGCTGATGCTCCAAGTAGGGAGCTTGCTAGTAAAGTGGCTGGAATGGCGAACCCGGGCACAAGGAGATGAGAAATGAGGTGCGTTTTAGAAACCTTTCCCCATCACACGGTGTACCATCTTCTGGATTTCTCATGCATGTTTTTGATGTAGGAAGATGCCCTTGAACCTGGAGATTTGGGACCCATGCGATGGGTACCACGCAGTATTACTTTAAAGGGTCTGCGTTTGCTCACCCAACCTCACCAAACCTCTCAGCCCCAAGAGTGTTAACCCTTATGTCTCATCCAGCTGTGGGTCTAGATATGGTCAATCCAGGTTGCATCACAGCCCCTGAACGCATTGTGTAAGAATTACTCTCTTTCACTGTCTTTGTTTCATGGGTGTTTCAAAGTAATTTATTTTTATAATGGGGTTTAGCTGCTTTTCACTGCTGTGTTTATGCCGCTTTACACCCACTTGACACACTAACAGAGAGATATCAATACATAGGTTTTACGATTATTATTAGTCAGATATATTCTTGTGCGGTGAATAGGGCGTGTTGAGTCCAGTTCTCTGAGCAAGGAGTAGGTCTTGTCTATTACATATTGGGTTTATGGAACGGTATCTGAGCTAATTTGATACCCTTGTTTTATGTATCACCCCACCTCACCTTTCCCGTTAAGCAGCCATAGTGTGTTTTCTGCATGTGTGACTCTGTTCTGTTTTGTAATTCAGTTCAAGTGTAACGGTTTTTACATTCCCTCTATCAGTGATACCTTATGAGAAGTGTCCTTTTCTGTGTGACTTATTTCACTTAGAATCGTCGTACCTAAATCCACTCATCATGCTGCTACTAACCTTACGACATTGATTTCATGGCTGAGTGATATTCCATTGTACATAAGGACCACAACTTCTTTATCCATTTTTCTCTTTCCTGGGATATTTAAGGTGGAATGAAGTGGAGGTCCTGGTCAACAGAGCAGCCCTAAACTTTGGGGTGCTTGTGTTTTGCTGATTTTTAATTTTCCTAATTTATACCCCCATGAGTGGAAGTGCCCTATGCTCTCTGAGCTGTGTTTTTCAGATGTTTCAGGACTCACCGGACACTTCTCCAGAGTGGCTCTTGGCAATTTACATCCCGCCCATCAGTGTAGCAAGGCTCCCATTTCTCCATGGCCTGTCCTGCATTTCTGGTTTTGACACTTTTTTCAGCATGGCCCTTTTGACCGATGGGAAGCGAGACTTCTTTGTAGCGCTGATTTGCCTTTCCAGGTTGCTTGGTTGGCCAAAAAGGGCGTATGCGTTTTTTCCTGAATATATTCAGGAAAAAACGCATACGCCCTTTTTGGCCAAGGGCATCATTGTCAACGTTTTGCCGCTTTTCATGTGCTTTAAAGGCGATTCGTATCTACCTCCTGAAATCTGTTTCCTGCAATTCTGCCTTGATTTCAAATCCTCTTCTTTGCCTTCCCTCAATATATTTGTGGACGAGAGTTATCATTTATTACTCTGCAGGTTTGTGAATTGCAGTGCCCTGAACGTCCATTTTACAACTCGCTTTTTTGGGAGCTGGCCGCGAAACCTCTGGATGGCTTCAGGCCCTGTTCTGGTTCCGGGGGCCAGGCTGAGCCTGTGGTTAATTCTTCTTTCTGATGGGAAAATAGAGTGACCTGTGCCTGTCCCAACACCAAGAGCTAGTCTCTCGTTGGTTCCACGTCTTCCCGTTTATCCTCAGGACAAATTGCAACCTGTATGGAACAGGAGGTTAAAGGTGCTGATGCTCCAAGTAGGGAGCTTGCTAGTAAAGTGGCTGGAATGGCGAACCCGGGCACAAGGAGATGAGAAATGAGGTGCGTTTTAGAAACCTTTCCCCATCACACGGTGTACCATCTTCTGGGTTTCTCATGCATGTTTTTGATGTAGGAAGATGCCCTTGAACCTGGAGATTTGGGACCCATGCGATGGGTACCACGCAGTATTACTTTAAAGGGTCTGCGTTTGCTCACCCAACCTCACCAAACCTCTCAGCCCCAAGAGTGTCCACCCTTATGTCTCATCCAGCTGTGGGTCTAGATATGGTCAATCCAGGTTGCATCACAGCCCCTGAACGCATTGTGTAAGAATTTCTCTCTCTTTCACTGTCTTTGTTTCATGGGTGTTTCAAAGTAATTTATTTTTATAATGGGGTTTAGCTGCTTTTCACTGCTGTGTTTATGCCGCTTTACACCCACTTGACACACTAACAGAGAGATATCAATACATAGTTTTTACGATTATTATTAGTCAGATATATTCTTGTGTGGTGAATAGGGCGTGTTGAGTCCAGTTCTCTGAGCAAGGAGTAGGTCTTGTCTATTACATATTGGGTTTATGGAACGGTATCTGAGCTAATTTGATACCCTTGTTTTATGTATCACCCCACCTCGCCTTTCCCGTTAAGCAGCCATAGTGTGTTTTCTGCATGTGTGACTCTGTTCTGTTTTGTAATTCAGTTCAAGTGTAACGGTTTTTACATTCCCTCTATCAGTGATACCTTATGAGAAGTGTCCTTTTCTGTGTGACTTATTTCACTTAGAATCGTCGTACCTAAATCCACTCATCATGCTGCTACTAACCTTACGACATTGATTTCATGGCTGAGTGATATTCCATTGTACATAAGGACCACAACTTCTTTATCCATTTTTCTCTTTCCTGGGATATTGAAGGTGGAATGAAGTGGAGGTCCTGGTCAACAGAGCAGCCCTAAACTTTGGGGTGCTTGTGTCTTGCTGATTTTTAATTTTCCCAATTTATACCCCCATGAGTGGAAGTGCCCTATGCTCTCTAAGCTGTGTTTTTCAGATGTTTCAGGACTCACCGGACACTTCTCCAGAGTGGCTCTTGGCAATTTACATCCCGCCCATCAGTGTAGCAAGGCTCCCATTTCTCCATGGCCTGTCCTGCATTTCTGGTTTTGACACTTTTTTCAGCATGGCCCTTTTGACCGATGGGAAGCGAGACTTCTTTGTAGCGCTGATTTGCCTTTCCAGGTTGCTTGGTTGGCCAAAAAGGGCGTATGCGTTTTTTCCTGAATATATTCAGGAAAAAACGCATACGCCCTTTTTGGCCAAGGGCATCATTGTCAACGTTTTGCCGCTTTTCATGTGCTTTAAAGGCGATTCGAATCTACCTCCTGAAATCTGTTTCCTGCAATTCTGCCTTGATTTCAAATCCTCTTCTTTGCCTTCCCTCAATATATTTGTGGACGAGAGTTATCATTTATAACTCTGCAGGTTTGTGAATTGCAGTGCCCTGAACCTCCATTTTACAACTCGTTTTTATGGGAGCTGGCCGCAAAATCGCAGAATGGCTTCAGGCCCTGTTCTGTTTCCGGGGGGCATGCTGAGCCTGTGGTTAATTCTTCTTCCTGATGGGAAAATAGAGTGACCTGTGCCTGTCCCAACACCAAGAGCTAGTCTCTCGTTGGTTCCACGTCTTCCCGTTTATCCTCAGGACAAATTGCAACCTGTATGGAACAGGAGGTTAAAGGTGCTGATGCTCCAAGTAGGGAGCTTGCTAGTAAAGCGGCTGGAATGGTGAACCCGGGCACAAGGAGATGAGAAATGAGGTGCGTTTTAGAAACCTATCCCCATCACACGGTGTACCATCTTCTGGGATTCTCATGCATGTTTTTGATGTAGGAAGATGCCCTTGAACCTGGAGATTTGGGACCCATGCGATGGGTACCACGCAGTATTACTTTAAAGGGTCTGCGTTTGCTCACCCAACCTCACCAAACCTCTCAGCCCCAAGAGTGTCCACCCTTATGTCTCATCCAGCTGTGGGTCTAGATATGGTCAATCCAGGTTGCATCACAGCCCCTGAACGCATTGTGTAAGAATTACTCTCTCTTTCACTGTCTTTGTTTCATGGGTGTTTCAAAGTAATTTATTTTTATAATGGGGTTTAGCTGCTTTTCACTGCTGTGTTTATGCCGCTTTACACCCACTTGACACACTAACAGAGTGATATCAATACATAGGTTTTACGATTATTTTTAGTCAGATATATTCTTGTGTGGTGAATAGGGCGTGTTGAGTCCAGTTCTCTGAGCAAGGAGTAGGTCTTGTCTATTACATATTGGGTTTATGGAACGGTATCTGAGCTAATTTGATACCCTTGTTTTATGTATCACCCCACCTCACCTTTCCCGTTAAGCAGCCATAGTGTGTTTTCTGCATGTGTGACTCTGTTCTGTTTTGTAATTCAGTTCAAGTGTAACGGTTTTTACATTCCCTCTATCAGTGATACCTTATGAGAAGTGTCCTTTTCTGTGTGACTTATTTCACTTAGAATCGTCGTACCTAAATCCACTCATCATGCTGCTACTAACCTTACGACATTGATTTCATGGCTGAGTGATATTCCATTGTACATAAGGACCACAACTTCTTTATCCATTTTTCTCTTTCCTGGGATATTGAAGGTGGAATGAAGTGGAGGTCCTGGTCAACAGAGCAGCCCTAAACTTTGGGGTGCTTGTGTCTTGCTGATTTTTAATTTTCCCAATTTATACCCCCATGAGTGGAAGTGCCCTATGCTCTCTAAGCTGTGTTTTTCAGATGTTTCAGGACTCACCGGACACTTCTCCAGAGTGGCTCTTGGCAATTTACATCCCGCCCATCAGTGTAGCAAGGCTCCCATTTCTCCATGGCCTGTCCTGCATTTCTGGTTTTGACACTTTTTTCACCATGGCCCTTTTGACCGATGGGAAGCGAGACTTCTTTGTAGCGCTGATTTGCCTTTCCAGGTTGCTTGGTTGGCCAAAAAGGGCGTATGCGTTTTTTCCTGAATATATTCAGGAAAAAACGCATACGCCCTTTTTGGCCAAGGGCATCATTGTCAACGTTTTGCCGCTTTTCATGTGCTTTAAAGGCGATTCGTATCTACCTCCTGAAATCTGTTTCCTGCAATTCTGCCTTGATTTCAAATCCTCTTCTTTGCCTTCCCTCAATATATTTGTGGACGAGAGTTATCATTTATAACTCTGCAGGTTTGTGAATTGCAATGCCCTGAACCTCCATTTTACAACTCGTTTTTATGGGAGCTGGCCGCAAAATCGCAGAATGGCTTCAGGCCCTGTTCTGGTTCCGGGGGGCAGGCTGAGCCTGTGGTTAATTCTTCTTTCTGATGGGAAAATAGAGTGACCTGTGCCTGTCCCAACACCAAGAGCTAGTCTCTCGTTGGTTCCACGTCTTCCCGTTTATCCTCAGGACAAATTGCAACCTGTACGGAACAGGAGGTTAAAGGTGCTGATGCTCCAAGTAGGGAGCTTGCTAGTAAAGTGGCTGGAATGGCGAACCCGGGCACAAGGAGATGAGAAATGAGGTGCGTTTTAGAAACCTTTCCCCATCACACGGTGTAAGATCTTCTGGGTTTCTCATGCATGTTTTTGATGTAGGAAGATGCCCTTGAACCTGGAGATTTGGGACCCATGCGATGGGTACCACGCAGTATTACTTTAAAGGGTCTGCGTTTGCTCACCCAACCTCACCAAACCTCTCAGCCCCAAGAGTGTCCACCCTTATGTCTCATCCAGCTGTGGGTCTAGATATGGTCAATCCAGGTTGCATCACAGCCCCTGAACGCTTTGTGTAAGAATTTCTCTCTCTTTCACTGTCTTTGTTTCATGGGTGTTTCAAAGTAATTTATTTTTATAATGGGGTTTAGCTGCTTTTCACTGCTGTGTTTATGCCGCTTTACACACACTTGACACACTAACAGAGAGATATCAATACATAGGTTTTTCGATTATTATTAGTCAGATATATTCTTGTGTGGTGAATAGGGCGTGTTGAGTCCAGTTCTCTGAGCAAGGAGTAGGTCTTGTCTATTACATATTGGGTTTATGGAATGGTATCTGAGCTAATTTGATACCCTTGTTTTATGTATCACCCCACCTCACCTTTCCCGTTAAGCAGCCATAGTGTGTTTTCTGCATGTGTGACTCTGTTCTGTTTTGTAATTCAGTTCAAGTGTAACGGTTTTTACATTCCCTCTATCAGTGATACCTTATGAGAAGTGTCCTTTTCTGTGTGACTTATTTCACTTAGAATCGTCGTACCTAAATCCACTCATCATGCTGCTACTAACCTTACGACATTGATTTCATGGCTGTGTGATATTCCATTGTACATAAGGACCACAACTTCTTTATCCATTTTTCTCTTTCCTGGGATATTGAAGGTGGAATGAAGTGGAGGTCCTGGTCAACAGAGCAGCCCTAAACTTTGGGGTGCTTGTGTCTTGCTGATTTTTAATTTTCCCAATTTATACCCCCATGAGTGGAAGTGTCCTATGCTCTCTAAGCTGTGTTTTTCAGATGTTTCAGGACTCACCGGACACTTCTCCAGAGTGGCTCTTGGCAATTTACATCCCACCCATCAGTGTAGCAAGGCTCTCATTTCTCCATGGCCTGTCCTGCATTTCTGGTTTTGACACTTTTTTCAGCATGGCCCTTTTGACCGATGGGAAGCGAGACTTCTTTGTAGCGCTGATTTGCCTTTCCAGGTTGCTTGGTTGGCCAAAAAGGGCGTATGCGTTTTTTCCTGAATATATTCAGGAAAAAACGCATACGCCCTTTTTGGCCAAGGGCATCATTGTCAACGTTTTGCCGCATTTCATGTGCTCTAAATGCGATTCGTATCTACCTCCTGAAATCTGTTTCCTGCAATTCTGCCTTGATTTCAAATCCTCTTCTTTGCCTTCCCTCAATATATTTGTGGACGAGAGTTATCATTTATAACTCTGCAGGTTTGTGAATTGCAGTGCCCTGAACCTCCATTTTACAACTCGTTTTTATGGGAGCTGGCCGCAAAATCGCAGAATGGCTTCAGGCCCTGTTCTGGTTCCGGGGGGCAGGCTGAGCCTGTGGTTAATTCTTCTTTCTGATGGGAAAATAGAGTGACCTGTGCCTGTCCCAACACCAAGAGCTAGTCTCTCGTTGGTTCCACGTCTTCCCGTTTATCCTCAGGACAAATTGCAACCTGTACGGAACAGGAGGTTAAAGGTGCTGATGCTCCAAGTAGGGAGCTTGCTAGTAAAGCAGCTGGAATTGCGAACCCGGGCACAAGGAGATGAGAAATGAGGTGCGTTTTAGAAACCTTTCCCCATCACACGGTGTACCATCTTCTGGGTTTCTCATGCATGTTTTTGATGTAGGAAGATGCCCTTGAACCTGGAGATTTGGGACCCATGCGATGGGTACCACGCAGTATTACTTTAAAGGGTCTGCGTTTGCTCACCCAACCTCACCAAACCTCTCAGCCCCAAGAGTGTCCACCCTTATGTCTCATCCAGCTGTGGGTCTAGATATGGTCAATCCAGGTTGCATCACAGCCCCTGAACGCATTGTGTAAGAATTATTCTCTTTCACTGTCTTTGTTTCATGGGTGTTTCAAAGTAATTTATTTTTATAATGGGGTTTAGCTGCTTTTCACTGCTGTGTTTATGCCGCTTTACACCCACTTGACACACTAACAGAGAGATATCAATACATAGGTTTTACGATTATTATTAGTCAGATATATTCTTGTGTGGTGAATAGGGCGTGTTGAGTCCAGTTCTCTGAGCAAGGAGTAGGTCTTGTCTATTACATATTGGGTTTATGGAACGGTATCTGAGCTAATTTGATACCCTTGTTTTATGTATCACCCCACCTCACCTTTCCCGTTAAGCAGCCATAGTGTGTTTTCTGCATGTGTGACTCTGTTCTGTTTTGTAATTCAGTTCAAGTGTAACGGTTTTTACATTCCCTCTATCAGTGATACCTTATGAGAAGTGTCCTTTTCTGTGTGACTTATTTCACTTAGAATCGTCGTACCTAAATCCACTCATCATGCTGCTACTAACCTTACGACATTGATTTCATGGCTGAGTGATATTCCATTGTACATAAGGACCACAACTTCTTTATCCATTTTTCTCTTTCCTGGGATATTGAAGGTGGAATGAAGTGGAGGTCCTGGTCAACAGAGCAGCCCTAAACTTTGGGGTGCTTGTGTCTTGCTGATTTTTAATTTTCCCAATTTATACCCCCATGAGTGGAAGTGCCCTATGCTCTCTAAGCTGTGTTTTTCAGATGTTTCAGGACTCACCGGACACTTCTCCAGAGTGGCTCTTGGCAATTTACATCCCGCCCATCAGTGTAGCAAGGCTCCCATTTCTCCATGGCCTGTCCTGCATTTCTGGTTTTGACACTTTTTTCAGCATGGCCCTTTTGACCGATGGGAAGCGAGACTTCTTTGTAGCGCTGATTTGCCTTTCCAGGTTGCTTGGTTGGCCAAAAAGGGCGTATGCGTTTTTTCCTGAATATATTCAGGAAAAAACGCATACGCCCTTTTTGGCCAAGGGCATCATTGTCAACGTTTTGCTGCTTTTCCTGTGCTTTAAAGGCGATTCGAATCTACCTCCTGAAATCTGTTTCCTGCAATTCTGCCTTGATTTCAAATCCTCTTCTTTGCCTTCCCTCAATATATTTGTGGACGAGAGTTATCATTTATTACTCTGCAGGTTTGTGAATTGCAGTGCCCTGAACGTCCATTTTACAACTCGCTTTTTTGGGAGCTGGCCGCGAAACCTCTGGATGGCTTCAGGCCCTGTTCTGGTTCCGGGGGCCAGGCTGAGCCTGTGGTTAATTCTTCTTTCTGATGGGAAAATAGAGTGACCTGTGCCTGTCCCAACACCAAGAGCTAGTCTCTCGTTGGTTCCACGTCTTCCCGTTTATCCTCAGGACAAATTGCAACCTGTATGGAACAGGAGGTTAAAGGTGCTGATGCTCCAAGTAGGGAGCTTGCTAGTAAAGCGGCTGGAATGGCGAACCCGGGCACAAGGAGATGAGAAATGAGGTGCGTTTTAGAAACATTTCCCCATCACACGGTGTACCATCTTCTGGGTTTCTCATGCATGTTTTTGATGTAGGAAGATGCCCTTGAACCTGGAGATTTGGGACCCATGCGATGGGTACCACGCAGTATTACTTTAAAGGGTCTGCGTTTGCTCACCCAACCTCACCAAACCTCTCAGCCCCAAGAGTGTCCACCCTTATGTCTCATCCAGCTGTGGGTCTAGATATGGTCAATCCAGGTTGCATCACAGCCCCTGAACGCATTGTGTAAGAATTTCTCTCTCTTTCACTGTCTTTGTTTCATGGGTGTTTCAAAGTAATTTATTTTTATAATGGGGTTTAGCTGCTTTTCACTGCTGTGTTTATGCCGCTTTACACCCACTTGACACACTAACAGAGAGATATCAATACATAGTTTTTACGATTATTATTAGTCAGATATATTCTTGTGTGGTGAATAGGGCGTGTTGAGTCCAGTTCTCTGAGCAAGGAGTAGGTCTTGTCTATTACATATTGGGTTTATGGAACGGTATCTGAGCTAATTTGATACCCTTGTTTTATGTATCACCCCACCTCGCCTTTCCCGTTAAGCAGCCATAGTGTGTTTTCTGCATGTGTGACTCTGTTCTGTTTTGTAATTCAGTTCAAGTGTAACGGTTTTTACATTCCCTCTATCAGTGATACCTTATGAGAAGTGTCCTTTTCTGTGTGACTTATTTCACTTAGAATCGTCGTACCTAAATCCACTCATCATTCTGCTACTAACCTTACGACATTGATTTCATGGCTGAGTGATATTCCATTGTACATAAGGACCACAACTTCTTTATCCATTTTTCTCTTTCCTGGGATATTTAAGGTGGAATGAAGTGGAGGTCCTGGTCAACAGAGCAGCCCTAAACTTTGGGGTGCTTGTGTCTTGCTGATTTTTAATTTTCCCAATTTATACCCCCATGAGTGGAAGTGCCCTATGCTCTCTAAGCTGTGTTTTTCAGATGTTTCAGGACTCACCGGACACTTCTCCAGAGTGGCTCTTGGCAATTTACATCCCGCCCATCAGTGTAGCAAGGCTCCCATTTCTCCATGGCCTGTCCTGCATTTCTGGTTTTGACACTTTTTTCAGCATGGCCCTTTTGACCGATGGGAAGCGAGACTTCTTTGTAGCGCTGATTTGCCTTTCCAGGTTGCTTGGTTGGCCAAAAAGGGCGTATGCGTTTTTTCCTGAATATATTCAGGAAAAAACGCATACGCCCTTTTTGGCCAAGGGCATCATTGTCAACGTTTTGCCGCTTTTCATGTGCTTTAAAGGCGATTCGTATCTACCTCCTGAAATCTGTTTCCTGCAATTCTGCCTTGATTTCAAATCCTCTTCTTTGCCTTCCCTCAATATATTTGTGGACGAGAGTTATCATTTATAACTCTGCAGGTTTGTGAATTGCAGTGCCCTGAACCTCCATTTTACAACTCGTTTTTATGGGAGCTGGCCGCAAAATCGCAGAATGGCTTCAGGCCCTGTTCTGGTTCCGGGGGGCAGGCTGAGCCTGTGGTTAATTCTTCTTTCTGATGGGAAAATAGAGTGACCTGTGCCTGTCCCAACACCAAGAGCTAGTCTCTCGTTGGTTCCACGTCTTCCCGTTTATCCTCAGGACAAATTGCAACCTGTACGGAACAGGAGGTTAAAGGTGCTGATGCTCCAAGTAGGGAGCTTGCTAGTAAAGCAGCTGGAATGGCGAACCCGGGCACAAGGAGATGAGAAATGAGGTGCGTTTTAGAAACCTTTCCCCATCACACGGTGTAAGATCTTCTGGGTTTCTCATGCATGTTTTTGATGTAGGAAGATGCCCTTGAACCTGGAGATTTGGGACCCATGCGATGGGTACCACGCAGTATTACTTTAAAGGGTCTGCGTTTGCTCACCCAACCTCACCAAACCTCTCAGCCCCAAGAGTGTCCACCCTTATGTCTCATCCAGCTGTGGGTCTAGATATGGTCAATCCAGGTTGCATCACAGCCCCTGAACGCATTGTGTAAGAATTTCTCTCTCTTTCACTGTCTTTGTTTCATGGGTGTTTCAAAGTAATTTATTTTTATAATGGGGTTTAGCTGCTTTTCACTGCTGTGTTTATGCCGCTTTACACCCACTTGACACACTAACAGAGAGATATCAATACATAGGTTTTTCGATTATTATTAGTCAGATATATTCTTGTGTGGTGAATAGGGCGTGTTGAGTCCAGTTCTCTGAGCAAGGAGTAGGTCTTGTCTATTACATATTGGGTTTATGGAATGGTATCTGAGCTAATTTGATACCCTTGTTTTATGTATCACCCCACCTCACCTTTCCCGTTAAGCAGCCATAGTGTGTTTTCTGCATGTGTGACTCTGTTCTGTTTTGTAATTCAGTTCAAGTGTAACGGTTTTTACATTCCCTCTATCAGTGATACCTTATGAGAAGTGTCCTTTTCTGTGTGACTTATTTCACTTAGAATCGTCGTACCTAAATCCACTCATCATGCTGCTACTAACCTTACGACATTGATTTCATGGCTGTGTGATATTCCATTGTACATAAGGACCACAACTTCTTTATCCATTTTTCTCTTTCCTGGGATATTGAAGGTGGAATGAAGTGGAGGTCCTGGTCAACAGAGCAGCCCTAAACTTTGGGGTGCTTGTGTCTTGCTGATTTTTAATTTTCCCAATTTATACCCCCATGAGTGGAAGTGTCCTATGCTCTCTAAGCTGTGTTTTTCAGATGTTTCAGGACTCACCGGACACTTCTCCAGAGTGGCTCTTGGCAATTTACATCCCACCCATCAGTGTAGCAAGGCTCTCATTTCTCCATGGCCTGTCCTGCATTTCTGGTTTTGACACTTTTTTCAGCATGGCCCTTTTGACCGATGGGAAGCGAGACTTCTTTGTAGCGCTGATTTGCCTTTCCAGGTTGCTTGGTTGGCCAAAAAGGGCGTATGCGTTTTTTCCTGAATATATTCAGGAAAAAACGCATACGCCCTTTTTGGCCAAGGGCATCATTGTCAACGTTTTGCCGCTTTTCATGTGCTCTAAATGCGATTCGTATCTACCTCCTGAAATCTGTTTCCTGCAATTCTGCCTTGATTTCAAATCCTCTTCTTTGCCTTCCCTCAATATATTTGTGGACGAGAGTTATCATTTATAACTCTGCAGGTTTGTGAATTGCAGTGCCCTGAACCTCCATTTTACAACTCGTTTTTATGGGAGCTGGCCGCAAAATCGCAGAATGGCTTCAGGCCCTGTTCTGGTTCCGGGGGGCAGGCTGAGCCTGTGGTTAATTCTTCTTTCTGATGGGAAAATAGAGTGACCTGTGCCTGTCCCAACACCAAGAGCTAGTCTCTCGTTGGTTCCACGTCTTCCCGTTTATCCTCAGGACAAATTGCAACCTGTACGGAACAGGAGGTTAAAGGTGCTGATGCTCCAAGTAGGGAGCTTGCTAGTAAAGCAGCTGGAATTGCGAACCCGGGCACAAGGAGATGAGAAATGAGGTGCGTTTTAGAAACCTTTCCCCATCACACGGTGTACCATCTTCTGGGTTTCTCATGCATGTTTTTGATGTAGGAAGATGCCCTTGAACCTGGAGATTTGGGACCCATGCGATGGGTACCACGCAGTATTACTTTAAAGGGTCTGCGTTTGCTCACCCAACCTCACCAAACCTCTCAGCCCCAAGAGTGTCCACCCTTATGTCTCATCCAGCTGTGGGTCTAGATATGGTCAATCCAGGTTGCATCACAGCCCCTGAACGCATTGTGTAAGAATTATTCTCTTTCACTGTCTTTGTTTCATGGGTGTTTCAAAGTAATTTATTTTTATAATGGGGTTTAGCTGCTTTTCACTGCTGTGTTTATGCCGCTTTACACCCACTTGACACACTAACAGAGAGATATCAATACATAGGTTTTACGATTATTATTAGTCAGATATATTCTTGTGTGGTGAATAGGGCGTGTTGAGTCCAGTTCTCTGAGCAAGGAGTAGGTCTTGTCTATTACATATTGGGTTTATGGAACGGTATCTGAGCTAATTTGATACCCTTGTTTTATGTATCACCCCACCTCACCTTTCCCGTTAAGCAGCCATAGTGTGTTTTCTGCATGTGTGACTCTGTTCTGTTTTGTAATTCAGTTCAAGTGTAACGGTTTTTACATTCCCTCTATCAGTGATACCTTATGAGAAGTGTCCTTTTCTGTGTGACTTATTTCACTTAGAATCGTCGTACCTAAATCCACTCATCATGCTGCTACTAACCTTACGACATTGATTTCATGGCTGAGTGATATTCCATTGTACATAAGGACCACAACTTCTTTATCCATTTTTCTCTTTCCTGGGATATTGAAGGTGGAATGAAGTGGAGGTCCTGGTCAACAGAGCAGCCCTAAACTTTGGGGTGCTTGTGTCTTGCTGATTTTTAATTTTCCCAATTTATACCCCCATGAGTGGAAGTGCCCTATGCTCTCTAAGCTGTGTTTTTCAGATGTTTCAGGACTCACCGGACACTTCTCCAGAGTGGCTCTTGGCAATTTACATCCCGCCCATCAGTGTAGCAAGGCTCCCATTTCTCCATGGCCTGTCCTGCATTTCTGGTTTTGACACTTTTTTCAGCATGGCCCTTTTGACCGATGGGAAGCGAGACTTCTTTGTAGCGCTGATTTGCCTTTCCAGGTTGCTTGGTTGGCCAAAAAGGGCGTATGCGTTTTTTCCTGAATATATTCAGGAAAAAACGCATACGCCCTTTTTGGCCAAGGGCATCATTGTCAACGTTTTGCTGCTTTTCCTGTGCTTTAAAGGCGATTCGAATCTACCTCCTGAAATCTGTTTCCTGCAATTCTGCCTTGATTTCAAATCCTCTTCTTTGCCTTCCCTCAATATATTTGTGGACGAGAGTTATCATTTATTACTCTGCAGGTTTGTGAATTGCAGTGCCCTGAACGTCCATTTTACAACTCGCTTTTTTGGGAGCTGGCCGCGAAACCTCTGGATGGCTTCAGGCCCTGTTCTGGTTCCGGGGGCCAGGCTGAGCCTGTGGTTAATTCTTCTTTCTGATGGGAAAATAGAGTGACCTGTGCCTGTCCCAACACCAAGAGCTAGTCTCTCGTTGGTTCCACGTCTTCCCGTTTATCCTCAGGACAAATTGCAACCTGTATGGAACAGGAGGTTAAAGGTGCTGATGCTCCAAGTAGGGAGCTTGCTAGTAAAGCGGCTGGAATGGCGAACCCGGGCACAAGGAGATGAGAAATGAGGTGCGTTTTAGAAACATTTCCCCATCACACGGTGTACCATCTTCTGGGTTTCTCATGCATGTTTTTGATGTAGGAAGATGCCCTTGAACCTGGAGATTTGGGACCCATGCGATGGGTACCACGCAGTATTACTTTAAAGGGTCTGCGTTTGCTCACCCAACCTCACCAAACCTCTCAGCCCCAAGAGTGTCCACCCTTATGTCTCATCCAGCTGTGGGTCTAGATATGGTCAATCCAGGTTGCATCACAGCCCCTGAACGCATTGTGTAAGAATTTCTCTCTCTTTCACTGTCTTTGTTTCATGGGTGTTTCAAAGTAATTTATTTTTATAATGGGGTTTAGCTGCTTTTCACTGCTGTGTTTATGCCGCTTTACACCCACTTGACACACTAACAGAGAGATATCAATACATAGTTTTTACGATTATTATTAGTCAGATATATTCTTGTGTGGTGAATAGGGCGTGTTGAGTCCAGTTCTCTGAGCAAGGAGTAGGTCTTGTCTATTACATATTGGGTTTATGGAACGGTATCTGAGCTAATTTGATACCCTTGTTTTATGTATCACCCCACCTCGCCTTTCCCGTTAAGCAGCCATAGTGTGTTTTCTGCATGTGTGACTCTGTTCTGTTTTGTAATTCAGTTCAAGTGTAACGGTTTTTACATTCCCTCTATCAGTGATACCTTATGAGAAGTGTCCTTTTCTGTGTGACTTATTTCACTTAGAATCGTCGTACCTAAATCCACTCATCATGCTGCTACTAACCTTACGACATTGATTTCATGGCTGAGTGATATTCCATTGTACATAAGGACCACAACTTCTTTATCCATTTTTCTCTTTCCTGGGATATTTAAGGTGGAATGAAGTGGAGGTCCTGGTCAACAGAGCAGCCCTAAACTTTGGGGTGCTTGTGTCTTGCTGATTTTTAATTTTCCCAATTTATACCCCCATGAGTGGAAGTGCCCTATGCTCTCTAAGCTGTGTTTTTCAGATGTTTCAGGACTCACCGGACACTTCTCCAGAGTGGCTCTTGGCAATTTACATCCCGCCCATCAGTGTAGCAAGGCTCCCATTTCTCCATGGCCTGTCCTGCATTTCTGGTTTTGACACTTTTTTCAGCATGGCCCTTTTGACCGATGGGAAGCGAGACTTCTTTGTAGCGCTGATTTGCCTTTCCAGGTTGCTTGGTTGGCCAAAAAGGGCGTATGCGTTTTTTCCTGAATATATTCAGGAAAAAACGCATACGCCCTTTTTGGCCAAGGGCATCATTGTCAACGTTTTGCCGCTTTTCATGTGCTTTAAAGGCGATTCGTATCTACCTCCTGAAATCTGTTTCCTGCAATTCTGCCTTGATTTCAAATCCTCTTCTTTGCCTTCCCTCAATATATTTGTGGACGAGAGTTATCATTTATAACTCTGCAGGTTTGTGAATTGCAGTGCCCTGAACCTCCATTTTACAACTCGTTTTTATGGGAGCTGGCCGCAAAATCGCAGAATGGCTTCAGGCCCTGTTCTGGTTCCGGGGGGCAGGCTGAGCCTGTGGTTAATTCTTCTTTCTGATGGGAAAATAGAGTGACCTGTGCCTGTCCCAACACCAAGAGCTAGTCTCTCGTTGGTTCCACGTCTTCCCGTTTATCCTCAGGACAAATTGCAACCTGTACGGAACAGGAGGTTAAAGGTGCTGATGCTCCAAGTAGGGAGCTTGCTAGTAAAGCAGCTGGAATGGCGAACCCGGGCACAAGGAGATGAGAAATGAGGTGCGTTTTAGAAACCTTTCCCCATCACACGGTGTACCATCTTCTGGGTTTCTCATGCATGTTTTTGATGTAGGAAGATGCCCTTGAACCTGGAGATTTGGGACCCATGCGATGGGTACCACGCAGTATTACTTTAAAGGGTCTGCGTTTGCTCACCCAACCTCACCAAACCTCTCAGCCCCAAGAGTGTCCACCCTTATGTCTCATCAAGCTGTGGGTCTAGATATGGTCAATCCAGGTTGCATCACAGCCCCTGAACGCATTGTGTAAGAATTACTCTCTCTTTCACTGTCTTTGTTTCATGGGTGTTTCAAAGTAATTTATTTTTATAATGGGGTTTAGCTGCTTTTCACTGCTGAGTTTATGCCGCTTTACACCCACTTGACACACTAACAGAGAGATATCAATACATAGGTTTTACGATTATTATTAGTCAGATATATTCTTGTGTGGTGAATAGGGCGTGTTGAGTCCAGTTCTCTGAGCAAGGAGTAGGTCTTGTCTATTACATATTGGGTTTATGGAACGGTATCTGAGCTAATTTGATACCCTTGTTTTATGTATCACCCCACCTCACCTTTCCCGTTAAGCAGCCATAGTGTGTTTTCTGCATGTGTGACTCTGTTCTGTTTTGTAATTCAGTTCAAGTGTAACGGTTTTTACATTCCCTCTATCAGTGATACCTTATGAGAAGTGTCCTTTTCTGTGTGACTTATTTCACTTAGAATCGTCATACCTAAATCCACTCATCATGCTGCTACTAACCTTACGACATTGATTTCATGGCTGAGTGATATTCCATTGTACATAAGGACCACAACTTCTTTATCCATTTTTCTCTTTCCTGGGATATTTAAGGTGGAATGAAGTGGAGGTCCTGATCAACAGAGCAGCCCTAAACTTTGGAGTGCTTGTGTTTTGCTGATTTTTAATTTTCCTAATTTATACCCCCATGAGTGGAAGTGCCCTATGCTCTCTGAGCTGTGTTTTTCAGATGTTTCAGGACTCACCGGACACTTCTCCAGAGTGGCTCTTGGCAATTTACATCCCGCCCATCAGTGTAGCAAGGCTCCCATTTCTCCATGGCCTATCCTGCATTTCTGGTTTTGACACTTTTTTCAGCATGGCCCTTTTGACCGATGGGAAGCGAGACTTCTTTGTAGCGCTGATTTGCCTTTCCAGGTTGCTTGGTTGGCCAAAAAGGGCGTATGCGTTTTTTCCTGAATATATTCAGGAAAAAACGCATACGCCCTTTTTGGCCAAGGGCATCATTGTCAACGTTTTGCCGCTTTTCATGTGCTCTAAATGCGATTCGTATCTACCTCCTGAAATCTGTTTCCTGCAATTCTGCCTTGATTTCAAATCCTCTTCTTTGCCTTCCCTCAATATATTTGTGGACGAGAGTTATCATTTATAACTCTGCAGGTTTGTGAATTGCAGTGCCCTGAACCTCCATTTTACAACTCGTTTTTATGGGAGCTGGCCGCAAAATCGCAGAATGGCTTCAGGCCCTGTTCTGGTTCCGGGGGGCAGGCTGAGCCTGTGGTTAATTCTTCTTTCTGATGGGAAAATAGAGTGACCTGTGCCTGTCCCAACACCAAGAGCTAGTCTCTCGTTGGTTCCACGTCTTCCCGTTTATCCTCAGGACAAATTGCAACCTGTATGGAACAGGAGGTTAAAGGTGCTGATGCTCCAAGTAGGGAGCTTGCTAGTAAAGCGGCTGGAATGGCGAACCCGGGCACAAGGAGATGAGAAATGAGGTGCGTTTTAGAAACCTTTCCCCATCACACGGTGTACCATCTTCTGGGTTTCTCATGCATGTTTTTGATGTAGGAAGATGCCCTTGAACCTGGAGATTTGGGACCCATGCGATGGGTACCACGCAGTATTACTTTAAAGGGTCTGCGTTTGCTCACCCAACGTCACCAAACCTCTCAGCCCCAAGAGTGTCCACCCTTATGTCTCATCCAGCTGTGCATCTAGATATGGTCAATCCAGGTTGCATCACAGCCCCTGAACGCATTGTGTAAGAATTTCTCTCTCTTTCACTGTCTTTGTTTCATGGGTGTTTCAAAGTAATTTATTTTTATAATGGGGTTTAGCTGCTTTTCACTGCTGTGTTTATGCCGCTTTACACCCACTTGACACACTAACAGAGAGATATCAATTCATAGGTTTTACGATTATTATTAGTCAGATATATTCTTGTGCGGTGAATAGGGCGTGTTGAGTCCAGTTCTCTGAGCAAGGAGTAGGTCTTGTCTATTACATATTGGGTTTATGGAACGGTATCTGAGCTAATTTGATACACTTGTTTTATGTATCACCCCACCTCACCTTTCCCGTTAAGCAGCCATAGTGTGTTTTCTGCATGTGTGACTCTGTTCTGTTTTGTAATTCAGTTCAAGTGTAACGGTTTTTACATTCCCTCTATCAGTGATACCTTATGAGAAGTGTCCTTTTCTGTGTGACTTATTTCACTTAGAATCGTCGTACCTAAATCCACTCATCATGCTGCTACTAACCTTACGACATTGATTTCCTGGCTGAGTGATATTCCATTGTACATAAGGACCACAACTTCTTTATCCATTTTTCTCTTTCCTGGGATATTTAAGGTGGAATGAAGTGGAGGTCCTGGTCAACAGAGCAGCCCTAAACTTTGGGGTGCTTGTGTCTTGCTGATTTTTCATTTTCCCAATTTATACCCCCATGAGTGGAAGTGTCCTATGCTCTCTAAGCTGTGTTTTTCAGATGTTTCAGGACTCACCGGACACTTCTCCAGAGTCGCTCTTGGCAATTTACATCCCGCCCATCAGTGTAGCAAGGCTCCCATTTCTCCATGGCCTATCCTGCATTTCTGGTTTTGACACTTTTTTCAGCATGGCCCTTTTGACCGATGGGAAGCGAGACTTCTTTGTAGCGCTGATTTGCCTTTCCAGGTTGCTTGGTTGGCCAAAAAGGGCGTATGCGTTTTTTCCTGAATATATTCAGGAAAAAACGCATACGCCCTTTTTGGCCAAGGGCATCATTGTCAACGTTTTGCCGCTTTTCATGTGCTTTAAAGGCGATTCGTATCTACCTCCTGAAATCTGTTTCCTGCAATTCTGCCTTGATTTCAAATCCTCTTCTTTGCCTTCCCTCAATATATTTGTGGACGAGAGTTATCATTTATAACTCTGCAGGTTTGTGAATTGCAATGCCCTGAACCTCCATTTTACAACTCGTTTTTATGGGAGCTGGCCGCAAAATCGCAGAATGTCTTCAGGCCCTGTTCTGGTTCCGGGGGGCAGGCTGAGCCTGTGGTTAATTCTTCTTTCTGATGGGAAAATAGAGTGACCTGTGCCTGTCCCAACACCAAGAGCTAGTCTCTCGTTGGTTCCACGTCTTCCCGTTTATCCTCAGGACAAATTGCAACCTGTACGGAACAGGAGGTTAAAGGTGCTGATGCTCCAAGTAGGGAGCTTGCTAGTAAAGCGGCTGGAATGGCGAACCCGGGCACAAGGAGATGAGAAATGAGGTGCGTTTTAGAAACCTTTCCCCATCACACGGTGTACCATCTTCTGGGTTTCTCATGCATGTTTTTGATGTAGGAAGATGCCCTTGAACCTGGAGATTTGGGACCCATGCGATGGGTACCACGCAGTATTACTTTAAAGGGTCTGCGTTTGCTCACCCAACCTCACCAAACCTCTCAGCCCCAAGAGTGTCCACCCTTATGTCTCATCCAGCTGTGGGTCTAGATATGGTCAATCCAGGTTGCATCACAGCCCCTGAACGCATTGTGTAAGAATTACTCTCTCTTTCACTGTCTTTGTTTCATGGGTGTTTCAAAGTAATTTATTTTTATAATGGGGTTTAGCTGCTTTTCACTGCTGTGTTTATGCCGCTTTACACCCACTTGACACACTAACAGAGAGATATCAATACATAGGTTTTTCGATTATTATTAGTCAGATATATTCTTGTGTGGTGAATAGGGCGTGTTGAGTCCAGTTCTCTGAGCAAGGAGTAGGTCTTGTCTATTACATATTGGGTTTATGGAATGGTATCTGAGCTAATTTGATACCCTTGTTTTATGTATCACCCCACCTCACCTTTCCCGTTAAGCAGCCATAGTGTGTTTTCTGCATGTGTGACTCTGTTCTGTTTTGTAATTCAGTTCAAGTGTAACGGTTTTTACATTCCCTCTATCAGTGATACCTTATGAGAAGTGTCCTTTTCTGTGTGACTTATTTCACTTAGAATCGTCGTACCTAAATCCACTCATCATGCTGCTACTAACCTTACGACATTGATTTCATGGCTGTGTGATATTCCATTGTACATAAGGACCACAACTTCTTTATCCATTTTTCTCTTTCCTGGGATATTGAAGGTGGAATGAAGTGGAGGTCCTGGTCAACAGAGCAGCCCTAAACTTTGGGGTGCTTGTGTCTTGCTGATTTTTAATTTTCCCAATTTATACCCCCATGAGTGGAAGTGTCCTATGCTCTCTAAGCTGTGTTTTTCAGATGTTTCAGGACTCACCGGACACTTCTCCAGAGTGGCTCTTGGCAATTTACATCCCACCCATCAGTGTAGCAAGGCTCTCATTTCTCCATGGCCTGTCCTGCATTTCTGGTTTTGACACTTTTTTCAGCATGGCCCTTTTGACCGATGGGAAGCGAGACTTCTTTGTAGCGCTGATTTGCCTTTCCAGGTTGCTTGGTTGGCCAAAAAGGGCGTATGCGTTTTTTCCTGAATATATTCAGGAAAAAACGCATACGCCCTTTTTGGCCAAGGGCATCATTGTCAACGTTTTGCCGCTTTTCATGTGCTTTAAAGGCGATTCGTATCTACCTCCTGAAATCTGTTTCCTGCAATTCTGCCTTGATTTCAAATCCTCTTCTTTGCCTTCCCTCAATATATTTGTGGACGAGAGTTATCATTTATAACTCTGCAGGTTTGTGAATTGCAATGCCCTGAACCTCCATTTTACAACTCGTTTTTATGGGAGCTGGCCGCAAAATCGCAGAATGGCTTCAGGCCCTGTTCTGGTTCCGGGGGGCAGGCTGAGCCTGTGGTTAATTCTTCTTTCTGATGGGAAAATAGAGTGACCTGTGCCTGTCCCAACACCAAGAGCTAGTCTCTCGTTGGTTCCACGTCTTCCCGTTTATCCTCAGGACAAATTGCAACCTGTACGGAACAGGAGGTTAAAGGTGCTGATGCTCCAAGTAGGGAGCTTGCTAGTAAAGCGGCTGGAATGGCGAACCCGGGCACAAGGAGATGAGAAATGAGGTGCGTTTTAGAAACCTTTCCCCATCACACGGTGTACCATCTTCTGGGTTTCTCATGCATGTTTTTGATGTAGGAAGATGCCCTTGAACCTGGAGATTTGGGACCCATGCGATGGGTACCACGCAGTATTACATTAAAGGGTCTGCGTTTGCTCACCCAACGTCACCAAACCTCTCAGCCCCAAGAGTGTCCACCCTTATGTCTTATCCAGCTGTGCATCTAGATATGGTCAATCCAGGTTGCATCACAGCCCCTGAACGCATTGTGTAAGAATTTCTCTCTCTTTCACTGTCTTTGTTTCATGGGTGTTTCAAAGTAATTTATTTTTATAATGGGGTTTAGCTGCTTTTCACTGCTGTGTTTATGCCGCTTTACACCCACTTGACACACTAACAGAGAGATATCAATTCATAGGTTTTACGATTATTATTAGTCAGATATATTCTTGTGCGGTGAATAGGGCGTGTTGAGTCCAGTTCTCTGAGCAAGGAGTAGGTCTTGTCTATTACATATTGGGTTTATGGAACGGTATCTGAGCTAATTTGATACACTTGTTTTATGTATCACCCCACCTCACCTTTCCCGTTAAGCAGCCATAGTGTGTTTTCTGCATGTGTGACTCTGTTCTGTTTTGTAATTCAGTTCAAGTGTAACGGTTTTTACATTCCCTCTATCAGTGATACCTTATGAGAAGTGTCCTTTTCTGTGTGACTTATTTCACTTAGAATCGTCGTACCTAAATCCACTCATCATGCTGCTACTAACCTTACGACATTGATTTCCTGGCTGAGTGATATTCCATTGTACATAAGGACCACAACTTCTTTATCCATTTTTCTCTTTCCTGGGATATTTAAGGTGGAATGAAGTGGAGGTCCTGGTCAACAGAGCAGCCCTAAACTTTGGGGTGCTTGTGTCTTGCTGATTTTTAATTTTCCCAATTTATACCCCCATGAGTGGAAGTGTCCTATGCTCTCTAAGCTGTGTTTTTCAGATGTTTCAGGACTCACCGGACACTTCTCCAGAGTCGCTCTTGGCAATTTACATCCCACCCATCAGTGTAGCAAGGCTCCCATTTCTGCATGGCCTGTCCTGCATTTCTGGTTTTGACACTTTTTTCAGCATGGCCCTTTTGACCGATGGGAAGCGAGACTTCTTTGTAGCGCTGATTTGCCTTTCCAGGTTGCTTGGTTGGCCAAAAAGGGCGTATGCGTTTTTTCCTGAATATATTCAGGAAAAAACGCATACGCCCTTTTTGGCCAAGGGCATCATTGTCAACGTTTTGCCGCTTTTCATGTGCTCTAAAGGCGATTCGTATCTACCTCCTGAAATCTGTTTCCTGCAATTCTGCCTTGATTTCAAATCCTCTTCTTTGCCTTCCCTCAATATATTTGTGGACGAGAGTTATCATTTATAACTCTGCAGGTTTGTGAATTGCAGTGCCCTGAACCTCCATTTTACAACTCGTTTTTATGGGAGCTGGCCGCAAAATCGCAGAATGGCTTCAGGCCCTGTTCTGGTTCCGGAGCGCAGGCTGAGCCTGTGGTTAATTCTTCTTTCTGATGGGAAAATAGAGTGACCTGTGCCTGTCCCAACACCAAGAGCTAGTCTCTCGTTGGTTCCCCGTCTTCCCGTTTATCCTCAGGACAAATTGCAACCTGCATGGAACAGGAGGTTAAAGGTGCTGATGCTCCAAGTAGGGAGCTTGCTAGTAAAGCAGCTGGAATGGCGAACCCGGGCACAAGGAGATGAGAAATGAGGTGCGTTTTTTAAACCTTTCCCCATCACACGGTGTACCATCTTCTGGGTTTCTAATGCATGTTTTTGATGTAGGAAGATGCCCTTGAACCTGGAGATTTGGGACCCATGCGATGGGTACCACGCAGTATTACTTTAAAGGGTCTGCGTTTGCTCACCCAACCTCACCAAACCTCTCAGCCCCAAGAGTGTCCACCCTTATGTCTTATCCAGCTGTGGGTCTAGATATGGTCAATCCAGGTTGCATCACAGCCCCTGAACGCATTGTGTAAGAATTACTCTCTCTTTCACTGTCTTTGTTTCATGGGTGTTTCAAAGTAATTTATTTTTATAATGGGGTTTAGCTGCTTTTCACTGCTGTGTTTATGCCGCTTTACACCCACTTGACACACTAACAGAGAGATATCAATACATAGGTTTTACGATTATTACTAGTCAGATATATTCTTGTGTGGTGAATAGGGCGTGTTGAGTCCAGTTCTCTGAGCAAGGAGTAGGTCTTGTCTATTACATATTGGGTTTATGGAACGGTATCTGAGCTAATTTGATACCCTTGTTTTATGTATCACCCCACCTCACCTTTCCCGTTAAGCAGCCATAGTGTGTTTTCTGCATGTGTGACTCTGTTCTGTTTTGTAATTCAGTTCAAGTGTAACGGTTTTTACATTCCCTCTATCAGTGATACCTTATGAGAAGTGTCCTTTTCTGTGTGACTTATTTCACTTAGAATCGTCGTGCCTAAATCCACTCATCATGCTGCTACTAACCTTACGACATTGATTTCATGGCTGTGTGATATTCCATTGTACATAAGGACCACAACTTCTTTATCCATTTTTCTCTTTCCTGGGATATTTAAGGTGGAATGAAGTGGAGGTCCTGGTCAACAGAGCAGCCCTAAACTTTGGGGTGCTTGTGTCTTGCTGATTTTTAATTTTCCCAATTTATACCCCCATGAGTGGAAGTGTCCTATGCTCTCTAAGCTGTGTTTTTCACATGTTTCAGGACTCACCGGACACTTCTCCAGAGTCGCTCTTGGCAATTTACATCCCACCCATCAGTGTAGCAAGGCTCCCATTTCTGCATGGCCTGTCCTGCATTTCTGGTTTTGACACTTTTTTCAGCATGGCCCTTTTGACCGATGGGAAGCGAGACTTCTTTGTAGCGCTGATTTGCCTTTCCAGGTTGCTTGGTTGGCCAAAAAGGGCGTATGCGTTTTTTCCTGAATATATTCAGGAAAAAACGCATACGCCCTTTTTGACCAAGGGCATCATTCTCAACGTTTTGCCGCTTTTCATGTGCTCTAAAGGCGATTCGTATCTACCTCCTGAAATCTGTTTCCTGCAATTCTGCCTTGATTTCAAATCCTCTTCTTTGCCTTCCCTCAATATATTTGTGGACGAGAGTTATCATTTATAACTCTGCAGGTTTGTGAATTGCAGTGCCCTGAACCTCCATTTTACAACTCGTTTTTATGGGAGCTGGCCGCAAAATCGCAGAATGGCTTCAGGCCCTGTTCTGGTTCCGGGGGGCAGGCTGAGCCTGTGGTTAATTCTTCTTTCTGATGGGAAAATAGAGTGACCTGTGCCTGTCCCAACACCAAGAGCTAGTCTCTCGTTGGTTCCACGTCTTCCCGTTTATCCTCAGGACAAATTGCAACCTGTATGGAACAGGAGGTTAAAGGTGCTGATGCTCCAAGTAGGGAGCTTTCTAGTAAAGAGGCTGGAATGGCGAACCCGGGCACAAGGAGATGAGAAATGAGGTGCGTTTTAGAAACCTTTCCCCATCACACGGTGTACCATCTTCTGGGTTTCTCATGCATGTTTTTGATGTAGGAAGATGCCCTTGAACCTGGAGATTTGGGACCCATGCGATGGGTACCACGCAGTATTACTTTAAAGGGTCTGCGTTTGCTCACCCAACCTCACCAAACCTCTCAGCCCCAAGAGTGTCCACCCTTATGTCTCATCCAGCTGTGCGTCTAGATATGGTCAATCCAGGTTGCATCACAGCCCCTGAACGCATTGTGTAAGAATTTCTCTCTCTTTCACTGTCTTTGTTTCATGGGTGTTTCAAAGTAATTTATTTTTATAATGGGGTTTAGCTGCTTTTCACTGCTGTGTTTATGCCGCTTTACACCCACTTGACACACTAACAGAGAGATATCAATACATAGGTTTTACGATTATTATTAGTCAGTTATATTCTTGTGCGGTGAATAGGGCGTGTTGAGTCCAGTTCTCTGAGCAAGGAGTAGGTCTTGTCTATTACATATTGGGTTTATGGAACGGTATCTGAGCTAATTTGATACCCTTGTTTTATGTATCACCCCACCTCACCTTTCCCGTTAAGCAGCCATAGTGTGTTTTCTGCATGTGTGACTCTGTTCTGTTTTGTAATTCAGTTCAAGTGTAACGGTTTTACATTCCCTCTATCAGTGATACCTTATGAGAAGTGTCCTTTTCTGTGTGACTTATTTCACTTAGAATCGTCGTACCTAAATCCACTCATCATGCTGCTACTAACCTTACGACATTGATTTCATGGCTGAGTGATATTCCATTGTACATAAGGACCACAAATTCTTTATCCATTTTTCTCTTTCCTGGGATATTTAAGGTGGAATGAAGTGGAGGTCCTGGTCAACAGAGCAGCCCTAAACTTTGGGGTGCTTGTGTCTTGCTGATTTTTCATTTTCCCAATTTATACCCCCATGAGTGGAAGTGCCCTATGCTCTTTAAGCTGTGTTTTTCAGATATTTCAGGACTCACCGGACACTTCTCCAGAGTGGCTCTTGGCAATTTACATCCCGCCCATCAGTGTAGCAAGGCTCCCATTTCTCCATGGCCTGTCCTGCATTTCTGGTTTTGACACTTTTTTCACCATGGCCCTTTTGACCGATGGGAAGCGAGACTTCTTTGTAGCGCTGATTTGCCTTTCCAGGTTGCTTGGTTGGCCAAAAAGGGCGTATGCGTTTTTTCCTGAATATATTCAGGAAAAAACACATACGCCCTTTTTGGCCAAGGGCATCATTGTCAACGTTTTTCCACTTTTCATGTGCTTTAAAGGCGATTCGTATCTACCTCCTGAAATCTGTTTCCTGCAATTCTGCCTTGATTTCAAATCCTCTTCTTTGCCTTCCCTCAATATATTTGTGGACGAGAGTTATCATTTATAACTCTGCAGGTTTGTGAATTGCAGTGCCCTGAACCTCCATTTTACAACTCGTTTTTATGGGAGCTGGCCGCAAAATCGCAGAATGGCTTCAGGCCCTGTTCTGGTTCCGGGGGGCAGGCTGAGCCTGTGGTTAATTCTTCTTTCTGATGGGAAAATAGAGTGACCTGTGCCTGTCCCAACACCAAGAGCTAGTCTCTCGTTGGTTCCACGTCTTCCCGTTTATCCTCAGGACAAATTGCAACCTGTACGGAACAGGAGGTTAAAGGTGCTGATGCTCCAAGTAGGGAGCTTGCTAGTAAAGCGGCTGGAATGGCGAACCCGGGCACAAGGAGATGAGAAATGAGGTGAGTTTTAGAAACCTTTCCCCATCACACGGTGTACCATCTTCTGGGTTTCTCATGCATGTTTTTGATGTAGGAAGATGCCCTTGAACCTGGAGATTTGGGACCCATGCTATGGGTACCACGCAGTATTACATTAAAGGGTCTGCGTTTGCTCACCCAACGTCACCAAACCTCTCAGCCCCAAGAGTGTCCACCCTTATGTCTCATCCAGCTGTGGGTCTAGATATGGTCAATCCAGGTTGCATCACAGCCCCTGAACGCATTGTGTAAGAATTTCTCTCTCTTTCACTGTCTTTGTTTCATGGGTGTTTCAAAGTAATTTATTTTTATAATGGGGTTTAGCTGCTTTTCACTGCTGTGTTTATGCCGCTTTACACCCACTTGACACACTAACAGAGAGATATCAATTCATAGGTTTTACGATTATTATTAGTCAGATATACTCTTGTGCGGTGAATAGGGCGTGTTGAGTCCAGTTCTCTGAGCAAGGAGTAGGTCTTGTCTATTACATATTGGGTTTATGGAACGGTATCTGAGCTAATTTGATACCCTTGTTTTATGTATCACCCCACCTCACCTTTCCCGTTAAGCAGCCATAGTGTGTTTTCTGCATGTGTGACTCTGTTCTGTTTTGTAATTCAGTTCAAGTGTAACGGTTTTACATTCCCTCTATCAGTGATACCTTATGAGAAGTGTCCTTTTCTGTGTGACTTATTTCACTTAGAATCGTCGTACCTAAATCCACTCATCATGCTGCTACTAACCTTACGACATTGATTTCATGGCTGAGTGATATTCCATTGTACATAAGGACCACAAATTCTTTATCCATTTTTCTCTTTCCTGGGATATTTAAGGTGGAATGAAGTGGAGGTCCTGGTCAACAGAGCAGCCCTAAACTTTGGGGTGCTTGTGTCTTGCTGATTTTTCATTTTCCCAATTTATACCCCCATGAGTGGAAGTGCCCTATGCTCTCTAAGCTGTGTTTTTCAGATGTTTCAGGACTCACCGGACACTTCTGCAGAGTGGCTCTTGGCAATTTACATCCCGCCCATCAGTGTAGCAAGGCTCCCATTTCTCCATGGCCTGTCCTGCATTTCTGGTTTTGACACTTTTTTCAGCATGGCCCTTTTGACCGATGGGAACCGAGACTTCTTTGTAGCGCTGATTGGCCTTTCCAGGTTGCTTGGTTGGCCAAAAAGGGCGTATGCGTTTTTTCCTGAATATATTCAGGAAAAAACGCATACGCCCTTTTTGGCCAAGGGCATCATTCTCAACGTTTTGCCGCTTTTCATGTGCTTTAAAGGCGATTCGAATCTACCTCCTGAAATCTGTTTCCTGCAATTCTGCCTTGATTTCAAATCCTCTTCTTTGCCTTCCCTCAATATATTTGTGGACGAGAGTTATCATTTATAACTCTGCAGGTTTGTGAATTGCAGTGCCCTGAACCTCCATTTTACAACTCGTTTTTATGGGAGCTGGCCGCAAAATCGCAGAATGGCTTCAGGCCCTGTTCTGGTTCCGGGCGGCAGGCTGAGCCTGTGGTTAATTCTTCTTTCTGATGGGAAAATAGAGTGACCTGTGCCTGTCCCAACACCAAGAGCTAGTCTCTCGTTGGTTCCACGTCTTCCCGTTTATCCTCAGGACAAATTGCAACCTGTACGGAACAGGAGGTTAAAGGTGCTGATGCTCCAAGTAGGGAGCTTGCTAGTAAAGCGGCTGGAATGGCGAACCCGGGCACAAGGAGATGAGAAATGAGGTGCGTTTTAGAAACCTTTCCCCATCACACGGTGTACCATCTTCTGGGTTTCTCATGCATGTTTTTGATGTAGGAAGATGCCCTTGAACCTGGAGATTTGGGACCCATGCGATGGGTACCACGCAGTATTACATTAAAGGGTCTGCGTTTGCTCACCCAACCTCACTAAACCTCTCAGCCCCAAAGGTGTCCACCCTTATGTCTCATCCAGCTGTGCGTCTAGATATGGTCAATCCAGGTTGCATCACAGCCCCTGAACGCATTGTGTAAGAATTTCTCTCTCTTTCACTGTCTTTGTTTCATGGGTGTTTCAAAGTAATTTATTTTTATAATGGGGTTTCGCTGCTTTTCACTGCTGTGTTTATGCCGCTTTACACCCACTTGACACACTAACAGAGAGATATCAATACATAGGTTTTACGATTATTATTAGTCAGATATATTCTTGTGCGGTGAATAGGGCGTGTTGAGTCCAGTTCTCTGAGCAAGGAGTAGGTCTTGTCTATTACATATTGGGTTTATGGAACGGTATCTGAGCTAATTTGATACCCTTTTTTTATGTATCACCCCACCTCACCTTTCCCGTTAAGCAGCCATAGTGTGTTTTCTGCATGTGTGACTCTGTTCTGTTTTGTAATTCAGTTCAAGTGTAACGGTTTTTACATTCCCTCTATCAGTGATACCTTATGAGAAGTGTCCTTTTCTGTGTGACTTATTTCACTTAGAATCGTTGTACCTAAATCCACGCATCATGCTGCTACTAACCTTACGACATTGATTTCATGGCTGAGTGATATTCCATTGTACATAAGGACCACAACTTCTTTATCCATTTTTCTCTTTCCTGGGATATTTAAGGTGGAATGAAGTGGAGGTCCTGGTCAACAGAGCAGCCCTAAACTTTGGGGTGCTTGTGTCTTGCTGATTTTTCATTTTCCCAATTTATACCCCCATGAGTGGAAGTGCCCTATGCTCTCTAAGCTGTGTTTTTCAGATGTTTCAGGACTCACCGGACACTTCTCCAGAGTGGCTCTTGGCAATTTACATCCCGCCCATCAGTGTAGCAAGGCTCCCATTTCTCCATGGCCTGTCCTGCATTTCTGGTTTTGACACTTTTTTCAGCATGGCCCTTTTGACCGATGGGAACCGAGACTTCTTTGTAGCGCTGATTGGCCTTTCCAGGTTGCTTGGTTGGCCAAAAAGGGCGTATGCGTTTTTTCCTGAATATATTCAGGAAAAAACGCATACGCCCTTTTTGGCCAAGGGCATCATTCTCAACGTTTTGCCGCTTTTCATGTGCTTTAAAGGCGATTCGAATCTACCTCCTGAAATCTGTTTCCTGCAATTCTGACTTGATTTCAAATCCTCTTCTTTGCCTTCCCTCAATATATTTGTGGACGAGAGTTATCATTTATAACTCTGCAGGTTTGTGAATTGCAGTGCCCTGAACCTCCATTTTACAACTCGTTTTTATGGGAGCTGGCCGCAAAATCGCAGAATGGCTTCAGGCCCTGTTCTGGTTCCGGGGCGCAGGCTGAGCCTGTGGTTAATTCTTCTTTCTGATGGGAAAATAGAGTGACCTGTGCCTGTCCCAACACCAAGAGCTAGTCTCTCGTTGGTTCCACGTCTTCCCGTTTATCCTCAGGACAAATTGCAACCTGTATGGAACAGGAGGTTAAAGGTGCTGATGCTCCAAGTAGGGAGCTTTCTAGTAAAGAGGCTGGAATGGCGAACCCGGGCACAAGGAGATGAGAAATGAGGTGCGTTTTAGAAACCTTTCCCCATCACACGGTGTACCATCTTCTGGGTTTCTCATGCATGTTTTTGATGTAGGAAGATGCCCTTGAACCTGGAGATTTGGGACCCATGCGATGGGTACCATGCAGTATTACTTTAAAGGGTCTGCGTTTGCTCACCCAACCTCACCAAACCTCTCAGCCCCAAGAGTGTCCACCCTTATGTCTCATCCAGCTGTGCGTCTAGATATGGTCAATCCAGGTTGCATCACAGCCCCTGAACGCATTGTGTAAGAATTTCTCTCTCTTTCACTGTCTTTGTTTCATGGGTGTTTCAAAGTAATTTATTTTTATAATGGGGTTTAGCTGCTTTTCACTGCTGTGTTTATGCCGCTTTACACCCACTTGACACACTAACAGAGAGATATCAATACATAGGTTTTACGATTATTATTAGTCAGTTATATTCTTGTGCGGTGAATAGGGCGTGTTGAGTCCAGTTCTCTGAGCAAGGAGTAGGTCTTGTCTATTACATATTGGGTTTATGGAACGGTATCTGAGCTAATTTGATACCCTTGTTTTATGTATCACCCCACCTCACCTTTCCCGTTAAGCAGCCATAGTGTGTTTTCTGCATGTGTGACTCTGTTCTGTTTTGTAATTCAGTTCAAGTGTAACGGTTTTACATTCCCTCTATCAGTGATACCTTATGAGAAGTGTCCTTTTCTGTGTGACTTATTTCACTTAGAATCGTCGTACCTAAATCCACTCATCATGCTGCTACTAACCTTACGACATTGATTTCATGGCTGAGTGATATTCCATTGTACATAAGGACCACAAATTCTTTATCCATTTTTCTCTTTCTTGGGATATTTAAGGTGGAATGAAGTGGAGGTCCTGGTCAACAGAGCAGCCCTAAACTTTGGGGTGCTTGTGTCTTGCTGATTTTTCATTTTCCCAATTTATACCCCCATGAGTGGAAGTGCCCTATGCTCTTTAAGCTGTGTTTTTCAGATATTTCAGGACTCACCGGACACTTCTCCAGAGTGGCTCTTGGCAATTTACATCCCGCCCATCAGTGTAGCAAGGCTCCCATTTCTCCATGGCCTGTCCTGCATTTCTGGTTTTGACACTTTTTTCAGCATGGCCCTTTTGACCGATGGGAAGCGAGACTTCTTTGTAGCGCTGATTTGCCTTTCCAGGTTGCTTGGTTGGCCAAAAAGGGCGTATGCGTTTTTTCCTGAATATATTCAGGAAAAAACACATACGCCCTTTTTGGCCAAGGGCATCATTGTCAACGTTTTTCCACTTTTCATGTGCTTTAAAGGCGATTCGTATCTACCTCCTGAAATCTGTTTCCTGCAATTCTGCCTTGATTTCAAATCCTCTTCTTTGCCTTCCCTCAATATATTTGTGGACGAGAGTTATCATTTATAACTCTGCAGGTTTGTGAATTGCAGTGCCCTGAACCTCCATTTTACAACTCGTTTTTATGGGAGCTGGCCGCAAAATCGCAGAATGGCTTCAGGCCCTGTTCTGGTTCCGGGGGGCAGGCTGAGCCTGTGGTTAATTCTTCTTTCTGATGGGAAAATAGAGTGACCTGTGCCTGTCCCAACACCAAGAGCTAGTCTCTCGTTGGTTCCACGTCTTCCCGTTTATCCTCAGGACAAATTGCAACCTGTACGGAACAGGAGGTTAAAGGTGCTGATGCTCCAAGTAGGGAGCTTGCTAGTAAAGCGGCTGGAATGGCGAACCCGGGCACAAGGAGATGAGAAATGAGGTGCGTTTTAGAAACCTTTCCCCATCACACGGTGTACCATCTTCTGGGTTTCTCATGCATGTTTTTGATGTAGGAAGATGCCCTTGAACCTGGAGATTTGGGACCCATGCTATGGGTACCACGCAGTATTACATTAAAGGGTCTGCGTTTGCTCACCCAACGTCACCAAACCTCTCAGCCCCAAGAGTGTCCACCCTTATGTCTCATCCAGCTGTGGGTCTAGATATGGTCAATCCAGGTTGCATCACAGCCCCTGAACGCATTGTGTAAGAATTTCTCTCTCTTTCACTGTCTTTGTTTCATGGGTGTTTCAAAGTAATTTATTTTTATAATGGGGTTTAGCTGCTTTTCACTGCTGTGTTTATGCCGCTTTACACCCACTTGACACACTAACAGAGAGATATCAATTCATAGGTTTTACGATTATTATTAGTCAGATATACTCTTGTGCGGTGAATAGGGCGTGTTGAGTCCAGTTCTCTGAGCAAGGAGTAGGTCTTGTCTATTACATATTGGGTTTATGGAACGGTATCTGAGCTAATTTGATACCCTTGTTTTATGTATCACCCCACCTCACCTTTCCCGTTAAGCAGCCATAGTGTGTTTTCTGCATGTGTGACTCTGTTCTGTTTTGTAATTCAGTTCAAGTGTAACGGTTTTACATTCCCTCTATCAGTGATACCTTATGAGAAGTGTCCTTTTCTGTGTGACTTATTTCACTTAGAATCGTCGTACCTAAATCCACTCATCATGCTGCTACTAACCTTACGACATTGATTTCATGGCTGAGTGATATTCCATTGTACATAAGGACCACAAATTCTTTATCCATTTTTCTCTTTCCTGGGATATTTAAGGTGGAATGAAGTGGAGGTCCTGGTCAACAGAGCAGCCCTAAACTTTGGGGTGCTTGTGTCTTGCTGATTTTTCATTTTCCCAATTTATACCCCCATGAGTGGAAGTGCCCTATGCTCTCTAAGCTGTGTTTTTCAGATGTTTCAGGACTCACCGGACACTTCTGCAGAGTGGCTCTTGGCAATTTACATCCCGCCCATCAGTGTAGCAAGGCTCCCATTTCTCCATGGCCTGTCCTGCATTTCTGGTTTTGACACTTTTTTCAGCATGGCCCTTTTGACCGATGGGAACCGAGACTTCTTTGTAGCGCTGATTGGCCTTTCCAGGTTGCTTGGTTGGCCAAAAAGGGCGTATGCGTTTTTTCCTGAATATATTCAGGAAAAAACGCATACGCCCTTTTTGGCCAAGGGCATCATTCTCAACGTTTTGCCGCTTTTCATGTGCTTTAAAGGCGATTCGAATCTACCTCCTGAAATCTGTTTCCTGCAATTCTGCCTTGATTTCAAATCCTCTTCTTTGCCTTCCCTCAATATATTTGTGGACGAGAGTTATCATTTATAACTCTGCAGGTTTGTGAATTGCAGTGCCCTGAACCTCCATTTTACAACTCGTTTTTATGGGAGCTGGCCGCAAAATCGCAGAATGGCTTCAGGCCCTGTTCTGGTTCCGGGCGGCAGGCTGAGCCTGTGGTTAATTCTTCTTTCTGATGGGAAAATAGAGTGACCTGTGCCTGTCCCAACACCAAGAGCTAGTCTCTCGTTGGTTCCACGTCTTCCCGTTTATCCTCAGGACAAATTGCAACCTGTACGGAACAGGAGGTTAAAGGTGCTGATGCTCCAAGTAGGGAGCTTGCTAGTAAAGCGGCTGGAATGGCGAACCCGGGCACAAGGAGATGAGAAATGAGGTGCGTTTTAGAAACCTTTCCCCATCACACGGTGTACCATCTTCTGGGTTTCTCATGCATGTTTTTGATGTAGGAAGATGCCCTTGAACCTGGAGATTTGGGACCCATGCGATGGGTACCACGCAGTATTACATTAAAGGGTCTGCGTTTGCTCACCCAACCTCACTAAACCTCTCAGCCCCAAAGGTGTCCACCCTTATGTCTCATCCAGCTGTGCGTCTAGATATGGTCAATCCAGGTTGCATCACAGCCCCTGAACGCATTGTGTAAGAATTTCTCTCTCTTTCACTGTCTTTGTTTCATGGGTGTTTCAAAGTAATTTATTTTTATAATGGGGTTTAGCTGCTTTTCACTGCTGTGTTTATGCCGCTTTACACCCACTTGACACACTAACAGAGAGATATCAATACATAGGTTTTACGATTATTATTAGTCAGATATATTCTTGTGCGGTGAATAGGGCGTGTTGAGTCCAGTTCTCTGAGCAAGGAGTAGGTCTTGTCTATTACATATTGGGTTTATGGAACGGTATCTGAGCTAATTTGATACACTTGTTTTATGTATCACCCCACCTCACCTTTCCCGTTAAGCAGCCATAGTGTGTTTTCTGCATGTGTGACTCTGTTCTGTTTTGTAATTCAGTTCAAGTGTAACGGTTTTTACATTCCCTCTATCAGTGATACCTTATGAGAAGTGTCCTTTTCTGTGTGACTTATTTCACTTAGAATCGTCGTACCTAAATCCACTCATCATGCTGCTACTAACCTTACGACATTGATTTCCTGGCTGAGTGATATTCCATTGTACATAAGGACCACAACTTCTTTATCCATTTTTCTCTTTCCTGGGATATTTAAGGTGGAATGAAGTGGAGGTCCTGGTCAACAGAGCAGCCCTAAACTTTGGGGTGCTTGTGTCTTGCTGATTTTTCATTTTCCCAATTTATACCCCCATGAGTGGAAGTGTCCTATGCTCTCTAAGCTGTGTTTTTCAGATGTTTCAGGACTCACCGGACACTTCTCCAGAGTCGCTCTTGGCAATTTACATCCCGCCCATCAGTGTAGCAAGGCTCCCATTTCTCCATGGCCTATCCTGCATTTCTGGTTTTGACACTTTTTTCAGCATGGCCCTTTTGACCGATGGGAAGCGAGACTTCTTTGTAGCGCTGATTTGCCTTTCCAGGTTGCTTGGTTGGCCAAAAAGGGCGTATGCGTTTTTTCCTGAATATATTCAGGAAAAAACGCATACGCCCTTTTTGGCCAAGGGCATCATTGTCAACGTTTTGCCGCTTTTCATGTGCTTTAAAGGCGATTCGTATCTACCTCCTGAAATCTGTTTCCTGCAATTCTGCCTTGATTTCAAATCCTCTTCTTTGCCTTCCCTCAATATATTTGTGGACGAGAGTTATCATTTATAACTCTGCAGGTTTGTGAATTGCAATGCCCTGAACCTCCATTTTACAACTCGTTTTTATGGGAGCTGGCCGCAAAATCGCAGAATGTCTTCAGGCCCTGTTCTGGTTCCGGGGGGCAGGCTGAGCCTGTGGTTAATTCTTCTTTCTGATGGGAAAATAGAGTGACCTGTGCCTGTCCCAACACCAAGAGCTAGTCTCTCGTTGGTTCCACGTCTTCCCGTTTATCCTCAGGACAAATTGCAACCTGTACGGAACAGGAGGTTAAAGGTGCTGATGCTCCAAGTAGGGAGCTTGCTAGTAAAGCGGCTGGAATGGCGAACCCGGGCACAAGGAGATGAGAAATGAGGTGCGTTTTAGAAACCTTTCCCCATCACACGGTGTACCATCTTCTGGGTTTCTCATGCATGTTTTTGATGTAGGAAGATGCCCTTGAACCTGGAGATTTGGGACCCATGCGATGGGTACCACGCAGTATTACTTTAAAGGGTCTGCGTTTGCTCACCCAACCTCACCAAACCTCTCAGCCCCAAGAGTGTCCACCCTTATGTCTCATCCAGCTGTGGGTCTAGATATGGTCAATCCAGGTTGCATCACAGCCCCTGAACGCATTGTGTAAGAATTACTCTCTCTTTCACTGTCTTTGTTTCATGGGTGTTTCAAAGTAATTTATTTTTATAATGGGGTTTAGCTGCTTTTCACTGCTGTGTTTATGCCGCTTTACACCCACTTGACACACTAACAGAGAGATATCAATACATAGGTTTTTCGATTATTATTAGTCAGATATATTCTTGTGTGGTGAATAGGGCGTGTTGAGTCCAGTTCTCTGAGCAAGGAGTAGGTCTTGTCTATTACATATTGGGTTTATGGAATGGTATCTGAGCTAATTTGATACCCTTGTTTTATGTATCACCCCACCTCACCTTTCCCGTTAAGCAGCCATAGTGTGTTTTCTGCATGTGTGACTCTGTTCTGTTTTGTAATTCAGTTCAAGTGTAACGGTTTTTACATTCCCTCTATCAGTGATACCTTATGAGAAGTGTCCTTTTCTGTGTGACTTATTTCACTTAGAATCGTCGTACCTAAATCCACTCATCATGCTGCTACTAACCTTACGACATTGATTTCATGGCTGTGTGATATTCCATTGTACATAAGGACCACAACTTCTTTATCCATTTTTCTCTTTCCTGGGATATTGAAGGTGGAATGAAGTGGAGGTCCTGGTCAACAGAGCAGCCCTAAACTTTGGGGTGCTTGTGTCTTGCTGATTTTTAATTTTCCCAATTTATACCCCCATGAGTGGAAGTGTCCTATGCTCTCTAAGCTGTGTTTTTCAGATGTTTCAGGACTCACCGGACACTTCTCCAGAGTGGCTCTTGGCAATTTACATCCCACCCATCAGTGTAGCAAGGCTCTCATTTCTCCATGGCCTGTCCTGCATTTCTGGTTTTGACACTTTTTTCAGCATGGCCCTTTTGACCGATGGGAAGCGAGACTTCTTTGTAGCGCTGATTTGCCTTTCCAGGTTGCTTGGTTGGCCAAAAAGGGCGTATGCGTTTTTTCCTGAATATATTCAGGAAAAAACGCATACGCCCTTTTTGGCCAAGGGCATCATTGTCAACGTTTTGCCGCTTTTCATGTGCTTTAAAGGCGATTCGTATCTACCTCCTGAAATCTGTTTCCTGCAATTCTGCCTTGATTTCAAATCCTCTTCTTTGCCTTCCCTCAATATATTTGTGGACGAGAGTTATCATTTATAACTCTGCAGGTTTGTGAATTGCAATGCCCTGAACCTCCATTTTACAACTCGTTTTTATGGGAGCTGGCCGCAAAATCGCAGAATGGCTTCAGGCCCTGTTCTGGTTCCGGGGGGCAGGCTGAGCCTGTGGTTAATTCTTCTTTCTGATGGGAAAATAGAGTGACCTGTGCCTGTCCCAACACCAAGAGCTAGTCTCTCGTTGGTTCCACGTCTTCCCGTTTATCCTCAGGACAAATTGCAACCTGTACGGAACAGGAGGTTAAAGGTGCTGATGCTCCAAGTAGGGAGCTTGCTAGTAAAGCGGCTGGAATGGCGAACCCGGGCACAAGGAGATGAGAAATGAGGTGCGTTTTAGAAACCTTTCCCCATCACACGGTGTACCATCTTCTGGGTTTCTCATGCATGTTTTTGATGTAGGAAGATGCCCTTGAACCTGGAGATTTGGGACCCATGCGATGGGTACCACGCAGTATTACTTTAAAGGGTCTGCGTTTGCTCACCCAACCTCACCAAACCTCTCAGCCCCAAGAGTGTCCACCCTTATGTCTCATCCAGCTGTGGGTCTAGATATGGTCAATCCAGGTTGCATCACAGCCCCTGAACGCATTGTGTAAGAATTACTCTCTCTTTCACTGTCTTTGTTTCATGGGTGTTTCAAAGTAATTTATTTTTATAATGGGGTTTAGCTGCTTTTCACTGCTGTGTTTATGCCGCTTTACACCCACTTGACACACTAACAGAGAGATATCAATACATAGGTTTTTCGATTATTATTAGTCAGATATATTCTTGTGTGGTGAATAGGGCGTGTTGAGTCCAGTTCTCTGAGCAAGGAGTAGGTCTTGTCTATTACATATTGGGTTTATGGAATGGTATCTGAGCTAATTTGATACCCTTGTTTTATGTATCACCCCACCTCACCTTTCCCGTTAAGCAGCCATAGTGTGTTTTCTGCATGTGTGACTCTGTTCTGTTTTGTAATTCAGTTCAAGTGTAACGGTTTTTACATTCCCTCTATCAGTGATACCTTATGAGAAGTGTCCTTTTCTGTGTGACTTATTTCACTTAGAATCGTCGTACCTAAATCCACTCATCATGCTGCTACTAACCTTACGACATTGATTTCATGGCTGTGTGATATTCCATTGTACATAAGGACCACAACTTCTTTATCCATTTTTCTCTTTCCTGGGATATTTAAGGTGGAATGAAGTGGAGGTCCTGGTCAACAGAGCAGCCCTAAACTTTGGGGTGCTTGTGTCTTGCTGATTTTTAATTTTCCCAATTTATACCCCCATGAGTGGAAGTGTCCTATGCTCTCTAAGCTGTGTTTTTCAGATGTTTCAGGACTCACCGGACACTTCTCCAGAGTGGCTCTTGGCAATTTACATCCCACCCATCAGTGTAGCAAGGCTCTCATTTCTCCATGGCCTGTCCTGCATTTCTGGTTTTGACACTTTTTTCAGCATGGCCCTTTTGACCGATGGGAAGCGAGACTTCTTTGTAGCGCTGATTTGCCTTTCCAGGTTGCTTGGTTGGCCAAAAAGGGCGTATGCGTTTTTTCCTGAATATATTCAGGAAAAAACGCATACGCCCTTTTTGGCCAAGGGCATCATTGTCAACGTTTTGCCGCTTTTCATGTGCTCTAAATGCGATTCGTATCTACCTCCTGAAATCTGTTTCCTGCAATTCTGCCTTGATTTCAAATCCTCTTCTTTGCCTTCCCTCAATATATTTGTGGACGAGAGTTATCATTTATAACTCTGCAGGTTTGTGAATTGCAGTGCCCTGAACCTCCATTTTACAACTCGTTTTTATGGGAGCTGGCCGCAAAATCCCAGAATGGCTTCAGGCCCTGTTCTGGTTCCGGGGGGCAGGCTGAGCCTGTGGTTAATTCTTCTTTCTGATGGGAAAATAGAGTGACCTGTGCCTGTCCCAACACCAAGAGCTAGTCTCTCGTTGGTTCCACGTCTTCCCGTTTATCCTCAGGACAAATTGCAACCTGTATGGAACAGGAGGTTAAAGGTGCTGATGCTCCAAGTAGGGAGCTTGCTAGTAAAGCGGCTGGAATGGCGAACCCGGGCACAAGGAGATGAGAAATGAGGTGCGTTTTAGAAACCTTTCCCCATCACACGGTGTACCATCTTCTGGGTTTCTCATGCATGTTTTTGATGTAGGAAGATGCCCTTGAACCTGGAGATTTGGGACCCATGCGATGGGTACCACGCAGTATTACATTAAAGGGTCTGCGTTTGCTCACCCAACGTCACCAAACCTCTCAGCCCCAAGAGTGTCCACCCTTATGTCTTATCCAGCTGTGCATCTAGATATGGTCAATCCAGGTTGCATCACAGCCCCTGAACGCATTGTGTAAGAATTTCTCTCTCTTTCACTGTCTTTGTTTCATGGGTGTTTCAAAGTAATTTATTTTTATAATGGGGTTTAGCTGCTTTTCACTGCTGTGTTTATGCCGCTTTACACCCACTTGACACACTAACAGAGAGATATCAATTCATAGGTTTTACGATTATTATTAGTCAGATATATTCTTGTGCGGTGAATAGGGCGTGTTGAGTCCAGTTCTCTGAGCAAGGAGTAGGTCTTGTCTATTACATATTGGGTTTATGGAACGGTATCTGAGCTAATTTGATACACTTGTTTTATGTATCACCCCACCTCACCTTTCCCGTTAAGCAGCCATAGTGTGTTTTCTGCATGTGTGACTCTGTTCTGTTTTGTAATTCAGTTCAAGTGTAACGGTTTTTACATTCCCTCTATCAGTGATACCTTATGAGAAGTGTCCTTTTCTGTGTGACTTATTTCACTTAGAATCGTCGTACCTAAATCCACTCATCATGCTGCTACTAACCTTACGACATTGATTTCCTGGCTGAGTGATATTCCATTGTACATAAGGACCACAACTTCTTTATCCATTTTTCTCTTTCCTGGGATATTTAAGGTGGAATGAAGTGGAGGTCCTGGTCAACAGAGCAGCCCTAAACTTTGGGGTGCTTGTGTCTTGCTGATTTTTAATTTTCCCAATTTATACCCCCATGAGTGGAAGTGTCCTATGCTCTCTAAGCTGTGTTTTTCAGATGTTTCAGGACTCACCGGACACTTCTCCAGAGTCGCTCTTGGCAATTTACATCCCACCCATCAGTGTAGCAAGGCTCCCATTTCTGCATGGCCTGTCCTGCATTTCTGGTTTTGACACTTTTTTCAGCATGGCCCTTTTGACCGATGGGAAGCGAGACTTCTTTGTAGCGCTGATTTGCCTTTCCAGGTTGCTTGGTTGGCCAAAAAGGGCGTATGCGTTTTTTCCTGAATATATTCAGGAAAAAACGCATACGCCCTTTTTGGCCAAGGGCATCATTGTCAACGTTTTGCCGCTTTTCATGTGCTCTAAAGGCGATTCGTATCTACCTCCTGAAATCTGTTTCCTGCAATTCTGCCTTGATTTCAAATCCTCTTCTTTGCCTTCCCTCAATATATTTGTGGACGAGAGTTATCATTTATAACTCTGCAGGTTTGTGAATTGCAGTGCCCTGAACCTCCATTTTACAACTCGTTTTTATGGGAGCTGGCCGCAAAATCGCAGAATGGCTTCAGGCCCTGTTCTGGTTCCGGAGCGCAGGCTGAGCCTGTGGTTAATTCTTCTTTCTGATGGGAAAATAGAGTGACCTGTGCCTGTCCCAACACCAAGAGCTAGTCTCTCGTTGGTTCCCCGTCTTCCCGTTTATCCTCAGGACAAATTGCAACCTGCATGGAACAGGAGGTTAAAGGTGCTGATGCTCCAAGTAGGGAGCTTGCTAGTAAAGCAGCTGGAATGGCGAACCCGGGCACAAGGAGATGAGAAATGAGGTGCGTTTTTTAAACCTTTCCCCATCACACGGTGTACCATCTTCTGGGTTTCTAATGCATGTTTTTGATGTAGGAAGATGCCCTTGAACCTGGAGATTTGGGACCCATGCGATGGGTACCACGCAGTATTACTTTAAAGGGTCTGCGTTTGCTCACCCAACCTCACCAAACCTCTCAGCCCCAAGAGTGTCCACCCTTATGTCTCATCCAGCTGTGCGTCTAGATATGGTCAATCCAGGTTGCATCACAGCCCCTGAACGCATTGTGTAAGAATTTCTCTCTCTTTCACTGTCTTTGTTTCATGGGTGTTTCAAAGTAATTTATTTTTATAATGGGGTTTAGCTGCTTTTCACTGCTGTGTTTATGCCGCTTTACACCCACTTGACACACTAACAGAGAGATATCAATACATAGGTTTTACGATTATTATTAGTCAGTTATATTCTTGTGCGGTGAATAGGGCGTGTTGAGTCCAGTTCTCTGAGCAAGGAGTAGGTCTTGTCTATTACATATTGGGTTTATGGAACGGTATCTGAGCTAATTTGATACCCTTGTTTTATGTATCACCCCACCTCACCTTTCCCGTTAAGCAGCCATAGTGTGTTTTCTGCATGTGTGACTCTGTTCTGTTTTGTAATTCAGTTCAAGTGTAACGGTTTTACATTCCCTCTATCAGTGATACCTTATGAGAAGTGTCCTTTTCTGTGTGACTTATTTCACTTAGAATCGTCGTACCTAAATCCACTCATCATGCTGCTACTAACCTTACGACATTGATTTCATGGCTGAGTGATATTCCATTGTACATAAGGACCACAAATTCTTTATCCATTTTTCTCTTTCCTGGGATATTTAAGGTGGAATGAAGTGGAGGTCCTGGTCAACAGAGCAGCCCTAAACTTTGGGGTGCTTGTGTCTTGCTGATTTTTCATTTTCCCAATTTATACCCCCATGAGTGGAAGTGCCCTATGCTCTTTAAGCTGTGTTTTTCAGATATTTCAGGACTCACCGGACACTTCTCCAGAGTGGCTCTTGGCAATTTACATCCCGCCCATCAGTGTAGCAAGGCTCCCATTTCTCCATGGCCTGTCCTGCATTTCTGGTTTTGACACTTTTTTCACCATGGCCCTTTTGACCGATGGGAAGCGAGACTTCTTTGTAGCGCTGATTTGCCTTTCCAGGTTGCTTGGTTGGCCAAAAAGGGCGTATGCGTTTTTTCCTGAATATATTCAGGAAAAAACACATACGCCCTTTTTGGCCAAGGGCATCATTGTCAACGTTTTTCCACTTTTCATGTGCTTTAAAGGCGATTCGTATCTACCTCCTGAAATCTGTTTCCTGCAATTCTGCCTTGATTTCAAATCCTCTTCTTTGCCTTCCCTCAATATATTTGTGGACGAGAGTTATCATTTATAACTCTGCAGGTTTGTGAATTGCAGTGCCCTGAACCTCCATTTTACAACTCGTTTTTATGGGAGCTGGCCGCAAAATCGCAGAATGGCTTCAGGCCCTGTTCTGGTTCCGGGGGGCAGGCTGAGCCTGTGGTTAATTCTTCTTTCTGATGGGAAAATAGAGTGACCTGTGCCTGTCCCAACACCAAGAGCTAGTCTCTCGTTGGTTCCACGTCTTCCCGTTTATCCTCAGGACAAATTGCAACCTGTACGGAACAGGAGGTTAAAGGTGCTGATGCTCCAAGTAGGGAGCTTGCTAGTAAAGCGGCTGGAATGGCGAACCCGGGCACAAGGAGATGAGAAATGAGGTGAGTTTTAGAAACCTTTCCCCATCACACGGTGTACCATCTTCTGGGTTTCTCATGCATGTTTTTGATGTAGGAAGATGCCCTTGAACCTGGAGATTTGGGACCCATGCTATGGGTACCACGCAGTATTACATTAAAGGGTCTGCGTTTGCTCACCCAACGTCACCAAACCTCTCAGCCCCAAGAGTGTCCACCCTTATGTCTCATCCAGCTGTGGGTCTAGATATGGTCAATCCAGGTTGCATCACAGCCCCTGAACGCATTGTGTAAGAATTTCTCTCTCTTTCACTGTCTTTGTTTCATGGGTGTTTCAAAGTAATTTATTTTTATAATGGGGTTTAGCTGCTTTTCACTGCTGTGTTTATGCCGCTTTACACCCACTTGACACACTAACAGAGAGATATCAATTCATAGGTTTTACGATTATTATTAGTCAGATATACTCTTGTGCGGTGAATAGGGCGTGTTGAGTCCAGTTCTCTGAGCAAGGAGTAGGTCTTGTCTATTACATATTGGGTTTATGGAACGGTATCTGAGCTAATTTGATACCCTTGTTTTATGTATCACCCCACCTCACCTTTCCCGTTAAGCAGCCATAGTGTGTTTTCTGCATGTGTGACTCTGTTCTGTTTTGTAATTCAGTTCAAGTGTAACGGTTTTACATTCCCTCTATCAGTGATACCTTATGAGAAGTGTCCTTTTCTGTGTGACTTATTTCACTTAGAATCGTCGTACCTAAATCCACTCATCATGCTGCTACTAACCTTACGACATTGATTTCATGGCTGAGTGATATTCCATTGTACATAAGGACCACAAATTCTTTATCCATTTTTCTCTTTCCTGGGATATTTAAGGTGGAATGAAGTGGAGGTCCTGGTCAACAGAGCAGCCCTAAACTTTGGGGTGCTTGTGTCTTGCTGATTTTTCATTTTCCCAATTTATACCCCCATGAGTGGAAGTGCCCTATGCTCTTTAAGCTGTGTTTTTCAGATATTTCAGGACTCACCGGACACTTCTCCAGAGTGGCTCTTGGCAATTTACATCCCGCCCATCAGTGTAGCAAGGCTCCCATTTCTCCATGGCCTGTCCTGCATTTCTGGTTTTGACACTTTTTTCACCATGGCCCTTTTGACCGATGGGAAGCGAGACTTCTTTGTAGCGCTGATTTGCCTTTCCAGGTTGCTTGGTTGGCCAAAAAGGGCGTATGCGTTTTTTCCTGAATATATTCAGGAAAAAACACATACGCCCTTTTTGGCCAAGGGCATCATTGTCAACGTTTTTCCACTTTTCATGTGCTTTAAAGGCGATTCGTATCTACCTCCTGAAATCTGTTTCCTGCAATTCTGCCTTGATTTCAAATCCTCTTCTTTGCCTTCCCTCAATATATTTGTGGACGAGAGTTATCATTTATAACTCTGCAGGTTTGTGAATTGCAGTGCCCTGAACCTCCATTTTACAACTCGTTTTTATGGGAGCTGGCCGCAAAATCGCAGAATGGCTTCAGGCCCTGTTCTGGTTCCGGGGGGCAGGCTGAGCCTGTGGTTAATTCTTCTTTCTGATGGGAAAATAGAGTGACCTGTGCCTGTCCCAACACCAAGAGCTAGTCTCTCGTTGGTTCCACGTCTTCCCGTTTATCCTCAGGACAAATTGCAACCTGTACGGAACAGGAGGTTAAAGGTGCTGATGCTCCAAGTAGGGAGCTTGCTAGTAAAGCGGCTGGAATGGCGAACCCGGGCACAAGGAGATGAGAAATGAGGTGAGTTTTAGAAACCTTTCCCCATCACACGGTGTACCATCTTCTGGGTTTCTCATGCATGTTTTTGATGTAGGAAGATGCCCTTGAACCTGGAGATTTGGGACCCATGCTATGGGTACCACGCAGTATTACATTAAAGGGTCTGCGTTTGCTCACCCAACGTCACCAAACCTCTCAGCCCCAAGAGTGTCCACCCTTATGTCTCATCCAGCTGTGGGTCTAGATATGGTCAATCCAGGTTGCATCACAGCCCCTGAACGCATTGTGTAAGAATTTCTCTCTCTTTCACTGTCTTTGTTTCATGGGTGTTTCAAAGTAATTTATTTTTATAATGGGGTTTAGCTGCTTTTCACTGCTGTGTTTATGCCGCTTTACACCCACTTGACACACTAACAGAGAGATATCAATTCATAGGTTTTACGATTATTATTAGTCAGATATACTCTTGTGCGGTGAATAGGGCGTGTTGAGTCCAGTTCTCTGAGCAAGGAGTAGGTCTTGTCTATTACATATTGGGTTTATGGAACGGTATCTGAGCTAATTTGATACCCTTGTTTTATGTATCACCCCACCTCACCTTTCCCGTTAAGCAGCCATAGTGTGTTTTCTGCATGTGTGACTCTGTTCTGTTTTGTAATTCAGTTCAAGTGTAACGGTTTTACATTCCCTCTATCAGTGATACCTTATGAGAAGTGTCCTTTTCTGTGTGACTTATTTCACTTAGAATCGTCGTACCTAAATCCACTCATCATGCTGCTACTAACCTTACGACATTGATTTCATGGCTGAGTGATATTCCATTGTACATAAGGACCACAAATTCTTTATCCATTTTTCTCTTTCCTGGGATATTTAAGGTGGAATGAAGTGGAGGTCCTGGTCAACAGAGCAGCCCTAAACTTTGGGGTGCTTGTGTCTTGCTGATTTTTCATTTTCCCAATTTATACCCCCATGAGTGGAAGTGCCCTATGCTCTCTAAGCTGTGTTTTTCAGATGTTTCAGGACTCACCGGACACTTCTGCAGAGTGGCTCTTGGCAATTTACATCCCGCCCATCAGTGTAGCAAGGCTCCCATTTCTCCATGGCCTGTCCTGCATTTCTGGTTTTGACACTTTTTTCAGCATGGCCCTTTTGACCGATGGGAACCGAGACTTCTTTGTAGCGCTGATTGGCCTTTCCAGGTTGCTTGGTTGGCCAAAAAGGGCGTATGCGTTTTTTCCTGAATATATTCAGGAAAAAACGCATACGCCCTTTTTGGCCAAGGGCATCATTCTCAACGTTTTGCCGCTTTTCATGTGCTTTAAAGGCGATTCGAATCTACCTCCTGAAATCTGTTTCCTGCAATTCTGCCTTGATTTCAAATCCTCTTCTTTGCCTTCCCTCAATATATTTGTGGACGAGAGTTATCATTTATAACTCTGCAGGTTTGTGAATTGCAGTGCCCTGAACCTCCATTTTACAACTCGTTTTTATGGGAGCTGGCCGCAAAATCGCAGAATGGCTTCAGGCCCTGTTCTGGTTCCGGGCGGCAGGCTGAGCCTGTGGTTAATTCTTCTTTCTGATGGGAAAATAGAGTGACCTGTGCCTGTCCCAACACCAAGAGCTAGTCTCTCGTTGGTTCCACGTCTTCCCGTTTATCCTCAGGACAAATTGCAACCTGTACGGAACAGGAGGTTAAAGGTGCTGATGCTCCAAGTAGGGAGCTTGCTAGTAAAGCGGCTGGAATGGCGAACCCGGGCACAAGGAGATGAGAAATGAGGTGCGTTTTAGAAACCTTTCCCCATCACACGGTGTACCATCTTCTGGGTTTCTCATGCATGTTTTTGATGTAGGAAGATGCCCTTGAACCTGGAGATTTGGGACCCATGCGATGGGTACCACGCAGTATTACATTAAAGGGTCTGCGTTTGCTCACCCAACCTCACTAAACCTCTCAGCCCCAAAGGTGTCCACCCTTATGTCTCATCCAGCTGTGCGTCTAGATATGGTCAATCCAGGTTGCATCACAGCCCCTGAACGCATTGTGTAAGAATTTCTCTCTCTTTCACTGTCTTTGTTTCATGGGTGTTTCAAAGTAATTTATTTTTATAATGGGGTTTAGCTGCTTTTCACTGCTGTGTTTATGCCGCTTTACACCCACTTGACACACTAACAGAGAGATATCAATACATAGGTTTTACGATTATTATTAGTCAGATATATTCTTGTGCGGTGAATAGGGCGTGTTGAGTCCAGTTCTCTGAGCAAGGAGTAGGTCTTGTCTATTACATATTGGGTTTATGGAACGGTATCTGAGCTAATTTGATACCCTTTTTTTATGTATCACCCCACCTCACCTTTCCCGTTAAGCAGCCATAGTGTGTTTTCTGCATGTGTGACTCTGTTCTGTTTTGTAATTCAGTTCAAGTGTAACGGTTTTTACATTCCCTCTATCAGTGATACCTTATGAGAAGTGTCCTTTTCTGTGTGACTTATTTCACTTAGAATCGTTGTACCTAAATCCACGCATCATGCTGCTACTAACCTTACGACATTGATTTCATGGCTGAGTGATATTCCATTGTACATAAGGACCACAACTTCTTTATCCATTTTTCTCTTTCCTGGGATATTTAAGGTGGAATGAAGTGGAGGTCCTGGTCAACAGAGCAGCCCTAAACTTTGGGGTGCTTGTGTCTTGCTGATTTTTCATTTTCCCAATTTATACCCCCATGAGTGGAAGTGCCCTATGCTCTCTAAGCTGTGTTTTTCAGATGTTTCAGGACTCACCGGACACTTCTCCAGAGTGGCTCTTGGCAATTTACATCCCGCCCATCAGTGTAGCAAGGCTCCCATTTCTCCATGGCCTGTCCTGCATTTCTGGTTTTGACACTTTTTTCAGCATGGCCCTTTTGACCGATGGGAACCGAGACTTCTTTGTAGCGCTGATTGGCCTTTCCAGGTTGCTTGGTTGGCCAAAAAGGGCGTATGCGTTTTTTCCTGAATATATTCAGGAAAAAACGCATACGCCCTTTTTGGCCAAGGGCATCATTCTCAACGTTTTGCCGCTTTTCATGTGCTTTAAAGGCGATTCGAATCTACCTCCTGAAATCTGTTTCCTGCAATTCTGACTTGATTTCAAATCCTCTTCTTTGCCTTCCCTCAATATATTTGTGGACGAGAGTTATCATTTATAACTCTGCAGGTTTGTGAATTGCAGTGCCCTGAACCTCCATTTTACAACTCGTTTTTATGGGAGCTGGCCGCAAAATCGCAGAATGGCTTCAGGCCCTGTTCTGGTTCCGGGGCGCAGGCTGAGCCTGTGGTTAATTCTTCTTTCTGATGGGAAAATAGAGTGACCTGTGCCTGTCCCAACACCAAGAGCTAGTCTCTCGTTGGTTCCACGTCTTCCCGTTTATCCTCAGGACAAATTGCAACCTGTATGGAACAGGAGGTTAAAGGTGCTGATGCTCCAAGTAGGGAGCTTTCTAGTAAAGAGGCTGGAATGGCGAACCCGGGCACAAGGAGATGAGAAATGAGGTGCGTTTTAGAAACCTTTCCCCATCACACGGTGTACCATCTTCTGGGTTTCTCATGCATGTTTTTGATGTAGGAAGATGCCCTTGAACCTGGAGATTTGGGACCCATGCGATGGGTACCACGCAGTATTACTTTAAAGGGTCTGCGTTTGCTCACCCAACCTCACCAAACCTCTCAGCCCCAAGAGTGTCCACCCTTATGTCTCATCCAGCTGTGCGTCTAGATATGGTCAATCCAGGTTGCATCACAGCCCCTGAACGCATTGTGTAAGAATTTCTCTCTCTTTCACTGTCTTTGTTTCATGGGTGTTTCAAAGTAATTTATTTTTATAATGGGGTTTAGCTGCTTTTCACTGCTGTGTTTATGCCGCTTTACACCCACTTGACACACTAACAGAGAGATATCAATACATAGGTTTTACGATTATTATTAGTCAGTTATATTCTTGTGCGGTGAATAGGGCGTGTTGAGTCCAGTTCTCTGAGCAAGGAGTAGGTCTTGTCTATTACATATTGGGTTTATGGAACGGTATCTGAGCTAATTTGATACCCTTGTTTTATGTATCACCCCACCTCACCTTTCCCGTTAAGCAGCCATAGTGTGTTTTCTGCATGTGTGACTCTGTTCTGTTTTGTAATTCAGTTCAAGTGTAACGGTTTTACATTCCCTCTATCAGTGATACCTTATGAGAAGTGTCCTTTTCTGTGTGACTTATTTCACTTAGAATCGTCGTACCTAAATCCACTCATCATGCTGCTACTAACCTTACGACATTGATTTCATGGCTGAGTGATATTCCATTGTACATAAGGACCACAAATTCTTTATCCATTTTTCTCTTTCCTGGGATATTTAAGGTGGAATGAAGTGGAGGTCCTGGTCAACAGAGCAGCCCTAAACTTTGGGGTGCTTGTGTCTTGCTGATTTTTCATTTTCCCAATTTATACCCCCATGAGTGGAAGTGCCCTATGCTCTTTAAGCTGTGTTTTTCAGATATTTCAGGACTCACCGGACACTTCTCCAGAGTGGCTCTTGGCAATTTACATCCCGCCCATCAGTGTAGCAAGGCTCCCATTTCTCCATGGCCTGTCCTGCATTTCTGGTTTTGACACTTTTTTCAGCATGGCCCTTTTGACCGATGGGAAGCGAGACTTCTTTGTAGCGCTGATTTGCCTTTCCAGGTTGCTTGGTTGGCCAAAAAGGGCGTATGCGTTTTTTCCTGAATATATTCAGGAAAAAACACATACGCCCTTTTTGGCCAAGGGCATCATTGTCAACGTTTTTCCACTTTTCATGTGCTTTAAAGGCGATTCGTATCTACCTCCTGAAATCTGTTTCCTGCAATTCTGCCTTGATTTCAAATCCTCTTCTTTGCCTTCCCTCAATATATTTGTGGACGAGAGTTATCATTTATAACTCTGCAGGTTTGTGAATTGCAGTGCCCTGAACCTCCATTTTACAACTCGTTTTTATGGGAGCTGGCCGCAAAATCGCAGAATGGCTTCAGGCCCTGTTCTGGTTCCGGGGGGCAGGCTGAGCCTGTGGTTAATTCTTCTTTCTGATGGGAAAATAGAGTGACCTGTGCCTGTCCCAACACCAAGAGCTAGTCTCTCGTTGGTTCCACGTCTTCCCGTTTATCCTCAGGACAAATTGCAACCTGTACGGAACAGGAGGTTAAAGGTGCTGATGCTCCAAGTAGGGAGCTTGCTAGTAAAGCGGCTGGAATGGCGAACCCGGGCACAAGGAGATGAGAAATGAGGTGAGTTTTAGAAACCTTTCCCCATCACACGGTGTACCATCTTCTGGGTTTCTCATGCATGTTTTTGATGTAGGAAGATGCCCTTGAACCTGGAGATTTGGGACCCATGCTATGGGTACCACGCAGTATTACATTAAAGGGTCTGCGTTTGCTCACCCAACGTCACCAAACCTCTCAGCCCCAAGAGTGTCCACCCTTATGTCTCATCCAGCTGTGGGTCTAGATATGGTCAATCCAGGTTGCATCACAGCCCCTGAACGCATTGTGTAAGAATTTCTCTCTCTTTCACTGTCTTTGTTTCATGGGTGTTTCAAAGTAATTTATTTTTATAATGGGGTTTAGCTGCTTTTCACTGCTGTGTTTATGCCGCTTTACACCCACTTGACACACTAACAGAGAGATATCAATTCATAGGTTTTACGATTATTATTAGTCAGATATACTCTTGTGCGGTGAATAGGGCGTGTTGAGTCCAGTTCTCTGAGCAAGGAGTAGGTCTTGTCTATTACATATTGGGTTTATGGAACGGTATCTGAGCTAATTTGATACCCTTGTTTTATGTATCACCCCACCTCACCTTTCCCGTTAAGCAGCCATAGTGTGTTTTCTGCATGTGTGACTCTGTTCTGTTTTGTAATTCAGTTCAAGTGTAACGGTTTTACATTCCCTCTATCAGTGATACCTTATGAGAAGTGTCCTTTTCTGTGTGACTTATTTCACTTAGAATCGTCGTACCTAAATCCACTCATCATGCTGCTACTAACCTTACGACATTGATTTCATGGCTGAGTGATATTCCATTGTACATAAGGACCACAAATTCTTTATCCATTTTTCTCTTTCCTGGGATATTTAAGGTGGAATGAAGTGGAGGTCCTGGTCAACAGAGCAGCCCTAAACTTTGGGGTGCTTGTGTCTTGCTGATTTTTAATTTTCCCAATTTATACCCCCATGAGTGGAAGTGCCCTATGCTCTCTAAGCTGTGTTTTTCAGATGTTTCAGGACTCACCGGACACTTCTGCAGAGTGGCTCTTGGCAATTTACATCCCGCCCATCAGTGTAGCAAGGCTCCCATTTCTCCATGGCCTGTCCTGCATTTCTGGTTTTGACACTTTTTTCAGCATGGCCCTTTTGACCGATGGGAACCGAGACTTCTTTGTAGCGCTGATTGGCCTTTCCAGGTTGCTTGGTTGGCCAAAAAGGGCGTATGCGTTTTTTCCTGAATATATTCAGGAAAAAACGCATACGCCCTTTTTGGCCAAGGGCATCATTCTCAACGTTTTGCCGCTTTTCATGTGCTTTAAAGGCGATTCGAATCTACCTCCTGAAATCTGTTTCCTGCAATTCTGCCTTGATTTCAAATCCTCTTCTTTGCCTTCCCTCAATATATTTGTGGACGAGAGTTATCATTTATAACTCTGCAGGTTTGTGAATTGCAGTGCCCTGAACCTCCATTTTACAACTCGTTTTTATGGGAGCTGGCCGCAAAATCGCAGAATGGCTTCAGGCCCTGTTCTGGTTCCGGGGGGCAGGCTGAGCCTGTGGTTAATTCTTCTTTCTGATGGGAAAATAGAGTGACCTGTGCCTGTCCCAACACCAAGAGCTAGTCTCTCGTTGGTTCCACGTCTTCCCGTTTATCCTCAGGACAAATTGCAACCTGTACGGAACAGGAGGTTAAAGGTGCTGATGCTCCAAGTAGGGAGCTTGCTAGTAAAGCGGCTGGAATGGCGAACCCGGGCACAAGGAGATGAGAAATGAGGTGCGTTTTAGAAACCTTTCCCCATCACACGGTGTACCATCTTCTGGGTTTCTCATGCATGTTTTTGATGTAGGAAGATGCCCTTGAACCTGGAGATTTGGGACCCATGCGATGGGTACCACGCAGTATTACATTAAAGGGTCTGCGTTTGCTCACCCAACCTCACCAAACCTCTCAGCCCCAAAGGTGTCCACCCTTATGTCTCATCCAGCTGTGCGTCTAGATATGGTCAATCCAGGTTGCATCACAGCCCCTGAACGCATTGTGTAAGAATTTCTCTCTCTTTCACTGTCTTTGTTTCATGGGTGTTTCAAAGTAATTTATTTTTATAATGGGGTTTAGCTGCTTTTCACTGCTGTGTTTATGCCGCTTTACACCCACTTGACACACTAACAGAGAGATATCAATACATAGGTTTTACGATTATTATTAGTCAGATATATTCTTGTGCGGTGAATAGGGCGTGTTGAGTCCAGTTCTCTGAGCAAGGAGTAGGTCTTGTCTATTACATATTGGGTTTATGGAACGGTATCTGAGCTAATTTGATACCCTTTTTTTATGTATCACCCCACCTCACCTTTCCCGTTAAGCAGCCATAGTGTGTTTTCTGCATGTGTGACTCTGTTCTGTTTTGTAATTCAGTTCAAGTGTAACGGTTTTTACATTCCCTCTATCAGTGATACCTTATGAGAAGTGTCCTTTTCTGTGTGACTTATTTCACTTAGAATCGTTGTACCTAAATCCACGCATCATGCTGCTACTAACCTTACGACATTGATTTCATGGCTGAGTGATATTCCATTGTACATAAGGACCACAACTTCTTTATCCATTTTTCTCTTTCCTGGGATATTTAAGGTGGAATGAAGTGGAGGTCCTGGTCAACAGAGCAGCCCTAAACTTTGGGGTGCTTGTGTCTTGCTGATTTTTCATTTTCCCAATTTATACCCCCATGAGTGGAAGTGCCCTATGCTCTCTAAGCTGTGTTTTTCAGATGTTTCAGGACTCACCGGACACTTCTCCAGAGTGGCTCTTGGCAATTTACATCCCGCCCATCAGTGTAGCAAGGCTCCCATTTCTCCATGGCCTGTCCTGCATTTCTGGTTTTGACACTTTTTTCAGCATGGCCCTTTTGACCGATGGGAACCGAGACTTCTTTGTAGCGCTGATTGGCCTTTCCAGGTTGCTTGGTTGGCCAAAAAGGGCGTATGCGTTTTTTCCTGAATATATTCAGGAAAAAACGCATACGCCCTTTTTGGCCAAGGGCATCATTCTCAACGTTTTGCCACTTTTCATGTGCTTTAAAGGCGATTCGAATCTACCTCCTGAAATCTGTTTCCTGCAATTCTGACTTGATTTCAAATCCTCTTCTTTGCCTTCCCTCAATATATTTGTGGACGAGAGTTATCATTTATAACTCTGCAGGTTTGTGAATTGCAGTGCCCTGAACCTCCATTTTACAACTCGTTTTTATGGGAGCTGGCCGCAAAATCGCAGAATGGCTTCAGGCCCTGTTCTGGTTCCGGGGCGCAGGCTGAGCCTGTGGTTAATTCTTCTTTCTGATGGGAAAATAGAGTGACCTGTGCCTGTCCCAACACCAAGAGCTAGTCTCTCGTTGGTTCCACGTCTTCCCGTTTATCCTCAGGACAAATTGCAACCTGTATGGAACAGGAGGTTAAAGGTGCTGATGCTCCAAGTAGGGAGCTTTCTAGTAAAGAGGCTGGAATGGCGAACCCGGGCACAAGGAGATGAGAAATGAGGTGCGTTTTAGAAACCTTTCCCCATCACACGGTGTACCATCTTCTGGGTTTCTCATGCATGTTTTTGATGTAGGAAGATGCCCTTGAACCTGGAGATTTGGGACCCATGCGATGGGTACCACGCAGTATTACTTTAAAGGGTCTGCGTTTGCTCACCCAACCTCACCAAACCTCTCAGCCCCAAGAGTGTCCACCCTTATGTCTCATCCAGCTGTGCGTCTAGATATGGTCAATCCAGGTTGCATCACAGCCCCTGAACGCATTGTGTAAGAATTTCTCTCTCTTTCACTGTCTTTGTTTCATGGGTGTTTCAAAGTAATTTATTTTTATAATGGGGTTTAGCTGCTTTTCACTGCTGTGTTTATGCCGCTTTACACCCACTTGACACACTAACAGAGAGATATCAATACATAGGTTTTACGATTATTATTAGTCAGTTATATTCTTGTGCGGTGAATAGGGCGTGTTGAGTCCAGTTCTCTGAGCAAGGAGTAGGTCTTGTCTATTACATATTGGGTTTATGGAACGGTATCTGAGCTAATTTGATACCCTTGTTTTATGTATCACCCCACCTCACCTTTCCCGTTAAGCAGCCATAGTGTGTTTTCTGCATGTGTGACTCTGTTCTGTTTTGTAATTCAGTTCAAGTGTAACGGTTTTACATTCCCTCTATCAGTGATACCTTATGAGAAGTGTCCTTTTCTGTGTGACTTATTTCACTTAGAATCGTCGTACCTAAATCCACTCATCATGCTGCTACTAACCTTACGACATTGATTTCATGGCTGAGTGATATTCCATTGTACATAAGGACCACAAATTCTTTATCCATTTTTCTCTTTCCTGGGATATTTAAGGTGGAATGAAGTGGAGGTCCTGGTCAACAGAGCAGCCCTAAACTTTGGGGTGCTTGTGTCTTGCTGATTTTTCATTTTCCCAATTTATACCCCCATGAGTGGAAGTGCCCTATGCTCTTTAAGCTGTGTTTTTCAGATATTTCAGGACTCACCGGACACTTCTCCAGAGTGGCTCTTGGCAATTTACATCCCGCCCATCAGTGTAGCAAGGCTCCCATTTCTCCATGGCCTGTCCTGCATTTCTGGTTTTGACACTTTTTTCAGCATGGCCCTTTTGACCGATGGGAAGCGAGACTTCTTTGTAGCGCTGATTTGCCTTTCCAGGTTGCTTGGTTGGCCAAAAAGGGCGTATGCGTTTTTTCCTGAATATATTCAGGAAAAAACACATACGCCCTTTTTGGCCAAGGGCATCATTGTCAACGTTTTTCCACTTTTCATGTGCTTTAAAGGCGATTCGTATCTACCTCCTGAAATCTGTTTCCTGCAATTCTGCCTTGATTTCAAATCCTCTTCTTTGCCTTCCCTCAATATATTTGTGGACGAGAGTTATCATTTATAACTCTGCAGGTTTGTGAATTGCAGTGCCCTGAACCTCCATTTTACAACTCGTTTTTATGGGAGCTGGCCGCAAAATCGCAGAATGGCTTCAGGCCCTGTTCTGGTTCCGGGGGGCAGGCTGAGCCTGTGGTTAATTCTTCTTTCTGATGGGAAAATAGAGTGACCTGTGCCTGTCCCAACACCAAGAGCTAGTCTCTCGTTGGTTCCACGTCTTCCCGTTTATCCTCAGGACAAATTGCAACCTGTACGGAACAGGAGGTTAAAGGTGCTGATGCTCCAAGTAGGGAGCTTGCTAGTAAAGCGGCTGGAATGGCGAACCCGGGCACAAGGAGATGAGAAATGAGGTGCGTTTTAGAAACCTTTCCCCATCACACGGTGTACCATCTTCTGGGTTTCTCATGCATGTTTTTGATGTAGGAAGATGCCCTTGAACCTGGAGATTTGGGACCCATGCGATGGGTACCACGCAGTATTACATTAAAGGGTCTGCGTTTGCTCACCCAACCTCACCAAACCTCTCAGCCCCAAAGGTGTCCACCCTTATGTCTCATCCAGCTGTGCGTCTAGATATGGTCAATCCAGGTTGCATCACAGCCCCTGAAAGCATTGTGTAAGAATTTCTCTCTCTTTCACTGTCTTTGTTTCATGGGTGTTTCAAAGTAATTTATTTTTATAATGGGGTTTAGCTGCTTTTCACTGCTGTGTTTATGCCGCTTTACACCCACTTGACACACTAACAGAGAGATATCAATACATAGGTTTTACGATTATTATTAGTCAGATATATTCTTGTGCGGTGAATAGGGCGTGTTGAGTCCAGTTCTCTGAGCAAGGAGTAGGTCTTGTCTATTACATATTGGGTTTATGGAACGGTATCTGAGCTAATTTGATACCCTTTTTTTATGTATCACCCCACCTCACCTTTCCCGTTAAGCAGCCATAGTGTGTTTTCTGCATGTGTGACTCTGTTCTGTTTTGTAATTCAGTTCAAGTGTAACGGTTTTTACATTCCCTCTATCAGTGATACCTTATGAGAAGTGTCCTTTTCTGTGTGACTTATTTCACTTAGAATCGTTGTACCTAAATCCACGCATCATGCTGCTACTAACCTTACGACATTGATTTCATGGCTGAGTGATATTCCATTGTACATAAGGACCACAACTTCTTTATCCATTTTTCTCTTTCCTGGGATATTTAAGGTGGAATGAAGTGGAGGTCCTGGTCAACAGAGCAGCCCTAAACTTTGGGGTGCTTGTGTCTTGCTGATTTTTCATTTTCCCAATTTATACCCCCATGAGTGGAAGTGCCCTATGCTCTCTAAGCTGTGTTTTTCAGATGTTTCAGGACTCACCGGACACTTCTCCAGAGTGGCTCTTGGCAATTTACATCCCGCCCATCAGTGTAGCAAGGCTCCCATTTCTCCATGGCCTGTCCTGCATTTCTGGTTTTGACACTTTTTTCAGCATGGCCCTTTTGACCGATGGGAACCGAGACTTCTTTGTAGCGCTGATTGGCCTTTCCAGGTTGCTTGGTTGGCCAAAAAGGGCGTATGCGTTTTTTCCTGAATATATTCAGGAAAAAACGCATACGCCCTTTTTGGCCAAGGGCATCATTCTCAACGTTTTGCCGCTTTTCATGTGCTTTAAAGGCGATTCGAATCTACCTCCTGAAATCTGTTTCCTGCAATTCTGACTTGATTTCAAATCCTCTTCTTTGCCTTCCCTCAATATATTTGTGGACGAGAGTTATCATTTATAACTCTGCAGGTTTGTGAATTGCAGTGCCCTGAACCTCCATTTTACAACTCGTTTTTATGGGAGCTGGCCGCAAAATCGCAGAATGGCTTCAGGCCCTGTTCTGGTTCCGGGGCGCAGGCTGAGCCTGTGGTTAATTCTTCTTTCTGATGGGAAAATAGAGTGACCTGTGCCTGTCCCAACACCAAGAGCTAGTCTCTCGTTGGTTCCACGTCTTCCCGTTTATCCTCAGGACAAATTGCAACCTGTATGGAACAGGAGGTTAAAGGTGCTGATGCTCCAAGTAGGGAGCTTTCTAGTAAAGAGGCTGGAATGGCGAACCCGGGCACAAGGAGATGAGAAATGAGGTGCGTTTTAGAAACCTTTCCCCATCACACGGTGTACCATCTTCTGGGTTTCTCATGCATGTTTTTGATGTAGGAAGATGCCCTTGAACCTGGAGATTTGGGACCCATGCGATGGGTACCACGCAGTATTACTTTAAAGGGTCTGCGTTTGCTCACCCAACCTCACCAAACCTCTCAGCCCCAAGAGTGTCCACCCTTATGTCTCATCCAGCTGTGCGTCTAGATATGGTCAATCCAGGTTGCATCACAGCCCCTGAACGCATTGTGTAAGAATTTCTCTCTCTTTCACTGTCTTTGTTTCATGGGTGTTTCAAAGTAATTTATTTTTATAATGGGGTTTAGCTGCTTTTCACTGCTGTGTTTATGCCGCTTTACACCCACTTGACACACTAACAGAGAGATATCAATACATAGGTTTTACGATTATTATTAGTCAGTTATATTCTTGTGCGGTGAATAGGGCGTGTTGAGTCCAGTTCTCTGAGCAAGGAGTAGGTCTTGTCTATTACATATTGGGTTTATGGAACGGTATCTGAGCTAATTTGATACCCTTGTTTTATGTATCACCCCACCTCACCTTTCCCGTTAAGCAGCCATAGTGTGTTTTCTGCATGTGTGACTCTGTTCTGTTTTGTAATTCAGTTCAAGTGTAACGGTTTTACATTCCCTCTATCAGTGATACCTTATGAGAAGTGTCCTTTTCTGTGTGACTTATTTCACTTAGAATCGTCGTACCTAAATCCACTCATCATGCTGCTACTAACCTTACGACATTGATTTCATGGCTGAGTGATATTCCATTGTACATAAGGACCACAAATTCTTTATCCATTTTTCTCTTTCCTGGGATATTTAAGGTGGAATGAAGTGGAGGTCCTGGTCAACAGAGCAGCCCTAAACTTTGGGGTGCTTGTGTCTTGCTGATTTTTCATTTTCCCAATTTATACCCCCATGAGTGGAAGTGCCCTATGCTCTTTAAGCTGTGTTTTTCAGATATTTCAGGACTCACCGGACACTTCTCCAGAGTGGCTCTTGGCAATTTACATCCCGCCCATCAGTGTAGCAAGGCTCCCATTTCTCCATGGCCTGTCCTGCATTTCTGGTTTTGACACTTTTTTCACCATGGCCCTTTTGACCGATGGGAAGCGAGACTTCTTTGTAGCGCTGATTTGCCTTTCCAGGTTGCTTGGTTGGCCAAAAAGGGCGTATGCGTTTTTTCCTGAATATATTCAGGAGAAAACGCATATGCCCTTTTTGGCCAAGGGCATCATTGTCAACGTTTTGCCGCTTTTCATGTGCTTTAAAGGCGATTCGTATCTACCTCCTGAAATCTGTTTCCTGCAATTCTGCCTTGATTTCAAATCCTCTTCTTTGCCTTCCCTCAATATATTTGTGGACGAGAGTTATCATTTATAACTCTGCAGGTTTGTGAATTGCAGTGCCCTGAACCTCCATTTTACAACTCGTTTTTATGGGAGCTGGCCGCAAAATCGCAGAATGGCTTCAGGCCCTGTTCTGGTTCCGGGGGGCAGGCTGAGCCTGTGGTTAATTCTTCTTTCTGATGGGAAAATAGAGTGACCTGTGCCTGTCCCAACACCAAGAGCTAGTCTCTCGTTGGTTCCACGTCTTCCCGTTTATCCTCAGGACAAATTGCAACCTGTACGGAACAGGAGGTTAAAGGTGCTGATGCTCCAAGTAGGGAGCTTGCTAGTAAAGCGGCTGGAATGGCGAACCCGGGCACAAGGAGATGAGAAATGAGGTGAGTTTTAGAAACCTTTCCCCATCACACGGTGTACCATCTTCTGGGTTTCTCATGCATGTTTTTGATGTAGGAAGATGCCCTTGAACCTGGAGATTTGGGACCCATGCTATGGGTACCACGCAGTATTACATTAAAGGGTCTGCGTTTGCTCACCCAACGTCACCAAACCTCTCAGCCCCAAGAGTGTCCACCCTTATGTCTCATCCAGCTGTGGGTCTAGATATGGTCAATCCAGGTTGCATCACAGCCCCTGAACGCATTGTGTAAGAATTTCTCTCTCTTTCACTGTCTTTGTTTCATGGGTGTTTCAAAGTAATTTATTTTTATAATGGGGTTTAGCTGCTTTTCACTGCTGTGTTTATGCCGCTTTACACCCACTTGACACACTAACAGAGAGATATCAATTCATAGGTTTTACGATTATTATTAGTCAGATATACTCTTGTGCGGTGAATAGGGCGTGTTGAGTCCAGTTCTCTGAGCAAGGAGTAGGTCTTGTCTATTACATATTGGGTTTATGGAACGGTATCTGAGCTAATTTGATACCCTTGTTTTATGTATCACCCCACCTCACCTTTCCCGTTAAGCAGCCATAGTGTGTTTTCTGCATGTGTGACTCTGTTCTGTTTTGTAATTCAGTTCAAGTGTAACGGTTTTACATTCCCTCTATCAGTGATACCTTATGAGAAGTGTCCTTTTCTGTGTGACTTATTTCACTTAGAATCGTCGTACCTAAATCCACTCATCATGCTGCTACTAACCTTACGACATTGATTTCATGGCTGAGTGATATTCCATTGTACATAAGGACCACAAATTCTTTATCCATTTTTCTCTTTCCTGGGATATTTAAGGTGGAATGAAGTGGAGGTCCTGGTCAACAGAGCAGCCCTAAACTTTGGGGTGCTTGTGTCTTGCTGATTTTTCATTTTCCCAATTTATACCCCCATGAGTGGAAGTGCCCTATGCTCTTTAAGCTGTGTTTTTCAGATATTTCAGGACTCACCGGACACTTCTCCAGAGTGGCTCTTGGCAATTTACATCCCGCCCATCAGTGTAGCAAGGCTCCCATTTCTCCATGGCCTGTCCTGCATTTCTGGTTTTGACACTTTTTTCACCATGGCCCTTTTGACCGATGGGAAGCGAGACTTCTTTGTAGCGCTGATTTGCCTTTCCAGGTTGCTTGGTTGGCCAAAAAGGGCGTATGCGTTTTTTCCTGAATATATTCAGGAGAAAACGCATATGCCCTTTTTGGCCAAGGGCATCATTGTCAACGTTTTGCCGCTTTTCATGTGCTTTAAAGGCGATTCGTATCTACCTCCTGAAATCTGTTTCCTGCAATTCTGCCTTGATTTCAAATCCTCTTCTTTGCCTTCCCTCAATATATTTGTGGACGAGAGTTATCATTTATAACTCTGCAGGTTTGTGAATTGCAGTGCCCTGAACCTCCATTTTACAACTCGTTTTTATGGGAGCTGGCCGCAAAATCGCAGAATGGCTTCAGGCCCTGTTCTGGTTCCGGGGGGCAGGCTGAGCCTGTGGTTAATTCTTCTTTCTGATGGGAAAATAGAGTGACCTGTGCCTGTCCCAACACCAAGAGCTAGTCTCTCGTTGGTTCCACGTCTTCCCGTTTATCCTCAGGACAAATTGCAACCTGTACGGAACAGGAGGTTAAAGGTGCTGATGCTCCAAGTAGGGAGCTTGCTAGTAAAGCGGCTGGAATGGCGAACCCGGGCACAAGGAGATGAGAAATGAGGTGAGTTTTAGAAACCTTTCCCCATCACACGGTGTACCATCTTCTGGGTTTCTCATGCATGTTTTTGATGTAGGAAGATGCCCTTGAACCTGGAGATTTGGGACCCATGCTATGGGTACCACGCAGTATTACATTAAAGGGTCTGCGTTTGCTCACCCAACGTCACCAAACCTCTCAGCCCCAAGAGTGTCCACCCTTATGTCTCATCCAGCTGTGGGTCTAGATATGGTCAATCCAGGTTGCATCACAGCCCCTGAACGCATTGTGTAAGAATTTCTCTCTCTTTCACTGTCTTTGTTTCATGGGTGTTTCAAAGTAATTTATTTTTATAATGGGGTTTAGCTGCTTTTCACTGCTGTGTTTATGCCGCTTTACACCCACTTGACACACTAACAGAGAGATATCAATTCATAGGTTTTACGATTATTATTAGTCAGATATACTCTTGTGCGGTGAATAGGGCGTGTTGAGTCCAGTTCTCTGAGCAAGGAGTAGGTCTTGTCTATTACATATTGGGTTTATGGAACGGTATCTGAGCTAATTTGATACCCTTGTTTTATGTATCACCCCACCTCACCTTTCCCGTTAAGCAGCCATAGTGTGTTTTCTGCATGTGTGACTCTGTTCTGTTTTGTAATTCAGTTCAAGTGTAACGGTTTTACATTCCCTCTATCAGTGATACCTTATGAGAAGTGTCCTTTTCTGTGTGACTTATTTCACTTAGAATCGTCGTACCTAAATCCACTCATCATGCTGCTACTAACCTTACGACATTGATTTCATGGCTGAGTGATATTCCATTGTACATAAGGACCACAAATTCTTTATCCATTTTTCTCTTTCCTGGGATATTTAAGGTGGAATGAAGTGGAGGTCCTGGTCAACAGAGCAGCCCTAAACTTTGGGGTGCTTGTGTCTTGCTGATTTTTCATTTTCCCAATTTATACCCCCATGAGTGGAAGTGCCCTATGCTCTCTAAGCTGTGTTTTTCAGATGTTTCAGGACTCACCGGACACTTCTGCAGAGTGGCTCTTGGCAATTTACATCCCGCCCATCAGTGTAGCAAGGCTCCCATTTCTCCATGGCCTGTCCTGCATTTCTGGTTTTGACACTTTTTTCAGCATGGCCCTTTTGACCGATGGGAAGCGAGACTTCTTTGTAGCGCTGATTGGCCTTTCCAGGTTGCTTGGTTGGCCAAAAAGGGCGTATGCGTTTTTTCCTGAATATATTCAGGAAAAAACGCATACGCCCTTTTTGGCCAAGGGCATCATTCTCAACGTTTTGCCGCTTTTCATGTGCTTTAAAGGCGATTCGAATCTACCTCCTGAAATCTGTTTCCTGCAATTCTGCCTTGATTTCAAATCCTCTTCTTTGCCTTCCCTCAATATATTTGTGGACGAGAGTTATCATTTATAACTCTGCAGGTTTGTGAATTGCAGTGCCCTGAACCTCCATTTTACAACTCGTTTTTATGGGAGCTGGCCGCAAAATCGCAGAATGGCTTCAGGCCCTGTTCTGGTTCCGGGGGGCAGGCTGAGCCTGTGGTTAATTCTTCTTTCTGATGGGAAAATAGAGTGACCTGTGCCTGTCCCAACACCAAGAGCTAGTCTCTCGTTGGTTCCACGTCTTCCCGTTTATCCTCAGGACAAATTGCAACCTGTACGGAACAGGAGGTTAAAGGTGCTGATGCTCCAAGTAGGGAGCTTGCTAGTAAAGCGGCTGGAATGGCGAACCCGGGCACAAGGAGATGAGAAATGAGGTGCGTTTTAGAAACCTTTCCCCATCACACGGTGTACCATCTTCTGGGTTTCTCATGCATGTTTTTGATGTAGGAAGATGCCCTTGAACCTGGAGATTTGGGACCCATGCGATGGGTACCACGCAGTATTACATTAAAGGGTCTGCGTTTGCTCACCCAACCTCACCAAACCTCTCAGCCCCAAAGGTGTCCACCCTTATGTCTCATCCAGCTGTGCGTCTAGATATGGTCAATCCAGGTTGCATCACAGCCCCTGAACGCATTGTGTAAGAATTTCTCTCTCTTTCACTGTCTTTGTTTCATGGGTGTTTCAAAGTAATTTATTTTTATAATGGGGTTTAGCTGCTTTTCACTGCTGTGTTTATGCCGCTTTACACCCACTTGACACACTAACAGAGAGATATCAATACATAGGTTTTACGATTATTATTAGTCAGATATATTCTTGTGCGGTGAATAGGGCGTGTTGAGTCCAGTTCTCTGAGCAAGGAGTAGGTCTTGTCTATTACATATTGGGTTTATGGAACGGTATCTGAGCTAATTTGATACCCTTTTTTTATGTATCACCCCACCTCACCTTTCCCGTTAAGCAGCCATAGTGTGTTTTCTGCATGTGTGACTCTGTTCTGTTTTGTAATTCAGTTCAAGTGTAACGGTTTTTACATTCCCTCTATCAGTGATACCTTATGAGAAGTGTCCTTTTCTGTGTGACTTATTTCACTTAGAATCGTTGTACCTAAATCCACGCATCATGCTGCTACTAACCTTACGACATTGATTTCATGGCTGAGTGATATTCCATTGTACATAAGGACCACAACTTCTTTATCCATTTTTCTCTTTCCTGGGATATTTAAGGTGGAATGAAGTGGAGGTCCTGGTCAACAGAGCAGCCCTAAACTTTGGGGTGCTTGTGTCTTGCTGATTTTTCATTTTCCCAATTTATACCCCCATGAGTGGAAGTGCCCTATGCTCTCTAAGCTGTGTTTTTCAGATGTTTCAGGACTCACCGGACACTTCTCCAGAGTGGCTCTTGGCAATTTACATCCCGCCCATCAGTGTAGCAAGGCTCCCATTTCTCCATGGCCTGTCCTGCATTTCTGGTTTTGACACTTTTTTCAGCATGGCCCTTTTGACCGATGGGAACCGAGACTTCTTTGTAGCGCTGATTGGCCTTTCCAGGTTGCTTGGTTGGCCAAAAAGGGCGTATGCGTTTTTTCCTGAATATATTCAGGAAAAAACGCATACGCCCTTTTTGGCCAAGGGCATCATTCTCAACGTTTTGCCGCTTTTCATGTGCTTTAAAGGCGATTCGAATCTACCTCCTGAAATCTGTTTCCTGCAATTCTGACTTGATTTCAAATCCTCTTCTTTGCCTTCCCTCAATATATTTGTGGACGAGAGTTATCATTTATAACTCTGCAGGTTTGTGAATTGCAGTGCCCTGAACCTCCATTTTACAACTCGTTTTTATGGGAGCTGGCCGCAAAATCGCAGAATGGCTTCAGGCCCTGTTCTGGTTCCGGGGCGCAGGCTGAGCCTGTGGTTAATTCTTCTTTCTGATGGGAAAATAGAGTGACCTGTGCCTGTCCCAACACCAAGAGCTAGTCTCTCGTTGGTTCCACGTCTTCCCGTTTATCCTCAGGACAAATTGCAACCTGTATGGAACAGGAGGTTAAAGGTGCTGATGCTCCAAGTAGGGAGCTTTCTAGTAAAGAGGCTGGAATGGCGAACCCGGGCACAAGGAGATGAGAAATGAGGTGCGTTTTAGAAACCTTTCCCCATCACACGGTGTACCATCTTCTGGGTTTCTCATGCATGTTTTTGATGTAGGAAGATGCCCTTGAACCTGGAGATTTGGGACCCATGCGATGGGTACCACGCAGTATTACTTTAAAGGGTCTGCGTTTGCTCACCCAACCTCACCAAACCTCTCAGCCCCAAGAGTGTCCACCCTTATGTCTCATCCAGCTGTGCGTCTAGATATGGTCAATCCAGGTTGCATCACAGCCCCTGAACGCATTGTGTAAGAATTTCTCTCTCTTTCACTGTCTTTGTTTCATGGGTGTTTCAAAGTAATTTATTTTTATAATGGGGTTTAGCTGCTTTTCACTGCTGTGTTTATGCCGCTTTACACCCACTTGACACACTAACAGAGAGATATCAATACATAGGTTTTACGATTATTATTAGTCAGTTATATTCTTGTGCGGTGAATAGGGCGTGTTGAGTCCAGTTCTCTGAGCAAGGAGTAGGTCTTGTCTATTACATATTGGGTTTATGGAACGGTATCTGAGCTAATTTGATACCCTTGTTTTATGTATCACCCCACCTCACCTTTCCCGTTAAGCAGCCATAGTGTGTTTTCTGCATGTGTGACTCTGTTCTGTTTTGTAATTCAGTTCAAGTGTAACGGTTTTACATTCCCTCTATCAGTGATACCTTATGAGAAGTGTCCTTTTCTGTGTGACTTATTTCACTTAGAATCGTCGTACCTAAATCCACTCATCATGCTGCTACTAACCTTACGACATTGATTTCATGGCTGAGTGATATTCCATTGTACATAAGGACCACAAATTCTTTATCCATTTTTCTCTTTCCTGGGATATTTAAGGTGGAATGAAGTGGAGGTCCTGGTCAACAGAGCAGCCCTAAACTTTGGGGTGCTTGTGTCTTGCTGATTTTTCATTTTCCCAATTTATACCCCCATGAGTGGAAGTGCCCTATGCTCTTTAAGCTGTGTTTTTCAGATATTTCAGGACTCACCGGACACTTCTCCAGAGTGGCTCTTGGCAATTTACATCCCGCCCATCAGTGTAGCAAGGCTCCCATTTCTCCATGGCCTGTCCTGCATTTCTGGTTTTGACACTTTTTTCAGCATGGCCCTTTTGACCGATGGGAAGCGAGACTTCTTTGTAGCGCTGATTTGCCTTTCCAGGTTGCTTGGTTGGCCAAAAAGGGCGTATGCGTTTTTTCCTGAATATATTCAGGAAAAAACACATACGCCCTTTTTGGCCAAGGGCATCATTGTCAACGTTTTTCCACTTTTCATGTGCTTTAAAGGCGATTCGTATCTACCTCCTGAAATCTGTTTCCTGCAATTCTGCCTTGATTTCAAATCCTCTTCTTTGCCTTCCCTCAATATATTTGTGGACGAGAGTTATCATTTATAACTCTGCAGGTTTGTGAATTGCAGTGCCCTGAACCTCCATTTTACAACTCGTTTTTATGGGAGCTGGCCGCAAAATCGCAGAATGGCTTCAGGCCCTGTTCTGGTTCCGGGGGGCAGGCTGAGCCTGTGGTTAATTCTTCTTTCTGATGGGAAAATAGAGTGACCTGTGCCTGTCCCAACACCAAGAGCTAGTCTCTCGTTGGTTCCACGTCTTCCCGTTTATCCTCAGGACAAATTGCAACCTGTACGGAACAGGAGGTTAAAGGTGCTGATGCTCCAAGTAGGGAGCTTGCTAGTAAAGCGGCTGGAATGGCGAACCCGGGCACAAGGAGATGAGAAATGAGGTGAGTTTTAGAAACCTTTCCCCATCACACGGTGTACCATCTTCTGGGTTTCTCATGCATGTTTTTGATGTAGGAAGATGCCCTTGAACCTGGAGATTTGGGACCCATGCTATGGGTACCACGCAGTATTACATTAAAGGGTCTGCGTTTGCTCACCCAACGTCACCAAACCTCTCAGCCCCAAGAGTGTCCACCCTTATGTCTCATCCAGCTGTGGGTCTAGATATGGTCAATCCAGGTTGCATCACAGCCCCTGAACGCATTGTGTAAGAATTTCTCTCTCTTTCACTGTCTTTGTTTCATGGGTGTTTCAAAGTAATTTATTTTTATAATGGGGTTTAGCTGCTTTTCACTGCTGTGTTTATGCCGCTTTACACCCACTTGACACACTAACAGAGAGATATCAATTCATAGGTTTTACGATTATTATTAGTCAGATATACTCTTGTGCGGTGAATAGGGCGTGTTGAGTCCAGTTCTCTGAGCAAGGAGTAGGTCTTGTCTATTACATATTGGGTTTATGGAACGGTATCTGAGCTAATTTGATACCCTTGTTTTATGTATCACCCCACCTCACCTTTCCCGTTAAGCAGCCATAGTGTGTTTTCTGCATGTGTGACTCTGTTCTGTTTTGTAATTCAGTTCAAGTGTAACGGTTTTACATTCCCTCTATCAGTGATACCTTATGAGAAGTGTCCTTTTCTGTGTGACTTATTTCACTTAGAATCGTCGTACCTAAATCCACTCATCATGCTGCTACTAACCTTACGACATTGATTTCATGGCTGAGTGATATTCCATTGTACATAAGGACCACAAATTCTTTATCCATTTTTCTCTTTCCTGGGATATTTAAGGTGGAATGAAGTGGAGGTCCTGGTCAACAGAGCAGCCCTAAACTTTGGGGTGCTTGTGTCTTGCTGATTTTTCATTTTCCCAATTTATACCCCCATGAGTGGAAGTGCCCTATGCTCTCTAAGCTGTGTTTTTCAGATGTTTCAGGACTCACCGGACACTTCTGCAGAGTGGCTCTTGGCAATTTACATCCCGCCCATCAGTGTAGCAAGGCTCCCATTTCTCCATGGCCTGTCCTGCATTTCTGGTTTTGACACTTTTTTCAGCATGGCCCTTTTGACCGATGGGAACCGAGACTTCTTTGTAGCGCTGATTGGCCTTTCCAGGTTGCTTGGTTGGCCAAAAAGGGCGTATGCGTTTTTTCCTGAATATATTCAGGAAAAAACGCATACGCCCTTTTTGGCCAAGGGCATCATTCTCAACGTTTTGCCGCTTTTCATGTGCTTTAAAGGCGATTCGAATCTACCTCCTGAAATCTGTTTCCTGCAATTCTGCCTTGATTTCAAATCCTCTTCTTTGCCTTCCCTCAATATATTTGTGGACGAGAGTTATCATTTATAACTCTGCAGGTTTGTGAATTGCAGTGCCCTGAACCTCCATTTTACAACTCGTTTTTATGGGAGCTGGCCGCAAAATCGCAGAATGGCTTCAGGCCCTGTTCTGGTTCCGGGGGGCAGGCTGAGCCTGTGGTTAATTCTTCTTTCTGATGGGAAAATAGAGTGACCTGTGCCTGTCCCAACACCAAGAGCTAGTCTCTCGTTGGTTCCACGTCTTCCCGTTTATCCTCAGGACAAATTGCAACCTGTACGGAACAGGAGGTTAAAGGTGCTGATGCTCCAAGTAGGGAGCTTGCTAGTAAAGCGGCTGGAATGGCGAACCCGGGCACAAGGAGATGAGAAATGAGGTGCGTTTTAGAAACCTTTCCCCATCACACGGTGTACCATCTTCTGGGTTTCTCATGCATGTTTTTGATGTAGGAAGATGCCCTTGAACCTGGAGATTTGGGACCCATGCGATGGGTACCACGCAGTATTACATTAAAGGGTCTGCGTTTGCTCACCCAACCTCACCAAACCTCTCAGCCCCAAAGGTGTCCACCCTTATGTCTCATCCAGCTGTGCGTCTAGATATGGTCAATCCAGGTTGCATCACAGCCCCTGAACGCATTGTGTAAGAATTTCTCTCTCTTTCACTGTCTTTGTTTCATGGGTGTTTCAAAGTAATTTATTTTTATAATGGGGTTTAGCTGCTTTTCACTGCTGTGTTTATGCCGCTTTACACCCACTTGACACACTAACAGAGAGATATCAATACATAGGTTTTACGATTATTATTAGTCAGATATATTCTTGTGCGGTGAATAGGGCGTGTTGAGTCCAGTTCTCTGAGCAAGGAGTAGGTCTTGTCTATTACATATTGGGTTTATGGAACGGTATCTGAGCTAATTTGATACCCTTTTTTTATGTATCACCCCACCTCACCTTTCCCGTTAAGCAGCCATAGTGTGTTTTCTGCATGTGTGACTCTGTTCTGTTTTGTAATTCAGTTCAAGTGTAACGGTTTTTACATTCCCTCTATCAGTGATACCTTATGAGAAGTGTCCTTTTCTGTGTGACTTATTTCACTTAGAATCGTTGTACCTAAATCCACGCATCATGCTGCTACTAACCTTACGACATTGATTTCATGGCTGAGTGATATTCCATTGTACATAAGGACCACAACTTCTTTATCCATTTTTCTCTTTCCTGGGATATTTAAGGTGGAATGAAGTGGAGGTCCTGGTCAACAGAGCAGCCCTAAACTTTGGGGTGCTTGTGTCTTGCTGATTTTTCATTTTCCCAATTTATACCCCCATGAGTGGAAGTGCCCTATGCTCTCTAAGCTGTGTTTTTCAGATGTTTCAGGACTCACCGGACACTTCTCCAGAGTGGCTCTTGGCAATTTACATCCCGCCCATCAGTGTAGCAAGGCTCCCATTTCTCCATGGCCTGTCCTGCATTTCTGGTTTTGACACTTTTTTCAGCATGGCCCTTTTGACCGATGGGAACCGAGACTTCTTTGTAGCGCTGATTGGCCTTTCCAGGTTGCTTGGTTGGCCAAAAAGGGCGTATGCGTTTTTTCCTGAATATATTCAGGAAAAAACGCATACGCCCTTTTTGGCCAAGGGCATCATTCTCAACGTTTTGCCACTTTTCATGTGCTTTAAAGGCGATTCGAATCTACCTCCTGAAATCTGTTTCCTGCAATTCTGACTTGATTTCAAATCCTCTTCTTTGCCTTCCCTCAATATATTTGTGGACGAGAGTTATCATTTATAACTCTGCAGGTTTGTGAATTGCAGTGCCCTGAACCTCCATTTTACAACTCGTTTTTATGGGAGCTGGCCGCAAAATCGCAGAATGGCTTCAGGCCCTGTTCTGGTTCCGGGGCGCAGGCTGAGCCTGTGGTTAATTCTTCTTTCTGATGGGAAAATAGAGTGACCTGTGCCTGTCCCAACACCAAGAGCTAGTCTCTCGTTGGTTCCACGTCTTCCCGTTTATCCTCAGGACAAATTGCAACCTGTACGGAACAGGAGGTTAAAGGTGCTGATGCTCCAAGTAGGGAGCTTGCTAGTAAAGCGGCTGGAATGGCGAACCCGGGCACAAGGAGATGAGAAATGAGGTGAGTTTTAGAAACCTTTCCCCATCACACGGTGTACCATCTTCTGGGTTTCTCATGCATGTTTTTGATGTAGGAAGATGCCCTTGAACCTGGAGATTTGGGACCCATGCTATGGGTACCACGCAGTATTACATTAAAGGGTCTGCGTTTGCTCACCCAACGTCACCAAACCTCTCAGCCCCAAGAGTGTCCACCCTTATGTCTCATCCAGCTGTGGGTCTAGATATGGTCAATCCAGGTTGCATCACAGCCCCTGAACGCATTGTGTAAGAATTTCTCTCTCTTTCACTGTCTTTGTTTCATGGGTGTTTCAAAGTAATTTATTTTTATAATGGGGTTTAGCTGCTTTTCACTGCTGTGTTTATGCCGCTTTACACCCACTTGACACACTAACAGAGAGATATCAATTCATAGGTTTTACGATTATTATTAGTCAGATATACTCTTGTGCGGTGAATAGGGCGTGTTGAGTCCAGTTCTCTGAGCAAGGAGTAGGTCTTGTCTATTACATATTGGGTTTATGGAACGGTATCTGAGCTAATTTGATACCCTTGTTTTATGTATCACCCCACCTCACCTTTCCCGTTAAGCAGCCATAGTGTGTTTTCTGCATGTGTGACTCTGTTCTGTTTTGTAATTCAGTTCAAGTGTAACGGTTTTACATTCCCTCTATCAGTGATACCTTATGAGAAGTGTCCTTTTCTGTGTGACTTATTTCACTTAGAATCGTCGTACCTAAATCCACTCATCATGCTGCTACTAACCTTACGACATTGATTTCATGGCTGAGTGATATTCCATTGTACATAAGGACCACAAATTCTTTATCCATTTTTCTCTTTCCTGGGATATTTAAGGTGGAATGAAGTGGAGGTCCTGGTCAACAGAGCAGCCCTAAACTTTGGGGTGCTTGTGTCTTGCTGATTTTTCATTTTCCCAATTTATACCCCCATGAGTGGAAGTGCCCTATGCTCTCTAAGCTGTGTTTTTCAGATGTTTCAGGACTCACCGGACACTTCTGCAGAGTGGCTCTTGGCAATTTACATCCCGCCCATCAGTGTAGCAAGGCTCCCATTTCTCCATGGCCTGTCCTGCATTTCTGGTTTTGACACTTTTTTCAGCATGGCCCTTTTGACCGATGGGAAGCGAGACTTCTTTGTAGCGCTGATTGGCCTTTCCAGGTTGCTTGGTTGGCCAAAAAGGGCGTATGCGTTTTTTCCTGAATATATTCAGGAAAAAACGCATACGCCCTTTTTGGCCAAGGGCATCATTCTCAACGTTTTGCCGCTTTTCATGTGCTTTAAAGGCGATTCGAATCTACCTCCTGAAATCTGTTTCCTGCAATTCTGCCTTGATTTCAAATCCTCTTCTTTGCCTTCCCTCAATATATTTGTGGACGAGAGTTATCATTTATAACTCTGCAGGTTTGTGAATTGCAGTGCCCTGAACCTCCATTTTACAACTCGTTTTTATGGGAGCTGGCCGCAAAATCGCAGAATGGCTTCAGGCCCTGTTCTGGTTCCGGGGGGCAGGCTGAGCCTGTGGTTAATTCTTCTTTCTGATGGGAAAATAGAGTGACCTGTGCCTGTCCCAACACCAAGAGCTAGTCTCTCGTTGGTTCCACGTCTTCCCGTTTATCCTCAGGACAAATTGCAACCTGTACGGAACAGGAGGTTAAAGGTGCTGATGCTCCAAGTAGGGAGCTTGCTAGTAAAGCGGCTGGAATGGCGAACCCGGGCACAAGGAGATGAGAAATGAGGTGCGTTTTAGAAACCTTTCCCCATCACACGGTGTACCATCTTCTGGGTTTCTCATGCATGTTTTTGATGTAGGAAGATGCCCTTGAACCTGGAGATTTGGGACCCATGCGATGGGTACCACGCAGTATTACATTAAAGGGTCTGCGTTTGCTCACCCAACCTCACCAAACCTCTCAGCCCCAAAGGTGTCCACCCTTATGTCTCATCCAGCTGTGCGTCTAGATATGGTCAATCCAGGTTGCATCACAGCCCCTGAACGCATTGTGTAAGAATTTCTCTCTCTTTCACTGTCTTTGTTTCATGGGTGTTTCAAAGTAATTTATTTTTATAATGGGGTTTAGCTGCTTTTCACTGCTGTGTTTATGCCGCTTTACACCCACTTGACACACTAACAGAGAGATATCAATACATAGGTTTTACGATTATTATTAGTCAGATATATTCTTGTGCGGTGAATAGGGCGTGTTGAGTCCAGTTCTCTGAGCAAGGAGTAGGTCTTGTCTATTACATATTGGGTTTATGGAACGGTATCTGAGCTAATTTGATACCCTTTTTTTATGTATCACCCCACCTCACCTTTCCCGTTAAGCAGCCATAGTGTGTTTTCTGCATGTGTGACTCTGTTCTGTTTTGTAATTCAGTTCAAGTGTAACGGTTTTTACATTCCCTCTATCAGTGATACCTTATGAGAAGTGTCCTTTTCTGTGTGACTTATTTCACTTAGAATCGTTGTACCTAAATCCACGCATCATGCTGCTACTAACCTTACGACATTGATTTCATGGCTGAGTGATATTCCATTGTACATAAGGACCACAACTTCTTTATCCATTTTTCTCTTTCCTGGGATATTTAAGGTGGAATGAAGTGGAGGTCCTGGTCAACAGAGCAGCCCTAAACTTTGGGGTGCTTGTGTCTTGCTGATTTTTCATTTTCCCAATTTATACCCCCATGAGTGGAAGTGCCCTATGCTCTCTAAGCTGTGTTTTTCAGATGTTTCAGGACTCACCGGACACTTCTCCAGAGTGGCTCTTGGCAATTTACATCCCGCCCATCAGTGTAGCAAGGCTCCCATTTCTCCATGGCCTGTCCTGCATTTCTGGTTTTGACACTTTTTTCAGCATGGCCCTTTTGACCGATGGGAACCGAGACTTCTTTGTAGCGCTGATTGGCCTTTCCAGGTTGCTTGGTTGGCCAAAAAGGGCGTATGCGTTTTTTCCTGAATATATTCAGGAAAAAACGCATACGCCCTTTTTGGCCAAGGGCATCATTCTCAACGTTTTGCCGCTTTTCATGTGCTTTAAAGGCGATTCGAATCTACCTCCTGAAATCTGTTTCCTGCAATTCTGACTTGATTTCAAATCCTCTTCTTTGCCTTCCCTCAATATATTTGTGGACGAGAGTTATCATTTATAACTCTGCAGGTTTGTGAATTGCAGTGCCCTGAACCTCCATTTTACAACTCGTTTTTATGGGAGCTGGCCGCAAAATCGCAGAATGGCTTCAGGCCCTGTTCTGGTTCCGGGGCGCAGGCTGAGCCTGTGGTTAATTCTTCTTTCTGATGGGAAAATAGAGTGACCTGTGCCTGTCCCAACACCAAGAGCTAGTCTCTCGTTGGTTCCACGTCTTCCCGTTTATCCTCAGGACAAATTGCAACCTGTATGGAACAGGAGGTTAAAGGTGCTGATGCTCCAAGTAGGGAGCTTTCTAGTAAAGAGGCTGGAATGGCGAACCCGGGCACAAGGAGATGAGAAATGAGGTGCGTTTTAGAAACCTTTCCCCATCACACGGTGTACCATCTTCTGGGTTTCTCATGCATGTTTTTGATGTAGGAAGATGCCCTTGAACCTGGAGATTTGGGACCCATGCGATGGGTACCACGCAGTATTACTTTAAAGGGTCTGCGTTTGCTCACCCAACCTCACCAAACCTCTCAGCCCCAAGAGTGTCCACCCTTATGTCTCATCCAGCTGTGCGTCTAGATATGGTCAATCCAGGTTGCATCACAGCCCCTGAACGCATTGTGTAAGAATTTCTCTCTCTTTCACTGTCTTTGTTTCATGGGTGTTTCAAAGTAATTTATTTTTATAATGGGGTTTAGCTGCTTTTCACTGCTGTGTTTATGCCGCTTTACACCCACTTGACACACTAACAGAGAGATATCAATACATAGGTTTTACGATTATTATTAGTCAGTTATATTCTTGTGCGGTGAATAGGGCGTGTTGAGTCCAGTTCTCTGAGCAAGGAGTAGGTCTTGTCTATTACATATTGGGTTTATGGAACGGTATCTGAGCTAATTTGATACCCTTGTTTTATGTATCACCCCACCTCACCTTTCCCGTTAAGCAGCCATAGTGTGTTTTCTGCATGTGTGACTCTGTTCTGTTTTGTAATTCAGTTCAAGTGTAACGGTTTTACATTCCCTCTATCAGTGATACCTTATGAGAAGTGTCCTTTTCTGTGTGACTTATTTCACTTAGAATCGTCGTACCTAAATCCACTCATCATGCTGCTACTAACCTTACGACATTGATTTCATGGCTGAGTGATATTCCATTGTACATAAGGACCACAAATTCTTTATCCATTTTTCTCTTTCCTGGGATATTTAAGGTGGAATGAAGTGGAGGTCCTGGTCAACAGAGCAGCCCTAAACTTTGGGGTGCTTGTGTCTTGCTGATTTTTCATTTTCCCAATTTATACCCCCATGAGTGGAAGTGCCCTATGCTCTTTAAGCTGTGTTTTTCAGATATTTCAGGACTCACCGGACACTTCTCCAGAGTGGCTCTTGGCAATTTACATCCCGCCCATCAGTGTAGCAAGGCTCCCATTTCTCCATGGCCTGTCCTGCATTTCTGGTTTTGACACTTTTTTCAGCATGGCCCTTTTGACCGATGGGAAGCGAGACTTCTTTGTAGCGCTGATTTGCCTTTCCAGGTTGCTTGGTTGGCCAAAAAGGGCGTATGCGTTTTTTCCTGAATATATTCAGGAAAAAACGCATACGCCCTTTTTGGCCAAGGGCATCATTGTCAACGTTTTTCCACTTTTCATGTGCTTTAAAGGCGATTCGTATCTACCTCCTGAAATCTGTTTCCTGCAATTCTGCCTTGATTTCAAATCCTCTTCTTTGCCTTCCCTCAATATATTTGTGGACGAGAGTTATCATTTATAACTCTGCAGGTTTGTGAATTGCAGTGCCCTGAACCTCCATTTTACAACTCGTTTTTATGGGAGCTGGCCGCAAAATCGCAGAATGGCTTCAGGCCCTGTTCTGGTTCCGGGGGGCAGGCTGAGCCTGTGGTTAATTCTTCTTTCTGATGGGAAAATAGAGTGACCTGTGCCTGTCCCAACACCAAGAGCTAGTCTCTCGTTGGTTCCACGTCTTCCCGTTTATCCTCAGGACAAATTGCAACCTGTACGGAACAGGAGGTTAAAGGTGCTGATGCTCCAAGTAGGGAGCTTGCTAGTAAAGCGGCTGGAATGGCGAACCCGGGCACAAGGAGATGAGAAATGAGGTGCGTTTTAGAAACCTTTCCCCATCACACGGTGTACCATCTTCTGGGTTTCTCATGCATGTTTTTGATGTAGGAAGATGCCCTTGAACCTGGAGATTTGGGACCCATGCGATGGGTACCACGCAGTATTACATTAAAGGGTCTGCGTTTGCTCACCCAACCTCACCAAACCTCTCAGCCCCAAAGGTGTCCACCCTTATGTCTCATCCAGCTGTGCGTCTAGATATGGTCAATCCAGGTTGCATCACAGCCCCTGAAAGCATTGTGTAAGAATTTCTCTCTCTTTCACTGTCTTTGTTTCATGGGTGTTTCAAAGTAATTTATTTTTATAATGGGGTTTAGCTGCTTTTCACTGCTGTGTTTATGCCGCTTTACACCCACTTGACACACTAACAGAGAGATATCAATACATAGGTTTTACGATTATTATTAGTCAGATATATTCTTGTGCGGTGAATAGGGCGTGTTGAGTCCAGTTCTCTGAGCAAGGAGTAGGTCTTGTCTATTACATATTGGGTTTATGGAACGGTATCTGAGCTAATTTGATACCCTTTTTTTATGTATCACCCCACCTCACCTTTCCCGTTAAGCAGCCATAGTGTGTTTTCTGCATGTGTGACTCTGTTCTGTTTTGTAATTCAGTTCAAGTGTAACGGTTTTTACATTCCCTCTATCAGTGATACCTTATGAGAAGTGTCCTTTTCTGTGTGACTTATTTCACTTAGAATCGTTGTACCTAAATCCACGCATCATGCTGCTACTAACCTTACGACATTGATTTCATGGCTGAGTGATATTCCATTGTACATAAGGACCACAACTTCTTTATCCATTTTTCTCTTTCCTGGGATATTTAAGGTGGAATGAAGTGGAGGTCCTGGTCAACAGAGCAGCCCTAAACTTTGGGGTGCTTGTGTCTTGCTGATTTTTCATTTTCCCAATTTATACCCCCATGAGTGGAAGTGCCCTATGCTCTCTAAGCTGTGTTTTTCAGATGTTTCAGGACTCACCGGACACTTCTCCAGAGTGGCTCTTGGCAATTTACATCCCGCCCATCAGTGTAGCAAGGCTCCCATTTCTCCATGGCCTGTCCTGCATTTCTGGTTTTGACACTTTTTTCAGCATGGCCCTTTTGACCGATGGGAACCGAGACTTCTTTGTAGCGCTGATTGGCCTTTCCAGGTTGCTTGGTTGGCCAAAAAGGGCGTATGCGTTTTTTCCTGAATATATTCAGGAAAAAACGCATACGCCCTTTTTGGCCAAGGGCATCATTCTCAACGTTTTGCCGCTTTTCATGTGCTTTAAAGGCGATTCGAATCTACCTCCTGAAATCTGTTTCCTGCAATTCTGACTTGATTTCAAATCCTCTTCTTTGCCTTCCCTCAATATATTTGTGGACGAGAGTTATCATTTATAACTCTGCAGGTTTGTGAATTGCAGTGCCCTGAACCTCCATTTTACAACTCGTTTTTATGGGAGCTGGCCGCAAAATCGCAGAATGGCTTCAGGCCCTGTTCTGGTTCCGGGGCGCAGGCTGAGCCTGTGGTTAATTCTTCTTTCTGATGGGAAAATAGAGTGACCTGTGCCTGTCCCAACACCAAGAGCTAGTCTCTCGTTGGTTCCACGTCTTCCCGTTTATCCTCAGGACAAATTGCAACCTGTATGGAACAGGAGGTTAAAGGTGCTGATGCTCCAAGTAGGGAGCTTTCTAGTAAAGAGGCTGGAATGGCGAACCCGGGCACAAGGAGATGAGAAATGAGGTGCGTTTTAGAAACCTTTCCCCATCACACGGTGTACCATCTTCTGGGTTTCTCATGCATGTTTTTGATGTAGGAAGATGCCCTTGAACCTGGAGATTTGGGACCCATGCGATGGGTACCACGCAGTATTACTTTAAAGGGTCTGCGTTTGCTCACCCAACCTCACCAAACCTCTCAGCCCCAAGAGTGTCCACCCTTATGTCTCATCCAGCTGTGCGTCTAGATATGGTCAATCCAGGTTGCATCACAGCCCCTGAACGCATTGTGTAAGAATTTCTCTCTCTTTCACTGTCTTTGTTTCATGGGTGTTTCAAAGTAATTTATTTTTATAATGGGGTTTAGCTGCTTTTCACTGCTGTGTTTATGCCGCTTTACACCCACTTGACACACTAACAGAGAGATATCAATACATAGGTTTTACGATTATTATTAGTCAGTTATATTCTTGTGCGGTGAATAGGGCGTGTTGAGTCCAGTTCTCTGAGCAAGGAGTAGGTCTTGTCTATTACATATTGGGTTTATGGAACGGTATCTGAGCTAATTTGATACCCTTGTTTTATGTATCACCCCACCTCACCTTTCCCGTTAAGCAGCCATAGTGTGTTTTCTGCATGTGTGACTCTGTTCTGTTTTGTAATTCAGTTCAAGTGTAACGGTTTTACATTCCCTCTATCAGTGATACCTTATGAGAAGTGTCCTTTTCTGTGTGACTTATTTCACTTAGAATCGTCGTACCTAAATCCACTCATCATGCTGCTACTAACCTTACGACATTGATTTCATGGCTGAGTGATATTCCATTGTACATAAGGACCACAAATTCTTTATCCATTTTTCTCTTTCCTGGGATATTTAAGGTGGAATGAAGTGGAGGTCCTGGTCAACAGAGCAGCCCTAAACTTTGGGGTGCTTGTGTCTTGCTGATTTTTCATTTTCCCAATTTATACCCCCATGAGTGGAAGTGCCCTATGCTCTTTAAGCTGTGTTTTTCAGATATTTCAGGACTCACCGGACACTTCTCCAGAGTGGCTCTTGGCAATTTACATCCCGCCCATCAGTGTAGCAAGGCTCCCATTTCTCCATGGCCTGTCCTGCATTTCTGGTTTTGACACTTTTTTCAGCATGGCCCTTTTGACCGATGGGAAGCGAGACTTCTTTGTAGCGCTGATTTGCCTTTCCAGGTTGCTTGGTTGGCCAAAAAGGGCGTATGCGTTTTTTCCTGAATATATTCAGGAAAAAACGCATACGCCCTTTTTGGCCAAGGGCATCATTGTCAACGTTTTTCCACTTTTCATGTGCTTTAAAGGCGATTCGTATCTACCTCCTGAAATCTGTTTCCTGCAATTCTGCCTTGATTTCAAATCCTCTTCTTTGCCTTCCCTCAATATATTTGTGGACGAGAGTTATCATTTATAACTCTGCAGGTTTGTGAATTGCAGTGCCCTGAACCTCCATTTTACAACTCGTTTTTATGGGAGCTGGCCGCAAAATCGCAGAATGGCTTCAGGCCCTGTTCTGGTTCCGGGGGTCAGGCTGAGCCTGTGGTTAATTCTTCTTTCTGATGGGAAAATAGAGTGACCTGTGCCTGTCCCAACACCAAGAGCTAGTCTCTCGTTGGTTCCACGTCTTCCCGTTTATCCTCAGGACAAATTGCAACCTGTACGGAACAGGAGGTTAAAGGTGCTGATGCTCCAAGTAGGGAGCTTGCTAGTAAAGCGGCTGGAATGGCGAACCCGGGCACAAGGAGATGAGAAATGAGGTGAGTTTTAGAAACCTTTCCCCATCACACGGTGTACCATCTTCTGGGTTTCTCATGCATGTTTTTGATGTAGGAAGATGCCCTTGAACCTGGAGATTTGGGACCCATGCTATGGGTACCACGCAGTATTACATTAAAGGGTCTGCGTTTGCTCACCCAACGTCACCAAACCTCTCAGCCCCAAGAGTGTCCACCCTTATGTCTCATCCAGCTGTGGGTCTAGATATGGTCAATCCAGGTTGCATCACAGCCCCTGAACGCATTGTGTAAGAATTTCTCTCTCTTTCACTGTCTTTGTTTCATGGGTGTTTCAAAGTAATTTATTTTTATAATGGGGTTTAGCTGCTTTTCACTGCTGTGTTTATGCCGCTTTACACCCACTTGACACACTAACAGAGAGATATCAATTCATAGGTTTTACGATTATTATTAGTCAGATATACTCTTGTGCGGTGAATAGGGCGTGTTGAGTCCAGTTCTCTGAGCAAGGAGTAGGTCTTGTCTATTACATATTGGGTTTATGGAACGGTATCTGAGCTAATTTGATACCCTTGTTTTATGTATCACCCCACCTCACCTTTCCCGTTAAGCAGCCATAGTGTGTTTTCTGCATGTGTGACTCTGTTCTGTTTTGTAATTCAGTTCAAGTGTAACGGTTTTACATTCCCTCTATCAGTGATACCTTATGAGAAGTGTCCTTTTCTGTGTGACTTATTTCACTTAGAATCGTCGTACCTAAATCCACTCATCATGCTGCTACTAACCTTACGACATTGATTTCATGGCTGAGTGATATTCCATTGTACATAAGGACCACAAATTCTTTATCCATTTTTCTCTTTCCTGGGATATTTAAGGTGGAATGAAGTGGAGGTCCTGGTCAACAGAGCAGCCCTAAACTTTGGGGTGCTTGTGTCTTGCTGATTTTTAATTTTCCCAATTTATACCCCCATGAGTGGAAGTGCCCTATGCTCTCTAAGCTGTGTTTTTCAGATGTTTCAGGACTCACCGGACACTTCTGCAGAGTGGCTCTTGGCAATTTACATCCCGCCCATCAGTGTAGCAAGGCTCCCATTTCTCCATGGCCTGTCCTGCATTTCTGGTTTTGACACTTTTTTCAGCATGGCCCTTTTGACCGATGGGAACCGAGACTTCTTTGTAGCGCTGATTGGCCTTTCCAGGTTGCTTGGTTGGCCAAAAAGGGCGTATGCGTTTTTTCCTGAATATATTCAGGAAAAAACGCATACGCCCTTTTTGGCCAAGGGCATCATTCTCAACGTTTTGCCGCTTTTCATGTGCTTTAAAGGCGATTCGAATCTACCTCCTGAAATCTGTTTCCTGCAATTCTGCCTTGATTTCAAATCCTCTTCTTTGCCTTCCCTCAATATATTTGTGGACGAGAGTTATCATTTATAACTCTGCAGGTTTGTGAATTGCAGTGCCCTGAACCTCCATTTTACAACTCGTTTTTATGGGAGCTGGCCGCAAAATCGCAGAATGGCTTCAGGCCCTGTTCTGGTTCCGGGGGGCAGGCTGAGCCTGTGGTTAATTCTTCTTTCTGATGGGAAAATAGAGTGACCTGTGCCTGTCCCAACACCAAGAGCTAGTCTCTCGTTGGTTCCACGTCTTCCCGTTTATCCTCAGGACAAATTGCAACCTGTACGGAACAGGAGGTTAAAGGTGCTGATGCTCCAAGTAGGGAGCTTGCTAGTAAAGCGGCTGGAATGGCGAACCCGGGCACAAGGAGATGAGAAATGAGGTGCGTTTTAGAAACCTTTCCCCATCACACGGTGTACCATCTTCTGGGTTTCTCATGCATGTTTTTGATGTAGGAAGATGCCCTTGAACCTGGAGATTTGGGACCCATGCGATGGGTACCACGCAGTATTACATTAAAGGGTCTGCGTTTGCTCACCCAACCTCACCAAACCTCTCAGCCCCAAAGGTGTCCACCCTTATGTCTCATCCAGCTGTGCGTCTAGATATGGTCAATCCAGGTTGCATCACAGCCCCTGAAAGCATTGTGTAAGAATTTCTCTCTCTTTCACTGTCTTTGTTTCATGGGTGTTTCAAAGTAATTTATTTTTATAATGGGGTTTAGCTGCTTTTCACTGCTGTGTTTATGCCGCTTTACACCCACTTGACACACTAACAGAGAGATATCAATACATAGGTTTTACGATTATTATTAGTCAGATATATTCTTGTGCGGTGAATAGGGCGTGTTGAGTCCAGTTCTCTGAGCAAGGAGTAGGTCTTGTCTATTACATATTGGGTTTATGGAACGGTATCTGAGCTAATTTGATACCCTTTTTTTATGTATCACCCCACCTCACCTTTCCCGTTAAGCAGCCATAGTGTGTTTTCTGCATGTGTGACTCTGTTCTGTTTTGTAATTCAGTTCAAGTGTAACGGTTTTTACATTCCCTCTATCAGTGATACCTTATGAGAAGTGTCCTTTTCTGTGTGACTTATTTCACTTAGAATCGTTGTACCTAAATCCACGCATCATGCTGCTACTAACCTTACGACATTGATTTCATGGCTGAGTGATATTCCATTGTACATAAGGACCACAACTTCTTTATCCATTTTTCTCTTTCCTGGGATATTTAAGGTGGAATGAAGTGGAGGTCCTGGTCAACAGAGCAGCCCTAAACTTTGGGGTGCTTGTGTCTTGCTGATTTTTCATTTTCCCAATTTATACCCCCATGAGTGGAAGTGCCCTATGCTCTCTAAGCTGTGTTTTTCAGATGTTTCAGGACTCACCGGACACTTCTCCAGAGTGGCTCTTGGCAATTTACATCCCGCCCATCAGTGTAGCAAGGCTCCCATTTCTCCATGGCCTGTCCTGCATTTCTGGTTTTGACACTTTTTTCAGCATGGCCCTTTTGACCGATGGGAACCGAGACTTCTTTGTAGCGCTGATTGGCCTTTCCAGGTTGCTTGGTTGGCCAAAAAGGGCGTATGCGTTTTTTCCTGAATATATTCAGGAAAAAACGCATACGCCCTTTTTGGCCAAGGGCATCATTCTCAACGTTTTGCCGCTTTTCATGTGCTTTAAAGGCGATTCGAATCTACCTCCTGAAATCTGTTTCCTGCAATTCTGACTTGATTTCAAATCCTCTTCTTTGCCTTCCCTCAATATATTTGTGGACGAGAGTTATCATTTATAACTCTGCAGGTTTGTGAATTGCAGTGCCCTGAACCTCCATTTTACAACTCGTTTTTATGGGAGCTGGCCGCAAAATCGCAGAATGGCTTCAGGCCCTGTTCTGGTTCCGGGGCGCAGGCTGAGCCTGTGGTTAATTCTTCTTTCTGATGGGAAAATAGAGTGACCTGTGCCTGTCCCAACACCAAGAGCTAGTCTCTCGTTGGTTCCACGTCTTCCCGTTTATCCTCAGGACAAATTGCAACCTGTATGGAACAGGAGGTTAAAGGTGCTGATGCTCCAAGTAGGGAGCTTTCTAGTAAAGAGGCTGGAATGGCGAACCCGGGCACAAGGAGATGAGAAATGAGGTGCGTTTTAGAAACCTTTCCCCATCACACGGTGTACCATCTTCTGGGTTTCTCATGCATGTTTTTGATGTAGGAAGATGCCCTTGAACCTGGAGATTTGGGACCCATGCGATGGGTACCACGCAGTATTACTTTAAAGGGTCTGCGTTTGCTCACCCAACCTCACCAAACCTCTCAGCCCCAAGAGTGTCCACCCTTATGTCTCATCCAGCTGTGCGTCTAGATATGGTCAATCCAGGTTGCATCACAGCCCCTGAACGCATTGTGTAAGAATTTCTCTCTCTTTCACTGTCTTTGTTTCATGGGTGTTTCAAAGTAATTTATTTTTATAATGGGGTTTAGCTGCTTTTCACTGCTGTGTTTATGCCGCTTTACACCCACTTGACACACTAACAGAGAGATATCAATACATAGGTTTTACGATTATTATTAGTCAGTTATATTCTTGTGCGGTGAATAGGGCGTGTTGAGTCCAGTTCTCTGAGCAAGGAGTAGGTCTTGTCTATTACATATTGGGTTTATGGAACGGTATCTGAGCTAATTTGATACCCTTGTTTTATGTATCACCCCACCTCACCTTTCCCGTTAAGCAGCCATAGTGTGTTTTCTGCATGTGTGACTCTGTTCTGTTTTGTAATTCAGTTCAAGTGTAACGGTTTTACATTCCCTCTATCAGTGATACCTTATGAGAAGTGTCCTTTTCTGTGTGACTTATTTCACTTAGAATCGTCGTACCTAAATCCACTCATCATGCTGCTACTAACCTTACGACATTGATTTCATGGCTGAGTGATATTCCATTGTACATAAGGACCACAAATTCTTTATCCATTTTTCTCTTTCCTGGGATATTTAAGGTGGAATGAAGTGGAGGTCCTGGTCAACAGAGCAGCCCTAAACTTTGGGGTGCTTGTGTCTTGCTGATTTTTCATTTTCCCAATTTATACCCCCATGAGTGGAAGTGCCCTATGCTCTTTAAGCTGTGTTTTTCAGATATTTCAGGACTCACCGGACACTTCTCCAGAGTGGCTCTTGGCAATTTACATCCCGCCCATCAGTGTAGCAAGGCTCCCATTTCTCCATGGCCTGTCCTGCATTTCTGGTTTTGACACTTTTTTCAGCATGGCCCTTTTGACCGATGGGAACCGAGACTTCTTTGTAGCGCTGATTGGCCTTTCCAGGTTGCTTGGTTGGCCAAAAAGGGCGTATGCGTTTTTTCCTGAATATATTCAGGAAAAAACACATACGCCCTTTTTGGCCAAGGGCATCATTGTCAACGTTTTTCCACTTTTCATGTGCTTTAAAGGCGATTCGTATCTACCTCCTGAAATCTGTTTCCTGCAATTCTGCCTTGATTTCAAATCCTCTTCTTTGCCTTCCCTCAATATATTTGTGGACGAGAGTTATCATTTATAACTCTGCAGGTTTGTGAATTGCAGTGCCCTGAACCTCCATTTTACAACTCGTTTTTATGGGAGCTGGCCGCAAAATCGCAGAATGGCTTCAGGCCCTGTTCTGGTTCCGGGGGGCAGGCTGAGCCTGTGGTTAATTCTTCTTTCTGATGGGAAAATAGAGTGACCTGTGCCTGTCCCAACACCAAGAGCTAGTCTCTCGTTGGTTCCACGTCTTCCCGTTTATCCTCAGGACAAATTGCAACCTGTACGGAACAGGAGGTTAAAGGTGCTGATGCTCCAAGTAGGGAGCTTGCTAGTAAAGCGGCTGGAATGGCGAACCCGGGCACAAGGAGATGAGAAATGAGGTGAGTTTTAGAAACCTTTCCCCATCACACGGTGTACCATCTTCTGGGTTTCTCATGCATGTTTTTGATGTAGGAAGATGCCCTTGAACCTGGAGATTTGGGACCCATGCTATGGGTACCACGCAGTATTACATTAAAGGGTCTGCGTTTGCTCACCCAACGTCACCAAACCTCTCAGCCCCAAGAGTGTCCACCCTTATGTCTCATCCAGCTGTGGGTCTAGATATGGTCAATCCAGGTTGCATCACAGCCCCTGAACGCATTGTGTAAGAATTTCTCTCTCTTTCACTGTCTTTGTTTCATGGGTGTTTCAAAGTAATTTATTTTTATAATGGGGTTTAGCTGCTTTTCACTGCTGTGTTTATGCCGCTTTACACCCACTTGACACACTAACAGAGAGATATCAATTCATAGGTTTTACGATTATTATTAGTCAGATATACTCTTGTGCGGTGAATAGGGCGTGTTGAGTCCAGTTCTCTGAGCAAGGAGTAGGTCTTGTCTATTACATATTGGGTTTATGGAACGGTATCTGAGCTAATTTGATACCCTTGTTTTATGTATCACCCCACCTCACCTTTCCCGTTAAGCAGCCATAGTGTGTTTTCTGCATGTGTGACTCTGTTCTGTTTTGTAATTCAGTTCAAGTGTAACGGTTTTACATTCCCTCTATCAGTGATACCTTATGAGAAGTGTCCTTTTCTGTGTGACTTATTTCACTTAGAATCGTCGTACCTAAATCCACTCATCATGCTGCTACTAACCTTACGACATTGATTTCATGGCTGAGTGATATTCCATTGTACATAAGGACCACAAATTCTTTATCCATTTTTCTCTTTCCTGGGATATTTAAGGTGGAATGAAGTGGAGGTCCTGGTCAACAGAGCAGCCCTAAACTTTGGGGTGCTTGTGTCTTGCTGATTTTTCATTTTCCCAATTTATACCCCCATGAGTGGAAGTGCCCTATGCTCTCTAAGCTGTGTTTTTCAGATGTTTCAGGACTCACCGGACACTTCTGCAGAGTGGCTCTTGGCAATTTACATCCCGCCCATCAGTGTAGCAAGGCTCCCATTTCTCCATGGCCTGTCCTGCATTTCTGGTTTTGACACTTTTTTCAGCATGGCCCTTTTGACCGATGGGAACCGAGACTTCTTTGTAGCGCTGATTGGCCTTTCCAGGTTGCTTGGTTGGCCAAAAAGGGCGTATGCGTTTTTTCCTGAATATATTCAGGAAAAAACGCATACGCCCTTTTTGGCCAAGGGCATCATTCTCAACGTTTTGCCGCTTTTCATGTGCTTTAAAGGCGATTCGAATCTACCTCCTGAAATCTGTTTCCTGCAATTCTGCCTTGATTTCAAATCCTCTTCTTTGCCTTCCCTCAATATATTTGTGGACGAGAGTTATCATTTATAACTCTGCAGGTTTGTGAATTGCAGTGCCCTGAACCTCCATTTTACAACTCGTTTTTATGGGAGCTGGCCGCAAAATCGCAGAATGGCTTCAGGCCCTGTTCTGGTTCCGGGGGGCAGGCTGAGCCTGTGGTTAATTCTTCTTTCTGATGGGAAAATAGAGTGACCTGTGCCTGTCCCAACACCAAGAGCTAGTCTCTCGTTGGTTCCACGTCTTCCCGTTTATCCTCAGGACAAATTGCAACCTGTACGGAACAGGAGGTTAAAGGTGCTGATGCTCCAAGTAGGGAGCTTGCTAGTAAAGCGGCTGGAATGGCGAACCCGGGCACAAGGAGATGAGAAATGAGGTGCGTTTTAGAAACCTTTCCCCATCACACGGTGTACCATCTTCTGGGTTTCTCATGCATGTTTTTGATGTAGGAAGATGCCCTTGAACCTGGAGATTTGGGACCCATGCGATGGGTACCACGCAGTATTACATTAAAGGGTCTGCGTTTGCTCACCCAACCTCACCAAACCTCTCAGCCCCAAAGGTGTCCACCCTTATGTCTCATCCAGCTGTGCGTCTAGATATGGTCAATCCAGGTTGCATCACAGCCCCTGAAAGCATTGTGTAAGAATTTCTCTCTCTTTCACTGTCTTTGTTTCATGGGTGTTTCAAAGTAATTTATTTTTATAATGGGGTTTAGCTGCTTTTCACTGCTGTGTTTATGCCGCTTTACACCCACTTGACACACTAACAGAGAGATATCAATACATAGGTTTTACGATTATTATTAGTCAGATATATTCTTGTGCGGTGAATAGGGCGTGTTGAGTCCAGTTCTCTGAGCAAGGAGTAGGTCTTGTCTATTACATATTGGGTTTATGGAACGGTATCTGAGCTAATTTGATACCCTTTTTTTATGTATCACCCCACCTCACCTTTCCCGTTAAGCAGCCATAGTGTGTTTTCTGCATGTGTGACTCTGTTCTGTTTTGTAATTCAGTTCAAGTGTAACGGTTTTTACATTCCCTCTATCAGTGATACCTTATGAGAAGTGTCCTTTTCTGTGTGACTTATTTCACTTAGAATCGTTGTACCTAAATCCACGCATCATGCTGCTACTAACCTTACGACATTGATTTCATGGCTGAGTGATATTCCATTGTACATAAGGACCACAACTTCTTTATCCATTTTTCTCTTTCCTGGGATATTTAAGGTGGAATGAAGTGGAGGTCCTGGTCAACAGAGCAGCCCTAAACTTTGGGGTGCTTGTGTCTTGCTGATTTTTCATTTTCCCAATTTATACCCCCATGAGTGGAAGTGCCCTATGCTCTCTAAGCTGTGTTTTTCAGATGTTTCAGGACTCACCGGACACTTCTCCAGAGTGGCTCTTGGCAATTTACATCCCGCCCATCAGTGTAGCAAGGCTCCCATTTCTCCATGGCCTGTCCTGCATTTCTGGTTTTGACACTTTTTTCAGCATGGCCCTTTTGACCGATGGGAACCGAGACTTCTTTGTAGCGCTGATTGGCCTTTCCAGGTTGCTTGGTTGGCCAAAAAGGGCGTATGCGTTTTTTCCTGAATATATTCAGGAAAAAACGCATACGCCCTTTTTGGCCAAGGGCATCATTCTCAACGTTTTGCCGCTTTTCATGTGCTTTAAAGGCGATTCGAATCTACCTCCTGAAATCTGTTTCCTGCAATTCTGCCTTGATTTCAAATCCTCTTCTTTGCCTTCCCTCAATATATTTGTGGACGAGAGTTATCATTTATAACTCTGCAGGTTTGTGAATTGCAGTGCCCTGAACCTCCATTTTACAACTCGTTTTTATGGGAGCTGGCCGCAAAATCGCAGAATGGCTTCAGGCCCTGTTCTGGTTCCGGGGCGCAGGCTGAGCCTGTGGTTAATTCTTCTTTCTGATGGGAAAATAGAGTGACCTGTGCCTGTCCCAACACCAAGAGCTAGTCTCTCGTTGGTTCCACGTCTTCCCGTTTATCCTCAGGACAAATTGCAACCTGTATGGAACAGGAGGTTAAAGGTGCTGATGCTCCAAGTAGGGAGCTTTCTAGTAAAGAGGCTGGAATGGCGAACCCGGGCACAAGGAGATGAGAAATGAGGTGCGTTTTAGAAACCTTTCCCCATCACACGGTGTACCATCTTCTGGGTTTCTCATGCATGTTTTTGATGTAGGAAGATGCCCTTGAACCTGGAGATTTGGGACCCATGCGATGGGTACCACGCAGTATTACTTTAAAGGGTCTGCGTTTGCTCACCCAACCTCACCAAACCTCTCAGCCCCAAGAGTGTCCACCCTTATGTCTCATCCAGCTGTGCGTCTAGATATGGTCAATCCAGGTTGCATCACAGCCCCTGAACGCATTGTGTAAGAATTTCTCTCTCTTTCACTGTCTTTGTTTCATGGGTGTTTCAAAGTAATTTATTTTTATAATGGGGTTTAGCTGCTTTTCACTGCTGTGTTTATGCCGCTTTACACCCACTTGACACACTAACAGAGAGATATCAATACATAGGTTTTACGATTATTATTAGTCAGTTATATTCTTGTGCGGTGAATAGGGCGTGTTGAGTCCAGTTCTCTGAGCAAGGAGTAGGTCTTGTCTATTACATATTGGGTTTATGGAACGGTATCTGAGCTAATTTGATACCCTTGTTTTATGTATCACCCCACCTCACCTTTCCCGTTAAGCAGCCATAGTGTGTTTTCTGCATGTGTGACTCTGTTCTGTTTTGTAATTCAGTTCAAGTGTAACGGTTTTACATTCCCTCTATCAGTGATACCTTATGAGAAGTGTCCTTTTCTGTGTGACTTATTTCACTTAGAATCGTCGTACCTAAATCCACTCATCATGCTGCTACTAACCTTACGACATTGATTTCCTGGCTGAGTGATATTCCATTGTACATAAGGACCACAACTTCTTTATCCATTTTTCTCTTTCCTGGGATATTTAAGGTGGAATGAAGTGGAGGTCCTGGTCAACAGAGCAGCCCTAAACTTTGGGGTGCTTGTGTCTTGCTGATTTTTCATTTTCCCAATTTATACCCCCATGAGTGGAAGTGCCCTATGCTCTTTAAGCTGTGTTTTTCAGATATTTCAGGACTCACCGGACACTTCTCCAGAGTGGCTCTTGGCAATTTACATCCCGCCCATCAGTGTAGCAAGGCTCCCATTTCTCCATGGCCTGTCCTGCATTTCTGGTTTTGACACTTTTTTCAGCATGGCCCTTTTGACCGATGGGAAGCGAGACTTCTTTGTAGCGCTGATTTGCCTTTCCAGGTTGCTTGGTTGGCCAAAAAGGGCGTATGCGTTTTTTCCTGAATATATTCAGGAAAAAACACATACGCCCTTTTTGGCCAAGGGCATCATTGTCAACGTTTTTCCACTTTTCATGTGCTTTAAAGGCGATTCGTATCTACCTCCTGAAATCTGTTTCCTGCAATTCTGCCTTGATTTCAAATCCTCTTCTTTGCCTTCCCTCAATATATTTGTGGACGAGAGTTATCATTTATAACTCTGCAGGTTTGTGAATTGCAGTGCCCTGAACCTCCATTTTACAACTCGTTTTTATGGGAGCTGGCCGCAAAATCGCAGAATGGCTTCAGGCCCTGTTCTGGTTCCGGGGGGCAGGCTGAGCCTGTGGTTAATTCTTCTTTCTGATGGGAAAATAGAGTGACCTGTGCCTGTCCCAACACCAAGAGCTAGTCTCTCGTTGGTTCCACGTCTTCCCGTTTATCCTCAGGACAAATTGCAACCTGTACGGAACAGGAGGTTAAAGGTGCTGATGCTCCAAGTAGGGAGCTTGCTAGTAAAGCGGCTGGAATGGCGAACCCGGGCACAAGGAGATGAGAAATGAGGTGCGTTTTAGAAACCTTTCCCCATCACACGGTGTACCATCTTCTGGGTTTCTCATGCATGTTTTTGATGTAGGAAGATGCCCTTGAACCTGGAGATTTGGGACCCATGCGATGGGTACCACGCAGTATTACATTAAAGGGTCTGCGTTTGCTCACCCAACCTCACCAAACCTCTCAGCCCCAAAGGTGTCCACCCTTATGTCTCATCCAGCTGTGCGTCTAGATATGGTCAATCCAGGTTGCATCACAGCCCCTGAAAGCATTGTGTAAGAATTTCTCTCTCTTTCACTGTCTTTTTTTCATGGGTGTTTCAAAGTAATTTATTTTTATAATGGGGTTTAGCTGCTTTTCACTGCTGTGTTTATGCCGCTTTACACCCACTTGACACACTAACAGAGAGATATCAATACATAGGTTTTACGATTATTATTAGTCAGATATACTCTTGTGCGGTGAATAGGGCGTGTTGAGTCCAGTTCTCTGAGCAAGGAGTAGGTCTTGTCTATTACATATTGGGTTTATGGAACGGTATCTGAGCTAATTTGATACCCTTGTTTTATGTATCACCCCACCTCACCTTTCCCGTTAAGCAGCCATAGTGTGTTTTCTGCATGTGTGACTCTGTTCTGTTTTGTAATTCAGTTCAAGTGTAACGGTTTTTACATTCCCTCTATCAGTGATACCTTATGAGAAGTGTCCTTTTCTGTGTGACTTATTTCACTTAGAATCGTCGTACCTAAATCCACTCATCATGCTGCTACTAACCTTACGACATTGATTTCATGGCTGAGTGATATTCCATTGTACATAAGGACCACAACTTCTTTATCCATTTTTCTCTTTCCTGGGATATTGAAGGTGGAATGAAGTGGAGGTCCTGGTCAACAGAGCAGCCCTAAACTTTGGGGTGCTTGTGTCTTGCTGATTTTTAATTTTCCCAATTTATACCCCCATGAGTGGAAGTGCCCTATGCTCTCTAAGCTGTGTTTTTCAGATGTTTCAGGACTCACCGGACACTTCTCCAGAGTGGCTCTTGGCAATTTACATCCCGCCCATCAGTGTAGCAAGGCTCCCATTTCTCCATGGCCTGTCCTGCATTTCTGGTTTTGACACTTTTTTCAGCATGGCCCTTTTGACCGATGGGAAGCGAGACTTCTTTGTAGCGCTGATTTGCCTTTCCAGGTTGCTTGGTTGGCCAAAAAGGGCGTATGCGTTTTTTCCTGAATATATTCAGGAAAAAACGCATACGCCCTTTTTGGCCAAGGGCATCATTGTCAACGTTTTGCTGCTTTTCCTGTGCTTTAAAGGCGATTCGAATCTACCTCCTGAAATCTGTTTCCTGCAATTCTGCCTTGATTTCAAATCCTCTTCTTTGCCTTCCCTCAATATATTTGTGGACGAGAGTTATCATTTATTACTCTGCAGGTTTGTGAATTGCAGTGCCCTGAACGTCCATTTTACAACTCGCTTTTTTGGGAGCTGGCCGCGAAACCTCTGGATGGCTTCAGGCCCTGTTCTGGTTCCGGGGGCCAGGCTGAGCCTGTGGTTAATTCTTCTTTCTGATGGGAAAATAGAGTGACCTGTGCCTGTCCCAACACCAAGAGCTAGTCTCTCGTTGGTTCCACGTCTTCCCGTTTATCCTCAGGACAAATTGCAACCTGTATGGAACAGGAGGTTAAAGGTGCTGATGCTCCAAGTAGGGAGCTTGCTAGTAAAGCGGCTGGAATGGCGAACCCGGGCACAAGGAGATGAGAAATGAGGTGCGTTTTAGAAACATTTCCCCATCACACGGTGTACCATCTTCTGGGTTTCTCATGCATGTTTTTGATGTAGGAAGATGCCCTTGAACCTGGAGATTTGGGACCCATGCGATGGGTACCACGCAGTATTACTTTAAAGGGTCTGCGTTTGCTCACCCAACCTCACCAAACCTCTCAGCCCCAAGAGTGTCCACCCTTATGTCTCATCCAGCTGTGGGTCTAGATATGGTCAATCCAGGTTGCATCACAGCCCCTGAACGCATTGTGTAAGAATTTCTCTCTCTTTCACTGTCTTTGTTTCATGGGTGTTTCAAAGTAATTTATTTTTATAATGGGGTTTAGCTGCTTTTCACTGCTGTGTTTATGCCGCTTTACACCCACTTGACACACTAACAGAGAGATATCAATACATAGTTTTTACGATTATTATTAGTCAGATATATTCTTGTGTGGTGAATAGGGCGTGTTGAGTCCAGTTCTCTGAGCAAGGAGTAGGTCTTGTCTATTACATATTGGGTTTATGGAACGGTATCTGAGCTAATTTGATACCCTTGTTTTATGTATCACCCCACCTCGCCTTTCCCGTTAAGCAGCCATAGTGTGTTTTCTGCATGTGTGACTCTGTTCTGTTTTGTAATTCAGTTCAAGTGTAACGGTTTTTACATTCCCTCTATCAGTGATACCTTATGAGAAGTGTCCTTTTCTGTGTGACTTATTTCACTTAGAATCGTCGTACCTAAATCCACTCATCATTCTGCTACTAACCTTACGACATTGATTTCATGGCTGAGTGATATTCCATTGTACATAAGGACCACAACTTCTTTATCCATTTTTCTCTTTCCTGGGATATTTAAGGTGGAATGAAGTGGAGGTCCTGGTCAACAGAGCAGCCCTAAACTTTGGGGTGCTTGTGTCTTGCTGATTTTTAATTTTCCCAATTTATACCCCCATGAGTGGAAGTGCCCTATGCTCTCTAAGCTGTGTTTTTCAGATGTTTCAGGACTCACCGGACACTTCTCCAGAGTGGCTCTTGGCAATTTACATCCCGCCCATCAGTGTAGCAAGGCTCCCATTTCTCCATGGCCTGTCCTGCATTTCTGGTTTTGACACTTTTTTCAGCATGGCCCTTTTGACCGATGGGAAGCGAGACTTCTTTGTAGCGCTGATTTGCCTTTCCAGGTTGCTTGGTTGGCCAAAAAGGGCGTATGCGTTTTTTCCTGAATATATTCAGGAAAAAACGCATACGCCCTTTTTGGCCAAGGGCATCATTGTCAACGTTTTGCCGCTTTTCATGTGCTTTAAAGGCGATTCGTATCTACCTCCTGAAATCTGTTTCCTGCAATTCTGCCTTGATTTCAAATCCTCTTCTTTGCCTTCCCTCAATATATTTGTGGACGAGAGTTATCATTTATAACTCTGCAGGTTTGTGAATTGCAGTGCCCTGAACCTCCATTTTACAACTCGTTTTTATGGGAGCTGGCCGCAAAATCGCAGAATGGCTTCAGGCCCTGTTCTGGTTCCGGGGGGCAGGCTGAGCCTGTGGTTAATTCTTCTTTCTGATGGGAAAATAGAGTGACCTGTGCCTGTCCCAACACCAAGAGCTAGTCTCTCGTTGGTTCCACGTCTTCCCGTTTATCCTCAGGACAAATTGCAACCTGTACGGAACAGGAGGTTAAAGGTGCTGATGCTCCAAGTAGGGAGCTTGCTAGTAAAGCAGCTGGAATGGCGAACCCGGGCACAAGGAGATGAGAAATGAGGTGCGTTTTAGAAACCTTTCCCCATCACACGGTGTAAGATCTTCTGGGTTTCTCATGCATGTTTTTGATGTAGGAAGATGCCCTTGAACCTGGAGATTTGGGACCCATGCGATGGGTACCACGCAGTATTACTTTAAAGGGTCTGCGTTTGCTCACCCAACCTCACCAAACCTCTCAGCCCCAAGAGTGTCCACCCTTATGTCTCATCCAGCTGTGGGTCTAGATATGGTCAATCCAGGTTGCATCACAGCCCCTGAACGCATTGTGTAAGAATTTCTCTCTCTTTCACTGTCTTTGTTTCATGGGTGTTTCAAAGTAATTTATTTTTATAATGGGGTTTAGCTGCTTTTCACTGCTGTGTTTATGCCGCTTTACACCCACTTGACACACTAACAGAGAGATATCAATACATAGGTTTTTCGATTATTATTAGTCAGATATATTCTTGTGTGGTGAATAGGGCGTGTTGAGTCCAGTTCTCTGAGCAAGGAGTAGGTCTTGTCTATTACATATTGGGTTTATGGAATGGTATCTGAGCTAATTTGATACCCTTGTTTTATGTATCACCCCACCTCACCTTTCCCGTTAAGCAGCCATAGTGTGTTTTCTGCATGTGTGACTCTGTTCTGTTTTGTAATTCAGTTCAAGTGTAACGGTTTTTACATTCCCTCTATCAGTGATACCTTATGAGAAGTGTCCTTTTCTGTGTGACTTATTTCACTTAGAATCGTCGTACCTAAATCCACTCATCATGCTGCTACTAACCTTACGACATTGATTTCATGGCTGTGTGATATTCCATTGTACATAAGGACCACAACTTCTTTATCCATTTTTCTCTTTCCTGGGATATTGAAGGTGGAATGAAGTGGAGGTCCTGGTCAACAGAGCAGCCCTAAACTTTGGGGTGCTTGTGTCTTGCTGATTTTTAATTTTCCCAATTTATACCCCCATGAGTGGAAGTGTCCTATGCTCTCTAAGCTGTGTTTTTCAGATGTTTCAGGACTCACCGGACACTTCTCCAGAGTGGCTCTTGGCAATTTACATCCCACCCATCAGTGTAGCAAGGCTCTCATTTCTCCATGGCCTGTCCTGCATTTCTGGTTTTGACACTTTTTTCAGCATGGCCCTTTTGACCGATGGGAAGCGAGACTTCTTTGTAGCGCTGATTTGCCTTTCCAGGTTGCTTGGTTGGCCAAAAAGGGCGTATGCGTTTTTTCCTGAATATATTCAGGAAAAAACGCATACGCCCTTTTTGGCCAAGGGCATCATTGTCAACGTTTTGCCGCTTTTCATGTGCTCTAAATGCGATTCGTATCTACCTCCTGAAATCTGTTTCCTGCAATTCTGCCTTGATTTCAAATCCTCTTCTTTGCCTTCCCTCAATATATTTGTGGACGAGAGTTATCATTTATAACTCTGCAGGTTTGTGAATTGCAGTGCCCTGAACCTCCATTTTACAACTCGTTTTTATGGGAGCTGGCCGCAAAATCGCAGAATGGCTTCAGGCCCTGTTCTGGTTCCGGGGGGCAGGCTGAGCCTGTGGTTAATTCTTCTTTCTGATGGGAAAATAGAGTGACCTGTGCCTGTCCCAACACCAAGAGCTAGTCTCTCGTTGGTTCCACGTCTTCCCGTTTATCCTCAGGACAAATTGCAACCTGTACGGAACAGGAGGTTAAAGGTGCTGATGCTCCAAGTAGGGAGCTTGCTAGTAAAGCAGCTGGAATTGCGAACCCGGGCACAAGGAGATGAGAAATGAGGTGCGTTTTAGAAACCTTTCCCCATCACACGGTGTACCATCTTCTGGGTTTCTCATGCATGTTTTTGATGTAGGAAGATGCCCTTGAACCTGGAGATTTGGGACCCATGCGATGGGTACCACGCAGTATTACTTTAAAGGGTCTGCGTTTGCTCACCCAACCTCACCAAACCTCTCAGCCCCAAGAGTGTCCACCCTTATGTCTCATCCAGCTGTGGGTCTAGATATGGTCAATCCAGGTTGCATCACAGCCCCTGAACGCATTGTGTAAGAATTATTCTCTTTCACTGTCTTTGTTTCATGGGTGTTTCAAAGTAATTTATTTTTATAATGGGGTTTAGCTGCTTTTCACTGCTGTGTTTATGCCGCTTTACACCCACTTGACACACTAACAGAGAGATATCAATACATAGGTTTTACGATTATTATTAGTCAGATATATTCTTGTGTGGTGAATAGGGCGTGTTGAGTCCAGTTCTCTGAGCAAGGAGTAGGTCTTGTCTATTACATATTGGGTTTATGGAACGGTATCTGAGCTAATTTGATACCCTTGTTTTATGTATCACCCCACCTCACCTTTCCCGTTAAGCAGCCATAGTGTGTTTTCTGCATGTGTGACTCTGTTCTGTTTTGTAATTCAGTTCAAGTGTAACGGTTTTTACATTCCCTCTATCAGTGATACCTTATGAGAAGTGTCCTTTTCTGTGTGACTTATTTCACTTAGAATCGTCGTACCTAAATCCACTCATCATGCTGCTACTAACCTTACGACATTGATTTCATGGCTGAGTGATATTCCATTGTACATAAGGACCACAACTTCTTTATCCATTTTTCTCTTTCCTGGGATATTGAAGGTGGAATGAAGTGGAGGTCCTGGTCAACAGAGCAGCCCTAAACTTTGGGGTGCTTGTGTCTTGCTGATTTTTAATTTTCCCAATTTATACCCCCATGAGTGGAAGTGCCCTATGCTCTCTAAGCTGTGTTTTTCAGATGTTTCAGGACTCACCGGACACTTCTCCAGAGTGGCTCTTGGCAATTTACATCCCGCCCATCAGTGTAGCAAGGCTCCCATTTCTCCATGGCCTGTCCTGCATTTCTGGTTTTGACACTTTTTTCAGCATGGCCCTTTTGACCGATGGGAAGCGAGACTTCTTTGTAGCGCTGATTTGCCTTTCCAGGTTGCTTGGTTGGCCAAAAAGGGCGTATGCGTTTTTTCCTGAATATATTCAGGAAAAAACGCATACGCCCTTTTTGGCCAAGGGCATCATTGTCAACGTTTTGCTGCTTTTCCTGTGCTTTAAAGGCGATTCGAATCTACCTCCTGAAATCTGTTTCCTGCAATTCTGCCTTGATTTCAAATCCTCTTCTTTGCCTTCCCTCAATATATTTGTGGACGAGAGTTATCATTTATTACTCTGCAGGTTTGTGAATTGCAGTGCCCTGAACGTCCATTTTACAACTCGCTTTTTTGGGAGCTGGCCGCGAAACCTCTGGATGGCTTCAGGCCCTGTTCTGGTTCCGGGGGCCAGGCTGAGCCTGTGGTTAATTCTTCTTTCTGATGGGAAAATAGAGTGACCTGTGCCTGTCCCAACACCAAGAGCTAGTCTCTCGTTGGTTCCACGTCTTCCCGTTTATCCTCAGGACAAATTGCAACCTGTATGGAACAGGAGGTTAAAGGTGCTGATGCTCCAAGTAGGGAGCTTGCTAGTAAAGTGGCTGGAATGGCGAACCCGGGCACAAGGAGATGAGAAATGAGGTGCGTTTTAGAAACATTTCCCCATCACACGGTGTACCATCTTCTGGGTTTCTCATGCATGTTTTTGATGTAGGAAGATGCCCTTGAACCTGGAGATTTGGGACCCATGCGATGGGTACCACGCAGTATTACTTTAAAGGGTCTGCGTTTGCTCACCCAACCTCACCAAACCTCTCAGCCCCAAGAGTGTCCACCCTTATGTCTCATCCAGCTGTGGGTCTAGATATGGTCAATCCAGGTTGCATCACAGCCCCTGAACGCATTGTGTAAGAATTTCTCTCTCTTTCACTGTCTTTGTTTCATGGGTGTTTCAAAGTAATTTATTTTTATAATGGGGTTTAGCTGCTTTTCACTGCTGTGTTTATGCCGCTTTACACCCACTTGACACACTAACAGAGAGATATCAATACATAGTTTTTACGATTATTATTAGTCAGATATATTCTTGTGTGGTGAATAGGGCGTGTTGAGTCCAGTTCTCTGAGCAAGGAGTAGGTCTTGTCTATTACATATTGGGTTTATGGAACGGTATCTGAGCTAATTTGATACCCTTGTTTTATGTATCACCCCACCTCGCCTTTCCCGTTAAGCAGCCATAGTGTGTTTTCTGCATGTGTGACTCTGTTCTGTTTTGTAATTCAGTTCAAGTGTAACGGTTTTTACATTCCCTCTATCAGTGATACCTTATGAGAAGTGTCCTTTTCTGTGTGACTTATTTCACTTAGAATCGTCGTACCTAAATCCACTCATCATTCTGCTACTAACCTTACGACATTGATTTCATGGCTGAGTGATATTCCATTGTACATAAGGACCACAACTTCTTTATCCATTTTTCTCTTTCCTGGGATATTTAAGGTGGAATGAAGTGGAGGTCCTGGTCAACAGAGCAGCCCTAAACTTTGGGGTGCTTGTGTCTTGCTGATTTTTAATTTTCCCAATTTATACCCCCATGAGTGGAAGTGCCCTATGCTCTCTAAGCTGTGTTTTTCAGATGTTTCAGGACTCACCGGACACTTCTCCAGAGTGGCTCTTGGCAATTTACATCCCGCCCATCAGTGTAGCAAGGCTCCCATTTCTCCATGGCCTGTCCTGCATTTCTGGTTTTGACACTTTTTTCAGCATGGCCCTTTTGACCGATGGGAAGCGAGACTTCTTTGTAGCGCTGATTTGCCTTTCCAGGTTGCTTGGTTGGCCAAAAAGGGCGTATGCGTTTTTTCCTGAATATATTCAGGAAAAAACGCATACGCCCTTTTTGGCCAAGGGCATCATTGTCAACGTTTTGCCGCTTTTCATGTGCTTTAAAGGCGATTCGTATCTACCTCCTGAAATCTGTTTCCTGCAATTCTGCCTTGATTTCAAATCCTCTTCTTTGCCTTCCCTCAATATATTTGTGGACGAGAGTTATCATTTATAACTCTGCAGGTTTGTGAATTGCAGTGCCCTGAACCTCCATTTTACAACTCGTTTTTATGGGAGCTGGCCGCAAAATCGCAGAATGGCTTCAGGCCCTGTTCTGGTTCCGGGGGGCAGGCTGAGCCTGTGGTTAATTCTTCTTTCTGATGGGAAAATAGAGTGACCTGTGCCTGTCCCAACACCAAGAGCTAGTCTCTCGTTGGTTCCACGTCTTCCCGTTTATCCTCAGGACAAATTGCAACCTGTACGGAACAGGAGGTTAAAGGTGCTGATGCTCCAAGTAGGGAGCTTGCTAGTAAAGCAGCTGGAATGGCGAACCCGGGCACAAGGAGATGAGAAATGAGGTGCGTTTTAGAAACCTTTCCCCATCACACGGTGTACCATCTTCTGGGTTTCTCATGCATGTTTTTGATGTAGGAAGATGCCCTTGAACCTGGAGATTTGGGACCCATGCGATGGGTACCACGCAGTATTACTTTAAAGGGTCTGCGTTTGCTCACCCAACCTCACCAAACCTCTCAGCCCCAAGAGTGTCCACCCTTATGTCTCATCAAGCTGTGGGTCTAGATATGGTCAATCCAGGTTGCATCACAGCCCCTGAACGCATTGTGTAAGAATTACTCTCTCTTTCACTGTCTTTGTTTCATGGGTGTTTCAAAGTAATTTATTTTTATAATGGGGTTTAGCTGCTTTTCACTGCTGAGTTTATGCCGCTTTACACCCACTTGACACACTAACAGAGAGATATCAATACATAGGTTTTACGATTATTATTAGTCAGATATATTCTTGTGTGGTGAATAGGGCGTGTTGAGTCCAGTTCTCTGAGCAAGGAGTAGGTCTTGTCTATTACATATTGGGTTTATGGAACGGTATCTGAGCTAATTTGATACCCTTGTTTTATGTATCACCCCACCTCACCTTTCCCGTTAAGCAGCCATAGTGTGTTTTCTGCATGTGTGACTCTGTTCTGTTTTGTAATTCAGTTCAAGTGTAACGGTTTTTACATTCCCTCTATCAGTGATACCTTATGAGAAGTGTCCTTTTCTGTGTGACTTATTTCACTTAGAATCGTCATACCTAAATCCACTCATCATGCTGCTACTAACCTTACGACATTGATTTCATGGCTGAGTGATATTCCATTGTACATAAGGACCACAACTTCTTTATCCATTTTTCTCTTTCCTGGGATATTTAAGGTGGAATGAAGTGGAGGTCCTGATCAACAGAGCAGCCCTAAACTTTGGAGTGCTTGTGTTTTGCTGATTTTTAATTTTCCTAATTTATACCCCCATGAGTGGAAGTGCCCTATGCTCTCTGAGCTGTGTTTTTCAGATGTTTCAGGACTCACCGGACACTTCTCCAGAGTGGCTCTTGGCAATTTACATCCCGCCCATCAGTGTAGCAAGGCTCCCATTTCTCCATGGCCTATCCTGCATTTCTGGTTTTGACACTTTTTTCAGCATGGCCCTTTTGACCGATGGGAAGCGAGACTTCTTTGTAGCGCTGATTTGCCTTTCCAGGTTGCTTGGTTGGCCAAAAAGGGCGTATGCGTTTTTTCCTGAATATATTCAGGAAAAAACGCATACGCCCTTTTTGGCCAAGGGCATCATTGTCAACGTTTTGCCGCTTTTCATGTGCTCTAAATGCGATTCGTATCTACCTCCTGAAATCTGTTTCCTGCAATTCTGCCTTGATTTCAAATCCTCTTCTTTGCCTTCCCTCAATATATTTGTGGACGAGAGTTATCATTTATAACTCTGCAGGTTTGTGAATTGCAGTGCCCTGAACCTCCATTTTACAACTCGTTTTTATGGGAGCTGGCCGCAAAATCGCAGAATGGCTTCAGGCCCTGTTCTGGTTCCGGGGGGCAGGCTGAGCCTGTGGTTAATTCTTCTTTCTGATGGGAAAATAGAGTGACCTGTGCCTGTCCCAACACCAAGAGCTAGTCTCTCGTTGGTTCCACGTCTTCCCGTTTATCCTCAGGACAAATTGCAACCTGTATGGAACAGGAGGTTAAAGGTGCTGATGCTCCAAGTAGGGAGCTTGCTAGTAAAGCGGCTGGAATGGCGAACCCGGGCACAAGGAGATGAGAAATGAGGTGCGTTTTAGAAACCTTTCCCCATCACACGGTGTACCATCTTCTGGGTTTCTCATGCATGTTTTTGATGTAGGAAGATGCCCTTGAACCTGGAGATTTGGGACCCATGCGATGGGTACCACGCAGTATTACTTTAAAGGGTCTGCGTTTGCTCACCCAACCTCACCAAACCTCTCAGCCCCAAGAGTGTCCACCCTTATGTCTCATCCAGCTGTGGGTCTAGATATGGTCAATCCAGGTTGCATCACAGCCCCTGAACGCATTGTGTAAGAATTTCTCTCTCTTTCACTGTCTTTGTTTCATGGGTGTTTCAAAGTAATTTATTTTTATAATGGGGTTTAGCTGCTTTTCACTGCTGTGTTTATGCCGCTTTATACCCACTTGACACACTAACAGAGAGATATCAATACATAGGTTTTACGATTATTATTAGTCAGATATATTCTTGTGCGGTGAATAGGCCGTGTTGAGTCCAGTTCTCTGAGCAAGGAGTAGGTCTTGTCTATTACATATTGGGTTTATGGAACGATATCTGAGCTAATTTGATACCCTTGTTTTATGTATCACCCCACCTCACCTTTCCCGTTAAGCAGCCATAGTGTGTTTTCTGCATGTGTGACTCTGTTCTGTTTTGTAATTCAGTTCAAGTGTAACGGTTTTTACATTCCCTCTATCGGTGATACCTTATGAGAAGTGTCCTTTTCTGTGTGACTTATTTCACTTAGAATCGTCATACCTAAATCCACTCATCATGCTGCTACTAACCTTACGACATTGATTTCATGGCTGAGTGATATTCCATTGTACATAAGGACCACAACTTCTTTATCCATTTTTCTCTTTCCTGGGATATTTAAGGTGGAATGAAGTGGAGGTCCTGATCAACAGAGCAGCCCTAAACTTTGGAGTGCTTGTGTTTTGCTGATTTTTAATTTTCCCAATTTATACCCCCATGAGTGGAAGTGCCCTATGCTCTCTGAGCTGTGTTTTTCAGATGTTTCAGGACTCACCGGACACTTCTCCAGAGTGGCTCTTGGCAATTTACATCCCGCCCATCAGTGTAGCAAGGCTCCCATTTCTCCATGGCCTATCCTGCATTTCTGGTTTTGACACTTTTTTCAGCATGGCCCTTTTGACCGATGGGAAGCGAGACTTCTTTGTAGCGCTGATTTGCCTTTCCAGGTTGCTTGGTTGGCCAAAAAGGGCGTATGCGTTTTTTCCTGAATATATTCAGGAAAAAACGCATACGCCCTTTTTGGCCAAGGGCATCATTGTCAACGTTTTGCCGCTTTTCATGTGCTTTAAAGGCGATTCGTATCTACCTCCTGAAATCTGTTTCCTGCAATTCTGCCTTGATTTCAAATCCTCTTCTTTGCCTTCCCTCAATATATTTGTGGACGAGAGTTATCATTTATAACTCTGCAGGTTTGTGAATTGCAATGCCCTGAACCTCCATTTTACAACTCGTTTTTATGGGAGCTGGCCGCAAAATCGCAGAATGTCTTCAGGCCCTGTTCTGGTTCCGGGGGGCAGGCTGAGCCTGTGGTTAATTCTTCTTTCTGATGGGAAAATAGAGTGACCTGTGCCTGTCCCAACACCAAGAGCTAGTCTCTCGTTGGTTCCACGTCTTCCCGTTTATCCTCAGGACAAATTGCAACCTGTACGGAACAGGAGGTTAAAGGTGCTGATGCTCCAAGTAGGGAGCTTGCTAGTAAAGCGGCTGGAATGGCGAACCCGGGCACAAGGAGATGAGAAATGAGGTGCGTTTTAGAAACCTTTCCCCATCACACGGTGTACCATCTTCTGGGTTTCTCATGCATGTTTTTGATGTAGGAAGATGCCCTTGAACCTGGAGATTTGGGACCCATGCGATGGGTACCACGCAGTATTACTTTAAAGGGTCTGCGTTTGCTCACCCAACCTCACCAAACCTCTCAGCCCCAAGAGTGTCCACCCTTATGTCTCATCCAGCTGTGGGTCTAGATATGGTCAATCCAGGTTGCATCACAGCCCCTGAACGCATTGTGTAAGAATTACTCTCTCTTTCACTGTCTTTGTTTCATGGGTGTTTCAAAGTAATTTATTTTTATAATGGGGTTTAGCTGCTTTTCACTGCTGTGTTTATGCCGCTTTACACCCACTTGACACACTAACAGAGAGATATCAATACATAGGTTTTTCGATTATTATTAGTCAGATATATTCTTGTGTGGTGAATAGGGCGTGTTGAGTCCAGTTCTCTGAGCAAGGAGTAGGTCTTGTCTATTACATATTGGGTTTATGGAATGGTATCTGAGCTAATTTGATACCCTTGTTTTATGTATCACCCCACCTCACCTTTCCCGTTAAGCAGCCATAGTGTGTTTTCTGCATGTGTGACTCTGTTCTGTTTTGTAATTCAGTTCAAGTGTAACGGTTTTTACATTCCCTCTATCAGTGATACCTTATGAGAAGTGTCCTTTTCTGTGTGACTTATTTCACTTAGAATCGTCGTACCTAAATCCACTCATCATGCTGCTACTAACCTTACGACATTGATTTCATGGCTGTGTGATATTCCATTGTACATAAGGACCACAACTTCTTTATCCATTTTTCTCTTTCCTGGGATATTTAAGGTGGAATGAAGTGGAGGTCCTGGTCAACAGAGCAGCCCTCAACTTTGGGGTGCTTGTGTCTTGCTGATTTTTAATTTTCCCAATTTATACCCCCATGAGTGGAAGTGTCCTATGCTCTCTAAGCTGTGTTTTTCAGATGTTTCAGGACTCACCGGACACTTCTCCAGAGTGGCTCTTGGCAATTTACATCCCACCCATCAGTGTAGCAAGGCTCTCATTTCTCCATGGCCTGTCCTGCATTTCTGGTTTTGACACTTTTTTCAGCATGGCCCTTTTGACCGATGGGAAGCGAGACTTCTTTGTAGCGCTGATTTGCCTTTCCAGGTTGCTTGGTTGGCCAAAAAGGGCGTATGCGTTTTTTCCTGAATATATTCAGGAAAAAACGCATACGCCCTTTTTGGCCAAGGGCATCATTGTCAACGTTTTGCCGCTTTTCATGTGCTCTAAATGCGATTCGTATCTACCTCCTGAAATCTGTTTCCTGCAATTCTGCCTTGATTTCAAATCCTCTTCTTTGCCTTCCCTCAATATATTTGTGGACGAGAGTTATCATTTATAACTCTGCAGGTTTGTGAATTGCAGTGCCCTGAACCTCCATTTTACAACTCGTTTTTATGGGAGCTGGCCGCAAAATCGCAGAATGGCTTCAGGCCCTGTTCTGGTTCCGGGGGGCAGGCTGAGCCTGTGGTTAATTCTTCTTTCTGATGGGAAAATAGAGTGACCTGTGCCTGTCCCAACACCAAGAGCTAGTCTCTCGTTGGTTCCACGTCTTCCCGTTTATCCTCAGGACAAATTGCAACCTGTATGGAACAGGAGGTTAAAGGTGCTGATGCTCCAAGTAGGGAGCTTGCTAGTAAAGCGGCTGGAATGGCGAACCCGGGCACAAGGAGATGAGAAATGAGGTGCGTTTTAGAAACCTTTCCCCATCACACGGTGTACCATCTTCTGGGTTTCTCATGCATGTTTTTGATGTAGGAAGATGCCCTTGAACCTGGAGATTTGGGACCCATGCGATGGGTACCACGCAGTATTACATTAAAGGGTCTGCGTTTGCTCACCCAACGTCACCAAACCTCTCAGCCCCAAGAGTGTCCACCCTTATGTCTCATCCAGCTGTGCATCTAGATATGGTCAATCCAGGTTGCATCACAGCCCCTGAACGCATTGTGTAAGAATTTCTCTCTCTTTCACTGTCTTTGTTTCATGGGTGTTTCAAAGTAATTTATTTTTATAATGGGGTTTAGCTGCTTTTCACTGCTGTGTTTATGCCGCTTTACACCCACTTGACACACTAACAGAGAGATATCAATTCATAGGTTTTACGATTATTATTAGTCAGATATATTCTTGTGCGGTGAATAGGGCGTGTTGAGTCCAGTTCTCTGAGCAAGGAGTAGGTCTTGTCTATTACATATTGGGTTTATGGAACGGTATCTGAGCTAATTTGATACACTTGTTTTATGTATCACCCCACCTCACCTTTCCCGTTAAGCAGCCATAGTGTGTTTTCTGCATGTGTGACTCTGTTCTGTTTTGTAATTCAGTTCAAGTGTAACGGTTTTTACATTCCCTCTATCAGTGATACCTTATGAGAAGTGTCCTTTTCTGTGTGACTTATTTCACTTAGAATCGTCGTACCTAAATCCACTCATCATGCTGCTACTAACCTTACGACATTGATTTCCTGGCTGAGTGATATTCCATTGTACATAAGGACCACAACTTCTTTATCCATTTTTCTCTTTCCTGGGATATTTAAGGTGGAATGAAGTGGAGGTCCTGGTCAACAGAGCAGCCCTAAACTTTGGGGTGCTTGTGTCTTGCTGATTTTTCATTTTCCCAATTTATACCCCCATGAGTGGAAGTGTCCTATGCTCTCTAAGCTGTGTTTTTCAGATGTTTCAGGACTCACCGGACACTTCTCCAGAGTCGCTCTTGGCAATTTACATCCCGCCCATCAGTGTAGCAAGGCTCCCATTTCTCCATGGCCTATCCTGCATTTCTGGTTTTGACACTTTTTTCAGCATGGCCCTTTTGACCGATGGGAAGCGAGACTTCTTTGTAGCGCTGATTTGCCTTTCCAGGTTGCTTGGTTGGCCAAAAAGGGCGTATGCGTTTTTTCCTGAATATATTCAGGAAAAAACGCATACGCCCTTTTTGGCCAAGGGCATCATTGTCAACGTTTTGCCGCTTTTCATGTGCTTTAAAGGCGATTCGTATCTACCTCCTGAAATCTGTTTCCTGCAATTCTGCCTTGATTTCAAATCCTCTTCTTTGCCTTCCCTCAATATATTTGTGGACGAGAGTTATCATTTATAACTCTGCAGGTTTGTGAATTGCAATGCCCTGAACCTCCATTTTACAACTCGTTTTTATGGGAGCTGGCCGCAAAATCGCAGAATGTCTTCAGGCCCTGTTCTGGTTCCGGGGGGCAGGCTGAGCCTGTGGTTAATTCTTCTTTCTGATGGGAAAATAGAGTGACCTGTGCCTGTCCCAACACCAAGAGCTAGTCTCTCGTTGGTTCCACGTCTTCCCGTTTATCCTCAGGACAAATTGCAACCTGTACGGAACAGGAGGTTAAAGGTGCTGATGCTCCAAGTAGGGAGCTTGCTAGTAAAGCGGCTGGAATGGCGAACCCGGGCACAAGGAGATGAGAAATGAGGTGCGTTTTAGAAACCTTTCCCCATCACACGGTGTACCATCTTCTGGGTTTCTCATGCATGTTTTTGATGTAGGAAGATGCCCTTGAACCTGGAGATTTGGGACCCATGCGATGGGTACCACGCAGTATTACTTTAAAGGGTCTGCGTTTGCTCACCCAACCTCACCAAACCTCTCAGCCCCAAGAGTGTCCACCCTTATGTCTCATCCAGCTGTGGGTCTAGATATGGTCAATCCAGGTTGCATCACAGCCCCTGAACGCATTGTGTAAGAATTACTCTCTCTTTCACTGTCTTTGTTTCATGGGTGTTTCAAAGTAATTTATTTTTATAATGGGGTTTAGCTGCTTTTCACTGCTGTGTTTATGCCGCTTTACACCCACTTGACACACTAACAGAGAGATATCAATACATAGGTTTTTCGATTATTATTAGTCAGATATATTCTTGTGTGGTGAATAGGGCGTGTTGAGTCCAGTTCTCTGAGCAAGGAGTAGGTCTTGTCTATTACATATTGGGTTTATGGAATGGTATCTGAGCTAATTTGATACCCTTGTTTTATGTATCACCCCACCTCACCTTTCCCGTTAAGCAGCCATAGTGTGTTTTCTGCATGTGTGACTCTGTTCTGTTTTGTAATTCAGTTCAAGTGTAACGGTTTTTACATTCCCTCTATCAGTGATACCTTATGAGAAGTGTCCTTTTCTGTGTGACTTATTTCACTTAGAATCGTCGTACCTAAATCCACTCATCATGCTGCTACTAACCTTACGACATTGATTTCATGGCTGTGTGATATTCCATTGTACATAAGGACCACAACTTCTTTATCCATTTTTCTCTTTCCTGGGATATTTAAGGTGGAATGAAGTGGAGGTCCTGGTCAACAGAGCAGCCCTAAACTTTGGGGTGCTTGTGTCTTGCTGATTTTTAATTTTCCCAATTTATACCCCCATGAGTGGAAGTGTCCTATGCTCTCTAAGCTGTGTTTTTCAGATGTTTCAGGACTCACCGGACACTTCTCCAGAGTGGCTCTTGGCAATTTACATCCCACCCATCAGTGTAGCAAGGCTCTCATTCTCCATGGCCTGTCCTGCATTTCTGGTTTTGACACTTTTTTCAGCATGGCCCTTTTGACCGATGGGAAGCGAGACTTCTGTGTAGCGCTGATTTGCCTTTCCAGGTTGCTTGGTTGGCCAAAAAGGGCGTATGCGTTTTTTCCTGAATATATTCAGGAAAAAACGCATACGCCCTTTTTGGCCAAGGGCATCATTGTCAACGTTTTGCCGCTTTTCATGTGCTTTAAAGGCGATTCGTATCTACCTCCTGAAATCTGTTTCCTGCAATTCTGCCTTGATTTCAAATCCTCTTCTTTGCCTTCCCTCAATATATTTGTGGACGAGAGTTATCATTTATAACTCTGCAGGTTTGTGAATTGCAATGCCCTGAACCTCCATTTTACAACTCGTTTTTATGGGAGCTGGCCGCAAAATCGCAGAATGGCTTCAGGCCCTGTTCTGGTTCCGGGGGGCAGGCTGAGCCTGTGGTTAATTCTTCTTTCTGATGGGAAAATAGAGTGACCTGTGCCTGTCCCAACACCAAGAGCTAGTCTCTCGTTGGTTCCACGTCTTCCCGTTTATCCTCAGGACAAATTGCAACCTGTACGGAACAGGAGGTTAAAGGTGCTGATGCTCCAAGTAGGGAGCTTGCTAGTAAAGCGGCTGGAATGGCGAACCCGGGCACAAGGAGATGAGAAATGAGGTGCGTTTTAGAAACCTTTCCCCATCACACGGTGTACCATCTTCTGGGTTTCTCATGCATGTTTTTGATGTAGGAAGATGCCCTTGAACCTGGAGATTTGGGACCCATGCGATGGGTACCACGCAGTATTACTTTAAAGGGTCTGCGTTTGCTCACCCAACCTCACCAAACCTCTCAGCCCCAAGAGTGTCCACCCTTATGTCTCATCCAGCTGTGGGTCTAGATATGGTCAATCCAGGTTGCATCACAGCCCCTGAACGCATTGTGTAAGAATTACTCTCTCTTTCACTGTCTTTGTTTCATGGGTGTTTCAAAGTAATTTATTTTTATAATGGGGTTTAGCTGCTTTTCACTGCTGTGTTTATGCCGCTTTACACCCACTTGACACACTAACAGAGAGATATCAATACATAGGTTTTTCGATTATTATTAGTCAGATATATTCTTGTGTGGTGAATAGGGCGTGTTGAGTCCAGTTCTCTGAGCAAGGAGTAGGTCTTGTCTATTACATATTGGGTTTATGGAATGGTATCTGAGCTAATTTGATACCCTTGTTTTATGTATCACCCCACCTCACCTTTCCCGTTAAGCAGCCATAGTGTGTTTTCTGCATGTGTGACTCTGTTCTGTTTTGTAATTCAGTTCAAGTGTAACGGTTTTTACATTCCCTCTATCAGTGATACCTTATGAGAAGTGTCCTTTTCTGTGTGACTTATTTCACTTAGAATCGTCGTACCTAAATCCACTCATCATGCTGCTACTAACCTTACGACATTGATTTCATGGCTGTGTGATATTCCATTGTACATAAGGACCACAACTTCTTTATCCATTTTTCTCTTTCCTGGGATATTTAAGGTGGAATGAAGTGGAGGTCCTGGTCAACAGAGCAGCCCTAAACTTTGGGGTGCTTGTGTCTTGCTGATTTTTAATTTTCCCAATTTATACCCCCATGAGTGGAAGTGTCCTATGCTCTCTAAGCTGTGTTTTTCAGATGTTTCAGGACTCACCGGACACTTCTCCAGAGTGGCTCTTGGCAATTTACATCCCACCCATCAGTGTAGCAAGGCTCTCATTTCTCCATGGCCTGTCCTGCATTTCTGGTTTTGACACTTTTTTCAGCATGGCCCTTTTGACCGATGGGAAGCGAGACTTCTTTGTAGCGCTGATTTGCCTTTCCAGGTTGCTTGGTTGGCCAAAAAGGGCGTATGCGTTTTTTCCTGAATATATTCAGGAAAAAACGCATACGCCCTTTTTGGCCAAGGGCATCATTGTCAACGTTTTGCCGCTTTTCATGTGCTCTAAATGCGATTCGTATCTACCTCCTGAAATCTGTTTCCTGCAATTCTGCCTTGATTTCAAATCCTCTTCTTTGCCTTCCCTCAATATATTTGTGGACGAGAGTTATCATTTATAACTCTGCAGGTTTGTGAATTGCAGTGCCCTGAACCTCCATTTTACAACTCGTTTTTATGGGAGCTGGCCGCAAAATCCCAGAATGGCTTCAGGCCCTGTTCTGGTTCCGGGGGGCAGGCTGAGCCTGTGGTTAATTCTTCTTTCTGATGGGAAAATAGAGTGACCTGTGCCTGTCCCAACACCAAGAGCTAGTCTCTCGTTGGTTCCACGTCTTCCCGTTTATCCTCAGGACAAATTGCAACCTGTATGGAACAGGAGGTTAAAGGTGCTGATGCTCCAAGTAGGGAGCGTGCTAGTAAAGCGGCTGGAATGGCGAACCCGGGCACAAGGAGATGAGAAATGAGGTGCGTTTTAGAAACCTTTCCCCATCACACGGTGTACCATCTTCTGGGTTTCTCATGCATGTTTTTGATGTAGGAAGATGCCCTTGAACCTGGAGATTTGGGACCCATGCGATGGGTACCACGCAGTATTACATTAAAGGGTCTGCGTTTGCTCACCCAACGTCACCAAACCTCTCAGCCCCAAGAGTGTCCACCCTTATGTCTTATCCAGCTGTGCATCTAGATATGGTCAATCCAGGTTGCATCACAGCCCCTGAACGCATTGTGTAAGAATTTCTCTCTCTTTCACTGTCTTTGTTTCATGGGTGTTTCAAAGTAATTTATTTTTATAATGGGGTTTAGCTGCTTTTCACTGCTGTGTTTATGCCGCTTTACACCCACTTGACACACTAACAGAGAGATATCAATTCATAGGTTTTACGATTATTATTAGTCAGATATATTCTTGTGCGGTGAATAGGGCGTGTTGAGTCCAGTTCTCTGAGCAAGGAGTAGGTCTTGTCTATTACATATTGGGTTTATGGAACGGTATCTGAGCTAATTTGATACACTTGTTTTATGTATCACCCCACCTCACCTTTCCCGTTAAGCAGCCATAGTGTGTTTTCTGCATGTGTGACTCTGTTCTGTTTTGTAATTCAGTTCAAGTGTAACGGTTTTTACATTCCCTCTATCAGTGATACCTTATGAGAAGTGTCCTTTTCTGTGTGACTTATTTCACTTAGAATCGTCGTACCTAAATCCACTCATCATGCTGCTACTAACCTTACGACATTGATTTCCTGGCTGAGTGATATTCCATTGTACATAAGGACCACAACTTCTTTATCCATTTTTCTCTTTCCTGGGATATTTAAGGTGGAATGAAGTGGAGGTCCTGGTCAACAGAGCAGCCCTAAACTTTGGGGTGCTTGTGTCTTGCTGATTTTTAATTTTCCCAATTTATACCCCCATGAGTGGAAGTGTCCTATGCTCTCTAAGCTGTGTTTTTCAGATGTTTCAGGACTCACCGGACACTTCTCCAGAGTCGCTCTTGGCAATTTACATCCCACCCATCAGTGTAGCAAGGCTCCCATTTCTGCATGGCCTGTCCTGCATTTCTGGTTTTGACACTTTTTTCAGCATGGCCCTTTTGACCGATGGGAAGCGAGACTTCTTTGTAGCGCTGATTTGCCTTTCCAGGTTGCTTGGTTGGCCAAAAAGGGCGTATGCGTTTTTTCCTGAATATATTCAGGAAAAAACGCATACGCCCTTTTTGGCCAAGGGCATCATTGTCAACGTTTTGCCGCTTTTCATGTGCTCTAAAGGCGATTCGTATCTACCTCCTGAAATCTGTTTCCTGCAATTCTGCCTTGATTTCAAATCCTCTTCTTTGCCTTCCCTCAATATATTTGTGGACGAGAGTTATCATTTATAACTCTGCAGGTTTGTGAATTGCAGTGCCCTGAACCTCCATTTTACAACTCGTTTTTATGGGAGCTGGCCGCAAAATCGCAGAATGGCTTCAGGCCCTGTTCTGGTTCCGGAGCGCAGGCTGAGCCTGTGGTTAATTCTTCTTTCTGATGGGAAAATAGAGTGACCTGTGCCTGTCCCAACACCAAGAGCTAGTCTCTCGTTGGTTCCCCGTCTTCCCGTTTATCCTCAGGACAAATTGCAACCTGCATGGAACAGGAGGTTAAAGGTGCTGATGCTCCAAGTAGGGAGCTTGCTAGTAAAGCAGCTGGAATGGCGAACCCGGGCACAAGGAGATGAGAAATGAGGTGCGTTTTTTAAACCTTTCCCCATCACACGGTGTACCATCTTCTGGGTTTCTAATGCATGTTTTTGATGTAGGAAGATGCCCTTGAACCTGGAGATTTGGGACCCATGCGATGGGTACCACGCAGTATTACTTTAAAGGGTCTGCGTTTGCTCACCCAACCTCACCAAACCTCTCAGCCCCAAGAGTGTCCACCCTTATGTCTTATCCAGCTGTGGGTCTAGATATGGTCAATCCAGGTTGCATCACAGCCCCTGAACGCATTGTGTAAGAATTACTCTCTCTTTCACTGTCTTTGTTTCATGGGTGTTTCAAAGTAATTTATTTTTATAATGGGGTTTAGCTGCTTTTCACTGCTGTGTTTATGCCGCTTTACACCCACTTGACACACTAACAGAGAGATATCAATACATAGGTTTTACGATTATTACTAGTCAGATATATTCTTGTGTGGTGAATAGGGCGTGTTGAGTCCAGTTCTCTGAGCAAGGAGTAGGTCTTGTCTATTACATATTGGGTTTATGGAACGGTATCTGAGCTAATTTGATACCCTTGTTTTATGTATCACCCCACCTCACCTTTCCCGTTAAGCAGCCATAGTGTGTTTTCTGCATGTGTGACTCTGTTCTGTTTTGTAATTCAGTTCAAGTGTAACGGTTTTTACATTCCCTCTATCAGTGATACCTTATGAGAAGTGTCCTTTTCTGTGTGACTTATTTCACTTAGAATCGTCGTGCCTAAATCCACTCATCATGCTGCTACTAACCTTACGACATTGATTTCATGGCTGTGTGATATTCCATTGTACATAAGGACCACAACTTCTTTATCCATTTTTCTCTTTCCTGGGATATTTAAGGTGGAATGAAGTGGAGGTCCTGGTCAACAGAGCAGCCCTAAACTTTGGGGTGCTTGTGTCTTGCTGATTTTTAATTTTCCCAATTTATACCCCCATGAGTGGAAGTGTCCTATGCTCTCTAAGCTGTGTTTTTCACATGTTTCAGGACTCACCGGACACTTCTCCAGAGTCGCTCTTGGCAATTTACATCCCACCCATCAGTGTAGCAAGGCTCCCATTTCTGCATGGCCTGTCCTGCATTTCTGGTTTTGACACTTTTTTCAGCATGGCCCTTTTGACCGATGGGAAGCGAGACTTCTTTGTAGCGCTGATTTGCCTTTCCAGGTTGCTTGGTTGGCCAAAAAGGGCGTATGCGTTTTTTCCTGAATATATTCAGGAAAAAACGCATACGCCCTTTTTGACCAAGGGCATCATTCTCAACGTTTTGCCGCTTTTCATGTGCTCTAAAGGCGATTCGTATCTACCTCCTGAAATCTGTTTCCTGCAATTCTGCCTTGATTTCAAATCCTCTTCTTTGCCTTCCCTCAATATATTTGTGGACGAGAGTTATCATTTATAACTCTGCAGGTTTGTGAATTGCAGTGCCCTGAACCTCCATTTTACAACTCGTTTTTATGGGAGCTGGCCGCAAAATCGCAGAATGGCTTCAGGCCCTGTTCTGGTTCCGGGGGGCAGGCTGAGCCTGTGGTTAATTCTTCTTTCTGATGGGAAAATAGAGTGACCTGTGCCTGTCCCAACACCAAGAGCTAGTCTCTCGTTGGTTCCACGTCTTCCCGTTTATCCTCAGGACAAATTGCAACCTGTACGGAACAGGAGGTTAAAGGTGCTGATGCTCCAAGTAGGGAGCTTGCTAGTAAAGCGGCTGGAATGGCGAACCCGGGCACAAGGAGATGAGAAATGAGGTGCGTTTTAGAAACCTTTCCCCATCACACGGTGTACCATCTTCTGGGTTTCTCATGCATGTTTTTGATGTAGGAAGATGCCCTTGAACCTGGAGATTTGGGACCCATGCGATGGGTACCACGCAGTATTACATTAAAGGGTCTGCGTTTGCTCACCCAACCTCACCAAACCTCTCAGCCCCAAAGGTGTCCACCCTTATGTCTCATCCAGCTGTGCGTCTAGATATGGTCAATCCAGGTTGCATCACAGCCCCTGAAAGCATTGTGTAAGAATTTCTCTCTCTTTCACTGTCTTTGTTTCATGGGTGTTTCAAAGTAATTTATTTTTATAATGGGGTTTAGCTGCTTTTCACTGCTGTGTTTATGCCGCTTTACACCCACTTGACACACTAACAGAGAGATATCAATACATAGGTTTTACGATTATTATTAGTCAGATATATTCTTGTGCGGTGAATAGGGCGTGTTGAGTCCAGTTCTCTGAGCAAGGAGTAGGTCTTGTCTATTACATATTGGGTTTATGGAACGGTATCTGAGCTAATTTGATACCCTTTTTTTATGTATCACCCCACCTCACCTTTCCCGTTAAGCAGCCATAGTGTGTTTTCTGCATGTGTGACTCTGTTCTGTTTTGTAATTCAGTTCAAGTGTAACGGTTTTTACATTCCCTCTATCAGTGATACCTTATGAGAAGTGTCCTTTTCTGTGTGACTTATTTCACTTAGAATCGTTGTACCTAAATCCACGCATCATGCTGCTACTAACCTTACGACATTGATTTCATGGCTGAGTGATATTCCATTGTACATAAGGACCACAACTTCTTTATCCATTTTTCTCTTTCCTGGGATATTTAAGGTGGAATGAAGTGGAGGTCCTGGTCAACAGAGCAGCCCTAAACTTTGGGGTGCTTGTGTCTTGCTGATTTTTCATTTTCCCAATTTATACCCCCATGAGTGGAAGTGCCCTATGCTCTCTAAGCTGTGTTTTTCAGATGTTTCAGGACTCACCGGACACTTCTCCAGAGTGGCTCTTGGCAATTTACATCCCGCCCATCAGTGTAGCAAGGCTCCCATTTCTCCATGGCCTGTCCTGCATTTCTGGTTTTGACACTTTTTTCAGCATGGCCCTTTTGACCGATGGGAACCGAGACTTCTTTGTAGCGCTGATTGGCCTTTCCAGGTTGCTTGGTTGGCCAAAAAGGGCGTATGCGTTTTTTCCTGAATATATTCAGGAAAAAACGCATACGCCCTTTTTGGCCAAGGGCATCATTCTCAACGTTTTGCCGCTTTTCATGTGCTTTAAAGGCGATTCGAATCTACCTCCTGAAATCTGTTTCCTGCAATTCTGACTTGATTTCAAATCCTCTTCTTTGCCTTCCCTCAATATATTTGTGGACGAGAGTTATCATTTATAACTCTGCAGGTTTGTGAATTGCAGTGCCCTGAACCTCCATTTTACAACTCGTTTTTATGGGAGCTGGCCGCAAAATCGCAGAATGGCTTCAGGCCCTGTTCTGGTTCCGGGGCGCAGGCTGAGCCTGTGGTTAATTCTTCTTTCTGATGGGAAAATAGAGTGACCTGTGCCTGTCCCAACACCAAGAGCTAGTCTCTCGTTGGTTCCACGTCTTCCCGTTTATCCTCAGGACAAATTGCAACCTGTATGGAACAGGAGGTTAAAGGTGCTGATGCTCCAAGTAGGGAGCTTTCTAGTAAAGAGGCTGGAATGGCGAACCCGGGCACAAGGAGATGAGAAATGAGGTGCGTTTTAGAAACCTTTCCCCATCACACGGTGTACCATCTTCTGGGTTTCTCATGCATGTTTTTGATGTAGGAAGATGCCCTTGAAACTGGAGATTTGGGACCCATGCGATGGGTACCACGCAGTATTACTTTAAAGGGTCTGCGTTTGCTCACCCAACCTCACCAAACCTCTCAGCCCCAAGAGTGTCCACCCTTATGTCTCATCCAGCTGTGCGTCTAGATATGGTCAATCCAGGTTGCATCACAGCCCCTGAACGCATTGTGTAAGAATTTCTCTCTCTTTCACTGTCTTTGTTTCATGGGTGTTTCAAAGTAATTTATTTTTATAATGGGGTTTAGCTGCTTTTCACTGCTGTGTTTATGCCGCTTTACACCCACTTGACACACTAACAGAGAGATATCAATACATAGGTTTTACGATTATTATTAGTCAGTTATATTCTTGTGCGGTGAATAGGGCGTGTTGAGTCCAGTTCTCTGAGCAAGGAGTAGGTCTTGTCTATTACATATTGGGTTTATGGAACGGTATCTGAGCTAATTTGATACCCTTGTTTTATGTATCACCCCACCTCACCTTTCCCGTTAAGCAGCCATAGTGTGTTTTCTGCATGTGTGACTCTGTTCTGTTTTGTAATTCAGTTCAAGTGTAACGGTTTTACATTCCCTCTATCAGTGATACCTTATGAGAAGTGTCCTTTTCTGTGTGACTTATTTCACTTAGAATCGTCGTACCTAAATCCACTCATCATGCTGCTACTAACCTTACGACATTGATTTCATGGCTGAGTGATATTCCATTGTACATAAGGACCACAAATTCTTTATCCATTTTTCTCTTTCCTGGGATATTTAAGGTGGAATGAAGTGGAGGTCCTGGTCAACAGAGCAGCCCTAAACTTTGGGGTGCTTGTGTCTTGCTGATTTTTCATTTTCCCAATTTATACCCCCATGAGTGGAAGTGCCCTATGCTCTTTAAGCTGTGTTTTTCAGATATTTCAGGACTCACCGGACACTTCTCCAGAGTGGCTCTTGGCAATTTACATCCCGCCCATCAGTGTAGCAAGGCTCCCATTTCTCCATGGCCTGTCCTGCATTTCTGGTTTTGACACTTTTTTCAGCATGGCCCTTTTGACCGATGGGAAGCGAGACTTCTTTGTAGCGCTGATTTGCCTTTCCAGGTTGCTTGGTTGGCCAAAAAGGGCGTATGCGTTTTTTCCTGAATATATTCAGGAAAAAACACATACGCCCTTTTTGGCCAAGGGCATCATTGTCAACGTTTTTCCACTTTTCATGTGCTTTAAAGGCGATTCGTATCTACCTCCTGAAATCTGTTTCCTGCAATTCTGCCTTGATTTCAAATCCTCTTCTTTGCCTTCCCTCAATATATTTGTGGACGAGAGTTATCATTTATAACTCTGCAGGTTTGTGAATTGCAGTGCCCTGAACCTCCATTTTACAACTCGTTTTTATGGGAGCTGGCCGCAAAATCGCAGAATGGCTTCAGGCCCTGTTCTGGTTCCGGGGGGCAGGCTGAGCCTGTGGTTAATTCTTCTTTCTGATGGGAAAATAGAGTGACCTGTGCCTGTCCCAACACCAAGAGCTAGTCTCTCGTTGGTTCCACGTCTTCCCGTTTATCCTCAGGACAAATTGCAACCTGTACGGAACAGGAGGTTAAAGGTGCTGATGCTCCAAGTAGGGAGCTTGCTAGTAAAGCGGCTGGAATGGCGAACCCGGGCACAAGGAGATGAGAAATGAGGTGAGTTTTAGAAACCTTTCCCCATCACACGGTGTACCATCTTCTGGGTTTCTCATGCATGTTTTTGATGTAGGAAGATGCCCTTGAACCTGGAGATTTGGGACCCATGCTATGGGTACCACGCAGTATTACATTAAAGGGTCTGCGTTTGCTCACCCAACGTCACCAAACCTCTCAGCCCCAAGAGTGTCCACCCTTATGTCTCATCCAGCTGTGGGTCTAGATATGGTCAATCCAGGTTGCATCACAGCCCCTGAACGCATTGTGTAAGAATTTCTCTCTCTTTCACTGTCTTTGTTTCATGGGTGTTTCAAAGTAATTTATTTTTATAATGGGGTTTAGCTGCTTTTCACTGCTGTGTTTATGCCGCTTTACACCCACTTGACACACTAACAGAGAGATATCAATTCATAGGTTTTACGATTATTATTAGTCAGATATACTCTTGTGCGGTGAATAGGGCGTGTTGAGTCCAGTTCTCTGAGCAAGGAGTAGGTCTTGTCTATTACATATTGGGTTTATGGAACGGTATCTGAGCTAATTTGATACCCTTGTTTTATGTATCACCCCACCTCACCTTTCCCGTTAAGCAGCCATAGTGTGTTTTCTGCATGTGTGACTCTGTTCTGTTTTGTAATTCAGTTCAAGTGTAACGGTTTTACATTCCCTCTATCAGTGATACCTTATGAGAAGTGTCCTTTTCTGTGTGACTTATTTCACTTAGAATCGTCGTACCTAAATCCACTCATCATGCTGCTACTAACCTTACGACATTGATTTCATGGCTGAGTGATATTCCATTGTACATAAGGACCACAAATTCTTTATCCATTTTTCTCTTTCCTGGGATATTTAAGGTGGAATGAAGTGGAGGTCCTGGTCAACAGAGCAGCCCTAAACTTTGGGGTGCTTGTGTCTTGCTGATTTTTCATTTTCCCAATTTATACCCCCATGAGTGGAAGTGCCCTATGCTCTCTAAGCTGTGTTTTTCAGATGTTTCAGGACTCACCGGACACTTCTGCAGAGTGGCTCTTGGCAATTTACATCCCGCCCATCAGTGTAGCAAGGCTCCCATTTCTCCATGGCCTGTCCTGCATTTCTGGTTTTGACACTTTTTTCAGCATGGCCCTTTTGACCGATGGGAACCGAGACTTCTTTGTAGCGCTGATTGGCCTTTCCAGGTTGCTTGGTTGGCCAAAAAGGGCGTATGCGTTTTTTCCTGAATATATTCAGGAAAAAACGCATACGCCCTTTTTGGCCAAGGGCATCATTCTCAACGTTTTGCCGCTTTTCATGTGCTTTAAAGGCGATTCGAATCTACCTCCTGAAATCTGTTTCCTGCAATTCTGCCTTGATTTCAAATCCTCTTCTTTGCCTTCCCTCAATATATTTGTGGACGAGAGTTATCATTTATAACTCTGCAGGTTTGTGAATTGCAGTGCCCTGAACCTCCATTTTACAACTCGTTTTTATGGGAGCTGGCCGCAAAATCGCAGAATGGCTTCAGGCCCTGTTCTGGTTCCGGGGGGCAGGCTGAGCCTGTGGTTAATTCTTCTTTCTGATGGGAAAATAGAGTGACCTGTGCCTGTCCCAACACCAAGAGCTAGTCTCTCGTTGGTTCCACGTCTTCCCGTTTATCCTCAGGACAAATTGCAACCTGTACGGAACAGGAGGTTAAAGGTGCTGATGCTCCAAGTAGGGAGCTTGCTAGTAAAGCGGCTGGAATGGCGAACCCGGGCACAAGGAGATGAGAAATGAGGTGCGTTTTAGAAACCTTTCCCCATCACACGGTGTACCATCTTCTGGGTTTCTCATGCATGTTTTTGATGTAGGAAGATGCCCTTGAACCTGGAGATTTGGGACCCATGCGATGGGTACCACGCAGTATTACATTAAAGGGTCTGCGTTTGCTCACCCAACCTCACCAAACCTCTCAGCCCCAAAGGTGTCCACCCTTATGTCTCATCCAGCTGTGCGTCTAGATATGGTCAATCCAGGTTGCATCACAGCCCCTGAACGCATTGTGTAAGAATTTCTCTCTCTTTCACTGTCTTTGTTTCATGGGTGTTTCAAAGTAATTTATTTTTATAATGGGGTTTAGCTGCTTTTCACTGCTGTGTTTATGCCGCTTTACACCCACTTGACACACTAACAGAGAGATATCAATACATAGGTTTTACGATTATTATTAGTCAGATATATTCTTGTGCGGTGAATAGGGCGTGTTGAGTCCAGTTCTCTGAGCAAGGAGTAGGTCTTGTCTATTACATATTGGGTTTATGGAACGGTATCTGAGCTAATTTGATACCCTTTTTTTATGTATCACCCCACCTCACCTTTCCCGTTAAGCAGCCATAGTGTGTTTTCTGCATGTGTGACTCTGTTCTGTTTTGTAATTCAGTTCAAGTGTAACGGTTTTTACATTCCCTCTATCAGTGATACCTTATGAGAAGTGTCCTTTTCTGTGTGACTTATTTCACTTAGAATCGTTGTACCTAAATCCACGCATCATGCTGCTACTAACCTTACGACATTGATTTCATGGCTGAGTGATATTCCATTGTACATAAGGACCACAACTTCTTTATCCATTTTTCTCTTTCCTGGGATATTTAAGGTGGAATGAAGTGGAGGTCCTGGTCAACAGAGCAGCCCTAAACTTTGGGGTGCTTGTGTCTTGCTGATTTTTCATTTTCCCAATTTATACCCCCATGAGTGGAAGTGCCCTATGCTCTCTAAGCTGTGTTTTTCAGATGTTTCAGGACTCACCGGACACTTCTCCAGAGTGGCTCTTGGCAATTTACATCCCGCCCATCAGTGTAGCAAGGCTCCCATTTCTCCATGGCCTGTCCTGCATTTCTGGTTTTGACACTTTTTTCAGCATGGCCCTTTTGACCGATGGGAACCGAGACTTCTTTGTAGCGCTGATTGGCCTTTCCAGGTTGCTTGGTTGGCCAAAAAGGGCGTATGCGTTTTTTCCTGAATATATTCAGGAAAAAACGCATACGCCCTTTTTGGCCAAGGGCATCATTCTCAACGTTTTGCCGCTTTTCATGTGCTTTAAAGGCGATTCGAATCTACCTCCTGAAATCTGTTTCCTGCAATTCTGACTTGATTTCAAATCCTCTTCTTTGCCTTCCCTCAATATATTTGTGGACGAGAGTTATCATTTATAACTCTGCAGGTTTGTGAATTGCAGTGCCCTGAACCTCCATTTTACAACTCGTTTTTATGGGAGCTGGCCGCAAAATCGCAGAATGGCTTCAGGCCCTGTTCTGGTTCCAGGGCGCAGGCTGAGCCTGTGGTTAATTCTTCTTTCTGATGGGAAAATAGAGTGACCTGTGCCTGTCCCAACACCAAGAGCTAGTCTCTCGTTGGTTCCACGTCTTCCCGTTTATCCTCAGGACAAATTGCAACCTGTATGGAACAGGAGGTTAAAGGTGCTGATGCTCCAAGTAGGGAGCTTTCTAGTAAAGAGGCTGGAATGGCGAACCCGGGCACAAGGAGATGAGAAATGAGGTGCGTTTTAGAAACCTTTCCCCATCACACGGTGTACCATCTTCTGGGTTTCTCATGCATGTTTTTGATGTAGGAAGATGCCCTTGAACCTGGAGATTTGGGACCCATGCGATGGGTACCACGCAGTATTACTTTAAAGGGTCTGCGTTTGCTCACCCAACCTCACCAAACCTCTCAGCCCCAAGAGTGTCCACCCTTATGTCTCATCCAGCTGTGGGTCTAGATATGGTCAATCCAGGTTGCATCACAGCCCCTGAACGCATTGTGTAAGAATTTCTCTCTCTTTCACTGTCTTTGTTTCATGGGTGTTTCAAAGTAATTTATTTTTATAATGGGGTTTAGCTGCTTTTCACTGCTGTGTTTATGCCGCTTTACACCCACTTGACACACTAACAGAGAGATATCAATTCATAGGTTTTACGATTATTATTAGTCAGATATACTCTTGTGCGGTGAATAGGGCGTGTTGAGTCCAGTTCTCTGAGCAAGGAGTAGGTCTTGTCTATTACATATTGGGTTTATGGAACGGTATCTGAGCTAATTTGATACCCTTGTTTTATGTATCACCCCACCTCACCTTTCCCGTTAAGCAGCCATAGTGTGTTTTCTGCATGTGTGACTCTGTTCTGTTTTGTAATTCAGTTCAAGTGTAACGGTTTTACATTCCCTCTATCAGTGATACCTTATGAGAAGTGTCCTTTTCTGTGTGACTTATTTCACTTAGAATCGTCGTACCTAAATCCACTCATCATGCTGCTACTAACCTTACGACATTGATTTCATGGCTGAGTGATATTCCATTGTACATAAGGACCACAAATTCTTTATCCATTTTTCTCTTTCCTGGGATATTTAAGGTGGAATGAAGTGGAGGTCCTGGTCAACAGAGCAGCCCTAAACTTTGGGGTGCTTGTGTCTTGCTGATTTTTAATTTTCCCAATTTATACCCCCATGAGTGGAAGTGCCCTATGCTCTCTAAGCTGTGTTTTTCAGATGTTTCAGGACTCACCGGACACTTCTGCAGAGTGGCTCTTGGCAATTTACATCCCGCCCATCAGTGTAGCAAGGCTCCCATTTCTCCATGGCCTGTCCTGCATTTCTGGTTTTGACACTTTTTTCAGCATGGCCCTTTTGACCGATGGGAACCGAGACTTCTTTGTAGCGCTGATTGGCCTTTCCAGGTTGCTTGGTTGGCCAAAAAGGGCGTATGCGTTTTTTCCTGAATATATTCAGGAAAAAACGCATACGCCCTTTTTGGCCAAGGGCATCATTCTCAACGTTTTGCCGCTTTTCATGTGCTTTAAAGGCGATTCGAATCTACCTCCTGAAATCTGTTTCCTGCAATTCTGCCTTGATTTCAAATCCTCTTCTTTGCCTTCCCTCAATATATTTGTGGACGAGAGTTATCATTTATAACTCTGCAGGTTTGTGAATTGCAGTGCCCTGAACCTCCATTTTACAACTCGTTTTTATGGGAGCTGGCCGCAAAATCGCAGAATGGCTTCAGGCCCTGTTCTGGTTCCGGGGGGCAGGCTGAGCCTGTGGTTAATTCTTCTTTCTGATGGGAAAATAGAGTGACCTGTGCCTGTCCCAACACCAAGAGCTAATCTCTCGTTGGTTCCACGTCTTCCCGTTTATCCTCAGGACAAATTGCAACCTGTACGGAACAGGAGGTTAAAGGTGCTGATGCTCCAAGTAGGGAGCTTGCTAGTAAAGCGGCTGGAATGGCGAACCCGGGCACAAGGAGATGAGAAATGAGGTGCGTTTTAGAAACCTTTCCCCATCACACGGTGTACCATCTTCTGGGTTTCTCATGCATGTTTTTGATGTAGGAAGATGCCCTTGAACCTGGAGATTTGGGACCCATGCGATGGGTACCACGCAGTATTACATTAAAGGGTCTGCGTTTGCTCACCCAACCTCACCAAACCTCTCAGCCCCAAAGGTGTCCACCCTTATGTCTCATCCAGCTGTGCGTCTAGATATGGTCAATCCAGGTTGCATCACAGCCCCTGAACGCATTGTGTAAGAATTTCTCTCTCTTTCACTGTCTTTGTTTCATGGGTGTTTCAAAGTAATTTATTTTTATAATGGGGTTTAGCTGCTTTTCACTGCTGTGTTTATGCCGCTTTACACCCACTTGACACACTAACAGAGAGATATCAATACATAGGTTTTACGATTATTATTAGTCAGATATATTCTTGTGCGGTGAATAGGGCGTGTTGAGTCCAGTTCTCTGAGCAAGGAGTAGGTCTTGTCTATTACATATTGGGTTTATGGAACGGTATCTGAGCTAATTTGATACCCTTTTTTTATGTATCACCCCACCTCACCTTTCCCGTTAAGCAGCCATAGTGTGTTTTCTGCATGTGTGACTCTGTTCTGTTTTGTAATTCAGTTCAAGTGTAACGGTTTTTACATTCCCTCTATCAGTGATACCTTATGAGAAGTGTCCTTTTCTGTGTGACTTATTTCACTTAGAATCGTCGTACCTAAATCCACGCATCATGCTGCTACTAACCTTACGACATTGATTTCATGGCTGAGTGATATTCCATTGTACATAAGGACCACAACTTCTTTATCCATTTTTCTCTTTCCTGGGATATTTAAGGTGGAATGAAGTGGAGGTCCTGGTCAACAGAGCAGCCCTAAACTTTGGGGTGCTTGTGTCTTGCTGATTTTTCATTTTCCCAATTTATACCCCCATGAGTGGAAGTGCCCTATGCTCTCTAAGCTGTGTTTTTCAGATGTTTCAGGACTCACCGGACACTTCTCCAGAGTGGCTCTTGGCAATTTACATCCCGCCCATCAGTGTAGCAAGGCTCCCATTTCTCCATGGCCTGTCCTGCATTTCTGGTTTTGACACTTTTTTCAGCATGGCCCTTTTGACCGATGGGAACCGAGACTTCTTTGTAGCGCTGATTGGCCTTTCCAGGTTGCTTGGTTGGCCAAAAAGGGCGTATGCGTTTTTTCCTGAATATATTCAGGAAAAAACGCATACGCCCTTTTTGGCCAAGGGCATCATTCTCAACGTTTTGCCACTTTTCATGTGCTTTAAAGGCGATTCGAATCTACCTCCTGAAATCTGTTTCCTGCAATTCTGACTTGATTTCAAATCCTCTTCTTTGCCTTCCCTCAATATATTTGTGGACGAGAGTTATCATTTATAACTCTGCAGGTTTGTGAATTGCAGTGCCCTGAACCTCCATTTTACAACTCGTTTTTATGGGAGCTGGCCGCAAAATCGCAGAATGGCTTCAGGCCCTGTTCTGGTTCCGGGGCGCAGGCTGAGCCTGTGGTTAATTCTTCTTTCTGATGGGAAAATAGAGTGACCTGTGCCTGTCCCAACACCAAGAGCTAGTCTCTCGTTGGTTCCACGTCTTCCCGTTTATCCTCAGGACAAATTGCAACCTGTACGGAACAGGAGGTTAAAGGTGCTGATGCTCCAAGTAGGGAGCTTTCTAGTAAAGAGGCTGGAATGGCGAACCCGGGCACAAGGAGATGAGAAATGAGGTGCGTTTTAGAAACCTTTCCCCATCACACGGTGTACCATCTTCTGGGTTTCTCATGCATGTTTTTGATGTAGGAAGATGCCCTTGAACCTGGAGATTTGGGACCCATGCGATGGGTACCACGCAGTATTACTTTAAAGGGTCTGCGTTTGCTCACCCAACCTCACCAAACCTCTCAGCCCCAAGAGTGTCCACCCTTATGTCTCATCCAGCTGTGCGTCTAGATATGGTCAATCCAGGTTGCATCACAGCCCCTGAACGCATTGTGTAAGAATTTCTCTCTCTTTCACTGTCTTTGTTTCATGGGTGTTTCAAAGTAATTTATTTTTATAATGGGGTTTAGCTGCTTTTCACTGCTGTGTTTATGCCGCTTTACACCCACTTGACACACTAACAGAGAGATATCAATACATAGGTTTTACGATTATTATTAGTCAGTTATATTCTTGTGCGGTGAATAGGGCGTGTTGAGTCCAGTTCTCTGAGCAAGGAGTAGGTCTTGTCTATTACATATTGGGTTTATGGAACGGTATCTGAGCTAATTTGATACCCTTGTTTTATGTATCACCCCACCTCACCTTTCCCGTTAAGCAGCCATAGTGTGTTTTCTGCATGTGTGACTCTGTTCTGTTTTGTAATTCAGTTCAAGTGTAACGGTTTTACATTCCCTCTATCAGTGATACCTTATGAGAAGTGTCCTTTTCTGTGTGACTTATTTCACTTAGAATCGTCGTACCTAAATCCACTCATCATGCTGCTACTAACCTTACGACATTGATTTCATGGCTGAGTGATATTCCATTGTACATAAGGACCACAACTTCTTTATCCATTTTTCTCTTTCCTGGGATATTTAAGGTGGAATGAAGTGGAGGTCCTGGTCAACAGAGCAGCCCTAAACTTTGGGGTGCTTGTGTCTTGCTGATTTTTCATTTTCCCAATTTATACCCCCATGAGTGGAAGTGCCCTATGCTCTCTAAGCTGTGTTTTTCAGATGTTTCAGGACTCACCGGACACTTCTCCAGAGTGGCTCTTGGCAATTTACATCCCGCCCATCAGTGTAGCAAGGCTCCCATTTCTCCATGGCCTGTCCTGCATTTCTGGTTTTGACACTTTTTTCAGCATGGCCCTTTTGACCGATGGGAACCGAGACTTCTTTGTAGCGCTGATTGGCCTTTCCAGGTTGCTTGGTTGGCCAAAAAGGGCGTATGCGTTTTTTCCTGAATATATTCAGGAAAAAACGCATACGCCCTTTTTGGCCAAGGGCATCATTCTCAACGTTTTGCCGCTTTTCATGTGCTTTAAAGGCGATTCGAATCTACCTCCTGAAATCTGTTTCCTGCAATTCTGACTTGATTTCAAATCCTCTTCTTTGCCTTCCCTCAATATATTTGTGGACGAGAGTTATCATTTATAACTCTGCAGGTTTGTGAATTGCAGTGCCCTGAACCTCCATTTTACAACTCGTTTTTATGGGAGCTGGCCGCAAAATCGCAGAATGGCTTCAGGCCCTGTTCTGGTTCCAGGGCGCAGGCTGAGCCTGTGGTTAATTCTTCTTTCTGATGGGAAAATAGAGTGACCTGTGCCTGTCCCAACACCAAGAGCTAGTCTCTCGTTGGTTCCACGTCTTCCCGTTTATCCTCAGGACAAATTGCAACCTGTATGGAACAGGAGGTTAAAGGTGCTGATGCTCCAAGTAGGGAGCTTTCTAGTAAAGAGGCTGGAATGGCGAACCCGGGCACAAGGAGATGAGAAATGAGGTGCGTTTTAGAAACCTTTCCCCATCACACGGTGTACCATCTTCTGGGTTTCTCATGCATGTTTTTGATGTAGGAAGATGCCCTTGAACCTGGAGATTTGGGACCCATGCGATGGGTACCACGCAGTATTACTTTAAAGGGTCTGCGTTTGCTCACCCAACCTCACCAAACCTCTCAGCCCCAAGAGTGTCCACCCTTATGTCTCATCCAGCTGTGGGTCTAGATATGGTCAATCCAGGTTGCATCACAGCCCCTGAACGCATTGTGTAAGAATTTCTCTCTCTTTCACTGTCTTTGTTTCATGGGTGTTTCAAAGTAATTTATTTTTATAATGGGGTTTAGCTGCTTTTCACTGCTGTGTTTATGCCGCTTTACACCCACTTGACACACTAACAGAGAGATATCAATTCATAGGTTTTACGATTATTATTAGTCAGATATACTCTTGTGCGGTGAATAGGGCGTGTTGAGTCCAGTTCTCTGAGCAAGGAGTAGGTCTTGTCTATTACATATTGGGTTTATGGAACGGTATCTGAGCTAATTTGATACCCTTGTTTTATGTATCACCCCACCTCACCTTTCCCGTTAAGCAGCCATAGTGTGTTTTCTGCATGTGTGACTCTGTTCTGTTTTGTAATTCAGTTCAAGTGTAACGGTTTTACATTCCCTCTATCAGTGATACCTTATGAGAAGTGTCCTTTTCTGTGTGACTTATTTCACTTAGAATCGTCGTACCTAAATCCACTCATCATGCTGCTACTAACCTTACGACATTGATTTCATGGCTGAGTGATATTCCATTGTACATAAGGACCACAAATTCTTTATCCATTTTTCTCTTTCCTGGGATATTTAAGGTGGAATGAAGTGGAGGTCCTGGTCAACAGAGCAGCCCTAAACTTTGGGGTGCTTGTGTCTTGCTGATTTTTAATTTTCCCAATTTATACCCCCATGAGTGGAAGTGCCCTATGCTCTCTAAGCTGTGTTTTTCAGATGTTTCAGGACTCACCGGACACTTCTGCAGAGTGGCTCTTGGCAATTTACATCCCGCCCATCAGTGTAGCAAGGCTCCCATTTCTCCATGGCCTGTCCTGCATTTCTGGTTTTGACACTTTTTTCAGCATGGCCCTTTTGACCGATGGGAACCGAGACTTCTTTGTAGCGCTGATTGGCCTTTCCAGGTTGCTTGGTTGGCCAAAAAGGGCGTATGCGTTTTTTCCTGAATATATTCAGGAAAAAACGCATACGCCCTTTTTGGCCAAGGGCATCATTCTCAACGTTTTGCCGCTTTTCATGTGCTTTAAAGGCGATTCGAATCTACCTCCTGAAATCTGTTTCCTGCAATTCTGCCTTGATTTCAAATCCTCTTCTTTGCCTTCCCTCAATATATTTGTGGACGAGAGTTATCATTTATAACTCTGCAGGTTTGTGAATTGCAGTGCCCTGAACCTCCATTTTACAACTCGTTTTTATGGGAGCTGGCCGCAAAATCGCAGAATGGCTTCAGGCCCTGTTCTGGTTCCGGGGGGCAGGCTGAGCCTGTGGTTAATTCTTCTTTCTGATGGGAAAATAGAGTGACCTGTGCCTGTCCCAACACCAAGAGCTAATCTCTCGTTGGTTCCACGTCTTCCCGTTTATCCTCAGGACAAATTGCAACCTGTACGGAACAGGAGGTTAAAGGTGCTGATGCTCCAAGTAGGGAGCTTGCTAGTAAAGCGGCTGGAATGGCGAACCCGGGCACAAGGAGATGAGAAATGAGGTGCGTTTTAGAAACCTTTCCCCATCACACGGTGTACCATCTTCTGGGTTTCTCATGCATGTTTTTGATGTAGGAAGATGCCCTTGAACCTGGAGATTTGGGACCCATGCGATGGGTACCACGCAGTATTACATTAAAGGGTCTGCGTTTGCTCACCCAACCTCACCAAACCTCTCAGCCCCAAAGGTGTCCACCCTTATGTCTCATCCAGCTGTGCGTCTAGATATGGTCAATCCAGGTTGCATCACAGCCCCTGAACGCATTGTGTAAGAATTTCTCTCTCTTTCACTGTCTTTGTTTCATGGGTGTTTCAAAGTAATTTATTTTTATAATGGGGTTTAGCTGCTTTTCACTGCTGTGTTTATGCCGCTTTACACCCACTTGACACACTAACAGAGAGATATCAATACATAGGTTTTACGATTATTATTAGTCAGATATATTCTTGTGCGGTGAATAGGGCGTGTTGAGTCCAGTTCTCTGAGCAAGGAGTAGGTCTTGTCTATTACATATTGGGTTTATGGAACGGTATCTGAGCTAATTTGATACCCTTTTTTTATGTATCACCCCACCTCACCTTTCCCGTTAAGCAGCCATAGTGTGTTTTCTGCATGTGTGACTCTGTTCTGTTTTGTAATTCAGTTCAAGTGTAACGGTTTTTACATTCCCTCTATCAGTGATACCTTATGAGAAGTGTCCTTTTCTGTGTGACTTATTTCACTTAGAATCGTTGTACCTAAATCCACGCATCATGCTGCTACTAACCTTACGACATTGATTTCATGGCTGAGTGATATTCCATTGTACATAAGGACCACAACTTCTTTATCCATTTTTCTCTTTCCTGGGATATTTAAGGTGGAATGAAGTGGAGGTCCTGGTCAACAGAGCAGCCCTAAACTTTGGGGTGCTTGTGTCTTGCTGATTTTTCATTTTCCCAATTTATACCCCCATGAGTGGAAGTGCCCTATGCTCTCTAAGCTGTGTTTTTCAGATGTTTCAGGACTCACCGGACACTTCTCCAGAGTGGCTCTTGGCAATTTACATCCCGCCCATCAGTGTAGCAAGGCTCCCATTTCTCCATGGCCTGTCCTGCATTTCTGGTTTTGACACTTTTTTCAGCATGGCCCTTTTGACCGATGGGAACCGAGACTTCTTTGTAGCGCTGATTGGCCTTTCCAGGTTGCTTGGTTGGCCAAAAAGGGCGTATGCGTTTTTTCCTGAATATATTCAGGAAAAAACGCATACGCCCTTTTTGGCCAAGGGCATCATTCTCAACGTTTTGCCACTTTTCATGTGCTTTAAAGGCGATTCGAATCTACCTCCTGAAATCTGTTTCCTGCAATTCTGACTTGATTTCAAATCCTCTTCTTTGCCTTCCCTCAATATATTTGTGGACGAGAGTTATCATTTATAACTCTGCAGGTTTGTGAATTGCAGTGCCCTGAACCTCCATTTTACAACTCGTTTTTATGGGAGCTGGCCGCAAAATCGCAGAATGGCTTCAGGCCCTGTTCTGGTTCCGGGGCGCAGGCTGAGCCTGTGGTTAATTCTTCTTTCTGATGGGAAAATAGAGTGACCTGTGCCTGTCCCAACACCAAGAGCTAGTCTCTCGTTGGTTCCACGTCTTCCCGTTTATCCTCAGGACAAATTGCAACCTGTATGGAACAGGAGGTTAAAGGTGCTGATGCTCCAAGTAGGGAGCTTTCTAGTAAAGAGGCTGGAATGGCGAACCCGGGCACAAGGAGATGAGAAATGAGGTGCGTTTTAGAAACCTTTCCCCATCACACGGTGTACCATCTTCTGGGTTTCTCATGCATGTTTTTGATGTAGGAAGATGCCCTTGAACCTGGAGATTTGGGACCCATGCGATGGGTACCACGCAGTATTACTTTAAAGGGTCTGCGTTTGCTCACCCAACCTCACCAAACCTCTCAGCCCCAAGAGTGTCCACCCTTATGTCTCATCCAGCTGTGCGTCTAGATATGGTCAATCCAGGTTGCATCACAGCCCCTGAACGCATTGTGTAAGAATTTCTCTCTCTTTCACTGTCTTTGTTTCATGGGTGTTTCAAAGTAATTTATTTTTATAATGGGGTTTAGCTGCTTTTCACTGCTGTGTTTATGCCGCTTTACACCCACTTGACACACTAACAGAGAGATATCAATACATAGGTTTTACGATTATTATTAGTCAGTTATATTCTTGTGCGGTGAATAGGGCGTGTTGAGTCCAGTTCTCTGAGCAAGGAGTAGGTCTTGTCTATTACATATTGGGTTTATGGAACGGTATCTGAGCTAATTTGATACCCTTGTTTTATGTATCACCCCACCTCACCTTTCCCGTTAAGCAGCCATAGTGTGTTTTCTGCATGTGTGACTCTGTTCTGTTTTGTAATTCAGTTCAAGTGTAACGGTTTTACATTCCCTCTATCAGTGATACCTTATGAGAAGTGTCCTTTTCTGTGTGACTTATTTCACTTAGAATCGTCGTACCTAAATCCACTCATCATGCTGCTACTAACCTTACGACATTGATTTCATGGCTGAGTGATATTCCATTGTACATAAGGACCACAAATTCTTTATCCATTTTTCTCTTTCCTGGGATATTTAAGGTGGAATGAAGTGGAGGTCCTGGTCAACAGAGCAGCCCTAAACTTTGGGGTGCTTGTGTCTTGCTGATTTTTCATTTTCCCAATTTATACCCCCATGAGTGGAAGTGCCCTATGCTCTTTAAGCTGTGTTTTTCAGATATTTCAGGACTCACCGGACACTTCTCCAGAGTGGCTCTTGGCAATTTACATCCCGCCCATCAGTGTAGCAAGGCTCCCATTTCTCCATGGCCTGTCCTGCATTTCTGGTTTTGACACTTTTTTCAGCATGGCCCTTTTGACCGATGGGAAGCGAGACTTCTTTGTAGCGCTGATTTGCCTTTCCAGGTTGCTTGGTTGGCCAAAAAGGGCGTATGCGTTTTTTCCTGAATATATTCAGGAAAAAACACATACGCCCTTTTTGGCCAAGGGCATCATTGTCAACGTTTTTCCACTTTTCATGTGCTTTAAAGGCGATTCGTATCTACCTCCTGAAATCTGTTTCCTGCAATTCTGCCTTGATTTCAAATCCTCTTCTTTGCCTTCCCTCAATATATTTGTGGACGAGAGTTATCATTTATAACTCTGCAGGTTTGTGAATTGCAGTGCCCTGAACCTCCATTTTACAACTCGTTTTTATGGGAGCTGGCCGCAAAATCGCAGAATGGCTTCAGGCCCTGTTCTGGTTCCGGGGGGCAGGCTGAGCCTGTGGTTAATTCTTCTTTCTGATGGGAAAATAGAGTGACCTGTGCCTGTCCCAACACCAAGAGCTAGTCTCTCGTTGGTTCCACGTCTTCCCGTTTATCCTCAGGACAAATTGCAACCTGTACGGAACAGGAGGTTAAAGGTGCTGATGCTCCAAGTAGGGAGCTTGCTAGTAAAGCGGCTGGAATGGCGAACCCGGGCACAAGGAGATGAGAAATGAGGTGAGTTTTAGAAACCTTTCCCCATCACACGGTGTACCATCTTCTGGGTTTCTCATGCATGTTTTTGATGTAGGAAGATGCCCTTGAACCTGGAGATTTGGGACCCATGCTATGGGTACCACGCAGTATTACATTAAAGGGTCTGCGTTTGCTCACCCAACGTCACCAAACCTCTCAGCCCCAAGAGTGTCCACCCTTATGTCTCATCCAGCTGTGGGTCTAGATATGGTCAATCCAGGTTGCATCACAGCCCCTGAACGCATTGTGTAAGAATTTCTCTCTCTTTCACTGTCTTTGTTTCATGGGTGTTTCAAAGTAATTTATTTTTATAATGGGGTTTAGCTGCTTTTCACTGCTGTGTTTATGCCGCTTTACACCCACTTGACACACTAACAGAGAGATATCAATTCATAGGTTTTACGATTATTATTAGTCAGATATACTCTTGTGCGGTGAATAGGGCGTGTTGAGTCCAGTTCTCTGAGCAAGGAGTAGGTCTTGTCTATTACATATTGGGTTTATGGAACGGTATCTGAGCTAATTTGATACCCTTGTTTTATGTATCACCCCACCTCACCTTTCCCGTTAAGCAGCCATAGTGTGTTTTCTGCATGTGTGACTCTGTTCTGTTTTGTAATTCAGTTCAAGTGTAACGGTTTTACATTCCCTCTATCAGTGATACCTTATGAGAAGTGTCCTTTTCTGTGTGACTTATTTCACTTAGAATCGTCGTACCTAAATCCACTCATCATGCTGCTACTAACCTTACGACATTGATTTCATGGCTGAGTGATATTCCATTGTACATAAGGACCACAAATTCTTTATCCATTTTTCTCTTTCCTGGGATATTTAAGGTGGAATGAAGTGGAGGTCCTGGTCAACAGAGCAGCCCTAAACTTTGGGGTGCTTGTGTCTTGCTGATTTTTAATTTTCCCAATTTATACCCCCATGAGTGGAAGTGCCCTATGCTCTCTAAGCTGTGTTTTTCAGATGTTTCAGGACTCACCGGACACTTCTGCAGAGTGGCTCTTGGCAATTTACATCCCGCCCATCAGTGTAGCAAGGCTCCCATTTCTCCATGGCCTGTCCTGCATTTCTGGTTTTGACACTTTTTTCAGCATGGCCCTTTTGACCGATGGGAACCGAGACTTCTTTGTAGCGCTGATTGGCCTTTCCAGGTTGCTTGGTTGGCCAAAAAGGGCGTATGCGTTTTTTCCTGAATATATTCAGGAAAAAACGCATACGCCCTTTTTGGCCAAGGGCATCATTCTCAACGTTTTGCCGCTTTTCATGTGCTTTAAAGGCGATTCGAATCTACCTCCTGAAATCTGTTTCCTGCAATTCTGCCTTGATTTCAAATCCTCTTCTTTGCCTTCCCTCAATATATTTGTGGACGAGAGTTATCATTTATAACTCTGCAGGTTTGTGAATTGCAGTGCCCTGAACCTCCATTTTACAACTCGTTTTTATGGGAGCTGGCCGCAAAATCGCAGAATGGCTTCAGGCCCTGTTCTGGTTCCGGGGGGCAGGCTGAGCCTGTGGTTAATTCTTCTTTCTGATGGGAAAATAGAGTGACCTGTGCCTGTCCCAACACCAAGAGCTAGTCTCTCGTTGGTTCCACGTCTTCCCGTTTATCCTCAGGACAAATTGCAACCTGTACGGAACAGGAGGTTAAAGGTGCTGATGCTCCAAGTAGGGAGCTTGCTAGTAAAGCGGCTGGAATGGCGAACCCGGGCACAAGGAGATGAGAAATGAGGTGCGTTTTAGAAACCTTTCCCCATCACACGGTGTACCATCTTCTGGGTTTCTCATGCATGTTTTTGATGTAGGAAGATGCCCTTGAACCTGGAGATTTGGGACCCATGCGATGGGTACCACGCAGTATTACATTAAAGGGTCTGCGTTTGCTCACCCAACCTCACCAAACCTCTCAGCCCCAAAGGTGTCCACCCTTATGTCTCATCCAGCTGTGCGTCTAGATATGGTCAATCCAGGTTGCATCACAGCCCCTGAACGCATTGTGTAAGAATTTCTCTCTCTTTCACTGTCTTTGTTTCATGGGTGTTTCAAAGTAATTTATTTTTATAATGGGGTTTAGCTGCTTTTCACTGCTGTGTTTATGCCGCTTTACACCCACTTGACACACTAACAGAGAGATATCAATACATAGGTTTTACGATTATTATTAGTCAGATATATTCTTGTGCGGTGAATAGGGCGTGTTGAGTCCAGTTCTCTGAGCAAGGAGTAGGTCTTGTCTATTACATATTGGGTTTATGGAACGGTATCTGAGCTAATTTGATACCCTTTTTTTATGTATCACCCCACCTCACCTTTCCCGTTAAGCAGCCATAGTGTGTTTTCTGCATGTGTGACTCTGTTCTGTTTTGTAATTCAGTTCAAGTGTAACGGTTTTTACATTCCCTCTATCAGTGATACCTTATGAGAAGTGTCCTTTTCTGTGTGACTTATTTCACTTAGAATCGTTGTACCTAAATCCACGCATCATGCTGCTACTAACCTTACGACATTGATTTCATGGCTGAGTGATATTCCATTGTACATAAGGACCACAACTTCTTTATCCATTTTTCTCTTTCCTGGGATATTTAAGGTGGAATGAAGTGGAGGTCCTGGTCAACAGAGCAGCCCTAAACTTTGGGGTGCTTGTGTCTTGCTGATTTTTCATTTTCCCAATTTATACCCCCATGAGTGGAAGTGCCCTATGCTCTCTAAGCTGTGTTTTTCAGATGTTTCAGGACTCACCGGACACTTCTCCAGAGTGGCTCTTGGCAATTTACATCCCGCCCATCAGTGTAGCAAGGCTCCCATTTCTCCATGGCCTGTCCTGCATTTCTGGTTTTGACACTTTTTTCAGCATGGCCCTTTTGACCGATGGGAACCGAGACTTCTTTGTAGCGCTGATTGGCCTTTCCAGGTTGCTTGGTTGGCCAAAAAGGGCGTATGCGTTTTTTCCTGAATATATTCAGGAAAAAACGCATACGCCCTTTTTGGCCAAGGGCATCATTCTCAACGTTTTGCCACTTTTCATGTGCTTTAAAGGCGATTCGAATCTACCTCCTGAAATCTGTTTCCTGCAATTCTGACTTGATTTCAAATCCTCTTCTTTGCCTTCCCTCAATATATTTGTGGACGAGAGTTATCATTTATAACTCTGCAGGTTTGTGAATTGCAGTGCCCTGAACCTCCATTTTACAACTCGTTTTTATGGGAGCTGGCCGCAAAATCGCAGAATGGCTTCAGGCCCTGTTCTGGTTCCGGGGCGCAGGCTGAGCCTGTGGTTAATTCTTCTTTCTGATGGGAAAATAGAGTGACCTGTGCCTGTCCCAACACCAAGAGCTAGTCTCTCGTTGGTTCCACGTCTTCCCGTTTATCCTCAGGACAAATTGCAACCTGTATGGAACAGGAGGTTAAAGGTGCTGATGCTCCAAGTAGGGAGCTTTCTAGTAAAGAGGCTGGAATGGCGAACCCGGGCACAAGGAGATGAGAAATGAGGTGCGTTTTAGAAACCTTTCCCCATCACACGGTGTACCATCTTCTGGGTTTCTCATGCATGTTTTTGATGTAGGAAGATGCCCTTGAACCTGGAGATTTGGGACCCATGCGATGGGTACCACGCAGTATTACTTTAAAGGGTCTGCGTTTGCTCACCCAACCTCACCAAACCTCTCAGCCCCAAGAGTGTCCACCCTTATGTCTCATCCAGCTGTGCGTCTAGATATGGTCAATCCAGGTTGCATCACAGCCCCTGAACGCATTGTGTAAGAATTTCTCTCTCTTTCACTGTCTTTGTTTCATGGGTGTTTCAAAGTAATTTATTTTTATAATGGGGTTTAGCTGCTTTTCACTGCTGTGTTTATGCCGCTTTACACCCACTTGACACACTAACAGAGAGATATCAATACATAGGTTTTACGATTATTATTAGTCAGTTATATTCTTGTGCGGTGAATAGGGCGTGTTGAGTCCAGTTCTCTGAGCAAGGAGTAGGTCTTGTCTATTACATATTGGGTTTATGGAACGGTATCTGAGCTAATTTGATACCCTTGTTTTATGTATCACCCCACCTCACCTTTCCCGTTAAGCAGCCATAGTGTGTTTTCTGCATGTGTGACTCTGTTCTGTTTTGTAATTCAGTTCAAGTGTAACGGTTTTACATTCCCTCTATCAGTGATACCTTATGAGAAGTGTCCTTTTCTGTGTGACTTATTTCACTTAGAATCGTCGTACCTAAATCCACTCATCATGCTGCTACTAACCTTACGACATTGATTTCATGGCTGAGTGATATTCCATTGTACATAAGGACCACAAATTCTTTATCCATTTTTCTCTTTCCTGGGATATTTAAGGTGGAATGAAGTGGAGGTCCTGGTCAACAGAGCAGCCCTAAACTTTGGGGTGCTTGTGTCTTGCTGATTTTTCATTTTCCCAATTTATACCCCCATGAGTGGAAGTGCCCTATGCTCTTTAAGCTGTGTTTTTCAGATATTTCAGGACTCACCGGACACTTCTCCAGAGTGGCTCTTGGCAATTTACATCCCGCCCATCAGTGTAGCAAGGCTCCCATTTCTCCATGGCCTGTCCTGCATTTCTGGTTTTGACACTTTTTTCAGCATGGCCCTTTTGACCGATGGGAAGCGAGACTTCTTTGTAGCGCTGATTTGCCTTTCCAGGTTGCTTGGTTGGCCAAAAAGGGCGTATGCGTTTTTTCCTGAATATATTCAGGAAAAAACACATACGCCCTTTTTGGCCAAGGGCATCATTGTCAACGTTTTTCCACTTTTCATGTGCTTTAAAGGCGATTCGTATCTACCTCCTGAAATCTGTTTCCTGCAATTCTGCCTTGATTTCAAATCCTCTTCTTTGCCTTCCCTCAATATATTTGTGGACGAGAGTTATCATTTATAACTCTGCAGGTTTGTGAATTGCAGTGCCCTGAACCTCCATTTTACAACTCGTTTTTATGGGAGCTGGCCGCAAAATCGCAGAATGGCTTCAGGCCCTGTTCTGGTTCCGGGGGGCAGGCTGAGCCTGTGGTTAATTCTTCTTTCTGATGGGAAAATAGAGTGACCTGTGCCTGTCCCAACACCAAGAGCTAGTCTCTCGTTGGTTCCACGTCTTCCCGTTTATCCTCAGGACAAATTGCAACCTGTACGGAACAGGAGGTTAAAGGTGCTGATGCTCCAAGTAGGGAGCTTGCTAGTAAAGCGGCTGGAATGGCGAACCCGGGCACAAGGAGATGAGAAATGAGGTGCGTTTTAGAAACCTTTCCCCATCACACGGTGTACCATCTTCTGGGTTTCTCATGCATGTTTTTGATGTAGGAAGATGCCCTTGAACCTGGAGATTTGGGACCCATGCGATGGGTACCACGCAGTATTACATTAAAGGGTCTGCGTTTGCTCACCCAACCTCACCAAACCTCTCAGCCCCAAAGGTGTCCACCCTTATGTCTCATCCAGCTGTGCGTCTAGATATGGTCAATCCAGGTTGCATCACAGCCCCTGAAAGCATTGTGTAAGAATTTCTCTCTCTTTCACTGTCTTTGTTTCATGGGTGTTTCAAAGTAATTTATTTTTATAATGGGGTTTAGCTGCTTTTCACTGCTGTGTTTATGCCGCTTTACACCCACTTGACACACTAACAGAGAGATATCAATACATAGGTTTTACGATTATTATTAGTCAGATATATTCTTGTGCGGTGAATAGGGCGTGTTGAGTCCAGTTCTCTGAGCAAGGAGTAGGTCTTGTCTATTACATATTGGGTTTATGGAACGGTATCTGAGCTAATTTGATACCCTTTTTTTATGTATCACCCCACCTCACCTTTCCCGTTAAGCAGCCATAGTGTGTTTTCTGCATGTGTGACTCTGTTCTGTTTTGTAATTCAGTTCAAGTGTAACGGTTTTTACATTCCCTCTATCAGTGATACCTTATGAGAAGTGTCCTTTTCTGTGTGACTTATTTCACTTAGAATCGTTGTACCTAAATCCACGCATCATGCTGCTACTAACCTTACGACATTGATTTCATGGCTGAGTGATATTCCATTGTACATAAGGACCACAACTTCTTTATCCATTTTTCTCTTTCCTGGGATATTTAAGGTGGAATGAAGTGGAGGTCCTGGTCAACAGAGCAGCCCTAAACTTTGGGGTGCTTGTGTCTTGCTGATTTTTCATTTTCCCAATTTATACCCCCATGAGTGGAAGTGCCCTATGCTCTCTAAGCTGTGTTTTTCAGATGTTTCAGGACTCACCGGACACTTCTCCAGAGTGGCTCTTGGCAATTTACATCCCGCCCATCAGTGTAGCAAGGCTCCCATTTCTCCATGGCCTGTCCTGCATTTCTGGTTTTGACACTTTTTTCAGCATGGCCCTTTTGACCGATGGGAAGCGAGACTTCTTTGTAGCGCTGATTGGCCTTTCCAGGTTGCTTGGTTGGCCAAAAAGGGCGTATGCGTTTTTTCCTGAATATATTCAGGAAAAAACGCATACGCCCTTTTTGGCCAAGGGCATCATTCTCAACGTTTTGCCGCTTTTCATGTGCTTTAAAGGCGATTCGAATCTACCTCCTGAAATCTGTTTCCTGCAATTCTGACTTGATTTCAAATCCTCTTCTTTGCCTTCCCTCAATATATTTGTGGACGAGAGTTATCATTTATAACTCTGCAGGTTTGTGAATTGCAGTGCCCTGAACCTCCATTTTACAACTCGTTTTTATGGGAGCTGGCCGCAAAATCGCAGAATGGCTTCAGGCCCTGTTCTGGTTCCGGGGCGCAGGCTGAGCCTGTGGTTAATTCTTCTTTCTGATGGGAAAATAGAGTGACCTGTGCCTGTCCCAACACCAAGAGCTAGTCTCTCGTTGGTTCCACGTCTTCCCGTTTATCCTCAGGACAAATTGCAACCTGTATGGAACAGGAGGTTAAAGGTGCTGATGCTCCAAGTAGGGAGCTTTCTAGTAAAGAGGCTGGAATGGCGAACCCGGGCACAAGGAGATGAGAAATGAGGTGCGTTTTAGAAACCTTTCCCCATCACACGGTGTACCATCTTCTGGGTTTCTCATGCATGTTTTTGATGTAGGAAGATGCCCTTGAACCTGGAGATTTGGGACCCATGCGATGGGTACCACGCAGTATTACTTTAAAGGGTCTGCGTTTGCTCACCCAACCTCACCAAACCTCTCAGCCCCAAGAGTGTCCACCCTTATGTCTCATCCAGCTGTGCGTCTAGATATGGTCAATCCAGGTTGCATCACAGCCCCTGAACGCATTGTGTAAGAATTTCTCTCTCTTTCACTGTCTTTGTTTCATGGGTGTTTCAAAGTAATTTATTTTTATAATGGGGTTTAGCTGCTTTTCACTGCTGTGTTTATGCCGCTTTACACCCACTTGACACACTAACAGAGAGATATCAATACATAGGTTTTACGATTATTATTAGTCAGTTATATTCTTGTGCGGTGAATAGGGCGTGTTGAGTCCAGTTCTCTGAGCAAGGAGTAGGTCTTGTCTATTACATATTGGGTTTATGGAACGGTATCTGAGCTAATTTGATACCCTTGTTTTATGTATCACCCCACCTCACCTTTCCCGTTAAGCAGCCATAGTGTGTTTTCTGCATGTGTGACTCTGTTCTGTTTTGTAATTCAGTTCAAGTGTAACGGTTTTACATTCCCTCTATCAGTGATACCTTATGAGAAGTGTCCTTTTCTGTGTGACTTATTTCACTTAGAATCGTCGTACCTAAATCCACTCATCATGCTGCTACTAACCTTACGACATTGATTTCATGGCTGAGTGATATTCCATTGTACATAAGGACCACAAATTCTTTATCCATTTTTCTCTTTCCTGGGATATTTAAGGTGGAATGAAGTGGAGGTCCTGGTCAACAGAGCAGCCCTAAACTTTGGGGTGCTTGTGTCTTGCTGATTTTTCATTTTCCCAATTTATACCCCCATGAGTGGAAGTGCCCTATGCTCTCTAAGCTGTGTTTTTCAGATGTTTCAGGACTCACCGGACACTTCTGCAGAGTGGCTCTTGGCAATTTACATCCCGCCCATCAGTGTAGCAAGGCTCCCATTTCTCCATGGCCTGTCCTGCATTTCTGGTTTTGACACTTTTTTCAGCATGGCCCTTTTGACCGATGGGAAGCGAGACTTCTTTGTAGCGCTGATTGGCCTTTCCAGGTTGCTTGGTTGGCCAAAAAGGGCGTATGCGTTTTTTCCTGAATATATTCAGGAAAAAACACATACGCCCTTTTTGGCCAAGGGCATCATTGTCAACGTTTTTCCACTTTTCATGTGCTTTAAAGGCGATTCGTATCTACCTCCTGAAATCTGTTTCCTGCAATTCTGCCTTGATTTCAAATCCTCTTCTTTGCCTTCCCTCAATATATTTGTGGACGAGAGTTATCATTTATAACTCTGCAGGTTTGTGAATTGCAGTGCCCTGAACCTCCATTTTACAACTCGTTTTTATGGGAGCTGGCCGCAAAATCGCAGAATGGCTTCAGGCCCTGTTCTGGTTCCGGGGGGCAGGCTGAGCCTGTGGTTAATTCTTCTTTCTGATGGGAAAATAGAGTGACCTGTGCCTGTCCCAACACCAAGAGCTAGTCTCTCGTTGGTTCCACGTCTTCCCGTTTATCCTCAGGACAAATTGCAACCTGTACGGAACAGGAGGTTAAAGGTGCTGATGCTCCAAGTAGGGAGCTTGCTAGTAAAGCGGCTGGAATGGCGAACCCGGGCACAAGGAGATGAGAAATGAGGTGAGTTTTAGAAACCTTTCCCCATCACACGGTGTACCATCTTCTGGGTTTCTCATGCATGTTTTTGATGTAGGAAGATGCCCTTGAACCTGGAGATTTGGGACCCATGCTATGGGTACCACGCAGTATTACATTAAAGGGTCTGCGTTTGCTCACCCAACGTCACCAAACCTCTCAGCCCCAAGAGTGTCCACCCTTATGTCTCATCCAGCTGTGGGTCTAGATATGGTCAATCCAGGTTGCATCACAGCCCCTGAACGCATTGTGTAAGAATTTCTCTCTCTTTCACTGTCTTTGTTTCATGGGTGTTTCAAAGTAATTTATTTTTATAATGGGGTTTAGCTGCTTTTCACTGCTGTGTTTATGCCGCTTTACACCCACTTGACACACTAACAGAGAGATATCAATTCATAGGTTTTACGATTATTATTAGTCAGATATACTCTTGTGCGGTGAATAGGGCGTGTTGAGTCCAGTTCTCTGAGCAAGGAGTAGGTCTTGTCTATTACATATTGGGTTTATGGAACGGTATCTGAGCTAATTTGATACCCTTGTTTTATGTATCACCCCACCTCACCTTTCCCGTTAAGCAGCCATAGTGTGTTTTCTGCATGTGTGACTCTGTTCTGTTTTGTAATTCAGTTCAAGTGTAACGGTTTTACATTCCCTCTATCAGTGATACCTTATGAGAAGTGTCCTTTTCTGTGTGACTTATTTCACTTAGAATCGTCGTACCTAAATCCACTCATCATGCTGCTACTAACCTTACGACATTGATTTCATGGCTGAGTGATATTCCATTGTACATAAGGACCACAAATTCTTTATCCATTTTTCTCTTTCCTGGGATATTTAAGGTGGAATGAAGTGGAGGTCCTGGTCAACAGAGCAGCCCTAAACTTTGGGGTGCTTGTGTCTTGCTGATTTTTAATTTTCCCAATTTATACCCCCATGAGTGGAAGTGCCCTATGCTCTCTAAGCTGTGTTTTTCAGATGTTTCAGGACTCACCGGACACTTCTGCAGAGTGGCTCTTGGCAATTTACATCCCGCCCATCAGTGTAGCAAGGCTCCCATTTCTCCATGGCCTGTCCTGCATTTCTGGTTTTGACACTTTTTTCAGCATGGCCCTTTTGACCGATGGGAACCGAGACTTCTTTGTAGCGCTGATTGGCCTTTCCAGGTTGCTTGGTTGGCCAAAAAGGGCGTATGCGTTTTTTCCTGAATATATTCAGGAAAAAACGCATACGCCCTTTTTGGCCAAGGGCATCATTCTCAACGTTTTGCCGCTTTTCATGTGCTTTAAAGGCGATTCGAATCTACCTCCTGAAATCTGTTTCCTGCAATTCTGCCTTGATTTCAAATCCTCTTCTTTGCCTTCCCTCAATATATTTGTGGACGAGAGTTATCATTTATAACTCTGCAGGTTTGTGAATTGCAGTGCCCTGAACCTCCATTTTACAACTCGTTTTTATGGGAGCTGGCCGCAAAATCGCAGAATGGCTTCAGGCCCTGTTCTGGTTCCGGGGGGCAGGCTGAGCCTGTGGTTAATTCTTCTTTCTGATGGGAAAATAGAGTGACCTGTGCCTGTCCCAACACCAAGAGCTAGTCTCTCGTTGGTTCCACGTCTTCCCGTTTATCCTCAGGACAAATTGCAACCTGTACGGAACAGGAGGTTAAAGGTGCTGATGCTCCAAGTAGGGAGCTTGCTAGTAAAGCGGCTGGAATGGCGAACCCGGGCACAAGGAGATGAGAAATGAGGTGCGTTTTAGAAACCTTTCCCCATCACACGGTGTACCATCTTCTGGGTTTCTCATGCATGTTTTTGATGTAGGAAGATGCCCTTGAACCTGGAGATTTGGGACCCATGCGATGGGTACCACGCAGTATTACATTAAAGGGTCTGCGTTTGCTCACCCAACCTCACCAAACCTCTCAGCCCCAAAGGTGTCCACCCTTATGTCTCATCCAGCTGTGCGTCTAGATATGGTCAATCCAGGTTGCATCACAGCCCCTGAAAGCATTGTGTAAGAATTTCTCTCTCTTTCACTGTCTTTGTTTCATGGGTGTTTCAAAGTAATTTATTTTTATAATGGGGTTTAGCTGCTTTTCACTGCTGTGTTTATGCCGCTTTACACCCACTTGACACACTAACAGAGAGATATCAATACATAGGTTTTACGATTATTATTAGTCAGATATATTCTTGTGCGGTGAATAGGGCGTGTTGAGTCCAGTTCTCTGAGCAAGGAGTAGGTCTTGTCTATTACATATTGGGTTTATGGAACGGTATCTGAGCTAATTTGATACCCTTTTTTTATGTATCACCCCACCTCACCTTTCCCGTTAAGCAGCCATAGTGTGTTTTCTGCATGTGTGACTCTGTTCTGTTTTGTAATTCAGTTCAAGTGTAACGGTTTTTACATTCCCTCTATCAGTGATACCTTATGAGAAGTGTCCTTTTCTGTGTGACTTATTTCACTTAGAATCGTTGTACCTAAATCCACGCATCATGCTGCTACTAACCTTACGACATTGATTTCATGGCTGAGTGATATTCCATTGTACATAAGGACCACAACTTCTTTATCCATTTTTCTCTTTCCTGGGATATTTAAGGTGGAATGAAGTGGAGGTCCTGGTCAACAGAGCAGCCCTAAACTTTGGGGTGCTTGTGTCTTGCTGATTTTTCATTTTCCCAATTTATACCCCCATGAGTGGAAGTGCCCTATGCTCTCTAAGCTGTGTTTTTCAGATGTTTCAGGACTCACCGGACACTTCTCCAGAGTGGCTCTTGGCAATTTACATCCCGCCCATCAGTGTAGCAAGGCTCCCATTTCTCCATGGCCTGTCCTGCATTTCTGGTTTTGACACTTTTTTCAGCATGGCCCTTTTGACCGATGGGAAGCGAGACTTCTTTGTAGCGCTGATTGGCCTTTCCAGGTTGCTTGGTTGGCCAAAAAGGGCGTATGCGTTTTTTCCTGAATATATTCAGGAAAAAACGCATACGCCCTTTTTGGCCAAGGGCATCATTCTCAACGTTTTGCCGCTTTTCATGTGCTTTAAAGGCGATTCGAATCTACCTCCTGAAATCTGTTTCCTGCAATTCTGACTTGATTTCAAATCCTCTTCTTTGCCTTCCCTCAATATATTTGTGGACGAGAGTTATCATTTATAACTCTGCAGGTTTGTGAATTGCAGTGCCCTGAACCTCCATTTTACAACTCGTTTTTATGGGAGCTGGCCGCAAAATCGCAGAATGGCTTCAGGCCCTGTTCTGGTTCCGGGGCGCAGGCTGAGCCTGTGGTTAATTCTTCTTTCTGATGGGAAAATAGAGTGACCTGTGCCTGTCCCAACACCAAGAGCTAGTCTCTCGTTGGTTCCACGTCTTCCCGTTTATCCTCAGGACAAATTGCAACCTGTATGGAACAGGAGGTTAAAGGTGCTGATGCTCCAAGTAGGGAGCTTTCTAGTAAAGAGGCTGGAATGGCGAACCCGGGCACAAGGAGATGAGAAATGAGGTGCGTTTTAGAAACCTTTCCCCATCACACGGTGTACCATCTTCTGGGTTTCTCATGCATGTTTTTGATGTAGGAAGATGCCCTTGAACCTGGAGATTTGGGACCCATGCGATGGGTACCACGCAGTATTACTTTAAAGGGTCTGCGTTTGCTCACCCAACCTCACCAAACCTCTCAGCCCCAAGAGTGTCCACCCTTATGTCTCATCCAGCTGTGCGTCTAGATATGGTCAATCCAGGTTGCATCACAGCCCCTGAACGCATTGTGTAAGAATTTCTCTCTCTTTCACTGTCTTTGTTTCATGGGTGTTTCAAAGTAATTTATTTTTATAATGGGGTTTAGCTGCTTTTCACTGCTGTGTTTATGCCACTTTACACCCACTTGACACACTAACAGAGAGATATCAATACATAGGTTTTACGATTATTATTAGTCAGTTATATTCTTGTGCGGTGAATAGGGCGTGTTGAGTCCAGTTCTCTGAGCAAGGAGTAGGTCTTGTCTATTACATATTGGGTTTATGGAACGGTATCTGAGCTAATTTGATACCCTTGTTTTATGTATCACCCCACCTCACCTTTCCCGTTAAGCAGCCATAGTGTGTTTTCTGCATGTGTGACTCTGTTCTGTTTTGTAATTCAGTTCAAGTGTAACGGTTTTACATTCCCTCTATCAGTGATACCTTATGAGAAGTGTCCTTTTCTGTGTGACTTATTTCACTTAGAATCGTCGTACCTAAATCCACTCATCATGCTGCTACTAACCTTACGACATTGATTTCATGGCTGAGTGATATTCCATTGTACATAAGGACCACAAATTCTTTATCCATTTTTCTCTTTCCTGGGATATTTAAGGTGGAATGAAGTGGAGGTCCTGGTCAACAGAGCAGCCCTAAACTTTGGGGTGCTTGTGTCTTGCTGATTTTTCATTTTCCCAATTTATACCCCCATGAGTGGAAGTGCCCTATGCTCTTTAAGCTGTGTTTTTCAGATATTTCAGGACTCACCGGACACTTCTCCAGAGTGGCTCTTGGCAATTTACATCCCGCCCATCAGTGTAGCAAGGCTCCCATTTCTCCATGGCCTGTCCTGCATTTCTGGTTTTGACACTTTTTTCAGCATGGCCCTTTTGACCGATGGGAAGCGAGACTTCTTTGTAGCGCTGATTTGCCTTTCCAGGTTGCTTGGTTGGCCAAAAAGGGCGTATGCGTTTTTTCCTGAATATATTCAGGAAAAAACACATACGCCCTTTTTGGCCAAGGGCATCATTGTCAACGTTTTTCCACTTTTCATGTGCTTTAAAGGCGATTCGTATCTACCTCCTGAAATCTGTTTCCTGCAATTCTGCCTTGATTTCAAATCCTCTTCTTTGCCTTCCCTCAATATATTTGTGGACGAGAGTTATCATTTATAACTCTGCAGGTTTGTGAATTGCAGTGCCCTGAACCTCCATTTTACAACTCGTTTTTATGGGAGCTGGCCGCAAAATCGCAGAATGGCTTCAGGCCCTGTTCTGGTTCCGGGGGGCAGGCTGAGCCTGTGGTTAATTCTTCTTTCTGATGGGAAAATAGAGTGACCTGTGCCTGTCCCAACACCAAGAGCTAGTCTCTCGTTGGTTCCACGTCTTCCCGTTTATCCTCAGGACAAATTGCAACCTGTACGGAACAGGAGGTTAAAGGTGCTGATGCTCCAAGTAGGGAGCTTGCTAGTAAAGCGGCTGGAATGGCGAACCCGGGCACAAGGAGATGAGAAATGAGGTGAGTTTTAGAAACCTTTCCCCATCACACGGTGTACCATCTTCTGGGTTTCTCATGCATGTTTTTGATGTAGGAAGATGCCCTTGAACCTGGAGATTTGGGACCCATGCTATGGGTACCACGCAGTATTACATTAAAGGGTCTGCGTTTGCTCACCCAACGTCACCAAACCTCTCAGCCCCAAGAGTGTCCACCCTTATGTCTCATCCAGCTGTGGGTCTAGATATGGTCAATCCAGGTTGCATCACAGCCCCTGAACGCATTGTGTAAGAATTTCTCTCTCTTTCACTGTCTTTGTTTCATGGGTGTTTCAAAGTAATTTATTTTTATAATGGGGTTTAGCTGCTTTTCACTGCTGTGTTTATGCCGCTTTACACCCACTTGACACACTAACAGAGAGATATCAATTCATAGGTTTTACGATTATTATTAGTCAGATATACTCTTGTGCGGTGAATAGGGCGTGTTGAGTCCAGTTCTCTGAGCAAGGAGTAGGTCTTGTCTATTACATATTGGGTTTATGGAACGGTATCTGAGCTAATTTGATACCCTTGTTTTATGTATCACCCCACCTCACCTTTCCCGTTAAGCAGCCATAGTGTGTTTTCTGCATGTGTGACTCTGTTCTGTTTTGTAATTCAGTTCAAGTGTAACGGTTTTACATTCCCTCTATCAGTGATACCTTATGAGAAGTGTCCTTTTCTGTGTGACTTATTTCACTTAGAATCGTCGTACCTAAATCCACTCATCATGCTGCTACTAACCTTACGACATTGATTTCATGGCTGAGTGATATTCCATTGTACATAAGGACCACAAATTCTTTATCCATTTTTCTCTTTCCTGGGATATTTAAGGTGGAATGAAGTGGAGGTCCTGGTCAACAGAGCAGCCCTAAACTTTGGGGTGCTTGTGTCTTGCTGATTTTTCATTTTCCCAATTTATACCCCCATGAGTGGAAGTGCCCTATGCTCTCTAAGCTGTGTTTTTCAGATGTTTCAGGACTCACCGGACACTTCTGCAGAGTGGCTCTTGGCAATTTACATCCCGCCCATCAGTGTAGCAAGGCTCCCATTTCTCCATGGCCTGTCCTGCATTTCTGGTTTTGACACTTTTTTCAGCATGGCCCTTTTGACCGATGGGAACCGAGACTTCTTTGTAGCGCTGATTGGCCTTTCCAGGTTGCTTGGTTGGCCAAAAAGGGCGTATGCGTTTTTTCCTGAATATATTCAGGAAAAAACGCATACGCCCTTTTTGGCCAAGGGCATCATTCTCAACGTTTTGCCGCTTTTCATGTGCTTTAAAGGCGATTCGAATCTACCTCCTGAAATCTGTTTCCTGCAATTCTGACTTGATTTCAAATCCTCTTCTTTGCCTTCCCTCAATATATTTGTGGACGAGAGTTATCATTTATAACTCTGCAGGTTTGTGAATTGCAGTGCCCTGAACCTCCATTTTACAACTCGTTTTTATGGGAGCTGGCCGCAAAATCGCAGAATGGCTTCAGGCCCTGTTCTGGTTCCGGGGCGCAGGCTGAGCCTGTGGTTAATTCTTCTTTCTGATGGGAAAATAGAGTGACCTGTGCCTGTCCCAACACCAAGAGCTAGTCTCTCGTTGGTTCCACGTCTTCCCGTTTATCCTCAGGACAAATTGCAACCTGTATGGAACAGGAGGTTAAAGGTGCTGATGCTCCAAGTAGGGAGCTTTCTAGTAAAGAGGCTGGAATGGCGAACCCGGGCACAAGGAGATGAGAAATGAGGTGCGTTTTAGAAACCTTTCCCCATCACACGGTGTACCATCTTCTGGGTTTCTCATGCATGTTTTTGATGTAGGAAGATGCCCTTGAACCTGGAGATTTGGGACCCATGCGATGGGTACCACGCAGTATTACTTTAAAGGGTCTGCGTTTGCTCACCCAACCTCACCAAACCTCTCAGCCCCAAGAGTGTCCACCCTTATGTCTCATCCAGCTGTGCGTCTAGATATGGTCAATCCAGGTTGCATCACAGCCCCTGAACGCATTGTGTAAGAATTTCTCTCTCTTTCACTGTCTTTGTTTCATGGGTGTTTCAAAGTAATTTATTTTTATAATGGGGTTTAGCTGCTTTTCACTGCTGTGTTTATGCCGCTTTACACCCACTTGACACACTAACAGAGAGATATCAATACATAGGTTTTACGATTATTATTAGTCAGTTATATTCTTGTGCGGTGAATAGGGCGTGTTGAGTCCAGTTCTCTGAGCAAGGAGTAGGTCTTGTCTATTACATATTGGGTTTATGGAACGGTATCTGAGCTAATTTGATACCCTTGTTTTATGTATCACCCCACCTCACCTTTCCCGTTAAGCAGCCATAGTGTGTTTTCTGCATGTGTGACTCTGTTCTGTTTTGTAATTCAGTTCAAGTGTAACGGTTTTACATTCCCTCTATCAGTGATACCTTATGAGAAGTGTCCTTTTCTGTGTGACTTATTTCACTTAGAATCGTCGTACCTAAATCCACTCATCATGCTGCTACTAACCTTACGACATTGATTTCATGGCTGAGTGATATTCCATTGTACATAAGGACCACAAATTCTTTATCCATTTTTCTCTTTCCTGGGATATTTAAGGTGGAATGAAGTGGAGGTCCTGGTCAACAGAGCAGCCCTAAACTTTGGGGTGCTTGTGTCTTGCTGATTTTTCATTTTCCCAATTTATACCCCCATGAGTGGAAGTGCCCTATGCTCTTTAAGCTGTGTTTTTCAGATATTTCAGGACTCACCGGACACTTCTCCAGAGTGGCTCTTGGCAATTTACATCCCGCCCATCAGTGTAGCAAGGCTCCCATTTCTCCATGGCCTGTCCTGCATTTCTGGTTTTGACACTTTTTTCAGCATGGCCCTTTTGACCGATGGGAAGCGAGACTTCTTTGTAGCGCTGATTTGCCTTTCCAGGTTGCTTGGTTGGCCAAAAAGGGCGTATGCGTTTTTTCCTGAATATATTCAGGAAAAAACACATACGCCCTTTTTGGCCAAGGGCATCATTGTCAACGTTTTTCCACTTTTCATGTGCTTTAAAGGCGATTCGTATCTACCTCCTGAAATCTGTTTCCTGCAATTCTGCCTTGATTTCAAATCCTCTTCTTTGCCTTCCCTCAATATATTTGTGGACGAGAGTTATCATTTATAACTCTGCAGGTTTGTGAATTGCAGTGCCCTGAACCTCCATTTTACAACTCGTTTTTATGGGAGCTGGCCGCAAAATCGCAGAATGGCTTCAGGCCCTGTTCTGGTTCCGGGGGGCAGGCTGAGCCTGTGGTTAATTCTTCTTTCTGATGGGAAAATAGAGTGACCTGTGCCTGTCCCAACACCAAGAGCTAGTCTCTCGTTGGTTCCACGTCTTCCCGTTTATCCTCAGGACAAATTGCAACCTGTACGGAACAGGAGGTTAAAGGTGCTGATGCTCCAAGTAGGGAGCTTGCTAGTAAAGCGGCTGGAATGGCGAACCCGGGCACAAGGAGATGAGAAATGAGGTGAGTTTTAGAAACCTTTCCCCATCACACGGTGTACCATCTTCTGGGTTTCTCATGCATGTTTTTGATGTAGGAAGATGCCCTTGAACCTGGAGATTTGGGACCCATGCTATGGGTACCACGCAGTATTACATTAAAGGGTCTGCGTTTGCTCACCCAACGTCACCAAACCTCTCAGCCCCAAGAGTGTCCACCCTTATGTCTCATCCAGCTGTGGGTCTAGATATGGTCAATCCAGGTTGCATCACAGCCCCTGAACGCATTGTGTAAGAATTTCTCTCTCTTTCACTGTCTTTGTTTCATGGGTGTTTCAAAGTAATTTATTTTTATAATGGGGTTTAGCTGCTTTTCACTGCTGTGTTTATGCCGCTTTACACCCACTTGACACACTAACAGAGAGATATCAATTCATAGGTTTTACGATTATTATTAGTCAGATATACTCTTGTGCGGTGAATAGGGCGTGTTGAGTCCAGTTCTCTGAGCAAGGAGTAGGTCTTGTCTATTACATATTGGGTTTATGGAACGGTATCTGAGCTAATTTGATACCCTTGTTTTATGTATCACCCCACCTCACCTTTCCCGTTAAGCAGCCATAGTGTGTTTTCTGCATGTGTGACTCTGTTCTGTTTTGTAATTCAGTTCAAGTGTAACGGTTTTACATTCCCTCTATCAGTGATACCTTATGAGAAGTGTCCTTTTCTGTGTGACTTATTTCACTTAGAATCGTCGTACCTAAATCCACTCATCATGCTGCTACTAACCTTACGACATTGATTTCATGGCTGAGTGATATTCCATTGTACATAAGGACCACAAATTCTTTATCCATTTTTCTCTTTCCTGGGATATTTAAGGTGGAATGAAGTGGAGGTCCTGGTCAACAGAGCAGCCCTAAACTTTGGGGTGCTTGTGTCTTGCTGATTTTTCATTTTCCCAATTTATACCCCCATGAGTGGAAGTGCCCTATGCTCTCTAAGCTGTGTTTTTCAGATGTTTCAGGACTCACCGGACACTTCTGCAGAGTGGCTCTTGGCAATTTACATCCCGCCCATCAGTGTAGCAAGGCTCCCATTTCTCCATGGCCTGTCCTGCATTTCTGGTTTTGACACTTTTTTCAGCATGGCCCTTTTGACCGATGGGAACCGAGACTTCTTTGTAGCGCTGATTGGCCTTTCCAGGTTGCTTGGTTGGCCAAAAAGGGCGTATGCGTTTTTTCCTGAATATATTCAGGAAAAAACACATACGCCCTTTTTGGCCAAGGGCATCATTGTCAACGTTTTTCCACTTTTCATGTGCTTTAAAGGCGATTCGTATCTACCTCCTGAAATCTGTTTCCTGCAATTCTGCCTTGATTTCAAATCCTCTTCTTTGCCTTCCCTCAATATATTTGTGGACGAGAGTTATCATTTATAACTCTGCAGGTTTGTGAATTGCAGTGCCCTGAACCTCCATTTTACAACTCGTTTTTATGGGAGCTGGCCGCAAAATCGCAGAATGGCTTCAGGCCCTGTTCTGGTTCCGGGGGGCAGGCTGAGCCTGTGGTTAATTCTTCTTTCTGATGGGAAAATAGAGTGACCTGTGCCTGTCCCAACACCAAGAGCTAGTCTCTCGTTGGTTCCACGTCTTCCCGTTTATCCTCAGGACAAATTGCAACCTGTACGGAACAGGAGGTTAAAGGTGCTGATGCTCCAAGTAGGGAGCTTGCTAGTAAAGCGGCTGGAATGGCGAACCCGGGCACAAGGAGATGAGAAATGAGGTGAGTTTTAGAAACCTTTCCCCATCACACGGTGTACCATCTTCTGGGTTTCTCATGCATGTTTTTGATGTAGGAAGATGCCCTTGAACCTGGAGATTTGGGACCCATGCTATGGGTACCACGCAGTATTACATTAAAGGGTCTGCGTTTGCTCACCCAACGTCACCAAACCTCTCAGCCCCAAGAGTGTCCACCCTTATGTCTCATCCAGCTGTGGGTCTAGATATGGTCAATCCAGGTTGCATCACAGCCCCTGAACGCATTGTGTAAGAATTTCTCTCTCTTTCACTGTCTTTGTTTCATGGGTGTTTCAAAGTAATTTATTTTTATAATGGGGTTTAGCTGCTTTTCACTGCTGTGTTTATGCCGCTTTACACCCACTTGACACACTAACAGAGAGATATCAATTCATAGGTTTTACGATTATTATTAGTCAGATATACTCTTGTGCGGTGAATAGGGCGTGTTGAGTCCAGTTCTCTGAGCAAGGAGTAGGTCTTGTCTATTACATATTGGGTTTATGGAACGGTATCTGAGCTAATTTGATACCCTTGTTTTATGTATCACCCCACCTCACCTTTCCCGTTAAGCAGCCATAGTGTGTTTTCTGCATGTGTGACTCTGTTCTGTTTTGTAATTCAGTTCAAGTGTAACGGTTTTACATTCCCTCTATCAGTGATACCTTATGAGAAGTGTCCTTTTCTGTGTGACTTATTTCACTTAGAATCGTCGTACCTAAATCCACTCATCATGCTGCTACTAACCTTACGACATTGATTTCATGGCTGAGTGATATTCCATTGTACATAAGGACCACAAATTCTTTATCCATTTTTCTCTTTCCTGGGATATTTAAGGTGGAATGAAGTGGAGGTCCTGGTCAACAGAGCAGCCCTAAACTTTGGGGTGCTTGTGTCTTGCTGATTTTTAATTTTCCCAATTTATACCCCCATGAGTGGAAGTGCCCTATGCTCTCTAAGCTGTGTTTTTCAGATGTTTCAGGACTCACCGGACACTTCTGCAGAGTGGCTCTTGGCAATTTACATCCCGCCCATCAGTGTAGCAAGGCTCCCATTTCTCCATGGCCTGTCCTGCATTTCTGGTTTTGACACTTTTTTCAGCATGGCCCTTTTGACCGATGGGAACCGAGACTTCTTTGTAGCGCTGATTGGCCTTTCCAGGTTGCTTGGTTGGCCAAAAAGGGCGTATGCGTTTTTTCCTGAATATATTCAGGAAAAAACGCATACGCCCTTTTTGGCCAAGGGCATCATTCTCAACGTTTTGCCGCTTTTCATGTGCTTTAAAGGCGATTCGAATCTACCTCCTGAAATCTGTTTCCTGCAATTCTGCCTTGATTTCAAATCCTCTTCTTTGCCTTCCCTCAATATATTTGTGGACGAGAGTTATCATTTATAACTCTGCAGGTTTGTGAATTGCAGTGCCCTGAACCTCCATTTTACAACTCGTTTTTATGGGAGCTGGCCGCAAAATCGCAGAATGGCTTCAGGCCCTGTTCTGGTTCCGGGGGGCAGGCTGAGCCTGTGGTTAATTCTTCTTTCTGATGGGAAAATAGAGTGACCTGTGCCTGTCCCAACACCAAGAGCTAGTCTCTCGTTGGTTCCACGTCTTCCCGTTTATCCTCAGGACAAATTGCAACCTGTACGGAACAGGAGGTTAAAGGTGCTGATGCTCCAAGTAGGGAGCTTGCTAGTAAAGCGGCTGGAATGGCGAACCCGGGCACAAGGAGATGAGAAATGAGGTGCGTTTTAGAAACCTTTCCCCATCACACGGTGTACCATCTTCTGGGTTTCTCATGCATGTTTTTGATGTAGGAAGATGCCCTTGAACCTGGAGATTTGGGACCCATGCGATGGGTACCACGCAGTATTACATTAAAGGGTCTGCGTTTGCTCACCCAACCTCACCAAACCTCTCAGCCCCAAAGGTGTCCACCCTTATGTCTCATCCAGCTGTGCGTCTAGATATGGTCAATCCAGGTTGCATCACAGCCCCTGAAAGCATTGTGTAAGAATTTCTCTCTCTTTCACTGTCTTTGTTTCATGGGTGTTTCAAAGTAATTTATTTTTATAATGGGGTTTAGCTGCTTTTCACTGCTGTGTTTATGCCGCTTTACACCCACTTGACACACTAACAGAGAGATATCAATACATAGGTTTTACGATTATTATTAGTCAGATATATTCTTGTGCGGTGAATAGGGCGTGTTGAGTCCAGTTCTCTGAGCAAGGAGTAGGTCTTGTCTATTACATATTGGGTTTATGGAACGGTATCTGAGCTAATTTGATACCCTTTTTTTATGTATCACCCCACCTCACCTTTCCCGTTAAGCAGCCATAGTGTGTTTTCTGCATGTGTGACTCTGTTCTGTTTTGTAATTCAGTTCAAGTGTAACGGTTTTTACATTCCCTCTATCAGTGATACCTTATGAGAAGTGTCCTTTTCTGTGTGACTTATTTCACTTAGAATCGTTGTACCTAAATCCACGCATCATGCTGCTACTAACCTTACGACATTGATTTCATGGCTGAGTGATATTCCATTGTACATAAGGACCACAACTTCTTTATCCATTTTTCTCTTTCCTGGGATATTTAAGGTGGAATGAAGTGGAGGTCCTGGTCAACAGAGCAGCCCTAAACTTTTGGGTGCTTGTGTCTTGCTGATTTTTCATTTTCCCAATTTATACCCCCATGAGTGGAAGTGCCCTATGCTCTCTAAGCTGTGTTTTTCAGATGTTTCAGGACTCACCGGACACTTCTCCAGAGTGGCTCTTGGCAATTTACATCCCGCCCATCAGTGTAGCAAGGCTCCCATTTCTCCATGGCCTGTCCTGCATTTCTGGTTTTGACACTTTTTTCAGCATGGCCCTTTTGACCGATGGGAAGCGAGACTTCTTTGTAGCGCTGATTGGCCTTTCCAGGTTGCTTGGTTGGCCAAAAAGGGCGTATGCGTTTTTTCCTGAATATATTCAGGAAAAAACGCATACGCCCTTTTTGGCCAAGGGCATCATTCTCAACGTTTTGCCGCTTTTCATGTGCTTTAAAGGCGATTCGAATCTACCTCCTGAAATCTGTTTCCTGCAATTCTGACTTGATTTCAAATCCTCTTCTTTGCCTTCCCTCAATATATTTGTGGACGAGAGTTATCATTTATAACTCTGCAGGTTTGTGAATTGCAGTGCCCTGAACCTCCATTTTACAACTCGTTTTTATGGGAGCTGGCCGCAAAATCGCAGAATGGCTTCAGGCCCTGTTCTGGTTCCGGGGCGCAGGCTGAGCCTGTGGTTAATTCTTCTTTCTGATGGGAAAATAGAGTGACCTGTGCCTGTCCCAACACCAAGAGCTAGTCTCTCGTTGGTTCCACGTCTTCCCGTTTATCCTCAGGACAAATTGCAACCTGTATGGAACAGGAGGTTAAAGGTGCTGATGCTCCAAGTAGGGAGCTTTCTAGTAAAGAGGCTGGAATGGCGAACCCGGGCACAAGGAGATGAGAAATGAGGTGCGTTTTAGAAACCTTTCCCCATCACACGGTGTACCATCTTCTGGGTTTCTCATGCATGTTTTTGATGTAGGAAGATGCCCTTGAACCTGGAGATTTGGGACCCATGCGATGGGTACCACGCAGTATTACTTTAAAGGGTCTGCGTTTGCTCACCCAACCTCACCAAACCTCTCAGCCCCAAGAGTGTCCACCCTTATGTCTCATCCAGCTGTGCGTCTAGATATGGTCAATCCAGGTTGCATCACAGCCCCTGAACGCATTGTGTAAGAATTTCTCTCTCTTTCACTGTCTTTGTTTCATGGGTGTTTCAAAGTAATTTATTTTTATAATGGGGTTTAGCTGCTTTTCACTGCTGTGTTTATGCCACTTTACACCCACTTGACACACTAACAGAGAGATATCAATACATAGGTTTTACGATTATTATTAGTCAGTTATATTCTTGTGCGGTGAATAGGGCGTGTTGAGTCCAGTTCTCTGAGCAAGGAGTAGGTCTTGTCTATTACATATTGGGTTTATGGAACGGTATCTGAGCTAATTTGATACCCTTGTTTTATGTATCACCCCACCTCACCTTTCCCGTTAAGCAGCCATAGTGTGTTTTCTGCATGTGTGACTCTGTTCTGTTTTGTAATTCAGTTCAAGTGTAACGGTTTTACATTCCCTCTATCAGTGATACCTTATGAGAAGTGTCCTTTTCTGTGTGACTTATTTCACTTAGAATCGTCGTACCTAAATCCACTCATCATGCTGCTACTAACCTTACGACATTGATTTCATGGCTGAGTGATATTCCATTGTACATAAGGACCACAAATTCTTTATCCATTTTTCTCTTTCCTGGGATATTTAAGGTGGAATGAAGTGGAGGTCCTGGTCAACAGAGCAGCCCTAAACTTTGGGGTGCTTGTGTCTTGCTGATTTTTCATTTTCCCAATTTATACCCCCATGAGTGGAAGTGCCCTATGCTCTTTAAGCTGTGTTTTTCAGATATTTCAGGACTCACCGGACACTTCTCCAGAGTGGCTCTTGGCAATTTACATCCCGCCCATCAGTGTAGCAAGGCTCCCATTTCTCCATGGCCTGTCCTGCATTTCTGGTTTTGACACTTTTTTCAGCATGGCCCTTTTGACCGATGGGAAGCGAGACTTCTTTGTAGCGCTGATTTGCCTTTCCAGGTTGCTTGGTTGGCCAAAAAGGGCGTATGCGTTTTTTCCTGAATATATTCAGGAAAAAACACATACGCCCTTTTTGGCCAAGGGCATCATTGTCAACGTTTTTCCACTTTTCATGTGCTTTAAAGGCGATTCGTATCTACCTCCTGAAATCTGTTTCCTGCAATTCTGCCTTGATTTCAAATCCTCTTCTTTGCCTTCCCTCAATATATTTGTGGACGAGAGTTATCATTTATAACTCTGCAGGTTTGTGAATTGCAGTGCCCTGAACCTCCATTTTACAACTCGTTTTTATGGGAGCTGGCCGCAAAATCGCAGAATGGCTTCAGGCCCTGTTCTGGTTCCGGGGGGCAGGCTGAGCCTGTGGTTAATTCTTCTTTCTGATGGGAAAATAGAGTGACCTGTGCCTGTCCCAACACCAAGAGCTAGTCTCTCGTTGGTTCCACGTCTTCCCGTTTATCCTCAGGACAAATTGCAACCTGTACGGAACAGGAGGTTAAAGGTGCTGATGCTCCAAGTAGGGAGCTTGCTAGTAAAGCGGCTGGAATGGCGAACCCGGGCACAAGGAGATGAGAAATGAGGTGAGTTTTAGAAACCTTTCCCCATCACACGGTGTACCATCTTCTGGGTTTCTCATGCATGTTTTTGATGTAGGAAGATGCCCTTGAACCTGGAGATTTGGGACCCATGCTATGGGTACCACGCAGTATTACATTAAAGGGTCTGCGTTTGCTCACCCAACGTCACCAAACCTCTCAGCCCCAAGAGTGTCCACCCTTATGTCTCATCCAGCTGTGGGTCTAGATATGGTCAATCCAGGTTGCATCACAGCCCCTGAACGCATTGTGTAAGAATTTCTCTCTCTTTCACTGTCTTTGTTTCATGGGTGTTTCAAAGTAATTTATTTTTATAATGGGGTTTAGCTGCTTTTCACTGCTGTGTTTATGCCGCTTTACACCCACTTGACACACTAACAGAGAGATATCAATTCATAGGTTTTACGATTATTATTAGTCAGATATACTCTTGTGCGGTGAATAGGGCGTGTTGAGTCCAGTTCTCTGAGCAAGGAGTAGGTCTTGTCTATTACATATTGGGTTTATGGAACGGTATCTGAGCTAATTTGATACCCTTGTTTTATGTATCACCCCACCTCACCTTTCCCGTTAAGCAGCCATAGTGTGTTTTCTGCATGTGTGACTCTGTTCTGTTTTGTAATTCAGTTCAAGTGTAACGGTTTTACATTCCCTCTATCAGTGATACCTTATGAGAAGTGTCCTTTTCTGTGTGACTTATTTCACTTAGAATCGTCGTACCTAAATCCACTCATCATGCTGCTACTAACCTTACGACATTGATTTCATGGCTGAGTGATATTCCATTGTACATAAGGACCACAAATTCTTTATCCATTTTTCTCTTTCCTGGGATATTTAAGGTGGAATGAAGTGGAGGTCCTGGTCAACAGAGCAGCCCTAAACTTTGGGGTGCTTGTGTCTTGCTGATTTTTCATTTTCCCAATTTATACCCCCATGAGTGGAAGTGCCCTATGCTCTCTAAGCTGTGTTTTTCAGATGTTTCAGGACTCACCGGACACTTCTGCAGAGTGGCTCTTGGCAATTTACATCCCGCCCATCAGTGTAGCAAGGCTCCCATTTCTCCATGGCCTGTCCTGCATTTCTGGTTTTGACACTTTTTTCAGCATGGCCCTTTTGACCGATGGGAACCGAGACTTCTTTGTAGCGCTGATTGGCCTTTCCAGGTTGCTTGGTTGGCCAAAAAGGGCGTATGCGTTTTTTCCTGAATATATTCAGGAAAAAACGCATACGCCCTTTTTGGCCAAGGGCATCATTCTCAACGTTTTGCCGCTTTTCATGTGCTTTAAAGGCGATTCGAATCTACCTCCTGAAATCTGTTTCCTGCAATTCTGCCTTGATTTCAAATCCTCTTCTTTGCCTTCCCTCAATATATTTGTGGACGAGAGTTATCATTTATAACTCTGCAGGTTTGTGAATTGCAGTGCCCTGAACCTCCATTTTACAACTCGTTTTTATGGGAGCTGGCCGCAAAATCGCAGAATGGCTTCAGGCCCTGTTCTGGTTCCGGGGGGCAGGCTGAGCCTGTGGTTAATTCTTCTTTCTGATGGGAAAATAGAGTGACCTGTGCCTGTCCCAACACCAAGAGCTAGTCTCTCGTTGGTTCCACGTCTTCCCGTTTATCCTCAGGACAAATTGCAACCTGTACGGAACAGGAGGTTAAAGGTGCTGATGCTCCAAGTAGGGAGCTTGCTAGTAAAGCGGCTGGAATGGCGAACCCGGGCACAAGGAGATGAGAAATGAGGTGCGTTTTAGAAACCTTTCCCCATCACACGGTGTACCATCTTCTGGGTTTCTCATGCATGTTTTTGATGTAGGAAGATGCCCTTGAACCTGGAGATTTGGGACCCATGCGATGGGTACCACGCAGTATTACATTAAAGGGTCTGCGTTTGCTCACCCAACCTCACCAAACCTCTCAGCCCCAAAGGTGTCCACCCTTATGTCTCATCCAGCTGTGCGTCTAGATATGGTCAATCCAGGTTGCATCACAGCCCCTGAAAGCATTGTGTAAGAATTTCTCTCTCTTTCACTGTCTTTGTTTCATGGGTGTTTCAAAGTAATTTATTTTTATAATGGGGTTTAGCTGCTTTTCACTGCTGTGTTTATGCCGCTTTACACCCACTTGACACACTAACAGAGAGATATCAATACATAGGTTTTACGATTATTATTAGTCAGATATATTCTTGTGCGGTGAATAGGGCGTGTTGAGTCCAGTTCTCTGAGCAAGGAGTAGGTCTTGTCTATTACATATTGGGTTTATGGAACGGTATCTGAGCTAATTTGATACCCTTTTTTTATGTATCACCCCACCTCACCTTTCCCGTTAAGCAGCCATAGTGTGTTTTCTGCATGTGTGACTCTGTTCTGTTTTGTAATTCAGTTCAAGTGTAACGGTTTTTACATTCCCTCTATCAGTGATACCTTATGAGAAGTGTCCTTTTCTGTGTGACTTATTTCACTTAGAATCGTTGTACCTAAATCCACGCATCATGCTGCTACTAACCTTACGACATTGATTTCATGGCTGAGTGATATTCCATTGTACATAAGGACCACAACTTCTTTATCCATTTTTCTCTTTCCTGGGATATTTAAGGTGGAATGAAGTGGAGGTCCTGGTCAACAGAGCAGCCCTAAACTTTGGGGTGCTTGTGTCTTGCTGATTTTTCATTTTCCCAATTTATACCCCCATGAGTGGAAGTGCCCTATGCTCTCTAAGCTGTGTTTTTCAGATGTTTCAGGACTCACCGGACACTTCTCCAGAGTGGCTCTTGGCAATTTACATCCCGCCCATCAGTGTAGCAAGGCTCCCATTTCTCCATGGCCTGTCCTGCATTTCTGGTTTTGACACTTTTTTCAGCATGGCCCTTTTGACCGATGGGAAGCGAGACTTCTTTGTAGCGCTGATTGGCCTTTCCAGGTTGCTTGGTTGGCCAAAAAGGGCGTATGCGTTTTTTCCTGAATATATTCAGGAAAAAACGCATACGCCCTTTTTGGCCAAGGGCATCATTCTCAACGTTTTGCCGCTTTTCATGTGCTTTAAAGGCGATTCGAATCTACCTCCTGAAATCTGTTTCCTGCAATTCTGACTTGATTTCAAATCCTCTTCTTTGCCTTCCCTCAATATATTTGTGGACGAGAGTTATCATTTATAACTCTGCAGGTTTGTGAATTGCAGTGCCCTGAACCTCCATTTTACAACTCGTTTTTATGGGAGCTGGCCGCAAAATCGCAGAATGGCTTCAGGCCCTGTTCTGGTTCCGGGGCGCAGGCTGAGCCTGTGGTTAATTCTTCTTTCTGATGGGAAAATAGAGTGACCTGTGCCTGTCCCAACACCAAGAGCTAGTCTCTCGTTGGTTCCACGTCTTCCCGTTTATCCTCAGGACAAATTGCAACCTGTATGGAACAGGAGGTTAAAGGTGCTGATGCTCCAAGTAGGGAGCTTTCTAGTAAAGAGGCTGGAATGGCGAACCCGGGCACAAGGAGATGAGAAATGAGGTGCGTTTTAGAAACCTTTCCCCATCACACGGTGTACCATCTTCTGGGTTTCTCATGCATGTTTTTGATGTAGGAAGATGCCCTTGAACCTGGAGATTTGGGACCCATGCGATGGGTACCACGCAGTATTACTTTAAAGGGTCTGCGTTTGCTCACCCAACCTCACCAAACCTCTCAGCCCCAAGAGTGTCCACCCTTATGTCTCATCCAGCTGTGCGTCTAGATATGGTCAATCCAGGTTGCATCACAGCCCCTGAACGCATTGTGTAAGAATTTCTCTCTCTTTCACTGTCTTTGTTTCATGGGTGTTTCAAAGTAATTTATTTTTATAATGGGGTTTAGCTGCTTTTCACTGCTGTGTTTATGCCGCTTTACACCCACTTGACACACTAACAGAGAGATATCAATACATAGGTTTTACGATTATTATTAGTCAGTTATATTCTTGTGCGGTGAATAGGGCGTGTTGAGTCCAGTTCTCTGAGCAAGGAGTAGGTCTTGTCTATTACATATTGGGTTTATGGAACGGTATCTGAGCTAATTTGATACCCTTGTTTTATGTATCACCCCACCTCACCTTTCCCGTTAAGCAGCCATAGTGTGTTTTCTGCATGTGTGACTCTGTTCTGTTTTGTAATTCAGTTCAAGTGTAACGGTTTTACATTCCCTCTATCAGTGATACCTTATGAGAAGTGTCCTTTTCTGTGTGACTTATTTCACTTAGAATCGTCGTACCTAAATCCACTCATCATGCTGCTACTAACCTTACGACATTGATTTCATGGCTGAGTGATATTCCATTGTACATAAGGACCACAAATTCTTTATCCATTTTTCTCTTTCCTGGGATATTTAAGGTGGAATGAAGTGGAGGTCCTGGTCAACAGAGCAGCCCTAAACTTTGGGGTGCTTGTGTCTTGCTGATTTTTCATTTTCCCAATTTATACCCCCATGAGTGGAAGTGCCCTATGCTCTTTAAGCTGTGTTTTTCAGATATTTCAGGACTCACCGGACACTTCTCCAGAGTGGCTCTTGGCAATTTACATCCCGCCCATCAGTGTAGCAAGGCTCCCATTTCTCCATGGCCTGTCCTGCATTTCTGGTTTTGACACTTTTTTCAGCATGGCCCTTTTGACCGATGGGAAGCGAGACTTCTTTGTAGCGCTGATTTGCCTTTCCAGGTTGCTTGGTTGGCCAAAAAGGGCGTATGCGTTTTTTCCTGAATATATTCAGGAAAAAACACATACGCCCTTTTTGGCCAAGGGCATCATTGTCAACGTTTTTCCACTTTTCATGTGCTTTAAAGGCGATTCGTATCTACCTCCTGAAATCTGTTTCCTGCAATTCTGCCTTGATTTCAAATCCTCTTCTTTGCCTTCCCTCAATATATTTGTGGACGAGAGTTATCATTTATAACTCTGCAGGTTTGTGAATTGCAGTGCCCTGAACCTCCATTTTACAACTCGTTTTTATGGGAGCTGGCCGCAAAATCGCAGAATGGCTTCAGGCCCTGTTCTGGTTCCGGGGGGCAGGCTGAGCCTGTGGTTAATTCTTCTTTCTGATGGGAAAATAGAGTGACCTGTGCCTGTCCCAACACCAAGAGCTAGTCTCTCGTTGGTTCCACGTCTTCCCGTTTATCCTCAGGACAAATTGCAACCTGTACGGAACAGGAGGTTAAAGGTGCTGATGCTCCAAGTAGGGAGCTTGCTAGTAAAGCGGCTGGAATGGCGAACCCGGGCACAAGGAGATGAGAAATGAGGTGAGTTTTAGAAACCTTTCCCCATCACACGGTGTACCATCTTCTGGGTTTCTCATGCATGTTTTTGATGTAGGAAGATGCCCTTGAACCTGGAGATTTGGGACCCATGCTATGGGTACCACGCAGTATTACATTAAAGGGTCTGCGTTTGCTCACCCAACGTCACCAAACCTCTCAGCCCCAAGAGTGTCCACCCTTATGTCTCATCCAGCTGTGGGTCTAGATATGGTCAATCCAGGTTGCATCACAGCCCCTGAACGCATTGTGTAAGAATTTCTCTCTCTTTCACTGTCTTTGTTTCATGGGTGTTTCAAAGTAATTTATTTTTATAATGGGGTTTAGCTGCTTTTCACTGCTGTGTTTATGCCGCTTTACACCCACTTGACACACTAACAGAGAGATATCAATTCATAGGTTTTACGATTATTATTAGTCAGATATACTCTTGTGCGGTGAATAGGGCGTGTTGAGTCCAGTTCTCTGAGCAAGGAGTAGGTCTTGTCTATTACATATTGGGTTTATGGAACGGTATCTGAGCTAATTTGATACCCTTGTTTTATGTATCACCCCACCTCACCTTTCCCGTTAAGCAGCCATAGTGTGTTTTCTGCATGTGTGACTCTGTTCTGTTTTGTAATTCAGTTCAAGTGTAACGGTTTTACATTCCCTCTATCAGTGATACCTTATGAGAAGTGTCCTTTTCTGTGTGACTTATTTCACTTAGAATCGTCGTACCTAAATCCACTCATCATGCTGCTACTAACCTTACGACATTGATTTCATGGCTGAGTGATATTCCATTGTACATAAGGACCACAAATTCTTTATCCATTTTTCTCTTTCCTGGGATATTTAAGGTGGAATGAAGTGGAGGTCCTGGTCAACAGAGCAGCCCTAAACTTTGGGGTGCTTGTGTCTTGCTGATTTTTCATTTTCCCAATTTATACCCCCATGAGTGGAAGTGCCCTATGCTCTCTAAGCTGTGTTTTTCAGATGTTTCAGGACTCACCGGACACTTCTGCAGAGTGGCTCTTGGCAATTTACATCCCGCCCATCAGTGTAGCAAGGCTCCCATTTCTCCATGGCCTGTCCTGCATTTCTGGTTTTGACACTTTTTTCAGCATGGCCCTTTTGACCGATGGGAACCGAGACTTCTTTGTAGCGCTGATTGGCCTTTCCAGGTTGCTTGGTTGGCCAAAAAGGGCGTATGCGTTTTTTCCTGAATATATTCAGGAAAAAACGCATACGCCCTTTTTGGCCAAGGGCATCATTCTCAACGTTTTGCCGCTTTTCATGTGCTTTAAAGGCGATTCGAATCTACCTCCTGAAATCTGTTTCCTGCAATTCTGCCTTGATTTCAAATCCTCTTCTTTGCCTTCCCTCAATATATTTGTGGACGAGAGTTATCATTTATAACTCTGCAGGTTTGTGAATTGCAGTGCCCTGAACCTCCATTTTACAACTCGTTTTTATGGGAGCTGGCCGCAAAATCGCAGAATGGCTTCAGGCCCTGTTCTGGTTCCGGGGGGCAGGCTGAGCCTGTGGTTAATTCTTCTTTCTGATGGGAAAATAGAGTGACCTGTGCCTGTCCCAACACCAAGAGCTAGTCTCTCGTTGGTTCCACGTCTTCCCGTTTATCCTCAGGACAAATTGCAACCTGTACGGAACAGGAGGTTAAAGGTGCTGATGCTCCAAGTAGGGAGCTTGCTAGTAAAGCGGCTGGAATGGCGAACCCGGGCACAAGGAGATGAGAAATGAGGTGCGTTTTAGAAACCTTTCCCCATCACACGGTGTACCATCTTCTGGGTTTCTCATGCATGTTTTTGATGTAGGAAGATGCCCTTGAACCTGGAGATTTGGGACCCATGCGATGGGTACCACGCAGTATTACATTAAAGGGTCTGCGTTTGCTCACCCAACCTCACCAAACCTCTCAGCCCCAAAGGTGTCCACCCTTATGTCTCATCCAGCTGTGGGTCTAGATATGGTCAATCCAGGTTGCATCACAGCCCCTGAAAGCATTGTGTAAGAATTTCTCTCTCTTTCACTGTCTTTGTTTCATGGGTGTTTCAAAGTAATTTATTTTTATAATGGGGTTTAGCTGCTTTTCACTGCTGTGTTTATGCCGCTTTACACCCACTTGACACACTAACAGAGAGATATCAATACATAGGTTTTACGATTATTATTAGTCAGATATATTCTTGTGCGGTGAATAGGGCGTGTTGAGTCCAGTTCTCTGAGCAAGGAGTAGGTCTTGTCTATTACATATTGGGTTTATGGAACGGTATCTGAGCTAATTTGATACCCTTTTTTTATGTATCACCCCACCTCACCTTTCCCGTTAAGCAGCCATAGTGTGTTTTCTGCATGTGTGACTCTGTTCTGTTTTGTAATTCAGTTCAAGTGTAACGGTTTTTACATTCCCTCTATCAGTGATACCTTATGAGAAGTGTCCTTTTCTGTGTGACTTATTTCACTTAGAATCGTTGTACCTAAATCCACGCATCATGCTGCTACTAACCTTACGACATTGATTTCATGGCTGAGTGATATTCCATTGTACATAAGGACCACAACTTCTTTATCCATTTTTCTCTTTCCTGGGATATTTAAGGTGGAATGAAGTGGAGGTCCTGGTCAACAGAGCAGCCCTAAACTTTGGGGTGCTTGTGTCTTGCTGATTTTTCATTTTCCCAATTTATACCCCCATGAGTGGAAGTGCCCTATGCTCTCTAAGCTGTGTTTTTCAGATGTTTCAGGACTCACCGGACACTTCTCCAGAGTGGCTCTTGGCAATTTACATCCCGCCCATCAGTGTAGCAAGGCTCCCATTTCTCCATGGCCTGTCCTGCATTTCTGGTTTTGACACTTTTTTCAGCATGGCCCTTTTGACCGATGGGAACCGAGACTTCTTTGTAGCGCTGATTGGCCTTTCCAGGTTGCTTGGTTGGCCAAAAAGGGCGTATGCGTTTTTTCCTGAATATATTCAGGAAAAAACGCATACGCCCTTTTTGGCCAAGGGCATCATTCTCAACGTTTTGCCGCTTTTCATGTGCTTTAAAGGCGATTCGAATCTACCTCCTGAAATCTGTTTCCTGCAATTCTGACTTGATTTCAAATCCTCTTCTTTGCCTTCCCTCAATATATTTGTGGACGAGAGTTATCATTTATAACTCTGCAGGTTTGTGAATTGCAGTGCCCTGAACCTCCATTTTACAACTCGTTTTTATGGGAGCTGGCCGCAAAATCGCAGAATGGCTTCAGGCCCTGTTCTGGTTCCGGGGCGCAGGCTGAGCCTGTGGTTAATTCTTCTTTCTGATGGGAAAATAGAGTGACCTGTGCCTGTCCCAACACCAAGAGCTAGTCTCTCGTTGGTTCCACGTCTTCCCGTTTATCCTCAGGACAAATTGCAACCTGTATGGAACAGGAGGTTAAAGGTGCTGATGCTCCAAGTAGGGAGCTTTCTAGTAAAGAGGCTGGAATGGCGAACCCGGGCACAAGGAGATGAGAAATGAGGTGCGTTTTAGAAACCTTTCCCCATCACACGGTGTACCATCTTCTGGGTTTCTCATGCATGTTTTTGATGTAGGAAGATGCCCTTGAACCTGGAGATTTGGGACCCATGCGATGGGTACCACGCAGTATTACTTTAAAGGGTCTGCGTTTGCTCACCCAACCTCACCAAACCTCTCAGCCCCAAGAGTGTCCACCCTTATGTCTCATCCAGCTGTGCGTCTAGATATGGTCAATCCAGGTTGCATCACAGCCCCTGAACGCATTGTGTAAGAATTTCTCTCTCTTTCACTGTCTTTGTTTCATGG